>NW_027507811.1:23692695-26575195 GCF_037356315.1 Lithobates pipiens
TGCATTCAGGCAGTGTACACAGTATCTAATACAGTGTGTAAAGTTTCTATTACACTTCTGGTTTTGTGCACAGCACACAATACAGCAGCCGTAGTACAGTTTCTAATACAGTGCAGGTGGTGTACACAGTATCTAATACAGTGTGTACAGTTTCTAATACACTTAAGGGGGTGTACGCAGTATCTAATACAGTGTAGTGTGGTGTTCCAAACAAAATATACATCATGTCTGGAAGGCCACCGAGAAGAGACAGATGCTCACAGGCCACTATGCTTATACTATTTGCAACCTATGTCTGAAGCGGATCAAGCGTGGCCAAAACAGCAGCTGCTTGGGCACCACATGCTTGACCAGACATAGGACGACCTGCCATGCAGTCCGTTGGTAACAGCACTTCAAAAACCCACATCAAAGAAAAAGGCGGACTTCTCCTTGCTCCTCATCTGTGGTCTCCAACCCTACTATGCCTCCAGTCCTCTCAAAAACCTGCACTGAGTGGAATGAAAGTATAGCAATAGGTGTCCCAAGTACTTGCAACCAATCTGCTAGCAGAACACCACCATCTGATTTTAGCAGGCAAATTTCCCTACCCCAGTTGCTGAACCGTAAAAAAAAAGTTTGGTCCCAACCATCCACATGCTCAGCGTCTAAATGCTAGCTTGGCCAAATTGCTAGCACTGCAACTATTGCCTTTTCAGCTAGTAGACTCTGCCCCCTTTCATTCATTTTTGGAATGTGCTGTACCTCAGTGGCAGGTTCAGAAACGACATTTCTTTTCACGGAAGGCCATTTCGCTCTCTACCAGCATGTGGTAGGCAATGTTTTGGCCTCATTGGACAGGCGGTCAGCAGTAAGGTTCATATTACCGCTGACTAATGGTCAAGCAGGCATGGCATTGGGCAGGGACATTACCTTTCCTTCACGGCGCACTGGGTAACCTTGCTGGCAGCTAGGAAGGATGCAGGACAAGGTTCAGTGTTGTTGGAACTTGTTCTGCCACCCCACCTCCAAAATGCTAGTAGTGATTCTGCCTCAGCTATCTCCTCCACCCCCTCATCTTCCTCTTCCTCTATGGCCTCTTCTACAAATTTGTCCTCTGAACCAGCGGTGCTCTGTAAGAGTTTAAGGGGCTAGGCAAGCAGTCAGGCTAAAAGATGCCATGGAGTGCTTAAGTTAGCCTGCCTAGGGAACAGGACCCACACGGGCATAGATTCTGTCAGCTCTGCAGGGGCAGGCTCAGAGGTGGTTGACACCATGACAGCTTCAGCCAGGAATGGTTGTATGTGACAATGGCACCAACCTTCTCTCCGCCCTCCGACAGGGACACTTGACCCATGTTTGACACACATCCTGAAATTGGTGGCGCAGCAGTTGTTGTGCAGGTACCCAGGCTTACAGGATCTCCTGAGGCAGGCCAGAAAAGTCTGTGGTCATTTCCGCCCGTCATACAATGCCAGTGCTGGCTGACATTCAAAGTGAATGCAACCTGCGCACCAACCGCTTCATTTGTGACATGCCCACCAGGTGGAACTCAACGTTGGCAATGCTGTAGCGGCTGCACACACAGCATAGAGCCATCAATGAGTACCTATATGAGTATGGCACCAAGACAGGGTCAGGGGAGCTTGGGTTCTTTTCGCCACACCAGTGGCTACTGATCAAGGATGCATGCACTGTCCTGTCACCATTTGAGGAGGCCACAAGGATGGTGAGCAGCAACAATGCATGCATCAATTAAACTGTCCCTCTAGTCTTCCTGTTGGAGCACAGGATGGACCACTGGCAAGAACTTGCTCCATATATAATCGAGCTATTGGTCTGTCCTGCATCCAGCGTGCTTTCTGTATGCACATTCAGTGCTGCTGGAGGGTTTGTAACGGATCAAAGAGTGCGCCTGTCCGCAGATTCCGTTGATAGGCTCACATTCATAAAAGTGAATCTGTCTTGGATCAGCAGCTATCAAGTACCTGATGCTGATTGAATTTGCTATGGATGTGGGATCCCTTGAAGACTGCCTATGCTGACTATCCTATTCCTCCTCAATCCTGATGATGCTAGCTTCAACAATATTTTTGATTTAGGGCACCACCACCACCCAAGGCCCAATTGTTCTGTCCCTGTTTAACAGGGACATGTAATTACAATTCTTGATATAATATTTAAATGCAGGTCCCATTCCTGCACCCAACAAGACTATCTGTGAGTGGTTACAGTGTGGTGACACTACCACCCAAGGCCCAATTTTTATTTTGTATTTTTATCTATATTGCCGGGATACATTACAGCTCCGAGTAGTTTTAAATGCCATTTTTTCCTTTTAGAAATGTAATTTTGCTATGGCATTGTTATAAACATGGGAAATATGTGCTACTTTACAGGCATACTAAGGACACCCCCCAGGCATGATATTTAAAGGAATATTTCATTTTTATTGTTTCACTTTAAGCATTATTAAAATCACTGCTCCTGAAAAAAAGTCAGTTTTTAAAACATTTTATTTGCATTGATACATGTCCCCAAACACTTTTTATGTCAATAACTTGCATACAGTTGTGCCCATAAGTTTACATACCTTGGCAGAATTTCTGATTTCTTGGCCATTTTTCAGAGAATATGAATGAAAACACAAAAACGTTTCTTTCACTCATGGTTAGTGTTTGGCTGAAGCCATTTATTATCACTCAACTGTGTTTACTCTTTTTGAATCATAATGACAACAGAAACTACCCAAACGACCCTGATCAAAAGTTTACCTACCCCAGTTCTTAATACCGCGTATGGCCCCCTTTAACATCAATGACAGCTTGAAGTCTTTTGTGGTATTTGTGGATGAGGCTCTTTATCTTCTCAAATGGTAAAGCTGCCCATTCCTCTGGGCAAAAAGCCTCCAGTTCCTGTAAATTCTTGGGCTGTCTTGTATGAACGGCACGTTTGAAATCTCCCCAGAGTGGCTGAATGATATTGAGGTCAGGAGACTGAGATGGCCATTCCAGAGCCTTCACTTTATTCTTCTGTAGCCAATGACAGGTCGACTTGGCCTTGCGTTTTGGTTCATTGTCATGTTGGGATGTCCAAGTACGTCCCATGCGCAGATTTCTGGCTAAAGAATGCAAATGGTCCTCCAATATTTTTTGATAACATACTGCATTCATCTTGCCAACAATTTTGACCAAATTTCCTGTGCCTTTGTAGCTCACACATCCCCAAAAAATCAGCGTTCCACCTCCGTACCTTTCATCATAGGCCTTGTTGACTCCTCTCCAAATGTAGCGTTTATGGTTCTGGCCAAAAAGCTAAATTTTGGTCTCATCACTCCAAATGACTTTGTGCCAGAAGGTTTGAGGCTTGTCTCTGTGCTGTTTGGCGTATTGTAAGCGGGATACTTTGTGGCATTTGCGTAGCAATGGCTTTCTTCTGGCGACTTGACCATGCAGCCCATCTTTCTTCAAGTTCCTCCTTATTGTGCATCTTGAAACAACCACACCACGTTTTCAGAGAGTCCTGTATTACACCTGAAGTTATTTGTGGGTTTTTCTTTGCATCCCGAACAATTTTTCTGTCAGTTGTGGCTGAATTTTTAGTTTGTCTACCTGACCGTGGTTTGGTTTCAACAGAACCCCTCATTTTCCACTTCTTGATTAGAGTCTGAACACTGCAGATTGGCATTCTCAATTCCTTGGATATCCTTTTATATCCCTTTCCTGTTTTATACAGTTCATCTACCTTTTCCCACAGATCATTTGACAATTCTTTTGCTTTTCCCATGACTCAGAATCCAGAAACATCTGCAGCATTGGATGAAGTATGCAAGGGTCTGTCAGGGGTCCAGAAACTCATTGACCTTTTATACACATACAGTAATTACAAGCAAACAGATCACAGGTGATGATGGTTACCTTTAATAGCCACTCAAACCTCTTTGTGTCAACTTGTGTGCATCTTATCAGGCCAAAATCACCAGGGTATGTAAACTTTTGATCAGGGTCATTTGGGTAGTTTCTATTGCCATTATGATTTAACAAGAGTAAACACAGTTGGTTGATAATAAAAGGATTCAGCCAAACACTAACCATGAGTGAAAGAAATGTTATGTTATGATTCATATTCTATGAAAAATGGCCAAGAAATCATAAATTCTGCCAGGGTTTGTAAACTTATGAGCACGTATAAGCCTTTAAAATTAGCACTTTCGGTTTTTCATGTTCGTGTCCCATAGATTTTAACGATGTTCGCCTGTTCGAACAAATTCTTAGCATGTTCTTCTGGGAACCGAACCGGGGGGGGGAGTAGGTGTTTGGCTCATCCCTAATGGACAGTTTGTATGAAAATTGTACCACATATTCTGTAGATTGCCCTGTCAGAGGTAGGCAGGTGAAAATTTTACTTAATGGAACATCAAGGTTAACCAAACACTAAGAAGGGGTTGTAGGATCTGCCAAACACTTAGACCAGGGGTCTCCAAACTTTCTAAACAAAGGGCCAGACTTAAGGGGGGACAGAATGTGGTCAGTTGGAATAGAAACTGTCCTGGTGTCAGTGCCTTCTCTTTGATAGTAGGGGGAATAATAATGCCACATTTTTGGTGCCAGTGGTAAGAATTACGCCCCATCATTGGTGTCAGTGGGAGGCTTAGTGCCTCAAGACCCAAATAAAGGCAAGCAAAGCCCCCGGGCCATAGATTGGAGCCCACTGACCTAGACCATATCCTCTTATACTTTTACTATGTGGCATTTTTAGTGGCTCCACGAAGGTCTTAGCCCCTATACACATGGTCGGAGATTTCGACAACCAAATCCGTCGGATTTTGTCTGTCGGATCTTGTCCGAAACTGTTGCATACACACGGTCGAAAGTTGTCGAAAAATCCGATCATTCAGAAGGTGATGACGTAATTTCGTTACGATGGGACTACGTTCAGGCTAGTAGCCAATAGCTTTGATGTAGGAATTTGATCTGAGCATGCGTCGCACTTGGTCCGATCAAAATTCTCTACACATGATCGGAGTATGTCCGATCGAACCAGTTGGTCGGGAAATATTTCCAACAAGTTGGAAAACTGGGTCCGACGGAATCAGTCCGATGCATACCACACGCAGTCGGATTATCCGACAACACGGTCCGATAGGACACATTCCGACGGATTCTCCGACCGTGTGTACAAGGGCTTAGATTATCATCTGACACAAGTGTGGAAATTGACCTTCTTGTCTCACCAATGGACGACTCTCTATTACCTGAGCAGCTACGTCATCAGTCACCTAATTATGGATAAATATAAGGAAGGGAGTCAGAAAAGAAAATTGTAAAGTGATGAAATGTATTTTCTTTTTACTTTAGAAAATCAGGATAACTTGGCCATAGATGTCTGCTTGCTTGGCCTGGTGGGCTTGTTTGCTTTCCTTCAAGCAACCAGGACTCTCCTCTTTCTTTTCAAGAAAAACCATAGTGTTAAAACGGAAATTGTCTGAAAAACCCTTCCTTAACTTTTGGAAATCCCTGGTTAAGTCCTCTATACCCTTGTATAAAGCCACCTATACTTCTTGTGGTTCCCCCACCAAAATTTGGTCAAGTGTGGAATATTTGGACAGAATCACCTAACACTAATGCAACAAACTAATTTTAACGGTACCAATTGTGGCCCACGTACCGGTTTGATGTGGCCCCACTGGTAATTCGGCGTATATATATATATATATATATATATCTTTTGTGGCCCCCAACGAATCCCCAAGTGGCGCTCAGAGATTTGTTGGGGGACCACAGAAGACATGTACCATATTTATCATTTTGGCAACCTCGGAGGGGACAGAGAGGGGCGGGATAAGTGGCGTCAGATTACATACAGAAAAATCTCCTGTATACTCGGCGGCCTCTGTAATCGGAAGTCCCATCTCCTGGGCTGGCATTGGACGACTGTTCTGTCTATCATAGGAGGCGGGACCTTGTATTAAAGAGGCCACCGAGTAAACAGGAGATTCTCATGTATGTAATCTGTTGGCGCTCGTGGGTATGGCTGCAGATGGGTATCGATCAGGCTGCACTGATGGCAATGGGGAGACTGCATTCATGGCAATGGTGGGGCTGCATTCATGGCAATAGTGCAGCTGCTGGATTAAAAAAAAAAAAAAAAAATCTGTTCTAACTTTACTAGAGAACCATTCACAAAGACCTTCAGGTATTACAAATTTTGGATGTTAAAATTTCCTCCTGGCACATTTTGTAGTGTTCAAAAGTCCATCCATCCAGAAGTGAGATTTCCATGTTTGGTAAATGCTGGACAATCAAACCACTTAATGATTTTTATCTGGAAGGTATATACACATATACACACACACACACACACACATATACACTATACTGCCAAAAGTATTGGGATGCCTGCCTTTACACGCACGTGAACTCTTTATCATCTTCATCCGTAGGGTTCAATATTGATTTGGCCCACCCTTTCTAGCTATAACAAGGAACCAGCTGTGGTCGGAGGTAGAGGGGAAGTTGTCGCCACTAAGGGACCATCCACCTTGCTCCCGGGGATCGTTGTGAGTAAGCTGAGGCCAGTACCAGAGCAGACTTCTCGCCAGCCGGGGACGGTGAAGAAGTGGGAAAGCATCAGCAAGTGCCAAGTCAGGGACCCAGCAGGAGAGCAGAGGTGATGCTCGTGGAGTGCCAAGCCAGGGACCTAACGTGTCAGCAGAGGTGAAGCTTGAGGAATATCTGTGAGTACCAAGCCAGGGACCTAACGTGTCAGCAGAGGTGAAGCTTGAGGAGTATCTGTGAGTACCAAGCCAGGGACCTAACGTGTCAGCATAGGTGAAGCTTGAGGAATATCTGTGAGTTCCAAGCCAGGGACCTAACGTGTCAGCAGAGGTGAAGCTTGAGGAGTATCTGTGAGTACCAAGCCAGGGACCTAACGTGTCAGCAGAGGTGAAGCTTGAGGAGTATCTGTGAGTACCAAGCCAGGGACCTAACGTGTCAGCAGAGGTGAAGCTTGAGGAGTATCTGTGAGTTCCAAGCCAGGGACCTAACGTGTCAGCAGAGGTGAAGCTTGAGGAGTATCTGTGAGTGCCAAGCCAGGGACCCAGCAGTGAAGCGGGGGTGACACTTGAGGAAGATACTGAGCGTTACAGTGAAAGAGCTCAGGGGATCCAGTGGCTAGTGGATCTGAAGTCTAGTGAGAGAGACTGGGAGCTCGTTGAGTGAAGACCCACAGTGAGTGAGTGTGGAGTAATCTGAGAACTGTTCGTGTTGCGGATAGTTTTACAGTTAGTAACAGCTACAAGATTGTTGCCATAGGAAACAGCGGTCCTACCTATACAGAAGTGGTGTCCGGCTGGAGGCCTTCATCTGTATAGCTGTCTACCTATAGAAGACTCGGAGTCTACCAATTAACATTGCATCTACCTAAGGGTGTCCTGGCCCGAACCCTCTCTCCAACCGTTCTGTTTAAGAGACAATAAATCTCTTTGCATTCAAAAAGTGTCTGGCGCCCACCATTTCATCTTGCATCACACCCACCGTGCCTTGTTACCCACTCTACACTGAAGGATGTCAGCTCTCCCTAACTCTGAAGGTCACCACTGGGCTTCGGGGGCCCCCGGGCCTTTGCTACATAAAGAAAAGAAAATGGACTCAAAACAAAATATTGCAAGACCTTTATTGTTTACTTTACAAAAAGGAGAATAACTGGTCACCAATACCAAGATGTCATCTAAACCATGTGTAATCATAGTAAAATATCAAAATACATCAGGTATCTTCATTTAACTCGGATCAATGACAAGGCAACTTTCCAGTAAAGCAGAACAAAGAGCAACGAGGAGCAGCAACCAAAAGGTTCTTCTGTGAAAGATCGATTCTGATTGTGTATTATTGGCATGTCTTTGTTATAACTGACTGTAAAAAGTTATACGCTCACCGGACACTTTGGGCCCCTTAGTACCAATTGAGCATCATTTAAACACCACGGCCTACCTGAGTATTGTTGCTGACCATGTCCATCCCTTTATGACTACAGTGTCCCCATCTTCTGATGGCTCCTTCCAGCAGGATAATGCACCATATCACAAAGCTCCAATCATCTCACTACCAGACAATGAGGTCCCTGTACTCCAATGGCCTCCACACTCACCAGATCTCATCCAATAGCGTGATGCCATCATGTCACTATGGACCAAAATCTCTGAGGAACGTTTCCAACAGCTTGTTGAATCTATGCCAAGGCAATTCTGAAGGCAAAAAAATGGTCCAACCCGGTACTAGCAAGGGGGACCTAATAAAGTGTCCGGTGAGTGTATATAAAAAAATAGGTTTATGCCTCATGTTTTAAATTTCATCAACAAAAGGCACCTCGAACCAAACACAAATGATGGACTACACATTGGGTCTAAAGGGAAGGAGTACATTTACTAAAGAGCTATAGGTGTCCCAAGTGCGGGAAAAATGTCACAATTTTCTCGATATTCGGGCGCCATTATTTCCAAAAAAACATTCCTAATGTCGATATTTCCAGCTTTTTATCATTCATCGATTGTATAGACTTCACAATTTAATATTTTCCCTTCCAGTGGTCACCGACATCAGCCGGTGTGTGTTCTCTGATGCCGAATTAGATTTCCTTTATTGGTAAAACATTTCTCGCACTCTGAACATGAAAAAGGACGCTCGCCTGTGTGACTTCTCTGATGTGTGATAAGATTTTCTTTCTGAGTGAAACACTTCCCGCACACTGGGCATAAATAAGGGCGGTCCCCCTTGTGCGTTCTCTGGTGTCTAAGCAGGTGGGATCTCTGAGTGAAACATTTCCCGCACTCTGAACATGAATAAGGACGCTCCCCCGTGTGAATTCTCTGGTGTATAACAAGTCCTCTTTCCTCAGTGAAATATTTCCCGCACTCCGAACACGAGAACGGAGGTTCGCTCATGTGACTTCTCTGGTGTATAAGAAGAGCTCTTTTCTCAGTGAAACATTTCCCGCACTCTAAACATGAAAAAGGACGCTCGCCTGTGTGACTCCTCTGGTGTGTAATAAGATGTTCTTTCTGAGTGAAACTTTTTCCACAGTCTGAACATGAAAAAGGACGCTCACCTGTATGACTTCTCTGGTGTCTAAGAAGGCTTCTTTTCTGAGTGAAACATTTCCCGCACTCTGAACATGAATAAGGAGGTTCGCTCATGTGAATTCTCTGGTGTGTAAGAAGTGCTCTTTTCTCAGTGAAACCTTTTCCGCACTCTGAGCATGAAAAAGGACGCTCACCCGTGTGAACTCTCTGGTGACTAATAAGTTTCCTTTTCTCTGTGAAACATTTCCCGCACTCGGAACATGAGAAAGGATGTTCGACCGAGTGACTTCTCTGGTGTCTAAGAAGCTTTCCTTTCCCGGCAAAACCTTTTCCGCACTCTGAGCATATGAAAGGTCGTTCACCTGTATGAATCCTCTGGTGTATAACAAGGGCTCCTTTCTGAGTGAAACCTTTCCCGCAATCAGAACATGAATAAGGACGCTCGCCCGTGTGGATTCGCTTGTGTCTAAGAAGGTCTCCTTTCAGAGTGAAACATTTCCCGCACTCGGAACATGAAAAGGGACGCTCACCTGTGTGAATTTTCAGATGGGTGAGGAGGTTTCCTTTCTCGGTGAAAGATTTCCCGCACTCCGAACATGAATAAGGGCGCTTTCCTGTGTGAATTCTCTGGTGTACGACAAATACTTTTTTCTCAGTGAAAGATTTCCCGCACTCTGAACAGGAAAAGGTCGCACTGGAGTGAGATTTGAGATGTATAAGAAGTTCAGATTTCGTCTTGAAAGTTTTCCTACACCTCAAACAGGACAATGAGCTCTCTGCTGAGGGAAGTGTTTCTTGGCTCAGAGAAGATTCCTTAGGATTAGATGGTCTGTCTGCGCTGTGAAATCTCCAATGGTTATCTGAAGTCAAAGTATGTGATTTTTCAGAAGATTCCTCAGGATTAGAGGGATCTATTGAGGTTTCCAAACAGTAAGATCTGAGAGGAAGATTCTGAGTAATGGGATTTATTCCTGGAGAATACGGACTTCTCTTCAACTTGTTTCGTACATACCGACCATCTGTTGGAAAGCAATTTAGAATAAATGGTAAAAAGTAGCTTATATTTATTTTTGTATATCATATATATCTAAGCAGAAAAAATGGTTAAAAAGAAAAATCATACTATAATTCAAGACCTGTAGCCCTTTTCAGGGACCTTGGAAACCATACGGTGGTCTCAACACTCATACAATGGCTTTGCTGCTTCCACTGTAACTGACCAACAGCTGTAAAAACTAAGAATCATATATTTTATGAGCATATTACCTTCTCCTCATTTATTTCAAACATTGAGTTGCATAACATTTTTTGGTCATCACTGGAGAGGGACCTTCCATATGGTGTATATTACCTCCACCTCAAATTTGGAACAAGTTGTATATTAGGTAATGATGATGACATTTCATATGGTGTACAGTATTCTCCTCCTCATTTGTTGGGAACATGACGTTATATTGAGGAATGGAGATGAACCTTTCATATGGTGTACAGTATCTCCTCCTCATTTGTTGGGAACATGACGTTATATTGAGGAATGGAGATGGACCTTTCATATGGTGTACAGTATCTCTTCCTCATTTGTCGGGAACATGACGTTATATTGAGGAATGGAGATGGGCCTTTCATATGGTGTACAGTATCTCCTCCTCATTTGTTGGGAACATGACGTTATATTGAGGAGTGGAGATGGACCTTTCATATGGTGTACAGTATCTCCTCCTCATTTGTTGGGAACATGACGTTATATTGAGGAATGGAGATGGACCTTTCATATGGTGTACAGTATCTCCACCTCATTTGTTGGGAACATGACGTTATATTGAGGAATGGAGATGGACCTTTCATATGCTGTACAGTATCTCCTCCTCATTTGTTGGGAACATGACGGTATATTGAGGAATGGAGATGGACCTTTCATTTGGTGTACAGTATCTCCTCCTCATTTGTTGGGAACATGACGTTATATTGAGGAATGGAGATGGACCTTTCATATGGTGTACAGTATCTCCACCTCATTTGTTGGGAACATGACGTTATATTGAGGAATGGAGATGGACCTTTCATATGGTGTACAGTATCTCCTCCTCATTTGTTGGGAACATGACGGTATATTGAGGAATGGAGATGGACCTTTCATTTGGTGTACAGTAGGGGCGAACAACCTTTTGAAGAGCAAGGGCCACTTAAGCAGCTTGGTAACCAATTGCGGGCCACAATGAGCAGAGCGGGCGGATGACAGGTCCGTGTACACTCCGCATATGCAGAGAGGACACGGACATAGCCCACTCTACTCTATGGGCCCTCCAATCTGCCCATATGGAAGGGGACAGATCCCTTTCTGATTTTTTTTTCTTTTTAGCGGATCAGATTGAAGGTATGCAGGTGTAAATGGACACAAGTCTGTTTACATTTGCCGCTCCATAGAGGTGAATGGAGGGTCTGATTGAGTCGGACCGATCATGTGAAAGGGGCCTGAGGCTGCTTTCACACCGATGTGTTGTGGTCTACCCAGAGCAGTGCACCTCTGGCTTTTCTGTGGGTTAGCTGCACTTTGTCATAGAATTCTATTATATCCTGCAGGTTTTGTGCACTTTCTGGAAGTGCACCAAACCCGTAGGTCAGGGGTGCCCAACCAGTGGCCCGCGGAGCCCTCTGATGTGGCCAGGTGTTGTGCACTTTGTGGAAGCGCACCAAACCCGTAGGTAATAACAGATGTCTATGGCTCAGTGCAGTTTGAAAGCAGCCTGGTAACCACTGCAGAAAAGATATGCCCATATATACACTGTGATTATAGAATTAAGCATACCTTTTAATAACAGTCTTCAATTCGGGTATCACCAGCTGTTGCTGTTCCAGGCAGAGTGCATTTGGTATCACTCCACCTGTGACAGGAGGTGGTGCTATACAGGAAGCATTGTCTTATGTGGCTCTGCTATGCAACCGATTGCTTCCTCTACCGCCGACTTCATTCACAACACTGATTCTCTGGGATGCCGGGTCGGGAACCCATGATCTGGGCTTGCTAACCAGCCATCCTAGAGCAGGAGGTTGCGGGCCACATCAGAGTGCTCCACGGGCCACTGGTTGGGCACCCCTGGTGTACAGTATCTCCTCCTCATTTGTTGGGAACATGATGTTATATTGAGGAATGGAGATGAACCTTTCATATGGTGTACAGTATCTCCACCTCATTTGTTGGGAACATGATGTTATATTGAGGAATGGAGATGAACCTTTCATATGGAGTACAGTATCTCCTCCTCATTTGTTGGGAACATGACGTTATATTGAGGAATGGAGATGGACCTTTCATATGGTGTACAGTATCTCCTCCTCATTTGTTGGGAACATGACGTTATATTGAGGAATGGAGATGGACCTTTCATATGGTGTACAGTATCTCCTCCTCATTTGTTGGGAACATGACATTATATTGAGGAATGGAGATGGACCTTTCATATGGTGTACAGTATCTCCTCCTCATTTGTTGGAAACATGACGTTATATTGAGGAATGGAGATGGACCTTTCATATGGTGTACAGTATCTCCTCCTCATTTGTTGGAAACATGACGTTATATTGAGGAATGGAGATGGACCTTTCATATGATGTACAGTATCTCCTCCTCATTTGTAGGGAACATGACGTTATATTGAGGAATGGAGATGGACCTTTCATATGGTGTACAGTATCTCCTCCTCATTTGTTGGAAACATGACGTTATATTGAGGAATGGAGATGGACCTTTCATATGGTGTACAGTATCTCCTCCTTATTTGTTCGGATGTTATCAATGGAGATCTGTTGATTCTCCAGAACTTTTGCTCACATCTCATAATTTTATAATAATTTAGGTAACAGGAACCTGTAATCAGAACATTTAATGTTTATTACTTACCTGTGCCAATATCTAGAGAAGATTCCTCCTGTTTACTTTTCACAATAATCTCCCCCTCTTCCATAGACTGCTGATCTCCACTCACCAACGACTCCTCTTCTTCCTCTTTAATCTCAACTTTTATGTCTTTCAGTTCTTCTTCCTAAACCCCAAAATGATAAAAAAAAACACCTAGAAATGTTAACTCTATCACAACAGGAATGTCATCTCATACAGTTTAGAGTAATGTTTAGATGCTCAGTCTCACCTACCTGATAATGGTGAGGGGTGGTGTGATCTTCCTGTGTGGAATCCAGAGGACGGGGACATCTCTCTGGTGGGTTCCCATTACTGGATCCATCTGTAGGAAACACACACACTGACTGAATACATTGTTTCTATATGTTTATCAGATGATGGGGGATCTAGGTGGAGCCTCCGTACTGCTCTCTCCTTTACAATAAAGTCTCCTCTTACCCGGTGATGTGAGGGGCGGCTGATTGTCCATCATGACGTCCTTGTAGAGATCCTTGTGTCCTTCTAAATACTCCCACTCCTCCATGGAGAAATAGACAGTGACATCCTGACACCTTATAGGAACCTGACACACACAATGATACAGTCACCATCCAGACACATCCCTTGTCTGTTACTGGATAATGTCCCAGAATTCCCGGCACCACTCACCTCTCCTGTCAGCAGATCAATGATCTTCTTGGCGACTTCTAGAATCTTCTGCTTGTTCTTTCTCTCAAGACTAAAGAATGGAAGTGAAGGTATGTTGATGGGACTCAGTCCTGAGGACAAGCTGGGACATCTCACATTTGTAGTCTTCTCAACGGATGTCTTCATAACTACAGCACAGTCCTGTATTACACACAAATTAACACAAAATTAAAGTCTTCCTCACCTCTCTGGTCAGGTCTATGTTTTATTATTAGTGATAAAAGGCGTGTCACGTGACCTCCCAAAATTATCCTCACCTCTCCAGTCATCAGGTAGATGATCTCCAGGATGTTCTTTAGAATCATATCCTTAAAATAAACTTTATTTGTTTCCATCTTTGCAGAATGAAGAGATGATTGATTCTCCATCATGACGTCCTTGTAGAGATCCTTGTGTCCTTCTAAATACTCCCACTCCTCCATGGAGAAATAGACAGTGACATCCTGACACCTTATAGGAACCTGACACACACAATGATACAGTCACCATCCAGACACATCCCTTGTCTGTTACTGGATAATGTCCCAGAATTCCCGGCACCGCTCACCTCTCCTGCCAGCAGATCAATCATCTTCTGGGTTACTTCTAGGATCTTCTGGCCATCATTTATCTCAGAAGTCAAGGAATGAGGTGGAGGCACCATGCCAGGTGATGTCCCTTGAGAAGAGATGCTGGGTGTTAATGGTTCACCAGATGTTTTCTTCACTACTTTATAATCCTGTGTAAAGACCGATACCAACAATTATTATGACAGACCTCCCAGAAGTCTAGTCAAGTTTATGTACCTAGTCAGGTTTTTGTTTTTTTTAATTACATCAATAAATGTGACTTTGTGTGATCCTCCTAGAATCCTCCTTACCTCTCCGGTCAGCAGGTAGATGATCCCCAGGGTGAGGTCTAATAACCGCTCAGTCGTATGATTTTGGTCTTCATCCATTCTCATTGATGTGGTCATGTGATCTATACAGGATGCTCCTTTACGTAGATGGAAAATAAACGGAGAATTATCTGGACTGTACTTGGAGGAATAGTGTCTGAGTTCCTCCAGAGTTCTGACACCTCCTCCTATGATATTTAAGGGCAAATCAATGCAACAGAGAGAAAATTAAATATTTCGATTAAACCCAACTTCATCAAAACATTTTATTTTGGGTTTAGATAGAATGACAGGGCAAAAACCTCTCTCTTATCAGACAGAACTGCATTAAAGAATCTCCACAATGAAGACAGAAATAAAAACCAGATTGAAGTTCTAACCCTTCCTTACTTCACTCAAAAAAAACAACAACACGTAAGCTTATGCTGCATTTGGGCTTCAAACAGGTTTTACAGATGTCACCGGACACTGCATTTACTGTGCACATTGATGTCACCCAACTCCATCAAGATAGGTCCGTGCTGTGATTGGTGCTCAGGATTAAATGACAGAGACAAAACAACCAATCCGGTTATGGTGAGGGGTTGGAAAGAACCAACAATCCTCTACTAACATACTGTGGGGTACAGAATTACAGCATCACTTCCATAAAATCACAGAAATCAGGAGCTTTATGCCTTATTCTATTTACTGTAAGGATGTTTATTCCTTCCGCTGCCTTGATTAGAACTCGTATTGTAGTTCAGTCTTCTTCCTCCCCATATCCTGATCTAAAGAAGACATGGAGGGGGGGGGGGGGGGGGGGGGGGTTATTTACGGAAGGAAAATCCACTTTTCACTGCAAGTGTACTTCAAAGTGCACATGGAAGTGCAGTCACTCTAAATCTAAGGGGTAGATCTGAAATGAGCGGAAGCTCTGCTGATTTTATCATCCAATCCAATGTGCAAGCTAAAATGCTGTTTTTTTTATTTTCCTTGTATGTCCCCCTCGGATCTACAGCGACTTTACTTCCAAGTGCACGTGCAATGCAAAGTGGATTTGCCCCATGGTGTCCATTATCTCACAGCGATGAGACCCAACAACCCCGAGACAGCTTTATGAAGGATGGATAAACGGTTCTATATTTAGGATCTATCTGGTCTATAAAAGGCTCTGGATGGACAGTTGGATAAATGGTTCTATATTTAGAATGTATCTGGTCTATAAACCAGAGGCTCTGCATGGTCAGTTGGATAAATGGTTCTATATTTAGGATGTATCTGGTCTATAAATCAGAGGCTCTAGATGAACAGTTGGATAAATGGTTCTTTATTTAGGATGTATCTAGTCAATAAACTGCTATTATATTCTATATATCTGTGTATCATCATCTGCTAAAGATAAAAGACATCACAGTGACTATGAAGGAAGAGGATGGACATGGCGGGGTGATTACTGGGTGTAAATATAAAATAATATCTTATTACCTCCTCTGCTGCCAGTTTCAGCAATGTCTCCTCTCTACATCCTCCCAACTCTCCTCTCACCTGGAACTTCCTATTAGTTTCCTACATCACTTCCTGTTTGTACCTTACATCACTTCCTGTTTGTGGTTTCCACCAATGATATACAAGCACCTCACCTTGTGGAGAGTATATAAACTGCAGTCTACGTTTTTTGATCGCGTTGGCCATGGCTCTGTCGTACATTGTCCCGTTATGGTTCATATGAACTTTTTACCTCAGTCATTGAAAAATTACTAAAAACCAAATTTGGATCTTGTACTCAAGTTTAAAAATACATGAAACATGTAAAGTTATTATACCGCAATGCTCATCTTTTCCTATAAGATTCGATCTTCTTCTATAATATTATACGATTAATATTATGATGAAAGGAGTACTAGAGTGCTTAGGGTTCATCGTTACCACAAGTTCTGTCCCTGCTATACCCAACGTCCAGAAAGAGTCACTGAATACCAGAAAAAAAGGAGAGGAAAAAAGACAAAAAGTTTCAGATCTAGTGACCACCAGAGGTAGCCAGACCTATAATTATCTAAATAAACAGCTGACTTTGCATATAATGAGCCCATGGTTCCCACATCTTCTCAAACAGTTTTTGTTAGTGTCATGCATTATATTTGCTATCTTTTCACGGGTCACAATCCATGATACCTTATGTTTGGCTTGAGCAACAGAGACAGAAGTTTTTTTCCACGTTCCAGCTATGGTCAATCTTTGAGAACAACGGGGTACTTCTTTGATAGGTTCATTGAATAAGTCAATTTTGATTTGTTGCTGTATTGGCGGTTCTGTAACATGCTGGACCAGGGCATAAATCTCATTCCAAAAGCTTGGATTCCAAGGGTTGGACCCCCTTTTGCCTTCAGAACTGCCTTCATTCGTGGCATAGATTCAACAAGGTGTTGGAAACATTCCCCTGAGATTTTGGTCCATATTGACATGATAGCATCACGCCGTTGCTGCAGATTTGTCGGCTGCACATCCATGATGCCAATCTTCTACCACATCCCCAAGGTGCTCTATTGGATTGAGATCTGGTGACTGTGGAGGCCATTGAAGTGGAGAGATGACTGGAGCTTTGTGACATGGTGCATTATCCTGCTGGAAGGAGCCATCAGGAGATGGGTACACTGTAGTCATAAAAGGATGTACATGGTCAGCAACAATACTCAGGTAGGTTGTGGCATTTAAACAATGGTCAATTGGTGCTAATGGGCCCAAAGTGTGCCAAGAAAATATCCCCTGCATCATTACACCACCACCACCAGCTTGAACTGTTGACATAAAGCAGGATGGATCCATGCTTTCATGTTGTTTATGCCAAATTCTGACCCCACCATCTGAATGTTGCAGCTGAAATCCAGACTCATCAGACCAGGCAACGTTTTTCCAACCTTCTATTGTCCAAATTTGGTGAACCTGTGCGAATTTTAGCCTCAATATCCTGTTCTTAGCTGACAGGAGTGGCACCCGGTGTGGTCTTCTGTTGCTGTAGCCCATCTGCTTCAAGGTTTGATGTGTTGTGCATTCAGAGATGGTATTCTGCATACCTTGGTTGTAACGAGTGGTTATTTGAGTTACTGTTGCCTTTCTATCATCTGGAACCAGTCTGCCCATTCTTCTCTGACCTCTCACATCAACAAGACATTTTCATCCACACAACTTCCACTCACCGGATAGTTTCTTCTTTTCTGACGATTCTCTGTAAACCTGAGAGATATTTATGTGTGAAAATCCCAGTAGATCAACCATTTTTGAAATACCCAGACCAGCCCGTCTGGCACCAACAACCATGTCACGTTCAAAGTTGCCTAAATCTCCTTTCTTCCCCATTCTGATGCTCAGTTTGAACTTCAGAAAGTCATCTTCATCATGTCTAGATGCCTAAATGTATTGCTTTTCTGCCATGTGATTGACGGATTAGCAATTTGTTTTACCAAGGAATTGACCAGGTGTCCGGTGAGTGTATGTGGTACATTGTGCCTTGCAAGGTACAACCCCGGAAGTACAAAGGGGAAGAGCTTGGGTAGAGTTTTGCCAGGGAGGAAGTAACCAGGTATAAGTTGATATCAAAATAATTAGACTTTTGCCGTGTCAAGTAGCAATGTAGTGGCTCTTTCAGACTTTGCTCTATCCATTGTTTTCATGAGCCATATGTCGAAGATCATACCAATATTCTTCTTCGGCATTGGTTGTGTAGCGGCCACAACCCTTGCTGGGAGGCCTTGACTTATTGGGCTTACCAGTTACTTTCTCTTGGCCTGCTCTTCCACGTCTAGGGGTTCCCAGGGTAGATACCCAATAACTTGACATGGATAAAGTCACTGACACGGATGAAGTCCTTTTAACAAAGGTTTTATTTTGCAGTAGTAACATCCAATAACACAGTCTCTCATGGGAACAGAGGGCACGGGTGAAGAACTCAGGCACCTTGAACTGCAGGTTTAGCAAAGTCTCTAATTCCACCCAGAGAGTAGCCACTCGCAAGTGGGTACTTCAAGGCTGAACAGATCTCTAGCCATAGATCATGGCAGCCAGCACATTGACTTAAAACTTGAAGCAATCCTATGAACGTCTAGAAGTTGTAACTAAGGGTGAGCAGGAACCTTTTTCCTCAGTACCTCCTCAATGGTACTGGAAAAGCGTGAATTTGTCAACGTCCTTCCCAACTCAATAACCAGGCACTTCCCAGGATGCCACTTGCCAGCTCTCCTCCGAAGAGTCCTCCCCCAGTCACTTCCATGAGCTGTGGTGCCTCTCCAAGCTGAGAGAGCACCTGGACACCTTGAATCCTCCCTCAGTTACTGCGCCTCGGACCAGCAGGGTTCGAGACTTGGGAACAGATGGATCCCTGCCCCAGACCAGGCAGGTCTATCAGGGGCCTCTAACCGGAACATATTGCGGGATGTTGAAGACCCCGTGACCGGGACCCCTCACGGGGCTACCCCGGTCCTGGAACCAGAACAGACCCCACGGGTCTCACGAGCTCCTCCCTCTAAACACGTGACCCACACACCTTAAGTACCCCTTCCCAGACTCCTCAGCGGGCCCGGCCCTCCCACTGATTGGTTCAGAGAAGGTTGATACTCAAAACGTCCAACCAGGCCTGGTTCTGGCCTGTCATGTGCACCTCACTGCTCACATGACCAGGCAGAACTTCCAACACAGCCCAGCCAGACTGATGTCAAGGCCAACCTACGTAATTAACCCTCAGAACCCCTACTGTTCTGAGGCAAAAACTAAATTTACATGCGTATGACATTTTATCCAAAATGTCATCCACTACAGTTGGGATACAGTTTTTCAGCATTCTACAAATATCCTGTGATGGTACACGGTATCCTACCAAGTTGAGGAGTGTTTTCAACATATTGAGTTGCATATCAATTGGCAACACTGATGCAGACAAATAAGATTTGTTATTCCTTTCCTACCCATTTGAAAAGCGTCTGTCTGTCCGTCCAAGAACAGATGTGCAAGACCTCCTGGTTCATCCTGCAAAATATACTTGGGTTTATCCCTATGGGCATTGCCTTGAAATGATTACAGGTTAAGTTCACCAGAAAATAGTCTATGCAGTCATACCTGTAGGCCATTTGGGTCACCTTAGAACAGTGATTCTCAACCAGGGTTCCTCCAAAGGTTGCTAGGGGTTCCTTCAGCATTGGGCAATTTCTGCCGCTCAGATAAGTTCCCACTGACACCATTGATCTTTTTAGCTGTAAGGAGGTAATTCTTCCCAATGACCACAAGTGTAAGGAACATTCTTCCCACTGCCCATCACACTATTGTATCATAAGTTGATTTCATTATTTTAGCAGGGGTCCCCGAGACCGGAGAACTATTTCAAGGGATTCACTGTGTTGAAAAGGTAGAGATATGCCCCGTACACACGAGAGGGATTAAGTCTGACAGACCTCCAAAGGAGTTCCGCCGGAGTTCCGACGGAGTTCTGGCGGACTTTTCGACCGAACGGACTTGACCACACACCATCACACCAAACTCCGACGGAGTCGAACGTGATGACGTACGACTGGATTCGACATAGGAAGTTCCTAGACAGTAGCCAATAGCTGCCCTAGCGTCGGTTTTAGTCCGTCGGAGTAGCACACACACGAGCGGATTTTTCAAAGGGGACCGGGTCCGGCGGAGTTCCGTCGGGAAAATTTAAAGCATGCTTCATTTCTAAAGTCCGTCAGACTTTAGCTTCGCTAAAGTCCGTTGCAGCCCACACACGATCGGATAGTCCGCCGGACTCAGTCCGTCGGAGTTTGGATGTCGAAAAGTCCGCTCGTGTGTACGGGGCAAAAGGATGCCTTAGGAGCTTGGCCTGAAAACTCCCAGTTAGCACCCCCTATCATGTCCTGCCTTGATGCTGAACGTGAAAACCATTGGTTTTTACTCCTGTGATGCTGGCAGTGAGCATCTAAACGTTTTCTCTCATTAGCAAAAAGGCCAACATGGTGGTTGCCAACTGGAAGTTTTCAGGTTAGGCTTCTGAGGGGACCCAAATGGCCTACAGGTATGACAATAATGTTATTGAGCCTTTTACAAAGCTGCTAAGTTTTTTTAATATCCACTGGGCCCCTTTACTGTATAGGCTATTTTCTGGAAAAGGTGAACTTAGGTTCACACTACTATGACCTAAATTTGCGTGACTTGTGGTAAGATATTGTCAGGCGACTTCCTGGCGATTTGCTGGTGACTTGAGTGCTACTTTGATGCAACTTGATGCGACTTTCAGTGAATGCCTGGGTAATATTCCTGTAATCTCGGATCCAAATCACATCAATATAGACGAGGATCCGACTCAGAGGCAACTTCCATTAAAGTCTATGGGCACAAGTCAGATAGAAGTCGCAATGAAGTAGTACAGGAACCTTTTCTAAAGTCAGACCGACTTCAATAGTGCCATTTAAGACAGCTCTTATTGACTAACATGGGATTTCACATCATGCAACTTGGGTCTCACAAGTCGGATCCCAAGTCGCTTCAGTGTGAACCAAGCCTTAATGTCATAAAATTGGATTATGGCAATACACTCATATACTCCTCAGTAGTGCATTGAATATACACTATATCAACTGGCATCCCAGTCTTATTCCGTAGGGTTCAATATTGAGTTGGCCCGCCCTTTGCAGCTATAGCAGCTTCAACTCTTCTGGGAAGGCCGTCCACAAGGTTTAGGAGTGTGTCTATGGGAATGTTTGACCATTCTCCCAGAAGTGCATTTGTGAGGCCTGGCTTGCAGTCTCCACTCTAATTCATGCCAAAGGTGTTCTATCGGGTTGAGGTCAGGACTCTGTGCTGGTGAGTCAAGTTCCTCCACCCCAAACTCACACATCCATGTCTTTATGGACCTTGCTTTGTGCACTGGTGGGCAGTCATGTTGGAACAGGAAGGGGCCATCCCCAAACTGTTCACACAAAGTTGGGAGCATGAAATTGTCCAAAATGACTTGGTATGGTGACACTGCAAGAGTTCTTTTCACTGGAACTAAGGGGCCAAGCCTATCCCAGGAAAAAGAACCCCCACACCATAATCCTCCCTCCACCAAATGATTTAGACCAGTGCACAAAGTAAGGTCCATAAAGACATGGGTGAACGAGTTTGGGGTGGAGGAACTTGACTGGCCTGCACAGAGTCCTGACCTCAAACCTGATAGAACACCTTTGGGATGAATTAGAGCAGAGACTGCGAGCCAGGCCCTCTCGTCCAACATCAGTGCCTGACCTCACAAAATGTGCTTCTGGAAGAATGGTCAAACATTCCCATAGACACACTCCTAAACCTTGTGGACGGCCTTCCCAGAAGAGTTGAAGCTGTTATAACTGCAAAGGGTGGGCTAACTCCATATTGAACCCTACGGACTAAGACTGGGATGCCAATAAAGTTCATGTTGTGTAAATGCAGGCGTATAGTGTATTATTTATAAAAGGTTTGGAGTCCCAAACAATTCATCTTCATTATACAGCTCCAGACAGAACAATGCAACTTATCAACAGTCACCATGCCTTGGTCAATGATGTCAGCAGTAGACATGTGCAATAATTTTAGTTCTGAATTAGTTTTTTGGCAAAATTCGGCATATTCGTTCATTTGGAAATTTTTCCAAAAACAAGTCTTCTAAAGGAATGAAAATCCAAAAGAAAAAACAACATTCAGATAATTTTGTTTTTCATATTTTCTATTATATTTAAAATTATTATTTATTATTATTTTTAACCACCATTCTGTTATTTATGGGAATTTCAAAAAATAAATTAAGAACAGAATATTTAAAATAAAGACTTTATTTATAAAAATAATAATAATTAAAAAAATAATATCAAAATGGATTGGATTGAATTTTACACATTATATGTCCAAACAGCACACATACCTCAGTAATATTTATCATGATTATAAAAAATCAAGGCTTCAAGAAAAGGGAACAAGATGGACGGACTACGAGAATTTTTCAGAATTTTGAATATAATAATTACTAATATGGAGAATTCAAGTCACGGTGTGGGATCATCCCAAGGGTTTCAGCAACAGAGCCTGGACCTATCTGATGGCACATCTGGATACCAGAATTTTTGAGAGTTTCAGAAGCTAACAGATGACTTAGAATCGGGGCTGCTGGTAGAAATCACGGGGCCCCGTACAGCCTACCTCACGTGCTCTACATCCCGACGTGATCAGAAGCCATCAGCACTACTGGAGGGGCACACGAAGGGGGGCGGGGGTCCAGCAACAGGGGGAAGGATATTGTCTACAGGAGAGGTGATCGTGCAAGCAAGGTGCATTTACTAGAAAAGATCCGCTGTAGTTTCCCCCCTGCAGCAGCTGAAAGCTGGTGGGAGGGAGAGGAGAAGAAGCCATCAACAACTGGCAGGGCACACAGTGGGGTCCAGCAGCAGGAGGAAGAATATTGTCTACAGGAGGGGTGATTGTGCAGCAGGGAGCATTTACTAGAACAGATCCCCTTTAGTTCCCCCCCACCCCTGCAGCAGCTGAAAGCTGGTGGGAGGGAGAGGCAATGAAGCCATCAGCACTACTGGATGGGCACACGGGGGGGGGGGGGGGGGGTCAAGCAGCAGGGGGAAAGATATTGTGTACAGGAGGGGTGATCGTGGAGCAGCGGACATTTACTAAAACAGATCCCCTGTAGTTCCCCCCCCCCGCAGCAGCTGAAGGCTGAAGTAAGGGAGAGAAGAAAGAGCAGTCAACGCTACTGGAGGGGCACACAGGGTGGGGGGGGGGTCCAGCAGCAGGGGGAAGGATGCTGTCTACAGGAGGGGTGATCATGCAGCAGGGGGTATTTACTAGAAGAGATCCCCTGTAGTTTCCTCCCTGCAGCAGCTGAAAGCTGGAAGGAGGGAGAGGTGAAGAAGCCATCAGTGCTACACGGGGGAGTCCTGCAGCAGGAAGAAGAATATTATCTACAGGAGGGGTGATGGTGCAGCAGGGAGAATTTACTAGAACAGATCCCCTTTCCCTCCCACCAGCTTTCAGCTGCTGCGGGGGGGGGGGGGGGACTAAAGGAGATCTGTTCTAGTAAATGCCCCCTGCTGCACAATCACCCCTCCTGTAGGCAATATTCTTCCCTCTGCTGCTGGACCACCCCTGTGTGCCCCTCCAGTAGTGCTGATGGCTTCATTGCCTCTCCCTCCCTTGAGCTTTCAGCTTCTGCTGGGGGGGGGTGGGGGGGGGGGACTAGAGGCAATGAAGCCATCAGCACTACTGGAGGGGCACACGGGTGTGGTCCAGAGGCAGGGGGAAGGTTATTGCATACCGGAGGGGTGATCGTGCATCAGCGGGCATTTACTAAAACAGATCCCCTGTAGTTCTCCCCTCCCCACCGCAGCAGTTAAAGGCTGAAGTGAGGGAGAGGAGAAGGAGCAGTCAACGCTACTGGAGGGGCACACAGGGTGAGGTCCAGCAGCAGGGGGAAGGAGATTGTTTACAGGAGGAGTGATCATGCAGTGGGAGGCATTACTAGAACAGATCCCTTGTAGTTTCCCCCCTGCAGCAGCAGAAAGCTGGTGGGAGGGAAAGGAGAAGAAGCCATCGGTGCTACTGGAGTGGCACACGGGGGGGGGGGGGGGGGTGTCTAGCAGCAGGGGGAAGGATATTGTCTACAGGAGGTGTGATCATGCAGCAGGGGACATTTACTAGAACAGATCCCCGGTAGTTTTTCCTTCCTGCAGCCGCTGAAAGCTGGAGGGAGAGGTGAAGAAGCCATCTGTGCTACTGGAGGGGCACATGGGGGAGTCCAGCAGCAGGGGGAAGGATGTTGTCTACAGGAGGGGTGATCGTACAGCAGGGGGCATTTACTAAAACAGATCCCCTGTAGTTTTCCCCCTGCAGCAGCTGAAAGCTGGTGGGAGGGAGACGAGCTAAAGTCGTCTTTCAGCTGCTGCAGGGAGAGCCACGCAGTGGATCAGAACAACTGTTCCAATTCCACCATACGTTTGTTAACAGTATCCACAGCTTTCTGTTCTCTGATGCCCAATTAGCTGTCTTTTGTATGTAAAACTTTTCCCACACTCTGGACAAGAAAAAGGTTGTTCGCCTGTGTGAAGTCTCTGATGGACAACAAGGTATCCCTTGTTAGAAAAACATTTTCCACATTCTGAACATGTGAAAGGACGCTCACGTGTGTGAACTATCTGGTGTGAAAGAAGGTTTCGCTTCACAGGGAAACATTTCCCGCACTCTTGACAGGAAAAGGGACGCTCACCTGTGTGTGTTCTCTGGTGTGCAAGAAGCTGGTGTTTTAATTTGAAACTATTCCCGCACTCTAAACAAAGAAAAGGACGCTCCCCTGTGTGAGTTCTCTGGTGTATAATAAGGTTTTGTTTATAAGTGAAACACTTCCCGCACTCTTTACAGGAAAGTGGATGTTGGCCCTTGTGACCTTTCTGGTGTACCAAAAAGTCTGCTTTATGAGAGAAACCTTTCCCACACTCCGAACAGGAAAAAGGACGCAGACCGGTATGAACTGTCTGGTGCGCAAGGAGGTTTTCTTTCTGAGCAAAACATTTCCCGCACTCTGGACAGGAAAAAGGACGCTCACCTGTATGAACTTTCTGGTGTCTAAGAAGGTGGGACTTCGTGTTGAAGCATTTCTTACACTCTGAACACGAAAAAGGCCGCTCACCTGAGTGAATTCTCTGGTGGAAACGAAGCTTGCTTTCGTAAACAAAACATTTCCCGCACACTGAACATGAAAAAGGAAGCTCGCCTGTGTGAACTCTCTGGTGCAAACAAAACTTACTTTTGTTAGTGAAACATTTCCCACACTCTGAACATGGAAAAACACCTTCACCTGTGTGAATTCTCTGGTGTTCAGTAAGGTATTTTCTGCGACCAAAACTTTTCCCACACTCTGAACATGAATAAACACCCTCATCTTTGTGCCTTCTCTGGTGTAAAGTAAGGTATTTTTTCTGACTAAAACATTTTCCACACTCTGGGCAGGAATAAGAACGCTCGCCTGTATGAATCCTCTGGTGTCTAAGAAGGTCTCCTTCCCTAGCGAAACATTTTACGCACTCAGGGCACGAAAAAGGACGCTCCCCTGTGTGTATTCTTTGGTGTGCAAGAAGATGTTCTTTGTCAACGAAACATTTGCAGCATTTTGGACAAATAAATGGCTTGTCGCTGGTGTGGAGCTTCAGATGAGTGGTCAGGCTTCCTTTACAAGAAAAACATCTTCCGCACTCTGAACATGAAAAGGTCCTCCTAGCAGTGCGGACTTTCTGGTCTTTAACTAGTTTAGTTGGGAAAGCGTTCTCACAATTTGAACGTTTCAATTTCTCAGCGGTGTGGTCCCTGAGATGTTTTCGAAGTTCAGATTTGGTCTCGAAAGGTTTCCCACACTCTGCACACAACAATGAGTACTTGCCTTTGTGAAGCTTCCCACATTGGACAAAAGAGGGTGTATGGGGGAAGCTTTGGCTGTACTCGGAGCTTGAATAAGGCCTCCCTCTGGTTTGATGTCTCAGGTGTTCAACATTTGCAGCACACTTTGAGCCAACATTATCTTCTACATTGTAGGTTGGAGAAAACCTATGATGTCCTTCCGAAGTGTTCCGCATATTGTGTCCATCTGCTGGAAATAAAACATTTTTAATTTAGTTTTAAAAAGCAGTTTACGCGTTTGGAGTCAGAAGTCATCTGCTTTGGTCTAGTGATCTCAGTCGTAGGATGGAACTGGGTATCACCGGAACACCAATAAAAGAATTCAAAATTAACAAAAAAGTGTGCCTGTTCCAGAGCACACAAGTCTGTGGAGCGAATTATAGCAGAGTATAGCGGAGTATAGCGGAGGGGATACTTGTGGAGCAGGGGGGAGGGACTGGCATTGATGAGGCAGAAGAGGCGCTCATGGCAGTAGAGTGGGTACTGTGAGCAGCGAGGTATGTGCTGTGTATGTAAAATGAAAGGGAGGTGGATGGAAGGGGAGGTGAGGAGCAGGGGTCAGCAGCCTCAAAAGAGGGGGTGAGGAGCAGGAGTCAGCAGCCTCAAAAGAGGGGGTGAGGAGCAGGGGTCAGCAGTCTCAAAAGAGGGGGTGAGGAGCAGGGGTCAGCAGCCTCAGATGAGGGGTTGAGGAGCAGGGGTCAGCAGCCTCAAAAGAGGGGGTGAGGAGCAGGGGTCAGCAGCCTCAGATGAGAGGTTGAGGAGCAGGGGTCAGCAGCCTCAAAAGAGGGGGTGAGGAGCAGGGGTCAGCAGTCTCAGATGAGGGGGTGAGGAGCAGGGGTCAGCAGCCTCAGATGGGGGGGGTGAGGAGCAGGGGTCAGCAGTCTCAGATGGGGGGGGGTAAGGAGCAGGGGTCAGCAGTCTCAGATGGGGGGGTAAGGAGCAGGGGTCAGCAGTCTCAAAAGAGGGGGTGAGGAGCAGGGGTCAGAAGTCTCATAAGAGAGGGTGAGGAGCAAGGGTCAGCAGCCTCAAAAGAGGGGTGTGAGGAGCAGGGGTCAGCAGTCTCAAAAGAGGGGGTGAGGAGCAGGGGTCAGCAGTCTCAAAAGAGGGGGTGAGGAGCAGGGGTCAGCAGCCTCAGATGGGGGGGTGGAGGAGCAGGGGTCAGCAGTCTCAGAAGAGGGAGTTCATGAGAGGGGCACAGCAGAATCAGATGGGGGTGAGCAGCGCTGGATGAGGGGTGAGGAGCAGAGGACAAGAGAAGAGCAATGTCAGATGGGAGGTAGGGAGTGGACTGGGTGCACAATATCGTCAGATAGGGGGTGAGGAGCAAGAGAAAGCATTGTCAGATGGGAAGGTGAGGAGCAGGGATCAGCAGTCACAGAAGAGAGGGAGAGAAGCAGGGGTCAGCAATGTCAAATGAGGGGGTGAGGAGTAGGTTTCAGCAGTCACAGAAGAGGGGGAGAGGAGCAGGGGTCAGCAGTGTCAGATAAGGGGGTGAGGAGTAGGTTTCAGCAGTTTTAGATGAGGGGGTAAGGAACAGGGGTCAGCAGTCTTAGAAGAGAAGGTGAGGAACAGGGGTCAGCAGTCTTAGAAGAGAGGGTGAGGAGCAAGGAAGAGGGGAAAGTACCATCAGATGGGGAGTAAAAGCAGGAGACATCTGTTTTCGATCAGGGGAGAATACTGAGGAGCAAGGACGATTTGTATATAGTTGGGGACGGCAGTGTCAGATGGGATGTGAGGAGCAGGGGACAGCAATGTCAGTTGGAGGGTGAGAAGAGAGAAATAGCCGTTTCATATGGAAACTGAGCAGCAGGGGATAGATAGCAGCAATGAATAGGGAGTGAATAATGGGGGGGGGGGGGGGGGGGGCAGCAGTGTCAGATGAAGGGAGTGAGACAAAGTATAGAGACAGCGGCTTAGAAAGGTAGGGGAGGAGCCCTTGGCTCTAGGTGAGTGCACTGTGTGCCCTACTAATTCTAATTCTTTTTCATTGGAGGAAAATCTGCAAACAGAAAGAAAGCTGAAAGAGGTTTAAGCCTTATCCCACTTGACCTGGCATCTCAACGCAACGTCTACCATGTGAAACTGTCTCCTCTTACCCGGTGATGTGAAGGGTGGCTGATTCTCCACTATGATGTCCTTGTAGAGATCGTTGTGTCCTTCTAAATACTCCCACTCCTCCATGGAGAAATAGACAGTGAAATCCTGACACCTTATAGGAACCTGACACACACAATGATACAGTCACCATCCAGACACATCCCTTGTCTGTTACTGGATAATATCCCAGAATTCCCACCACCGCTCACCTCTCCTGTCAGCAGCTCAATCATCTTCTTGGTGACTTCTAAAACCTTCTCCTTATTTTGTTTTTCAGTTGTGGTGATGGGAAGAGGAAGAAGGGTAATGGGGCTCTGGCTTTTGGTTAATCTTGTTGACATGCGGCGGGTATATCTCATGGTATTTTGCTCCATTGAGGTCTTTGTTACTACTGCATAGTCCTATATTATACAATGATAAATGCAAAAGTCTTAGAATTCTCCTTACCTCTCAGGTCAGGTCAGGTCTGTGTTTTATTAATAGAGATAAGAGCGATGTCATGTGGCCTCCCAGAATCCTCCTCACCTCCCCAGTAAGCAGATTGATTATCTCCAGGGGGAGCTCCAACATCATCCCCTTTAAGTTACATTTCTTTTTTTCCATCTTTGCATAATTAAACGTTGGCTGGTTCTCCATCATGACGTCCTTGTAGAGATCCTTGTGTCCTTCTAAATACTCCCACTCCTCCATGGAGAAATATACAGTGACATCCTGACACCTTATAGGAACCTGACAAACACAATGCTACAGTCACCATCCAGACACATCCCTTGTCTTTTACTGGATAATGTCCCAGAATTCCCGACACCGCTCACCTCTCCTGTCAGCAGCTCAATTATCTTCTGGGTGACTTCTAGAATCTTCTCATCTCTTCTTTTCTCAGATATAAGGCACATTGATGAAGGGACAGTGATGTGTTTCTGAGTTCCTCTTGGTCCTTTTGAATGATGGTGATGTCTACTGGAGGTCAAATACTCACCAGTGGTCTTTATCATTACTGCATAACCCTAAAGAGAGAAGTCATAGATATGAACTCCTACTATGATATATTCAACCTGTGAGAAGGGTGATGTCATGTGACCTTCCAGAATCCTCCTCACCTCTCCGGCCATCAGGTGAATGATCTCCAGGCTCAGATCTAAAAGTTTTGTCATGGGCCTCTTGTCCATCCTCAGATATTCTACATAGAAATCCTTTCATGGGTTCTCCGTTTTCGTATCCTTCCTCTGGTATGACGTAATCTGAAAATTGTGTGAAAAAAATAAAATAAAAACAAATGAATTGCAAAATACTATTTGCAATCCAAACTGATTAATCGGACAGTTATTCAGTTCAGTTGGTGAAACACGCTAAATTAAATCTTCTGAGATGTGGCTCCTCATTCTGGTTATGAGAATCTCACACACAGCTCAATAAGTCTCGTAATAACTCTCCAAAACAATCAGTTCACAGATGTACCACGAGGGTCCACCACCTGTAAACCCTTCCAGCCGGAGAACTGGTCCCGACTAAAAAGCCGGGCAGGCAAAGCAAAACCAGCAATGTAGCTCATCTCTATTTAGTAAACCCATCACTGTTTTTATCAGAGATTCTTCTCACTTCTCGTTCCAAGGACGCAACAGGAAATATCTCAAAAATTAGCAGAAATCACAGACAGCATACACAACCACAGCATGTACAACGCAGAGCACAGACCGCAGATACACAACTCAGAGCACAGAAGGCACACCCACACTCAACATACAGCATGCGGAGCACAGACACCAAACACACACACCCAGGGGTGGACTGACAACTCATGGGGCCCCCGGGCAATAGGAGATTATGGGGCCCCCCAGGCAATCTGAGATTATGGGGCCACACGGTATACAAACACACACACACACACAACACAGTATACAATCACACAGTATACACAGACATGTTTCTATTGGCTGAGAAGGTACTGTAGAGGTGAGGCAGCTATAATCTCAGGATTTTTAGACCAAAAGGATGTCGGTAAGGGACATTTCAGAGACAGATGTAAAAAAAAAAAAACACAGATTTTTACATACTGTCCCTGGTTTTACTGAGGCTGGCAACCCTGATGGGGCCCCCTAGTGGCTCAGGGCCCTCGGGCAGTGCCCGGGTGGCCCAATGGTCAGTCTGTCCCTGCACACACCGTACAGAGCACAGACCGCACGTACCGCGCAGAGCACAGACCGCACGCACCGCGCAGAACACAGACTGCGCGCGCAGAACACAGACCGCGCGCGCACACACACACACACACACACACACACACACCGTGCAGAGCACAGACCACGCGCACACACACCGTGCAGAGCACGGACTGCACATACACTCACACCGTGCAGAGCACAGAAGGCACATAATCTCACACCATGCAGAGCACAGACTACACATACACTATGCATTGCACTGACCACACACACCATGCAGAGTGCTGGACGCACACACTCAGACACCATGCAAAGCACATACCACGCACACACACCCACACCCACACCATGCAGAGCACAGACCGCACTCACACCGTGCACAGCACAGACCGCACGCACACCGTGCACAGCACAGACCGCATACACCATGCAGAGCAGGTTTAAACAGTTTATAATTTACATACAGCACTTAACATATATCTACAGAGTAACCCCATTCACATGATCTACTCCATCCAATCCACAGTGAGTGCTGGTACCCCCTTCTCTCATAAAAAGAACACATTATTACCTCCTCCTCTCTGGGCACACACTTTCCAACCAAACGACCCCTCCAAAAGGATTCTTGAGCTAAAGTCCTTCATTCTTCCTCCATTTCTGGTCTACAACAAAATGGCTCCCACCCCTCCTACACTGGGGACACTTCCTCCTCTCTCAGGGCAAGTTGTCTCCCTCTAGTGGTGACTCTGGAATAAACAACTCTCTGTCACTGTCTATCATTATGACAACCAAGAAGCAGCTGGGTGTCTGGTGTTTTGCCAAAAACTCCAACTCGCCAAAATCTCCAACCGCGTCACTTCCGGTGGACTCTCCAGCAGCAATAATTGGCGATTTTGACGAGTTGACTGTTTTCAAACAACAGTGTTCCTTGAAAACAGCCAACTTGCCCTGTTCCATACTATATATGCTGCCATTGTTGTGTGAAAACAGGCAACTCGTCGAAATCTCCAATTATTTCTGCTGGAGGGTCACCGGAAGTGACGTGGTTGGAGATTTGGGCGAGTTGAAGTTTTCGGCGGAACACCGGAAGTGACGTGGTTGGAGATTTTGGCGAGTTGGAGTTTTCTGCAGAACACAGGAAGAGACGTGGTTGGATATTTTGGCGAGTTTGAGCTTTCTGCAGAACACAGGAAGAGACGTGGTTGGAGATTTTGGCGAGTTGGAGTTTTCGGCAGAACACTGGGAGTGACGTGGTTGGAGATTTTGGCGAGTTGGAGTTTTCGGCAGAACACTGGAAGTGATGTTATTGGAGATTTTGGCGAGTTGGAGTTTTTCCAAAGAACACCGGAAGTGGGGGAGCACAGGTAGGGTTGCCACCTGTCCAGGATTCACCCGGACAGTTCGGGTTTGGAATCATGCGTCCGGGTTTCAGACTGCCTGAAACCCGGACACATTATTTAGATTGACTATGGCTTCCCTGCAGCTTCCACCCCCACCCCACCCCCCAAACACTCCTACCCCTCTGTGTCTGCCCACACTCCAATCCCCGGCGCTGTGCCTCAGAAATGGAAAGTTGGGGCTGGAAATTTGAAGGTGCTGACTGCCAAGGAGTGAGTGAGTGAATACACTAAGGCAAGTCAGGGTTCTCAGAGCACCCTTTACATCAGAGTTCCCCTTTACACCAGAGGCCACAGTGTTCCCCCTTACATCAGAATCTTCTCCATACATCAGAGTTCTCAATGTTCCACCTTAAATCAGGGTTCCCAGAGCACCCCTTATGACAGAGTCCCCAGAGTTCTCCCTTACATCAGAGTCTGCAGAGTCCCCCCTTACAGTGAAAGGGAACTCTGTGAGTTCAGATGTAAAAGAGGAACTCTGCGGACTCTGATGTAAAGGGGAACTCTTGTGATTAACTTCATATGATTAGAAATGTTATTTAATAGCAAAATATATGTATAGTTTATACTATTAAAAAAAATTGCTGCGTGGCACTAAAGTGTTTGGGTTTGACTTAAAGAAAAGGTGGCAACCCTAAGCACAGGGTGGAAGTGTTCCTGTGTCCCCATTATGGACATTCACCCTCTCTATTTGTCCTGTTTATCGTTATCAGCAAAAGAAAAGCCCAAATTTTGTGTGGTAACCAGAACAGGGATAGAGGGGAAATCATCCAATGGGGAGACAGATGGCAAAAAAAAAAAACCTGACAGAAGTTATAACCCTCCCTTACTGCTTCTAAAATGCAAAAATAGTTTTGCCTTTATATCTCCTTGAATTTTCATGTTTCAAAAATGTGTAGGTAAAATAACAGTTCTACAACAAGGCTGAAGTTAACATACTGAACAACTGCAGTTATAATGTTCGCCACAAGGTGGTGATGTCCTGTACAAAGGCTGGAACGCAAACACAGGAAGTGATGTATGGGATGTGCAGGAAGTGATGTCAGGTATAAAAAGGAAGTTACGGATTGAGACGAGAATTGGGGGAAGTAGATAGAAGACATTGCTGGAACTCGCAGCAGAGGAGGTAATGAGATATTTTATATTTACACCCAGTAACCCCCCCGTCATGTCCGTCCTCTTCCTCCATAGTCACTGTGATGTCTTTTTACTGGGCACAGGAGGGACAAGGATAATCACATGTTTGTAGACACAAAGGAGATAGAACTGGTGACCGGTCACACATGTTGGTGAGGAGACTATATATAATTATCAAAGATAAAATCCAATATGATGTTTGATGCAAGCAGCGCACAATGTTACCATGAGTCGGGGTGCGGTGCGAGTGTGAAAACACACAAATTCCAAAATTGGAGGTTTGTGTGTTTTCTCTTCCCCAGGTTGGAGAAATTTCATGCTATAGATGTCCCGAAATATTCTCAAAGTGTCACCATTCCCCTATCTGTGTCTAAGTTGGGCAGCTGGACTGACTTCCGCATAATTTAAACTAACTGAACACTCAAAATTCCCCATTACAAGTCCCATAAAGTACCTCAGATTGCTAAAATTCTTTGAATAAGTTTGTTCCCCGGGATAAGTCTAGCAGGCTATGCCACCACTGTGCCCACCAAAACTGGCACCATTTTGACTAAATTTCAGAACTCCACTTCCTCGTTGTTAGGAACCTTTTGCTGCCGATGCCACTACTAAGTCCTACTGGATGAATCCAACCCATGTATCAGATAACAAGTCACCATGGTGTTGGTGAGGTAAGACACATGGTACAACCCTTCTCCATGGAAGAGATGAAGAGCTGGGCAACTTATGCCACGTACACACGATCGAATTGTCCGGCAAACTTAGTCTGGCAAACAATCTGGCGAATAATCCGGCGGACTTTCTACCAAATGGACTTGGCCACACACGGACACACAGAAAGTCCGGCGTTTGCTAGCGCGATGATGTAAAGCACGTACGGCGGGACTAGAAAAAGGAAGTTCAATAGCCAGTAGCCAATAGCTTCCTTCTCGTACTTGCTTCTGAGCATGCGTCATTCTTAGTCTGCTGGACTAGCATACTCACGAACGTATTGTCCTTTGAAACCCAAGTCCGCGGGGAGCAGAGGGGTGGTATTTCAGTGATCTACACGGCCCTCACTTCCCCAACGGGTAAATCCCCCTATATGACGGCTTGGGAATCTGATCTCCAGACCTCTGGGAGTCTCGAATCCCGGCAGCTGGCCTTAGCCAGATCCTTTCGGGGGATCCAGAACACCTCACTAATGGAGGCTAGCATCAAATTGATAACCAGGTGGTACCTCACTCCAGTAAGGCTAGCCAGAATATATCCCACGGCTAATCCCTTATGTTTCAGGGGGTGCCAACTTCGTGGCTCCATGATCCACATCTGGTGGGAATGCCCTAGACTCCGTTCGTTCTGGACTAAAATATTCAACTTGATTTACTTAGTCACAGGCTGCCGGGTTTCGAGAACTCCAGAGGTTGCGTTACTCAATACCCCGATTCCTTTGATGTCTGGTAACATTCAGAAACTAACTTATTTTATTCTATTAGGAGCCAAAATTGCGATTGCCTCCGCATGGAAGCAACCCAAACCCTCCTTCCTCGCAGTTAAGAGGAAGATATCGTGGATAATGTCCCAAGAAAAACTATCAGGTATTCTGTCAGACACCACACCTAAATTCCGAAAGGTGTGGGACCCTTGGGCCCGTTACATGGGAATCTCTCTGCTGCCGGGGGTGCCCCCAGGCCCTCCCCTAGGAACCAGACCTCACCCCTAAAGCACCCATCCTTACATTGATTGTGAAACATTCCCTCGCTATATCCTTCCACCCTTTCAGGACATAGCTTACCTCCCCCGACCCCTCTGTTCTCCTCTTCTCCTCCTTTCTTCTCTTCTCTGTCCTTCTAGTCGTTCTAAGATTTTGGTTTGCTCAACAGAGCTGTAATTGACAAGTTCACCATACAGTCCAATTTAATGTTGCGGTACCCACGGCAGACGATCCCCCGACTGTTTTTCCCCTCTGCGAGGGAGGGGCCTGGGAGGACACTCCCTCATCCTGGCACAGCAAGTTCCCTATTAGGGGTGTCGGGATGGGGGCTCCTGGGAGTTACCTTAATAGTCCTACCTGGTGGGCTCTCCCGGGGGGGACACCCTCCGTTTACCTCTTATTGATGTAGCCCCTCGATAAGGAAGGGCTTGCCGACTGTACACTCTTGATATTGTCTGTCTTTCACTAATGTCTCATGTTTTTTTACTTACATTGTGACAGCAGGCCCTCCCTGCTACTGCTAGTTTGTGTACTGTTTTACGTATGTAAGTGCCTTTAATATAAAATAAAATATTTTGAAAGTGAAACCCAAGTCCGCAAAACCACTTTCTAAGTCCGCCGGACTTTACGCTGAAAAAGTCAGCTGAAGCCCACACACGATCGGATTGTCTGGTGAAATGCGGTCGGGCGGACTAAGTCGCCGGACAATTCGATCGTGTGTACACGGCATAAGACAGCAAGACTAGCAAGAGCTGCTGCCAGGATGTGGAAGGAAGGACTGATGTCACCCCGGCACAGCAAACAACAAATCCTGGCACTTGACGGAAGCCAGGAATTTTACAGTGATTGAGCATGTGCCACTTGCCGACATGACACAATAGAATATGTTCCCCTAAATTGCTCATTTCTTATGGTCCCTATGTTAGATTGTTCCATTTAAAAGCCTGTCTATAATTGGTGAGTTTGGTTTCGCTTTAACAGCGGTACCTCCAGACCCACTCAACCTAACCTACTAGAGATTGGCTCACCAGATATATATTCAGGACTTCAATAGTAACTCTGGGATAACCCCAATGGACCACCAGCAGTGGCAAAATATCATTGTAGTACAAAGCTTTGAGGTCCTACGTTCGAGAAGACTTTGCTTGGACAGCTTGGTACAGCCATCCCACACCAGGTGAAACCAATAAGTAGAAAAGCAGATATGGCCCAGGTGCCGCCAACCTATGAATAAACATCCATGACTTTCAGGTGGTTTTTCAGTGTCAGACCCTTTCATAGGTTGGGTAGGGACTTCCTGTTGGCACTCTGGTAATGTTAAGATGTCTCCAGTTTCAGGGATATCTCTAGGTGACTGCAGCCATTTTTATGAAGACCATTTTGCTGTCATGGTAATTTTCTAGGCTTCTGGACAATGTCTTCCAGGGGAGGGTCATATGACATGTTCCTGTGGTTATGACCACAAGCCACCATTATTGGCATGATAGAGATGATACAACTGTGATAAGAACAGACGGGGGATAGGGGCGCTGGCTTGGTAGAACAGTTTGGGAATAGTATGGAAATATTATTCCTCCCGGTAAAGTCCAGATAATTATCAGTTCATTATCCCTCTACAGAGAGGAGTTCTGTCTACAGATCACATGACCACATCAATGAAGATGAACAAGGACTGGGATCACATGATCAAGAGATTATTAAACCTCACTCTGGAGATCATCTGTGTGCTGATTGGAGAGGTGAGGAGGATTTTGAGAGTTCACATGACATCACTCTTATCTCTAATAATAAATCACAGACCTGACTAGAGAGATGAGGAGGATTCTGGGAGGGTCATACAACATCATTAATAGCCTGTTAATTCAGACTTTTTCCCCTATGAAGCCTGGAGACCAATTGATTCCTCCACCTCCTGACCTGCCACCTGAGAAAAAACATAAGAAGAAGATTCTAGAAGTCACCAACAAGATCTTTGGGCTACTGACAGGAGAGGTGAGCGGTGCTGGGAATTCTGGGACATTATCCAGTAATAGACAATGGATGTGTCTGGATGGTGACTGTATCATTGTGTGTGTCAGGTTCCTATAAGGTGTCAGGATGTCACTGTCTATTTCTCCAAGGAGGAGTGGGAGTATTTAGAAGGACACAAGGATCTCTACAAGGATGTCATGATGGAGAATCAGCCGCCCCTCACATCACCGGGTAAGAGAAGACTTTATTTTAAGGAGAGAGCAATTTTGAGGGTCCACCTAGATTCCCTATCATCTGATAAACATATAGAAACAATATATTAAGTTCGTATGTGTGTTTCCTACAGATGGATCCAGTAATGGGAACCCACCAAAGACATGTTCCCATCCTCTGTATTCCCAGGATTCCACACAAGAAGATCACATCATCTCACATACGGTTAAAGAAGAGATAAAGGAGGAGGAGGAGGATGAGTTTGATGTAATGGAGGAGTTTTCAGAAGCACACAGAGACACCTTTAAGGAGGTCATGATGGAGCGATTCAATGATACAAACCCACCAGGGAGATGTCCCCATTCTCTGTATTCCTGGGATTCCATACAGGAAGCTCATGAGATCCCTCACCATGATCAGGTATAAGGTGACAAAACTGTAGAGCACAAAAGTACCTCCAAAGTGAGTGATAGTATTTTTTTAGGAAGTCGGTTTTTTAATAATGTTGTTTTTTATCATTTTATGGGTCAAGGCTGAAGAACAGAATGAAGTGAAAACTGATTTTAAAAAGATAGTAGAGACACATGTAGGAGCTGAAAAGACATCTGGAGAAGAGGACAATATGGAGGTGACATTAAAAGAGGAGTTATCTTCTCTACATATCAACACAGGTAATCAACACCAAAAAGCAAAAACGATTCACATTTTATTTTTTCTTCTACAAGTTAAAGGTATTCAGGCTAGTTAAACCCGATGGAGACTCAGTACACCTTCCCCTCATTGGGCAAGATGAAACCCCATAGTGAGCTGAAGATAGGTCCATCTCATAACGATGTGGGTGGTATGTGGCCACCTTGGCCTCATGTGCCATGCTTGGTTTTGTTGAGTTGTACACTTTTTCTGTTGGCTATTTTCCAGAGCCCTTTGCTTTGACATTTGTTGACTATTAGACAAACTACTACACCACCATACAGTATATGGTTCTTGACTGCACAAAATTAAAAACAACAAGTACCCATTGGAGAGTGCAACATTTTATATATAAGTTATGAAACTGAAACTGAAAGCGATTTGATATGTGAATAGCTACTGTATCTGATATGGCAATGATGTTATTCTGGTTCTCGATGGGCCATCTGTTGTCACTACCCAATGTCCCTTAAGACCAGTGAAGCAGAATTACCTAGTAGGATGTTTCTGGTTGTTTTAATCACAGTTATGTGATAGTTTCATTCAAAATGTGCAAAGAGAGATTACGCAAACACTTGTAGGTATAATGTTTAATTGAGTAATTACAGATAACAAATATAATAATTAGGGATGCACCAATATTTCAGCCACCAAAAAATTATCAGCCGAAAATAGGGTTATCTGCGTTTTGCCGATAGAAAAAAAAAAGGTACCAATAATGGAATGCTGCATCCCATTGACTTCAATGCAAAATCGCCCCCCTATTGACTTCATTTCAAAATCGCATTCCATTGACTTCAATGCAAAAACTCCCCCTATTGACTTCTTTGCAAAATTAGATCCTCTTGACTTCAATGCAAAAATGACCCCCATTGGCTACAGTGTTAAATTGCGTCCCATTGATTTCAAAGCAAAATCGTGTCCCATTGACTTCAATGCAAAAACATCGGCCACATTAATTACATTTAAAAAAACTGTTTTTTAAAACTGTCCATTTCGGCCAAGTGCATCCAGAGTTTTTGGTTTCGGCACTGGAATTTTTCATTTCTGTGCACCATTAGTAGTAGTAATATTATAAAATGTAACAAGAATATTTAACTATAGATGCCATTTTTCGCAAGGAGCCCCACCCGCTTCTACCGCGGCTTGGCACAGATGAGCAAAATCAGGCACGTGCATTTAAGCATCCCTGAGATGAGACTGACTATTCCAAGTTTTGGCTGTAGTATATAGGTTAGTGTTTGATCAATTACAACATCTGAATAGCAGTATTACCTTTTAAAGAGTTAGCCCACCCTGGTCAGTCTACAATGACATGCCTACAGCATTAAGAATCTAAGGTAACTGGGCTTAAATTCATTCTTAGATATTGTAAGCTAATAATACTAAGGAAATATGAAATTTCTCCATCAATGGTAGAGGGTCGTAAATGAAAGATTCCATCTCTTGGGGAAGACTTTATGCCTGCAGTGTTTGATGAGGGTTATTTCTGCCCCAGAGTGAATGTGCATTACAGTTCCTGGGAAAATAGTCACATCAAAGCACAATAAGACATACTGCAGCGCTAATGATGATTACATCTGATTTTTGCCCATCACCAAGGGATGTATGGGCACATTGTAACCTAATGGTGACCTGAATCAAGCAACTTGCCCACAGAATGAAGACAACAAATGCTGGGGGATGTCAGGGAGCATGGCATAAATGAGGATAGGATGAAGGACAGTTAAGGGGGTTGTGACGGCACCAGGAGTGGGGGATGTAGGAGTGCGTTAGTACTTGTGAGGGCCTTGTGAATTATATAAAGGACTGAGAAGATTAGCATAATCAAAAAACATTTATTTCCAACAGATGGATGTAATTCCCAGATGACCTCGGAGGGACTTCTTTTTTTATTTCCAAAGCATGATGCAGAAGATAGCAGAAATGCTAAATATTCTCCCAGGGCAAACCCCTCTGTTCAAAATATAGCTCTTGGTGTGGTTAGATCAACAGATTTTTCTAATCCTAAGGAACTTTCTGATAAATCACAAACTATTCTGTCAATTATGCCTCAAAGATCTAACCTTACAGAAGGACCACTAGATCCATCTGGTCATGAAGAACCCTCTTGTGATGGATCGCAAACGTTTATCCCAATGATGTCTTCAAGATCTCTTGTTACACAGAGATGTCTAGGTCCATCTGGTCCTGAGGAACCCTCTTGTGAGGAATCACAAACATTTACCTCAATGCCTTCAAGATCTCACGTTACACAGAGACCCTTAATTCCAACTGGTCCCGAGGAACCCTCTTGTAATCCATCACAAACGTTTACCTCAATTATGTCTTCAAGATCTCATATTACACAGAGACCCTTAATTTCATCTAGTCCTGAGGAACCCTCTTGTGATGCATCACAATTGTTTACCTCAATAATGCCTTCAAGATCTCACGTAACACAGAGACCCCTAGGTCCATCTGGTCCCGAGGAACCTTTTTGTGATCCATCACAAACGTTTGCCTCAATTATGTCTTCAAGATCTCACGTAACACAAAGACCTCTAGGTCTATCTGGTCCTGAGGAAACTTATGATCCATCACAAACGTTTACCTCAATTATGTCTTCAAGGTCTCATGTTACACAGAGGCCCCTAATTCCATCTGGTCCTAAGGATCCCTTTCCTGATACATCACAAACGTTCACCTCAATGATGTCTTCAAGATCTCATGCTACACAGAGTCACCTACGCCCATCTGGTCTTGAGGAACCCTTTTGTGACCCATCACAAACATTTACTTCAATTATGTCTTCAAAATCTCATGTTTCACAGAGATCCTTAATTCCATCTGGTCCTGAGGAACACTCTTGTGATGCATCACAAATGTTTACCTCAATGATGTCTTCAAGATCTCACATTACACACAGACCCTTAATTACATTTGGTCCTGGGGAACCCTCTTGTGATCCATCACAAATGTTTACCTCAATTATGTCCTCAGGATCTCACATTATACAAAGAACCGCAAGTCCATCTGATCCTGAGGAACCCTCTCCCGATACATCTCATACTATCAGACACGGAGGTGAGAAGATATTTCAATATTCAGAATATAATAAGTGTTTTAGAGAAAGAGAAAACCTTCTCTTACATCAGTGCCTCCACACCAATGAGCATTCTTTTCCATGTCTGGAAGGTGATAAATGTTTTAAGTGGAAGTCAGACCAGGGCTTTTCATGTACAGAGTGTGGGATAGCATTCAAGCACGGTCCAGAACTTGTCAAACATTTCAGAAGCCATGCAAAGGAGAGGCCCTTCCTGTGTTTGGAATGCGGCAAGTGTTTTAAACAAAACACCCATCTACAGAGACATATCAAGATCCACACAGGCGAGACTCCATTCTCATGTTCAGAGTGCGGCAAAGGATTTGCAGTGAAAGGGGCGCTCGTCTCCCACCAGTGGATGCACACTGGTGAAAAGTTATTTGTGTGTAAGGAGTGCGGGAAAGGCTTTACCCGCAAAGACAAGTATATCTTACATCAGATGACTCACACGGGTGAAATGCCGTATCTCTGTGCACATTGCGGGAGAGGTTTCACGGAAAAAAATAAGCTAAACAGACACCAGCTGACACATACAGGTGAGCGTCCCTTTTCCTGTACGGAATGCGGCAAGAGCTTCGCGCAGAGGTTCGGTCTCGATCGGCATCGCAGGCTTCACATGGACGTTAGCTAATTTTAATATTAAAAGTCTGGTTAGTGGTTTAGGATCAGAACTTTATAGACTTTGAATAAATAGTGTGTAATGAGGTCATTTGGTGAGCTGGGTGCTCAAGATGATTCAAAACAAACAGAGAACTGGGTAAATGCCAGAGAGATCCCACCAGCGAAGAGCACTATTTGAGTTTTGAATGCAACATATGGTTTGTTGACAAAAAAACAAAGAGTATTTGAAACGCTGCAGTAGTGAGAGGCCGCCTCGCTTTTCGATGTGTGGGAAATATTTTTTAGAAAAGCAAGAGAGGAGTCCAACTCAACATCAGAGAAGGACTCCTTATGCTTACATTGTTGTTCCTGAACACCTTGATTCAACCTTTGGCAGTACATCGAAAGTGATATTTTGGCTATAAATTAAATCCGAGGGACTGAGTCACCCACTAGCTTCTTCAATATCTTAGAGTCTTCAGTGGAGAGGGTGTCTTCTCCATTGGTGTTTTTTAATCCTGTTATTTTTCCCACTTTTTTTAGCTCTTTTTTTTTCCCCAATAACTGTGGAGTTTTTCAAAATTTTCAACCCACTATAGGTACTCGACTATTCTCCCACCTATATCGGGGTGTTTCCATATTTTTCTACACCCAACTTGGAGTGTTTCTATGCATTTCTGGTCCTCAATAATGCCTTCAAGATCTCACGTTACACAGAGATCATTGATTCCATCTGGTCTTGAGGAAACCTCTTGTAATCCATCACAAATGTTTAGCTAAAGGTGCCGACCTTGTGGTGCCCACACATTTTTCAGGCCTTGGGATGTTCATAGGGTGCTCAGGAGCAAAGAAGTCCACTATATGGATTATGTCTTTCCCACCAAATGTTTTTGTTTTTCCAACCACTTTAAGTTGCTCCCATGTTTTTTTCACCTACCTTGAGGTGCTTCCACATTTTTTTTTCTACCTGTTTTTACATTTTTCCAAGTCCCCTGGGATATACTCATGTTTTGCCATCCACCTTAAGGTGCTCCCACTTTTTTTTTTATTCTCCCTGGGTTTTCTAACATGTTTTTTCCAACCATCTTTGGGTGCTCACATGGTTTTCTCACCTTGGAATGGCCTTCAAGAGCTCAAGAGCAAAGGTCTCACCCTAGAAGTCCCTAAGAGATACAAAGTAACCATTATGTGGACCGATCCTTTACTACTACTCAGTGCACCCCTCAAACTAAACAAGAGAAAGAGAGGACCTTTCCCAAAAGATCTACCAATCTAAGAAGTAGAGGGGATTTAAGAGGGCGTAGGGGAAGCTGACAAGCTTCAAAGGAGGCAATTTTTCCAAACAAAATTGTGGACCGTTTATTCTGCTTTTATAAATGGATATCTTTTTTACAATCAATTTTACAATATATATTTTTTAAATAAATATAGTTAGAAACAATCACCTTGGTGTATATATTCTTAGCAACGAGTGTAGTATGCGTGAATGTATAAAAACGTGGGGGCAGCCATATTTGTTCAGCAGATCTGCTTAAAGGATGGAAAAATCTAAATACAGTACAGGAAACAGAATGTTACCACAACGATCACTTCTTACATTTCAATTAGCACTTGCTGCCATTAATAGAGGTTTGTATGGATAATGCCTAGTAAGAATCAAGCGGTCATCCATAAATTATATTGAATATGTAATTATATTATTATATGTAATAATATAATAAAATATAATTATTTTATAATACTACATAGTAATATTTAAAAAAATTTATAAAAATATTTTTACGGTTAAGGATACTTCAAATTTTATAAAAAAATTCTAATTTCGCTAATTAGCTTTTCATTGATTAAAGCCGAAGGTTAATCTGCTTATATTTTGCCACCCCACAAAGGGAGGAGTTATGCAAATATCAAAATTCTTTGAAGGGAGTGTGTCAATCTAGAGGAGACCACCCTAGGTATTGCCTACATGGGATGCTGAGCCTCCATGACTGAAAGAACTGAAATCCAATGAACGAAAGAGGTTGACCAGGGACAGCCAGTCTGTGAAGGAAAGGGCTTGGTTATAATTGACATTCTCCAGTCTAATGAGGTTGGCTCTATCTGACTTGTGCAGCTTATTATGCATACTGTGAGAAGCTCACAGTGTGCAGTGAAATCAGAGTAAGCCATTTCATTACAAGAGAGGAGCCGGTACAACTGTGCAAAGGGTAGGCTGCAGGTAAGACTACGGGTCAGAATTTGGCATAAACAACATAAAAGCATGCATCCATCCTGCCTTTTATCAACAATTCAGGCTGGTAGTGGTGGTGTAATGGTGTGGGGGATATTTTCTTGGCACCCTTTGGGCCCCTTAGTACCAATTGAGTATCGTTTAAATGCATCAGCCTACCTGAGTATTGTTGCTGACCAACCATGTCCATCACTTTAGGACTACAGTTACATAGTTAGGTTGAAAAAAGACACAAGTCCATCTAGTTCAACCAAAAAAATAAATACAAAAAATACAATCCCATATACACAATCCTTCACCCACAGTTGATCCAGAGGAAGGTGAAAAACACCAACAAAGCATGATCCAATTTGCTACAGAAGGGGACAAAAATTCCTTCCTGATCCCCCGAGAGGCAATTGGATTTTCCCTGGATCACCTATACCTATAAATGTTAATACCCAGTTATATTATGTACATTTAGGAAAGAATTCAGGCCTTTTTTTAAAGCAATCTACTGAGCTGGCCAGAACCACCTCCGGAGGGAGTCTATTACTCATTTTCATAGCTCTTACTGTGAAGAAACATTTCCATATTTGGAGATGAAATCTTTTTTCCCTCTAGACTGAAAGAGTCTAGTGTACCAATCTTCTGATGGCTCCTTCCAGCAGGATCATGCACCATGTCACAAAGCTCAAATCATCTCACCACTGGTTTCTTCAACATGACAATGAGGTCACTGTACTCCAATGGCCTCCATACTCACCAGATCTCAATCCAATAAAGCACCTTTGGGATGTGGCGGAACTAGGGTTGCCATCTTATCCCTTTAAAACTGAACACCTATTAAATACACAGGTTCTGTGGCTCATTAAGGTGGTAATTAAGCTCAGCGCCTTATCTGCATTAAATTAGTCTCAGAATCTGTGTAATTAACATGTGTTCAGTTTTAAAGGAATGGGGTGGCAACCCCAGTTCCGCCACATCCCAAAGGTTCTTTATTGGATTGAGATCTGGTGAGTATGGAGGCCATTGGAGTACAGTGACCTCATTGTCATGTTCAGTTCAAGAAACCAGTGGTGAGATGATTTGAGCTTTGTGACATGGTGCATTATCCTGCTGGAAGGAGCCATCAGAAGATGGGTACACTGTATCTACCCTAGGTGGAACGGGAGATTGGCATCATGGATGTACAGCCAACAAATCTGCAGCAACTGCGTAATGTTATGATGTCACTGTAGCGCCGGCTCCTGAGTTGAGTTTTAGGGCTAATTTTGTTAAATTATGGTTTCAGTACCAGTGTACCTGGATTTCACTGAGTTCTCCTTGAGCGCAGATGTCGCTGTCACCGCCGGCAAGTATGAGAACGCAGTTTAGCTGGGTGTATTGGATGCCCTTCTTTCTCTCTGAACCAGCCCAGTGGGAGTGTTTATCCTGCTGTGCATTCTGAGAGAGGGGATTTAAGGTACTGACATCCCTTGCTTCAGGGTTCTGGTCCAGAAGATTTTTTCTGTCTGTTTGGTCCTGGTCCTCCTGACCAGCCCCCATAGCCCTCCTGGCCTAGGGTGCGGATCCATGCAATTCCGAGCCTCTGGGCTGGATAGCCCGAGGTGAAGCAACTGCAGGGACAGGCCTGAAAGGATATCGGGGCCTAATGATTCAAAGGTGGTCCGGTGCCATCTCAGCTAAGGAGAGGCCCAGCAACTGGTGAAGCATCCAGGGGAGGACCCTTCAGGAGAAAGCCATGCACAAGGCTGGTTTCTCTGAAGGAGCCTGGAGGCTCAGTTGAAGGATCTACACTCATACGGTATCGCCGGACCGGCTGAGAGATACTGGTACCGTATGATAGCTTTCTAAATTTGTCTACGTCCCTCAGTTACACTCAAGTCTGTGGCAGAGACTTTTCTCAAGTATTCTACATTCAAGTCTGTGGCAGAGACTTTTCTCAAGTATTCTACATTCAAGTCTGTGGCAGAGACTTTTCTCAAGTATTCTACATTCAAGTCTGTGGCAGAGACTTTGCTTTACTTAACACCCTACCAGCTGCTAGGCCTAGTAAGAGGAGGTCTATCCAGGGGTTGTGAGAATCCAGCTGTGAAACTGTAATTCTCTGGATTTCTTCGATAAGAGACTTTCTATTCTTGCAGTCCAAAAGTACCTGAGTTTCTTTCCTAACCCTCTACCCTAACTTGAGAGACATTTGTTTCTATTTTCAAATAAATAACCTAAAAGAAGGTTCAGTGTTTCCACATTCCTTCGGGCCATCTACCACGGGAAACCCCTAGACGGAGACGAGGTCAAGAAGGTAACCCCAATAAAACCAGCAGCTCCTTCGGGGGTCAGTGCTACATCACTATGGACCGAAATCTCTGAGGAATGTTTGCAACACCTTGTTGAATCTATGCCATGAAGAATTAGGGCAGTTCTGAAGGCAAAAGGGGGTCCAACCCGGTACTAGGAAGGTGGACCTAATAAAGTGGCCGGTGAGTGTATAGCTGGCCATATGACGATGGTTGCAGTTCCAAATTTCTCCACAAGATGGCGATCTCATTTATGCCAGATAAAACCGCAAACACGTAATGCGATGGAACGCGAAAACAAAAATAGATGGGACGCACAGACAGGAAGTGATATTAGATACAGACAAGGAGTTCCAGGTGAGTCGGGAGGAAGTAGAGAGGAGACATTGCTGGAACTGGCAGCAGAGGAGGTAATAAGATATTATTTTATATTCACACCCAGTAACCCCCCCGTCATGTCCGTCCTCTTCCTCTATAGTCTTTGCGATGTCTGCTGTCTCCAGCAGAAGCGGATACACCTACAATATATGAATTTCTATTATTCCTCTCTATAGCTCTTACACATACAGAGAACACTCTACTAATCCAAAGAAGGACATCTTCCTTTCCTGATCTAATCATTTGTTCCAAATTAGGAACTCTTGACAGTACTGACAGCCAGACATCAACCTTTTTTTTGGAAGGAAGCCACCAATGACGGCCTTTGTATTTCTACCATGAGAGGTTCACAATAATAATAACTTCTGCTGTAGGGCATTTGCCTTTGGGAAGGTATTGAACATCCGTGGTCGGAGAACGATGGCACTCTCCAATAAACCTTTTGTCAGCATGGCCTCAGATAGATGGCATCCTGGTCCACCTGATTCAATGTCCCTATATGTCACGGTACAAGGGCTCTCCCCTTGTTAGAGCTGTTTGTTGACACCCGTGAGTGGAGAAGAGGAGAGAGAGTTTGTGGGTAAGGGGGGTGTTTTTTTTTTTTTTGTGTTTTGTTTTTTATTTGTGTAGTTTGTCTAAAAATTATTTGTTTAAAAAATGGGAGGGAGGAGAGGGTCAGATATCTAACTATAGCATGGAGGCCCCTCTAGGGATCATGGTACTTTTGGGGTCCCTGGATTTTTGCGGTAGAGTTTTTTAAGTCCATGACCGAGGGGAGACAATTATTTTTGAGAAATAGGTTGATATGTGATTGTTATGTTTATGAATAGAATGGATTTAGTAATTGGAAATGCACCCACTTCCCTGCTGTATGGGTAACAGTACCTTGGCTATGTATGGAAGGTGTTTTCCCATGTCCTTCTGACTGCCCTTGAAGTGAGCACAAAGTCAATCCTGGAACACACGGATCCCTTGGGTCGGCACCATGAATAGTTCACGGAACCTTTCCCTATGGATCCCATGGCGTCCAGCAAGGAAGCCTCCGAGATCATCTCCCTGAGCGGCCTAAAAGTGGCATCAAGTTTTGTGTACATGCTGGAGCTGCGCCTGTCCTCCTCGATCGGATGGTTAAAATCACTGCCGATCACTACTGTTCTGGTGGTGACGAGTTGGGTCCGTAGGGTCTGGAAAAGTTCCAGTCGCGCATTCTTATCTGGGGGCGTACACGTTGCCACTACTGGCTCCGGTCCATTGCTGTCGCGCTGGTCCCCTTTGGGCCCTTTGGTGGAGGTGGCGGGTTCCTCTGCTATTGGACATTCTGGCTTCCTGTTGGGCCACTGGTGGGGGTGGGGGTGGGAGGGGGGAGGGTGGGGAAGTCCATGAGAGGGGACAGGTCCGGGGGGGGCGGACAGGGTCTCCTCCGGCACAGAGGGGGTGGGTAGGGGTGTGCCGGAAGAAGGGGCAGCGGGAGGGGACTTACCTATGGCCTTTCAATGCTCCTTTGGCTTCTTGTTTTCTGGCAGCTTCCTCCCGGTGCTGGAAGATGATGTACCCTGGATCAGGGCTCCAGCATAGGTCCGGGTTCTCTGGGGGAAGTCTCTGAAGACGTGCTCTGCCAATCCGCAGAGGTTGCAGGCTTTGGGTCTTGGACAGTCCTTGGTCTCGTGGCCTGCAACCCAACAGAACCTGCAAACAAGCTCTGTGCAATCCTTACATATGTGTCAAGGATGGCCACATCTGTTACAGTTGTGGGACATGCCGAACTAGTAGAGGATTCCTGCGGAGTTGCCCAGATAAAAACACTGCTGCAGGTGCTGGAGGTCCCCCGAAGAGTCTCTCCTTAGCCCGCAAAACACTTACCTATCCAGAAGCCGGTGGCATCAAGGATTCGGGCCGGGTCCTTTGCCACGATGCAGAACCTCTGGAGGTAGGTGGCTATGTCCTTTCCTTGGGTATGGGGGGGTTCCTCATGACCACCGTCACCCGCCTTTCATCCCGCTGTATGGGACACTTCGCAACAAAGTTACGGAAAGGAGATTCCGGGCCACAAGTCTTCACCATCTCCCAGTATCCCCTGCAGACCTGAAAGGACACAAAAGTGATAAAGAATGTACCTTTTGAGAAGGTCCGCACAGACTGTGTCTCCCTTTGCTGAACCCCTGCTCCAAGATCATCTTCTTTCTGAAGATCTCCAGGGTCATGTCGGGGACTCCTCCTTCCACCTCCTTCAGCTGCAGCATGACTGTCTGCTTCATCCAAGGCTCCAAGATTGGGAGCCCGTCTGCAGGCAGGTATGGCTTGCCTGGTCTTGGCAGCCTGGAGCAGGAGTGGTGGTTGAGATGGTGGCATGCTCTGGGGTTTTGGACGAAGTGGCTGGAGCAGGATTCTTCTTCATCGTCTTATTGGTCTTGTTGTTCTAACCCATCGTCAGGGAGTTGGATGCCGCTTCAGGAGTTCTTAGGCGGCTTCCTTCTGGTTCCTCAACGTCTTCACTCTTCTGCAGCCTTTACAAAGGATCTAGAGTTTCTACTGCCTGAAAGTAATAACGCAGAGTGGGGGGGGGGGAGTGAAGATCACAAAACCGTTCCCTCTGGGGGCTATGCCTCTGCCCAATAGCAGCAAGTAGGTGAAGCTGAATTTAATCAATGATCCTACAAGGCCGAGCAGAGGGTACCCCACAAGGACCAAATGGCTTGGATAGATACAAGTGGTTCTCAAAATCCTAGCTGGGAAACAGAGACACCCCTAAAGGCTATAGTCGATACTACACTTGATCTTAGCCAAAAGGCAGAGAAGCAATCATTATACCTATACACATACCTATTACCCGTTCTACAGTTCAGATGACTTTTCTTTTATTATCCACCTGCAGAGGGGAGCGTCCTGTAAAAAATCACATGATTAAAGATGGACAAAAGTCACCTGACTGAGAGGATATTGGACCTCACCCTGGAGATCGTCTACCTGGTGACTGGAGAGGTGAGGAGGATTCTGGGAGGTCACGTGACATCACTCTTATCTCTATTAATAAGACCCAGACCTGACTGGAGAGGTGAGGAGGATTCTAGGAGGTCACATGAGATCACTCTTATCTCTTCTAATAAAACACAGACCTGATCGTTGTCCCTACAAAATACGCAACTCGGCAGAATATTGAACAACGTCACTTCCGGTTCCCACAGTGATTGCAGATTTTGACGAATTTGTGTTTGGACACAACAGCGGCAACCAAATGCAGTCAGGCAGTGGCGTCACTGGGGGGGGCGGGGGTGCGGTATACACCCTGGTGTCAACCGCTACAGGGGGACACCATCTCGAGGGTGACGCGGCCGTACCTGACATGTGTTCTCTTCCTCCTCCTCTGTGTCTCACTCCTGCGCTGCTGCTCAAGCCTGTCATGGTCTGCCCTCCACCCGGGTGGCACGGCTGCACACTGTTCTCTCCTCTCCAGATGTCACCCAGGTGTTCCATGTACCAGAGCCGCCCGAGCTTGTGCGGTAACAAGTGGGGGGTGTCGGCTTGCAATGGGGGGGTGTCCTCCACCACCCGAGGTGAGGTGTCATGACGGGGAGGGGGCTTTCTGATGAGGCTGGTTTTTGCTCCTGGTCACAGCTTTATTATATTATATTCTGGGGAGGGGGTGGTTTGTCCTGGGGGGGTCTGTACTAATGGGGGGGTGGTTTGTCCTGAGGGGTCTGTACTAATGGCCGGGGGGTTGGTTTGTCCTGGAGGGGGGTCTATTCTGAGGGGGAGGTCTATACCGATTGAGGGGGTTTATACTTAGTGGGGGGTCTGCACTGACGGAGGGGGGTCTGTTCTGAGGGGCAACTATAGTTGGTGAAGGGGGTGACCCTAGTGACGCCACTGCAGTCAGGTAAAGGAACATTTGGGTGTTTTCACAGCACAGCGGCTAACGGGGATGAAGTTATTGCCACCTCAGAGGTGGCCATTTTGTTAGTTAGCGTTGGAGCGGAGTAACAATCTCCGCTCATAATACCGTGCACCGGACTGCATTCTGTTGCCGCTCTTTTGTCAAAACACGTAATTCCTCATCATTTGAAATTTCTTTCTAGAAATCTGCAATTATTCATGTTTTAAATAAACTGGAAGTGACATGGTTTGATATTCTGCCGAGTTAACTATTTTGTCCGGACACCTGTCCTGAGGTGAGGAGGATTCTGGGAGGTCACATGACATCACTTTTATCTCTATTAATAAAACACAGAGCTGACCGGAAAGGTGAGGAGGATTCTGGGAGGTCACATGACATCACTTTTATCTCTATTAATAAAACACAGAGCTGACCGGAGAGGTGAGGAGGATTCCGGGAAGGTACATTATAACAATTGATTATGCCTTTTTCTATATAGAATTATGAAATGGTGAGGAAGACATCAAGTGAGCAATGGACACCTACAAACCTTTCTTATGTACCATCTGCAATTACAGAATCCCCCCCTACTCTTTCTTTGGAAACTGGGGGTATTAGCTTAAAGAAGATCCTAGAAGTCACCCAGAAGATCATTGATCTGCTGACAGGAGAGGTGAGCGGTGCCGGGAATTCTGGGACATCATCCAGTAACAGACAAGGGATGTGTCTGGATGGTGACTGTATCATTGTGTGTGTCAGGTTCCTATAAGGTGTCAGGATGTCACTGTCTATTTCTCCATGGAGGAGTGGGAGTATTTAGAAGGCCACAAGGATCTCTACAAGGACGTCATGATGGACAATCAGCTGCCTCTCACATCACCGGGTAAGAGGAGACTTTATTGTAAAGGAGAGAGCAGTACGGAGGCTCCACCTAGATCCCCCATCATCTGATAAACACATAGAAACAATGTATTCAGTCAGTGTGTGTGTTTCCTACAGATGGATTCAGTAATGGGAACCCACCAGAGAGATGTCCCCGTCCTCTGTATTCCACACAGGAAGATCACACCATCCCTCACCATGATCAGGTAAACTGATTATATTGTTCTACATAGTCTGTTTTTTCAAAGTTCTTGTTTGTAGGATAATATTTTTCATGACTTTCTGTGGTTTTAGGGTGATGAACTAAAAGAGATAAAAGTCAAGATTAAACAAGAAGAAGAAGAGATCTTTGTGAGGGATGATCGGCAGTCTTCAGAGGAAGTTGGGATAATGGTGAAAATTAAAGAGGAGGAATCTTCTGTTGATGGCAGCATAGGTCAGTAATAAACACTAAAGCTGAAAACATTCACATTTTCTGAATTCCTTAATCAAATTTAAGGGAAGCACATTTATTAAAAGTGGCTTCAACTTGGCTAAATACGCAATACAATTTTGTGACATAATCGTTTCCCACTTGAATGGAACTTGAGTACATTGGGTTCAATGAGTTCTACCAACGACAGAGAAGTACCTATTGCTATCCGTGGGAACATCATAACCTAATGTGTTGAACAAAAGAAGCGGATATTTTATACCGTAGGAAAGGACAATTCTTAATGTAATGTCATGTTCCCAACAAATGAGGAGGAGATACTGTCCTCCATATGAAAGGTCCATCTCAATTCCTCACTATGATGTCATGTTCCCAACAAATGAGGAGGAGATACTGTACACCATATGAAAGGTCCATCTCTATTCCTCAATATAACGTCATGTTCCCAACAAATGAGGAGGAGATACTGTCCTCCATATGAAAGGTCCATCTCAATTCCTCACTATGATGTCATGTTCCCAACAAATGAGGAGGAGATACTGTACACCATATGAAAGGTCCATCTCCATTCCTCAATATAACGTCATGTTCCCAACAAATGAGGAGGAGATACTGTCCTCCATATGAAAGGTCCATCTCCATTCCTCACTATGATGTCATGTTCCCAACAAATGAGGAGGAGATACTGTACACCATATGAAAGGTCCATCTCCATTCCTCAATATAACATCATGTTCCCAACAAATGAGGTGGAGATACTGTACACCATATGAAAGGTCCATCTCCATTCCTCACTATGATGTCATGATCCCAACAAATGGGGAAGAGATACTGTTCACCATATGAAAGGTCCATCTCCATTCCTCAATATAACGTCATGTTCCCAACAAATGAGGTGGAGATACTGTACACCATATGAAAGGTCCATCTCCATTCCTCACTATGATGTCATGTTCCCAACAAATGAGGAGGAGATACTGTACACCATATGAAAGGTTCATCTCCATTCCTCAATATAACTTCATGTTCCCAAGAAATGAGGAGGAGATACTGTACGCCATATGAAAGGTCCATTTCCATTCCTCAATATAACGTCATGTTCCCAACAAATGAGGAGGAGATACTGTACACCATATGAAAGGTCCATCTTCATTCCTCAATATAACATCATGTTCCCAACAAATGAGGAGGAGATACTTTCCTCCATATGAAAGGCAATCTCCATTCCTCACTATGATGTCATGATCCCAACAAATGAGGAGGAGATACTGTACACCATATGAAAGGTTCATCTCCATTCTTCAATATAACTTCATGTTCCCAACAAATGAGGAGGAGATACTGTACACCATATGAAAGGTCCATCTCCATTCCTCAATATAACGTCATGTTCCCAACAAATGAGGAGGAGATACTGTACACCATATGAAAGGTCCATCTCCATTCCTCAATATAACATCATGTTCCCAACAAATGAGGAGGAGATACTTTCCTCCATATGAAAGGCAATCTCCATTCCTCAATATAACGTCATGTTCCCAACAAATGAGGAGGAGATACTTTCCTCCATATGAAAGGTCCATCTCCATTCCTCAATATAACGTCATGTTCCCAACAAATGAGGAGGAGATACTGTACACCATATGAAAGGTTCATCTCCATTCCTCAATATAACATCATGTTCCCAACAAATGAAGAGGCGATACTGTACACCATATGAAAGGTCCATCTCCATTCCTCAATATAATGTCATGTTCCCAACAAATGAGGAGGAGATACTGTACACCATATGAAAGGTCCATCTCCATTCCTCAATATAATGTCATGTTCCCAACAAATGAGGAGGAGATACTTTCCTCCATATGAAAGGTCCATCTCCATTCCAAAATATAACGTCATGTTCCCAACAAATGAGGGGGAGATACAGGACACTTTAATAAAGGTCCATTTCCATTCCTTGATTTAACAATGTTATCACTGTATATATTTACACTGTTACTCAGTAGTTGGTTGTTTTGTAATTTCTTTATTCGATGTATGTTCTAATGCAAGGTTTGTACCCAATTCCATATGAAGGTATTGACTATTTGACAAATATACATGAAGCCTTAAGCAAATTAATGTACTTTTGTTATTTATAAATTCATTTTTCCAACAGATGAACATGATGCCTGGAATACCTCAGTGGGAGATCTTTATTCATCTACAGAATGTACTGCAGAAGATAATGACATCCCACAATATTCACACAGTATTCCCACTGCTGAAAATTTGCATTTCTCGCTTTACCATGGTGATAGATCTACAGATCTAGGTGATCCAGAGGAATCTTCGGATTTATCACATATCGTTGCTCCTAATATTGAGCTACAATTTTACAGTCCAGACAGATCATCAGATCTACATAATCCAGAGGGATCCTTTTTGGATAAACCACATACATCTGGACAGGGAGTCAGCAAGGCATTTCCATGTCCTAAGTCCAAAAAAAGTTCCAAAAAGAAGTCAGATCTTTTTGTATGTGAGAGAGCACCCGCAGGGTCCGGGGGACATTTGTTTCCATGTCCTGAGTGTGGGAAATGCTTTAAATGGAGATCACATCTTGCTAGGCATCAAGGGTACCATGCTGGAGTGCGACCATATCCCTGCACAGAGTGCTCTAGATGTTTTCCATCAAAGTCCCACCTAACCTTGCATCAGAGGTCGCACACAGGGGAGCGTCCGTATTTATGTTCGGAGTGCGGAAAGTGTTTCATATCGACTTCCGATCTTGCCAAGCATCATAGACACCACACAGGAGTGCGGCCCTACTCCTGTACAGAGTGCGAGAAATCTTTTACATCCGGATCCGATCTCGTCAAGCACCAGAGGCTTCACACCGGCGTGCGGCCCTACACCTGTTCAGAGTGTGGGATAGCATTCAAAGACAATTCCGACCTCGTCAAGCATCTGAGAAACCACACCGGCGAGAGGCCTTATTTGTGCTCAGAGTGCGGCCAGTGTTTTAAAAGGACCACGCACCTGCAGAGGCATCTTCGGGTGCACACGGGGGAGACTCCGTTTTCCTGCTCAGAGTGTGGGAAAGGTTTTGCCGTGAAGGGTTCCCTTGTCAGACACCAGCAAATCCACACGGGTGAAAAGTTATTCAGGTGTACAGAGTGCAATAAGGGCTTTACACAAAAGAGCGGGCTCGTCATCCACCAGCGGACCCACACCGGTGAAATGCCCTTTAAGTGTACGGATTGCGAGAAAGGTTTCACGCGGAAAGACAAGCTTGTCAAACACCAAAGAACCCACACTGGCGAGCGCCCATTTCCGTGTCCAGAGTGCGGCAAATGCTTCACCCAGAAATTCTGCCTCGTACGACACCTCAAGATTCACAGAGATGACCACTTCTTGGATTATTCAGCATATGACCCATCTTTACAGATTACATCTGAATTTCATATACAGCAGAGGTTAGATGCTTCAGATCTTTTCATGGAAGGGGTGTAGGACATCAATCCACAGCAAAACTGGACTTCCTTATACAAAGAAGAGGTTGTGCCAGGGTGTTGTGAATGATTTCCACAAAAAGGAGGTCTCCTTAACAATCCATGCTGAAGAAAAGATGTTTGTTCTACTGAACGTCTGACACACCAGTAAAACATGGAGAAAAACAAACAATACCCACGCTCGAACAAAAACTTTACTTCTTGTGACTTTCCTTCGGTGCTCTGGCTTCAGTGTCTCCACACTCATATGGCAAACTCAAGCTGGCCACTCCACGTCACCCATAGAAGTGCAAATCTTTATTGGCTACATGTAAAACACAACTGTATGTGTCCAAAGCATTACAGCGTTTCATAGCACAATGCCAAAATGTGTTAGCATGATAAAGTTGTGTTTACCATTTAGCCAATAAAGATTTGCATTTCTATGGATGACACCCAGTGGCCGGCTTAAGTTTACCACAAGTTTGCCACACCAGTATGGTCAAGCTCTAGGACCTCCTTTTCTATTCCAGGGCTGCTTAAAACCCATTTAGACCAAGATCCATTCTCTTTCCACACCAAACACCAAGCACTGACCAACAGCCATTTTTATTTGTCCAAATGGGCCTTATGCTTCTCGGAAAAGAAGAACACAATGACCTTTTAGAGCATCTTCACTGGTGAAGAGTTCAGACTGTGGAAAAGGTGCTGAAAAAGGCAAAAATTGTTAATTTTCACCATTTAAGGGCGGAGTGTGGATATATTTTATTCTTTTTACACATTTGCCATGCAAACAAAATTATAGATACAAACATCTGCGATACACAAGTGTTCTATGGTCAGAACAACCCTTGTATGGACACTTATAGTGACCATAGAGACCAAAGATTTTACAGCTGAGGTGATAAAATGGTTTATCGATTAATCTCCCACCAGTTTCTACTCCTGTGGGTAGATGGACACTTTATAACATCATACTCCACGGACAGCGAGACATGAGGAGAAGAGGACCCTTTCTGAAGGAGCGCAACTATATGTAGAAGGACACGATTGAGCTTTGTGTGATCCAGAAGGGGACATTAGTCAAGAGTTGGAGAGTCCATTACACACCATATAAAAGTATTTTTTTTTCACATTTTATATACATGCAAACACTATGAGCTTAATATAATAATCTCACAACTGCCAATGCTTTGTTTATGTGTATAGCGTACTATATGGACAAACGTTTGTAGGCCCATGACCATCACACCTATATGACATCCCATTCCAAAACCATGGGTATTAAAATTAAGTTTCCCCTTTGCAGCTACAACATCCTCCACTTTTCGGGGAAGGCTTTCCACAAGATGTCGGGGGATGTTCGCAGAAATCTGTGACCATTCAGCCAACAGGGCATTTTCCAGGTCAGGTACTGATGTGGTAGAGAGGAAGAGAAGTCATTGCTTCTCCTAATTCAACCAAGAAGGTTCAGTAGGGTTGAGGTTAGGGCTCTGTGCAGGCTACTCAAGCTTTGTTCCAACAAACTTGACAAATCATGGTGCCAGGGAAAAGAGAAGGGCCTTCCGCAAACTGTTGTCACAAGGTTGGAAGCGCACAATGGTCCAAAATGTCTTTGGTTGCTGTCGTTTTTGCAGAAGCCCTCACTAGAAATACCTGAAATCTCAATAATTTGCAAGGGCTGCCCACCTATCTTTGGCCATATGCTGTATATTAATATTAAAGTATAACTGAAGGCAAAACTTTTTTTAAATTTTGCGTAGAATGGAGAGGGATTAAAACCCTCATCAGGTTTTCATTGCTGTTTTGGAGATCCATCCTAATTATTTCTCCTATTTACTGTTCTCACTGAAAGTGAAAGAAAATCACAAAGTTTTGCGTGGTCACCAACACAAGAATAGAGGTGAAATCTTCCAATGTGGACCCTAGTTCTGGTGACAACCAAGAATTGCCTCACTTTGGATGGATTTCTACTTCTTGTAGTGACAACGGGGCAGGAAGCATAGGGAAATCTAAATGGGACAACGATCTAAAAAGGTTTTGCTTTCAGTTTAACTTTAAGCTTACATGAGGACACACATATGAGAATGGTAATTTTCCACGTTTGTTTATGGTGGTTAAGACTTATTGTCCTTCCTTCCTGGTGAGTCAGTGCCCTGGAACATGCATACTCATACTGGGTTCCCCAACAAACTCAAAAATAGGGAAGACAAGATGATGACCCTGGGAATGCACCCCCAAAAGCATGTTTGCACTGTCAGATCCTACATGTTTCCCTACCAGGCACCTTTGAAATAAAATCAGTTAATCTATCATTGAGTCTATTTTCTATCCTGACAAAGCTACCAACTGCCTCTTCAGAAGTAGTGCTATAGTGGCAAAGTGACCTTCACAAAGATTTAGCCAAAAAAGTAGATGTGTCTCTGGCCCAAGTTTGTAGGACCTTGATATGGATTCCCAAGTATCTAGATATGTGGGCTCCCAAAGATCTAGGTATGTGGATTCTTGAGGATTTAGCTAAGTGGATTCCCAATGATCTAGATATGTGATTTACCAAGGATCTAGCTAACTGGATTATTGAGGATTCCCAAAGATCTAGGTAAGTACATTTTGAGATATAGATAAGTTGATTCCCAAGGATCTAGATAAGTTGATTTCCAAGGATTTAGCCAAGTGGATTCTTGAGAATTTAGAGTGGATTCCCATACACACTATCAGATTTTCTGCTGATTTTTGTCTTCAGATTTACCAAAACCATGTAGTGCAAGGGCCTGCCTGATTTCATACAAATTGAAAATCCTAAGGTTTGACCTCATATTACATGGTTTTGGTAAATCTGAAGGACAATCTGGGACTTAAGAGTTAGGGGATGAGGTGGCCGTCATGTTCTCCATGTTTTCCCTCCTCGGTGGGTGCCAAGCCAGGGTCACATGAGAGGCCTACCCCAGGGTGGGTTCTTTGGGCTACGCCAGGTGTTTAATGGGGTCACTAACTCTTGTATGTGGGTTAACACTTCGCCAGAAGCCAAGCTCACAAATGCCCGGGACTAGGCGGGAGCCGTGGTCACGTGAAGAGTCAAACATTAAGGCGGCCTCCTAACTCAAAGATGACCCACATGTGTGCAGTGCCCAAAATACAGTGTTCCTCCATAAGCTGCTTCATCCTATGTTCTACACAATTGTACTGATGTATGTGTAAAAGTCCTGGAAGTCGCACATCTATGCAAATCCCCGTAAGAAGGGGTATTACAGCCTCAGCTTGGGCTTCAACCAAGCCACACCCCATCACGTTTCACTCCCGAGAGTGAAACGTGTTGAGGGCATAGCCTGGTTGGAGCCCAGGCTGAGGCTATCATACACCTTCTTATGGGGTTTTGCAGAGATGTGTGACTTCCAGGACTTTTCCCTTTTCCATTAGATGTCCAGAGCTGGGACAAGCTCTGTACTTGTCTGTTCCAAGCGGTTGCTACAAAGAGGACCTAGTGGAGCCTTAAAGTGGCACCTGTAAATTTAGTACTGATGTACGTGTTGCATTTGAAGGGACAGGCTGAGCCTCTGCCCACTCCACCTGTCAGCGTACCTGTGTTACCTCACTCCCAGTAACAGAATGGGGTCCCATCGAGCACACAGCGTGGACTTCAAGCGTGCTCTCACTTAACTCTTCTCTTCTCATACATAGTGGCCAGGTCATAGCTCTCTGTAACGCTAGTCCATTCCCAGAGACATGCAGAGATGGATAGCTAGGGAGGAAGTCAAGGCATCGACACCCCCCCCACTATTGGAGAACCTGTCACCTAACCAGGAACCACGCCAACTAGTTGCTGCTTTTGCTTGTTATTGTGCGTGGCAACTACCTCTTCCTTCTTGTCTTGTTGAATGAATCTCTGTTGTAGTGATGTTACACATACCTCTTTTTCTGGTTGTGGACCCAGGTTTCTTAATACGCCAAGACCTCACACGTGCCCCTTGAGTAACTTCAGAGCAGGCTCTGAGCAGTTGACTAAAGTTTTACTGTAAACTTGGCACAGCATGTATGACATGGAATAACTAAACCTAAATGTGCTTGCCCCTAGGTTACCTGCACAGGTGAAGTCTCTTTGGCATAAGTCCATGCTTGGCAATGCTCAAACAGAGAAAGTCCATGTTCTTGGGCTCTTACAACGAATCGTCCTTCCAGAGTGTACCACAGGTCCCAGCAAGTCTCTAGTTGTGTATATGTTCTACATGTGCATCTCCAAGCGCTTTCTGGAATCCCCTTAGGAACCCGGACCTCTTCCCTTATATAGAAACATGGGAGGGAGGCTGGACCCCAGCAAAAGCCAGAAAATCGACCAGGGAAAGTTGGCAAAACATTAACCCTTACCTACTGACCTGGGTAGCTGGGTGCTAACTACAAATACACTAAGCTACCTGCCTACATGGATTGCTGAGGATCTCAATAAGCATTCAAACAATCCTTTACAGTAGAAGACAACAAACTCTAAATCTAAAGAGGTTAGAAGTATATTTAAATCCACATTTTTTGAATAGAGTAGAGAAGGGTAAAACTCTTGTTGGGTTTTTTGTCATCTGTTATATTGGGGAGATTACCCTTCATTTCCTGTCCTGTAGACGCAAAGGGAAGTGAAAGGAAATTTTTCCAAAGTGAGAGAAATCGTAGACACTTGTCGCCAGAAAAAATATCCCCATTGGAAGAATTCCCTTGTTCTGGTGGTAACTTAAAATTGTGGATAGACAGTGGTAAGCAGGACAAATTGGAAGAGTAACTCTTCCTAATGGGGACAGGGACTATGATAAAGAACTAATATGTGAGGGCAAGCACATCACACCAATGGTCATAGAGTCCAAAAATGAATTTTATTGCATAATTAGAGCCGGCACTTTTCCGAGATTCAAACCAGGGCTGCCAACTTTCAGTAAATTTACCGTAATTTTTGCATCTGACCATTAATTTCCATTACTGACATGCTGTCCGTAAAGTACATTCATGGACATGAAAAATTACAGATTTTACAAACTGTTAGCAAATTTACTGACAGTTGGCAACCCTGATTAAAACACACTGCAAACTTGTTATTATCAATTACCAAAATCCCACCAAGTCTAGTCCCTTTGAGGATACATAATATCCACTTGCCAACCGCCGTTCGGCTTGCAAGTGGTTTACTGGGGTTATGGCTGAAGCTACCAGTCATAACCCCAGTATTTTTGTGTAGCACTGACCCCCGAAGGAGCGGCTGAGTTTATTGGGCTTACCGTTACCTTCTTCACCTCGTATGCATCTAGGAGGGGTTTCCCGAGGTAGATGGTCCAAAGGACTGTAGAGACTGACACTGGATCCACTTTAGGGATTTTTTTATTTACAAAATAGTAGACAAAACACAGTCTCTCAATAAAGGATAGTGGGTATAGGTAGGAAGTTCAGGTACTCTTGGAACTGCATAAATCTCTCACCATAGCATCCAGAGAATAGCCATTCACAACCAGTGCCAGATTAAGAGCATCATGGGCCTGGTGCTAAGGATTTTGGTGGGCCTTTTTATGAAAATAAATAATATGAAAATGCAAACAATTTTTTTGTTAAATTAAATTAAAGAGGGGGGGGGGGGGTGATACAGAGATAGGGGGCTGAAAGAGAGGGGATGAGAGGGAGGGGAAAAGAGAGAGAAAGGGGGTGAAAGAGAGAGAGGGGTTGAAAGAGAGAGGATAAGAGAGAAGGGGTGATAAAAAGGGGAATAGAGAGAGGGTGAAAGAGAGAAAGGTGGAAAAGAGGGTTTGAAGGGGGCGAGAGAGAGAGAATGGGGGGTGAAGGTGGTGAGAGAGAGAGAACATGGTGAAAGAGAGGGGATGAGAGGTAGAGGGGGTGAGGGGGTAAAAGAGTGAAAGAGAGGGGGGTGAGAGTGAGGGGTGGGTCTGTGGGGGGGCAGCACAGCATAGTACATTACACGGGGGGGGGGGGGATAGCACAGTACATTACATGGTTGTCACAACACATTACATGGTGGATACATGGATACAGCACATTTAATGGTGGGCAAAGCACTAGCAAATTACATAGTGGGCACAGCACATTACATGCTTGGCACTGCCCAATACAGCACATTACAAGGTAGGCACAGCACATGACATGGTTGGCACAGCACTTGACATGGTTGGTACTGCACAACACAGAAAATGCACAAAGTGGGCATAGGACCTAATATGACATGACATGGCGGGCACAGCTAAGCACATTACATGGTGGGCACTGCACATTAAAAGTGAGCACTGCACAGCGCATTATATGGTGGGCTCAGCATATTATATGTTGGGTACTGCACATGGCATAGTGGGCACTGCACAGCACATGACAAGGTGGGCACTGCATGACACCACATGACATGGTGAGCCCTGCACAACACAGCACATTGCATGGTGGTCACAACACAGCACATGCACAAGGTGGGCACAGGACCTTATATGGTGGGCACAGCACATGGCATGGCGGGCACAGCTGAGCACATTACATAGTGAGCACTGCACATTTCAAGTGGGCACTGCACAGCAATTTACATGGTGGGCACTGTACATAACATGTTGGGCACTGCATGACACATCACATTACATTGTGGGCACTGCACGGCACAGCACATTACATGGTGGGCACAACACATTACATGGTGGTCACTGCATGGCATAGCACATTTCATGGTGGGCAATGCAACTGCACATTACATGTTAGGAATGGCATATTACATGGTGGGCACTGCTGAACAGCACAGCACATTACACAATGGGCACAACACACTACATTCTGAGCACAACACATGGCAGGGTGGGCACAGAACAGCACATGACATGGTGGGAACTGCACATGGTGTGGTGGGCACTGCATGGAACAGCACATTACATGGTGGGATCACTGCATGGCACAGCACATGACATGGTGGACACGGCAAATTATATATCGGGCAGTGCAAGGCACAGCATATGACATGGTGGGCACTGCATATTACATGGCAGGCACTGCATGGCACAGTACATGACATGGCGGGCACTGCATGGTACATCTCATGACATGGTGGGCACAGCACAATACATGGTGGGAACAGCACATGACATGGTGGGCACTTCAAGGCACAGCATGACATAGTGGGTACTGCAAGGCACAGCACGACATAGTGGGCACTGCACATCACATGAAGAGCAGTGCAATGCACAGCACATTACATGGAGGGCACTGCAATGTACAGCACATGACATGGTGGGCACTGCACATTACATTATGAGCACTGCAATGCACAGCAAATTACATACTGGGCACAGCACATTACATGGGGGCACTGCAATGCACATGACATGACATGGTTGGCACAGCATGACATGGTGGGCACTGCACATGACATGGTGGGCACTGCACTGCACAGCACATGACATGGTGGGCATAGCACATTGCATGGTGGGCACTGCAATGCACAGCACATGACATGGTGGGCATTGCAGTACCCACCATGGGCACAAGAGAGCACATTACATGGGGGGCACTGGGCACAAGAGAGCACATGACATGGTGGGAACTGGGTACAAGAGAGCACATGACATGGGGGGGAATCAGCAGTGTGTCCCCTAGCACAATAATTACACAACACCTCCCTAACAAATTTACTAACCTTATGTCAATAGCATGGGAGATGTCCTTCCTCCCGGGCTCCTGCTGGTTAGGACAACATTAGCGCCCCTCCCCCAGACAGCTCCCAGACACTGAGGATCTGTGTGAGGGGAACAAATCCTGTGATAGCAGTCAGACATCTGCAGAGACAAGCTTTGGCTGCAGTGACTAACACTTGTCTCCTCCATGTGTGCAGGGCACAGAGGGCTCCTCTTCCTTCGAGAAGGCACACAGATATTGATTAGCCACTGGCATGGGCCTACATTGAGGGAGGGGCCTGGAGCTGCAGCTCCACAAGCCCCTATGTTAATCCGGCCCTGTTCACAACTGGATATTACAGCCATCTGATAAATCTCCCCTCAGCAGATTTAGCAACCGATAGATGGTTCAGATAGAGAAAAGTCTCTGCCACACACTTGGTTGTAGAACTTGTAAATGAAAAGTCTCTGCCACAGACATGGTTGCAACTGAAGGATATTTGAAGTTAGAGAAACTCCAGTATGGCATCAGTATCTCGCAGCCGGTCCGGCAGTACCATACGAAGGTGGATTCACCTGGTGTCTGTCAACTTAGCTTCCAGGCTCTTACCGAGCAGCCAGCCTCCCACATGGCCCTCTGAAGAGTCCTCCCCTGGTTGCGTTCTCAGTTGCTGGGCCTCTCCAAAGACGAGACAGCACCAGACCACCCTGGAATCCTCCTTCCAGTTACTGCGCCTCGGGCTAGCCAGCCCCGAGACTCGGAAACGGATGGATCTGCACCCCAGGCCATGAGGGCCCCTGAGGGCTGGTCAGGAGGACCAGGACCAAGAAGACTGAACAATCCTCTGGACCGGAACCCCGAAACACGTGACATCCGTACCTTACATACCCTCTCCCAGAAGGCACAGCAAGAGCGACACTCACACTGGGCTGGTTCCACGCAAAAATGGAACTTCCGCTTCTCGGAATCCCCCCTCCGGTGTCACATTTGGCACTTTTCAGGGGGGGAGCAGATACCTGTCTAATTCAGGTATTTACTCCCACGTCCGGGCATAGATAGCCACAGTATCCACGGATATCTATGCCATGTCCATCGCCTCCTCTGTCCCCTACTGCTGTCTTTTGGGAGACACACAGGTCCCAGAAGACAGCAGGGACCAGTGGGACCGCGCAGCTCGACTCGCAAATGCGCTGTAGGGAACCAGGCTGATTACATTACCGAAGATGGTGGCGCTTCCACCCGAGAGCCGAGAGACAGATCGGCTTCGGGGGCCGACATCGCGGGCGCCCTGGACAGGTAAGTGTCCATATTTTAAAAGTCAGCAGCTGCAGTATTTGTAGCTGCTGACTTTTTAAAAAAAATTTAAATCTGTGGAACTCCGGTTTAATGCAGCTATCACAGCTAAGAATTGGTAAGCTGCAATATAATAAATATCTGCTTCTGAATTTAATATAGCTTTAAGATAAGGTGACCACATTTTTAAAATGAAGTCCGGGGACATTTTTTTTTTTTTACTAGTAATGGCTGCAATCAGCGACTCTCTGCCCGTCGCCGCCGCCTCACAGCCTGTCAAGTCTTGCTCTCCGGGCCCCGGCTACTACTGGGTTGTGAGCGGAGGAAGATCACTCCGCCAGGGAAGGCAAGGAGATGAGCAAGTAGACGGCTGGCTAAGACTAGAGCCAAGGCAGATGAACATGTACCCGATACTGAAACAAATATTCTCTCCGCTCCGAACAGCAAAGGATCATCAGAAAGGGGCCCAGATAATGGAAAAAGCCGCGGAGCGGGGGTGTGTAATTCAGAATTTTTATTTACATTTTTTTTATGTTTTTGAAATTGCCCCAGCCTCTGCTCAAATCCAATCCAGGGACAAAACCGGGGACAGACTTGGTCTGGAAATCGGGGATGTCTGGTCACCCTACTTTAAAGCGGGGTTCCACCCTAAAGTGGAACTTCCGCTGATCGGAAACCCTCCCCCCCCAGTGTCACAATTGGCACCTTTCAGGGGGAAGGGGGGTGGAGATACCTGTCAAAGACAGGTATTTACACCCACTTCCGGGCATAGACTCCCTTGGGAGTCTATGCCTCTGCCTCTTCCTGTCCCTGCGCGCTGTCTGCTGGGACACACGGGTCCCAGAGACAGTGCGGACAATTCCTATTGCGCTGCGCGACTCGCGCATGCGCAGTAGGGAACCAGGAAGTGAAGCCGCAGCGCTTCACTTCCTGATTCCCTCACCTAGAATGGTGGCGGCAGCAGCTGAGATCCGAGCCATCGATCGGCCTCTGCTGCCGGCATCGCTGGACCCCGGGACAGGTGAGTGTCCATTTATTAAAAGTCAGCAGCTGCAGGATTTGTAGCTGCTGGCTTTTAATATTTTTTTCCACAGTGCAATCCCGCTTTAAGACCCCTTTCACACTGGGGCGTTTTTCAGGCGCTTTGGCGTTAAAAAAAGCGCCTGTAAAGCGCTTGAAAGAAGCCTCATCTGCAGTCCCAATGTGAAAGCCCAGGTGCTTTAAGAGCCCTTTCACAATGTCAGCGCCCAAAAAACGCTCGTAAAGCGCCGCTTAAACTAGCAGCGCTTTACCAGCGTTTTTCGAGCGTTATTGGGGCGCTTTTAACCCCTGCTAGGGGCCAAATAAAGGGTTAAAAGCGACCACAAAACGCTGCTGCCAATAGCGTTTTTCAGGCGTTTTACAGGCGATTCCCATTGATTTCAATGGGAAGGGGCGCTTTAGGAGCGTTGTATTCACCGCTCCAAAAGCGCTGCAAAGAAGCTGCTTGCAGGACTTTTTTTGGCGCCCTGCCAGCGCAGCGCCTCAGTGTGAAAGCACTCTGGCTTTTACATTGGGATTGCAGTTGCAGCTTCTTTCAGGCGCTTTTTTTAACGCTAAAGCGCCTGAAAAACGCTCCAGCGTGAAAGGGATCTCGGTGTGAAAGCACTCGGGCTTTTACATTGGGATTGCAGTTGTAGCTTCTTTCAAGCGCTTTACAGGCGCTTTTTTTTAACGCTAAAGCACCTGAAAAACACCCGAAAAACGCCCCAGTGTGAAAGGGGTCTAAGACAAAAGAAGCCAAGCCCTTGCAAAACATTGAAGGCTGCAGGTTCACTACTCTACATAAGGTGGCAGTCTCAATTCTGCCCATCGCACTGTACAGACAGGAAGTTGTATCCACAAGAGCAGGAAATACTCGCACATCTAAACAGGAAGTGATGTCAGGTATAGACAGGAAGTTCCGGGTGAAAGAAGGTCGGGAGGAAGTAGAGAAGAGACATTGCTGGAACTGGCAGCAGAGGAGGTAATAAGATATTATTTTATATTCACACCCAGTAAGTAACCCTCCCGTCATGTCCGTCCTCTTCCTCCATAGTTACTGTGATGTCTCTTTTATCTTGTCTAAAAGCCATTTATCCAACTGTCCACCCAGAGGCTCTGGTTTATAGACCAGATACATCAAAAAATAGGTAAAAATCACAACATGATCTAGAAAAAATGGACAACACTGTGGGAGCATATTATCCATCCAAGTACAATACAGATAATTATCAGTTTATTACCCGTCTACTGTCCGTATAGATCACATGACCACCCCAGTGAGGATGGCCAAAGACCAAAGTCAAATAACTGAGCAGATACTGGACCTCACCCTGGAGATCATCTACCTGCTGACCGGAGAGGTGAGGAGGATTCTGGGGGGGTCACATGACATCACTCTTATCTCTAATAATCAAAAAACAGACCTGACTGTTAAGGAGGATTCTGGAAGTTTTGTGGCAATAACGATCAGTGTCTTTTTACGCAGGTTCATGAAGTGCAGAAGAAGACAGCTGGAGAGCGATGGACACCCAGCAGCCAACATCTTGGATCATCTCTCATCACAGTCCCTCTACTTCATTCGCAGATTCCTGACACAAAGAACTTCGAGAAGATCCTAGAAGTCACCCAGAAGATCATTGAGCTGCTGACAGGAGAGGTGAGCGGTGCCGGGAATTCTGGGACATTATCCAGTAACAGACAAGGGATGTGTCTGGATGGTGACTGTATCATTGTGTGTGTCAGGTTCCTATAAGGTGTCAGGATGTCACTGTCTATTTCTCCATGGAGGAGTGGGAGTATTTAGAAGGACACAAGGATCTCTACAAGGACGTCATGATGGAGAATCAGCCACCCCTCACATCACCGGGTAAGAGGAGACTTTATTGTAAAGGAGAGAGCAGTACGGAGGGTCCACCTAGATCCCCCATCATCTGATAAACACATAGAAACAATGTATTCAGTCAGTGTGTTTTTCCTACAGATGGATCCAGTAATGGGAACCCACCAGAGAGATGTCCCTATTCCCGGGACTCCACATCGGAAGATCACACCATCCTCCACCATCATCAGGTAGGTGGGACTTACTACCTAGATCTGAAAACTCTAAAACTGTATGAGATTATACTTATTTTTATGATCTTCTGTTATTAGTATTCACATATTAAAGAATATTTTTATGTCATTTTGTGAGTGTAGGGAAAGGCAACGGTCAATGTAAAAGCGGAGGTTAAAAAGGAACAACAGGATGTGATGGGTGATCAGAGGTCTACAGAGATGTTTAGGATGGTGATGGAAGCTAAGGAAGAGGAACCTTCTCTAGGTAAATAATAGGCAATAATTATGGGAAGGGTTATTGTTATCTTCATTCAGTGGATGGATATAAGTTATGCAGATCAAACATGACAGAGAATCGCCAGTTCTTTCACATCATCGGGTACACCGAGGATCAGCCATACTTGGAAGAGCAGCAAACTAGACATGCCAGTTTAATTAAAGCTAAACTCCAGCCTTACCTTCAGTTTTCCACAGGCTCCTCTTCTGTACAGAATGAAACACTTTAAGATCAGGCCTTCTTCTGACAATTTTTGTTTGTGAGCTAGAAATTACTTAGAACCCCAAACATTATATATTTGTATTATTTAGCAGAGACCCTAAAGCACTGGATATCACCTCCTGTCCTCAGGGCCCACTAACAGGACAGGTTTTACGTATTTCCTTGGGGAGATGCAGACCAGAATACTGCAATCACCGAGCAGCAAATGATATCACCTGTGATGTATTTCAGTTATCTTGCAAACCTGGCCTGTAATGCAGGCCATACATGGTCGAATTTCGAACAAATTTTCTTTTCAAAACCATAAAGTTCGTTTTTTTTTTTTTTTGTTGTGATCTGATTGATTTTCGAAATTTGGCCGACCAAGCCTTCAATTTCACTGCATGTTGCTACAGAAAATAATTTTTCGTGGCCGGGAATCTTCTTTTCTCTCTGTAAATTCTTTTCCTATTACATTTATCGCACGATTCTCCCATCATTGATTAGAAAATCGTTTGTTTTTCAAAAAATTTCCAACATATCCGATTCCTCAAATTTGATTGTCGCACGAAAATCGGCTGTTGCTGCAGCCCACTAATGGTGCAAAATTCATATGAAAAATCTTAGATACGATTTTCGAAAGAAAATTCTTTCGAAATTCTAACCGTGTATGGCCGGCATTAGTGGGCCCTGAGGATAGGGTTGATGACCACTGCCCCAGAGAATGGCGGTCGTAATTTTTTATTTTTAGTTCACACGATATTTCCACAGTACATTTATTGGGGAAAAAATACATTTTAATGAATCTTAATGCGGAAAATACAATAAATAACCCAATTTCTTGGTAATGTATAAAAAATGATGTTACGCCGAGTAAATAGTGACCAAACATGTCACACTTTGAAATTGCGCACACTGGTGGAATGGCGACAAACTACGATACTTAAAAATCTCCATAGGCGATGCTTAAAATATTTTTACAGGTTCCCGGTTTAGAGTTACTAAGGAGGTCTAGAGCTAGAATTATTGCTCTCTCTCTATAACCTCACATATGTGGTGCGAACACCGTTTACATAATGTGTGTGCGACCTACGTATGTGTTCGCTTCTGAGCGCGAGCACGGGAGAGCTTTACATTTTTTATTTATTTATTTATTTTTAAATGTACATTGTCCTTTTTAATTTTCTTTTTTTTTTTTATCACTTTTATTGCTATGATAAGAAGTGTAAACATCCCTTGTGATAACAATAAAGTATGACAGGTCCTCTTTATTTAGACATCTGGGGTCTTTAAGACCCCAGATCTCTCCTCTACTTTTGAAACGCATCAGATCAAAAAAAGAAAACATTGATCTTATGCTTTCCAAAAAAGAAAAATAGTTTGCATCCACCCTAAACCAGAAGTGACGTCAAGACTTCGCTCCCGGCTTCCTAGATCATAGAAGTGAGGAGAGACGATCTGGTCTCTCTTCACCTCTATAGCCAACCACGCAAACAGCTGAATCGTTTCCCGGGCCAGTGACTGGGAGATACACAGAGATTAAACTAATCCTCCTACATAAGTTGTATCTGTTTATCCAGGAGCCTTCTCTTCTCTACAGCTGTTCAAAGTCCAGAATTTATACAGCTTGTCTGGGCTTTCAGAAAGCAGGGGGCGGAAAGCTGAAGACACACACTGCAGAGCTCAGAGAGAGCCGATTGGAGGGAAGGGACACACCCCCTCCCCCTTCACACAGAAACAGAGCTGAGGCTATCAATGTGTTGGAGCTTCCCCAAGGCTTTTAACATTAATTTTAAAACATTGTTTCCAACAGGTGGACAAGATGTTGAGGAAACCTTGTGGAGATGTCCTCCTGACTGTAAATTTGTTGATGACGCCCTTGCGGAATATTTCCCAGGAGCAAACCCCATCACTCCAAATATACACAGCAGACTTGGCCATCCAGATAAGTCAAAAAGTCCCTTCAATCTTATTCAATCAGAAATTATTCTCCCAAATCTCCACCCGAAATTTCAAAAGGTGGATCTTCATGGATCAACTTGGTCTTCAGCGCCATCTAATTCTGAGAGATCTTCCGATAATCCACACACTGTTCCACCAAATGATGAGAGATTTCCGTGTTCTAAATGCAATAAAAAGTTTAGGAGGAAGACGCACCTTCTTAGGCACCTGCGTCATCACACCGACGTGCGGCCCTTTTTATGTTCGGTGTGCGGGAAGTGTTTTAAGGAGAAAATCATCCTTCATACCCACCTGAAGACCCACACGGACGATAAGCCTTACACTTGTGCAGAGTGCGGCAAACGTTTTAAGCGGAAGGACGCCCTCGTTGTGCACCAGCGAACCCACACGGGTGGAGTGTTGTACACGTGCACGGTGTGCGGAAAGTGTTATACCCGGAAGGACACTCTCCAGGCACACCAGAGAACTCACTCGAGCGAAAGGCCGTATACATGTACAGTGTGCGGGAAGGGTTTCACGCGGAAAGGAACCCTCACTGGTCACCAGCAAATCCACACGGGCGAGCAGCCGTTTTCTTGTGCAGAGTGCGGGAAAAGTTTCACACATAAATTTCGCCTTAAGCAACACCTGCAGTTTCACATTGACGAGAGTTCCCATTCGTGCCTCGGAGTGCGCACAGTCCTTCAAAACAAGTTTTGAGCTGGGGGTTCATGGGAGGGTTCACACCGGCGAGAGACCCTTTTCCTGTTCCCAGTGGGGCAGATCCTTCTTGCACAAGAAACACCTCCATACTCATGAAGCTGCTCACGGGTGAGAAGCCATTTTTGTGCTTGAAGTGCGGGAAATGTTTCACACATCGAACCAATCTAATTCAGCACCTGCAAAGGCACGCCCACTGACAACAGGGACTTGAGTCTTTTTTACAAGTTGACTTGTTTTATCCATATCCAGGAGGAGGATCTACCGCCGTACCCAACCAGGGCAAAAGTGCGCCCCCTCTTGGGTGGAAGATCTTATCCTTTATGCACCCCCAACTGCTAAAGCTCCTAAGGTGACCATCTCTTCTACCTACCCCTTGGCCCAACCATGAACATCTGTATGATAAAGATAAGGCACTAACTCAAAGCCATAAGCTTAACCAAGGAAAGTGGGGGCTACTTCATGGCACCAGTCATGGGAAACTTTGGGTGGAGTTTGGTTCCGCTTTAAGAATTAGGAATACAGCAATGTGAGGTTTGGTGCAGGGATTTCAATTTAAGAGTTTGATTTAAGTGGAAATCAAAATATTAGAGAAACCCTAAAAATTTTTATTAAAACAAATTGTGTAAGTGCTAACACCATCTCCTAGTATTGGGTCACCGATATAAGACAGTGGTCTCCAAACTGCGGCCCTTTGCTTGCCTTTATCCAGCCCTTGCGGCATTATTCCTGCCACTGACACCAACAATGGGGCATAATTCCTGCCACGGACACCAACAATGGGGCATAATTCCTGCTACTGACACCAACAATGGGGCATAATTCCTGCTACTGACACCAACAATGGGGCATAATTCCTGCCACTGACACCAACAATGGGGCATTATTCATGCCACTGACACCAACAATGGCTCATAATTACTGACACCAACAATGGCTCATAATTCCTGCCAGTGACACCAACAATGGCTCATAATTAATGACACGAACAATGGCTCATAATTCCTGCCAGTGACGCCAACAATGGGACATAATTCCTGCCACTGACACCAACAATGGGGCATTATTCCTGCCACTGACACCAACAATGGCTCAGAATTCCTGCCACTGACGCCAACAGTGGCTGATAATTCCTGCCACTTACACCAACAATGGGGCACCATTCTTGCCACGGACACCAACGATGAGGCATAATTCCTTCCACTGGCAACAAAAATGGGGCACTTTTCCACCCATTGACACCAACTATTTCTCCCCCTAATACCAAAGCATACTCCCACTGGTCACAGTCTGGCCCTCCTAAAGTCTGAAGGACCATAAACTGGCCCTTTCTTGAGAAAGTTTGGAGACCCCTGATCTAAGAGTTTGCGTTCCTCTTTCTTTTCCAATGTTTTTTACTGAAATCAAATCAATTTGTCAGATAACAAGGGTTCTCAATGATACAAGTTTCGTGTCAACAGCAGTGCCACAATAGTGGGTCTCAGTGTGACTGGATCATTATATAACTATTCTAAAACAAAGGTACTAACCCTGTCCATTCCTGTCCCATAAACAAAGCGATGGGTCATGAGATGCCTAGAACTCGTCGATCGATAAAACTGTTCCCTGTATACCTAACGATAGTATTATTAATATTTATAACAAGCCAAGGCTATTCTTGTATGACTCCGAAAAGCCTTGCAAAAAAAAGGGAAGACAGAACAGTGAAATTCCCCGAAGAGGGACTATCGTTTGGTGGAACCGGATTTCCCAGCTTAAAGTCATAGTAGAAAACGTAGTTATCAAGAATACGCTGGGCTTAATGTACTCAACCACGTGGGAACCCAAATAAGGGGGCAGAGTAAAAGTTTGTAGGGATGAAAGAAGAGAAAAAGAGGAAGAGAAGGAAAAAAAAAAAGGGGGTGTGCGATCGATCTCCATGCTCCAGACTACTGACCTCTCCCCCCGCCCTTCACGGTGACTGGAGATATCTAATCCAAGGGTTCCAAACCCTTTCAAACTTATTTTGTTGGTCACGAAGAATACTAGTTAATTTTTCATTTATCATGATATTCATTTTTTTTTTTTGCTAAATTTATCAGAGGGGTTTTCCATGCTCGCGCTATGGTGATCTTAGCTGCCAAAAAGATAAAAAAAGATGAGGGACCTGAGGTATCTGGGCAGTTCACTCAAAAAAGATCAGAAAATAAGGCTGTCTTAACATTTTTAGGTACATTCACTCCAATCCTCGAATTAACAGGGCCGTTTTTAAGGCAGGGCAAAAGGGGCAGCTGCCCTGGGCCCTGTCATTGTTGTGGGGCCCAAAGCAGCTGCCTCATACTTGCCAACTATCCCAGTTTAAATTTCCTTGTCTCTTGCTGTGTCCTGATATCTCAGTGTGAAGTGCTGCTACTAATGCTGCCCAGCTCTGCCCTATTGTTGTGTACAGATGACTCACCTGCAGACCCTGTGTTTACATGTAAATAACCAGCATTCATATGTAAATAGCAGCAGCATTCATATGTAAATAGCTGCATAGACATGTAAATAAAGGCGGCATCCATATGTATAGCATGACCCCTGGAGTGAGGAGATTATGTGCTGTAACCTAGCAACGAATCAGTGAGCAGTATTACTGTACAGTAATCTCAACAAGCAGAAATCATGTGCTGTAACCTCTAGCAACTAATCAGTGAGCTGTAATGTGTGCTGTAACCTCTAGAAACCAGACAGTGAGAGGTACACTGTAACCTCTGGCAACCAATCGCAATAGCTGCCTGATCTGATTCCGTAAACTGATTTTGAGCCTAGCTGCTATTTATTGTATGTCTCAGAGCAGGTGGAAAGCAAAACTGCATGGGGGGAGGCCCCAAGAAAAGTTTTTTGCCCAGGGTCCAATCAATATTAAAGACGGCCCTGCAAATAAACCAAGTTAAAAATTCTTATCCAAAATCTTTTGACATTCGGGCATGTCCACCAGGTGTGGAGCATTGTGCCCTCTTGACCACACCCCCTGAAACGCGTTCCTCTTCCCAAGATGAAATCTCTGGGGAGGCTTTGGTCAGTGGGGCGATCGTATGACACTGGGAGGAGCTTTGCATGACAAAGGTAAGCGCTGTGCTATCACTTAGACTCTGAAGGGTTCCAACCATCCCTGTGCTGAGTTCCTGGGTCTGTACATTTGCTGTGTCCATTATGAGGCGTTCCCACCATCCCTGTGCTGAGTTCCCAGGTCTGTACACCTGCTGTGCCCATTATGAGGTTTCCACAATCCCTGTGCTGAGTTCCCAGGTCTGTACATTTGCTGTGTCCATTATGAGGAGTTCCCACCATCCCTGTGCTGAGTTCCCAGGTCTGTACACCTGATGTGCCCATTATAAGGGGTTCCCACAATCCCTGTGCTAAGTTCCCGGGTCTATACATTTGCTGTGTCCATTATGAGGGGTTCCCACCATCCTTATGCTGAGTTTCTGGGTCTCTACACCTGTCGTGCCCATTATGAAGGGTTCATTTTGTTTATTGAAAATCTTACAAACAACAACTTATATACAATAAAACCATAATAAATAAATAAAACATATTTACAAAATAATTGAATATAACTATACAAACCAGAAAGAACAAGAACAAAATAAACGGTGCAAACTAAATTGCGCACAACATAATCCCTACGAGAGAGCCAGAATAAGGAACATCACTGTCACCATGTATGTAGCCTTTTATCAAAAATATATTTGATATGAAAATCTAGGGAAGTGAAAGAAGAATACAAAGAAAAGCCGCACACGCCGAGATCAACAGGCAGCAGCTACAGAGTCCTGATATTCCTTCCTGCCCTTATCCAGGCCTCCTGCTGCCACCTGTCTTTCTCAAGACCCCAAATCTTCCCAACCTCTACCAGAATGCCCTGCATCACCACCTCGACCGGGAGGATTTTACACCGTAAGGATACCTGACACCGTGCACTCCACGTGAAATAACGGACTACTAGACTAACTAAAAAAAGTGTTTCTAAACCATAATCCCGACCAGTCTGGAATGCCCCATACACCCACTCTGCATAACTCATATGGGGGAGGAAGGGTATACTCAGAGCCCTCCCCACCCTCTTGTACACCTCTATATTAAAAGGGCACTAAAGTAGAAAGTGATCCATGAACTCCACCACTCCTCCACACTCCACTCTTGGGGAGCCCTGATCACGCATGGAAAGAAACTTCAAGTTGCCCTTCACATATATAGTTTTCCATGAAAGGCAAGCCAAGCCTGATCCCTAAACTTAATTGGGATTCTCTCCAAATGAATCAATCACAATCCCACCCCTGAAACCAGGCTTGGGCAATCCCTTAAGGCCAGTGGCTCGTAAAAAGCAGAGCTCATAATCCACGTCTCAAGAAGTTTCCTTGGAAGAGATCCGACTTCTCCTGCTGTTACTTGCCACTGCCGAAACATTTTCAAACACAGGGCAACTTAAGCCGGGAGCTTATCATGCTTGACCCTCAGGCTTTTCAACAGCCCACCATTTTCCCAGTCTCGCAGAAAGGGCCTAAACCAGGACTGGAAAATACCAACCCACCTAGGCGGTCTCTCTGCCAATGTTACCAAGATTATATCAGAGAGAAAAAGACGACAGTGTCGATCATCCCTAGACCACCCTCCCGCCTAGGAAGGTAACTCACTTTCTTTTTGACAAGGTTTATTTTGTTCCCCCATAACAGCTGGAAGGAACAACTATAGACCCTGGCATATCTGATCAGCCCCTAACCTGTCCACCTTTTAGAGGCGATTCAGTTCGCATTGTGCGCTATATAAGTATTTCATTCATTCATTCATTCAGGAGATCCCTGAAAATGTACTTATTCAGGGAAGCCTATCCCACACCCACCTAACAACTGTCCCCGAGCCACCCCCCATCAAATCATTCCCCACATCTATTACCCTTTGTACCACCACCCCCTCCTATTCGAATGTAAGCTCTACAAGCAGGGCCCTCCTGTACCTTCTGTATTGAACTGGACTGTAATTGTTCTGTCCCCCTCTACATACATAATCATGTATTATAATAATAATAAAAGTATAGAGAGAAACTGGCAAAACGCAAACAAAATTGACATACAGAAAAATTGGAATCAGGTAAGCCTTGATCAGATCAACCTTTTCCCTCAAGGAAAGCCGCCAACCTTTTCAGCTTGCCACCTTGGCATCGGCATTCTCCAGCTTGTTCACCCACTTTGCATGACCATAGTCGCCTGGGCCAAATTCAATGCCTAGAACTCAAATTTTTTGTTGAGGCATCATCCGGAAGAACAAAGCTCTCACCTTCCACGCCCATCCAGATAGATTCACACTTGTCCTGGTTGACCTTTGAACCCGATGCCTCTGTATACTGCCTTATCACTGACCTTCTGCGCCTCCCCAGTCCCAGAGACAAAAACAGAAACATCAGTATAGGCCACAACCGTTCAAAGAAAGCCCACCAGCGATGCCCAAAGGTACCCCACAAAATGGCCCATTCTCTAGCCTTCTAATGAACGGGTCAATTGAAACGCATATAGCAGAGGACTCAATGGACACCTCTGACGCACACCTGAGCCGACCACAAAGGGCTGGCCAACCCAACCATTAACCAGAGGAAAGCTTTCAGCCCCTTTGTACAAAATCTTGAGCCAATCAATGAAACCCCCTTCCAGGCCATATTTGCCAAGAAAGAGCCATAAGTACTCATGATTAACCCGATCAAAGGCCTTAGCCTGATCCAATGTCAGCAAAAATTTACCCCAACCAACAGCCCTACAACGCTCCAAGGCCTCCCAGACAAATAACTACTACTGAGAAAGTGCTTCTACCCTGGACCGAGCAGTGCTGGTGGTGGGATAACAAACTGCCTGCCACTGGTGATAATCGCCAGAAAAAAATCTTTGCCAGTATCTTTCTATCGACATTAAGACTAATGGGGCGCCAATTCCCAATCATTGAAGGATCTTTCCCCTTTGACAGAAGGATCACTACAGATTGCCTCATGGAGGGAGGGAGAGAACCCTCATACACACAGCCATTAAAAACCTCTGCAAGGTAGGGAGACGGGATCATAAAATATTTATAAAATATGGTTGTCAAACCTTCTGGCCCTGGTGTTTTCTTAATGAGTAGTTTATCAATAGCCTGTATTACCACATCTGCAGTGATTCCATCCATCAGATTCATCAAAGGACCATTACTCTCCAGACCTGGTGTAGAATCCAAAAAAGTCAACATCCTTGTCCGATTAAGGTTCCTTCAACTCTTCTGGGAAGGCCGTCCGCAAGGTTTAGGAGGGTGTCTATGGGAATGTTTGACCATTCTTCCAGAAGCGCATTTGTGAGGTCATCCCACCCAGGGATGCCAAACCTGCCCCAGAAAGCTGCCAGATGGCAACAGATTTGTGTGTGACTATCTTGGTCATTTGTAGAGCCACAGCCCGGTCTGAATAATGTGTCCAGGTTTCAGTCTGCCTGAAACCCGGACACAGGATTCAAATCCTGGACTGTCTGAGTAAATCCTAGACAGGTGGCAACCCTAGGACAGGTACTGATGTTGGACGAAAAGGCCTGACTCCCAGTCTTCCTTCTAATTCATCCCTAAAGTATTCTATCGGGGTTGAGGTCAGGACTCTGTGAGGCCAGTCAGGTTCCTCCACCCCAAAATTGCCCATCCATGTCTTTATGGACCTTCCTTTGTGCACTGGTGCGCAGTCATGTTGGAACAGGAAGGGGCCATCCCCAAACTCTTCCCACAAAGTTGGGAGCATGAAATTGTTCAAAATGTCCAAAATTGGTGTGCTGACACCTCAAGAGTTCCCTTCACTGGAAATAAGGGACAAGCCCAACCCCTGAAAAACAACCCCACACCATAATCCCCCCTCCACCAAATGATTTGGACCAGTGCACAAAGCAGGGTCCATGAAGACATGGATGAATGAATGAATGAAATACTTATATAGCGCACAATGCGAACTGAATCGCCTCTAGGCGCTGGATGATTGAGTTTAGGGTGGAGGAACTTGACTGGTCTGCACAGAGCCCTGACTTCAACCTGATAGAACACCTTTGGGATGAATTAGAGCGCAGACTGCGAGCCAGGCCTTCTCGTCTAACATCAGTGCCTGACCTCACAAATGCACTTCTGGAAGAATGGTCAAACATTCCCATAGACACACTCCTAAACCTTGTGGACGGCCTTCCCAGAAGAGTTGAAGCTGTTATAGCTGCAAAGGGTGGACCAATGGTGTAGTGGTTAGCACTCTCACCTAGCAGTAAAAAGGGGTCGCTGGTTCAAATCCCAACCACAACACTACCTGCCTGGAGTTTGCATGTTCTCCCTGTGCGGGTTTCCTTCGGGTACTCCGGTTTCCTCCCACATTCCAAAGACAAGCAAGTAGGTTAATTGGCTTCTGTCCAAAATTGGCCCTAATATATGAATGGGGACCTTGGATTGTGGACTCCTTGAGGGTAAGGACCGGTGTCAGTGTGCAATGTACAGGGATAGGGACAATTGTAGACACTCACTCAGGTTGAACTGGATGGACTGGTGCTTTTATTCAACCTTACTAACTATGTAACTCAATATTGAACCCTACAGACTAAGCCTGGGATGCCATTAAAGTTCATGTATGTGTAAAGGCAGGTGTCCCAATACTTTTGCTAATATAGTGTGTATATACACAGTATATTCTATCATAAGAAAAATTTAGGAGCCAGACAACTGATAAAATTTGAGGGATGCAGTTCCTCTTTTCCCCATAAGGTGGCAATTTCACTTCTGCTCAGTGGAACGCATAGACAGGAAGTGATGTCAGGTACAAACAGGAAGTTCCGGGTGAGAGGTGCATTGGAGGAAATTAGAGGGGAGACATTGCTGAAAATGGCAGCAGAGGAGGTAATAAGATATTATTTTTTATTTACACTCCCTAAGGCAGCCCATACGTTATTCTTTTTTTTTCAATTTTCCGTTCAACCAAAGGTTTGAACGGAAGAAAAAAAAAGATTTCTTTCCCCTGTCCTCCACTCGATGTGGATGGGGGAAACCTCCCGCTAAGTTCTTCTATTCTGACTGTGGGGAGATTCCCCCACCATAGCTGGCGGCACTGACTGATTGGGAAAAACCCTGAAAGGCTCATTGTACAGATGCCGATCGATAGATGGACTTCTGTTCAACCAGCCTGACAATACACGGATCCAAATTCAGCTGGTCCTTGCTTAACCGGACCAAAATTTTGATCCTTGTTTGGTGGGCTTACAGTGAGGGGAAAAAGTATTTGATCCCCCTGCTGATTTTGTACGTCTGCCCACTGACAAAGAAATGATCGGTCTATAATTTTAATGGGCAGTTTATTTTAACAGTGTGAGAGAGAATAACAACAAAAATATCCAGAAAAACACATTTCAAAAAAAGTTATAAATTGATTTTTTATGCTGGTGTTCTCTAATACAGGCATCTGCAGGAGTTAGTGGGTGTTGTGTGCCTCCAGCACAATATACACCTGTATCTACCCTTTATTGCTGGTGTTCTCTAATACAGGCATCTGCAGGAGTTAAAGTGGGTGTTGTATGCCTCCAACACAGCACAGTATACACCTGTATCTACCCTTTTTTGCTGGTGTTCTCCAATACAGGCATCTGCAGAAGTTAGTGGGTGTTGTGTGCCTCCAGCACAGCACAGTATACACCTGTATCTACCTTTTATTGCTGGTGTTCTCCAATACAGGCATCTGCAGGAGTTAGTGGGTGTTGTGTGCCTCCAGCACAGCACAGTATACACCTGTATCTACCCTTTATTGCTGGTGTTCTCTAATACAGGCATCTGCAGAAGTTAGTGGGTGTTGTGTGCCTTCAGCACAGTATACACCTGTATCTACCCTTTATTGCTGGTGTTCTCTAATACAGGCACCTGCAGGCGTTAAAGTGGGTGTTGTGTGCCTCCAGCACAGTATACACCTAAAGATACCCCTTATTGCTGGTGTTGTCTGTTGCATAGCTTGCATTTTAGCCTTTAAAATTAGCACTTTTGATTTCGAACGTTCGAGTCCCATAGACTTTAATAGGGTTCTAATGTTCGTACAAATTTTTGGTCCGTTCGAAGGTTCTGGTGCGAACCGAACCGGGGGGTGTTCGGCTCATCCCTAATTAGGAGCACTCTCTTAAAGGGAGTGCTCCTAATCTCAGATTGTTACCTGTATAAAATGACTCCTGTCCACAGAAGCAATCAATCAGATTCCAATCTCTCCACCATGGTTAAGACCAAAGAGCTGTCCAAGGATGTCAGGGACACGATTGTAGATCTGCACAAGGCTGGAATGGGCTACTAGACCATCGCCAAGCAGCTTGGTGAGAGGGTGACAACAGCTGGTACGATTCTTCACAAATGGAAGAAACACAAAATAACTGTCAATTTTCCTTGGTCTGAGGCTCCATGCAAGATCTCACCTTGTGGAGTTTTAGTGATCACGGGAACGGTGAGGAATCAGCCCAGAACTACACGGGAGAATCTTGTCAATGATCTCAAGGCGGCTGGGACCATAGTCACCAAGAAAACAATTAGTAACACACTACGCCATGAAGGACTGAAATCCTGCAGCACCCGCAAGGTCCCCCTGCTCAAGAAAGCACATGTACAAGTCCATCTAAAGTTTTTGCTAATGAACATCTGAATGATTCAGAGGAGAACTGGGTGAATGTGTTGTGGTCAGATGAGACCAAAATCGAGCTCTTTGGCATCAACTCAACTTGCCGTGTTTGGAGGAGGAGGAATGCTGCCTGTGACCCCAAGAGCACCATCCCCACCGTCAAACATGGAGGTGGAAATATGCTTTGGGGGGTGTTTTTCTGCTAAGGGGACAGGACAACTTCACCGCATCACAGGGACGATGGACCATGAGGCCATGTACCGATGGGGCCATGTAACTTTTTTGAAATGCTTTTTTCTGGATATTTTTGTTGTTATTCTGTCTCTCACTTAAAATAAACTGACCGTTAAAATTATAAAAAACAAATATGGTTGCGCTCTATACCTTTAACCTTATAAACGTGATGATTAGTGATCAATATATGATAACTTAATATTATTTAAATACAACTTAAAAAAAGTCCCACAAATAAATAGTAAGTGTTTAGTGATGCTACATAGAGATTCCAATGACAGTCAGTCAGACTTCCAATCGACCAATCTCTAACAAATAGTGAGGATATCGGCTTGTGATCAGTGCCAAGAAATCAATGTGACTTTGCTTGCAGACCCACCACCATAAGAAGTGTGCGCTTACCAGCTGCACAGACAAGTAATGCCTGTGGCTAACACCCAGCCAGGGCCTTTTCTTCAGTGGAGTTCCGATATTGGTCCAGTCACTGCATCTGTGGGGGGATCTTCTCGTCTGGACTTCAACAGACCAAATCCTCCGCTGGTATCTTGTATGCAACTCAATGCATGGTGATGCAAACGTGGCTCACACAGGACAGTCGTAGTTTTAGAGGAGTAAATTGGTGCTTTAGAGGATCGTAGTTTGATGTCCTGTGTCCAGCGGAGGATTTGGTCTGTTGAAGTCCGGACCAGAAGATCCCCCCCACAGATGCTGTGACTGGACCAATATCGGAACTCCACTGAGGAAAAGGCCCTGGCTGGGTGTTAGCCACAGGCATTACTTGTCTGTGCAGCTGGTAAGCGCAGGATACTGATGCCTTGACTCTATATGCTTTGTAGTACATTACATACTCCTGACCCCTGGATTGAATACATTAAGGCGTATGTGCATATTCCTGAGCTCTGCACTTTATACTTTGTGCTGTAAATAATAGACTACTGAAACCAGTCCTCTATACACTATTTGGTATATTGCACAGTTCTCACCCCAGTACCGAATGTACTATGTTGTACATTAAGCTTCAAAACTCTTCTCTGTAAATGCTATGTTATATTTTACATACTCCTAAACTTTGCACTCTGTACCCTGTGCTGTATGTTGCATACTCCTAACACCTTCGCTCTGTATGATAGGCTATGGCATACTACTGACCATCCTGTTTACTGTCCTTGCTGGTTGATAAGTAGTTTCTAACTGTTGGTTTAGGCTGAGGACATGATGGACATAAAAGTGGAAGTCAAAGAGGAAGAAGAAGAAACATTTATCAGCGGTGATCAGCGGCCTACAGAAGAAGAAGAAGAAGAGGAGGATGATGATGAAGAGGAGGATGATGATGAGGAGGAGGAGGAGGTGGTAAAGTTGATCATTAAAGATGAGGAGCCTTCTCTAGATATCAGCACTGGTGAGTCCTGGATGACATGGATGATAAATGTTGGTCCAGCAACGTAGAGAAACAAATGATTCCTCTATATCAGGGATATGCAATTAACGGAACTCCAGCTGTTGCAGAACTACAAATCCCATGAGGCATAGCAAGACGCTGACAGCCACAAGCATGACACCCAGAAGCATTATGGAACTTGTAGTTTTGCAACAGCTGGAGGTCCGCTAATTGCATATCCCTGCTCTGTATAGATCTTTATATCTCTAGAGGGGTCACCAGCAGGAAGAAATAGATCCTGATCCTCTATATATATCTTTAGTTATCACTAGAGGGGTCACCAGCAGGAGGAAGTAGGTCCTGATCCTCTATATATATATCTTTAGTTATCACTAGAGGGGTCATCAGCAGGAGGAAGAAGGTCCTGATCCTCTATACAGTGCCTTGCGAAAGTATTCGGCCCCCTTGAACTTTTCAACCTTTTGCCACATTTCAGGCTTCAAACATAAAGATATAACATTTTTATTTTTTGTGAAGAATCACCAACAAGTGCGACACAATTGTGAAGTGGAACGAAATCTATTGGATTTTTGAAACTTTTTTAACTAATAAAAAAATGAAAAGTGGGGCGTGCAAAATTATTCGGCCCCCTTGCGTTAATACTTTGTAGAGCCACCTTTTGCTGTGATTACAGCTGCAAGTCGCTTGGGATATGTCTCTATCAGTTTTGCACATCGAGAGACAGAAATTCTTGCCCATTCTTCCTTGCAAAACAGCTCGAGCTCAGTGAGGTTGGATGGAGAGCATTTGTGAACAGCAGTTTTCAGCTCTTTCCACAGATTCTCGATTGGATTCAGGTCTGGACTTTGACTTGGCCATTCTAACACCTGGATACGTTTATTTGTGAACCATTCCTTTGTAGATTTTGCTGTATGTTTGGGATCATTGTCTTGTTGGAAGATAAATCTCTGTCCCAGTTTCAGGTCTTTTGCAGACTCCAACAGGTTTTCATCCAGAATGGTCCTGTATTTGGCTGCATCCATCTTCCCCTAAATTTTAACCATCTTCCCTGTCCCTGCTGAAGAAAAGCAGGCCCAAACCATGATGCTGCCACCACCATGTTTGACAGTGGGGATGGTGTGTTGAGGGTGATGAGCTGTGTTGCTTTTACGCCAAACATATCGTTTTGCATTGTGGGCAAAAAGTTCGATTTTGGTTTCATCTGACCAGAGCACCTTCTTCCACATGTTTGGTGTGTCTCCCAGGTGGCTTGTGGCAAACTTTAGACGAGACTTTTTATGGATATCTTTGAGAAATGGCTTTCTTCTTGCCACTCTTCCATAAAGGCCAGATTTGTGCAGTGTACGACTGATTATTGTCCTATGGACAGACTCTCCCACCTCAGCTGTAGTTCTCTGCAGTTCATCCAGAGTGATCATGGACCTCTTGGCTGCATCTCTGATCAGTCTTCTCCTTGTCTGAGCTGAAAGTTTAGAGGGACGGCCAGGTCTTGGTAGATTTGCAGTGGTCTGATACTCCTTCCATTTCAAAATGATCGCTTGCACAGTGCTCCTTGGGATGTTTAAAGCTTGGGAAATCTTTTTGTGTCCACAACAGTATTATGGACCTGCCTGGTGTGTTCCTTGGTCTTCATGATGCTCTCTGCGCTTTCAACAGAACCCTGAGACTATCACAGAGCAGGTGCATTTATACAGAGACTTGATTACACACAGGTGGATTCTATTTATCACCATCAGTCATTTAGGACAACATTGGATCATTCAGAGATCCTCACTGTGTGAGTTTGCTGCACTGAAAGTAAAGGGGCCGAATAATTTTGCACGCACCACTTTTCAGTTTTTTATTTGCTAAAAAAGTTTAAAATATCCAATAGATTTCATTCCACTTCACAATTGTGTCCCACTTGTTGGTGATTCTTCACAAAAAATAAAAATTTTATATCTTTATGTTTGAAGCCTGAAATGTGGCAAAAGGTTGAAAAGTTCAAGGGGGCCGAATACTTTCGGAAGGCACTGTCTATATATACATATCTTTAGTTATCACTAGAGGGAAAACACAAAAGGGGGCAGACAAGGCTGAAAGGTAACCAGCCTTAGGGACTTTTTACGGTATCAAGTTGGACAAATTTACCATGTTTAATAATGGCAAATATATAAATTAATTTTATTGTTTAAAAAACAGATAAGGTTAAAAAACATACACCAAGAAACAGACGTTTTACAGCATATATATAGTGAGATCATATAAGTATAGTCAAACACTACCACAACAGAGCTTCCTCAGGAGTTTTGTGGTGTAGCTTCTTTTATAACTTGCCGTAGCAAAAAACTAATGAAGAAAGACATTATAATTAGATTACATTTTGGTGTATTTTACAGAATACATAATAATAGAAGGATGCAATTCCCAGCAAAGGGCCAAGAGCTCCGTCCGGTTTGGTACGGCAAGTTATAAAATAAGCTACACCACAAAACTCCTGAGGAAGCTCTGTTTTTGGAGCGAAACATGTAGAGAGTGTGGTAGTGTTTGACTATACTTATATGATCTCACTATATATATGCTGTAAAACATCTGTTTCTTGGTGTATGTTTTTTAACCTCATCTGTTTTTTAAACAGTAAAATTAATTTATATATTTTCCATTATTAAACATGGTAAATGTGTCCAACTTGATACAGTAAAAAGTCCCTAAGGCTGGTTACCTTTCAGCCTTGTCTGTCACCTTTTGTGCTTTGCTATATAAATTTGGGATGTTGGTATGTGAAGTTTTGATCTTTTTCACCTTGGGCTCTGTTTGCTTATCACTAGAGGGGTCATCAGCAGAAGAAAGAAGGTCCTGATTCCTCTATATAGATCTTTATATCACTAGAGGGGTCACCAGCAGGAGGAAGAAGGTACTGATTCCTCTATGTAGATCTTTATATCACTAGAGGGATCACCAGTAGGAGGAAGGAGGTCCTTATTCCTCTATATAGATCTTTATATCACTAGAGGGGTCACCAGCAGGAGGAAGAAGGTACTGATTCCTCTATGTAGATCTTTATATCACTAGAGGGATCACCAGCAGAAGAAAGAAGGTCCTGATTCCTCTATATAGATCTTTATATCACTAGAGGGGTCACCAGCAGGAGGAAGAAGGTCCTGATTCCTTTATATAGATCTTTATATCACTAGAGGGGTCACCAGCAGGAGGAAGGAGGTCCTGATTTGAAAATATGAAAAAGTACATTGCTTTGAATACTAATTTGAAAAATTATTTCCAACAGATGGACAGTGTGTCTCGAATACTTCAGAGGGCCGGCAGGACTTATCTTCGGATTATAAATCTGAAGGTAGTTCCAAATCTCAGTATTCTCAAGACGCGAAGCCTGCTACTCCAAATGTACAGGAAAAACCTTATCATGTTAACAGATCAACAGGTCCCTCTAAAAGTGAGAAGTCTTCTGGAAAATTCCATTCTTCTACCCAAAATATCCATCTGGGAAAACCTTCTAAACCACATACTGTTCAAGACAGCGATAAGATATTTTCCTGTTCTGAGTGTGATAAATATTTCACAAGGAAAGCACATCTCATCAGACATCAGAATAATCACTCCGGAGTGCGACCCTTTCCCTGTCTGGAGTGCGGGAAATCTTTCAGGGACAAATCAAGCCTTGTCCTACACCAGAGGGTCCACAAGGACGAGAGACCTTTTCCGTGCTCAGAGTGCGGTCAGAGCTTTAAATGGAAATCTTATCTCATGACGCATCTCAAAGCCCACAGGGGTGAGACTCCTTTTTCGTGTTCCGAGTGCGGTAAGTGTTTCAAAGAAAAAAGAGCCCTCATAATACACCAGAGAGTCCACACGGGGGAAATGCCATATTCTTGTACGGTGTGCGGGAAGAGTTATACTCGGAAAGATACTCTGATCACACACCAGCGCACCCACACAGGTGAAATGCCGTATACTTGTACAGAGTGCGGTAAGGGTTTCACGCGGAAACAAACACTCCTCAAACACCATCGAACTCACACAGGGGAGCGCCCGTATACCTGTCCAGAGTGCGGCAAATGCTTCACCCAGAAATTCTGCCTTGACCAACATCGGAAAATCCACATAGACAAAAAGGCCTTCTGCTTGCAGAGCGACCGATCCTTGACAACAGATTTTGAGCTTCAGGCACAACGGAATATTCCCAACAGCAAGAAACTCTTCATGTGCTCAGAGTGTGATTATGTATTTATAACCAAGGCGCAACTCCTTATACATCGGAGGGTTCACACTGGAGAGAAGCCCTTTTCCTGCTTGGAGTGCGGAAAATGTTTTTCACAGAAAGGAAGCCTCAACACCCATTTGAAATGTCACACCGGCGAGAAGCCCTTCACCTGTTCGGAGTGCGGGAGGTGTTTCATACAGAAGGGGCAGCTCCTTACGCACCAGAGAAGGCACACGGCAGAGCGGCCTTATGCCTGCTCGGAGTGCGACAAGGCGTTCAAAGTGAAATACGAACTCCTTCAACACCAGAGGTTCCACACCGGGGAGAAGATCTTCTCCTGTGGTCGGTGCGGGAAATGCTTCATCAAGAAGTCACAACTTATTGTACACGAGCGGGGTCACACTGGCGAGAGGCCCTTTTCATGTTCCCATTGCGGGAAAAGTTTTGCGCAAAAAGGTCACCTCAATAATCACATGAAAGTGCACACTGAAGAGAAGTCACTTTCCTGCCCTGAGGGGACGGTTAGCACCGAAAGTGGATCTAATTCAACATGAAAGAACCCAAGCCTGCTGGAGATGACGACAAAAGTATGGTGGCGTTTTGTAGGACTTATTGCCCTATCCTAAGGGCAGTTGGGGGTATTAAAGGTGACTCATAATATAATACAATCCTTTGCATCCCACAATATTATACAGTCCCTAGTCCCTTCTCCGTGACTCATTCTGCAGAATATGTAATCTGATCTCCCTACCCTTTAGTCCTGTTTTACTAATAAAGCTGAATAAGAGGTTAGAGAAAATGTTTGGTATCACTTGAAGCACACATCCTACTGACTATGGTAGATAAAAAAAAAATGTTTAACAACTGTGTTTCCTGTCAGACATGGCGGATCATAAAGCTCTCCAGAAAATAAATTAAGATATATATTCTTACGACCCCTTGCCTGACTGGCAGTGAAGATGAGAGGAGGTTTCCTGGTTGCGCCACACCTCACCCGGCTGTGTTGTAAGCAAATAAAAGCAGCCTCAGCTCAATCCATCGAAGCCATGCCTTCAACGCGTTTCGTCCCACCCCTGTGGCTTAATCATGGATGTTACAACACAGCCATGTGAGGTGCGCAGCAGTGGAAAACCTCCTCTGATCTTCACTGCATGCCTTGCGTCTGTACAAACCCATCCCCATCCTGCACCCTCACTAACCAGTACTATCCATCCTACAGGACTCTGCCAGCCTGAGCAAGGGCCCCTAAGCGCAAACCTAGGACCCTTTGTCTGGTTGTTACATAAATACCATTCCTCGTAATGTGCCCATGAGTGAGGGCAGAAATATCGAACATTGGTCATGGACCATTGAAGGAGTCATGGTAGGTCTTCTGGAAGATAAAGTATAACATATTTGTCAATATCCAAGCATACAATGCTTTGAAAAATATTCATACCCCTTAACATTTTTCACATTTTGTCATGTTACAACCAAAAATGTATTTTATTGAGATTTTATGTGATAGACCAACACAAAGTGGCACATAATTCTGAAGTGGAAGGAAAATGGTAAATGGTTTTACAAATAAAATATGTGAAAAGTGTGGGGGGTACATTTGTATGGCGCCCCCCGGAGTCAATACTTTGTAGAACCACCTTTTACAGCAATTACAGCTGCAAGTCTTTTTGGGGACGTCTCTACCAGCTTTGCACATCTAGAGAGGGACATTTTTGACCATTCTTCTTTGCAAAATACTTCAAGCTCTGTCAGATTGGATGGAGATTGCCTGTGAACAGCAATTTTCAAGTCTTGCCACAGATTATCAATTGGATTTAGGTCTGGACTTTGACTGAGCCATTCTAACACATGAATATGCTTTGATATAAACCATTGCATTGCAGCTCTGGCTGTATGTTTAGGGTCGTTGTCCGGCTGGAAGGTGAACCTCCGCCCCAGTCTCAAGTCTTTTGCAGGCTCTAACAGGATTTCTTTTTAGATTGCCCTGTATTTGGCTCCATCCATCTTCCCCTCAACTCTGACTAGCTTCCCTGTCCCTGCTGAAGTAAAGCATTCCTGCAACATGATGCTGCCACCACCATGTTTCACGGTGGGGATGAAGTGTTCAGTGCGATGTGCAGTGTTAGTTTTCCACCACACATAGCATTTTGCTTTTAGGCCAAAAAGTTCAATTTTGTTCTCATCTGACCAGAGCACCTTTTTCCACATGGCTTCTCGCAAACTGCAAACAGTTATTAGTTTTTAGGGATTTGAAAGTGGACAAAGTAGGAGAAAGTCAGACAGATTGGGGTAGAGCATTCCAGAAGATGGGAGAGATTCTGGAGAAGTCCCAGAGGCGAGCATGGGATGAGGTTACAAGGAGCTAGAGAGCAGGAGAACGATTAGGTTGGTATTTTGAGACTAGATTAGTGATGTAGCTGAGGGCCGAGTTGCGGGTGGCTTTTGTGAGTTATTGTTAATATCTTGAATTGAATTAATTGGTTGAATGGCAGCCAACGGAGGGATTGGCAGAAAGGTGTAGCAGACGCCAAGCAGTTTGTAAGGTGGACGAGCCTGGCAGAAACATTCATGATGGACTGAAGGGGGATAGACTATTTAGAGGTAAGCCAGTGAGGAGGGAGTTGCAGTAATCAAGGCGAGAGCTGACCAGGGAGTGGATTAGAAGCTTTGTGGTGACATTGGATAGGAAGGGGCAGATCTTGGAGATGTTGCGTTGGTTGAGGCGGCAAATTTTGCATAGCGATTGGATGTCGGGCCGAAAAGTTAGTTTAGGATTACGCCTACAGTAGGACCTTGGCATGGGGGGGGGGGGGGGGGTTGAGCTGTTGATTTTGATAGACGAAGTGGCACGTGGGGGAGGAAATATCATGAGCTCGGTTTTGGATAGGTTGAGTTTGAGGAAGTGATGTGACATCCTGACTGATATGTCTGTTAGTAAGTTGGTGATGTGTGAGGAGACAGATGGAGAGAGCCTGGGGGGGGGTGGAGAGATAGTCATGGGTGTCACCCGCGTAGAGATTATATTGAAAGCAATGGGAGGCAATCAACTGACCCAGGAAGGTGGTGTAGATTGCTTTATGGAGGGATCTGGGATATATAAGATGCCTCTGCACTTCAAAATATTCAAAACGTATTAAAATATCAGCATTCTTGAATACTGTGGATGTTTTAAAACTGGTGCTGTTGGCTGTCAAGTAAACCAGACGTGACGTTGTGACGTCGCTTTCGGGTTACTACATTGGAGACCCAATCAAAGCTGATTCTGGCTTCGTTCGTGTCTCCGGCCAGCCGGCGGGTGTGGCGGCTATTGGCTCTGGGTCTCCCGGTGGGTTGGGAGAGCCCAGGTGAGCCACGGAAGGGTGCTTAGCTGCATCAGTTGTTATTACAAGAAAGCCAACTGTTGGCTCTAAAAAAACGGTACTGGGGTGATGCCTGCAACTGCATATCATCCCGGTACAGCCACTTGTAACAGAATGACATACAGGTGTGGCAACAGCCTAAAATATCTGCATTGAACAAAATGGCTCTAATTGCAAAGTTTTTTGATAATTATGACATTCCCAGCACTTGCATGTAAAACTAGGCCACCAACCCATCCCCTTCCCCCTCTCTTCCTGTGAAGACAGTGTACATGGCTGCTTGTATGCAGATATGTTAGAGAGATAAGGCATATAAGTGTGAAACCGCAAATGTTCCTTGCTAACTGTAGTGGGTGGGGGAGGGGACAGTGAAGGGTTAATGTAAAGTGAGTGGTGGAGGGGTAAGGATGATGAACTTGGAGTGCAGAGAAAGGGCACACAGAGAGGAATCATACGGATGTGAGGGGTGTATATTGAGTGAATTCGGTACACTATAATGGGGTCAGCTCATAATATGATACATCCAGGGGGACTCCGCAGAATCATAGGATGAAGATAGGGGGCAGCAACAAAGGGTAAGTGACCCCATACAGCACAATCAGCCCCGAGTCCCAATACAGTAACCTGGCACAGCAAGGGTCAACCACTAGAAACACAGGGTGGCAATATGGAACATCAAAGGGACAAGTCCAGAGACACTGGTTCCAGTTTGGGGAACAGCAAGGGCACAGCCAGGGAGACCAACATTGGGTGATCCACAGAGTGACGATCATGTGGAATCTTCCTGGAAGGGGATCGCTGGGTCCTGGTACAGGTGGTGGTCCGCGTGACCTGGACACAGTGTCAGGTACACCAGGCAGCACACAGCTGGGAGGAGGAGGAGGGCAGAGTGGCCCCAGGAGGATGCGTCAGGGTCAAAGCGAGCAGGAGGGGAGGTTCTGGAGGCCTTCAGCTTCGGACCCACACCGGTCCACAGACGGGGGAAGATGGGAAGTCTCCATGTCCAGACAGCCACTCACAGCAAATAAGAAGCTGCAAGTCCCCAGCAGAACACAACACAGAAGAACTGTAAGTCTTATCAGACCTTATCAGTACACAACAAGGCGAGCACCACAAATTCCAGCAGTTCTGATGACCTTCCAGTGAGACCCTGCAGCCATGAGTTCCTCCATGCTCATCACTGGAGTAAACTCTGAGTACTCTGACTCTGTTCAAGGTTTGTATATTGTTTGTAGAGTTCAGGAGACCCAACATTTTTTGGGTTCACTTGACAGAGGGAGATCCAGGCAGGGTCCTCCTGGAAGCAGATCGCTGGGTCCTGGTACAGGTGGTGTCCTGTGTGTCCTGGCCACAGTTTCAGGTACACCAGGCAGCACAAAGCTGAGAGGAGGATGGCAGAGTGGTTCCAGGAGGAGGCTATTGTGTCAAGGTGAGCAGGAGAAGTTCTGGAGGCCTTCAGCTTCAGACAAGCACAGGCCCACGGACAGGGGAAGATGGGGAGTCTCCATGTCCAGACAGCCGCTTGCAGCAAATAAAAAGCTACAAGTCCCCTGCAGGTCACAACACAGAAGAACTGTAAGTCTCAGCAGACCTTATCAGCACACAACAAGGAGGGCACCACAAATCCCAGCAGTTCTAGTCACCTTCCAGTAAGACCCTGCAGCCATGAGTTCCTCCATGCTCATCACTGGAGTAAACTCAAATGCCGCGTACACACGACCGGACTTTCCGGCAGAAAAGGTCCGCCGGGAATCATTTCATCAGATATTCCGATCATGTGTGGGCTTCATCTGACTTTTTTTTTCAAAAATTCTGATGGACCTAGAAATAGAACATGTTTTAAATCTTTCAGACGGAATCAATTCCTATTGGGAAAACCATTCGTCTGTATGCTATTCCGACGGACCAAAAATGACGCAAGGGCAGCTATTGGCTACTGGCTATTGAACTTCCTTTTTTTTAGTCCCATCATCCGTCATCGCGTTCTAAACGAATGGAATTGGTGTGATCGTGTGATCGTGTGTAGGCAAGTCCGTTTCAGCGGAACTCCGTCGGAAAGACCGTTAGAGTTTATTCTGACAGAAAAAACGGTTGTGTGTACGCGGCATTTGTACACTGACTAAGTTCAAGGCTGCTATATTGTTGGTGGAGTTCAGTATTCAGAGGCCTGAGGCCAAATTCCCGCTGCCGAGGTGTCTGGCCATATCCTGCTACAGGATCCCAGTTTAGTCTCCTAAAGATCCTCTGTGCCGACTTTACATACAGTGAGCAGTAGAGGGGACAGTGAAGGGTTAAAATACAGTAAATAGGAGGGAAAGGACATGGAAGGGTTAATGTAGATCACATGTAGAGGAGGAGGTATGAGTCCCTCACTGTCAGTGGGTGATGTTAGGTACTACAGAGGAGAAGAAGAGTGGGAATCTAGTCTACAGGAGGTAAAAGGGAGCTGCTGCCCTTTTTTTCCCCCATTAGCATACAGTAGTTGTTACAACACGAGGGCACCAACATGCAGTGGGTTGTGTTGGCATATCTCCTCAATGTCACCCCCCGTGGACAGGAAAGTCCCTGTATTGCAGCAGAAACGTGCTTTCGTCATATACCGCTTCTTCCCAGTCTGAATATAGACATCAGATAACTGCTAACAACCAGAAAACAAGACAATACTCGTTTGGTTGCTGAACATGGACTGAACTGATTTATTTGAGATGACACACAAATATATACAGCAGGCTGAAAATACAAACTATAACCAGAAACCTAATTAACATGAGCTAGTTATCTAATCATTTACCCAGACTTGGTGACTTGGTAACGTTTCAGGGTAGACTTGCCATCTCCTCACTCCCAACTTACAATACACATAAGTAGAAACACATCCCCCAATAGTTTTCTAGGAGACAAAGGCGTGTTAATGAGCACAATAAACTATTGGGTGAAAGACCAGGGATTTCCAGTTCTCATTAATCAGCATTCCTTTCACATACATCGGTTCACTGAGTCCCAAGCTGGCAGAGACCATTATGGCCTCCTTAATAATGTCCTTTTGCATTACATAACAGAATATCTTCCTAAATGCGTGTAGCTCCCTCAAATGCCAGGGCCCATAGTCAGAGGCTGGCATTCAGTCCCCTCCAAAAGCCTATGTCCCGGGTGAGTCTGTCACGCAAATGTATCTCATGTTGGTATATAACACCAGAGGTAGCACATAAATACCAAAGTGGGACATGGAGGCTCTGCTGGCATAGTTGCAACAATGTCGGAAATATGGCCCACATATGGTGGACATGTCCCAAAATTAAAAAAATACTGGAAAGAGGTGTTGCAGGGGATAAAGGAGATTACTAATATAGAGGTACCGGAGGAACCTTGGAGGTGTTTGTTTCATGGGGTGGAAATGTCAATAAAACAATATAAGAGGACATTGGTACCCCATCTGACGAACACAGCCAAAAGCCTAATTCCCTGACAGTGGCAAGAAGTGGAAAGCCCCACGATTGGAAGCTGGTGTAAAAAAATAAAACGATATATATAACCTGGAATATTTAATATATTGCGGAGAAGAGGAAATGGAAGGATTCGAAAACAAATGGAAAGTGTGGAACAAATCTAAGCAGACAAGGAGGTACGTAGAAATGTTGGGAGCAGAGGAAGGGGATAGACAGGGAGAAAGGGGAGATGAGAGGGAGTAAAGGAGGTATGTGAGAGGTTGGGGGGGGGGGGGTAGAAGGTCTTGGGGATTAGTAAATGTAAAATACTAATGTGTTGACATTTTTTTTTTTTATACAGTTGATATATTGAAAATGAATAAAGAGATGGAAAAAAAAATAGCCAACTCATCAAGCTCTCCAATCACATCACTTCCAGTTACTGTAAAGCATCACGAATTGGAGATTTTGACATGTTGCTGTTTTGACCCAACATTGTTAGTCCGCCCAATACTAACCAACCACATGGCCGCCCCCAAGGCGGCAACAATTTTGTCATCCTTGATCTGTCAAAACAGCAAACTCTTCGTGTACCGGAGTGTATACGCTGCTGGTGTTGTGTCAAAACAGCAACGCGTCCAAATCTCCAATTACTGATGCCTTACAGTAATGTGAGGTCATTGAAGATCTCGACGAATTGGCTATTTTGACAGAACACCGATGTTCCGTCAGATTTGGTGACGGAAATTACTTTACCAATAAAATTAGCTTACTGCACATGCGCAATGCGTTCCAACATGGCCGCTATGCGCTCCAATAGGTTTTCTATTCTGACAGAACACGAAGGCAGCAGAGGCCTTCTTGTTACACCCAGATCTTCTTGCACCCAGGCACATCTTCAATTTCCCACTTCTTCTAGCAGTAGTCAGCTTATATAATGGAGTACAGCATATTTTTTTTTTTTATTTGTTTTCATGCTAAATTTGAAAAACAGCTGCAAAGCTGCAGTCAGAAAGTGGCAACTGCCATCTTGGTACACCCGCACTGCTCATTGCCAAACTGATACTAATAAGGCGCCAACTACATTTTTTGACACCCTCACTCTGTTGCGTCAATATAGTGTATTTCACTATATAAGCTAACTTTACTGCTAAAATACTGTGAAATTCAAGACTTCCCTGGGTGTAACAAAATGTCCTCTGTCGCCTTCATGTTTTATCAGTATAGAAAACCTATTGGAACGCATAGCGGCCAGGCTGGAATGCATTGCACATGCACAGCAAGCATTTTTTGTTGGTAACGTCACTTCCGTTACCAAATCTGACAGTCGTCGAATCTGACAGAACACCGGTGCACTAAACCTGCCCCTCCTCCTCCTGCTGTGATGTTTTCCTGTACACAAAGGAGGCCCCCCACTCTTCCTGAAAAGCATCAGATAGCAGAAGATAGAAGAAGATAGCAGAATATAGAAGATTGGACACATTAAAATGCAGGTAACCCTTGCACTGCTAGCACGTTATCACAGCAAGGGATATGTTTTAGGAGGGTGCTGAAGAGTTGGCTTTCAGGTTATGTGTTACCAGTTTGCCAGAATTGGTAGAATTGTTGCTGTGTGAAGACTGGGGACATGGAAGGGCAAATCTCCAGCAATAGATTGTATTTTATTTCTCATAGCCAGCATCCTGACAGTGTTGTCAGAGCTGGAGAAGAGAGATAGCTCTTGGGGGTTTTGGATTTGATTCCTAGAGTCCCCAGTGTGTTCTAGTAGAAAGGATTCCGATTGTTTCCCAGTGGATAAGATACCTAGTAGAGAAGTTTCCTAGTGTTCCTCAGTTTTTCCTTGTGGGGAAAATTCCTAGTTTTCTCCAGTTTTTCCAGGTGGAGAAGATTCCTAGTGTACCCCAGTGCTTCCTAGACTAGAGGAATCCACATAACCCCAAGACTCCTAGTTCTGTGAGCCTAGCACCCCAGTGGTGTAAGTGTCACTTACTAATACTTCTGCCTGCCTGAAAGGCCAGCACCCCAGTGCCTCAATATACTTCTGCCATTCCTGTGGGTCTAGTATTCCATGCTTTTCCACATCCTTGTCTCTAGAGCATCCCTGTACTATGTCAACTGTAGCCTTCATGGGTCTGATCACAATGCCATCCAGCATGCAGACTGCATGGTGGGTCCATGAGCCCCAACCATTCACGATAGTCTCCTATATGACAGAGTGTGTTTAGTTGTCTGTCAGAGACATCTTGTGTTTCATTTCCCAAGTTACAAAACCGTATCACTAACCTAGTGATATGTTTTTCTGGCATCTTGAATGACTTGTTGGTATGCTATAGAAAATCTATGCCGAGAACTGGACCTGTCAGCAGATACTTATACTTCCCAATCACAAAACAAGACAATCATTCAAAGACATTGGAGATTGTTTCTGAGATCATTTCACCACGTCTCTACAAACTGTTTTTGTAATAGAAAGTCAATTGAAATAAAAAAAAAGTGAGGTATTAATTTTTGAGGTTGGTATTGGTCTGGTGTTCTATCCTACCCTCCCACTTCTGCTCCTCCAACGTCTCTACCAGGATGTCTGCTGAAAACTTCCAATTACATTTCTATGCTTTATAATGATGTCCTTGTATTGTGTAAATCTCACTATTGTTCTGATTGGTTGTCTTCAGGGACAAAGAGGAGAAAAACAAGACCATTTGTGGAAGCACTTCTGTGTAGACATTTCAGAGGATGGACAAGAGTCACACAACCAAGAGGATATTAGACCTCACCCTGGAGATTATACAACTGCTGACCGGAGAGGTGAGGAGGATTCTGGGAGATCACATGACATCACTCTTATCTCTATTAATAAAACATAGACCTGACCGGAGAGGTGAGGAGGATTCTGGGAGATCACATGACATCACTCTTATCTCTATTAATAAAACACAGACTTGACCAGAGAGGTGAGGAGGATTCTGGGAGATCACATGACATCACTCTTATCTCTATTAATAAAACACAGACTTGACCAGAGAGGTGAGGAGGATTCTGGGAGGTCACATAACATCACTCTTATCTCTATTAATAAAGCACAGACCTGACCGGAGAGGTGAGGAGGATTCTGGGAGATCACATGACATCACTCTTATCTCTATTAATAAAACATAGACCTGACCGGAGAGGTGAGGAGGATTTTGGGAGATCACATGACATCACTCTTATCTCTATTAATAAAACACAGACTTGACCGGAGAGGTGAGGAGGATTCTGGGAGGTCACATAACATCACTCTTATCTCTATTAATAAAGCACAGACCTGACCGGAGAGGTGAGGAGGATTTTGGGAGGTCACATGACATCACTCTTATCTCTATTAATAAAACACAGACCTGACCGGAGAGGTGAGGAGGATTCTGGGAGATCACATGACATCACTCTTATCTCTATTAATAAAACACAGACCTGACCAGAGAGGTGAGGAGGATTCTGGGAGGTCCACACTGTCAGACTGTAGAATTTTAGGATGCTGAGAAAGGTCAACTGACCTTTCATTCTATAGTTACTACAATAAAAATATCACATGATGGACACCTGAGGGATTCTGAGAATGTTGGAGCCAATATTACCATTTGTATTGATATTTATGAAACATTTGCCCAACAGAATTGTGCAATAGTGAAGAAGACATCTGGTGAGCAGGACAGTTCGAAAACCTCTCCCCATTTGTCAGAAGAATGGAGACGGATCCAGAGACCCATCACTATGTCTTCACTGGACATCCTGAGACCTGAACGAATTGAGAAGATTCTAGAAATCACCAAGAAGATGTATATAAAACACCTTACCCAACAGGACTGTGCAGTAGTGAAGAAGACATCTGGTGAGCAGGACAATTCCTATTTGTCAGAAGATTGGAGACGGATCCAGAGCCCCATCACCTTGTCTTCACTAGACATCCTGAGACCTGAACAAGTCAAGAAGATTCTAGATATCATACAGAAGATCATTGAGTTGTTGACAGGAGAGGTGAGCGGTGCTGGGAATTCTGGGACATTATCCAGTAACAGACAAGGGATGTGTCTGGATGGTGACTGTATCATTGTGTGTGTCAGGTTCCTATAAGGTGTCAGGATGTCACTGTCTATTTCTCCATGGAGGAGTGGGAGTATTTAGAAGGACACAAGGATCTCTACAAGGACGTCATGATGGAGAATCACCAAATCCTGAATTATATGAAACTCGAAAAGAGAAACATTCTCCACAGTGATTTAATGCTGAATCTGACCCTGGAGATCATCTACCTGCTGACCGGAGAGGTGAGGAGGATTTTGGGAGGTTGCAAGACATCACTATTACCTCTATTAATAAAACACAGACATGACCAGAGAGGTGAGGAGGATTCTGGGAAAACTGACAATCATAATTTCTCCTGTCTCTTTTTATGCAGAATTATGAAGTGGCTAAGTTGGTATCTGGTGAACAGATAACAACAAGCAGCTGTCCCAATGGGTCAACTCACTTTGGGACAACTGAGACATACAACAAACAGCAATGGAGACCCAGCAGCCTTCTCCACCAGTCATTCTCCATTACCGTACCTCCAGTCACTACCTTATAACTAAGAGAAATGTTGAGAAGATTCTAAAAGTCACCAAGAAGATCATTGAGCTGCTGACAGGAGAGGTGAGCGGTGGTGGGAATTCTGGGACATTATCCAGTAACAGACAAGGGATGTGTCTGGATGGTGACTGTATCATTGTGTGTGTCAGGTTCCTATAAGATGTCAGGATGTCACTCACTGTCTATTTCTCCATGGAAGAGTGGGAGTATTTAGAATGCCACAAGGATCTCTACAAGAATGTCAAGATGGAGGATCAGCAAATGTCAACATTATTGGGTAAGCCAAGCTCCAAGGTTGCCTACCACTGCTGTGCACCATATGAAAGGTCCATCTCCATTCCTCAATATAACGTCATGTTCCCAGCAAATGAGGTGGAGATACTGTACACCATATGAAAGGTCCATCTCCATTCCTCACTATGATGTCATATTCCCAACAAATGAGGAGGAGATACTGTACACCATATGAAAGGTCCATCTCCATTCCTCAATATAACGTCATGTTCCCAGCAAATGAGGTGGAGATACTGTACACCATATGAAAAGTCCAGCTCCATTCCTCAATATAATATCATGTTCCCAACATAGTTACATAGTTACATAGTAAGGTTGACTAAAGACACCAGTCCATCCAGTTCAACCTGAGTGAGGGTGCATGTCTACAATTGTCCCTATCCCTGTCCCTATACATTGTGTCTCATTAAGATGCTCATCTATTATATTATTATTTATTTAAGGTACCCATATAAAGCAGTGCTCCACACATACATCGGCCCCTACCCTCAAGGAGCCCACAATCCAAGGTCCCCAACTCGCATTAATATACTAGGGCCAATTTTGGACAGAAGCCAATTAACCTACCAGCATGTCTTTGGAGCTTGGGAGTAAACCGGTGTACCCAGAGGAAACCCACGCAGGCCCAGGGAGTACATACAAACTCCAGGCAATAAGAGTAGGGCTGAGGTAGCATCAGACCATGATGGGCAAAAAGGTGTCCTCCACCTGGGTTCAATACGACAATAAAAAATAAAAGGTCTGGTGTTGCCAGTGACACACCTCCACCCCTATAAACATATACAACAAAACAGAATTTAGCCTGGGACTTTAAATGAGGTGGACTCTGATGGCCATTATATTTATATGGGTGGAGGTGTGTCACTGGCAGCACCAGACCTTTTATTTTTTATTGTCGTATTGAACCCAGGTGGAGGACACCTTTTTGCCCAACATGGTCTGATGCTGCCTCTGCCCTACCCCTATTATAATGTTACAGCTTGAACCTGTGATTATGGACATTGAGGGACACTTTTTCAATTCATATATGCCATACCCACCCTCAACCTGTTCCCAGGTGTAGGTTTTTCCGTTCCTTCAGCTCCTGCGCCAGAGATGTTTCGCCCCCCCCCCACCGGATAGGAATGTCGCTTTGCCATTCCAGCTCAGCCGATTTGTAAGTACAGGGTCCCCTATCATTTGCAATACATTATTTTCTATTGTGATGCATATTTTCAAATTGATATTCTATTTTATAGACATGTTTTATGCGCATCTATTCCTGAAGAAGTGAGTGGTAGCCCACGAAATATGTTGAGTTCTAAGATGCCTATGTATAAACCTAACTTTCAAGCATGTATTATATCATGTAGTTACTACTTATCAGTTTGGCATTTTTTAATGCACTTTGTGTATGACGATTACCCTGTTCACCTTTTAACACATTTATAAAATATGTTTACTCTATATCAATTGGTCATCAATGTCCACCTCATTTCAAGTCCCAGAGCTAAATTCCATTGTGTTGTATATGTTTATAGGGATGGAGGTGTGTTACTGACAGCACCAGACCTTTTTATATTTTATCTATATTTTATATTTTTTATTGTCATAATAATAACCATTTCTTTCCAACAGATGGATATAAAGTTCAAAATATTTCAGAAGGACTAGTTAGTTTATCTTCAGATCGTAGCTCAGAAGACCTCAAACACCCAAGTTTTCCCAGTGGATCCGAAGATCCTTCTGACTCCGAAGAATCATCTCCTGGTGCATCACCGTCTGTAAAGCACAGAGACAAGAAGATATTTAGATGTTCTGAATGTGATAAATGTTATACAAGAAAGTCACATCTCATTTGACATCAAGCCGTGCACACCGGGTTGCTCCCCTATACATGTTCAGAGTGTGGGAAATCTTATGCAGAAAAAGCAGAACTCATCTACCATCTTAGAGTTCACACCGGCGAGAAACCATTTTCTTGCTCAGAATGTGGACAAGGTTACAAGCAGAAGAAACATCTCAATAGTCATCTTACTGTTCACTCAGGTGAGAAGCCTTTCTCGTGTTCAGAGTGCGGGAAATGTTTTAAAAGGAAACCATCGCTCACTGTACACCTGCAAAATCACACAGGTAAAAGGCAACATATTTGTACAGAATGCGGGAAAGGTTTCACGCAGAGGGGTGTACTCATTAAACACCAGCGTACCCACACAGACGAACGGCCATTTTGCTGTACAGAGTGTGGGAAGCACTTCAAACAGAAATTCTCCCTTGAAAAACATCGGAAACTTCACATAAATGACTTCTCATGTTCAGTGTGCAAGTTGATGTTGGAATCAAGGCAAGAACTTTATAAACATTGTAGAAAACATAGAAGCAAGAAGGTCTTTTAATGTTCAGATTGCGAGAATTTTTTTGCAAGTAAATCACAGCTTGTGAACCACCTGAGATTTCACACCGGTGAGAAACCCTTTTCATGTCCTTAATGTGAGAAATGTTTTACAGGAAAAGGAACCCTTGGTAATCCTTTCAAACTTCACTACTTGGGGTCCACCAGACTCTTCACACCGGAGAAAAGCCTTTTCCATGTTCCTAGTGTGACAGATCATTCACTAAGGAATAAGAACGTAAGGTCCACCAGAGTCTTCACCCCAAAGAAAAGCCCTATTCATGTTCCTAGTGTGACATATTTACTACAAAATCAGAACTTGAGGTCCACCAGAATCTTCACACCAGAGAAAAGTACTGATTGTGTTCCTAGTGTGACAAATCATTCACTAGAGAAATCAGAACTCAATACCCACCTGAGACTTCACACACCAGCGAGAAGCCCATTTCATATTCTGTGCTCAGCAGATGTTTCTCACACAATAGGGATCTAGCTAAACATTCAGGCCTCCATATATTGGAGAAACCTTTTTCTTGTCCAGAAAATATTTATATTATATTCTGAAAATATTTCATGGAGGTGTAGCGGGTGCCCCGCGGCCATACCAAGCTGACCAAAGCTCTCACTGAAGAAAGAGAATGCCTGTCAGCCCCTGCGGGGGAATTTCATACTCCCTCTCCTCTTCCCACCGTGCAGAGAGAGACACACACACACAGAGCTGCGTACTCTGCATCCTCCTCTGCTTCCTAATTGGCAGGGATGAGGCAGCCAATAAACAGCCACCTGGATTGTAGCAAGGCATTTTGGGACATGTAGTCCCCACCAAAAACGGCCCCATAGCCTTGTAATGGGGCAGAACTACACAGACCAGCATGCTCTGGGAAAGAAAGGAAGCAAGGACTAAATCTTGTTTTGTCTGAGGGGACAGCCACCACGAGACAGGAGAAGAGACTGAACTCAGGGGAAAGGTGTTATCTCTCAAGTCCATCCACTGCGTTTGTTCCAGGCATCCACAGCCTGTCAGGACATCCAGCCTGAAAGAGGGGGATCTCAGGTGCATACCCAGGCGCCCCTGCACTGACGACGTGAGGTGTTCCAGTGTGAGGTGAGCAGTTGGGCTACCAGAACAGCCTACCTGTTTCAGGAACGTTCGTTTGGCCCTTGATTGCAGAATTGGTGAGAGGGCACTTGCCCATTTGCAGGAAACAAGGATACTGCAAAGTATGAGTTGCTTCACTTTGCCCACACTTACCAGATCCTGGATCTCATTGAAGCCCTGTTAAGCAGTCACAGTGTCCGGTTTGCTAACTGGATACTGTTAGCATACAACAGTTACACTTTGTCAACCAGGAGTTTAAGTGCACCAACTAAAGTGGCTAGCCGAAGATCCAAGGCCTCATCCTTCTTCCAAGGGACTGGTGCCATACGGACAAGCACACACATGTTCAGGGCTCTGTGTATGTAGTGGGTGTTAGGGATAGTTTAACTTGGGAGTTGAGCCATTGAATGTTGATTTGAGTACAGTGTTTGTAGTTAGGCCTGTGGTGTCAGGGGACAGAAGAGAGAGGTCTGACATAAGAGAAGGTCACTCCTCTGCTCTCCTCCTGCCTGGACTCATAGAGCCAAGATAAGTAGAGGTAATAAGTTGCCATGCTCTGATTTATTGTTTCTAGAGTGTCTGCCTCTGCCCTTGGGGTTATTCACAGTCGTGGAATCCTCTGAAAGCAGCTTGATATGATATAATGATTTATACTGATCTTGATCTCAGTGATTGCTCTTCGGTTAAAATGGTTGTTAAACCACTCTAACCTGTATACACCATCAGCACTGCCTCCTTTTGTAGTATCCCCCTCTGTGTGTAATTTATAAAAATAAATACTGCAAATACCTCATGTCACAGTCGAGATTGCGATCACATGACTGACCAGCTTTCTCCTTTCCTCCTCTGAGAGATGCAGCGGGCGGGGTTGAAATTCCTCTGCTGATGTCAGTCTGGAGGGGAGGAGGAGAGAGCAGGCTGGCTGGTCATGTCGCAATTTTGATTCTTAAATTAGGTATTTACAGCATTTATACTTATAAATCATACACAGAGGGGGACACTGCAATAGAAGACAGTGCTGGTGGTGTATACAGGTTAGTGTTATGAGAGCAGCAGGAGGAGGAGGGGCGGCTCACACATAGACAGAGAGGGGAGGGGGAGGAGAACACAGGAGGACAAAGGAGAGCAGATAGCAGGCTGCTAATGATGGAGGCACGTAAACTGACTACGGTGTCTGGTCTCAGCAGCCATGATACACCGTGGTCAGTTTACAGAGGGGTGGGGAGAAACTGGTAATATCAGACAGGTTTTTTAGGTGTTACAGGGGGCAAAATGACACAGGACAAGCACTGTGTCATATAACATACTTTAAAGGCGCTTGATCAGTTTTTTTTTTTGGGTTGACAAACGCTTTAATTTTGAAAAGTGTAATGTTACCGTCTGTTAACCCTTTTTCATGCAAACCTTACAGTAAAGACAATTATGTGTTTTATCATAACGTGTGTGTTTTCCATTGGTACTCACACTTACACTATTGCCAGGTGTGCCAGTGGGGCGGAGACTGTTATTGGGGTTGAGAGGCAGAGTGCAGAGCCAATTATACTTAAGCAGCCCCTCCGGGGGTCACGCTACAGAGGAATTAATCAAATTCCTCCTTCAACATCTCAAATCTTGGGGAGGATGGGGGGATCTAGTTCATGTACTTCATTGTAGGCAATATCCTGGGGGAAGGCCTGAATCTGTTGAGCACACATGAATGCACTGCGCTATAGCAATATCTCATGAGATTCGGGATACTCTGCATTTACTGGAATCTTATTGGAAGAAGCCAGGGGCATACCTACAGGGGTCGCAATTACGACCCAGCCTCATGCTCCAGGGGGCCCGTGCAGCCCCCCCTGTACAACTGGATAGCAGGTGTGGTGGCATAGAGAAGAACCAAACCCCTCCATGTTCCTTCTGCAGCTGCTGAAAGCCTGATTCTCCCCCCTCTCTCTCTCCAGCAGGCATTCAGCGGCTGCAGGAGAAAAATTGAGGGGATTGGTTCCTGTATATGTCATCACCCCTCCTATCCAGGTCCTGCTGTCCCGGGGGCCTCTGTGTGCTCTCCCGGCCACCCCTCGCCCCCCCGCAGCACTTTTGGGTTCCCTCCTCTCCTATCCCATTGGAATGCTGTCAGGATAGAGAGTGTGGAAGGGGCAGGTAAATATGTCATTTACCGACCCCTTCCTTTTCTGAATGAACCATACCGATCACTGACTCTGCCCATTCATAATTAAAGCATAGTAAACTGTGTTTTCTAAGCTTCCGTTTATGAATGAACAAGAATCTCTGTACAGAGCTATTCCTGTCCATTCATATTGTGCAGCTGAGGTTGCGGAGATGGAAATTGTGGGCTGTGTCCTCAATCTGCTTTCTCTATCTCCAAGGTGAAACAGCAGAGGTCTGTTTAGATCCCTGATATCTCACCAAACAGGGCTCCTAAAAAAATACATTTTAAGAAATAATAAAAAAATATTGAAAAAACATCAAATGGTAAAAAATAATGAAAAAAAAACAAAACAAAAAAAAACAACTGACACTACCAGGGTCCCAAAGGCCGAACTTGTGACCAGGCCCTGGCATTCTACCACCATGGGGCAGGGCATGTGAAAGGGTCTTGCTGTGGGACTAAAAGGGGATGGGAGTAAAAGGCACCAGGATAAGTGGGAATGCCTCCGGCTGGGGGTCAAGGGGGCCCTACATGGCTTCTTGCACCGGGGCCTTGAAGGTTCTAGTTACGTCTCTGGAAGAAGCATAATTTCACCTCCCGCAATACAGAAGATGGGCAAAAGGTAAGTACATTATCAAACTTGTTATTCATATGTCATTTCTGTGCAGCAGTTTAATACGGGGAAGGGGGCTCTCAGTGAATATCTGGACTTTCCATGGAGTGTATTTATTTTTTCCTTTTTCTTATCTACTTTTTTATGATAAAGATGAGGTATGTTTAAAGTGAGCCCATCGCATAAGCCACCATATTAAACTACGGTGCCCCGGAAAGTATATAAAGAGTGTATATAAAATGTATATATTTTCTTTGGAAGCCTCTGAATGTGAGAAGCCACAGTATAATACTCCCTATTTGGTGGCTAGTAACGCGATGGACACAATGCCAGGGCTCCTGTAAAAAAAAAACTCTATATCAAGGGGATGACTACAGGAACAATTCACCCACTTCTGCTGATCATTTCCCCATCACTGACTTACAATTGCATTGTGTCTTGTATGGAGATGGCCATCTTGGTAGAGGCAGGGCTTTGCTTCCTCGCGTAAAGAGAACAGTGAGCAGCACAGCAGTGACATCACTAAACCTCACTTCATATTTCCTTCACTGATAGTCAGATGCTGCAGTGATGATCTCACGCTGTAGATATACAGATAAGAGACTACGGAACAGGGACAGGAAGTGCTCTGTTATTTTCAAGTGGAATTAAAGACAAAAGGTAGATTTTTAGGGTACTTCTTAGGCACAATTAACATTTCTGGATGTTCCCTATAACAAAGCAAATCTTCACTTATAGAGATCAGAGTCACTTTAATATTGTATAAATGTTATATTATGTAATATTTATATATCTGTATTATATTGTTTTTATATATTTTTGAGTGAATAGAAAATAATTTTAAAGGATAAGTACATGTTAAAACAAAGCGCCTTTATCCTGTTTTCTCCTGACCTAGCCTGACCCATCAACCCATACAAGTCTGGGTCAAAGGCAGATGACTCCATAGAAGTCTATAAGGCTGTATCCCTGGGGCCAAAGAGAGTTGACCCCATAGAAGTCTATAGGGTTGTATCCTGGGGCCAAAGGGAGATGACCCCATAGAAGTTTATGGGGCTGTATCCCAGGGCCAAAGGGAGATGACCCCATAGAAGTCTATGGGGTTATATTCAAGGGCTAAAGGGTGATGACCATGTTAGGTGTGACCTCAACAAGTCACCTATTTGTCAGGTTATGTTACCGTTTCCCAATTGTTAGTTAGAGTTCTTATCCAAGCAAAGAGACAAGGAGGTATTATTCAGTATTTCTGCTCAGAAGTCCGTCGTTAACTCTGACTGTCTCTGACTGACTCTGGCTCTGAGGCTTCTTTATTACATCTTTTATAGACAGAAAAGAGCAAACATCAGCAAATGTAAAAAAACAACATTTTCAAAGAAAAGACAATTCTCCGGGTGTTATCAGCTGATAAGACAATCTTCTGGGCGTAGACTGCTTTTTAGGGCTGATGCGGCCTCTTCTTGATGAGTACGTGACAATAGATGACTAGTCCTTATTTTAAAGAGAAGGATAGAAAAATACATGTATTTAGTAAGACATAAGGTCAACCATTTTGTTTCAACATATACCTTAATCCTTACATTTCCCCCTTTGACATCACCCCTCCCTCTTGCCCTGGGTCCACCTGAACAAGTTCTAGTCAGCCTATATCCAGAGTACTCTCCCTGACCGCGAGTTGTCAGAGGGGTATACACCCATCCCCCTGGACAGTACCAACATCTAAAATTCAGGAAGAGTGGCTTTTCTGACAGATGGGTGATGTCAAGGATCTAAATCTACCTATCTTCACAAAAGTTCCATCTTTTCCGCATCATTTACCTTGGCTTTCTTGCAAAAGCACATGAGCAGTTTAAAGCATGCATAAAAGAAAAATACGAATAAGAGCACCACTATAATCGTCATTGCTGCCTTCTTAACCCAAGAGAATAACCCTGAGAAACTAAAAGTTCCACCAAACGGATCCCAGTCGCGACCAATATTTCGGGCCTTCTCTTGTAAATTCTTTACTTCCGTACGGTGTTGTGCAATGATGTCATAATAGTCAGGTACCTCAATGCTGGTGTTATGTATCCAAGTACAGCACTCATAGTCCTCAGTAGTTTCACAGAGTCCTGTCAGTGCTGCACTCATACTTTCAATTGCTAATTCATGTAATTCTAATTGTTGTCTGATGGCTCTGGTCTCCAGATTTAACTTAGTAATGTCATCAGAGTTTTTCTCCAAAACATCATTAATAATTCCTGTATAGTTATTTAGTCGTTTCATTAAGTCTATACCCCATCCTGTCCAGGACAGGAACCAAGCCCATGCCATGTCCGTCTTCAGGAATATTTCTCTTTTACTACGATACCTGAGGGGATATCTAGGATGCATGCTAGCTTCTAATAGGTGATCACCTCGTTCATCACCTACTACTCCCATTACTGGTACTAAACTTGCGAGGTAGCACCATCCCTGAGCTTTTCTAGGTATCCAAGTATAACATTTATCCTCACAACAGATATATATATTGTTTCCTAGAGCTACTGATCTTGAACTGATATCATTTCTATAACGAGAGGTGTATCCATAGAGGGATAAGTTGGATACTAACCACCTAACATTATTATCCACAATGTTAGTGAGGAAGTCAGATAATGTCTGGTGTGTGCTGGAATTACTGGGGTAGAAGCTTCCATTTAATACGACAATGGACAAATTAAACTTGCTGTCTTGGCATTCTCCATTTCCTCCCGTTGTGTTCCCTAAGTTGAAACACCAGGCAGGGGAAAAGGCGAGACCATTTGACTTAAACATTACTGTCTCGCTGGTATTTGTTCTAATTATGTTAATGCTACTGTTAGCAAGATCAGTATAGTTTATAGGAACTGCCATCAGTGGTATACTTGCTGTGCTGGGGTGTAATTTGCTACAAATCCAACATTTCTCATATCCTGACTTCTGGGCATAAGCATATTTAAACTTCAGTAATAACATTTTTTTAGAAAATCCTTCATCCTTGTGTATTTTATTCTGTGAGGTAACCAAACTATTAGCCAGAATTACTGAAACAATAAAAAGATACATGTTGTCATTTGCCAACTGGCTCCTTTTTACAATGAGAAGCGTGGATCCAGGTAGGTTTCCCTTCCAATTTCACTGAGGTTGCTGTAATCAATAGCACCTGGAAAGGACCTTCAAACCTTGGTTCCAGTGTCTTTCTGGTATGTTTCTTTACATACACATAGTCTCCTGGTTGTAGATCGTGAGTACCTGTGACAGAATTAGGGTCTGGAAGAGAAGAATACACACTCTTGTGGATTTTAGTCAGACGCTGTTGCAACTGTATTACATACGTAGTTAAACTATTACATTGTAATTGCATACTTTGAGGAAAATATAAACCTAATCTAGGTGCACTTCCAAACAGTATTTCATATGGGGATAACCCTGTTTTTCCTGTTGGGGTGTACCTAATAGAGAACAAAGCTAAGGGTAGGCACTCAAGCCATGGTTTGTTTAACTCTTGCATAGCTTTTTGTATTTTCAGCTTGATTGTACCATTTACTCTTTCTACTGATCCTGAACTCTGTGGGTGGTAAGGAGTATGAAAACTTTGTTGAACCCCTAACATTGCCATCACATTTTGCATTATTTCTCCCGTGAAATGTGTCCCCCTATCTGATTCTATTGTTTCTGGGAGACCAAACCTAGGTATCAGCTCAGTAATCAGTTTCTTGGCGGTGGCTTTTGCCGTAGCTGATTTCACAAGATAACTTTCGGACCAGCCTGAAAATAGGCAGATGCACACGAGAACAAATTCAAAGGGGCCGCTCTTAGGCATTTGTATGTAGTCAATCTGCAGTCTCTGAAAGGGATATTGGGCCCGGACCTGATGTTTACGTGGGGTTTTCACTCTCTGTCCTGGGTTATTAATCAGACAGATTTGGCATGCAGCACAGTAGTTCCTTGCAGTACTACTGAATCCAGGGGCTAGCCATCCTTGGCTTACAATCCTATACATAGAATTGGAGCTGACATGAGTGGGTAAGTGGACAGCCGCTGCCATTGCGGGGTATAGAGAAGCGGGTAGACATATTTTGTCTCCTTCTCTCCATACATTGTCAAGGCCTGGTGCAGCTCCCTCCTTAACCCAACGGTCCTTCTCAATAGCCCCTGCTTGTTCCTGTAGTTCCATTAGCTGCTGCCATGTGGTTTCGGGCATACTCACCTGTACCGTGGCTAAGGTCTCAGGGCTTACTTCCCCTAGAGCTGCCTTCTTTGCAGTTAAATCTGCAAATGCGTTTCCTTTTGCCTCAGTTGTTTTTGCGCTCGTGTGTGCCGCTATCTTCATGATGGCTACTCTTATAACCTTTTGAAGATTGTTCAGGACTCTTTTGATTCCTTCACCATGTTTAACAGGTGTGCCTGCTGCTGTAAGGTAACCTCTAGCTTTCCATATGTGGCCATAATCATGTGCCACACCGTAGGCGTATGCGGAATCAGTGTAAATGTTCCCTTCTTGTCCCTCCAAGTGTTCTAGGGCTTTCTCTAGAGCGGTTAGTTCCGCTTCTTGTGCCGACATGTGTGCTGGTAGTGACTTTGCCTCAATTACCTGTGTGTCCGTTACCACAGCATAACCTGTGTGATATTTACCTTTGTCATCGGCAAATCTACTACCATCTATGTACAGTGTGTGTTCTGCATTTGCAATGGGTATGTCTGTGACATGTGGGAACCCCGTGGTTTCTTGTTCCATAAGTTGAAAACAATCGTGTTCATCAGATGTTATGTCATGAAATGAAAGTGTGTCAGAATCCTGAGTATCTTGTGCTGTGTCTACACCATTATCATCATTACTCCCCCCTGTCAAATCTGTCTGTAATGGTAAAAGCTGTGCTAAGTTAAAAGAAGTGCATCGCTGAAAGGTAACATTGGGGGGTAGGAGCAAAGTGCATTGTAGACGCAGCTGCCTTGCCATTGATATGTGTTTTGGCTGGACCTGTGACAAGATGGCGTGTATGTCATGTGTGGTATGTACCACTACAGGATTGTCTAAGACAATTTCTGAGGATTTGTCAATGATAATTGACACTGCTGCAACTGCTCGTACACAGGACGGTGATCCTCTAGAGACAGGATCGAGAGCCGCCGAGAAGTATGCTACCGGCCTTTGTTTGATGTGTTGTTGTGTCAACACCCCTGTTGCGTGTCCCGTGATTTCAGCAATGTACAAATGAAATGTTTTGGTATAGTCAGGGATCCCGATCGCAGGTGCCGAAATTAGTAACCTTTTTAAGGTGCTAAAAGATTCATGACCTGCTTCTGTGAGTACATAGGGTACTATTTTCAAGCAATCATATAATGGCTGCATCAGAGAACTGGCATGTGGTATCCATTGTCTACAATATGATACCATTCCCAGAAACATACGAAGTTGCTTAAAGTTGCGTGGGATATTCATTTGTCTTATGGCCTGGACTCGGTCTTCAGTGAGATGTCGAGTACCCTGGGATATACAGTGGCCCAAAAAGACAACCTTTTTCTGACATACCTGTAACTTAGTTCTATTCACCTTGCACCCTTTTTCAGCCAGGAATTGTAACAATGAGAGAGTGGCTTTTAAACAAGTATCGTTATCCGGACAACATAACAATAGGTCATCTACACATTGCAACAATACACAAGTGTCAGGCGGTAGCCATTCTCCCTATTTTTACCTTTTAAGGTTTAGTCAGCGGGGCATCAGTCAGGAGTCCGTCATAACCACTTATGGGTATGGTGTCACGGGACGTCATGTGTGGAGGGACTACTGAATCAGACAACAGACTGCGTGACGCTCCTGTGTCAACCAAACAAGGAATATGTTTACCTTCCACCTTCATCAACATGTGGAGCATTTTGTTCTCTGATTCAGCTAGGACTGGGGCAAGTCATGCGGTCGGATCGTCCCTATCATTGGTACGCCTCTGTCTGTAGTCCCTCGTGTCTCTGTCCGTGTTTCCTTCCTGTTCGTCTTTTATCCTTTTCCTACAGTCTCTTTTTATATGTCCCACCTTGTTGCAGTAATAACAGGTAAGAGGTTTACGGGAGGAATTCCCTCCTTCATTGACCCGGGCAACAGTGTTAACTCCCGGTGTCCTTCTGGGTTTAGTTTCTGCTAAATCAGCCTCTATGCCTTGTGCTTTCTGCAACAATGTTCCTCTGTCCCGTATGGCTCTCCATTCGGGAGTACATGCCTTCAGTTTGTCACCTATTTGGGGTACTAGTCCTTCCATAAACTGTCGATTGAAAGCCCTAATGGTGATGGGTAAGGCTAAATCTAGACCTTCGTCAGCCATCATGCTTTCCATGTTGAGGTAAAATTCTGTAACAGTCTGACCTGGGGCCTGTTTTATGGGCGCTGTCGAACCCCTTTCCTGCTGTTTCCCTTGGCAAAATTCTCGTAACTGAGCAATAAACAGGGGTCTAGAGTCTATATGACGGGGGTGTATTCCTGGTGGATCTGCCGCTGGATCCCCTTGTGGTCTATGTGGAGCAATTTCATTCATAAATTGATTAAACATCGTTAGTGTCATTTTATGTCTACACAAATCTTCCCCATCTTGCCAAGTTGCTTCATGTGTGTCTAGTAATTGTGTCACGAATCTACAGAATGCGGCAGGTTTTGCTACGGGATCAGGAGCATTCTGTATTAATGCCATAAGAGTGTCAGCCGACCAAGGTGTCCATGTCCTCAGAACGACTTGTCGGGTCACTGTAGGTGGCTGTCCTGCTTGACCCACATTTGGATTATTTACTTGTATTACCCTAGTCCGACTATGGACTGGAGCTACGGGCTCTGGTCTTTGAGCGCCGCAATGTACACATTCCTGTGCCCAGTCTGTATTCTGGGTACCGCATACTCGGCATACCCATCCTCTTCCTCTTAAGGAAGGATAAAGTTTTGGTCTTTCATTACCTGGTGTGGTGGTGTTATAAGGAGGTGGAGTATCTCCCGTATTAACCCTATCGCCGGGAGCAGAAGGAAGACTTTTGTGTCGGACCTTCATATCCCATCCACCCTTTTCCTGACAATACTTCCATCCCTCCTCTTTAGCCCTGTTGGAAACCTTAATTAAACATTGTATTTGTGATACCCATCCGTTCTGCAATATCTCTCACTGTCTGTCTTTCTTTATTTCTTCCCAACCTTCTACACTTAATCCATTTTCTCCATCCATCCCCAATTTCTTGAGAATCCTCTTCGTGCCCTGTGCCTTATCCTTCCCATACAACATTGTAATTATGTCTTTAACAGCATAACATTTCTGAGATTCCTCCTGGGGTTTACCATGTGTCTGGCCCATTTTGACAGTCCTGCCTAGGTGGCGTTTGGATCACTTACTAAGTGTCTCGTTGCCTTCTCCTCCTAGGGTGCCAAAATACTAAAAAACCTCTCCTAGATGAGATTTCTGAAATCGAATTACTTTATATGCTAGCCAACTGACAAATATTATGACCAGACTGACGGCTACAACATATACAAGCATTCCCTTTTGGTGGCCAAACACATATGACTAGGTCTCCGGGCTTTGTGGAGACCTTATTTCCGTCCCATTACCATGGAATCTCTCAGCATTCGTTTCTTATTCCTGCTTTATTGAGGCAGTCAGGACTTATACTTTCAACCCGTTTTTAGGCTCATGAATCAAAAAGCGTATATCAAACTTAAGTGTCGGACCCCCAAAGTACTCTTACGAGTTAAGGGCGCATTCCGTTACCCATTGGGATGATATATGTTTCAATTCACACCATACAAACAGGGCTTATCTCAGTCACAACAGACAGATGACAAGTAGACAGACAAGAAACAACGGTAACATAAGCCAAAATATTAAGTTCAAGACCCGCTTACTACAGAGGTTGGTGTTTACCTGAAGAACAATTCAGACAGATCAGGTGGGCACAAATCTAAGAAGCACAGAGTTTATAAGAAAATAAAGCTTTTCTTACCTGCGCAGGATTTGTCTGTGGTTCTTGATGTGCCCGACCATTTCGTTCCGTCCTTATGTTCGTTCGCCTCTTGTAGTTTCTTCAGCGAGTCCCTATTCGCGGCGCCAGAAATGTTAGGTGTGACCTCAACAAGTCACCTATTTGTCAGGTTATGTTACCGTTTCCCAATTGTTAGTTAGAGTTCTTATCCAAGCAAAGAGACACGGAGGTATTATTCAGTATTTCTGCTCAGAAGTCCGTCGTTAACTCTGACTGTCTCTGACTGACTCTGGCTCTGAGGCTTCTTTATTACATCTTTTATAGACAGAAAAGAGCAAACATCAGCAAATGTAAAAAAACAACATTTTCAAAGAAAAGACAATTCTCCGGGTGTTATCAGCTGATAAGACAATCTTCTGGGCGTAGACTGCTTTTTAGGGCTGATGCGGCCTCTTCTTGATGAGTACGTGACAATAGATGACTAGTCCTTATTTTAAAGAGAAGGATAGAAAAATACATGTATTTAGTAAGACATAAGGTCAACCATTTTGTTTCAACATATACCTTAATCCTTACAACCACATAGATGTCTATGGGGCTGTATCCCGCGGCCAAAGCGAGATGACCCCATATAAGTCTATATGGTGGCCATTGCAGAAAAGGTGGCCATTGAAGGACAGGTGGATATTACAGAACAGGTGGCCATTGCAGAAAAGGTGGCCATTGCAGAAAATGTGACCATTGCAGAACTTTGGGTGTTCTTTGGTTACAAACGAACTGAACATATGGGGCGTTTGCAGAAAATTTGAGCGCCGCAGAACGCCCCATAATGCACTGCGAGAACGCAGTGCATTGACATCTGATGATTGGCCAAAGCTTGCATCTGATCTGCAGGCTTTGGCCAATCACAGCACGCTCTACTGCGAGAGCCATAATTGGCCAAAGGCAGGGACCTTTGGCCAATTATGGCTTAGAGGGACTAATTCCACGGCCCACACTATATAAGGCTGCTTACATGTGGCCGTGTATAGTATGTGGATGGATATAGATTGAGCTAGATTAGGCGAACAGGTTAGTTAGTGGCGTGCAGGCAGTGTATTTAATATATATATATATATATATATATATATATATATATACAGTCTAGTGTGTGTGGGCAATTTTTTCTCTTCATTGTGGATAGAGTGGCGATGGATTAGAACCCCAGTCAGGTTTCTATTGCGGTCTGTGTCCCCCTGTTAGAGAGATCCACTCTCTCTAGTTGTCCTGTGTATCAATTATTGTCGAAAGTGAAAGTAAAAAAAAAATCCCAACTGTTGGGATGTCACCAGAACAGGAATAGAAGGGAAATCTAGTTCTGGTGACAGCAAGGGGACACTTGTTCTGGTGACTCCCTCACTTTGGAGGTGTCTTCTCTCACTTCCTGTTTTGGCTATGGGACAGGAAGTGAAGGGAAATCTTCCAAATACTCGAAATTGTCAAGCAGATGTCTACATGAGGGCTTCAATAGTTGCCAACTGTCCCGACATTCCTGGGATTAGGACCCTTGTCCCGAATTAATTTTGTCCCGGAAAATTCGGTTTGTCTCCGTTAATTCCGCTGCCGGCCGCTAGAGCTGGTCTACAATAGAGATGCTGCAGCGCCGCCCACCTCTGCTGCCAGTGTCTATGGAAGGTGGGCGGCGCCGCAGTTCAAACTCTTTCCGCGCGGAAACGACGGTCATGGCGTCTGGAGGATGTCGGGGGCCAGTCAGAGTGAGTCTGGAGGATGTCGGGGGCCAGTCAGAGTCTGGAGGATGTCGGGGGCCAGTCAGAGTGAGTCTGGAGGATGTCGGGGGCCAGTCAGAGTGAGTCTGGAGGATGTCGGGGGCCAGTCAGAATAAGTCTGGAGGATGTCGGGGGCCAGTCAGAATGAGTCTGGAGGATGTCGGGGGCCAGTCAGAGTCTGGAGGATCTGTCGGGGGCCAGTCAGAGTCTGGAGGATCTGTCGGGGGCCAGTCAGAGTCTGGAGGATCTGTCGGGGGCCAGTCAAAATCTGGAGGATGTCGGGGGCCAGTCAGAGTCTGGAGGATCTGTCGAGGGCCAGTCAGAGTGAGTCTGGAGGATGTCGGGGGCCAGTCAGAGTGAGTTTGGAGGATGTCGGGGGCCAGTCAGAGTGAGTTTGGGGGATATCAGGGGCCAGTCAGATTGAGTCTGGAGGATGTCGGGGGCCAGTCAGAGTGAGTCTGGAGGATGTCGGGGGCCAGTCAGAATGAGTCTGGAGGATGTCGGGGGCCAGTCAGTCTGGATGTCGGGTGGGCTAGTATGGATGTCGGGGGGCAGTCTGGATGTCGGGGGCCAGTCTGGATGTCAGAGGGGGCAGTCTGGATGTCAGAGGGTCCAGTCTGGATGTCAGAGGGGCCAGTCTGGATGTCAAAGGGGCACCAGATGTTAAGAGGACTGATGGGGACACCAGATGTAAGGAGGAGCTCTGCTGATGGAGATACAGATGTGAGGAAGGCTGCTCTGATGGGGCACCTGATGTAAGGAGGGATTCTGCTGGGGGCACCTGATGGCATCTGGTGGCAGGCAACATGGCTAGTGATGCGCTCATGGCTCCCACTGATTCTGCATTATGGTGAGTTGAATGATTTCATTTTATATTACAATGTAATAATAGAAATAATGTGCTTCAATCATCCTGACACCATAACAATCATGGCGCTGGGATGATTGAAGCGCTAACACCAGGTATTTGGAGTATCTTTATCTGCTGATTGTCAAACTCTGGAAAACACATATTGCTATTGTGGTGTAGGATCTGCTCCCACCAACCAGCTAGATTAGTCCAGCAACAGGTCACCCTGGCGGAGAAAACTGGCTCACCTTAGGTGCGGAGTCTAAGCAATAACCGGTATTCACCCAGAGCTCCCGATGGTGGAAATTGGTTTTGCTGCTAGTTAGTACCAGGTCACCAACCTCAGGATCGCCCCAGCAGGAGGTGAGCAAGTTGGGGTCCAATAGCAGATATAGCAGGCAGGGATCAAGCCAAAGCATAGACGGTAAACAAGCCAAAGGTTGGCAACAAGTGGTCACAGGTTTGGATCAAGCAGAAGCATTGTTGAGGAACAAACCAAAGGTTGGAAACGAGTGGTAGCGAAGATACAGACGGCGCCAGGAAAAACAAGAGTGAGATATTGGCTGGAGAGAGAGCAATAATCTAGCAAACAGGAAGTGCAAAGTCATGGCTAAAATAGGAAATTCATGGGAGGAGTAAAGGGTTCAAGGTTTAAGAGAAACAAGGTTCAAGGCAGGATCATTCAAGGAATTGTCCAGGGAGCTGTTCAGCATTCCAGGTGGCTAAACAGGAAGAGACATCGCCAGATGCAGAAGAGGTCGCAGGTTCACAACCGGGTCCTGACAATCATATTTGCATGACCTTAGCCATTGCCTTAATCACTCTCCTGAAGGTGCCCAGTCCACCCCCGAAATATATTGAGAGCAAGAGATTCCCAGTCCACCACCTAAAGCAGCCAATAAAATATGTACTTTTCTGTAACATAGGATCAATTAGATTGATATGTAAAGTCTTTTAAATTGAAAGTTTTTCGATTTTTATGAATATTTCTCAGTGTCCAGGTACCTCCAAAAGTCTATCTCTCTTCTTCTGATACATAAGCTACCATAATAATTGCATAGTGTATAGAGTCCTGGTGCCCAACCTGCAGCCCGAGGGCCACATGTGGCCATTTGGTATAGGATGCGTGGACCTCAGACCTCAGCAATCTGTAGGGCAGGGGTCTCCAAACTTTCTAAACAAAGGTTCAGTTTACTGTGCTTCAGACCTTTTGGGGGGTCAAACCGTGGCTAGTGGGAGTAGGAAATGTCCTGACATCAGTGGGAGAAAACAATGTCCCATCTTTGGCAGGGAATTATTAATACCCCATCATTGGTGTCAGTGGGAGGAATAGTGTCCCATTGTTGGTGTCAGTGGAAGGAATAGTACCTCATCATTAGTGTCTGTGGGAGGAATAGTGCCCATTGTTGGTGTCGGTGCAGAAATTACTGCCCCATTGTTGGTGTCTTTGGGAAGAATAGTGCCCCATCATTAGTGTCAGTGGGAGAAATAGTGCCCCAAGGGCTAGACAAAGGCAAGCAGAGGGCCGCGTGTGGCCTTTTAGTATATGATGTGCGGCCCTCAGCAATCTGTAGTCAAGTGGGAACATTGATTAGGGTAATGGCATTGACCTCTAAAAACCTCATATAACACATTCCCAGTTCCTTATGGTCTTCTGCAGCAAATCCCCAGCCCAAAAATGTATCCTGTCCACACTCTCTGACTCCTCTATTAGGTCTGCAGTTTCTAACGGTCCTCTCAAGCAATAAATGGTATGACCATTATGTTCAGCCCTTTGGTGATGTCAGGGGCCGCATTCGAGGCCCCCTTGAGCTCAAAAGTTGACAACCACTGTCCACCGGCAATGTCGGGGTTCATGTTAAGACTCAGGGCGATGACTACAGGAACTATTCAGATTTCGCTGCTCACTGGGCCCACATAAATACTTTTTAAATTTGTTTTACCTTTTTAAAGGAAAACTGAAGTCTAGAAGCTGTAACCAAAAAAACACAGGAAGAGGGTAGAAGACCAGCCACCCGTATTGCCTGTGCTCGCCCTTCAGCTGACCCTTCCTCATTATTGACTTACCATGCTTTCTTCTGCACTGTAATAAAAATCGAAACTGAAGTGCCACTATTGTGCCATCAGTACTCAAAGGTCCGGATATGACGTTATTCCATTAAAAGTTAGGTTCAAAAAAGTATCCAACGCTTTTCGGGGGTCCAAAACTGCCCCCTTCATCAGGGCTAGAAAAAAGATAAAGACATCTTCATACCAATACAATATCAATATAGTATCCCCTCCTCAGGGGTCATAGTTAAAACCAAGCAGCCAATAGTATAAGATGTATAAAATTCAAAAAGTTGGGTAACATTGAATAAATAACTAACTTAACGTCAACGTTACCTGACTTTTTAATTTTTATATATCCAATACCATGGGGTATCTAGTTTAAAAGGGAAGTATGGGGAAATTTTTTTTTAGAATCATACTCACCTAGGTGGATGCAGTATCTGTCTCCCGTGGCTCTAACACTGGGAACCGAACGAGCGACCACCGCAGATCACTCAGTTCTCACAGCTTCCCGGCCAGAGAGCTGCTGACTGTCAGTCACTGGCTCTCTGCTCTGACTCCTCCCACCTCACTGTCTCTGCACAGAATAGATTCCCCCCACCTTCTCTCTGCACAGAACAGACTCCTCCCACCTCATTCTCTCTGCACAGAACAGACTCCTCCCACCTCTCTGCACAGAACAGACTCCTCCCACCTCTCTGCACAGAACAGACTCCTCCCAGGTCTCACTGAAGAAGAGGATAGCGGGATTATGGCAGGTAGCTGTAAGAGAAATGTATAAAACAGTTACTCTATTTTAAAATTCCTTCTCATGATCTGAATCTGTGTATGTATGAGTTTCACCATAGCAAAACTGAAGTTTACATAGAACTAAGGTTCTGTCAGTTAAAGGGGTTGTAAAGGTAAATGTTTTTTCACCTTAATGCATTCTATGCATTAAGGTGAAAAAACATTTGACAGTGCCTGCACCCCCAGCCCCCCCGTTTTTACTTACCTCACCCCTCGAAAATACCGTGCTCGCCCCCGTCGTCCTTTCCACCGTTCAGCCTGGCCGCTGATTGGCTGGAGTGGATGGATGGAAAGCAGCGCAGCCTTTGGCTCGCGCTTCTGTCAATCACATCCACTGACGCGGAGCGCCGGGGGCGGGGCCGTGTGATACAGCGCGCGGCTATAGCCACCGGCTGTATCACAGGAGCGCGCCCGCAGGTGCTTCTCACCATGCGAGGGAGCTCGCATGAACGTGAGAAGCACCTGTGGGAGGAAGCCGAGACAGCCGCCGAGGAACCTCAGAAGAGCAGGTTCGGGGGCCACTCTGTGCAAAACGAGCTGCACAGTGGAGGTAAGTATGACATGTTTGTTATTTAAAAAATAAAAAATTCACTTTACAATCCCTTTAAGCTGTGGTGAGCCATTTCCTTGACTTACTTCCTCTTTTATGAAGACGTAGCCTATTTCTGTTTGCATGCTAATAGTTTAAAATTCGTGACATGGAGATACTGTGTAAGTTTAAGATAATTAGAAAACTGTTCACTTCCTCATTAAAGCCAGAGAACTTATGATCACACAAGCCTGTTTCATCTGTCATTTGCTCTCTCCCGAATTCGGTGTGTTGCAGTGGTGGCCTACTTAACCAGTGTGAATTCGCCAGAGTGTATAATTCCTTTCAGAATTTGGGGGTTCGTCTGGGATAAAGCATTCATCTGTAGTGAGTATTTTTTTCTGTCTTATTTGACAAATTAATTTCTTATATAGAAAGGAGACGGAATGCGCCTTACGCGTAACAGGTCTTTGGAAGACCTGAGAATCCTAAAGAGAAGATTCATTAATATTAGACAGGACTGTTTTTAAGGCAGGGCAAAAGGTGCAGCTGCCCTGGGCCCCATCATTGTAGAGGGGCCCAAAGCAGCTGCCTCATACTTGCCAACTATCCCAGTTTAAATTTCCTTATCCCTTGAAGTTTTAGTCCCGTGCTGTGTCCCGATATCTCAGTGTAAACTTCTGCTGCTGCAGCCCAGCTCTGCCCTATTGTCATGTACAGATGGCTCGCCTTCAGACCCTGCGCTTACATGTAAATAAACGGCATTGATATGTAAATAGTGGTGGCATTAATATGTAAATAGTCATGGACCGCAGCATTGATATTTAAATAGAGACGGCATTCATATGAATATCATGTCCCCTTGAGATCACATCAACCATCACTTCTGCTGAATGCTGCCCACTGGGGAAGTAAAGGAGCATGCTTGAAAGTTCTGCCTACAATTGTGGTCATTAAGCCTAAAATCATGTTCTGGAAAAGTAAGCAAATTGGAGGTGGAACCCTTCTTCAAAATAACATGGTGCCATAGCACCCTGAATTTTGGTAACCGATCAGCGAGCAGTAATGCTGTGCACTAACCTCTTGCAACCAATGAGTGAGAAGTATTGATGTGCAGTAACCTCTAAAAACCAATTAGTGAGTGGTATACATGTTCAGTAACCTCTAGCATTCAATCAGTAAGCAGTATTGATGTACAGTAATCTCTAGCAACCAATCAACAAGCAGCAGTCATGTGCTGTAACCTCTAGAAAATAACAGTGAGCCATAATGCCAGCCAGTCAGTGAGTGGTAATGATACACTGTAACCTCTGGAAACCAATCACAATCGCTGCCTGATCTGATTCAGTAAACTGAGTCTAGCTGCTTGTAGCACTGACCCCCGAAAGATCTGTTGGTTTTATTTGGGCTTATCGTTACCTCTCTTGTTTGCTTCTCCGTATTGGGGTTCCCATGGTAGCTGGCCCAAAGAATGTGGAAACTGACACTGAATCCTCTTTTGGGTTATTTATTTAGAACAGAACAGAGTCTCCCAATAAAGGGTAGAGGGTTAGGAGTGAGTTCAGGTACTTGGATTGCAAAAATGGAAGTCTTTAGAGGAAATCCAGAGAATAGAAATCGTTTCACAACTGGATTTAACAACTCCCGGATAGACCTCTCTCTCTAGGCCTAGCAGCCGGTGGGATGCTTGACAAAGTCTCTGCCACAGACTTGTGAGATACACTTGAGCATTACCGAGGGATGTGGATACATTTAAAGAACTGACATACGGTACCAGGTTCTCTCAGCCGATCCGGCGATACCATATGAATGTTGATCCAGGTTGCGTCCTTCAACTGAGCCTCCAGGCTCCTTCAGAGAAACCAGCCTTGTGCACGGTCTTCTCCTGAAAGGGTCCTCCCCTGGGGTTCTTCAGTTGCTGGGCCTCTCCCTTCAGATGAGACGGCAGCAGACCACCCTTGGATCAGTAGGCCCCAAAATCCATTCGGGCCTGTCCCTGCAGTTGCGTCTCCTCGGGCCAGCCGGCTCCGAGACTCAGGATGCATGGTTCCGCACCCCAGGCCTGGAGGGCCATGGGGCTGGTAAATTGCGTAAATTCGGCCAGCAAAAGTCCAATGGAGCATACACATGGTCGCATTTTCCAACCAAAAGCTCTCATCGGTCCTTTGCTGGCCGAATTTCCAATCGTGTGTACGTGGCATAACAAGGGCATTTCAGGTGCAAGTGATGGCATTTGTATGGTAGCTTCTTGTGTAGAAGCTGCTTCCTTTGCCGCTTTATCAGCTAAGGCATTTCCTTTTGAAACATCATCTTTGTTTGTGGTATGTGCCTTTGCAGTGTAGTTAATTGCTTCCAAAAGATTGGACACTAATGTTGAATGTGAAATAGATTTTCCATCTGCTTCTATAAATCCTCTTTTTAACCAGATAATACCAAAATCGTGGGTAGCATACACCGTATGTTTATTTAGAATCAGTGTAAATGTTCACATCTTGTCCTTCAAAGAGCCAACATGCTCTTGTAAGGGCAATCAGTTCTGCAGCCTGTGCTGATTGAAATGGGACTGGGTTTGCTTCGAGCACTACATCAGGCAATGGGACTACAGTATATCCTGCATATCCTGGGCTCAAGCCCATGGGCCCCGCCAAGATACATAGCCTAGTGTACTCAGTTTGGCTCACAGTCACGCCCAGTCCCGCCCTATGATGGACATAACACAGGGACTGGGCACGACCGTATTTCACTATATAAACTCACTTTACTGTTATAAATACCTGTAAAATGCATAACTCCAGTGGGTGTAACGACATGTCCGCTTTACCACTTCTTAGTGTAACCTTACTGTGGTCGAGTGTGGGGTGTACCAAGATGGCGACGACGGAATATCACTTCCGTAGCAAACTGCAATGGGTCGCTGAATATGTTTTTAAACCGCCGAGAGGACCTGAGAGCCTCAGACAGGACCAGAGAGCCGTCGAGATACACAGGACTCTGTATCTTGGCGGCGCCATTTTTAAACTTCAAGACTGCTATGACAAGGCTGCAGATGGACACTGATAAGGCTCCATTGATGGGCATTTAAATGTAAGTTTTTTTCCTTAAAATTCCCTCGTAAACTTGGGGCGTGTGTTATACGCCGGTGCGTGTTATACGCCGATAAATACGGTAATGTATAGAAGGTAGAGCCCAAAAGTGACCCAAGCCCAGGGGCCCCCACCACCCTAAGTCCTGCCCTGCCTGCATGATATGTGTTGTCATTTGGTCTGGAACAAGAACCATCAACAAAAACATTCTGTGCCCCAGGGATTGCAGTGGAAGACATATCTGCACGTGGACATGTGTCCTGGTGGATTATTTAAATACACTCGTGTTGAGGAACTACCTCATCCTCTTCTCCTTTTTAGACCTATTAACGCATTTAGAATCGGGGCTGGGCCTGAAGTGTGTGCAGCATATTTTATTTCAAGATTAGGACTTGAGAGGAGAATTACCTCATAGCCACTCAATCTCTGAACTAACGTGCTGGGTATGAATTTTTAACAAAAGGGATACATTATGTGTGGTATGTAAGGTGGTTGGATCTGGGGCCTTTGTGAATTTGAGGATTGTTGTTGGTTGTTTGGGTCAAATACTTCGTAAGGACATTGATTTTGCCAGTTATCTTCAGCTCCACAGTTGAAGCATCCGGTTCTAGCGGGAGGTGGTCCTCGGGAGAAACTTCTCCTTCGTCTTCCTCTACCTCTGCTTCTGCTTCGTCCTCTACCCCTGCCCCCTGCCTCCTGCCTCCCATTTCCAGAGTTATCCTGGAGTCTCATATCCTGTTGAGATGGACCTCCTTGGAATTGGGCACCTGAACTTTTTTCCCTTGGTTTGTCAAAACAACCTGCTGCCTCCTTTTCAGTCAGTGCTTTCTGAAAGTCCCCCATTGATTTTGTGGGCCAATCAGAAATCATTTGCTTAACCATTAAAACCATATTGTGGTTTAAGCACTTAAGCCCCGGACCATTTTGCTGGTCAAAGACCAGAGCATGTTTTGCAATTCGGCACTGCGTCAATTTAACTGACAATTGCGCGGTCGTGCGACGTGGCTCCCAAACAAAATTGACGTTCTTTTTTTCCCCACAAATAGAGATTTCTTTTGGTGGTTTTTGATCACCTCTGCGGTTTTTATTTTTTGCGCTATAAACCAAAAAAAGACAGACAATTTTGGAAAAAAAAATTTTTCTTTTCTACTATAAAACATTTTAAAAAATCTAATTTTTTTCATCAATTTAGGCCAATATGTATTCTGCTACATGTTTTTTGGTTAAAAAAAAAAACACATTATTTTTTACTATTTGCTATAATAAATTAAAAAAAATATAAAAAACTATTTTTTTCCTCAGTTTAGGCCGATAAGTATTCTTCTACATATTTTCGGTAAAAAAGAAAATCGCAATAAGCGCTTATTGATTGGTTTGCGCAAAAGTTATAGCATCTATAAAATAGGGGTTTATTTTATGGCATTTTTATTAATATATATATTTTTTTTACTAGTAATGGCGGCGATCTGCGATTTTTATCGTGACTGCGACATTATGGCGGACGCATAGGACAATTTTGACACGTTTTGGGACCATTGTCATTTTATATATATCTATAAAATTGCACTGATTACTGTAAAAATGACACTGGCAGTGAAGCGGTTAACCACCAGCTGGCCAGGAAGGGGTTAAGTGTGTCCTAGGGAGTGGTTCTAACTGTTAGGGGGCGTGGCTACGTGTGACACAACACTGATCATTACAGGGAGCAGATATCAGTGACACTGTCACTAGGCAGAACAGGGAGATGCTTGTTTACATTAGCATCTCCCCGTTCTTCGGCTCCGTGAGACGATCGAGTCCACGGGACCCACGACCCTCCTCACGGAGCTCGCGGCAGGGACGCACGCCCGCTGCCGTTGGCGCGCAGGTGACCACATGGCGGCAAATTCAAAGGGACATACCTGTACACCCATTTGCCCAGCCGTGCCATTCTGCAGACGTAAATGTACTGTACATGAGGAGGTCGGCAAGTGATTAAAGGTTGTTAATGAAAGTTTGGATCATCAAGCTATGCGTATTTGCCAGTGTGGATAATCCAGCCTCCCGAGTCCATACATCCATGAACCTTTTCCTGAATCCTAACACACTTTCTCCAGATTTCTGTTTACTGCCATAACAACGATATTCCTTCTTCAAAGTGCCGACGTGTATCGTCATGAGCCAGTCCGGAAGTGGTTAAGTCAGGGCAAAAGGGGCAGCTGCCCTTGGCCTTATCATTGTTGTGGGGCCCTCAGCAGCTGCCTCATACTTGCCAACTATCATCTTACCTGTCCAGGGTGCCCGCGAATCAGGGCCGCTGTTAGAAATCATGGGGCCCCATACAGCCTACCTGACGGGGCCCCATTGACCCCACCCACAACCCATCCTGGCTCCGCCCATAACCCCACCCCTGCCTCCACGCTGTCAGGGCAGGAGGCAGGAGCTGGAACATTTAACATTTACAGCGCCCCACCAATCATAACTGCATCTGAATGGGAGAGATGTCAGTGTTTTGACATCTGTGCCCATTCAGTTTGTGTCTTCATACGGAGCTTTCAATCAGGTCTGCATGAAAAAGGACCTAATTGCAAAACTTGGGTGAAAGGTTATGAAAAGAGAGTGGTTTGGGGGTGGTAAAAATGCAGCTTGGCTATGTATTTTTACTGTCCCTTCCCCCATCACATGTGTAAAAGTAGCATCTCACTATGTGCTCATGGTCATTATCATTATGATGATCAGAGCACAGCAGGTGCTGTGTGGCTCTGTCAGTGTAACATGACTGTGTGATGCTGACTTTGTTATGGCTGTGCTGAGTTATAGTCTGTAACACACAGTACAGTCATATATCAGGAAAGTCAGCACCACACAGTCATGTTACACTGACAGAGCCATACAGCACCTACTGTGCCCTGATCATCATAATGATAATGACCATGAGCACACAGAGTCTGGGGACTGCACATGCTACAATAGTGTGACCTGTCAGTGTGTGTGTGTGTGTGCAGGGGACTGCTTGCCTGTGCACCACTGCCATTGCCCAGATTACTCCTGCTGCTCTGTCTGTCTCAGCCGTCCCAGTGATAAGTCCCTCAAGCTGCAGCACTTACTGGATGAAGGGAGCCGTATAACAGTAATATCCATCCGCCGGAGAGGCATACAGTGAGCAGGAAGAACTTTAGTTTGTGCAGGTATACTGAGAACAGCATGCGGCACAGCATTGTATCCCTGCACCCGAAAATAGAAAAAAAGTCCCTCTTCTGCTTTCACCTCCTGGGCCCCTCTGGTAACCTGATGGGGCCCAGGAAATGAATATATATTCCTTATATATGTTAGTAATCAAGTGGGTGCAGGTTAATATAGTTATTTCGTTTTTTTTTTTTTTTATTTTTTTTTTTTTTAGCTAGAAGTTAAAAGCTGCTCGGGCCCCCCTGCTGGCCGGGCCCGGTACAACAGGGCTGGTTGTACTGCCCTATCAGCGGCCCTGCCCGCAATGTCGGCAGCTAATGACGAGCAATCGCTCGTCTCTCAGCTGCACCCGCCGCCATCCTCTGTCAGGGAACCAGGAAGTGAAGCGTTGTGGCTTCACTGCCCCGTTCCCTACTGCGCATGCGCGACTTCACTGGTCCCCGTTGTGTTCTGGGAACTATGGGGGATGAGAGGGGGGGCGGGCATCTGCGACTATTTTGCGGCTAGCTATGCCCATAAGTGGGTGTAGATACCTGTATTATACAGGTATCTGCACCCCCCTCCCCCCTGAAAGGTGCCAATTGTGGCACCGGAGGGGGGGGGGGTGGGAGATCTGCTGAGCGGAAGTTCCACTTTAGGGTGGAGCTCCGCTTTAAATTCCCTTGTCTTTTGAAGTTTTAGTCCTGTGCTGTGTCCTGATAGCTCAGGCCCGGTTCACACTAGTGAAATGCGTGTGAATCCGGTGCGGGTTCCCGCATGGCACCTGAACCGCACAGTGGTTCACACTGAGATCTGCGAACCACTGAGGGTGTCGATGTAAAGTTAACGGCACCCCCAGATCGGTTTCACAGTGCGAACCCTGAAATGGTGCTGGAATCAAATCGCACAGATGTGAACACCCATGCGATCCGATTCCGATGCGGACGAAAATAAAGGGTCCTGCACCATTTTTGGTGAGAATGCGATGTGATTTCAACTAAACAGTTTGTATGGCTGAAATCGCACAGACATCGCATGTGATCTGCACAGAAATGCAGTGCGAATCACATGCGATGTCTGCATACCTCCCAACTTTTTGAGATGGGAATGAGGGACACCTATCAGCAAAAGCATGCAGGCCTAGGACACACCCGTTGCCACGCCCCTTTAAAAGGAGAATTGTGAAAAAAAACAAGATTGGTTAAACCCACAAGTGCTTTTTTTTACCATTACTATTCCTTTATATTGGCTTTTGGAATTTACAAATATAGCAATTAAGAAATCAGGTGAAAGGTTTAGCGCTGGGAAACGCTTTTTGATAGATAAAAAGTGCATTTTATATACATCTATATAGATCAGACCAACATGAGGGACAAATGAGGAGGAAAGAGGGACAGAGGGACAGTTGGGAGCTATGGCACTAGTGTGAATCGGGACCCAATGTGAAGTTCTGTTACTAATGCTGCCCAGCTCTGCCCTATTGCTATGTGCAGATGATTCACCTGCAGACACTGTGTTTACATGTAAATAACTTGCATTGATATTTAAATAGCCATGGAATTGATATATTTAAAATGTACAAATGCGGCCATTCAGAAATCAGATGAAAGGTTTAGCGCTGGCAAACACTTTTTGAAAGATAAAAAGTGCATTTTATATACATCTATATAGATCAGACCAAAATGAGGGACAGAGGGACACTGCTCCAAATCAGGGACAGTCCCTCGAAATCAGGGACAGTTGGAAGCTATGTAAAAAGTGGGGGGCTGGGACAGTGAAGGGTTAATGTACACAGAGTGTGGGAGGGGCTGTAAAGGTTTCACGTAGCCATTTTTTTAATTCATTTTTTTTGGGGTTTTGGTGTGATTTGTATTTTTATGGTTTTGTCTGTACTGTGTCAATGTTGTTTTCAAACAAAACAATAAAAAGGATTTGATTTAAAAAAACAAATGTATTTTTTTTTCTAGTTTTGGACAGAGTGGAGAAGGATTAGAACCCCTGCCAGGTTTCTATTACTGTGTGTCATCACGTTTACCATTATCGCCGAGACTGAACAAAAATCCCAGATCCTGGGTTGTCACCAGAACAGGAGTAGAGAGGAAATCTACTAGTTCTGGTGATAAAAAGGGATTTCCCCGCTTTGGAGGTGTCTCCTCTCACTTCCTCTTCTGGCTGTGGGACAGGAAGTGAAGGGAAATCTCCCTAATGGAGACAGAGATGGCAAAAAAAAAAAAAAACAACCCTCCCTTAGTCTATCCACATAAAGAAAAACAATGTGCGTGTACTTCTACTTTAATGCACAGAGAGTGGGGTGGGGCAGTAAAGGGTTAATGTACAGTCAGTGGGGGAGGGGAGAGTAAAGGGTTAATTTACAGTGGGAGGGGGATGGTGAAGAGTTAAAGGATAGGGGGGGGGGCAGTGAATGGGTTAATGTAAAGTGGGCGGGGGAGGGAGGACAATGATAAACAAGGTGGATAGAGATAGAGCGCACAAAGAGGAATCACATGGACGGGTGTATATGGAGCTCACTGTACGGTACATCCAGGAGGACCCCACAGAATCACAGAGCCAAGACACGAGGCGGCAACAAGGGGTAAGTCCAGGGGTGACACGCGGCATTAATGTACAGTGGAGGGGAGGGGAACAGTAAAGGGTTAAGATCCCTTTCACACTGGGGTGGTTTTTTAGGGGTTTTCGCATCTATAAAGCACCCGAAAATTGCCTCCTGTGCCCCACCCCCCCCCCACCCCCCCAGTGTGAGGGTCTTTTACCCTGGGGGGCGGTGCGCTTGCGGGACAGGGAAAACAGTCCCACAAGCAGCGTCTTTGGGGTGGTGCAGCTTCACTGGAATGAATGGGCAGCACTTCTGAAGCGCCTGGAAAACGCTTCAGAAGTGTCCCAACACGGGTGCTTTTAACCTCTTCTTAACCACTTCTTGGGGGAGTTAGAAGCACCCCCCCTTCCCCGCTAATGGCCGAAAAGCAGCGCTTTAAACAGCAGTAAAGCACTGCCCCAGTGTGAAAGTATCCATAGACCCCTTTTACACTGGGGCGGTGCTGGCTTTAGCGGTAAAGCGCCGCTAGTTTTTTAGTAGCACTTTACCGCTGTGCTTTTCGGCTGCTAGCGGGGAGCTTTTAACCCCCGCTAGTGGCCGAAGAAAGGGTTAATAGCGCCTGTGCTGCAGCTCTGCCCATTCATTCCAATGGGCAGGGGCGGTGGGAGGAGTGCTGGATACAGTGCTCCTCCAACCACCCCAAAACTTTTTTTCCTGCAAGCGCACCGCCCCGGTGTGAATGCATTAGGGCTTTCATACTGGAGTGGCTTGAGAGGCGCTTTTCAGTCGCTTTACAGGCACTTTTTTAGGCTAGGTTCACACTATAGCGATGCAGGAACGCCGCGAATCCGCAGCGTTTTCCCGCATCGCATGCCTCCCGCCGGCAGTTCACACTGCCCTATGCGGACTGCTGGGAGTGTCAATGAAATCTTAATGACACCCCCAGATCCGTCCGCATATCGCAGTGCGATCTGCACACTCGCACAGGAATCGGATCGCATGGTGTGAACACCCATGCGATCCGATTCTGCTGCGGACCAAAAAAAGGGTCCCATGCGAGTTTGCTGCGGGAGCGATGCGAATTCAGCCATACTATCTGTATGGCTGAACTCGCATCGCTACAGAGATCCGATGTGATTTGCACTGCAGTGCGGTGCGAATCACATCCGGATCTCCCCCCCGCAGCAGTGTGAACCCAGCCTAAAAGCACCCCAGTGTGAAAGGGGTTTAAATGTTCACCAGCACACCACAGATCATCAATTACATCCAAATCCTTATTGAAGGATGATCACATCATAGAAGGTATAGTGCAACGTTTCAGAGCCATGCAGGACCCCTTCATCAGTCATGTGATGGGACAGTAAAGGGTTCATGTACAGTGGATGGGAAGGGGTAGTAAAGGGTCAATGCACAATGAATAAGAGAGGGAAGTAAAGAGTTAATGTACAGTGGATGGGAAGGGGGGGGCAGTAAACAGTTGTTGTACATAGGATGGGAGAGAGAAGTAAAGGGTTAATGTACGATGGATGGGGGAGTGGAGTAAAGGGTTAATGTATGGAGAATGGGAGGACAGTAAAGGGTTAATGTAAAGTGGATGGGAGGAGGACAGTAAGGCTGGAATTCACATCTATGCATGTTGCTTTTGAGTGTTTCTGCAGTGCTTGCCGCGTTTTTTGGACACATGTTTTTGCTGCAATTTGCGTATTTTTTTTTTTTTTCACTGTATATAGCAGGTTGCTAAGGAAGGGTCGGGAAGCCGGCCCCCTCCTTAGCAACCAGCTATATACAGTGTAAAAACACAAATCACAGCAAAAACGCACTACTTGCGTTTTGGAATGCGGGTCCATTGAATTCTAATAAACGCTGCATTTTGCCTGGAAAAAAAGTCCCCGACCCTTTCCAAAAAAAACAGAGGCACAAAAATGCATTGATGTGAACATGTTACATAGGAGCCCATGTTTAAAAATGTCCATGCATTTCTGCAAAATGCATCAAAAAACACATTAGTGTGACTCAAGCCTAAAGGGTTAATGTATGGTGGATGGGAGAGGGAAGTAAAGGGTTAATATAGGGTGGATGGGAAAGGGAAGTAAAGGGTTAATGTACGGTGGATGGGAAAGGGAAGTAAAGGGTTAATGTACGGTGGATGGGAGAGGGAAGTAAAGGGTTAATGTACGGTGGATGGGAGAGGGAAGTAAAGGGTTAATGTACGGTGGATGGGAGAGGGAAGTAAAGGGTTAATGTACGGTGGATGGGAGAGGGAAGTAAAGGGTTAATGTACGGTGGATGGGAGAGGGAAGTAAAGGGTTAATGTACGGTGGATGGGAGAGGGAAGTAAAGGGTTAATGTACGGTGGATGGGAGAGGGAAGTAAAGGGTTAATGTATGGTGGATGGGAGAGGGAAGTAAAGGGTTAATGTATGGTGGATGGGAGAGGGAAGTAAAGGGTTAATGTACGGTGGATGGGAGAGGGAAGTAAAGGGTTAATGTACGGTGGATGGGAGAGGGAAGTAAAGGGTTAATGTACGGTGGATGGGAGAGGGAAGTAAAGGGTTAATGTACGGTGGATGGGAGAGGGAAGTAAAGGGTTAATGTATGGTGGAAGGGAGGAGGAGGATAGTAACGGGTTAATGTACAGTGGATGGGAGGAGGACAGTTAAGGGTTAATGTACGGTGGATGGGAGAGGGAAGTAAAGGGTTAATGTATGGTGGAAGGGAGGAGGAGGATAGTAACGGGTTAATGTACAGTGGATGGGAGGAGGACAGTTAAGGGTTAATGTACGGTGGATGGGAGAGGGAAGTTAAGGGTTAATGTGCAGTGGATGGAAGAGGGAGGGATGATGTAATGTGTCCATTCATTGGCTGTTAGCACAGATTGGCTACAAGAAAATGGCCTCCCCCTTATGGCTGGGGTGTGATCTTTTGACTCTCGGGATCAGGTGGTCATGTTGTTTCCTGGCACTGCTTGAACTTCGTATCCCGTGTCGGTAAAGTTAGAGAAGTACTGGACTCCACTGGTCATTAATATTTTACCTCCATGCATCAGCTCTGGTTGTGTGTGAAGATTCTCCATACCACTCCATGTCCATTTTCTCACCTCTCCCCCACCAGACACCCCGATCAAGATCTAGTGACTGAAGAACAAAGGTGACAGCCCTGGAGCCTGTGCCCTAGAAAACAAATCAGGAATCGTAAAGTCCTGACAGGTCCTCTTTGAAGGGGACACAAACTTTAAAGTTAGGCTGAGGTCGGGGCTGCAGATTCGGTAGGACTCCCACATTATAGGGACTATACTAATCCTGAGCTAGGGTCCCATGTAGTGTGCATGGGAGGAAGCAGAAAGCAAATTATTTAAACACTTTTGGGAGTAATCTGCAGCCGTATGTCCAGACTATTACATACAGTACATTACACAAGTCCCAGTCTCTTCTATATCGATACGCCGGCCGGGACTTGTGTAATGTAATTGTCTGGACATACGGCTGCAGATTACTCCCGAAAGTGTTTAAATACTTTGCTTTCTGCTTCCGGCTGTCCAACTTCGTGCCCAGGTGGAAGGAGCAGAGGTTTTAGAGGAGCTCAGCTTCTGGCCTGTCCCCACGCTACCAGATCCAGAGGATCCAAGCCCCCCACCCCAGGAGAAGCACTGCATGAGGACCCCAGATAAAAGAAGCCAGCAGGACCAGGTACTTGTGAAGTTGGGGGATGTTAGGTGGAGGTAGAGACTGGGCCTGGGCTCTGAGCATAAAGTTGGCCATACTGCATACTGCTCTCCCACATATCTAAAATATTGTGGTTATTCACCGTGCCCAGAGTGAAAGTCTTTTCCCTGCTGTGTGGGGGGCCCCTTATGTGGGGGGCCCCGCCAGGTAGACTGTACGGGGCCCCATGATTTTTAACAGCGGCCCTGGCTGTTCTCCAGGACTCAGAGTAGTGGTTGACCACGAGTGGTGGTCATTCATTGTTCTCCAAGGGTGGTGATCATACACTGTTCACCACGGGTAGTGGTCATTCGTTGTTCTCCAAGGGGGGTGGTCATACATTGTTCTCCGTGGATGGGAGTCATTTGCTGTTCTCCAATGGTAGCGGTCATACACTGTTCTCCACGGGTAGTTGTTATTCGTTGTTTTCCAAGGGTGGTGGTCATACACTGTTCTCCAGGAGTAGTTAGTGGTTATTCGTTGTTCTCCAAGGGTGGTTATCATACACTATTCTCCATGGGTGGTGGTCATTTGCTGTTCTCCAGTTATTCGTTGTTCTCTATTCCAGAGTTGGTAATGATCATATACTATTCTCCAAGGGTGGTGGTCATACACTGTTCTCCAAGAGTGGTGGTTGTACACTGTTCCCCATTGGTGATGATCATGCACAGTTCTCTATTCCAGAGCTGGAGATGATCATGCACTGTTCTCTATGTGTGGTAGCCTAACACTGTTCTGGATCACTAGCTGTAAAACTGATTCATTTATCCCCACACAATGTTGGAAAGATGTCAGGGTGAGTCTATGGCAGATCTCCCTACAATGAAGAAAATTGCCAAATTTAATGTACAAGTTTATATGCTGGATCTTTATCATTCATTTCTTATGTAATTATTACAGATTTTCAGATTTCAGAAGGTAAGAGGGAAGCACAAAACCGAAATACGTTACCACTAAGGATGGACAAGAATCACATGACTGAGAGGTTATTAAACCTCACCCTGGAGATCATCTACCTGCTGACCGGAGAGGTGAGGAGGATTCTGGGAGGTCACATGACATCACTCTTATCTCTATTAATAAAACACAAACCTGATTGAGCATGTGAGGAGGATTCTGGGAGGTCACCTGACATCACATTTTCTCTTTTTATTTAAATATAGGGCCCTTCTGTAAAGAATATTGGCCATATGACCATCACACTTCCTCCATTGCGATCACTGTTATCCAAGAGAGTCAACAAGAAGAAGATTCTAGAAGTCGCCAACAAGATCATTGAGTTGCTGACAGGAGAGGTGAGGAGGATTCTGGGAATTCTGGGACATTATCCAGTAACAGACAAGGGATGTGTCTGGATGGTGACTGTATCATTGTGTGTGTCAGGTTCCTATAAGGTGTCAGGATGTCACTGTCTATTTCTCCATGGAGGAGTGGGAGTATATGGAAGGACACAAGGATCTCTACAAGATGATGGAGGACCACAAAATTTTAAATTATGTAAAACTAGAAAAGAACATCATTCACGTCAACGATATGATGCTGAATCTCACCCTGGAGTTCATCTACCTGCTAATTGGAGAGGTGAGGAGACTTCTGGGAGGTCACTTGACATCACTCTTATCTCTATTAATAAAATACAGACCTGACCGGAGAGGTGAGGAGGATTCTGGGAGGTCACTTGACATCACTCTTATCTCTATTAATAAAACACAGACCTGACCGGAGAGGTGAGGAGGATTCTGGGAGATCACATGACATCACTGTTCTTTTTGTTTTTAAATATAGAGCCCTTCTGTGAAGTCGGCTGACTCCATGACCATCACACTTCCTGCACTCCAATTACTTCTAACAAGGAGAATCGACACGCAGAAGATTCTAGAAGTTACCAAGAAGTTCATTGAGCTGCTGACAGGAGAGGTGAGCGGTGGTGGGAATTCTGGGACATTATCCAGTAACAGACAAGGGATGTGTCTGGATGGTGACTGTATCATTGTGTGTGTCAGGTTCCTATAAGGTGTCAGGATGTCACTGTCTATTTCTCCATGGAGGAGTGGGAGTATTTAGAAGGACACAAGGATCTCTACAAGGACATCATGATGGAGGATCAGCCGCCCCTCACATCACCGGGTAAGAAGAGACTGGATTGTACGTGGCTATGCAGAGATACCAATTTTAATTAAAAAAGTAAAATTATACAATACCTAGTCAAGCAACAGCTGAAACTGTCATTTTATACTTTTGTAGCAAATATATATTTGACCAATTCATTGTATATGCTGCATTTGGTTGGAACTTTTTAGTACCGTATTTATCGGCGTATAACACGCACCCCAAGTTTAGGAGGGAATTTTAACCACTTAAGGACCGCCTCCTGCACATATACGTCAGCAGAATGGCACGGCTGGGCACAAGCACCTACCTGTATGTTGCTTTTTAAGTGCACATCCGTGGTCGGCACGCTCCTGACCCAGTCCATCTCTATTCCTCAATATAATGTCATGTCTCCAACAAATGAAGTGGAGATACTATACACCAGGCATGTACTGGCCATTGGGACTACCAGGAGTTTCCCAGTGGGCCAATGGCTCAGTGGGCCGGTCAGGTGCAGTCCTGGAGCCGCTCCTCTCTGACAGTGTGTGATCGCAATTTCACTCCTGTCAGGAGCAGCTTCCATCACTTGCTGGATAGAGCATTAGGCTTTCTGCTCCCTCCAGCCTGCAGGAGGAGATAGACAGGCAGACTCTCTCCCCTTACCGCTTGTTATCACATGACTGGAGAGTGGAAAGAGAAGCTGCCTTCAAAACTGTGAGTACATGTGGGAGGGGGAGGAGAGGGAGGATACACTGATGTGAAAGGGGCTGCTGGTGGGGACTCTGATGTGGACCCACTGATGTGAAGGGGACTCTCTGATGGGGACTCTCATGTGAAGGGGGCTGCTGATGGGGACTCTCTGATGTGAAGGGGGCTGCTGGGGACACTCAAAATTAAAGTGGGCCGGTCATGAGGAAGTCCAGGGCCAAATTTTTGTCCCAGTCCAGTCCTGCTGTACACCATATGAAAGGTCCATCTCCATTCCTCAATATAACAATGTCATTAATCTATGCATACTGTGACCTATTGTTTAAAACGTTTTTTTTTTTCCCCACCAGGTTCACATGGCGTCTTGAATTCCTTGGAGGAACATCCTATTTTATCTCCAGATTCCAACACCAGAGATAATGACTTGGCCCGATATTCTTCAAAAGTGAAGCCTATTACTCCATACATACAGAGCAGATGTTATCGTGTGGATAAGTCAATGGTTCTTTTAAATCCTAAGGGGTCCTCTGATAGATCCCATGCTGGTTCCCTAAATATCTATACAAATGGTCACACCGTGAATCGGTCAAAAGGCAATTCTAGTTCTAAGGAGCAGTCACCTATCAAGTCAAGTACTGTCAAACATAAAGGCGATAAGACGTTTCCCTGTCCTGAGTGTGATAAATGTTTTAACAGAAAGGCACATCTTGTTGCACATCAATACCTGCACACTGGTCTGTACCCCTATTTATGTTCAGAATGCCAGATGTCTTTCAGGGACAAAGATGGTCTTGTCCAACATCAAAGAATTCACACTGGCGAGCATCCTTATTCATGCCCAGAGTGTGGTCAGTGTTTTAAACGGCGTAGTTATGTCATGATACATCTCAGAAGTCACACAGGTGAGTCTCCCTTTTCATGTTCGGAGTGTGGAAAGTGCTATAGAGAGAAAGGAACACTCCTCAGACACCAGCGCACCCACACTGGTGTAATGCCGTATACTTGTGCAGAGTGCGGGAGAGGTTTTACACGGAGGGGTACACTCCTCAAACATGAGAGGACACACACGGACGAGCGTCCTTTTCCTTGTCCAGAGTGCTGCAAATGGTTCAAGCAGAAATTTAGCCTTGCCCAACATCTAAAACGCCACAAAGACCAGAGTTAATTGTCATGTTGGAAGGGTAGGAAACTTTGGGGAGCAATTGTGCATTGAAAACTCAAGTTGTGTACTCAAATTTCCTCAGGCAGGATATCTTTTTGTCTTTGGGGTAAATAAACCATTCTTTACAAAACTGCCATTTTCTTGGCCAACACTGGAGAAAGGGGCTTTTCTGAGGTCCTGTTCTGATCAAAGCCATAAAGGGATGTTTCAATACCTATTTTGAGACGTTAATTCGAAGTGAAGGTCTTCTGATGTCCGAAGTACAACAGACATTTTCCACACTTGTGCCAACTTTGCTTCTACTCACAGCCTTCCCGAAGATATCCCTGTTCTGGTGCACCCGTTTGGGCAGGCTTTTGGTCAAAGTGCATCTCAACATGCTTCAAGGACCTCCACCCAAGTAAGGTCATAATGGGCCATCTATGTACTCCTAATTCACAAGAGACCCAAAAGAGATGGTCACCATTCTACAATATTCTGGCGCTTTTCTGAGTTCATGTTTTCAGCGCCGTAGTTGATTCTCACATGGAGGAGGAGGCCTCAAAACCCATTTAAGATATCACTTCGAAGTGAAAGCCTTCTGATGTCTGGAGCACGACAAACATTTCCACACTTGTGCTAAATTTGCTTCTACTCACCAGCGTTTTCTAATATATCTGTGTTCTGGTGCACCCCTGTGGGCAGGCTTTTGGTCAAAGTGCCTCTTAACATGCTTCAAAGACCTCTGCCCAAATAAGGTCATAATGAGATGACCATTTACTCCTAATTCACAAGTGACTCAAATGACATGAAGGTCAACTTTCTACAATGTTCTGGAGCTTTTCTGAGTTCATGTTGTCAGCGCCGTGGTTGATTCTCACATGGAGGAGGCCTCAAAACCCATTTCAGATATCATTTCAAAGTGAAAGTCTTCTGATGTCAAGAGTACGGCAAACATTTTCCACACAACTTTGCTTCTACTCACCAACCCTCTCGAATATATCTTTGTTCTGGTGCACCCGCATGGGCAGGCTTTTGGTCAAAGTGCCTCTTAACATGCTTCAAAAACCTCCACCCAAATAAAGTCATAATGATAGGACCATGTGATCACAATAAACCCAATGAGATTAAGGTTGACTTTCTACGATGTTTTGAGGCTTTTCCGAGTTCATGTTCTGAGTTGACAAGGTTGCTCTCACATGGAGGAGGCCTCAATACCCATTTGCGACACAATTTTGAGACCCCATTTGCCTTTCTACAATGTTCTGGAGCTTCTCGTCCTCTTTAGTACTGTTTCTGTGAGTACTACTGAGTAATGCAAAGGAGTGCAGCACCAAGTATATCGAGGAGCAAATTGTTGTAAATAAGAGTTTTTATATCAATAAAATTACTAATGTTGTCTTACATTTTATAACAAAAATAATATATATGTCATATATGGTGTGTTTTATTCACTATACAGATTGGCTTTACACTTCAGGAGGATTACGGTGAGGCGAGAACATCAACCTAGCCTCATGTTTAAGCCACAATGAAGAAAAAAAAAAAAAGCGTCTAAAAGTGAAAATTGCTAAAATCTATGTATATGAAACATAGATGGGTGTAAGTCAATAATTACCGCCATTACTAAATAAATAAATAATAAAAATAAAAAAATAAAGAAATTCCAGTATGTATCCCATAGATTGTAGACGCTTATGCAAACCAAATAACATACACTTTAGACAGGTGCGGTTCGTTTCATTCTGAATTAATATTATTTCGTTATTCGGAGATTTGGATATCCAAATACCCGAATAACACTATAAACAAATTTTACCAAATGCTCTCAATAACTAGACGTGGGCGTCGTCATTAAATTTGTTTCGTTCTGTTCCGTTACGATTCGTAATAAAATGAATTCGTATTTCATATCTGAAATTCCGTTTCGTACGAAATTCTGTTAGGTTTGTTAATTTGTATGAACGACGTTCGTTACGATGAATTTAAAGCCAAAAATATACCTCAATATGACAGTCGATGCTGATGGAAGTTTGGTTTTTATCCTAAATACGAAATTCCGTTGAAGAATTTCCTATCGGAAATATGAAGTTTCATTAGATGAGAAAGAGAGAAGCGGATTGTCTGCCATGCACCGCTGGTCCAGTTTGCGCCTGCTCCTCCTGGGGCTGCTTATTATGAGGAGCTCCCACCATCCCTGTGCTATGCTGACTTCCTCCTGGGGCTGCTTATTATGAGGGGCTCCCACCATCCCTGTGCTGTGCTGACTTCCTCCTGGGGCTGTACCTCTGCTGTGCATATTATGAGGGGATCCCACCATCCCTGTGCTATGCTGACTTCCTCCTGGGGCTGCTTATTATGAGGGGCTCCCACCATCCCTGTGCTGTGCTGATTTCCTCCTGGGGCTATACCTCTGCTGTGCATATTATGAGGGGCTCCCACCATCCCTGTGCTGTGCTGATTTCCTCCTGGGGCTGCTTATTATGAGGGGCTCCCACCATCCCTGTGCTGTGCTGACTTCCTCCTGGGGCTGTACCTCTGCTGTGCTCAGTATGTCAGTACAGCACAGGAATGGTGGAAACCCCTCATAATGAGCACAGCAGAGGTACAGCACCCGGAAGAAATCAGCACAGCACAGGGATGGTGGGAGCCCCTCATAATAAGCAGCCCCGGGAGGAAGTCAGCACAGGGATGGTGGGAGCCCCTCATAATATGCACAGTAGAGTTACAGCCCCAGGAGGAAGTCGGCACAGCACAGGGATGGTGGGAGCCCCTCATAATATGCATAATATGCACAGCAGCGGTACAGCCCCAGGAGGAAGCCAGCACAGGGATGGTGGGAGCCCCTCATAATAAGCAGCCCCAGGAGGAAGTCAGCACAGGGATGGTGGGAGCCCCTCATAATAATCGCACATGTCTATCAATAACTAAATTTGTCTAAATTTCGAAAATTCAGACTGAAATTCAGATAGAATTATACATCAAACTCCGGTCAAATTCTAACTGTACACATATTGCTGAAATCAAAGACTGTGTGTGTTATTAGAGTACCATTTCGAAATAAGCTAAAGGTGATTTAAAGAGTCATTGTAATCATCTAATGATGATTTTTTTTCCTTTGTTTGTTCACTTTGACACATTCGAATCGGAAAAAAAAAAAAAAAATCGAAAGTTTTGATACGATCGATTCAAAATGTATCAATTCGAACATTTCTAATCGAAAAAAAATCTGTAAATTCAGAAAGAAAATGTGAAAAAGACATAAAATTAATCCCGAATACGAACTGAACGAATCAACCAAAACAAAATAACTAGATTAATGAATCTAAACGAAACAAATATTTTCATCAGGCACTTGTCTAATACATTTACTAGGATTTAGCATTTTGGCCTAAATTTATGTAGAAATTATTTATAGACATACAATGATATGATTTTTTTTTTATTGGATATAATTTAAAGAAGAAAGTAAAAAATATTATTTTTTGCTAAATTTTCAGGTATATTTAATTTATTTATATATTTTAGTAGAAGGGATAGTCTGCAGAAACAGACACACAGGAGGGATTGTCTACAGAGACAGACACACAGGAGGAGGAGGGATAGTCTGCAGAGACACAGTTACAGTGGGGGGAGGAGGAGGGATATTCTGCAGAGACAGACACACAGGAGGAGGAGGGATAGTCTGCAGAGACACAGTTACAGCGGGGGGAGGAGGAGGAATAGTCTGCAGAGACACAGTTACAGCAGGGGGGAGGAGGAGGGATATTCTGCAGAGACAGACACACAGGAGAGGAGGAGTGATGCAGAGACACAGTCACATAGTAGGGTAGTAGGAGGGATAGTCTGCAGAGACACAATCACACTGGAAATGAAGAGGAGGGATAGTCTGCAGAGACACAGTCACACAGGAGGAGGGATAGTCTGCAGAGACAGTTACACAGGAAGTGGAATAGTTTTCGGAGACACAGTCACGCGGGGGAGGAGGGATAGTCTGCAGAGACACAATCACACAGGAGAGGAGGAGTGATAGTCTGCAGAGCACAGTCACGGCGGTAGAGGAGACGGGATAGTCTGCAGAGACAGACACACAGGGGGAGGTGGGATAGTCTGCAGAGACACACCACACAGGAGAGGAAGAGTGATAGTTTGCCAAACACAATCACACCAGAGAAGAGGAGGAGAGATAGTCTGCAGAGACACAGTTACACAGGAAGGTAGTAGGAGGGATAGTCTGCAGAGGTACAGTCACACAGGAGAAGGGAGGATAGTCTGCAGAGGTACAGTCACACAGAAGGGAGGAGGGATAGTCTGTAGAGGTACAGTCACACAGGAGAGGGGAGGAGGGATAGTCTGCAGACTTGGTTGACCCCTGAGCTTTTTTTAGCCCATTTTCAGAGCCGGAGCATTTTTGGGACAATTTTTTTAGGTCCACAACTTCAATGGACGGGGGGTGCAGGCACTCCTTTGAATAAGCATGTACATGCACTCCTGCGTATAGTTGAACATAGCCTAACAAACGCATGAAAGATGCATGAAAAACACAGGTATGAACCTTGCCTACCAGATGACCCCCCCCCGTGTACTCCCTCTCCACGCTCTCAGTTCATCACAGTTTGTGAAGGGTTAATATACAACACATGGGATTAATGTACGGGAGGGGGGGGGGGGCAGTTAAGATTCAAACCTCGAGAGCAATGAGATTTTTTGGGCTGTCCCAATATATATATATATATATCTCTATCACCTAAACGAGTCAAAGAAAAGTAAAAATAAATCCTTAAAGGAACGTCGGAAGAGCAACTCCATGTAGAAGTGTGTGTTTCACCTCTGAGCAGAACTTGGCCACAACAACATGGAGGGCGATCACATGACAGGTCACATGGGTTTTTGCAGCTGACCCCCCTGAAGCCATGTTGAATACTGGCACCGCCCACACTCAGGAGAGCTGGTGTTCCATGGTCATGTGCCTGCTGTGGAAGGAGGAACCTGGAAGTCACATGGCAGGAGTGGGTGGGGCGTCTGTACAGGAGGGGTAATGGCTGCACACGCAGAGGACAAAGGTTCCTAATCACTGTTCCTGAGATCCCCATCCTGTATTGTGTGGAGATAATCCCTACCGCTCTACAGCCGTCTCTGGACACCTTCTAAAGTTCTCCTTCCGGGAAGACCAGAGGTGGTGTCACCGTCAAGGTGCCTTCATCTACCACTCCAAACCAGAGAAACAAGGACGTTGTGATGGAGAATCAGCCACACCGCTTGTCCCGGGGTAAGAGGAGACTTTATTGTAAAGGAGAGAGCAGTACGGAGGGTCCACCTAGATCCCTCATCATCTGATAAATGTTGCAAAATTACGATAACACAGATTGCAACTGATACACAATCAACTGGCAATGCGTGTTCCTGTGGAATGCAACCTGTGCGTCAGACATAGGAAATGTTGCAGTTTCAGATTGTGTATATTTTGGATGTGTGGAATGAGTGTACCGGCGTGCCAAGCAGTAGACTCTTCATAAACTTACTTCTGGGGTCACTAACAATTATTTGTCGTGATTCTCCCCTTTTTCGTGGGGGGCGGTACATTTTCTTGTTGCAATTTTGAACTCTGCACCACCAATAGTTTACTGGACCTTTTTGAAGCGATGGCAAAGCTGAGCTCCAGGTAGGTATACATATTCCATAGCTGTGGGTCTTCTGGGGAAGCAGAGATTCTCTGTTGTAGGGGCTGCCGTCTTCGGGACCCGATGCCAAGCTGGTACCCTGCTGCATAGTAACCACATGGGGTTCCCTCAGGTATGGCATATGAATAAGTTCATTGGTCCCAGCTGGGATCCATAACTGGAGTTCAGCTTTAATGTTAGGTGCCTGATCAATCTTCCTATGGAGTGCATAGCAACCCACAACTCTCTCTGGTTTGGCTTCAAACAGGAGCATGAGATGAGGAGATGAGAAGTTGATCCGCTCTGATGGTTATAACGAGGTAGTAAGTTTAGGAACTTTATCATTAAATTGTAGAAGAATGGTTGCTTTGCCCATCATGGGGGAGCACGGTGGTGATGGCCATGTTTACCTAGGAGCTTGTCATCCTACTCCCGACCTGTAGAATTGGTGCTAAAGGGGCAAGCTAACCATCCGATGGTTTTAAACTCAAGGAATGCTTCTTGCCATGGCTAGTAGCCGTTAGTTATGTTCAGTTGGACTTGTTCCATGATGTTGAAGACGTTTCGTAGCTTCTCCAAGCCACTTCTTCATTAATGCTCTATGTCACGGCTAGTGGTAGGTTGTCACATTCAACTGGGCTTGTTCTGTAATGTTGAAGATGTTTTGTAGCTTCTCCGAACCACTTTTTCATTGAAGCTCCATGGCATGGTTAGTAGTGGTTACTTACTTTCTGATGGACTTGTTCTTCAATTTTGAAGATGTTTCATACCAATACCAGCTATTGTGAAGAAAGGGCTTGGAGAAGTCATGAAACAACTTGTGCACTGATAACCGTGGGACCTTTTATATAGACAGGTGTGTGCCTTTCCAAATCATGTCCAATCAATTGAAGTCCACCTGTGGTAAATTCAATCAAGTTGTAGAAACAGCTCAAGGATGATCAGTAGAGGATGCACCCGAGCTCAATTTTGAGTGTCATGGCAAAGGCTGTGAATACTTCATTCAAATTTGCAAAGATTTTAAACACATTTCTTTCACGTTGTCATTATGGGGTATTGTTTGTAGGATTTTGAGGAAAATAATGAATTTTAATCCATTTTGGAATAAGGCTGTAATAACATAACAAAATGTGGAAAAATTTAAGCGCTGTGAATACTTTCCGGATGCACTGTGCACTTCAAAATCTACACCTAGTCGTGACCAAGTAGAGAAGGCAACCTGGTCTGAATGACCCATGAAAAATGAGTACAAAGTTTCTGGTAAAAGAATAATATTCATATAGTCATGAATCTGGGAGAAGTTATTATGCACTATTAGTATGGATTTTAACTGGGATGATTGTACCCCCCCCCCCCCAACTTATATATTCAGTCAATGTGTGTATTTCAAACAGGTGGTTCTAGTAAGAGAAACCCACCAAAGAGATATCACCGCCCTCGGGATTCCAAACAGGAAGATGACACCATCTCTCACCATGATCAGGTCGGTGGCTAGAACCCCCAAAAAAACGATTTTGGTCTATACTGTTTTTTACGTAGTCTCAACCTATGGTCCGAACATTTTAAAGATGTCATTTGTATCATTCTGTTGGTTTAGCACGAAGAACAGATGTTTTTGAAAATTGAGGTTAAAGAGGAAGAAGAGGAGGTGTGCGTGATGGATTATCAGCAGGATGAGATGATGGGGATAATCAAACAGGAGGAACCTTCTCTAGATACCGGCACAGGTGAGTAATGAACATTAAATAGAGAAACTGTTCTGTTATATAGATTAATGTTTGAGGAGATGTAGACCTTCACCTCATCAGGTATGATTATCTCTACAAGAACGTCATGATGGACAATCAGCCACCCCTTACATCACCGGGTAAGAGGAGACTTTATTGTAAAGGAGAGAGCAGTACGGAGGCTCCACCTAGATCCCCCATCATCTGATAAACACATAGAAACAATGTATTCAGTCAGTGTGTGTGTTTCCTACAGATGGATCCAGTAATGGGAACCCACAAGAGAGATGTCCCCGTCCTCTGTATTCCCAGGATTCCGCACACGAAGATGATCTGGTTAGTAGAGATGAGGGTCTTACCTTGTATATGTATGCTCTTCATTAAGTGTCCAGTTAAATATTGATGTTTGTGTCTTATAGGATGATGACCAGATTTGTAAAGTTGAAATTAAAGAGGAAGAGATGTATGAGCCCTGTGCTGAGAATGATGTATCTCCAGAGAGTAGCATAGGTGAGTATTGGATGCTTGTATGTTGAAATGTCTACCTCTTCTAAAGTGTTTCTGTTTTGCTCATTGTCAATTTTCCTCAATACCGAATAGTAGCTATTTCCATCTGTACAAGGCTGTTGGCATGCAGCCTTGTACAGATGGAAGCCGGGCTCTATCTTAATGGACTAGTGAATATGTTGCTTGGGTATCGTGCACAACGTCAACGCACTAGCTGATGAGTCGAGTGTTGGCTGGTGGGGTCTTTTTTGGGGGAGGGGAGGCAAGGGCAAACAACCCCCCCCCGCGCGCGTGCTGTCGGTCCTTACCCCATCTAGGTGGAGTGCTGCAGGCAGCTGCTCTGGTGTCCCCTCCAGCACCGCGGGTGGGCAGTTTGAACACGTTTACATTTGTGGGCGTGACTTACGTATGCGTTCGCTTCTGCACACGAGCCGGGGGCACTTTCGATTTTTTTATTTTAATTTTTCTTATTTAAATGTAAACATCCCTTGTAATATAAATAAGCATGACAGGTCCTCTTTATTGTGAGATCTGAGGTCAAAAAAATCTCAGATCTCACGTTTAGACTTAAAAGCAAAAAAAAAAAAGGCCCTTTAAGGCCTAGAGGCGGAATTGATGTCAGGCGTCGCTCCGGTCTTCCAAGGGCGTAGAGTCAAGTGGGGGCCATCTTGCCCTCACTCGACTTCCTGCCCATGCCACCAGCATATCAGATTGCTTTCCCCGCTACCGATGTCTCTGGTAAGCGGGGGAAACGACTGGGAATCTGCGGCAGGGGCATCTCTTCTGCTACCCATAAGAGCGATCTCGTGGCAAATCTCCCGCCGGGGCCACTTTTATCTGAAAGAGGATGGCCTGCTGTATAAAAATATACCGAGCTATCTGCTGCCATAGCCCTGGTATATAACGTCAATTAATGACGTGTATATATACATTAGGGAAGTGTACACCTTAGATTGGTGTTACAGTACCGAATTATAATGCAGTGCTTTGTAAAACTGTTAACTATTCTGCCAACATACAATACACTTTATTGCGACCCATGTAAATTGTTCACATTAACACAATATTTTTCTCTAACAGATGGACACAATGAGTGGGATACCTTCGGACAGCGTATAATTTTATCTCCAGATTACAATGATAATGATGTGGGAGCATATCTCCCAGAGGAAGACCCTGGGCATTCCCGTGTAGATATATCGTCGAACCCATCCTCTGACTCTTTTACCCATACAGGGAAAAAGATGTTTCCGTGTCCTCACTGCGAAAAATATTTTAAGGCAAAATCATCTCTCGATAAACATGTCAGGGTGCACACCGGAGAGCGCCCATTCTCGTGCCCGGAATGCGGGATTTGCTTCAAATCCAGCTCAAATCTCTTTAGACATCAAAGGCTTCACGCTGGAGTGAAGAGTTTCACATGTTCCGTATGTGGGAAGCCTTGCATAGACAATGCCAACCTTGCCCGACATCTGCTAAACCACACGGGCGAGAGGCCTCATGAGTGCACGGAGTGCGGCAAACGTTTCAAAAGGAAATATCAACTGACCGAGCACTTTAGAGTTCACACGGGAGAAACGCCTTTCTCGTGTTCGGAGTGCAGCGAAAGTTTTATGCAGAAGTATGATCTCATCGTCCACCAGAAAACGCACATGGACAAAAATCCATACACGTGCACAGTGTGCGGGAAAGGTTTTACATGGAAGCATACCTTCCTCCTGCACCAGCGGACACATACGGGAAAAATGACCCACACATGCACCGAGTGCAGCCAGTCTTTCCTAACCAAGTCTGAACTTAATGTACACCGGAGGTGTCACATGCACGTGGTGATCTTTCCGTGTTCGGAATGCGAACATTCATTCAAAACGCGTAAAGAACTCCTAATACACCAGAGAAGTCACACCGGTGAGGAGGTCTTCTCATGTACGGAATGCCAGAAATCCTTCATAAAGAATTCAGAACTTATCAGACACCAGAGAATCCACACCGGTGAGAAGCCCTTTTTGTGCTTACAGTGCGGCAAACGCTTCATGCAGAAAAAAGGCCTCAATGCCCATATGAAGCTCCACGAAGAGAAGCCCAAGTGACGGAAAAATGTTTTAGCAAGAAGACAATTTCATCCCTATCAGAACAATCACATCGCAAAGAACTGTTTTCTTGTGCGGAGTGTGGGACGGGGGCCAAGAAATCTGGCCATGTTCTTCCTTGGAGAACCAAAAATGTTGGTTGAGAAAGCCTACCAAATTACAGACCAGACGGTTTCTTGGTTGGATGGATCAATAAATCTCTTGCAATGATGGAAAATTTAATTTACAACTATCAATGCAGCCGATGGGTCCTCCTTACCGCAACCCGCTACTTGCTTCTCATTGGTTTTTGCCGCTGTACAGTTTACTTAAAGCTTTGATTTAGACAAATGCCTTTTGAGTCAACTAGATGTTTTGCTCTTTATAACTAAAGGTTTCATTTATAACCGTACGTTCTTAGTTATTTTTTGTTTGTTTTGAAAACTTGTATGCGGATTAAAGGGATACAGTCCTGGGAGGAATTCTTAGAATACCATTCCTGACCTCTTCTTTCAAATATACTAGTTGCCTGGATGTCATGATGCTCCCCTGGTTTCTGAACTCTTTGATTACTCTGACATGGAGCAGCTGTATTGTACAGGTCTTCCGGCTTTGCTTCCTACATACTTTCTGTAGGTCAGTGACTCAAAAAGCTTGGAAGCCACAGGGTTGGCATCAGGGCCGTTTTTAAGGCAGGGCAAAAGGGGCAGCTGCCCTGGGCCCTGTCATTGTTGTGGGGCCCAAAGCAGCTGCCTCATACTTTCCAACTATCCTGGTTTAAATTCCCTTGTCCCTTGAGGTTTTAGTCCTGTGCTGTGTCCCGATATCTCAGTGTGAAGTACTGCTACTAATTATGCCCTATTGTTGTGTAAAGATGACCTGCAGACCCTGTGTTTACATGTAAATTATCAGCATTTATATGTAAATAGGGGTGGCCGGTGGCATAGATTTGTATATCATGCCCCCCTGGGGTCATATCCACAGTAATCTCTAGCAACCAATCAACAAGCAGAAATCATGTGCTGTAACCTCTAGCAACTAATCAGTGAGCCGTAATGTGTGCTGTAACCTCTAGAAACCAGTCAGTGAGCAGTAATGGTACACTGTAACCTCTGGCAACCAATCACAATAGCTTCCTGATCTGATTCAGTAAACTGATTTTGAGTCTAGCTGCTATTTATTGTATGTCTCAGAGCAGATGGAGAGCAAAACTGCATGGGGGGCCCCAAGAAAAGTTTTGCCCAGGGTCCAATCAATATTAAAGACGGCCCTGGTTGGCATTCCTTCCAGGCAGCTAAGACTTCTAGCAAGAGGCTGAGAGTGTCAGCCTATGTATTTTTCTGAGATACTTAAGAGGTGAAGGCCAGCCCTTGGAAACTCAGGGCACTCACAGTGGGTATAAATGATCTACAATCAGGGGTGTCAAACTCAATTTCATCATGGGTCACATCAACATTTTGGTTGCCCTTAAAAAGTTGGTTGTATCTGTAAGACTAGATGTTCAGAGACTCCTAACATCATATGTCAAGAGACCCCACCACCATCAGAGGTCAAGAGTCCCCCACTCTCCCTTACACCACAGTTCACTCCCCTTATCTTGTGCTGCTACCAGGAAGAAGCTAGGGGCGTTGCTGGGAGAAAGTGCAGGGTCTGGAGGAGGACCAGAGGAGGGCTGGAGTTAGCTGCCAGAGTCTCTGCTGATTGCTGAGACCAGGGGAGGTGGAGATAAGGGGGTGCTGCAGCTATACAGAGGAGCAGGATCTGTAGAATGAGTTCTGAGCTCCTCTCTGCTGCCAACTGCTGAGATGGGAGGACAGGCAGGGGTGGGCCTTCCTGTGGCTGCACAGAAAAGCAGAGGATCTCTCTCTTCTTTGCCGCTGAATGCTGAAACAAGGTGGGGGAAGAGATAAGGGGGTGCTGCAGCTGCAGGAGAGGTGCGAGGGTAACAGAAAATGACCTGGCGGGCCATATTCGGCTCGTGGGCCTTGGGTTTGACACGTGATCTATGTTTTCCGATGTGTAGATGTTTCACATTCCAAGCACATTTAATAGCGCACTGGCTATTCATGTGCTTGGACTGTGAAAAGAGTTTAATTGAGAACTTGAATATTCCTCAGCAACAGAAGATGCACGCTGAAGAGAAAAAGGTCTTCTGCTTCTAGTGCAGGAAGTCTTTCTAAAGAAGTCCAGCCCTGTTACCCATCTAAGGGAACAAAGCCAGGTGAAAAGCCAATTTCTTGTTTTGAGTGTGAGAGGAGGTTCATGGAAAAAGAAAAGCTAGGCAAACATTTGCAAGGCCTTTACAGAAGCCAAGTGTGGGAAAGCCTTTGTAGAAAAATGCAACCTTGCCCAAAATCGAAACATCCGCACCATGCTCCATAAAAAACCCCCAAAAAAAACAAACAATAATGATGCATAATAATAATAATAATGAGACAATGTCGTTTCTGAAGTTACACTTTTATTTGGGATACTTTGAGTAAGGTGTCACATATCCATTGATGAAATGCAAAACATGTACAGTAATAGCAATGGGGCCCAGCAGTACGGTGTGCCTCTCTACAGGTTGCGACAGTCTTTTGGAACCTAGAATAGGGGTATCAGGGGCCAAATGCGGCTTTTTACTCGCCATTATTCCTGCCACTGACGCCAACTAATGGGCACTATTCCTCCCACACACACCAATGATGGGGCACTATTCCCCCCACTGACACCAATGATGGGACTCTATTCCTCCCATACACACCAATGAGGGGACTCTATTCCTCCCATTCACACCAATGATGGGGCAATATTCTTCCCACTGACACCAACAACAGGGCACTATTCCTCCCACTGACACCAATGATGAGGCATTGTTGGTGACAACAGGACATTTTTTACACCCACTGGCCACAGCCTGATCTCCCTAAAGTCTGAAGGACAGTAAACTGGCCCTTTGTTTAGAAAGTTTGGAGACCCCTGCTCTAGAGAATTACTATGAAGTCAGGATTGCCTTGAGGATCGAATTAGTGGTGGCTGGTGTTCAAAATGTTTTGGGGGGTGCAAACAAACTGAAAAATTCTAAAAAAAAACATCAAATGCAGCCACTGTGCCATCAATGGTAGCGACTGTGCCCATCAAATGCCACCACTGTGCCATCATTTGCCGCCACTGTGCCCATCAAATGCAGCCACTGTGCCCATCAAATGCCCCCACTGTGCCCCATCAAACGCCGCAACTGCGACCCCCCCCCCCCCCCTTCCACGTCTGCCCAGATTTTTCTATAAACAGGTAGGAAATATGAGGTGCGTAAACGGATCTTATCTACATGGACGTGTCCCAGACCTCAGACCAAGTGTAGAGGCCTCACCGCCCATCTACCTGTCTTCTTATCGATTCTGAGGTCGAGAGGGATATGGTTGTCTCAGCTCACCAGGCAATCTGTAGTTTCTATTGATGTGGGTGCCAGGCACCACTGGGCTGAGGAAGTGTTTGTGGCACCCAGTTAAAAAAAATGCTAAAACATGTTTCCGGTGGCTTAATTAAATTATTTTTTAAAAGCCAAATAGAAAATAAAATATGTAGTTGACCCCAATTGGTTTTCTTAGCGCTGAATTAAAAAGCTCAGGAAAAGGAGACCTTCAGCATTCTCATCTTGTGTGCCATAGGACCTCGTCTCAGCCCTGGAGCCAGAAATCTGAACATGAACCCAGAAGAATTGAGAACGTCAGTGCTGGCCAAGTCTCCTGATCTCTGACCATTTCTATAGTTGTGGGCTCCAAAAAACCCTTTCATAGCTATCACATTATAGCTACATCTATGACTTTACATGTCACATCCAGCCATGCCACATCTACTGCATTCATGTACCGGTTTGGTGTCCTTCAGCCCGTTATTTGCTGTAGCCGGAGTCTTCTAAAAGCATCAGATCCTGCACTTTTCTGTGCAGCCACAGAGAGGTCTCTGCCTCCCCTCCCATCTCAGCAGTTGGCAGCAGAAAGGACAGAGCCGGAGGATGCTGTAGGCCAACACAGTGTTTGGTTGCACTGACAGTGACTGATCCTACAAAGACCAAGATACGGGTGAAGACTCCAGGATTGCTATCCTGACCCTACATCTTTAGGCCCCTTTCACATGGGCGTTCCAATAAGGTCTGCCTGTCCTTTTTATAGGTCGGACCTGATGAGAAGGTCCATGCATCCCTATGGATAGACAGGTGTAGATGGACTTGTACCAGCAGGTCCACAAAGAAAATGCAAAAGAACTGAGTCCTCTTCCGTTTTTGTGGAACTGATCAGAGGTAGCCAGATGTAAGTGGACAGAGGAGACCGTTTACACTCATCTGCCCACAGAGCAGGATGGGGTCTGTCTGTGTCCTCTATGCATATACAGAGCTGATGCCCATCCTCTTCTGCTCCGATCAGCAGGGGATCAGTCTGTGTAAAGGGGCCTAAAACAAATAATTTACTGGCCCAGAACAATGATGAAGGCATTGACATCTAAAGTCCTGGTTATATTCAGCAGAGTTGAGGAGGATTCTGAGAGGTCACATGATATCGTTCTTATCTCTATTAATAAAACACAGACCTGACCGGAAAGGTGAGGAGGATTCTGGGAGGTCACATGACATCGCTCTTATCTACATTAATAAAACAGACCTGACCTGAGAGGTGAGGAGGATTCTGGGAGGTCACGTGACATCACTCTTATCTCTATTAATAAAACACAGACCTGACCGGGGAGGTGAGGAGGATTCTGGGAGGTCACATGACATCGCTCTTATCTCTATTAATAAAACAGACCTGACCAGAGAGGTGAGGAGGATTCTGGGAGGTCACATGACATCGCTCTTATCTCTATTAATAAAACACAGACCTGACCGGAGAGGTGAGGAGGATTCTGGGAGGTCACATGACATCGCTCTTATCTCTATTAATAAAACACAGACCTGACCGGAGAGGTGAGGAGGATTCTGGGAGGTCACATGACATCACTCTTATCTCTATTAATAAAACACAGACCTGACCAGAGAGGTGAGGAGAATTCTGGGAGGTCACATGACATCGCTCTTATCTCTATGAATAAAACAGACCTGACCGGTAGGTGAGGTGGATTCTGGGAGGTCACATGAGATCGCTCTTATCTCTATTAATAAAAAAAAAGTTGACCGGAGAGGTGAGGAGGATTCTGAGAGGTCACATGACATCGCTCTTATCTCTATTAATAAAACAGACCTGACCGGAGAGGTGAGGAGGATTCTGGGAGGTCACATGACATCGCTCTTATCTCTATTAATAAAACACAGACCTGACCGGAGAGGTGAGGAGGATTCTGGGAGGTCACATGACATCACTCTTATCTACATTAATAAAACACAGACCTGACCGGAGAGGTGAGGAGGATTCTGGGAGGTCACATGACATCGCTCTTATCTCTATTAATAAAACACAGTGCTGACCGGAGAGGTGAGGAGGATTCTGGGAGGTCACATGACATCGCTCTTATCTACATTAATAAAACACAGACATTATCTCTATTAATAAGGTAAAGTGAGTAAGGGAATAAAGGGTTAATGAACAGGGAATTGCAGGGATTCATAAAGGGTTAATATACATTAAGTTAAAAGGGGCAGAGTTAATTAATGGAAAGTGAATTGAAGTGGTACAATAAAGAGTTAAAAAAAAAAAACACTGAATGAGAGGAGACACTGAAGGGTTGATGTACATTGAATAAAAATGTAGCAAAGGGATGATGTGTATTGAATGGTAAGGAGGACAGTAAGGATTAATACACACTCAGACTCTGGGCAGTAAAGTGTTAATGAGCACTTCCTGTATACGCTTAGACATTGGATGGTGAGGGGTTAATGAGCACTTCCTGTGATGCTCTTGGACACTTTGCACACTGTGCGTTCCTGAGAAGACATTGGCCACAACAACATGGAGGATGATCACATGACATGTCACGTGTTTGTGTATCTGACCCCCCCTGAAGCCATGTTGGATACTGGCAATGCCCACACTCAGGTCTGTTGGTGTTCCATGGTCATGTGTCTGTTGCAAGAGGAGGAAACTGGAAGTCACATGGCAGGAGTGGGTGGGGTGTCTGTAGAGGAGGGGTAATGGCTGCACATACAGAGGACAAAAGTTGCTAATTCGTATTCCGGAGATCCCATCACCCATCCCATCCTGTGCTGTGTGTGGACATAATTCCTACTACTCTACAGCCGTCACCAGATGCCTTCTAGAGTTTTTCTTCTGGGAAGACCAGTGGTGGTGTCACCATCAAGGTGCCTTCATCTACCTCTCCAACCCAGAGAAACAAGTACAAGCAGATTCTAGAAGTCACCCAGAAGATCTCTGTGCCGGGAATTCTGGGACATTATCCAGTAACAGACAAGGGATGTGTCTGGATGGTGACTGTATCATTGTGTGTGTCAGGTTCCTATAAGGTGTCAGGATGTCACTGTCTATTTCTCCATGGAGGAGTGGGAGTATTTAGAAGGACACAAGGATCTCTACAAGGACGTCATGATGGACAATCAGCCGCCCCTCACATCACCGGGTAAGAGGAGACTTTATTGTAAAGGAGAGAGCAGTACGGAGGGTCCACCTAGATCCCCCATCATCTGATAAACACATAGAAACAATGTATTCAGTCAGTGTGTGTGTTTCCTACAGATGGATCCAGTAATGAGAACCCACCAGAGAGATGTCCCCGTCCTCTGTATTCCCGGGATTCCACACAGGAAGGTCACACCATCCCTCACCATCATGAGGTATATGGGTAGAACACAAAGTTTCTCCAGACTGTATAAGATTATACTCTTTTATGTAGTCTTAGCCTATTGTTGATGAGATTTTCATGATTTTATTTTCCATCATTTTGTTGGTTTAGCATGAGGAACAGATGTATGTGAAAGTTGAGGTTAAAGAGGAAGAAGAAGAGGTGTGCGTAATGGATTATAAACAGTCTACAGAAGAGTTTGGGATGACGGCAAACATTAAACGGGAGGAATCTTTAAATATAATCACAGGTGAGTATTAAGCACTAAATATAGAAACTGTTTTGTTATTAATAACTGAGGATCTGAAGTCCTTCACATAATAAGAATTAGTTCTACAAGGACGTCATGATGGAGAATCAGCCGCCCCTCACATCACCGGGTAAGAGGAGACTTTATTGTAAAGGAGAGAGCAGTACGGAGGCTCCACCTAGATCCCCCATCATCTGATAAACACATAGAAACAATGTATTCAGTCAGTGTGTGTGTTTCCTACAGATGGATCCAGTAATGGGAACCCACCAGAGAGATGTCCCCGTCCTCTGTATTCCACACAGGAAGATCACACCATCCCTGATCAGGTAGATGGAGATGAGGGTAACACCTTTTACACTTATACTCTTCATTCAGTTTATAATATTGTGCTGATTTTGTGTATTTTAGGAAGATGACCAGATTTATATCAAATTTGAAATCAAAGAAGAAGAGATGTATGAGATGGATGATCAGCCCCGTGTGGTGAATTCTATACCTCCAGAGAGCAACACAGGCGAGTACTGAATGTTTACTAGTTCTATTACCAAGAATATATGCCTACCTCTTCTTATGTGTTTCTATGCTGTTGTAAAATTATTCTGCATGCTGAATAGTAGGGATGAGCAAACAGCTCGGCCTGAACATAAGTTTGGGCCGAACTTTCTTTGTTCGGTTGTTCTACGACAGTCAAATTGGTGTTTTGACCATTTGTTCGCCCCCCCGAACCGACCACAATGCATTGCGGCGCTGAACAGTGCATTGCAAGCCCCGATTGGCTGAAGCAGTGAAAGCTTTATACTGTCAAAGTCATGATTGGACACTGTCGTCATGACTTTATCCAATCATTGCTCATTCACGCCCCACAGTATAAAAGTATTCTTTCAATGGCAGCCATTTTCAGTGTGATTTTGGCGTGGAGAGAGACAGAACAGGGCTCTGTTCAGTGCTATCAGTTAGTTAGTGTCCTATACTGTGCTATTTTGCTTCAATTGTCAGTGTAGAATATTAGTTTACTATCAGTCTAGGGATAGTGTGAGTGTTGTGAGTAGGGACAGCTCAGATAGTTTCACTGTAGTGTAGTGAGACTGTGTCATTCATACATACATTAGTCTAGAGTAGGGACAGTTCAGATAGCGTCAGTGTTGTGACAGTTAAACACCGTATTTTTGATTGCGTTACTACCAGTTTAACGCCATTTACTTCTATGTGCATTACTGCCAGTTTAACGGCATATAGTTTTGTGCGTTACTGCCAGTTTAAAGGCATATAGTTTTGTGCATTACTGACAGTTTAACGCCATATAGTTCTGTGCTTCACTGTACATTTGGCGCATTATATTGCAGTATATTATAGTGTATCTGTGTAGTGTGAGTATTCAAATTAAAGTGCACCAAACACCTCCTTTACATTGATTAAAGTGCATCTACGTACAGATGTCAACTTCTTTACATTTGCTTATAAGCACCGCCCCCTCCCTCCCAATAATGTCTGAGAGGACAAAAAGGAGAGGCAGATGGTCACTTGACACTGTAAGAGGGCCAGCAACAAATGTGTCCACAGGCAAAGATGGACGTGGTGGTCAGTCCTCGGGCAGGGCATCATTTCCTCTGTTTAGGGAGTTTGCCTGTTTTTACCAGCCACAGCATGCAGAGGAGGTGGTAGACTGGCTTATTAAACCTTCCTCATCCTCTGTCATGCAAGTAGAGACAAGTGTGCAGTCCCCTGCAGTTGCCAGAGTGGATAAACCTGCCTCTTTGTCCACATCTATTCCTTCCATGGCACCAACATCAGCCATTGAGGAGGCAGCTGAGTTATTTGACCACAGTGTCAGCCACTTGCTCCTTGATGATGCCCAGCCATTTCTGGATTCAGATGTTGGTTCTGAGGTTGAGGATGACAGGAACAGGAGCCTAGAAAGAGGGAGGAACACTCACTGTTGGCATTCATATTCCCCAAGCCGCAGCGTATTGTCAAGTTGTCTACAGTGGTAATGATGATGATGAGGTCACTGATGCAACTTGGGTGTCAGAGCAGAGGAGGAAACTGAAAGTGAGGCGGCACAACCCCAAGGAGGCCACATCAAGAGAGTAGAGAGCAGCCATCCTATTCCATCACATTCTGCAGCTATTATCTCCTGGCTCACTCCCCAATGCTCAGCTGTCTGGGCCTTTTTCAGCACATCTGCAGCAGATCGCACTGTTGCTATCTGCAAACTGTGTCTCAAGCACATCAAACTTGGCAAAAACACCAACCATTTGGGTACCACATGCCTAACAAGGCATTTAATGTCCAGCCACTCAGCACGTTGGCAAGAACACCTAAAAGCCACACAAAAGGGGCACAAATCTGTCCTTCCTCCTTACCCACTTCAGTCTGCCCCTGCAATACAGAGTTAATACCTTTAAGCAGCCTCCAATGAAAAATACAGTCCCTGCCACCCACATGGCCAGCGCCTGAATGCAAGCTTGTCAAAGATGTTGGCTCTCCAACTTCTGCCTTTCAGCCTGGGGGATTCTGCCCCCTTCTGTGAATTTGCACATGTACCACAATGGCAGGTTCCCAGTAGCTACTACTTTTCACATAAGGCCACTCCATCTCTCTACCATCACGTGGAAGGGAATGTTCTGGCATCCTTGGGCAAGGCAGTCAGCCGTAAAATCCACCTTACTGTTGACACATGGTCCAATAAACACGGGCAGGGACAATATATTTCGTTCAGCGCAATGGGTAACGCTGTTTGCAACTCGAAAGGATGCAGGACAGGGCTCGGTGCTTCAGCTTGTTGTGCCCCCACGTCTCCATACAGCTGGTGTTGATGATGCCAGACCTGTGAGCTCTACCCCTTCCTCCTCCTCCGTCACCTCCATGCCCTCCTCTGCAGAAGTTTCCTATGAATATCAGGTATCCCCTAAGCGTTCAAAGGGCTATTCCCAGAGCCAGGCTAAAAGGTGCCATGCAGTGCTTCAACTGGTGTGTTAAGGGGACAGGAACCACGCTGGAGCAGAATTTCTTGCCGCTCTGCAGGGACAGGCCCAGTGGTGGTTCACACTACGCCAGCTGGAGCCAGGAATGGTGGTGCCCGATAATGGCTCAAACCTCCTGCCAGCCCTTAGACAGGGAAAGTTGACACATGTGCCATGCCTGGCATATGTCCTCAATTTGGTGATGCAGCGTTTCATAAGTATGTACCCAGGGTTGCAAGATGTACTAAAACAGGCCAGAAGAGCCTATAACCATTTCAGGCGGTCATACACAGCCAGTGCTTGGTTAGCGGGAATTCCACCTGCCCGTAAACCGCCTGATTTGTAACATGACCACCAGGTGGAACTCAACTTTGGGAATGCTGCAGTGGCTATACATGCAGCAGAGGGCCGTCAATGAGTATCTGTGCCAGTATGGCACGACGACAAACTCAGGCCGCCGCTGCTTTTTTTCCCCCACGCCAATGGCTGATCATTAAGGATGCATGCACTGTATTGTCACCATTTGAGGAGGCCACAAGGATGGTGAGCAGTGACCAGTGCATGCATGTGACACAATCCCTGTTGTGTTCTTGCTGGAGCAAACTCTGCGTGGCATTATGGACAGGGAACTGGAAGCAGAGCAGCAGGAGGAAGAGGAGGACTTCCTTTCCTCTCAAGGTCCACTTTATTCCTATGTCGCAGAACACACAGGAAGAGAGAGGGGAGGAGGATGAGGAGGAGGAGGATTCTGGCACTTTCATAGGCTTCGAAGAAGAGGAAGACGTGCGTCAATCTGTGAGCGATGACTTTCCAACCCCAGGACCCTTGGGAGTAGTACGTGGACGAGGATTTTATTGAACGTTTTTTTTCTGACTCCAGTAGGTGTGGTGGAAAATGTAGTTTTGAGTCTTCTGTTGATCAAGTGAGAAGTGTTGGAGAAAGGCTTCCGCCTAAGTGAGGCATTTCGGAATTTTTTTAGCCCTTGCCGCCCAGGGCTGTCAGCTTCCACATCCCATCGGCAGCATTTGCATCACATGGTGGACGATTACCTTGGGGCCAAAATAGAGATGGAGAGCTTTCCAGCTGACGATCTACTGACTTGCCGGGTCATGAGAATAGACCACTGGCCAGAACTTGCCCCATATGCTATTGAGTTGTTGGGCTGCCCTGCATCCAGTGTGCTTTCAGAATGGGCATTCAGTACTGCAGGAGGTTTTGTTACTGATCATAGAATGCGTCTGTCCACAAACTCCATGGACCGTTTGACTTTTATGAAAATGAATCAGTCCTGGATTACCAGCTATGAAGCCCCTGATGCCAATATCACTGATTTAAATATTTTTGGGATGTGGAATCTCTGCAGGACTTCGAGGCTGCCTAGCTTTGAGAGTGTTCAATCATTTCATCTGGAGCAATGTTTTTGGTATAGGTTTCATGGGCACAATTAACACCCAAAGACCAATTTTTCTGCACCTGTTTGACAGGTGCATATCATTGCATTTTTTTACAGCAAGGCCAACTCTTGCTTTCATCAAGAGTATCTCTATAGGATTACGGTGGGAAGGCACCACCGACACCCACAGACCAATTTTTACACACCTGTTACTTCTATCCAAAGTCATAGTGACACCAGAATGTATCCAAAAAATCTCTAATTTTGCTGCCAGTGCACTACATTGTGGCCTCATCAGACACACTGGTTCCCATAGCTGTTGCTGATCAAAATAAATGCAGCCTGCAGGGAAAATTTGTCATTTTTTTTTTTTTTTTTTGGCTTTATAAATACAATTATTGCTGTAGCAGATTCTAGACATGGTACAGATCTGCCACGTTACAGGTAGACTAAGGGGACCCCACAGGCACTATATTGGAAGGAGTTTTTCATAAAGTTATTTTTTATTGATACATGTCCCCCAGGGCAGGACCCAGACCCCTATAACCATTGTATGCCCAATTACTTGCATATAAGCCTTCAAAATGGACACTTTTTAGATTTTTGACGTTCGGGTCCCATTGACTTTAATGGGGGTCATTATTCAGGTATGAACTTTCGCGGTGTTCGAAAGTTCTGGTGTGAACTAAACAGGGGTCCGTTCGGCCCATCCCTACTAAATAGCAGCTTTAAAAATTCTTATATAGAAACCCCTTTGCATCATACGCCCAGGAGACTAGTCCTCCTGTTTGTATCAGTAGATAAATGAGTTGCCAGTGAAGGGAAATGAACACATGGGTAATCTGTTACGATGACTGACAAGCTCTGCACCATGAATGTTTGAAGAGACCAATGCATCACCATGAAATGAGATGGACATACTGTACACCATATGAAAGGTCCATCTCCATTCTCTTGATATAATGTAATGTTCCCAACAAATGAGGAGGAGATACTGTACACCATATGAAAGGTCCATCTCCATTCCTCAATATAATGTCATATTCCCAACAAATGAGGAGGAGATACTGTACACCATATGAAAGGTCCATCTCCATTCCTCAATATAACGTCATGTTCCCAACAAATGAGGAGGAGATACTGTACACCATATGAAAGGTCCATCTCCATTCCTCAATATAATGTCATGTTCCCAACAAATGAGGAGGAGATACTGTACACCATATGAAAGGTCCATCTCCATTCCTCAATATAATGTCATATTCCCAACAAATGAGGAGGAGATACTGTACATCATATGAAAGGTCCATCTCCATTCCTCATAATAATGTCATGTTCCCAACAAATGAGGAGGAGATACTGTACACCATATGAAAGGTCCATCTCCATTCCTCAATATAAAATTATGTCCCTCACAAATGAGGTGAAGACAGTGGTAAGAGGTAGCAAAGATCTCACATGTCCCTTGTATCAGTATCGCTACCCAGTTCCAGGCCTGCCAATCAGGTTTGATGTGACTCTGGAAATGCACAGTGCCATTAATGGGACCTCCCTGCTGTGTTTTGTCAGCCTCTGCTGGTCTTCGTGCTGTGCTGGTTGGTCCTTGCTCATTACTGTGAATAACATCAGAGTACAGGGGTCAGGTGTATGTAACATACTGCATGTAGGGGTCAGGAGTGTGTTAAGTACAGAGTGCAGGAGTCAGGAGTGTTTAACATACTGAATTTAGGGGGAATGGTTGTTGAAAAATATGGAGTTCATTCTATAATGTAGAGAGAGGGCAGGAGTGTATAATGTACAGTGTGCAGGGGTCAGGAGTAAAAGAATGTACAGCCCAGTGAACAGCATGCAGGAGTATGTAACATACAATGTGCAGGAGTCGGGAGTGTATAAAGTACATGTGTACAGTGTTGGGGGTCAGGAGTATACACACCTTGCATACAGCACGTCACATGAGTCATTCACCCTCTTTTATTCATAACACAGCAGTACTCTCTATCAGGCTTTTCGGCTACACAAATACACTTGTACTGTACACGGATGCTCAAACCCACCCACATATGTACATTCGCAAACCACTCGCCATGCAGAACCCCTACACACACATGAAAACACTGAGAACACAGCAGCTGCCCCTCCTTGCTCCAGCCCTGGGTAGAGATACTGTAAACCAGGGATATGCAATTAGCGGACCTCCAGCTGTTGCAAAACTACAAGTCCCGTCATGCCTCTGCTTCTGGGTGTCATGTTTGTGGCTGTCAGTGTCTTGCTATGCCTATGGGACTGGTAGTTCTGCAACAGCTGGAGGTCCGCTAATTGCATATCCCTGCTGTAAACCATATGAAAGTTTCATCTTCATGTCTCAATAATGTCATGGTAATGTGCACAACATAGCAATTTTGCCAGGGTATGTACACCAATACGAAGCGACCCCATAGTTGGTTTAGTTGTATTTGTTAGTGTTACAGTCACACCCAATTCCATGGCAGAGAGAAACTGTTGACCACTAAACAAACGTACAGTACATATGACTGCAAAATATGTTAACTTCTCATTTTAACTGAATCGTTTTCTCTAACAGATGGGTCAAATGTGTGGAATACATTTCAACAGCATTTTATTTCCTCTCCGAATGACGTGGAACCATTTTTGTCTGATCCTCACCCTGAAAGTTCCAATGCAGATAAGTTAACGGATCTTGCTAATCCTGGGGAATCTTCTGATAAGTCTCATACTGTTCCATCAGATATCCAACTAGGATTTCAGAACGAAGGTCAATCAAATTCACTTTCCTTTGATAATTCAGACTCTGCCACCCATAAAGGTGGGAAGATATTTCCATGTCCTCACTGTGAAAAATGTTTTTCAGCAAAATCATTTCTTGACAAGCATCTAAGAGTACACACTGGGGAACGTCCATTCTCATGCCCAGAGTGCGGGATTAGTTTCAAGTCCAGCTCAAATCTCTTTAGACATCAAAGACTTCATGCTGGAGTGAAGACCTTTTCTTGTTCGGTATGCGGTAAATCTTGTGCAGACAACGCGAACCTTGCCCGCCATCTACTAAACCACACCGGTGAGAAACCTTTTCCATGCTCGGAGTGTGGAAAGCGCTTTAAAAGGAAGTCTCAGTTGACTGAGCATTTTAGGGTTCACACGGGTGAAACTCCTTTCTCGTGTCCAGAGTGTGGAGAAAGTTTTATGCAGAAGTATGATCTCACCGTTCACCAGAAAACCCACGCGGAAAAAATTCCATACGTATGTACAGTGTGCGGGAAAGGTTTTACATGGAAGCATACGCTCCTCCTACACCAGCGAACCCACACAGGAAAAATGCTGTACACGTGTACAGAGTGCGGGCAGGGGTTCATCCGGAAACGCACCTTTGTCAACCACCAGCGAACCCATGTGGATGAACTTCCAATCTCTTGCCTAGACTGTGGCAAACGCTTCACTCAGAAATCCGCTCTTGCCGAACATCAAAAACTTCACGTAGACGAAAGCTCCTTGACATGTTTGGAGTGTGGCAAATCTTTTCAAACCAAGTCCGAACTTTACGTACATCGGAGAGCTCACGTCCGCGAGGAGGTCTTTCCATGCTCAGAATGTGAGAAATCCTTCAAAACAAAGACGGAACTTCTTCTGCACCAGAGAGGTCACACTGGTGAGGTCATCTTCTCTTGCTCGGAATGCCTGAAATCCTTCATAAGAAGATCAGACCTTGTCAGACACCAAAGAGTCCACACCGGGGAAAAGCCGTTTCTGTGCTTCCAGTGTGGCAAACGTTTCTCACATAGAGGAGGCCTCAGAGGCCACCTGAAGCTCCACACCGGAGAAAAACCCTTCTCCTGCCCCGAGTGCGGGAAATGTTTTAGCAGGAAGGACAATCTAATTTCCCATCAGAACACTCACAGGGCAGAGACGCCATTTTCCTGTGCGGAGTGCGGGACAGGGCCTGGTAGTCAGGTCTTGTGTTCACACAGCGGAGCAGCCATCTTCTTGAATGGCGAGCCAGAAGTGTTAGTTGACAAACGTCTACCAAGATAAATTCCACAGACGTTCTCGTTGGATTGAATGAACTGACAAATCTCTCACATTGATGGAACATTTAATCTACAAATATCCAAAACATCTCACGGGTTGTCCTTACCACAACTCAGCACTTGTAGCAAACTGCCCACTCCTTGTCGGTTGTTGTTGTTGTTGGCTTCTGTACTTTTGACTTACACTGAAATGCTTTGATTTCAAGACATTTTGTACCAACTTTTTCGTTAACGCAAGGTTTCCTTTATAACTGATCCCATAATTTTTTTGTTGTTTTTTTAAAAACGTGTGTAGCAAATAAAGGAATTCTTAGAGTGCCATTCCTGAAAACGCTAGTTGTCCAGATACCGCGGTGAATCTCTGGCTTATGCATTTCTGCATTTGTGATTTAAACAACATGGGCACCACCAGATTGGTGTATCAGCCAAGCAGCTTCTAGAACAAGTAGCTGACAATGGCAGTCTATGAACGTCCTTCAGACGCTTTGGAAGTGAGGGCCAGCTCTCCAAACATTGAACATTCGCACCAGGAAGCCTTTCTCATGTTCCAAGTGCAGCAGAAGTTTCAGGTTCAAAGTAATTTTTTATTTATTTTTTTCATTGCAATTTCGGTTACAATGGGCATTTTGAATTTTCTATACATGCTGAAGGAATGTTTCATGTAATCCTGTGCATATCATGCACTATACGGAAATATATTGAGTTCTAGTAAATTGAGAAGTAGCATTAAACAGATACTAATGCTTGTCCTGACATATTTATAATAAAGGGATGTTAATGCAAATCATTTTCTTTTTGCATCTTTTGACATTTGACCCTATATGTTATTCTCATGTATATCGATCCATGTGGATCAAATTTTTTTTTTTTTTTATCATTTGCTTCATACAATTTTATACAGTGGGATGGCTTTATTTTGGTAAAATTTTCGAGATGGTATGTCCAGAAATTTTTCCAGTGCAATTGTTTGACATATAAAAGGGACATAATGCCGCGTACACACGACTGGACTTTAGGTCAGAATAAACTCTGACGGTCTTTCCGATGGAGTTCCGCTGAAACGGACTTGCCTACACACAATCGCGCCACAAAGTCCATTCGTTTAGAACGCGATGATGTACGACGGGACTAGAAAAGGAAGTTCAATAGCCAGTAGCCCATAGCTGTCGCTTTTGGTCCGTAGGAATAGCATACAAACGTTTTTCCCGATAGGAATTGATTCCGTCTGAAAGATTTAAAACATGTTCTATTTCTAGGTCCGTCAGAATTTTTGAAAAAAAAAAAGTCTGCTGAAGCCCACACACGATCGGAATATCCAATCAAATTATTCCGTCTGACCTTTTCTGCCGGACAGTCCAGTCGTGTGTACGCGGCATTAGAGTTTCAATTTCATTATCCTTGAACTCGCAGCATACATAAGGCAGAGTTTGCATATGTTCGAAAGTGAGAATTTCTGTGATAAACATTTTGTTTTAGTCCAGAGTCATCTAATTGTAAGATGCTGTTCTATCTAGACGGTGTAAAGCAGGGCTCAAAATTTCAAGTCCTGAGTTACTAGCCAGACCTTAATGCCCCATACACACGATCGGACTTTCCGACAACAAAACCGTGGATTTTTGTTCAAAGGCTGTTGGCTCCAACTTGTCTTGCATACACACGGTCACACAAATGTTGGGCAACAATTACAAATGTAGTGACGCACAAGACGTACGTGATATCTCCATTACGAAGGCTAGTTATATCTTACGGCTCGTACTTGATTCCGAGCATGCGTGGACTTTTGTCCGACTGACTTGTGTACACACGATCGGAAAGTCCGACAACAAACATTTGTTTGCGGAAAAATTGAGAACCTGCTAGCCAACATTTGTTGGCGGAAAGTCCGACAACAAATGTTCGATGAAGCATACACACGATCAGGAAATATACTAATGATAGGGGCGCTAGTGCAGATGTAAATAACAAAAAAAAATGTGAAAAAAAGTGACAATCATAAAACATCTAAAATAATCCACACCATATCACAAAGCTGCAATAAACAACAAAAAATGCAAGCAAAGTAAATAAAGTCCCACATTCAGGTAATGGAACTCCAAAGTCCAAAAACAAATGTGATTTTTTCAGTGAAAAACTCCTTCTGAATCCATAAATCGGAAAAAGTTGAAGTCTTCTATAACGTGATAAACCGTCCCTTCACCAAACAACTTTCTGCCAACAAGCTCACATCCAACATTTGTTGTCGGAAAATCTGATTGTGTGTACGGGGCATAAGAACTACTCTTCCAGTTGCCCCACCCAACCCCTACCTTGCCCCTAATTCCACCCCTAAGCACTCCCTCATAATTTATCTCACGGAATATCAGTGCAGCATATTGGAACCCATCAGTGCAGCCTCATCCGTGCCCATCAATGCAGCCTATCATTGCACAGGGAGGAATCGGAAGGTTGAGCAAGCTGGATCACACAGAGAGAGCATCTCCCGCTGTGACACAGCTTGTATCTGAAACGCAAGCCCCTGTCAAAGTCCCGCCTCCTATGCTAGGCATCACACTACTTTAATTTCCAAGGATTGGACTAGTATAGGAGCTGGCCCCTCTCAGTGGGATGGAGAAAAAGGACATCCTTCTGGGTGGGATGGAGGAAGAGAAAATCCCTCGGGGTGGGATGGAGAGAGAAGACATCCTTCTGGGTGGGATGGAAACAGAGGACATCCTTTTAGATGAGATGGGGAGAGAGGACATCATTCTGGAATAGATGGGTGACAGAGGACATTCTTCTGGGCAGGAAAAAAAGAGATGACATCCTCCTAAGTGGGATAGAGGCAGAGAACATCCTTCTGTGTGGAAGGGAGGCAGAGGACATCCTTCTGGGTGAGATGGAAATAGAGGGCATCTTTTTTTGGTGGGATGAAGAAAGAGGACATCATTCTAGGCGAGATGGAGACAGAGGAAATTCTTCTGGGTGGGACAAAGAGGGATGACATCCTCCTAGGCGGGATAGAGGCACAGGAAATCCTTGTATGTGAGATGGAAATAGAGCACATCCTTATGGGTGGGATGGAGAAAAAGGATATAATTCTGGGTGGGCCAAAGAGAGATGACATCCTCCAGGGTGGGCTAGAGACAGTGGACCTCACATCACACATAGCTCACTCAGGCCAACACGGTGTCAGGTCATATGACTTACCAGGTGTGTCTGACTGGCTTTGCAGCCCCTAACAGGCATGCTGGATTTTGATAGTATTTACAATCTGATCGCTCCAGAGAGGGTACCTGCAGATATGAAGGGAGGAGTCTAGTATGTATATCTAGAACCTCATCCTAAGAGTTTGTACATCCTCCTCACCATGTTAAAGAGAATATACTCCCTCCTCATCCCATACACATGCATGCATTCCAAGAGCCTGTATGCCCTCATTAGGATTCACCAGACATCTTTCTTACTCTCTGCCTTGTGCATGATGATGAGGTCATTCAGGCTCTTAAACCAGATGAGGAGGGAGTATGAACTCTTTAAAGTGGCGAGGCTGTCTTCACTATCCGATACATCCTGACACTTTTATTACCCTCCCCCATAATACCCTCATTAGAACTTGTGCATTCACATTCCGTCTCTCAAAGTCATCCTCATCCTTCAACGACTTGTATGCCTGACCATTCACTCTACCCCCCACCAGTCACACCCTTAAAGATGAACTTAACATTCCCCGTTTGAGTTTTTTCAATCCTACCTTGACAGCTGAGTTATCCTGAAAAACCATACTTGCCCGCTCAGTGAACGCAGCATTGTCTGTTGTAAGCTGCTGCTTCATCTCAGCATCTCCCCTTCATCTCAGCACTCCAGATCCCATGATGCATCATACTTACTAGGGGGAGTACAACTGGTGTAATCAATGGTGGAGAAAGATCTGGGGGTTTTTGGTAGATCGTAAGCTCAATAATAGCATGCAATGCCAAGCTGCGGTTTCCAAAGATAGCAAAGTCCTTTTTTGTATTAAGAGAGGTACGGACTCCAGAGAGAGAGAGATATAATTTTGCCCATGTTCAAATCATTAGTAAGACCTCATCTGGAATATGCAGTTCAGTTTTGGGCTCCAGTTCTCAAAAAAGATATCGGGGAACTGGTGAAAGTGCAGAGAAGGGCAACCAAAATGATAAGAGGCATGGAGGAACTATGAGGAAAGATTAGAGGAACTGAATTTATTCACTCTTGTGAAGAGGAGATTAAGGGGGGATATGATCACCATGTATAAATATATAAGGGGTTCATATAGTGAACTTGGTGTTGAGTTATTCACTTTACGGTCAACACTGAGGACAATGGGGGACTATTTACGTCTAGAGGAAAAGAGATTTCATCTCCAAATACGGAAAGGTTCTTCACAGTAAGAGTGTGGAATAGACTCCCTCCAGAGGTGGTTCAGGCCAGCTCAATAGATCCAGGGAAAATCCGATTTCCTCTCTGGGATCAGGAAGGACATTTTTCCCCTGCTGTAGCAAATTGGATCCTGCTTTTCTTGGGTTTTTTTTCGCCTTCCTCTGGATCAACTGTGGGTATAAAATTAGGTATATGGGACTGTATGATATTTTTTTATTTTTTATGGTTGAACTGGACGGACTTGTCTTTTTTCAACCTATGTAACTATGATGTCATCAAGAGGATGGCTCTCTTTTCCAGCTTCTTTGATGACACACGGTGGCACAGTGTTATGGGACCTAAAGCCTTCTATAAAGCGTGACGCTAATATGCCAGGCAGCTTTCAGCAAGGGGGTACAGCATTCTTGTCTAAGCAAGGAGCCTAAATTCAAGACTGGGACCCACTGAAAAGGGGAGTAAATGTCTACTCCAAAGGGCCTGTACAAGTGTTCCACTAATGCAAATAACATGCATACAGCACTTCAACTATTTACTCTACAAAAGAGAACTTGATACTTGATGTGAAGAAGATAACTGAAAGCAATGGAGCACAGAGCTCAGGGTAGGAGCAAGGCATTCAGGCATAAAGTAGGGGACTCAGGGGAAGTGGGAGGAGGAGGGAACTTAAATTCAGGGATAGAGCAAATAACTCAGTGGGAGGAAAAGAAAACCTAACAATGGTGCAGGGAACTCGAGAGGGGACTCTGAACTGGAGCAGGAAACTCACGGAGATGACACTAAGGAACTTGGGGCAGGAACAGAGAAATGGATGGATAGGAGCAGGGAATTCAGGGACTTGGGTCTGGGGTTCCTATCCAGAACCCTTCAGCACTTCTAAAGAGCCAACCCCCTCAACCACGAGGTTCCCCAGTGTCGTGGTGTCTGTGGTCCACAATTCCTTAGAAAACATTCTGATGGTTCCTCTATAACCTACCTTCCTTGTGGCAGGGAAAATAGCCATAGATGGTCAAGTTGACAAAAGAAAGAAAAAAATGTGATACCTCTACGCAGGGCCGGGACAAGAGGTGGTCAGTAGGGGAGGCTTCCCTGGGCACTGTGGTATCATGTGGGGTGAAGGACACCACAATGAGATTGGGAGGAGATTTGTGTTGGGAGGGGGAATCTGGTGATCAGCAGGGGGTAAGAATTGTTTAGGAGGGAAAATTTGGGAGGTGTGCTAGGAGTGGTGCTTTAGGGGGATTGATGTTGGGAGGCAGGGGAGAAATTTTGTGCTAGGAGAGGAGATTTCTGTTAGAGGAGGTTACATGGTAGAAGGGTGAGGGGAATTTGTGCTAGGAGAGATGAACAGGGGTGCATTTGTGCTGAGAGGAGAAAGCTGAGGGGGAGGATTTGTGCTGGGGGGAGGGGGTTGTGCTGGGAGAGGGAATTTGGAGTGGGGGGGATATGTACTTGGAGAGGAAATTCAAGAGATTTGAAGATTTAAAAAAAAAAAAACTTTTTGGGGGTGGGTGGGATATCAACAGGGGAAGCGGATTTGTACTGGGAGGCGGGGGAATGTATGCGTAGAGAGCAAGCATGCAGATTAGTGCTCAATTTTATTTTTTTGGGGGGGAGGGGGGACAGTTTTTTGCTCAGATATAATGCTCATACATCTTGGAGGGGTGCAGTTTGGCATGTTCGTCCTGGGCTCTAGATGACCTTGTCCCAGCACTGCCTATCTGAACTAAGTCTCGGTGAGTTTCCACCACTTTAGTGCGTCATTTGAATTCAAGCGGTTGTACCGGGGTGATGTCTGCAGGCATCACCCCGGTACTGTTTTATTAGAGCAGATGGTCGCCTCTCTTGTAATAGTAATCAGAGTGGCTAACTAGCCGCTCGTTTGCTATTACCAGCAGTGGGAGGGGATGTCGCCCCCCGCCACCTTCCATGGCTTACTCGGGCTCTGCCGTCCCACCAGGACACCTGAGATATCAGCCGGCATGTATGCTGGCCAGTTGGGATCGGGTCTCCCTAATTGTAACCCAAAAGAGATGATATGACCTTACTTAAGGTTTACCCGGATGTCAGCGGCCGCCATTTAAAAAATAAAAAGTATTCAAAAACAGATCTTGGTGTTTTGGATGCTTCCAAGGGCAGAGGAGGGATTTGTGGTCTGGGGATTTTTATTTTTTCACATTAAAAAATCAAGAAAGTTTATCTTTTCAAAAGATTGCATTTGAAAATCCGCTGTGGAAATACCGTGTGGCAAACAAAATTTAAAAAAAAAAAAAATATATATATATATATGTAATTTTCTAGCAAAAAAAAAAAAACACCTGATTGTTACATGTGAACAAAAAGTGCCGGAAAAGAGGACATCCTCTTGGGTGGGATGGAGAGAGAGGACATGCCTCCGGGTGGGATGGAGGAAGAGGACGTCCCTGATCTTCAAGAAGTTAAACCTGCATACGGACTCTTTTATAAATATGATGTCTAAAGCCCCGATTACTTTTAGCTATGGGATTCTAACTAGACCAAAAGGTGCCCAGCAATGCCACCAGGTTACGACTTATATTAATAATACACTAGCAACAATAAGACACATTGAAAAAAACTAAGAAAATGGAGCCAGAGACCAGACCACAGCTGGAGTTTATTACATTTATTCCACTGCAAACATTTTCCCACACACATGATCTAAAGGTGAGTTAACGAGAGTGAACTTTCTGGTGTTTGATCAGATGGGTGGTTTGGGCGAAGGCCTTTCCGCACACCAAACAAATAAATGGTTTTTCCCCAGTATGAAGTCGCTTGTGTCTAATAAAATTTGATCTATCTATGAACTCCTTCCCACACTCCGAGCAGGCAAAAGGCTTTTCCCCCGTGTGTATCCTCCGATGTCTGTTAAGGTACGACTTGTCCAAGAACTTCTTGCCACAGTCGGAGCAGGTGAAGGGTGTCTGGCCTGTGTGCGCTGCCCTGTGTCTCACAAGCGAGGACTTGTCCAGGAACCCTTCGCCGCACTCAGTGCAGGAGAAAGGCATCTCCTCCGAGTGCATTTTCTGATGACTACGGAGCAGCGACGACCAGGCGAACCTCTGACCACACTCTGCGCAGGAATATGGCTTCTCCCCCGTGTGAACCCTGTTGTGACTGCTGAGGTCAGTCTTTGTGATGAAACCTTTCCCGCACTCCGAGCAGGTAAATGGTGCCTCGCCTGCATGAATTTTCTGGTGAGCGAGCAGCCGTGACCTTTCCTTAAAACACTTCCCGCACTCAATGCAAGGAAAAGTCACGCCTTCATGGTTTCTCTGGTGAGCGCGGAGGTGGGAGGACCAGGCGAAACACTGGCCACACTCCAAACACACGTAAGGTCTTTCCCCGGTGTGCATCCTGCGGTGCTGTAAAAGCTTGGACCGGAAGGGGAAATGTTTACCGCAGTCCACACACTCAAATTTCATCTGCCCAGAGTGAGTCAGCTGATGCCTATCGAGAGAAGCCTGACTTGCAAAGCACCTCCCGCACTCCGCACAAGAATACGGCTTCTCCACGGCAGTCTTCTGTCCAGGACTGGATTCTTGCCCAAAGCTTTCGCCACAAGCGGAGCATGAAAATTGGTTCTGACCCGTCAAGACGAGCTCTGTTTTTGCCGTGAAACATTTCCCGCATTTGGAACATATCAAGGGTCCCTCGTCCGTGTGAGTTTCATGGTGGGAGATAAGAGCGGACAATCTTGAAAAACACATTCCGCATTCTGAACAGGAAAACGCGTCCAGCGCTGACTGACCAGAACAAGGTTCCTCAGGGTTACAGTGATCCGGTCCTCTTCCTGAAGATTTTTGAGTGACAGCGTTCCGTTTACAAACTGGAGATGAAAAAGTTCTCCCTTTCTGAGGTTTCCTACGTACTGCTCTGCCTGCAAGCAAGGGGGAAAAAAAAAAGAATTATGGAGAAAGCCATGGGAGAATCGTGGAGGCCAACAACTAAAATAATATAATTTACATAACAGTACAGTTAAGTTTGATTGAAGGTCCCCATTAAGTGCACCTGTTTCTCCACCCTGCATAGACGGGTTCACTCTGAAGGAGGGGGTGCTGGAGGACCTTTCCATTGTAGTATGTTTTACAGGCAACTGAAACAATGCTCAGCTTCACCAGGCCAAAACGTCCCGTGTAACACGACGCAAAAGCTAAACCTCAACCATAACCACAGTAATGTCCCAGAAACAAACCATCGCTGAGGCCGTTAAAAAAAAAAAAAAAAAAAGGTTGAAAGACCAGAGGTTCTGAAACAGCCAAAAGCCACATTTCAGGCCAAATCAGAGGCCTACTGCTAAAGATGTATTAGATGCTGAACTACAATACACCTCCTTGATTAATACAAAAAAAAAAAAAATGAAATAGAAGCATATATGTATATTAACATATATAAGCTCCGGGTGACATAACAGGGACAAAACACGTTGGGCGGAGCCTCCTACATCACTTCCGGGAACTCATTTCTGGTGGGTGGAAAGCAGAAGTATCACGGACACATGCCTATGTGATTTTGCTTGTGTATCTATGCAAGTCACACATTACTGTAAGTGTATTATTGTTTTTAAAAATTGCTTTAATTAAGCAGTGTAACACTATTGGAGGCTGCTTCTCCAGGTTGGCTTACATATATATATATATATACCTGGAGCAAGGGAGGAAGGATCGAAGGGATTTCCCATTGCGTGGAGAGGAGTCTTAAAGGGAAGTGTGCATGCTACTCTGGGAAATAACCAAGTTAAGTTGGTAAAAAAAAAAAGCGCAATAGACCCACTTACTTACACTAAGGGGTCATGGAACCATTTTTGGTCTCCATAGCGTGGGAATCATTGTATCAGAATAATGGAAATACTATTTGTAAAAACTATTGTGGCCTGGTGGCAAGGAAAAAGGTCTGAGGTTCCTTCAAGGGTCTTACCTATATACACCATTAGCCATAACATTATGACAGGTAAAGGGAATAGCATTGATTCTCTCATTAAAATAGCACTGAAAGTGGGTGGGATATATTAGGCAGAAGGTGAACATGTTGTCCCTGAAGCTGATGTGTTGAAAGCAGAAAAATATTAGTCAGTGTAAGGATTTGCGTGACTTTGACAACGACCATATTGTAATGTCTAGACGACTGGGGCAGAGCAACTCCACCACTGCAGCTCTTGTGGGATGTTCCCGGTCTGCAGTGGTCCGGACTGACCAAAAGTGGTCCAAAGAAGGAAAACCAGCAAATCGATGACAGGGTCATAGGCAGGCAAGGCTCATTGATGCACTTGGGGAGCAAAGGATGGCATGTGTAATCTGATCCAATAGAAGAGCTACTGGAGCTTAATTTGCTGAAAACATTAATACTGGTTCTGATAGAAAGGTGTCAGAACACAGATTTGTTGTGTATGGGGGCTGCAGAGCCACAGACCGGTCAGGGTTGCTATACTGTCCTCAGCCAAAAGCTCTTACAACGGGCATGTGAGCATCAGAACTGGACCACGGAGCAATGGAAGAAGGTGGCCTGGTCTGATGAAATTGAAGAATGGTCGAGCAACACGAGTTTGAGGTATTAATTTGGCCTCCAAATTCAATCTAATCAAGCATATGTGGGATGTGCTGGAAAAACAATTCCAATCCATGGGGTTCCCACCTTGCAACTTACTTAAAGGATCTGCTACTGATGGCTTGATGCCAGAAGCCTCAGCATACCTCCAGAGGTGTAGTGGCGTCCATGCCTCAATGGGTTATGGTGGGTGGTCATAATGCTATGGCTAATCTGTGTATATGTTATGCTGATTGTTACGCAGACTAATCTCATCTCGTTTAAAGAATCCATAAAGACAATAGGTGGATATGTGTGGTAGATGGGAAGGTGGTTCCATCTCTGGACTAGCAACACACAATTTAATGATGTGTAGCTGACATGTGGGGGATTTGATGAGGTCTTGGATTTCCCCGCTGAGCACCTGATTGAAGAAGAGCAATGAACTGCTGCAGAGACAGAACTCTGTGAATCGTCTCTGAATGTCATGTTTATTACTAACCTGTGCTGCTCTCTGTAGGAATGTCCTCCTCCTCCTTCACCACTACCGGGATTATGATCTCCTCCTCTTCTGATTCCTCTTTCACCAGAACATTGATGTCCATCAGGTTTTCAGCCTAAAATGTTAGGAAATGTAATCATAAATATTAGTATAATGTATACCTGCCAATTGCTAATGCGGTACTCAATTCCACCTACCTGACCACGGTAAGGGGTGGTGTGACCTTCCTGTGTGGAATCCTGGGAATACAGAGGACGCGGAGATCCTTCTGGTGGAATCCAATTACTGGATCCATCTGTAGGAAACACACACACTGACTGAATACATTGTTTCTATGAGTTCATCAGAAGATGGGGGGGGGGTCTCTATACTGCTCTCTCCTTTACAATAAAGTCTCCTCTTACCCGGTGATGTGAGGGGCGGCTCATTCTCCATAATAATGTCCTTGTAGAGATCCTTGTGTCCTATTAAGTTCTCCCACTCCTCCATGGAGAAATAGGTAGTGACATCCTGACACCTTATAGGAACCTGACACACACAATGATACAGTCACCATCCAGACACATCCCTTGTCTGTTACTGGATAATGTCCCAGAATTCCCGGCACCGCTCACCTTCCCCGTCAGCAGCTTATTGATCTTCTGGGCGTCTTCTAGAATTATCTTGTCTAAGGAAGTGAGATGGAGGCACTGTGATGCTGATAGCTCCTGCTTAGGTTCTCGGGAAGCCTGAGGTCACCTCTTCTTTCCACTCCTCTTTTGAAACCTGTGTATGGAGAAATCTGAATGAAGAAAATGTGGATAGCAGAATTGCCATGTTCAGATTTTAAAGAGTTCTTTATCAGTTATTGTCCATGTTATGCTCTCCTATGATAGGATGTAGAGGGGTTCAAACATGTTCCATAAGTAATAAAATACAGCAAAACTTAGTCTGAACTTTCCCTTTATCATAACCTAAAGCTGCAGCTGACTGGTCTGGCTAGAGTTGTGACTCCAGAAGTGGTGGCCATAATAGGGCTATAACCAGAGGTCATAATCTTAACTATCATGACCCTGATCTTGCCAGGATTGTGTTGCTTGTAACTCCAACAATGAAGGCCATGATCTAGCCAGACTTGCCCAAGTCACAGCACCTAGTTGGGTTCCCCTGATCTGGCCAGGGTTGTCATAGTAGTAACTTCAACAACGAAGGCCATGCCCTAACTGGCCCTGTTTGCAGGGCTATCAACTAGTTAGACTTTCCCTGGTTAAACTTGATCTATGGTCGGCCAACTCTGATGAGGCTTGTGTTGGCAGTAACTCCAATGATGGAGGTCATAATCCATTTAGGGTTGTCTGATCAAAGCTTATGTATGGTGGTCCTTGTCTGTTTGGGGTTGGGTTTCCTCAAGCTTCAGCAATGATGGCCATGATCTAGCCAGACTTGCTTGCCCAAAGTCAAAGCAATAAGTATGGTTCCCCTGATCCGGCCAGAGTTGTGATGGTAGTAACTCCAACAATGAAGACCTGGATCTAATTGGCCCTGTTTCCAGGCCTATCTACCTAGTTAGACTTTCCACGGTTACAGCTTGATCTATGGTAGACCAACTCCGACCAGGGTTGTGTTGGCTGTAACCCAACAATGGTTGCCAATGCCATGATCCAACTAGAATAGTCTGGTCATGGCCTATGTATGGTGGCCCTCGTCTGCTTGGGGTTGGGTTTCCTGGAGCTCAGCAATGATGGCCATGATCTAACTTATAATTTTCCCAGACCCATATACATAGCTAGACTTGCCCTGGTTACAGCCTTATCTAAGCTGGACCAACTCTGGCCAGAGTTGTGTGGGCTGTAACTCAAAATGATGGTGGCCATGATCCAACTAGAAGTGTTTGATCACCTATATTTGGTGGCCCTCATCTGCTTAGGGTTGGGTTGCTTGTGGCTCCAACAATGATAGCCATGATCTAGCTAGAACTGGCCAAGTCACAGCAAAAAGTATAGTTCTCCTGATCTGGCCAGGCACATCTACATACCTAGACTTCCCCTGGTAAAAAAAAACCTTAGCTAAGCTCCGGAGGGGTCAGAGTGAAATGCGTTGGGGGCGTGCCCTGGTTGGCGTCCAGGCTAAGGTTACCACTCTACTTACCACTAGGACACCTAGATGTGCAACCTTTAGGGGCCACGCACAGATGAGCAGTAGGGCTCAGGTCCCAAAAGAGCTTTGCGGCGCTTGCACCGGTTCCAGCACAAGCGCGAAGACGCGCCAGGAAACTTCATGTTACTTTATTTGCGCATGCGTGGAATATCACCTGCACCAGTGTAGCAGTTCTGATGGGCATTCTCGGAGAAGAAGGCCAGTCGCATGCGCCATAATGGCAGTGCCCTGTGGGCGGCGGAACCAACTGTGAGGTGGACAGAAGCTTATATTAAATAATTTATTATAAATCTCCTCCACCAATAATGGAACCCAACGCTCCGCTCCATCAATCCCCAACATGGTCAACACATCGCTGTACGGAGGAGGCGGGAGGAACTCCGACCAACCACTGCGGGAATAATCACTTCCAGGGACAGAACCCCCCCACCTTTCCTGGGATTGGCACACAGACAGGCCACGCTGCAGGGGGTTGATTTTTAGGGACAGACCCACATTATAAAGACCTGTCCCTGGAAAGGAGATACAATCCCCCCAACTCCGCCCATAATGAGGACAATGCACTCACCAACCTCCCCTCTGCTCACTCCACCAGCACAGGAAACATCTGCACCACTTCCGGTGCTCAGCTCCCCACTTCCGATCGACGCTGGCGGCCATGATGGATGTGTCAGGGGCGTGAAACGCACAACCCGGAAGTAAAGGAAGAGCGGAGTCCGGGAGAACCCCAGGGATCTCAGTGTAGGGGGTGGGGAATTCTCCGCTCCGAGGGGCTCCACGCTGTGAACGAAGGACGGGCTCTTATGAGGGTTTTTTCCTATTAGACGGCGACTTCTTGGTTAGGGCCAAAGTCCTGATAGGTCTGAAACACTAATCTCAGTTTTTTCTTCTTCTTCCGGTCCATGCGTTCCACCAACCCTTACTTCCTTGCGTTTCACTGAGCTTACTGTATAGTACAATAGCGCCACCGTGCGCTCATATTTAGAACTGCAATTTTCGCATGACTCATAAAGGACATCTAGTGGCCATCTTTAGTATTGCAAACATTCTTTTTAATGCTCGCCAGCTTGTGAAAAATTATAAGCACTGCAGCTGTAATTACCAATACGCCACCGTGTGGCCATGACTAGAACTGCAGTTACTAATATAGTCCTCCCCTTGTGGTGATTATCAGAACTGCAGTCGTAATTATTCATATGTTAGAGAGCGCTGCTACACTGTTGGAACTGCAAACGTGTGCCGCCTTGTGGTTGTATATACTGCAGTAAAAATTTTTTTTGCAAAAGCGCTACCGTGTGGTCAATATTGGAACTGTACTAATTATTATTATTACTATTATTAGCATTGATTATTATTATTATCATCACCATGATTATTATTATCATTAAGTATTATTCATGATAATTATAATTATTTGCGCCACCATGTGGACGATACCAAAACTAAAATCAAATTGACAATTTTTGCAAAAGCGCTACCGTGTGGTCAATGTTAGAATTGTACTACTTATTATTATTATATTTATTATCAATAATTATTATCATCATCATTAATATTATCACTAATTATTATTAGTTATTTATTATTATTATTATTTGCACCACCTTGTGGGGGATATCAGAACTACATCTCTCGTTGTCAGTAATTAATTAATAATAAAGTACTTTATTAAATAAAATTAAACAAAGTAATAATAAATGAGCATGTAAAATAATAATAATGCACTAATTGACCATAATGCAATTAATTAATAAAGTACTTCATTAAATTAAAATACAATTAAACAAAGTAATAATAAATGAGCACGTAAAATAATAGTAATAACATAATACATTAATTGACCATAATGCAATAGAATGCAAAAAAAAGTGCGGCACCGTGTGGCCATGCTTAGAACTGAAGTCACTGATATAGTCCTCCTCCTTGTGGTGATTATCAGAACTTCAGAAGTAATTATTCGTTTGTTAGAGCTCTACTGTGTGGACACTGCTGGAACTGCAGCTGGTAATATTTATACGTGTGCCACCTTGTGTTTGAATATCAGAACTGCAATAAAAAATGACCAATGTACCAGACCGCCATCGTGTGGTCAATGTTGGAACTGTACTACTTATTATTAATGCCATTAATTATTATTATCATCATTTCTATCATTGTTATCATTAACTATTAGTGATAATTATTATTATTTGCGCCACCATGTGGACGATATCGGAACTACAATCAAAATTACCATTTTGAAAAAGCACCACTGTGTGGTCAATGTAAGAACTGTACTAATTATTATTATTATTAATAATTATTAGTAGTATCATTATTATTATTATCCCTAATTATTATTATTATTATTTATTTTATTATTTGCGCCACCTTGTGGAGGATATCAGAACTACATCTGTCGTTATCAGTAATTCATTAATAATAAAGTACTTCATTAAATAAAAATAAAATTAAGCAAAGTAATAATAAATGAGCATGTAAAATAATAGTAATACATTAATTAACCATAATGCAAAAGATTGGAGAAAAAAAGGTGCGCCACCGTGTGGCAATGCTTAAAACTGCAGTTACTAATCTAGTCCTCCGCCTTGTGGTGATTATCAGAACTGCAGAAATAATTATTCGTTTGTTAGAGCTCTACTGTGTGGACACTGTTGGAACTGCAGCTGGTAATATTTTATACGTGTGCCGCCTTGTGGTTAAATATCGCAACTGCAGTAAAAAGGACCAATTTGCAAAAGCGTCACCGTGTGGTCATGTTTAGAAATGCAGTTGCTAATTTAGTCCTGCGCCTTATGGTGATTATCAGAACTGCAACCATAATTATTCGTATGTTAAAACGCCTCTGTGTGGGCACTGTTGGAACTGCAGCTCGTAATATTTAATACGTGTGCCGCCTTGTGGTTCAATATCAGAACTGCAGTAAAAAAAAATGGGCACTGTGCCAAAGCGCCACCGTGTGGTCAATCTTGGAACTGTAATAATTATTAGCATTAATTATTATCATCAATGATCTCTATCATTATTATTATCATTAATTATTATTAGTGATGATTATTATTTGCACCACCATGTGGACGATACCAGAATTACAACCAAAATTACCATTTTGCAAAGGCGCCACCACGTGGTCAATGTTTGAACTGCACTAATTAATATTATTATTTTTATTATCACTAATTATTAATAATTATTATTATTATTATATGTGCCACCATGTGGAGGACTTCAGAACTACTTCTGCGGTTATCAGTAAATAATAATAATAAAGTACTTCATTAAATAAAAATAAAATTAAATAAAGTAATAAGAAATGAGCTTGTAAAATAGTAATAACAATTATACATGAATTGACCATAATGCAATAGATTGCAAAAAAAAGGTGCGGCACCGTGTGGCCATGCTTAGAACTGCAGTTACTAATATAGCTCTCCGCCTTGTGGCGATTATCAGAAGTGCAGAAGTAATTATTTGTTTGTTAGAGCGCTACTGTGTGGACACTGTTGGAACTGTAGCTGGTAATACGTGTGCCACCTTGTGGTTGAATAGCAGAACTTCAGTCTAAATGCCACATTTGCAAAAGCGCCACCGTGTGGTCAATGTTAGAACTGTACTAATTATTGTTACGATTACTATTATCATAATTATAATAATCATTATTATGATTAATAATTATTATTTATTATTATTATTTGTGACATTATTATGAAGGATATCAGAACTACATCTGTGGTTATCAGTTATTCATTAATAATAAAGTACTTAATTAAATAAAAATAAATATTACACAAAAAAATAATAAATGGGCATTTAAAATAATAGTAATACTAAAAATACTACCATGACCATAATGTCAATAGATTGCAAATAAAATAAAAACTGACAGGGGTTATAACACTTCAATACTCTATCCATAAAGGTTTTCCTTTAGTTCTAAGTTACAGAAAGCGCTACTGCATGTCAACTGCATGTCAACTGCAGCTCCAAACAATTCATTATGGATATGCGCCACCTTGTGGTAAGTGTCAACACTACAAGCATAATAATTAAACATGAAAGGCCGCCACCTAGTGGCCTTAATTAGAACTGCAGCATATGAAGTGTATCTGCCGCCACCTTGTGGTAAATACCAGAACTGTAGTTGCAAATATCATTATGTAATTACAACCGCCACTGCATGGCCATTGACTCAATATTTATTACTTATATGCGGTTTTTGTGAAGGTCCGCAGTTCTGAAAACTGCACATGAGTAATAAATATCAAGTCAATAGCCATGCAGTGGCGATTGTAATTACAAATTTATAATTGCAACTACAGTTCTGGTATTTACCACAAGGTCATACGCTGCAGTTCTAAGGATGGTGGAGTGAGAACTGCAGTTATGAATTGTTATATTGCTATAATTATATCAATATCATTTATATGACCCAATGGCACCATCTTGTGGTCATTGTTAGAACTGCACTAATTTTTGCGACATTGTTTACTAGGTTGTATAATTAGGAAAAACAAAATGGGAAAAATTCGTACTATACAGACCAAAAAAGGAGCAAAGGTTTGTATATAAAATCAGAATTTCATTGTATAACAAACAATGTTAAAAACAATTCATACAAAAGTGAATAAAACCCATTGAGCAGTAGTATTGAGCTATTGTATTCTGTAGATACACCAGAATGTTAGTATATCTTTTGTCTGCTAGTGCTGGTAAAAGATAGTCTTCATGTGCATTCACAGAGTACAATAGCTCAATACTACTGCTCAATGGGTTTTATACATTTTTGTATGAATTGTTTTAACTATTTTGTTATACAATGAAATTCTGTGATTTTATATACAAATCTTTGCTCCTTGTTTGGCCTGTATAGTCCAAATTTTCCTTTTTGTTTTTTTCCTAATTATACATAATACAGACGATGGTCTGAAGTACCACTATATACTATTATGTTTACTGGATTGTAGCGAGTCCTTGTGGTCATTGCCAGAACTACAGTTGTCACATCTATGTCCCATGGGAGGGTTTGTTTTTACCCTCCCTCCTGTTGAATGCCCCCACAGCAAGCACTTGCTATGGGGGCACCCGAGCCGAGCTCCAGTGTCACGTATCCATTCAGACACGGAGCTGCAGTTCGGCTCTGCCCCCTCCTCTCTCCTGGTTGGCTGGGTTTGATTGATCGATACATATGAAGCCAAAATACAGGAATATTATTATTACTATTATTATAAAACTCCCCCAATCTATAGAATATGCGGGCCAGTCCCTATTTGTGGCTGCAGTCTACACAGTGACCACAAGGTCGTCCGGGGACTTTCTCTCCTGATTGGTTGAGACACAGCAGCGGACCCATTGGCACCCTTTGCTGTGTTTCAGCCAATCAGGAGGGAGAGTCCCGTGCAACTGAGGCATTCGTGGACATTGCTGGATAGAGATGGGGCTCAGATGTGCATTTGGGGGGTTGAGGAGGGCTGCCGCACACAGAAGGCTTTTTATCTTAATGCATTAAAGGAGTTGTAAACCTTTGTGGTGTTTTGCCTTAAAGTATTTGTTAAGGCCTTTATATAATTCACTGCCAGCCTCTCTATTAGTAGCATAGCACACTATGTAAGTTGTTTTAAAAAGCACTGTGCTGTGTAATCTGTTCTAAGGGACCGGGATCTGTATTATTTATTTTTTTGGGTTATCAAACACTTTGTGAAAACTCTTCTTTGCTGCAGCAGCCCCCCCAGACCCCCTCCTTTTACTTACCTAAACCCAATCGTTACAGTGTTGAGGACGAGCCCAGCAGCTCCAGCCGCAGTCTCGGGTCCTCAATGGATAGATTGATAGCAGCAGCAGCCATTGGCTTCTGCTGCTGTCAATCAAATCCAGTGACACAGGAGCTGGGGGCGGAGACGAGTCCTGCTGTCTGTGTCAAAGGACGCAGCAGCAGGACTCGGGAGTGCGCCCGCGTGGGTGCCCCCATGGAAAGCGGCTCTCCGAAGAGGCACTCGATGAGGAGGAGGAGCCAGGAGACCCCAGAAGAGGAGGATTGGGGCCACTCTGTGCAAAACCCTTGCACAGAGAGCAGGTAAGTATAACATGTTTGTTTTAAAAAAAAAAACACAAACTTTTACAATCACTTTAACCACTTCCCGACCAGCGCACGACGATGTACGTCGACAGAATGGCACGGGCAGGCATATTGGCGTACATGTACGTCCAATATTCGTTGCCGCCGTGCCATCGGGAGCGCGCCGCCGGCGGCGCGCTCCCGCGCTGGTCGGGACCCCCGTGAGTCCGGTCGCGGGACCCGCGGACTCGATCGCCGCGGGCATCCCCGCGATCGTCTCACGGAGCGGCCGAATGGAGGAAATGCTGTATAAACAACATTTTTCCATTCTGCCTAGCAACTAGTGACGCTGATCTCTGCTCCATGTGATTGGAGCAGAGATCAGTGTACACTAAATGAAAGCCCAACCCCACCACAGTTAGTAACACACCCCTAGGAACACTTAACCCCTACACTGCCACCCACTGGTTAACCCTTTTGCTGCCAGTGTCATTTACACAGGAATCACTGCATTTATATAGCAGTGATTACTGTATAAATGACAATGGTCCCAAAAATGTGTCAAAAATGTCCGATGGGTCCCCCACAATGTCGCAGTCACAATAAAAATCGCAGATCGCCGCCATTACTAGTAAAAAATAAAAAAATAAAAAATTATTAATAAAAATGCTATAAAACTATCCCTATTTTGTAAACGCTATAACTTTTGCGCAAACCAATCAATAATCGCTTATTGCGATTTTTTTTACCAAAAATATGTAGAAGAATACGTATCGGCCTAAACTGAGGGAAAAAAATGTTTTTTTATATATTATTTATTATTACAAAAAGTAAAAAATAATGCGTTTTTTTCAAAATTAGCGCTCTATTTTTGTTTATAGCGCAAAAAATAAAAACCGCAGGGGTGATCAAATACCACCAAAAGAAAGCTCTATTTGTGGGAAAAAAAGGACGTTAATTTTGTTTGGGAGCCACATCGCACGACCGCGCAATTGTCAGTTAAAGCGACGCAGTGCCGAATCGCAAAAAGTGGTCTGGTCTTTGACCAGCAAATTGGTCCGGTCTGAAAGTGGTTAAGATAAGAAAAATAAATAAAATAAGAAAATAACTTCTGCCTTTACAACCGCTTTAAACCAAAGAAACACAGGAGCCGAGTGTAAATGTAGACAGAGGGGGGAATATCAGAACTTTAGACTCACTCAAAGCCACCAAAGAGTGCCACCTTGTGGTCACTGTGTAGACTGCAGTCATAAATATTATACAGGATTTATATAGCGCTAACAGTTTACTCAGCGCTAACAGTTTACGCAGCACTTTACAATATAAATAGGGACTGGCCTGCATATTCTGTAGATTGGGGGAGTTTTATAATAACAGTAATAACAATATTCCTGGTATTTTGGCTTCATATGTATCGGCTCCTATAAACTATTTTCACTATTGGTGATTCTTGCCCAATGAATGTTGGTTGGAACTTCGGTTGGCACAAAGGGAAGCCACCCTCACCATCTGCTAGCGGCCTCACTCATCTGATGCTATTGTAGACCTCTCCATGGACTCTGCTTTGAACTTACACTTACGCTTTGCTCAGACGTACACCAACTTTCCAGACCCGACCTGTAGACCCAGGAACGAGAAGATTGGTGACAAACCAAAAAACAGAGTTTGGGGTAATTATCTTTATTAGACTCTGTGGATAAAAATTCCTACTAAAGTAAAATAAGAACGTTTATTATTTTTACGTCCGACTCTGAAGCGGGATTCTGGAAGCTGGGCTGCGGGTCATGCGTATCCTGATTGCGGTGTGTCTTCCGATCATTTCTATCTACAGCGTGCATATCCTGGTTTCTTGACTCGGCAGTGTGCGTTTTCCTATCTCCGGCTTCGGCCTCATGTGTTTTCCTATCTCCGGCCTCGGCCGTGTGCGTTTTCCTATCTCCAGACTCGGCTGTGTGCGTTTTCCTATCTCCGGCCTCGGCCGTGTGCGTTTTCCTATCTCCAGACTCGGCTGTGTGCGTTTTCCTATCTCCGGCCTCGGCAGTGTGCATTTTCCTATCTCCGGCCTCGGCCGTGTGCGTTTTCCTATCTCTGGCCTCGGCCGTGTGCGTTTTTCTATCACCGGCCTCGTGTGTTTTCCTATCTCTGGCCTCGGCTGTGTGCATTTTCCTATTTCCGGCCTCGGCCGTGTACGTTTTCCTATCTCTGGCCTCGGCTGTGTGCATTTTCCTATCTCCAGTCTCGGCAGTGTGGGTTTTCCTATCTCTGGCCTCGGCCGTGTGCGTTTTCGTATCTCTGGCCTCGGCTGTGTGCATTTTCCTATCTCCAGCCTCGGCCTTGTGCGTTTTCTTATCTCTGGCCTCAGCTGTGTGCATTTTCTGGTGTTTCTCCAGATACACCTTCAACATGAAGTTCTTCCCACAATCGGCACATGAGAATGGCCTCTCCTGGGAATGGACTCTCATGTGCGAAGCCAGATACGACTGGTGAAGGAAGGTTTTGCCGCACTCCGAACAGGGAAAAGATTTCTCCCTTGTATGGACCCTCTGATGTGTGGCGAGGTGCGACTGGTGGACGAAGCATTTCCCGCATTCCAGGCAAGGAAACGGCTTTTGGTCCACGTGAAAGCTGCGTAGGTGAGCATTGAACTGTCCTTTTAGGGTGAAACATTTCCCGCACTCTTCACAGGAGAACGGCTTCAGTCCCGAATGGACCTTTTGGTGACTAATGAGCTCGGCCTTGGTAATGAACCGCTTCCGACACTCCGTACACTCAAAAGGGCGCTCTCCCGTGTGGAGCTTCTGGTGTCTTTGAAGGGGTGGTAGCTGTTTGAAGGCCTTCCCGCATTCGGCGCACGAGAACGGCTTCTCTCCAGTGTGCACACGCCGGTGAGTTCGAAGCTGCGACTGGCCTGTGAACCATTTGCCACAGTCCGGGCAGGGAACCGCCCCGTCACCGGTGTGAAGCCTCTGGTGCAAAGCCAACTTTTTGCTGCTCGGAAAACATTTTCCGCAGTCAGGGCAGGGAAAAGGTTTGTCGCCGGAGTGGATTCTGAGATGTTCAATGAGCCTCGACTTAAACGGGTATCGTTTCCCGCACACAGAACAAGGAAATGTGCCCTCCTCTGTGTGAACGATCCTCTGATGAGCGCTCAAAGCGAACTTCCAAATAAAGCATTCCCCGCACTCCTGACACGAAAATGGCTTTTCCCCCGTGTGGACTTTTTGGTGCCGGAGGAGCTGCGACTTCTGTTTGTACTTCTTCCCGCACTCTGGACACATGAAGGGGGTCTCGCCGCTGTGGGACAAGTAGTGTCGACTAAGAGAAGAGTTTGTGGTGAAAAACTTCCCACACTGGGAACATTTATATGAGGACTTCTTATCGTTGTGAACTTTCTGGTGCGCGGCGAGGCACCACTTTGTTTTGAAGGTCTTCCCGCACTTGGAGCAAGTGAAAGGACGTTCGCTGGAGTGAGTCTGCTCGTGCCGGTCTCGGTTGGTCTTCCCTTGGAAACATCTCCCACACACTGAGCACGCAAATGGTTTTTCTCCGGTGTGAACTCTCAAATGAGCCAGGTAATGAGATCTCTGCAGCAAACCCTTCCCGCACTCGGGACATTTATATTTCCGAGGCTTAGGAGCAACACATTCCTCTTCGGGATTAGAGGAAGCTGGTGAGCTGGCTTCACTGGGATGTCCTGGATGGTTTTCTGGGGTGAAGGAATCTTCTGAGGAATCTTGTGGGGTGCTGTCTTCTTCTAGGTCACAATCTTGGGACACAATGTGATGCTCCTGCATGTCTTCACCTGTTAAAGAACACCATATAATTATGCAGAATAACATTTTAGTGTATTAAAACAGTAAGACAGATAATATTCTCGTAATATAAGAAGAGTCTGCACCAAGGCCACCTCATTTCCAAGGACTTGCCAATATAGACTTTATTATGCTACCTGCATACAGCATGTTGGGCTCAATGGCCTACAGTTGACATCTAGAAGCCAATCCATATGATACCAGATTTGTGGGATGGGATTTCTTAGCATGGACTACCTAGTCAAACAGTTCAGCTCACCGTGGAGGTAGCAAGACCATGGTGAGTAGGCTGTCCGGGTTTTCACCTGTTAGGCGTCAAGATACAATAAGGAAAATTGTACCAAAACCCTTCAACATATTTGAGGCTCGGTGTTCTATAAAGGAAACGGCTGACCTATGGCTCCATGTTCTCTAGAGGAACTCAGACTCAGATATGGCGCACTGTTCTCCATAGGGTTTGGTGGCCTCAAGATGGACTCAGATATGGCTTGTGGTCTCTAGAAGGACTCAGATATGGCTCACTGCTCTATAGAAAGGACTCAGATATGGCTTAGTGTTTTCTTGATGGACTCATATATGGCTCAATATTCTATATATGGATTCTGTATATGGACTCAGACAAAGGACTCAGATTTGGCTCAATGTTCTCTAGGACTTAGACATAGCTAGGTGGTCTCTAGAAGGACTCAGATGTAGTCCTGTGGCTTCTAAATGGACTCAGATATGGCTCAGTGTTCTCTTGATGGACATCTAGATGAACTCAGCAATGGTTCATTGTTCTTTAGAAGAACTCAGATATGGCTTGGTGGCCTCTAGATGTACTCAGTGTTTTCTAGGACTCAAAAATGGCTGTGGTCTCTAGACGGACTAAGATATGGCTTACTGGTTTCTTGATGGACTTAGATTTGGCTCAATGTTCTCTTGATGGACTCAGATATGGTTCAGTGGCTTCTAGATGGACTCAGATATGACTGTGTTCTAAAGCAGGATTCAGATATGGCTCAATGGTCTGTAGAATAACTGAGCTATGGCTCGGGGACCTCTAGATGGATTCAGATATGGCTCAGTGTTCTATAGAAGGATTCAGATTCGGCTTGGTGCCCACTAGAATATAACTCAGAATTGTCTCAGTGGCCTCTAGATGGACTCAGATATGGCTCTGTGTTCTCTTGATGGACTCAGATATGGCTCAGTGTTCTGTATATGGGTTCTGTATATGGACACAGACATGGCTCAGTGTTCTCTAGAAAGACCCAGATATGAATCTGTGGCTTCTAGATGGACTCAGATATGGCTCAGTGTTCTCTAGAAGGACTCAAATATGGCTCAGTGTTCTCCATAGCGACTCAAATATGGCTCAGTGTTCTCCATAGGGACTCAAATATGGCTCGGTGACCTCCAAATGGATTCAAATATGGCTTGTGGTCTCTAAAAAGACTTAGATATGGCTTGGTGGTCTCTAGATGGACTCAGATCCATCCAGACATGACTCAGTGTTCTATAGCTATGCCTTGTTGGTCTATAAATAGAATCAGACATGACTCAGTGCCCCCTCAGGCTAACATCAAACATGGCTCACATCTCCTTAGCCAACAGCAGATATGGCTCATTATTATTAATGATTTATATAGCGCCAACAGTTTACGCAGCGCTTTACAATGTATAGGGGGGACGACACAATTACAGTACACTACAAAAGGTACAGGAGGGCCCGGCTCGTAGAGCTTACATTCTAAAGGGAGGGGGTGGTGGTACAAAAGGTAACAGCTGCAGAGAATGATTTGATGGGGGTGGCTCGGGGACAGTTAGGTGGGTGTGGGATAGGCTTCCCAGAATAAATGAGTTTTCAGGGAACTCTTAAAGGTGGACAGGGTAGGGGCTGATCAGACAGACTGGGGCAGGGAGTTCCAGAGGATGGGAGAGGCTCTGGAGAAGTCTTGAAGGCGAGCATGGGAGGAGGTAACAAGGGAGCTAGAAAGCAGGAGGTCGTCGGAGGAGCAGAGGGGGCTCATGATCTTTAGCCTACACAAGATATGGCTCAGTGCTTTCCTACTGACATGACGTATAGACTTGATTTTCAGATGGTATTGGATTTGGCTCACGGTTTCCATCTGGGTATCTGAGTGTCTTTTCTCTTCTTCACTGGACAACCAATAAGTCTTACTGGAATGTCGTGGTATCAATCAATGTGGTGGCAGACAGATCACACCCCCTAGTATCAGAGATGGCTGGTCTGAGACCACCTACCTACTCCTGACTGCTTGTTTTGCATACGGTGAATTTACAGACACACCCACCAGTTGTCTAAGCCCTCCTTAAAATTTTCCGCCGCATGAGATCACAAGGTCGCTGAGAAATGCAAATCTTAAAGGCATGTTCCACCATATTAGGATTAGGATTCACATCTGCAGAAAATGTGACCACCAGAAGACCTACCCGACCCCAAGTCTTCTTCGTATCTAACCTGAGCCAATGGCTGCCAGCGTCTCCTCCTTCTTCATCATCAGTGGCTCCTCGATCTCCTCTTCCTTCACCTCGTCTTTAACGATGACAATCTTGAAATCTGACAGGTCTTCGCTCTGGACAGAGAAAGAAAAGTAAATCTTCTCCTCGGCTCAGTCAGCGGAGGATCTGGAGGTCTGACCCAACAGAGGTGCTCATACATCCACCTGATAGTGGGGGGGACTTTTCCACGGACGACCCTTCCGAGGCGCGGTATCGGCTTTTTCTCTGGAGGAGGTTTTTGAGGAGTCGCAAGACTTTCCACATCTCGCTGTAGGTTTCCCGACATCGTTTTCACCTGCCGGGGAAGAAAAAACTGTTTCTTTAAAGCCCTCATCCCCTGCTCCTGTCACTGGCTTAGTGCCTCTCCCTCCCCCCCCAAGCCAGGTGCAGACATGGAGTATTGCCAGCCCCGGTCATGGATTCAGATTTACAGCACCAGGAGTCTTTGGTGGGCTACATCCACATCTATGTCGATGAGAAGAGGTGGGCGGGGCTGTTTCTTGTTAGAAATAGGTGGGTGGGGCTGATTTTCTTATTATAAAGAGGTGGGCGGGGCTGTATTTAAGATTATGATGACGTGGGTGGGGCTGTGTTTCTCATTATAAACCAGTGGGTGTGTCTGTGTTTTGTATTGTGAAGAAGTGGGTGTGTTTGTGTTTTGTATTGTGAAGAAGTGGGTGGGGCTGTGTTTCTTATTATTAGGAGGTGGGTGGGGCTGTGTTTCTTATTTAATAAGAAATGGATGGAGCTATGTTTCCTATTAGGAAGAAGTGGTGGGAGGGGCTGTTTCTTGGTATGAAGAGGTGGGTGGAGCTGCGTTTCTTATTTAATAAGAGGTAGGCGGGGCTGTGTTTCTTATTATGAAGAAGAACTGGGAGGGACTGTTTCTTAGTATGAAGAGGTGGGCGGGGCTATGTTTCTAATTATGAAGAAGAACTGGGAGGGACTGTTTCTTAGTATGAAGAGGTGGGCGGGGCTATGTTTCTAATTATGAAGAGGTGGCTGGGGCTTTCTTGCTTATTATAAAGAGGTGGGCGGAGCTGTATTTTTTTATTATGAAGATGTGGGTGGGGCTGTGTTTCTTGGTAAAGAGAGGTGGGCGGGCTGTGTTTTTTTTTTTATTAAGAATAGGTGGATGTGTTTCTTATTATAAAGAAGTGGGCGGGGCTGTGTTTTTTTTTATTATAAAGTGGGTGGGGTTGTATTTCTTACTATGAAGTGGAAGGGGTTGTTTATTATTTAATAAGAGATGGGTGGAGATGTGTTTCTTATTATGAAGAGGTGGGCGGGGCTGTGTTTCTTATTTAATAACAGGTAGGCGGGGCTGTTTCTTTATGAAGAGGTGGGAGGGGCGTCTTCTTGGTATGAAGAGTTGGGTGGGGCTGTGTTTCCTATTTAATAAGTGGTGGGTAGGGATGTGCTTCCTATTATGAAGAGGTGGGAGGGGGCGTCTTCTTGGTATGAAGAGTTGGGTGGGGCTGTGTTTCCTATTTAATAAGTGGTGGGTAGGGATGTGCTTCCTATTATGAAGAGGTGGGAGGGGCGTCTACTTGGTATGAACAGGTAGGCAGGGCTGTGTTTCTTATTATGAAGAGGTGGGTGGAGCTGTTTCTTATTTAATAAGAGGTAGGTGGGGCTGTGTTTCCTATTATGAAGGGGTGGGAGGGGCATCTTCTTGGTATGAACAGGTAGGTGGGATGTTTCCTATTATGAAGGGATGGGAGGGGGCTATGTTTCTTATTTATTAGGAGGTAGGTGGGGCTGTGTTTCTTATGATGAAGAAGTGGGATGGGCTGTTCCTTGGTATGAAGTGTTGGGTGGGGCTATGTTTCGGTAAGTGCCCCGGACTGGCCTGTGTTAGTATCTTGAGTTTAGGAGCCGGTGAGGATTCGGGCCCCCGAAGGAAGTCAATTGTGGAGATCAACATCCCCCACAGACCTACGGAGACAAATTTTTGAAGGCACTCCATAAGTCACATGGTCACAAGCTGGTATATGAGGTTTGAGGTGGAGCTCCTCACTGGAGATCAGAGAAACACACTCAACACAAACCGGAAATATCAATGGAAACAGGTCACTACTCACTGATCTCCATCGGAAGCTCCTCCTCCTTACACGGCCGACCATCCCCCACACACCTCTCTTCTACTTCCACTTTATTATTGCTTGGAATGTCCATCTGGAGCTCCGCCTGATACGGAAAGAAATACTAAGTGAGAAATGTGAAGAAACATTCAAAATCTACACAGAGGACATCAACTCCACCTACCTGATGATGGTGAGGGATGGTGTGACCTTCCTGTGTGGAATCCCGGGAATACAGAGGACGGGGACATCTCTCTGGTGGGTTCCCATTACTGGATCCATCTGTAGGAAACACACACACTGACTGAATACATTGTTTCTATGTGTTTATCAGATGATGGGGGATCTAGGTGGAGCCTCCGTACTGCTCTCTCCTTTACAATAAAGTCTCCTCTTACCCGGTGATGTGAGGGGCGGCTGACTCGCCATAATTGCTGGGTGCTCAGCTGGTTGGGGAGTAGAGTGGAATCACCAGGTTGGAGCCCCCGGTTCTTCACACAATGACAGGACAACACCTCCCCCGATCTTCTGGGTGGCTTCTAGAGCCTTCTGCTCTTTGTTCCTGTATGATGGAGGGAGGTGAAGGCCTGGGGAGGGTCATCTGACTTCACTAGAGGAGATCTCTGGAACAAAACAGAAACAGTGATGTCATGTGACCTCCCAGAATCCTCCTCACCTCCCCGGTCAGGTCTGTGTTTTATTAATAGAAATAAGAGTGATGTCATGTGACCTCCCAGAATCCTCCTCACCTCCCCGGTCAGGTCTGTGTTTTATTAATAGAAATAAGAGTGATGTCATGTGACCTCCCAGAATCCTCCTCACCTCCCCGGTCAGGTCTGTGTTTTATTAATAGAAATAAGAGTGATGTCATGTGACCTCCCAGAATCCTCCTCACCTCCCCGGTCAGGTCTGTGTTTTATTAATAGAAATAAGAGTGATGTCATGTGACCTCCCAGAATCCTCCTCACCTCTCCGGTCAGGTCTGTGTTTTATTAATAGAGATAAGAGTGATGTCATGTGATCTCCCAGAATCCTCCTCACCTCTCCGGTCAGGTCTGTGTTTTATTAATAGAGATAAGAGTGATGTCATGTGACCCCCCCAGAATCCTCCTCACCTCTCCGGTCAGGTCTGTTTTATTAATAGAGATAAGAGTGATGTCATGTGACCCTTTCGTTACAGTGGACCTGTCATCAGACATGCATCTTGGTTCAGCATGCTCGGTAATGTATCCATGTCCACCTTCCAGGTATTTATTACCCCTTACAGAGATGACGCCCCCTGACAATGCCTTCATCTTCTTTTCTCTGCAGAAGGATGGCACCATATTTGTTCAGGGATCATCCAGGTTCACCATCTTATTCTAGGCACAGTCACTGACCGGAGGTCAATGGTGGCTTTTAGAGGTAAAAGGTGGTGCCATTCTTTTGTTGTATACTGTGACTGGTCAGTTTACAATGTTACAGACAGGTCCACTTGAAATGGACTAAGTAGGTTGACACTGATTGTAATTACACCACCTGGCTGCAGACTGGAGATCATTTTATGTCCCCCATCCACTATTTGACCTAAAACAGGAGTAAGAATCAGCAACCAATCAGATGTCACCTGTCTGGAAACAGAACTACAAAAGCTGGCCTCTGATTGGCCGCACTATACTGTATAGTTACTGCGCACAGAAAGCTCAATAGAAGATACTCACCACTTTTCCCTCTTCTAGAGATGCACAGGAAATGCCAGCCCCGCCTTCACGTCTTTCCCCCCCGCCCCTATTTCCGCCCTCTTCGCTTCACTGCCCTTTCCCACATCTAACATGGCCGCGCCGCTACCGGAAGTCGCTGTGACAGCCAGTAACGGTGGCGAACCTCCCGTCTTTCTTCTTAAAATGTAGTCACCCCGGGTAAATGGAACGAAGTCCGCCGCACACCGGTGTAGTGTCACAGTTTGATGCCTATCACAGGATGGTGCGGAAGTGACGTTGTTGCGTACTGCGCATGCGCGATGCGCTCCAAACGCTCGCGCCGTGCGTTCCAACATAGTTTCGGCAATACAGTTCAGCGAAACCATCACATAATGTTACGGAAGTGATGTTACACACAACACAAACACGGGCCACGTTGTTGCGTACTGCGCATGCGCGATGCGTTCCAAACACTTGCGCCGTGCGTTCCAACATAGTTTCGGCAATACAGTTCAGCGAAACCATCACATAATGTTACGGAAGTGAAGTTACACACAACATAAACACTGGGCCGTTCGTTACAACACTAATACTTCCCTTGTTACCTAGTAGGTTTTGCATTGCTGGGACTTGTAGTGCCTATCCTGAGCTACATGCTTCAATGTTCAGTGTCCTCATCCCTATCCCCATGCTTCAATGTTCAGTGTCCATCCTTATCCCCGTGCTTCAATGTTCAGTGTCCTCATCCTTATCCCCGAGCTTCAATGTTCAGTGTCCATCCTTATCCCCGTGCTTCAATGTTCAGTGTCCTCATCCCTATCCGCGAGCTTCAATGTTCAGTGTCCTCATCCTTATCCCTGTGCTTCAATGTTCAGTGTCCTCATCCCTATCCCCATGCTTCAATGTTCAGTGTCCTCATCCCTATCCGCGAGCTTCAATGTTCAGTGTCCTCATCCTTATCCCTGTGCTTCAATGTTCAGTGTCCTCATCACTATCCCCATGCTTCAATGTTCAGTGTCCTCATCCCTATCCGCGAGCTTCAATGTTCAGTGTCCTCATCCTTATCCCTGTGCTTCAATGTTCAGTGTCCTCATCCCTATCCGCAAGCTTCAATGTTCAGTGTCCTCATCCTTATCCCTGTGCTTCAATGTTCAGTGTCCTCATCCCTATCCGCAAGCTTTAAATGTTCAGTGTCCTCATCCTTATCCCTGTGCTTCAATGTTCAGTGTCCTCATCCTTATCCCTGAGCTTCAATGTTCAGTGTCCTCATCCCTATCCCCCTGCTTCAATGTTCAGTGTCCTCATCCCTATCCGCGAGCTTCAATGTTCAGTGTCCTCATCCTTATCCCCCTGCTTCAATGTTCAGGGTCCTCATCCTTATCCCCGAGCTTCAATGTTCAGTGTCCTCATCCCTATCCCCCTGCTTCAATGTTCAGTGTCCTCATCCCTATCCGCGAGCTTCAATGTTCAGTGTCCTCATCCTTATCCCCCTGCTTCAATGTTCAGGGTCCTCATCCTTATCCCCGAGCTTCAATGTTCAGTGTCCTCATCCCTATCCCCCTGCTTCAATGTTCAGTGTCCTCATCCCTATCCACGAGCTTCAATGTTCAGTGTCCTCATCCTTATCCCCCTGCTTCGATGAGGACACTGAACATCGAAGCATGGGGATAAGGATGAGGACACTGAACATTGAAGCTTGCGGATAGGGATGAGGACACTGAACATTGAAGCACAGGGATAAGGATGGACACTGAACATTGAAGCTCGGGGATAGGGATGAGGACACTGAACATTGAAGCAGGGGGATAGGGATGAGGACACTGAACATTGAAGCTCGGGGATAAGGATGAGGACACTGAACATTGAAGCAGGGGGATAGGGATGAGGACACTGAACATTGAAGCTCGGGGATAAGGATGAGGACACTGAACATTGAAGCTCGGGGATAGGGATGAGGACACTGAACATTGAAGCTCGGGGATAGGGATGAGGACACTGAACATTGAAGCATGGGGATAGGGATGAGGACACTGAACATTGAAGCACAGGGATAAGGATGAGGACACTGAACATTGAAGCTTGCGGATCGGGATGAGGACACTGAACATTGAAGCATGGGGATAGGGATGAGGACACTGAACATTGAAGCACAGGGATAAGGATGAGGACACTGAACATTGAAGCTCGCGGATAGGGATGAGGACACTGAACATTGAAGCATGGGGATAGGGATGAGGACACTGAACATTGAAGCACAGGGATAAGGATGAGGACACTGAACATTGAAGCTCGCGGATAGGGATGAGGACACTGAACATTGAAGCATGGGGATAGGGATGAGGACACTGAACATTGAAGCAGGGGGATAGGGATGAGGACACTGAACATTGAAGCTCGGGGATAAGGATGAGGACACTGAACATTGAAGCTCGCGGATAGGGATGAGGACACTGAACATTGAAGCTCGCGGATAGGGATGAGGACACTGAACATTGAAGCAGGGGGATAGGGATGAGGACACTGAACATTGAAGCTCGGGGATAAGGATGAGGACCCTGAACATTGAAGCAGGGGGATAAGGATGAGGACACTGAACATTGAAGCTCGCGGATAGGGATGAGGACACTGAACATTGAAGCAGGGGGATAGGGATGAGGACACTGAACATTGAAGCTCGGGGATAAGGATGAGGACCCTGAACATTGAAGCAGGGGGATAAGGATGAGGACACTGAACATTGAAGCTCGCGGATAGGGATGAGGACACTGAACATTGAAGCAGGGGGATAGGGATGAGGACACTGAACATTGAAGCTCAGGGATAAGGATGAGGACACTGAACATTGAAGCAGGGGGATAGGGATGAGGACACTGAACATTGAAGCTTGCGGATCGGGATGAGGACACTGAACATTGAAGCATGGGGATAGGGATGAGGACACTGAACATTGAAGCACAGGGATAAGGATGAGGACACTGAACATTGAAGCTCGCGGATAGGGATGAGGACACTGAACATTGAAGCATGGGGATAGGGATGAGGACACTGAACATTGAAGCACAGGGATAAGGATGAGGACACTGAACATTGAAGCTCGCGGATAGGGATGAGGACACTGAACATTGAAGCATGGGGATAGGGATGAGGACACTGAACATTGAAGCACAGGGATAAGGATGAGGACACTGAACATTGAAGCTCGCGGATAGGGATGAGGACACTGAACATTGAAGCACGGGGATAAGGATGGACACTGAACATTGAAGCTCGGGGATAAGGATGAGGACACTGAACATTGAAGCACGGGGATAAGGATGGACACTGAACATTGAAGCATGGGGATAGGGATGAGGACACTGAACATTGAAGCATGTAGCTCAGGATAGGCACTACAAGTCCCAGCAATGCAAAACCTACTAGGTAACAAGGGAAGTATTAGTGTTGTAACGAACGGCCCAGTGTTTGTGTTGTGTGTAACTTCACTTCCGTAACATTATGTGATGGTTTCGCTGAACTGTATTGCCGAAACTATGTTGGAACGCACGGCGCAAGTGTTTGGAACGCATCGCGCATGCGCAGTACGCAACAACGTGGCCCGTGTTTGTGTTGTGTGTAACATCACTTCCGTAACATTATGTGATGGTTTCGCTGAACTGTATTGCCGAAACTATGTTGGAACGCACGGCGCGAGCGTTTGGAGCGCATCGCGCATGCGCAGTACGCAACAACGTCACTTCCGCACCATCCTGTGATAGGCATCAAACTGTGACACTACACCGGACACAAGTCCTGGCCTCTGCATCACTTACTTCCGGCCTGTGCGTTCCACGACGCCCAGAAACCGGAAGTGAACCAAAGGGCAGTAGAGGGAGTGTGAGCTGTGGGGGTATCGTCTATTTTATTGTGGTCCTAGACCGTATACAAAACAATTAGGTGGCCATTTTGTTGGAGTCCAAATGATATATCACAGCATACATACATTTTTTCTGAAGTCCAACACATACTCAGGCGGTATGGATACCAATATACAACCTAGGAGGCCACAAAAGGCTCAGTCTGACACCCACTGGGGACACTACAGGGCAAATTAATGATTTAGGGCTCAGCTTGTCCTCGTTCAAAGGGGTTCCCATTAGAGATGCCACCTCATCCCTTTAAACCTTTTGAATTACACAGGTTCTGAGTCTAATTGAATGCAAGTAAGGCACCAAGTGAGTTTAATTACCACCTTAATAAGCCACAGAACCTGCGTGATTAACATGTGTTCGAGTTTAAAGCGGGAGTCCGCCGGGACTCCGCGTTTTTTTTTTTTTTTTAAAGTCAGCAGCTACAAATACTACAGCTGCTGACTTTTAAAATAGTGACACTTACCTGTCCAGCGTGCCCTGGATGTCGGCACCCGAAGCCGATCTCTAGATCGACATTCGAGTGCTGCCGCCGCCATCTTGGGTATGGGAATCAGGAAATTGAGCCTTTCGGCTTCATTTCCCGGTTCCCTACTGCGCATGCGCGAGCCGTGCTGCGCAATGAGGACGGTCCCCGCTGCCTCTGGGATCTGTGTGTTTCTCAGCAGGCAGCGGGGCACTTGCGGAAGGGGGCGGGCACTTGCGGAAAGGGGCGTAATGTACGCCCCTTTCCGCAGAGAGCTATCCCGGAAGTGGGTGCAGTTACCTGGATTAACCAGGTAACTGCACCCCCCTCTCCCCTGAAAGGTGCCAATTGTGGCGCCGGAGGGGGGGAGGAATCCGATGAGCGGAAGGTCCATTTTAAGGTGGACCTCCGCTTTAAAGGGATGAGGTGGCAACCCTAGTTCCCATGGTGGGAATTTTCCAGGTGACCTGGACAATGCCTCCCTATGTCAGATGGGGTTGGAGGTACAGATCCGAGCGTACATTTCCATGGCTCATCAGGGCAATCCTACAGCGATTGTAGAGGATCCTGTGGAGCAAATCGAGTCCTCAAGTACCCCCAACAGGTCATGTTTTCAGGCTTTCCATTATTTTGCACAGGTGATTTGATCAGTTTCACTGCCTTGGTAATTACCGCAGCCATTTCGAAATCATGAAAACATGACCTGTCGGGGATACTTGAGGACTGGAGTTGAGAAACATTGCCGTAGAGGACAGACATTCTCCCTTCTGTCGCCTTCAGGGGCCATCTGTGGTCACCTAAGGTAACAACAGTACTGGAGACCTATTTATTAATGCGTTCACAAATCAGAAGGATGGTAAATATGACCTTCTGCTCCAGGTTGGAGGGATTTGGTTGACCGAATTGTCTGAGTTGGAAGGGTGTTCAGGACAGAACTCATAGTCTGAATATCCAATAGAATGTGAACACAACGTCTATAAGCCACCGATCCTCTGAGGGCTAGAGACTGGTGGCCATTTAGTCGTTGATGGACAAGGTTCTCGTCCAGTATTAGAAGCTACCATTGGTGTCAGCCATAAGTAGGAAGCTTGAAGCGGGGAAGGCTCACTAAAGTGTGGAGTTCCATTGATGGTGGAGCCTTATGGGGGATATTAGATTTAAGAACAGTTACCTTTCAATGCCACTCATATAGGCAATGTTCACATCTGAGGTTCAGCAATGGCAGCCCACAAATTTCCCTTAGGACAGGTTGGGTGTATCCTATCCTAGGCAAGGCTCCCATCCAGCCTTAGAAGCTACCATTGTCTAACTGAGATGAGCTGGGCTAAATCCAGGGCATGGTGCATGCCTACATCATCACAAACAGGCACATTCCCTCCTGTAGCCCCTCACACTTAACATGCTGAGGTGCATCATCCAGTCTATAATGATTTCAGTCTTCTGCAGCCAGATTAGCATAATGATAAACATTTTTTACTGCAATGAGAAACATTGTGAATGCTTGTTATATCTTGGAAAGGGGCAAAGTATCAGTTTCACTTTAATCCCACCATCTGAGCTTCCTTCCATTCCGACCCTGAAGAATCCACCCTGTAGAAGCCATGAGTCACTCAAGGCTCCATTGATGCTCTCCATGTAATTGTACTGGTTATTGGCCCAGCACTGTCACTGAGCAAATCACTGTTAGGACTTGTTGCGAGACAAACAGTGGGTCAGCTCTGTCTACCTTGCCTCCTCTGCTCTTGTTGGCCAGCAGAGCTCTGGCACTTTATTCAAACATCAAAAGCCAAGGGTACTTTGTTTGCGATAGTTCTGTCAACACTGGATCTGTACTTGATCACTTTTAACCTCAATTTTGACTATAACTAGCCTGTCCATGGATTATTGTCTAGTTTGATGCCTGCCCTGACCTGTCCATGGATAAAACTTACTGTTTGCCACCTGCTCTGATCTTTTCCTGTCCCTGGTTTACAGACAGCCTCTGCCTCTCCCCGATTTACGCTACTGACTGCCTTCAGCCTCAACCTCTGCCTGTCCGACCTCTGCCTGTCTCGAGTTACGATACTGTCTTCAGCCTCAACCTCTGCCCTTCCCCAGGCTACACTACTGATTGTCTTCAGCCTCTACCTCTGCCCGTCCCGGGATTATACTACTGTCTTCAGCTTCGACCTCTGTCCATCCCCGGGTTTACACTACTGACTGTCTTCAGCCTCGACCTCTGCCTGTTCTTGGTTTACGCTACTATCTTCAGCCTTGACATCTGCCCATCCCCAGGTTATGCTGTCTTCAGCCTTGACCTGTCTGTCCCTGTTTTACACTACTAAATATCTTCAGCCTCGACCTCTGCCCATCCCCGGGTTACGCTACTGTCTTCAGCCTTGACCTCTGCCTGTCCTCAGGTTACGCTACAGACTGTCTTCAGCCTCAACCTCTGCCCGCCCCTGGTTTATGCTACTGTCTTCAGCCTTGACCTCTGCCCTTCCCTGGTTTACGCTAGTGCCTGTCTTCAGCCTTGACCTCTGCCCATCTCTGGTTTACGCTACTGTCTTCAGCCTTCACCTCTGCCTGTCCCTGGTTTATGCTGTCTTCAGCCTCAACCTCTGCCCTTCACTGGTTTTCGCTACTGACTGTCATCGTCTCCACCTCATCCAGAGAACACTTTTGCTGCAGTCCGGTATCACAACAGATGTAAGTACTGTGCAGGAACATTCTTTCATAGTAGGCAAGGTCGAAAAAAGACACAAGTCCATCAAATGTGTGTGATTTTATGTCAGTATTACATTGTATATCCCTGTATGTTGTGGTCGTTCAGGTGCTTATCTATCATTGCTCCCCACTGAAACCACTGCTTGTGGAAGGGATATCCACATCCTAACTGCTCTTACAGTAAAGAACCCTCTAAGCAGTTTATGGTTAAACTGCTTTTCTTCTAATTTTAGTAAATGGCCGCGTGTCTTATTAAATGCTATGCAGAAAAGTTTTATCCCTATTATGGGCTCACCAGTACGGTATTTGTACATTGAAATCATATCAACTCTAAAGCGTCTCTTTTCCAGAGAAAACAAGTTCAATGCTTGTAACCTTTCCTCATAACTAATGTACTCCAGTCCCTTTATTCATTTTGTTACCCTTCTCTGGACTCCTAAGGACTGGTGCCCAGAACTGGACAGCATACTCCAGGTGTGGCCAGACCAGAGTCTTGTAGAGGGGAGAATTATCGCTTTATCTCTGAAGTTGATCCCCTTTTTAATGCATGCCAATATTCTGTTTGCTTTGTTAGCAGCAGCTTAGCATTGCATGACATTGCTGAGCCTATCATCTACTACCCTGTTTCCCCGAAAATAAGACCTAGCGTGGTCTTATTTTCGGGAAAGCAGGGTAGCACCCCCAGGTCCTTTTCCATCCTAGATTCCCCCAGAGGTTCTACCCCCAGTGAGTAGATTGCATTCATATTTTTGCCACCCAAATGCATTATTTTACATTTTTCCACAATAAACCTCATTTGCCATGTAGTTTCCCACCCCATTAATTTGTTCAGATCTTCTTGCAAGGTTTCCACATCCTGCAGAGAAATTAGGGAAGCAACGCTCAGTTTGTAATTTCTGTATCTGAGACCTAAAACTCTGGATCTGTACACTGAGACAAGAGAAACGACAGCAGACAGTGATGTGGTCATTCTTGATCTTTATTCCACAACTGATCTACGGCTTTCAGAAAAATTCTGGGCCACCATAATCACAATCCAGAAATTGCTGCAACTGTCCAGTTTAACTTGATCTGCGTTTTCTTCAATTCTCTGTAGGACTAGAAGCAAGGCCTTCAATTTCACGCATCACTTTGTGATAATCAGCTCATTCGAAGATAAGCATATGGATCCCTGGCCGATGTCTGCTTTAGGTTATCCTCAGAGGGACTGCTGCCTCTCGTGTTGTGCTCATTAGGGAGACAACAGACCACCAAAGGTGATTGGTGCTTGAACTAGGCAACACTCCAGCCTACACTTTCATAAGTTCAAGGCTGTTCTATGGCAGCCGATGGCCTTTAGCTAGTGGGACGGCCAACTGAATGAAAGGGATGTAATATCGAGTTACTCAACATAGAGGCCATGGTTTCCTCCAAAGTTAGTTTGAATGCAAAACCGCAACATGAATCTGCTGATGCCGAATTAAACTTGATTTATCCGCCAGCTCTCTGCCGCACTCCGAACATGCAAACGGTTTAATTCCACTATGGAGTCGTTGGTGTCTAAGAAAATTTGACTTGCCTATAAATTCTTTACCGCACTCTGCGCAGGAAAACGGTTTGAGCCCAGTGTGGAGCGGCTGGTGTCTGATTAAACTTGATTTGTCAGCAAACTCTTTGCCACACTCTGAGCACGAGTATGGTTTGATCCCGGCGTGACGCTGCTGATGTTTGATGAAGTTTGACTTGTCCACAAATTCCCTACCACACAGCGTGCACGAGAACGGCCTCTCCCCGGTGTGGATCCTGTGATGTCGCGAGAGGTACGACCGGTCGGAAAAGCCTTTTCCACACTCCGTGCAGGTGTAAGGTTTCTTGTTGGCGTGTGTGGCCTGGTGTCGGATGAGCGTCGCTTCTGCCATAAATCCTCTGCCGCATTCAGAGCAGGAGAACGGCATTTCCACGCCATGAATCTTCATGTGTTTTCGGAGGTGTGAGGACCAGGCGAAGGCTCTGCCGCACTCGCAGCAGGAAAATGGCTTCTCTCCAGTGTGCACCCGTTCATGGCTGGCGAGATTGTCTTTAGTCATGAAACGTTTTCCGCACTCCGTACAGCCGTAAGGCTTCTCGCCTCGGTGGACAGCCTGGTGGGCGACGAGCCGGCACCTCTCTCTAAAACCCTTCCCGCACTCCGGGCAGGAAAATTCTGCATCCGTGTGGGTCTTCTGATGCTTCCGGAGTTGGGCTGCTTCGGCGAAGCACTTCCCACACTCCGGGCAAGAAAAGGGCTTTATCCCAGTGTGGTGTCGCTGGTGCCGGATTAGCTTCCTCTTATCGTCAAACTCTCGCCCGCATTCCGTGCAGGAAAACAGCTTTGTAGCTGTCTGACTTTTACTCTGCTGATAGAAATAGGACTGCTCGGAAAGGCCCGGATTGGTCGGATGCCGATAGATATTTGTGTTAAAGGCATCTGATGTACCCTCACAATTAGAGGGGTACACTTGTGAGTTTGCATAGTGATAGCCAGGGTGTATAATTCGAGTGACTAAATATTCTCCTGAGGAATTGTCCCTGATGGCGTTATCTTCATTGTCGCAATTTGGAGATGATATGACACCACCCTCCAAAGCGTCCATGCTGGATGGGCCACCTGTTATGGTAAATAAAAATACAATTACAAATGAGTTAAAAATAACTAATTATGTGCAGATTAAAGAAATCCAATAAAACCATGTATTATCTGAATTTTGCGTGTGTGTTCTTAATGGAGTTTGTGAGACTTTCCATCTCCCTGATATCCTCAACCATTCTGATCCGTTGTTGTATCTCCATACTGAAGGAACGTTTTTTTTTTTTAAATAACAAACATGTTATACTTACCTCCTCTGTGCAGTTGGTTGTGCACAGAGCAGCCCCGATCCTCCTCTTCTCAGGTACCCCGCTGTGGCTCCTGGCTCCTCCCTACTGCCCAGAGCAAACAGTGTTTTTTCCATTTTCGTATGATAGATTGAACAGTGCTCCGTGAGATGTTCAAAGCTTGGGATATTTTTTTAAAACCTAACCCTGCTTTAAACTTCTCCACAACTTCATCCCTGCCCTTGTCTTGTGTGTTCCTTGGCCTTCATGATGCTGTTTATTTGCTAACATTCTCTAACAAGGTTCTCTGAGGGCTTCACAGAACAGATGTATTTATACTGAGATTTAATTACACACAGGTTTTCAAGGCACTTCAACCTGTGTGTAATTAAATCACGTGAGCGAGCAGGACGCAAATATGCGGCCCCTCTGTGTCAAGGCCCACCAGCTGAAAGGCTGCATATTTGCGTACTCTCGCCACTAAGAGGTAAAAGTGGTGTTCAGCCCAAAAAAAAAGTTAATAGCCAGCAGCTACACATACTGCAGCTGCTGGCTTTTAACAATAGGACACTTACCTGTCCTGGGGTCCCACGATGTCAGAACCACAGCTGATGTTTCCATCAGCTGTCGGGTGTTTCCGCCACCATTGCGGGTAAGGGTACCCAGCAGTGTAGCCTTACGGCTTCACCCCGGGAACGCTACTGCACGTACGCAAGGCCCCGCTCCTCTCTCCTACTGGCCCGGCGACAGGGAGAGGAGAAGGGAGCCCCACGGTGCTGTCACGGGCCGCGCCACGGACTCCCAGAAGTGGGAACAGGATACCTGTCAAAAACAGGTATCCTGTCCCCCCTCTCCCCCGAAAGGTGCCAATTGTGGCATCGGAGGGAGAGAGGAGACAAATGAGTGGTAGTTCCACTTTTGAGTGGAACTCCGCTTTAAGGGCAGAGACTGAAGTGAATGCATAATATGCGTAAACTGTGGGCACTAAATAACTGTAATAATAAAAATAAATAAAAGGGTACATCTCTTGGCAACTGGAAATGTAATAATATAAGGTAAAGAGTCCAGCATGGAGTGATGGCTCCTCAGAGAACACCTACAGGGAACATGCCTCTTCATCATAGAGGAGAGGGGAGAAGATGAGATGGTTGTAATGGTGAATACCTACCCGTTGCAGTCTCTAGAGAATCCTCCTCCTCTTTCACAATGACCGGTATCACCAAATCCTCCTCCTTTAACATCACTGGTATTACTTCTTCTTCTTTCACGATTACCGGTATCACATCCTCCTCTCCTTTTACTGTCATTGGTATCACAATCCCCCCCTTTGCCTCTTTTTCGAAAATGTCGATTTTAAAGTCTCTTAGATTCTTCTTCTGTTTTAAAAAATAAATGAAAAGTCATGGTCCTAGGATGAACCAAGAGGTAGATGTGCAGGCTAACCACAATTGGTTAATGATAAATGCTCAGTCCCACCTACCTGATGATGGTGGGGGATGGTGTGATGTTCCTGTGTGGAATCCCGGGAATACAGAGGACGGGGACATCTCTCTGGTGGGTTCCCATTACTGGATCCATCTGTAGGAAACACACACACTGACTGAATACATTGTTTCTATGTGTTTATCAGATGATGGGGGATCTAGGTGGACCCTCCGTACTGCTCTCTCCTTTACAATAAAGTCTCCTCTTACCTGGTGATGTGAGGGGCGTCTGGCTCGCCATATTGCGGGGGGCTCTCACGACCCTTTTGTCGGTGTTCATCTCTGTGTAGGAAACACACACACTGACTGAATACACTGGGCACAATTCACTAAAGGTTATCGCATGTGTTATGATGGTCACGTGACCACTTAACGCATGCGATAATGAAAATGTCAATTCATTATTGCAACGTATGCGGTATTTAGCGCATACCCCAAAAACGCTTGTGAAATACCGCACAAGAAGGCATTAAAGTCATTTCACAAAAGGAAATAAATAAATGCAGCAATGAAAGTGATTGTAAAGGCAAAAGGTGCATTCTATGCATTAAGATAAAAAAAACCCTCTGTGTGCAGCAGCCTCCCCTAATACTTACTTGAGCCTCATCTCTATCCAGCGATGTCCACAAGTGGCTTGTCAGTCCAAGACCCTGCCTCCTGATAGGATGACACAACAGCGGGCGCCATTGGCTCGTCTCGCGTGCCCCCATAGTAAGCTGCTTGCTATGGGGGCACTCACCAGGAGCTCCAGCCAGGGACCCCGAGGAGAGGAGGATCTAGGCTGCTCTGTGCAAAGCCAACTGCACAGAGCAGGTAAGTATAATAACTTTATTATTTTAATAGAAAAAAATAAAAATAAAACGAGATTTTACAATCACTGTAAGTACTGGTCCAAGCTTGCAATAACTATGGCAATGGTCAGACCCCCCCACCCCAGTAATTGGTTTAACCCCTTCAGATTTACCCCCTTCATGACTAGTCCATTTTTTGCGATACGGCACTGCGTTCCTTTAACTGACAATTGCGCGGTCGTGCGACGTTGTACACAAATAAAATTGACGTCCCTTTTTTTCCACAAATACAGCTTTCGTTTGGTGGTATTTGATCACCTCTGCGGGTTTTATTTTTTGTGCTATAAACAAAAAAAAGACCGACAATTTTGAAAAAAAAAAAAAAACAATATTTTTTACGTTCTGCTATAAAACATTCAATCAAATAAAAAACAAACAAAAAAAAAACAGGCCAATATGTATTCTGCTACATGTTTTTTGCAGCGGACAAATCTGACACTAAGTGACACTTTTTGGGGGCCAGTGACACTTATACTGTGATCAGTGCTTAAAAAAATGCACTGTCACTGTACTGACACTGGCAGGGAAGGGGGTTAACATCAGGGGAGATCAAAGGGTTAAATGTGCTCCGATGGCAGGGATAAGCAATTAGTGGACCTCCAGCTGTTGCAAAACTACAAGTCCCATCATGCCTCTGCCTCTGGGTGTCATGATTGTGGCTGTTGGAGTGGAGGTCTGCTAATTGCACATCCCTGTCCTAGGCAGTGCTTGCTAACTGTGCGGGGGAGGTGCTTTGTTTGGGGGAAGACAAAGATCCGTGTTCCTGCTTAGCAAGAACACAAGCTCTCCATCTTCCCCTCTCACAGAACGGTGGCCTACCTTGTTTACACAGGCAGAATGCCGTTCTTCCTCTCTGAGGACCAACCAGAGGTGCCGACGAACATCGGGTCCGCCGGACTGGCTGATTGGCTCCTGTTGTGTTCAATCACAGCGGGAGTGGGTTGCTGCCAGCATCCGTGTGCGCCCCAGACCCAGTTCACGAAATCACATACATGTATGTGATTTCGAGCAGGAGGGCCGCCCCGCCACAGTATATCCGCAAGGGGCGGTCCCGAAGTGGTTAAAAAATAGGTGGGAAAGTATAAGCTGGAGCCGGTGACAGCTAGATTTTTAGTCAGGAGTGGTTTCTGGAGGCTGGCAGACAGCATGGCAATGAGGATGGAGTTCTTTGAATCCAGTCTTCTAGGAATTTAAAGCAATGCAGAAGAGGAGGAGGATAGTGCACACTGCTGGATCAGTTCACAGATGCTGATATCCTGCAGAAGTTCAGGTTATCCAAGCCACTTATCATGGAGCTGTATACCAACTCATAGGATGCCTTAAGCCCTCAACACAGAGAAGCCGTGTCATACCAGCCATGACTATCTTGCTGGCTGCCTTACCATACGGTTTCATGCGGTATTTGTGGCATACTTTGGAAATACATTCCGCAGCTGAGGGGGGTAATTTTTTTTTCCCCTGCTGTAGCAAATTGGAGCATGATTTCCTGGGGTTTTTCGCCTTCCTCTGGATCAACTGTGGGTGAAGGATTGTGTACAGAGGAACCATGGATTACGAGCATAATCCATTCTAGGAGAATGCTTGTAATCCAAATCACTCGCATATCAAAGCGAGTTTCCCCATAGAAGTCAATGGAAACTAAGATAATTCGTTCCGCACTGACTTCTATTGCATGCAATACTGCATGTGGCCAGAGGGGGGCACGGGAGAGCCTCGGAAATACTTGGGGACAGCTTGGCTGAACTCAGAAACTCTTGGAAAGGCTAGGAAACATTCGGGAACTGAGTATTTCTGAGTGTTTCCGAGCATTTCCTAGTGAATCCGAGTATTTCCGAACTACTCCGAACCGTTTCGAGAGTCACCAGCGCCCCGCACCTCTGGCCAAAATGCGGTACTGCAACACCCCACTGGCTTTAATCCTGCCTGTTTTGCGAGACAACACTTGCAAACCGAGTCAGGATTTAAAAAAAAAAAAAAAAGTTGCTCGTTTTTCAAAACGCTCGTTAGCGGCTTTACTCGTAAACCAAGGTTCCACTGTATATGGGACTGTATTTTTTTATTGAACTAGATGGACTTGTGTCTTTTTTCAACGTGAATATGTAACTAAGCTCCGGCTGGGGGGGTGCGGAGTGAAACACGGTGGCATGGCCTGGCCAGAGTCCAGGCGGAGGTTGCCACTCCATACATCTCTGTAGGACACCATAGATGTGTGACTTCCAGGGTTCTCTCCCTTTCTTCCTTGAACCAAGTGGGGCTCCATCCCCTGTCAGCACTATATCAGCAGCTTCTGATACACTACCTACATACACCCCCCCCCCCCCCCCCATCACATACACTTTGCAAGGTCTCCACTTACCCGGTGATGTGAGGAGCGGCTGGCTCGCCATATTGCTGGGGACTCCCTGAACCATTTTGTTGGTGTTCATCTCTGTGTAGGAAACACACACTGACTGAATGCATGGTTTTATGTAAATATAGGGGAATGGGAGTATAACGGTGCTACTGACAAATGGTTCATAACAAGTAAGGTAAAAAATATAGTTTATTAATACAAAAAATAAATAAAGATATCAAAATAGTTAAAATCAAGGGTAGAGCATATACATAATATATATATATATATATATTGGGTTGCTGGTAACCCACAAGAAAGGAAAAAGGTGGTCACAGGAGGAAGTTGAATCCCAACATGTTTCGCCAATGATGGCTTCCTCAGGGGATAGTGTGAGACCGCCACAAAGATCCAGCTCTAACATGTTAGAGTACTGCTCTCTCCTTTACAATAACGTCTCCTCTTACCCGGTGACGTGAGGGCCAGCTGGCTCGCCATATTGCCGTGGTCTTTCAGAAGCTTTGGGCCAGTGTTCATCTCCGTTCTCCGGATGTGGGGTGAAGGAGTCGTGTTGGGTCCCTGCTCCCGGTCGGTGGACGCGGCACACAAGGACAGTTGTTGGACCTCCCGGCTCAGTGACGATAAAAAGGAGCCTTGCTCAGGGACACTCCCAGAATCCCTCACACCTCCTAACAAATCAACACAAGACTGGCTCAGCTGAGTAGTGTAGGCCGGGATCCAGCCCGTTCCATTTACTGACAGACATCCGAAGACTAACCAATCTCCACCAAACTCGGCTAAATATTGGCTACCTGATCGCAAATGTCCGTCCTGGTCGAATCAAATCTATCTACCGGGTTCAACATCAACGTCTGGGTTATATATAGATTTAGTATTAAATTATTATGCCGTGTATATATGAATAATAACCCCTGAAGCGTGGCACCACCTTGACCTCACGTCTCCTATGCTCCACATGGTGAAACGTACGAATTCCGCAGCTGAAGGGGGTAAATATGGCGCCGTGACCCCGGCTTGGTGTCACCGCCTCCTTCATCTCCTCCAGCCGCAAGTCAGAGGCTCCATTCCATCCATCTCTCTGTATATTCCCCAATATAATCCCATGACACCCATTTCATCCCCTACTTCTCTTCCCTCACCCCACTCGCCAATACCTCCCCTCCTCCTCAGCACCACAACCGGAAACCACATTACCAGCCCCCCACCTCCCGCTTTACTGCCCTTATCCAACATGGCCGCCCCGCCACCGGAAGTCGCCGCATAAGCAAAACCGCAGCGTGCGTCACGCTTTCACTAGTCTCCACAGCTGTGTGACCGACAGCGTGAAGAAAAATGCCACCCTTAATCGCCCGGCGGACACCCCGTAATAGGTCCTGGAGCGCCCGACCACCAATTCCGTTACTGCCCGGATCCAACATGGCCGCCGCGTCAGCCGTTTCCATAGAAACGGAGCGTTTCAAGGTTGTAAAATGAATTTCAAAAGGGGCTTTGAAAGACCTCCTGGGAAGCGGCAGCAGTGTAAGATTTAATAATTCGGGTACTGTTCAGCGTGTGTAATTGTGGACTACAACAAAATGTCCGACATCTATTTACCTCAGAGTTGGACGCTGAATTGGTCTTAGGTGGGCGTGGTTTCCCGCCGTGACTGCGAGCTAGCAATCTCCAGAGGCATAGAATAGGAGGGCGGCCATATTGGGTGAGGGCATGGTGGATAAAGCCGCCATCATAGATAAGGGCACTGTGAAAAACAAATACAAAACGGAGTAAACTGAGTTTGCTGTGAGGGAGTGTAAGAACCTTCCCAGGTGTTCAGTCAATTTACAGCCAGAAAAGTTGATACACCTAAGCTGTCAAACCCCAATAAAATAAAATAGCATTACGCAAAAATGTACCGCACTGCGTCCAAAAACGTAGTATGAGGTAACAGACTGTTCTCCTTGCCTAGAAACCTTAAAAGGTAACCCTTGACCTCACCCTCAAGCTAGCCTCGAAAGCTTAACCCTTGACCTCACCTCACCCTCAAGCTAGCCCTGAAATGTAACCCTTGACCTCACTGTTAAAAATCAACCTCAAAAAACAAAATCATTGACCTAACCCTCAAACTAGCCCCAAAAACATAACACTCAACATCACTCTAAAAATCAACCCCAAAAGCGTAACCCTTGATCTCACCATCAAACTAACCCTAAAAAATTTAACCCTTGACCTCACTCTCAAATGAATTCCAAAACGCAACCCTTGACTTCACTCTCAAATCAGCTACAAAAATGTAACTCTTTATTTCTTTGCAAGAATACACAACACAAGTTACCAGTAACAATCACATATAAGAAACACCTTCCAGTAACCAGATATTCCATTAAACATCATCAATAAAGTACAACATAATATATTCCTGCCATTTTTATAAACAAAACAAAACAATATCAATACGATATCCTAATACACTATAATACACTATCCCTTCCCCATAGCGGTCCTCCCTCTACTCAAAAAAAAAAAAAAAAAAAAAGGTAACAGTTGACCTCACCTTCCACCTAACCACAAAAATATAACCCTTGACCTCACTCTCAATTCAACCCCAAAAAATGTAACCCTTGATCTCAGAACCAAATCAACCCCAAAGATGTAACCCTTGACCTCACTCTCAAATTAATTCAAGAACATAACCCTTGACCTCGCCATCAAATCAACCCCAAAAATGTACCTCTTGACCTTACCATCAAACTAACCCCAAAAACATAACCCTTGACCTCACCATCAAATCAACCCTAAAAATGTACCCCTTGACCTTACCATCAAACTAACCCCAAAGAAACATAAACCTTGGTCTCACCATCAAACTAACTCCAAAAATGTAACCCCGACTTCACTCTCAAACCAACCCTGGAAACGTAACGCTTGACCTCACCCTCCAACTAACCCCAAAAACATAACCCTTGACCTCACTCTCAAATCAACCCCAAAAAACGTAACGCTTGACCTTACTTTTCCAACTAACTCCAAAAACATAACCTTTGACCTCACTCTCAATTAACCCCAAAAATATAACCCTTGACCTCACCATCAAACTAACCCCAAAAACGTAACCATTGATCTCACTCTGAAATCAGCCCCAAAAATGTAACCCTTGACCTCACCCTAATGTCTAACACAATCCTAACTTTAATCCTACTCGTAATACAAATCCAACATCCAACCTGCACCAAAACCTCACCGTCCACACAAGCCCAATGAAAACGTGACCCTAAATATGGTCATTCACCTTCTTCTGCCCCCACACCTAACTGCCACTCAAAGACAAACCAATGGACTTGACACACAGATGAGGAGACATCTTGTAACTTTAAAAACAGTTTATTGCATGTTCCAGGAGCCTCGTGAGGGGCACAGAGAAGAACCTTGTTGTATCACATGGAGGATAATGATAAAATAAAACACTTGAATACAGCTTACTACCTGAGGATGTACCTTAACAGTTCCATCTGTTTTTTAATTGGCTATTCACCATCTTGGGACCAGAATGTCACATACCCTCCTTACGCTATTGTTTTACGCCAGAAAGTTGATTATACTATTTTAGAAAAAAATCGCCAGCGCCCCCTGTGGCAGCATGGAAATCACTGGTGAACAAAGCTGTCCCTTTGTATAAAGCCACTTATGCAAGTAGAGGTGCATTTACCAAGTTTGATAAAGTGTGGGGTGTATGGTTGTCTTCTCCAGATACTGTTTCGGACTGTATTAACTCACTCTCTCAGCTGTATACTTATGGTATATTCCCCAGATGTTTTTTCATAGCTCTGTAGTAGTCCTGACTGGTGGGAGATGGGTGTGGAGATATTATGTGTATCCTGCAGTAAGTGACATGCGGGGGGCGGCATTTCACTGGTCAAGGGTTTTCCTCCTGGTGGGGCCCTGACAAACTTGATGAGGCTACTTTTGTACTGTTATTTTTACTTTCTTTGTTTAGTTTTTCTTTTTGAATTTTGTATGCTTGTTACATGTATGCTGCACATTTTTGTATACTCTTTAAAATTCAATAAACAGAGGTTTACAATGTACCAGAATGCAAATCCGCTGTTGTCATGGTGGCAGGGTGAACTTCAGGGCCTCCACATAAAGCTGGTGCCGAAGTGTCACTCAGCATAAAGGAAAGACGTATGTGGGCTCCAGTCCTTCTCCATGGAGAAAAGAAGGAAGAAGCAACACAGTTGGCAAGTCACATGGATGTGGTAATGGCTGAGTTCAAGAAAGGACCAACACCTGTCCTCCTATTGTCCTTGCCAAGACGTCTTTCTGGCTCCACTGCCCACAGACAAGCAGGGATGGCCCGACATGCCTGGTTTTATTGAGACCTGCTCTATACTAACATTACTGCACTATTACTAAAACCCAACTCCAGTCAAAACTTGGGCAACGTCTTATTGCCTGTGACTCAAACTTCCGTGAAGGTCGAATCTCACCAATGGTGATACAAGTAGCAATAAAAAATAAATTTCTAGTATAGGGAGGGTTACCTTTATTGGGATTTTTGCTGTGAAGGTGTGATTGATATGACAAGACAAAACAAAGAGCACTTAGGCCTGACAGAAGCTTTAACTGTTCTTCAATCAATCCATAAACAAACAAAAAAAAAAGATTTGCCTGGATAAACTGAAAACTTTTTAAATGGAGAAATAATACCAACATCCAGTATCCCATTTTTGGAAGGCTCTGGCCAACAGGTAGACCTTTTGAAGTATTCATAGCCTTCTACACCTGGCTAGAAAGCTTTAGAAACTCAACAGAACTGGTCCACCATTGAGGTTGGTGGAAGGCCTTACTCCTGAAAGAGTTTTTTTTTATTGGATTCTAATTGGCTAGAAGAAAAAAACCACTTTATCTTACAGGAAAGCTTGCTTCCTCCTTGTGAAGGTTCTGATGAGCCACTACATATGCTTCTGTAGCGAAGTGTTCCCCGCACTCGGAGCAGGAGTATGGCTTCTCTTCCAAGTGGACACTGGCATGGTCTATAAGGAAGGTCATCTTGGAGAAAGACTTTCCGCAGTCTGAGCACAAGAAAGGCCGCTCGGATGCGTGAACTCTCCGGTGTTCAATCAGTTCTGACTCCTTTAGGAAGCACTTCTCGCACTCCAAACATGTGTACGTCTCCAAGCCTTCGTGAACCTTCAGGTGGTTCTTCAGTTCTGACTTCTTCAGAAAACTTCTCTCACACTGTGGGCAGGTAAAGCTTGCTCGTTTGTGAATCTTACAGTGCTTAGTCATGGCAGACTTCTGGTTGAAGCTCTTCCCGCAGTCCGGACATGAGAAGGGCCGCTCACCTGTGTGAACCCTTTGGTGTTCGGTCAGGTGTGACTTCTTTAGAAAGCATTTCTCACACTCCGAGCATGCAAACGTCTTCAAGCCTGTATGAACCTTTAGGTGGTTCCTCAGGTCCATTCTTTGCGGGAAGTATTTTCCGCAGTGTGGGCAGGTAAAGGTTTGACCTTTGTGAATCTGGCGGTGCTTAGTCAGGGAGGACTTTTGGTTAAAGCACTTGCCGCAATCAGGGCAGAGGAATGGCTTCTCTCCGGTGTGAATTAGGACATGTGCACTAAGGTGAGACTGGCGCAAAAAGCGTTTCCCACATTCTGGACAAGGGAGGCCTTCCCCCGCATGGTGCCTCTGATGTTTAATGATGTAATCTTTACTGACAAAAAATTTTCCGCATTCGAGACACTGAAATGGCTTCTTCGTCGAGTCATCTGTCTGGCGGTGGGAAACAGCCAAGTCCTTTGATTTCTGTTGCTTGTGAATTAACTGATGCCGCATGAGTTCTGACTGATGCGGAAAACATTCCCCACAGTCAACGCAAAGTAACAGCTTACTGTCCGCGAGAAACGTGTGCAGCAGGTTCCGATGTTCGGCAAGACCCGACCGACGTAGAAAACGCTTGCCGCAGTCGGGGCACGGAAACGGGCGCTCGTCTGAATGAACCTTCTTGTGCTCCTTAAGGTGGGATTGACGGGAGAATCGTTTACCACATTTGGAGCAACGAAACGGTTTCTCCACCGTGTGAGATCTATAGTGTCTCGAAAGGTCTGTTTGGCTAGTAAAACATCTCCCACACTCAGAACAAGGAAAGTCTTTTTCATCCGTAAGTTCTGAATCATGGATCTCGGCGTATAATTGACTGGAAAAACGTTCATCAGGGTTTGAAAGATCTGGTGACCAATCCACACTTTGAAAGCCTACATGGGATGTACTAGGAGCAGACTCCTCAAGGTTGCAAGGATCAAATGACCTCTCCGACCCATGAAGTCCTTCGTAGAAACTTGAGGTAGCAATATGTGACTCACTGATAGAAGAATCCTCACTATCGAAATCTGGATGGACGCTTGGCAGCATTACATTTACCGCTGGATAACTTGGCAGGACGTTGTCCTCTTGGGATTTTCCCATGAAATGTTGCCCGTTCGCTGGGAATAAGATGTATGTGATATTTTAACACGGAAGAAAGTCAGTTTGGTTCTTATTACAATAAGGAAAAGATTGTAACACCACAAAATAACAAAATACGGATCTTCAACCACTGTGTTAAATCAATAAGGTATAAACGTTCAGATATGTCCAAGGCACAATGCACATCCCCAACTTTCTTCAATACTACCAGACACGTTGTAGCACAATACCAAACCATAACCACTGTATCTATAACAAGGGCACTTTGTCCTCAATCCAAGAACATGCAGAACGAGGGGCCCAGGGTAGTGGGGTTACGAACTCACAAATTTATAGTTAGTTAATCTTTAATTATGGCCCTGTGTATATCCCATGACAGTCAGGTAACAAATAAAAACGAGTAATGCTCATGGTGATAATACTGTATAATTGGTTTTGTAGTATGGGTATTCATAAGTTGATGTTACATTTTTATTATCTGCATTCGAGGCACTGACCAGCTTTTCTTTTCTACCTGTAAATTATCGTCATGGCCTGGCATTCTGCTCATTGTTTTTGGATCTTGACTTCAATTTATCGGATTCAAAAAGCAGTTAGTACAATATAGGAGCATTTAGGAGCCAAGAAAGAGCCAAGGAACGCAAGCATCCATTTCAGACAACAGAAACGCCTTAGTAAATCTGGTCACCAGATATCATTTCTTGAAATACCATGCCCTCAAGAAGTCCCAACTCTGCCCTCTAAAATGGGTTCACCTCCGATATAGCTTCAACCCTGCTATCTAGAGTAGGTACATCACCTGATATAGTTCCAACCCTGCCCTCTAGAATAGGTCCACCCCTGATGTAGTTCTAACAAAGCCCTCTAGATTAGATTCAACCCTGATGTAGATCGAGCCCTGCCCTCTAGAATAGGTCCACACCTAATTATGTTCTAACCCTGCTCTCTAGAATAGGTCCACCCCTGATGTAGCTCCATCCCTGCCCTCTAGAATAGATCCAACCCTGATGTAGCTCCAACCCTGTCCTCTAGAATAGATCCAACCCTGATGTAGCTCCAACCCTGCCCTCTAGAATAGGTCCGCCCCTGATTAAGTTCTAACCTTACCCTCTTGAATAGTCCACCCCTAATGTAGCTCCAACCCTGCCCTCTAGGATAGGTCCACCTCTAAACTAGTTCTAACCCTGCCTTTAGAATAGGTCCATCCCTGATGTAGCTCCAACTTGCCCTCTAGATTAGGTCCACCCCTGATAAAAGTTCTAACCCTGCCCTCTAGAACACGTCCACCCTGATGTAGCTCCAACTCTGCCCTCTAGAATAGATCCAACCCTGAGGTAGCTCCAACCCTGCCCTCTAGAATAGGTCCACCCCTGATTAAGTTGTAACCCTGGCCTCTAGAATAGGTACATCACTGATGTAGCTCCATTCCTGCCCTCTAGAATAGATCCAACCCTGAGGTAGCTCCAACCCTGCCCTCTGGGATAGGTCCACCCCTGATTAAGTTCCAAATCTGCCCTCTAGACTAGGTCCATCACTGATGTAGCTCCAACGCTGCCCTCTAGAATAGATCCAATCCTGATGTAGCTCCAACCCTGCCCTCTAGAATAGGTCCAAACCCAATTATGTTCTAACCCTGCTATCTAGAGTAGGTCCATCACCTGATATAGTTCCAACCCTGCCCTCTAGAATAGGTCCACCCCTGATGTAGTTCTAACGAAGCCCTCTAGATTAGATCCAACCCTGATGTAGATCGAACCCTGCCCTCTAGAATAGGTCCACACCTAATTATGTTCTAACCCTGCTCTCTAGAATAGATCCAACCCTGATGTAGCTCCATCCCTGACCTCTAGAATAGATCCAGCCCTGATGTAGCTCCAACCCTGCCCTCTAGAATAGGTCCACCCCTGATTAAGTTCTAACCTTACCCTCTTGAATAGTCCACCCCTAATGTAGCTCCAACCCTTCTCTCTAGGATAGGTCCACCTCTGATCTAGTTCTAACCCTGCCCTCTAGAATAGGTACATCACTGATGTAGCTCCAACCCTGCCCTCTAGAATAGATCCAACCCTGAGGTAGCTCGAACCCTGCCCTCTAGAATAGGTCCACACATAATTATGTTCTAACCCTGCTCTCTAGAATAGGTCCACCCCTGATGTAGCTCCATCCCTGCCCTCTAGAATAGATCCAACCCTGAGGTAGCTCCAACCCTGCCCTCTGGAATAGGTCCACCCCTGATTAAGTTCCAACTCTGCCCTCTAGACTAGGTCCATCACTGATGTAGCTCCAACCCTGCCCTCTAGAATAGATCCAACCCTGATGTAGCTCGAACCCTGCCCTCTAGAATAGGTCCACACATAATTATGTTCTAACCCTGCTCTCTAGAATAGATCCAACCCTGATGTAGCTCCAACCATGCCCTCTAGAATAGGCCCACCCCTGATTAAGTTCTAACCCTGCCCTCTAGAATAGGTCCATCTCGGATCTAGTTCTAACCCTGTCCTTTAGAATAGGTCCACCCCTGATGTAGCTCCAACTTTCCCTCTAGTTTAGGTCCACCCCTGATGTAGTTCCAACCCTTCCGGTCTAAAATAGGTCCATCCCTGATTAAGTTCTAACCCTGCCCTCTAGAATAGGTCCATCACTGATGTAGCTCCAACCCTGCCCTCTAGGATAGATCCAACCCTGAGGTAGCTCCAACCCTGCCCTCTAGAATAGGTCCACCCCTGATGAAGTTCTAACCCTGCCCTGTAGAATAGGTCCACATCTGATGTAGCTCCAACCTGCCCTCTAGAATAGGTCCACCCCTGATGTAGCTCCAACCCTGTCCTCGAGAATAGGTCCACCACTGATGTAACTCCAACCCTGCCCTCTAGAACAGGTCCTCCCTTGATGTAGGTCCAATCCTGTCCTCTAGAATAGTTCCACCTGGATCTAATTCCAACCACAAGTTTTCCATTCATTGTATCCAACTCGCATTCCAGTCACCGTAACCCACCACTGTTACAATCAAAATCGACAGCTTCGACAAGAGCAAGGAGATACGTGTAGACAGTAGAAAGTTCATGAAAGTCAATGCAAGACTGCAGAACCAAGTCTGTTTTAAAAGCAGAGGTTCTGGGTGAGATACATAGTTGATCAACACGGACTCATGGTGTTCATTGGCTGATCTTGTCACTGGCCTAAAGGAAATTAAAGAAAGTAAAATAAAAATAAAAACCTTTGGTTGTTGGCTCTTACACTATCTCACAAAAGTGAGTACACCCCTCACATTTTTGTAAATATTTTATTATATCTTTTCATGTGACAACACTGAAGAAATTACACTTTGCTACAATGTAAAGTAGTGAGTGTACAGCTTGTATAACAGGGTAAATTTGCTGTCCCCTCAAAATAACTCAACACACAGCCATTAATGTCTAAACCGCTGGCAAAAAAAAAAAAGTGAAAATGTGCAAATTGGGGCCTATGTGTCAATATTTTGTGTGGTCACCATTATTTTCCAGCACTGCCTTAACCCTCTTGGGCATGGAGGTCACCAAAGAATCACAGGTTGCCACTGGAGTCCTCTTCCCCTCCTCCATGATGACATCACAGAGCTGGTGGATGTTAGAGATGTTGAGCTCCTCCACCTTCTGTTTGAGGATGCCCCCACAGATGCTCAATAGTGTTTAGGTCTGGAGACATGTTTGGTCAATCCATCACCTTTATGAAGTGGTCGTCTCGGATGGTGTGTTTGGGATACTGCCCTGCATCCCAGTCTCTGAAGGGAGGGGATCATGCTCTGCTTCAGTATGTCACAATACATGTTGGCATTCATGGTTCCCTCAATGATCTGTAGCTCCCCAGTGACAGCAGCACTCATGCAGCCCCAGACTATGACACTCCCTTGACTGTAGGCAAGACACACTTGACTTTGTACTCCTCACCTGGTTGCCGCCACACACGCTTGGTACCATCTGAACCAAATAAGTGTATCTTGGCCTCATCAGACCAAAGGACATGGGTCCAGTAATCCATGTCCTTAGTCTGATTGTCTTTAGCAAACTGTTTGTGGGCTTTCTTGTGCATCATCTTTAGAAGAGGCTTCCTTCTGGGATGACAGCCATGCAGACCAATTTGATGCAGTGTGCGGCGTATGGTCTGAGCACTGGCAGGCTGACCCCCCATCCCTTCAACCTCTGCAGCAATTCTGGCAGCACTCATACGTCTATTTTCAAAGACAACCTCTGGATATGATGCTGAGCACGTTCAACTTCTTTGGTCAACCATGGCAAGGTCTGTTCTGAGTGGAACCTGTCCTGTTAAACCGCTGTATGGTCTTGGCCACCATGCTGTAGCTCCGTTTCAGGGTCTTGGCAATCTTCTTATAGCCTATGCCATCTTTATGTAGAGCAACAATTTTTTTTTTTGGAGATCCTCAGTAAGTTCTTAGCCATGAGGTGCCATGTTGAACTTCTAGTGACCAGTATGAGAGAGTGAGAGCTATAACACCAAATTTAAGACACCTGCTCCCCATTCACACCTGAGACCTTGTAACACTAATGAGTCACATGACACTGGGGAGAGAAAATGGCTAATTGGGCCCAATTTATACATTTTCACTTAGGGGCGTACTCACTTTTGTTGCTAGCGGTTTAGACATTAATGGCTATGTGTTGCGTTATTTTAAGGGGACAGAAAATTTACACTGTTATACAAGCTATACACTCACTACTTTACATTGTAGCAAAGTGTCATTTCTTCAGTGTTGTCACATGAAAAGATATAATAAAATATTTACAAAAATGTGAGGGGTGTACTCACTTTTGTGAGATAGTGTAAGAGCCAACAACCAAAGGTTTTTTATTTATTTAACTTTTTTACTTTTGATTTCCTTTAGGCCAGTGACAAGATCAGCCAATGAACACCATGAGTCCGTGTTGATCAACTATGTATCTCACCCAGCAGTCTTCTATTTTATACCACCATGCAGGTGATTCAGTAAGCAAAGTTAAAAAAAAAAACTTAGCATTGTTGATTCCCAGGGAGGAGAACCACGTGAAATGGAGAAAAAGGGCAAAGACACCAAAGAAAGACCAGCAAGTTTCAAAGACAGATCAGAGAAGAACTGGAGCCCATCAATGTTTGTGTGGAAGCCATCAGATATAAAAAGAATCAGAGCAAACAAATCACTATGGACAACTTCAGGAGGGATATTAGGAAAAGTAACATAATCTAGATACAAAACACATGGGCTCGGATTATACTCTCTGCATTGATTGTTTATCACTCACCTGTGCCGACCTCTGAAGTATCGTCCTCCTCCTTACATTGTTCATCACTCCACACGTACAACTCATCTTCATCTTTAACTTCAATTTTAATATCAATCTGATCTTCAACCTGCAAAACACAAAGATAACAAATTTAACACCTAAAATTATATGTATTGAACAGATGACTAATAGATTATACATTTCTCACAGTTTTTGTACAGATCATACAATGTAGAGTCATACTGATATCTTGGGAGACCAAGTTACTCCTACCGGATCATAGTAAGGGATCTCATGATCTTCCTGTGTGGAATCCCGGGAATACAGAGGACGGGGACATCTCTCTGATGGGTTTTCATTACTGGATCCATCTGTAGGAAACACACACACTGACTGAATACATTGTTTCTATGTGTTTATCAGATGATGGGGGATCTAGGTGGAGCCTCCGTACTGCTCTCTCCTTTACAATAAAGTCTCCTCTTACCCGGTGATGTGAGGGGCGGCTGATTGTCCATCATGACGTCCTTGTAGAGATCCTTGTGTCCTTCTAAATACTCCCACTCCTCCATGGAGAAATAGACAGTGACATCCTGACACCTTATAGGAACCTGACACACACAATGATACAGTCACCATCCAGACACATCCATTGTCTGTTACTGGATAATGTCCCAGAATTCCCGGCACCGCTCACCTCTCCTGTCAGCAGCTCAATCATCTTGTTTGTGACTTCTAGAATCTTCTCTCTGATTCTCTCAGGTGTCAAGGAGCAAGGTGGAGGCATCTTGATGGTCACATGGTCACCAGATTTCATAAGGGGAAAACTCTGTATTGAAAGAATAAAACTGATGTCACATGACCTCCCAGAATCCTCTTCACCTCTCCAGTCAGGTCTGTTTTAGTAATAGAGATAAGAGTGATGTCATGTGACCTCCCAGAATCCTCCTCACCTCTCCTGTCAGGACTGTGCTTTATTAATAGAGATATGAGTGATGTCATGTGACCTCCCAGAAACCTCCTCACCTCTCTGGTCAGGTCTGTGTTTTATTAATAGAGATAAGAGTGATGTAATGTGATCTCCCAGAATCCTCCTCACCTCCCCAGTCAGGTCAGTGTTTTATTAATAGAGATATGAGTGATGTCATGTGACCTCCCAGAATCCTCCTCACCTCTCCGGTCAGCAGGTAGATGATCTGCAGAGTGAGGTCTATTATCCTCTCAGTCATGTGACTCTGGTCATCTTCCATCGTGTCACTAGGACCTTGTTCCTCTGCAGATGGATAGAAGTATGATTGTAAATTGTTACACAAATGTTATGGAGAAATTGTGATGTTATGTGAACATTATCTGGTTCTATGAAGTTAATATGGAAGAACATTCAGCATTTGGGAAGAGGAACTTAGAATGGTCATCTAAGAAGTTTATGGGTGTCTTTTTTCCAGTGGTGTGGGCTGGGGTAAGCGCTAAATTTCGCCATTTTTAGATGCGAACTGTGCCGAAATTCCACCATATTGAGTATCAGGTTTTAGTAACATTCATCAATTACAGATAAACACATAAAAGTTTCATGAGATCAAAAGATATCCAAAACCAACAATTTTGAGGGAATCGTCCTGCAAACTGGACAACTGGGAACCGAGTATTATAAATGTGAAATATCTTCTCCTTCATGCAGTACTTATCTTATAAACACATCCAATGATGTAATTCATAGAGCCTATATTTAATTTTTGTTTCTTTGGTTGTCTGGTTCTACAAGTATATCCACATGAATAATACCTGATAGTATTACCGTCTTATAAACTAAAACTAGATTACAGGCTGTAAAAAGAACACCATTACCTGCTGCCAGCAACTTCAATGTCCACTTTCTACTTCCTGTCATGTCACCTTATAACCCGGAACTTCCTTTGCCACAGAGTTACTACTTCCTGTTTTAGGTGCTTCACTTCCTGTCTGTGCTTGGGCAGGCTACAACAAAATGGCAGTAGCTGATGAATAAGTCACATTAATAATTTGGTGTTATAGCTCCCAGCTGTTTCTGATTTTTCCCCACATTTGTTCCTAAAGATTGTTTTAAAAGGCTGTAAAAATGCAAATATTTTTTCCCATCTGCCCTTTGCACTATTTAGCCCAGGGTTTCTCAACCAAGGTTCCATGAAACTCTAGGGTTCCCCCAAGGTTTGCTAGGGATACCATGAGCAATTTCTGCCTCTTGACTTTCCTTTTTTGCTCGAAAACTGAGGTTAGAAGTTTTACTACACTTAGGACTCCAACTCTACAGTCTAAACCAGGGTTTCTCAACCATCGTTCCTTCAGAGGTTGCTAGGGGTTCTTTGAGGAATTTATGCCTCTCAGATAAGTTCCCATTGACACCAATCATTTTGGTAGCTATCTGTAAGAAGCATTCTTCCCAATGACCACAAGTGTAAGGAACATTCTTCCCACTGGCCATCACACTAATATATCATGAGTTGGGTATATAGTCATTTTTAGGAGGGGTTCTCTGATACCGGAAAGTTATCTCAAGGGTTCCTCTGCCTTGAAAAGGTTGAGAAAAGCTGATTCAGATGGTATGCCTTGGACCTCTAAAAATATAGGCAGTCCCCTTATTAGGCAGCATGGCTATGCCAATTAAGAGGATTATTTTACTGAGCACAAAAAAATAAGCACCCCCCACCCCGCACCAACCCTGGAAACTGTTAAAATTCCTACCCTAGCACTTGCAGTTTACAGCTTCCAGTGCTGCTGGCTTCTGCTTACTCGGTGCAGCTTCCACAGGAAAGCGTTACCAGTGGACAGTACAGTCTCCAGCTTGGGGGAGCTGTAGTGCAATGCTAGGCTATGGGGCTGGGTATTTCTATAGATGCACACAGTGTAAGGGTAGCTCCGTAAGATGCTGGGAAAGAAAAGAACCACCCTGAAAAAGGAAACCTGGGGCCCTGGTCATGGCACCAGATTAAACTGGTCATAGAACAGCAGTGTGGAGCCCAGGTCAAGTCGTAGAACAGCAGTAAGGAGCCCAGGTCAAGTTGTAGAACAGCAGTGAGGAGCCAAGGTCAAGTCCTAGAATAGCAGTAAGGAGCCCAGGTCAAGTCGTAGAACAGCAGTGAAGAGCCCAGGTCAAGTCATAGAATAGCAGTGAGGAGCCCAGGTCAAGTCGTAGTATAGCAGTAAGGAGCCCAGTTCAAGTCGTAGAATAGCAGTGAAGAGCCCAGGTCAAGTCGTAGAATAGCAGTGAGGAGCCCAGGTAAAGTCGTAGAACAGCAGTGAGGAGCCCAGGTCTAGTCGTAGAACAGCAGTGAGGAGCCCAGGTCTAGTCGTAGAACAGCAGTGAGGAGCCCAGGTCAAGTCGTAGAACAGCAGTAAGGAGCCCAGGTAAAGTCGTAGAACAGCAGTGAGGAGCCAAGGTCTAGTCGTAGAACAGCAGTGAGGAGCCCAGGTCAAGTCGTAGAACAGCAGTGAGGAGCCCAGGTCAAGTCGTAGAACAGCAGTGAGGAGCCCAGGCCAAGTCGTAGAACAGCAGTGAGGAGCCCAGGTCAAGTCGTAGAACAGCAGTGAGGAGCCCAGGTCAAGTCGTAGAACAGCAGTGAGGAGCCCAGGTCAAGTCGTAGAATAGCAGTAAGGAGCCCAGGTTAATTTCTATGAGCACCATGTGGAGCCCATGTTGCTTCTTACAAAAGCAACTGGAAACCCAGGTCAGTTCACAGGACAGTACTAAGTACCAAATCCCAGGAATCCAACAAGGCACTCCGGTCTATTTCCCAACACATCTATGAGGAGCTGAGCCAAGAAAAATGAGTGTCTGACTCACATGAGACAAAATCTCCTGCCATTAAAGTGGACCTGTACCCAAAAGCTGACGTAACACTCTGCTTACAGTCTTCCTGGGATTAATAATAAATAATAAAGGGGGTCACCTGTCTGAAGATCAGTCTAATACACAACCCCTGTTATCCACTTGACCTCCAGAAGATTTACCCCTTCATGACCAGGTCATTTTTTGCACTACGACACTGCACTACTTTAACTGACAATTGTGCGGTCACGAACAAATAAAATTGATTATTTTTTCACAAATAGCGCTTTGTTTTGATGGTATTTAATCATCTCTGTGGTTTTTTTTGTGCTATAACCAACAACTTTAAATATATATATATATATATTTGCTTTCTGCTATAAAACACATCAAATAAAAAATTTAAAAAATCGAATTTCTTCATAAATTTAGGCTAATATGTAATCTGCTACATATTTTTGGTGAAAAAAAATCCCAATAAGCGTATATTGATTGGTTTACGTGAACGTCATTGCGTCTACAAACTATGGGGTATATTTATGCAATTTTTATTTATTTATTTATTTTATACTAGTAATGGCAGCAATCAGCGACTTATAGTGGGGCTGGGGTTTTTATTTTTTGCTAAAAAAAAGACTGAAAATGTTTTAAAAAAAAAGTTTTTCTGTGTTTCTGTTATAAAATTTAGCAAATAAATAATTGTTCTTCATAAATTTAGGCCAAAATGTATTCTGCTACATTTCTTTGGTAAAAAAATAACCAAAATAGGTGTATATTATTTAGTGTGTAGGAAAGTTATAGAGCCACAAACTATGATATTTATATCAGAAAATGTATCCTATCTCATTTCTTGAGGCCCAAAACACACCAGGATAGTACAAATACCCCCTCATGACCCCTATTGTTTTGTTTTAAAAAGCAAGCATTTTACTAAATGAAACTGATACATTCAGCTTGTTTTGTTGTGATTAGCTGTGATTGGCCAGAGCTAATCACAGGGTACAGATGGGCTGTGACTGGCCCTGTCCGAACCATGTGATCACATTGACCAGTCACAGCTAGCAACGCAGTTGTCAAGCCAGGAAGCCATCCATTGTGCTCAACTGTCATGTGACCTGCTGTGATTGGTCACAGTGGCCACATGGTACCAGCAACAAGCCAGTACACTGATCAGTCATTGGCCGTGTCTGATAGACACAACCAGTGACAGATCACGCCGGAACCAGGCGCGATCCGGGAGGTTGTCATATGACGTCCACCCAGATCAACTAAAGGCCAACTGTTTCGGTCACATTTCCTTGCAACACCCAACATTTTATTCTTCAGGGCCTCTGCTAAAAATATATAATGTTTGGGGGTTCTAAGTAATTTTCTAGCAAAAAAAAAAAAAAAAAAATATATATATATATATATACAGTGCCTACAAGTAGTATTCAACCCCCTGCAGATTTAGCAGGTTTACACATTCGGAATTAACTTGGCATTGTGACATTTGGACTGTAGATCAGCCTGGAAGTGTGAAATGCACTGCAGCAAAAAAGAATGTTATTTCTTTGTTTCATTTTTTTTTAAATAGTGAAAAGTTTATTCAGAGGGTCAATTATTATTCAACCCCTCAATTCAACAGAATTCTGTTTGGTTCCCCTAAAGTATTAAGAAGTAGTTCAGGCACAAAGAACAATGAGCTTCACATGTTTGGATTAATTATCTGTTTTTCCAGCCTTTTCTGACTATTTAAGACCCTCCCCAAACTTGTGAACAGCACTCATACATGATCAACATGGGAAAGACAAAGGAGCATTCCAAGGCCATCAGAGACAAGATCATGGAGGGTCACAAGGCTGGCAAGGGGTACAAAACCAAGGAGTTGGGCCTACCTGTCTCCACTGTTGGGAGCATCATCCGGAAGTGGAAGGCTTATGGAACTACTGTTAGCCTTCCACGGGCTGGACAGCCTTTGAAAGTTTCCTCCCGTGCCGAGGCCAGGCTTGTCTGAAGAGTCAAGGCTAACCCAAGGACAACAAGGAAGGAGCTCCGGGAAGATCTCATGGCAGTGGGGACATTGGTTTCAGTCAATACCATAAGTAACGTACTCCACCGCAATGGTCTCTGTTCCAGACGAGCCCGTAAGGTACCTTTACTTTCAAAGCGTCATGTCAAGGCTCGTCTACAGTTTGCTCATGATCACTTGGAGGACTCTGAGACAGACTGGTTCAAGGTTCTCTGGTCTGATGAGACCAAGATCGAGATCTTTGGTGCCAACCACACACGTGACGTTTGGAGACTGGATGGCGCTGCATACGACCCAAAGAATACCATCCCTACAGTCAAGCATGGTGGTGGCAGCATCATGCTGTGGGGCTGCTTCTCAGCCAAGGGGCCTGGCCATCTGGTCCGCATCCATGGGAAGATGGATAGCACGGCCTAGCTGGAGATTTTGGCCAAGAACCTCCGCTCCTCCATCAAGGACCTTAAGATGGGTCGTCATTTCATCTTCCAACAAGACAACGACCCAAAGCACACAGCCAAGAAAACCAAGGCCTGGTTCAAGAGGGAAAAAATCAAGGTGTTGCAGTGGCCTAGTCAGTCTCCTGACCTTAACCCAATTGAAAACTTGTGGAAGGAGCTCAAGATTAAAGTCCACATGAGACACCCAAAGAACCTAGATAACTTGGAGAAGATCTGCATGGAGGAGTGGGCCAAGATAACTCCAGAGACCTGTGCCGGCCTGATCAGGTCTTATAAAAGACGATTATTAGCTGTAATTGCAAACAAGGGTTATTCCACAAAATATTAAACCTAGGGGTTGAATAATAATTGACCCACACTTTTATGTTTAAAATTTATTAAAATTTAACTGAGCAACATAACTTTTTGGTTTGTAAGATTTATGCATCTGTTAATAAATCCTGCTCTTGTTTAAAGTTTGAAGGCTCTAATTTATTTTCATCTTATCAAACCTGCTAAATCTTCAGGGGGTTGAATACTACTTGTAGTCACTGTATATATATATATACACAGTATCTCACAAAAGTGAGTACACCCCTCACATTTTTGTAAAATATTTTATTCTATCTTTTCATGTGACAACACTGAAGAAATTACGCTTGTCTACAATGTAAAGTAGTGAGTGTACAGCTTGTATAACAGTGTAAATTTGTTGTCCCCTTAAAATAACTCAGCACACAGCCATTAATGTCTAAACCGCTGGCAACAAAAGTGAGTACACCCCTAAGTGAAAATGTCCAAATTGGGCCCTAAGTGTCAATATTTTAGGTGGCCACCATTATTTTCCAGCCCTGCCTTAACCCTCTTGGGCATGGAGTTCACCAGAGCTTCACAGCTTGCCACCGGAGTCCTCTTCCACTCCTCCATGACGACATCACGGAGCTGGTGGATGTTAGAGACCTTACCCTCCTCCATCTTCCATTTGAGGATGTCCCACAGATGCTCAATAGGGTTTAGGTCTGGAGATATGCTTGGCCAGTCCATCACCTTTACCCTCAGCTTCTTTAGCAAGGCAGTGGTCATCTTGGAGGTGTGTTTGGGGTCGTTATCATGTTGGAATACTGCCCTGCGTCCCAGTCTCTGAAGGGAGGGGATCATGCTCTGCTTCAGTATGTCACAGTACATGTTGGCATTCATGGTTACTTTAATGAACTGTAGCTCCCCAGTGCTGGCAGCACTCATGCAGCCCCAGACCATGACACTCCCTCCACCATGCTTGACTGTAGACAAGACACACTTGTCTTTGTACTCCTCACCTGGTTGCCACCACACACGCTTGTCACCATCTGAACCAAGTAAGTGTATCTTGGTCTCATCAGACCACAGGAAGTGGTTCCAGTAATCCATGTTGTTAGCCCGCTTGTCATCAGCAAACTGCAGGCTTTCTTGTCCATCATCTTTAGAAGAGGTTTCTAAGAGGAGTAAAGTCCGCTCATTTCGAGCGCGTCTCCAGGTAGGCGGGGCCTGCGAAGGAGACGTCGCTGGCCCCGCCACCTGGTATGGACTTAAAGGGGAACCCCAACGGCGAAAAAAATCGGCATGAGGGTCCCCCCCAGGTCCACATCAGACCCTTGTCCGAGCACGCTATCCGGCCGGCCAGGAAAGGGGGGGACGAGCGAGCGCCCCCCCCCTCCGAGCCATACCAGGCCACGTGCCCTCAACATGGGGGGTGCCTTGGGGAAGGGGGGGGCGCGCGGCCCCCCACCCCAAAGCACCTTGTCCCCATGTTGATAAGGACAAGGGCCTCTTCCCGACAACCCTGGCCGTTGGTTGTCGGGGTCTGCGGGCGAGGGGCTTATCGGAATCCGGGAGCCCCCTTTAATAAGGGGGCCCCCCACCCTATGTGAATGAGTATGAGGTACAATGTACCCCTACCCATTCACTTGTGAAAAAAAGTACAAAAAAAACCCACAACACAGGGTAAAAATAGTTTATTGCACAGCTCCGGGGGTCTTCCGTCTTCGGGGGTCTTCTCCGCTATCTTCTTCTAGCTCTTTTGCTAGCGGAGGAGCCCAGCTTTCTTCCTCACCGCCGCCCTTCTTCCGACTTGGGGGGTCTTGTCCCCCTCTTCGGTTCTTCTACCGGGCCACCGCGCCTTCTTATAGCTCTTTTACAGGCGGCGGCCCGGTCTTCTGTCGCCGCCGCCTTCTGTTCTTCTCTTCTTCAGATGTTGCCTCGTCGAGTCTTCCGCTCACAATGGCTCCGACACGACCCCGCCTATTATGATGTCACAGTCCCAGCATCCTCTGGGACTGTGACACCATAATGGGCGGAGATATCATCCGGCGATGTCCCTATATAAGTCGCTGCGCGTCGTGTCGGAGCCATTGTGAGCGAAGGACTCGACGAGGCAACATCTGAAGAAGAAGAAGAGAAGAACAGAAGAACAGAAGGCGGCGGCGACAGCGGCGACAGAAGACCGGGCCGCCGCCTGTAAAAGAGCTATAAGAAGGCGCAGTGGCCCGGCAGAAGAACCAAAGAGGGGGACAAGACCCCCGAAGTCGGAAGAAGAGGCCGGCAGCGAGGAAGAAAGCCGGGCTCCTCCGCTAGCAAAAGAGCTAGAAGAAGATAGCGGAGGAGTCCGGCGAGAAGACCCCCGGAGCTGTGCAATAAACTATTTTTACCCTGTGTTGTGTTATTTTTTGTACTTTTTTCACAGGTGAATGGGTAGGGGTACATTGTACCCCATATTCATTCACATAGGGTGGGGGGCCGGTATCCAGGGGCCCCCTTATTAAAGGGGGCTCCCGGATTCCGATAACCCCCTCGCCCGCAGACCCCGACAACCAACGGCCAGGGTTGTCGGGAAGAGGCCCTTGTCCTCATCAACATGGGGACAAGGTGCTTTGGGGTGGCACCCCCATGTTGAGGGCACGCGGCCTGGTACGGCTCAAAGGGGAACCCCAACGCTGAAAAAAATCGGCGTGGGGGTCCCCCCCAGGTCCACATCAGACCCTTGTCCGAGCACGCTACACGGCCGGCCAGGAAAGGGGGGGGACGAGCGAGCGCCCCCCCCCCCTTTCCTGGCCAGCCGGGTAGCGTGCTCGGACAAGGGTCTGATGTGGACCTGGGGGGGGACCCCCACGCCGATTTTTTTTTAGCGTTGGGGTTCCTCTTTAAGTCCATACCAGGTAGCGGGTCCAGCAACGTCTCCTTCGCGGGCCCCGCCTACCTGGAGACCCGCTCGAAATGAGCGGACTTTTCTCCGGGCAGGAAAAGTCTGTTCATTTCAAAAGTACGGCGGACTGGCACACACACGGCCGGATTGTCGGCCGAAATGCAAGTCCGGCGGGAAGATTGGAGTGCAAAACTACTTTCTAAGTCCGCCGTACTTTCGGGTCAAAAAAGTATGCCGGAGGCTACACACGGGGGGATTGTCCGGCGGACTTGAGTTTGCCGGATTTTTCCACCCGATTGTTTGATCGTGTGTACGCGGCATAACGAGTCACATGACACCGGGGAGGGAAAATGGCAAATTGAGCCAAATTTGGACATTTTCACTTAAACATTAATGGCTGTGTGTTGAGTTATTTTGAGGGGACAGCAAATTTACACTGTTATACAAGCTACTTGTACTTTACATTGTAGCAAAGTGTAATTTCTTCAGTGTCGTCACATGAAAAGATAGAATAAAATATTTACAAAAATGTGAGGGGTGTACTCACTTTTGTGAGATACTGTGTATGTCTACACACACACATATATATATATATATATATATATATATATACATACACATACATACATACATACACACATACACACAGTTAAAAAAAAAAATATATATATATATATATATATATATTTTTTTTTTTTTTTCTAGAAAATAACTTAGAACCCCAAACATTATATATTTTGGGGGTATATATATTGGGATCATAGGCGTGCACACAGGGTGTGCCAGGTGTGCATGGGCACACCATAATCACCCTGTGTGGTGCAAATTACCCTTGTTTAAACCCCTGATATTTTACCAAAGCCCCCCTAATGGGCCTCCTACAAAATTTGTAAAAAAAATAAAAAATACAATTGTAAAAAAATAAAACAAAAAATAAAAATAAAAACGACTGACACAATCCACTGCCCTACCGACACCGTCCACTGCTTACTGACACTGTCAGCATACACACACACACACACACATACATACATGTTTGAGCTTTGAGGCACACACCCTAATGCAATAGGCTGCACACACCTCTGGTTGGGATGTAGTTTAGATATTATAAAGCAGTCAAATTAATTCCTGATTTTCTGTATCTACCTGGAAGTTGTAATTATCAAGAAGAGACATATCAAAAGAAAAGAGGCAAAGCATGTTACAACTTTATTTTTTATTTTTAGAAGGCTCTTTGTACACTTGTAGTGCTAAATAAATATTCTATACAATACATACAGTACATACAATAATGTTCTCTTTTTCTGCTGCACCTCCCAGATATTCCATAGCAAGTTCATAAAAACCAAAATGCAGTCTTCCTGTCAGTGCCGGGACAAGGCCATCCAGTGCCCGGGGCAAAGCTGCCAAACTGCGCCCCCCTATCCCGTTCATGATGTGCAAACTCAGGGGATCCTACACCGAGCAGTCACTCACTTGTCAATATCTCTGCCGCCATCACTACTTCTGTCAGCCTTGTAACAGAAGAAAGGAGCCTCCATCCCTACAATACACCATTGCGCCCAGGGCGGCCGACCCTCCCGCCCACCCCTTGTCCTGGCTCTACTTCCTGTTACAGCATTGACATAAATATCAAACAAAAGTAAAAGTAGGAGCAGTAAGGACATGTTGTAGCTGTGTAAGTGGAAGGTTATTGATGCCGGCTGCTGGGAGATCTATTGCTGTTGGTGGGAGATCTATTGTTGCCGCTGGGAGATCTATTGTTGCTGAGGGGTCATTTGTTGCTGTGCTGGGAGGGATTTACTGTTGAGGAAGAAGTCTAAAGTTGCTGGCTACTGGGGGGTCTATTGATGCCGGCTGCTGGGAGATCTATTGTTGTTGGTGGGGGATATATTGTTGCTGGGGGTCATTTGTTGCTGGGAGGGATGTACGGTTGAGGAAGAAGTCTATAGTAACTGGCTACTGGCTAGTCTATTAATGCTGGTTGCTGGGAGATCTATTGTTGCAGGTGGGGGATCTATTGTTGCTGAGGTGTAATTTGTTGCTGGGAGGGATCTACTGTTGAGGAAGGAGTCTATTGATGATGGCTGCTGGGAGATCTATTGTTGCTGCTGGAAGATCTATTGTTGCAGGTGGGGGATATGTTGTTGCTGAGGAGTAATTTGTTGCTGGGAGGGACCTACTGTTGAGGAAGAAGTCTATAGTAGCTAGCTACTGGAGAGTCTATTAAAGCGGGAGTCCACCGGGACTCCGCGTTTTTTTTTTTTTTAAAAGCCAGCAGCTACAAATACTGCAGCTGCTGACTTTTAAAATAGTGACACTTACCTGTCCAGCGCGCCCGCGATGTCGGCACCCGAAGCCGATCTCTAGATCGACACTCGAGTGCTGCCGCCGCCATCTTGGGTATGGGAATCAGGAAATGGAGCCTTTCGGCTTCATTTCCCGGTTCCCTACTGTGCATGCGCGAGCCGCGCTGCGCAATGAGGACGGTCCCCGCTGCCTCTGGGATCTGTGTGTTTCCCAGCAGGCAGCGGGGCACTTGCGGGAAGGGGCGTAAGTTACGCCCCTTTCCGCAGAGAGCTATCCCGGAAGTGGGTGCAGTTACCTGGATTATCCAGGTAACTGCACCCCCCTCCCCCCTGAAAGGTGCCGATTGTGGCACCGGAGGGGGGGAGGGTTCCAATGAGCGGAAGGTCCACTTTAGGGTGGACCTCCGCTTTAATTCTGGCTGCTGGGAGATCTATGTTGCAGGTGGAGGATATGTTGTTGCTGGGGAGTAATTTGTTGCTGGGGCGGATCTACTGTTGAGGAAGGAGTCTATAGTTGCTGGCTACTGAAGAATCGATTGATGCTGGCTGCTGGGAGATCTATCATTGCTGGTGGGGGATCTATTGTTGCTGAGGGGTCGTTTGTTGCTGGGGGGGATCAACTGTTGAGGTAGGAGTCTATAGTAGCTGGCTACTGGAGAGTCTATTGGTGCTGGCTGCGGGGAGATCTATTGTTGCTGATGGGGAGGGTCTATTGTTGCTGGGACAGATCTGTCGTTGCTAAGAAGGTATTTTGTTTTTTGTTGCTGTATGAAGGGGATCTATTTTCCTGCTTTTCTTGTTATCATTAACAAATTCCATACAAACTACTTGGCACTTCGCTTACTTGGTTCTGTATTGCGTAAAAGGGGCAACATTAGGAGGTGGGTAGAAGGAACTAGGGGACGTTGCTCGGAGGTGGGTATGGGGCAAAAGCAAGGGGTGACTTGGAAAAGGGGAGGGGGGTCTACCTGCACCTATTTTCTGAGAAAAAAAGCCCGGATTTTAACATAATAATTTACAGCTTAGAAAACGTCGTCAATGTACCTAAATGAAGTGAACTGCCCCTCGCAGTACTATGATTTCCATATCGTTGTTCCTTTTCTGATGTTGGTTGGATTTTTTTTGTCATTTGAAGATGTTTCAGTGGAAAAAAAGTTCTCCAGGTGAAGACGTGGCCTCTGAAATCCCCAAAAGCCTCAAAAATATTTTGGCCATCAGCAAAGTCCAGTGTGTTCTCCTGCGTGATATCTTTTATGGGCCAGAAGATCGGATTGCTGGGTAAAATATTGGCCACACTGAGAACAAGGAAATGGCTCCTCCCCTCGGTGAACGTTCTGGTGTATCACAAAGTCCTCGTGGGTGAATAGTTCCCCACACTCTGAGCAGATTACGGTCTTTTTATCTCGATGAGTCCTTTGGTGACGGGTCAGGTTGGACTTATGGTTGTAACTTTTATCGCACTCAAGACAGCAAAAAGGCTTCTCCCCCGTGTGAGTTCTTTGATGGTCGATCAGACTCGATTTACGGGAGAATTTCTTCCCGCAGTCCGAACATGTCAGAGGCTTCTCGCCGGTATGGAGCATCTGATGGCGAAGAAGGTGGGGCTTCTGGCCGAAGCATTTGCCACAATCTGAACACGAGAACGGCTTTTCTCCCTTGTGCAGTTTCTGGTGTTTGACGAGAACTGACTGATAGGTGAAACATTTCCCACACTCCAGACAGCGAAAAGGTTTCTCCCCAGTGTGAACTCTCTCGTGCTTGATAAACTCTGATTGTCTGAAAAAGCATTTTCCGCAGTCTGGACATTTAAAGGGTTTTTTCGCTGATGTGAGGGGCGGCTGATTCTCCATCATGACGTCCTTGTAGAGATCCTTGTGTCCTTCTAAATACTCCCACTCCTCCATGGAGAAATAGACAGTGACATCCTGACACCTTATAGGAACCTGACACACGCAAAATGACAATGTCACCATTCAATCATTATTCGGTTATTGTGCCAAAATTTCTGGCACCACTTACCTCTCCCGTCAGCAGTTCAGTGATCTTCTTGGTGACTTCTAGAATCTTTCGCTTATTTTTCAAAGATTTTAGAGAAGCAGGTGGAGGCACGTTGATGGTCACGTGGTCACTAGATTTCGTAAGGAGAAAACTCTGCATTGAAAGAGCAACACTAAGGTCAGGTGACCCTCCCAGAATCCTCCTCACCTCTCCAGTCATCTTTGTGTTTTATAAAGAGTGATGTAATGTGACCTCCCAGAATCCTCCTCACCTCTCCGGCCACTTCTGTGTTTTATTAATAGAGATAAGAATGATGTCATGTGACCTCCCAGAATCCTCCTCACCTCTCCGGTCAGGTCTGTGTTTTATTAATAGAGATAAGAGTGATGTCATGTGACCTCCCAGAATTCTCCTCACCTCTCCAGTCATCTTTGTGTTTTATAAATAAAGTGATGTCATGTGACCTCCTAGAATCCTCCTCACCTCTCCGGTCAGGTCTGTGTTTTATTATTAGAGATAAGAGTGATGTCATGTGACCTCTCAGAATCCTCCTCACCTCTCCAGTCATCTTTGTGTTTTATAAATAAAGTGATGTCATGTGACCTCCTAGAATCCTCCTCACCTCTCCGGTCAGGTCTGTGTTTTATTATTAGAGATAAGAGTGATGTCATGTGACCTCCCAGAATCCTCTTCACCTTTCCGATCAGGTCTGTTTTATTAATAGAGATAAGAGTGATGTCATGTGACCTCCCAGAATCCTCCTCACCTCTCAGGTCAGGTCTGTGTTCTATTAATAGAGATAAGAGTGATGTCATGTGACCTCCCAGAATCCTCCCCACCTCTCTGGTCAGGTCTGTGTTTTATTAATAGAGATAAGAGTGATGTCATGTGACCTCCCAGAATCCTCCTCACCTCTCCGGTCAGGTCTGTGTTTTATTATTAGAGATAAGAGCGATGTCATGTGACCTCCCAGAATCCTCCTCACCTCTCCGGTCAGGTCTGTTTTATTAATAGAGATAAGAGTGATGTCATGTGACCTCCCAGAATCCTCCTCACCTCTCCGGTCAGGTCTGTATTTTATTAATAGAGAGAAGAGTGATGTCATGTGACCTCCCAGAATCCTCCTCACCTCTCCAGTCAGGTCTGTATTTTATTAATAGAGATAAGAGTGATGTCATGTGACCTCCCAGAATCCTCCCCACCTCTCCGGTCAGGTCTGTGTTTTATTAATAGAAATAAGAGTGATGTCATGTGACCTCCCAGAATCCTCCTCACCTCTCCGGTCAGGTCTGTATTTTATTAATAGAGATAAGAGTGATGTCATGTGACCTCCCAGAATCCTCCTCACCTCTCCGGTCAGCAGGCAGATGATCTCCAGGGTGAGGTCTAATATCCTCTCAGTCACGTGACTCCGTTCCTCCTCCATCATGCCACTAGATAGAAGTAAAGATTAAGTAAGATCGGACAATGTTCCATGGATGTTATGGGGGAATTCTGATGATACGTGGAGCATTATTGTTGTACGATATCATATGTGGACACTAGCAGGTTCTATGAAGGCAATATTGGGGAAACATTAGATGTTTGGGGAGAGGGACTTAGAATGGTCCTCTGAGAACTTTATGGATGTTTATTCGAGTGAAGTGGGATGGGGGTAACAGCTAAATTTTGTAATTATCGGATGTAAGCTTTGCCAAAATTCCACCATATTGATTTTTTTTTTCAGCAGCAGAAAAGCATTGCAGGAATGTCTTTCTGAACATGTAAAAGTCTCATCAGATCAAAAAAGATATCTGAAAGCAGCAATTTCTGGGGTATTTTCCTGTAATCTGGAGCAAGCTCAATTTTTATTATTTTTTTTTCTCCGGGTTTCTGATCCTACAAGTATTTCCCCATGATAAAAATCCCAAAGTTTTCCCATATTATCAACTAAAACTACAGTACAAGCTGTTAAAGGAACACCATTACCTGCTTCCAGCAAGTTCAATGTCTGTTTTGTACTTCCTCTTTTGCCTCCTTTTAACCCGGAACTTCCTGTTCCATTAGCTACTACTTCCTGTCTCTCACTTCCTGTCTGCATTTTTTTTTTCACAATGGACAGGCTACAACAAAATGGAAGCAGCTAGTCAAAGTGTGGTATATAATATATCAGCAATAAAGCTTTAAACCTAACTTTGCTGATCTTTAAATGTTTGTCCCTGAAATTATTTTAAACTGTTGTTTTTTTTGTTTTTTTTGTTTTTTACCGCCTCCCATATGCAGTTTTTTAGGCATCAAGCCCCTTAAAGTGGTTGTATACCCACTTTTTTAACTTTTACCTACAGGAAAGCCTATAATAAGGCTTACCTGTAGGTAAAAAAAATATCTCCTAAACCTGTACGGTTTAGGAGATATTCCCCTCGGTATGCGCCGCTGACTGCAGCGGCGCATGCGCACAAGGGGGTTCTCTCCGTGAAAATCCGGCAGCGCTCGTCCGGCCGGATTTAAATCTCCCGCGCGCATGCGCGGGAGTGACGATATCGCGGCTCCGGCCACTCACAGCGCCGGAGCCGCGATACCCGGAAGAGACGCCGAGGGAGCATGTCGGCTCCCTCGGCGTGGATCGGGCGAGATGTCGGGGCCTCGTTCTAAGGTAAGTATTTCATAATGAGCTAGTATGCGGTGCATACTAGCTCATTATGCCTTTTGCTTTGCAGGTTTTAAAAAAAAAATAAAAAAAATTGCGGGTTTACTACCGCTTTAAAGTGTTAGTTCACTTGCTTTTTATATTGGTTTGTTGAGCCCAATTTTAAGATAAATATTACAGAAGCAAATAAAAAATAAAAAGTGTTAGTTCACCTTTTCAGAAATAAAAACATTTAAAAGTAAACTAACACCGTACAACCTCCCCACCCCGTCATTTTTTTTATGAAAAGGTGAACTAACACTTTAAAGTAGAACTCTAGGCAAAACTTATTTTTTAATTTTGGATAGAGGAAGGAAGTGTAACCCCTGTCAGATTTTTTTTTTTCACCATCTGTGTCCTATTGTGGAGATTTCCCGTAACTTCCTGTCCCATAGGCAAACAGGAGATGAGAGGGAATCCCTTGAACAACTAGGTTAGGACTCAGGGATTGAAATAGGGACTACCACCAAGGTCAAAGGTCAGCAGGCATGTCCCCAGAGGTCAAAGGTCGAGAGGCGTGGCTGACCCACCCCCACTAAAGTGTTCCGCCTACCCCAACTAAGTCGGGGAATGAACAAGTCGGGGAAAGCGCTTTGCGAGCTCATTTGTGCTTCATGCAAATGTTTTTTTTTTAAGGCTACCAAGCGAAGTGAGTCAGATTTCGCGTCCTACGAGTTTCTACGGGGCGAGCGAGCGCAACTTATTTTTTTACCCTTTTTCCGACAAACCGAATGGGATCTAGGGAAGGTATGGGTTTTAGGATGGGGAAGTCACAAAGGGGAGATGCACTTAGAGTTAGGGTTAAAATTCATAGGTCAAAGGTCAGTTAGGGTTGGGGTTAGGTGTTAGGGGGTTAGGGTTTCCCCTTGAAGAACAAGGTTAGGACTTAGGGATTGGAATAGGGACCTCCACCAAAGGTCAGCAGGTGTGTCCCCAGAGGGGAATGAACAAGTCGGGAAAGCAAATTCCTTGGGGACCCCTGGGTCACCAGTACTAGCGTCTCCTTTTGAAAGAATTCTCCACTTTTCTGGGGACAACCCAAAATTTGGGATTTTCTTTTACTTTCACTTTTTTTTTTTTTTTTGAAAAATGTTTATTCGGTTTTACAAACAAACAAAGATCACATTAAATAACCAGATTGTTTGACAGAAACAAAAAAAAAAAAAAAATCTACACAATAAAGCAGCTGACAATACCCGTACACCAGTTCAACATGTTAACAGAGTAACCCTTGGAAGACATACAGTTATAGAAAGTGAGACAGATGATAGAAAATAGTCAAAATAAAACAAATATCAGCACAGTAGAAAGTTGAAGTCCTCAAGGAGGCTTGAAGATAGCCGGGTCTCCGCTTGAAAGTAATTTAAGTCTACCCAAAGAATCTGTTAGGTCGTGTCGGAGGTACCATTCCGTGTAGCGAAACGGTTGCATGGCCCCCTGAAGATCTGAGTGGGACAGCGTGGTTTCCATGTAATTGCGCCACCTCGCAAAAAAGTGGCGGGTGGGTTTAGGATTTCTGGTAATGGTGTCCAGTCTCTCCATGTAGAAAAGCGATTCAATGGCCTTTTGAACCATTGATAGTGAAGGTGGTGTCTTGGAGATCCATGTTTGCATTATGGTTCTGCGGGCAACAAGGAGGCTCAGTTGGGCCCATTTTGAAACTGGGGTCCAACTCTGATCCCCCGGCGGAGCAGTTTGAGGAATATAACCAAATAGGCATAGTGTAATCTCTCTCGGAATCCGTTGGTGAGAGACAGAGCTAATATAGTCAGTAACATCAGTCCAGTAGGTATCAATGGTAGGACAGACCCAAAGACGATGCAACAACGTTGGGTGAGGCTCAGAACACCAAGGACAAATTTTCAAATTGCCATTATCCTTATCTATGTATACAGGATAGTACGCTCTGTGAAGCAGCTTAAATTGCGTCTCACGCCATGTTTCAGAAAGGGTAAGTTTCCGTACCCGTCTGTATCCCTCCAATAATTTATCTGGAATATCTTCGTCTTGCAGAAGGGTCGCCCACTGCCGGAATGGAGTGAGATGATATTTGTCAGCCTGATGTTGAATGAGGTGAGAGTAAAGATTGGTGATCGAGTAGTCTCCAGAGGCCACCGCCGTATCGATGAAAGACTTCTGAAAGGGGTCCGTTTGCGGACCGCAAAGGGAGCCCAAGTAGTCAATCAGCTGATAATAGTAAAAAAGATGGGTCGGTGGAAGCGAAAATTCCCGAGATAGGACTGCAAATGATTTAAACTTGCGAGAACCAGTGTTAAAGACAGCTTTGGTAGATGTAAGACCCTTTATTCTCCACTGCTCAAAGATAACATGTAGCGTGGACGGTAAAAACATGGGATTCCCCTGAATAGGAAGATAACTTGACACGGATGTTGGCAATCCCAGTAGTTTGCGGATCTCCCTCCAGGCAACAACAGTATCCCTAATCAGCAGGTTAGATTTCAGATGAGACGGTAAAGCCTGTATTTTGGAGTGAAGAATTGCTGCCAATGAATATGGTGCCGTCATAGCCTCTTCCAGTCTAACATTGCAGTACCTAGAGTTGCCTGACAACCAATCTAGACCCTGACGTAGGAGGCATGCAAGGTTATAAAAGCGAAGGTTAGGTACCCCTGCCCCGCCATCAGTCTTCGGGAGGCACAGTTTGCGGAGAGCTATACGTGCTCTTTTACGAGACCACAAAAAGGCCGACAGTGCCTTGTAAATTTTCTGGACATCAGTGTGTTTCAGCAGAAGGGGTATAGTTTGCATGGGGTATAGCAGTCTAGCAAATGATATCATTTTAAACAAATGGCATCTCCCGAAGAGTGATATAGGCAAAGCTGTCCATAGATCTAATTCCTGCACTATTTTGGAAATAAGTGGAGGGTAATTCAACCCGTATAACGACGTCGGTTCCCGTCCAATGTGTATACCGAGATATGTGATGTGATGTTTGGCTATAGTGAACGGGGAGTAATGTATCCATTTATGGGACATCCTGGGGTTCAGGGGTAATATTTCACTCTTGTCAAAATTAACTCGAAACCCCGAGCATTCCCGAAAGGTGGCAAGGGTTTTTTGCAGCTTGTCAAAATCCGAAGTGGGATCAGTGGTGAACAACAGGACATCGTCCGCAAAAAGAGCGGATCGCAGTGTGTGCTGACCTATCGGTAGACCACTGATCCCAGCCTCCGAGTTGAGCCAGCGAGAGAGAGGTTCAATCGCCAAGTTAAACAGTAGTGGTGACAGTGGGCACCCCTGTCTGGTTCCCTTGGATAGAGGTATGAAGTCAGACATGGAATCTGGGGTAACCAACCGTGCTGTGGGGGACAAATACATCAGGCGTAAAAATTGCAGGACGGGGCCCCGAAAGCCAAATTGCTCTAGCACCCTGAACAGCCAAGGTAGACTCACGTTATCGAATGCTTTTTCCGCGTCTAGAGAGATTATGGCTACGTCTTGTGTGGGGTGATTTTTGGCATAGTGAAGGGCTAGAAGGACTTTGCGAATGTTAAGGGTAGCAGAACGTCCAGACACAAATCCTGATTGGGCCGAGTGGAGCAGCGAAGGGAGAAATTTTGCTAGTCTAGCGGCAATTATTTTAGATAAAATTTTCACGTCTACATTTATAAGTGAAATTGGCCGATAGGCAGAGGCGGCTCTAGGATTTGTGAGGCCTTAGGCAAAACTTACACATGAGGCCCCAATCACGCCCATAATGGGAAAAAAATTCAAGCAATAAAAATGGCTGCAAAAAGATGCACAGATCTAGCAAACAGTTCATCTGCACCACTTCCAGGGCACCCTCCTCACCCATCAGACATATGCAGCCATTAAAACATCCTGGGGCCCACCAAGGTAGCAACCCCTCTAAGAATTTCCTGTGTCTTGGGAGAATGGGGAGGAGATGTCACTGAGCCATTCCATATCCGCAGAGGAAGTAGAGCGGGGGGGGGATCCCAGCACAGTGCAGGGGGAGCAAGAGTGGGGAGGGGAGACAGAGAGGAGAGGAGAGAGAGGGGAGGGGAAGAGAGAGATTGTGAGAGATAGGGGGTGGGAAAGAGAGAGAGGGGGAGGGGAGCAAGACATTGTGAGTGAGAGGGGGGTGAGAGAGGGGTAGATAAAGGGTGCACAAAAGGGGGAGAGAGTGGTGGAAAGAGGAGAGGAGGGGAGGGGGAGAGAGAGGGAGGGGAGGGGGAGAGAGAGGGAGTAGAGAGAGGGGGAGGAGAGAAAGGGTGGGCAAGAGGGGGAAGAGGGAAGGGAGAGAGGGAGGGAGGGAAGAGAGGAGAGGGGGAGGGAAGAGAGGAGAGAGGGAGGGAAGAGAGGAGAGAGGGAGGGAAGAGAGGGAGGGAGGAAAGGGAGGAGAGAGGGAGGGAGGGAAGGCAGGAGAGAGGGAGGGAGGGAAGGGAGGAGGGAGGGAAGGGAGGAGAGAGGGTGGGGAGGAGAGACGGAGGGATGGAGAGGGAGGGAAGGGGGGATAGAAGGAGGGGAGGAGGAGAGAGGGAAGGAGGGGAGGGAGGAAGGGAAGGGAGAAAAAGGAAGGAAGGAAGGAAGGGAGGGAGGGAGGGAAGGAAAGGGAGGGAGGGGGAGAGAGGGAAGGAAGGAGAGAGGGAAGGGAGGAGAAAGAGAAGGGAGGGAGGAGAGAGGGAGGAAAGGGAGGAGGAGAGAGGGAGGAAAGGGAGGGGAAGGAAGAGGGAAGGAGAGAGCGAGGGAAGGGGGAAGAGAGGGAGGGAAGGTAGGAGAGAGGAAGGGAGGAGAGAGGAAGGGAGGGAAGGGAGGAGAGAGGAAGGGAGGGGGGAGGAGAGAGGAAGGGAGGGGGGAGGGAGAGAGGAAGGGAGGGGGGAGGGAAAGAGGAAGGGAGGGGGGAGGGAGAGGGGGAAGGAAGGAAGGGAAGAGAGAGAGGGATGGAAGGGAAGGGACAGAGAGAGGGACAGAGAGAGGGAAGGAAGGGAAGGGACAGAGAGAGGGAAGGAAGGGAAGGGACAGAGAGAGGGAAGGAAGGGAAGGGACAGAGAGAGGGAAGGAAGGGAAGGGACAGAGAGAGGGAAGGAAGGGAAGGGACAGAGAGAGGGAAGGAAGGGAAGGGACAGAGAGAGGGAAGGAAGGGAAGGGACAGAGAGAGGGAAGGAAGGGAGGGGAGAGAGGGAAGGAATGGAGGGGAGAGAGGGAAGGAATGGAGGGGAGAGAGGGAAGGAATGGAGGGGAGAGAGGGAGGGAAGGAAGGGAGAGAGGGAGGGAAGGAAGGGAGAGAGAGAGGGAAGGAAGGGAGAGAGAGAGGGAAGGAAGGGAGAGAGAGAGGGAGGGAAGGGAGAGAGAGAGGGAGGGAAGGAAGGGAGGGAAGGAAGGGAGGGGAGAGAGGGAGGGAAGGAAGGGAGAGAGGGAGGGAAGGTAGATAGAGAGGGAAGGGAAGGGGAGGGAGGGAGAGAGGGAGGGAAGCGGAGGGAGAGAGGGAGGCAAGGGAGAGAGGGAAGGAAGGGAGAGTGGGAGGGAGAGAAGGGAGGGAAGGGAAGGAGGAAGGGAAGGGGGGATAGAGGGAAGGGAGAGAGGGAGGGAAGGGAGAGAAGGAGGGGAGAGAGCGAAGGAGGGGAGAGAGCGAGGGAGGGGAGTGAGGGAGGGGAGAGAGCGAGGGAAGGGAGTGAGGGAGGGGAGAGAGCGAGGGAAGGGAGAGAGTGAGGGAGTGGAGAGAGCGAGGGAGTGGAGAGAGCGAGGGAAGGGAGAGAGCGAGGGAAGGGAGAGAGCGAGGGAAGGGAGAGAGGGAGGGAAGGGAGGGATGGGAGGGAAGGGAGAGAGGGAGGGAAAGGAGAGAGGGAGGGAAAGGAGAGAGAGAGGGGTGGGAAGGGGTAAGGGAGAGGAGTGTGGTGAGAGAGGGGGAGGGAGAGGGGGGTAAGAGAAAGAGGGGGGAGGGAGAGGGGTAAGAGAGAGGGGGGAGGGAGTGAAAGATAGAGGGGGAGAGAGGGGGTAAGAGAGAGAGGGGGAAGTGAGAAAGAGGGGGGTGAGGGAAAGGGGGTGAGAGAGATCTAGAGATCTGTCCCTGTCTGTAGCCCCTGGGGGGGCAAAGAGCAGGGAGAAGCTGTAGAGTGCTGGGGGGTGGGGACCGGAGAGTGCTGGGGGGTGGGGACCGGAGAGTGCTGGGGGGTGGGGGCTCGAGGGTGCTGGGGGCCAGAGAATGCTGGGGGGCAGAGAGTGCTGGGGGCCAGAGAATGCTCGGGGTGGGGGGCGGAGAGTGCTGGGGGCCAGAGAATGCTCGGGGTGGGGGGTGGAGAGTTCTGGGGTCCAGAGAATGCTCGGGGTGGGGGGCGGAGAGTGCTGGGGGCCAGCGAATGCTCGGGGTGGGGGGCGGAGAGTGCTGGGGGCCAGAGAATGCTTGGGGTGGGGGGCGGAGAGTGCTGGGGGCCAGAGAATGCTCGGGGTGGGGGGCGGAGAGTGCTGGGGGGTGGGGGGCAGAGAGTGCTGGGGTGGGGGCCAGAGATTACTGGGGGTGGGGGCAGAGAGTGCTGGGGGCCAGAGAGTGCTGGGGGCCAGAGAGTGCTGGGGGGTGGGGGCCAGAGATTGCTGGGGGGTGGGGGGCGGGGAGTGCTGGGGGTGGGGGCCAGAGATTACTGGGGGTGGGGGCAGAGAGTGCTGGGGGCCAGAGAGTGCTGGGGGGTGGGGGCCAGAGATTGCTGGGGGGTGGGGGGCAGGGAGTGCTGGGGGCCAGAGAGTACTGGGGGGTGGGGGGGGGAGTGCTGGGGGCCAGAGAGTGCTGGGGGGTGGGGGCCGGAGAGTGCTGGGGGTGGAGGGTGGAGAGTGCTGGGGGTGGAGGGTGGAGAGTGCTGGGGGTGTGGGGTGGAGAGTGCTGGGGGCCAGAGAGAGCCGCAGGGGGTGTAGGGTGGAGAGTGCTGGGGGCCAGATAGTGCTAAGGGTGGGGGGTGAAGAGTGCTGGGGGGGAGCTTGAGAGGGGAGGCAGAAAGAATTGGAGAGCAGGGGGTGCTAGCGAAATGGGGGTGGAGCCAGCGAGGACAAGAATGGGCTGGAGAGCAGGAGGGGAGGAGCCAGGGAGCAAAGGGAGGGGCTGAAGAGCAGAAGGCGTGGAGAAAGGGAGCACAAGAAGGGGCGGAGCCAGTGAGCACAAGGAGGGGCTGGAGAGCAGGAGGGGCGGAGCCAGGGAGCAAAGGGAGGGGGTGAAGAGCAGGATGCGTGGAGAAAGGGAGTACAAGAAGGGGCGGAGCCAGGGAGCACAAGGAGGGGCTGGAGAGCAGGAGGGGTGCAGCCAGTGAGCACACGGAGGGGCTGGAGAGCAGGAGGGGCAGGGCCAGGGAGCGCACGGAGGGGCGGAGCCAGGGAGAACACAGAGGGGCGGAGCCAGGGAGAACACAGAGGGGCGGAGCCAGGGAGAACACAGAGGGGCCGGAGAGTACGGGGGATGCAGAAAAAGTTAGATAGGAGTGGTGGAGAGACTGCACATAGATAGTGGAATTGATTTTTCCATATTCCTCCATGCAACCGCTGAATGATCACCTCTCCTCCCTGCAGACATTCAGCGGCTGTATGGAGTAATATGGAAAAATCAATTCCACTATCTATGTGCAGTCTCCCCACCGCTCCTCCTATTCAGGCACACAGGGAAGGCTGCACGGCATGGGCACTCACCTTTGCTCTGGTCAGCAGCATAAGAGTTCCTCCCTCTTCACACTCATGGTGGGACTATCCAGCTGGGTGGTTTTTCAGCAACCCCCCCCACTCCAGAACCAAATAGGAGGCAGGTGCGGAGGAGAGGTCTGGTGAGCGGCACAAGAGAGAAGCTCAGGTGAGGGTCCCACATGGACATGCCGCCCTCATGCCGTCTGTCATCCAGCCACTGCGCCACCTAGAGGACTCTACTGTCCCGCTCCCCGCACTTGCTGCCACCGCATTGATCACAGGCAAATTAGTCGATTGCGAGGCCCTATGAGACTGCGGGGCCTTAGGCAATCGCCTAATTTGCCTAATTAGAGAGCCGCCTCTGCCGATAGGAGCCAGGCATAGTGGGATCCTTGCCTTTTTTGGAGATCAGTTTTATGTGAGCATGCGAACCCGTGGGCAAATAAGGACCTCCCTGCCACATGCCCGCATAAACAGTCTGGAGGGTATCCGGCAAGTATTCCACTGTAGATTTGTAAAATTCCACCGAATAGCCATCCGGACCAGGCGCCTTGCCCGCGGACATGATCGATATAGTGCGTTTGACCTCTTCGAGAGTAATGGGGGCATTGAGTTCAGTAAGGTGGTCATCCTGTATGGTCGGTAGATTAACGGAGGACAAAAAAGCGTCGGCCATATCTATATTAGTTAAGTCAGCTTTGTATAAATTAGAGTAGTAGTTGGTAAGAATGGCATTAATTCTATCCGCGTCTGATGTAACTGAGCCGTCTAAATCTCGCATAGAATGGATGCGAGTGGTTTTCCTGGGTCCCGCGCATAATTTCGCAAGGAGTTTGCCTGATTTGTTCCCGTATCTATGAAAGTATAGTTTGGAGTATGCCAGTTGAGACAACTCCTGTTGCTCAGCCCAAAGGTCAAATTCCCTTTTGGCTTGGGTCCAGTCCTGAATGTGCTTCGGCGTGCGGTGTGTGAGCAGGCGCTCATGAGCTGCTTTAAGCACTCTACTAGAGGCCTCATACTGGCGTCGATTGTGTTTTTTCAGTTGCGCAGTGTATGATAATATTCTGCCTCTCATGAAAGCTTTACCCGTGTCCCAAAAAAGATTAGGATCCGAGACGTGCGCGCTATTCGTGGTCGAGTAGTCAGTCCATGCAGTCCTAAGCATGTCTTGAAAGTCCGGGCTGTCAGCCAAATAGGAGGGAAACCTCCATAACTTCGGCCCTCGAAGGGTACCTGTGAGTGATAACTGCACTACTACCGGACTGTGATCCGATATCCTGGCATCTAGAATTTCTGAATCTCTAATGAATGGCGTCAATGCGGGTGATGCAAAGAAATAATCGATGCGTGAGAAAGACTGGTGCGGAGGAGAGAAAAAGGTATATTCTTGGCTCGTAGGGTGTTGTAAGCGCCATATATCAGTGAAGCTTATGGAAGACAGGGCTTGGGCTAATGGAGTAGGTTTGGGTGCAGTAGAAGTCAGTGCAGTCCCACTACCGGTGCCAGTCTTAGAACGGTCAGTTATGACGGACATCACCGAGTTGAAGTCTCCTCCAACCAGATGCTGTGAGTCAGGGAAGGCTAAAATCCATTGAATGACATCCTGGTAGAATGGCGAACTCGGAGAGTTAGGTGCGTAAATATTCGTGATGGCCATGGGGGTTGAGTCAATGATCAACTGTACTGTCACCTTACGACCCTCATTGTCAGCTTTAACAGATACTATTTCGTGCGGGAGACGTTTATGTATTAGGATGGCTACACCAGCCTTACGTCCAGTGGCAGGCGAGCCATAGACCTCACCCACCCATAATTTACGTAGCCGTTGTAAATCCTCTACCGTGAGGTGGGTCTCCTGCAGTAAAGCTATGTCCGCTCGGAGGCGTTTCAGGTGCCTCAGTACAGCCATGCGCTTACACGGAGATCTAAGCCCCTTGACATTCCACGAGATAACTTTCACGTCACATCCACCAGTGATTGATGGGACAGGAAAGATAGCCGGGTAGAAATACTAGTGGTTAGTGCAAGGACAGTCTTGCTGTGCTCAAGAGTCCCCGCGTTCGTATGTCTCAATATACAATCAACAGGCCTCAAAGGTCTAGAAACTAAAACAGGTGTCAGCATCTGGTGTACAACTACAAAAACTAGGTATCTATGCATCGATAAGGAACACAATGTGTGTGGTAACATCCCAACATATATGAACTTTCCTTTTTTCCACATGAGTCACAACTTTCAGACTCGGCTACCAGCCCCGTCCCGTCCCTCCCCAGATGGCAGTAAAGGGGCCAAAAAGGGAGACAGTGGAACTCAGAGAGAATGAATCGGATTTAAGGGTGATAAAAAGAGAAAACAAAAGATAAACAGGGTAGCGAGTGTACCCAGTACCCCACAGGGACACAAGACTGAGTGAATTGAGAGGAGAAGCAAAACCCTAGGGAGGGCAAATATACCAGCAATGAAACCCCAATTTCGCAGGGTAGGGGTAGAGGGTGAGGGAGCCGAGGTGAAAACTGCGATCCCCATTTACATAAAACGTACAACTTTTTAGCAAACAGTAGTGACAGTAAAAAGTGGCAATCAACAAGGCAACCTGTGGTGTATGCAGCCTCTGCTTGTCCAAGCAGAGCGGAAACAGAAAAAACTAGAAGCAGAAGAAAAAGTGCAAGTCCAAAATCAAAGGCGGGCTGAAGTCATGAAGCCGTCATTGGGGCACTAGGCGTTCAGACGGCATCCCTTCGTATGCATAGGCTAGTTCCACGACTTTTTAAAAGGGTCGAAGAGAAAGAGGGGGGGGAGCTCAATTGAACATAGAGTCTCACCATAAGGTCCTCCCATATTCGGCGAAACGAAGAACTTGTCAGCGGTTTCCGGAACGATCGTCCTTGGGTGTGACCCTTATGCGCTTGTGTGGAGGGTTAATGGTACTGCAGTGAGACTTAGGAGATGCAGTCGACCTGTTCCCTAAGTTTGGAGAAGATGCGTCTGACACGTTCGATTGATCCATGGCAGAGCCCAACGATTCAACGTACCGTTCGGCTGCTCCCGGCGTAGTAAAGGTGAGCTGCTCTCCTTCGTTGCTTTGGAGGCGTAGCGTGGCTGGATACGCCAAAGAGAACTTGACACGAAGGTTGTAGAGAGCCGTACAGACCGGTGAAAAGGCTTTGCGTCTGTGCATAACATCCACAGAATAGTCAGCGAATAGGAGCAGTTTGACCCCGTCGATCACTAACGAACGTGAAGTACGAAATTTCTGCATAATAGCCGTCTTGTCGGCGTAATTGAGATATTTCACGATGACATGCCGGGGCTTGGAGCGTGATTCAGACGGCTGACCGATACGATGCGCTCGTTCGACTGTGCACGGCGTACGAAGGCCCAGTTGTTCGGGAATCATAATGGCGCATAAAGCTGATAATTGGGCCGAGGAAACCGATTCCGGGAGGCCGATTATGCGTAAATTGTTCCTTCTGGATCTATTCTCCAAATCGTCCAGCTTCTCCCAGATCTCCTTCTGGGTATGAAGGACCCTGTTTAGCGTAGCAGAGGTACCTGCAGCTTCATCCTCCAGGGCCGAAATACGATCCTCAGCCTGTTGGAGTCTCTGAGCCTGGGCCCGTACTTCCAGGTGAAGCTGCTCCAGCCCCCTATTGACTGCTGCATCCACTGTGGCTGTGAGCGTGGGACCCAGTAGGAGGACAACGGCGTGAGCTATGCCCTCCGGTGATGCTGGGTCTGCCTGTGGTGGCGCCGCGGCAATCGGCGAGTCAGAAGGCATCGGGGCCTGTTCAGTCAGGTGCGGCGCGGCCGCCATGTTGGCCGCGTGTGTCTCTCCCCCAGGCGGGAGCCCCGCCGAGGCTGCTTTAGCGTAGGATCGCTCCACAAAACGATCCATGAGGGGTCACCCTGCCGCAGGTAAGGTGTCGGTTCTCTCCGAGGTCCGTAGCGGAATTTAGAGCAGTATTGGCGAGGAGGGACACGGGAGCTGAGGGTGATCACCTCCTCCTCATGTGGCGCCGGAACCGGAAGTTACTTTCACTTTTAATGACAATGGTAAACAGGACAAATACAGAGGGTGAATCTTCTTAATGAGGGCAAAGACAGCAATACAATCTGACAGGTGTTCTAATCCATCCACAGTCCTAGATGATTTCACAGCATCTGTACCCCGTATATCCAGGACACGTGGCACTTTGCAGAGTGGCAGCATGGTGGTGATTGCTGGAATGTGAAACGTTATCTCCGGCTTGATAGTCACAGTAAAGTCGCGGCATCATCAGCGGTATAAAAACAATGCAGGAGCGTGCGTCCAGGTAAATAACCACTTAATACCAAATTATATTCTTGCTCCTGCTGACACCAATGATTTGGGATTTATTTTCCTTCAAATGGGGTTTATTTTAACCCTCAGATGCCAATGATGGGACATAATTCACTCCCACCGACACTAACGATGGGGCATCATTCACTCCCACTGCCCTCAGTGTACTCCCGGGCTCTAGTTTGTCTAAAACATATCAAAGTATAGAGGGGAAAGATGATAAAACTACTTTCTTAGACCTTATTGGTTTCAGCTATTGATGGCACCATTCTCGTTTCCGGACTCATTGTTGTACCACTCCCATACATCATTCTGTTGAAGTGCTCCAGTATGAGATGATCTTCCTGGTAAGTTTGCTGGAGTGGATATACCATGAAAAACTGTTGGCCTTACATTTCCCAAAAAAACAGATCTCCTTTCAGATAGAGAGAATCGAAGGACAGGTAGGGATGCAGTTCCAAAGGCCAAGCTAGGACATGGATATACAGGGCCAGGAGACCCCAAGGAGACAGACGTAGGTCTGCTAGACTTTGTGATGGCACATGAAGGTAGAAGTAAGGAGCAGAAGGGAGAGCTGTTGGCAAGGGTTTGATCTGTAATGTTGAAGGAACACTCTCTGCATCTAAATACCTGAAGGTCAAACTTCCTAGGACCTTCCAACAATTAACAAACATCCCTCACTTATAAAAGTGGGGTACACCTTCCCTCCCAACCTTGCAAGTGAACCTGGCCTGGTACCATTGATACCAATGATGGGACACTATTCCTCCCTCTGATACCAATGATGTGGCACTATTCCTCCCAATGACACCAACAATGGGGCACTATTACTCCCAATGTTGGGACACCATTCCTCCCACTAATACCAATGATGGGGCACTATTCCTCCCACTAATATCAATGATGAGGCAGTATTCCTCCCACTGATACCAATGATGGGACACTATTTCTCACACTAATACCAATAATGGGACACTATTCCTGCCAATGACATCAATAATGGGACACTATTCCTCCCAATGATGGGACACTATTTCTCCCACTAATACCAATGATGGGGCACTATTCAAACCACTGACACCAACAATGGGGCACTATTTCTCCCACTAATCCCAATGATGGGGCACTATTCATCCAACTGATACCAATGATGGGATTCCATTCCTCCCACTGATACCAATGATGGGGCACTATTCCTCCCACTAATATTAATGCTAGTGCACTATTCCTCCCACTGATACCAATGATGGGGCACTATCCCTCCCACTAATATCAATGATGGGACACTATTCCTCCCACTAATATCAATGATGGGGCACGATTCCTCCCACTGATACCAATGATGTGGCACTATTCCTCCCACTAATATCAATGATGGGACACTTTTCTTCCCATTGATAACAATGATGGGGCACTATTCCTCCCACTAATACCAATATGGGGCACTATTCTTCACACTGACACCAACAATGGTGCATTATTTCTCCCACTAATCCCAATGATGGGCACTATTCCTCCCACTAATACCAACGATGGTACACTATTCTTCCCACTTATACCAATGATAGGGCACTATTCCTCCCACTAATACCAATATGGGGCACTATTCTTCCCACTGACACCAACAATGGGGCACTATTCCTCCCACTGATACCAATGATGAGGCACTATTCCTCCCGCTTATACCAATGATGGGGCACTATACCTTCACCCCAACACCAGCAATTGGGCACTGTTGTTCCTACTAATACTAATGATGGGGCATTATTACTCCCACTGATGCTGGGGCATTTTCTACTAACACTGGCCAGTGGCCACAGTCCTTCCCCCTCAAAATTTTGGAGACCTGTGTTGTATACTGAATACAAAATGAATAAATATATGGTATAGACATTGTGGCAAACCATACAAATGAATTATAAAATGATTGAAATGTTTAATTCAGCCCAAATAACCAGTGAAAAACATATTTTTATCATTGCTATCTACAAGTATCTAGTCAGGGGCATTAGCAAAAATAGCTGTTATTGAGCAAAGAACATACACCCTATTACCAAAAGTATTGGGAGGCCTGCCTTTACACACACATGAGCTTTAATAGCATCCCAGTCTTAGCCCGTAGGGTTCAATATTGAGTTGGCCCACCCTTTGCAGGTATAACAGCTTCAACTCTTCTGGGAAGGATGTCCACAAGGTTAGGAGTGTGTCTATGGGAATGTTTGACCATTCTTCCAGAAGAGCATTTGTGAGGTCAGGTACTGCTGTTGGATGAGAAAGCTTGGCTCGCAGTCTTCGCTCTAATTCATCCCGAAAGAGTTCTATCAGGTTGAGGTCAGGACTCTGTGCAGGCCAATCAAGTTCCTCCACCCCAAGCTTGCTCATCCATGTCTTTATGGACTTTGCTTTGTGCACTGGTGTGCAGTCATGTTGGAAGAGGAAGGGCCATCCTCAAACTGTTCCCACAAAGTTGGGATCATGAAATTGTCCAAAATGTCTCGGTATGCTGACATCTCAGTATGCTGACGCCTTAAGACTTCTCTTTACCCACACCAAAACCCCCCTCCAGCAAATGATTTGGAGGGGTGTCCCAATACTTTTGCCAATATAGTGTAGATGAGCAAGTTTGGAGTGGAGGAACTAGACTGGCCTGCACAGTCCTGACCTCAGCCCGAACAGAATAGAATTAGCGAAGAGACTGCGAGCCAGGCCTTCTTGTCCAACATCAGTGCCTGACTTTACAAATGCACTTCTGGAAGAATGGTCAAACATTCCCATAGACACTCTGCCTAAACCTTGTGGACAGCTTGCCAAGAAGGATTGAAGCTGTTATAGCCGCAAAGGGTGAGCCAAATCAATATTGAACCCTACGGACTAAGACTGAGATCCCATTAAAGTTCATGTGCGTGTAAAGGCAGGTGTCCCAATACTTTTGGTAATATTATATATATATATATATATATATATATATATATATATATATATATATATATATAGATAGATAGATAGATAGATAGATAGATATAGAGAGAGAGAGACAACAATAGGCAGAACACAATTTTACAAGGCTCGTGTAAACATGTGGCGCTATATAAATATTCTATACATACAGTACATACATACAATATTCTACAATACAACACAGTGTTCTTTTTTTCTGCTGTACCTCCCAGATATTTGGGAACAGGACCAAGTTTATAAAAGCCAAATTAAGTCCTCCCATTGCAGTGGTGGTATAAATATCTAAAAAAAAGCAGAATTGGGTGCAGCAATGCTGTGTAGGTGGATGGTCTTTAGTCATGAAATGTGTCGTCGATATACCTACACGATGTTTGCTAATAAATTAGGTGCCTTTACAGTATTTGTAGAATTTCTTTATCCTCTTTCCTTTTCTGATGTTGGTTGAATTTTTATTTCCACCATTGGGAATTATAAAATGTCTCATTGGATGAGGTTTCAATGGAAAAGCCTCTCTGGAGGAAGATCTCCATCTCCCAGAAAGTCACAAAAACTTTTTTTGGTGTCAGGAAAGTCCAGTGTGTTCTCCTGCATGACGTCTTTGATGGGCCAGAAGATCGGATTTCTGGGTAAAACATTGACCACACTGATAACAAGGAAATGGCTCCTCCCCTCGGTGAATGCTCTGGTGTATCGCAAAGGCCTTATGGGTGAAATATTTCCCACACTCTGAACAGATGACAGTCTTTTCATCTCGATGAGTCCTTTGATGACGGATCAGGTTGGACTTCTGGGTGAAACTTTTATCACACGCAGAACAAGGGAAAGGCTTTTCTCCCGTATGAGTCCTTTGATGGTCAATCAGACTCGACTTACGTGAGAAGCTTTTTCCACAGTCTGGACATGTAAGAGGCTTCTCGCCGGTGTGAAGCATCTGATGGCGACGTACATGGGCCTTCTGGGTGAAACGTTTGCCACAATCCAAGCAGGAGAAAGGCTTTTCTCCCGTATGGAGTTTCTGGTGTTTGACAAGAACTGATTGATTGGTGTAACATTTCCCACACTCCAGACACCGAAATGGTTTCTCTCCAGTGTGAACTCTCTCATGCTTGATAAATTCTGATTGTTTAATAAAACATTTCCCGCAGTCAGGACATTTAAAGCGTTTTTTAGCAGTCTGAACATTCTGGTGGACAGATTGACCATTTTCAGAAGATTCCTCTGGAATGGAGGGATCTGGCGATCTCTGCACACTGTGAAGTCCTAGATCGATATTGTGGGTAAGAGTATTTTCTCCAGGGAAATCCCTTATGATGTCCTTACTTTCTGTACTGCAGTCTCCATGTTTCCTCAGGGTTATTTTTCTGTTATCTCTGTCTGCTAAAAATAAAATATATCTTAGAAATAATCAGAGTTTTGTACTTACCATAAAATCTGTTTCTTGGAGTCCATTTGAAGCACACAGGAATTCAGAGACTGTCATTTTATACTGCTGCCTACAGGAGAACCAGACACTGGCAAACAAATAATTGTGACCGGATCCTGTATAATCCCTCCTACTTCGAGCATGCCTCCATTTTATGGTAAAGCAATTCCAAGATCATAAACACAGGGAAGGTGGGATCTGTGTCCCTCAATGAGCTCCAATTATTTAAAAACATCAAAATACTCACAGAAATAAAAACAATAGCCCATGTATCACCCCTAAACAGCCAGTCCCGGAATTCAGATGGGCCGCTTTCGGGATGTGTGATGATGTCATGGACGTCAGCTCCGCTCTATACGTTTCATCACATATGACGTCTTCCGGGGCATTGAATAGGAATTCACAGGCTTTTGGGATATCCTAAACAGTCTAAAGTCACTCCGACACACCACATCTCTGATCATGGTAAAGAGCCTATGACGTTGGCTATTTACCATGTGATCAGCTGTATCCAATCACAGCCTTACTAGGAAATGCCGGTTATCGCCCATCCTCTATTCATGCTGACAAGCTGACAAGCTCTCCTGACAAGGGGGATCTGCTCTAATAATCAGTGCAGTGATTATCAGTGCAGCCCGATCAGCGATGCCCACTAGTGGCCACCTGTGATGCTCACCAGAGATGCCAATTAGTGCCCTTCAGCGATGCCAATCAGTGCCCATCAGTAATGCCTGTCAGTGCCTCCTCATCAGTGCTGCCTATCAGTACCATCTATCAGTGACCATCAGTGCCGCCCTTCTATGCAAATCAGTGCCACCTATCAGTGGCCATAAAGACTGCCCAACAGTGCCACCTATCAGTGCCCATTAGTGCTGATTATCAGTGCCACCTATCAGTGCCCATCAGTGCTGCATATCAGTGCCGCCTCATCAGTGCCACCTCATCAGTGCTGGCTCATGCATGCCTGTCAGTGAAGGAGAATACTTACTTATTTCAAAATGTAATAACAGAAGAAAAAACTTTTTCTCAAAATATTCAGTATTTTTTCATTTGTTCAGCAAAGTATAAAAAACCCAGTGGAGATTAAATACCATCAAAAGAAAGCTCTTTCTGTCTCAACAAAATAATAAAAATTGTGTTTGGGTACAGCGTTGCATGACAGCGCTCAAAGCTGAAAATTGGCCTGGGCAGTAAGAAGGTGAAAGTGCCCGGTATTGAAGTGGTTAATGTAGGAAATGCATGAAGGCAAAAAATGTTTAGAATTTAAAACCAATTTAAGGCCAAAAGTCTGTTTGACCCAACAAGAGATGATGGAACTCGAGGTAAGTTCAAACTTATGGGGACCATGAAAAATGAGGAAAGAGTCCATCTAATGGAAGTGGTGGCTGTGAGGTCATCTTCCACTTCCCAAACCATATCCATACCATGGAATGAGATCTCCTTCTGATAAACTGAAGCCAGACAAAGGGGTGAAGGAATGCTGTCCTGATCGAGGTGAAAGGCTGAAAATACCTTAAGAAGAAGGAAGTTCTGGGTCTCAACACCATCTTAGGTTGCAGTATAACCCAACAGTCTCTGAATTCCAGTGCCCCTCAATGGGCTAGAAAGAAGTACATTTTTGAATCCTTCATTTTCATCAATCAACATCTTTTTGCTGTAATGCATAAATTATCCAGCCTTTTGCTATGGTTTGAGGAGCCATAATTGTTCTATACTCCAAAGACTGTAGGCAGGTGCAGTCTACTTTCTCCACTGCATGTGGCGCTGTTCTGCAACGGCACTGCAATGGGAGAGGAAGCCAAGAAGAATATGGGTCCTCTATGGTTTCCTGGGTCACTGGGGAAGCTATCCAAGTGACTCTAGCAGCCATCTTGGGTTAGGCAGAGCATATTTAATGCCCCCTTGACCCCCACATTGAAACTAGAACAGTACTGTAAAGTGAGATGCAGTAATACAGTGAAACATACAGTATCCCTAGAACCAGAGCTATATTTTCCTGAAGGCTTAATCTGCTTTCCATTACTTTACCTGTATTTAGTTTTATTTAGTTTACCTATGTCGGCCTGTATAGCAATTTCATCTTCCTCCACTTTTATTGCACTCAAACCCTCCTTCTTTTTCTTCTCAGCATGCTGTTGATCATACATTGTATTTTGCTCCTCTTCATCGATAAATTCAACTTTAATAGTAATCAGATCTTTGTCCTAAGATAAATAAAAACAAAAACATAACATTATAGTATTTTTAATCTATGAATAAACAAAATACAGTATATAATTAAAGGCTCCAATTAGCTTCTTCAGAGATCATACAGTGTGGAGACACTTTAGTATTTGTTGAGGTTCCTCAGTCCCACCTACCTGATCATAGTGAGGGATGGTGTGATCTTCCTCTGAGGATCCCCTGGAATACAGAGGACGGGTACATCTCTCTAATGGGTTCCCATTACTGGATCCATCTGTAGGAAACACACACACTGACTGAATACATTGTTTCTATGTGTTTATCAGATGATGGGGGATCTAGGTGGACCCTCCGTACTGCTCTCTCCTTTACAATAAAGTCTCCTCTTACCCGGTGATGTGAGGGGCGGCTGATTCTCCATCATGACGTCCTTGTAGAGATCCTTGTGTCCTTCTAAATACTCCCACTCCTCCATGGAGAAATAGACAGTGACATCCTGACACCTTATAGGAACCTGACACACACAATGATACAGTCACCATCCAGACACATCCCTTGTCTGTTACTGGATAATGTACCAGAATTCCCGGCACCGCTCACCTCTCCCGTCAGCAGCTCAGTGATCTTCTTAGTGACTTCTAGAATCTTCTGCTCCGGTATCAGGGAGTGAGGTGGAAGTACCTTGATGGCCACATGGTCACCTGATATCACTGGTGGATAACTCTGTATAAATACAAAAAAAAAATATATGTTATGTGACATTCCCAGAACCCTCCAGTCAGCCCTGTGTTTTATTAATAACCCAGAATCCTCCTCACCTCTCTGGTCGGGTCTGGGTTTTATTAATAGAGATAAGAGTGATGTCATGTGACCTCCCAGAATCCTCCTCACCTCTCCGGTCAGGTCTGGGTTTTATTAATAGAGATAAGAGTGATGTCATGTGACCTCCCAAAATCCTCCTCACCTCTCCGGTCAGGTGTGTGTTTTATTAATAGAGATAAGAGTGATGTCATGTGACCTCCCAGAATCCTCCTCACCTCTCTGGTCTGGTCTGTGTTTTATTAATAGAGATAAGAGTGATGTCATGTGACCTCCCAGAATCCTCCTCACCTCTCCGGTCAGCAGGTAGAAGATCTCCAGGGTGAGGTTTAATAGTATCTCATGCAGATGAACCTTGACATTATCCATCATCGCTGAGGTTGTCATGTGATCTTCGTGGTATTTTTTCTATTCAGAAGTTGAGTGCCATGGAAATACAAGAAATTACAGTTGTTGGTACTGCAGAGACATTGTTCTTGTCTGCACTTTCTGATGGGCTTATCTGTGTCTGAGGATTATGGTCACCAAATCAGAGTTCCTTTGTGAACCCCTTGATGGTATTATAATGACTGGATTCCGGGGGAACAGCCCCATCATCTACGTCATAAGGAACATGGTCATCTCAACTTCCCGTATTATAATGACCAGATGACGGTGATCTGCAATATCAGACTGCACTGGTCCCCTCAATCCTTATTCAATTTTATAATGAAGGACTTTCTGAGCCCCCAACAGTCCTGGCATGTTCTATCACAGACGACAATCTACATTTACAAATACATACTATATATAACACATATATCTATATATATATTTAATATATGATAAATATAAATTGCCATATTATGTTAAATATGCTTCATTAATTTGAAACTCATTAGAAAACATTCAAAAAATACAATACATACATACAATAAAATAGTTACCTGCTGCCAGTAACATTGATGTCTTCTTTACTCCGTCCCAGTTCACCTTTCACCCGGAAGCTGATAATGGATAAAACACGTGACTTCCTGTCTCTGGAACGCACAAACAGGAAGTGACTCCTGAGACGCTCAGAAAGGAAATTCGGGGTGGGGGATGAGGAAGAAGCAAGGGAGGTGTTTTTCTATCATTGAAGCAGGCAATTATATGTTTAACCACTTAAGGACCAGGCTTATTTTTTTCAAACTTGTTGTTTACAAGTTAAAATTATTTTGTTTTTTTTGCTAAAAAATTACTTAGAACCTACAAACATTATATATATATTTTTCTAACACCCTGAAGAATAAAATGGCGGTCGTTGCAATACTTCCTGTCACACCGTATTTGCGCAGCGGTCTTACAAGCACACTTTTTTTTGGGGGGGGGGGATACACTTTTTTTAATTTAAAAATAAGACAACGGTAAAGTTAACCCAATTTTCTTTTGATATTGTGAAAGATAACGTTACGCCGAGTAAATTGATAACCCAACGTGTCATGCTTCAAAATTGCTTATGGAATGGTGACAAACTTTGGTACTTAAAAATCTCCATTGGCGACATTTATACATTTTCTGCAGGTAACCAGTTTTGAGTTACAAAGGAGGTCTATTGCTAGAATTATTGTTCTTGCTCTACCGCGGCGATATCTCACATGTGTGGTTTGAACACCGTTTTCATATGCGGGCGCTACTTACATATGCGTTCGCTTCTGCACGCGAGCTCGGCGGGATGGGGCACTTTAAAAAAAAATAATTCTTATTTATTTTACCTTTTATTTTTTATTTTTACACTGTCCTTTAAAAAAATGGGCTCACTTGTATTCCTATTACAAGGAATGTAAACATCCCTTGTAATAGAAAAAAAGCATTTGACGTCGCTTCCGCCCTCCAATGCTATAGAGCCAAGCTGAGGCCATCTTTTCCTCACTCAGGATCCAGGCAGTGAGGGGAGCGGACGCGATCATCTCTGCCGCTACCGACGGCTCTGGTAAGCGGTGAAGACGACTGGAGCGTGGCAGGAGGGATAAAAGTGATCTTGCGGTGAATCCGCTGCAGAGACTGCTTTTATTTTAAAGAGAAACGCACGCCGTTCCTGAAAATACGGTGGTTATGGCAGCTAGCTGCTACCATGACAACGGTAGTTAGCATCAAAGTACCAACATACAGGTACAGTGATTTGCATGAAGTGGTTAATACAACCTCATATTACATACTTTAGTCGTGTTGTCACAATCTACAAGTGTTATATTGCTTACTATATTTAGACATGTTTCATTTCAAATGCATTCATTGATTGAAGATTTTCGTTTCGTCACCAATGTTTATTTTGGTAGCAAATTTCAATTTGCTTTTAGTCTTAGGCCGCGTACACACGGGCGGACTGTCTGCCCAACTAAGTCCGTCAGACAATCCGACAGACAGTCCGTCCTACTTTCGAATGAACGGACTTGATCACACACGATGAACAGACAGTCCGCCGAAAGCTTGCGCGATGACGTGTACAGCACGTATGACGGGACTAGAAATACGACGTCCAATACACTGCAATGCAACCTTCGGCCGTGTAAATCCTTTCTGAGCATGCGCCATACTTAGTCCGTCCAACTAGCCTACTCACGAGCGGAATGTCCGCTGAAACCAAGTTTGGACGGACAATATTACGGAAATTCCGAAAGACTTAGTCCGCCAGACTGTCCGCCGAAAAAGTCCGCTGAAGCCCATACACGAGCGGATTGTCCGCTGAAACACGTTTCAGCGGACCAAGTCCGTCAGACAGTCCGCCCGTGTGTACGCGGCCTTAGTCTTTTAGTCCCATTTCAGTCATCTGCAATTGTTTTAGTTGTATCGTTTTAGTCGGCCAAAATCGCCAGTACATTTTAGTCACCAGTGGGACTCCTTGATCTACAAGGTTGACCAGAACTAGCTCTGACTGTCTCTTTCATGGATAAGGACCTATATCTTCAGTTCTGCAGGGCATACCTACTGCTTTTGGTTGCGCTGGCTCTTGAGTCTTCTTTCCTGTCATCTTTCCTTCCTGTGGTAGGCTTAGACAACCTCTTGTGAAGAGGGTAATATTTATTGATCCTTGTAGCCAGAGCCTTCCTTCTCAACAGGCCTAACACCTGCAAGATTCAGCCAGGTCAGGCTTCACCAGGTTTCAGCGTTTGTAGCCAATCTGTCACTGCTGGGACAGGATGTTAAGTTTAGGCCCTTGCTGAAAAGGTCCACATTTTGTATACCCTTTGAGTCCTTGTAACCAGATAGAGAGATAATTCCTTCTCCTTCCATCCCATTTCAGCCCCTACCCCCTTCCCTTTTGTCCTGGGTTTGGGTTCCGGGCATATCAAAAGGCCTCTCTCAGTGGACCAGGTAGTCCCTGACATGATCTTTCAGCCTCTACAGGCCACTGTTGTAGTTTCTTATTTCTGTATCGAGTGTATATCACTTGGTATAGAATCTCCATCCCAAGTGCTACCATCTGGTTCTTCTAAACCCGGGGTCTCTAAACTTTCTAAACAAAGGGTCAGTTTACTGTCCTTCAAACTTTAGGGGGGCAGGACTGTGGCCAAATGGAATAGAAAGTGTCCTAGTGTCAGTGGCATTAAAGTGCCCCACCTTTGATATTAGGGGGAGGAATAGTGCCCCATTTTTGGTGTCAGTGGCGGGAATTATGCCCCATTGTTGGAGTCAGTGAGACCAATAGTCTCTCTTATCAGTGGGAGGGATGGTGCCCCAAGGGTCAGATAAAGGCAAGCAAAGGGCCCCATCTGGCCCCCGGCGACGGTTTGGAGACCACTGCTCTGAACAAATCCCCTCAACATCAAGAGATCCTATTTTGGGTGGTCACCATCTAGGTTTAGCTGAGCTTTCTCCTCTGGGAAGTAGCAGAAGTCCTCCCTGTGACAGGGAAGGTTGTCTGGTCCCTGTGCACTGCTCATACTTTCTCCCCTAAGGACATTGCCTTGGGAGCTGCCTCTTCTTAACTAGTAGCCTCAGCCCAAGCGGGGAGACTTGCACACCTAGGTGTATATTCGTTCCTATATGGCATGTGGAAATCATGGCTGGAGGACCCAGGATCTCCTTGACTGTCAGCAGGCAGAAAAAACCCTAGGGTTCAGCCAGAGGACTTAATGAGACCTGCCTACTTGGGGGTAGGTCCTTCTGCTTTGGCTAATCAACAGCCTCTTCAGGAAGGTCCTCCGGATGCCTTCATTTGTTCTACCCTTAATTGGGAGAATGCTCTTAGCATTTTTGCTAAGATTCATGTCCCTTGCTCCAAGGTTGTTGACCCTGTGCTGGATCTGGTGGGATCAGGAGTTTCTTATATTCATGGCTGGTGGTAAAGGTTGGGAAGGCTTAACAGGATCTTTATGCAAGACCCAAGCGACACATTGAATCATCAGAGATGGTGCATAAACTTCATCCTCAGTTTGTTTTTGTGGTTCCTATCTTAACAGTCTGGGGCTAAGGACTAATCTTCATTTTTGCCTGCCCTTGTGGAGGTGTCTCCCATGCACCCTACCCTTCAGTCACATTGACTTTGTGGGATCAAACCCTTGAATTCTGTAGCAATTTTGGGGTTACTTCACATCCTTTTGGATTTTTGTCATGTACTGCTGCCAAAAAATTCTCTGTCTCACTTAGCGGGATTGGATGTCTGGCTAGTGACAGAGTTTTAATCCCCTTGATCATAAGGGTTAAGGGTGGAAGGCTTTGGGCATTCCCATGTAAACCGGCTGGTCTTTCTCACCTGGACATGCTTTGTCCTAGGTTCCTCATGGGACATTTTCTGTTGACCACATCAGGTTGCGTGTCTTTTTTTCCTACTTGAGAAATTGTTGTTGTTCCACCTGTTTTGATGGGTGGTGGCTAATGGGCTTTCACTAATTCATTTGTAGCACCCTCATAGCATAGGATTCTAGGTAAATTTAGTTTTATCTCCTTCTGCAGTCAAGGGAGTAGTGATCATTTGTCCTGCTCTGTTCAAGGTTTGGAGTTTGATTCCTACCTCTTCTGGATCTAGAGCTTAGGGTGGGATATTCAAAATAACTAGCCTGAATATTTATCAGGTTCCAGCCAATCCCTGGAGAGGAGTGTCCAAAAGGGGGCTGGAATGATAAGTAGTCTGAAGCACTGGGGAGCTGGGTTCCTTCTCCCCAGAAGGGTTCCAAAGCTGGAGGGGCTGATGTTCTCAGGCAGCCAATGGACTGAACAGCTATTCTAGAGGCCTCAGCAGTGATAGGGCTGAGGGTCTGGATGGACTATGAAGCTGATTTCAGAACCTCACCACATGGGATCTGGTCCAGTGAGGGACTGTCTCACTCACTGGACCATGTAGGAAGAGGAAGCTGAAAGGTGGCAGCTGTCCTAGTGACTTGTAGGTAAAGATCCTGAACTGATCCTTGTGACTACGCAGTGTTCTGGAGATTGCACTGGGTATCAACAGTTGTGTATCAGCACAAGGTAACCAGATGCCAAAGAGACTTGCTTTATGGTCCCCAGGTGTGAGGCATTAGACTGTCGAACAGCAACAATTACTCAAGGAGAAAATTGTCCTCTAATCACTGAGTGCTAATCATTTTGAGGTATCCTATGCCCTAACTCCCCTCCGCTGTTAAAGTTCTTCAAGCAATATATTACAAAAAGACATCCCCTAGACTGATTCAATGGAGCCAGAGTGTATGGACTGGTGCTTGGGTGACTGATAGATTGATCATCTATAATAGTACAGCGACTGTTACCCGTGGACCATACAAGGGTAGCACTACACATTTTTAGTGTTTCCTTCAGTGTGGAGTCATTCCGCCGTGGCAATGAAGTTTCTACCATGGCCTTGAGCATCAGGTTGATTCTCCAGGCTCTACCTCTGATCATGTTGGTGGTTGCCCCATCTGGTAAAAGCCTTGGCCTTATCTGGTTCAGATTCAGGAATTAGTTTCTTGGGTGGCTTTGAGGCTGCAGGTTGTCCCCAATTCCTTTGGGCTTGTTAGAGCTTGTTGCTGTTTTGCCCACCCCTCAGCTGGACAGCATTTGGATCTCCCAACGGTATATAAGTTCCTGTGCCGCCCAATAGATGAGCAAGAAATTTTGAATTTGGTACTCTGTGCAAAATTATTTTCTTGGAGTTCATTAAGGAACACAAGGTCCACCCTTTTGGGTTAAAATAATTGTAAACCTTTTTCTTTTTAACCCCTTAACAACGCCGCCTCCCGGGGCCTTTAAGAGGTTTCTGATGCCAGGAGGCAGGGTGCGATTTATGATCATGTAATTAGCTGTTACAGCGGTCACATGATCGAATAGCTCCCGATTGCAAGTAGAGAATGGATTTTTTCTGCTAGCCACTGGTAACTGGCTGGATGTATGCAGGACGTGCACTCTCAGCACAGCTCTCTTTACATTCTGGTTCAAATATATGCTGTCTCTCGGCATTAAGGCACACCCGCTGAGTGCGTACCGCCAGCACAAAGAGGTTAAATAACAAACATGTCATACTTACCTGCTCTGTGCAATGACTTTGCACAGAGCACCCTCGATCCCCCTCTTCTTGCCTCCTCCACCGGTGCTCTTGGCTCCCCTCCCTAAGTGCCCACCATAGCAAGCTGCTTTCTATGAGGACACTTGCGTGGGTTTACTCTCGAGTTTTCTCTGTGTCCAAGGACACACAAAGTGCAGCTAGCTCTCAAACCCCCCCCCCCCCCCCCTTACTGGCTGTGACAAACAGCAGCAGGAGCCAATTGCTCCTGGTGCTGGCTCTGAGTCTATGAGGAGGGAGAGAAGAAAAAGAGCCCCTGCTCTTGTGCCCATCAATGGATAGAGATTGGCTCAGGTAAGTATAGTGTGGGGCAGGAGCTGCAGAGAAAGCATTAAGGTAAAAAAAAAAAAAAAAAACCTTCAGCCTTTACAACCACTATAAGTTTATGTTGTATGCACTTAGTACAGCTTTTTACAAACTAAGGCATGCTGGGTAGGAAAGGGGTTACTCTTAGTCTGACTCAAACTTTTTTTGTTTGTCTGTATCCAGTCCTCCAGTAGGTGGCAGCATAACGCAACAGTATCTGAATTCCTGGGCCCCTCAATAGACTCCAAGAAAAGGCTTTTTACAGTGAGTACCAAAATCCTATTTTCTTTTGTATTGATTTTGAGCTGTAAGCAAAAATTGTAGTTATCGAGACGAGATATAAAAGAAGAAAACAACACGTTAAAACTTTTTTTTTCCCAAGGTTTTTATACTTTTGTAGTGTTGTATAAATATTATATATATATATTATATTATATTATACAGTACAATAATCTTCTAGTTTTGTGCTGTATCTCCCGGATATCCGGGAACAGAGCCTAGTTTAGAAAATCAGTCTTCCCACTACAGCATTGGTATAAATATCCAAGAAATTTGATGACGTTAGAGATGAGCGTGACCCAAAATTTTGTTTCGTCTTATTCACTACAATATATAGTAGTTAGAATGATTCCTTTTCAGAAAGTTTTTCTTATTTTAGGGCAGTACGTGTGTAAATGTGGGGGTGGGAGGGCCTCACAATTTATTTTTTGGAAGGCGGGGATTTTATGTGCTTGGGTGTAACTTTAATCTTTTACAATTACATTTTTTTTTTTTTTATGTAACTTTTTTTTTTTCGTCACATTAGGGGACAAAAAGTCCCCTATGTGATGATTTTTTTGGTGATAGGTTCTCTTCAATGAGACACGCAGGGTCTAAAAGACCCCAGATGTCTCCCCTGTGCGTCACTGAATGTCATGCAATGCAGATTGCACCGCTTTACATTCTTTCCTGGCATTGATGGCTGCGGTAAATGTCAAGGGGGACCCAAAAGTGACGTCATACATGTCACTTCTGGGTCAGGAACAAGAAAGGAAGGAGAGAAGATGCGTGTCCACTCTTCTCCTTCCCCTCTACCCTGCAGTACCCCCTATGCTGGTCCCAGTCCCGCAGATGGGCAAGTGGAGCCTGGGATACATTGCGGGGTCACACAGGGGTGGGCACTTTACCCAAGTGTGTGGAAGCAATTGGGCTGGAAAGGAAGCCACCTGCATGCTTTCACCTAACAGGTAAGCCCTGCTGCTTGCCCGCAGTAGGCCTAAATGTAGACAAAAAGCGACCTACCCGGCACTTGGAACTGCATGTGCCAGGTATCGGGTGATACGATACAAATTGTGCACCCCTGCAACAGCGTATGGGCTAAAAAAAGCCCAGGCGCCAGGATAGAATTTCTAGTTGCCATGGTGACCCGGGATTTGTCGAGCCCTGGGACATTATATATTTGTTGTTCCGAAATTGATTCATATTTTCGGATGTTCTGTTATTCGTTTGTTATTTTTTTGGAAGATTGGCTATATTTGTTTTAACGTGGTAATTCGTTATTCGGGAGATTACATTTGCACTCTGAGCCATCCCTGCTAGTCCAACCCACAAAGAGAAATGGAATGGAGCTGATTTGGCGATATCGACTACATCCGAAAGTAACAAATAGAACGAAGTTCATTTTGGATTCATTCGTTATGTTATGATTCAGGGATTCTGATGGATCCACCTCCATCCAACCCAAACACGATGTAGAGGAATCATCTTATTTCACTTTTTTTTCCATTTCATATGGCGATTCAGTTCGCATTGTGCACTATACAAGTATTTCATTCATTCATTCATTCATATGAAGGGCATTTTTTTATTAAAAGAATTGGCTGATTATCCAAGACTACCACGCCACTCCCATCCGAATCCAAACTAATACCTATTCATTTGTAATGTTATTCAGTTGAATTCATTTCCCCATTCCCAACTGACTTTGTTGGGCCCTGCAGGTACAAGTTAAACGAATGATCTCTCAAGTTCAACCTCAATACAAAAATAATCTTTGTAACAAAACGTCCTACACTTCCCTTGAGTGCTTTCGTCATATACCGCTTCTTCCCAGTCTGAATATACTGTGTGTATATATATATATATATATATATATATATATATATATATATATATATATATATATATATCATATATTCCAACCGCTGATAACAACAAACAAGACAAGACTCTTTTGGTTGCTGAATATGGACCTGAATCCAAAAGTAACACCACCTCAACGCCTCAAGGGTCCCCAGGCACACAGCTCACAAAGAGCACTGTTCCCCCTAAAATCCAGGGTCCATAATCAGTATTCCATTCCTTCCAAAAGCCTCTGTCCCGGGTGAGTCCATCACAATCTTATTAGGATATTCACGCTACACTCATTAGAATAAAAACGAATGGATCTGAAGCAATTCGGATTGTTCGTTATGATGTTACGATATTTCGGATGCTTCAAATATTAACAAAAGGCCCAAACTGTCACATCCTGTCATCCGAATTAAACAAATGAATACGAACGAATTAGTAATTTTTGTTATAATTTAGTTCAGATAAATTGAAATTTGTTACGATTATGATTGAGAAATGAGAGAAGCCTGGGGCTACCCCAAACATGCCAGTGGCAAAAGTAGGAGAATAAGGTACCCCAAGATTTGACAATGATTCAAAAGCATTAAAAATATAATAATTTATTTGTAGAGAGACTTTTTTTTTAAAAACAAACATATAAGTTCAAAGCCTAGGCAAAATCAGTGGTTACAGCCGTGCATCATTATTACTGAACTCAAAGGATCCATAATCCCCAATAAGTACTGGGGATACCGAATGTAGTAGATCTTGACATGGTCCTCTACATGTTTAGCGGTCTGGACCGCTTCCTCAGGAGGAGTCAATCATTGTCATATAGATAGACCAATAAATGATAGAAGCAGCATGGCAGAGGCACCTGAAGATATGCGCGGACACGGGGAACACTAAAAAGCACTGAATTCTAAAATTCTAGAATGTTTATATAACCAGTATAGCAACCCGGGGGTTAAAGATAAGAGGCTAGGTTCAAAGTCACCCTGCTGATACCCATATCTTTCCAAGATATTGCTTGTAGTTAGGGATTGTACTGTATACATTGAGGGTGTCTCAATGTAGTCAAAGCCCCATCGATTGCCTCAAATGCCATATACCCCCGGATACATCCAAATCATGCAAATTTCATCCAAATTTCGATTCATAACAAAACGAATCACGCCTGACAGATGACATGTAGTAGAAGTGTAGGTGGAAGGTCATTAACCACTTCCGGACCGCGGCACGCCGATATACGTCCTAACTTTGAAGAGGAATAACGTTGTTATGGCAGCACCTAGCTGCCATAATCCCAGTATTCTATTTTTCGGCCGGTAGTTCGGCTTCTGATAATAGTGGTCTCTGCAATGGATTCGCCGCAAGATCACTTTTATCGGCGGCGGGAGAGGGCTCCCCTCCCACCACACTTGGATGCCCTCCGCTGCTTACCGGAGCCATCGGCAGGGGTGATCGGATCCTCTCACGTCAGTGGCATGGAGACGAATGAAGGGAAGATGGCCCCCAAAACGTCACTTCCGCCCATAGCTCTTAAAAGGATATTTTAGATTTTTTTTTAAATGACAACATTTATTTTTTATTTTTTACTGCATTTTAGTGTAAATATGAGATGTGAGGTCTTTTTAACCGCAGATCTCATATTTAAGAGGTCCTGTCATGATTTTTTTCTATTACAAGGGATGTTTACATTCCTTGCAATAGGAATAAAAGTGACACAATTTTTTTTTTTTAAGAACAGTGTAAAAATAGAAACTAAAAGGTAAAATAAATAATAATGAAAAAAAATGTAAACGCGACCCGTCCCATCCCGCCAAGCTCGCATGCAGAAACGAACGCACACGTGAGTAATGCCCGCATATGAAAACGGTGTTCAAACCACACATGTGAAGTATTGCTGCGTTCGGTAGAGTGTACCGAGTGAGAGCAATAATTCTAGCCCTAGACCTCCTCTGTAACTCAAAACATGCAACTTGTAGAATTTTTTAAACCTCGCTACTGGAGATATTTAAGGGTAAAAGTTTGTCGCAATTCCACGAACGGGTGCAATTTTAAAGGGTGACATGTTGGGTATCAATTTACTTGGCATAATATTATTTTTCACAATATAAAAAAAAAAAAATGGTCTAACTTTACTGTTGTCTTATTTTTTTAATTCAAAAAAGTGTATTTTTTCCCAAAAAGTGCGCTTGTAAGACTGCTGCGGTGTGACAGAAAGTATTGCAACAACCGCCATTTTATTCTCTAGATTGTTAGAAAAAAAATGTATAATGTTTCTAAGTAATTTTCTAGCAAAGAAAATGTTTTTAACTTGTAGACAACAAATCTCAAAAAGAGGCTCCGTCCTTAAGTGGTTAATGATAAATTCATATATATTTTCCATCTTTGGAGGTTTACTTCACGTACAGCTTACTGTCGTCGATGTACCTGCAAATAATTTGCTTATACGTTAGCTGCCGTTACACTATTTTTACAATTTCCACGTTCTTTTTATGATGTTGGTTGAATTTTTTTTTCACCATTGAGAATGGGGATGAGGTTTCAATAGAAATGTTATCTAGTAGTTCAAAAAATGATTTGCCATCAAGAAAATTCAGTGTGTTCTCCTGAGTGATGTCTTTGATGGGCCAGAAGATCGGATTTCTGGGTAAAACACTGGCCACACTGACAACACGGAAATGTTTTTTCCCCTCTGTGAATGCGCTGGTGTATCTTAATAGCCTTATTGGTGAAATATTTCCCACACTCTGAGCAGATGACAATCTTCTCACCGCGATGAGTCCTTTGGTGACGGAACAGGATGGACTTCTGGGTGAAACTTTTATTGCACTCGGGACAAGGGAAAGGCTTTTCTCCCGTGTGAATTCTTTGATGGTCGATCAGATTCGACTTACGCGAGAATCTTTTCCCGCAGTCCGGACACATAAGAGGCTTCTCGCCGGTGTGGAGCATCTGATGGCGAACGAGATGGGCCTTCTGGCTGAAACGTTTGTCACAATCCGAGCAGGAGAACGGCTTTTCTCCCGTGTGGAGTTTCTGGTGTTTGATGAGAACCGACCGATTGGTGTAACATTTGCCGCACTCCAGACAACGAAAAGGTTTCTCTCCAGTGTGAACTCTTTCGTGTTTGATAAACTCCGAACGTTTCAAAAAATATTTCCCACAGTCGGAACATTTAAAAGGTATTTTGGGTTCCTGAACCTGATTCTGGTAGACAGGATGACCATTTTGAGAAGGTTCCTCTGTAGTACCTTCTGTACTACAATCCCCATGTTTCCTCTGGATTCTTTTCAAGTTATCTCTGTCTGCAAAAAATAAAATATATATTACAAAAATATGTTTTTGAATCCTTCATTTTTTTCCCATCAACATCTTTTTTTGCCTAAAAACACAAATTATTCCACCATTTACTATCATCACTGGACCCAGATGTTTTCTGGACCTCAAACCCATCCTGACAAACCACCTCAAGTTCCAAAATTCCTAGAACTAGAGTTACATTTACGAAAAGGCCAACTCTCCTCTCCATCACTTTTCCTGCATTCAATGTTTCTAATATACCTGTGTGGGCCTCTGTTGCAATTTCGTCTTCCTCCTCCACCTTTACTGCACTCCAACCTTCCTTCTCCTCCTTCCCGGCATGTTGTTGATCATGCAATGTATTTTCTTCCTCTTCATCCATAACTTCAACTTTAATAGCAATCACACCTTTATTCTAAAAAAAAAAAAAAAAAAAAAAAAAAAAAACCCCCAAAAAAAACACATAGCATTATAGTATTTAGAATTTTAGGTGTGAAGCCATTTTAATATTTGCTGAGGTTCCTCAGTCCCATCTACCTGATGATGGTGGGGGATGGTGTGATGTTCCTGTGTGGAATCCCAGGAATACAGAGGACGGGGACATCTCTCTGGTGGGTTCCCATTACTGGATCCATCTGTAGGAAACACACACACTGACTGAATACATTGTTTCTATGTGTTTATCAGATGATGGGGGATCTAGGTGGACCCTCCGTACTGCCCTCTCCTTTGGAATAAAGTCTCCTCTTACCCAGTGATGTGAGGGGCGGCTGATTCTCCATCATGACGTCCTTGTAGAGATCCTTGTGTCCTTCTAAATACTCCCACTCCTCCATGGAGAAATAGACAGTGACATCCTGACACCTTATAGGAACCTGACACACACAATGATACAGTCACCATCCAGACACATCCCTTGTCTGTTAAGCCCCATACACACTATCAGTTTTTCTGCTGAGTTTTTCCTTCAGATTTACCAAAACCATGTAGTGCAAGGGCCTGCCTGATTGCATACAAATTGAAACTCCTAAGGTTTGACCTCATATTATATGGTTTTGGTAAATCTGAAGGAAAAAATCAGCAGAAAAACTGATAGTGTGTATGGGGCTTTACTGGATAATGTCCCAGAATGCCCAGGACCGCTCACCTCTCCTGTCAGCAGCTCAGTCATCCTTTTGGTCACCTCTAGAATCTTCTGCTTGTTATTTCTCTCAAGTGTCAAGGAATGAGATGGAAGTACCTTGATGGTCAAATGGTCCCCACATGTCAGTGTTGGATAACTCTGTATAAATACAGTAAAAATGATGTCAGGTGACCAGGTCTGAGTTTTATTATTCCAGATAAGAGTGATGTCATGTGACCTCCCAGAATCCTCCTCACCTCTCCGGTCAGGTCTGTGATTTATTAATAGAGATAAGAGTGATGTCATGTGAACTCCCAGAATCCTCCTCACCTCTCCAGTCAGGTCTGTGTTTTATTAATAGAGATAAGAGTGATGTCATGTGACCTCCCAGAATCCTCCTCACCTCTCCGGTCAGGTCTGTGATTTATTAACCACTTCAGGACCGCCGTATTGCCATTGTACGTCAGCACAATGGCACAGGCAGGCACAATCATGTACATCTACGTGATTGCCTTCCAGCGGGTGGGGGGTCCGATCGGACCCCCTCCTGCTGTTTACGGCGGTCCGATTCGGTCCAGGAGCGCTCCGTGATGAGGGGATGGCCGTTGGTTTTCGGCCACCCCCTCTGGATCGCTCCTGGCCAATGAGAAGCTTCCTCCCCTGTGTATTGTTTACACAGGAAGGAGGAAGTGATGTCATTCTCCTCGGGGCGGTCTTTTTGACCGGACTACGAGGAGAAGACCAAAAGTAAGTGTGCACCAACACTACACTGACATGTAGGTACACACAGGCACACAAACCCCCCCCGATCCCCCCCCCGATCGCCCCCCGCCCCCCCTCCCCCCCCAGTCACAGTGTCACTGATTGCATTGATCATTTCTTTACTGATCAATGCATTCAGTGTCAGTTGTGACAGTAAAAACTGTCAGGACAGTTAGTGTTAGGTCCAGGGTAGCCCCCTATCACCCCCCAATAAAGATTTAACCCCCTGATTGCCCCTAGAGTTAACCCTTTCACCCCCTTTTGCCAGTGTCACTAAGCGATCATTTTTCTGATCGCTGCATGTGTCGCTAGGTAGCTAGTTATTTTTTTAGGTTCACCGCCAGGTTTTTATATCGCTAGGTACCCCGATATACTACCCAATAATGTTTTTAACCCCCTGATTGCCGCTAGTTAACCCTTTCACCCCCTTTTGCCAGTGTCACTAAGCGATCGTTTTTCTGATCGCTGCATTAGTGTCGCTACAGTCGCTAGGTAGCTAGTTATTTTTTTAGGTTCACCGCCAGGTTTTTATAGCGCTAGGTACCCCGATATACTACCCAATAATGGTTTTAACCCCCTGATTGCCGCTAGTTAACCCTTTCACCCCCTTTTGCCAGTGTCACTAAGCGATCATTTTTCTGATCGCTGCATGTGTCGCTAGGTAGCTAGTTATTTTTTTAGGTTCACCGCCAGGTTTTTATATCGCTAGGTACCCCGATATACTACCCAATAATGTTTTTAACCCCCTGATTGCCGCTAGTTAACCCTTTCACCCCCTTTTGCCAGTGTCACTAAGCGATCGTTTTTCTGATCGCTGCATTAGTGTCGCTACAGTCGCTAGGTAGCTAGTTATTTTTTTAGGTTCACCGCCAGGTTTTTATAGCGCTAGGTACCCCGATATACTACCCAATAATGGTTTTAACCCCCTGATTGCCGCTAGTTAACCCTTTCACCCCCTTTTGCCAGTGTCACTAAGCGATCATTTTTCTGATCGCTGCATGTGTCGCTAGGTAGCTAGTTATTTTTTTAGGTTCACCGCCAGGTTTTTATATCGCTAGGTACCCCGATATACTACCCAATAATGGTTTTAACCCCCTGATTGCCGCTAGTTAACCCTTTCACCCCCTTTTGCCAGTGTCACTAAGCGATCGTTTTTCTGATCGCTGCATTAGTGTCGCTACAGTCGCTAGGTAGCTAGTTATTTTTTTAGGTTCACCGCCAGGTTTTTATAGCGCTAGGTACCCCGATATACTACCCAATAATGGTTTTAACCCCCTGATTTCCGCTAGTTAACCCTTTCACCCCCTTTTGCCAGTGTCACTAAGCGATAATTTTTCTGAGCGCTGCATCAGTGTCGCTAGTGTCGCTAGGTAGCTAGTTATTTTTTTAGGTTCACCGCCAGGTTTTTATAGCGCTAGGTACCCCGATATACTACCCAATAATGGTTTTAACCCCCTGATTGCTGCTAGTTAACCCTTTCACCCCCTTTCACCAGCGATCACAGTATAAGTGTCACTGGTGACGCTGGTTAGCCAGTTAGTTATTTAGGTTCCCCGTCAGGTTTTTATATAGCGCCAGGGACCCCCATATACTACCTAATAAAAATTTGAACCCCCTGATTGCCCCTAGTTAACCCTTTCACCACTGATCACCGTATAAGTGTTACGGGTGACTCTGGTTAGTTTGTTTTTTATAGCATTTTATATTCAAATCCGGAAGGCAGTGCTTGGTTTTCGGGGTCCCGTACGTGGCTAGGCTCCCAAAAAGTCCCCCACATGTGGTATCCCCGTACTCGGGAGAAGCAGCAGAATTTATTTTGGGGTGTAATTTGACTTCTGCCCATAGCATGTGTGAGCAATATATCATTTAGTGACAACTTTGTGCAAAAAAAAAAAAAGTTTGTAATATTCCCGTAACTTTTGGCAAAATATAAAATATTCCATGGACTCAACATGCCTCTCAGTAAATAGCTTGGGGTGTCTACTTTCCAAAATGGGGTCATTTGGGGGGGTTTTGTGCTATTTTGGCATTTTATGGCCTTCGAAACTGTGATAGGTAGTGAGGAGTTAAATCAAAAATTTGCACCCTTAGAAATCCTGAAGGTGGTGATTGGTTTTCGGGGTGCCGTGCGCGACTAGACTCCCAAAAAGTCCCACACATGTGGTATCCCCGTACTCGGGAGAAGCAGCAGAATGTATTTTGGGGTGTCATTTCACATATGCCCATAGCATGTGTGAGCAATATATCATTTAGTGACAACTTGGTGCAAAAAAAAAAAAGTTGGTAATATTCCCGCAACTTGTGGCAAAATATAAAATATTCCATGGACTCAACATGCCTCTCAGTAAATAGCTTGGGGTGTCTACTTTCCAAAATGGGGTCATTTTGGGGGGTTTTGTGCTATTTTGGCATTTTATGGCCTTCGAAACTGTGATAGGTAGTGAGGAGTTAAATCAAAAATTTGCACCCTTAGAAATCCTGAAGGTGGTGATTGGTTTTCGGGGTGCCGTGCGCGACTAGACTCCCAAAAAGTCCCACACATGTGGTATCCCCATACTCGGGAGAAGTAGCGGAATATATTTTGGGGTGCAATTCCACATATAACCATGGCATGTGTGAGCAATATATCATTTAGTGACAACTTTTTGTAAAAAAATGTTTTTATTTTTTTTTTGTCATTATTTAATCCCTTAGGACAAAAAAAATAAATATTCAATGGGCTCAACATACCCATCAGCAATTTCCTTGGGGTGTCTACTTTCCAAAATGGGGTCATTTGGGGGGGATTTGTACTGCCCTGCCATTTTAGCACCTCAAGAAATGAGATCGGCAGTCATAAATTAAAAGCTGTGTAAATTCCAGAAAATGTACTCTAGTTTGTAGACGCTATAACTTTTGCGCAAACCAAAAAATATACGCTTATTGACATTTTTTTTACTAAAGACATGTGGCTGAATAAATTTTGCCCTCAATGTATGACTAAAATTTAGTTTATTCGATTTTTCTTATAACAAAAAGAAGAAAATATCTTTTTTTTTCAAAATTTTCGCTCTTTTTCCATTTATATCGCAAAAAAAAAAAATCGCAGAGGCAATCAAATACCATCAAAAGAAAGCTCTATTTGTGGGAAGAAAAGGACGCAAATTTCGTTTGGGTGCAATATTGCATGACCGCGCAATTACCAGTTAAAGCAGCGCAGTGCGAAATTGCAAAAAGACCTCTGGTCCTTAAGGTGTTTATTGGTCCGGAGCTGAAGTGGTTAATAGAGATAAGAGTGATGTCATGTGACCTCCCAGAATCCTCCTCACCTCTCCGGTCAGGTCTGTGTTTTATTATTAGAGATAAGAGTGATGTCATGTGACCTCCCAGAATCCTCCTCACCTCTCCGGTCAGGTCTGTGTTTTATTATTAGAGATAAGAGTGATGTCATGTGACCTCCCAGAATCCTCCTCACCTCATCCGGTCAGGTCTGTGTTTTATTAATAGAGATAAGCGTGATGTCACGAGACCTCCCAGAATCCTCCTCACCTCTCCGGTCAGCAGGTAGATGATCTCCAGGGTGAGGTTTAATAATGTCTCATGCAGATGACCCTTGCCATTCTCTATCATTGCTGAGGCTGTCATGTGATCTTCGGTGGTATTTCTTTCTATTCTGAAGTTGAGGTCCATGGAAACAAAGAAAACAATAGTTGTTGATACTGCAGACATTTTACAGAGGGGCCCCATAAGCAGAGCTATTGTTCCCGTATGCACTTTACGAATGGCTAACCTGGGCCTGAAGTAGGGTTGCCACCTCATCCCTTTAAATCCGAATATATATGAATTACACAGGTTCTGTGGCTGATTAAGGTGGTAATTAAACTCACTTGGTGCCTTATCTGCATTAAATCAGCCTCAGAAATTCTTATATGTTTGGGTTTAAAGGGATGAGGCGCCAACCCTAGTCTGAGGACTATGGTCACCAAATCAGAGTTCCTTTGTAAAGCTCCTGGTGGTATTATAATGACTGGACTCTGGGGTACACTCCTACCTCATGAGGAACACATATCATGGGCCTCTCCACTTCCTGTATTATAATAACCAGATGATGGCGATCTACAATATTGTACTGTCTATTGTCTCCATCCTTATCCTGTTTTTCTAATGAAGGACTTCTTTCTGAGCCCCCAACAGTCCTGGCATGTTCTACCGTAGGCTACAATCTACATATATTATACTATAACCCATATATATATATATATATATATATATATATATATATACAAAATAATTAATATATGGTAAATACATATTGTTATATTATATTAAATGTTATTCTTTAAATTAGAATTCAGTAGGATACATACAATAAACACAATAAAATAGTTACCTGCTGCCAGTAACATTGATGTCTTCTGTACTCCGTCCCAGTTCACCTTTCACCCGGAAGCTGATAGTGGATAAAACATGTGACTTCCTGTCTCTGGAACGCACAAACAGGAAGTGATTCCTGAAAAGCCGCAGGGGGGAGGGAGTCAAAGGGTAAACAGGAGGAAGTAGAGAGGGGGGGATTATGCTATATATCGGAGCAGGTAATGATGTTACATACTTTAGTCCAGGGTTTCTCAACCAGTCCAGGGTTTAGTCCAGGGTTTAGTCCGGGGTTCCATGGGACTAGGGTTGCCACCTCATCCTTTTAAACCCGAACAGGTTTTGAGGCTAATTTAATGCAGATGAGGCACCAAGTGAGTTTAATTACCACCTTACCCAGCCACAGAACCCCTGTAATTCATATGTGTTCAGGTTTAAAGGGATGAGGTGGCAACTCTACACGGAACCGTAGGGTTCCTCCAGAGGTTGCTAGAGGTGCCTTGAGCCGTGAGCAATTTCTGCCTCTCAGATAAGTTCTCACTGGCACCATTGATCTTTTAAGCTATGTGTAAGGCTGGATTCACACCTATGGCGTTTTTTTGTGCTTTTTTGCATTTTGCAGATTTGCACTACAGATCGTGTTCCATAGGAAACCATGTTAAATGGACTGTAGCGCAAATCTGCAAAATGCAAAAAGCACTAAAACTGCATAGGTGTGAATCCAGGCTCAGGTAGTATGCTTGGGGTACCAGCGACCTCAACATAAGGAGCATTCTTCCCAATGACCTTCACACCAATGTATCAGGAGTTGTAGATATAGTCATTTTTAGCGGGGGTTCCACGAGACTGGAAAGTTTTATTTGGAGGTGATTAAAAGGTTGAGAAACCCTGCTTTAGTCTGTCACAATCTACAAATATTACATATCTGCCTTACTATACGTTATTCATTTATTATTACTTTTTTTATTTTTTATATGGCTATCTTGTTAATATTTTATTTGTTTTATATTATTCTTATTTGTCTGTCTATTCATAAAATTATACCACCAGTGCATATTATTATTTACTTTTCCAGTTGTTATAATATTTTATTATTACAGTATTAATGGCCCTTGTACTGTAGTTATTATATAGGAATAGCCAGGACTTTTTATCAGCGGGAACGCGGGGGGAACGCAGTTCCGATATCTAGCCAATGATGCTAGCTGCTGGGGGATCTATTGTTGCTCAGAAGGGGGGATCTATTGTTGCTCAGAAGGGGGGAATCTATTGTTGCTCGGAAGGGGGGAATCTATTGTTGCTCGGAAGGGGGGAATCTATTGTTGCTCGGAAGGGGGAAATCTATTGTTGCTCGGAAGGGGGAATCTATTGTTGCTCGGAAGGGGGGGATCTATTGTTGCTCGGAAGGGGGATATATTTTTGCTCGGGAAGGGGATCTATTGTTGCTTGGAAGGGGGATCTATTGTTGCTTGTAAGGGGGATCTATTGTTGCTCGTAAGGGGATCTATTTTTGCTCAGAAGGGGGATCTATTTTTGCTCGGAAGGGGGATCTATTTTTGCTCGGAAGGGGGGATCTATTGTTTGCCTGGGAAGGGGGATCTATTTTTGCTCGGGAAGGGGGATCTATTGTTGCACGTAAGGGGGATCTATTGTTGCTCATAAGGGGGATCTATTGTTGCTCGGAAGAGGATCTATTTTTGCTCAGAAGGGGGATCTATTGTTGCTCGGAAGGGGGGATTTATTGTTGCTCGGAAGGGGGGGGATCTATTGTTGACCTATGGACAATGTATTGGTGGTCACATCACCACCTGATTAGGACTTTTTAACAGAAACAACCCCAGCTGGAGTGCACCAATATCCTGTGTTTTTTGTGCCTCTAGGTGTAGCAATATGATTACATTTAATGAAGGTACAACATTTAGCATCTTACATGGTTGATGATCAAAACAGGCACATCTAAGTATGCCGGCATCCGGGGTAAAGCTGTCCACATAGACCATCCTCCGCACCGCTATGGAGATCCTCCCTTCCACGCTGCCCTCCACAAGTTCTTCAAGTCTCGCTTTCAGATCGCTTTGCTTCAGAGTAGTCTTCCCGGTCATGATTGCAGACTGACAGCGGTGAGAGCGGTGGCGCGGAGGACTGTCTATATAGACAGCTGTTGCATGTGCTATGTGTCCCTATTGACATTTTGTTTCACCACAGAGGTATTTCTATTATTGTACAAGTCACAACTGAGCCGATGGTTCTTCTCTCTCTTTCTCGCTGCAGGATTGTCGGCGTGCATCACCAATAATGGCCCCGACTAAGAAAAAAAAGGTGGAAAGGGAAGGCGGTAAGAAGAAGGAGATGATTACAGTGGAAGTTAAAAAGAAAATCATTGAGAAGCATGAGCGAGGTATGCGAGTGGCCGACATCGCAAGATTTTATAACAAGTCTACATCGACGATTTGCACAATATTAAAGAGGAAAGAAGAAATAAGGGGGCTAGATGCAGCAAAAGGAGTCACGCGAGTGTCAAAGCAACGGCCACGTGTTCTGGAAGATGTAGAAAAGTTGCTTCTCATCTGGATAAACGAGAAGAAACGAGCAGGTGATAATGTGTCCGAGAACATTATCTGCGAGAAGGCAAAGGCCTTGTATGTGGACCTTGTGAGTAAACTGGCAGGTACATCGCAAGAAAACGAAGAAGGCTTCAAGGCGAGCAGGGGATGGTTTGACAACTTTAAGAGGAGAAGTGGCATCCATAGTGTTGTGAGGCACGGAGAGGCTGCGAGTTCTGACGCCAAGGCAGCTGAGGCGTTCGCTGCAGAGTTCCAAAAGCTCATGGTGTTCGATTGTTACCTGCCGCAGCAAGTTTTTAACTGCAATGAGACGGCGCTTTTTTGGAAAAAGATGCCAAAGAGGACCTACATTACGGCAGAAGAGAACGCAATGCCTGGTCACAAGCCCATGAAAGACCGTCTCACCCTCTTGTTATGTGCTAATGCAAGTGGAGATTTCAAAATCAAGCCCCTGCTCGTGTATCATTCCGAGAATCCAAGAGCCTTCAAGAAATACAAGGTGCAGAAGGACCAGTTAAATGTTATGTGGAGGTCCAACAGCAAGGCTTGGGTCACTCGTATGTTGTTCGTTGAGTGGATCAATGAGGTCTTCGGTCCTACAGTGAAGAATTATCTTTTAGAAAATAATCTGCCACTCAAAGTCTTGCTGCTAATGGATAATGCTCCTGCTCATTCCCCAGGGCTTCAGGACGACTTACTGGAGGAATTCAAGTTCATTAAGGTCAAGTTCCTTGCCCCCAATACCACTCCACTACTCCAGCCCATAGATCAGCAGGTCATTTCCAACTTTAAAAAGCTTTACACCAAAGCATTATTTCAGTTGTGCTTCGAGGTTACCGAAGGAACAGATCTTAGCCTCCGAGAGTTTTGGAAAAATCATTTCAACATTGTAAACGGCCTTAACCTCATTGATAACGCCTGGAACGGGGTCAGCAGGAGAACCCTCAATTCTGCTTGGGGAAATCTGTGGTCCGATTGTGTTCTTGGACATGACTTTAACGGGTTTGATCAGGAACAGGAGCTGCCAGTTGTCGATGAAATTTTGTCCTTGGGAAAGATTATGGGACTGGAGGTGAATGAGGAAGACATTCAAGAACTGGTGGAGGAATATGGCCAGGAGCTGACCACCGACGAACTGATGGATCTGCATCGCGATCAACAGCAAGAGGTTAAAGAGGAGATCTCGTCTGAAGAGGAGGATAAAAGGGCACAGGAATCCCTCACTTCAAATGAGATTAAGGAGATGTGTAAAATGTGGGACACAGTGCAAAATTTTGTAGAAAAGTACCACCCGAATAAGGATTTAGTATTGCAAACGACAAATCTGTTTAACGACAATGCAATGTCACATTTCCGCCAGATCCTCAAAAGGCGACAAAAGCAAGTGTCATTGGATAGATTACTTGTTAAAATTAGCGATAGACGTCCTACGCAAAAACCCTCCTCCTCCTCCTCGCTTCTTTCTCATCTCCCTCACACCAGCCACGATTCTTTTCAAAGGCAAAGTGCAGGTTAATTTGTTTTATTATTATTATTATTATTTACACTTTATACTGTATTTTGTATTGCTGTAATCATTTTTATATAAATAAATGGTTGTGGAACGAATCATCTGAGTTTCCATTATTTCTTATGTGGAAATTTGATATACAGTACGAGTGCTTTGGATAACAAGCACGTTTCTGGAACAAATCATGCTGGCAATTTAAGGTTTTACTGTATATAACAATCAATACACATCACTGCATAAATAGTCATTGTTCATAAATATACAGTATGTATATGAAGACATTTTGCACAGTATAGGCCATTTCAAATACTTACAATGATTAGGTACGCATACATAGAGGGTCCAATGGACCAACTAATATTCTACTGGATGGAACTAATATGTAGCCCCCTCCCAAGGTGTGCAGGAGGACATCCAGAGCGGACCACCAAGCATCCACAAGGACCTCCCATAAAACGTACGGCACCAACGAAAGAAAGAAGTCATCTCTGTATCCCCCACCTAGCTCCATTCACAATGCGGCTGCTTTTTTTAAACTGTCCTCTAAGAACATTCAGAATCTTAGGATTCCTCATACTCCGCAATTATGTCACGTCACAATGAAAAATCATACTTCCTGGATTCTTTTCATAGACGTTAGGTTAGATGTGTCAGAAAGATGTAGAACAGGGGTGCCCAACCAGTGGCTCCTGGGGCCACATGTGGCCCGCGGAGCCCTCTGATGTGGCCCGCGACCTCCTGCTCTGGGATAGAATAGAAAGAATACTGTTATTAAAGGTCAGTTTCTTACTAAAATCACAGTGTATATATGGGCATATCTGTTCTGCAGTGGTTACTGGGCTGCTTTCAAAAGGATCTGCAAGTGCAGAGCAGTTTACCTGCACTGAGCCATAGACTTCTATTATTACCTGCGAGTTTGGTGAGCTTTCTGAAAGTGCACCAAACCTGCAGAATATAATAGAAGTCTATTGCAAACTACAGGAAAGCCAAAGGTAAACTGCGTTGCACACGTGGTGTAGGTAAACCGCAGCGCATCAGTGTGAAGGCAGCCTTGGACCGCTTTCACATGGTCAGTCCGACAGTCCGAACCAATTGGACCCTCCATTCACCTCTAAGTAGTGGCAGACATAAACCGACTTGTGTTCTACCTCCAATACGATCCACCAAAAAGTATCGTGGGCTGCATCTGTGTCCGCTCTGCAAATGCAGAGTGGACACGGATATGCCATCCACCCGCTCCGCTCATTGTTGCCCGCGACCAGTTATCAAGTTGCTTAAGTGGCCCTCGCTCTTCAAAAGGTTGGGCACCCCTGATGTAGAAGGAAACTGAACCCCATCACTGTGCCACACCTCAATCCATGACAAACAATGGCCGCAATAGTACCAATATAAGTTGTTGACTGGAGGGGTAAGCGGTGTTGGGATTATGGGACATTTCATAATATTCAATAACAGACAAGGGATGTGTCTGGATGGTGACTGTATCATTGTGTGTGTCAGGTTCCTATAAGGTGTCAGGATGTCACTGTCTATTTCTCCATGGAGGAGTGGGAGTATTTAGAAGGACACAAGGATCTCTACAAGGATGTCATGATGGAGAATTAGCCACCCTTCACAGGTCCTCCTAGGAGGAGTTTAACATTAGTTAAATCTCTCTACAATGGTTAGGAAATATTTGTGTATCAAGAGATAGCATTCTGCATTGCACATTTCTTACCAATGGCCTCGGGCCCAGGGACAGCTATACCCTAAGAACCATTGTAGTTTTGCTACCACTGATCGGAGTAGCAGAGAAGGAGGGTGTGATCTCACCACTGTACCTGTAGGCAGGGCCACCTTGCCTGTGCATGTAGGGGTACCTTTTTGCCTGTGCATGGGCTCACCCATGGCCAACAGGCATGTGGAATCAACATTATGGTGGTACCCTGACTTAGAGATGGGCCGTACACTGTGTAGCTGTGTGACCTACAGAGTTCTCTGTGAAGCGTTCCATTCTGTGTCACTACACACCTCCTTTGTTGAATGTCATATTTAGGAGGGACACCGCTGAGCCTATGCCCTGTCCACCTGTCCAGTGTACCTCTGCCACCTCACCAGTGACAGAATGGGGTCCAGCCCAACACTAGTGTGGACCTCATATGTGCCCGGACTTAAAGCGGTTGTAAAGGTAATTCTATGCATTAAGGTGAAAAAACATCTGACAGTGGCGGCCCCCCCAGCCCCCCGTTTTACTTACCTGACACCTTGAAAGTTCCGTGCTCGCCTCCAACATCCTCTTCGCCGCTCAGCCTGGCCGCTGATTGGCTAGAGTGGATGGCTTGAAAGCAGCGCAGCCATTGACTCCCGCTGCTGTCAATCACATCCAATGACGTGGTGCGCCGGGGGCGGGGCTGAGTGATACAGTGAGCGGCTATAGCCGCCAGTTGTATCATCAGAACTTCTCACCATGCGAGGGAGCTTGCATGAACCTGAGAAGTACTTGTGGGGGGAAGCCGAGACAGCCGCCGAGGGACCCCAGAAGACCAGGTTTGGGGCCACTCTGTGTAAAACGAGCTGCACAGTGGAGGTAAGTATAACATGTTTGTTATTTAAAAAATAAAATTAAAAATCCCTTTACAACCACTTTAACTCCTTCCACGCTCCCGAACCATGCGACTAGGCCATGGGTCTCTATACTGTGGGTTCGGTCCTGATACTTTTGGGGAACTGCCCATTGACAGAGAGCCAGATCACCAACCCCTCACTACCGGAGGACCCTCCGTCATGCCAGGTGCCACCTTTATGACAGGCAGCTGTACACTACCTACCAGTTCTTGGTTACCTATGGCAATTTCTACTACCACTCCTCCTGCCGAGTTATCTCGCAAACAGTGGCGTATATAGAACCTTCAGGGTCCAGTGCAAGAAACCATGAAGGGTACCCTGACCCCCGGCCAGGGCCCTTCCCTCTGAGCCCAATGATGGAAAACATCAAGGCCCGGTCACAAGTGTGGCCTTTGTGACCCTGGTAGTTCCGCCACTGTTGTCAGTAGTTTTTTATTTTATTTTTATTTTATTTATTTTTTGTTTTTTACGTCAAATATAACATTTAATAAAAATAATAAAAGAAAAAAGAAAAGAAAGGGGCTGGTAAATGACATATTACTGGCCCCTTCCCTCTCCTCATCCTGACACATCCCCTGCAGCAGCTGGGGGGGCAGGAGAAAGAAGCCACTCCTCCTATCGAGGTGTACAGGGGGGTCCACGTGGGCCACCTGCAGTGTGGGGACCTGGTCGCAGTTGCAACCCCTGTGACCCTTGTCGGTTAGCCCCTGCTCCCTGACCAGTTGACTCAGTCTTTACAGAGTAGTAGAAGAAATAACATGGAACATCACATTTTTTGTGAAAATTGTCAAAAGTGACCCAAGTGAATCTGACTAAATCACCTCTACAGGCACTGCTTGGACGCCCAGTGGAGGGGACATTAAAACATATGAAGAGACTCATCGCCTTCATATTTGTAGCAGCAACAATATCGATTGCCAAATCTTGGAAATCCCCTACGGTAGTTTTTAACCTCCTAAAATCTAAATTATCATGGATAATGGTCAATGAATGCCTCTCTGCAATTCTAAACGATAAGATAGCTTGTGTACTTTGGTGGGGGACTCCACGCCATTTTTTTTTTTTTTTAATCACATAGGTGTGCACCTGGTGTGAAGGAGGGAGAATATACTTAAACTCTGACAGAATGTGAGCCCTCTGTGGGTATAAATGGGGTCCTGACAAAGACCCGGGAAACACCTTATTTGTGAGCAGTTTACATGATAGATGCACGGTGTATCACCCTTGTAGAGTCATTCCCGGGTGCTCTGTGAATTTACTTGGAAGAGATTTAATGGCCAAAATACAAGTAGTTATAGCAATTGGAGATGGGGGCAGGGTGCACCTTACTTCCCCTTCCTGTATGTTTGCAGAAAACCGTAGATGAGTTAGCAGAAGTAGCACAGGAAGAACGAGAGGACGATAGGCTAGATATAGGATGGCAATATCACATATTGTACGTGGATCACTCTGACGGGAACTAATAAGCAGAAAAGATAAGCAAAGAACATTGTATAACGTACAATATCCAAGGTGAAAGGAGGAGGAAAAAGAGAGCACACATCACTGGAACACACAAAGAGGGTAATAAGATTCTTTGTCTATTTAAACCAAGAACCCCCCCCCCCCCCCCTCCCTTCATGTCCGTTCCCTTCCTCCATAGTCACCGTGATGTCTTTATCTCCAACATCCACTACTACACAAACCTAAAATATTATTATCAAGGGTTATTTTATTAAATGTGCCCAGATACACCCAGAGCCTCTGGTTTATAGACCGGATACATCCTAAATATAGAGCCATTTATCCAACTGTCCATCCAGAGCCTCTGGTTTATACATCAGATACATCCTAAATATAGAGCCATTTATCCAACTGTCCATTCAGACCCTCTGGTTTATACATCAGATACATCCTAAATATAGAGCCATTTATCCAACTTTCCATCCAGAGCCCCTTTTTTATAGGCCAGATACATCCTAAATATAGAACCATTTATCCAACTGCCCATCCAGAGCCTCTGGTTTATAGTCCAGATACATTCTGGACAGGTAGTCAACGGAAATTTCCACAACCAGGACACTGAAGAACACCTTGAAAGAAGTCATAACTCTCCCCCAGTCATTCAAAGCTTCGTTCGCCATGCTTCGGGCTCAGCCTCGTTTCGCTCTGAAATTTTTTATTCTAACTCTATGTCCACTTGGATGGTGGGGGCTTGAACCTGGACTCAGTGCGCAGGCGCCGTTCATCTTTGGAGACTTTCGGCGTCTCCTTGTCCTCCGTACTGCGCAAGTGCAGTACAGGGCGGACACTATCCGACGGGGGACAGTATTCGACACAACACCGGCATTCTTACTGTGGGTTCCCAGCTATGGCTTCACAGCTGGCACGCACTGCACATGCGTGAGCCACACTGCACGCTGTGAATTGGTGCTTCTGAATACTGAAATTTTTTCAAAATCTGCGACACTGGCAGCCGAGTAAACCAGAAGTGACATTGTAACGTCGCTTCTGGGATTTTACATCAGAGACCTGGTCAAAGCCGAATCCGGCTTCATTCAGGTCTCAGCCTAGAAGACAGACGTGCAGGATCATGGATTGTGTCTCCTGGTGGGACGGGAGGCCAAGGAAGAGCAGCTGAAGGCGGCGGGGGGGGGGCCTGGGATAACGGCCAAGCGGCTGCTGACCGCCCGCTCTAAAAAAATGGTACTGGTGTAAAGCTTGCAGCTGCATTTCACCCCAATACATCCACTTCCTCCTACAGACATACAGGTATGTTGGTTTGTTGGAAGTGGTGAGAAGATCAGGTTGTTCTAAGTTAGAGTTGTTCTTTACTTGTTTTTCAGAAATTGGTGTCTTATGCAATATGGGAGTAGTTACGGCATCCGCCCCCCATCCGCCCCCCATGGGTCACATCGCATGATCACATGTGTAACCAAGTATTACCTTATATGGAAATCGTATGATAACTGTTATCTTGCTGACCTGTCTTTGTTTGTGTATAAATACCTCTGAATAAAACCTAACCTGGCACGGGACTTCATGCTCGGAGCTGATATACGGAGAACGGTCTCTGTGTCTTATTTCTAAGATAAGAGCATAATAATTGGGAAACAGCAATATAAACTCATTAATGTGACCCATTGATAGTCACACTTAACAGTGGTTAAAGGGAATTTATGATGTCAGAACTATGGAGGAACTCTTTGCAGACATTTTTCATCCCAGTACAGCCCAGCTAATTCTCAGTTTATTATACGTCTACAGAGAGGAGAGTCCTGTATAGATCACATGACCACATCAATGAGGATGGAGCTGGGCCTAAATCACATGACTGAGAGGATATTGGACCTCACCCTGGAGATCATCTACCTGCTGACCGGAGAGGTGAGGAGGATTCTGGGAGGTCACATGACATCACTCTTATCTCTATTGACCACTTCAGCCCCGGACCAATAAACAGCCTAAGGACCAGAGGTCTTTTTACAATTTCGCACTGCACTGCTTTAACTGGTAATTGCGCAGTCATGCAATGTTGTACCCAAACGAAATTTGCGTCCTTTTCTTCCCACAAATAGAGCTTTCTTTTGATGGTATTTTATTGCCTCTGCGATTTTAATTTTTTGCGATATAAATGGAAAAAGACCGAAAATTTTGAGAAAAAATGATATTTTCTATTTTTTGTTATAAGAAAAATCGAATAAACTCAATTTTAGTCAAACATTTAGGGCAAAATTAATTCAGCCACATGTCTTTAGTAAAAAAAATGTCAATAAGCGTATATTTATTGGTTTGCGCAAAAGTTATAGCATCTACAAACTAGAGTACATTTTCTGGAATTTACACAGCTTTTAATTTACGACTGCCTATCTCATTTCTTGAGGTGCTAAAATGGCAGGGCAGTACGAACCCCCCCCCCAAATGACCCCATTTTGGAAAGTAGACACCCCAAGGAAGTTGTGGAGAGGCATGTTGAGCCCATTGAATATTTTTTTTTTGTCCCAAGTGATTGAATAATGACACACAAAAAAAAAAAAAGTTTACAAAAAGTTGTCACTATATGATATATTGCTCACACATGCCATAGTTATATGTGGAATTGCACCCCAAAATATATTCTGCTGCTTCTCCTGAGTACGGGGATACCACATATGTGGGACTTTTTGGGAGTCTAGCCGCGTACGGTACCCCGTAAACCAATCACTGCCTTCAGGATTTCTAATGCCCCGTACACACTATCAGATTGTCTGCTGAGTTTTTCCTTCGGATTTACCAAAACCATGTAGTAGAAGGGCCTGCCTGATTGCAAACACATTGAAACTCCTAAGGTTTGACCTCATATTATATGGTTTTGGTAAATCTGAAGGAAAAACTCAGCAGACAATCTGATAGTATGTACGGGGCTTTAGGGTGCAAATTTTTGATTTCACTCCTCACTACCTATCACAGTTTCGAAGGCCATAAAATGCCAAAATAACACAAAACCCCCCCAAATGACCCCATTTTGGAAAGTAGACACCCCAAGGAAGTTGTGGAGAGGCATGTTGAGCCCATTATTTTATTTATTTATTTATTTTTTCCCCCTTTCGTTGGAGTTGTTCCTGGATTTTTCTGTTCACATATACCTACCTACTTACATCTGGAGTGAATCCATTGGGGTTTTTTCTGGAGTCAGCTGCATGTGATCAAGGGATTCGGACTACTGCTCTATTTTCATGTGGAAATAAAGACTCCTGCACACCGAGAGTGTGAACACGCGCATTTGACCATCTGAAAATTCAGAGGTCCATCAGAGCTGGTAAGAGTTTATTCCTACTGGTGGAAGGAGTGTCACATACAAGCAATTAGCGGTCTTTCCACGTGGTGTTCCCGCTCTACATGCTCTTCTGTTGTCATATATGACCAATACGTGTGGACTTTTGTATTTTGCGCTGCACCATCTATATTAATTGATGTGTTATTAAGGTGTTTTTTGCATTGCTCCTTTAGGTGTTCAGCTTGCAATTAGTTTGTTTTGTATTATACATGTGAGCGCTGATTGTTTTCTCTTGATTTAAATATATGTTGAGCCCATTGAATATTTTTTTTTTCATCCCAAGTGATTGAATAATGACACAAAAAAAAAAAAAAAGTTTACAAAAAGTTGTCACTAAATGATATATTGCTCACAAATGCCATAGTTATATGTGGAATTGCACCCCAAAATATATTCTGCTGCTTCTCCTGAGTACGGGGATACCACATATGTGGGACTTTTTGGGAGTCTAGCTGCGTACGGCACCCCGAAAACCAATCACTGCCTTCAGGATTTCTAAGGGTGCAAATTTCTGATTTCACTCCTCACTACCTATCACAGTTTTGAAGGCCATAAAATGCCAAAATAACACAAAACCCCCCCAAATGACCCCATTTTGGAAAGTAGACACCCCAAGGAAGTTGTGGAGAGGCATGTTGAGCCCATTGAATATATATTTTTTTGTCCCAAGTGATTGAATAATGACACAAAAAAAAAAAAATAAGTTTACTAAAAGTTGTCACTAAATGATATATTGCTCACACATGCCATAGTTATATGTGGAATTGCACCCCAAAATATATTCTGCTGCTTCTCCTGAGTACGAGGATACCACATATGTGGGACTTTTTGGGAGTCTAGCTGCGTACGGCACCCTGAAAACCAATCACTGCCTTCAGGATTTCTAAGGGTGCAAATTTTTGATTTCACTCCTCACTACCTATCACAGTTTCGAAGGCCATAAAATGCCAAAATAACACAAAACCCCCCCAAATGACCCCATTTTGGAAAGTAGGCACCCCAAGCTATTTACTGAGAGGCATGTTGAGTCCATGAAATATTTTATATTTTGCCACAAGTTGCAGGAATTTTACAATTTTTTTTTTTTTGCACAAAGTTGTCACTAAATGATATATTGCTCACACATGCTATGAGCATAAGTCAAATTACACCCCAAAATAAATTCTGCTGCTTCTCCCGAGTACGGGGATACCACATGTGGGGGACTTTTTGGAAGCCTAGCCACGTACGGGACCCCGAAATCCAAGCACTGCCTTCCAGATTTAAATATAAAATGCTACCAAAAAAACTGTTAGCGATCGCAGGGATCAGGCCTGACTCTGCGATCGCTGCAGTTATGTGTTTAGTGTTTTGTAAGTGACAGTGATCGATCGATACTGCACTTGGGTGGGCTGGGCGGAGGGGCAAAACGCAGGTGCCAGCAGGTATCTGGGCTGATACCGCTAACAATGCATTTTTTTGGAACCCTAAACTGCTGGGGACGCTAGTATAGATCTGATCAGATCAGATATTGATCTGTTCAGATTCTATACCACTACGGGAGGTTTATGCTTTGCGCGTGGGTGTTAGCGGAACTGGCACTAACCTAGCGCTGCCTGGGGCGACACAGACCCTGACCCTAAAACCTAATTGATATCACCCGCTGGGTGATCAGGGGGTTAAACCTTTATTGGGTAATAAATGGTGGGTGCCCTGATGCTATAAAAAGCAAACTAACCAGAGTCACCCGTAACACTTATACGGTGATCACTGGTGAAAGGGTTAACTAGGGGCAATCAGGGGGTTCAAATTTTTATTAGGTAGTATATGGGGGTCCCTGGCGCTATATAAAAACCTGACGGGAAACCTAAATAACTAACTGGCTAACCAGCGTCACCAGTGACACTTATACTGTGATCGCTGGTGAAAGGGTTAACTAGGGGCAATCAGGGGGTTAAAACCATTATTGGGTAGTATATGGGGGTACCTAACGCTATAAAAACCTGGCGGTGAACCTAAAAAAATAACTAGCTACCTAGCGGCACTAGTGACAGTAATGCAGCGATCAGAAAAACGATCGCTTAGTGACACTGGCAAAAGGGGGTGAAAGGGTTAACTAGGGGCAATCAGGGGGTTAAAACCATTATTGGGTAGTATATCGGGGTACCTAGCGCTATAAAAACCTGGCAGTGAACCTAAAAAAATAACTAGCTACCTAGCGGCACTAGTGACAGTAATGCAGCGATCAGAAAAACGATCGCTTAGTGACACTGGCAAAAGGGGGTGAAAGGGTTAACTAGGGGCAATCAGGGGGTTAAAACCATTATTGGGTAGTATATTGGGGTACCTAGCGCTATAAAAACCTGGCGGTGAACCTAAAAAAAAAACTAGCTACCTAGCGACACTAATGCAGCGATCAGAAAAATGATCGCTTAGTGACACTGGCAAAAGGGGGTGAAAGGGTTAACTAGGGGCAATCAGGGGGTTAAAACCATTATTGGGTAGTATATCGGGGTACCTAGCGCTATAAAAACCTGGCGGTGAACCTAAAAAAATAACTAGCTACCTAGCGGCACTAGTGACACTAATGCAGCGATCAGAAAAACGATCGCTTAGTGACACTGGCAAAAGGGGGTGAAAGGGTTAACTAGGGGCAATCAGGGGGTTAAAACCATTATTGGGTAGTATATCGGGGTACCTAGCGCTATAAAAACCTGGCGTGAACCTAAAAAAAAAACTAGCTACCTAGCGACACTAATGCAGCGATCAGAAAAATGATCGCTTAGTGACACTGGCAAAAGGGGGTGAAAGGGTTAACTAGGGGCAATCAGGGGGTTAAAACCATTATTGGGTAGTATATCGGGGTACCTAGCGATATAAAAACCTGGCGGTGAACCTAAAAAAATAACTAGCTACCTAGCGACACTAGCGACACTAATGCAGCGATCAGAAAAATGATCGCTTAGTGACACTGGCAAAAATGGGTGAAAGGGTTAACTCTAGGGGCAATCAGGGGGTTAAACCTTTATTGGGGGGTGATAGGGGGCTACCCTGGACCTAACACTAACTGCCCTGACAGTTTTTACTGTTACAACTGACACTGAATGCAGTGATCAGTAAATAAATGATCAATGCAATCAGTGACACTGTGACTGGGGGGGGGGGAGGGGGAGCGGGGGGGGGATTTGTGTGCCTGTGTGTGTCTATGTGTTAGAGTAGTGTTTTGGTGCACTTACTTTGTCTTCTCCTCGTAGTCCGGTCAAAAAGACCGCCCCGAGGAGAATGACATCACTTCCTCCCTGCCTGTGTATACAATACACAGTGGGAGGAAGCTTCTCATTCGCCAGGAGCGATCGAGAGGGGGTGGCCAGAAACCAACGGCCATCCCCTCATCTCGGATCGCTCCTGAAGCGAACCGGACCGCCGTATCCAGCGGGAGGGGGTCCGATTGGACCCCCCACCCGCTGGAAGGCAGGCACGTACATGTACGTGCTTGTGCCTGCCTGTGCCATTGCGATGACGTACAATGGCAATACGGCGGTCCTTAAGTGGTTAATAAAGCACAGAGCTGACCGGAGAGGTGAGGAGGATTCCGGGAAGTCCGTGGTGATAATTATTACTTTCTCTCTTTATACAGGATTATAAAGTAGTGAGAAAAATATCTGGTGAACCATTAACACCCAACAGCCGTCTTCACATGACATCACCCATCACAGTGCCACCACCTCACTGCCTGACAACAGAGGTAACCAGTGCCAAGAAGATTCTAGAAGTCATCAAAAAGATGATTGGTCTGCTGACAGGAGAGGTGAGCGGTGGTGGGAATTCTGGGACATTATCCAGTAACAGACAAGGGATGTGTCTGGATGGTGACTGTATCATTGTGTGTGTCAGGTTCCTATAAGGTGTCAGGATGTCACTGTCTATTTCTCCATGGAGGAGTGGGAGTATTTAGAAGGACACAAGGATCTGTACAAGGACGCCATGTTGGAGAATCAACAGCTTCTCAATTATGTAAATATGAAAACAAATAATATCCTTAATGGTATATTAATACTCACGCTGGAGATCATCTATCTACTGACTGGAGAGGTGAGGAGGATTCTGGGAAAGTTTAATCATTCTTAACTCTATTAATAAAACACAGACTTGTAAGGTGAGGAAGATTCTGATATACTATTAATTGATGTATATTGCAGGAATGTACTGTAGTTATGAAGTCATCTACTGAGAATAATATAAGAAGGAGAAGTCACCACTTGTCCACAAGACAAAGAGAAAGACAAGGCCCCATCACCATGCATCCACCACCCCTCCTAACCCTACAGAAAAATAATGAGAAGAAGATTCTAGAAGTCACCAACAAGATGATGGAGCTGCTGACAGGAGAGGTGAGCGGTGCCGGGAATTCTGGGGCATTATCCAGTAACAGACAAGGGATGTGTCTGGGTGGTGACTGTATCATTGTGTGTGTCAGGTTCCTATAAGGTGTCAGGATGTCACTGTCTATTTTTCCATGGAGGAGTGGGAGTATTTAGAAGGACACAAGGATCTCTACAAGGACGTCATGATGGAGAATCAGCCGCCCCTCACATCACCGGGTAAGAGAAGACTTCACTGTAAAGGAGAGAGCAGTACGTGCTAGTATGCATCGCTGTTTTCTTTCAGCGCCCCTTAGACATGCATTCCTTGGTTCGCATCTTCATTCAGGGGGTTCGTCATGTGGTATGTGGTGCCCCTTGTGCACTCTTCGTTGCCACCGTGGGATTTGAACTTGGTGCTGTTGGCTCTTCAGAAGCCTCCTTTTTGAGAGCATTCAGGATATTCCCTTGCTTATATTTTTATAGAAAGTTGTCTTCCTAGTCGCTATGGCCTCTGTGCAGCAGAATTGGTGGTGTAGCGGCCATAACCCTTGGTAGGGCGGCCTTGACTTTTGGCCTTACCGGTTACCTCCGCTTGGCTTGTTCTTCCACGTCTAGGGGTTCCCAGGGTTAGTACCCAACAACTTTAGACGCTGAGACCATAAAAGTCCTTTAGAAAGGTTTTTATTTGCAGGAGTAACATCCAATAAACACAGTCTTGTATGGGAACAGAGGGCAAGGGTGAAGAAACTCAGGCACCTTGAACTGCTAATCACCAGAAAGTCTCTAATGCAGCCCAGAGAGTAGCCACTCGCCGGCTCGGCGCCTCAAAGCTGAACAAATCTCTAGCCAGAGATTATGGCAGTCAGAACTTTGATCCAGAACTTGTAAAACCTCTAACCTTGAATCATTTGTAACGGAAAGTGAACAGGAACCTTTTCCTCAGTACCTGGAACGTTCTCTGTCTCCTTGGCAGTACTGGAAAATGTGGAATCGGTAATGTCCTTAACAACCCAGCAACCAGGCACTTCTTGAGATGCCAGCTTGTTGGCCCTCCACCGAAGAGTCCTCCCCCAGTCGCTTACACGAGCTGCGGTGCCCCTCCAAGCCGAGAGCAAACCCGGATGCCTTGAACCAGCTGGTTCCAAGACTCGGGAACAGACGGATCCTACCCCAGACCAGGTGGGTCTATTGGGGATAGTCAACCGAAGCATGTTGCGTAGCGAGACATGCTCCCCTGACTGGGGCCCCTCACGGTGCTACCCGGTCCAGCTACAGGAACAGGCAACTATGGCCTCACAAATGAACAAATGAACCCTGAACACGTGACCACTGAATAAATGGACAGGAATAGCTCTGTACAGAGGCTTCCCGCCAATTACATAGTTACATAGTAGGCGAGATTGAAAAAAGACACAAGTCCATCAAGTCCAACCTATGTGTGTGATTATAAGTCAGTATTACATTGTAAATCCCTGTATGTTGTGGTCGTTCTGGTGCTTATCTAAAGCCGCGTACACACGGGCGGACTGTCTGGCCAACTAAGTCCGTCAGACAATCCGACGGACAGTCCGTCCTACTTTCGAATGAACGGACTTGACCACACACGATGAACAAACAGTCCGTTGAAAGCTTGCGCGATGACGTGTACAGCACGTACGACGGGACTAGAAATAGGACATCCAATCCACAGCAATGCAACCTTCCGCCGTGTAAATCCTTTCTGAGCATGCGCCATACTTAGTCCGTCCAACTAGCCTACTCACGAGCGGACTGTCCGCTGAAACCAAAGTTGGACGGACAATATTACGGAAATTCCGAAATACTTAGTCCGCCAGACTGCACGCTGAAAAAGTCCGCTGAAGCCCACACACGAGCGGACTGTCCGCTGAAATGTGTTTCGGCGGACTAAGTTGGACAGACAGTCCGCCCGTGTGTACGCGGCTTTATAGTTTTTTTTTAAATCATCCCTGCTTCCCGCTGAGACCACCGCCTGTGGAAGGGAATTCCACAACCTTACCACTCTTAGCCCTTGTACACACGGTCGGAGATTCCGACAACCAAATCCGTCGGATTTTGTCCGACGGATTTTGTCCGAAACTGTTGTATACACACGGTTGGACGAAGTTGTCAGAAAATCCGATCGTTCAGAACGTGATGAAGTAATTTCGTTACGACGGGACTACGTTCAGGCTAGTAGCCAATAGCTTTGGTGTAGGAATTTGATCTGAGCATGCGTGGCACTTTGTCCGATTGGAATTCGCTACACATGATCGGAGTATGTCCGATCGGAGCATTTTGTTGGAAAATATTTCCGGCAAGTTGGAAAATTTGGTCCGACGGATATTCCGACGGAAACAGTCCGATGGAGATCACACACAGTCGGAATATCCGAAAAAAACACTCTGATCGGACACATTCCGTCGGAATCTCCGATCATGTGTACAAGGGCTTACAGTAAAGAGCCCTCTACATAGTTGAAGGTTAAACCACTTTTCTTCTAAATTTAGTGAATGGCCGCGTGTCTTATTAAATTTCCCTACGCTGAAAAGTTTTATCCCTATCATGGGATCACCAGTAAGTAGTACATTGAAATCATACCCCCTCTCAAGCGTCTCCTCTCCAGAAAGAATAAGTTCAGTGCTCGCAACTTTTCCTCATAACCAATGTCCTCCAGTCTCTTTATTAGTTTTGTTGCCCTTCTTTGTACTCGCTCTAGTACATCCTTACTGAGTAGGGATGAGCTTTGAGTTTGAGTCGAACTCACGTTCAACTCGAACATTGCCTGTTCACCTATTCGGCGAACAGTGAACAATTTGGGGTGTTTGCGGCAAATTCGAAAAGCCGCAAACACCCCCTCTGAAGTAACGCAGGTTTCCATTACATCAGAGGGGGGCGGGGTCAACCACAGGTCATTGGGGAAGCCAGGCTTCCCCACTTGCGTCAGGGGGGGGGGGGGTCAGGTGGCGGGTGGCCCTGCCCTCTTCATATAAGAAATTTCAGGCTGCCGGAATCCCCGCAGTGTCTCCACCAGTGGAGACAGGGGATGGATGGATTTGCTGCGCTGGAAGGAGAGATCACCCATCGCTGAATCAGATCAGCCATCGCTGGATAGCAAGAGTGGATTACCACCGCTGGAAACTTTTTTTTATTTTTTTTTATTTTTAATAAAGGACTTTTTCAACGGTGTGTCTGTCTTTTTTAACATTCTTTTACACTTTCTTTGTGAAATGGAAGGGGAAATTTTGTACCCCCTTATCATTTCAAACAGGGGGGGCGGGATCTGGGGGTCCCCTTGTTAAAAGGGGCTTCCACATTCTAATAAGCTTCCTGCCTGCAGACCCCCACAACCACCAGCCAGGGTTGTGGGGATGAGGCCCTTGTCCTCATCAACATGGGGACAAGGTGCTTTGAGGGGCCATAGACCCCCAAAGCATCCTCTCAATGTTAAGGGCATATGGCCTGGTACGGTTCAGGAGGGGGGGCGCTCTCTCATACCCCCCTCTTTTCCTGCGGCCTGCCAGGTTGCGTGCTCGGATAAAGGGTCTGGTATGGATTTTTAGGGGGAACTCCACGTCATTTTTAAACAAAATTTGACGCAGGGTTCCCCTTAATATCCATACCAGACCTGAAGGGTCTGGTATGGATATTTAGGGGGAACCCCACGTAATTTTTTTTTAAAAATTGACGCAGGGTTCCCCACGTCATTTAAAAAAAAAAATGATGCAGGGTTCCCCTAAATATACATACCAGACCTGAAGGGCCTGGTAATTGAATTTAGGGGAACCCCACGCTTTTTTTTATCAATGACTTTCAATGACTGTTCTCTGTATTACAGGGAGCCGACAATTCATTATAGCCGCGAGTGATTTTAAATGACTTTTTTTCCTGCAGAAATGACACTTTGTGCAGGGACAGTTCTAAGCACGGGAAACATGCGCCCCTTCACAGGCATACTATACACACCCCCCAGGTACGAAATTTAAAGGAATATTATACTTTTATTGTTTCACTTTAAGCATTATTAAAATCACTACTCCTGAAAAAACGTCAGTTTTTAAAACTTTTTTTTGCATTGATACATGTCCCCTGGGGCAGAACCCAGGTCCCCAAACACTTTTTAGGACAATAACTTCCATATTAGCCTTTGAAATTAGCAGTTTAGATTTTGAACGTTCAAGTCCCATAGACTTTTAATAGAGTACTAAAGTTCACAGAGTTTAGGTCTGTTCGCAGGATCTGGTGCGAACCGAACCTGGGAGTGTTCGGCTTATCCTTATTCCTGAGGACTGGTGCCCAGAACTGGACAGCATACTCCAGGTGCGGCCGGACCAGAGTCTTGTAGAGTGGGAGAATTATTGTTTTATCTCTGGAGTTGATCCCCTTTTTAATGCCAATATTCTGTTTGCTTTGTTAGCAACAGCTTGGCGTTGCATGCCATTGCTGAGCCTATCATCTACTAGGACCCCCAGGTCCTTTTCCATCCTAGATTCTCCCAGAGGTTCTCCCCCCAGTGTATAGATTGCATTCATATTTTTGCCACCCAAATGCATTATTTTAAATTTTTCTACATTAAACCTAATTTTCCATGTAGTTGCCCACCCCATTAATGTGTTCAGTTCTTGTTGCAAGGTTTCCACATCCTGCGGAGAAGTTATTGCCCTGCTTAGCTTAGTATCGTACGCAAATACAGAGATTGAACTGTTTACCCCATCCTCCAGGTCGTTTATGAACAAATTAAATAGGATTGGTCTCAGCACAGAACCCTGGGGGACCCCACTACCCACCCCTGACCATTCCAAGTACTCCCCATTTATCACCGCCCTCTGAACTCACCCTCGTAGCCACTGTTTACTATGTTTCATTTATGAATGGACAGAGTCAGTGATCGGTACGGATCCCTGACTCTGCATTCAGAAAAGAAAGCGTAAATGTGTCATTTACGGGCCCCTTCCCCGCTCTCCATTCTGACACATCCCCAGCAGCAGCCAGCAGGAGAAGGGAGGGGGAACCCAGCAAAGCTGTGGGGGATGGGGGGCATGAGAGAGCACAGGGGGCAGGAGAAGGGAGGGGGGGACCCGGCAGAGCTGCGGGGGACAAGGGGGGCAGGAGAGAGCACGGGGGGCAGGAGAAGGGAGGGGGAACACAGCAGAGCTGCTGGGGAGAAAGGGGGGGTTAATAGAGAGCATAGGGGGCAGGAGAAGGGAGGGAGAACCCGCCAGAGCTGTGGGGGACAGGGGGGCAGGAGAGAGCACGGGGGGCAGGAGAAGGGAGGGGGGACACGGCAGAGCTGCGGGAGACAAAGGGTGGGGGTCAGAAGAGAGCATAGGGGCCAGGAGAAGGGTGGGGGAACCCGGGAGAGCTTCGGGGGACGGGGGCAGGAGAGAGCACAGGGGGCAGGAGAAGGGAGGGGGGACACGGCAGAGCTTCGGGAGACAAAGGGTGGGGGTCAGAAGAGAGCATAGGGGCCAGGAGAAGGGTGGGGGAACCTGGCAGAGCTTCGGGGGACGGGGGCAGGAGAGAGCACAGGGGGCAGGAGAAGGGAGGGGGGACACGGCAGAGCTGCGGGAGACAAAGAGTGGGGGTCAGAAGAGAGCATAGGAGCCAGGAAAAGGGTGGGGGAACCCGGCAGAGCTTCGGGGGACGAGGGCAGGAGAGAGCACAGGGGGCAGGAGAAGGGAGGGGGAACCCGGCAGAGCTTTGGGGGATGGGGGCAGGAGAGAGCACAGGGGGCAGGAGAAGGGAGGGGGACCCGGCAGGCTAATGACCAGACAAGAAACAGGAAGTGGGCCGTATAACGTATTTACTGGCAGAACAAAAATATTTTACTATCCAAAGTTAAAACAACAAGGGCAAAAGATTTACTAGATGGAAAGATGAAAAAAACACTGAAGTTCCGCTTTTGGTAAACGTGCAGAACGGAAAAATTTGTTTCGTTTCGGATAGATTTGTTATGTTAATTCAGTTTCATTGGTTCGTTTCGGAATTCCTAAGTGTTAAATTTCGTTTTGTTTATTCATTTACGAACTAATTCCAAATTTCGGCCGAAAAATTATTGACTGATTTACATAGTTAGTCAGGTTGAAAAAAGTCACAAATCCATCCAGTTGAATTTTGTGTGAAGACTAACTGGTTGTTAAGGAGCAGGACAGGAAGCCGTCCGGCGGCGCCGCATCCTTTAACAACCGATGACTCATCAGCTGTCAGCGAGCTTTCCCACTGACAGCTGAAATGTAAACAAAAGAATGCCAGCAATTACACATTCAGAAAAAAATAAGTTGACAATGGATCTGCATGGGGGAGAGGGGGACATTGTTTTGATTTTTTTTTTTTTAAATAAAGGAATTGTCAAAAACTTGTGTCATTTTTTTTCTTGCTTTTTTGGTGAAGGGGTAGGGGTATATCATACTCACATAGGTGGGGCGGGATCTGGGGGCCCCCCTTGTTAAATGGGGCTCCCAGATTCGGATAAACTCCCTGCCCTCAAACCCCCACAACCACCGTCCAGGGTTGTGGGGATGAAGCCTCCAAAGCGCCACCCCATGTTGAGGGCATGGGGGGGGGGGCGCTCGCTCATCCCCCCCCTTTCCTGGCCTGCCCAGCTGCATGCTCGGATAACGGATTTTGGGGGGGACCCCACGCCATTTAAAAAAAAAATAATTGACATGGTGTTTCCCTTAAAAGCCAGAAGGCCGTGGGGTGGATTGGGGGGAGGGAATGATGAGTTATCGGATTTTAAGGATGTGGTGGTCGGTTTTCTGGCCCGCTCCTTAAAGCAGAGTTCCACCCAAAAGTGCTCCTGAGGTGCCACATTTAGCAACTTTCAGGGGTGAGCGGGGAACGGGTACATGTTTTTGACAGGTATCCATCCCCACTTCCAGGAGACTGCGCTGCGGCGATATCCCTCAGAGGTTCGGCCCCCTCTTCTCCTTCCTCCACCATTGGGCCAGTTAGGAATCTTAGCGTGCTGTGCGCATGCGCAGTAGGGGTTTCCCATAAAACGAATGGCGGTAGTAGCACCTGAGAGCCGATCTGAAAATCGGCTGGGGTGCCAACATCACCAGAACCCTGGACAGATGAGTGTCCTAATATTAAAAGTCAGCAGCTACAGTATTTGTAGCTGCTGACTTTAAATTTTTTGTGGGGACGGGGGGGACGGGACTCCGCTTTGACAACCAGCTATTCTTCACACAGAATTTGAATCCCACGATCATTTTTCCACCGATCCGAACTCAAATCGTTTCGAAAATTTGGAATTCGTTAGAAAATATATGAAATTAAATCAAACGAAGTTCGTTATTATTTTATTCTGAGGCCGCGTACACACGGGCGGACTGTTCGCCCAACTTTGTCCGCTGAACAGTGTTTGGGCGGACAGTCCGCTCGTGTGTGGGCTTTCAGCGGACAGTTTTAGCGGACAGTTTGACGGACAAGGTTTTTCGGAAATTCCGTAAAACTGTCCGCTGAAACCTTGTTTCAGCGAACAGTCCGCTCGTGTGTAGGCTTGTTCGTCAAACAAAGTTGCGCGCATGCTCAGAAAGGATTTTCATGCCGAAAGTTATAATGCAGTGTATAGGACGTCGTATTTTTCGTCCCGTCGTACGCGCCGTTCACGTCATCGCGCACGGTTTCAGCAAACTGTTCGTCCGTCGTGTGTGGCCATGTCCGTCCATGCTAAGTTTGAGCGGACTGTTTGCCGAAACTGTTGGACGGACAAAGATGGGCGAACAGTCCGCGCGTGTGTACGCGGCCTGAGATTCGCATATATATCCGAATCTAAGGAATAACCAAAAATGTTGTCCGAATTTATATGTGGACCAAAGACAATTGTACCTGTCTAGCATAAAGTGTTGGCGAATTCCTGGCTCAGAAATCCTGAATTCTGAAACTCGACCAACCACCTTCTTCCCCTGACTTAGCACCCTGCACCTTTTGGCCAGCCAAAATGTAAAAATGCTTCAGAATGACACAGATTTGATGACATTCAGAACATCCAGCGCACCGCGACAAAGATACTGTGCAGCGTTCCAGAAAATGAATTGTAGAAATGGGCAAAATCATCCAGAAAACATATTTGCCAACAGTCCCCGGTTTCCCGGGATACACTCGATTTTTGGACTCTCGTCCCGATCTGAGGCTGTCCCGATTAAAATCCCAGGATTTTGCTTTTGTCCAGGGAATCGGGACTGTTTTTGGCACTGAAAGCAACTTCTGCTCCTGAAAATATGGCCAAGATCTCTTTCCCCGTGTGTTCAGTGGAGAGAGTAGGGGCCTTCGATCCTTGCAGTCAATCAGCTTCTCTCTCAAGTGTACAAATAGACAATTCTCTCCCCTCTCCACTGAACACACGGGAAAGAGACCTGCAAATGGAGCTGCCGCCAACCCCGTGGCCTGCTGCCAACAAGAGGCAGAGCCAAGAGACTCCACTGGGGACACCTGATGTAAGGAGGGACTCCACTGGGGACACCTGATGTAAGGAGGGACTCTGCTGGGGACACCTGATGTAAGGAGGGACTACTCTGGGGAACCTGATGCAAGGAGGGAAGCCACTGGGTACACCTGATGTAAAGAGATACTCCTCTAGGGGCACCTGATGTAAGGAGGGACTCTGCTGGGGACTCCTGATATAAGGAGGGACTCGCTGGGGACACCTGATGTAAGGAGGGACTCTGCTGGGGACACTTGATGTAAGGAGGAACTCCACTGCCTGAGGACACCTGATGTAAGAAGGTACTCTGCTGGGGACTCCTGATATAAGGAGGGACTTGCTGGGGACACCTGGTGTAAGGAGGGACTCTGCTGGGGACACATGATGTAAGGAGGGACTCCACTTCCTGAGGACACCTGATGTAAGGAGGGACTCCACTGCCTGAGGACACCTGATGTAAGGAGGGACTCCACTGCATGGGAACACCTGATGTAAGAAGGGACGCCACTGCCCGGCGACTCCTGATGTAAGGAGGGACTCCAATGGGGACACCTGATGTAAGGAGGGACTCCGGTGCCTGGGGACACCTGATGTAAGGAGGGACTCTGCTGCCTGAGGACACCTGATGTAAGGAGGGACTCTGCTGCCGGAGGACACCTGATGTAATGAGAGACGCACCTGAAGTAAGGAGGGACTCCGCTGAGGACACCTGATGTTAGGAGGGACTCCGCTGGGGGCGCTGCATTTTCCTTTGCCAGTTACAGCACGCATAAAATTGAATGCCCCACTCCCTAATTATAATAAGACTCCGCCTACAGACACAAAAGTGTCCCTATACATTTTTTTTTACAATGTTGGCAACTATAAGAAAAGTACATTGCTTCCCAAGGGGACTACTTTACCCAGCTGCTAGGGAATTAAATTGGCACACCTCGTATAGATATTACATTGCATACTTATACTATAATTTCAATGATTTGAATACTAAAACCACACTCATCGCAGAAGTTTGCCCACAATCTTCATGGCGGCCTCCATTGACTCTCGAGAATTTATGCAACTCCTGCCCTCAGTCATCATGGCCGCCGCCACCTCCCCCTCAACCAACGCTTGTGGCTACGCCCGCTGGACATGCGCCAAAGGGGCAAACCATATATGGAAGAGGCCAGGGCACCGCCTCCCAAGCGCACCGCTACGTACAGGTGTTTCGTCAGATTAGGCGACCCGTCAGAATATGTAACAGAAGTGATGTTTCGTCGCCGCCATCTTGCTACACCCCGCACTCCTCCACAGTAAGGATACAGTAAGAAAAAGGAACGGACATCTTGTTACACCCACCGGAGTTTTGCATTTTACACTTATTTTTAACAGTACGCTAAGTTTATATAGTGAAATACAGTGCTTAGACCTCAATCTGACTGGTTAGATGTTGAATTTTAAAAGCAGCAGAAAGTCTGCTGATCTCATAGGATCGCTAATCTGACAGAAGCTGCTTTTAAAATGAAACATTCAGACGGAGTTCTAAGTACTGTATTTCACTATATAAACTCCCTTTACTGTTAAAAATAAGTGTAAAATGCAAAACTCCGGTGGGTGTAACAAGATGTCCGCTTTCCCCTCTTCTCAGTGTATCATTACTGTAGAGGAGTGCGGGGTGTAGCAAGAGGGCGGCGACTAAACGTCACTTCCGTTACACATTCTGACGGGTCGCCTAATCTGATGAAACACGGACACCAGGCGGAAAAGATTCCCACCGATGGATTCAAGCGCTGGTCGTCGGCGCAGGAGCGCGGCGGCCATTTTGTTGGAGCCCTGGATTTCGTCGAAAGGGGGAAAAAAAGCGCCCGGCCCTCTCCTCCTCCCGGATAAGCGTGCAGGGGAATTCCTGGGGGGCCCTAAAGCAGGAAAAGGGCCTCCAGTTACCGCCGCGGGGCTGAGCTGACTCCCATACAGGTAATAAGCCATGTCATCCCCATGTCTGAGCAGCCTTAGGGTGTTTCCTGCCCACATCTCAGGGTCATCAACTGATCTTCCGCCCTAAGGCTGCCCATAGACCAACCAATGTCTCATTGGCATGGATGGCTGAGGGGGAATTCCACTTGGGGGCGCTGTAGAGTTCCCTCCGACTTGGCCAACCTGTGTTGGCTTGTGGGTGGTCTCCTTCCCTTTCTTACATAGAAAAGCGAAGGATCGATCAGATTTCCCAACCTTTTTACTCTCGACTTTCCATGGTCGACCTGCAAAGGCCAATTTCTCCGGGACGGTCACCAGTAGAAACCGGCCAATCTCGAAATTTGACAAATCGTAGCTGTTCTCCCTGGTGTTGCACCACCTGCGCTTTGTCCAATCGGTGGGGTTCCTAGATTTGGGCGATCAAGACTTGTCGCAGTTCTTCCCAGGTCTGATGAATCTTGGCAGCCTTCCCAAATACAAGAATTGTCCAATGACGAGTCTTTTCACTTCTCTCTGGTGGCAAGTGGGGGGTCGTATTGAGATCTGAAAGTCTGTTGGGTTCCTTATGAGGGTTTGGGTCAAAAATAACAATCCATGGGACACGCCATATACCACCATAAACTAGGTGGTGTCAGGTTGGACATTATTGATGGCAAACTACTATGACTTTTAGGATGCAAGCTCTTGGTTGGACCCTACAGGCCAGGAGCTTCCATACGGACTCGTCTTCTGAAATACAGGCCGAATAGTTATATCTCATATCCATTCTATAGGCCTTTTAGCTTGCCATGAAGAAAGATCCAACATTACTTGAGGCTTATAGAAAAACATTCAGTTGGGCGTCAGAGTTCTCCGGTCATGAGAGACGTAGAAAGAGCTTCAACACTGGATACCTGAAGATGTTGGTTGTCTGGCTTTTAAGAAGTTTGTGTCTTAAATCATTTTGTTGAGCGCTTTCTAAATACACCAGATGGTTCCAACCATTACAAGAAAACCCATATCATGCTTGAGTTAGGCTTACTGTGAAGTCCTAAAATTTTGATGTGGTTTTCTCATGAATTGGTTTTTAGGTTTAGGATGCAGAGTAGATGCCACAGTTTTAGGGTTAATCCACTTACGGTTTGTGTCCTATGGATGCTGGGTATTTAAACACACTCAGTTTCTTCTATCTTTTGAGAACTCGGGAGGTGATAGCCATCCCTGTGACAAGGGCCTGGGTCTGCAAACCTGATGTTCTCATTATTAGGAGTTCCCACCATCCCTTCAATTCCTAGGTCTGCATGCCATCTATGCCCATTATGAGAGGTTCCTACTTCTCTGGGTTCCCAGGTCTGCACACCTGCTGTGCCCATTATTGGGGTTCTCCACTATCCCTGTGATGAGTTCCTGGTCTGTATACTTGCTGTGCCCATTATGAGGGATTCCTACCTGTCCTTGGCTGGGTTCCTGGCTCTGCACACCTGCTGTACTCCTTATGAGGGTCTTCCACCATCTCTGCTCTCAGCTCCTGGCTCTGTACACCTGTTGCACTTATTTTGGGGATTTCTTAGGTCTGTATACCTGCTGTGCCCATTGTGGACTTCCTAGGACTGTAAACCTGCTTAGCCCATTATGAGAGCTTCCTAGGTCTGTACACCCGCTTAGCCCATTATGAGGGCTTCCTGGGTCTGTACATCCGCTTAGCCCATTATGAGGGCTTCCTAGGTCTGTACACCGGTTGTGCCCATTATGAGGGCCTTTTAGGTCTGTACACCTGCTGTGCCCATTATGGGGGCTTCCTGGGTCTGTAAACCTGCTGTACCCATTATGGGGGCTTCCTGGGTCTGTAAACCTGCTGTGCCCATTATGGGGGTTTCCTAGGTCTGTAAACCTGCTGTGCCCATTATGGGGGTTTCCTAGGTCTGTAAACCTGCTGTGCCCATTATGGGGGCTTCCTAGGTCTGTAAACCTGCTGTGCCCATTATGGGGGCTTCCTAGGTCTGTAAACCTGCTGTGCCCATTATGGGGGCTTCCTAGGTCTGTAAACCTGCTGTGCCCATTATGGGGGCTTCCTAGGTCTGTAAACCTGCTGTGCCCATTATGGGGGCTTCCTAGGTCTGTAAACCTGCTGTGCCCATTATGGGGGCTTCCTAGGTCTGTAAACCTGCTGTGCCCATTATGGGGGCTTCCTGGGTCTGTAAACCTGCTGTGCCCATTTATGGGGGCTTCCTAGGTCTGTACACCTGCTGTGCCCAATATGGGGGCTTCCTAGGTCTGTAAACCTGCTGTGCCCATTATGGGGGCTTCCTGGGTCTGTAAACCTGCTGTGCCCATTTATGGGGGCTTCCTAGGTCTGTACACCTGCTGTGCCCAATATGGGGGTTTCCTAGGTCTGTACACCTGCTGTGCCCATTAAAAGAGGGCTCCCATCATCCCGTCTGGCTTTTTTTTTTTCATTCTTTTATATATTGGAGAGTATAATTGGAGGAGCTGTGACACCCAAAACTCCCAAGGGGACTAGAACATAGCTGGGGATTATTCTGCATGGAAGCCCATTTATACTTCTCTTTTACCTGGCTTCTGTACTGCAGGGGGTGGTGCCACCATGCTGTTTGCCAAAATCCAGAGGAATGCTCGGTAGCCCAAACTTTGTATGGAGACGTTGTTCTCATCACCACACAGGGCCATTTTCTCATGAGGTTTGGGATAGTCAGCATTTCTTGGCATCTCTCTGGTGGGTTGGTGATGTCGCCCTCACCTAGGTGGCACAGGCAGAAACTTGGCATAAGGTAAGCATATTGACCAACCCCCCCCCCACACACACACATACACACACAGACGTTCTCATCTTCTTCACTGCAGTGGTTTGGCACAAGGGGACTGGGGTGGGGGGGGAGGTTGAGCTTTCAGGCATCAGGAATGGTAGATAACTGGACAGAATGGAGTGGGAGTTCGAGGATGGGTGAGCATGGGAGGAGATGACGAGGGAGCTAGAGAGCAGGATTTCTTGGAAAGAGTGAAGAGGATGGTTTGGGTGACGTTCTGAGACGTGAATTAGCTGAATAAACTGGAGGATGACTATATATGCTAGTATTTTGGATTTTGTTTGTTGGGAAAGAGGGACTGGCAGAGAGGGGTGGTTGGTACCGAGCATTTTGGTGAGGTGGATGAGTCTGTCAGCAGCATTCATGATAGACTGAAGGGAGGAAAGCCTGTGTAGAAGTAGGTTAACAAGGAGGAAGGTTCTCACCTACGTTCATTAGAACTTCAGTTATGGGCATTTAGATGGTGTACTCCATTTCATTGCTGGCTGCATCAGCGTTATGGTTGCCCTCAAAGTGCTGGTTATATTTGTAAAACAAGATGTCCAGAACATTACCCCCCGCACCCCCCCCCCCCCCCACATCAGATGTCAAGAGCCCCCTCCATCCTTTCTTACATCACAGTGCACCCCCAGTGTGTTGTTGCATTGACAAAGCTGAGGGCAGGATTGGGGAAAAAGAGTGCAGGGTCTGGAGAAGAACTGCCGAATGCTGAGATCAGGGGTGGCGGAGATGAGGTTGTGCTGTGGCTGCACAGAGAGGTGCAGGATCTGTAGGAGGGGGTTCTGTCGCCCTCTCGGCTGCCGACTGCTAAGGTTGGGGGGGGAGGGGGGGGCAGGGAAGAGCCTTCCTACGGCTGCATGGAGAAGCTCAGAATCTCGTGGAGGAGTTCTGTCCTCTCTGCTGCCGGCTGCTGAGATGGGGGAGCAGAGACCAGCCTCTCTGTGGCTGCACAGGATCTGTAGGAGGAATTCTGACCTCTCTGCTGATATGAGTGGAAGCAGTGATGAGGGTGTGCCGCAGCTGCAGGAGAGGTGCGAGGGCCACAAGAAATGGCGTAATGGGCCTTGTGTTTGACACGTGTTGTACTCCGTCATCGTTGGCGTGTATTTTGGTTGTTGAGGCTGAAACAACTAATTGATTATGAAATTAATCGATTACTATTTTCAGAATCTGTTAATTGGCCAGTAACATAGTGGGGGTTAAAAAAAAAAAATACTAAAATGAGTCCTTTATTGTGTACAAAGAGCAAATAGCTACTGTAAGTATTACTTTCACAGTTCTACAGTAAATTTTTTTTACCCCTTATAGTAGTGATTGTTTTTTTTATTTTCTGTACTATAAAGGCCTCATTTTTTTTTAACCCCATTATGTTACTAAATGTCTTAGACCTGGTGCACCCCTATGTGTTTTTTGGTGTTGATTTGACCCCACTAACGATTAGAAAATTGAATGAACGTTCTTAAAATGACTTTTTTTTTTTCTTTTTTTTTTTTTAAGGGAAGACATTGTTTTTTAAATAAAATAAAAAAAATTGATCTCGGAGTCTGATATTTACCAGATTCACCCTTTAATAGTATATACAGTATATATCTCCTCTAATAATATTACATACAGTATATCTCTCCTCTAATAGTATATACAGCATATCCCTCCTCTAGTGTATATACAGCAGTGCTCGACAAAACCCGGTCGCCAGGTCGCATTGGCGACTAGAATCAGCGACCTTGCGCCTGGGGCAGCATAGCTGGGGGTATCCCGTCTCCGTGGACCCCCCCCCCGCGCGATCGCGTCGGGCCGCGCCGCAGGCGGCCGGTAATTGAGCCCCCGGCTTTGAGGCCTTCTGTGATCCTATGGTTCCTTCTGGAATCTGGCGCCCTCTTGTGGTGGCCGTTGGAATTACAACCAACAATGCTAATGGGATTACCTGCCAGTCTTTCTCCATCCCTTTACTTAGAACCCCTAAACAAACAAACAAAAAAAATATTATATATATATATATATATATATATATATATATATATATATATATATATATATATATATATATATATATATATATATATATATATATATATATATATATATATATTTTTTTTTTTTTATTATTATTATTTATTCTAACACCCTAGAGAGTAAAATGGTGGTCGTTGCAATACTGTCTGTCACACCGTATTTGCACAGCGGACTTACAAGCGCACTTTTTTTGGGGAAAAAAATTTTATTTAATAAAAAAAAAAAACGACAACAGTAAAGTTAGCCCAATTTTTTATTTTTTTTTATATTGTGAAAGATAATGTTACGCCCGCTCATGGAATGGCGACAAACTTTTACCCTTTAAAATCTCCATAGGCGACGTTTAAAAAATTCTATAGGTTGTACGTTTTGAGTTACAGAGGAGGTCTGGGGCTAGAATTATTGCTCTTACTCTACCGATCGCAGCGATACCTCACATGTGTGGTTTGAACACCGCTTTCATATATGCGTTCGCTTCTGCACGCAAGCTTGGTGAGACAGGGCGCATTTAAAACATTTTTTTTTCTTATTTTAACTTTTATTTTTATTTTTTTCACTGTTCTTTAAAAAAAAAAAAAAAAATGTGTGTCACTTTTATTCCTATTACAAGGAATGTAAAAATCCCTTGTAATAGAAAAAAGCATGACAGGTCCTCTTTTATATATGAGATCTGGGGTCAGAGAGACCTCACATCTCATATTTACACTAAAATGCAATTTAAAAATGTCCCTCTAAGAGCTATGGGCAATGACTTGGAGACAGGTGGGGAGCTGGGGGCTATCTTCCCCTCACTCGTCTCCATGTCAGGCCAGGGACAGGTCCAGATCGCCGTCACGGACCTGGCTCCTAACTTTTTTAGCTGGCTCCTAGATTCCAAGCAAATTTGTCAACCCCTGATATACAGTATATCTCTCTAGTGTATATACAGTATATCTCTCCTCTAATAGTGTATACAGCATATCTCTCCTCTAATAGTATATACAGTATATCTCTCTAGTGTATATACAGTATATCTCTCCTCTAATAGTGTATATGCAGCATGTATCTCCTCGCGCTATATGCAGCATGCATCGCCTCGCGCTGTATGCAGCATGCATCGCCTCGCGCTGTATGCAGCATGCATCGCCTCGCGCTGTATGCAGCATGCATCGCCTCGCGCTGTATGCAGCATGCATCGCCTCGCGCTGTATGCAGCATGCATCTCCTCGCGCTGTATGCAGCATGCATCTCCTCGCGCTGTATGCAGCATGCATCTCCTCGCGCTGTATGCAGCATGCATCTCCTCGCGCTGTATGCAGCATGCATCTCCTCGCGCTGTATGCATCATGCATCTCCTCGCGCTGTATGCATCATGCATCTCCTCGCGCTGTATGCATCATGCACCTCCTCGCGCTGTATGCTTCGCCTCGCGCTGTATGCTTCGCCTCGCGCTGTATGCATCTCCTCGCGCTGTATGCATCTCCTCGCGCTGTATGCATCTCCTCGCGCTGTATGCATCTCCTCGCGCTGTATGCATCTCCTCGCGCTGTATGCATCTCCTCGCGCTGTATGCATCTCCTCGCGCTGTATGCATCTCCTCGCGCTGTATGCAGCATGCATCTCCTCGCGCTGTATGCAGCATGCATCTCCTCGCGCTGTATGCATCTCCTCGCGCTGTATGCATCTCCTCGCGCTGTATGCATCTCCTCGCGCTGTATGCATCTCCTCGCGCTGTATGCATCTCCTCGCGCTGTATGCAGCATGCATCTCCTCGCGCTGTATGCAGCATGCATCTCCTCGCGCTGTATGCAGCATGCATCTCCTCGCGCTGTATGCAGCATGCATCTCCTCGCGCTGTATGCAGCATGCATCTCCTCACGCTGTATGCAGCATGCATCTCCTCGCGCTGTATGCAGCATGCATCTCCTCGCGCTGTATGCTTCGCCTCGCGCTGTATGCATCGCCTCGCGCTGTATGCAGCATGCTCGCCTCGCGCTGTATGCATCTCCTCGCGCTGTATGCAGCATGCATCGCCTCGCGCTGTATGCATCGCCTCGCGCTGTATGCATCGCCTCGCGCTGTATGCATCGCCTCGCGCTGTATGCTTAGCCTCGCGCTGTATGCATCGCCTCGCGCTGTATGCAGCATGCATCGCCTCGCGCTGTATGCATCGCCTCGCGCTGTATGCAGCATGCATCGCCTCGCGCTGTATGCAGCATGCATCGCCTCGCGCTGTATGCAGCATGCATCTCCTCTAAGGCCCCCATGTACATGGGACGCTGAGGCAAAGTCCTCTGAATTTTTTTTTTGACACCTTGAAACCGGCGTTTAAAACGCCGCGTTTGCATGCCACGTTTAACTGCATTTGTGTCTAGAAGCGTTTATTAAGATTACCTCATTTAAGACCCTCTCCAAGCTCAAAAAACATTGTTGGTTAGCCATTTCAGCCATTTTGACCAGAGTGAGTAGCAGCAGCAAAGCGAGGCAAATACAAGTAGACAACTTCTCTATTTCTGTGTTGTTGTTTTTTTTTGGTGTTTTTTTGTTTTTGCAATGGATTGTCCACTTGCCACCCACAAGTTGCGGATTATCCACTTGCCCCGTCACTAGGGGTGCAATGGATCAAAAAACTCACGGATCGGATCGTTACTCGGATCAGAGTCACGGATCGGATCAATTTTAGGATCAGCAAAAAAATATAACACTATTCCCCCCCCCCCCCCCCCCCCCACATCCACATCCACATTGTTTATTTGAATAGAAGTTTTGAATGAGGGCAAGCAAGGCATCCAGCGTGACTCCTCCGGAATTCCTTCACTTGGGCTGAGACAGGCTGAACAACTTGCGCTGGGGGTGACATCAGCGTGCAGCTTGCAGCCGCCGGGTGTACCAAGATGGCCGCCCGCTCCGGAGCTAGGCCGAAGCCGTGGTCTTTCCTAAGGCCGCGGACCACTCCGCGGATCGCATGGGGTGCCGATCCGAACAGGTCGGCCCGTTCGGATCACGGATCGGTCACGATCTGTTGCACCCCTACCCATCACTTGCCACAAGCTGCTTGTTCAAATCTAACAACACGTGGGTTCCAATTATACTTCGGATAACAGCAATGCTAGTGGTGTATTGGATTGGATCAAGTGCTCATTTAGGTTATATAAATGGTGTATGAATCATTGCAAGCAATTACAATTTTTTAAAATATTTTTGTTAATTCTTTTTCATCATTTGCCATAATTTTTTGAGATTTTTAATGTAAAAAAAAAAAATAGGGCACCTTTTTAAAAACACTTATAAAGGAAAACGCGGTGCCGCGTTTGGCGTCTGAAACCTGGAAATCTTCGGTGTCTGAACCCATTTTTTTGCTTTCAAAGAAACGCTGTTAAATGCAACTGCCTAAAAATGGCAATAAACGAGACTGTGTACATGGTCACATAGGATATCATTGAATGAGTTCAGGGGTAATTGAAAAAAGCGTCCAACTGCCTCTGAACGTACGTTTAGCAGTGTCCCGTGTACATGGGGCCTAATAGTATATACAGTATATCGCCCTCTAATGGTATATACAGTACATCTCTTCTAATGGTATATACCAGTGACGTCCCATCCATAAAAAAATATATTTTTTTTTTTGAATCTGCACCTTTTACGGAAAAAAAATGTCCTTTTTAACTAAGTGCATTGTGTTCGGGTGCCGGACACAGTGCACTATGGGGAAGCGCCACGTCAATGCAATCAGGAGATTGCAGACGCATCGCTTCTTTGGCGGGGTTTGGAGATGCTTTGTGGCGCAATCGATCGTGCCGACCAGCATCCGCCCGGCCGGGTGCTTTGTTCTCAGTGTGAGAACAAAGTCGCTTCCGGCGGGCTACAAAATGATGGCCGCCGTGAGGACTAATGCCCGTGTGTTCAGTGGAGAGGGGAGGCCCCTCCCCTCTCCACTGAGCACACGGAGAAAACCAGGAAGGAATGGATGGGCCACCACTGGTATATACAGTATATATCTCCCCTCTAATGGTGTATATACAGTATATATCTCCCCTCTAATGGTATATACAGTATATCTCTTCTGTCTGTTCTCAGAATGGATTAGAGATTTTGCTCTGTAACCATATAGTTGGTTATTTATATTTACCACTGCAGAATAAGAATAAATTGACCCCTTTTTTTTTTTAAACTTTACATATTAACTAAATTATACACAACACTTTTTTTTGGGGGGGGGTTATTGAAACAATAATCGGCCAACTAATCAATTATCAAAATAATCGTTAGTAGTAGACCTACCTGCTAGTATTATATTTATAGTATTTAGTCTTGTTTATATTTATTACAATAATAATAGTAATTTTGGTGTCCACTGTTCTGCACCAGGAACCCCTCGATTGGAAATGGAGAAGGGCAAAATGGAGAAGGGCAAGAGTGAGATGTCAGAGAGGATAATAAACATCACCCTGGAGATCATCTACCTGCTGACCGGAGAGGTGAGGAAGATTCTGGGAGGAACCACACACCTAGTCGGGGAGACCTGACTCTTTACCTCTCTCTCCTCTTCTTCTTTCTTTCTTTCTTTTTTTTTTTTTTTTTTTGCTTTGTGTGCCCCGCCGCCTACATTGGCATCTCCCCTTTCTGAAAGCTGTGATTTCTAGAACACTGTTTTTGATCAACATCTACGCCTTTTGATTTATAGGATTGCATAGTTGTGAAGAAGTCATCTGGTGACTGTGTGGCTTCCAGCAGCCACGCCGGGGGGTCCGCAGGAAGCAGCCATGCCCATAGCACCAGCAAGCTTCACGGGCCTTTCCAGAAGAGAAAAAACAACTACCAACTTTTGAAGCTTGCCAACAAGATCATCGAGCTGCTGACAGGAGAGGTGAGCGGTGCTGGGAATGTCGCATTGCCAATTTTTTTTTTTTTTTTTTGGGGGGGGGGGTTTGTGTGGTTCCTTCAAAAATATTCCTTCATGGTTGGATTTACTAGAGAGTGAAACTGTGTTCACTTTAGTTACGGGCAAGAGAATTTTTATTTTTATTTTTTTCTTCTACCACCTTAAAGGGGTTGTAAAGGTTCATTTTTTATTTTCTAAATAGGTTCCTTTAAGCTAGTGCATTGTTGGTTCACTTACCTTTTCCTTCGATTTCCCTTCTAAATGTTTTTTTTTTTCCTTTGTTTTCTTTGTCTGAATTTCTCACTTCCTGTTCCTCCTCAGTAAGCTGTTCTGGCTGACTAACCACCACTCGGATGATGGTGTGAAGTTTACTGAGGAGAAACGGGAAGTGAGAAATTTTGACAAAGAAAAAAAAAACATTTAGAAGGAAAAGATAAGTGAACCAACAATGCACTAGCTTAAAGGAACCTATGTAGAAAATAAAAAATGAACCTTTACAACCCCTTTAAGATGACTGAATTTTCCTTTACAGGACTAATGTGGTTCCCATCCCAGGTTTCAGGATGTCATTTTATTTTTTTCCTCTCTGCAGGAGTTGGAATGTGTGGATGATGACAAAGATGAAGTCATGGAAGTCCATCAGCCCCTTTCATCACCAGGTAAGAGGAGACTTTATTGTAAAGGAGAAAGCAGTACGGAGGCTCCACCTAGATCCCCCATCATCTGATAAACACATAGAAACAATATATTCAGTCAGTGTGTGTGTTTCCTACAGATGGATCCAGTAACAGAAATACACCAGAGAGATGTCCCGCATCTCCTGACCCCGCAGACGATGATCTGGATTACGAGGTAAGTGAATGAGACTTGGATTGCCAATGGGATGGGTATGAATAAACCTATTTAAGCTGTGTAGCATATACACTCACCGCCCACTTTATTAGGTACACCTTGTGCTAGTACCGGGTTGGACCTCCTTTTTGCCCTCAGAACTGCTTTCATTCTTCGTGGCATAGATACAAGGTGTTGGAAACGTTCCACAGAGATTTTGGTCCCTAGTGTCATGATGGCATCACGCATATTTGTCGGCTGCACATCCATGATGCCAATCTTCCATTCCACCACATCCCAAAGATGCTCTATTTGATGAGATCTGGTGAGTGTGGAGGCCATTGGAGTACAGTGACCTCATTGTCCAGTGGTGAGATGATTGGAGCTTTGTGACATGGTGACATTATCCTGCTGGAAGGAGCCATCAGAAGATGGGGACACTGTAGTCATAGACGGATGGACATGGTCAGCAACAATACTCAGGTAGGTCGTGGCGTTTAAACAATGCTCAATTGGTACTAAGGGGCCCAAAGTGTGCCAAGAAAATATCCCCCCCACACCATTACACCACCACCACCAGCCTGAACCGGTGATACAAGGCAGGATGGATCCATGCTTTCATGTTGTTTACACCAAATTCTGACACGACCATCTGAAAGTCGCAGCTGAAATCGAAACTCAGACCAGGCAACGGTTTTCCAATCTTCTATTGTCAAATTTTGGTGATCCTGTGCGAATTGTAACCTCAGTTTCCTGTTCTTAGCTGACAGGAGTGGCATCCGATGTGGTCTTCTGCTGCCGTAGCCCATCTGCTTCAAGATTCAATATGTTGTGTGTTCAGAGATGGTATTCTGCATACCTTGGATGTAACGAGTGGTTATTTGAGTTACTGTTTCCTTTCTATCATCTCGAATCAGTCTGCCCCATTCTCCTCTGACATCAACAAGGCATTTTCCTCCACACAATTGGATATTTTCTCTTTTTTTGGACCATTGTCTGTAAACCCGAGAGATGGTTGTGTGTGACAATCCCAGTAGATCAGCAGTTTTTGAAATACTCAGACCAGCCCGTCTGGCACCAACAACCATGCCACGTTCAAAGTCACTTAAATCCCCTTTCTTCCCCATTCTGATGCTCAGTTTAATCTTCAAGTCGTCTTCACTATGTGTAGATGCCTAAATGCTATGAGTTGCTGCCATGTGATTGGTTGATTATCAATTTGTGTTACCAAGCAATTGAACAGGTGTACCTAATAAAGTGGCCGGTGAGTGTATATCAAAGGTGAGTGCGAGAAGGACCAGATTGGGAATCCTTTTTGTTCTCTCCTGTTCATCTGGAATGGTCCTCATTGGCAAAGACCTGACATCCAATGGTGATCCGGGCTCCAAAATAGTTTGATCTGTCTGATAATGACCCCAAGGGGTTCCTCACCGTACCTTTTGGCTACTATGTGTTTTTTTTCTATGGGCTCCGAAATAGGGGGTACTGTCGAATGATGTGAATGTAACAGTTATGCCGCGTACACACAATCTGACTTTCCGGCGGACAATTCGATCGTATGTGGGCTCCAGCTGACTTTTTTTTTTTTTCTTCCCAAAAGTCCGTCGGACCTAGAAATAAGACTGGCTTCAAATTTGTCCACTGGACTCTGCTTTTAGCGGACGATTCGTTCGTCTGTGTGCTAGGCCGACGGACTAAAACCGACGCTAGGGCAGCTACTGGCTATGAACTTCCTTATTCTACGTCACCGCGTTCTAATCTGTCTGACTTTTGGAGTGATCGTGTGTGGCAAAGTCCGTTTGTTTGAAAGTCCGGCAGACCTCAGCTGCAAAAGTCCGTCGCTGGACCAAGTCCGTCAAAGTCCGGTCGTGTGTACATGGCATAATATGGAAGAAAACCTCTGACAATAAAGGATTGGAGTGATTCGTGACCAATCAGATGGTCTTTGCTTGTCCAAAAAGGAGCTGTGAGAATGATTTTGCACTCATGACTGCTCCAGGTTGTGTGTGGTTTTTTTTTTTTTTTTTTTTTTTTTTTTTTGTCCCACTGTGATGCAGCCCAAGCTTTAGACACATGGTAAAAACTATGGGCAAGTCCAGCGTTGGCCAATAAGCGGACGGCTTTGCACATCGGTGGAAATGAAGAAAAGGTTTCACCAGCCTAAATACGAAGCACACATTTGATTTGCTTCATAGAACATTTTCCGAAATAGATCGGTCCACCTTTCTGTGTATGGTACTTCTTAGACTTGTATAGTTGCCTCACTTGTTCCAAATCTTAGTTTGATTAAAATAAGATTGAATTCCGACTCTGGTACAAATAAAGTTCTCACATGCAATGAGGCCGTGCCTGCACTGCACAGGTCAGCTGCTCATTTTGTCAGGGGGAGGTGAAAGCTGTATACTCACCTGATCCTCCGCCTCACTGGCAAATGGCAACCCGCGCACGATCCAGCATTGGACTTCCTGATGTTCCCATGTCCAGACTATGGGTGGGATGAGGTCAGGAACAGTCTACCGTGCTAGACCTTGGGGGGGGGGGGGGGGTGGGTGCAGGAGCCACAGGAGCTGGCCTTGTGCAGCAAAGATCGGGTAAGTTTATCTGTGTTCTCTCACCCCCCTAGACCAGGGATGGTGAACCTTGGCACCCCAGATGTTTTGGAACTACGTTTCCGATGATGCTCATCTACACTGCAGTGTAGTTAAGTATCATGGGAAACGTAGTTCCAAAACATCTGGGGTGCCAAGGTTCACCATCACTGCCCTAGATTAAAACAAGCAGTCAACTTGTGGCAGAGCAAGCACAGTCCCACTGCATGGGAAAACCATTTTTATTTTGCCTGGCGTTGGGCTTGAAGATAAGTGTAATTACTGTCCTTCCGTTATGACCGTTTTCAATACCATGTATGATACCCGAGTGTTAATGGGGTAAGAAAAGCTGCTTGTATGTGACCTCTTCTCCCCCCACCTTTTTATTTATTTTTTAATCAGCTGACCACCTTCTAGTAGATCTTTTGTTTGTATGTGCAGACTCTTGTAAGAATTTTCAATTCAATAACTTGCCTTGAATGGAGTTTGATGGGTTGACCACCTTAACCACCTCCTGTCCACTGGGGCCTTTAACTTTGTTTCAAAGCGGAAGTAAACCCATCCATAAAACTGTTTCATGTAATTTAACACTCCCATTGGTTGTGCTCTCAACTAAACTGTCAACCATCCAATGGCTGGTGTCATAACTGATCACGTGCAAAAACATGGCAGTTGTAGATTAAACAGAGGCAAAGATGGCAGCTTCCTTGGCTGAAAACGATAGGGGGGGGGGTTTACTTGCACTTTAAGGTGGATGGGGTGTTTGGGTGGACTTAAAGGTTACGTGGCCACTGTGATTGGCTTCAACAAAATGGCGGACATCTGCACACAGACAGACTCCCTGTTATATGAATAAGATGGGGGAAAAAGATGGCTTCAGCTCCTGCAGAGAACTCCTCAGATACGTCCTTGCATTTAACCCAAAAAAGGGCGAAATGCATCTGAGGAGTTCCTTTACTGGCAGAGAACAGGAGCTGAAGCCATCTTTTACCCATGTCATTCATATTTACGTAACAGGGAGTCTGTGTGCAGTAGGCTGCCATTTTGTTGAAGTCTACTAGAGCCTGACCGGGTGATCCTGTCTGTTGCACCAGTTGCTGATCTGACTGATAAAAGTTTGGGGGGGGGGGGGGGGGGAGCGTACCATTTTACATGTTTTGGGCTACACTTTGGCTGTCAGTGGCCACATGATCGGGAGCCTGCCCTGCCACCTCCTGTTCATAACTAAAGCCTGGGGGCTGTCTGTGACCTCCACTGCCATGGACGCATATGTTCACCATTTGGGTGTTAAGGCCCACCCTCCTTGCCACAGTACGTATGAGTTATGTGGTTGGCAAGAGGTTAAGGAACTCCTTGTTTGTGAAAACCAAGAAAACAATTGCATTAGGTTGGTAACTTGAATTGTGGACGTTGGTTTGAAAATGTATTCATGGTCTGATGAGTCCCAGGTCTTGGGCCAATGTAGGAACACAAATGTAGGTGCTTGGATATAAGGCTGGTTTTGTCTGAGCATGGCTCATTAAACATGAATGTGTCTCAATGTCGTGTCTATCTAGTCGCTGAATCTTAGTCCTCCTGAACATCTGTGCAGTGAAATGGAACTTGATCTTCAGAACAATGTCCTACAGGCCTCCGGAACAGGAGGAAAGGAGGATTTAATTTTGGTGTGGAGCACTCTGCACATTTGGACTTCACGTGCCATTATCTGAAAGCTGCTGTGATGGAAATAGGGAATAGAAATAACTGTGCCTCAAAGAAGTACTTTCTTATTTCCTATTTTGAAATACACTGAACTGTAGAAGTTTTTGGATAAATAGTTTACGGAAAGTCTCTATGGGACAAGGTTAAAAATATTTTGGTATAAGACTACGCTTTTTAAACCTTCGTTCGTGTGGTGTCCATTTAGGAGCCAAGCAGAGCTTTTTTTTTCCTAACAGACAAATTAGGGTTTCCACCAACCTTCATGAACAAAGCCAGACAATAAGAAAATGTTGTTTATTTTTTTCCCCTGGTATCTCCATCCCAAGAGGAAACATTCCAAGGTTAATTTCTACGGCGAGACTGGATTGTGTGGCTGTTCCATCAAGGATTTTCAACCGATTGGTCAGTAGGATGAAGATTCCTTTTGAGATGAAGAAGAGCACAGCACTGATGGATACAGTGGCAGGAAGCTCATTAAAGCCTACCATCTAACCAAGTCTAGATGAAGCTTTTCCACTAAATGCCATTAAGCCTTGTCAGGAACCCCTAGCAACTTCTGTAGGAACCCTAAGGTTCTATGAAACCCCAGTTGAGAAACCCAGCTTTAGACTGTAGAGTTTGAATCCTATGAGTAGTAATTTTTCGAACCTAAGTTTTCGAGTCCAAAACAAAATTTGATATTTCTGTGAGGCAGAAATTAGTTTTTTGCTCAAGGAACCACTGGCAATCTCTGGAGGAACCCTGTGGTTCCATAAAACCCTGCTTTGGACTGTAGAGTTGGAGTCCTGTGAGTAATAATTTTTCAAACCTAAGTTTTCATGCCAAATGGGAAGGTCAAACCAAAATTTTATATTTCTAATGCCGCGTACACACGATCAAACAAGCGGGTGGAAAAGTCCGGCAAACTGAAGTCCGCCAGACAATTCCCCCCCCCCCCCGTATGTAGCCTCCGGCATACTTTTTTGACCCGAAAGTACGGCGGACTTAGAAAGTAGTTTTGCACTCCAATCTTCCCACCGGACTCGCATTTCGGCGGACAATCCGGCCGTGTGTGTGCCAGTCCGCCGTACTTTTGAAATGAGCGGACTTTTCCCGCCCGGAGAAAAGTCCGCTCATTTCGAGTGGGTCTGCAGGTAGGCGGGGCCCGCGAAGGAGACACCGCTGGCCCCGCCACCTGGTATGGACTTAAAGGGGAACCCCAACGCTGAAAAAAATCGGCGTGGGGGTCCCCCCCAAGTCCACAACAGACCCTTGGCCGAGCACGCTACCCGGCTGGCCAGGAAAGGAGGGGCGAGCGAGCGGTCCCCCTCCTGAGCCGTACCAGGCCGCGCGCCCTCAACATGGGGGGTGCCTTGGGGAAGGGGGGGCCGCGCGGCCCCCCCCCCCACCCCAAAGCACCTTGTCCCCATGTTGATGAGGACAAGGGCCTCTTCCCGACAACCCTGGCCGTTGGTTGTTGGGGTCTGCGGGCGAGGGGCTTATCGGAATCCGGGAGCCCCCTTTAATAAGGGGGCCCCCGGATCCTGGCCCCCCACCCTATGTGAATGAGTGAGTATGGGGTACAATGTACCCCTACCCATTCACCTGTAAAATAAAGTACAAACAACACACAAGATAAAATAATTTATTGCACAGCTCCGGGGTCTTCCGTCTTCGGGGGTCTTCTCGCCGGACTCCTCCGCTATCTTCTTGTAGCTCTTTTGCTAGCGGAGGAGCCCGGCATTCTTCTTCGTCGCCGCGGCCTCTTCTTCCGACTTCGGGGGTCTTGTCCCCCTCTTCGGTTCTTCTGCCGGGCCACCGCGCCTCCTTTTAGCTCTTTTACAGGCGGTGGCCCGGTCTTCTGTCGCCGCCCCCCCTTCTCCTTCTCCTCCTTCTCCTCCTCCTCGGTTGATGTCACATGGTGACCCCCGCCTCTTACGATGTCACAGTCCCGGAGGATGCTGGGACTGTCGACATGTGACATCAACCCATGTGACATCAACCGATGACACCGCCCCTTGTCCCTATATAAGTCGCAGCGCGTCCCTGGCATTGCGGCCGGAGAGAACGTCGAGTCAACATCTCAAGAAGAAGAAGAAGAACGGGCGGCGACAGAAGACCGGGCCACCGCCTGTAAAAGAGCTATAAGAAGGCGCAGTGGCCCGGCAGAAGAACCGAAGAGGGGGACAAGACCCCCGAAGTCGGAAGAAGAGGCCGCGTGTTGTGTTTTATTTATTTTTTGTACTTTATTTTACAGGTGAATGGGTAGGGGTACATTGTACCCCATACTCATTCACATAGGGTGGGGGGCCGGGATCCGGGGGCCCCCTTATTAAAGGGGGCTCCCGGATTCCGATAAGCCCCTCGCCCGCAGACCCCGACAACCAACGGCCAGGGTTGTCGGGAAGAGGCCCTTTGTCCTCATCAACATGGGGACAAGGTGCTTTGGGGTGGGGGGGCCGCGCGGCCCCCCCTTCTCCAAGGCACCCCCCATGTTGAGGGCACGCGGCCTGGTACGGCTCAGGAAGGGGGGGGGGGGCGCTCGCTCGCCCCTCCTTTCCTGGCCGGCCGGTTAGCGTGCTCGGACAAGGGTCTGTTGTGGACTTGGGGGGGACCCCCACGCCGATTTATTTATTTATTTATTTTTTTCAGCGTTGGGGTTCCCATTTAAGTCCATACCAGGTGGCGGGGCCAGCGGCGTCTCCTTAGCGGGCCCCGCCTACCTGCAGACCCGCTCGAAATGAGCGGACTTTCCCCCGCGTGTGTGGGCGAGTCCGTTCATTTCAAAAGTAGGGCGGATAGTACGGCGGACTTAGTACGCCGTATTAGTCCGCTGAAAAAGTGCCGTGTGTGGGCAAGTAGCCCGTTCGGAAAGTCCGACGGACAGTCTGGCGGGAAATCCGCCAGATAAGTCCGTTGGATAGACGGCTACGTGTGTACGAGGCATAAGAGGCAGAAGTTGCTCGAGGGACCCCTAGTAACCTCTGGAGGAACCCCTGTCTTATAGTATCAGCATTGCCTTTGAGTGTTGGAGAGGAAATTCTCATAATATATATTGATAGGCAGGTCCAAAAAATAATATATCCAGGGCTCGCTTCGTTGTCCCCGTAATTTTTTTTTAACATATGAACTGTTGGTAAGGCTAGGTGCGACTGACATGATTCAACCGCATGTTGTTTTGTGCGCCGTCTAGGTCACTGACCTGGTCGTTATTAAAGCCGAGAATGTAGATGAAGAGGAAATGTATGCGATGGGCAGTCAACCATGTTTGAAGGAAGAGACCCCTACAGATATTAGAACAGGTCAGTAATGAACCCTAAGTTTTTTTTATTTTATTTTTTTACCTTGATACTTTTATGAGCAGTATGGCCAGTTCCATTTTTTATTTTTTTTTTTTTTTTTTTTTTTTTTTTTTTTTTAGCGATCTTCATGCCAACGATAGGCTGAGTAATGCCTTGTACATAAATATTTACATTTATTTAATGGATTTCCTCTAGATGGTCAAATGAGACAGAACAAGAAGGGGTGTCAAATGCCAGCTTGGGATGTAAAACCGAGTATCAAACAAGAATCCCCAGGTGGAATTACTGTTCCTCCAGCTATCCATCCTGGAAGTCCGAGTTCTGACAGATCAACAGATTCTAATCCTAAACAACCTATAGATACTTTTAAGCCCACCTTCGACCGGGATACCTCCACAAAAGCATCCAGGAGACGCAACAAGGAGTTTTTCTGTGAGTTCTGCGGGAAGTGTTTTACCCAAAATATCAGTCGCGTCATACACCAGCGGACTCACACGGGCGAAAAGCCTTTCACGTGCGCGGAATGCGGGATGAAGTTCTCGCGCAAGTCTATCCTCGTCAGCCACGAGAAGACCCACAAGGGTGAGAAGCCGTTTCCGTGTTCGGAGTGCGGTAAGTGCTTCGCCAAGAAATCGGACGTGATGAGACATCAACGGATCCACACCGGGGAGAAACCCTATTTGTGCCCTTTGTGTGGAAAGCGCTTCAGCCAGAAGTCCCACCTGGTGGAGCACCAAATCATCCACACCGGCGAGAAGCCGCATTCCTGTGACATGTGCGAGAAAAGCTTCATGCAAAAGTCTCACCTGGCTGACCATAAGAGAGTCCACATGGGCATCAAGCCCTTTCCCTGTTTGGAGTGCGGGAAGGCCTTCACCCTAAAAACTGTTCTGGTGGAGCACCAGAGGATCCACACGGGGGAAAAACCATTTAAATGTGCAGTGTGTGGGAAGAACTTCACGCAAAGGTCCATCCTCACTAAACACATGAAGGTTCACTATAGCGAGAAATCCTTCCAATATACTAATCCCCAGCGGGGTAACTATCTTCCTCTGCTTCCTCTCCAGCAACCTGTGCCAAGTAGAACTCCCAGCGATGGCAACCCGGGGACTTCGGCTGTAGGAAAGACTAAATGGCTTCCACCTTCTGTAAAGTAACTGGGCTTGTTGGATGTGAAACTGAGGAAAGGTCAAAACTCAAGTCTTCTGTAGAGTTAATATGTACATGAAGTTCCCTTGAACTGTCGGCTTGACAAAGCCAGTAACTACAAATAAGTCCATTGTCTCAGTGCTCATGCTATAAGAGAAATAAGACCCAACACATGATCCACCAACTCCTTTTTACGGGCTTTGCTATTATTGAGCCGTTCACCCAGCCACGATATAAAATTGACAAAACGTTGACTTCCCCCAAAGTAACATCGACAGCTCACACCGAAAAGTATATTCCACGACTGTTATAGAGTCTTATGAGCCATGATACTGGTCGTCGTCGCAATACTATGAAGGACTCGGCAGGAAAGGTTCTATATAGATGGACTGTAATGGAAAAAATAGACTTGTTTGTGACATATATCAAGTGTAGCTTTAGCCTTGGTTGCGATGTGTGGCACAGAAAGTTGCATGACAAGTCAAAACACACTAATTTCAATGCTGTCCTAATTGTTCCTGCACTGCTGCTTTTCTGTGTCTTCTATGCAACATGAGTGCATAGACTGCAATCTTAAAATCACAAAAGTCGCAAGGAAGTAGTGTTTGTCTTGTCTTTGACTTTTTTGCTGCAACTTCATTTGGTTTTGTAAGTTTAATAATGTGTCACACTTTGTATTTGTTATGATTGGCCAAAGTCGCATAGCAAAGTCGCACACTAGAAGTTGCGTGACTTCGAGATCGCAGATGTGTGAACCGAGCTTTAATAGCCTGTTTTAATTTAATCTTAACGTGTATGCTAATCCTAAATGGGAAAAGTTGCTAAATAATTTTCATAGCCCCTCTGTCGTGTCTACACTGTGTCTTTGTGTTTTCTCAGTAATGTTCTACAGTCATAATATACCTGGTAATCCTGCTCTTCCGAAAACAACCCTTCCTGGCTTTCACTGACCATGCTAGGCAAAGAAGCAAATCCATCCCAGCATGGGACGTTTCCATATCTTCTGAGTGAGAGCTGCAGGACAATGGTGTGTCTGTAGCCTCGAAGTCAGATAGCAGCTTCTGTCCAGCCTTCCACAGTTGACAGTGGCAGGTGCTATGTTGTTTTCAAAGCAAGGTTTCTGTGGAGCTGCTTCCATGTGTGATGTTGGCCGAAGCAGCGGAGCCCCTTCTGCAGGCTTTGTCTCCAACTCTCCAAGGTGTGGGGGACGGGTCCTGTGTAAAGGAAGGTCGCGCTCCGATGATATCATGTCTTTCAAAAATTTTATTGAACAATGTGTATACAAATTTTCGTCTGAGACCCACCCGATTAACGCGTTTCACCCATTGGGGCTTAAAGCAGACCTTCACTCAAAAGTACAAGCACTGCTCCGCTCCGCTTTCTCCCCACCTCTAACAGTTTTTTGATTGGGTTTTCTACTTTTTAAATAATGGGTGCCTTTTTGGACCAGATACCTGCTCCTGTTTTTCTCAGTCCTTGCCTAGACAAGAAGGACATTGCTCATCCCACAGTCCTGTACCCCACCCACAGCCCTCTGGAACAAATTGCATCCCCGGAGGGAACAGGACCAGATTTGCCATGTCAGCTGTGACTCATCAGGAAGTCGCAGGTGGTTCCCAAATCCAAGATGGTCCCGGGGACCCACAGCAGTGAGAAGAATCTGCTGCGGAAGATGGCGCCAGACTTCCTAGACTAGTAAGTACCTGATTTTTGAAAGTCAGTCGCTACAGTTATTGTAACAGCTGACTTTTAATTAGAAAAAAAAAAGGGGGTGAAGCTCCTCCATTTTTAATTGTACAATTAAGCCCAGATAGGTGAAACGCGTAGAGAAGGTGGGGTCTCAACTGAGAACTTGGACATGCACTGTCTAATATAGTTTTGAAAGATGTAATGTCCAGAGTTCAACCTTCCTTTACACAAAATGTACACAAAGTGGAAACGGGTTTCATTGGGCAAGCCCACCATGAGGGGCAAAGGTGGAAGCTTTTTAAGAAAGTGAGATTTTGGAGCGATTTCAAGAGGGGATAAGCGGCCACGTGACCACGTTTCTTTAAACGTGGAGCCAAACATTAATAATGCCTAAGTAGGTTCTCACCCCCCCCTCATTTTTGGTTCTTCAACCGTTTGCCCCATACCTGCTGTTTTCCCTGCCACCAGTCTTGTAACTTCTCCTCTGTGACATGGCATTGCCCCTCGCTGTAGGGGGTGGACCCAGGCATCTCAGACTCCTGGTCAGAACCGCCCATTCACCTTGCGTTGTTTAAATCGCTGGTTCTCGACCCGGTCCTCAATTACCCAACAGGCCATGTTTTGTGATTTTCTCTTAGATAAAATGGCTGTCCAAAATACCAAGCCATTGACTCTGATTTAAAGCACCCGTGCAAGATGAAGGAAAACCTGTGAACATGGCCTACTGGGGGTACTTGAGGACTACGGTTGAGAACCACTGGTTTACATGACAATCCAAGATATTCCTGATCTTTCCTGCCCATCCACACCTGTGGTTAGGCTATGGAAATGAAATGGATATGACGTGCTGCAACCGCAGAAGTCCTTCTCCCGACACCAGGAAACGGCACATTACAAGGGTGGCTTACATCTTCTTCCTTCCGTGTGTGTGTGTTGGTGTTGGTGGTGTTGTGTTTTTTTGGTGGTTAATGAAACGGGGTGAGTGGGATATGAACAAGTTATCAGGATCCAGGAGCTCAGCTAGAAATGTTGATATTTTATTTTTTATTTTATTTTTTTCCATTTCCTTTTGGAAAGCTGGTCAGCAGGAGGTCACAACGTCGTAAGATTCAGAGCCGGTTCACACAGGGGCGACTTGTCAGGCGACTTAGCCACCTGACAAGTTGCGTCCGCGTTCTGTACTAGGGAGCCGTTCTAATAGGAGCAACTCAAGACGCTCTGACTTAGAAAAAGGTTCCTGTACTACTTTTTGGGGCGACTTGCATTGACTTCTATACAGATGTCATTTTGCATGCCACTGAAGTCGTGTGCAGGTCACCTGAGGCAGTCGCGCTGCAAGTGGTGCTGCCTCAGTGTGAAGCGGCTCTCAATCCACGTAGCTAAAACTGCTGAGGGATTTGATATAAATTCTAGATCACCGGAACACACCGGCCTTTTTGTTGGTTGCAGAAGTTCACTGTAAACTTTCTCTTTGGGTACCATTTTTAATTATTTTTTTATTGCAATTCTTTCTTTATTATCAGCCCTGTTGGGGGGGTTTTGGAGAGAGAGATCAGAGGTCTAAACAGACCCCTGACATCTCCTCTTTGAGACAGGGAAAGGGACCAAGGACAAATTCCCCAGTCCCTTTCTCAGGAGCCTCAGCTGCAATGAAGATGAATGGAGAGGAGGCAGCAGCTCCTCTCCAGTCATAAACTGAGGCATTGTAAACACAGGCTATAATGCTCAGTTATGAATGGACAGTCAGTAATCACTGACTCTGTCCATTCAGAAAAGGAAGGAGCCAGTAAATGACAGATTTACCGGCTCCTTCCTCCGCTCTCCATCCTGACAGGCCAGGGGCAGAGGAGGAGGACATGGAAGGAGCAGGGAGGGGGAGCACAGATGGGGACCAGAGTGGGTGGAGAAGGATACGGAGGGGGAGCACAGCGGGGGACCGGAGGACATGGAGAGGGGAGCACAGAGGGGGTGGAGGAGTGCAGAGGGGGCTGTGCTGAATATGAATGGAGAGGAGACAGCGGCTCCTCATCATTCATAAACTGAGGCATTGTAAACACAGGTTACGATGCTCAGTTATGAATGGACAGTCAGTGATCACTGACTGTCCATTCAGAAAAGGAAGGAGCTGGTAAATGACAGATTTACCGGCTCCTTCCTCCGCTCTCCATCCTGACAGGTCGGGGCAGAGGAGGGGGACTTGAGGAGCATGGAGGGGGGGAGCACAGATTGGACCCGGAGGGGGAAGGGAGCACAGATGGGACCCGGAGGGGGGGGGCACAGATGGGACCCGGAGGGGGGGGAGCACAGATGGGACCCGGAGGGGGGGAGCACGGAGGGGGACTGGAGGAGCACGGAGGGGGACTGGAGGAGCACAGAGGGGGGAGCACAGGGGGTGGAGGAGTACAGAGGGGGTTGCACTGAAGATGAATGGAGAGAAGACAGCAGCTCCTCTCCATTCATAAACTGAGGCATTGTAAACACAGGCTATAATACTCAGTTATGAATGGACAGTCATTAATCACTGACTGTCCATTCAGCTAATGAACGAGCCGGTTAATTACAGATTTACCGTCTCCTTCCTCCGCTCTCCATCCTGACAGGTCAGGGGGCAGAGGAAGAGGACGACATGGAGAGGGAGCACAGAGGGGGACCGGTGGAGCAAGGGGGGGGGAGCACTGAGGGGGACTGGAGGAGCATGGAGGGGGGAGCACAGGAGGTGGAGTACGGCGGGGGCTGCACTGAAGAGGAATGGAGAGGAGACAGCAGCTCCTCTCCATTCATAAACTGAGGCATTGTAAACACAGGTTATAATGCTCAGTTATGAATGGACAGTCATTAATCACTGACTCTGTCCATTCAGGTAACGAACGAGCTGGTAAATGTCCTCTGCTCTCCATCCTGACAGGTCAGGGGCAGAGGAAGAGGACGACATGGAGAGGGAGCACAGAGGGGGACCAGTGGAGCAGGGGGGGGGGGAGCACGGAAGGGGACCGGTGGAGCAAGGGCGGGAGCGCGGAGGGGGACTGGAGGAGCATGGAGGGGGATAGTCGTACCAGTCTCCATGTTTACCTTTTTAATAAAGGAGCCGAAAGCCGTGGGAGAGAAAGGAGGAGAAGCAGCTGTCGTCTGCTTTATTAAAAAGGTATGCAGGGAGATTGGTGCTTGTAACTGCCCGCACCGATCATCTGAGGCTGCCCGGCCTGCCTGCCCCACCGGCTCCGCTCAGGACGCAGGTATCGGGTCAAGTATCGGAGCATTTGTACAAGTACTCGTGCAAATGCTTGCTATCGGTTCCAATAGTAGTATCGGTATCGGTGCAACCCTACTTTAAGTGGTTTGTTTGGGCCATTTAGTGTGGGGACTTCCTGTCCAGTTCCAGGATAATCAAGTTGGGTTAAACGCTGCCATACACATGAAACCTTATATTTTATGAATGAATAGAAGGCTTCCTCTGATTGGCCAAGGTGGTGAGGCAGGCGGATGACCTTGCAAACTATTTAAAGTGATAGCAAAGCTGCAGTTGGGCTTTCCTGCTCCCTGGAGGCAGTTTGCAAAGTTTTTTTTTATAGGTGTGAAAACGTATAAACTTTAACAATTTTGGGTTCTGTGCATTTTTTTTTTTTTTTACACCAGTGTGTAATTTTAAGGTGTGACATGTTTGGTATCATCTACTTACTCAAAGCAACCTCAACTTTTTATATTTTACCAAAAAAAATAGGTAATATATTGTATTTGTGTGCACTCAAATCCAGGATTGATGAACAGTAGTGCGATTTTTGCGGTGCAAGAAAAAAAATTTGCAACTACCACCATTTTATTCTCCAGGTTCTCTGCTTTCAGGAAATTTTCATTGTTTTCGGGGGTTTTCACTAATCCTCAGGCTTAAAATGTGCAAGAAAAGAAAAATGTAAATGGGTTATTAGACTGAATCATGTCCTTCTGTGGAGCTCTGATGATCCTCAGTCAGCTCTGCTTATTAAAAACAGTAAAGTTCAGAGGTCGTGTCTCCAGTTGTCTATTACTTGGCTGCACGCTCTGTGCCTGTAATATGTGTAGGAGGAGTCTGAGTACCATTTGAGTTGGTCATTATTGGTGCTTGTTGGTGGATCTGACCATCTAAGACTGGAGCATCTGTGCATTGCAACCAATCTCCTGCTGTCTTCATCTCGTTCAGTTGAGCTTTAAAAATTAAAGCTAGGAGCTGATTGGTTCTGCTCTGTGTTGGAGTGCAGATGGTATTTTATGGTTCGGAGCCGTCCCATACAATTTTGTGGGAACTACTCTGGGCAGTAGACTGTGTATGAGGGCGATCCGGCACCATGTAAATTTAGAGGGTCAGTCCACCCAGAAATGGTTGGTGGACACTGAAGGGTTCCCATTATGAGGGGTTTCCACCATCCCTGTGCTGAGTTCCCGGGTCTGTACACCTGTTGTGCACATTATGAGGGGTTCCCACCATCCTTGTGCTGAGTTCCTGGGTCTGTACATTTGCTGTGCCCATTATGAGGGGTTCCCACCATCCCTGTGCTGAGTTCCTGGGTCTGTACACCTGCTGTGCCCATTATGAGGGGTTCCCACCATCCCTGTGCTGAGTTCCTGGGTCTGTACACCTGTTGTGCCCATTATGAGGAGTTCTCACCATCCCTGACCTGAGTTCCTGGGTCTGTACATCTGCTGTGCCCATTATGAGGGGTTCCCACCATCCCTGTGCTGAGTTTTAGGTGATAGAACGGGGGAAGGGTGGGATCATATAAAGCTCCTGTTGTTGAGGAACAGATTTGGGATTTTTGGTGGGGAGATCACACTACAAGGCTTGTAAGGGGAAGGCTCCGCCCACCAGGCCCCATTCATGGCTGAAATATAATTTTTGGGTGTCATGGGGTCCTTTCTCAGGATGTTGGTGTTGTGTAGCCACGCCCCTTCACCGGCGCTAAAATATAACGCCAACGGTTGCGCAAGTTAATTTTTGTCACGTGCTTTATGTACATCATCTTCTCTTATTGGCTGATTTTTATATATAAATCTATCTATAAACGTGTAAAAATAATCCGTATTGTAGATGAGTGATGAGGATTGCAGGTCAGTCCGGGGCTCTCTCTGAGGGATTAGAGCGGCGTGGGCGGGGCTGATGGGAGGAGCCTCCGCGCTTCTGGGTCGCTCCCCCTCGCTTGCCCGCACTCGTCATGGGCGCCAGCCGCTTCCGCCCCTTCTGCCTCTTAGCACACAGCTCGTCTGCGTTCCAAGCCGTGCGCTTCCGGTCCTTGCGTTCCAGCCAGCCGCCCGGAAGCAGTAGTTCCGGGGTGAGGGGTTCCGGCTGTTGGCTGGGGAGGAAGCAGAGAGAGGAGGCTGCAGGTATTCTGCATACATTGTATGGAGGGAGGGAGAGAGAGGAGCTGAGGAAGGGGAGGGGGATGTTCTTTATTATTAGTAAAGTGTGTGAACAGGCTGGAGGGAGGGGACACCTCCTGTGTGTGATGACAGCTTTCCCTGTATGGGGACACAGGGCAGGAGCCCACCATACATCCCTTTATCACAGGAGCTGAAACTCTAATCACACACTGCCAATGGGGGGGCGGGGAGGGGAGAATGGTGTGTGCAGAATAATCTTCCCCAATGTGTTCAGTCATCACATCATTCATCTCATCCCTTCTCCTCCTATCATACTGGGAAGGATTTCATCACCGCACACATTATAAGGATGGGATTTATATCTCTCTCTCTCACCACATCCCAGATGATTATAAATGATAAAAATACTGTATATAATATGTAATAAAATTATAAAAGTAACAAATATATATCTCTCTCTCCAAAACTAACTCAGTCAGCTATTAAACATTTTAAAAATTACTAAATATAATTTTATTCTTTGTTACTTTTAACAATCTTTAATTACATAATAAAAAAAAAAAAAAAAAATATATATATATATATATATATATATATATATATATATATATATATATATATATATATATATATATATATATATATATATATATAATTTTTTTTATTATTATAAAATATATATTTCAGTTTTGGATAGGACCAAAACCCCTATGTGTGTGTGTATGTATATATATATATATATATATATATATATCTCACATACATACATACATACATACATACATACATACATACATACACACATATATATATATATATATATATATATATATATATATATATATATATATATATATATATATATATATATATATATATATAATTTTTTTTATATATATTATCTCTCAGGGGTTGACAAATTTGCTTTGAATTTAGGAGCCAGTTTTTTCTTTCAGCTCCCGGGGTACGGCCACTCATTTTCACCCCCTATCCCTAACTCACAATGGAGCACCCAGTCAATAACTCCATTGAAACGCTGTTACATCAGGGGTATGGGCTGACCAGAAAGAGTAAGGCTGGAATAGGATGGAACTGGCTGGCACTGCCAGGTGGCACTGGTTGCCACTGGAAGGCACGTGGAACTGCCAGATGGCACCGACAGGTGACACTGGTTGGCATTGGCAGGTGACACTGGTTTGGAACTGGCAGGTGACACTGGTTTGGAACTGGCAAGTGGCCCTGGTTGGTGATGGCAGGTGGCCCTGGTTGGTGATGGCAGGTGGCCCTGGTTGGCGATGGCACTAGTTGTCACTGGCAGATGGCACTGATTGGCGGTGGCACTGGTTGGCGGTGGCAGGTGGCACTGGTTGGTGGTGGCATTGGTATGCGGTGGCAGGTGGCACTGGTTGGCGGTGGCACTCGGCACTGGCAGGTGGCACTGACAGGTGGCACTGATTGGCACTGGGTGGTGGCAGGTGGCACTGGTTGGCACTAGCAGGTGGCACTGATTTGTGGTGGCAGGTGGCACTGATTGGCGGTGGCAGATGGCACTGGTTGCCGCTGGCAGGTGGTACTGATTGGTGGTGGCACTGGCAGGTGCCACTGGTTGGCACTGGCACTGATTGGCGGTGGCAGGTGGCACTGATTGGCACTGGTTGGCGGCAGGTGGCACTGGTTGGTGGTGGCAGGTGGTATTGATTGGCGGTGGCACTGGCAGGTGGCACTGGTTGGCGGTGGCACTGGTTGGTGGCAGGTGGTATTGATTGGCGGTGGCACTGGTTGGCGCTGGCAGGTGGCACTGGTTGGCGCTGGCAGGTGGCACTGGTTGGTTGCAGGTGGTATTGATTGGAGGTGGCACTGGTTGGCACTGATTTGTGGCAGGTGGCACTGGCAGGTTTCACACGGAGCACTCTGTTACTGAAATGTAACAGAGGAGCTGGCGGGACCCTGCCGGGGTGTGAAACTGACAAGTAACAGAGAGGTGGATATGTCAGATTTCAGCCTGATGTCGGGGTGGGCGGGACCCGGCCGGGGTGGGCGGGACTCAGCAGCTATCAAACACCAGCCAACGATTGGGCTGCTTAAGAAAAGGGGCAGGCCACATACACGTAGCGGCCCGCCCAGATCCCATTGGCTGGTGTTTAATAGCTTGCTGGGTCCCGCCCCCCACCCCGGCCGGGTCCCGCCCACCCCAACATCAGGCTGACAGATCCTCCTCTCTCCATTGCTGTCAGTTTCACACACAGCGCGGTGCTGCAGAGTGCGAAGGAGGGAGGAGGACGGCAGTCAGTGTTAATGCTGCTGCATGTCTGGGGCATCGATAGCGAGTCGGCTGGTGGCAGCTTAGGCGCCAGGTCGCGATTTCTGGTCGCATTGGCGACCTGGCGCCTGGGGTTTGTCAAGCCCTGATATACATACATACATATATACATATACATATACATATATATATACATACATACATACATACATACATACATACATACATACATACATACATACATACGACACACCAGTAGGGGTTCTGGTCCTATCCTCTGTCCGAAACTGAAATATATATTTTATAATTAAAAAAAATTTTTTTTTTTTTTTTTTACTCTATCATTTTATGATGAAAAAAAAATACTATAACTATATATAGAGAGATGGGGATATATTTATATAGAGAGAGATTAATAGATTTAGAGTTTAATAAATATGTAATTAAAGATTGTTAAAAGTAACAAAGAATAAAATTTATATTTTAGTATTTTTTAAAATGTTTAATAGCTGACTGAGCTTATTAATATAGGGTATTTATCTATATATATATATATATATATATATATATATATATATATATATATATATATATATATATATATATATTATCTTTCAATATATGTGATACCCTATATCAGGGCTTGACAAATTTGCTTGGAATCTAGGAGCCAGCTTAAAAAGTTAGGAGCCAGGTCGGTAACGGCGATCCGGACCTGACCCTGGCCTGACATGGAGACGAGTGAGGGGAAGATAGCGCCCCCCCCGTCTCCAAGTCATTGCCCATAGCTCTTAGAGGGACATTTTTTTTTATTTTTTTATTTTTTTTTTTTTTTCAAATGACAATTTTTTTTTTTAATTGCATTTTACTGTAAATATGAGATCTGAGGTCTCTCTGACCCCCGATCTCATATATAAGAGGACCTGTCATGCTTTTTCTATTACAAGGGCTTTTTACATTCCTTGTAATAAGAATAAAAGTGACACATTTTTTTTTAAAAGAACAGTGAAAAAAATAAAAATAAAAAAGTTAAAATAAGGAAAAAAAAAAATATATTTTTTTTTTAAACGTGCCCTGTCCCGCCCGCATATGAAATCGGTGTTCAAACCACACATAGGAGGTATCGCCGTGATCGGTAGAGTAAGAGCAATAATTCTAGCCCCAGACCTCCTCTGTAACTCAAAACATGCAACCTGTAGAATTTTTTTTATACGTCGCCTATGGAGATTTTAAAGGGTAAAAGTTTGTCGCCATTGCATGAGCGGGTGCAATTTTGAAGCGTGACATGTTGGGTATTGATTTACTCGGCGTAACATTATCTTTCACAATATAAAAAAAAAAAATGGGCTAACTTTACTGTTGTCTTATTTTTTTTTATTAACTAAATTATTTTTCCCAAAAAAAGTGCGCTTGTAAGTCCACTGCGCAAATACGGTGTGACAGACAGTATTGCAACAACCACCATTTTATTCTCTAGGGTGTTAGAATAAAAAATATATATAATGTTTAGGGGGTTCTAAATAAAGGGAAGGAGATAGGCAGGTAATAAAAAAACAGGCAGAGGAAGTTCCATTAGCATTGCTGGTTGTCATACCAAACGGCCACCCCAAGAGGGCGCCAGATTCCAGAAGGAATCATAGGACCGCAGAAAGGCCTCAAAGCCGCGGCCACAATTACCGGCTGCCGGCGGAACGGCCCGACGCGATCACGCTGACAGGATACCCCCAGCTGTGCTGCCCCAGGCGCCAGGTCGCTATTTCTAGTCGCAAATGCGACCTGGCGCCCGGGTTTTGTCCAGCCCTGCCCTATATTAATAATCAAACACACACACACACACACACACACACACACACACACACACAATATTAAAAAATGAATTTATTTTTCTGCCAGTAGTTCTGTTTGTCTGGTCTTGTGACCATGACAGCACACCCAGGTCCTTGACTTCCAGTGAAGTAGCTCTGCCCCCCTGGGTTGCTGATTGGACAGTAAAGGAGCAGGGCGTGGATGAGTTATGGTTCAGCTGTTGTGACCATGCTCCTTGGCACATGCGTATTGTAGGAGTGCCTGATTGGCCCTTAGTGTAGTGCCGCCCTTCCTCCTTGTTCAGTGGAATATGGACGGGAGCTGGAAATGACAGACTTGGGCACTTCCACCATCTGCAGTTAGTGCCATCCCTGCCCACTCAGTCTTGGCTATGGCTGATATAATACATTTTCATTTAGGAAGGGGATTCTCCCACCCCTAGATTTTCCTTCCCTCCCCCTTCTGTACATAAAGCGTTTCTGATAATGATGTATGTATTACAAACGCAATATTCTTATTTCTCCAAATTATAAAAATAAAACGCCATCCTTTTTAATGTCATTTTATCCATATAGTGACTCCAATGTCTAAACCAGCAAATGTATCGTCTTCTTCCAGGACGACATGGAATGCATCGACCTGACTCTTCCAAAAAAGGGAAACCAGGAGAAGAGTCATGTGATCGAGGAAAGGGATGAGATGACCGAGAGGTTATTGAACCTCAGCCTGGAGATCATCTACCTGCTGACCGGAGAGGTGAGGAGGATTCTGGGAGGTCACATGACATCACTCTTATCTCTATTAATAAAACACAGACCTGACCGGAGAGGCGAGGAGGATTCTGGGAGGTTCCTCATTCTGTATATTTTATACCATTCATTTTTTACTTGGCAGGATTGTATAGTCTTGAGGAAGACATCAGGAGAGCTTCTGACCTCCAGAAACCGCAGCCAGGCTTCGAGTGCATGGAGCAGGAGCCAGAGCCCAGACATGGTGCCTTCTCCTCTCTCTCTGGTTAACAAGAATAATAAGGAACAGAAGATCTTGGAAGTCACCCACAAGATCATTGAGGTGCTGACTGGAGAGGTGAGTTGTACCAGGAATTTACGGGGTCGTCTTTGAGCTTTATATATGGCAGGTCAGTAATAACTGGTTGACCGTTGTGGTGATCAGAACATACAGAGGACCCAGTTCTGAGCCATTTAGGATGAGATCTAAGAATTGATATAGAAGATCTAGTTTGTGTCCAGAACAGAAGACCTGGTGCCAACTCTATATAGGGAAAGGCATTGCTAGGAGCAGTATTGAAATATGTGAAGCACATTTGTCATGTTTAAAGGTCACTAGATTGTCCTCTTCTCTGCAGGTATGGGGGTCTGACGATGACTACAAAGAAGAGGTCATCCAGGATCACCACTCTATGTCCTCAACAGGTAAGGGGAGACTTTGGAGAGTCCACCTAGATCCCCCCCCCCCCCCCCCCCATCATCTGATAAACACATAGAAACAATGTATTCAGTCAGTGTGTGTGTTTCCTACAGATGGATCCAGTAATGTAATTTCAGAAGAGGGATCTCCCAATCCTCATTATTCCCGGGACTGTATAGATGTTCGTCACGGCGTCACACGGTTTTATCAGGTGGGCACTCTACTTCCTCTGAATCCTACACGATCTTCCGTTATCCGCCGGTACAATCTTGCTTTTGAATGACAGAGCTTAAAGAGGCCCCCCCCCCCCAAAAAAAAATGTAAAGTCAGCAGCTACAAATACTGTAGCTGCTGACTTTTAATATTAGGGCACATACCTGTCCAGGACTCCAGCCTCACCCAAGTTGATTTATTTTTTTTTGATCAGCTATCGGATGCCGGCGCAGCCATCTTGACTAAACTGAATAAAAATATTACAGCGCACACATACAAAACTGACATTTAGCTCCAGCAAGGCTTTTTTAAAAACACCTAGACGTTTTCAAAACACATTATCAAAAAATATGGGGATTTGGTCACACCTATTCCCCCCCACCCCCCTAAAGGGTGTTAAATATGGCAGTGGAGAGGGGAGGCAGACAAGCAGAGCTTTCCCCTTTTGGGTGGAACTGCTTTAACTGATTGCTGACCAGCGATGTACCCATATGCAGCTGCAGGCATCATCCCTGTACTGTGTTTTTTTTTTTTTTTTTTTAAGAGCCAGTGGTCGGCTTTCTAGCAAAAGCAATCCTAGCACCTCAATAGATGCTGGATTGCTTTTACATGTAGCGGGAGAATAAAAAAATGCAAAACCCATCATTTTATTCTCTAGGGCAGTGATGGCGAACCTTGGCACCCCAGATGTTTTGGAACTACAACTCCCATGATGCTCCACTACACTGCAGAGTGCATAAGTATCATGGAAAATGTAGTTCCAAAACATCTGGGGTGCCAAGGTTCACCATAACTGCTCTAGCCTCGGCTTAAAATGTATATATAATTAAAATGTTTGGGGGTTCTAACTACCGGTAATTTTCTAGCAAAAATACAGATTTTTAAGTGTAAACAAAAGCATAAAAAAAATCCCCACGGGGGGAGGGGTCAGGTGGTTAAAACCGTTCTCCTTCACACGATGATGTGTGATCGTAAAAAGTCTGATATCAAAGACCCCTGAGTCTGATAATCTGTATTAACAAAGCCTTTTTATTTCCTGAAATCTACAGGATGAGCACGTAGGCGATTTTAAGATTTTTGTCAAACAAGAAAAGAAAGAAGAGCAAGGGGCGGATGATGAAGTAATTCACGTGACAATCAAAGAGGAAGAGTATCCACCAGATGTTGGCATAGGTGAGCAATGAGCAGTAGCTGTGAAAATTTCCTAATCATTCTATTTCTGGAACAATATAGACAATCTAGAATCTAGATGAGCAGTAGGCGTGAAACATTCCTAGTCGTTCCATCTCTGGAACAATCTAGATTGTTCCAGAGATGGACTGATCGGGAACTTTTCATTGATCTAGACTAGGGGTAGGCAACCTCGACCCTCCAGCTGTGGTGAAACTACAAGTCCCATGAGACATTGCAAGACCCTGACAATTATAGGCATGACTCCTAGAGGCTGAGGCGTGATGGGATTTGTAGTTTCACCACAGCTGGAGGGTCGAAGTTGCCTACCCCTGATCTAAATACTTCTGTCTGCAAAAATTATGCAAACCTTTCATTGTCCTTCAGTTGAGCCTCCTTTTGGTGGTGCTATTTTATGGATATTGTTTAGTGTAACTGTCCCTGTCCCTTGTGTTTGTTGGATCTCCATAGAAGATGTGGTCAATGTAGATGGAAGCCCCCTCACTTGCCTTTTTTTTGCCTATCTTGTGGTTTCTCATTTCTCATTTTGGTGGGTATGTTTATTGGATGTGAGAACGTTTTGTAGCTTTGTAAAACATGCCCAACAGCTGTACAAGTGATCAGTGGGTATAGCTGGTTAGTATACCTTCAACTATAGCAGCCATTATCCCCTTAAGGCACACAGACCTAATGAGTACTTGGTTGCCTCCAGGACTTATTACGTGATGCTACACTCTCTGGCCAGGAAGCTGAAAAAGAGTAGAACAAGACTACCTGGGGTACAGGAAGATACAGTTGTCTTCAGAGGATGGCAGGACATGTACCTCAGCTGGAGAGTAATCAAAGTAAAGTGGCAAGGGGTATGGCATGAGGCAAAATGGTGTCCGTAAACAGCCACGGGTCGGTCCAGGCAGCAGACATGCATGATCAGTAAACGGGCAAGGATCAATCCAGACGGCAGGCAAGAGACTGGGTCAATGAACAAGTGATGGTCACTCTAGGCAGCAAGAAAAATACGTGATCTGTCAGGCAAGTACTGGTCCAGGCAGCAGGCAAGAGATGTGGTCTGTCAGTGGGAAAAGGTTAGTCCAGGCAGCAGGCAAGGGACGTGGTAGTGAACAAGCAGTGTTCTGTACAGGCAGCAAGCAAAAGGGTGATCTGCCAGTTGGCAAGTACTAGTCCAGGCAGCGGGCAAGAGACATGGGGGTTGATTTACTAAAAGCAAATCCACTTTGCACTACAAGTGCAATTGGAAGTGCAGTCGCTGTAGATCTGAGGGGGACATGCAAGGAAAAAAAAAAAAAAATTATTTTAGCTTGCACACTATTGGATGATAAAATCAGTAGAGCTTCCCCTAATGTCAGATCTTCCCCTTAGATCTACAGCAACTGCACTTCCAAATGCACTTTCAGTGCACTCCTAGTGCAGAGTGGATTTGCCTTTAGTAAATCAACCCCATGGTCTGTCAGTGGGAAAAGGTCAGTCCAGGCGGAAGCCAAGGGATATGGTCTGTGAACAAGCAATGGTCAGTTCAGGCAGCAAGCAAAAGGCGTGGTCTGTCTGGGCAAGTCTTGGTCCAAGCAGCAGGCAAGACATCTGGTCTGCAAATGGGCAAGAGTCAGATAACGGGCAGGTAAGGCTTGAGATACATTAATGGCAGCTAGAGGAGCACATAGAGAGACATATTACAAGTGTTGGGATCGGGGCCGCCAAAGGTAAATTGAGTATCGGCAGACAAAAGGCCAATGGAAGGCAGTGTCATGATTGCAGACGTGGTCATGTTGCCAGGAAACTGGACAGTCAGGGCTCCCAAGACCCATAGGAAGCCAGAAGGTTGAACCCAAAATGTGCCTGGGCAACAGGATGCTGAGCAGGTCGATCGGCATGGGACCAAACTAAAGCCCCATACACACTATCCGTTTTTTCCTTCAGATTTACCAAAACCATATAATATGAGGTAAAATCTTAGGCATTTCAATGTGTATGCAATCGGGCAGGCCCTTGCACTACATGGTTTTGGTAAATCTGAAGACAAAAATCAGCAGAAAATCTGATGGTGTGTATGGGGCTTAAGTCTTTACAGTGGCCAACATGAGTTTTAGCATTTGTTGCAGAGCTGCGTGGCCTACAAACCAGTAGAAACTTGCAATGGCCACAGGTAAATCAGCTTGGCTTTCCAAGGTTGTCTACGAAGTTCAAATGCCACTTTTATGGTAGGAAACAATGGCCACAGTCCTGTCTCGGGTCAATCAGATTGGCTTTGCAAGGTCATCTATAGAGTTACAGTGCTACATCCCTGCTCAGCAAGGTTGGCATTTGTAATGATATTTACTATATTTTAGTAAATGTTTTTTGTTTTGGCCACCCAGGCATGGTTTGATGGCCTTCTTCACCTTTTTGACCATATGATCAATGCTGTCTGATAAGTTAAATGTAAGCGATATCTCTCGACCTGAGTTGACCCTATTTTTTATTTATTTTTTATAATCTGCATCCACTAGATGGTCGCCGTATCCGTCGGACCTCGGAGGGCTGTCTGATCTTATCTTGCGACATGGAGAACGATGTGGTGCAGGATTCTCCAGAAGAAGAAGAGGAGGAGGAGGAGGAGGAGGAAGAGGAAGATACCCCGGTCACCATAGACGTACAACCAGAGGAGTGCACAGAGAAAGCCCTTGATCTCTCCAACACTGGGGGATCCTCTCCTGAAATCATTACGCAAACGGTGGGAAGCATAGTCCTGAATCCTAATTTTGATGGGTTTTACGTCCAAAAGCCTAAACCCAGGCAGAAGAGGACACCACAGCCCAAGCCCCAACCCAAAGTCCGCCGACGGAAGACCCCCGTGGACGAGAAGCGATTCCAGTGCTGCGAGTGTGGCAAGTTCTTCCCACACAAATCCTATTTGATCAAGCACGAGCGTTCTCACACGGGTGAGAAGCCCTTCATCTGCTCCGAGTGCGGCAAATGCTTTACGGACAACTCTGGCCTGATGAAGCACGTCAGGATCCATTTGACCGAAAGGCCGTACCAGTGCTGCTCGTGTGGGAAGGGCTTCACGTACAAGGCCGATCTCATAAAACACGAGAGGATCCACACCGGAGAGAAACCATTCCCGTGCTCCAAGTGCGGCAAATGCTTCACAGACAAATCGGGCCGCGCCAAGCACGAGAGAATCCACTCTGGCGAGAAGCCCTTTCCCTGCCCCATTTGCGGCAAGTGCTTTTCCCGGAAGTCGCACATGGCCAAGCATCAGATTATACACACAGGCGAAAAGCCGTTCCTGTGCCAGGAGTGCGGGCGGTGCTTCGGGCGCAAGTCCCACCTCACCAACCACCAGATCCTTCACCGGGGGGAGAAACCGTACATGTGCCCCGAATGCGGCAAGTGTTTCGCCCAGAGGCCGGGCCTCATCATCCACCGCAAAATTCACAAGCCAAAAGTCGTCCCTCCCGTCAGTTGAGGCCAAGGACAGTGGGGGGTGGGGACGGGGGTGGGGTGGGGACTGCGCTTTTAGCGATACCGAGCGGTAGAACACATAGAAATCATGCTCCGTAATAACGCAATATCACATTTATCAACCTTCACATCTACAATGGCTGAACGGCGCTGCCATAATCAGTCCGGAAAGAAAAAGTATACCCATTCGCAAAACCCGTGCGTAGTTTTACTGTATAGGCCTTCAGCATCCTTTTTTCTAATAATCGTAAAAAAAACACCATTGAATGCCAATCGAATCCAAAGTTTTTTTTTTTTTTTTATTTTTTTTTTTTTTTTTTATTATGGGGATTTTCATCATCCGCTTTTTTTTTTTTTTTGGACTAGAGTAAATCACAAAATATGGTTGATTTTGAGCAGAATCTTTCAAGTGCAATTTAATTTTTTTTAATTTAAAGATCATGGACACAAGTGATCATTTTGAGAAACGGTTACGTATGATAGTAGGAAATATTTGTATATCCCACCATCAAAAATGTATTTTTTTTTTTTTATATATTTTTTTTTTTTGTAGTCTAATTTATTCAGTTTGATTACTTAAAAAAACAAAACAAAAAAAAACTTTACCATATTGAAAAAAAAAAAATGCATTATATTTTAACAATCTTATATTTGCACTTTACCAAGTGCAGTGTGTTAGTTTTTATTATCTAGAAAAAATTATAGACATGCTATAATTTTTATTTTATTTTTTTTCTCCTGATTGATTTTCCGGTCAGGTTAACCAGACAGCAGGTTGCAAAAAAAAGAATAATGTATAACTTTTTTTTTTTTTTTTTTTTTTTTTTTTTAAACAAAATACCAGTTTACCTTAACATAAAAGCCTACCTGACGCAGGCTTGTACAATTCTGCCACTTAACCAGAAACGATAAATTTTACATTTCTTGCTAAGCTTCTCCTCTTTTGGGTAGTTTGGTGTCTCATATCTGTAGTTAGAATTTGTCACCTCTTCTCTTAACAGTTGAAAGTTTGTTTATTCGCGATTCTGATGGCTCAACATATTCGGGAAGCAACTTGTACAGACTTTGGGGGGGGGGGGGGGGGGGGGGGGTGCGCGGGAGGGCGTTCTTTGCTTCGGTTTTTTTGGTAATTTTGGGTGTTTGGGGGATCATTCTTACTCTAGCATCCGTAGTATTTATTTACAGTGACTTCTTACATTCAAGAAATAAAAACTGTATTATATACATGCCCCCTTCATTTTATTTTAATTTTTTTCTTTATGAAATGAAAAAATTAAAAAAAAAAAAAATCCTCAGGTGATCTAGATTTGTACTAAAATTCTTTTAGCATTGTAAAAAAATCATTAAAAAAAATTAAACCACTACAAAAGGAAAAAAAAGATTAAAATAAGGATAGCATGTTTTGTCATTTACTGACCCTGGATGTCATCCTTGTATAATAAAATTCTGCCTAGAAAATGTCTTTGTGCAATATAAAACCGTACAAAAGTTTGTAGCGGAAACCAAAGAGACGGTACAACACAGAAGTATAATTTCCTTTCTCACAAAACATGTTCCTCGTTTCAGAAGGACCATTTATCCAACTGTCCATCCAGAGCCTCTGGTTTATAGACCGGATACATCTTAAATATAGAACCATTTATCCAACTGTCCATCCAGAGCCTCTGGTTTATAGACTGGATACATCCTAAATATAGAGCCATTTATCAAACTTTTATTCCAGAGCCTCTGGTTTATAGAACCATTTATCCAACTGTCCATCCAGAGCCTCTGGTTTATAAACCAGATACATCCTTTAATATAGAGCCATTTGTCCAACTGTCAGTCCAGAGCCTCTGGGTTTTTAGAAGATATTTACAAAAATGTGAGGGTCGTACTCCCTTTTGTGAGATACTGTACATCCTAAATATAGAGCCATTTATCCAACTGTCCATCCAGAGCCTCTGGTTTATAGACCGGATACATCCTAAATATAGAACCATTTATCCAACTGTCCATCCAGAGCCTCTGGTTTATAAACCAGATACATCCTAAATATAGAGCCATTTATCCAACTGTCCATCCACAGCCTCTGGTTTATAGACTGGATACATCCTAAATATAGAGCCATTTATCAAACTTTTATTCCAGAGCCTCTGGTTTATAGAACCATTTATCCAACTGTCCATCCAGAGCCTCTTTAGAAGTCTGTCTCGGGAAGTTTTTTGGTTCAGGTGAGGGGAACTTGTAGGTTGCTCCCCTGGTTCCCTTTATTTATTTATTTATTTTTTGGCTCAAACATGGGAACGGAGGGCTGTCCTTTTTGATCCTGGCTGCTTAGGAAGTCTGTAACCTGGGACAACCATTCAAGCAGTGACCTTCCATCATGCATATTCTGGGTCAGTATTTCGCTAGGTTTTGAAGCCAATGTCAGGATGGGTAGCCTTGACGTCTAAACAACAGAAATAATAGTTCCTATATTTCTCACTTAAAGTGGTAGTAAAGGTTATGCATTGCATACTAGCACATTCTTAAAGACTTACCTTTTAAACAAAGCCCTCCAGCGGTGTGTGGTCACTGTAATAGAAGCTTCCATCTTTACCCGATTTTATTTTTCCTTCAGGGTTCGCGGGCTTTGGCCGTTTCAATGGCCGAGCCGCGATGACGTCACTCCTGCGCAGGAGCCACGGCACAGGGCTCTGAAGGAACAACACAAGTAATGCTGTTCCTTCAGAGCGCATACACCGGTGGCGTCACCGGCTGCTGCTGCCTAGACTATCTCCTAAATGGTTTACGTTTAGGAGATATTCATTTAACCTACAGGTAGGCTTTATTTGACGCTTTCCTGTAGGTAAAAATAGAAATGCTGCGGTTACTACCACTTCAGCCCCGGAAGGATTTGCCCCTTTTAATGACCAGGCCACTTTTTGCAATACGACACTGTGCCACTATAACTCACAATTGCGCGGTCGTACAACGTTGTACCCAATTTATGTTCTTTTTTTCGCACAAATAGCTTTTTCCTTTTTGGTGGTATGTGATCACCTCTGTGGCTTTTATTTTTTGCTCTATAAACAGAGTGATCATTTTGCTATAATACATATCCCCAAAAAAATTATATATATATATATATATATATATATATATATATATATATATATATATATATATATATATATATATATATATATATATATGAAAAAAAATGTATTCATCAGTTTAGGCCGATATGTATTCTACATATTCTTGGGAAAACAAATTGCAATGGTCGTATATTGATTGGTTTGTGCAAAAGTTATTGCGTTACAAACTATGGGATAGATTTAGGGACTTTTATTTATTTTTATTTTTTTTTACTAGTAATGGCTGCAATTTATATATATATATATATATATATATATATGTGTGTGTATATGTATATGTGTGTGTGTGTATATGTATATATATCATTTTTTTTTGCGGGACTGCAACATTGTGGCAGACAAATCTGACCCCACATGACACTTTTTGGGGACCAGTGACATTATTACATTGACCAGTGCTATAAAAATGCACTGATCAATGTAAAAATGACACTGGCAGGAAGGAGTTAATGCTAGGGGGCGATCAAGGGTTTAAGTGTTCCCTGGGTGTGTTCTAACTGTGGGAGGGGTCGGCTGCCTGGGACCTGACAGAGATCACTGTTCCTGATCACTGGGAACAGTAGATCTGGAAGAATTGTTTACATTTCCGTTCTGCCTCTCCTCACCGTGATCATCGGTTGCCGGTGGACATCAAGTCCGCCCAACCCATGGGCACACTCCTGCAGCGAGCACCGCCGTACTGCTACAGAAATTTGTGCCGGAGAGCCGACCTGCTGCAGTACATCTGTGTGAGCTGGTTGACTAGTGGTTAACTGATTATTTTTTTAACCCCTTGGAGCCGGCCGCATGCAAATACGTGGCCTCTTGGCACCTGGTCCTTGGCGCAGAGGGGCCGCATATTTGCATAAACCCCTTGGAGCCGGCCGCATGCAAATACGTGGCCTCTTGGCACCTGGTCCTTGGCGCAGAGGGGCCACATATTTGCATAAACCCCTTGGAGCCGGCCGCATGCAAATACGTGGCCTCTTGGCACCTGGTCCTTGGCGCAGAGGGGCCGCATATTTGCATAAACCCCTTGGAGCCGGCCGCATGCAAATACGTGGCCTCTTGGCACCTGGTCCTTGGCGCAGAGGGGCCGCATATTTGCATAAATTGCTGTGCTGAGAGCAGGTGTACGCTCCCAGCACAGTTACTGGCGCCTAACCGAAAGCTCCCGATTGCTGCTTGTGATCGAGTTTTCGGATCACGTGACAGGCAATCACGGTGGTCATGTGCTCTTAAGCTCCTCCTCCTAGCTTCGTAAACCTCTTAAAGGGCTAGGAAGCGCCAGCGTTAAGAGGTTAAAGCCCAACTCTGGGGGAGAGGAGAAAGATGTATATTCGCCTGATCTTCCACTCCACGGAAAATACTCCTGAAACCGATACCTTGTGGTGCGATTTGCATCTATACAAAATGGCAAAGAATTGCGTGCGATTTAAACGGGAATGCAGTGTGAACGCAGGCTTGTCAGTGTTTTTCAGCCTGAGATCACACGAGGGGTGTGGGAAACCTTCCTCCATGACGGGCTCCACCAGCTCTGGCTCTCGATCCGACTGTGGTCATCTGTGGCTTGGGCTCCTCCTCCCTCTCCCATGGCTCTGTTCCCCACATCTCCAACAGCTCTCTTCCCCCCAGCCTGAGAGTACAGGGATTCTAACTGGTCAGCACCATCACATGGATGGCGCTGATCAATCAGAAGCCATCTAGCCCATACTGTCAGCTTCTGTCAGGAGAGGAAAGAAAGCTAGGGGGATTTCAAACCCTGGACCGGATTGCAGCAATCTTGTACCGGGGGGGCGGGGTGTTGATGGAGAAGAGGTCCAGTGGATGGTTGGAGCCACTGAGGGTAGGGGGGGGGGGAGAGAGAGCTGCTGGGGAAGAAAGCCATGAGCGAGGCAGGGGGAGCCCAAACGCGTCGTGCAGGGAGATTTCTTGCACTGCTCCTGTGTGAACCCAGTGGTGCAGTCACTATGTCAAACCTCAGTTCATACAGGAGTGGTGCGGGGAAACTGCATCCGATTCTAACAGTCCTGTTCAAATTGTAGGCGATTTGTGCCCCATTCATTTTTTTATGAACGTGAATCGCACTGCAAAGTATCGGTGCGTACTTGACTGAAAGTATCACTACTCCTACTCGCTGATAAAAAAAAAAAAAAAAGGTATGAATACTTTTTCAAGGCACTGTAAATGTGCTATGATTATTTTTTTTTTATTTTTTTTCTCTTCCTCAGCAATAAACCATGTGTTGTACCTGGAGTCTCTGGAGTAAAACACCAGGTGGCCTATTTTTTTTATAATGTTTTCAAACATCATCTAAATGGATTCAATTTATTAAAGTATAACTTGCAGCAAAACATTTAAAAAAAAAATTGTGTTGGATAGAGCGGAGAGGAATTAGAACCCCTGTCGGTTTTTATTGCTGTCTGTGCCCCCGTTAACCACTTAAGGACCAAGCCTCTCTTAAACACTTGTTTACAAGCTAATATAATTATTTTTTTTTTGCTAGAAAAATGCTTAGCACCCCCAAACATTATCTATATTTTTTTTCCTAATACCCTAGAGAATAAAATGGCGGTCATTGCAATACTTTGTCGCACCGTATTTGCGCAGCGGTCTTACAAGCGCAATTTTTTGGGAAAAAATACACTTTTTGGAATTAAAAAAATTAAGACGGCAGTAAATTTAGACCAATTTTTTTATTTTATTTTTAATACTGTGCAAGATGATGCTACGCCGAGTAAATTGATACCCACCATGTCACGCTTCAAAATTGCACCTGCTTGTGGAATGGCGACAAACTTTTACCCTTAAAAATCTCCATGGGCGATGTTTAAAAATTTCTACAGGTTACCAGTTTTGAGTTACAGAGGAGGTCTAGGGCTCATATTATTGCTTTCACTCTAATGAAAGCATCCCTTGTAAACATCCCTTGTAATAGAAAAAAAATCATGACAGGACCTCTTAAATATGAGATCTGGGGTCTTTTTGACCTCAGATCTCATATTTACACTAAAATGCAATGAAAAAAAAAAAATTCTCCTTTTAGCGCTATGGGCGGAAGTGACGATTTTGACGTCGCTTCCGCCCTCCAATGCCATGGAGCCAAGCAGGGGCCATCTTCCCCATCCACGGGAGAGGATGCAATAGTCTCCGCTGCTACTGGTGGATTCGGTAAACGGCGGAGAAGACTGGAGAGCGGCGGGAGGACACCTCTCCCGCTGCTGATAAAAGTGATCTTGCGGTGAATCCGCTGCGGAGGCCACTTTTATCCTAAAGAGAAACATGCTGTTCCTGAAAATACTGGGGTTATTGCAGCTAGCAATTTGGGAAGGCGACTTGCGTAAAGTGGTTAAGGTGGTTCACCCTGTCTATTAGTCCTGTTTACCATGGTCAGTGAAAGTAAAACCATACCGTGCCCGTGGAAATCACCTGTGATTAATGTTACCTGGTAAAATTGAAACCTGGTAAAATATCCTGGATTATGATAAACTGACCAGTATTCATAGAGATAAGCACGGTAGGTTTGTGGAATCGGCTTGCGCATCTTCAAGCTTCCTAAACGCTGGGCCATTTTCGGAGGGGACCTAATCCACTCTACTCAGATTCTTTCTTCTACTTTTCTGTCTTCCCGTCTCATTTTTCACTTTTCCTTTTTATTGGTTCTGTTATATCATCTTAAGAATTTTTGGTAGGATGCTATTGGGGGACCGTAAAGCCTCCCTAATTCTATTGTCTCGAGATTGAGACCGCATGATTTGCGGTATCGAGTCCAGTCCTAGATGACAATGCTCCTACAGTATATATGTCACCATGTTCTAAAGCAGTGGTCTCCAAACTGTGGCCCTTTTATGTGGCTGTTGGGGGTACTATTCCTTTCATTGATACAATCATTCTGTCCACCAACATTGGGGCATAATTCTTTTCATTCACGACAACAGAGGCACTATTGCTTCCACTGGCACCAATAATAGGCCATACATCCTTCCACTGATATAAACGTTGGAACACTATTCCTCCCACTGACATCAAAGATGGAGCACTGTGCCTGCCACTGACACCGATGATAGAGTACTATTTCTCCCACTGATACCAATGAGAGGGCAGTGTTTCTTCCACCGACATCAACAGTGGGACATTATTCCTTCCAATGGCACCATTGTTGCGGTTCTATTCCTCCTACTGACCACCGAGCCTCAGGAATTTTATACTCCCACGGGCCATTGGCCCTCCTACAGTCTGAAGGACATTAAACCTGGCCCTTTGTTCAAAAAGTTTTGAGACCCTGTTCTGGCGATATGTATGATCACTAGCTTACTGTAATGTTACTTGGTTGTCATTTCTATCTGTAGATTTTTCCTGGTGCCTAGTTGCTGATTCCCAAGTGCTCATAGCCTTGTCCGTTCACACAGGGGCGACACGACTTGCAGCGCGACTCACAGACGCGACCTGCACACGACTTCAGCAGTGACTTGCAAAACGACGACTGTATAGAAGTCAATGCAAGTCGCCTGAAGTCGCCCCAAAAATAGTACAGGAACCTTTTTCTAAGTCGGAGCGACTTGAGTCGCTCCTATTAGAACGGTTCCATAGTACAGAACGGAGCGCGACTTGTCAGGCGACTAAGTGGCCTGACAATTCGCAGTAGTGTGAACGGGCACTTAGAGAAATGGTTCTCAACGCCTGTCCTCAGGACCCACTAACAGGCCAGGTTTGCAAGATAACTGAAGCGCATCACAGGTGATATCATTTTCTGCTCAGTGATTGCAGTATTCTAGTCTGCGTCTCCCCAAGGTAATACTTAAACTCTGGCCTGCTAGTGGGTGCTGAGGACAGGTGTTGAGAACCACTGGCCTTAGACAAATGGTTGTGCTAATAAGTAGAGCTGGATTGTTGGGCCTAAAACTTTCTGATTGTTTAACTGGTCAGGGCCTCTGATCGCTTTGGAAAATGCATCCTTGTTCTGACCACTATTGTTTAACTGCTTGTGTAATCTGACACTTCCGGGGTGTGTGCCACCGGCGACCCGCTGCGATCGGTAGCAGCGGGAGCCAATCGGCGGGTCCAGTGGGCGTGATGTCTGCTGGGACCTGCTGTTCGTTCAGGAGATGGGCAGAATGGCTATGTAAACAAGGCAGATCGCTGTTCTGTGAGAGGGGAATGTACTGATCCTGTGTTTCTGCTGTATCTTCCCCCACACAGTTGGCAAGCACTCCCTAGGCACACAGTTAACCCTTTGATCGCCACTGATGTTAACCCCTTCCCATCCTGTGTCATTAGTACAGTGACCATACATATATTTTTTTTTTTTTATAGCACTGGTCCCCAAAAAAAGAGTCGGGTGCCCGATTTGTCCGCTGCAATATTGCAGTCCTGCTATAAGTCACTGATGTCCGCCATTACTAGTAAAAAATAAAGAAAAATATCCCATAGTTTGTAGATGCTATAACTTTTGCGTAAACCAATTCAATATAAGTGGGGAAAAATGGTCATAAATTTTATTTGGGCACAACTTTGCATGACCGTGCAATTGTCAGTTAACCAGTTGCCGACCGCCACATGCCGATATACGTTGGCACCATGGTAGCGGTGGGCAAATGTCCCTGTTAAGAGCCAGGGATAGCGGTCACGCGCGCCGCCTACAGTGCGACCGGCGACTCGATGTGCCCCGGTCTGACGGTGATCATGTCATGGACCCTCAGAATGGAGTGCCTATGTAAACAAGGCATTTCCCGTTCTGGCTTGTCTTGACAGAGATCACTGCTCCCTGTCATCAAGAGCAGCGATTGCTGTCATGTGACTTGAAGCCCATCACGCCCTTGGACACACTTAACCCCCTCATCGCCCCCCTAGTGGTTAACCCCCTTCACTGTCATTTACACAGTAATCAATGCATTTTTATAGCACTGATCACTATATAAATGACAATGGTCCCAAAATAGTGTCAAAAGTGTCCGCCTAATAATAAAAAAAAAATTATAATAAAAATGCCATAAAACTATTCCTTATTTCAGTGTTTCTCAACTCCAAACCTCAAGGCGCACCAACAGGTCATGTTTTCAGGATTTCCCTCAGATTGAATGGCTGTGGTAATTACTAAGGCAGTGAAAATGATTAAATCACCTGTGCAAAATAATGGAAAGCCTGAAAACATGACCTGTTGGGGTGCCTTGAGGACTGGAGTTGAGAAACGCTGCCCTATTTTGTAGATGCTATAACTTTTGAGCAAACCAATCCATAATTGCTTATTGTGATTTTTGTTTACCAAAAATATGTAGAATACATATAGGCCTAAACTGCGGAACAAAAACATTTTTTTTTTTTTATATATTTTTGGGGGATATTTATTAGAGCAAAAAGTAAAAAAATAATGCTTTTATTTCAAAATTGTCGATCTTTTTTTGTTTATAGTACAAAAAAATAAAGAGGTGATCGATTAGCACCAAAAAAAGCTCTATTTGGGGGGGGGGGGGGGGGGGGGGGGGAAGGACGTCAATTTTGTTTGGATGCAACATCACACAACAGCAAAATTGTCAGTTAAAGAGACGCAGTGCCGAATCGCAAAAAGTGCTCTGGTCAGGAAGGGGGTAAAATCTTCTGGGGGCTGAAGCGGTTAAAGTAACGCAGTGCCGTATTGCAGAAAATGGCCTGGTCATGAAGGGGGGGGGGAGGGGGGTAAATCTTCCGGAGCTGAAGTTGTTAAGCATAAACTTCTGTATGATGCTTAAAATTTGTTATTACAATTATTGGAAATAAAGTAAAAGAAAATCCCACCGTTTGGGTTGTCCCCAGTGAAGTAATAGAGGGGAAATCTTCCAATGGGGACACTAGTTCAGGTGACCTGGGGTTCCCCAAGGAATTCCCTTAATTTGCAGGGATTTCCTCTCACTTCCTGTTTGGCTATGGGACAGGAAGTGAAGGGAAATCTCTGCAATGAGAAACAGTGGAAAAACAAAAAAAAAAAATCGGAAAGGGTTATAACCCATTCTTACTCTATCCAAAATTAAAAAAAAAAAAAGTTTTGCCCGTAGTTCTACTTTTAATACACCCCCAAGTTTCCTACACAGGTCTTTCTACATCCCACAGTTAGTATTGTATCCTTTCAAGTGTTATATGTGAAATCTATATAACTATACAGTATGTATCCTCTGCCTAAGAATGTCCAGCCTGATAATATCCTACAGCATCTGCTTGTGTTCCTACTTCATAGCTATGGTTTTGTCACATTCTCCCCCTTACTAACTCTGTTTTCGGTGAACAAATAATGTCTGCTATGTATCACATGACCAATATGGTGATGGTGAAATGGGACTGGAGTATACTACGCCTTACTTTGGAGATCATCTGCCTGACCGGTGCAAAGGATCCTCTGAGGGTCACGCCACTGCTCCTTCAAGACAAGGGATGTGTCTAGTTGGTCCCTGTATCATTGTGAGTGTCAGGTTCCTACAAGGCCTTGGTGCCCAACCTTCACATGTGGCCCTTTGGTATATAATGTGTAGCCCCTCGGACCTCAACAGTCTGTAGTGGGAATGTTGATTAGGGTAATATTATTGATCTCTACCAGCCTCATGTTAATGTTCCAAGGTTTGTATTGTCTGCTGTAGCATGTCCACACACTCTGACCCTCATTTGAGCTGCAGTTTCTGACAGTCCTCTCAAGCATTACATATATTAAACGTTGTGTGGCTCATTGGTGATGTTAGGGGCCACATTTTGAGGCCTTCTTTAGCTCATAAGTTGACAACGACTGCTATAATGTGTTAGGATGTCACTTCTCATGTCTATTTCTCCATGGAGGAGTGGGAGTATATACAAGGATCTCTACAAGGACGTCATGATGGAGAATCTGCCGTCCCTCACATCACCAGGTAAGAGGAGACTTTATTGTAAGGCTGGGTTCACACTAGTGCGAATTGAGTGAGGGTTTCACCGCATCCAAATTGCATGACAGGAGACTGTGACTGGCTCTCTATGGAGCCCGTTCACATATCTCTGGGGTGGCTGCGGAGCAGATTTGCACAGAGGTCCTGTGTCCCTTTAGCTCAATTTCACGGCAAAATTCAGGTAAAAATTTGACCCTGAAACGGAGAACAAGATCGCACTGGACCCCAGTAGTGAGCCGCATGCTGCTTAGATGTGAACCCAGCCTAAAGGAGAGAGCAGTACGGAGGCTCCACCTAGATCCCCCATCATCTGACGGTTTGTAAGTTTATGGGTTGATGGAAGGCTAGCCAGTAAGGCACATACGTGGTCGACGTTCCAGCGCGCTGTATAGGAGAACAACCAGTGTAATGTGCACATGGTATGTCGACTGGTTACAGATCTGCAGGAGATGTGAACAATTTAATTCATACAATTCTCTGCAGTATACTGTAGGGTGGGTCTGTGCCACCAAACGGGTGATTTTTTTTTTTTTTTTTTTGTAGAAGTCCACATAATCCAACCTGTGGCACTGTGTATGGAATATACTACACCAACTCAACACTGGCTGTAGGCAATCCCACCTACCCCTGCCCCAATTACCCAACCATCAATCCTGCCTGTTATCATCACCCAGCCATTAGTGCTGAACATTCCCCAATTACACAGCCATTAGTCCCATCTTCCACAACCACTGGTTCTACCTGTTCCCAAACTGCCCAGCCATCCAGCTATGGATACTGCCTGTTCCCTAATCAACAGCCATTGGTCCTCACTGTTCCTCAATCACCCAAGCATTGGTTCTGCCTGTTCCCCAATCGCCCAACCACTGGTCCTGAAGGTTCCTTAATGACCCAGCCATTGGTTCTGCCTGTTCCCCAACCACTCAGCCATTGGTCTTACCTGTTGCCCAACCACCCAGCTATGGGTCCTGCCTGCTCCCTAATCACCCAACCATTAGTTCTGGCTTTTCCCCCAATTATAAGCCATTGGTCCTGCCTGTTCCCTTATCATCAGCTATTTGTCTTGCCTGTTCTCCAACCACCAAGCCATTGGTCCTGTCTGTTTCCCAATTGTCACTCATTCATAATACCTGTTCCTCAACCACCCAGCCAATGGTCCTGCCTGTTTCCCAATCATCAGCCATTGGTACTACCTGTTCCTCAACCACCAAGCCATTGGTCTTGCCTGTTCCCCAACCACCCAGCCGTTGGTCTTACCTGTTCCCCAACCACCCAGCCGTTGGTCTTACCTGTTCCCCAACCACCCAGCCGTTGGTCTTGCCTGTTCCCCAACCACCCAGCCGTTGGTCTTGCCTGTTCCCCAACCACCCAGCCGTTGGTCTTGCCTGTTCCCCAACCACCCAGCCGTTGGTCTTGCCTGTTCCCCAACCACCCAGCCGTTGGTCTTGCCTGTTCCCCAACCACCCAGCCGTTGGTCTTGCCTGTTCCCCAACCACCCAGCCGTTGGTCTTGCCTGTTCCCCAACCACCCAGCCGTTGGTCTTGCCTGTTCCCCAACCACCCAGCCGTTGGTCTTGCCTGTTCCCCAACCACCCAGCCGTTGGTCTTACCTGTTCCCCAACCACCCAGCCGTTGGTCTTGCCTGTTCCCCAACCACCCAGCCGTTGGTCTTGCCTGTTCCCCAACCACCCAGCCGTTGGTCTTGCCTGTTCCCCAACCACCCAGCCGTTGGTCTTGCCTGTTCCCCAACCACCCAGCCGTTGGTCTTGCCTGTTCCCCAACCACCCAGCCGTTGGTCTTGCCTGTTCCCCAACCACCCAGCCGTTGGTCTTGCCTGTTCCCCAACCACCCAGCCGTTGGTCTTGCCTGTTCCCCAACCACCCAGCCGTTGGTCTTGCCTGTTCCCCAACCACCCAGCCGTTGGTCTTGCCTGTTCCCCAACCACCCAGCCGTTGGTCTTGCCTGTTCCCCAACCACCCAGCCGTTGGTCTTGCCTGTTCCCCAACCACCCAGCCGTTGGTCTTGCCTGTTCCCCAACCACCCAGCCGTTGGTCTTGCCTGTTCCCCAACCACCCAGCCGTTGGTCTTGCCTGTTCCCCAACCACCCAGCCGTTGGTCTTGCCTGTTCCCCAACCACCCAGCCGTTGGTCTTGCCTGTTCCCCAACCACCCAGCCGTTGGTCTTACCTGTTCCCCAACCACCCAGCCGTTGGTCTTACCTGTTCCCCAACCACCCAGCCGTTGGTCTTACCTGTTCCCCAACCACCCAGCCGTTGGTCTTGCCTGTTCCCCAACCACCCAGCCGTTGGTCTTGCCTGTTCCCCAACCACCCAGCCGTTGGCCTCACCTGTGCTCCAACCAGCCTTTGATCTTAACTGTGTTCCAATCACATTGACCTCAGTCCCTCAATAAACCATCTGTCCTGTCTGTATCACATTCATAAAGCAGACTGGTGGTGCTCCCCCCCCCCCCCCCCCATTATACACAGACAATATATCTTATTGATTATGTATTATTACAGTTGATGTAGAGAAGATCTGCCAATGGCCTTGTGTTCTTTTATTCTGTGGGACTTCAGCCGAGTATCCAAATTATAAAGGGAAATGCCAACAACAACAAAAAAATCGTGGTGGCTCCGCCATTGCGTTTTGATGGTCCTGACGGCCATTTTCATGATTTGAAGGGTATACATTAACCAAAGCACACAGACATGCAGCAGTCTACTGATTACAACTCGTTTTCCATGTCGGTCAGCGTTCACCGTCTTGTGTATGATGTGAACACGATCTGCGCCATTCCCAAACGTTTCCTGGGACCCCCCGCCTCTCAATTCATCGGTGAGCTCAACGTGAAGAAGACACAACTGCCATCATTTATTATCAGGCCCTGCAAATAGGAAAGTGAAAACAAGCAGTTTGGATGTCCTCAGCAGGAGTTTGCCTCCTCCTCAGTGCCCTTGTGTCTGCCAGCTGTGGACTACGACAAAATGGCCGCTCACCCACATAGCTGTTTCTCTGTGATTCATAGCGGAGACTCCCGGGTTCTTGCGGTTGCATGAAAACAAAGTGCGGCTCTGCCATCTGCCCGAAAACCAAGAACGTCCGCCGATCTCCGGGAGCACAAGGCGCCCTGCGCTGACGGCGGAGACCACGAGAAAATGTCCTCCGCTCTCCCCGTGTGTTACAGTAGAATCAGCGGGGTCTACGCGCATGCGCACATTGCCCCCCCCCCCCCCCCCCGGCGGCCATGTTGGAGCCGGGCACATTAACACTCAGGGCGGAAGTGGCTGGAGGGGAATGCTTCCGGAGCGCTTTTATGGCTGCCTATATTGAAAAGACTTCCAGCTGGTGGGTATTGATGGTTCTGCCTGGAGAGAACAATGTGGGGGGTATTCTATAATAGCAATGGGCAACCAATCACATGTCCTTGTTGGCTGGCTGCACCTCTCTGATTGGCTACTACTATCATCAATAGTTTATATAGGATATTGAGCAAATACATACATACACAGTTATATATATATATATATATATATATGTGTGTGTATGTTTGTATTATGGAGCACTATGGGACTCTCTGAGGACGGCAGGAGCGAGAAGAAAATTGCAAACTTGCTTGATGCACTAAAACAATGCAGCTTCTTAAAATTATTTGTGCAACTTGCAATACACACACACACACACATTATATATATATATATATATATATATATATATATATATATATATATATATAAAATGTTGTATAAATACATTTAACAAGCTGCATTATTTTAAGTGCATCAAGCAAGTTTGCAAATATTTTTTTCTGCCTTGCTCCTGCCGTCCCTAGAGAGCCCCCATAGTGCTCCATAATAGGCTTGTTAGTTCAGGCTTTTTTTTTTTCTTCCATGTCAGGGCTCTTTAAATCTGGAATGGCGCTGAGGAAGGTATACATGCGTCTTTTTAATGGGCACCAATGATAAAACACAGACCTGACCGGAGAGGTGAGGAGGATTCTGGGAAGTCACATGACATCACTCTTATCTCTATTAATAAAACAGACCTGCTTGGAGAGGTGAGGAGGATTCTGGGAGGTCACATGACATCACTCTTATCTCTATTAATAAAACACAGACCTGACCGGAGAGGTGAGGAGGATTCTGGGAGGTCACATGACATCACTCTTATCTCTATTAATAACGCTGTTGGTGTCTCTCATCCTATAGGATCACACAAGGGTGAAAAAGACCCGCGCCTCCTCCCTGATAACTGAGACGCACAGCGAGCAGAAGGCGCCTCCAACAAGATTATCGAACTGTTGCCTTGGGAGGTGAGGTGATGTGGATGGTACTAATTAAAGCTCATCAATATGCTACTCAATTTTTAAAATTAAACCTTTCCATTTTCATCATATAACTTATTTTAGACTTTGTGATATCCCAAAGAACTCTGTGATATCATCACTGGGTCTCTGTGCTTCTCTACGCAATGCAGGCAGATCGTGGCTGGTGGGAGGGGCTGTACATAGCTTCCTGAAAACATCACAGCACCCTGCCTTAGTACTTCTCAGCCCCTATGCAAGCAGTGGGCTGGCTCTTGGGAGGAGTTATGCAAATAATAAAACATCTGGATAGGTGGGTATCAGTCTGGAGGATTGGACGTTCCCAGGTATTTGCATGTAGGAAGCGCCCACATGTGATGTTGAGCCTCCATGGATGAAAGAACTGAAATTCAGTTAATCAGGGGAATGGTCCAGAGACAGTCACACTGGGGATAAAAGGGCTAGATGATGCTGGGTGTCCTCCAGCCAGGAAATGAGGTGGGCTCTATCTCTTTGGGAATTGATTTACATGCAGTTTTTGGATGAACAGCTATGCAATTTTTTATGACTACACTCCAAAGTGTATTTTCTTTTAATTTCCCAGTTACGGCATGTAACCCCACAATCCAGGAAATTATACCCAGCGGCTATTTCATTTTAAGTTGGTAAATGGTGACCAAATCCTTTACACCTCATTACGTGTGATGAGATGAATTCTTTTCTTTTTTTCAGATGCTGAGAAGACCGGGAGTCCACAAGGCAAAGTTCACACAACGGTCACCTGGTTTGGTTTCTGCATATGGCGAGGGACAGGAGGAGTTACGTAAACCAGCTAAAATGCAGATTGAACAAGCCACTGGCGTGACCGAGGAGCCGCCATCTTGTGTAGAAAAAGAGGAGAAGAAAATTGGTCCAGCCACAGATCGTACTCCACGCTCGTCAATTCTTTTTAAGGAGAAGAGATCGCACACGCGTGAAAATCTGCTGAACTCGGATACATCTTCACCAGCAGAGAATCCACCGTACGTTTCTAGTCGTGTAAAGGTGGAAACCCAGTTGGGTCAAGGAAATCTCCAAATTTCATCAGTTCTTGTGAAGGAGGAACCCAAAGAACGCCTCCAAAAATCTAATATCTCCATATGCACCCATCATACACCAACTATACCTCCTCATAAAAAGGAGGAACCTGTAGAACATCTCCAGAAATCCAACATCTCCATATGCACCCATCATACACCAGCTATACCTCCTCGTAATAAAGAGGAACCCAAAGAACATCTTCAGAAATCAAACATCTCCATATGCACCCATCATACACCAGCTATACCTCCTCGTAATAAGGAGAAACCTGAAGAACGCTTCCAAAAAGGCAACATCTCCATATGCACACATCATATATTATCTATACCTCCTCATAAAAAGGAGGAACCTGTAGAACACTTCCAAAAAGGCAACATCTCCATAAGCACACATCATACATCATCTATACCTCCTCGTTATAAAGAGGAACCCAAAGAACATCTTCAGAAATCAAACATCTCCATATGCACTCATCATACACCAGCTATACCTCGTCGTAATAAGGAGAAACCTGAAGAACACTTCCAAAAAGCCAACATCTCCATATGCACACATCATATATTATCTATACCTCCTCATAAAAAGGAGGAACCTGTAGAACATCTCCAGAAATCCAACATCTCCATATGCACACATCATATGCCATCTATACCTCCTCTTAATAAGAAACCTGAAGAACGCCTCCAAAAAGCAAACATCTCCATATGCACACATCATACACCATCTATTCCCCCCAGTAATAAGGAGGAACGCGAAGAATGCCTCCAAAAATCCATCTCCATATGCACACTTCACACACCATCTATGCCTTCTTGTAATAAGGAGGAACCCAAAGAACGTTTCCAGATATCCAACATCTCCATATGCACAAATCATATGCTATCTATACCTCCTCATAATGAGGAACCCGAAGAATGTCTTCAGAAATCAAACAATTCCATATGCACACATCATACGACATCTATACCTCCTCATAATAAGGAGGAACCCAAAGAACGCCTCCAGAAACCCAACATCTCCATATGCACACATCATATGCCATCTATACCTCCTCGTAATAAGGAGGAACCTGAAAAACATCTTCAGAAATCCAACATCTCTATATGTAACCATCATACGTCATCTATACTTCCTCTTAAAAAGGAGGAATCCGAAGAACATCTCCAGAAATCCAACATCTCCATATGCACACATCATACACCATCTATACCTCCTTGTAATAAGGAGGAACCTGAAGAACATCTCCAGAAGTCCAATATTTTCATATGCACACATTATACACCATCTACACCTCCTTGTAATAAGAAGGAACCCAGCTTAAGCAAGGTAGACCACTTATGCGAAGAACATAACTCATACTTGGACATTACTCCATCAATACATCCAACACTGGTTCATATTAAGGATGAAATAGATAATCTGCCAAGCACTGACGATTCCACTCCCCAAGACAATGACCAGCATACATCTAACAGTATTAAGGAGACTCTTCTTCCATGTGAAGACATCTCTCCTAAAGATCATGTAGAATATGCATATATTCAGATTAAAGAGGAACCTAATTCATTTGAAGATGAAGACTCCATCAGCACAAATGTTTTTACTCCTAGTCGACCAGAAGAAGACCACATCAGCGCTGAAACCGGCAGCAGTTTGTTAACACTAACCAAGAGTCCTTTAGATAGTTCTGTTTTGATGCCTCAGCTTAGGCCAGACATGATAAAAGATATATGTGAGAACTTACAACTGCATGGTATGGCCAGTGCATTGGATCTGAGGACACCTCCTATTATGAGAAGGACGTTGCACAGACTTGTTAACCCTGATATTCAAGGTTCGGCACCTACATACATGAGCAGTGGTGCTGGCGGGACTTCATATATATGTTTTGACTGTGGGAAGTTATACAGTGACTTCTCAAAACTCTCAAAGCACCAGAAAACCCACAACAGGGAGAAGACCTTTCCGTGTTCGGAGTGCGGGAAGTGTTTCATGTGGAATGCTCAGCTGGTCATACACCAGCGCTGTCACACTGGTGAGAAGCCGTATGAATGCTCAGAGTGCGGGAAGCGTTTTCCCGAGAAAGGCAGCTTGATCAGACACCAGCGCACCCACACAGGCGAGAAGCCTTACCATTGCCCTCTGTGTTCAGAGTGCTTTATGAACAGTGCTCAGCTCGTCGTGCATCAGAGGAGCCACACGGGCGAGAAACCGTTTGAGTGTTCCGAGTGCGGCAGGAGTTTCCACTGCAGAACTCAGCTCGTCATTCACGAGAGGGGGCACACCGGGGAAAAGCCATTTGAGTGTTCTGACTGCGGCAAACGCTTTGCTGAGAAGGGCAAGCTAGTGCGGCACCGACGGATCCACACTGACGAGAAACCGTTTGTGTGTACTGAGTGCGGGAAACGTTTTACCGAGAAGGGGATCCTGGGCAAACACCAGAGGTGTCACACTGGCGAAAAGGAATTCCAGTGTTCAGAGTGTGAAAAGCGCTTCAGCAGCAAGATGTCACTGGTTATCCATAAGAGGGGTCACACAGGGGAGAAGCCCTATTCCTGTTCGTTTTGTGGGAAAAGGTACAGTGATCGCTCGTCCCTCATCAAGCACGAGAGGACCCACACAGGAGACAAGATGCTACCTTGCCCCGATTGCGCAAAACTATTCCGAGACAAGTCAACGCTGGTCGTACACCAGAGCATTCACTCGGGGGTGAGGCCATATGCTTGCCTGGAATGCGGCAAATGCTTCAGCGACAGGACCATCCTCGTGAAACACCAGAAACTCCACCTGCGTGAGAGCCAGGCCATCTGCCCGCAGTGCGGCAAGAGCTTCTGTGATGAGAGGACGCTTCTCCGCCACCAGAAGACCCACACGGGCGAGAAGGAGTTTATGTGCTGCGAATGCGGTAAACATTTCAGAGACAAGTCGACGCTTATCATCCACGAGCGCCTCCATACAGGAGAGCGACCTTACATTTGCCCCGAGTGCGGGAAGGGCTACAGCAACACGTCAGCCCTCGCTAAGCATAAGAAGTCACACACCGGGGATAAGCCGTATGTGTGTGCCAAATGTGGGAAATGTTTCACGGACAAGTCAGCTCTCATCATACACCAGCGCCTTCACACTGGAGAAAAGCCTTTCCCATGCCCCATGTGTGGCAAATGCTACAGTGATAAGTCCTCCCTCGCCAAACATAAGAAGACGCACCTGAGAGACCTGCACGGCATAGGGCAAACCATAGGAATGTGTCCAGTATAACAGTAGACTTCCAAGGTGCCCTGCCAAACCTTCGAAAAACGCGGTGGGGACTTTGATTTTGCCTCATGACATCCAGCTTCCCCAAGAAAGGGCTCTTTCTATTTAAATATATGCAGATGACTTAGAACAGTTTGATGCCAGAAGTCACATTTTGGGCACAGAAGCTGCAGACCAGATCAAGATATATCCTTGGTCCTTTTTTGCACACATACTGTATATGTTGACCTTATCATCTTATGTCATTGCTTTGTATATAGCCATTGCATACAGACACAACGCCTTTCATGTTACCTCCCTACTTTCTTCTTTATGGGTGCGGGACTGTAAATTGGGTATTTTACTTTAATATTTTAGTTTTTGTATGGTATTTTATCCTCACTACATGTGGCAGTTGCCTAAATGTACATTAAAGGGTTGTTATGTTTTTTTTTTTTATGACATTGTGTCATATTTTTCAATTGTAATTTAAAGCGTATCTAAAGCCAAAATTTTTGGTTTGAATCTGTTTCAGGTTCTCATTGCTTCCTTTGTCACTGCTGGGGAGATTTGACAAAAAGTGATGGGGGATCCAAAATTTTACAAGAGGTAAGCAGAAACTCCTCCAATTGGAACGCCTGTTTCGGTGACAAGTGTCCCTTATATTGGAAAGATTTCCTTTCAATTCCTGTTGAATCAAGGGAAGTCACCAATGGGATACAGACCACAAAAAAAATAAAAATCTTGCAAAGGTTTTAACCATCCCCAGCACTTCACAAAAGAAAATAAATTGGCTATAGATACAATTTAATAGCAACATCTACCAACAGTGGTTTCCTAGTATATGTACATATAATATATATATAAAATATAATCTATATATTTATGGGTTGGAAGCCCAAATAGCAACTAGAAATGATGGACCCAGCTTGGGTACTTTGGCACTCTACAAGTTTAGATGCAAGAACTGGTTGTGTTGGCCCATTGGGTTAAATTTTGTTGGTAGAAGAGCCCAACCAGCAATTAGAAATTACAGACCCAACTTGGGTACTTTGGTGTTGTACAGATTTAGGCGCAAGGGCTGGTTGTGTTGGCCCCTTGGGCTATATTTTGTTAGTACAACAAGAGCCCAACCAGCAACTTGAAATGATGGACCCAACTTGGGTACTTAGGAGCTCTACAAGCTTAGACATCAGGACTGGTTGTTGTTCATACAACACACGCCCAACCAGTAACTAAAAATGATGTATCCAGCTTGGGTAATGTGGAGTTCTCTAATGCCGCGTACACACAAGCGAATTGTCTGGTGTACTTAGTCCGCCGAAACGCATTTCAGCGGACAATTCAATTGTGTGTGGGCTTCAGCGGACTTTTCCAGCGTAAAGTCCGGCGGACTTATAAAGTAGTTTTGCACTCCAATCTTTCCGTCGGACTTGGGTTTCAGCGGACAATACGTTCGTGAGTATGCTAGTCCGGCGGACTAAGAATGACGCATGCTCAGAAGCAAGTACGAAAAAAGGAAGCTATTGGCTACTGGCTATTGAACTTTCTTTTTCTAGTCCCATCGTACGTGCTGTACGTCATCGCGCTAGCAAACGCCGGACTTTCTGTGTGTCCGTGTGTGGCCAGTTCCGTTCGGTAGAAAGTCAGCCGGACTATCCGCCGGATTGTTTGCCGGACTCAGTACGCCGGACAATTCGCTCGTGTGTACGCGGCATAAGATGCAAAGACTGGTTGTATTGATCTATTGGGCTAACCAACAACTATAAATGATTGATTGATTGGGTATTTTTGAGCTCTACAGGTTTAGATGCAAGGACTGGTTGTGTTGGCCCCTTATGCAACACAACAAACAAATTTAGCCCAACAATAGCCCAACCAGCTACTAGAAATAATGGACCCAGCTTGGGTACTTCAGAGCGTTACAGGTCTAGACATAAGGAATGGTTGTGTCTGGCCATTGTGCTAACTTTTGTTCGTACAACATAAGCCCAACCATCAACTAGAAATGATGGACCCAGCTTGGGTACTTCAGAGTTCTACAGATTTAGACACCAGGACTGGCTGTGTCTACCCATTGGGCCAAATCTTACTCATACAAGAAGAGCCCAACCAGCAATTAGAATTAATGGACCCAGCTTGGGTACTTTGGAGTTCTATAGGTTTGGCCACTGGGACTGGCTGTGGTGGCCCAGTTGCAACTAGTGATGATAGACCCAGCCTATGTACTTCAGAACTCTACAGGTTTGGACAACAGGACTAAATGTGTTGGTCCAGTGGCCTACATTCTATGGTTGCACTATTTTGCCTACAATGGTAATTGGCTCTTTTGATCAAATGTAATAGTTAGAGATTTACTGTATGTCCATTGAATCTCACAACAGATCCATGACAAGTGAAATCTGTTGCTCCTACAAAGGTGTGTACCCCCGTTATATATTTTTAATACCCCATAAAAACAGTTTTAAGGGAAAAAACATTCTCTGCGGACCAACAAGACAAAGCTGGTGCTTTGGTCTAAGTATACCTGTAACATTACGAATGATGGCACAAAGTATTAGTCAGAGCAGGGTGTGTTGTGGTAATCATATCAGTTGCATGCCTCTAGACTGCTACAAATTGGTCCAAGCAACTTCTAGATCCAGACAGCCAAACACTCAATCTTCTTCTGCTAGGTGTCAAACCTAAGAGATAGAACAGCAAACATCAAAAAAACCTGATAACGGGTGGCATATGAGCAGAAGTCGGAAACCACTCATACTGGGACTACGAAGAGCTAGGAGAGGTCTCATAATTGTGATCTACAGTCAGGAACGTTCTTTTTTCCAGAATAGAATCTTTAGGCTGGGTTCAGACTGGAGAATGCAGCAGCTCACAGCAGGAGTCCAGTGCGTCTCCATTCACTGTTTAAGGTCCAATTTCAGCCCAAATTTTGGGCTGAATTCAGACCTGAAACGGACCAAAAGACGCACAGGGCTCTGGTGCAATTCGCACCGGAGCCGTTGTGGAGATGTGTGAACCGGCTTCATGGAGAACCAGTCACAATCTCCTGCTATGTGAATTGGACGTGAAAAAATCTGCATCTAATTCGCAATAGTGTGAACCCAGTGTCAAATTTGAGTTTTAAATTTTTTTTTGTGTAATTCAGTTCAGCTTCAAAGGGAAACTAAAATGCTTTTGGGTCAATTTATTCCCGCAGTCTTTGTTATAACAACATTTATTGCAGGATGAAATTCGTAAACATAGATTTCCATACCAGTATAGATTATCCAAAGCAGTGTTTCTCATCCGGGATGCCGTTTGGAGTCCCCCGGGGTTCCGCAAGCAAGGGACCCAGTTTGCCCTAAATCAGTATCATGAGTTGAAATGGTGCTGGCAAGCCAGCCACCAGCAGCATAGCAACTAATGACGCTCTAGGGCAGTATGCATGGTGCCATCTGTTGCTATGGGGTTGGCAGGTGACCCAACTCGTGAAGCTGATCCAGGACAGGTGGCATGCAGGTCTGCCCTCAGAATTTAGCAGAGGTTGTAAGTCTGACTTTTTCAGACCTGCTCCTGCTACCGCCCTGTGCCATGCTTCTGGAGTGAAAAGGTTGGGGACTGTGTATCGAGGAGCTCTGTGATTTGGTTGGGCTTTGTGATAGAGGGACTCTGATATGATGAGAAGACTTGGTGATGGGACTTTAACATATAGGGAGGGCTCTGACATATAAGGGGGACTCTTACATGATGATGATGATGACTTTGCCGTATGGGGGGACTCTCAAGTGATGGTGAGACCTCTGATGTGAAGGGGGGCTTCTGACGTGAAGTTAATTTCATAAAGGCGGTCGTGTGCATCATCCCAGGCTCAGGCTTCCCATTAATAAGTAACATTTATATTTTAGACTGGGCTGCCTTTAGGATTTTGCTTACCCTTTAAAGGGTGCCACATCTAAGAAAAGGAAACGCTGTTCTAAAGACAGCACAACAGAAGCTGTTTGCCTTTAGATTGTCTCTTACTGAATCTCTCTAGAGCCGTCCAAATGCAGGGGGAGAAGTCACTGTTCAGAGTTGCTCAGTGTCTGTGTGTAAAAGTCAGCTTGAGCTATTGAGGTGTAATAAACAATTAAAGTGGTGTTGCGATAAAAAAAAAAAAAAAAAGTCAGGAGCTACAAATACTAGAGCTGCTGACTTTTAATAATCTTATCTGTCCCAGGGTCCAGCGATGTGGGGGATCGAAGCCCCGCTCATCTCCCCCTCCATTTGGCGGCGCATTGTAACTGTGGGCGCCCGGCTCTGGCTTCACAGCCGGGCACACACTGCGCATGCGCACTGCGCCGTGATTGGCTGCGCAATCATCTGGGACCTGTCACGTGTCCCAGATGATTTACAAGAGGGAGGGGGCAGAGCTGAGCCCTTCCTGCGCTGAGGGGAAGTGACGTCATAAGCCCAGGCACTGAAGGAGGCAGACTACGAGGGACCCCCTAGCAACAGCCATTTAGAGGTGAATAAAAAAACAATTTTTCCAAATGGCTTTTTTTTTATTTTTTTTAGGAACATTCATGAATTATTATTTTTTTGGGTGCTACTCCACTTTAAATTTTTCTGCAAAAGAAGAAAATTAGTCTTAATAATAATAATAATAATGGGCACAGAAAAGTTTACAGCCTGGGAACTCAACACAGGGATGGTGGGAACCACTCATAATGGATACAGCAGTTGTACAGACCCGAGAACTCGGCACAGGGATGGTGGGAACCACTCATAATGGGCACAGCAGGTATACAGACCCAGGAACTCAGCACAGGGATGGTGAGAACCACTCATAATGGGCACAGAAAAGTGTACAGCCCGGGAACTCAACACAGGGATGGTGGGAACCCCTCATAATGGGCACAGCAGGTGTACAGACCCAGGAACACAGGATAGGGATGGTGGGGACCCCTCATAATAGGCACAGAAAAGTATACAGCTCAGGAACTCAACACAGGGATGGTGGGAACCCCTCATAATGGGCACAGCAGGTGTACAGACCTGGAAACTCAGCACAGGGATAGTGGGAACCCCTAATAATGGGTACGGCAGGTGTACAGATCTGGGAACTAAGAAAAGGGATGGTGGGAACCCCTCATAATGAGCATAGCAGGTGTGCAGAGATGGGAAGTCAGTGTTGAGATGGTGGGAACTCAACACAGGGATGGTGGGAACCCCTCATAATGGGCACAGCAGGTGTACTGATTTGGGAACTCAGCACATACATACAAGGGAGTTTAGGACAATCGCTGTGACTCTGAAGTTGCTGGAGAGAGGCAGAAGAGGGAAAAAGTTATGGGCTCCTTGCACATTATATAAAATGGTGATAAAAGCAGATTTTATTACATCAGATAGTGAACAGCACATAATATACAATATTCTACATGAGATTTAATATATAGAGATGTACATTGAATTCTAGAGGGATCACAAACCTCCTTTCTGTCTCCAATCAGAACAAAACTCTCTTTGTGCAACCATCATGAGATGATAGACCAAGATAGAGGAGACTGGGGGCAGGGGGGTAAATCCAGACAACCTGTACATAGCATCCCTGGTGGGTATTATACCTACTTGGCCACAATACTGGGTGTGACATATGAAGACTAAAAACTGGAGATATTGGGTGCATGCACGGTGCAGATACCAACACACCTGCACTCTGGCAGGTCACGTTCCACCCATGAAGATGAATCAAAAGTTATATAATTATTGTACTGACTTCTTTCATGTGAATCCTCTGATGTCTATCAATACCGGATTTCTGCGCAAAACCCTTGCCGCAATAGAGGCAGGAGTACGGCCGCTCGCCAGTGTGGATCCTGAGGTGCTTGACGAGAGTTGACCGGTGGGTAAACCGCTTCTCGCACTCGGTGCATGGGTACGGCTTCTCACCAGTGTGTGACCTGTAGTGCACAACGAGGTTGGACTTGTTGGTGAAGCATTTGCCGCACTCAGAGCACTGGTACTCACAGTTCCCGGCGTGAATGCTCTCGTGGTGGAACAGGTAGCACCTCCGGCTAAAGCGTTTTCCACACTCGGAGCAGGCAAACCTCTTCGCCCTGCTCTTACCCTCGCTAAGCTGACCTAGCTCTGGCTTTAGCGTGAGGAATTTCTGACACTCGCAGCAAGTAAATGGCTCGACGTCTGTGCTCGTCTTTTGAGGTCCACCAAAGATGTGCTGTAGAACAAAAGTCTTCCCGCATTCTGAACATGGATATAATTTATTTTTGTCCGTGTATGCTGCATGAAGTGTCTTGGTATTTGTAGTGTCTGGAGAAACCTCATCAGGGCTAGAAGGTTCTGGGGTTCCATCGCCACTGGAATGTTCTGGTTGGTTATGTATGAGAACAGTGTCTGAAGTTCTAGTAGACGAACCCTCAGGATCTAGAAGTCCATGAAGTCCTGGAAGAATATCTATGGTATTTTCCATGGTAGAGTCTTGTCTGAGGTTGGTAACTTCTAGGTCACAGTGTGGAGATGAAACAAGGGATTCAACCATGGTTTTCCTGACATCGTGTCCATCTGCTGGGGGTGAACACAACATATATGAGGACGGAGATCTTCCATTGAAAAAGATCTTCAGATACATAGGGTTTGGAGGGCAGAACGTTTGAGCTACAAGCCACCTATCGATGCTGGAAGTCTATTATAAGTATGGCAAATCTCAGATGGATTTATTCAAATGCGGCCAAGTTTAATACACAAAGTAGACCTATTTACCCTACAAGCTCCCTTAAAGTGGAACTTCACTCTCTCAATCAACATTGACTATTTTTAATCATTGTGCTGCTAGCATTAGTAGATAGGAAAGTATATCATATTTACTTGTTTTGAGCTTTTTTTTTTACATTTCTACTGTTACTTCCTGGTTTCCATGCCTAGGCCAATGATACACCCCAGGAGTCTTTAGAAGGGGAGGAGGGGTTTTCTCAGATAAGCACACCTGCATGCCTGAGCTAAGGGCGGATGGACTCCAGGAATTAAATGCTACATGAATCACCTGCCCTTACTTAAAATAGCCACAGCCAGAAATGCTAGGAGGGTGTTTTTTAATTGATTTCTCAGCAAAATAAAGCATGCAGACATGGATGGATGGGGAAGTTTGCTTTAATTATTAAAACTGAATTAAATAATGTTTTTGGTTTGTGGTGCTCAGATGCAGTGTAATTCCACTTTAAACACATGGATTCACAATATATTGCTAACTCTTGGTTGCATTGCCATTGGCTGAACTAAACCTTGTCAATATTTAACATTTTGGATTGAGAACAAGGTAAACTCTTATTTAGATTACGGACAAAAACACCCAGGGACATTGCCTGGAATGATAGCAGGGATATCTCACCACTAAGAGAAATAAGAAACTCAAGGCATGGAGCCCACCAGGCTCCATCTGAAACTGGAATATCAATTTTGATTAGACTTTTCTATTTGGCTCAAAAACTTAGCTTTGAGGAATTACTCTCGGGAATCCAACTCTACAGTCTAAAGCAGGGTTTCTCAACCAGGGTTCCATGGAACCTTAGGGTTCCTCCAGAGGTTTCCAGGGGTTCCTTGAGCAATGAGCAATTTCTGTCTCTGAGATAAGTTCCCACTGACATTAATTACCTTTTTAGCAATCTGTAAGGGGGTAATTATTCCCAATGTCCACAAGTCTAGGGAAAATTCTTCCCACTGACCATCACACTAATGTATCATGAGTTGTAGATATAGTGATTTTTAGCAGGGGTTCCCTGAGACCAGAATGTTGCTTCAAGGGTTCCTCTGTGTTGAGAAAGGCTGCTCCAAAGGATGCTAATCTGTGTTACCATTTCCCCCATGACAATTTTCAGCTTGATCTGAAATGTCAGCCAGTGCTGACATGGAGGCCAGATATAGCTCACTGATAATCATGGCACCCAAGACATTCTAGAATTTCTAAAGCAAAAACAAATGGCTGACTTGTTACAAACTTTGCAATAGAAATCAGTGAGCTGTGTAGTCATCATTCTGTTGGTAACATAATCTGCCTTCATCAACCAGATCTAAGGCAAGATGAAGGACTAAGAGCCTTGGAGGCTATAAAAAAGAACTAAAAACCTTATGAAAAAGGCTCATTTCCACTTGAGGAATGTCCCACAAGGTACCCAAAAATAACTAGAGCCCATCTGAGGAACAAAAGGCTTGAACTATGGACGAGGCAGTCTTTCTAGTACTCCAACTGGACAATGTCTCAAAAGCAAAATGTTGAGGACATCCAAGGTTCCAGAGAGGCTATAAAAAAGAACTAAATCTCTTATGGAAAAAGCTAATTTCCACATGAGGCAATGTCTCACAAGGTACCCAAAACCCAATAGAGTCCGTCTGAGGAACAAAAGGCTCGAACTTGAGGAATGTCCACTTGAGGAACGAACTATGGCCAAGGCAGTTTTCCTAGCACTGACATTGGACCATGCCTCCAAGGAAAAATGGTGAGGACATCCAAAGGCCTGAGAGGCTACAAAGGGAACTAAAACCCACTATGGAAAAAGCTAATTTCCACTTGAGGAATGTTCCACAAGGTACCCAAAAATAAGTAGTCTGTCTAAGGAACAAAAGGTTCGAATTATGGATGAGGCAAACTAAAGCCCTTAAGGCAAAGACTCATTTTCACTTGGAAAAAGGCCCACAAGGTACCCAAAATAGAGTCCACCTGAGGAATGAAAGTTTCCAACTATGGCTGAGGCAGTCTTTCTAGTACTGACATTGGACAATGCCTCAAAGGAAAAATGTTGAACACATCCAAGGGCCTGAGAGGCTATAAAAAGTAACTAAAACCCTTATGGCAAAGGCTCATTTCCACTTAGGAAATGTCTCACAAGGTACCCAAAACAGAGTCCGTTTGAGGAACGAAAGGTTCAAACTATAGCCAAGGAAGTCCTTTTAGTACTGACATTGGACAATGACTCTTGGAACAAATGCTAGGAGGGGCGACTTCATCCACACGAAAAGGGATTTCCCCACAGTACCAACTTGTGGGATATTACTATTACCCTATGGGTTGTTCCTGAAGTGGAAATGCAACTACAAAGAAAGAAAAGAGACGGATGTAAAGACAGAATGGAGAGATTCCGGATCACATCTGTATTTAGCGTTTACTGTTCACCTGTGCTGATCTCTGAAGGGTTTTCCTCTTCCATACATTGCTCACCATCCTTCATATTTATCTCTTCTTCCTCAATGTCTTCTACTTTAATATTTATAAGGATTTCTCCCTAGAAGGAGACAGCGGAGTTTAGCCTTCCTTTACAAGGAAGATTACTATTACAAAACATCTACAGGGCTTCTCAGCAAATCTTGTCATATATCAACATATCTTCACACCATCATATCTTCAACCTCATGCTCAACATATCTTCTCATCAATGTGTTGGAAGATCATTAGTTTTGCCTACCTCATATTGGTGAGGGATGGTGGGATCTTCCTGTGTGGAATCCCGGGAATACAGAGGACGGGGACATCTCTCTGGTGGGTTCCCATTACTGGATCCATCTGTAGGAAACACACACTCTGACTGAATACATTGTTTCTATGTGTTTATCAGATGATGGGGGATCTAGGTGGACCCTCCGTACTGCTCTCTCCTTTACAATAAAGTCTCCTCTTACCCGGTGATGTGAGGGGCGGCTGATCCTCCATCATGATGTCCTTGTAGAGATCCTTGTGTCCTTCTAAATACTCCCACTCCTCCATGGAGAAATAGACAGTGACATCCTGACACCTTATAGGAACCTGACACACACAATGATACAGTCACCATCCAGACACATCCCTTGTCTGTTACTGGATAATGTCCCAGAATTCCCGGCACCGCTTACCTCTCTAGATAGCAGCTCAGCGATCTTCTTGGTGGCTTCTAGAATCTTCTCCCCGTTTTTCTTTTCGGGTATCAAAAGGGAAGGCATCGTGATGGTCACACGATCACCAGATTTCACATTGGGGAAACTCTGCATTAATGCAACAACAATATTATGTTAGTAAGTGTGAGGTCATGTGACCTCCCAGAATCCTCGCCTGTCTGGTCAGCTCTGTGCTTTATTAGAGATAAGAGTGATGTCATGTGACATCCCAGAATCCTCCTTACCTCTCCGGTCAGGTCTGTGTTTTATTAATAGAGATAAGAGTGATGTCATGTGACCTCCCAGAATCCTCCTAACCTCTCCGGTCAGGTCTGTGTTTTATTAATAGAGATAAGAGTGATGTCATGTGACCTCCCAGAATCCTCCTAACCTCTCCGGTCAGGTCTGTGTTTTATTAATAAAGATAAGAGTGATGTCATGTGACCTCCCAGAATCCTCCTCACCTCTCCGGTCAGGTCTGTGTTTTATTAATAGAGATAAGAGTGATGTCATGTGACCTCCCAGAATCCTCCTCACCTCTCCAGTCAGCAGGTAGATGATCTCCAGGGTGAGGTCAAATATCCTCTTGGTTATCTGGTTCCTGTCCATCTTCGTTGGGTTAGTTGGGGAGACCAAAGTGGTGAAATGATGTCATGTACTTTGCAAGGCACTGGAATGATATATAACATTGGCAACAATAACCAAGCTGTATAAGCATTAAGCATTAGGAGCTCATCCCACCCCCTTTAATCTGGAGGAATATTATGGCACTTTTTTGGTTTCCACCAAAACCACATCTAATAACATCAAAAGGGTTCCATCTCCCTTTCACTCCCCTCCACCTGGTTTATATATCTTGCCTTCCATTGTATCCATTTCACAAGACCTTCCACCATACCCTAGTTCACCAAAACATCCTTTCTACGTTTTGCATATTTCTAACAAGGGATTTTGGTTTCCCTATATCCCTAACCAGGGATTTTGGTTTCCACCATAACCACATCTAATAATATCAAAAGGGTTCCACCTCCCTTTCATTCTCCTCCACCTGGTTTATACATCTTGCCTTCCATTGGATAAGTTTCACAAGACCTTCCACCATTCCCTAGTTCACCAAAACATCCTTTCTACGTTGTACATGACATAACCTTAACAAGGGTCTTCTTCATATTCCCATTCACAGCCACCAACAAAACTGATGTAGGATGCCTTACTTCCAGCCTTGATATGACCGCTGGTGTCCAGCACACCTTACTTTAACATGCCGATCTCTAACGCAGTCCTATGCTCCCTACATCCAGACCAGTCATATTTGTTTCCAATTCCCGGCAACACCGATTAGCCTTTTAAATTCCCTGATGGCCTGCCTGTAGGGTTCAGTGACCATGATGTACACAACTTCCAAACTCCCCCAGATCAGGTCAAGGACAGAAAATAAGTGGAAATCCAAAGTGGCAAGAGTGAGGATGATCACAGTAATAATGATGTTGGTGATGATAATAAATTAATATTAATAATAACGACAACAATAATATCAGATCTCTAAGTTCATGCAGATGATGTCAAATGCTACATAAATGAGTAAAACGCAATAAATCAGGGATGTAACCTCTTGCAGGAGCTTCTCATTTTTCAGACTCTGCACAGCAGCCTAGCACAGGACAAAGCAGGAAGCAGAGAATTCTGGGAGGCAAACCTGCACATAACAAACTGTCCTGATTTCGGACTACAAGAAAATGGCCACCAACTTGTGAATGGCAGCGTTGTAATACCTGTACTTTCCCGAGTTTGATGTGAGGGGGCAGGGAAACAGCCACGGTGTTATGTTGTATCTGTCTTTCCCTTGTTCCTGGGGGAGGATAATGAAACACCCCCAGAGTCACCTGTGGGCTACATAAAAATGGCCACAATCCATCCCTGCACTGAAGACACATTTCTCTGCAGCCTTCAGTAGCAGTTGTCTCCTACTATATCCATGTCTGGGATTGGCTAGATGGTGGAGATTCACGAGTGTTAGGTGGCCATTACAAGTGTGGGCAGAGAGAAAGGTTTGTCAGATTTGGCGACCCGTCAGAACAAGGGCATGCCTGATAAAGCAGCCATAATAAGGGCGTGAATTCTGAAGATTGCAGGTTGGATGAGGACACAAAACTGCATTGTCTTCAAAGGACGAAACCCATGCTGTGTTTGGAAGATGCCACCTTATGCTGACCACACACACACACACACGCAACAACGACTTGAAGACCGAGCCAATACTGATACTTCTTTCCTACATGTAAAAATCAGCATTTTTAATTTTTTTTGTAAAATTCGTTTAGATGCAGCATTCGCTATTTCACATCATTCGTAACTTTGGATAAATTCATATTCATTACGTTCACTAACAGCCAAATTTGAAAAGGGAATTCCAATACCTATAATTTAATAGTTAGTAATAGTTACGTTATTATTAGTTACTTATTTCAGATTTTGGAATTTACGACTATTCGTAAAAATTTGTTAACCGGGTTTTCGTTAACTTGGACAAAAATTTTAATAATGGTAGAAATAAGAAAATACCACAATGGTGTGAAATCAAGAAAGAGACACAATAAATGAACGTAAAGTCTTAAATAAAGTCTTTCAAAAGTGTTCGCTGAAGTGGTTAAAAAAAAAAAGATGAAAAACAAAAACGGGTGTTTGTGAATTCGGATATTAACGAATTTGTCAAAATGTGTTAAAAAAACATCACTCCAGTTTAGCCACTTCAATCTCGCGGCGTTCCGGCACTTTGCGGGGGCTGAAGTGGTTAAAGTATACCTGAAGGCAATTTTTTTTTTCTTTCAGTTTTGGTTAAAGTGGAGAGGGATTAGAGCCCCTGTCGGGTTTTTATTGCTGTCTGTGTCACAGATAGGGAGATTCACCCTCTCTATTTGTCCTGATGATTGGGTTAACACTGAAAGTGAAAGTAAAAGAAAATCCCCTCCAGAGTAGGGTGCCCACGTGTCCCAGATTGCCCGCAATTCGCATTTGTGTCCCTGGCACCTTCATTCTGGGACAATACAGTGTCCCGGAATGAAATGAGGACACATAGCCACCCTAATAGAAGATTGCTAAACTGGTTGCTAGGGCCACCCCGCCTGCTGTCTAGCAACCAGTGATGTCACGTTCGCAGAGTATTAGAGCAAGGCAGAGGGGAGCAAGGCCTTTACCCAGTGCTGCTCTTTAAGGGTGAGCAAATGGAACCCGATTGGAGAAGGTCAGATGGCAAGTCGGAGCACTGGGGCTGGGGGCAGTACAGTAATAAATGAGGCTGACAAAGTGGAGCCCTGCCCTGGGGGGAAATAAAAAATGAGGCTGACAAGTGGAGGGGGCAATAAAAAAAATGAGGCTGACAAGTGGGGGGCAATTAAAAAATGAGGCTGACAAGTGGGGGGGGGGTGGGCAATAAAAAATGAGGCTGACAAGTGGGGACAATAAAAAATGAGGCTGACAAGTGGGGGGGGGGGGGGCAATAAAATATTAGGCTGATAAGTGGGGGGGAAATAAAAAAAATGAGGCTGACAAGTGGGGGCAATAAAAAATGAGGCTGACAAGTGGGGGGGCAATAAAAAAAATGAGGCTGACAAGTGGGGGCAATAAAAAATGAAGCTAACAAGTGGGGGCAATAAAAAATATATATGTAGAGAATATATACCACCTGTCTAAACTGGTAACCACGGTTTGCTTTTGCTGGGGGGGGGGTTGGTTGACTTCGTCCCTGAATGGCAGTTTGGAAATGTGGTCACCCTAACCCAGAGACTGTCCCCCCTGTGCACTGTTGTGACTGCACTGCCTCCAGTTACCCCGGTGTCACCTGTTCCCATCTCACCGGTATTGACCTCAGCCCTGTAACGAATCAGGGCTGAGGCTTGCCCCGATCTTCAGCCTGTCCCTGTTTCCCGTATTGCTTGTCCTTTCTGTACCGTTTCTTTTCCAGGTCAACACACGCCTGTATGGGTGTGTCTGAGGACCGCAGCCCGTGAGCCATCCTCTAGCATTATCCTTTGTGGGTTGTAGTATGTAAATACCAGTAAGCTCCTTCAACTCTGCCTCCCAACCCATCTTAGGGCTCACACCCTCATGTACCTGCAGACAGCATGGTGGGCCCACAAGCAGAAGTCAAAATGAGGACAGAAATGCTTATCTGCATACACTTCATGGCCAAGAGTTTGTAGACACCTGACCATCACACCCATATGAGCTAGTTGGATATCCCATTCCAAAATCGTGACCATTAATATCGAGCCTCCCTCTTTCTTTGCAGCAATAGCATCCTCCACTTTTCTGAGAAGGCTTTCCATAAGATTTTGGATTGGGTCCAATTTTGCCCATTCGGGTAAAACTGTATCTGTGAGGTCAGGACCTGATGTTGGGTGAGAAGATCTGGCTCGCAGGCCATCATTCCAAAGGTGTTCAGTAGGGTTGAGGTCAAGGCTTCTGTCCTGGTCACTTGAGTTCCTCCACACTAGGCCTTTATGGCGTTGGCTTCGTACTGAGCGGCACAGTCATGATTGAACAAAAAAGGGCCTTCCGTAATCGGATAAGCACAATTGTCTAAACATCTTTTTATGATGTAGAATTTACAGTAGCCTTCACTGGAAACCCCTGAACTCCTATGATCAATGTTTGCATGCTCTGAAATTCTGAGGCTCCATTCACACTTGTGCGACTTGTCATGCAACTTTGGACATCAATGACAAGTAGCTCCCCTTGTTTTCCAATGATAACCATTCGTATACACTTTATTACCAAAAGTATTGGGACACCTGCCTTTATACGCACATGAAATTTAATGGCATCCCAGTCTTGGTCCGTAGGGTTCAACGTTGAGCTGGCCCACCCTTTGCAGCTATAACAGCTTCAACTCTTCTGGGAAGGCCACCCACAAGGTTTAGGAGTGTGTCTATGGGAATGTTTCACCTTTCTTCCAGAAGCGCATTTGTGAGGTCAGGCACTGATGTTGGACGAGAAGTCCTGGCTCGCAGTCTCCTCTATAATTCATCCCAAATGTGTTCTATCGGGTTGAGGTCAGGACTCTGTGCAGGCCAGTCAAGTTCCTGCACCCCAAACTCGCTCATCCTGGATCTTGCTTTGTGCACTGGTGCGCAGTCATGTTGGAACAGGAAGGGGCCATCCCCAAACTGCTCCCACAAAGTTGGGAGCAAGAAATTGTCCAAAATGTCTTGGTATGCTGAAGCCTTAAGAGTTGCCTTCACTGGAACTAAGGGGTCAAGCCCAACCCCTGAAAAACAACCCCACACCATAATCCCCCCCTCCATCAAATTATTAGAACCAGTGCACAAAGCAAGGTCCATAAAGACTTGAATGAGTGGGTTTGGGGTGCAGGAACTTGACTGGCCTGCACAGAGTCCTGACCTCAACCCGATAGAACACCTTTGGGGTAAATTAGAGCGGAGACTGTGAGCCAGTATGATCTATTGTTGCTGAGTGGGAATCTACTGTTGCTGGGGGGGAAGAGTTATTGTTACTGGGAAACCTAATGTTTCTGGGGGGCAAGTATCATTGCTGGGGAGCATCTATTGTTACTGGTGGGGGGGATGTTACCAGGAAACCTAATGTTTCGGGGGGGGGGGGGTATCATTGCAGAGGAAACCTAATTAAAAATTTTCTGGGGGGGGGGGTTGTTACCGGGAAACCTAATGTTTCTGGTGGGGGGAAGTATCATTGCTGGGGAGGATCTATTGTTCTTGGGGGGTTTGTTACCAGGCAACCTAATGTTTCTAGTGGGGGGTATCATTGCTGGGGAGGATCTATTGTTCAGGGGGGGGGTTGTTACTAGGAAACCTAATGGTTCTGGGGGGAGGGTGTTATCGAGAAACTTAATGTTTCTGGGGGGGGGGGGATCATTGCTGAGGAGGGTCTATTTTCCGGGGGGGGGGGGGTTGTTACCGGTAAACGTAATGTTTCTGGGGGGGGGGGAGTTTCATTGCTGGGGAGTATCTATTGTTCCTGGGGGCGTTGTTACTGGGAAACCTAATGTTTCTAGTGGGGGGGGAGCATCATTGCTGGGGAGGATCTACTGTTGGGGGGGGGAGGGGGTTGTTACTAGGAGACCTAATGGTTCTGGGGGGGGGGGTTGCTACTGGGAAACTTAATGTTTGGGGGGGGGGGGTGTTTGGTATCATTGCTGAGGAGGATCTATTGTTCCTGGGGGGGGGGTGTTACTGGGAAACCTAATGTTTCTGGGGGGAGGGGTATCATTTCTGGGGGGGGGGATCTATTGTTCCGGGGGGGGGGGGGTTGTTACCAGGAAACCTAATGTTTCTGGGGGGGGGATTATCATTGCTGGGGAAGATCTATTGTTCCTGGGGGGTTTGTTACCAGGCAACCTAATGTTTCTAGTGGGTGGGGGGGGTATCATTGCTGGGGAGGGTTGTTACTGGGAAACCTAATGTTGGGGGGGCATCATTGCTGGGGAGGATCTATTTTTGCTGGGAAATCTATTGTTCTTGGGGGTGGGGTGGGGAATAGAGTACGAGAAAGAAAAGATAAAGGAAAGGGTGCAAGCTTTGGCGAATACACAGAAGAGTTGAAGGCAAGGACTGGGTCAGAGTTCCGGTAGAATTTTATTACATGTTTAGTTCCCGGATAACACATCTATACAATAAATATAGACAATTTCCTAATTCATCTCAAATTGTGCAGAGTTTTCTCTGTATCAGATACTTTCCCAGCCAAGAGCCAAGCTGGCCGATTTAACCAATGAGCACCATGTGGACTCGCCTATCTCCACCACAGCTTTCCAGTCCTATTTCATGTCCACCTTAGTGCCAGGAAATTTCGTGGACCCGCTGACGCCTTGCCAGCTTCCCTTCCTCCGAGAAGCACTTGCCGGATTCCGAGCAGGACCGATTCCTCTGATGTTTGTTCAGCTGAGCGATCGAAGTAAATCGCCTCCCACACTGAGGGCACGAGAAAGGCTTTTCCCCCGTGTGAGTCCTCTGGTGGTCGAGCAGGTGAGAGCGGCTCGTGTACCGCTTCCCACATTCTGCGCAGGAGAGGGTGCGTTCTCCGGTATGGGCCTTCCTCTGGTGCTTGTCGAGATCGGACTTCCACGTGAAACACTCGCCACATTCCGGACACGAGAGCGACTTCCTGCCGGTGTGCACCTTCTGGTGTTTCAGAAGTACGGTCTTCCAGGAGAAGCTCTTCCCGCACTCCAGGCACGAGAAGGGCTTCTCCCCCGTGTGGACTCTCTGATGCTGAACCAGCTCCGACTTCCAAGTGTAACTTTTGCCGCACACTGAGCAGGGATGCGGTTTGGCGTCCGAGTGGCTTTTATAATGGCGGTGAAGGCCGCGCTTATCTGCAAAACATTTGCCGCACTCGCCACACGTATAAGGCTTTTCCATGGAGTGAGTACTCCGATGCGTAACAAGCTCCGATTCCCACATAAAACATTTCCCGCAATCCGTGCAGGGAAACTGTTTCTCTGCTATGTGAGTTCTGTGATGCATAACGAGCTCCGACTCATATCTAAAACAATTTCCGCACTCGGGACATGAAAATGGCTTCTCCGCCACGTGACGTTTGCGGTGGATTTTAAGAGCTGAATTCTGTGAAAAGCCTTTACCGCACTCGGGACAAAAAAAATTCTTAACACTTTGATGAGTTCCGTTACGCCTGTCCATGTCTGAGTGATAAGCTTCCTCAGCATAGCACAGATTAGGTAACATATATGAAAGTCCTTCGTGGACATTTGGGGTCACCAGCTTTTCTGACGGAGAATCTCGAATGATTGTCTCAGCTTCGGTGTCATATTTCGGGAATAAATCCAGAAGATCCTCTGACGTCACTTCCCTGACCGTGACACCTGTTGGAAGCGAAGGCATGATTACACAAATCTGTAGGGAACCTTTCATACTAATAGCTCTGGGGTGCCCCCCCAGAAATACTCAAGGGGTGACTATGCTTCAGAACCATAAGAGAAAGTTAAGTGGACAATATTGTTGGCACCTGATATGGGTCATTCATGCAACCCTAGAAAGGTCAAAAATGTGATGGCCTCTAAAAGCCAGAATACAGGCACTGAATATGGTTCACAGCTATCCATGAGGCACCTAACATGGCTCAGCATTATCTTTGTGGCACCTGACATGGCTCAGAGTTGTCCATGTGGCACCTGATTAGATCTGCAATTGTCCACGAGGCACCTGACATGGCTTACAGTTGTCCATGTGGCACCTGATATGGACCACAGTTATCCATGAGGCACATAATATGACCCACGTTCCTTTATGCAGAACCTGATAGGACTCACAATTGTCCATGTGGCACCTGGTATGGACTAAAATTGTCCGTGTGGCACCTGATAAGACCTATAGTTTTCCAAGAAGCACCTGACATGGCTCATAGTTGTCTATGTGGCACTTAATATGGCCTACAGTTGACCACGTGACACCTGATATGGCCTATAGTTGACAATGTGGCACCTGATATGGCCTACAGTTGACAATGTGGCACCTAACATGGCCTACAGTTGACCATGTAGCACCTAACATGGCCTACAGTTGACCATGTAGCACCTAATAAGACCTACACTTGTCCAAGAAGCACCTGCCATGGGTCATAGTTGTCCATGTGGCACCTGATATGACCTACAATTGACCGTGTGGCACCCGATATGGCCTATAGTTGACCATGTGGCACCTGATATGGCCCACAGTTGATTATGTGGCACCCGATATGACTCACAGTTTTTAATACAGCACCTGATATGGCTCAGAGTTGTTCATGTGGTACCTGATATGGCCTACAGTTGTCCACGAAGCACCTGATATAGCTCACAGTTGCTCATGTGGCACTTGATATGGCCTGCACTTGACCATGTGCCACCTGATATGGATTAAAACTCCATGCAGCACCTGATAAGATCTACAGTTGTCTACAAGGCACCTGATATGCCACTTATTCTTGCATGTGGCACCTGATATGGCCTACAACTGTCCATGTGGCACATATGACCCTCAGTTCTGTATGCAGCACCTGATATGGCCTACAGTTGTCAATGTGGCACCTTATATTGCCCACAGTTCATTAGATGGCATCAGATGTGGTTCAAAGTTATCCACATGGCACCTAATATGACCCACAATTCTTTTATATAGCACCTGATATGGCTCACAGATCTCCATGTGGCACCAGATTTGGCTCTAGCTGCTCAAGCTGGCAGAGGCACAGGTTGTGATACTTACCTAATTCAGTGCTCCAGCAGGCTTCGACCTGCCGTCCCCTAAAACCTCTTCTCTAAGGTGGTTCACCAAAGGTTACACTCTGACATCATCACGCACAATGCAGGACCAGTAATCTTGCATTGTACGTAAGGATGATGAGGGATAGAAGATCAGAGCGCCGGAGTGAGGAATAAGGTAAGTATTACTGTTTAGTCCTCTACCCCTAGGCTTCACAAGTATTTAACCCTTGCAGTGCCAGGGGCTCCACAACAAAGACTACTTAGCAGTAGATAAGGCTGACCAAAAACACGAAAGCCAAACTGAATGTGTTCTACCATGGCAGAGCAGGGTCTGAAGTGATACGGACTAAAAAAAGGGGGAAGTGGTAATCCTTTCCATATTTAGTGTCTATTGCTCACCTTTCTGGAACTCTGGGGGAACTTCCTTCCTCTGGTTATGTGGCCAACCACTCATTGAATATGTCTCGTCTTCTATGTGGCTATCTTCAACTTTAATGTCAATAAGAATTCCATCCTAGAAGAATAATAAGAATGTAATCAGATCAGGTTCAGGAATCCTGGATCATATAGAGATTATAACATCCGTACATCACCACTACAGATCACACAACATGAAGACCCTTCAGGATTTGGTGACACCTTCAACTCCACCTACCTGATGATGGTGAGGGATAGTGTGATCTTCCTGTGTGGAATCCCGGGAATATAGAGAACAGGGACGTCCCTCTAGTGGGTTTGTGTCACTAAATGGTTCCACCATGACCTCCTTGAAGGGGTGTTTGTGTTCTTCTGAAAACTCCTCTATCACACCAACCTCATCCGACTCTTCTTTTATCTCTTCTATAACCATAGGTGATATGGTGTGACCTTCCTGTGTGGAGTCCCGGGAATACAGAGGACGGGGACATCTCTCTGGTGGGTTCCCATTACTGGATCCATCTGTAGGAAACACACACACTGACTGAATACATTGTTTCTATGTGTTTATCAGATGATGGGGGATCTAGGTGGAGCCTCCGTACTGCTCTCTCCTTTACAATGAAGTCTCCTCTTACCCGGTGATGTGAGGGGCGGCTGATTGTCCATCATGACGTCCTTGTAGAGATCCTTGTGTCCTTCTAAATACTCCCACTCCTCCATGGAGAAATAGACAGTGACATCCTGACACCTTATAGGAACCTGACACACACAATGATACAGTCACCATCCAGACACATCCCTTGTCTGTTACTGGATAATGTCCCAGAATTCCCACCACCGCTCACCTCTCCTGTCAGCAGCTCCATCATCTTCTGGGCAACTTCTAAGACCTTTTTGGTGTTTATTTCACATTTCAGTAAGTGAGGAAGAGGCACCGTGATGGTCACATGGTCATTAGACTTCACTGGAGGAAAACTCTGTATCAAAACAGAAACAATGATGTCATTTGACCTCCCAGAATCCTCCTTACCTCTCCGGTCAGGTCTGTGTTTTATTAATAGAGATAAGAGTGATGTCATGTGACCTCCCAGAATCCTCCTCACCTCTCCAGTCAGTTGATAGATGATCTGTAGAGTGAGGTCTAGTATCCTTTCGGTCATGTGGCTCGGGTCCTTGGCCATCCTCATGGAGGTGGTGGTGTGAGGGCGCTCCTCTCTGTGGATGGATATAAAACTTGAAATGAATGACACCATGAGGGCAATGTCTTCTAAATTTCCTCTGGCTTCTCCATTCTACACTCTTTGGTTATTAGGCTGCAACTGGGACACGAGTGATGGATGGGACTGAAGAGGGATCCTTCCTCAGAGGACCTGTTATGGGCAGGATGTACTCTCGCTTTTAGCAAGAGCAAGGAACTGGGGTCGGGCTTACACTGACATCTGAGTAACAAAACCCTCCCCCGCGGAGCCATATTTCCTGTACATAATACGTCATGTGACTCATCTGTGTTTTGGTACTTGGGAAATATTATGCCCTAAAGAACCGCTAACAGAGCCCACCACTGACTTTTATGTTGCGGCACGGCCTGACATCAGCGATCCCCAATAACAGTAATAGTCGTAATGTCATCAGGGTTCTCGCACTTCAGTTCCAGGTACACGTGGCACTTAACCATCACCTCCGTACTAGATAATATTTATTATATTTGTGTATTACGCTCATCTATGGGAAGAAATAATAGATGAATCAATCGATGAGAACTACAGGTTACACAGAGGGGGCTGCACATGCTTCTACTCCTCTGTTGTTCTGTATATGTGCTGCAATCATACAGGAATAGATGTAGAGAATGTGGATGAGTGCTGAGGACACAGTATATGGCCAATAATTCATATAATTACCTCCTTCTGCCAGTTCCAGCAATGTCCCCCCTCTACTTCCGGGCAATTCACCTTTCACCCCGGAAGCTACTTCTTGTGGCTTGTACCAGGAACTTCCTGGTTGTGCGTTCCACCACACACTCCCTGGTTGTGACTTGTACCTGTGCGTTCCACCACACACTTCCTGGTTGTGAATCGTACCAGACCCTTCCGGGTTGTGCGTTCCACTACACACTTCCTGGTTGTGAATTGTACTAGACACTTGCGAATTTTGCGGGCCACCACGTACTTCCTGGTTGTGCGTTCCACAAGCAGCTGTACTTTATTGCGCTCTAACTTGCTACCTTACAGCGCAGCTTGTAGGAAACATTTGCTGCCGACGAGTACCCCCCCTTATGGTGACTTTGCGCTACTGCGGCTGTTTCTATGGGAATGGCTGGTGACGCGGCGGTGTAGTGTCACAGTTTGATGCCTATCACAGGATGGTGCGGAAGTGACGTTGTTGCGTACTGCGCATGCGCGATGCGCTCCAAACGCTCGCGCCGTGCGTTCCAACATAGTTTCGGCAATACAGTTCAGCGAAACCATCACATAATGTTACGGAAGTGATGTTACACACAACACAAACACGGGCCACGTTGTTGCGTACTGCGCATGCGCGATGCGTTCCAAACACTTGCGCCGTGCGTTCCAACATAGTTTCGGCAATACAGTTCAGCGAAACCATCACATAATGTTACGGAAGTGAAGTTACACACAACACAAACACTGGGCCGTTCGTTACAACACTAATACTTCCCTTGTTACCTAGTAGGTTTTGCATTGCTGGGACTTGTAGTGCCTATCCTGAGCTACATGCTTCAATGTTCAGTGTCCTCATCCCTATCCCCATGCTTCAATGTTCAGTGTCCATCCTTATCCCCGTGCTTCAATGTTCAGTGTCCTCATCCTTATCCCCGAGCTTCAATGTTCAGTGTCCGTCCTTATCCCCGTGCTTCAATGTTCAGTGTCCTCATCCCTATCCGCGAGCTTCAATGTTCAGTGTCCTCATCCTTATCCCTGTGCTTCAATGTTCAGTGTCCTCATCCCTATCCGCGAGCTTCAATGTTCAGTGTCCTCATCCTTATCCCCGAGCTTCAATGTTCAGTGTCCTCATCCCTATCCGCGAGCTTCAATGTTCAGTGTCCTCATCCTTATCCCTGTGCTTCAATGTTCAGTGTCCTCATCCCTATCCGCGAGCTTCAATGTTCAGTGTCCTCATCCTTATCCCCCTGCTTCAATGTTCAGGGTCCTCATCCTTATCCCCGAGCTTCAATGTTCAGTGTCCTCATCCCTATCCCCCTGCTTCAATGTTCAGTGTCCTCATCCTTATCCCCGAGCTTCAATGTTCAGTGTCCTCATCCCTATCCCCCTGCTTCAATGTTCAGTGTCCTCATCCCTATCCCCGAGCTTCAATGTTCAGTGTCCATCCTTATCCCTGTGCTTCAATGTTCAGTGTCCTCATCCCTATCCGCAAGCTTCAATGTTCAGTGTCCTCATCCTTATCCCCATGCTTCGATGTTCAGTGTCCTCATCGAAGCAGGGGGATAAGGATGAGGACACTGAACATTGAAGCTCGCGGATAGGGATGAGGACACTAAACATTGAAGCAGGGGGATAGGGATGAGGACACTGAACATTGAAGCTCGGGGATAAGGATGAGGACCCTGAACATTGAAGCAGGGGGATAAGGATGAGGACACTGAACATTGAAGCTCGCGGATAGGGATGAGGACACTGAACATTGAAGCAGGGGGATAGGGATGAGGACACTGAACATTGAAGCTCGGGGATAAGGATGAGGACCCTGAACATTGAAGCAGGGGGATAAGGATGAGGACACTGAACATTGAAGCTCGCGGATAGGGATGAGGACACTGAACATTGAAGCAGGGGGATAGGGATGAGGACACTGAACATTGAAGCTCGGGGATAAGGATGAGGACCCTGAACATTGAAGCAGGGGGATAAGGATGAGGACACTGAACATTGAAGCTCGCGGATAGGGATGAGGACACTGAACATTGAAGCAGGGGGATAGGGATGAGGACACTGAACATTGAAGCTCGGGGATAAGGATGAGGACCCTGAACATTGAAGCAGGGGGATAAGGATGAGGACACTGAACATTGAAGCTCGCGGATAGGGATGAGGACACTGAACATTGAAGCAGGGGGATAGGGATGAGGACACTGAACATTGAAGCTCGGGGATAAGGATGAGGACCCTGAACATTGAAGCAGGGGGATAAGGATGAGGACACTGAACATTGAAGCTCGGGGATAAGGATGAGGACCCTGAACATTGAAGCAGGGGGATAAGGATGAGGACACTGAACATTGAAGCTCGCGGATAGGGATGAGGACACTGAACATTGAAGCATGGGGATAGGGATGAGGACACTGAACATTGAAGCACAGGGATAAGGATGAGGACACTGAACATTGAAGCTCGCGGATAGGGATGAGGACACTGAACATTGAAGCACGGGGATAAGGATGGACACTGAACATTGAAGCTCGGGGATAAGGATGAGGACACTGAACATTGAAGCACGGGGATAAGGATGGACACTGAACATTGAAGCATGGGGATAGGGATGAGGACACTGAACATTGAAGCATGTAGCTCAGGATAGGCACTACAAGTCCCAGCAATGCAAAACCTACTAGGTAACAAGGGAAGTATTAGTGTTGTAACGAACGGCCCAGTGTTTGTGTTGTGTGTAACTTCACTTCCGTAACATTATGTGATGGTTTCGCTGAACTGTATTGCCGAAACTATGTTGGAACGCACGGCGCAAGTGTTTGGAACGCATCGCGCATGCGCAGTACGCAACAACGTGGCCCGTGTTTGTGTTGTGTGTAACATCACTTCCGTAACATTATGTGATGGTTTCGCTGAACTGTATTGCCGAAACTATGTTGGAACGCACGGCGCGAGCGTTTGGAGCGCATCGCGCATGCGCAGTACGCAACAACGTCACTTCCGCACCATCCTGTGATAGGCATCAAACTGTGACACTACAGCGGCCATGTTGGATTCGGGCAGCAGCTTGAACTCTCGGGAAGATGTAGGAGCTGGAAGGGGGTCCGCAGACTGTGTGAGGGTGATCACGTTTTATTTCACTCCCTGAGTCTGACGGTAGATGTGGCGCTGCACGCTATTTATAGCCCGTAGAACGACTTCTGGTGGAGGGGCGGCCATCTTGGTTTGGGGCAAGTTGGAACGCACAAGGCGGAAGTTGTCTGTGGGAGAGGGGTTGGGGCTTCCGGTTTTGGAAGAAGGAGGGAAATGTCTGGTGAGTGGGGTAAGAGTAGAGGACCTGGTGGTGACAGTGATGGGAGAGGTCATAGTTGGGGTTCAGTAACATTTTGGAGGTGGGGGTCAGAGCTTCCCCTCCTCCATCAGCATGGTGTCTCCTCCTATCATTGAGTTTCCCAGACTTGGCGGAGATGTTGGTTCCTCGGGCCATAGGGTGGCACCCCGACGCTCTCTGCCCTTCAATCGCCACAATGGGTGGGGGGTTCTAGTTGAGGGGCCCTTTTGAGGGCCACATGTAGTATTGAGCGTTTCAGAACATCGATGCATTTATCACATGGTTGCTATTGACTTCATTGGGTGAGTTTGACAGGTAGGGCCACCGCATCACAGCAGCAATGTAATTTCACCCCTTTGGCTGCCATATAGATTTGGGGTGGGTAAAAACACAGACCAACCACCTGTTTTTACCACCCCTTCCATTTCCAGTGTGACTTAAGCCTTAGAGTTCCCTTTCTAATTTTTTTTCCCCAGAGTAACCCTTGAACTTATTTTTAGGCTTTAGGGAACCCTTGCTAAAACCACTTCATCAGGGGTCAGTGGGAAAACATGGCTCTTACGTTGGTGGTCAGTGGGAAGAATGTCCCCTTACATTGGTGGTCAGTGTGAAGAATGGTTCTTACATTGGTGATCCGTTGGAAGAAAGTTCCTTACATTGGTGATCCGTTGGAAGAATGTTCCTTACATTGGTGATCCGTTGGAAGAAAGTTCCTTACATTGGTGATCCGTTGGAAGAATGTTCCTTACATTGGTGATCCGTTGGAAGAATGTTCCTTACATTGGTTATCAGTGTGAAAAATGTCCCCCTTACAGATAGTAATTGGTGCTAAAATCATGCTAAGTTGAGTATACCTGGGAACTATGCAGGCACCTTCAGATGGAAGGTCACTCTGCCACATCTCAAGGAACTCCTAGCAACCTTTGGGGGAACCCCAGGGTTCAATGGACCCCTGGTTAATATTGGCTGCCTTCGGTCAGCTTTACTAGGAACTGTACATTTTTAAACAGGGGCATCATAAACCTCTTTGCCTATCTTACCAAACCACCATCTCCATTAGTCCTAACAAGGAGATATTGGAAGTGTTCTTGAACATTCTTGTCTTTTCTTTCTTGATAAACAGTTGTGAAGGAGACATCTGTCAAATATGTGACACCCAACAGTCACCTGAGGGAGTCCAAAAGACTGATTAGGACGCTGAACTCCATCGGGTGCCTTCAAAGCTTTCCACAACATTGTAGGAGACACCAACAAGATGGAGATTGAGCCGTCCTGCAGGTCACCAGGTAGGAGAAGACTTTATTAACCACTTCAATACCAGGCACTTTCACCCCCCCCCCCCCCCCTTCCTGCCCAGGCCACTTTTCAGCGCTGTCGCACTTTGAATGACGATTGCGTGGTTATGCAATGCTGTACCCATATGACATTTTTATAATTTGTTTCACACAGATAGAGCTTTCTTTTGGTGGTATTTAATCACCACTGGGGTTTTTTTTTTTAACACACTGTGAGCAGAGCAATACAGTGTTATCATAGTAACCCTGTACTAATCTAGGGAATTAATGAGGATTTTTTTTTTTTTTTACACATTATTATTGCTTATAGCAATGCATTTCATTGGTATAAGCAACCACTTTTGCTGAATGAAACTTATTCATTCAGTAAGTATTGTTGTGATTGGCCACAGCTAATCACATGGTACAGATGGGCTGTGATTGGCCCTGTGTACCATGTGATCACTGTGACCTATCACAGCTAGCAACACAATTGTACACTCTGAATGGCATGAAAGGAAGCAATCCATTGTTTACAATTGTCATGTGATCTACTGTGATTGGATACAGCGATCACATGGTACCGGCGACGGGCCGGTACACTGATCAGTCCAGTCATCGGCTGTGTCTGGCAGGCACAGCCGGTGAGAGATTACGCACAGCGTTATCTGGGAGAATGTCATGTGATGTCCACCTGGCTGTCATTTTACTATAGGCTGGGCAGGAACTGGTTAAAGAGCATAACGTTGGGTCCACCTAGATCCCCCATCATCTGATAAACACATAGAAACAATGTATTCAGTCAGTGTGCATGTTTCCTACAGATGGATCCAGTATTGGAAACCCACCAGAGAGATGTCCCCGTGTTTCCATGCAGGAAGATGAGACGGTAGGAGGAACTTCACTAATAAACCGACAGATTCTTCATTGGCCTGTGCATGGGTGGTGATGCCACATTATGTCTATCTTATGAAATGTTTAGAGGGATGATCTGGGAGACCTCAACATTATCGTTGTTAAGGAAGAGGTGAAAGAGGAGGAAATTACGACACCGGTGACAGTGAAAGAAGAAGAAGAAGAGGACGTTTCCCCAGAGATTAGCACTGGTCAGTATTGAGTAAACACTTGTTGCCTTGTCTCTACATCCACCCATTCTGTGTGATGAAGCAACATGTACCTTGTGGTGGGTTCGAGAGTCATCTTTCCGTATTGGGCTGTTTACCAAAAATCATTTCATTTCCCAGCTGTCTAGAATCCTATATCGTAACAACACAATCTGCTTTCCAAATCTCTTCTTTTTTTTTTTTTTTTTTTTAAATAGTAGATGGATTTCTATAGCTGGCAGGATGTTCCAGTTATCTGTAGGTCTTTCATCTATGAGATGGTAGAACAATAGGCATGCATTATCTCCCTCCTGCTGGTGATCCCTTTAGTGACATAAAGATCTATATAGAGAAATAAGAACCTTCTTCCTCCTGCTAGTGATATAAAGATTTATATAGAGGAATAAGAACCTCCTTCCACCTGCTGGTGATCCCTCTAGTAATATAAAGATCTATATAGAGGAATCAGAACCTCCTTCCTCCTGCTGGTGACCCCTCTAGTGATATCTAAAGATCTAAATAAGTACCTGAAATAAATATTTGAAGGAACTCGGAACTCCTTCCTCCTGCTGGTGACCCCTCTAGAGATATAAAGATTTATATAGAGCGGGGGTCGGCAACCCGTCAATCGCGGGCTACCTGTCAACCGTGGAGAGGTAGATCGGGAACAGGTCTGCACTGCTGACCCCGCCTTCTACTTGCAGGTACCTGACTGGCTCTCTCTCCACCATCATCTGCGCCTTCGTTTCTGCTCTCTCTCTGCACGACCCCCCCCCCCCCCCCCCCCCCCCCCAGCCTCTGTCATAAGTGAACAGCGGGGAGCGAGAGCCAGCACAGCTCAGGACAGAGGGCGGGAGGAGCTGGCCAAGTTAACTTTTTAAGTTAACCCACAGGGGGAGGGGTATGCCTATATATTAAAGCGGAGGTCCACCCTAAAGTGGACCTTCCGCTCATTGGAATCCTCCCCCCCTCCAGTGCCACAATTGGCACCTTTCAGGGGGGAGGGGGGTGCAGGTACCTGTACAGTACAGGTATCTGCGGAAAGGGGCGTAGATTACGCCCCTTTCCGAAAGTCCCCCGCTGCCTGCTGGGAAACACACGGATCCCAGAGGCAGCGGGACCATCCTTATTGCGCAGCGCGACTCGCGCATGCGCAGTAGGGAACCGGGAAATGAAGCCGAAAGGCTCCACTTCCTGATTCCCATACCCAAGATGGCGGCGGCAGCAACCGAGAGACGATCGAGAGATCGGCTTCGGGTGCCGACATCGCGGGCGCGCTGGGCGGGTAAGTGTCCTTATTTTAAAAGTCAGCAGCTGCAGTATTTGTAGCTGCTGGCTTTAAAAAAAAAAAAATGGCGGAACTCCCGGCGGACTTCCGCTTTAAGAATAATGTACAAGTGAATGTGAGAGATTACCTCACTAAGGGAGCTAGGGAGGAGGTGGAATCCTTATGGGTAGAGTTCCAAAGGGATGAAGCTAAGGGGAAAATAATACTGGAGTATGCTATAGGCCCCCTAACCTGAGGGAGGAGGGGGAGACAGATCTCCTATCACAATTTGGATTAGCAGCAAGGATGGGAAGTTTTATCATAATGAGGGATTTTAATTATCCAGACATAGACTGGGCAGAGGGAACCACGCATTCGTCTAAGGCTCGCCAGTTCCTTAATGTCTTGCAGGACAATTTCATGGGTCAGATGGTAGATGCACTGACTAGAATCAAGGCATTACTAGATCTACTGATTGCCAACAATACAGACCCGATCACGGATGTGGAAATACGGGGCAATTTAGGAAACAGTGATTACAGGTCAATTGGGTTTAGTATAAATCGCACAAATAGGAAACGCGGGACACAGGAGCTTCATTACATAGTGGGATGTCCCAAAGCTCAGTTTGAGGGGAGGGAGACACAGATCATAATTATAGACCGCCATGGACCAGAGGATCTAAACTGCAGCCTGCAGTACACTGCACCCAAAGGCGATATCCTCTTGCCCTCTGACATCCACCTGATAAAATCTGGTGAATGTGTGGACTCATGACTAAGGCGCAGCCTTACAGATCTGAGCCAGGGAGGCCTGGTGATGCACTGCCCAAGAAGCACTTGCAGCCCTAGTTGAGTGCGCTTTCACTTGAAAAGGAGGACTCTTCCCCTTTACACTATAGGCCTGAAGAATAACTTGTCTAATCCATCTTGAGTGAGTGAATTTTGATGCCGCTTGGCCCTTCTTAGGGCCTTCTGGCAAAATAAATAAACAATCAGTCTTTCTTATCTGAGCAGTTGCCTGGAGATAGATACTGATTGCCCTTACCACATCTAGAGTGTGCAAAGACTCTTCTTAGGTGGACTGTGGATCTGGAAAAAAGGATGGTAGGATTACATCTTGATTCAAATGGAATCCTGAAACCACCTTAGGTAGAAAGGACCTATTAGGACGCATCACTACTCTCTGCCCAAGCAAGTATGCGATTCACCTCTCTTTGTGCAACCAGACTCCTGGTGCCACCCTGGTAATTGATATAAGCCACAGCTGTGGCATTGTCGGACTGTATTCGAACAGGGAGATCCTGTAGTCTGTAGGACCAGTCCATGAGGGCCATATAAACTGCCCGAATTTCCAGAATATTTATGGGCAGTAGTTTTTCGGTCGCAGACCATTTCCCCTGCGTGCATACTTCTTCCAACACTGCACCCCAGCCTGTCAGGCTGGCATCTGTAGTTACAATCTTGCCTTTCAGCAGATTCTTGGTCTGTAACCACCAAACGAGACTCCTGCGTGTCCCTGGGGATAGACACATAGGAAGGTCCAAGGCCTGGGGCTTCTTGTTCCAAGCCACAAGGATACATCTTTGCAAAGGCCTTGAGTGAAACTGGGCGAATGGAACGGCCTCGAAGGAGGCGACCATTTTCCCTAACAGTCTCATACACAGCCGAATGGGGGAAGATCTCCTGCCCAGAATTAGGTGCACCAGAGCTCCTATAGCCATGGCCTTTGGCCTTGGTAGAAACATCCTGCCCTGAGCGGTGTCGATGACCATGCCCAGATACTCCAACCTGGTAGCAGGCTGCAGGGACGACTTTTCTAGGTTTATAATCCAACCTAGGTGTTTCAGGTGTTCTATTGTTTTGATAGCACTGCGGTTCAAGAGTGCTACTGTTTGCTCTATGAGCAGCAAATCGTCTAGAAAAGCTATCACGGTTATACCCTGAGCTCTTAGGTTTGCCAAGAGAGGGTCTAGAATCTTTGTGAAGACTCGAGGAGCTGTAGCGAGACCGAAAGGCAGGGCCATAAATTGAAAATGGCGCTGATCTACCGCGAACCTTAGATACTTTTGGTGTGCAGGAAATATTGGCACATGAAGATATGCATCCTTGATATCTATTGATGCCATAAACTCTCCCCCTTGCAGGGAAGAGACCACAGAGCGTATTTACTGCATTCAGAAAGACTGAATGTGCAAAAACTGTTTCAGATCCTTTCGATCCAGGATAGGTCTGACATCTCCATTTGGCTTTGGAACGGTGAAGAGATTTGAGTAAAAGCCTGAACCCTGTTCTTTTGGGTCTACTTCCACTATGACCCCCTAGATAGTAAGTGATCTAAGGCCAGAAGTAGCGGTCTTTGTTTTACTGGATCCTTGGGGATCCTTGACCTTAGGAAGCGAGATGGTGGAATCTCCTGGAACTCTAGTTTGTAGCCCAGAGATATTGAGGAGGTTACCCACTTGTCCCGAATCTCTTCCCACCAGGCTTCTGCAAACTTCAGGAGCCTTCCCCCCACTCGGCAGAGTGGGGGCGCCCCTTAAAAGGGAAGCTTTTGGGCTCTGCTTGGCAGGCTTTCGCCCCCAAGTCTTTTTCTGCCCCTGGCGTGACCTTGGGCCTTTCCTCTAGAGGGAGGTTGGGAAAGCCGTCGCCACTGCTTAGAGCTTGATGCTCTGGGAGAAAGAGAACGCCTAAATGATGGACGTTTGTTCTTTTTGATTGGTAGGAGAGTAGATTTACCCCCTGTAATCTTTTGGACGAATTTATCCAATTCCTCCCCAAATAAGTGTTCCCCTTTAAACGGGAACCCAGACAAATACTTCTTACACGATAGCTTAGCTGCCCAATTTTTTAGACATAGGGCCCTTCGGATGTGTACCAACAGGAGAGACGAACGAGATGCTTGTTGGACAGAATCCAAAAATCGCATCAATCATAAAACACAGAATTTGAGGAATTTCTGCATAATTCTCCACTTCCTCACTGGGAAGAAGGCCAAGCATCTGCTTAACCTGTTCCTTGAGGAACTGACACAACCCCACAGTTGCGACTGTAGGCTGCACTACAGCGCCAGCCATTGAAAAGGAGGCTTTTAATAAAGTTTCCAGCTTCTTATCAGTTGGATCTTTTAAATACCTGAGCATTAACCAAAGGACAGGTCAGGTTTTTATTCACACAAGAAACAGCCGCATCGACAGATGGGACCCCCCATTTCTTGGTGAAACTTTCCTCCAGAGGATAAAGCATAGAAAACCTTTTAGGAGGAGCAAACAGTTTATTGGGATGAATTGGAAAGGAAAAGGCAGTCTGTGGGATTCTCCTGACCCTCAGGGAAGAAACTGAGGATGTAGCGGCCTCAGCAGCGGCCTCAGCAGCGGCATTCTGATAGTGGTACGCACCAATTCAGTGTAATATTGAACCTGCTTTCTAAGTGCCTGGGAGGAGGGGACTCTCTTCTCTTCCTCTGATTCATCCGACTGCTCTTGATCCCTATCCCATGACGGGGATCTCTCCTCATTGTCAGAGGTGTCATCTGAAAGAGGAATTTCAGTAGAGGGAGGGGATCTACCCCTTTTTCTGCTATTTTTCAGGGAAGCTGAAATAAAATTCATAATTCTCCCTTCAAAAACCCTCCAATGTAGCCTTAAGGGAGTCTTCAGTGACATACTCTGGGGCTGAAACATTAGGAGAGGCTGCAAAACCTGACAGGGGCACTGACTCATCCTGTGAGGCTGGCTCCAGTCTTGCAGGGGGGGGTGGTAATCTACAGGCATCTTTAGGACCCCTAGACCTAAGTGGTGATTTTCCAGTGCCCTTGTTACCTCCCCCTGAGACCCTCTTACGAGGAGACATAGTCCTAAGCTACAAAGCAGAGGTACTAGTACAAAAGTGCAATCACTGTTGTGCTACAAGTCTCACAATAAACATATATGCTTAAACTGCACAACCTGATGCTGAGTAGGTGTCTTAGGTTTGCCTGTATCCAACCCCTTAGGATGCTTACTGCCCACAGCTCTGTGTCCTCCACTTACAGTCCCCTGGCGTTCTGGGCTTTTAAAATTGTCGCTTTGGCACATGCACAGTAAAGTGCACGGCCCGCAACCACACCCCCCTCTTCCTTTATTATGGGAGCGCGCGCACGAGGACTACCGGCATCCGAGGGGGGGAAAGAGGACCACCTACAGAGCTGCGCGGGACCCCCAGACTACGTGGGACCTCTTTTCTACCTTATTGTGGCAGAGTCTGCAGCAGAGGATGTGAGCCATCCAGAGACTGGCTTCACTGAGCGTGTATACTGAAAAGGCATGTAAGGATGCATCAGGCTGCTCTTACTCCCTCTAGTGGCAGAAACCAGGTAAGACATTCAACTACTCACATGAAGAAATCCATAATATATGATTTATATAGGATTAACTTCTTGCCTGTCCCCGTCGCAGGAACTGCTGAAACAGACAGATTCCAGCCTTCACCCATCACGGCGGGCAGAGTTGTGCCAACCTTCAGGATTTTTTGGGTTCCTTCTCAGAGGAACCTCTTACCTGGACCTTGTAAAAGACTCTGCCAGAAACTTTCGTGCCACTGTTTAAATAGTACACCAAGTCTGGTTTTCCCAGAGCCCAGTCTTCCAAAGGAGAGGACTTACAGGCAAAACCTCGTTTCTTCGGATGACAAGGCCCGGGTACCATATCATCTTGGGAGTCAAATATCGTCCCGAGATATGGATCCGGTTATCATAGCCCTTAGACCCCTGCAGGGACCTGCATAGAGCTTTCTTCATAGCACATGTTTTACGTGACCAACCACCTTAGACACTGACGAAAAAACTGAGGTGCCTCCCATATGGGAGGGGTTATATAGGGGAGGAATTCTCCTTAATTGGGGTTAGCCAGTGTCCAATCACCAGAGGTGCCTGTATAACCCACTATGTAATGAAGCTCATGTGTCCCGTGATGTATGATCAAGAAAGATTGATATAGAGGAATCAGGACCTCCTTCCTTCTGCTGGTGATATACAGCTCTAGTAGAGGAACCAGGACCTCCTTCCTCCTGCTGGTGATCCCTCTAGTGATATAAAGATCTATATAGAGGAATCAGGACCTTCTTCCTACTGCTGGTGATCCCTCTAGTGATATAAAGATCTACATAGAGGATTTAGGACCTCCTTCTGGTGACCCCTCTAGTGATAATGAAAGATTTATATAGGGGAATCATTGATGTGTAAAAATATTATACATATCTGGTGCCAAGTATATTTTTTACATTTTCTTAAATCACTTATAATACGTAGTTTTAATATTTATTCTTTTATATATTACAGATGGTGAAGACAGCAGCAGAACCTTTACGAGTCTTATTTTATCTCACGTTTCTGACTCTGAAGATGACGACACCATAGAAGGTTCTCCCAGAGAAGACCCAGTCATCCCATACAAGGCCGACGGATCAGCAGATAATATTGAGAGATTGCCCAGCAGTACATCAGATACCGTCATACCAAATATTCATCGGGGAGATCACATTATAGACAGAACAGCCAATACCTCTAACTCTGAGAGGTCCTCACCCAGAGCATCAGACCCATTCTCGTTTTCCTGCTCGGAATGTGGAGAATGTTTCACTGGGTTGTCCACTCTCCTCGAACATCATCAAACTCACACAGGCGAGGGCTCATTTATATGCTTGACATGCGGGAAATGTTTTAAGGCAGACTCGGAGCAAGGCTCAACTCGCAAAAATAACTTTCCATCTTCAGAGTGCAAAGAATGTCTTTCGCAGAAACCGAGTCAGGGGCAGAAGAGAGCTCACCTCGGAGAGAAGCCTTTCATCTGTGCTGAGTGCGGGAGATGTTTCGCCTGGCAGTCGGCCCTCAATAGACATGAATTGACCCACTCTGGGGAGAGGAGATTTCATTGTCTAGAGTGTGGAAGAAATTTCGAATTCCGGTCAAAGTTCATACAACACCAGAGGAGCCATACTGGCGAGAAGCCTTTCCCATGTTCAGAGTGCGGGAAATGTTTCTCCTGCCCGTCCCAGCTTCGCAAACATCAGAGGACTCATTCAGACGTCACGTTTTCCTGCCCAGAGTGCAGGAAGTCCTTTCGGCAAAAGTCGCGGCTCCGGGCCCACCAGACCATCCACAGAGGGGAGAAGCCTTTCGCCTGTTCGGAGTGTGGGAGATGCTTTATTGCCAAAGCAGACCTGGTCAGTCACGAGAGGGTTCACACGGGGGAGAAGCCTTATTCCTGCCCGGAGTGCGGGGAAGGCTTTGCCTGGTCTTCCCATCTCCGGAACCATCTAAAAATTCACATCATAGAGATGCCCTTTTCCTGTGTGGAATGCGGGAAGGGCTTCATGGACAAGGCGTCCCTCATCCGACACCAGACTACTCACACGGGTGAGAAGCCCTTCACCTGCACAGAGTGCGGGAAAGGTTTCTCCGACAGGTCGTACCTTTACCGGCATCGCAGAATCCACACGGGGGAAAAGCCGTTTTCATGCTCAGAGTGTGGAAAAGAATTTGTAGACAAGTCAAACTTTATCAGACATCAGAGGCTTCACACTGGCGTCAAACCGTTTTCCTGCTCAGAGTGCGGGAAATGTTTCTCACAGACTTCACACCTCGTCAGTCACTACAAAGTTCACATGCGTTAACTCGGACACACTCCTTTTTTGTATTTAGGAATTTTTATTACTATAGTCCAACCAAAATTTTAGACTATTGGGAAAAATCTAAAATGTTGTTGATGTACACTATATTAACCAAAGTATTGGGGCGCCTGCCTTTACACGCACATGAACGTTAATGGCATCCCAGTCTTAATCCGTAGGGTTTAATATTGAGTTGGGCCACCCTTTGTGGCTATAGCAGCTTCAACTCTCTTTCAGGAAGGCCGTCCACAAGGTTTAGGCGTGTGTCTGTGGGAATGTTCGCAGTCTCCACTTTAATTCATCCCAAAGGTGTTCTATCGGGTTGACGTCAGGACTCTGTGCTTAGAGCGAAGACTGCGAACCAGGCCTTCTCGTCCAACATCAGTGCCTGACCTCACAAATGCGCTTCTGGAAGAATGGTCAAACATTCCCATAGACACACTCCTAAACCTTGTGGACGGCCTTCCCAGAAGAGTTGAAACTGTTATAGCTGCAAAGGGTGGGCCAACTCAATATTGAACCCTACGGACTAAGACTGGGATGCCATTAAAGTTCATGTGTGTTTGTAAAGGCAGCCGTCACAATACTTTTGACAATATAGTGTAGCTATTCCCCTGCCCATCTTATGCAGCTGGCTGCCCCACTAATGCGTTCCCAATTTTAAATGTTTTTTCTGAACGTCATTTAATCTAACCCTAAGGGGATACTGGATTACCGTGAACCCAGGTTTAAGCACCTCGGGGTTCACTGCTACCTCACCCGCATAGATTGGAGCTTGAGAGGGAGGTTGCACAAAATCATGTGTCAAGAGCTGGCTCTTCTAGGTAGAAACATTGTGAAAAGACTGCTTAATTTGCCTGTATTGGACTATTTATCACCTGTTCACTATTAGAATTGATTTGTTGCCTGGAGCTACGCTTTACTTTATTGAATAAAGATAAAATTTGGCTCCATCTTCCTGTTTATCCTCTCCCAGTATAGATATTAAAAATGGTGTCCACCTAGAGATGTAGGTTTTACCATCAAAATATCTCAGAGATAACATTGATTTTCCCAGCATGCACCTGGGATTTAGCTGTACCAATACAAAGAAATTCTCTGGGTGGCTGCACTTCTTGTTCTGCTTTTTATTATTTTATATACTGGTAAAACGGCACAAAGACCAGTGGGGGGAAAGAAGGCAAAAATTGTGGAGTTTCATGAAATGTCTTGTTTTGCTGTGATAGAACCATTTGCAGTTTCACAATACATATACCTTGTTTCCCCGAAAATAAGACCTAGCGTGATTGTCGGTGATGGCTGCAATATAAGTTCTACCCCCCAAATAAGCCCTATCCTGAAAATAAGACCTACAAGGACTTTAACTAGGACCGTTTTGTCGGATAATCCGACTGTGTGTGGTATGCATCGGACTGTTTCCGTCGGAATATCCGTCAAAACCAATTTTCCAACTTGTTGGAAATATTTTCCGACAAACTGGTCCGATCGGACATACTCCGATCATGTGTAGAGAATTTTGATCGGACAAAGTGCCACGCATGCTCAGATCAAATTCCTACACCAAAGCTATTGGCTACTAGCCTGAACGTAGTCCCGTCGTAACGAAATAAGGTCATCACGTTCTGAACGATCGGATTTTCCGACAACTTGGTCCGACCGTGTGTATGCAACAGTTTCCGACACAATCCGTCGGACAAAATCCGTCGGACAAAATCCAACTGATTTGGTTGGCAGAATGTCCGACCGTGTGTACAAGGGCTAAGAAGCAGTGGGAAGGGATGTCCCCCAGCTCAGGCTTACCGCTGAGCCTAAAGCCCCATACACACTATCAGATTTTCTGCTGAGTTTTTCCTTCAGATTTATCAAAACCATATAATATGAGGTCAAACCTTAGGAGTTTCAATGTGTATGCAATCAGGCAGGCCCTTGTACTACATGGTTTTGGTAAATCTGAAGGAAAAACTCAGCAGAAAATCTGATAGTGTGTATGGGGCTTAAGAAACAATCCGATGGTTCACGCGGCTGGCCATAGGGGTGAAGAGAGACCAGATCTTCTCTGATCATCTCTATGATCTTGGAGGACCGGAGCACCGTCATGGCCTCACTTAACGGTCTAGGGTAGACGTAAACTTTTTTTTATTTTTAAAGCAAAAGCTAACTTTTTTTTTTTCCTGATCTTTTGCTTTCAAAGGTATATTTATAAGCCCCAGATCTCTCCATAAAGAGGACCTGTCATCCCTTATTTCTATTACAAGGGATGTTTACATTCATTTTAATAGGAATAAAAGGGATAAAAAAAATGAAAGGGAACGTGTAAAAAAGAAAAAAAAAAAAAAAGTTTACATTCCTTGTAATAGGAATAAAAGTGATCAAAATTTTTTTTAAAGGGACAGTGTACAAAAAAAGCGCCCCCATCCCTCCGTGCTTGCGCGCAGAAGCGAACGCATATGCAAATGGTGTTTGCACAACACTTGTGAGGTATCGCCGTGAACGTTAAAGAGAAATAATTCTAGCATAAGACCTCCTCTGTTAGCCCTTGTACACACAGTCGGAAATTCTGACGGAAAATGTCTGAAAGGACCGTGTTGTCAGATAATCCGACCGCGTGTGGGCTCCATCTGACTTTTTCCGTCAGGATGTCCGACCAACAAAGTTTGAGAGCTGGATATAACATTTTCCGACAACATGATCCGAGCGGACTTTGTCCGATTGTTTGTAGAGAATTCCGATCAGACAAAGTGCCACGCATGCTCAGATCAAATTACGAGACCAAAGCTTTTGGCTACTAGCCTGAACGTAGTCCCGTCGTAATGAGCAAACGTCATCGCGTTCCGAACGATCGGATTTTCCGACAACTTTGTCCGACCGTGTGTATGCAACACCAGTTTCGGACAAAATCCGTCGGAAAAAATCAGACGGATTTTGTGGTCGGAATGTCCAACCGTGTGTACAAGGGCTAACTCTAAACTGGTACCCTGTAAAGAATTTTAAAGCGTCGCCTATGGAGATTTTTAAGTATCGTAGTTTGTCGCCATTCCAAGAGTGCGCAGTTTTGAAGCATGACATGTTGGGTATCTATTTAATCATCTTTTATACTTTACAAAAATATTAGGTTATATATTGTTTTATTCGCATTAAAATTCATTAAAATGTATTTTTTTCCACAAAAAACCTGTTTGAAAAAACAGCTGCACAAATACGATGACAAACAATTTCAATGATTGCCATTTTATTCTCTAGGGCCTCTGCTAAAAAAAAAATGTATATAATGTTTGGGGGTCAGAAGTAATTTTTATGACGAAAAATACTGATTTTTTTTCTTACAAAGTGCCAGCAAAGGCCTGGTCTTTAAGTGGATAACAAGGAGTGCAGTCATCCAGGGTATTTCTTTGTATCAGTAGGGGCAGCTGATAAGCTGGGCTGGCACCCTTGTGGAGTGGTACATAGTTATAGTGCGTCAGACTGCAGGAAAAGTACAAGCCTCTAGAGCAGTGATTATTCTACATTGGGTTTAGCTGTACAGTTTCAGCCATGGGTGGTTATTTACTCCTTTCATCGGGGGTCACAGTCAGGCTCAGAAACCAGTAGCTATAGCAATAGAGAGGCTCCCACTGACCGGCTGGATAAGTGAACAAGCAAGTCACCCTGGAGGATGGTGTGAGCTCACCCGAGGTGTGGGGTCCAAGAACTAACCGGTATTCACCAGAGCTCCTGATGGTGGAGATGGGCTTTGCTGTGTGTTAGTTACCAGGTCACGGTCCTCAGGATTGCCCCTCCACCAGGAGGTGAGCAAGGGGGGTTCCAGTAACAGATATAGCAGGTAGGGGTCAAGCAGAAGCATAGTCAGTAACAAGCAGAAGGTTAAAAACAAGTTGTTGCAGGTTGTGTTCAAGCGGAAGCGTAGTCAAGGAACAAGCCAAGGTCAGTAACGGCTGGTGGCGAAGATACGGGCAGAGCAAAAGGAGCAAGATATTGGCTGTAGAGAGCACAATTATCTGGCAAGCAGAAAGTGCAAAGTGATCAGGGAAGGATCTGTCTAGCATCTCAGGTGGCTCAGCAAGATCTACTGCCAGACACACAGAGGTCGTGGGTTCAGATTCTGATCCTGACACCAGGTGATTTGGCTACCAGTTGTCTTCCTTTGCATCTGGAAATCATGTTCTCTTCTGATGTTCACGCGGTAGAGCTGTCAGTAGTATAAATTAGACTTTTATTGGGTTATATATTGCAGCCTCTTTTATACATTCATTAAAGCTGACCTTTAGTCTTGCACAGTTGTCCTGGTTCTTCTCCTCTACTAAAATGTCTTACTCTGATTTCACTGCACACTGTGAGCTTCTCACAATGTGCATTAGAGAAGCAGCAACAAGTCAGATAGAGCCCACCTAATTTCCTGGATGGAGAACATTCAGCATAATCTAGCCTGACTTTTTCTGGCCCGCCCCTTTCATTCATTGGATTTCAGTTCTTTTAATCATGGAAGTTCAGCATCACATGTGGGTGTTTCCTAGGGCGGTCTGCATGCAACTGCAGAATGCCTAGGAATGCCCTCTCCTCCAGACTGACACCCACCAATCAAGGCATTTTGATAGTTTCATAACTCCTCCCAAGAGCCAACCCACTGCTTGCATCAGGACCGAGGGCTCTTGGGAGCAGAGCTGTCCTTATACATTGGCAACCTTGGGCACTGCCCATTGGCGCCAGGTGCATGGGGGGCCCCATGATAATCTTGCATTACATTATACTTGCCAACTGTCCCGGATTTATTGGGATAGTCTTGCTTTTTACTAAGCTTTCCCAGGATAGCTGTGTCCCAGGCAGCGTCCCAAAACCTCTACATTGCCCTCCTGCCTCTCCCTGTACTGTGCCTTGTGTTGATTAGTCTTTGATTTATGGCATGATTTCTGATTGTTTAAAATCGATTTTATTGAAAAAACTATTAAATATACGTTTAGTTTTATCAACTGTTTATCCTTTAACCCCTTGCTTACTGGGCAATTAAACCCCCTTCCTGGCAAGGCCAATTTTCAGCACTGTTGCACTTGGAATGACAAATGCACGGTCACGCAACCCTGTACCCAAATTCAATTTTTATCATTTTTTTTTAAAACAGATAGAGCTTTCTTTTGGTGGCATTTAATCACCACTGGGGTTTTTATTTTTTTCAAAAAAAATAAAAAATGTGAAAAATTTGTTATAAAATTCTGCAAACAGGTAATTTTTCTCCTTCATTGATGTGCACTGATGAGGATGCACTGATAAGGTGGCACTGATAAGGCAGCTCTTAGATGTGGAAGACCATGCTGGACGGACTTGCTTGGTTGAGGGTCTGCGAGTGAGTGATGGTCGGGGTGTGTTGGGGAAGTTCACTCCCGATAAATCCAGCCCAACTTGGCAGAAAGGTGGCGGTGGGCCCTTTTTGAGGGTTTGGGCTGCTACCGCTGGGTACGGCCTCAAAGTCGTTTCTGGATAAACTTGTGAGGAAAGGTAAAAGGAGCGCCCAGTATCCAATCAGAAGTAAATAAAAGGTGACTGGTCATTTTTATTGAGAATAGTAGAGTATAATAAAATCAACACGTTTCGGGGGAACAAAGACTCCCCCTTCTTCAGGGCTGCTGCTCAATGCGATGATGGATGGGGATGTCCCCAATCATCCCGATCCCAGTGTCACAGCCACACCATCTTGGGCACATCCCCATCCGTCATAGCATAGAACAGCAGCCCTGAAGAAGGGTGAGTCTTTGTTCCCCGAAACACGTTGGTTTTATCATGCTCTACTATTCCCAATAAAAAAAACAACCATTCACCTTTTATTTACTTCTGATTGAATACTGGCCACAACTTTTACCTATCCTCACAAGGCACTGATAAGGCGGCACTGATAGGCTGCACTGCTTGGCAGCAGTGGGTCTGGAGTGTGCGCGACCGATGTTCCGTTTACTCCAGATGGTAATCGGCTTTTTTTTTCTCCTCGTAGTCAGTCTGTTTCAGTCTTCTCCTCTGTTTATATCATGTGATCAGCTGTCATTGGCTGACAGCTGATCATGTGGTAAGGGGCTGGGCTTGACCCCTTACTCCGATCTGTGATCAGCCGAGTCTCATGGACTTGCTGATCAAAGAGCGAGCCACGCACGCCCCGCAGGCATCACACGAATGGGAGGACGTGCATGGACGCCCACTCGGCAATTTAGGCCTGCGCTGTCTTTCGGCTATAGCGTGGGTAACTCTGGAGGAGCTGCAGAGATCCACAGCTCAGGTGGGAGAATCTGTCCACAGGACAACTATTAGTCGTGCACTCCACAAATCTGCCCTTTATGGAAGAGTGACAAGAAGAAAGCCATTGGTGAAAGATAGCCATAAGAAGTCCTGTTTGCGAGAAGCCATGTGGGAGACACAGCAAACATGTGGAAGAAGGTGCTCTGGTCAGATGGGACCAAAATTGAACTTTTTGCCCTAAAAGCAAAACGCTAAGTGTGGCGGAAAACTAACACTGCACATCACCCTGAACACATCATCCCCACTGTGAAACATGGTGGTGGCAGCATCATGTGGTGGGGATGCTTTTCTTCAGCAGGGACAGGGAAGTTGGTCAGAGTTGAAGGAAAGATGGATGGAGCCAAATACAGGGCAATCTTATGCCGCGTACACATGATCGGAAATTCGGCCAGCAAAAGATCGATGAGAGATTTTCCTCAGAAAATGCGACCGTGTGTATGCTCCATCAGAATTTTGCTGGCCAAATTTCTGCCAGCAAAAGATTGAGAGCATGTTCCGAAGCATTGAACTTAATTTTCTCGGCTCGTCATAGTGTTGTATGTCACCGCGTTCTTGACGGTCAAAAGTTCAGCGAACTTTTGTGTGACTGTTTGTATGCAAGCCAAGTTTGAGCTGAATTCCGTCGGAAAAACCATCATAGCTTTTTCCGGCAAGAATTCCGACCGTGTGTATGCGCCATTAAAAGAAAACCTGCTAGAGTCTGCAAAAGACTTGAGACTGGGGCGGAGGGACAACGACCCGAAACATCCAGCCAGAGCTACAATGTAATGGTTTACATCAAAGCATATTCATGTGTTACAATGGCCCAGTCACAGTCCAGACCTAAATCCAATTGAAAATCTGTGGCATTTCTGTTCACAGACGCTCTCCATCCAATCTGATAGAGCTTGAGCTTTTTTGCAAAGAATGGGCATAAATGTCACTCTAGATGTGCAAAGCTTGTAGAGACTTCCCCAAAAAGACTTGCAGCTGTGATTGCAGCGAAAGGCAGTTCTACAAAGTATTGACTCAGGTGCTGACGCTGGGATATTAAGAAATAGGAAGGAAACTATTTGGAGACTGTTGCCAAATACTTCATAATACATGCAAGTGTGAAATTTTTTCACACAAATTTCCAGTTGAATCTAATAAAAAAATAAATAAATAAAAAGTGTGAATCTTGGGTGGAAAAAAAAGTATGTGTCATGTGTACAGGCAGACAATGGCGGCTCGGTAAACAATATCGTATTGTAGTCTTTGTTTTACATTTGTGCACTTCTACTAATAGAATAATGCATGCAAACACTTCAGACCCCAGAAGAGTCCCTATGCATGCAAGCACTTCAGACCCCAGAAGAGTCTCTATGCATGCATGCACTGCAGACCCCAAAAGAGCCCCTATGCATGCATGCACTGCAGACCCAAGAAGAACCCCTATGCATGCATGCACTTCAGACCACAGATCAGCCCCAATGCATGCATACACTTCAGACCACAGATCAGCCCCAATGCATGCATACACTTCAGACCACAGATCAGCCCCAATGCTTGCATACACTTCAGACCTCAGATCAGCCCCAATGCTTGCATACACTTCAGACCTCAGATCAGCCCCAATGCTTGCATACACTTCAGACCTCAGATCAGCCCCAATGCATGCATACACTTCAGACCTCAGATCAGCTCCAATGTATGCTCTTCAGACCTTAGATCATCCCCAATGCATGCATGCACTTCAGACCTCAGATCAGCCCCAATGCATGCATACACTTCAGACCACAGATCAGCCCCAATGCTTGCATAGACTTCAGACCTCAGATCAGCCCCAATGCATGCATACACTTCAGACCTCAGATCAGCCCCAATGCATGCATACACTTCAGACCTCAGATCAGCTCCAATGTATGCTCTTCAGACCTCAGATCAGCCCCAATGCATGCATACACTTCAGACCTCAGATCAGCCCCAATGCATGCATACACTTCAGACCACAGATCAGCCCCAATGCATGCATACACTTCAGACCTCAGATCAGCCCCAATGCATGCATACACTTCAGACATCAGATCAGTCCCAATGCATGCATACACTTCAGACCAGCCCCAATGCATGCATACACTTCAGACCACAGATCAGCCCCAATGCATGCATACACTTCAGACCTCAGATCAGCCCCAATGCATGCATACACTTCAGACATCAGATCAGTCCCAATGCATGCATACACTTCAGACCAGCCCCAATGCATGCATACACTTCAGACCTCAGATCAGCCCCAATGCATGCATACATTCAGACCTCAGATCAGCCCCAATGCATGCATACACTTCAGACCTCAGATCAGACCAAATGCATGCATACACATCAGACCTCAGATCAGCTCCTGAACATGCATGCACTTTAGCATACCTCCCAACTTTCTGAGATGGGAATGAGGGACACCTTTTAGCAAAAGTATGTAGGCATAGTAGGACACACCCAATTGTACAAAAAAAGATTGGTGAAACCCACAAGTACTTTTTTTTTACCACTACTATACCTTTGAATTGGATTTTGAAATTTACAAATACAGCAATTTAGAAATTGGATGCAAGGTTTAGCACTGGGAAACACCTTTTGATAGATAAGTAGTACATTTTATATACAACTATATAGATCAGACCAAAATGAGTGACAAATGAGAAGGAAAGAGTGATAGAGGGACTTTCTTCTGCATGAGGGACATGCACTTCAGACCTCAGATCAGACCCAATGCATGCACTTCAGACCTCAGATCAGACCCAATGCATGCACTTCAGACCTCAGATCAGACCCAATGCAGGCACTTCAGACCCCAAAACAGCTCCAACGCATGTACTTCAGATCTCAGATCAGCCCTAAAGCTGGTACCTTCAGAAATGCAGGGTACCATTGCAGGCCTGTGGACAGGCTTCTTCAGCACACTGGTGGGCTTTCAGTGGTGTCAGGGAGGCACGGGGTGGGTGGTCCAGGCTTTGAAACTGATAACCTAGTTTGTTGTCAAGTGAAGTGGGGAATATACAAAATAAAAAAATGTAAACCTTGTGGAGAATGTGTACTTTTATGATGTAAATCTCTACAGTGATTTTTGGCTTGGGTCAGCTCCTGTCCAATAGAGGTTCTGTATGAAAAGGGACTTCTTCCAGTTTCTGGAGCTGCTCCCAACCATCTGTGTTTTTCTAGTGATTACTCAATACTCAGAATCGTCTCAGAAAGGGGAAGTAACATTCACAGGAAAGTGCCATTGCATAAATAACATAAAAGGATTAGATTCGAGGAGAGGTAAGACCATCTTTATATATATCTGCATCCATGAATGTATTCCCTAATGTAGATGATGATGTTTGTGCTACCTAGATTATTGGTAGTCAACTTACAAAGAATAGAGGTCTTGAGCTTGGCCCTAGACATCACCTAGGGTCCTCACATAACATGATACAAGCAATGCAATGCTACAAGTCTATGGACATGCCACAGGTGTAGCTAGAAGAAGGAGATATGCTAACATTCACACCTAAGCGTAGCGTCTGATTGTTTTTCTGGCATTTTTTTTCTTCATATTTTATTGTTGAATTTACAGTGTTTTTGAGCTTTGGCATTTTTTTTATTAGCCAATAGAAGAAACTATCATCTGTTGCATCATTTGTTGCTAAGTTTTTCGGCTGTTTTAGCTTTTCCGTCAGCTTTTATTTATTTAATTATTATTATTAATTTATTTTGTTCGGTTTAGGGGTTAGAGTTAAGGTTAGGGTAGGGTTAAGATTAGGGGTTGGGGTTAGGTTTAGAATTAGGGGTATTTATTATTTCTTTCTTTTTGCTAGGGTGCTACTACTACTACTACTACTACTACATGAATAAATAAATGTAAAATAAACACACAAAAAAAATTATCATAAATAATGAATACTACGTATTCATAAATTAATAATTAACCCCTAACCCTTAAAAAAAAAAAGAATTAATAAATAACTAAACACCCTAACCCTAACACAAAATAAATAATTAAATTATTATTATTATTATTATTATTATTATTATTATTAATAATGTATTTTTTGTTTGAGTGTTTATTTTTATTTTTTAATTATTATTATTATTAATAATAATAATAATAATAATAATAATAATAATAATGTAATTTTTTTTAAGGTTAGGGGGGTATTATTATACAGGTTTTATATAGCACCAACATTTTGTGCAGCGCTTGACAACATGAGGGCCGACAGATAATTATTATTTATTTATTTATTATTATATATTATTCATTTTATTTATTTATTATTTATGATGATTTTTAGTTATTTGTGTATTTATTAATATTACTGTTTGGGCTGCTCTGGGGACTATTTTGGGGATGCCCCTTTTGACAGAGAGCTGCCTCCAAGAATTATAAATTATTTAGAAATACATTTTCTCACCTATTAGTGGGTCCAGCGCTCCACCAGGCTTCACCTTTGACACCTGACACAGCCCACCAGGTTTCACCTTTGACACCTGACACAGCCCACCAGGTTTCACCTTTGACACCTGATTCAGCCTACCAGGCTTCACTTTTGACCAAAATATGGACTTTTGGGTGGACTGACCAGCGGCGGCCCATCCATAAGGGATGCCACCCCCTCTAATCTCTATTAGACATGGACGCCGTCAATAAATTTGTTTCGTTCTGTTCCGTTACAATTCGTATTAAAATTAATTCGTACTTTGTATTTCGTGTCCGAAATTCCGCTTCGTTTCGTACGAAATACGAATTTCCGTTAGGTTCGCTAATTTGAACAACGTTCGTTACAATGAATTTAAAGGCAAAAATATACCTCAATATGACAGTCGATGCTGATGGAAGTTTGGTTTTTATCCGAAATACAAAATTCCGTTGAAGAATTTCCTATCCGAAATACAAAGTTTCATTAGATGAGAAAGAGAGAAGCGGATTGTCTGCCATGCACCGCTGGTCCAGTTTGCGCCTGCTCCTCCTGGGGCTGCTTATTATGAGGGGCTCCCACCATCCCTGTGCTATGCTGACTTCCTCCTGGGGCTGCTTATTATGAGGGGCTCCCACCATCCCTGAGATGTGCTGACTTCCTCCTGGGGCTGCTTATTATGAGGGGCTCCCACCATCCCTGTGCTATGCTGATTTCTTCCAGGTGCTGTACCTCTGCTGTGCATATTATGAGGGGCTCCCACCATCCCTGTGCTGACTTCCTCCTGGGGCTGCTTATGCTGAGGGGCTCCCACCATCCCTGTGCTGTGCTGACTTCCTCCTGGGGCTGTACCTCTGCTGTGCTCAGTATGTCAGTACAGCACAGGAATGGTGGAAACCCCTCATAATGAGCACAGCAGAGGTACAGCATCCATATTATGACAGTCAATGCTGATGGAAGTTTGGTTTTTATCCAAAATACGAAATTCCGTTGAAGAATTTCCTATCCGAAATACGGAGTTTCATTAGATGAGAAAGAGAGAAGCAGATTGTCTGCCATGCACCGCTGGTCCAGTTTGCGCCTGCTCCTCCTGGGGCTGCTTATTATGAGGGGCTCCCACCATCCCTGTGCTATGCTGACTTCCTCCTGGGGCTGCTTATTATGAGGGGCTCCCACCATCCCTGTGCTATGCTGACTTCCTCCTGGGGCTGCATATTATGAGGGGCTCCCACCATCCCTGTGATATGCTGACTTCCTCCTGGGGCTGCTTATTATGAGGAGCTCCCACCATCCCTGTGCTGTGCTGACTTCCTCCTGGGGCTGTACCTCTGCTGTGCTCAGTATGTCAGTACAGCACAGGAATGGTGGAAACCCCTCATAATGAGCACAGCAGAGGTACAGCACCCGGAAGAAATCAGCACAGCACAGGGATGGTGGGAGCCCCTCATAATAAGCAGCCCCAGGAGGAAGTCAGCATAGCACAGGGATGGTGGGAGCCCCTCATAATAAGCAGCCCCAGGAGGAAGTCAGCACAGCACAGGGATGATGGGAGCCCCTCATAATATGCACAGCAGAGGTACAGCCCCAGGAGGAAGTCAGCATAGCACAGGGTTGGTGGGAGCCCCTCATAATAAGCAGCCCCAGGAGGAAGTCAGCACAGCACAGGGATGGTAGGAGCCCCTCATAATAAGCAGCCCCAGGAGGAAGTCAGCATAGCACATGGATGGTGGGAGCCCCTCATAATAAGCAGCCCCAGGAGGAAGTCAGCACAGCACAGGGATGGTGGGAGCCCCTCATAATAAGCAGTCCCAGGAGGAAGACAGCACAGGGATGGTGGGAGCCCCTCATAATGAGCACAGCAGAGGTACAGCCCCAGGAGGAAGTCAGCATAGCACAGGGATGGTGGGAGCCCCTCATAATAAGCATAATGACTGAGTCGTCGTCGATGCGACGACAACTGATCTGAAATTCGTAAACAAAAATTCGTATTGCGTACAGAATTCAGACGCACGACAATTCGTATTTCGGATCCTCCCGAACGTAAGAATTTTGGGAAATTCGTACGAATTTGAGATTCGTACGAAACGAATCGCACATGTCTAATCTCTATGCATTTGGCCCCTAATTTCCATGCAGGGTGGCGGACGCATAGAGTTATACAGGTATTTTTTTGTGAAGCACATGATTAGAGACGGGGGGGGGGGGCTCTAATTGGCTTAAAAAAGGGAGGGCTCGGGGAGCAGAGCACTTCGCCCTGAGCCCACCCACTTCTGATAATGGCAAATCAACATTTGCTATTCCCTCCCTGCTTCTTCTCCTGGCCAATCAGGACAGAAAGGGGGTCCTGAGACTAGATTGGCCGGGAAGAGAAGCAACCGGATTGGCCGGGAGGAGAAGTTGGGGAAGCTGCTTGGGACCTGGATTTGGTAAATGCGGGGGTCGAACTTGTGAGTGAGGCTTGTTTGTGGCCCTCCCCCCAAACTGGGATTGACCCTTTCATATGTCCTCTTCCTCATATGCTGGGAAATAGGTTTTACATAAATAATTTGACGATTTCAAGTTTTCTCTATGTTCTGATGGGTCCCCGGACCTCAAATAATTATTGTCTCTGGATATTATATGCCTTCTAGGTAATGGAAGTGTTAAACTTCTTGTGATCATCCATTAATGGCGTCTTCTATGCCGCAAGGTGAGTCACACCTTTTTAATGATTTGTACATCTTTTATTTATTTTTGCTTCTAGTTTTTTATTTATCTTGAAATACACTACTGTAAAATTTGCATGTAGAGAAAATATTCTGGGGGGAGCTCTAAAGACATCATTTTATTCACTAATGTATTTTTTTTAAAAGTAACTACTGGTAATGTGGGTGTTTATGGTGTCGTTATTCACCAGCTGAAATCAGCCTTGCAGTGGGAGTGTCTGTTGCATAAACTGTTTGTCAGGAGGAGGTACCTATGAGGATCTGCAGGAATAAGAGCGTTCCAAAGGTGAAGCAGTGGCAAGAGTAACATGGGCTGCTTGTGTGTGGACATACAGTAGTGAGGGGGGACATGAGAGTATTTACAGCGGGTAATATAAGTATTGAACACATCAACATTTTTCTAGGTAAATATATAGGTAAGGGTGCTGTTGACATGAAACTTTCACCACATGTCGGTAACAACCCATGCAATCCCTACATACAAAGAAACCCAAACAAATAAGTTCAGAAATTAAGTTATGGGTAATAAAATGGAATGACACAGGAAAAAAGTATTGAATACATGAAGAAAGGGAGGTGCAAAAAGGCAATGCCAAGACACCAGCTGAAATCTATCAGTAATTAGAAAGCAATCCTGCCCCTTGTCAGTGCAAAGGCCTTCGGAACCTTATTGTTGCAAAACATACCGATGGCAATGATGGCCTTTTTTTTTAATTTTGGTGCAGGGTTCCCCTTAAAATCCATACCAGACTTGAAGGGCCTGGTAGGGATTTTGGGGGGAACCCCACGCATTGGGGGACACCTACGCCATTTAAAAAAAAATTGGCGCAGGGTTCCCCTTAATATCCATACCAGACCTCAAGGACCTGGTAGGGATTTTGGGGGGAACCCCACGCATTGTTTTTTTTTTTTATTTTGGTGCTGGGTAATGGACTGGGGGGGGGGGGGGACCCATGCTTTTTTTTTTTCAATGATTTTTATCTGTATTGCCAGGATCCGGCAATTCATTATAGCCGCAAGCACTTTTTAATGGACTTTTTTCCTTTAGAAATGTCATTTTGCTGTGGTATTGTTCTAAACACGGGAAAGATGCACTACTTTACAAGCATACTAAGGAGACCCCCTAGGCACAATATTTAAAGGAATATTTAATTTTTATTGTTTCACTTTAAGCATTATTAAAATCACTGCTCCTGAAAAAAATTCCCTTTTTAAAACTTTTTTTTTTGCATTGATACATGTCCCCTCAAGCAGGACCTGGGTCCCCATACACTTTTTATGGCAATAACTTGCATATAAGCCTTTAAAATTAGCACTTTTGTTTTTTTCATATTAGTGTTCCATAGACTTTAACAGTGTTCCGCGGCTTTCGAATTTGCAGCGAACACGACATAATGTTCAACTCGAACATTGGGCTCATCCCTATTACTGACGTGCGGGGAAAATTTTTATGTCAATTGCACCTTTAGAAATATAGTTACCTAGAAAAATGGTGATGTGTTCAATACTTATTTTACCCGCTGTATATTATTTTAACAATCTTGTGCCAAAAATGTTTGGTGAGGCTTAATGTTCATAGATGCAGGGACTTTTTTTCCAATGCCTCTTCCAGTCTCCCTCCTTCTTTTTTGCACATACTATATAGGTGTCATCTCTTCTTTCCTCTCTGTTTGCCTGCATCCACTCTTTATATTTCAGGTCCCACCCCTGAGGATTGGGGTGGCAGTTTGACAAGCAGTGATCTCATCATCGCTTCCCTTGAGGACCTGGAAGGCAAAGATTTTGAGCGTTTTAAAGATAAGCTGTCAGATTTCCGCTACAAGGACATACGTCCAATTCCACGTGGACCTCTAGAAAATGCGAATCGGGTTGTTACAAAGAACCTTCTCATCAATTTTTATGGAGAGGCGGCAGCTCTGGATGTGACTGTAAAGGTTCTAAGATTAATTTCTTTAATGGGACCAGCTGAGGTGCTCCAGATGAGGATTGAACAACATGGTGAGTAGGGATGAGCCGAACACACCCCCCCCCCTCCCCCCGGTTCGGTTCGCAGCAGAACATTCGAACAGGCAAAAAATTAGTTTGAACATGTGAAAACTGTTAAAGTCTATGGGACACGAAAATGAAAAATCAAAAGTGCTCATTTTAAAGGCTTATATGCAAGTTATTGTCATAAAAAGTGTTTGGGGGCCTGGGTCCTGCCCCAGGGGACATTTATCAATGTAAAAAAAAGTTTTAAAAATTGCCTTTTTTCGGGAGCAGTGATTTTAATAATCCATACCAGACCCTTATCCGAGCACAAAGCCCGGCAGGTCAGGAAAGGGGGTGGGGACGAGCGAGCACCCCCCCTGAACCGTACCAGGCTGCATGCCCTCAACATGGGGGGTGGGTGCTTTGGGGCAGAGGGGGCCCTGCGCCCCCCACCCCAAAGCACCTTGTCCCCATGTTTACGAGGACAAGGGCCTCTTCTCGACAACCCTGGCCGGGGAAAGATGGGTTGGTGACTTTAGAAGGGGTCGGGCATCCAGATGACATAACCCGGTGACCCCGCCCCATGCCAATATAAGTAGTGGCACACAGCGCACCCAGCATTAGAGCGGGAGAGAGTATCGGGCCGCAGACCCCGGCAACCAACGGACAGAGTTGTTGGGAAGAGGCCCTTGTCCTCATCAACATGGAGACAAGGTGCTTTGGGGTGGGGGGAGCAGGGCCCCCCCTGCCCCAAAGCACCCACCCACCCATGTTGAGGGCATGCGGCCTGGTACGGTTCAGGAGGGGTGGGCACTTGCTCATCCCCACCACCTTTCTTGACCTGCCGGGCTGTGTGCTCGGATAAGGCTCTGGTATGGATTTTGGGGGGACCCTCATGCTGTTTTTTCGGCCTTGGGGGTTCCCCTTAAAATCCACACCAGACCGAAGGGCCTGGTATGCTCTTCGATGGGGAACCCCTGATGTTTTTTTTTTTTAATTTGGCGTAAAGATTAATACCAGACAGTGCCTGGTATTGTCAGGGATCCCTGTTCATTGAAGTCGGAGACATGCTGGACTTCAAGTCGCAGGGCAAAGTCCAATCCAAAGTAGTACGACTGTCATGGCATACCAGAGTGAACCCAGCCTTTAGGCTAGGTTCACACTGCTGCGATGTCCAAGATCGGATGTGATTCGTACCGCACTGCAGTGCAAATCACATGCGATCTCTGTGCAATGCGATTTCAGCCATACAGATAGTATAGCTGAATTCGCATCGCATCCGGCCCAAACTCGTACAGGACCCTTTTTTTGGTCCGCAGCAGAATCGGATCGCATGGGTGTTCACACCATGTGATCCGATTCCTGTCCGAGTTTGAAGATCGCACTGCGATATGCGAACTGATTTGGAGGTGTCATTAACTTTTAACTGACACTCCCAGCAGTTCGCATAGGGCAGTGTGAACTGCCGCCGGGAGACATGCGATGCGGGAACCCGCAGTGGATTTGCAGCGTTCCCGCATCGCAGCAGTGTGAATCTAACCTAAGGCCGCGTACACACGGGCGGACTGTTCGCCCAACTTTGTCCGCTGAACAGTGTTTCAGCGGACAGTCCGCTCGTGTGTGGGCTTCAGTGGACAGTTTCAGCGGACAGTCTGACGAACAAAGTTTTTTGGAATTCCCGTAAGACAGTCCGCTGAAACTTGGTTTGAGCGGACAGTCCGCTCGTGTGTAGGCTTGTTCGACAAACTAAGTGTCGCGCATGCTCAGAAAGGATTTACACGGCGAAGGTTGCATTGCAGTGTATTGGACGTCGTATTTTTTGACCCGTCGTACGTGCCGTTCACGTCATCGCGCACGGTTTCAGCGGACTGTTCGTTCATCGTGTGTGGTCAAGTCCGCTCATGCAAATTTTGAGCGGACTGTTTGTCGGATTGTTTGACGAACAAAGTTGGGCGAACAGTGTACGCGGCCTAAGAGAGGGCTCCTAATCTCAGCTCGTTACCTGTACAGAAGACAGCTGGGAGCCAGAAATATTGCTGATTGATAGGGGATCAAATACTTATTGCACTCATTAAAATGCAAATTCATGTATAGCTTTTTTTTTTGAAATATGTTTTTCTGGATATTTTTGTTGTTATTTTGTCTCTCACTGCTTTGTCAGTGGGCAAAAGTACAAAATCAGCAGGGGATCAAATACTTTTTTCCCTCACTGTATCTGCAATTTGTATTGCAGAGATGTACTGAATAATTTTTTTTTTCATGCACACATACGCTTTAATTATGACAGAATCTTCTTTTGTTTTAGGTGCAATAAAGGCAAAGTCATTGGATAAAAGTATAGAGGGTATGTACAACTTGCACATTAGCTCTGTATGAATAGCTTATACATGAGTGTCTGGTTTGGATGATGTTAGCAAATATCATGCCAAGATACAACCTCTTGACAAGTTTTAACCAAACCTTTTTAATTTGTATAAATTTCCTTTTTTTTTTCTCCAAATGAAATGCTTGGGTATCATTCATTCATATTTTTTTTGTTTGTTTTTTATGTGTGTGTGAAAGGGACGTTGGGAATTTTTAATTTGCACTTTTTAGCATTGTAATTTTTGTAATTGTTTTATGTTTTCTTCTTGTCACTGCATGTGTCCTCTTTTGAGGCACGCCAAAAGATATTGAAAAAATGCATTCCGGAAGCATGACTTTCTGTTTCACTAATTTTGACCAACTAAAACATCATAACAAAGCAAACTATTATCTGCCTAGAACAGGGGGTTCAAACTCAATTTCATTGCGGGCCGCATCTACATTATGGCTGCCCTCAAAGAGCCAGATTTATCTGTAAGACTAGATGTCTACAGCACACCTCCCCTTACATCGGATATCAAGAACTCCCCCTACCATTAGAAGCCAAGAGCACCCACTTACCTTGTGCTAGTGCTGGGGAGAAGCTGAGAGCAGAGGTGGGAAGTGGAAAGGGAAGGGTCTGGAAGATGACCAGAGGAGGGCTGGAGTTAGCTACCGAAGTCTGCTGAATACTGAGACCAGGAGAGGTGTGAGGGCCACATGGAATGGCCTGGTGAGCTGGATTTGGCCCGCAGGTCTTGTGTTTGACACATGTGGTCTAGAAGAACACCAAAGAATCTTTAAGTCATGGTCATATCTTGGCAAAGGTAATTTTTTGGCCATGGTCGCATCCTGTTATTCTATCACGTTGGGTATACTACAGGGTCCAAGGAACATCTCCTATTTATCCACAAACTGTATATATTGGATAATCTTGACTGTACTAGCTACTTTTCTTCATAATTAGCTTTTAGTACCAGAAGCCAAAAATATCAGCGCTATTCTCTACAAGATATTTATTATGCATAAGAAAGGCCTGTGTGGCTGGGCTTTGGGTTTGTGTCAATGGACAAATTTGATTTTCTTTTAATATTAGTTTGAGAGGTTGCTTATATTATTTAGATATAATTGCAGGTGCATTTCTTGTTCTGATGTAGATAAAAGTCTTCTACACAGGCTTTATATTGTTGCTGTTAACGATTACAGATGTTTGATCATTCCTTCTTATTTTTTCGGTCTTCAGCAGATTTCAGAAAAAGGTACATGACTTTAATGAAAGAAAGATATCATTTTCATAGAGATGGAAATGCCTGCCTAGGAGAGACTGTCCATCTAGATAAGAGGTACACCACACTATTGATAATAAAGAAACAGCGGAATATAAAGGAGAGAGAACATGAAATCATAAGCCTGGGCCAAAGACATTTAGAGATTATGGATGAACGGTCTTCAAGTCAATATTTCCCCATCACCATTGATAGGCTGTTCGATCCAGATGAAGATGGCATAGTCCCCAAAATTGTTGTGCTGCAAGGACCTGCCGGGGTTGGAAAAACCATGACCTCCCGAAAAATCATTCTGGACTGGGCCAATGGGACTTTTTACCAAGACAAATTTCATTTCATTTTTTACATGAGCTGTAGGGAGCTTAACACCCTGAGTGGAGACATAAGCCTAGCTGGACTGGTACGTAAATTATGCCAAATCAGTTGTGAAAGAGACCTTCTCAAGTCAATCCTTGATGATCCTACAAAACTACTTTTCCTTGTGGATGGATTTGATGAGTTGAGATGGACTGCAGTTAGTGATACAGAGGTTTACGAAGATCCTTTTCAGGAGACCAGTATAGAAATCCTTTTAAATAGTATCTTCAGACAATCCTGTCTTCAGGGAGCCTCCCTAATCATCACCACAAGGCCATACTTACTGGAACAACTAAGCAACCTTTTTCTCTCTCCCCGACATGTTGAAATTCTGGGATTCCTGGGAAGTGACCGTGAGCAATTTTTCTATGGTTTCTTTCCCACAAAAGAAGAAGCAGAGTTTGCGCTCAGTATTGTGAAGGACAACGATTGCCTCTTTACCATGTGTGCCATCCCAATTACTTGCTGGATTGTATGCACGGTAATAAAACAACAGATGTCAGAGAGACAAAGAGAAATCGATTGTAAAACCAGCACATCGATCTACCTGCTATACCTGAAGAGTTTAATTAAATACCACTGTAGGAATTCCAACCAACCACTCATTAAATGTGTTAGGAAAATTTGCACGTTAGCCAACGAAGGTGTCTGGAGTCAGAAAATCCTGTTCGGGGAAGATGACCTCCAAAGACATGAACTCTCAATAAAAGACATTGAGTCGGTCTTTCTAAATGAAAACATTTTTCAAAGAGACGTCGAAACTCAATCCTGTTACAGTTTCATCCATCTGACTGTCCAAGAGTTCTTTGCTGCCCTTTACTATGTGGTGGGAAATAAAACCAAATTCATTTCTATGGCCTCTGCAAAAAATGCCCCAATAAAGAAGCTTCTGGAAGAAGGGAGATATAAGTCACACTTACAATTAACAATACAGTTCCTGTTTGGCCTTTTCAGTGAAAAACAACAAAAAGAAACAGGGAAATTTCTGGGCTACAAACAATTTTCCTTTAGGGAAAATTCTGTGATGGTGGATTGGCTGATAAAGAACCATTGCAGAGTGAGTTTTAAGTTCTTATATGAGACTCAAGATGAGGATTTAATCGGACGGTTAATGGCTCACTTTCCGGATATAAAGGTTGTCAATCCAGGACATACCTTTGACTACAGGGCTTTGTCTTACTGTTTAAAGAACAGCAGAAGCGAGCACCAAATTTTTTTTATTAACTGCAAAATAGACCCCAAAACACGGGTCCTTTTGTCTTCAGCTCTCCACAAGTGTTCACGTGTTCGGTAAGTGTGTGTCATTATTATAAAGAATGTAAAATGCAGCATTATCCCTTTAAAAATAAACATACAGCTTTAAATCTTTCATTAGTGTCCAAATGCAATAGACAAGATCAATAGGTAGATAATCGTTCATAAAGAGATATTACAGTCCATAATCCCCAAGTGTAGCAATAGTTGGGTATAAGAAATGGAGTAGATAAAGGGGTACCTCCACCAGCACCTCCACACCACTTGCGCAGACCCTTAGCAGAAATCAATGGCTAAACAGCCAAACAGCGCAGTTTGTATATAAGGAACCAGGCAAGATCAAAGCACAATGGCGTCCTGTGGGGCATCATTCACAATCCGATGTTACAGCAAATGCTTTAAAACCAAACACATTTAAATTAATCCAGTAATGCACTTACATTCAAAACGCCAAGTGACAGCATGAACACAATATTACCTAAATTATTGGGACACCTGCTTTTACACACACATGAACTTTAATGGCATCCCAGTCTTAGTCTGTAGGGTTCAATATTGAATTGGTCCACCCTTTGAAGCTATAACAGCTTTGACTCTTCTGGGAAGGCTGTCCACAAGGTTTAGGAGTGTGTCTATTCTTCATGAAGCAAGGTTAGGCACTGATGTTGGACGACAAGGCCTGGTTTGCAGTCTCCTCTCTAATTCATCCCAACGGTGTTCTATTGGGTTGAGGTTAGGATTCTGTGCCGGCCAGTCAAGTTTCTCCACCCCAAACTCACTCATCCATGTCTTTATGGTCCTTTGTGCACTGTCCAAATCATTTGGTGGAGGGGGGATTATGGTGTGGGGGTGTTTTTCAGGTGTTGAGGCTAGCCCCTTAATTCCAGTGAAGGGAACGCTTAAAGGGGTTGTAAACCCTCAAGGTTTTTCACCTTAATGCATTGCATGTGGGGCACTCGAGAAGAGGAGGAGGCAGGAGTGCTGCTGGGGGGCCCCAGAAGAGGAGGATCGGGGCCCCTCTGTGCAAAACCCTTGCACAGAGGAGGTAAGTATGACATGTTTGTTTATTTTTTATTTTTTTAAAACAACGAACCTTTACAACCCCTTTAAGGCATCAGCATACCAAGACATTTTGGACAATTTCATGCTCCCAACTTTGTGGGAACAGTTTGGGGATGGCCCCTTCCTATTCAAACATGACTGCGGACCAGTGCATAAATGAAGGTGTGAAGAGGTGAGAAATTTGGGGGGGTGGTTTTGAAGAATTGAGAACTGTGAAAAGTGTGTGGTGGGAGAATTTCTAAAGAGTGAGAGGGAAAACAGCATAATAATGAGTTTCCCTCCTAACAGGTTACTTATTGTCATGCTTTCCAGCCAGCCAGCCTACAGTATAACCCTGACGTAACGGTGTTGCGTTAGGGTTATTAGCTGGCCGCTCTGCTGTAAATAAGTTAGGGTTAGGGCGCGGAATTATTTGTCTTGCCCCAGAACCTGACAACCCATTCTACGCCACTGGGCAGCAGCCCCTCAGGAGACTGGAACCCTCCTTGGAGAGGAAAGAACAATCTGCTCATGCCTCCTGCACATTATTATTATACAGGATTTATGTGGCGCCAACAGTTTGCACAGCACTTTTTGGATGCCTCCTTCGGGGATTGGCTGTATATATGATAAATATTCAAATGATCATTTGAATCTCCCTCACTATGCTCTGGAAGCTTTTTCCAGAGGCATGGGGGAAGCACACAATTTCTCAGCTCGAGAATCTAGATCAGACCAAAACAATCAACAATCACTCCACTCACTACAGTGGAGCCAAAAACGATATTTACAGAGCAACCTAACTAGAAGGGCACTACACTAAATAACCATTTAGAGAGGTAAAAACTAACATAATGAAATTGAGTGATACTGCAATGTATTTTTTTTTGTGATAGCCTATTTTAATTTGGACTTTGTCACAATGTCTTATAACATCATTTCAATAAGTTCAATAAGCATTCATTTCCTTTTCTTTCTTTTCAGATTTAGCCACTGCTTTATTCTGGGCAATGAAGTTGATGAAAAGTTGCCTTATACCAACTCCAGTCTTTCAGGTTTATTTAATTCTCAATGTGGAATTCGGAGACTACAGTACGTACGCTCAAACTTAATTGTCCACAACTTGCAGATGTAGAAGTAGGAGAACACTTTCAAAATTTTTCCTACAGTTAAGACTGGTACACACTATTTGTTTATTTTTTTTTGTTAAACCCAGCGGGCTGAACGAAAGAAAAAAAAAACTGAAAAGGTTGGGAAAGCCTAGTACACACGGGCCGAATATCGGGCAGCATCAGCTGGTTCAATGAAGACCATCCGACATTGCCCCCATGTGTATGGTAGCCGGCCCAGCTGTTCAAAAAAGGTCTGCCTAACAGCATCCGATCAGTGCTTTTAGCCAATAGCTGAGAGTGATGACTGGTGTTTTCTAGCAGGGGGGACTGCCCCCCCTGGCAATAAACACAACGGTCAGCGCTCTCAGCCAATGTTTGGATGTCGACCCTTTTCAGTCATGCCCCCTCGACAGAAGCCGGCCGAACTTCTGTTGGACTGATTGCTGTACACACACTGCCGTGTGTACTAGGCTTTACTGCTTGCTGGAAAGGAACTGAGCATGTGGCTCTATGGAATGAGAAAGGTACAGGCAGGTTCTCCCAAAGACTACCCAGGTGAACCAGAAGGATAGGCGTAGACGGATCTCTTCTAGCAGACAGGTAGACAGATAGAGGTGCCAGCAAGACTGTAGCTTCCAAGGAGCTATACACTGCTTATCCTAGCAGATCTGGCTGCAACGCAGATCTGCTGTAGAAATGTTCTTCAAAAGAAGTCCAATGCTGTTGGATCCCAGCTGGACATTTTGAACCCCTTTCCAGAGCAATGACACTTCACTATGTCAAGGTAGTCAGGGGGTTACCCAGACATGTAGGAAGATTAACTTAATTGGGATCTCTTGTCCAAAGACAGGTGGGAAAGGTTGATATAATACATTTTATTGAATTTCTTTTTTTTTTAACATTCTTTATTTAAGTTTACACAGGCAGACAGGAATAAAGGCATGACAACACAACGGTCCAACAATTGGACCCAGACACAGTTATACCAAAGCAGAATATGATGTAACACAATCCACTAGGCAAAGTATTGCTTATAGGTTAAGGCAGCATAACAGTACCAGGACATGTTAGCGTTTCCCTTGTCTAAGTCATTTTCACAAAATATATGCAGCCAAAATCTCATTGTTGCCCCCACAGAGGGGGCCACTATAGAAATGTAAACAATAGTGGGGTGCGCTGAGGTAGAGAGCGAAAAGGGGATGTCAGCGAAATTGTATGCACAGTCACACGCAAAGATTTGCACATGCTCATAATAATTCTCCAGTGACCACTAGACATGCCCTAACCCACGTATGTGCCTGCGCACGTGCATATTACCGCAAATACTTGTCCAGAGGATTGCTGAGTGGTCGCCAGCTTCTACCGTTTGTGACCTTATCCTGTACTACCCGGCTTGTCTTGACCCTGCTTGTTCCTGGTAGCTCATTGCTGATTCTTGCTTGTGACCTGACCCTTCTGTTTTGGTACCTTCGCTGCTCACTCAATACCAACCCCAGCCTGCCTCTAACTCTGTTGGGTTCCTGATTGTGCACCTCTGTTGCCCTGTTTATACTGACTCCTGCTTGCCTGACCACCCAAGATCCTGCATCTGCCTACTTGTCAGCCTGCTTGCTGCCTACTGTTTAGGGTTGTCACCTCATCCCATTAAAGTGGTTGTAAACCCTTACAACCAACTTTGACCTACAGGTAAGCCTAGATTAAGGCTTACCTGTAGGTCCAAGAAATATCTCCTAAACCTATACGGTTTAGGAGATATTTACCTGAAGACAGCCACCGCTGTCTACGGCGCATGCGCCATAGACAGCGGCGCGTAGGCCGCAGATCGTGGCGATATGCCGCTCGTGGCGGCTCCCGTGCGTATGCGCGGGAGTGACGTCATCGCGGCTCCGGCGAATCACAGCGATGGAGCAGCGAGACCCCGGAAGTCGCTCCGGGATACATGGCACCGGCGAAGAGGAAGACGGAGGACCGTTTCAGGGGCTTCGTTCTCAGGTAAGTTATTCATAATGAGCTAGTATGCTATGCATACTAGCTCATTATGCCTTTGCCTTACAGGGTGTGTTTTTTATTTTATTTTATTTTTTGCCTTTACTTCCTCTTTAAAACTGAACATAAATTAATTATCCCGTTCATGACTAAGCCTATTTTTGACATTTGGTGTTTAGAAGTTAAAATACATATTTTCTGCTAGAAAATTACTTGGAACTCCCAAACATTATATATATATTTTTAGCAGAGACTGTAGAGAATAAAACGGCGATTGTTGCAATATTTAATGTCACACGGTATTTGTGCAGCAGTCTTTTAAACGCAACTTTTTGGGAAAAGGGACACATTCATGAATTTAAAAAAAACGAAAAAGTAAAATTAGCCAATTTTTTTGCACAATTGGAAAGATAATGTTACGCCGAGTAAATAGATACCAAACATGTCACGCTTTATAATTGGAATGACAACAAACTACGGTACCTAAAAATCTCAATAGGCGACGCTTTAACATTTTTTCCCGGTTAACAGGTTAGAGTTACAGAGGAGGTCTAGGGCTAAAATTATTGCTCTCACTCTGACGATCGCGGCGATACCTCACATGTGTGATTTGAACACAGTTTACATATGCATGCGTGACTTCCGTATGCGTTTTCTTTGCTGCGCGTGCTTGCGGCGATGAGGGTGCTTTTAAAAAAAAAAAATTTTCTTATTTATTTTAAAATTAATAAATTGTTTTAAAAAAATAAAAATAAATGTAAACATCCCTTGTGACAGTAATAGGTGGTGACAGGTACTCTTTATGGAGGGATCAGGGGTCTTTTAGACCCCCGATCCCTCCTTTACACTTCAAAGTATTCAGATCGCCTTTTTCTGCGATTCTGAATACTGTATTTTTTTTAAAAACCGGCGCAATTGGCAGCCGAGTAAAGGGAAGTGACGTCATGATGTCGCTTCCGTGTTTACGATTAGGAGACTGGAATGAAGCCACTTACAGCTTCAAGTCAGTCTCTTCCTAGCCGCCAGAAGCAGCGGATGTTCGATCGGGGCTCCCGAATGAACGGAAGCCCCAGTAAGAGCGGCGGGAGGCGGAGGGAGGGGGGTCCCATCCCGCTCCTCCGGCATAACAGCCGAGCGGCTTTTAGCCGCATCGGTTGTTATGGCTGGAAAGCCGATCGCCGGCTCTGAAAAATGGTACCGGGATGATGCCTGCAGGTGCGGGCATCATCCCGGTATACCCCCCGAAAGCCGAGTACGCACATCTGCGTACGCTCGGTGGGAAGGGGTTATACAGGTTCAGAGGTTAATTTAATGCAGATAAGACACTAAGTGAATTAAATGATCAACTTAATCAGCCACAGAACCTGTGTAATTAATATGTGTTCAGTTTTAAAGGGATGAGGTGGCAACCCTACTACTGTTCCGCACCTGCTTCAGTGCCTCTGCATCTGCTAGAGCGGGTATCTACAAACTACAGCCCTCCAGCAGTTGCGGAACTACACATCCCATGAGGCATTGTAAAACTCTGACATTCACAGACATGACTAGGCATGATGGGAATTGTAGTTCCTGAACAACTGGAGGACCATAGTTTGGAGACCCCTGTGCTAGAGCATAGTACATCCGCCTGCTGGCAGCCTGTGGTTCTGCACCTGCTGCTGTGTCTTCACTAAGGATGAGCTCCGGCATGTTCGCACAGTCCATGTGCAGAGCCCGCCAGGAAGTTGGCACTGCAATGCGCTAATCACAGGCAGTGAGACATTGTCCCGATGCGTGGCTACAGAGATCGGGAAATGTCTTACTGCCTGTGATTAGCACAGTGCCGACTTCCTGGCGGGCTCTGCTAAAAAGGCGGGACCTCATCCTTATGCCGCGTACACACGATCGAATTGTCCGGTGTACTTAGTCCGACGAAACGCATTTCATCGGACAATCCGATCGTGTGTGGGCTTCAGAGGACTTTCTCAGCGTAAAGTCCGGCGGACTTAGAAAGTACTTGGGTTTCAGCGGACAATACGTTTGTAAGTATGCTAGTCCGGCGGACTAAGAATGACGCATGCTCAGAAGCAAGTATGAAAAGGAAGCTATTGGCTACTGGCTATTGAACTTCCGTTTTCTAGTCCCGTCATATGTGCTGTACGTCATCGCGCTAGCAAACGCTGGACTTTCTGTGTGTCCGTGTGTGGCCAAGTCCATTCGGTAGAAAGTCCGCCGGACTATCCGCTGGATTGTTTGCCGGACTAAGTACGCCGGACAATGCGATCGTGTGTACGCGGCATAAGTCTTCACATCGGCCAGCTCATCAGTCCTGCTGCTCGGCACCTGCTGCAAGGTTCGTCTTGACAGGATCTCCTACAAGGCATCTGTGCCACTTCGTGCCCTGTTATATCCTGTCACCACCTCCAGGAGAAACAGGACAGGGTATGTAAGGGAAAGCCCTGTCATCAGCTTGGCCTTGACCAGGTACGTGATGTGGGGAAAAAGGGCATACAAAAAAAGGGGGGGCATAAAAATGGGGGGGGGAGGAGGATTGATCATACATTTTATTAGCTTTGATTAAACAGCTTTACCCAGCCTGGTCCTGAAAGTCATCCATTCTGCAATCGCTAATGCAAATTGGGGCTAATCCAGAAAATCCATTTGGTCTGCATAACACATTATGGTAAAAATGAAGAAATATTCTGATATACTCAATGGAGATTTGACGACTAACAGTCCCTATTTTGTTGGTAAGCCTGGTTAATTTTACTAGCCCTCATAGTATTGAAACTATTCAAACATAATTATAAAAGGCAAAACCCATTCTTATATGCAGAGGTGTGGGCACCCTATTGCATTAGGGCGTGCACCCCAAAGTTCAAACACACATGCCTTTCTTTGCAGCCTCAGCTGCATGGGACAGTTAATGAACGGGAAGTGCTCTGTGCTCAGCGGCTTCTTTTTCCTTAACAAGCTGAAGCATAGTAAACAAAGTTTACTATGCTTCGTTATGAATGGACACAGTGAGCGAGTGTGTTCATTTAGAAAAAGGAAGGGGGCGGTAAATTATATATTTACTAGCCCCTTCCCCCCCACTCTTTATCCTGGAACATCCCCCGCGTCAGGTGGAGGAAGAGGAGAGGAGGAAAGCCGGCAACACGGGGGGGGGGGGCAACAAGGGGGAGGGGAGGCCCAGGCAGTAGGGGAAATCGGCACCGCACATAGTGATTAGGGTGTGCCCAGGCAGACCCCCTGCACACACCTATGCTTATATGCAACATGGGAACAATATTATCCTATACCAATTTTCTCCAAACTATGGCCCTTTGCTTGCCTTTAATTGGCCCTTGAGGAAATCTTTTTGCCACTGACACCAACAATTGGGCATAATTCCTGCCGCTGACACCAACAATGGGGCACTATTCCCCCCCACTGACACCAACTATTTCTCCCCTTAATACCAAAGATCAGGTATTGTTTACTCCCACTGGGCACAGTCCGGCCCCCCTAAAGTCTGAAGGACCGTAAACTGACCCTTTCTTTAGAAAGTTTGGAGACCCCTGTCCTATATCAATTTTTTGTTGCCATAAAAGTACCTCTAGTTACTGACTATTGCAAGTTGTTATATTTTCTGTAACTATGAATGTGTATGCCCCTTTTTCAGCCATAATATGATACTGGCTTTCCCCATCACTTTGCAGGTTGTATGAATGTAGCCTGAAGTCATATTGCTGTGAAGATCTGTGCCCTGTCATTGCAAACAAGTCTCTGGCCAGCCTGAGCCTCTCACGTAATTATCTGCAAGACTCTGGAATAAAACTTCTATGCAAGGGGTTAACAGATAAGGATTGTGTACTGCAGGAACTGAGGTGAGAATTATGGTAATCACCTAAATTATATTCTGCAGGGCTCTCTGTGGTGATGCTGAGCATGCAAAGGATACCCAGGATAGATCTGGGCATGAAAGAAATAACTTTTAACCACTTAGCGACTGCCCTATAGCAGTTTAACAAGGCGGCAGCCAATGTGCGCAGGATCACGTATATAAATGTGATCCTGAACTTCCGTGTAGCAGATGTGAATCCATGCCGCCAGTGGTAATTATACACAACGGGAGCCGATCGGTGGGTACTGCGGACTTGATGCCCGCTGGCAATCGCCGATCATTCGGTACAGAGGCAGAACGCCAGTCTGCCTATGTAAACAAGGCAGATTGCCATTCTGTCAGTAGGGAAGGCATGGATCGGTGTTCCTGCAAAGCAGAAACACTGATCCATGCCTTTTCCTAGTAAAAGCACCCCCCACACTGTAAAAAAACAACACTGTTCATGCACACAGGATTGCCCCTGGTGTTAACCCATTCCCAGCCAGTGTCATTAGTATATATTTTTAGCACTGATCACTGTATTAGTGTCACTGGTCCCCAAAAAAAGTGTCAGTTAGTGTCCTATTGTCCGTCGCAATATCGCAATCCCACTTTAAGTGGCTGATCGCTGCCATTACTAGTAAAAAATAAAGAATTATATAAAAGTTCTATAAATATATCACATAGTTTGTAGATGCTATAACTTTTGTGCAAAACAATCAATATGCGCTTATTTTATTTTTTTACCAAAAATATGTAGCAGAATACATATTGGTTTAAATTGATGAAGAATTTTTTATTTTTTTTATTTCTTTATTGGATGTGTTTTATAGCAAAGTAAAAAATATTGTTTTTTTTCAAAATTGTTGCTTCTTTTTTGTTTATAACGCAAAAAATAAAAACCACAGAGGTGATCAAATACCACCAAAAGAAAGCCCTATTTGCGGGGGAAAGAAAAGGACACACATTTTATTTGGGTATAGTGTAGACCAACCACGCAGTGCCATATCGCAAAAAATTACCTGGTCATAAAGAGGGGTGATTCTTCCAGAGCTGAAGTGGTTAAAAGGTGATTAGTAGGATGTGTCAATCCAATGTATGTGTCAAATGCCTCTACATTTGATTGGCTGTCAAGGCCTGGAAAATAAAATTAAGAGGCAACAATTATACTTCTGTGTACAGGGCTCAGAATCTGGGCTGTATTTTGCAAGGGCTTAAGTGAAAATTATATTATCAATGAGATAATAATCTACAGGATATTGGAATAAATATTTGCGCTGACAAGTCTCTCGTGTAGGTTGTATGCTGCAGCACCTGGAGTGAGAGTTATATGAAAAATAATATATAATATCTTGATAGAATACCAGCACTTTGGTAAATCCACAAGTAAGTAGCCTTTATTTAAGAAGGACAAAACGTAAATCCACACAATGGGCCAGTGCGTTTCGACTGTTAGGCCCAGCAGATGAATAACGTTGTCCCTTTGTGTGGATTTTATGCTTTGTTCTTCTTAAATAAAGGCTAATTTCTTTTCCATTTTATCAAAATGCCACCATTCTATCAAGATTCAATCAGATTCACAGTGGCCGACAGCCTAAGCAATGGTGCATTCACTCAGTTTAACCCCCCCGGCGGTATTCCCGAGTCTGGCTCAGGGTGAAAATTCAGTACCATTAGCGGGAACCCCGAGCCAGACTCAGGATCGCATCGCAGGATCCAGGATGAGTATGCTTACCCTGTCCCCTGGATCCAGCGATGTCTCCTCGCAGTGTGAGCAGCTCGTCCTCCGCTCTATCTATCACGGAGCCAAGCTCCATTCCCTGCAAGCGTTGCGACGCACGGTGACGGAGAACGGCGCCAAATTCAAAAAGCAAAACACACTGTAATCTTACAGTGAAAAATACTGTAATCTTACAGATTACATTACCGTATGTAATTATTTCACATCCCTTTTGTCCCTAGTGGTCTGCCCAGTGTCCTGCATGCAGTTTTATATTATAAAAACTGTTCTTTCTGCCTGGAAACTGGAGATTGTCCATAGCAACCAAAACTGTCCCTTTACATCAAAAGTGGTTTTAGAGCAGCTAGAAAACAGCGATAATAAATTAGAATCACACGCAGAATTGAGCAATAGTGATTTGTGGGGAGATCCATCATCAAACACTGAAAAGTAATGACAGTGACAATTCTGCAACTGAGCAAATTTCTGTGTTTTTGATTTGATTACATTATTGAATAATTTTTATTATTATTTGGTATAATTATTTATAGTTATTTATTATATTATAATTTATGATTTCATTTTTCAAACTTTATCATACCCGAGATGTCTACTAGACTCTTGTTTGGACACATTTAAGTGAGTTATTTCTAAGAACTACAATATAAAACGCCAAATTTCCATGCAAAATAATTGTACCGCTTTCAGCACCTAAAATCTGAAATAATCATCCCACCAGGGATATATAGTCACTCATCATCATAAAGTTTATTAGATGTTTTTAACTTTACGTTCAATGTGTTTTATTAATCAAAGTTTGCAATTGAATCCAACAAAAAAATTGTAAGATGTTTGTTAACTTTCTTTTTACTAGAGAGAAGTTATGACAATATAAAATTCTTCATATGTCTTTAGCCTGCAGGACTGTGGTTTGACATCAAACTGTTGCGCTGACCTCTGCTCTTTTATTACTACAAACCGAACTCTGACCATGCTGGATCTGTCCAAGAACACACTGGATGACTTTGGATTAAAAGTTCTGTGTGAGGGACTTAGACATCCAGGTTGTACCGTAGAGGATCTGAGGTGAGGCTTATACTGATTGGAAGTACCCACATGAGGATCTTAGCCCTTGTACACACGGTCTGAGATTCCGACAACCAAATCCGTCGTATTTTGTCCGACGGATTTTGTCCATAACTGTTGTATACACACGGTCGGACAAAATTGTCTGAAAATCCGTCGTGATGACGTTATTTTGTTATGACGGGACTACGTTCACGCTAGTAGCCAATAGCTTTGGTGTAGGAATTTGATCTGAGCATGCGTGGCACTTTGTCCGATCGGAATTCTCTACACATGATCAGAGTATGTCCGATCGGAGCATTTTGTCGGAATCTCTGACTGTGTGTACAAGGGCTTAGACATTCAGGAGCTAAGATGTGAATTATACAAATATCTATATTGATGTTATAACCCATCACTCTTTGTAAAAACTGACTATATAACTGTTTTTATCTACACTTAGGCCCTATTCACACCTAGCTTTTTTGAAACATGTTTTTTTTTTTCACGAGACACGCATAGGGCAGCCCATGGATTTCATTGAACTTTTTTCCCTGGTTGGTGTGTGTTACTGCATTTGTCGAGCATTTTTCCACATTTTGGATGCCATTACAAATTAATGCCAGTGCATATTGTGTGTGACACTTGTTTTTCACACGTCCCCACAACACACATATGTTAATCGAACTTAAACCATTCAGTTTGTTTTGCTGCGCATTTCTCTTTCTTTTTTTTTTGTGACCTTCAGGCTAGGTTCACATCTATGCGTTTGATGCAGTTGCCCACGCATTTTGCAGTGCATTTTGAAAATGTGCTTTTTGATGGGTTTGTTTGTTAAGGAGCGAGCGTCCACCGCGTCTTAACACCCGATGACTCATCAGCTGTCAGCAGGATTCCCTGCTGACAGCTGAATGTAGATAAAACAATGCCGGCGTTCTGTCGAAAACTCCAACCTGTCAAAATCTCCAATTACGGCACTTCTGGTGACTCTTATGCCCTGTACACACAATTAGGACTGAAACAACTAATCGATTAATCGACAACTAATCGATTATGAAATTAATCGATTACTATTTTCATAATCGATTAATCGGCCAGTAAAATAATGGTGTTAAAAAAAACTAATGAGCTCTTGATAGTACAAAAAGAGCAAATAATGGCTACTGTAAAAATATTACTTGTCTTTCACTGTTCTACAGTAAAAAAATAAACCCTTACAGTAGTGATTATCTGCTTTTTTCTACTATAAAGGGCTCATTTTCATTTTTTTAACCCCATTATGTTACTAAACGTCTTAGACCTGGTTCACAGCTATGTGTTTATTGGTGCTTTTTGCAGAAATGCACTACAGTTCATTTACATGGTTTCCTATGAGACACGTTCACATCTGAAAGGGTCAGAGTCTTTCAACGCAAAATGGTGCTTTATTGGTTCAACATACTTCAATGGAGAAGCTGCAGAAAAAGCATGTAATGCGTTTTTGCAGCAATTTGTGTTTTTTAATCTGCCCAAAAAAATGCAAAAATGCGAATTGCATTAAAATCACATGCGCAAAAATCAAAACGTACTGCAAAAAGCACGGCAGAAACAGATCAAAAGAAAACTGCATAGGTGTATACCGAGCCTTATGCTGGCCACACCGATCAATTTTCAGATGAGAATATTCAGACGAAAAATCTTTGTACATTCGCTGAATGAAAGAATTTTGTTTGAAATTTTCACTTGTTTTTTACATTCTGTTTTTAAAATGAATGTAATTTCTGAACGAAAACCACAAACACCGTCTGAGAATTCCTTTTGACTAAGAAGTTTTCTATGATTTCCAAATTTTCCTGTCACTGTGGTTGAAAATGAACGTCAATTTGACACACTTTTTTTTTTTAAGGTTATTAACCGATTAATCGATTAATCGAAACAATAATCGGCCAACTAATCGATTATAAAAAGAATCGTTAGTTGCAGCCCTACACACAATAGGGTTTTCTGACAACAAAACCGTGGATTTTTTTCCGAAGGATGTTGGCTCAAACTTGTCTTGCATACACATGGTCATACAATTGTTGTCAGAAATTCCAAACGTCAAGAACGTGGTGATGTACAGCGCTTACGACGACCCGAAAAAAATGAAGTTCAAGCCAGTGCGGCTCTTCTGCTTGATTCATAACATGCGTGGACTTTTGTGCGTCAGAATTGTGTACACACGCTCAGAATTTTTAGTTGTCGGAAAATTCGAGAACCTGCTCTCAAACATTTGTTGGTGGAAATACCAACAACAAATGTTCTATGGAGCATACACACGATCGGACTTTCCCACAACAAGTTCACATCCAACATTTGTTGTCGGAAAATCCTATTGTGTGTACAGGGCATTACAATGCATGATACAATGAGTAGACATTGCTAGTCTACCAGCTAGTAACCAACAACATGGCCGCCTCCAAGGCAGTGACAACTTTTTTCCTACTTAGCCGCTGTTCTGTCAAAACAGCCAACTCGTTGAAATCTCCAATTACTACTGCTGGAGAGTCAAAAGAAGTGACGTGGTTGCAGATTTTGATGAGTTGGCTGTTTTGACAGAACACCAGCATTAAAAAATAATCGTATGTTAATATGGATTTTAAAAGGGAACTCTATGCCAAAAAAAAAACAGCGTGGGACCCCCCCCCCCCAAATCCATAATAGGCCCTCAGGTCTGGTATGGATTTTGAGGGGAACCCCATGCCAAAATGTAATTAAAAAATTGTGTCAGTGTTTCCCCCCAAAATCCATACCAGACCCTTATCCGAGCATGGAGCCTAGCAGTCTACGAAAGGGGGGGTACAAGTGACACATACCAGGCCACATGCCCTCAACATGGGGGGATGCTTTGGGGTAGGGGCCCCCCAAAAAGCACCTTGTCCCCATGTTGATGGGGACAAGAGCCTTCTCCCCACAACCCTGGCTGGTGTTTGTGGGCGTCTGCGGGCAGGGAGCTTATCGGAATCTGAAAGCCCACTTTAACAAGGTGGCCCCCAGATGCCGCCCCCCCCATGTGAATGCAAAAATGCAAGTTGCACTAAAATGGACTAAAATAATACATAGGTGTGAACCAGGCCTCAATCCTTTTTCTGTTTACATTCCTCTATGCTTTTCCCCATATGATTTGCTATTATTGTTAGGAATATCTGTAAATTTTACTGATGTCTAAGAAAGCTGATTCATTCCTCTTCAGATTTGAGGCGTGTCATTTCCTCCCAACCTACTGTGAAGATCTCGCCAACATTATTACTGCAAGCCGATCTTTGAAATCCATTGACTTATCATCAAATGACCTGCAGGATTCTGGAGTAAAACATCTGTGCCAGGGGCTCCAACATCCTAAATGTGCCCTGCAAGAGTTGCGGTAAGAAGTAAAACTATATCTTGTCATAAAGTTGTTGGGAGCCCCATCCTTGTTTTAACTTGTTGCTGGCACTGTGGTTTGGTGGTCAAAATTATATAGTTTCAACTCATGAACTTCACCTGTGCCAGGGTGCTGGAGATGTTATGTTCCCCTACTCCCATTGTGTGTATAGTGAAAAGGAAAAGCGCCATCTAGTGGGCAGTTTATTAAAAGTGTTAGACTTTACAGTACATATATGGCCAAATGCTAAATCTACATGGGTGTCCATGTCCCGCCAATGATAGCAAATTACAGCCGCTGGAGGTGCTCACAGGGCTGGAAGAGAAGTTACGGGCCCCCGTGGGTAGAGGGCGGAAGTGATTTCAGCTTGTGGGCAGCCCGCTGCTACATCTCCTCCAGCCCTGTAAGCATATTGATTGGCCTTGATTTGCTATCATGGGCAGGACCGGGACACCTATGTAGATATTGCATTTGGCCAGATATGAACTGTGAGTTCTAACATAAAAAAAAAAACTGCCCACAAGATGGCGCTTTTCCCTTTCTATACACACACACACACGAGCAGTGGGGAAATCCCATGCAATTCAGACAGGAATCACATTGCATTCCTGTTCAAATAGCATGTAATTCTTAGCAGTGTGATTTGTGCCTATTCATTTTGTATTGAAGCAAATTGCAAAGTATCGGTTTCAGTATCAGGAGAATTTGAACCAGTACAGATACTCGCCCAAATGCTTGCTATCGGCACCGATACCAATACTGGTATCGGTGCATCCCTAGTTCTAATGGATACCTATTTGCTTTCTTAATTTATAGGTGTTTCTAGTTTGTTTGCTCTTTTTAAGTAAACCTAGGTCACATCACATATATTTTTGGAAAATGCATTTTTCTTATGTGGATCTCAGAGGTTAGAACATGTGATTGTAAACACAAATCATTTTCTTCATTCCGGAGGTTGATGTACTGTGGCCTAACATTGTCCTGCTGTGATGATCTTCGCTCCGTTCTTATTACCAATCGAACTCTGAAAAAGCTTCTGTTAAAAGGAAATACCTTGGGTAATGCTGGAATAAAGCTTCTGTGTGACGGACTCAAACATCCAGGTTGTACCTTACAGGAGTTGAGGTGAGAATTATACTATAGACCAGGGGTAGGCAACTTTAAATAAGTGGAGATCTACCCGAACAACATGGTAGAAGTCAAAGACCACCGGGCACAGTGTCGCCACATCACATCGAAATTGCCATACTGCCATGTTGCATTGCACGCTCGCTCACAAGTAAATTTGGGGGTGGTAAACCGATCTGCTTTTTTTTTTTGCAACCAATGTATCATATATTAGCATATTATGTGAAACTTACCTAAGAATGAAGCCTTCCAGCGGTGCACTGTCACCGCTGACAAGGGTTCCATCTTCACCTGGTCTTCCTTCCGGGTTGGCGGACTCCGGCTGTGTGAGTGGCCGGAGCCATGACGATGTCACATGTGGGAGCTGCCGGTTACGGCAAAGGTTTCTGAAAGAATGGCCCGGGAGGCCTTTTCTTCAGAGCGCATGCTCCGGTGACGTCACAGGCTGCATATACGTTAGATATCTCCTAAATGGTACATGATGGTACATGATGAGGAAATATTTACAGTACCTATAGGTAAGCCTGACTGATGTGAATGTATAATAAAAATGTAAAGCGCTGCATAAATTGACCTTGCCATATGAGGACCTGTAATAATAAATAAACCCCTAGCAACCTCTGGAGGAACACTAGGATTTCAGGAAACCTGCTCTAGAAGAGGTGAGAATTATACTATAAATGATATGTCATAATCTGCAGGTCTCTGGAATAAACTTTAGTGCTGGTTTTGGACATGCATGCTGCAGATGCCAAGAAAAGTTTTCACAAAATATTATCCCAACAACATTTTATGTGCTTTTTACCATCTTTCCGCAGACTGGAGTCTTGTGGCCTGACATCATATCGTTGTGAAGACATTCGGTCCGTTATTACCACAAACCAGTCTCTCATCAAACTAGACCTGACTTTGAATCATCTGAGTGATTCTGGAATAAAATCTCTATGTGAAGGTCTTGGACACCCAGACTGTATTCTGCAGGAACTGTTGTAAGAACGGTATCATTGTTTATATTATAATGATTCTGTCATTAAAAATAAAAATGCTGGTCAGGGTCTGGATTTGAACCTGGGACCTCTGTGGTGTCTTGTTGTGCCACAACAATAATGAGATGCTTGGCAGCTCCCTGCATGGTCCCTTGGACAACCTTGCCTTGTATCTTGTTTTTGGTGAACCTTGAACTCTTTGCTCCTCCCATGAACTTCCTGGTTTAGGCAATGTCTCTGTACTTCCTATTTGCCAGATCCATACTGACCCATAGCTCCCAACAGTTCCCGATTAGTTTGCAATGTCCCTCTGTCCCTCGTTTCGGTCTGATCTATATAATTGTATATACAATGCACTTTTTATCTTTCCAAAAGTGTTTCCCAGTGCTAAACCTTTCATCGAAATTCTAAATTGGTGCATTTGTAAATTTTAAAAGCCAATATAAAGCAACAGTAGTGGTAAAAAAAAAGCTCTTGTGAATTTAATTAACCTTTTGTTTTATGTTAATTTCTCCTTTAAGAGGATGTGGCAGGGGGCGTGTCCTATGCCTACATAAGTTTGCTAGTAGGTGTCCCTCATTCCCATCTAAAAATGTTGGGAGGTACGACTCTTTGACTTGGTCATCAACTACGCTTCTTCCTGTTCCTTATCTGTTTCATTCATTACCTGACTCCGCTTGCTATTTCCACAATGGGCAATTAAGAGGGCCACGACATGGCATTAGCACACGGCGAAACTCACCTCCACCATCAGGAGCTCTTGTGAAGACCAGCTAGTGCTTAGACCCCGCACCTCAGGTGAGCCTGTGTCATCTGCTAGGGGGAACTGCTTGTATATTTCCAGCTGCTACAGCCACTGGCTCCCGAACCAGATACCAGACCAGGACAGTGCCAATCATCTTTGCCTGAAAAAGAAGAGCAGTGCTACATGCTAGAAATTTATCTCTGAAATCTGCTAGGAAAGAGACACTTATGCCCCATACACACGATCGGAAATTTGGCCAGCAAAAGACCGATGAGAGCTTTTGGTCGGAAAATGCGACCGTGTGTATGCTCCATCAGACTTCTGCTGGTGGAATTCCCGCCAGCAAAAGATTGAGAGCAGGTTCTCTATTTTTCGGTCAGAAAAAGTTCTTATCTGAAAATGCGCTAGTCTGTATGCAATTCCGACACGCATAATTCCAACGCATGCTCGGAAACAATTTGACGCATGTTCGGAAGCATTGAACTTAATTTTCTCGGCTCATCGTAGTGTTGTACGCCACCGCATTCTTGGCGGTCCAAAGTTCAGAGAACGTTTGTGTGACCGTGTGTATGCAAGCCAAGCTTGAGCGAAAAACCATCCAAGATTTTTCGGACGGAAATTCCGCTCCTGTGTACGGGGCATTGCACAAATATTGATCTCCTTCGGGCACTGCAGCTCTCACTGGTTCTTCTCACCTACCTCCACATCATTATGTGCTTGACAGCTACATATTTTACAAACATGTCATCAACCTTTATGGCAATTTCTGCCTTCTTTTCCTCTGGAGATAATATGCTTTTTATTTGGGCTACTGTGATTGTTCATTGATGTCTCTCTCTCTCACAGATGTAGCCACTCTCCAGGCTGATTATGTCCATTTTTTCCCAACTCTGTTGTAGATGTGATTTGGGTGGTAGAGCCACTCTAAGCCCTTGTACACACGGTCGGAGATTCCGACGGAATGTGTCCGATCGGACCGTTTTGTCGGATATTCCGACTGTGTGTGGTCTACATCGGACTGTTTCCGTCGAGTATCCGAGTTTTTTTTCCCAAGTTTTCCAACTTGTTGGTAAAATTTTCCGACAAAATGCTCCGATCGGACATACTCCGATCATGTGTACAGAATTCCGATCGGACAAAGTTCCACGCATGCTCAGATCAAATTCCTACACCAAAGCTATTGGCTACTAACGTGAACGTAGTCCCGTCGTAACAAAATAACGTCATCACGTCGGATTTTCCAACAACTTTGTCCGACCGTGTGTATGCAACAGTTTCGGACAAAATCTGTCAGACAAAATCCGACGGATTTGGTTGTCGGAATCTCCGACCGTGTGTACAAGGGCTTACAAGGTCAGAAACGTGCCCCTGATGTCTTCTCTTGAAAAAAACAAAACTAAAAAAAAACTGTCACCTGTAACATGCTGTCATGTATGGGGCTATTAGCTCCCTTGTGATAGTGGATCTCCCCCCTCCACATTTTTTTTTAACACCTGCTTACATAGTTGTGGGTCCTGCCCAGTTAAGATACTCACCCGCCTAGCGGATTCAGTGTTGTCCTTCTGAGATGAATGAATGAATGAATGAATGAAATAGTTATATAGCACACAATGCAAACTGAATCGCCTCTAGGCGCCTCCACTTCTATTTTGTTTCCTGATTGGTCCCTTACATGACATCATCAGGAAGATGCCAGCTCTTACAAGTTCACAACAGAACGGCTTTACTGAGGGCAGTAAAAAGAAATGAAGAAAATGGATTGTGGGACTTTAAATGAGGCATGGATATGTGTTTGAAAAAGATGCCTCATTTAAAGAGGGATTCCACCTACAAAAAAATATTAAAAGCCAGCAGCTATAAATACTACAGCTGCTGACTTTTAATAAATGGACACTCACCTGTCCCGGGTTCCAGCGATGCCGGCAGCCGAGGCCGATCGATCGCTCGGCTCTCGGCTGCTGCTGCCACCATTCTAGGTGAGGGAATCAGGAAGTGAAGTGAATCGGCTTCACTTCACGGTTCCCTACTGCGCATGCGCGAGTCGCGCAGCGCAATAGGAATTGTCCGCACTGTCTCTGAGACCCGTATGTGTCCCAGCAGACAGTGCGGCAGGACAGGAAATGGCGTAGAGTCCCACGGGAGTCTATGCCCTGGAAGTGGGTGTAAAATTTTGACAGGTATCTCCACCCCCCTCCCCCCTGAAAGGTGCCAATTGTGACACCGGAGGGGGGGAGGGTTCCGATCAGCGGAAGTTCCACTTTAGGGTGGAACCCCGCTTTAAAGTCCCACAATCCATTTTCTTAATTTCTTTTTATTAATACAGGGATGGAGGCATGCTTATGTTGCATTGGGGTTCAAACAGGTTACGTACTTTTTATTATATATTTACTGAGGGTAGATCATGTCAGATTGTTGGGCAAGTTGTGTATTTTTAGGTGATCAATGATCCTTCTTTTCAGGAGTAATTACATTAACTTGATAACATCAATTGTAGTATTGTAATCAAGTTAATGTGTTCACTCCTGAAAAGAAGGATCATTGATCACCTAAAAATGCACAACTTGCTGGACCCAAAACAGCTCGGCTTTACTGAGGGCCAGGGCCGCTGATAGAAATCATTGGGCCCCCTACAGCCCACCTGACGGGGCCCCCTTTAGCCCCACCCCTGGTCCCTCCTTCAGCCCCACCCCTGGTCCTGCCCCTGGTCCCTCCTTCAGCCCCAGCCCTGGCTGCTTCCCAGTGAGTTAGGACACACAGGGGTCTCAATATAAGGAGTTAAATCTCCCCCATCCACATGACATGACAGGGGGTCGCCCATTATGAGTACACTGTTTGCAGGACACACAGGGGGCCCCCCATTATATGAAGTACAGTACACCTCTTCATACATGTTCTATCACTGTACACCTATTCACACATGTGCTGTCACTGTACACCTCTGCACACATGTTCTATCAGTGTACACCTCTTCACACATGTTCTATCACTGTACACCTCTTCACATATGTTCTATCACTGTACACCTCTTCACACATGTTCTATCACTGTACACCTCTTCACACATGTTCTATCACTGTACACCTCTTCACACATGTTCTATCACTGTACACCTCTGCACACATGTTCTATCACTGTACACCTCTTCATACATGTTCTATCACTGTACACCTATTCACACATGTGCTGTCACTGTACACCTCTGCACACATGTTCTATCACTGTATACCTTATCATACATGTTCTATCACTGTACACCTCTGCACACATCTTCTGTCACTGTACACCTCTTCACATATGTTCTATCACTGTACACCTCTTCACATATGTTCTATCACTGTACACCTCTTCACATATGTTCTATCACTGTACACCTCTTCACATACAGTGGTGTGAAAAAGTGTTTGCCCCCTTCCTCATTTCCTGTTCCTTTGCATGTTTGTCACACTTAAGTGTTTCGGAACATCAAACCAATTTAAACAATAGTCAAGGACAACACAAGTAAACACAAAATGCAATTTGTAAATGAAGGTGTTTATTATTAAAGGTGAAAAAAAATCCAAACCATCATGGCCCTGTGTGAAAAAGTGATTGCCCCCTAAACCTAATAACTGGTTGGGCCACCCTTAGCAGTAACAACTGCAACCAAGCGTTTGCGATAACGTGCAATGAGGCTTTTACAGCGTCCTGGAGGAATTTTGGCCCACTCATCTTTGCAGAATTGTCCTAATTCAGTTACATTAGAGGGTTTTCGAGCATGAATGGCCTTTTTAAGGTCATACCACAACATCTCAATAGGATTCAGGTCAGGACTTTGGCTAGGCCACTCCAAAGTCTTCATTTTGTTTTTCTTCAGCCATTCGGTGGTGGACTTGCTGGTGTGTTTAGGATCATTGTCCTGCTGCAGAACCCAAGTTCGTTTCAGCTTGAGTACACGAACAGATGGTCGGACATTCTCCTTCAGGATCTCTTGGTAGACAGCAGAATTCATAGTTCCTTTTATCACGGCAAGTCTTCCAGGTCCTGAAGCAGCAAAACAGCCCCAGACCATCACACTACCACCACCATATTTTACTGTTGGTATAATGTTCTTTTTATGAAATGCAGTGTTCCTTCTACGCCAGATACACTTGGACACACACCTTCCAAAGAGTTCCACTTTTGTCTCATCGGTCCACAGAATGTTGTCCCAAAAGTCTTGGGGATCATCAAGATGTGTTGTGGAGAAATTGAGACGAGCTTTGATGTTCTTTTTGCTCAGCAGTGGTTTTCTCCTTCGAACTCTGCCATGCAGGCCATTTTTGCCCAGTCTTTTCCTGATGGTGGAGGCATGAACACTGACCTTAACTGAGGCAAGTGAGGCCTGCAGTTCCTTGGACATTGTTGTGGGGTCTTTTGTGACCTCTTGGATTAGTCGTCGCTGCGCTCTTGGGGTAATTTTGGGCGGCCGGCCACTCCTGGGAAGGTTCACCACTGTTCCATGTCTTCGCCATTTGTGGATAATGGCTCTCACTGTGGTTCGCTGGATTCCCAAAGCTTTGGAAATGGCTTTATAACCCTTTCCAGACTGATAGATCTCAATTACTTTCTTTCTCAATTGTTCCTGAATTTCTTTGGGTCTCGGCATGATGTGTAGCTTTTAAGGATCTTCTGGTGGACCTTACTGTGTCAAGCAGCTCCTATTTAAGTGATGCCTTGATTGTAAACAGGTGTGGCAATAATCAGGCATGGGTGTGGCTAGAGAAATTGAACTCAGGTGTGGACAACCACAGTTATAGTATGTTTTAACAAGGGGGGCAATCACTTTTTCACACAGGGCCATGATGGTTTGGATTTTTTTTCACCTTTAATAATAAACACCTTCATTTACAAATTGCATTTTGTGTTTACTTGTGTTGTCCTTGACTATTGTTTAAATTGGTTTGATGTTCCGAAACACTTAAGTGTGACAAACATGCAAAGGAACAGGAAATGAGGAAGGGGGCAAACACTTTTTCACACCACTGTATGTTCTATCACTGTACACCTCTTCACACATGTTCTATCACTGTACACCTCTTCATACATGTTCTATCACTGTATACCTTATCATACATGTTCTATCACTGTACACCTCTTCACACATGTTCTGTCACTGTACACCTCTTCACACATGTTCTATCACTGTACACCTCTTCACACATGTTCTATCATTGTACACCTCTTCATACATGTTCTATCACTGTACACCTTATCATACATGTTCTATCACTGTACACCTCTTTACACATGTTCTATCATTGTACACCTCTTCATACATGTTCTATCACTGTACACCTTATCATACATGTTCTATCACTGTACACCTCTTCACACATGTTCTATCACTGTACACCTCTTCATACATGTTCTATCACTGTACACCTTATCATACATGTTCTATCACTGTATACCTTATCATACATGTTCTATCACTGTACACCTCTTCATACATGTTCTATCACTGTACACCTTATCATACATGTTCTATCACTGTATACCTTATCATACATGTTCTATCACTGTACACCTCTTCACACATGTTCTATCATTGTACACCTCTGCACACATGTTCTATCACTGTACACATGTTCCATTGCTTTCCCCTCATGTACATATGTGTCATCGCTACACATGTGTTCCCTCAGTGCACCCCTCTGCCCACATGTTCCATCACAGTACACCATTGATGGTAAACAGGGTTGAGTGTACAGCTATAACAAGTGAGGCCACTGGCTCTTACCACTCTTGCTTCAGCAGACATTTAAATCTCCAGGCTGCACATTGTATTTCCTGCACAGACTGGAGGTCAGGAGGAGGCGGTGCAGCTCTGAGTGACAGAGCAGCAGACCAATTGGTTTGACATCCTGCTGGGAGGCAAAAATCTGTAGATAGCAGTGTAGGAGAGGCTTCCATGGTGCTGTTCTCCTCACTGACACAAGGGACATGAGCAGAGATGTGAGTGGAATGTGAGCAAGTCACACATGCAGGCTACCTGCCGTCGGTGCTGTTAAACTGAAGTCAACCCCTGCCTTGAGTTTACTCACTGTCTGGAAAGTGTTCTCCTCCTCCTCTCCAGCCTCTGAGTGGCGCCTGCCGCTCCTCACCTCTCCGGTGGTCAGACTCATCTCGTGCTGGCTGGAGAAATATATATATTTTTTTCTATCATTCTCTGCTCAGATTGCCCGGGCCCCCCCTGCTGGCTGGGCCCGGTACAACAGGGCCAATTGTACTGGCTTATCAGCGGCCCTGCTGAGGGCAGATCATGTCAGACTAATCTGATTGAATTTTTTGACTATATTACCAATGTTTTGGACCAGGGTGGTGCTGTGGACATAGCATATCTTGATTTCAGCAAGGAATGTGATACAGTTCCACATAATGATCTAATACAACAGTTGTACAAGCTAGGACTTACCCATTGGGTGGTTCAGTGGATATGCAGTTGGCTAAAGAATACCAGAGTGTGGCTGTAAATGGGGTTCACTCAGAAGAGAGACCAGTCACTAGTGGGTTACCACAAGGCTCTGTACTGGGTCCTGTTCTATTTAATCTATATGCAAGTGGGAAAACTAAAGGTTTGTTGGGCAAGGTATGTCTTTTTGCTGATGACACAAAGGTGTGTAATAGGGTTGATATCTCTTGAGGTGTCTGTAACCTGGAACATGATTTGGCAGTGCCGGAAGATTGGTCAAAGCAGTGGAAACTGCAGTTCAATATTTCTAAATGTAAAATAGAAATAAGGTAAGTTTTAGCCTCAGATAAACATGAAATTACAAACAAATAAATGTACCATCATCCGAATCAATATTTTTTTGAAAACAAGAGGATATAGGAATGGCAAGGCAGTTGCTGATACTGTACCCGGCATATCCAAACCTACAAGATTGTCTGGAGTTTGTGGACTATCTCGGTACTTGATAATAAATATCAATCAAATATAATAAAAAAAAAGTATACAGAAGTTTAATAATAGCCAACAAGAATATATACAAACATGTAGACATTTAACAAGGTAAAACCATATCAACTACAAACAAACAATTTATAACAGGGAAACCCCCGTTAGACACAGCATAGAGTCACCTGTGTGTAATTTAATCTCAGTATAAATACAGCTGTTCCGTGAAGCCCTCAGGAGGTTTGTTAGAGACCTTAGTGAACAAACAGCATCATGAAGGCCAAGAAACAGATCAGGATAAAGTTGTGGAGAAGTTAACCTAAAGCAGGGTAAGGTTATAAAAAAATATCCCAAGCTTTGAACATCTCACGGAGCACTGTTCAATCCATCATCCGAAAAAGGAAAGAGTATGGCACAACTGAAAACCTACCAAGACATGGCCGTCCACCTAAACTGACAGGGCGGGCGAGGAGAACATTAATCAGAGAAGCAGCCCAGAGGCCCACGGTAACTCTGGAGGAGCTACAGAGATCCACAGCTGAGGTAGGAGAATCTGTCCACAGGACAACTATTAGTCATGCACTCCACAAATCTGGCCTTTATGGAAGATTGTCAAGAAGAAAGCCATTGTTGAAAGAAAGCCATAAAAAGTCCCATTTGCAGTTTGTGAGAAGCCATGTGGGGGACACAGCAAACATGTCGAAGAAGGTGCTCTGGTCAAATGAGACCAAAATTTAACTTTATGTGTGGAGAAAAACTAACAATGCACATCACCCTGAACACTCCATCCCTACCATGAAGCATGGTGGTGGCAGCATCATGTTGTGGGGATGTTTTTGTTCAGCAGGGACAGGGAAGCTGGTCAGAGTTGAAGGAAGATGGATGGAGCCAAATACGCGGCAATGTTAGAAGAAAACCTGTTATGCCTGTATACACGACCGGTTTTCCCGTCGGAATAAACTCTGAAGGTTTTTCCAACGGAATTCCGCTGAGGCTGTCTTGCATACACACGATCACACCAAAGTCTGACCGCCAAGAACGCGGTGACGTACAACGGGACTAGAAAATGGAAGTTCAATAGCCAGTAGCCAATAGCTTCCATTTCCTACTTGCTTCAGAGCATGCGTCGTTTTTGGTCCATCGGAACAGCATACAGACTAGCGGTTTTCCCAATAGGAATTGGTTCCGTTGGAAATATTTAGAACATGTTCTATTTCTAGGTCCGTCAGAATTTTTGACGTAAAAAGTCCGATGGGGCATACACACGATTGGAATATAAGATGAAAAGCTCCCGTCTGACTTTTTCTGTCAGACATTCTGCTCGTGTGTACGCAGAATTAGAGTCTGCAAAAGACTTCAGAATGGGGCAGAGGTTCACTTTCCAGCAGGACAATGACCCTAAACATACAGCCAGAGCTACAATGTAATGGTTTGGATCAAATAATATTCATGTGTTAGAATGGCCCAGTCAAAGTCCAGACCTAAATCCAATGGAGAATCGGTGGCAAGACTTAACAATTTCTGTTCACAGACGCTCTACATCCAATCTGACAGAGCTTTAGCTATTTTGCAAGAAGAATGGGCAAAAATGTCACTCTCTTGATGGGCAAAGCTGGTAGAGCCATCCCCAAAAAGACTTGCAGCTGTAATTGTTATCGAAAGGTGGTTCTACAAAGTATTGACTCAGGGGGCTAAATACAAATGCACGCTACACTTTTCACATATTTATTTGTACAAAATGTTGAATACCATTTATCATTTTCTTTCCACTTCACAATTATGTGCTGCTTTGTGTTGGTCTATCAGATAATATCTCAGTAAAATACATTTACGTTTTTGGTTGTAACATGACAGAATGTGGAAAATTTCAAGGGGTATGAATACATTTTCAAGGTAAAGTTTTAAAGTGTTGCCTATGAACAATTTTGGGTGCCATTGTTTTTCCATTGTTTCCCAGGAATGTGCAGTTTTGAGGCTTGACATATTTGGTACTGTATTTACTTGATACAACTTCGTCTTTTATATGTTACCATAAAAGTGGGTATTCTATTGTTTGTGGGCGATAAAATTAAATGAAGTGTATTTTTAACTAAAAATATGAATTTGGTCAAAACTAGCGCAATTATCGAGTTCCATAAAAAAAAATTACAACTGTGACCATTATATTCCCCAGGTTCTCTGCTTAGAAATATGTTTTGGGGGGTTTTGGTAATCTTCAGGCCTAAAATGTGAACTTTAACATGCCATTAGCAGCGAAGGGTTAAGGCTGCTATATAGCCAACAGGAAATTGTGACTCAAGTAGCACAGACATGTTCCAGAGAAAGTAGAGGTGTTCTGGTGATTAATTCAGAATATTGCCCAGTATGTTGAGACATAACATTCCATCTTTAAACTCACCAAACAATATCACATCGTCTTATTGATTTTTTATTTTTTTCTCAGGGTCACTAAAGAAGGCCTAACAAGGAATTTGGTTTTGGATTTAGAAAATGAAAAGCCAAAAAAGACATCTCTCCTGAAATGGTACTGATTTTATTTGTCATACATATTAGATTTATACATGTCCCTTTTCCAAATTGGAGCATTTTTAAAAATGTGGTATTTGCTCTCTTATTTAGCTTTACTTAGTTTGCTGAGGACAATGGCAGAACCGAGAGGTCTGACAGTTGCCTGTCTACTGCCTGACTTTGTTGCGTTATCTCTCAGATCCTGAGTGTGCACCGCTGTATCAATGACACCTAATATTGGGTAGGTCTCCTATTTGGCACCAAAACAGCCCCGATGACGCATGGAGGCATAGATACCATTAGACCTCTGATGGTATGCTCTAATGTCTGGCACCAAGCCGTCAGTAGCAAGTCCTGTACGTTTTGAGGTGGGGCCTCCATGGATCGGACTTGTTTTTTTCCAACAAATCCCACAGATGCTCAATTGGATTGAGATATGGAGAATTTAGAGGCCAAGCCACAACACAAACTCCTCAAACCATTCTTGAACCCAAAATTAACCTGCTGAAAGAGGCCAATGTCATAAGGGAATACCGATTCCATGAAGAGGTGTACTTGGTCCCCAACAATGTTTAGGTAGGTGGTACATGTCAAATTAACAATTGTTGACTTGGCCTCCAGATCGCAATCTGAGCGAGCGTCTGTGGGATGTGCCGGAAAAACAAGTCCGATCCATGGAGGCCTCACCTCACAGCTTAAAGGACTAAGGTTGGGTTCACTCTGGAGATCGCAGTGGCTCACATCAGTAGTCTGGTGCATCTCCATTCACCGTTTCAGGTCAGATTTCTGTCCGAATTTTAGGCTGAATTTGGACCTGAAATGGACTAAAAAGATGCACAGGACTCCTGGAGCTGCTGCGGAGATGTGTAAACCGGCTCCATAGAGAGCCGGTCACAATCTCCTGTAATGCGAATTGGATGCGGAAAAATCTGTCCAATTTGCATAGGTGCGAATGCAGCCTTAAAGGATCTGCAACTGCCCGCTTTGTGCCAGAGTCCACAGTATACCTTCAGAGGTCTAGTGGAGTTCATGCCTCAACAGGTCAGGGATGTTTTGGTAGGAAACTAGGACTATATGCTCCTACCTGGGCTGCTAGGCTGACTATGCATGGGAGAAAAAATCTATATAGTGACATTTTCCCTGATGATCACCATTACTCAACTGATGAGCTGTGAGAGGGGTGTTTTTGTAGTACGGGGAAAAAATCCTGAAAACTTTTTTTTTTTTTTTTTAGGTTTTGGAAGTAAACCAGGCAACACGCAGACTGTCGTCTCTCCCAAAGCCCACCACAATGAACGTTTTTATGGAATGTTTGAAAACATTTTGAACTTTTAACATTTCTGTGGACATTTGATGCTTTTGTAAAATATTTGGCAGCAACGTGAATACAATGGCTGAGCTGTGCACTGGGTACCCGAGTCGAATAGCTTACCACGATGCTTTCTACATAATATTTGTCCTGGTTTTTTAAGAGTTTTCTTCAAGTGATCCAGTCTACTCCCGATTCAAGCATTACCGACTACACTGGCCTCAGCTCAATCTCATCTCATAAATGCCTTTGCTACTGGCACTTCCATCCCAAAACTGTTAAGACATTATCCCTCATGAGACTAAGAGGTCTATAAATAAAAAAAATAATTGTACAAAGGTCACAAGCATTTTTCTAGCCCTCACAAATTCTGGTCGTATTTTTCTAAGGCCGCGTACACACGCGGGGACTGTTCGCCCAACTTTGTCCGCCAAACAGTTTCAGCGGACAGTCCGCTCAAAATTAGCATGGACGGACTTGCCCACACACGACGAACGAACAGTCCGCTGAAACCGTGCGCAATGACGTGAACGGCACGTACGACGGGACGAAAAATACGACGTCCTATACACTGCAATGCAAACTTCGGCGTGTAAATCCTTTCTGAGCATGCGCGGAACTTAGTTTGACGAACAAGCCTACACACGAGGGGACTGTTCGCTGAAACAGAGTTTCAGCGGACAGTTTTTCGGAATTTCCAAAAAACTTTGTTCAGCAGACTGTCCGCTGAAAGCCCACACACGAGCGGACTGTCCGCCGAAACACTGTTCAGCGGACAAAGTTGAGCGAACAGTCCCCGCGTGTGTACGCGGCCTTAGAGTGAAACTAAAGGCTAAACTTTTTTTCTTTTTTTTTTTTCCATTTTGGATCGAGTAACAGAGGGTTATAACCCTTGTCAGTTTTTTTTGCCATCTACCTACCAATCCTGTGACTGCTGAAGGAGTTTGATGGACCTCTGAAGATTCCAAGACTCCACATCAGATATTGTGTCTTTCTACCATATAGCAATCCTGTGGCTGTTGAAGGGCTTTGTTGGATCTCTGGAGATTCCAAGACCCCATGTCAGGCATTATGTCCCTCTACCACATAGCAGTCCTGTGCTACTGAAGGGCTTTGTTGGATCTCTCGAGATTCCAAGACCCCATGTCAGGCATTGTGTCCCTCTACCACATACCAGTCCTGTGCTACTGAAGGGCTTTGTTGGACCTCTGGAGATTCCAAGACCCCATGTCAGGCATTGTGTCCCTCTACCACATACCAGTCCTGTGCTACTGAAGGGCTTTGTTGGACCTCTGGAGATTCCAAGACCCCATGTCAGGCATTGTGTCCCTCTACCACATACCAGTCATATGCTACTGAAGGGCTTTGTTGGATCTCTGGAGATTCCAAGACCCCATGACAGGCATTGTGTCCCTCTACCACATACCAGTCCTGTGCTACTGAAGGGCTTTTTTTGGATCTCTGGAGATTCCAAGACCCCATGTCAGGCATTGTGTCCCTCTACCACATAGCAGTCCTGTGCTACTGAAGGGCTTTGTTGGATCTCTCGAGATTCCATGACCCCATGTCAGGCATTGTGTCCCTCTACCACATACCAGTCCTGTGCTACTGAAGGGCTTTGTTGGATCTCTCGAGATTCCAAGACCCCATGTCAGGCATTGTGTCCCTCTACCACATACCAGTCCTGTGCTACTGAAGGGCTTTGTTGGAACTCTCGAGATTCCAAGACCCCATGTCAGGCATTGTGTCCTTGTACCACATAAGGAGTTTGTTGGATCTCTGTAGGTGTGGTCAGCCAGGGAAAGAGGAGACACTTTAACTTATCTATGAAGGTTGCTTCTTTACTGTAAGCATTAGAGATACCTACACATCTGCTGAGGTGGTTTCTACAGAGGGCACAGACTCTGAACTTTAGCCGCTCTCTTTGCTCACCAAATGAGCATCATCACACTGTGCAATGACATTGACTACCTGACTGCGGATGTGATTGGTTAATTCGGCCCACAATAAAGCAGTAAATGTCCATTGTTGGTTGACAATAACACCCCAAGTCATTTACAGTATGTACTGTACAGTACATTGCAAAGATTACAGGAAACCTCACTGCAAAATCTTACCTGATTTTGTTCCAGAGGTACTGATAATCATCTTGCTGTGTGTGTACACCAAACGGTATGGTAGGAAAAGGTGCAGTTCAGCCTATCTTTACAGGCCCTGTTTCGGGGAATGGCAGTGATTAAACTCCAAGCTCTGTGACAGGTAGAGAACCAGTGAGAGTGGAGGGAGGGTGAGGATTTGGGGGAAAACTTGTCTGCAGAGGACTGTTTTAATGGTTGCAAGAAAGGGGTATGATATCAGTTCTTAAAATGTGTTTAAGAAAACCAGTCACGGTGGTTTTTGAGTTGAGAGTCACCGAGGAATGTAAAGGGGGCAGCAATGAAGGACACTGAGTGAAAGTGTGGGGGGAGGGGGGGGCACTTGAAGGGATTGGGTGGCACTGATGGTAATAGGGGGCACTGGCAGGAATTGAGAGGCACTTGAGGGGAATAGGGGACACTGAGGGAGATTGAAGGGCACTGGGGGGATTTGGGGCATACTAAGATAAATTGGGGAACCCTGAAAAGGATTAGAGGGGCTCTACGGTGGACATGGGGGACACTATGTGGAGTTGGGGCATACTAAAATGAATTGGGGAACACTGAAAGGAAATTGAAGGGGGGCACTGGAGGACACTGAGGTGGACATGGGGAACACTGGGGCATACTAAAATAATTGGGGAACATCAAAAAGCATTGGGGGGACACCGAGGTGAACATGATGGACACTGAGGTGAATCTGAGGTACTGAGAGAATTTGAAGGGAAGTGAGGGTAATGGAGGCAATGAGGGGAATTTGGGACACAGATTGCAATGGAGGACAAAGAGGAAAATTGGGGGCACTGAATGGAATTGGTAGACACTGAGCAGAATTGGAGGAGGTAATGTGGAGCACTGAACGGAAATGGGGACACTGAGAGCGAAGTTAAGGAGATTGAGATCACTGGTTATAATTGGATGGCGCTATTTGAGAGGGATTGGGGGAGCACTGACGGGGTTGTGGTGGCACTGAGGGAAATTGGGAGACCCTGAAAAGTATTAGGGAGGCACTGAGTCCATTTAAGGGAACTGGGTGTACTCATTGGAATTGGTGGCATGGGTGGTAATGGGGGCACTGCTGGGAACTGGGGGACACAAAAAGGAATGGGAGACACTGAAGAAAAATGGGGGACAGTGAGGGGGAGTTGGGATCACTGATGGGAATTGGGGGACAATGAGGGGAATGTTAAAAAGATTGAGGGCACTGATGGTAATTAGGGGTGCTATGAGAGGGATTGGGGGAACACAGATGGGGCTGGGGTGGCACTAACGGGAAATTGGGGGTACTAAAAGTTTTGGGGTCACTGAGGGGAATTGGCTACATTTAAGGGAATCAGGGGCACTCAGTGGAATTGGTGGTATGGATGGCGATGGGGAACACTAATGAGAATTGAGGGACACTAAAAGGAATTGGAGATACCGAAGGAAGGATCAGGGGGCACTAAGGATAATTGAGGGCACAGAGGATAAAGGGGAACACTAAGTGGAAATTGGGGACACTGAGGGGAATTTGGATTGGAGACACAGATAATGGAGGAAGATGAGAAATACTGGGGGCACTGAATGAAATTGGAAGACGCTGAGGGGGAGTTGGGATCACTGAGGGTAATTGGGGGCAGTTAAGGAGATTGAGGGCACTGAAAGTAATTAAGGGGTGCTATTTGAGAGGGATCGGGAGAACAGTGATGGGGTTGGGGTGGAACTGAGGGAAATTGGGGGTTATTGAAAACTATTGGGGGGGGGGGGGCGCTGTGGGAGACTGAGTACTTTTAAGATTATCGGGGGCACTCTGTGAAATTGGTGCCATGGCTGGTAATGGAGGATACTGCTGGGAATTGGGGGACACTAAAGGGAATTGGAGACGCTGAGGGGAATTGGAGATACTGGGATGAATTGGGGGGGCACTGAGAGAGATCAGGGGTCACTAATGATAATTAAAGGCACACAGGATAATGGGGGGCACTGTGTGGCATTTGGGGACACTGAGGGGAATCAGGGGTAATGGAAAGGTTCAGGGAGCACAGAGGTGGACATGATGGACACTGAGGGGATTTGGGGGGAAGTGAGGGTAATGGAGGCACTGAATGTAATTGGGGGACATTGAGAGGAAATGGGGGACGCTGGGGGGAAATTGGGGACACAGAGGGGGAAGTGAGGGGAAGTTAAGAAGATTGAGGGCACTGACAGTAATTAGGGGGTGCTATTTGAGGGGGATTGGGATAACAGTGACGGGGTTGGGGTGGCACTGAGGGAAATTGGGGGTTATTGAAAAGTTTTTGGGGGGGTGCTGAGGGAAACTGGGTACACTTAAGGGAATCAGGGGCATGGATGGTAACGGAGGACACTGCTGAGAATTGGGGGACACTAAAAGGAATTGCAAGCACTGAGTGGAATTTGGGGACACTGAGGGGAATTGGGGGGGGAAGTAAAAGGGGTTGGGGACACACAAAGTAATTAGGGGGCGCTGGTTGAGGGGGATTGGGAGAATAACGAGAGGGGAGTTGAGGTGGCACTGGACTAAATTGGGGTGCTGAAAAGGTTTTGGGGGACACTGAAGACATTTAGGGAAATTGGGGGGCAGTTAAGAGGGTTATGGCACAGAAGGAAGATAGGGGGTGCTATTTGAGAGGGGTTGGGGTGGCACTGAAGGAAATTGGGGGTACTGAAAGGGATTTGGGGGACACTGAAGACATTTAGGGAAATTGGGGGGCAGTTAAGGGGGTTTTGGCACAGAAGGAAGATAGGTGGCGCTATTTCAGAGGGGGTAGGGTGGCACTCAGGGAGACTGGGGGCAGTAAGAGGGACTGGGTGATAATAGACGGACAGAGCACAGAGGTGGACACACTGAACCCCTTCTCCTCCACACACAACGTTCAGTACAGCCGCCGCATTGCGTCACCCGAGTCCCGCCCACTCTTCAGGACGCTGGAACGCAAAACCAAGAAGTCCCCGTCCAGTATTGTCTGAAACGCATGAACCGGAAGTGCCCATTGGGAAGCCGGAAGTGGGCTGTGTGCAGGGCGGACATGGCAGGTCCTGGCAGCAGGTAACGTTCTCTGTCATGGCTGGGGGTGTCGCACAGCTGGGCAGGGGGCGGGGCATGGAGGATTAGGGGAGGAGTCTGTGGAGGCTTGCTCCTCCCTGTGTCATTATCTGAATCACTGAATCATTCATCTTTATACACCAGAAACATAATAACTGCTCCTGGTTTCCATGGGCATGGCCTGGTTTGTCCCTTTTATCATTGGCCTCACAGCCCCCCCCCCCCCCCCATGAGTGGCCAATCACCAGGCTTCAGTGTTTTTACTTGGTTGTCAGGGGGCGTTGCCTAGCCATACGCAAATATTGACTTTCCGAAAAGTCAGCGGTTGGGGGTGGGGGGGACATTGATGGTTGTAGAAGTATGGTTGCCACCTCATCCCTTTAAACCTGAACAAATATTAATTACACGGGTTCTGTGGCTGATTAAGGTGGTAATTAAACTCATTTGGTGCCTTATCTGCATTTAATTAGTCTCAGAACCCGTGTAATTCAAAGGTGTTCGGGTTTACAGGGATGAGGTGGCAACTGTACGTAGAAGGTGTCTTCTATAAGATCGGTGAGGGTTCAAATGAAAACAAGTAGAGGAGTCTGAGGTGTGATCCGCAAAAAAAGAGGCATCTTGTGTCTTCTTCTGGTCAGAATGAGCAGGGCTTTCAGCGTGCCTCTGAATGGGACCGCGGTCTCTTGAAAAGATTCTGCAGCAATTCCTTCCCCTCCTGAGGACATCTGCAGACTGGGAGGAGATCTGTGAGATGCCGGTAATCCGAGGTTGTACACGGCCCCATCCTCACCTCGGGGGGGGGCAGTCACATGATTTATTGCCCTCCATTGAGAAGATGACCAGACATCTGCAGACTGGGAGGAGATCTATGAGATGCGGGTGATACGAGGTTGTACACGGCCTCATCCTCACCTCGGGGGGGCAGTCACATGATTTATTGCCCTCCATTGAGAAGATGACCAGAGCCCCCCCCATAGGCCCTACAGGGTTCATTCATAGTAGTAAATGGTGAACAGCTGAGAAAAGGAGATTTTGATGGACTTTGGACAATGATCTCTTTGGATAACCACAAAAACAAACTAGCATCCCTTAACTGTGACCAATCAAGGAGCTGGAAAACCTGATGACCAAGCTTCAGTGCCCCCACACTTGTGTAGCATGGAAAGGTAAGATCGATACAGCAACACATCATCACCCAAACCTGAAGGACTTCATTGACTACATGGTCAAAGACTATGCAAATACTGTAACGCGTTTCGTCCATCAGGCCTTAACCACCTGAAGACCAGGACCTTTTTTGTTTACATGTAACAATCAATCATTTCTGCTAGAAAATTGCTCGGAACCCCCAAACATTTTATATATATTTTTTTATGCAGAGGCCCTAGAAAATAAAATGATGGGTTTAAAAATTTTTTATGTCACGTGGTATTTGAGCAGCGGTTCTTCAAACGCAATTTTAAAAAGATGAACACTTTTTTGAATTTTAATGAAAAAAAAAAACACATAACCCAATTTTTTTGTAAAATTCAAGGGGCGTTCAAGTCAAACCGGGACTTTTAATTATACAGGAATTAAAAGAGATGCTAGCATGGCGGTACGTGGCAGATGTGTCCTCTTACTGATATCGTAGGCCAGTCCAAAGACCTTTAACCAAGATGGCGGACAACAGTGTTAGTGCGTGCGTAGAACAGCGCGTGGTGATGAAGCTTATTGTCAGCGAAGGTGTAAAACCCACGGATATCTACAGAAGACTTCAAGGCTCAGCCGCAGTAAGCCATTTGAATTCAGTTTACACTTGCTTCAAAACAAGGCTTCGGACTTCAAGTGAGCTTTGCCATAGACATCTGAATGCCAGTCAAAGCCCCTGTCACTAAATAAAATGGTTAGCTTACAGTCCTGTTTACACCTTGCTTTTGCTTAGTGCTTCGATGAGGCTTCGGTGAGGCTTTGGTGGAGCTTCGATGGGACCTTGATGAGCCTTTGGTGGAGCTTTGATAAACTTTAATGAAGCTTTGGTAAGGCTTTGCGGGGCTTCGATGAGGCTTCAGTGGGTCTTCAAGTGAGCTTTGCCATAGACTTCTATGGAGGCTTCAAAGACGTTTTGAAGCACCAATAAGGGCTAGTTTACACTTGCTTCAAAACAAGACTTCGGACAGGCTTTGTTAAAGCTCTCTGAATGGCAGTCAAAGCCCCTGCCACTAAATAAAATGGTTAGCTTACAGTCCTGTTTACACCTTGCTTTTGCTTGGTGCTTTGATGAGGCTTTGATGGGGCTTCCATGAGCCTTTGGTGGGGCTTTGGTGAGGCTTTGCAGGGCTTTGATGAGGCTTCGGTGGGGCTTTGATGAGCCTTTGGTGGAGCTTTGATGGGGCTTCGATGAGTCTTTGGTGGAGCTTTGGTAAGGCTTTGCAGGGCTTTGATGAGGCTTCAGTGAGGTTTTAGTGAGGCTTCATGCGAGCTTTGCCATACACTTCTATGGAGGCTTTGAAGATGCTTTAAAGCACCACTAAGGGCTAGTTTACACTTGGTTCAAAACAAGGCTTTGGACACTCTTTGGGAAAGCTCTCTGAATGCCAGTCAAAGCCCCTGTCACTAAATAAAATGGTTAGCCTACAGTCCTGTTTACACCTTGCTTTTGCTTGGTGGTTCGATGAGGCTTTGGTTGGGCTTTGATGAAGCTTTGTGGGACTTCAGTGGGGTTTCAAGCGAGCTTTGCCCTAGACGTCTATGGAGGCTTTGAGGACACTTAGAAGCACCACTGAAGCTACATGGGGTATAATTTTTTTAAGGGAACCTGATGCAAAGCAAGGTGTAAACAGGACTGTAAGCTAACCATTTTATTTAGTGACAGGAGCTTTGACTGGCGTTCAGAGAGCTTTAACAAAGCATGACCGAAGCCTTGTTTTAAAGCACGTGTAAACTAGCCATTAAGGTGTGTTGAAGCCGAAGCAAGTGTAAATTAGCCCTATATGTTTCAAAGATGGCTGTATGTCCGTCAGTGATGATCTCGGGGCCTGGTGGTTCCCTGCCCACAGCAGTCATTCCTGTGGACATTCAGCACGTGGAACGCCTGATCCTGGACAATCGGCGCATAACCTTTCGTGAAATTGCAGAAGAGACAAATCTTTCCATGACGAAGTGAAGCAGGCTGTCCTAGGATGGTTCAGGTGCACTGACAAGTCTTTCTATGCTGAAACTTTCCAGGCATTAGTTACATAGTTACATAGTTACATAGTTAGTCAGGTTGAAAAAAGACACAAGTCCATCCAGTTCAACCTTAAAAACAAATAAATAAAATAAAAAATAATCGTACAATCCAGATACCCAATTTTATGCCCACAATTGATCCAGAGGAAGGCGAAAAAAAAACCCAGCAGAGCATGCGCCAATTTGCTACAGCAGGGGAAAAAAATTCCTTCCTGATCCCCCAACAGGCGATCGGATTTTCCCTGGATCAACTTTACCTATGTTAGTACCTAGTTATATTATGTACCATCAGGAAAGTATCCAAGCCTTTCTTAAAGCAGTCTACTGAACTGGCCAGAACCACCTCTGGTGGGAGTCTATTCCACATTTTCACAGCTCTAACTGTGAAGAAACCTTTCCGTACTTGAAGATGAAATCTCTCTTCCTCTAGACGTAAAGAGTGCCCCCGTGTCCTCTGGGTTGACCGTACAGAGAACAACTCAACACCAAGTTCACTATATGGACCCCTAATGTATTTGAACATGTTGATCATATCCCCCCTTAATCTCCTCTTCTCAAGAGTGAATAAATTTAGTTCCTCTAATCTCTCCTCATAGCTGAGTTCCTCCATGCCTCTTATCAGTTTGGTTGCCCTTCTGTGCACTTTCTCCAGTTCCCCGATATCCTTTTTGAGAACTGGTGCCCAAAACTGAACGGCATATTCCAGGTGAGGTCTTACTAATGATTTGAACAGGGGCAAAATTATATCTCTTTCTCTGGAGTCCATACCTCTCTTAATACAAGAAAGGACTTTGCTCGCTTTGCAAACAGCAGCTTGGCATTGCATGTTGTTATTGAGCTTATGGTCTACCAAAACCCCCAGATCCTTCTCCACTATGGATTCCCCCAGTTGTACTCCCCCTAGCATGTATGATGCATGCATATTCTTAGGCCCCAAGTGCATAACCTTACATTTATCAACATTAAACCTCATCTGCCACATAGTCGCCCAATTAGACAGTGTATTGAGGTCGGCTTGTAAATTGGAGACATCCTGTAAAGACGTTATTCCACTGCATAGCTCGGTGTCATCTGCAAAGACAGAAATATTACTTTTGATCCCAGACCCAATATCATTTATAAAGATGTTAAAAAGTAAGGGTCCCAGCACTGAACCTTGGGGTACACCACTGATAACCTTAGACCATTCAGAGTAAGAGTCATTAACCACTACTCTGTGAATTCTGTCTTCTAGCCAATTTTCTATCCATTTACAAACTGATATTTCCAAACCTGTAGACTTTACCTTACACATGAGCCGTGTGGGGAACTGTATCGAATGCTTTTGCAAAATCCAAGTATACCACGTCCACCGCCACCCCTCTGTCCAAGGTTTTACTTACCTCCTCATAACCACTTGTTTACCGGGGCACTTAAACCCCCTTCCTGCTTAGGCCAATTTTCAGCTTTCAGGGCTGTCACTCTTTGAATGACAATTACGCGGCCATGCAACGATATACCCAAATGAAATTTTTATAATTTTTTTCCCCGCAAATAGGGCTTTCTTTTGGTGGTATTTAATCACTGCTGGGTTTTTTATTTTTTGCAAAAAAAAAAAAAAAAAATGAAAAAGACTTAAAATTCAATATAAAAAAAACAGTTTTATAGTTTGTTATACAATTTTGCAAAGATAATTTTTCTCCTTCATTGATATGCGCTGATGAGGCTGCACTGATGGACACTAAAAAGGCAGCACTTATGGACACTGATAGCTGGCACTGGTGGGCACTGATAGCTGGCACTGGTGGGCACTGATAGCTGGCACTGAGAGGTGGCACTGAAGGTCATTGATAGGTGGCACTGATGGGTACGAATGGGTGGCACTGGTGGACACTGGTACGTGACACTGATAGGCAGCACTGATCGGTGGCACTGATGATGAGGCACTGATAGGCACTGATTGGCAGCACTGATGGGCATTGATAAGTGGCACTGGTTTGCACTGATAGATGGCGCTGGTGGGCCCGGATTGGTGGCACTCATATACACTGGCAGGTGGCATTAGTAGGCACTGGCAGGTGGAACTGGTGGGCACAGATGAGGAGACCGATGTCCCTTTGACAGAAGCCGGTGATTGGCTTTATTCTTCTCTTCATGCTGTCAGCGTCAGGAGAAAAAAAGGCCAATTGCCGATCTTCTGTTTACATCACGTGATCCACTGTCATTGGCTGACAGCTGATCACGTGGTAAGGGGTCGGGATCGTCCCTTTACTCCAATCTGTGATCAGCCAAGTCTCGCTGACACGGTGATCACAGAGGGCACCACTTGTGCCCTGCAGGGGGCGCTCAGCCAGCTCATGCACTGGAGGACATCTATTGACACCCTCCCGGCAATTAAGGACCGCGCTATAGATATCTTTTGGCTGTAGTGCGGGTGGGAAGAGGTTAAACACTGGGAGAAGTGTATAAATGTAGTAGGTCGAAAAATAAATGCAGTTTCCACTCCTTGAAATTTGTTCTTTTATTATATAAACTCAAAAGTCCCGGTGTGACTTGAACGCCTCTTGTATAAAAGATGATGTTACGCCAAGTAAATAAATACCAAACATGTCACACTTTAAAATTGCTCACACCCTTGCAACGGCGACAAACTAGGCAAATTGTACTATCCGTAGAGGACTGTTTAAAAGCCTTTACAGGTTACCATTTTAGATCTACAGAAAAGGTCTGGTGCTAGAATTACTACTCATGATCTCACGCCCATGTGATATCTCACATGTTCCACCCCAAAACTCGCTCATCCGTGTCTTTATGGACTTTGCTTTGTGCACTGGTGCGCAGTCATGTTGGAACAGGAAGGGGACGTCCCCAAACTGTTCCCACAAAGTTGGGAGCATGAAATTGTCCAAAATGTCTTGGTATGCTGATGCCTTAAGAGTTCCCTCACTGGAAATAAGGGGCCAAGCCCAACCCCTGAGAAACAACCTCCACACCATAATCCCGCCCCACCAAATGATTTACACCACTGCATAAAGCAAGGTCCATAAAGACACGAATGAGCGAGTTTGGGGTGGAGGAACTTGATTGGCCTGCACAGAGTCCTGACCTCAACCTGATAGAACACCTTTGGGATGAATTAGAGCGGAGACTGCGAGCCAGGCCTTTTCGTCCACATCAGTGACTGACCTCACAAATGCACTTCTGGAAGAATGGTCAAACATTCTCATAGACACACTCCTAAACTTTGTAGACAGCCTTCCCAAAAGAATTGAAGCTGTTATAGCTGCAAAGGGTGGCCCAACTGAATATTGAACCCTACGGACTAAGACTGGGATGCCAGTAAAGTTCATGTGCGTGTAAAGGCAGGCGTCCCAATACTTTTGTTAATATAGTGTACATGTGTACAGGCAGTGTTAAAGCCCAACTCCAGATTTCCTTCACAAATTTATGGAGCTAAGATAGATAATTACATTGTCTCATTCAAGTGTTTTATTGTGTGTTAGGTTCCTATAAGGTGTCAGGATGTCACTGTCTATTTCTCCATGGAGGAGTGGGAGTATTTAGAAGGACACAAGGATCTCTACAAGGACGTCATGATGGACAATCAGCCGCCCCTCACATCACCGGGTAAGAGGAGACTTTATTGTAAAGGAGAGAGCAGTACGGAGGGTCCATCTAGATCCCCCATCATCTGATAAACACATAGAAACAATGTATTCAGTCAGTGTGTGTGTTTCCTACAGATGGATCCAGTAATGGGAACCCACCAGAGAGATGTCCCCGTCCTCTGTATTCCCGGGATTCCACACCGGAAGATCACACCATCCCCCACCATCATCAGGTAGGTGGAGATGGATCCTGAACTCCAAATACGAGAGTTCTCCAAAAAGTTTCCACTTTTTTTATCTAAGTTATATATATAAAAGTGCGGAAACTTTTTGAAGACCCCTCGTAGAAACAAACTGTGGGACCTGAAAGAGGTTGTTTTGCGTATTATAAGCCTCCATTCCTCCATTCATTAAACTGAACATTTCTGTTTTCTAATTGAGGATGTAATTCGGTGTAATGTTAAAATTGAAGTTGAAAAGGAAGAAGAGACGTACCCAATGGGAGAAGAGCTGTTTGACGAGGAAAACGTGACTTTACAGAATACAAGTGAGTTATAAACCCCAAATATCTCTATTGAGTAATAATATATTTTTTGTGTAAACCCTGAAAACATGGCGGGCCATTTGTCACATTTCAAGCATTTGTAGAGAAGCCAATGAGTTTCTGCACCGAGAACCTTAATCCCTTTGCGCTGTGCAGTGCGCTCCCAGCACAAAGACAGAAAGACATATGTGCGGCCCCATGGCAAAAAGCCCAGTCCAGTGAGACCGCGTATTCTGTATGGGTTATGTTGGTGTCAAGGGCAGTGGCGCCGGCAGGGGGGGCTGACAGTGGCTGATGCCCCAAGTGGGTCCCCCAAAAAGCCCCGGGTCCCGGGTGGGCATGGTTCTATTATTAGCCCCGTGCGCCGCAGGCCGAGCGGGGAGCGATCTTATCCCAAGCATGGCTGAGTGTAATAGCAGGTCCTGCTTTCTGGAGCCTACAGCGCTGATGGACGTCCCGCTGGTCCAATACTGGGACCGCGGGACATATGTCCATCATAGGCGCTGCAGGCTCCAGAAGGCGGGAATTACAGTGCGGCCACTGCGCCACTGTCAGAAGATCCCGACCCCACTCGGTGCTCGGGTGGGCGGCTATCCTCTCCTCATCATGGCTCTCTCTGGCTGCCTGGACTCTGGAGTCGACTCTACTGTTTGACGGGCGCACAGCTGAGCTGCAGGAGGTCTGGTCAGGTAGGTCAGTGTATGTTGTGTAGGTCAGTGTATGTCAGGTAGGTCAGTGTGTGTCATGTAGGTCAGTGTGTATGTGTCAGGTAGGTCAGTGTGTGTCAGGTAGGTCAGTTTATGTCAGGTAGGTCAGTGTGTGTCAGGTAGGTCAGTGTGTATGTGTCAGGTAGGTCAGTGTATGTCAAGTAGGTCAGTGTAGGTCAGTATGTGTCAGGTAGGTCAGTGTAAGTTGTGTAGGTCGTGTAGGTCAGTGTGTGTCAGGTAGGTCAGTGTGCATGTCAGGTAGGTCATTGTATGTAAGGTAGGTCAGTGTGTGTGTGTCAGGTAGGTCATTGTGTGTCAGGTAGGTCAGTGTAGGTCAGTGTGTGTCAGGTAGGTCAGTGTAGGTCGTGTAGGTCAAATAGGTCAGTGTGTGTGTTGTGTAGGTCAGTGTGTGTCAGGTAGGTCAGTGTGTGTGTCAAGTAGGTCAGTTTGTGTCAGGTAGGTCAGTGTAGGTCAGTGTCAAGTCGGTCAGCGCACATCAGGTAGGTACTATCCCACCCCCCGGTGCTGGGCTCGGACTTCGGGCTGAAGCCCCTGTTTTTTTTGCCACCTAGCAACTCCCCTGGTCAAGGGGTAAACATCTTCAGAAGAAAAATGGTGTGTGGCCAGCTTAAATTTAGACTGGGGGGTAATTGCGCATAGTTACTTTTTGATTGGAGATATAATTCATCCTGTTTGTTACAGGTGTTGTACTGATAAAAATTGATTGCTTTTCTTTGCCTTCCTCAGATGGACTCAGTAACAGAAACTCACCAGAGGGATGTCCCCGTCCTCTGTATAAGGAAGCTCATGAGATCCCTCACTACGATCAGGTAGATGGGAGATGAGGGTCTTGAAACTCAAAACCATCTTGTATTTTACGGTGTCTGTCATAAAACTGGTCAGACCTAATCTGTATATGTTATGAAATATTCAGCCGGAGACCCTGGATGACCTAAATATAATTGTGAAAGAAGAAGTGAAGGAAAATCTAGATGTAAAAGAAGAAGTGGAGGAGGAGATTGCAATACCAATGATGACTGACGAGGAGGATAATCCGGCAGAGATTGGCGCTGGTGAGGAATGAACACAAAATCTCTGACTTGTTGATTGTCAGGGATGAGCTCGGGTTTGACCTAAACTTGGGTTTGGACCAAACCTGGAAAGAAGCTGTTAGCCCTTGTACACACGGTCGGAGATTCCGACAACCAAATCTGACGGATCTTGTCCGAAACTGTTGCATACACACAGTCGGACAAAGTTGTCGGAAAATCCGATCTTTCAGAACATGATGTTTCATTACGACGGGACTACATTCAGGCTAGTAGCCAATAGATTTGATGTAGGAATTTGATCTGAGTATGCGTGGCACTTTGTCCGATCGGAATTCTCTACACATGATCGGAGTATGTCTGATCGGAGCAGTTTGTCGGAAAATATTTCCAGCAAGTTGGAAAATTTGGTCCGACGGATATTCCGATGCAAACAGTCCGATGCATGCCACACACAGTCGGAATATCCGACAACACGGTCCGATAGGACACATTCCGACGGAATCTCCGACCGTGTGTAAAAGGGCTTACTGCCGCCCAATCAACTGCATCTAGTGCATTTCCACCCACCATGTTGGGTCAATGATGTCACCAGCACCCCTTTGCGTACCTGCAGCTTCAAATCTCAGTGGTGCAAGCCCATGCAGGGGTGGCAGCAGAAGAGTCACATAAAAGTAAAGTGAATAGCGTGTAGAATTACACCCAAGGGTAAACAAGAAGGTGAGGCTCACATTAACATTGATGGTCAAAATCATAGCAGATAAGTAAGTCAAGGGAAGTATGCCGAGCCCTGGCAACAGTTGATTCGGGGGGAGTGACAGCTTCTCTCCGAACCAAACCCGAGCTTATCCTTATTCATCGTTTCCCGTGATTCCCGCTCTCGCATATTCTTCAACACCACCTATAAAATCAATGTCTGTCCTTTTCCCATCACCAAGTCCATAGTTTCTGGTTCTGTTCCTACCTGCTGAAGTCTAGCTGCACCAAGTCAGATACAGCCTGGCTGAAGGGTGCCCACATCATCTAGCCTTTTCCTTTCCCAGCCTGACTGTCCCTGGCCTGCCCCTGTCATTCATTGGATTTCAGTTCTTTCAGTCATGGAGGTTATTGTCCATCATAATCATAATTATTGAGACTTATATCTGGGCAGATATATAAGACAAATTAAAAACCTGGCAGAGCTTAGAACCTGACTTCATATCAAACAAAGAAACATTCTGGCTAAGTGTTGGACTTTTAGGTGAAAAAAGTATTTTTAATCCCCCACAGATGGACAGTATGTCAAAAAGACCTCCGAGGGACGGAGCTTATCTCTGGATTGTGATATGGACGAGGATGATTTCCCGGAAGACAATCTCGTTAAGCTATACACATGCCCTGAATGTGATAAATGCTTCAGTCAGAACTCCACGCTCCTTCAGCATCGCCGAACCCACACCGGTGAGAAGCCGTTCCTATGCCCGGAATGTGGGAAAAGCTTCACGCGCAAGTCCATCCTGATTGAGCATCGGAGGATCCACACGGGCGAGAAGCCTTTCTCGTGCTGGGAGTGCGGGAAATGTTTTACACAGAGGTCGGGGCTCATTCTGCACCATAAAACTCACGGAGGGGCAAAGAAATTCTCTTGCTCGGGGTGCGGGGCTTTTTTCATGCCCATGACCAACTTCGAGATGGGGGAACAGACCTTCTGCTTCAAGTGCCGGAAGCTGTTCCCACCGGTCGCTCACCTCTCCGAAGACGAGAAAACATTTGACTGCACAGAGTGCGGGAAGTGCTTTTCGCGGAAGTCAACACTTCTCGAACATCAGAGAGTCCACACGGGAGAAAAACCTTATTCATGTTCCGAGTGCGACAAAAGCTTCACCCGCAAATACATCCTGGTGGAGCACCAGCGAATTCATACCGGGGAAAAACCTTTTTCTTGTTCTCAGTGCTGGAAGAGTTTCTCAAAAAGCTCCGGACTCCTCATGCACCAGAAAATTCACGCACTCGAAAAGACTTTCCCATGCTCGGAGTGTGGGAAAGATTTCACACAGAGGTCGAAAACTCTATCAGGGGAAGATGGGAGCTCCTGCCCTGAGTGCAAGACCTCTTCTACCAGGAACCCTCGGAGGCCACCGAAGCTTCATACTTGTACAGAGTGCTCAAAGACTTTCCGGTACAAGTCGTATCTTATTACGCATCTGAGGTCCCACACTGGAGTGAAGCCGTTCACGTGTCCCGTGTGCGGGAAATCTTTCACTCAGAAATCTGGCTTTGACACGCATCAGAGAGTCCACACAGGCGAAAAACCATTTTCTTGCCTTGACTGTGGGAGACGTTTCACACAGAAGTCCAAGCTTGTCTACCATCAGCGGGGGCACAGCAAAGAGAGACCAAGAAGGACAGCGTCAAGTGACCCAAGGGCAGAAGATATTTTAAACTTGAGCTAAGGGGTCTGTATATACAATGCATTCAAATGGTATTCATACCCTTTGAAATTTTCCACATTTTGTCATGTTACAACCAAAAACGTGAATGTATTTTATTGGGATTTTATGTTAAAGACCAACACGAAGTGGCTCATAATTGTGAAGCAGAAAGAAAAATGATAAATATTTTTCAACATTTTTTACAAATAAATATGTGAAAAGTGTGGTGTGCATTTGTATTCAGTCCCCTATACTCTGATACCCCTAACTAAAATCTAGTGGAACCAATTCCCTTCAGAAGTCACCTAATTAGTAAATAGAGTCCACCTGTGTGTAATTTAATCTCAGTATAAATACATCTGTCCTGCGTAGCCCTCAGAGGTTTGTTAAAAAACCTTACTGAACAAACAGCATCATGAAGGCCAGGGAACACACCAGACAGGTCATGGATAAAGTTGTCGAGAAGTTTAAAGCAGGGTTAGGTTATAAAAAAATATCCCAAGCTTTGAACATCTCACGGAGCTCTGTTCAATCCATCATCTGAAAATGGAAAGAGTATGGCACAACTGCAAACCTACCAAGACATTGCCGTCCACCTAAACTGACCGGCCGGGCAAGGAGAGCATTAATCAGAGAAGCAGCCAAGAGGTCCATGGTAACTCTGGAGGAGCTGCAGAGATCCACAACTCAGGAGGGAGAATCTGTCCACAGTACAACTATGATTCCGACAACCAAATCCGTCGGATTTTGTCCGAAACTGTTGTATACACACGGTCAGACAAAGTTGTGGGAAAATCCGACGTGATGACATTATTTCGTTACGATGGGACTACGTTCACGCTAGTAGCCAATAGCTTTGGTGTAGGAATTTGATCTGAGCATGCGTGGCACTTTGTCCGATCGGAATTCTCTACACATGATCGGTGTATGTCCGATCGGAGCATTTTGTCTGAAAATTTTACCAACAAGTTGGAAAACTTGGTCTGTCGGATACTCCGACGGAAACAGTCCGATGTAAACCACACAGTCGGAATATCCGACAAAACGGTCCGATCGGACACATTCCGTCTGAATCTCCGACCGTGTGTACAAGGGCATAGTCATGCACTCCACAAATCTGGCCTTTATGGAAGAGTGACAAGAAGAAAGCCATTGTTGAAAGAAAGTCATAAGAAGTCCGGTTTGCAGTTTGTGAGAAGCCATGTGGAGGACACAACAAACATGTGGAAGAAGGGGCTCTGGTCAGGTGAGACCAAAATTTTACTTTTTGGCCTAAAAGCAAAACGCTGTGTGTGGTGGAAAACTAACACTGCACATCACCCTGAATAAATCATCCCCACCGTGAAACATAGTGGTGGCAGCATCATGTTGTGGGGATGCTTTTCTTCAGCAGGGACAGGGAAGCTGGTCAGAGTTGATGGGAAAATGGATGGAGCCCAATACAGGGCAATCTTAGAAGAAAACCTGTTAGCCCCCGTACACACGGTCGGACATTCCGATGGAAAATGTCCGATCAGACCATGTTGTCGGATAATGTGTGGGCTTCATCTGACTTTTTCGGAATGTCCGACCAACAAAGTTTGAGAGCTGGATATAAAAATTTTCCGACAACATGATCCGATCGGACTTTGTCCGATCGTTTGTAGAGAATTCCGATCAGACAAAGTGCCACGCATGCTCAGATCAAATTCCTAGACCAAAGCTATTGGCTACTAGCCTGAACGTAGTCCCGTCGTAACTAAATAACGTCATCACGTTCCGAACGATCGGATCTTCCTGACAACTTTGTCCGACCATGTGTATGCAACAACAGTTTCGGACAAAATCCGACGGATTTTGTTGTTGGAATGTCCTACTGTGTGTACAAGGGCTTAGAGTCTGCAAAAGACTTGAGACTGGGGCGAAGGTTCACCTTCCAGCAGGACAACGACCCTAAACATGCAGCCAGAGCTACAATGGAATGATTTAGATCAAAGCATATTCATGTGTTAGAATGGCTCAGTCAAAGTCCAGACCTAAATCCAATTGAGAATCTGTGGCAAGACTTGAAAATTGCTGTTCACAGACGCTCTCCATCCAATCTGACAGAGCTTGAGCTATTTTGCGAAGAAGAATGGGCAAAAATATCCCTCTCTAGATGTGCAAAGCTGGTAGAGACATCCCCAAAAAGACTTGCAGCTGTAATTGCAGAGAAAGGCGATTCTACAAAGTATTGACTCGGGGGGGCGCCATACAAATGTACCCCACACTTTTCACATATTTGTAAAAAAAAATTGAAAATCATTTATAATTTTCCTTCCACTTCAAAATTATGTGCCACTTTGTGTTGGTCTATCACATAAAATCCCAATTAAATACATTTATGTTTTTGGTTGTAAAATGTGGAAAATTTCAAGGGGTATGAATACTTTTTCAAGGCACTGTAAAAAAAAAAAAAATGGCATAGCAAGTTCATGTCCATTTATTCTGTGTGAATGGGGCGAAAAAACAAAGTGTTATTAGGCTATTTTTTGTGTTGGTCGAATGTCTTTCATTGATTTAACCACTTCATGACCACAGTATGTATATGTACGTTGCGGCTTAGAAGTGGTTTACCAGGATTATGGCTGAAAATATCAGCCATAACCCCGGTACAGTTTTTTTTTTCAGGCGGCGGCTGGCTTTCTCATTGAAAGGATCCCGAGCCACTGGAACGCTTTCAGAAGCAGCGGAAAGGAACGTCCCCTCCCTCCATCCCTCCCTCCCACCGCTCGCCGGTGTCTCTCGGTAAAATAAAAAAAAATAAAAAAAAAGAATTAATAAGATTTTTTTTTTAAAGAGCCCCCATCTCTTCGTGCTCGCGTGAATGCCCATATTAGGTATGTTATTTGCATCTTTCATATTTTACAAAAAATAAATGGGGTATATATTGTGTTTTATATTTTTAAATTCATAAAAGTGGTTTTTTTTTTTTTATTGCGTTTGCAAAACTGCGCAAATACCACGTGACATAAAAAAAATGCAACAATTTTATTCCCTAGGGTCTCTACTAAAATGTAGATATATATAAAATGTTTTAAGTAATTTTCTAGCAAAAAAATACACATTTAACTGGCAGAAAAAGCCTGATCTTCAAGTGGTTAAAATGGAAAATACTGCATTTGTCCAGTAGATGGCAGCTAAGTGTCAATGCCTATGATATTTAGGGCCATCTAGTGGCTAAATGCAGTCATTTTCATTTTTAAATCAGTGATATACATTTGTCCAGCGCAGGAAATAGCCTAATAACTATTGTTTTTTGTTACATTCTCACAGAACGAATGTACAAACACTTTCACTAGGTTTGCTATGCACATTTTTATAAATAAATACACCTCTTAGTGTTTTTAAACACTTCATAATGATGGAAAACGTTCATCTAGAAGTTAAATGCCATTATTAGCTTATATTTTTATATTTGTATATTTTTCATTTTTTTATTTGATTATTCCTCATTGCTGAAAGTATCATTTGGCACTTTGTTGGAGTATTCATATCAGACATCAAAATATGGATTTCATAACACTTTTGTGTCCTGTGGTGTTTTTTTTACAATGTCTGTGCCCCCCTCCCCCCATCCCCAAACACCCACCTGAGTCCTCTCTCGATTCAGCGATGTCCCGTGTGCAGCAGCTTCTTCTTTCTTCCTGCATTCACAGGCTACACTGAGAGCGGTGGAAGCCATTGGCTCCTGCTGTTGTCAGTCTAGTCTTGCAGGACGGGAGCAGGGGGTGTGGCCGAGCCATGCTGTGTGTGTCTGTGAACGCACACAGCCCGGCTCGGAAGACCCCCCGCACAAATACCTCCTCAGTACATGGCTGGCTGAGGAACAACTCATAAAAGAGGAGAAGCCAAAAATGCCAGCAAGGGACTTCATAAGAGGAGGTAAGGGGCTGCTCTGCGCAATGTCAAAGGAAAAGATCCATAAGCCACACATCATGAAGCAGACCCATGTACATGAAGTGAGATGAATGGCCAGACTCCAACCAGGCCACACCCCCAAAACGTTTCGCTCCACCCCTTGGAGCTTAATCATGGGGCATACCATTGAGGTGAATCAGGTGCCTGCTCACCCGTGTAACCAGATAGCCGGATGGTTGCACTCCGCTTATGCCGCTGCGTATAAAACCTACTTTACATCAAGCTACACATACGTGCTGCCAAGCCCCACCTTGGAACCTCCCGGCTCTGACATGTTTCACCCTTAATCCTATGAATAAATGTGTAAGGGTGAAACACGTCAGCGGGGGTGCAATTCCATGGCAGGACTTAGCATACATGTGTGGCCTGAATAAAGTTAAAGGGATTGTAAAGTAAATAAAAAAAAATAAAAAATAACAAACATGTTATACTTACCTCCACTGTGCAGCTTGTTTTGCACAGAGTGGCCCCGAACCTGCTTTTCTGGGGTCCCTCGGCGGCTGTCTCGGCTTCCTCCCGCAGGTACTTCTCACGTTCATGCGAGCTCCCTCGCATGGTGAGAAGCACCTGCGGGCGCACTCCCATGATACAGCCGAGCGGTATCACACGGCCCCGCCCCGGCATGCTGCATCATTGGATGTGATTGACAGCAGCGCGAGCCAATGGCTGTGCTGCTTTCAATCCATCCACTCCAGCCAATCAGCGGCCAGGGTGAGCGGCGAAGAAGACAGCGGGGGCGAGCACGGGACTTTCGAGGGGTCAGGTAAGTAAAACGGGGGGACTGGAGGCGCCGGCAGTGTCAGATGTTTTTTCACCTTAATGTATAGAATGCATTAAGGTAAAAAAACATTTACCTTTACAACCCCTTTAATATGATGCCTCTTACAAGGCTGTTTGATGTTGAATTTTATATGTAGTTGCGGGGTGGCCCCATTCACCTCTTTGGGGTGCAGTGGCAGGTGCCCACTGCGCATGCGCAAGTCGCGCTGTGCATCGTGAGTGGTAGATGCAGTCTTCTGGGACCTGTTAGTGTCCCAGAAGACTACAGGGGCGAGGGAGGGAGGAGAACTTCCGTTTCCGACCGCTGCGGCAGTCAGAAACAGAAGTGGGAAGTGGGTACCTGTCAAAATCAGGTACTTGCCACCCCCCCACACTCCTCGAAAGTGTCAATTTTTCAAGAGGAGCCAGAAATTAGTCCTTAAAGCAGAACTCCCCTTTTGGGTGGAGCTCCGCTTTAAGTATCATGAAGATAAGCCATGCGGTTCTCCATAAGGTAACATAGCCCTTGCACTCATGAGGGATTGAGGGAGTTCCCAGTGTCTTTATTAAAACATTCTGTTTATGAGGTCCTCATGTCTCTAAAAGCTGTACATGTACACCACCTCGGTATAGTGTAGTTGTCGGTGGTGGGTGGGCACAGACCTCACTTATTGGTATCTCTGAAGACATCAGCAGCAGGTTCTTTCCACCATAGTTCTTGGCTATTCTGTTCCTGCCTACATCAGATGTTCCAACTCTTCACTTTGCATTCTCCATGAAAAAAAACAATGTAAAAAACCTGAGAAGAAGAGTGGGGCCTGTGTGTAAAAGCCTTAACAGGTTCAAAGACCCGGAATCTCAAGAGATCTCACCACCACAGTTCTGATCCTCGTTCTTCTCATTTTAGTTTCTTCCACTCAGTTTATAAGACATTTTTAGGATGTAAAGGGAGCTCACGACCCATCCCAAGACCTTGGGTGCCTTCCATCTCAGGGAACTCAGATTTTGACTCTCTCCAAGACATGTGAAGGCATCTCCCACTTGTGACTCCCTATTGACTAGTTAGCCCTTGTACACAGGGTCGGACATTCCGACAACCAAATCCATCGGATTTTGTCCGACGGATTTTGTCCAAAACTGTTGCATACACACGGTCGGACAAAGTTGTCGGAAAATCCGATCGTTCAGAACGTGGTGGCGTTATTTCGTTACGACGGGACTACGTTCAGGCTAGTAGCCAATAGCTTTGGTGTAGGAATTTGATCTGAGCATGCGTGGCACTTTGTCTGATCGGAATTCTCTACACATGATCGGACAAGGTCCGATTGGATCATGTTGTCGGAAAATTTTATAGCCAAGCTGGAAAACTTGGTCCGTCAGATATTCCGACGGAAACAGTCCGATGGAGCCCACACACTGTCGGATTATCCGACAACACGGTCCGATTGGAAATTTTCCGTCGGAATGTCTGACCGTGTGTACAAAGGGCTAAGTGTTAGTAGGGAGCTCTAGCAGGCCAGAAGGGGTCCTCAGCATTTCTCTGACAAAATTTGAATGCTAGAAACGTCCCTGGAAACATAACGATACATACAGGTAAGGGGAGGGGGGGATTGAACCTACACTACCTTAATCAAGCAATAACAGAGGCTATGGTACAGTGGATAGTGGTGCAGCTCCATAATATATGAGATTTCCTACATTAGCTTAAAGGGAAACTGATAGGATAGAATTACTGCTGATGGAGGGTAAGAGGTCACTGAAACGTTGTCATCATGAATTATTGCTGATATTGTCTATGGTGCCACTCCATAGTTCTGGGTCCTGAGAAAGGAAGAGATCCACAGGCACTTGAAATGCGTTGGCTGTTGCTCTTTACACGGTCAATTACTGAACCAATAAGTCATTGTTGGGCTCTTGGATCATTTTTTTTTGCCACACTTTCTGATGCGACAGCATATAAACTACTCAGTTTGTTTGACGGGCACCCACTTTGTGGAGAGCCGCCAAACCCAAGCCATTTCGCTCTACCAAAGACTTAGGCTGGGTTCACACCTATGCGAATTGGATGCGGATTTCCAATTCGCATAGCAGGAGAATGTGACCAGCTCTCTATTGGGCCGGTTCACATATCTCCAGGGCGGCTGAATTCAGGCAAAGATTCTGTTCTGATTCGTCCCTGAAACTGAGAACAAAGTGTTACTGTGTGATCTGCGTCCGGTTTAGGTGGGAACCAAGCTTTCGTTTCTGTTGGTAGAGGATATCCAGTGCCTCTCCCCCACCTTGTCTTGGATGGACAACACAAAAAAGTTCCAGGGTCGAGAACTAGTGGATCCCCGGGACAGGAGAGGTGAGTGTGCAAAGTGGGTTTGTTGGAAGGGCGGGGCCATCGCTGGCTACTGTAGGTAGCCTCTGACCCCTCCAGTTCTGCAGCTGGTGTGTCAGGCTCAGGCAAGGTAAGCAAAGCTAGATAAAGGGGAAAATGTAAATCCTTCATAAGCCCTCCAGGACTTCTACCGGCTCACCTGTGAGATCAGGGAGCCGGAGAATGAATCAGCCGGTGGCGCTGGTTTACCATAAAGCTTACCAAGGACTAGATGATTCCTGGCCATCTCTATGACCTTTGGAGGCCGGGCACGACATTATGATGTTACTTCTGGATTCGGCCAATTTACCTACCTGCATGTCTTTGGATTGTGGGAGGAAACCGGAGTACCAGGAGGGAACAGACAAAAGCACAGGGAGAACATGCAAATTCCAGGCAGGTAGTCATGGTTGTGATTCAAACCAGCGACCCTTCTTACTGCTAGGTCATAGTTGCCAACTGTCCCGAATTTCGCGGGACATTCCCGTGATTAGGACATTTGTCCCGAATTAATTTTGTCCCTAATTTTGTCCCTGGAAATGTCCCGCGAAATTCGGTTTGTCCCGGGAAATTGAATTTCCCGTTTTTTTGCCGCCGGCCTCTAGAGGCAACGGCGGCCAGTCTGTCAATGTGGATGTCGGGGCGGAGGCCAGTCGGATGTCGGGGGCCAGTGACAGTCATGGTATGTGGATGTCGGGGGCCAGTCTGTGAATGTGGGGGCCAGTCTGTGAATGTGGGGGGCCAGTCTGTGGATGTCGGGGCCAGTTGTATGTCGGGGGCTAGTCTGTGGATGTTGGGGGCCAGTGGTATGTCGGGGGCCAATCTGGAGATGTGGGGGCCGGTCTGTGGAGTATGTGGGGGCAGGTCTGTGCAGGATGTGGGGGGGCGGTCTGTGGATGTCAGAGGGACACCAGATGTAAGGAGGGGCTCCGCTGATGGACACAGATGTGAGGAAGGTACCTCTAATGGGGCACCTGATGTAAGGACAGACTCCGCTTGGGACACCTGATGGCATCTGGTGGCAGGCAACGTGGCTAGTGATGCGCTCATGGCTCCCACTGATTCAGCATTATGGTGAGTTGAATGATTTCATTTTATATTACAATGTAATAATAGAAATAATGCGCTTCAATCATCCTGACACCATAACAATTATGGCGCCGGGATGATTGAAGCGCCAACACCAGGTATTTGGAGTATCTTTATCTGCTGATTGTCAAACTCTGGAAAACACATATTGCTATTGTGGTGTAGGATCGGGGGGCTGCTGTCCCTCCTTTCCCTCCCCCCCTCTCCATCCCCCTCCTTTCCCTCTCCATCCCGCATTCATCTCAGACTCTAACACACCCCTTTGAGCCACGCCCCATGTAAGCCACGCCCACTATTTTACGTAAACCAAGCCCATTTTTCACCATTTTTACCTTTTCCTATGCCACACCTATAAACGCATGCTCCGCCCCCTAATTATATCATGACTCCGCCCACTGCCAAAAAAGTGTCCCGATTTTTTTTTTTACAATGTTGGCAACTATGCTAGGTGAGAGTGCTACCCGCTACACCACTGTGCCGCCCATTCCTTGTAAAAGGAATAAAAGTGATCAAGAAAAATGTAAAGGGCCAGCGCCCGTATATGTAAACAGTGTTCAAACCACACATGTGAGGTATCACTGCAATCATTAGAGCGAGAGCAATAATTCTAGCCCTAGACCTCCTCTGTAACTCTAAACAGGTAGCCTGGTTTAAAGTGTGGCCTATGGAGATTCTTAAGTACCGAAGTTTGGCGCCATTCCACGAGTGTGCGCAATATTAACCACTTAAGCCCCGGGCCATTTTGCTGGCTTAAGACCAGAGCACTTTTTACGATTCGGCACTGCGTCGCTTTAACTGACAATTGCGCGGTCGGGGGACGTGGCTCCCAAACAAAATGTACGTCCTTTTTTTCCCACAAATAGAGCAGTTTTTATTTTCTTGCGCTATAAACAAAAATAGAGCGACAATTTTGAAAAAAAACGCATTATTTTTTACTTTTTGTTATAATAAATATCCCCCAAAAATATATAAAAAAATTTTAGGCCGATACGTATTCTTCTACATATGTTTGGTAAAAAAAATCGCAATAAGCGATTATTGATTGGTTTGCGCAAAAGTTATAGCGCTTACAAAATAGGGGATAGTTTTATGGCATTTTTATTAATAATTTTTTTTTTTTACTAGTAATGGCGGCGATCAGCGATTTTTATAGTGCCTGCGACATTATGGGGGACACATCGGACATTTTTGACACATTTTTGGGACCATTGTCATTTATACAGCAATCAGTGCTATATAAATGCAGTGATTCCTGTGTAAATGACACTGGCAGTGAAGGGGTTAACCAGGGGGTGGCAGTGTAGGGGTTAAGTGTTCCTAGGGGTGTGTTGCCAACTGTGGGGGGCTGGGCTTTGTTTTAGTGAACACTGATCTCTGCTCCAATCACATGGAGCAGAGATCAGTGTCACTTGTTGCTAGGCAGAACGGGGAGATGCTGTTTACAACGGCATCTCCTCGTTCAGCGGCTCCGTTTGACGATCGCGGGTATGCCCCGCAGCGATCGAGTCCGCGGGACCCATGACCGGACTCACGGGGGTCCCGACTGGCACGCCAGCGCGCCGCCGGTGGCACGCTCGTGATGGCAGGGTGGCATTTAAAACTGGATGTACCTGTACGTCAGTATGCCTGCCCGCGCCATTCTGCCGACGTACATCGGCATGCGCTGGTCGGGAAGTGGTTAAAGCGTGACATGTTAGGTATCCATTTATTCGGCATAACATCATCTTTTACATTATACAAAAAAGTCAGGCTAACTTCAGTGTTTTTTTGTTTTTGTTTTAATTCATGAAAGTTTTTATTCTCCAAAAAAATTGCGTTTAAAAAATTGCTGCGCAAATACCGTGTGGCATAAAAAGTTGCAACGACCGGCATTTTATTCTCTAAGGTCTCTGCTAAAAAACAAAAAAAAAACATATATAATGTTTGGGGGTTCTGAGTAATTTTCTAGGAAAAAAATTATGATTTTTACATGTAGGAGAGGAGTGTCAGAATTGGCTTTGGCTGGAAGTAGTTAATTATTTAATTATGCATTATTTTTAAATGTAGTTAAAGAGGAACTGCAGTCTGCTCACATAAAACTGTGAAGCTTCCTTCCAACCACTTTGCATATTATTTTATATATACTGGGATTCTGTACTTGCCAAATATGCTGTAGAAATCTCTCCACTGAGTCAGGCTGCAGCCATTTTAACTGTGGGCAGCTGAAGCTGCTGCCTGTTCACTTCTTGGATTTACACAGACACACACCTCCAGCTCTGCAGCTCTCATTGGCCCTCTTATGACTCCCTTTCTGGCAAACTCTCATGAGAGAGAGAGAGAGAGAGAGAGAGCTGCGTATGACGTCAGAAGCCTAGGGGCTAATGACCAGACAAGAAACAAGAAGTGGGTTGTATAAGGTATTTACTGGCAGAAATAAAAACATCTTTTACTATCCAAGATTTAATAGATGGAAAGATTAAAAAATGACTGAAGTTCCACTGTAAGAGTGTTAATTGCTACTTTTTATTTCAGTGCAAAGTTTGTAAAAATTTGCTTATTATTCAAAATAATAAATTTCATAAAAAAAAAAATCATTCAATCATTGGGGTTAATTCGAAAAATACCGTAATTTTCTAATTTCTTTTTAATTTCATTTTTTTTTTTTATTATTCTTCTCATTTTTTCTAACATTTATTCAAAATGAATCCTACATTCGGAAGAGATAACATTAATATTATCCTAGACAATATTCTAATTATCATGTATAAAAAAAAATAAAAAAAAAGAGTTGCCAATGGGTTGCAGCAGAGCTTAGAAGCAAGCAGCACTGAACAGGTTAAACCTCATTCAGAGGGGGGGGAGCTCGCAGGACCAGCAATGGCCAGCAGAGGGAGCCGCTGTGTATAGCAGCGCGCCGCTGGAACGCAAAACCCGGAAAGTTGCTTTCACCTCCTGGAACGCATAACGCGGGGAAGGAACCTGCCACAACCCGGAAGCCGATGTGTTTCCGGGGTGAGAGGTGAGCCCGGCGGATATGGCAGTTGCTGGCAGCAGGTAATGGGTCTCATTGTTTGTCTATGGGGTTCTGAGTGTGAATGGAGCAGCAGTATGAGAGTTCTGTACAGGAGGGAGGGGCCGTTGTTATTGGAGGCTGGGTGTCCCCTGTGCTCCATTATTAGAAATTGTCATCGTTTTACAGCCGGGCTATTGGTGATCCTGCAGAGGTAAGTTCTTTTTATGCCATATCTGAGGTCCAGAGGGGCCACTGGCACCCGGCGTGATCGGTATTCTTCGGGTGTAACATTTCCCCTTTAAGGAGGCCATTTAAAGGGGGGGGGGCCCATCACACGTGTCCCCATTATAGGGGGTCCTCTATGTAGAATGGTTGGGGTTCCACAATGGTATTCCCCCCTAAAATAGCTTCACCCTCACCCGGGGTGTTGGGTTTGGGACTGACTGGGCCTCGATCAATAGCTGGAAGATACGATCAGGTTACGTTTCCACTATTTGCGAACCTGAAGTCGCAGCAGTCGGAGTGCAGCTTTGATCCAACTTTACAGTTTCCGGATCAAAGTTGCATCAAAGTAGTGCAGGCACCTTTAAGTCGCATAAATGGGAACAGGTGCTATTGAAATCAATGGGCTGCAACTTGTCGTGGGACTTTACATGTCCAAATTCGCAGGAGAAGTCGCACTAGTGGAAACGGAGCCTTAGTTATTGATCAGATCTTTCTTTTTTTTTTTTTTTTTTTTTTCACAGCTCGATCTCATATTCTGATCGATTTGCTTTATGACCAAAAATTGTGACCCCCCCCCCCACCCCCTGCCTGTGTGGCCAAATGATCGTTTATACCCCGGCAGATCATGGCTGTTCGATAGAGTCTAAAAATCTAAGTGTATGCCCGCCGTTACAGCGCCCTCCTCTGTTGACATAATGGCGCACAGTCAGCCAATCCCAAACGTGTGTGTTTGCAGGAAGGCGTTTCAGGGGCCAGTTTATTTTATTTTTTTGTGGTCAGCTGGCTTCTGATTGGTGGAAGAAGTGTGCCCAGGGATGCTGCAGAGGAACCCAAACGATCGCTCCCGCTGCGGGATCTGTACATCCCATTAACCCTTTCGCTGCATGAGCCGTGTTTTTTTTTTTTTTTTTTTTTACTGAAGTTGCATGAAAATAGGCGAGTATAGATCTCTGTTTTATACAGGTTAGTAAGGACATGTGTTAGGGGAGAGAGGAAAAAGAAATGTAGTAATAATAATAAAAATGAATCACCATTATTAGTAAAAAAAAAAAAAAAAAAAATCTAAATTCTATCTATCTCCCATAGTTTATAGGCGCTATAACTTAGGGTTAACCAGGAATTTTTCTTTAGGTTTTATTTATTTTTCCTTTTTTTTTTTTTTTTTTACTTGGGGCCAGTTCACACCCCAGAAAAGTGGTCCAGATGCTTTTCTGCATGCGCATTTTTGGTGCGTTTATGATACAGCCCAGTGCATTTTTTTTCTCCCTTTTCCTTTTTTAAATAAAAAAAAAAAAAACAGAAAAATAATGTTTTTTTAACCCTAAATAAGGACGTGTGTGTTCCAGTGCCCTTAGGTGCGTTCCAATATGTTTTTGATGCTTTTTATAGCGTTCCAGTATAGTGCACTGCAGGAAAATTGCAGCATGTCCTACTTTTTTTTTTTTTTTTTTTTTCCTGGAACTGCAAGCACTTGTGTGAGCTATGTCATTAAAAACCATATAACCTACTTTCCATGTGTTTATGATGCAGAAAAAAAGCACTGGACTGCATGTGGTGTGAAGTGGCCCTCAACCATTTTGGCTCCAGAAGATTTACCCCCACCTTCATGACCAGGCCATTTTTTGTGATACGGCACTACATCGATTTAACTGACAATTGTGCGGCCGTGCGATGCTGTACACAAGGAGTTTCTAAACTTTTTAGCCCAAGGGCCACATTGTAGATTTCACAAATATTCACGGGCTGAAAAAATTATTTGGAAATGAATAAAATTTTTATAATTTCATCTTGGCCTTTCTGTGGCCTGTCTGTGTCCCCGTCAGTCTCCTTGCACATTGTGTCCCCATCAGAGCCTTTCAAAATGTCTGTGTCCCCATCATACCCTTCCACAAATCTGTGTCCCCATTAGAGCCTTTCCGCACCTCCGTGTCCCCCATATCTGTGTCCTCCATCAATCAGAGCCTCCCCACCATCGGTGTCCCCGTCAGCGGCCTCCCCACCATCGGTGTCCCCGTCAGCGGCCTCCCCACCATCGGTGTCCCCGTCAGCGGCCTCCCCACCATCGGTGTCCCCGTCAGCGGCCTCCCCACCATCGGTGTCCCCGTCAGCGGCCTCCCCACCATCGGTGTCCCCGTCAGCGGCCTCCCCACCATCGGTGTCCCCAGCAGAGTCTCATGTATGTTTTCCTTCTGCCTCGAGCAGCTCTCCTGCACCCCCCGACTCCCGCCCACTGCTACGCACGTGGAAGGATCTCTAATACAAACAGCGGGCGGGACGCCAGGAAGTGCCGTGCCAATGACGTCATTGGTTGCTGGGACAGGCAGTCCAAGCAGCCAATTCTCAGCACAGCGTGGGGGCAGCTTTGTTTGCGGGACCTGCCAGTCATACTGCTGATCTGCTGCTTTTAAAGGCAGCAGATCGCCAATGCTATGAGACTGGGTGAGCAGGGAAAAGGCACAAGCGGGCTGGGGTTTGGAGAGTTTCTTTTGGTGATAGATAGAGATATATTATACTACATTTTTATTGAAATTTTCATCATAGAAATTGACAAAAGAAACACAATTCGCAACATGTACAGTAAAGCCGTATATGCCCTAAATATATTTGGTAATACACCAATATATATGTAATCTAGTTCTATTTTAACATTATTGCTATCACATACCCTGTTTCCCCGAAAATAAGACCTAGCGTGATTGTCGGTGATGGCTGCAATATAAGCCCTAGTTAAAGCCCTCATAGGGCTTATTTTCGGGGAAACAGGGTAGTAGCACATACTGAGTCTAATAGACCCCAGATGTCTCCACTGATAATGGAGCGTAGATCGCACTCCCTTTTAGCTTCTTTCTCAGACACAGTGGCTGGGGAAAGTGACAGCAGAAACTGAACGTGATGGACTCCGCCTCACTAGCAGATTCTTACTAGGTAGGGGGGATCAGCGAACAGAAATTTGCTGTTCTCACTTCCCTTTATCTAGTTACACCTGCCATGCCATCCCAGGCCGTAGATGCATGTGATGACCAGCTAATAAGTGGCAGTTTACTGATTGGCTGTCATGATGTACAAATAACTGAAAATAAAAACAACATACCGTAGTGGGGGGGGGGGGGGGGGGGTCAACTTTCTGATTATTTTTTTATTTATTTTTTTTGTCTGACAAGTTTATCATTGTGTGTGTCAGGTTCCTATAAGGTGTCAGGATGTCACTGTCTATTTCTCCATGGAGGAGTGGGAGTATTTAGAAGGACACAAGGATCTCTACAAGGACTACTCATCCCTCTCTTGGTTGCAGCTGGAAGGGAATAAAACACACATGACCGAGCGGATAATACACCTCGCCCTGGAGATCATCTGTCTGGTGACCGGAGAGGTGAGGAGGATTCTGGGAGGTCACATGACATCACTCTTATCTCTGTTAATAAAACACAGACCTGACCGGAGAGGTGAGGAGGATTCTGGGAGGTTGCATGACATTACTGACAATACATTTTTGCTGTTTCATTAGAGATTTCCTCCGGTGAAGTCCGGTGACCATGTGACCATCAAGGTGTCTCCACCTCCCACCCTGACACCTAAAAGGAAGAAAGAACAGAAGATTCTAGAAGTCGCCAAGAAGATCATTGATCTGCTGACAGGAGAGGTGAGCGGTGGTGGGAATTCTGGGACATTATCCAGTAACAGACAAGGGATGTGTCTGGATGGTGACTGTATCATTGTGTGTGTCAGGTTCCTATAAGGCAGGGGTAGGCAACTTTGAAGAAGTGGAGCAGTAAATGAACAACATTGAAGAGATCACAGATTACCAGGGTGCAGGTCATTTTGTTTTTGAAGATAAGCAAGGCAGATAGAAATTAAGAAAGGTTTGAAGAGTGCAGGGGTCAACAGTGAGTGATGGAGGTTGGTATGGCGGGGGCAGGATCTTCCCTTCATAATGCCACGATTGATGGGCTGTCACTTTAAGATGTCACGGTACTCTAGTCAATAAAACTGTTTTGTATTTCTCAGGTGGAACATCTGATCAATGTTAAAGTTGAAGTCACAGAGAGTGAAGAAGAGGTGTGCTTGAGAACTGATGTGCAATGTAAGGAGGAGAAAGTTCCTAAAGATAGATCCAAGTGTGAAGAGGAGAAAGTTCCTGCAGATGGATCCAAGTGCAAAGAGGAGAAAGTTCCTGTAGATAGATCCAAGTTTAGAGAAGATAAACTTTCCGCAGATGGATCCAAGTGGAAGCTGGAGAAGGTTCCTACAGAAGGATCCAAGTGGAAGCAGGAGGAACTTCCTGCAGATGAATCCAAGTGCAAAGAGGAGAAAGTTCCTGCAGGTGGATCCAAGTGGAAGCTGGAGAATGTTCCTACAGATGGATCCAGTAACAGGAACCCACCAGAGACATGTCCCCGTCCTCTGTATTCCTGGGATACCACACAGGAAGGTCACACCATCCCCCACCATCATCAGGTAGGTGGGACTGAAGTCTCTAATACAAGAGTGACTCTGTATTATCCGTGAAGGAGTTGCGTGGACTTTCCAATTCAAATAAATTGGATATTTATGTTTTTGATTTGATTTTTCTAGAGTGAAGCTCTGATGAAGTTTAAAGCACAAGTTATAGGTGAAGAAGTGTGTATGGAGGTTGACCAGCAATGTGAAGTAAACCAAGCTCCTCCTGAGATTTGCACAGGTGAGCAATACATTTCCAATACAATATTTTCTCTATATTCTGATGTGTTATTCATGTGTCATGTAGTATGTGAACAGTGTCATGGCCTTTGTCTCCTGCGTTTCTCCTCCTTCCAACAAAAATAGCATGCCGCTCTGACGGGGCAGAATAGCCACTTGAGGACCAAGCCTTTTCTGGCACATTTTGGTTACAAGTAAAAATCAGTATTTGTTGCTAGAAAAATACGTAGAACCCCCAGAGAATAGAAGTAGTCGTTGCAATTTTTTTTATGTCACGCTGTATTTGTGCAGCGTTTTTTTCAAACGCAGCACCTCCCACTGCTTCTAAAAATCATCCAGAGGCTAATCGGCCACAAGGATCTCTTTTATGAGAGGGAGAGAATCACTGGCTGAAAAAAATAAAAATAAAAATACCAGGGTTATGGCTGATGGCTTTCGCCATAGCCCTGGTAAAACACTTCTAAGCGTGTGTGTGCGTGTGCGTGTGCGTGTGTGTGTGCGCGCGCTGCTGGGGAAAGTGACAGCAGAGCCCAGAAATGATGTAATGCATACCTCTTCTGGGTAGGGGAGATCAGTGAATGGATGGACTACCTATGCTGGTCCTGGGTCTGCAGTGAAGCTAAGAAAACATGACAATGACGTTCTATTTGGTTATAGGGGACTATAGGGTCAGAATTTAAAGTTCCTCCCTCATTTTTGTTCTTTGTAGAAGTAGGATGGTTCAGTCAAGTAGAAATTTTAGTCAGACATTGTGTTTCCTACAGATGGATCCAGCAGCAGGAATATATCGGAGAAACATCCTCGTCCTCTTGCCATACAGAATGACCACAGCATCCATCACCATGATCAGGTAGATGCAACTGGTGGGCCTTCTCCCTATTGCCTGCTCCTTTATGGTGTGTAGACGCAACGGGCAACGTTGATGCGTTTTTTTTTTTTTTGTTTTTTTGTTTTTTTATAGGATGAAGAAAGGAAAGATTTCCAGGTTGTCCTTATTAAAGAGGAGAAAGAGGAGAACTTGCCATTTTCTATGATGATGAGGGAGGAGGAACTTCCAGCAGAGATTGGGACAGGTGAGCAACTGACAATAGGTAAAGAAAATATTCATAGATTATAGTTATCTGGTCTGTACAGCAGCTGCAGACTCCCCGATCTTCAGTTTCTTTAAAGTTATACTTGATTCTGCCTGTAAAAAAACAAAAAAACAATTGTGTCATCAGCCTCATGTGTGTTGTGTGTGTGTGTTTTTTTTTTTTTTTTTTTTTTTTTTTTTTTATCCTCCCAGTCTTCTTCCACATCTCCTATTATCCTCCTACTTACTGTTGTGTTACATAAATTATGACTCTTGCGTAGAATAATCTGGGACCGTGTCCCGTCATTTCTAACCTTTTTAAAACGAGTTTCTATTTCTCATCAGATGGAACCTACGTCGGGAAGACTGCAGAGAGATATCGTAGTTCCTCCCAGAATCGCGTCGGTCAGAATAGTGACCTCTCTCCAGGTTCACCGGAAAATTTCCTCTACAACTCCGACATAAATCTGGGACTTTACATTGCAGACATATCCCCCGATTCTGGCAAGAGCAGTGGGGGGAGCCGGGGAGACCGGGTATATCGCTGCTCCGAGTGCAATAAGTCTTTTTGCCAGAACGCCGCCCTCGTTCGACACCAGAGGAACCACACCGGTGAAAAGCCCTTCCCATGTGTGGATTGTGGGAAAAGTTTTACCCGGAAGTCAATCCTGGTGGAACATCGGAGGATTCACACGGGTGAAAAGCCGTTCTCATGTTTGGAGTGCGGAAAGAGTTTCACGCAGAGATCAGGTCTCCTCATTCACCGCAAGACCCACAGAGGCCCCATGAAATTTCCATGCAACGGGTGTGGGAATTTTTTTGCGCTGACAATGAACACTGACACAGGGCAGCTAGAGACCTTCTGTGCCAGCTGCCGAAAATCTACCATCCCGCTTCCTATTTTGCCTATTTCTCCTAAGTCCAATGGATACAATGCAGAAGAGGAACCCATTCTATACATAGCAGAAGAGATAGGCATCCCAGGACAGGAGAATAGCAAAAACATCTCTCAGGAGTCAAAACTTCTCAGCCAGTATAAAATTCCCACAGGGGAAAAACGGTACACGTGTAATGAGTGCAATAAAAGCTTCACGCGGAAGTCCATCCTGGTGGAGCACCAGAGAATCCACACAGGGGAAAAGCCATTCTCCTGCTCCCAGTGTTGGAAAAGTTTCACACAAAGATCTGGCCTCCTCATACACCGGAGGATTCATGCCCGCGAAAAAATATATTCCTGCTCAGAGTGCAGTTGCATTTTTACCCAGAAGGCCAGCAATTTTGCTGGCGAAGAGAGTTCCTGCTCTGACTGCCGAAACTCTGCTACCCAGAAGGCTTAGCATGTGGTGCCACCAAACTTCCAGGCCTTCTTAGGGTGCACAAAGTGTTCTTCGAAGGTCATAACTTGTTTACATATGAAGAACACATTACCCCAAAATGTGAGTCTGGAAGAGCCCTTACCTATTTATTGCTTGTTCAACATCATGTCTAAGTGTTGATCTATCGCAAGGCTCTGAAGAACTAAAGCCTGACTCCTGCCACAGCTGTTCTTGTTTTTGGATAGTGTGGAGAAGAGTTAAAGCCTCACTTTGGGCACCATATATTCCAGCTCCTTACCCTTCCTCTCTGCGCTCAGTAATCCCCATAAGGTCTCACTTATCTTCCATGTTTTTACAGGTGCTGATGTATTTTTAGCCAGTGACTGATGACACTAGGGGTGCAACGGAACAAAAAACTCACGGATCGGATGGTTCCTTGGATCAGAGTCACGGATCGGATCATTTTTCGGATCCGCAAATAATAATTGAATTTGCAAAAACCTGTGAAAATTCCACTACCATGTAGTCCTCACTCCCCACTGTAATATCCACAATAATATACATCTCCCCCACTGTAATATCCACGTCATCGCCCCCACTGTAAGTATTGGCTGGGTATGGCAGAGTATGGAGGGATGGCTGTGACTGCAGTTGTCACAGAGCAGTGCTGTGGGCACTACAGATCCAGCCCACAGCACTGCTGCCATCCAATCTCTCCCCGCCACTGTATAGATCAGTACACAGAGGGGAGAGAGGAACTGACATCATGACATGACGCCGGCTTGTTTACATGTGATCGCTCCGTCATTTGACGGAGTGATCACATTGTAAACGCCCGCCGGATGTACAAAAATGGCCGCCACGCCGGAGCTAGGCCAAAGCCACAGGCTTTCCTTAGGCCGAGGCAGCTGAGCGCTCCGCGGATCGCGCTGATCTGAACAGGGTGACCCGTTTTGGATCACGGATCGGTGAGGATCCATTGCACCCCTAGATGACACCATGTTCGAGCCTCTAGGTAGAGGGTCCTGCTTGTGCACTTGATACCTCCTTGAGCCTACATAAATGCGTGGGCTATGGGCAGGCCTGCTCGGGTGGTTGGCAGGGACCTCCAAGTTTCAAACTTTTCCACTGGGGCTAGATGTTGAGCTGAAAAGAGAGACCCAGAAGATAGGTGGTGGGTAGAGCCTGACAAGCAGGAGACAACTTCAAGTGGAGCTAAACCCATCGATTTAACTGTTTCCAAAAACTGTCACATTCAAGGCATGCTGTGAAAGAAAACCATAAGATTTTCTTGGTCAGACAACATGGTTGGGAGCACATCAAAGAGTTGGTGTGATAACTGATCACATGTGCAGCACCAGGGCAACTGCAGATCACACAGAGGCTAAGATGACAGCTTTTAACGCTGTAAAGAATAGGAGGGTTTAGTTCTAATTTTAATGACTACAAGCATTAAACTACTCCTTGGAGAAGATGGGCTTAAGAGGAGAATGAAAGTGATTCTCATTCTAGTATAGGGAGAGAACTAGTCTCAGGGAGTTTACAAAGTCATGCAGCCACTCAATGAAGTTGGAGGAGAAGCAGTTTAACCTTAACCTGCTTAGGGGGTTCTTTACTGTCAGAGCCATAACGATGTGGAACTCCTTTCCACAGTTGGTGGTGTCAGTGGGAAGTGTTGTTAATAAAAAAAAAAAAAAAACTCTTACATTGCTATCTTAGTGAATGCAATATACAGGAATGTAGAAAATGGGATTGACATAAACACCCACACAGGTTCAACTGGATGGGTTGGTGTCGTTATTCAACCGTACCAGCTATGTACCAAATGTAATTTAATAAGCTCACTCTGGAAGCTATGATGTCATTACCTTATAATTATCAGAATTCAAACTAAGGGGGGGGCCTTTAGCAGACCAGTCACCCTGCAGCGGTTTCCTGTCTCCTGGACAAAAAAAAAACAGGTTACCGAACATGGAAGAAGATTAAAAGATAAGATTTACCGTATTTATTGGCGTATAACACGCGATGGCGTATAACACGCACCCCAAGTTTAGGAGGGAATTTAAAAGAAAAAAACTTTTAGGAGGGAAGTTTAAGGAAAAAAACTTACATTTAAATGCCCATCAATGCAGCCTTATCACCTTATCAGTGTCATTTGCAGCCTTGCATTGCAGCCTCGTCAATCATTTGCAATCTTTTCAGTGTGTTTGCCATTTAAAAATGGCTCCGCCATTATACAGAGCGGATGTCCTGTGTATCTCGGTAGTTATCGGCGGCTTCTGGGTATTTTCGGCTATTCTCGGCTATTTTTGGCCACACTCGGCCGTTCTCTGCGGCTTTCCGAAAGCCGCCTAGAACGGTCGAGTGTGGCTGAAAATAGCCGAAAATACCCGGAAGCCATGGAGAAAGCCAGAAAGGATTAGAAACAGCGGGGGATGGGCGTATAACACGCACCCCCCGATTTCCCCCCTTATTTTAGGGGAATAAAGTGCGTGCTATACGCCAATTAAATATGGTACTTGCTTTATTATTAAAGTTTTTGCCTGGAGAGGGGCATATAAATATTTCAGGTTTTAATTTTTATCTTTGATCTCACTTGAGAGATTTGACCTCACTTCCTGTCCCTCAGAAAGGGGGGGAGGGGTTACTAGCGCAGGAAGTGAAAGACAGCAATAAAAATATTGTTATAAAGTCTAATGCTGCGTACACACGACCAGACATTTCGATGGACTAGGTCCAATGGTCTTTTGGTGGAGTTCCGACGTACCTTCCAAATGAACGGACTTGGCCACACACAATCGCACCAAAGCCCGACGGATTTGAACGTGATGACGTACGACCGGACTAGAGTAAGGAACTTCATAGCCAATAGCTGCCCTAGCGTTGGTTTTTGTCCGTCGGACTAGCATACACATGAACGGCTTTCTCAATAGGAACTGGGTCTGGCGGAGTTCCGTAAGAAAAATTTGAAACCTGTTCTATTTCTAAAGTCCATCAGTTTTTTTGGACAGCAAAGGGCCGATGGAGCCCACACACTATATTCGTTCCGTCGGACCTTTGCTGTCAAAAAGGCTGGTCGTGTGTACGTGGCATAACCCTTCCATGCTCTGCTTTCAAAAAGATTGTCCATCACATCCTGTACATAAAAGATATACGGTTACTCTTCCTATTAGGGATGAGTATATCAATACAAACCTGACACAGCCTCTAACCCTTCCCTGCTCTAACCAAAATACAACTTTTTCAGCTGGAGTTTGGCTTTAAGCATCACCGATCTCCTTCTAACTGGTTCCACGTACTGGACAAACGACCAGTTCTGTTATCAGCCCCCATTTAAAGCTGTCTCATCTTGCCATCTTGGCAATTTTCAGGTTGTCGTGTCCATCCCTGTGGGGATCCTCATCAGAATTCAGATCTTAATAAGCATCGGAGAATTCACACAGAAGGGACGAGGGCGTAAAACATTTTACCATCGAGGAAAGCTTTCCGCGCGCGCCTGAACATGTTGGTCTTCAGCAGGTTCATGGCGATGAGAATCAAGTTGAAGCTCAACGTCAGTAAAGTTCTTGGAGATATTGTAGACCAGTAGTTCCCAATGATGAGTGGCCTGTTACAGCTCAGCCTCAATAGGAGTTCATGGAGATATCGTAGACCAGTGGTTCCCAATGATGAGTTACCTGTTACAGCTCTGAATCAATAGGAGTTCATGGAGATATCATAGACCAATGGTTCCCAGTGATGAGTTACCTGTTACAGCTCAGCATCAATAGGAGTTCATGGAGATATCGAATACCAGTGGTTCCCAACCTCTGTCCCCAAAACATGGGATACATGAGGACTGAGGTTGTAAACCACTGCTGTAGACTGAAACTGGATCTTGATAACAAAATGAGAATCTGAAGCTTTTTGTGCACTAGGCACATGTTAAATTTTTCCCACAAGGCCATTTTCCTCAGGACCCTCCACTATTCCGCCTGCATGAACTAGTTTTTGGAACATAAATAGGGTTCTTGGAGATATCGTAGACCAGTGGTTCTCAACCTTAGTCCTCAAGTACCCCAAACAGGTCATTTTGAGGATTTTGTGCAGGAACTTTAAATCGAAGTCAATGGCTTGGTATGCATGATAACTATTTTTTTGTTAGGGAAGTTCCCAAAACATGCCCTGTTGGGGATACTTGAGGACTGGGGTTGGGAACCACCGCCGTAGACTGAAATTGGCTTCTGGTAACAATGTGAGAATCGGAAGCCTTTTCTGCATTGGGGACATGTAAAAATTTTTTCCTATAAGGCGATTTTCCTCAAAGGCCTGCCACTATTTGTCCTGTATGAGCATGTTTTTGGAATTTTTAACCCATGGGTAGCTTCACTCGGGCTTAAAGTCACAATTTATTCACAAGATCAGTTTTCCTTGACTCCACTCATTCAAAGATCAGGGCCTTTGCGAGTGATCAGTGCAGTTTATTTACTAGACATTACCTATGTTTTTATCATGTGTATGTCCTTTTGAGTGTTTTTGTTAATTACCGGTATATTTTTTTTATATTATTTATTTATGTGTGAAAAAAAACCTGTGTGCAAATGTCACTAAAATATCCTAGAACACGTTTTTGTGTTTTTTTGCAATAAATATTTAGTTCCATTGTTGTGTGTCTGTGGTTAATGCCATGTTTTGTGGGGGGTCATTGGGGTCTCTTCAGATATAGACTTGTCAACAGGTATGTTCCAGGGGAATTCTGTATCTGATCCGACCTGTATGTAGGAAATGCCTTTGGCTCTAATTGGTGATTCAATTAAACACCCCTGCCATTGGAATGAATGCGCCTGGCATCATCTAAGGGGCTGGACGCATAGATGAGGGGGCAGCGCCCGTGCGCCCTTAATGATTGGGCTGCCCCTACTGTAGCCATTGATGACTATCCTAGGAGGAATATCCATTAGGACATGCCCATGAACATCCATGATCCAATACATGCGTGCAAGCTGCCCACTGACCAAAATGAAGAAGAGACACAAAGAGTTGGGGCTTTATTTAGGAGAAGCATCTAAGGCTGGGTTCACACCACAACACAGAGAGTGGCTGACAGCAGGGGTCCGGTGTGTCCCCGTTCACCGTTTCAGGTCCGATTTCAGCCCGAATTTGTGGCTGAATTCAAACCTGAAACGGACCAGTAGATGTATAAGACTCCTGTGCAATCCGTTGTAGGTCTACAACCAAATACATTGGCAATTCTATTCTCTCATTGTATTTTGTCCAGTTGATACCATAATTGTAGACAATGAGTAGAAAATCCCAACCACGGCACTACCTGCATGGAGTTTGCATGTTCTCCCTGTGCCTGTGTGGGCTTCCTCCGGGTACTCTGGTTTCCTCACACGCTCCACACTGCCTGGTATTAATGAGTGTTTAGATGCATTTAGACACGTTGGACATTTTTTTTTTTTTTTTTTGCCCAAAAGTTCCTCTCCTGAAGGAGCTTAGGGGCAGAAATTTGAATGCACCAAAGTCGCCTTCAGGAGAGAAATGCTTGGGCAGAAAAAAAACGCCTGATGCGCCGAAACACATGTACACGCTAGGCTTGAGTATTTATTCATTTCAATGGACAGGATAAAATGAATAAATGCGCCAGAATGCGGCTTTAGGCACATTTTTAACGCTGCTTTTCTCCTGTCGGGAGAAAAGCGTTCAGAAGAGCCTAGTGTGCATGAGGCTTAAGTCAATGAGTCGCATGCTGGCATTGATGGATTCTGTCCCCGTAGCCAATGGCATCAAGCTCCGCTGCACTGGTTGCCATTGGTTACCTGATGTCACCCCTCCTCTGTTCCTGTTGTTAGTACAGGGGTCCGCTGCCTGGAGGTGGCTTAAAGAGGAACTCCGGCCGACCTCCCCACATACCTGATGGTGGTATCTGGACGTTCAGATACCTGCCCATCCAGTGGATCCAGCGTTGACCCGCTGAGAACATCTCATGCCCGATCACAGCTCTGTCCCGCGCCACCATGTTTTCTCTGATGGCAAGAGGCCCGCTGGCTCTTCCAGGTTCAGCGGGTGGGGCCTCTCGAAGAATTGCACCAATAAGCCCGCCCCCTCCTCCTGTTCTTGAATGAAAGGCTATGCCTACTGGGATATGTGACTCCCCCCGCTGCACGCAGGGCTATCCCATCCCACTGGGAAACCCAAGCGACCAGCTGGTATGTCTGTCCAACTTCCCTGCTTACCTGATGGACATTCCAGATACCCACCCATCCAGTGGACCCGCTGAGAACATCTTACGCCCGGCCACAGCTCTGTCCCGTGCCACCATGTTTTCTCTTCCAGGTTCAGTGGACGAGGCCTCTCGATGACACACCAATAGGCCCTCCTGTTCTATGCCTCCTGGGATATGTGACCCCCCCCCCCCCCAACTGCTTGCTGGGCTATCCCATCCTACCGGGAAACCTGAGCGACCAGCTGGCATGTCCGTCAGCTGGCCGAAGACCCAAACAAATCCGGAATCGGCTTTGATCGGGTCTTGGATGTACTAACCCAGAACCGATGTAATTTCTGGAACGAACGGCGCCAGTTTTAAAAAATCGTAAGTATTCAAAAATGCCGATCTTGAATAATTTCAAGTGCAGAGGAGGGGTTTTAGGGGCAGAGAAGGGATCTGGGGTCTTACAGATCCCTCCATAAAGAGTACCTGTCACTGCCTATTACTGTCACAGGGATGTTTACATTCCTTGTGACAGGGGACAGTGTAAAAAATAAATAAATAACTAAGAAAAAAATGTTTTAAAGCGATCCCCATCCTTCCATGTTCTGTCAATATGGGACACTCGCAAACTGCGCATGCACGTGAGACATAGAATCTTCCGGTATGTGTTCCACTCACTTTGCGACAGGTGTTTTATCGATATGGAACGCTCTTGAATAGTGCATTCCATAGCGATATGGAACACAAGAGCGTTCCATATCGACAAAACACCTGACGCAAAGAGAGTGGAACGCATACCGGAAGATTCTCTGTCTCACGCGCATGTGCAGTGTGCAATTATCCCATATCGACAGAGCACTACGAGCTCGCGCACAGAAGATAACGCATATGCAAGTCACGTCTGCAAATGTAAACGGTGTTCAAACCACACATGTGAGGTATTGCCGCGAATGTTACAGTGAGAGCAATAATTCTAGCACTAGACCTCCTCTGTAATGCTAACCTGGTAACCGTTAAAAACGTTTAAAGCGTCACCTATGGAGATTTTTAACCACTTCCCGTCCAGCCTATAGGAAAACGACAGACGAGTGGTGATTCAGTTATCCTCACTGGGTGTCATATGACGTCCAGCAGGATAAGACGCAATCTCTGTGATCAGTGGTGCAGTGCGTCAGTTTGAAGAGACTCTTTACCTAATGTAAATAGGAAGAGCTGTTTATCGGCTTTTCCTCACTCGCATCTGACAGACGCGAGTAGAGGAGAGTCGATTGGTGGCTTTCCTGGTGGGGGGGGGGGGGGGTCTGTGTTGATTGTTTATCAGTGCAGCCCCTACAGATGCCCGCCCAGGACCACCAGGTATGCCACCCTAGACCACCAGGGATATGCCAATCAGTGCCCATTAAAAATGCATGCCAGTGCCAACAGTGATGCCTATCAGTGCCACTCATAAGTACCCATCGGTGCAGCCTTTCAGTGCCACCTATGAGTGCCCATCAGTGCTGCCTATCAATGCCCATCAGTGTTGCATATCAGTGCCACCCATCAGTGCTGCCTATCAGTGCCATCTCATTGGTACCAGTTCATCGGTACCGCCTTATTAGTGCCCGTTAGCGCAGCTTATCAGTGCCCATCAGCGAAGGAGAAAACAAAATTTAAAAATTACAAAATTTTATAACAAAACAAAGAAAAAAGTTTTTGTATTTTTCTAAATTTTCATTATTTTTTATTCCTTTAGCAAAAAATAAAAACCGCAGAGGTGATCAAATACCACCAAAAGAAAGCTCTATTTGTGGGTACAAAATGATAAAAATTTCGTTTGGGTACAGTGTAGCATGACCGCGCAATTGTCATTTAAAACGTGACAGCGCTGAAAGCTGAAAATTGGCCTGGGCAGGAAGGGGGGTAAGTGCCTGGTATTGAAGTGGTTAAGTACCGTCTTTTGTTGCCATTCCACGAATGTGAGCAATTTTAAAGCGTGACATCTTGGGTAACTATTTACTTGGCGTAACATCCTCTTTCACATTATTCAAAAAACCCCGGGCGAACTTTACTGTTTATTTTTTTCTAAATTCATTAAAGTCTATTTTTTCTTAAAAAAATTGCATTTTGAAAGGCCTCTGCGCAAATACAGTGCGACATAAAATATTGCAACACCCGCCATTTTATTCTCTAGGGTCTCTGCTGAAAAATATGATATATAATGTTTGGGAGATTTTAAGTAATTTTCTAGCAAAAACAAAATCGATTTTAACTTGTAAATAACAAGTGTCTCAAAAAGGCCTGGTCTGGAACAGAAACGGAACCAGAGTAATGGGCTCAGCCCCTGATTGGGGAGTATATCAGGGTCCCCTCAGCCAATCCTGAAGTCTCCGGGGGCTTTACCCACTCATTGTGAAGGACAATAATATCATAAATGGTGATAAATGACCCAAAATTCACCAGAACGGCATATGGGGGCACGAGCGGAGTCCCACGTCGCGGTCCATATTAGCTGACCTGAACCACAGAGTAGGGTTGCCACCTTTTCTTCAAAAAAAAACCTGAAGCAGCATGGGACACGTTTTGGTGCCCCGAGGAGAGTGTGGGTGGGTGTGGCCAAATTGCTCTTGCTGACATAATTGCCCTGCCCCCCTTCCCAAGTGCCCGCAGCTCCCGGGTGGTAGCAGATGTTTGTGTGACTATCTTGGTTACTTGGTGAGCCACAGCCTGGTCTAAATAATGTACATGAGGCAAAACCCGGACTGTCCAGGTGAATCCTGGACAGGTTGCAACCCTACCATGGAGGACCAATGCTCCCCCCAACAATGCAAGTTTTCCCAGCATGCCCTGTTGTCCGCAAGAGGGTGTCAGGCACCAAATGTGAGGAGACGGTCTTATTATAACCATAGACAACCTATGATGTATGAAATAACAAATAACACCCCCCTTAACATGACACTTTCCTCCACACTCCAATCTTTTAAGTAAGCAACACATGCTATTTGGATCACTAACGTCTGGTCTGTGCTGTCCACCAACTGTGGGCGGCTGACCACTTCCAAGATGGCCGCCGTAACGCCGGAAGTGTCCAGGGAGAGGAGGAGGCGCGGTGTAGCGCGTCCCAGAGGGAACCCGGAAGTGGAGCGACCGTGGAACGCACGGACCGGAAGTGGTCGTGGTTTCCCGGAAGTGGTGCTGGCCAGGATATGGAGTACTAAAGCAGGGGAGCTGCTGGTGAGTGTCCATCGGTGGGATGTGATAGGGCGATGTGTGTGTGGAGGGTGTTAAAGGGGAACTCTGGGGAGAACAGAAAGGACCTTCAGCTCAGTCTATATAGTCTTTACCTTCCTTTATATCACATTGCAGGCATGCTCTGCACACCAGCTGAGATCTGACATCAGGCTGACAGTGGGAGGGATTCTGGACGCCTGCACTGAGCTCTAAGTCGTGTACGCCCCTCTTCGGGTCGCTGGTGGCAGGAATAGAAGGGGGAGGGGCTCAGCTATAGACGCCCCCCTTATCTAAAGGTGACAATCCTCAGAAGTCTCTGTAGGGGGCGCCTAAGGGAGGCGACTGCAAAGACCAGATTGGACGACACCTGTAGGGCCCCACCCCCGAGGTACTGATGATGAAATCACTATGGTACTCCTCAGGGGAGGGTGACTCCCATTATCAGGGCTTGTTTGACAACCCCGATGGCGGAGTCATGACTTCAGGAAGCCAACAAGGGTTGACCACCCCCCCCCCCCCCCCCGAGATAACACATCCAGGGTGGGGACACTTTTTAAAGTGGAATGCCAGATGCGCCGCATTAAATTCATATACCGGTGTGCTTTACCTGCCAAAGGGATTGTATTTCTGTCCATCCAGCCCCAAAATTGACACCACTCTGCCACATTGCACAGCTCCGTCTGGCAGGGCAGGGGACCTGACCTTTTTCTGCTGCAGCTTAGGAACCGTGACAGCTCCTGCCCCTCCCCCAGCCCATAATTGAACAGTGAAAGGAGAAGCAGAAGACCCATGAACTAATCTCTCTGCTCTCTTCTTCTATCCACATGCTCCTTAACCCTGCAGCCCAACTGATTGGCTCCTCGTGCTGCTTCTCCCTCCCGCAGTTTGAGCTCTGCTGTACTGCAAGAGGCTGATTCCTGGTCAGGTACTTGCACAGCTTGTATGTAATGATGTATTTATGAATAAAGAGCTCTGTTTTGGATGGAGTGAAGAAGGGGGTGGGACCCTCTGTCAAGTTTTTATTGCCGTCAGCGCCCCCATTGTGGGGGGGATTTAGCCGTCGAAATGTCCTGGTCACCAGAAAAAAAAAAAAAGTGAGGGGAAATCCAAGATGTTAGGGTTGTCCCCAGAGCAGGAGGTGGGGGGATATTCTCCAATGGGGACACCTGTCTAAAAGTGGACACACTCATATCAGTATGATCCGACGGTCCTTCATTTAGTGCCTCTAAAAAGGTTACACATGGAATAGAAACCTTCTAACACAGATCTTCCATTTAATGAATTCTTCGATCATTTTTTATTTTGCCAAGGTGACCGGCTGTGGCGAAATTCTATCTGGCCAGTCGAACCTCTATCTACACTTTCCGGGGGGAACCTATCGCTATTTAGGTCCATGAATGATCGTTCTTAATAAATTGTATACATTTATAATTGGTAGATTGGAGCTCTGATCAATACTGTCGATCGATCGGCACATTTGGAACAATAAGGCGTATATGGTCACTTTAAGGCTGGTGTCAGGTGACTACAGAGACAAATTGACGGTGGTGGGATCACTAGGGGCTTCCTGTCTGTCTCTATGGAGGCACTTGAGGCTGATATCAGATGGATGGCTCTGGAGGCAAACTGCTGGCGGTGGGATCACAAGAGGCCTGCTGTCTGTCCCTATAGTATCTCTTAAGGCTGATGTCAGATGGATGACTCCAGAGACAAATCGCCGGTGGTGGGATCACCAGATGTTTCCTGTCCGTCCCTATGATATCACTTAATTATTTTTTTTCTACAGTTCCCTCTCATATATAACATTAAAGCGTTTGTTAACCCCAAAAAAAACCTATATATCCTGATTCTTGTGAAGCATGTTATACAGCACAGTGCTTGTGCTCTGTCATTTGGCCCCCTGTATCATCTGAAATACCTGGCTGATCCTGCCTGGCTATGCCCTCCCCTTTGTAAACTGACCACGGTGTATCATGGCTGCCCATCCCTGACACCGTGGTCAGTTTACGTGCCTCCGTCATCTGCAGACTGCTGTCTCTCCTCTGTCCTCCTCCCCCCTCCCTCCCTGCCTGTCAGCTCGTGACAGTACCCGTCCCCGCAACTGCTGCTACTCAAATAACTTTCACATCTTCATACCACCCCCTCTGCGTTCAAACCCTGTGTCCCCCTGTGTGAGTGATTTATAAAAAAAAAAAAAAAAAAGCCTGCTATACCTCTTTTCACAGCTCTTCTCAGCGATCACATCTCCCCTTTCCTCTTCCTCTCCCGAGTGACATCAGCTGGGGAATCTCGGCTCTGCCCGCTGCATTTGTCAGGCGGGGAGAGGAGAAAGCCAGCTCATCATGTGATCGCTGAGAAAAGCTGTGAAAGGAGGTATAGTAGGCTTTTTTTTTCATAGATCACGCACACAGAGGCAACACAGGATTAGAACACAGAGGGGATTAACAACCACTTTAAGGGAGGTGACTGCACTCTTTAAGGATGATGTTAGATGGGTGATTCCGGAGACAAATCACTGGAGGTGGGATCACCAGAGGTGTCCTGTCTGTCCCTATGATATCTCTTAAGACCAATGGCAGATGGGTGACTACAGAAACAAATTTGACAGTGGTGGGATCTCCAGAGGCTTTCTGTCTGTCCCTATGGAAGCACTTAATGATGATCTTAGATGGGGGATTCCAGAGGCAAATCACTGGTGAACGGATCACCAGATCTTCCTGTCTGTTCCTTTGGTATCTCTTAAAGTGGTTGTATACTCATTTTTTTTAACTTTTACCTACAGGAAAGCCTATAATAAGGCTTACCTGTAGGTAAAAAAAATATCTCCTAAACCTGTACGGTTTAGGAGATATTCCCCTTGTTATGCGCCACCGACTGCAGCGGCGCATGCGCACAAGGGGATTCTCGGGTGAAAGCCCGGCGGTGGCCGGACCCGGCCGGGATGAAATCTCCCGCGCGCATGCGCGGGAGTGACGATATCGTGGCTCCGGCCACTCACAGCGCCGGTGCCGCGATACCCGGAGGAAAGGCCGAGGGAGCATGTCAGCTCCCTCGGCGTGGATCGGACCAGATGTCGGGGCCTCGTTCTAAGGTAAGTATTTCATAATGAGCTAGTATGCGGTGCATACTAGCTCATTATGCCTTTTCCTTTGCAGGTAAAAAAAAAATAAAAAATCTGCGTGTTTACTCCCGCTTTAAGGCAGATTGGTGACTCCAGAGACAAATCGCTGATGGTGGTGAGATCTCTAAAGACTTCCTGCCTGTCTCTATGGAAGCACTTTAAGGATGATGTTAGATGGGTTATTCCAGAAACAAGTTGCCGGTGGTGGGATAACTAGAGGCATCCTGTCTGTCTCTATGGAAGTTCTTAAAGCGGCGGTCCACCCTAAAGTGGACCTTCCGCTCATTAGAATCCTCCCCCCCTCCGGCGCCACAATTGGCACCTTTCAGGGGGGAGGGGGTGCAGGTACCTGTACAGTACAGGTATCTACACCCACTTCCGGCGTAGATTCTGCAGAAAGGAACGCCCCTTTCCGCAGAATCCACGCCCCTTTCCGAAAGTCCCCCGCTGCCTGCTGGGAAACACACGGATCCCAGAGACAGCGGGGACCATCCTTATTGTGCAGCGCGACTCGCGCATGCACAGTAGGGAACCGGGAAATGAAGCCGAAAGGCTCCACTTCCTGATTCCCATACCCAAGATGGCGGCGGCAGCACCCGAGAGACGATCGAGAGATCGGCTTCGGGTGACGACATCGCGGGCACGCTGGGCGGGTAAGTGTCACTATTTTAAAAGTCAGCAGCTGCAGTATTTGTAGCTGCTGGCTTTTAAAAAAAAAAAAAAACGGCGGAATTCCCGGCGGACTCCCGCTTTAAGGATGCCAGGATCACAGAGCAGCCTCGATCCTCCTCTTCTTTGGTCTCCCACCGGCGAAATTCGCTTCTCCTCTTCTTTGTGTGTCTCCATAGCAAGCCGTTTGCTGTTATGTGGCTGCTTGCTGCCTAGGTGTGTATCTATTGAAGCCACGCTCCATAGACGCGCAGAGTGGGGCTTAGCCCCACCCTCCTCTTCCTCCTCCTTGCATTTGATTGACAGCAGCAGGAGCCAATGGCTTTTGGAGGCCCTGCATCAAGAGGAAGAGAGAGGAGAATAGATGCAGCCTTGCACTACCATGGATATCAACTTCCCCTTCACATATGGAAGGGGGAAGACAGAGAAATACAGTATCTGCTTAGATTTCAGCTCTAAATATAAGGACGTATCTTTATTACCTGTGAGATTCCTGATCAGTGGAGACCCAATCAATGTCTGCAGGCAGTAACTTTTCTCAATTTTTTTTCTCCAGAGCAACCCATCAAATCATTTTTGAGATGATAGGGAACTCCTACCAAAACCAACTCATTGGGGTCAGTAGGAAGAATGCCCCCCCCCCCCCCCCCTTTACAGATAGCTACATAGTATATTAGTATCATGCAACTGGCCCTGCCAAGTGGAATTCAATCCCGAAACTATGCAGGCACCCTCAGATCAGCGGTCAATCAGTCACAGCTCAAGGGACCCCCTAGCAACCTCTGGAGGAACGCTGGTTGAAGATGGTTGCTGCAGAGTCTTGCCCTGACATTTTAAAGCCTGAGCATCGGGATTAATCACTTCCCCAAGCCTATTCCGCCTCCTAAGCCTTTTCTGACACTTTTCATATACGTGGAAAAATCTTTTTTTTTTTTTTTTTATTTTTTTTTTTACCAGATAATTATAGACAGTATATATTTTCTGAAAGTAAAGGCCTGGTAGGTTGTTGCAATTTTTTGTCACATGATATTTGCAAAGCGTTTTTTCAAACGCAAGTTTTATTGGAAAAAATACACCTTAGAATGTTGAATTTGACTTTTAGTGCACCCAAACACAATATAATACCCTATTGTATGTTAAAATATAAAAGATGATGTCACACTGAGTAAATAGATACCTAATATGTCACGCTTTAAATTTGCAAGTGCCTGTGGTATGGCAACAAACTATATTACTTCAAAATCTCCTCAGGCAACACTTTATAAGCTTTTACAGGTTACAAGTTTAGAGTTATCTAGGAGATCTAGCACTAGAATTATTGCTCTCGCTCTGATGTTTACAGCAATACCTCACATGTGTGGTGCGATCGCCGTTTACATGCGCGGGACCAACGTGCGCATTTGCATGTGAGCATGGGGGGGACTCTTTACTGAGAGATCTATTAGATCCCACGTCTCTCCTCTGCCCTCAAAAGCATCTGATCAAACCAAGATTTGTTTGATCAGATGCTTCTCCAGCTGGTAGCGGCTTGTAAACAACAACCCAAAACCAAAAGTGACAAAATGCTAATCGCTTCCGGTTTCATAGACCATAGAGATAATAGGGGGACTTCTGTTTCTCCATCATCTCTATGATCAGCTGGTGGGAAAGCGGGGGAAGATGGCAGACGGGAGAGAATTACCTTTCTCCACATGTAAAGCGATCCAGCAGCTAGTTAGCCACTTGGATTGCTTTGACATCATTCAGTATCGACTGCTGGAAAAAAAAAAATACCGGAGCTATGACTGCACCTACAAACAATGACCCTGGTAGAACCACTTAAATCAGAGGATGTACGGGTACCTGTATTTGGGGCAAGTGGTTAATTCCTTCCGACCACATGCTGATCTACAGTAGAAGTAGCTGACAGCTGCAGCAGATCCAAAATGCCTGAAGGTCAATGTTTCTATATGTTCTTATTCTCTATAGGGCTGGTTTGAAGGGCACAAGGACCTCTACAAGGACGTCATAATGGAGAATCAGCTGCCCCTCACATCACCGGGTAAGAGGAGACTTTATTATAAAGGAGAGAGCAGTACGGAGGATCCATCTGGATCCCCCATCATCTGATAAACATATAGAAACAATGTATTCAGTCAGTGTGTGTGTTTCCTACAGATGGATCCAGTACTGGGAGATGTCACCGTCCTCCCCACCCCACCCTGGAACATCACAATGACTACAGTATAAAAGTAGAGGATTCCAGTGACGAGGAGGAGGAGGAGGAGGAGTGTATAAATAGTGATCAGTCATGTAATGAGGAGAAATCCCCCCCAAAGACTGGCACAGGTGAGGTATACACACTAAAGACACTGATTCTCCCAGCTGGCAGCTGAATGGGGCCATGGGATGATTCACTGGTTGCTACGACACCTGCGGCTGCTGGCTTCATAGCAACCAAAAAGCACATACAAACCCCACTCTGAGCAGTGGTGTTTCTCTGTATGCCAGCTCAGAGTTGGTCCTGATCTGCATACTGGCGGTAATTCTTTTTGAATTTGTCGCAGACATAGTGAGTCTGCCGCACATTTCCAAGCTAGTAAAAAAAAAAATGCTGGAAGGTTTTCCTGAATTAGGCACAGGCCATTTTAAAGGGACCCTACCACCAGAAAAGTGTCATAAATGCCATTTTTGAGATCCTCCAATGTATTCAGTCAGTGTGTGTGCTTCCTACAGATGGATCAAGGTACAGAAACCCACCAGAGAGAAGTCCCCATCTTTTGGATTCCCAGGATTCACCCGAGGAGGATCACAGTGTTATACAGGATGATCAGGTAGATGGGTTGAGGTTTTATTGAGCGCGGAGAAGTGGTTTTATAAGCCCTGAGGTTATAAGGTATTACATTGTGTGTTTGTTTTTGGTCAGGAGGAATTCTTTAATGTTGTTAAAATGGAAGATACAGATGAAGAGGAGACATGTGCAGGGGGTGATCTGCTGTGTAAAGAGGAGGAAGTTCCTTCAGAGATCAGTGCAGGTAAGCAATGAATATGGAAGATGTATCTCTTGGTTTGGTGTCCTCCATTCTTCTGATCTTGGCCTCGTGTATTCCAAGTGTATGCCCTTCATCTTGTTCTAAGTTTAGGCTGGTGGATTTGTTTTGAGCTTTGTTCCTGAAGTCTCTAGTCTTGTCCTAGGGTTAAATTGGTGTCTTCAATCTTGTCTGAGCTTTGTTCATGAGACCTCCTGTCTTGTCCTTGATTTACACTGGTGTCTTCAATGCCCTTCTGAGCTATGTTTTTGAAACCTACTGTTGCCCTAGATTGACACTGGTGTCTTTCGTCTTCTTCTGAGCTTTGTTCCCATGACCTCCTGTCTTGTCCTAGATTTACACTCTAGTGTCTTCCATGTTGTTTTGAGATTTGTTCCTAATATCTCCTGTCTTGTCTTAGACTTACATAGTTACATAGTAGGTGAGGTTGAAAAAAGACACAAGTCCATCAAGTCCAACCTATGTGTGTGATTATATGTCAGTATTACCTTGTATATCCCTGTATGTTGCGGTCGTTCAGGTGCTTATCTAATTGTTACTTGAAACTATCGATGCTCCCCGCTGAGACCACTGCCTGTGGAAGGGAATTCCACATCCTTGCCGTTCTTATGCCGCGTACACACGACCAAACTTTCCGGCAGACTAGGTCTGATGGGATCAGTCCGTCGGACAATCCGATCGTGCCGGCTAATCAGATCGTTTTTCAGTATAAGAATCCGACGGACCTAGTAATAGAACATGTTTCAAATCTGTCCGACAGACTCAATTCCTATCGAGAAAACCGTTCGTCTGTATGCTGGACCGACGGGAAGACCGTCGGACCTAGTCTGCCAGAACATTCGGTCGTTTGTACACGGCATTACGGTAAAGAACCCTCTACGTAGTTTAAGGTTAAACCTAATTTCTTCTCATTTTAATGAGTGGCCACGAGACTTATTAAACTCAGTTCTGCGAAAAAGTTTTATCCCTATTGTGGGGTCACCAGTACGGTATTTGTATATTGAAATCATAACACCTCTCAAGCGTCTCTTCTCCAGAGAGAATAAGTTCAGTGCTCGCAACCTTTCCTCATAACTAATATCCTCCAGACCCTTTATTAGCTTTGTTACCCTTCTTTGTACTCGCTCCATTTCCAGTACATCCTTCCCGAGGACTGGTGCCCAGAACTGGACAGCATATTCTAGGTGCGGCCAGACCAGAGTCTTGTAGAGCGGGTGAATTATTGTTTTATCTCTGGAGTTGATCCCCTTTTTAATGCCAATATTCTGTTTGCTTTGTTAGCAGAAGCTTGGCATTGCATGCCATTGCTGAGCCTATCATCTACTAGGACCCCCAGGTCCTTTTCCATCCTAGATTGAAAAGGACTTACACTGCTGTCTTCCATCTTGTTTTGAGCTTTGTTCTCAAGACCTCCTACCTTGTCTAAGCCCTTGTACACATGGTCGGACATTCCGACGGAAAATGTCCAATCGGACCATGTTGTCGGATAATCCGACCGCGTGTGAGCTCCATCGGACTATTTCTGTCGGAATATCCGACCAACAAGGTTTTAGAGCAGGGCTATAAAATTTTCTGACAACATGATCCGATTGGACTTTGTCCGATCGTGTGTAGAGAATTCCGACAAAGTGCCTTGCATGCTCAGATCAAATTCCTAGACCAAAGCTATTGGCTACTAGCCTGAACGTAGTCCCATTGTAATGAAATAACGTCATCACGTTCTGAACGATCGGATTTTCCGACAACTTTGTCCGGCCGTGTGTATGCAACAGTTTCGGACAAAATCCGTCGGACAAAATCCAACGGATTTGGCTGTCAGAATGTCCGACCGCGTGTACAAGGGCTTAGACTTACACCAGTGTCCTTCTTGTTTTGAGCTTTGTTCCTGGGACCTCCTGATTTGTTCTGGATTTTCACTGGTGTCTTCTTTCTTGTTCTTAACTTTGCTCCGAATATCTCCTTTCTTATACTGTATAAGCCTCTTGTCTTGTACTAGATTTACACTCTAGTGTCTTTCATCTTGTTTTAAGCTCTGTTCCTGAGACCTCCCATTATGTCCTAGATTTACACCGGTGTCTTCCTTCCTGAGACCTCCTGTCTTGTCTTTGGTTTACACTGTTGTCTTCCTTCTTGTTCTGAGCTTTGTTCCAGGGACCTCCTTGTCTTGACCTAGATTTACACTGGTATCCTCTATCTTGTTAGGAGCTTTGTTCCCAAGATCTCCTTTCTTATACTGTACAAGCCTCTTATCTTTCGTCCTAGATTTACACTCTAGTGTCAGTCTTTTTCCTAGATTTACAATTGTGTCTTCCAACTTGTTATAAGCTTTGCTCCTGAGACCTCCAGTCTTGTCCTAGGTTTACACCGATGTCTTTCATCTTGTGAGTTTTGTTCCTGGAGTCTCCCATGGGAAACGTTACTTAGTTCAGTAAAAGCATCTTGCTTGTTAGTGTTGTATTGTTTGTTTATTTTGTAATATAAAGTGCAATCAATGGTGTGGGACTTTACCAAAGAAATTCCCAGCTCAACTCACCAACCAGCCTGCAAACAACAAACTATTAGACAGGATAATTTGGTTGTTTGCAGGCTGATTGGTGAGTTGATCTGGGAATTTTCTTTGGTTTTGTTTGACATGCGTGCTCCTTGCTCGAAGGCCAGTTATTAAAGGTGGGGGCAGGGGCCATTTGTTCGTACTGTTGGAATATTGATGAGGGCATGCACTGGACACCTTTGCTACCATTGTTCTATATCCTGGGAGTCCAGTGCGACCCTGTGCCTTTAAGGAAGGGTGGGCTCCCTTCAGGCTTACCTGCCCCCTATCTAGTCATTATTATGCATGTGCTTCCACTGTGGAGGCTCTCAAAAATGTATAGAGGTAGGACTGGGGTGCCGTGAAACTAAACCCCTGTTTTTAACGCAAACTGTTAGACAGGATTATTTGGTTGTTTGCATGCTGGGTGGTGGGAACTTTGGTTGGTTTTGTTTGACAGAGCTAGGATTCCTGCCAAGTAGCAGATGTAATTTCCGAGAGAGGTCAGTGAGTGACTGAGCCCATCCATTGTTGAAATAATAGTAATGGTCGGACTAAATTCTCAATGCAAAAGCCATGCAACCCTCTTCTAACACATCCAGTGTGGGTTATTTTTCCTTACCATGTGAAAAAATGCGTACTAATCTAAGTTCGCCATGCAGGTCCCTTCCCAGTAAAGTTTCCCAGTGCAGGCTCTAATGCAGTGCAGCAGATGTTCCTTTACCGGCCAGGCTCCAAACATCCCCTTGTGCTGACATAATTCCTCTTCTGGATCCTGAGAGACCCTAACACCCCTTTGCTCTGACATCACTTCTCTTCTGGATCCTGAGAGAACCTAACATCCCCTTGTGCTGACATCACTCCTCTTCTGGACCTCACTGCTGGACAGCCAATAGGCGTTGTCCATGTCAGGCAAGCAGTGGCACGGACACCCGAAGAAGATGCAGCTCTAGGTGAGTAAACTGGACCGTTTAGATTAAAAGCCCAGCGATCAGGTCAAGGAGTGGGAGAATAACGAGATCAACTTTAAATATTTTTATATTGTGTCGCAATTTTATACAGTTCATATTAGTTTATGTCTTTCTTTCAATGTGTTCCTGACAGATGGACGTTATATTGAGAACCCATCTCAGGGGCTAGATAGCCGAGGAGAAAACTTTGTCACCCCAGATATCCTTCAGGGACTCCACAGCCCAGATAAAACTTCAGAGGGATTTCCTACAGCAAACACTGACTTCCTCATGCACCAGAAAACTGATGCCATCAAGAAGCCATACTCCTGTCCGCAGTGTGAAAAGTCCTACACCAAGAAATCCAACCTCATAGAACACATCAGCGCTCACAATGGCGAGAAGCTACATCCTTGTCCAGAGTGCGGGAAGTTCTTCACCCAAAAGTCGTATCTCGGGCAGCACCAGAAAATTCACACGGGTGAAAAGCCGTATTCCTGTCCGCAGTGCGGAAAGTGCTTCACTCACAAAACCAACCTGGCCGAGCATAAGAAAATTCACACGGGCGAGCGCCCTTTTTCATGCTCGGTGTGCGGAAAGTCTTTTACCCGGAAGTGTTACCTGGCCAGCCATCAGACCATGCACACAGGCCAGAAGCCTTTCTCTTGTTCCGAGTGTGGGAAATCCTACAACAAGAGATCCAATCTTCTGGAACATGTTAGAGGCCATACAGGGGAGAAACTCTTTTCCTGCGATATTTGTGGGAAAAGCTTCACGCAGAGGTCCTACCTGGGGCAACACCAGAGGATTCACACAGGGGAGAAGCCATTTATGTGTTCGGAGTGCGGCAAAAGCTTCACCCATAAACCAAACCTAGCAGAGCACATGAAGACCCACACAGGGGAGAAGCCTTATTCCTGCCCGGAATGCGGGAGGTGTTTCGCCCGCAAGTCATTCCTGGACGATCATCGGTCCATCCACAGCGGGGAGAAACCCTTTTCCTGTACAGAATGCGGGAAATGCTTCAGGAAGGAACCATCGCTTACCTTCCATCAGAGGAGCCACACTGGGGAAAAGCCTTTTTCTTGTGCACACTGCGGGAAATGCTTCACTCACAAGTCATATCTAGTGAGGCATCAGAAGACCCATCGTGATTAGATACTGTGTTACTGACCAGGATGTGGTAGATTTTGATCACAGATCCAGTCAGATTTTAAAAAATAACTATCATGGGAGGAGTGGGCGGAGTGTTTTTTTCACATGGCTATGTGCTCCAATCCAGCTGTATCTTGTTTCCGTACATCTTTTCTTCCAACCTCCATAGCCACAATCATGTGAACTTGTTTTTGATCTTTTGGTCCGTTTGCCCTTGTCTTTTAATCCAGGTGTCCATGTTTCTGCTTATTTTGTACCCCAACCATCTACTCTCTATTCCCATTCCCCATAATCTCTAGTTCTTTAATCTCTATACCCCACCAGCCCCTTCAGTCTCTATACCCCAACAGTCTACATACCACGCCAATCCTTCAGTCTCCATGCCTCACCAATTCCTTCACTTTTTATAACCCACCAGTCCTTTGGTCTCTGTATCCGACTAGTCCTTCAATCTCCATAGTCCACAAATTCTTTAGTCTACATACCCCATTAGTCCTTCTGTCTACAGCAGCCACTAATCATCCATTCTCTAATCCTTCAATCTCTATACCCCACCAATCCTTCAGTCTCTATACCCCACCAATCCTTCAGTCTCTATACCCCACCAATCCTTCAGTCTCCATACCCCACCAATCCTTCAGTCTCTATACCCCACCAATCCTTCAGTCTCTATACCCCACCAATCCTTTAATCTCTATACCCCACCAATCCTTTAATCTCTATACCCCACCAATCCTTTAATCTCTATACCCCACCAATCCTTTAATCTCTATACTCCACCAACCCTTCAATCTCTATACCCCACCAATCCTTCAGTCTCTATACCCCACCAATCCTTCAGTCTCTATACCCCACCAATCCTTCAGTCTCTATACCCCACCAATCCTTCAGTCTCTATACCCCACCAATCCTTCAGTCTCTATACCCCACCAATTCTTCAGTTTCCTTACCCCACCAATTGTTCAATCTCCATACCCCACCAATCCTTCAGTCTCTTTACCCCACAAATCCTTCAATCTCTATACCCCACCAATTCTTCAATTTCCATACCCCACCAATCCTTCAATCTCTATACCCCACCAATCCTTCAGTATCTATCCCCACAATCCTTCAGTCTCTATCCCCACCAATCCTTCAGTCTCTATCCCCACCAATCCTTCAGTCTCTATACCCCACCAATCCTTCAATCTCTATACCCCAACAATCCTTCAGTCTCTATAATAATAATAATAATAATAATAATAATAATAATAATAATAATACATTTTATTTATAACGCACTTTCCATCAAAAGATCTCAAAGTGCTACATGGTTACAATCAAAACATGCAACTAACATAAATAAAAAAAAAACAAACCCACCAATTCTTCAATTTCCATACCCCACCAATCCTTCAATCTCTATACCCCACCAATCCTTCAATCTCTATACCCCACCAATCCTTCAATCTCTATACCCCACCAATCCTTCAATCTCTATACCCCACCAATCCTTCAGTCTCTATACCCCACCAATCCTTCAGTCTCTATACCCCACCAATCCTTCAGTCTCTATACCCCACCAATCCTTCAGTCTCTATACCCCACCAATCCTTCAGTCTCTATACCCCACCAATCCTTCAGTCTCTATACCCCACCAATCCTTCAGTCTCTATACCCCACCAATCCTTCAGTCTCTATACCCCACCAATCCTTCAATCTCTATACCCCACCAATCCTTCAATCTCTATACCCCACCAATCCTTCAATCTCTATACCCCACCAATCCTTCAATCTCTATACCCCACCAATCCTTCAGTCTCTATACCCCACCAATCCTTCAATCTCTATACCCCACCAATCCTTCAGTCTCTATACCCCACCAATCCTTCAGTCTCTATACCCCACCAATCCTTCAGTCTCTATACCCCACCAATCCTTCAGTCTCTATACCCCACCAATCCTTCAGTCTCTATACCCCACCAATCCTTCAGTTTCCATAGCCCACTAATTCTCCAGTCTCTCTACCACACTAATCCTCCAGTCTCCATCTTCCATTTCCCCCATCCCAATCCTTCAGTGTTCATCCCCTCCCAACCAATCCTTTAGTCTCCATGCCCTGCCAATAGTGTCATTGTCTTAAGATCTTCACTACCTGGTGCTCTTTAAAGTCTAGGTTCACCTTTTCATAAACAAGGAAAATGTGAATGAGCTCACAGCAGCCTTTCCATTCCCACCCCCCAGCCCCACTGCACTTTTGTATTATGATCACTTTCTTCTGCCGTCCACCCCAGTTGGTGTAACAGCCCGCACACTTGAACACATGCAAGTCCCACTGTTGTGGCTGTGCCTGCACATTACAGCCCCATAGTCATCTATGCAACTGTATTTGGCCTTGGGACATGGCCCCATAGAAGTCTACACAGCTGTAATGCACAGGCATGGCCAGGGCAGTGAGACTTGTACACACTGGTTGTAAACAAACCAAACACTGGATCGGTGGCTGTCAGATCAAAGTAAGTATGCATCTATGGAGCAGGGGGGTCAGTTAGGTTAGGTCAGGGAAATTGGAGCGAAGAAAGACAAATGCACTTGTCTTAAAGTGCGCTTATCTTTTAAAGGATGTTTCTGTTATTGGGAGATGATCAGGAGTTTAACCAACTTCTAGATTCTTGTGTCTCTGTGTGAGATTTTCCCCACCATATATCCAAACAGTGCCTTCCCTGCATGGGCTCTCACTCTTTATGGACCACACAAAATGAAAATTACGCCTTGAGAGCAAGAGATGGGGTGGAGCTAGGAACTCTGGTCTGGAGAGTTCTCCAATGTACTCCCTAGAGATGTAGAAAGATTGTCAGTGCCCCAGTCCCTTCAAGCCCTTTGAAGATAAAATAGCCTACTGTACAAATACTCAGCTTCAGAGAAGGTTCTTCAGGGTTTAAGGGAATGAAAGAGTTGATACATGCAAAAGAGATAATTTAGGTGAAGATAGATTCTGATGGACTGAGTCAGCCCCTGGCTTCCTATATGTTTTGAATACTCTAACTGTGAGATCTCCTTGCCATCATTTCTAGCTCTTTTCTTGTCCACCTGGAAGATTTGGGTGTTCCTTCCCACTTTTCTGTGATCCAAATCCTTCTGCTACATTCTCTGTAATATAAAGTGCTGAGTGCGCGCCCCTCATAATGGGCACAGAAGGCTTGTAGGGGTGGCGGAGATGGTGAGAACCCTTCATAATGGACACAACATGTGTGTAGACCTGGGAACTTGGCACAGAGATTGTGGGAACTCCTCATAATGGGCACAAAAGGTGTATAGACCTGGGAACTTGGCACGGAGCTGGTGATAACCCCTCATAATGGGCACAACAGGTGCGTAGACCTGGGAACTTGGCACAGAGTTGGTGGAGGGAACCCCTTATAATGGGCACAACAGGTGTGTAGATCTAGGCACTTGGCACAGAAATGATAGTAACCCCTCATAATGGGCACAAAAGGTGTGTAGACCTGGGCACTTGGCACAGAGATGGTGAGAACCCCTCATAATGGGCACCACAGGTGTGTAGACCTGGGAACTTGGCATAGAGATAGTGGGGACCTCTCATAATGGGTGCAACAGGTGTGTAGACCTGGGAACTTGTGACAGAGATGGTGAGAACCACTTATATTGGGCACAAAAGGTGTGTAGACCTGGGAACTTGACAGAGAGATGGTGGGAGCCTCTCATAATGGGCACAAAAGGTGTGTAGACCTGGGAACTTGGCACAGAGATGGTGATAACCCCTCATAATGGGCACAACAGGTTTGTAGACCTGGGCACTTGGCACAGAGATGGTGAGAACCCCTCATAATGGGCACCACAGGTGCGTAGACCTGGGAACTTGGCACAGAGATAGTGGGAACCTCTCATAATGGGTGCAACCGGTGTGTAGACCTGGGAACTTGCCACAGAGATGATGAGAACCACTTATATCGGGCACAAAAGGTGTGTAGACCTGGGAACTTGACAGAGAGATGATGGGAGCCTCTCATAATGGGTGCAACAGGTGTGTAGACCTGGGAACTTGTCACAGAGATGGTGAGAACCCCTCATAATGGGCACAACAGGTGCGTAGACCTGGGAACTTGGCACAGAGTTGGGGGAGGGAACCCCTTATAATGGGCACAACAGGTGTGTAGACCTAGGCACTTGGCACAGAAATGATAGTAACCCCTCATAATGGGCACAAAAGGTGTGTAGATCTGGGAACTTGGCACAGAGATGGTGAGAACCCCTCATAATGGGCACAACAGGTGCGTAGACCTGGGAACTTGGCACAGAGATGGTGAGAACCCCTCATAATGGGCAGGGCACAGGATTGATCTCAACCAGAGATCACACCAATAGTGTCTTTGTGAGATTGAAGGAACTGTTAATTTTACCTGACAAAAATCCACAGGGTGGACTGTTAACTTCCTTATAAGGGGAAATCTTCTCTGTGGCTGTAGTTACGGGTGTTGTTTGGCAAAACTGATGGCCAGTCACAAGAACACAAGTCCTCCCGCTGTAAGAATGTCTTCCAACTTTTTATTTTGACTAAGGACAAGAGACAAATAATCTTCTTCATAATGTTGACTATTAACAATTGATTTTTATCCTTTTTGGTTTACACACTCTGGCCTCCACTCTGAAATTGACTGTGATTGTTCTATTATCTTCAGACTTGATCGAGTTTTTATTTAAAGATGTAATTTATAATCCTAAACAAAGAATGAGGAGAAGCCACGTACGCACTTTGCAGAGGACATCTGAACGCTGATTCTGGTGAAAACCTTTGGAGATATTTGTGTGTGGGTTGTATTTTAGCCCTGCAGTAAACAGATACAGGTGTGTCTCTTGTCTTTCTTTTTTTTTATTATCCTCCTCTGGTATGTCCGGGGTCATTAATTAACTGATGATGGCAGCAGATGAAGGTCAAAACTGAAAAAGGTGTTTTTTAGCAGTAATGTGGGGGGTAAAATGGGTTCTCCCAACAGTGTTTGGACAAGCTCACGCCAAAATTGATGTCTGGTGGCACATCTTCTTGTACTTTGGACTTTCCAACAATGAGCACTTCTGAATAGACATGTGCAGAATGAAAACATTTGTTTTGTTTACATTCGTTATTTAAATAATTCTATTTTAGTTAAATTAGTTTAATTCGTCTTTGGAATTTGTTAAGTTTTGTTTATTCAGTTTATAATTTGATTCAAATTTTCCGAATTCGGCCGAACTGAATTCAGTTCGAATAAATTCAGAAAATTTGAATTTATTCTATTAAAATTTGAATTTAGGAAGACAGTTATATTCTACTCTATTGTTTTTTTTCTTTTCTATTCATTTATTTTCTATTCTATTCTATTTTTTTCGATTCAATTCTATTCAAATTCTAATCGCATTTCGGTAGACGGTTATATTCTTTCTATTTAATTCTATACTATTGTTTTTTTCTATTCTTTTCTATTTAAATTCAGATTTATTCTATTCAAATTTCGGGAGACAGTTATATTCTTTCTATTTTGTTCTATAGTTTTTTTTCTATTCTTTTCTATTTAAATTCAAATTTATTCTATTTGAATTTTGGTAGACGGTTATAATCTTTATATTTTATTCTATTCTATTGTTTTTTTTTCTATTCTTTTCTATTTAAATTCAAATTTATTCAAATTTCGGGAGACGGTTATATTCTTTATATTTTATTCTATTCTATTGTTTTTTTCTATTCTTTTCTATTTAAATTCAAATTTATTCGAATTTCGGGAGACGGTTATATTCTTTCTGTTCTATTCTATTCTATTTCAGTTCAAATTTATTCTATTTGAAAATTCAAATTTCAGAGGACTTTTTTTATTCTTTTCTATTCCTTTATTTTCTATTCTTGTTTTCGAATTCGATTCGAATACCCCACCAATCCTTCAATCTCCATACCCCACCAATCCTTCAGTCTCTATACCCCACAAATCCTTCAATCTCTATACCCCAACAATCTTTCAGTCTCTATATCCCCACAATTCTTCAGTTTCTATACCCCACCAATCCTTCAGACTCCATAGTCCACTAATTCTCCAGTCTCTCTACCACACTAATCCTCCAGTCTCCATCTTCCATTCCCCCCATCCCAATCCTTACGTTTTTCTCCCTTTCGTTTTTTTCTATTCTTTTCTATTTAAATTCAAATTTATTCTATTTGAATTTTGGTAGACGGTTATAATCTTTATATTTTATTCTATTCTATTGTTTTTTTCTATTCTTTTCTATTTAAATTCAGATTTATTCGAATTTCGGGAGACAGTTATATTCTTTCTGTTCTATTCTTTTCTATTTCAGTTCAAATTTATTCTATTTGAAAATTCAAATTTCAGAGGACTTTTTTTATTCTTTTCTATTCCTTTATTTTCTATTCTTGTTTTCGAATTCGATTCGAATTTTGGACGAACTTTCGTTTCGTTATTTCATTCATTTAAATTCATTACTATTGTAATTCAGAAATTTGGATACATCTGAATCTCCGAATTTCAATACGGAACAAAACAAACCGCACATGTCTACTTTTGAAGTTCGAAGCAACAATATCAAAAGGCTTGTAAATACAATATGTAAAAAAAATCTGACAAATACCGTCAGAGCTTAAAGTGGAGTTCCACCCTAAAGTGGAACTTCTGCTCATCGGAACACCCCCCCCATCCGGTGCCACAGTTGGCACCTTTTAGGGGGGAGGGGGGTGCAGATACCTGTCTAAGACAGGTATTTGCACCCACTTCCGGGCATAGACTCCCACGGGAGTCTATGCCTCTTCCTGTCCCGCCGCGCGGTCTGCTGGGACACACATGGTCCCAGAGACAGTGCGGACCATTCCCATTGCGCTGCACGACTTGCGAATGAGCAGCAGGGAACCGGGAAGTGAAGCCGCAACACTTCACTTCCTGATTCCCGCACCGAGAATGGCGGCGGCAGCCGAGAGTCGAGCGACCGATCGGCCTCGGCTCCCGACATCGCTGGACCCCGGGACAGGTAAGTGTCAATTTATTAAAAGTCAGCAGCTGTAGTGTTTATAGCTGCTGGCTTTTAATAATTTTTTTTCGGGTGGAATCCCTCTTTAAAGCCCCAATAAGGGAGAGAAAAGTCCATAATGTTCATCTGATGACTAAAGGGGATCAGAAACAGATGGAGGTTAGACTTAGGCAGCTCCTGGTAAGCAGGTCTGGGAGAGATCCCTCATGAGCATGCAAAGAAGAACAGCGAGCGCCAGGTTACAAGCAAATAAAATCGCCACTTTTTAATGTTTAGCACACTTACATATAGCTACTTGTATGGAACAGCAGTCAAGATGGGCTGATGATCGGCTACAGAGGCATCCACCGAGATGAAAACGTCTCTAGCTGTAGCTGTGGACATACACTGATAGCCGTGACAGGTGAAGCTTGAAAAGGGAGGTGGGGAATGGCACAAGGGACAATCAAAGACTGCGGGCATGGCACAAGGGACGGTCAGAGACTGCGGGCATGGCACAAGGGACAGTCAGAGACTGCAGGCATGGCACAAGGGACAGTCAGAGACTGCAAGCATGGCACAAGGGACAGACAGACTGCGGGCACGGCACAAGGGACAGTCAGAGACTGCGAGCATGGCACAAGGGACAGTCAGAGACTGCAGGCATGGCACAAGGGACAGACAGACTGCAGGCACGGCACAAGGGACAGTCAGAGACTGCGGGCATGGCACAAGGGACAGTCAGAGACTGCGGACATAGCACAAGGGACAGAGACATCATCAGGCATGGCACAAGGGACGTTCACAAACTGCAGGCATGGCACAAGGGACAGTCAGAGATGTCAGGCATGGCACAAGGGACAGTCAGAGACTGCGGGCATGGCACAAGGGACAGTCAGAGACTGCGGGCATGGCACAAGGGACAGTCAGAAACTGTGGACATGGCACAAGGGACAGTCAGAGACATCATCAGACATGGCACAAGGGACGTTCACAGACAGCAGGCATGGCACAAGGGACAGTCAGAGATGTCAGGCATGGCACAAGGGACAGTCAGAGACTGCGGGCATGGCACAAGGGAAAGTCAGAAACATCATCAGGCATGGCACAAGGGAAAGTCAGAAACATCATCAGGCATGGCACAAGGGATGTTCACAGACTGCAGGCATGGCACAAGGGACTGTCAGAGACTGTGGACATGGTACAAGGGACAGTCAGAGACTGCGGGCATGGCACAAGGGACAGTCAGAGACTGCGGGCATGGCACAAGGGACTGTCAGAGACTGCGGGCATGGCACAAGGGACAGTCAGAGATGTCATCAGGCATGGCAAAAGGGACAGTCAGAGACTGAGGGCATGAAAGTATATAATAATGGCACTGCACTGTTGAATATCGTCTGGTGTACAGTATGTGACAAAAACTTCTATAAAAAGTGCAAGTGCGGTGCTAAAAAAATATGCATCAATACGTACAAGTAAATATAAATGTAAAGGTATTCCTGCAGTGAGCTTGACGTGTGCAAACACAATCTAAACCTGAAGGTGGGTCAGCGTATAATAGTGACAAACATAATCATCATGTGCAAACACAGCAAGTAAAAATGAATGGAATACAAAGTATAGATTAAATAAAGTGCAATAAAATCATATGTCCCATACAGCACTCCGGGTGCCTGAGTGGATAAACCAAATTGCAATCAAAAAAACATAATACGAGTCCATAAATCAGTCAACAGTCGATGGATGGGTGGCGGATCCCTTCACCATAAAAAATTGTGAATAAATAGCTGGTGCCTGGCAAAGCAGATGTGATAACACCTCAGTGTGCACAATATTTACATCTACGTATTGTACATATTTTTTAGCACTGCATTTGCACTTTTTATAGATGTTTTTGTCACATAGTATACAAAGCAAGCTGTCCCTGCTTGTCACCTCTGTACTGTGCCAACTTGCCAGCCTCACCTTGTGCCATCTGTGTTGGTACTGACAGTTTTCTTCGTGACCACTCCACTCAGCATATTCCTCTCCTCCAGTAGATCGCTCCCCGACCTTCGCACAGACAGCCAGAAACGCTGCCTCGTACAATGCGTCCAGCATCCTTGTCAGCCCGGACTTCCTGCTCATGCAGATCCCCTCCTCCACCGCTGTCAGTGACATAATGCCGCCTCTGGATTGGTGCAGGACCCGGGCCACTGGTGGAGCTGTTCCTTCTGCCTGCCCTGATGAAGGTCGCGCTGTGCTGATCTGCAGTGTGGGGGGGGGGTAAGCTTTTTTGGCACCCCCCACGCAAAGTGACGCCCTAGGCCTCACCAAAATACAGCGCTGCTGTGGTGAGGAGCAAGATGAGCCTGGAGTCCATGCGGGGAGACCAGCATCAGGGTACCCTGGGTGGCCGTGATGGTATATCCAGAAATTGGATGTCCACCCAAAGACGATGTGTCCAGCTGGAGTAGTGAGAGGAGCTGTCAGTCCAACAAGCGAGCATTTTTTTTTACACGTTTCGGAAGCTTAATCAGCCTGATTGTTTGAAAATATCTCTGGGAATTTATAGAGCTGCTAATTATCCTCATGACATCCAGGTTAGTGAGATACATGTCTTTGAGCAATCGCCAGTATGACGGTGCCAGGGATGCCAGCTCTTATGTCGCGTACACGCGATCGGATTTTCCGACAACAAAACCGTGGATTTTTTCCGAGGGATGTTGACTCAAACTTGTCTTGCATACACACGGTCACACAAATGTTGTCGGAAATTCCGAACGTCAAGAACGCGGTGGCGTACAACACGTACGTCAGGACTATAAAAAGGGAGTTCAATAGCCAGTGCCTCACTCGTACTTGATTACGAGCATGCGTGGAATTTTGTGCATCGAAATTGTGCACACACGCTCGGAATTTCCGATAAGTTTTGTTGTCAGAAAATTTGAGAACCTGCTCTCAAACATTTGTGTGCGGAAATTCCGACAGCAAATGTTCGATGGAGCGTACACATGGTTGGACTTTGCAACAACAAGCGCACATCAAACATTTCCCGTTGAAAATTCCAATCGTGTGTGCGTGGCATAAGTATTTACAGATAAAAACATTATTAAGATAATGTATTTAAGACTAATGTAGCTAACTAAATTGGTAAAATGTAACAAAATATAACAAAGTAAAACAAAGCGAAAGATAACAAAGAATGCCTGTGCGAGTCATGTATAATCTTAAATAGATATATGAATGATAAAATATGCAAAGATAAAAATCTAAATAATAATCCGAGCACTAACAGCACTTACAGAATAACTAAAAGTATTCAGTGCAAAACAGTGGCGTTAAAAGCCACCTAAAAAGTAAATCGGTATGCGTAAAAGACATATAAAGTTCTTATAATATAAAAAGTGCTCCGTATACCCTCAGCAGCAAGGCTAAAAACTCCTCATCTGAAAACCATCACCAGAAAACACCTCGTGCATGGATAATCCCTGTTGGTAATAAACTCACCACAGGTAAATGATAAAGGAGTCTTGTATCAAACTGTTCAGTGGTCTCCTGTCCTTAGATTCCTCCAGGAATGGTGCAATGTCAGAATCGCTAGAGCCTATTATCTCCTTATACTTGGAGAGGACTCCTGTCCCTGGATTAAACTGGTTTGTTCATAACGTACATCATGCAAAACAAGAAGGGGACTAGCACAGCATAATACTGATTTTTATTTGGGAAATCACCCGCACACAATATTATATGCTTACAACACACACCGAATAAAACAGCATGTGAGTAAACCGTCTGTATGGCACAGCATATATCACTCTCACCGCCTTCTGGATGGTATTGGCTGTGATGGAACCCGGGAAGACATACACTGAGACTGACAGAAGAGCCACGTGGTCACGCCCTAACGCGTTTTGTCACGTCTTCTTCTTTATATGAAGTTCTTTTAGTAGCCTGGTTGGGGACTAGGCTCCCAATTCCTTTATTTCTAGATTACTGGATGATGGTACAAGTCCCTAATGATCTTTACCTTTAGCAATTCAATACAGAGGCCACTCTTATTTCTTTTTATATACGAAGTTGTAAAGATGGCTAAGATGATCCCATAGAATATAACAAAACAAATTGATGCAATAAATTGGAAATTACAGGAAAACCCTGTATAACCGAGGACTATTCTTCTCCACCAAGGACTACCACACAGCTTCCAGGTCATTACAATCCACTGCGGCCTGTCATCCTCTCTCTCCCCCTCACCGCTTGTGAGTTCCATTTGTTTTATATGGTATTTTACCTAATTGGTCCCCTACTGGGTGGGGACCAAGCTCCTGACCTCTTTATCTCTAAGTTTCTGGATGATGATACAATTTCTACATATTCTTTATCACCATTATTGCTATAGAGGCTACTCCTATCTCTCACTGAGCTGAGTGCCTTCCCACTTAGCCTTCAATCACAGATAAGCCCCCCCCCTTCTTGCACACAGTATGTTCCTTCTCAGCCTTCAATTTTATCTGAGCTTCTCCCCCTCACTGACCTGAGCACCCTCCCCCCATCAATCATATCTGAGCTCCTCTCCTCACTGCCCTGAGCACCCTCCCCGATTAATAATATCTTTGCCCCCTCCCCTTTGCTTGCCTGAGTGCCCCCCCCTTCATGCATAGAATATGTTCCTTCTCAGAATTCAATTTTATCTAAGCTCCTCCTCCCCTCGCTGCCCTGAGCAACCTTCCCCATCAATCATATCTGAGCTCCTCCCCTCATTGCCCTGAGTGCCCTCCCTCTTTTGTCACATTTAGCTCCTCCCTCTCACTTAGTTAAGCATGCTATCATTCATATCTAGGCTGCCCCCTTTGCTTTCTTTAGTTCCCTCCCCCATCAGTCACAGAACAGAAAAGCTCCTCCCCTTTGCCGATCTAAGTGCCCCCCTGCTTTAGTCACATCAGAGCTCCTCCCCCTCACTCTTCTGGGTGAACAACCCTTTCAGTTACAGATAGGCTCCTCCCTCTCACTGCCCTAAGTATCCTCACACTCCCGTCACAAATTAACTCCTCCCACTCCATCCAGTGCACCCTCCCACCCACCATTTATACAGAGATAAACCCCTCCCTGTCAGCTCAGAACATCCTCCCAACCACCAATCACACCACGCTCAACCCCTTCATTCCACTGTGCCCTAAGCCTTCAGTCACAGTCCAGCTCCTCCCCATTTCTGCTGGGTGCCTCCCCTTTTTTTCACAAATTAGCTCCTCACATGGGAAAATCTATATTTAGACAAATATGGACGCGGTCACTGCTGACCCTCCTTGTGAAAATGCCAGTCACAATCAATGAGAAACAAATATGTAAATATAAAATTTTGACTTCCTCAACGTTGCTGACTCAGTACTATCACAGCCAGGTATTTCGAACTTCCAGAGGAGGATCACCAATGGCCGCCTGCATATATTATTAGAGTTTTCCTTTAAATCCCAGTATAGAAAAAAATAAGGAAGGGGGAATAGCTTCTGTCTTTAATTCCTAAAGAAAAATAACTCTTCCAGTGCCTAGGCACCCCTGTTCTTTAGCCTCATAGCAGTATATCTGCAGTGTGAGATCATCCAAGGCATTGCTGTCAGACTGCTCGTCTCAGGAGATTTGGAGGGAGATTTAGTGATGTCACCACTGTGCTGCTCACTGTTCTCCTTGTTGGAGGCTCTGACACGAGGAAGCAAAGACCTTCCTTTTCCAAGATGGCCGCCTCCACACAGAGCCACAATGCAGAACAACGGGGCACAGGCATAAGAGGGGTTTGATCTCCTTTTATTAAAGTCCAAGATTATGAATGACCGTCTTATCCATTAACCTGAATCCCTTTGATGAGGCTGCTGCCATGTAACAAAAGAACCCCCAAACAGAGAGAGGGTTGAGAAAAATCCAGATATGTGAAACATAGCAAGGGCACCACATCAATGGTATTAGATTTTATAATAAATAATATTATATAAAAGAGCCAATGTGTGTTGAGGGGTTTACACCTTCCCCCTTCTTTAGGGGGTTAAATATAATCTAGGAGTCTAGGAATTGCTGAATTCACATTATATTAAAGCCCTGATGAAAGAGCGTGTGAACCCCTGAAATGTGTTGGCTATTTAATATCTGGGAGTAATGAATAAAATATTCTTCTTGACTCTATTGCATAACACTTACTATATTATCTACAGTGTGGAACAAGTCATAGTAAGTCAGTAATGGGGGAAGGGGCAACTGCCGGGAGACCACAGGCAGTATTTCTGACCAATCCTGTCTCCTCTGGGTTCTCCTCTTCAAATTGTGCGTTTTCTAGTTGAAGTAATAACAATTATTAGGTTTACGGACCGGCTTTCTTATAAAGCTCAGCACAGGGAAAGGTACGTAAAAAAAACAATTCCATAATTCTGCTTCATATTACTGCTGAACGCTCTGATGGTCTACGTACACCTTAAAGTGGACCTGTCATCAGATATACATTTTAATGTTAAGTATCACATGTTCAGTAAGGTGTCAGTATAACCTTTCTGGTGGGCCGGTGTTTGAGTGCCATCTGTGTGGCCACATGCCCAGCCCCAGCAGCATGGAAAGCAGAGAGCTGGAAGTCACATGCTTGGAACACATAGAACCCAGGAGTGATATGAGAGGAGAGCTCTGGGGCCTGGAAGGTGGTTGAAAGAAGCTGGTCACCATTGTCCATAACATGTCCCTGTACTGGGTGTGGTGTCCACCCCTGTACATTGTATTCAGTGGTAATACTGAATTATCATCATCATTGGGTATGTAATAATGTATATACAATATATTATGAGGTCTATAGCTCCATCAAATCGGCAAGGGGTTCCAAGGGCATTTCATGGTGGATGTGGCTACAAATTCCCTATTTGCTTCACAGAGTTTTTGGGTTTGTCAACCCTCATTATCATCACACTGGTTAGTTAGATGGGGGGTCTTATGATGAGATATTTTCAGGGTGCTTAGTTGTATGAAGAGGAAGCTCATGAGGTACACTCAAGGTAGGGAGGGGTACAAGAACAGGTCTTCTGATAAGGTACATCCAAGTTACCGATTTCTATAAGAATGGGCTTTTTGATAAGGTACATCCAAGTTATTGGGATGTATAAAAATTGGGCTTTTGATAAGGTAAATCAAAGTTATGGAGATATAAAAGAATGGGGCTTTTGATAAGGTACATCCAAGTTACCAATATCTATAAGAACGGGGCTTTTAAAAAGGTACATCCAAGTTATCGATATCTGGAAGAACGGGGCTTTTGATGAGGTACACCCAAGTTACCGAGATGAAAATAACGGGGCTTTTGATAAGGTACCTATGGTTAGGCACACCTGAGGTACTTAGAATTATTTATTACAGGCATTTAAGTTGTACTGACAATTCATACAGAACTTTACATACTATTTGTTTACATTGATTCCTGCCCTTAAAGGACTTACAATCAATGGACTCGCATACACACACGGGCCAATTAATCTACCAGCATGTCTTTGGAGCATGGGAGGAAACCTGCACAGGCACAGTATGCAAACTCCATGCAGATAGTGCCCTGGCCTGGATTTGAACCAGAGACCCTGTGCTGTAAGGCTGAGCTTTATAACAAGCCACGATGCTGCCTGTGTATGAGAACTGGGCTTATAATGAGGTTCTTTTTCAATTTTCCATCTACTAAAACTTCTGTCCTTGTTGTTTTAACTTTGGAGTATACATTTTTTTTTTCTGCCAGTAAATACCTTATACAGCCCACTTCCGGTTCCTTGTCTGGCCATTAGCCTTATGATATCATGCACAGCTCTCTCTCTCACTCTCGTGAGATTTTGACAGGAATTGAGGGGGAGGGGGGTGAGGCATAAGAGGGACAATGAGAACTGCAGGGCTGCATAGTCAGAGGTTTGCCTGTCTAAATCCAGGAAGTGGAACAGGTAAAAGTTTCAGCTGCCCAACGCAGGGCCATATTAACATAGGGGCTATTGGAGCTGCAGCTCCAGGCCCCTTACCTTAAGATAGGCCCATTTAAAAAAAAATTAAAAAATTTCAAGAGTTGTGGCTCGGTGACCAGGGGTCACATAGAGCCCACATTTAGGGTCTACCCCACTACTGGTCCTGGAGATACAGGGCTCCTTGCACAGCCTGTCAGAAGCTACATACAAAGCAGCCAGTTTAAATACAAGCTGGCACACCCTGCAGCAGACTGAGAGAATGAGCTCACAGTGCCTCTCCTCACTTCGTGTCAGAGGCACTGAGCTCAATGGATAGCTTGGAGTCTGTAGAGTTTGACGGGCAGTACCACCTATCAAACTCGCTCACAGTAGCAGCATAGTCCAACAATATAAAACTGCCATTCAGCAATGTAAAGAAAAAAAAAAGGAGACGGCAGTAGCACCTCATGCCTGTCAGCTGCTGCTATACCACTTGTTGAAAAGCAGTACACCACAGATCACTTTTCAGAGGGCAGTAAACATTACTACAAATGTGAAAGAAACTTAAAACACATCATCCATTTCACACCACCAACCGGGTCACCACTCAGGCACTTTCCATGTTAGCCAGCTCCCTTAACTTATATCACAGGTGACCATTTCCCAACCTGCAAATGACAGACCCTGCTCCAAAAGATATCACTCCTAGTTACTCCCCCCACCCACTGATTGATATCCCTCCATGACCACCTCACACCCCCCTGCTGACAGACCTCTCTCCTCAGCCTGTCCCCACACACCTTCTCACTTAGTGACCTGTGGATGGGGAATCAATCCCTCAGTGTTATTGTGTTCTGCCAGTGGGGAGCCTTCCCAACCCACAGAATACAATAATCAGTGTTGCTAATTATAGCTGGCAGCACTGACTGTTTTGGGAAAAACCTGACAGGCTGGTTGTACTCAAGTTGATTAATAGATTGACTTGTGTACAATCAATTCATGTATGAGCCGCTTAAACACTACGCAGTCCCTAAACATCCTTCCACAAACCTTTACATTTTTCCTTCCCAGATTCCTACATCCTCCTCACCTGTATATAGTGCCCCCTGTCATACCTGCCACACTCCTCTCCTATACATAGTGCCCACTGTCATACCCTCCACACTTCTCTTCTATACATAGTGCTCACTGTCATACCCTCCACACTCCTCTCCTGTACATACTGCCCACTGTCATACCATCCACACTCTTCTCCTGTGCATACTGCTCACTGTCATACCCTCCACATTCCTCTTCTGTACTTACTGCCCACGTGATACCTTCCACACTCCTCTCCATACTGCCAACTGTCATATTCTCCACACTCCTCTCCTGTACATAATGCCAACTATCTTTCTCTCCACACTCCTCTCCTGTACATACCACCCTCATAATACCTTCCACACTCCTCTCCTGTATATACTGCCCCTATCATACCCTCCACACTCCTCTTCTGTGCATACTGTCCACTGTTATACCCTTCACATTTCTCTCCCTCAGCTGCACATACTTCCCACTTTTATACCATTCATACACCTCCCCTATGCCTCTTACACACAAAAACAGTTCTTTAAAATGATATTGAATATCCTCAATATTACCAGCTCTAGAATGGGCACACATTTGTTCCGTCTTCACCCTGTCTTCCTTCCGGGTTCTGTGCCTTTGATCACTTGCCTAGGCCGGGCTATGTTGCTGTCATTTCCTTGCATGCTCATTCGCATCCTCTCTCTCTAATCCCCCTTCTTTGTCTCATGCTCCCTCTCTTACCCCTCACCTCTCTCTCATCCCCTTCCTCTCTTTCTCATCCTCCCTCTCTCTATTTAATTTCATTTGTTATAACAAAACATTGTTTGCATTTTTAACTATTATTTTTTTTTTATTTTAATTTTTTTTTAATAAAAAGCCCCACCATAATCCTCAGCACCAGGCCCATGATGTTCTTACTCCAGCCCTGGCCCAACGTTAACATGGTTGCAGACTTAGGGAGATTTCTGCAGCATATTTGGCAAGTACAGAATCACAGTATATATAAAATAATATGCAAAGTGGTTGGAGGAAAGCTTCAGAATCGCAAAGATGTTTTTATTACAAATTATGTGAGCAGACTGCAGTTCCTCTTTAAGGGACTTGGTAAATGAGATTTGGGGTGGCATGATATTGTTACATAGTTAGTAAGGTTGAATAAAGACACCAGTCCATCCAGTTCACAGACCAGTTCCATCAGACCTTTGCTTTCCAAAAACCCAGTGGACTTTAGAAATAGAACATAATAGGACAAAAACCGACGCTAGGGCAGCTATTGGCTACTGGCTATGAACTTCCTTATTCTAGTCCGGTCGTACGTCATCACGTTCGAATCCGTCGGAATTTAGTGTGATTGTGTGTGGCCAAGTCCGTTCGTTTGAAAAGTCCGTCGGAACTCCGCTGAAAGTCCGTCGGACCTAGTCCGTCGAAAAGTCCGCTCGTGTGAACGAGGCATTAGTCTTCCCAGGGTGCTCCTGTGCTGCCTGGGTCACATCACCACTGCCTCAGGGAATCATGTTAAATATAAGAAATGGCCTGGGTGAGGTTTATGGATGGGCATGCAGTGATGTGTGAGCCATCGGTTTTTCTGTTTGGGGGTAAAGGTTCACTTTAAGATAAACTAATACATATATGTTTTTTTTTAGGACAGGCAAGGCAACCCATAGACAAGGAATATAACAAAACAAATAATACATTTTTTTCTACTTTGATCAGTATTCATTAAAAAAATAATAATAATAGTATTACTGTAGATAAAAAAGTATACATTTTATTCTATAATGTGTCCTGTTCAAAATTAGGAGGTTAATTATGATTTTAATACAAAGCATTGCAAAAGTTATTTACAAATGAAAAAATACTTTTTTCAATTTTAGTTTTTTTTTTACAATAAAAAAAATAAAATATTAGTTGTTTAAAAAAATAGAGATAGACAAAACATCAGCTTAAAAATAAAATCCCAGGGAAGAAGGGGAAGATGGAATTAATTAGGACCTGATCATGGCAAACTAGGGGGTAAAAAAGGGGTTAAATCGGGAAAATAGTTCTTTACTTTACTTGATTTGCAGATAATGGAAACCGAATAAATAAAACATAAGACATGTTACTTTGTGTCTGCCTTTCATTGCGCCTAAATGTCAGCATACATATGGTACTAGTCTCCACCCTAACCCAACCCATAGGTTTCAGAGATAGCTAAAAATTAAAGGCTAGAGAAGACCACATCCATTCTCTCATTTATCTCTAAGAACTACTATGCCAGAATGAATCTTCCTGTCTAATTTTCTTACCTACCACCCTCATGTGGTGTCCATCCAGGTTAAGCCATTCCTGGTGCAGTCTCATCCCTTCAGCTACTAATAGCGCCTACATGGGTAGGAGCCCCTTTCTGTGGATCTTTTTGGGGCAGGTTCATATGTCCATGTCATGATCCAGCCACGTGGTAGGAGGTCTGGGTCTAATTTGCAGAAACATTGATCCAGCCAGGGAAAAGTGAGTTTAGAAAATGCCGGACATTGTAGCAATAAAGCAGGCTTCCTCAACCTTTTCAACACAGAGGAACCCTTGAAATAACTTTCCGGTCTCAGGGAACCCCAGCTAAATATTAGTTTATCTACAACTCATGATACATTAGGGTGATGGTCAGTGGGATGAATGCTCCTTACACTTGTGGTCAGTGGGAAGAATTACCCCCTTACTAAAATGATCAATGGTGTCAGTGGGAACTTATCTGAGAGGCAGAAATTTCTCACTGCTCAAGGAACCCCTAGCAACCTCTGGAGGAACCCTAATGATCCATGGAATAAAGTGTCAAGAAGTTCATTTAGAATATGATAAAAATAATTTACAGTACACATTCACAGAATGTTTTATCTGCGTGTCAACACAGCAAGGGGTGGTTTGGGCCCTGTGTATTCCTCACTGAACACCAGCCGATGTATCTGAATGGCAGGTTGGCACAGACTAGGTGTAAACTCTCACTTGGCTTTTTTTGAGAAACAATTGTGTATTTCAATCTTCAAACTCTGTAAAAGAAAAAGTAATAAACCTTAATTTCCATCATATGCAGCACACATAAAACCTTTTGTAGAAGCCTGATGACACAGAAAAAAAAGGTTGCTCAACATCGTAGGTACTATTTTTGTTGGCAAAATATGAGGGAGTTCTTAATATTTGGGTCTTTTTATGGGTCTACTGGTTCTGGTAGGCATAAAGCATCAGTATTTTGACTCTATGCATATCTGAGGGGTCCTATCGATGTGGGGCTATGGTCTGGTTGATGGAGAATGGCCAGTCTGAATGTATGCAGATTAGTACCAGTGTGTGGAAGTTGCTATAGGCAGGGGCAGATATCATTGCCAGACATGGATCTGTATATCTAATGTTGGTGTGGGTCGTGGGAAAGGTCATGGCTAGGGATGAGCATTCATCATCAATGGTTGTTAAGGAAACAGCAGGTGCTGGCACCCGCAACGTACTTAGCAACCAGTGACTTCATCCAGCCCCATTCATTTGCTGGTCTGGAATCAGCGGCCATATAAACAAAGGGGCAGGGATAGTGGTTGACATCAATTTTTCAAATATGGCCAAGTGGCCATATTTGGTCAATGACATCACTGAGTATACCCCGCCCCTTTTCTTACATTTATCAGCAGGGAGTGAAGCTGTTAATTGTGGCAAGACTGGATAAGACATGTTAGTCTGTGGGTTTTTTATTTTAGCAACTTAATGGGCATCTTTCTTCGTGATTGATGAAGATCCACATCGTTGGATGATGTGATTGATGATGGTTTTTCTTCATGGAACTTTTTTTTATTTATTAATTTTTTTTAAATTAAAGGACTTGTCAAAAAGTGTGTATTTATTTACAAAAACTTTTTGTGAAGCAGTAGGAGTACTATGTACTCCTTTACTTGTTCACATGTCATTAGCACATTATCACCGTCATAGACTGCAGACGTAGTACAGGTGATGGTCAGAGACTGCGGACATGACCCAAGGGACTGTCAGAGACTGCGGACATGGCCCAAGGGACTGTCAGAGACTGCGGACATGGCCCAAGGGACTGTCAGACTGCGAACATGGCCCAAGAGACTGTCAGAGATGGCATACATGGCCCAAGAGACTGTCAGTGACTGCATACATGACTCAAGAGACTGTAAGAGACTACGGACATGGCACAAGAGATGACCAGAGACTGCATACATAGCCCAAGAGACTGTCAGAAACTGCATACATGTCCGGGGTGATAGAGAGAGAGAGGGGGGTGACAGAGACAGAGGGGGTGACAGAGAGAGACAGGGTGACAGAGAGAGAGGGGGGTGAAAAAGACAGGGGGGGTGAGAGAGAGAGAGAGGCGGTGACAGAGAGGGGTGATGGGGGTCATCACTCCTGATCCGATCCCTGATTCCAGGGGGGGGGGGGCACTTGCCCCCCCCTTGCCTCTACCTGCGGACGCCCATGTCTGGAGGCCCTCTTATTTTCAAAGTGTGCTTTCAGTTTCTTATAAGCCCTCATCTGCAGACCCCCACAACCACAGGAACGAAAGGAATACTCCCTTGACAGAGAGCAGGGGTAGTAACGTGGCTACAAAAATACTGTGGTGGGGTTATCATTGAATATTAAGCAAAATAACAATAAACCTGCACTTACAAACAATAAAATTCACAAGCACTGGTAGAAAAATTACATAAAAAACACAAAAGGGTGCAATGCCAAAAGAATTATCAAAAAGTGTTTAAAAGAGAGTTCATGATACGAGGAGTCCAGATAATGTGAAATCCAAATGGTGATACCTTTTACCGTTAACTGTGGACCACCAGATATGACAGTCACTTGCGCTTATTACAAATCCGATCACTCAGATGTCAGACAAAAGAGCTCCCTCCACTTCAAATAGATTCCACCTTACAAGGATTCCAATGGAGTGTATAATGCCAACAAAGCAGAGAAACATCTCATGGTGCAGTATGTTCAATAAAAAAAATGTTTAATAAAAAGCCAAATCCAAAATACGCACTCACCATGTGTGAGAGATAAACATGCATGTACATCAATGATAATGAAAAGAATGTTTCCAACCCTCAAGATGGCCGACCTCCATGCGGGGCAACGTCACGTGCTCCACCCAAGGCATTTCATCATAAAGACGTCACCAGGGGCATGGTCTCACGTGTGTTCAGGGCCTTATATATAGAAAGGGGCGGAAATTAGTCAATCAGTGAGCGTGTGTTCCAAGAATGTTCCCATAGACAGAACCATAGTCTGAGCATGATGTTCCTGTCATCCATGACATGGAAGGATATGATAGGAATATCATGCTCAGACCACAGACTGATGGCATGCAATCCAACTGGATATCACAATAGCAGTCTCAGTTCTCTCCCGCGCTCTCCTTTTTTACAGCCTACTCTACCCAGCATTATATAGTTATAGACCTCATCAGAAAACATTGGAATGTTTTGAAAAGTTACAAGGTGTTGAGTTCTAGGTTACCTGAGGTTACCTTTAGGGGGGTTCCTCCCCAAAAATGTTAGGTTGCCCCTAATATCATAGAACCTCCAAAGAAACCTCATTTTTTCTTCCAAATTAAGGGATTTTACCCATGTAGGAAGTGTGGGATGTGTGAACATAATTGCTTAAAGAATAGAAAGTACACCACTTTTTTGTCTAAAGTCACTTTGAAATCTTGATCAACTGTCGGTGCAGCCTGTATTATGTTGACTGTACAGTTCGCACTTTTCAGATCAGAATGAAAGAACATCTAACCAACATTCGAAAGGGCTTTCCATACCACAGCATTTTCAAACATTACGATCGGTACCATAATAGGAATCCTAAGGGCACATCCTATTATTGATTATTGATCAATTTAAAGCCAATTGGAGAGGGAGCCATATTAGGAGAGAAATCTCTAGGTTAGAAAGTGGATGGATATATTTTTTTAAATAATATAGGCCTCATGGCCTTAATATAGAGTGGGATAATAATGCTTTTATAAACAATGGATACATTTATCTGATTACATCTATTATACCACACTGTATATATATATTGAGTGCCAGAGTTTTATTATATTTTTTATATCTTATATTTTTCATGCATAGTTTTATGCATGGTTTTTGTTTTCTTAAATCCTCAATTTTGAGGTTCTATTTGGTTGTATTATCATATGATTGATATACATAATATGTTGCTGTAAATGTTTTCAACCACAAGATGGCGATAACCTTGCATTACATTCCTGATGTTTATCCACTGATTTTATCTCAAATTCACAATTTAAGTATTTTTACAACCTGCCACCTCTGTAATGAATTTTTGATATACCACCGTTTTTTTTTCTAGGGTTTCTGCCATATAGCGCTTTATGTATGTAGTCAGTCTTATAACAGGAACCTTTGACTCGAGTTTCTGTTTCCTGTATGCGAGTCTGGCCTGGACAGGCGTCACTTTCGGTTCTGGCTATTGGAATGTTCTTGGAACACACACTCGCTGATTGACTAATTTTCACCACACTAGAAGAACCCTGAACACACGTGAGACTGCACCCCTGATGACATCTTTATGACGAAACGTGTTGGGTGGAACTAGGATCATTAGACCACACCGCACATGGAGGTCAGCCATCTTGAGGGTTGGAAACAGTATGGTTGTTATCCTTGATGTACATTCATGTTTATCTCTCACACATGGTGAGTGTGTATTTTGGATTTGGCTTTTTATTAAACATTTTTTATTGAACATACTGCACCCTGAGATGTTTCTTTGCTTTGTTGGCATTATACACTCGATTGGAGCCTAAGGTGGAATCTATTTGAAGTGGAGGGAGCTCTGGTGTCTGACATCTGAGTGATCGGATTTGTAATAAGCGCAAGTGACTGCTATATCTGGTGGTCCACAGTTAACGGTAAGAGGCAGTGTGTGTACACCCGTTGGTGGAGGATTCCCCATAAGATCTCTTTATCACCATTTGGATTTCACATTATCTGGACTTCTCTTATTAAAACTCTTTTTTAAACACTTTTGGATAATTCTTTAGTGCTGCACCCTTTTGTGTTTTTTTATATCATTCAATATTCTTTATTGTACAAAAATGATTACTCCAAAATGCTTCCATTTAAAAGAGGGTGGGAGTATTAACTCCTTCAACCCCAAAGGACCCACAGGATGAACCACCTTAACACTACGTAACAACTATACATTTCAAACAAGCAATACAAGACAAATAACATATAACATGATTGACACAGAATTGCCCAGATGCCAAGTATGCCTACATGGAGGACAAGTACCATGGCGGTAGCTTGTGTTACCAAACTGAATATAAAGAAGGCAAGGTGCCCTGTGTGTAGCTCCAGTTGGGTGCTCGAACTAGATACAGTAGGTGTTGAGGGTGGAAGGATCCCTAATAGTCTATTATGTGGGTTAATATATAGTAGCCTCTTATTCCTTGGTCAATAAGGCATAAAGAAAGGGGTGGGAGTTGGGGGGAAGAGATCCTTGTCCTCATCAACATGGGGGACAAGGTGGTTTGCCGGAGTGGATCTCCTCTGGGAAGGTACCCCAGCATTTAGAGGGCATGTAGCCAATTATGGTTCAGAAAGTGGGGGGCTCATGCTTCCCCCCCCTTCTTGGAATGTCAAGCTGCATGCTTTGATAAGGGTCTGGTATGGATTTTGCAGAGAATGTCACACTTTTTTTGTGGGGACCCCAATTAACATCAATATCAGGCCCTGTTTTTGGGGGTACATTCATTTTGATATTGTTTTATGTTTATTGTGTCGTGTTTCACACTAAGTGCAAGCAACTGGGTGGAAAAGGGTTTCATTAGTAGTGCAGTAACACCTTAACACCTTATTATAGGTTTTACCTTCATAGTTGTAGATGAATCGACAAGGTCACTTTTGTAAACTTGGTCTTCTGTATTTAATCTCAATTTCTATGCTTTAAAAAAATAAAATAAGCAGGAAAATGAAGATCAGAAAGTATTTTTTTTTGTAATGGACAGTCCCTGCCATCACCTCTTACTAGAAAATAACATACAAAGGTACAACTGTACAATTTATATCTATGGAATCCTATGCTGGAACCAGAACTGGTGTAGATGTATAAGAGTAGTGGGACACATCAACTCTTGTTTTTTTATTTTATTTTTTTTAGCTTCAAATAAGCAGGTCATGCTAAAATATGAGGCTAGTTTTAATGACATTTTGGTAAAGTGAAATATGCCATTTAATGCCTTTTTGCCAGAACCAACAAAAAAGACAAGTTTTTCTTAGGTGCTGTTATAGCATTTTGCAAACTGGTAATTTTTCTCCTTCACTAATGTGCACTCATGAGGCTGCACTGATGGGCACTAATAGGCAGCACCGATGGACACTGATAGCCTGTAGACATGTGTGATTCATTTCATACGAATCCAAAATTCGTAGGAATTTCTGTAAAATTCGTACATTCGTACGAATCCAAAATACTAATTTTTATGCATACGAATTCTGTCCGAAATACGAAATTCAATTTATGAATTTCAGATCCAAATTCATAACGAAAATTCATAATTGTTACGAAAAGTTAACGAACCTAAAAGTTAAAACCCCAGGAAGTCAGCACGGATGGTGGGAACCCTATGGGAATTTTTCTGCTTACAAATTTTATACGAAATACGAAATTCCGTTAACAAATTTCGGAATCTCGGATCCAGATTAACAGAAACGTGACTGGTGTTTTGTTCACCAATCAGAGGAAGTCAGCACAGCATAGGGATGGTGGGAACCCCTCATAATAGGCACAGCGGGTGTACTACACTCAGACCCGGGAACTCAGCACAGGGATGGTGGGGACCCCTCATAATGGGCACAGTGGGTGTACAGACCTGGGAACTCAGCACAGGGATGGTGGAAAGCCCTCATAATGGGCACAGCGGGTGTACAGACCCGGGAACTCAGCACAGGGATGGTAGGAACCCCTCATAATGGGTACAGTGGGTGTACAGATCTGGGTACTCAGCAAAGGGATGGTGGGAACCCCTCATAATGGACCCAGCAGGTGTACAGACCTGGGAACTCAGCACAGGGATAGTGGGAACCCTATGGGAATTTCTATGCTTACGAATTATATATGAAATATGAAATTTCGCTAACGAATTTCGGAATTTCGGATCCAAATTCTGTTACAACGGAAACGTGACTGGTGTTTTATTCCGCAATCAGAGGAAGTCCGCAGTCAGCACAGCACAGGGATGGTGAGAACCCCTCATAATAGGCACAGCGGGTGTACTTCACTCAGACCCGGGAACTCAGCACAGGGATGGTGGGAACCCCTCATAATGGACGCAGCAGGTGTACAGACCTGGGAACTCAGCACAGGGATGAACTTTCGTTATTTTAATGAAAAGTTAAGAATCTAACAAAAACTAATTGAATTTCGGACACGAATTATGAAACACAATTTTTTTAAAATACGGAACGGAATGAAACAAAACAAATTTTTGGACAGCGCCCATGTCTAGTAGCCTGCACTGATGGACACTGATGAGGCGGCACTGATGGGCACTCATGAGACAGCACTGATGGGCACTAATGGACATTGATAGCCTGCACTGAAGGGCACTGATGAGGCGGCACTGATGTGCACTCATGAGGCAGCACTGATGGGTACTGATAGGCAGCAATGATAGGCAGAATTGATGGGCTGCACTAATATGTGGCACTAATGGGCACGGATTGGCAGCATTGATGCACATTGATTTGCAGAACTGATTGGCATCACTGAAGGCCACTGATTTTCACTGATAGGCAGCACCGATGGGCACAGTGGCGGCTGCACTGATAATCAGGACACTGAGGAAAAGAATGGCGATAACCGCCAAGTGTGTTTACATCGTGATCAGCTGTAATCGGACATAGCTGATTGTGTGGTAAAGAGCTGCGTGATCAGATGTGTGCGGAGGACACAGCGCTCACAGACCATGCGGCAATGGATGCGATCACAGAAGGGAGGCTTCTGGCGCCCTCCCAGAACTGGTTGACTGCACTGTAGCTGTCATTTTGCTTTAGCGCAAATGGTTAAAGTGTATGCAAACCCAACAATAAAAATGTAATATATTGCAGCTTACCAGTTCTTAGATGTGGTGGCTGCATTATCTTTTTTTTATTTATTTGTTGATCTGGCCAGTAATACACTTCCTGTCTTAGGGGGTCTTTACTCTGGATGGAGGAGACACCTTTGGACATCATCAGGCTTGGGGGGTTGTAGTGTTAAATGTATTAGCAGATTTGAATGGACTTAAACACCAAACTAAAGTGAAACTCCAGCTAACACTTTTTAAACAGTTACAGCAACCGTTTCATATTAATATACAGACTTGCATTACGGCTGCAAAGGGGAGTTCCACTTTTACTTCCAAGTTCACTTAAGCTGGTCATACACCATACAATTTTCTTATTCAATTTCCTTTAGATTTACCTTCAACTGTGTGGTACAAGGGCCTGTCTGATTGAACACAAATTGAAAGTGTTTAGGTTTGACCTCATATTATATGGTTTTGGTAAATCTAAAGGAAATCTATAGAAGAAAATTGTATAATGTATGGCCAGCATTAAGGTGGAGGCTAGGGTTGCCACCTGTCCAGGATTCACCCGGACAGTTCGGGTTTGGAATCCTGTGTCCGGGTTTCAGTCTGCCTGAAACCCGGACACATTATTTAGACTGGGCTGTGGCTCCCCATGTAGCTTAGATAGTAACACAAAAATCTGTTGCCATTCGGGAATGCTCTCTGAGGGTAGGTTTGGCATCACTGGGGGGGGGGGGGCATGATGTTAGTAAGAGCAGTTTGGCCACACCCACTGTTTGCCGCAGCGCACTGCATTACCACTTTCCTTGGGGGGCACCCAAAGGTGTCCCAGGTCTTTTATAATCCTATAGTGTATACTACGAAAAAAATGTGCCCTGTGCCGCTAAAGTGTTCGGGTTTGGCTTGAAGAAAAGGTGGCAACCCTAGTGGAGGCACTACAAACTTATGAACATCAGGAGACTAACTGTATACTCAAATTTAACTGAAGTGGAGGATTCAACATTTAACAGGTGCAGTGAAGAATGGATTATAAGTGCTTCCAGGGGAAGGTCATCTTACATAACCCCTCGCCTGAAACATGCACAAGCTACTTGAACAAACATCAAGGAACCCAACATGTAATTTAAATGGTAATACTAAACAGAGACAGTGTAAAAAGAAAACGAGGATTTAACGGTGTGATGCATAATTGCAAATTTTAATTTCAAAAGATTTATCTTTAAGGGTGTCCAGAGTTGAGCTTTATTGTACACTATGAAGGCTTAATGTGATTAAACTCAAAAGTGAGAATAGTTTATAATTATCTTAGAAATCTTTAACCAGCGTATCATTTATGCTACTTCCAGTGGGGGCTGGTGCTCAAATTTTTTTGGGGGGCACAAACAAACTGAAAAATACTGAACCCCCCCCATCAATTGCAGCCTCACTGTGCCCATCAAATTCAGCCAGTGTGCTCATCAAATGCAGCCATTGTGCATCATATGCAGCCACTTGTGCAAATCAAATGCAGCCACTTGTGTCCGTTACATGCAGCCACTTATGCCCATCAAATGCAGCAACTTGTGCCCAGTATATGCAGCCTCTTGTGCCCAGTAAATGCAGTCACTTGTGCCAAACATATGCAGCTTTTTGTGCCCATCAAATGCAGCCACTTGTGCTCCATCAAATGCAGCCACTTGTGCCCTGTCAAATGCAGCCGCTTGTGCCCCGTCAAATGCAGTCGCTTGTGTCCCGTCAAATGCAGCCGCTTGTGCCCATCAAATGCAGACACTCGTGCCCATCAAATGAAGCCATTAGTGCCCCATCAAATGCAGCCACTTGTGCCCATCAAATGCAACCACTTTTGCCCATCAAATGCAGCCACTTGTGCCCATCAATTGCAGCCACTTGTGCCCATCAATTGCAGCCACTTGTGCCCATCAATTTCAGCCACTTGTGCCCATCAAATGCAGCCAGGCTCGGCTGTCACTTCACTAACCCCCCCGCACGGCCAGTCCTCTCCTGGAGTGACGGGGCTCTCCTCCTCGGCGGCTCTTTTCCTCAGCGGCTCTCCTTCTCGACAGGAAGCGGTGACTGCAATCCACTCCTCTCCTCTTCCTCCAAAGAGTTAGGCATGCAATAGGATCACCTAATGGCCAATCGGGAGACAGGTCTCACTGACCTGCCTGCTGATTGGCAGGGAGGAATGTTAGTGTGAAAATAGCGAAAAATTAATTCGCTATGCCACACAACAGGGTGCACTGCGCCCTGAGCCCACCCTTTTTTGAACCCTATTAGAGTTCTGGCTCTAATCACATGCTTCAAAATACCCACCCCCCCGCCTATCCCCGCCATAGTATTTCATGTGTCCGGCGTCCTGAAAGGGGCCAGGCACATAAATAGGGAGGGCGGCGGAGGTGTCCGAGGGGGCGGTGCCCATGCGCCCACCATGCACGGGCTGCCACTGGTTACTTCTCATGGAATAGACATTACTCCTTATATAATGGTTATTACTACTCATATGGATGGTACCTCCTTTTTTCCACAGTGCATCCCAGACGTCGGAGACCTTCAAAGCAGGGATCTGATTCTGAGATCGCCTCATCAATACAAAATCTTGTCTCCAGTGTGCTCAGAGTTCCGTTTGTAGAGATAGCTGAGCAGAGATCAGCACAGCACAATAATGTTGCGTCACATACATTAATGCTTGTTGGAGAAACAGGAAATAAAACATAAAATTTTTTATAAAGCAAGGATAATGCACTGGATACAAAAAAACGACACAAAGATTATAGAAAGCACCAACAGACCCCCAGAGCTATACTTCAACATTAATCTAAAAAGATTTATTTATTTTAGGTACTATAGTCAATTCACACAGTGCTTTACATACAGTGGTGTGAAAAAATGTTTGCCCCCTTCCTCATTTCCTGTTCCTTTGCATGTTTGTCACACTTAAGTGTTTCGGAACATCAAACCAATTTAAACAATAGTCAAGGACAACACAAGTAAACACAAAATGCAATTTGTAAATGAAGGGGTTTATTATTAAAGGTGAAAAAAATCCAAACCATCATGGCCCTGTGTGAAAAAGTGTTAAAACATACTATAACTGTGGTTGTCCACACCTGAGTTCAATTTCTCTAGCCACACCCAGGCCTGATTATTGCCACACCTGTTCACAATCAAGGCATCACTTAAATAGGAGCTGCTTGACACAGTAAGGTCCACCAGAAGATCCTTAAAAGCTACACATCATGCCGAGACCCAAAGAAATTCAGGAACAATTGAGAAAGAAAGTAATTGAGATCTATCAGTCTGGAAAGGGTTATAAAGCCATTTCCAAAGCTTTGGGAATCCAGCGAACCACAGTGAGAGCCATTATCCACAAATGGCGAAGACATGGAACAGTGGTGAACCTTCCCAGGAGTGGCCGGCCGCCCAAAATTACCCCAAGAGCGCAGCGACGACTCATCCAAGAGGTCACAAAAGACCCCACAACAACGTCCAAGGAACTGCAGGCCTCACTTGCCTCAGTTAAGGTCAGCGTTCATGCCTCCACCATCAGGAAAAGACTGGGCAAAAATGGCCTGCATGGCAGAGTTCCAAGGAGAAAACCACTGCTGAGCAAAAAGAACATCAAAGCTCGTCTCAATTTCTCCACAACACATCTTGATGATCCCCAAGACTTTTGGGACAACATTCTGTGGACCGATGAGACAAAAGTGGAACTCTTTGGAAGGTGTGTGTCCAAGTATATCTGGCGTAGAAGGAACACTGCATTTCAGAAAAAGAACATTATACCAACAGTAAAATATGGTGGTGGTAGTGTGATGGTCTGGGGCTGTTTTGCTGCTTCAGGACCTGGAAGACTTGCCGTGATAAAAGGAACTATGAATTCTGCTGTCTACCAAGAGATCCTGAAGGAGAATGTCCGACCATCTGTTCGTGTACTCAAGCTGAAATGAACTTGAGTTCTGCAGCAGGACAATGATCCTAAACACACCAGCAAGTCCACCACCGAATGGCTGAAGAAAAACAAAATGAAGACTTTGGAGTGGCCTAGCCAAAGTCCTGACCTGAATTCTATTGAGATGTTGTGGTATGACCTTAAAAAGGCCGTTCATGCTCGAAAACCCTCTAATGTAACTGAATTAGGACAATTCTGCAAAGATGAGTGGGCCAAAATTCCTCCAGGACGCTGTAAAAGCCTCATTGCACGTTATCGCAAACGCTTGGTTGCAGTTGTTGCTGCTAAGGGTGGCCCAACCAGTTATTAGGTTTAGAGGGCAATCACTTTTTCACACAGGGCCATGATGGTTTGGATTTTTTTCACCTTTAATAATAAACCCCTTCATTTACAAATTGCATTTTGTGTTTACTTGTGTTGTCCTTGACTATTGTTTAAATTGGTTTGATGTTCCGAAACACTTAAGTGTGACAAACATGCAAAGGAACAGGAAATGAGGAAGGGGGCAAATACTTTTTCACACCACTGTATGTATTATACATCCCCATCAGTCCCTGCCATCAAGGAGGTTACAATTTAAGGTCCCTAACTCACAATCATACTGTACATACACATACTAGGGCCAGTTTAGACAAGAGACAATTAACCTACAAACATGTCTTTTGAGTGTGGGAGGAAAACCACACAGGCAGAACATGCAAACTGCAGGCATGTCATGCGATGGTTGGGAGTTGAACCAACGACCCTAATGCCACGTACACATGAGCGGATTTTCTGTCAGAAAAATCTTGGATGGTTTTTTTGATGGAATTCCGCTCAAGCTTGGCTTGCATACACATGGTCACACAAACATTCGCTGAACTTTCGACCGTCAAGAACGCGGTGACGTACAACAGTATGACGAGCCTAGAAAATGAAGTTCAATGCTTCCGAGCATGCGTCGAATTGTTTCCGAGCATGCGTAGGAATTGTGCGTGTCAGAATTGTTACAGACGATCGGAATTTCTGATCGGAACTTTTACGACTGAAAAATTGAGAACATGCTCCCAATCTTTTGCTGGCTGGAATTCAGCCAGCAAAAGTCCGATGGAGCATACACACATACATTTTCCGACCAAAAGCTCTCATCAGTCTTTTGCTATCTGAATTTCCAATCGCATGTACGCAGCATGAGGCTGCCAGGCAGAAGTGCTAACCACTTATCCACTGTGCTGCCTATGTGTTCATAAAGCAGCTACCTCCTGATAAATATATGTTTCACTGGCATTATGTACCCTTTTTATAGTCTAATCCTCTTGGAGATGTCTAAAGTCGACCATAGATGGAGCAATATTTTTCCTGCAACAAGAAAATTGCTCAATTCCCCCATTAACACTGACTGCGTTGCCATTGTGTTCTCACAATGGAGAACCGTGATTACTGCTAGTGGCTATGATAGTTGCTAGCAATGATCCCATGTAAAATCCAACAGGCTGGTTGTACTCAAGTTGATCAATTGATCAACTTGGGTACATTTATCGTGCTCATACAAGGTTTGGATCTCGGCCGTTTCCTGTTGAACCAGCAGAGATTGAACCGCCTATGGTGGACTTATGTCCTTTACAGAGAAGTTTTTTTCCCAGAATCCAGCAAATTATTATGTGATTTATAGTATAAATTAGAGGGAAGCTGCAGAGGAAAAAAAAGCATGTTTCTGTATGGTGCCACTCAGCTGTTTGAAATTCTCAGTTTGTAGTATAATTTTCCCCAGAGTCCTGCAAACTTATATAATTTATAGTATAATTTTTACCTCAGTTCCTGCAGGGTACATTCTGGAAGTTTAAGTCCCTCACAGATGAGTTTTATTCCAGAGTCATGTACAAAGTTTGCTGAGAAATCCAGTTTGGTGAGAGATCTATTTGCAACAAGGACAGATCTGAGGTCATCACAGCTCAAGGAAGTCACATTACAAAGTTCGATACTGCAGAAAAAAACACATTCATATATGGTGCCAAACTGTCACAGTGGTATTTTACTATAATGTTCTACAAAGTATTATATAGTTTAGCATATAGTTTAATTCTCACTTCAAATCCTGTATGGTACAGCCTGTATCTCTGAGTCCCTCACACAGAATTTTCATTCCAGAGTCCATTAATCTGTTCCATGATAAATCCAGACTGGTGAGAGATCGGTTTGTCATAAGAAGAGAGCGGAGGTCATCGCAGCACAAATGAGTGAAAGCACAGTTCTTCATTCTGCAGAGGCAAAACAATTGCAAACAGTTATTGCATATTATTTAATCATTTACAGCAGGAGTCGGCAACCTACGGCCCGTGGGAAGCCCCCAGCCTGGCGCCGCTAAATGTCCAGCCGGTCAGTGCACGTGATGAATACACGTGCTGTCAGTAACTTGTGTGACTAGAAATGTGTGGACTGCCACAGAGAATACCAGGCACAAGTAGTGTAAAATAATATAATTTATTTAAAAGATAAGTGAATAACACAAAAAGTAAACACACCTCCAATACTGCAAACTGTGTGGAATGCAAAGTGTAATCGGAACAAGCCAGGGTCATACACGGGAGATCAAGCAGAAGGAGCTGGGAGCCAGACAGGACAGGGAGAGGGTAACAGGAGATGGAGAGAGCAGGCAGGAAGGGATCAGGCTGCTGGGCAGTGGTCCAGGAACGCATGCAGGATCACAGGCTAGGGGCACATGGAGATCAGAACACCAAGGCAACCAGAGCATGGCTGACATGATTTAAATATACTTTCTGCAGCAAGCATCAGGTGATGACTAAAGAGCTTCTGGCTGCTGGGAGACACACGCTGGTGGACACTGGAACTGCCACCCATGGATCTAGGAGTCACAGTGCCAGCAAGTGAGTCCTTACCTGAAACGTGCACCCGGCCCGTGGACATTTTAAGTAAGAGCAGAGTGGAGCAGGGAGAAGGAAGTTGAATGAGAACACGGGAGAGACACACAGCAGCGCTGATAAGACAACGGGAGCTTCCGGAGTTAACCTTCCAGGTGATTGGGTGCTAGGTGGTCCTAGCAACCAATCACCAGCTTGTTAATATGAAAAAATGTGTAATATGCCTAGGATGTGTGTAAGGGGGGATGTGTAATATGCAGGGGGGACTGTGTAATATGCAGGGGGTGGAGCTGGGTAGGGGGTGGCTGCGTGATGTGCAGGGGGGCTGTGTAATGTAAAGGGGTCCAGATTTATAATATATATTTAATTATATAATTACTGTTCTGTTAATAATGTTTAAAAGTAATTCAAAGTTTCTTGTATTTTGTTGATTATTATTATCATACAGTGGGATAGGGATCAGGGCATTGCTAGAAAGTAAAAACGATCTTAATATGCAGCAAGGCAGTTTTCACTCTTTTAACGCCAGCATCAGTGGCCGAGTGTCACAAGGAAAGGGTCCAGCGACATGCTGGGGCTGCATGAGAGCAATGGAGAGGGTGGGTATAAGTTCAACAAACTAATTGCCGCAGGGAAGAGGGGGTGGGTGGGAGACCAGAGACCCTGCAGCGATGCCAGAGCCTTGAGGGAATGATCTGCATGCTCCCTCCCTTAGGGTGAACTGGCTTTGTATTAGTGAAGCACCTTAAAGGGGTTGTAAACCCTTGTGTTTTTTCATCTTAATGCATCCTATGCATTAAGGTGAAAAAATACCTGTCAGTCACCGCCCCCCCCCCCCCCAGCCTACCGTTTTACTTACACAAGCCCCTTCATAGCAACGCAGCCATTGGCTCCCGCTGCTGTCAATCAAATCCAATGACATGGGCACCAAGGGGGCAGAGCCGAGTCCGGCATTCGTGTCTGTGGACGCAAATGCTGGACTCCGGAGCGGGCCCGCAAGGTAACCCCCTCGGGAGAGCGCTTCTCCTATGGTGGTTATCTGATGCAGGGAGGAACCGCGAGAGCTGCCAGGGGACCCCAGAAGAGGATGTTCGGGGCCACTCTGTGCAAAAAAAGCTGCACAGTGAAGGCAAGTATGACATGTTTGTTATTTTAAAAAAACAACAACAAAAAAAAGATCCTTTACAATCACTTTAAAGTGAGATAAACCTGTACTGTTATTATTACTATGTTAGGCTTATTATTATCTTCATTTATTAGCAGGTCAATGCGGTCCTCAATGCATTCACATACATTGAATCTGGCCCTTGAGTGAAAAAAGGTTGCTGACCCCTGATTTACAGGGTAATCTAACATCAATTTTGTTTGCATATAGCCTCAATGCCAGACCCTCACTAAGGCCCCTTTCACACTGGGGCGGTTTTCAGGCGTTACAGCACTAAAAATAGCGTCTGTGTAGCGCCTGAAAAAACCGGCCCCTTTCACTCCAGTGTGAAAGCCGGGGGGCTTTCACACTGGAGCGGTGCGCTGGCAGGACGGTGAAAAATGTCCTGCTAGCCGCATCTTTGGAGCGGTGAAGGAGCGGTGTATTCACCGCTCCTAAACCGCTCCTACCCATTGAAATCAATAGGACAGTGCGGCAATACCGCCGGCAAAGCGCTGATGCAGCGGCGCTTTGCGGGCAGTTTAAACCCTTTTTCGGCCGCTAGCGGGGGTTAAAACCATCCCGCTAGCGCCTGCAGACCGCCGCCAAAACGACGGTAAAGCGCCACTAAAAATAGTGGCACTTTACCGCCAACGGCCGCGCCGCCCCAGTGTGAAAGGGGCCTTAGAAGTTTTATTCCCAAATCCTGCTGATTATTATACACATTATAGTGACATTTTCACTGCAGTTATTGTAAGGTACAGCCCAGATGTCTGAGACCCTAAATAAAGTTTATTTCATTTTCCTGCATGTCAATATTTTATTTATAGTATAATTCTCACTTCAGCTCTTGCACGGTACAGTCTGGATCTCTGAGACCTTCACAAAGAAGCTTTACTCCAGAGTCCTCTAGGCAATTCAGTGATAAATTCAGTCTGGTGAGAGATAGTTTTGAAATAAGGACAGATCTGAGGTCATCACAGTTCAAGGAAGTCACACCACAACGTGTCAAGCTGCAGAGAAGAAAAAAACAAAACACATTCTTATACTCTGTCTGAAACTTTCACAGTGGAATTTTAATCCACACTCCTGAATATTATTATATATTTTAGTTTTGTAGTGTAACTCTCACTTCAGCTCCTGTAGGGTACAGCCTGGATCTCTGAGTCCCTCGCACAGAATTTTAATTCCAGAGTCCTTCAATTTGTTGTCAGATAAAGACAGACTGGTGAGAGATCGGTTCGTGTTTAGAAGAAAGCAGAGGTTGTCACAGCATGAAGTAGTCAAATAACAATGGTGGAATCTGTAGAGGGAAAACATTTACAAGGTAAAGCCTAGTACACACTACAGTTTTTTTTTGCACAAAACAAATGTCAGCCCTGGTCGGAGCCACTGTACTAAACATGCCAGTCCAGCGTTCTGACAGGGGGACAGCTCCGCTAGAACACTCCCATCAGCACTCTCTGCCACTGGCTGAGAGAACTGATGAGTCGGTCGGCTGCTGGTTTTCCAGTATGTACGTTCAACAGAAGCAGACATACACACGGGCAGAATGTCGGCCATTTTTTTTCTCTTTTCAATCGCTGCTCGATAGCAAGATATGTTTTATTCCTCGTTCTTGCCATTTTCCATCTTGCTTGTGGGCATGTGAAGCCCACAAGCACTATCTTCTGGGCTCTGGTGCAGCTGAGCGACCAGCATGCATCGCCCGTTCTCACACATGCGCAGTATGTATGGCTCACAGCGCCGTACACTTCTGACATTGCCATCACAATGGGCAGGTCATTGGAAGTGCCTGTCTCATTGTGATGGCAACGATATGGTGACACACATCTCCCAGGAGCACTAGCAAGCACGGGTGCCAAGGGAAATTACGTCAGGCGCCAGGGAGAGGAGGAGACTGATTCCAAGGCACCCCTTAGCAACAGACATGAAAACATGAGTAAAAAAAAATGTTTTTCTAAATGTTGTTTATTAGGTTTAAAGCTGCTGAATAATGCAAAGTTAATTTTATGGGTGGAACTCCGCTTTAATCTCAGCTCAACTCTGCCTGGGTACAGTCGAGTTTCATTCAGAGTCCTGCAGTTTAATATGCACTTTATACAACAATCCTGACTTCAGCTAAGGCAGGGTATAGTTTGGATATCTGGAACCCTCACAAAAAATAAATGTATTCTAAGTTCCTGCTGATCATCATTTTATTGACAGTATATTTCTCACCACTGGGTACAGCTTGGATATCTGAATCCCTCCCACAGAAGTTTTATTCCAGAGTCCTCCACATTATTATATCATTTTTAATATTCTCACCTCAGCACCTGCACTGTACAGCTTTTTAAGTTCCTCACAAAAGAGGTTTACAGCAGATTCCTGTAGCTTGTTGTCTGATAGATCTAGACTAATTCATAGTTTATTCTCAAAAATTAGCAAATATAATTGCAGAATGATGAATTTAGACCACAATGGTTGACCCTATAGTGAAGAAGATTACAATGGCGGGCACAATTCTGCAAATCTGTCTAATGCCGCGCACAAACGACCGGACTTTCCATCAGAAAAGGTCAGATGATCTTCCCGATGGAGTTCCGATGGACTTCCGACCGAATGGACTTGCCCACACATGAATGGACCAAAGTCCATTTATTCCTGAATGTGATGACATACGACGGGACTAGAAAGGGAAGTTCACTAGCCAGTAGCCAATAGCTGCCCTTGCGTCATATTTGGTCCGTCGGACCAGCATACAGACAAGCGGTTTTCCCAATAGACAGGACATATTTGAAACATGTTCTATTTCTAGATCCGTTGGAATTTTTTAAGAAAAAAGTCAGATGAAGCCCACACACATATCCGACGGAATGATTCTGTCGGACCTTTTCTGCCGGAAAGTCTGGTCGTGTGTACACGGCATTAGGGACCATTAAAAGGAGGATCAGAAAACCCCATATACTGGAAAACAATGGGTCAAAATCTAGCCATTTTTTAATCTAAGGTGTAAAGAAGCAAGGAAAAACAAAGGCAAAGTGGTCTCTATCCATGGAGATGGAAAATAACTGGGGCTACATGCAGGGCCAGTGTCAGCATAAGGCATCCAAGGCTGCAACCTGAGGGCACCAGGAGAGGGGGACACTAAAGCCAGGGGTTCCCCAAAAGGTGCATATCCTGGCCAGCCCTGCTTGCACCTGTACCCAGCATAGCCGACTGACAAGCAACACAGCACAGCCCCGGCCGAGCCAGCCAGGCACTGTAAACTTGGCCTCTCCTGACTCAAGTCCCGGCCCACTCCTGCTCTGCTAGATGCAGCCAGGCCGAGAGAGACACCCTTGGCATGAAGACACCGCCCCCTCTCTCACTTTAACAACAAGGCGAGGATCGCTGGATCCTGGACAGAAAAAATCTCTCCTTCTACCTGGGCAGTAGCAGAGGGAGGTTCAGGAATGCCTCCAGTTCAGCAACACACAGAGACTATCGCAGCTAAACTGGAGGGCGTTTGAGATGAGGGGGAGCCTGGGGAGGAGCCTGGAGCCCCAGTGACACCAGGGGGAGGGCCCAATGCCAGCAGAAGGCCCAGGAGGATTGCAAGTGGCACTATTAACACCACTGATCAAGATCTCTCTCTCTCCCATCTCTGTGAACGGTGGGGCAAGCAATCTGCTTCTAGCCTTATGGTGTCATAATCTGTTTGGCTGTGTATATTATTGTACCAGCCATGGGCGTCCCCGGGGGGGGGGGGGCAAGTGCCCCCCCTGGAACCAGGGATTAGCAAGGACTCAGCACAAGGACACTGGTGTCCGTGAGCGGTCCTTGCGCCCCCCACAGACTTTTTTCTGCTGCTCTCTGACTCACTGAGACCGTTCCACCCTCACCCCTGATGCGATGGCTCTGGCCCTTTGCTCGGCTGCTAGGCTCCAGTCCCTCCTATGTACTGTGTAGAGAGAGGAGAGATAAAAATCCAGCCAGCGCCGCTCCCTAATGTGGTGTGGTGGTGGAGTCCTGCCTGCGTGTGGAGTGATCTGTGAGACTGACTGGGAGAGGGACTGTGCTATGCAGCGGGTGCACAGCACAGAAGAGAGAGCCGGAGAACAGGCAGGTGGCCCGAGCCGAGGAAGATGAGGAAGCAAGGAGGACCCTTGGGGTGCAAAATATACAGTATATATATATATATATATATATATAAAAAATATATTTTTTTGCAGGGGAGAGGTCGGAGAACTCGGAGTGTGGTGCTGCAGGAAAACTTGGGGATTCTATTCTATATACAGGTGACAAAAAGGTAAGAGCAAGAAGACTAAGTAAACAGGAATCTATTCTATGGGGGCCCTGCCCTGGCCTGGCCTGCTCTAAAGGGGATCTATATGGTATATGATAATGACGAAGCCTATCCCCTTCATGACATAGGTCGAAAAGGGGCGGAGCATGGGTGACCTTAAAATGATGCCCGCCCTGAAAAAAGTTCTGCGAGTGCCCATGGTACCAGCCCTGCCCTTGTGCCATGCCCACAGTCTCTAACTGTCTCTTGCACCAGGCCCACAGTCTCTAACTGCCTCTTATGCCACGCCCACAATTTCTAACTGTCTCTTGTGCCATGCCCACAGTCTCTGACCATCTCTAATGCCATGCCCGCAGTCTCTAACTGTCTATTGTGCCATGCCCGCAGTCTCTGGCCGACTCTTGTGCCATTTCCACAGTCTCTGATCATCTCATGTGCCATGTATGCAGTCTCTGATCATTTCTTGTGCCATGTCTGCAGTCTCTGACCATCTTTTGTGCTATTAATGCAACAACAAGATATACCCAAAATGCATTAATAAGAATTAGTCCATACAGTCCATAGTAGTAAGGGATATCAAGGAGATGTCCACAGATGGATGTGGATTGCACACACAATCACTGGCAGCTCCTCATTAGGATATGGCAATTCCCTCAGACAAGCAAAAATAGCAGAAAGAGGATGCCTGGGTCAGTGTGATAGTAAAAGCAACACTTTATTCAGATACACTTATATAAAAGTATCTTGCAAGCTGCACACAGGGTGGATGTGGATCACCAATCAAGCAGTCAGCCGTCAGTTTGGTGTGTTTGGCAACATGGACACACGTCCCCTTTCCTCCCGTTCATGTTTCTGACCCAGGAGCATAATTGACAGTTTCCCCAGCCATCAAGACCTAGAAAGAATGTAATGCAATGCGATCTACACTGCATTACATTCATGACTGAATGCATGGCAACATTGATGATGTAACATCAGCAGGCAAATAAAGTGTATGCCATATGGGGGTGGGGGGTTGCATTGTGGAAGGAGGTGGCAGGAGGATGGTTAGTGAGGGGTGGGGGGCTCCAAAATGCCTAAAGAGAAGTGCCACCTTAAAAAAAAATATTAAAAGTCAGCAGCTACAAATACTGCAACTGCTGACATTTAATAAATGGACACTTACCTGTCCTGGGTGCCCGCGATGTCGGCAGCAGATGACGAGCAATCGCTCAATTCTCAGCTGCCCCAGCCACCATCCTCTGTCAGGGAATCAGGAAGCGTTGCGGTTTCACTGCCCGGTTCCCTGTTGCGCATGCACGAGCTGCGCTGCGCGTCTTCACTGGTCCCCGTTGTGTCCTGGGAACTGTGTTTTTCCCAGAACACAACGGGGGATGGGGCATCTGCGGCTAGCTGGCGACTAGCTATTCCCAGAAGTGGGTGCAGATACCTGGATTATACAGGTATCTGCACCCCCCTCCCCCCTAAATGGGGGGGGGAGGAATCCGATGAGAGGAAGTTCCACTTTAGGGTGGAACTCCGCTTAAGTAGATAGAAATCCTTGCATTGGCCCTGGCTACAAGGAAGCACTGGGGAAAACCAGTGTATTAAATACTTAAAGGGTTAGTTCATCTTTACCAAAAAAAAACCTCTGCCTATGCAGAGAGGGGAGACTGTAGATCAAAACAAACTGACCAAAGTTAAATAATACCCTTGCTATAGGTGTAAGCCATTAATGTACTTCCCGTAGCCTGGCCAAGAATGGCTTGATGACATCCGGCTTTTTGTAAGGGTGTTGTTAGGTGAACTAACCTTTTAACATTTCTAACCTTTTAACATTTCTATATCTCTGCAGAAAATCGAGATTGTCTTACTCTAATGTCCTTATTTTACTTGGTGAGTGAGTCAACCAGGAAAGATCAACAGGTACTTTTCCAGCCAATAAAGCCATAATCCTGTTTTTAGTCCGGGGGATTTTGTCCTCTCGGGGAAGATACATTCTGAAAACTACAAGAAAAAGACAGTACATGTGAGCGTCATTACCCAATGCCAAAGCAAAATGTTCATGCACTCCAGGTAGAACTGCAAAGTGTGCGCACCACCCACCCAAACTTGCTATGTTTAGATCTCGTAAATATACATTTAATCAATACACCCATTTTACAGCAGTTCAGTGATTGATTTTATTTTCTGCTTTGAGTTCCCTGTTTAAAGCAGAATCATTGGTAGATAGATATGCTTTAAACATATATTTCATTTCTGCAAAAATATCATATTCTCTTGAAAATATTATTATTATTTATGAAACCCATCTTAACCACTTGCTGCCTACCCACGGTAGATTTATTGCAGGTGGGTGGCACAGCCAGGCTTGGCAATGCACCATTAAGTCACCCAGCACATGCCCACTGAGGTGTACAGCGGCTCAATCCCATGACTGAACACAATGGATCACAGCGTTGGTCCTGCCGACATAGCGCCGCATACCACATGGGCAGGATAGGCAATATGCATGTGTTGTTGAGCATTTGTAAAATGAGTTAATGGTAAAAGTCTTTAATATTGATTGGACCCTGGGCAAAGATTTTAATTAGGCCCCCCCCCCACCCCAGCTAGACTCAAAATTAGTTTACTGCAGCAGATCAGGCAATGATTGTGATTGGCTGCCAGAGATTACAACACATCATTACAGCTCACAGATTAGTTGCTAGAGGTTACAGAACATCATTACTGCTCACTAATTGAATTCTAGAGGTTACTGCATATCATTATTGCTCACTGATTCGTTTCTAGAGGTTACTACACATCAGTGCAAATTGCGGGTGTGGCCAAACTGCGCTAGCATTGAGGGGTGCACTATGTGCAGAGTGCAGGGGTGAGGTGGGTGCAGATGGCAGGACTGAGGTGGGTGCAAAGTGCAAGAGTGAGGGGTGGGTGCAGAGTGCAAGGAGGGTGCAGAGTGGGGTGGGTGCAGAGTGAGGTGGGTGCATATTGCAAGAGTGGGGTGGGTGCAGAGTGCAGGACTGAGGTGGGTGCAGAGTGAGGTGGGTGCAGAGTGCAGGATTGAGGTGGGTGAAGAGTGAGTTGGATGCACAGTGAGGTGGGTGCAGAGCGGGGTGGGTGCAGAGGGGGCTGGGTGCAGAGGGAGCTGGGTGCAGAGTGGGGTGGGTGCAGAGTGAGGATGGTGCAGAGTGGAGTGGGTGCAGAGTGGAGTGGGTGCAGAGTGGAGTGGGTGCAGAGGGAGGTGGGTGCAGAGGGAGGTGGGTGCAGAGGGAGGTGGGTGCAGAGGGAGGTGGGTGCAGAGGGAGGTGGGTGCAGAGGGAGGTGGGTGCAGAGGGAGGTGGGTGCAGAGTGAGGTGGGTTCACAGCTCTCCTTCCACCCAGATTCCAGGACAGAGCTCCTCTCCAAGGCTGTCCTCCCACAAAGTCCCCCCCCCCCTGCGATTCCAGTACAGAGTTTTCCTCTGTGCTACTCACAGACACAGCATGTTGTCCTCTGATATCCGTGCCAGAGTGCCAGTCTCAGAAGCAGCTTCCTCTGTGTGGAGTCCCCGCCCCCTTCCTCCTCTTCTCTCATAGAGCAATGTGTATACCCGAGGGATGAGAGAGAGGAGCGCGTGTGTATTTCAAAGTGACAGTAGTGAAGAGCGACCAGCACCAGAGGTTGCCGAACTCCGGCGGGCAGCGCAGGGCCCTCCAACAATGACAGGGCCCTGGGCAGATGCCCCTTTTGCCCCACGGTAAAGACGGACCTGCATGAAGGGCATGTGTGCAGGTGAGGCACAATGTTTTTTTTTACAGCGAAACATGACCAACAATGGGATGAGAGTGAGTTGTTTGATGGTCATGACATCTGATGAGGTTCTGCATGATATTGAGTGATGAACCCGTGGTTGGTTCAGAGGCATTTTTGGTTGAGAGGGGTATGATCTCTGTAGAATAGAAAGAGCATGCCTCATCAATCAAATTGGGATGGGGGGGTAACACTTGTCTAGATTGTTTTCATTAGAATGAGGCTCTGTTGCTTATAGTCCTCCAATCTGGTGCAGTTATGCCTTAGGTGGTGAAATTGCCTTTTGGAGACATTACAGACCCATCTAGTGTGGTGGCAACTGGAGAAATGGAGAAATTAGTTCCCAACCGTGGAATTTGTGTAATTTTTAGCAGTTATGGAGGAGTTGATATGAAAGAGCTCTAGATCTAAAAAAGCATAAGGACACATGATCTACCACTGATGTAAAAGATAAGCCAAAAGGGTTGGAATTACAATGGGCTACAAATTATTGAACTGAACTTGGAGTGCCATCCCAAATGATGATAATATCATCAATATACCTCTCTAGAAGACCAGGTGTGCCGTAAAGGGGTTGTGGTCCCAGTTACACCTGGTCTCCCACAGCCCCATACTCAGATTGGCATAACTGGGGGCAAAATGTGCCCTTATAGCTGTGCCTTGCAAATTTACATTGCAAAATTTGCCCCAGTTATGCCAATTTGACCGTGGGAAACCATGTGTATCTGGGACCACAACCCCTTTGTGGCACACCGATTTTCTAGGCAGGTATATTGATGACATTATCATCATTTGGGACGGCACCCTGAGCTTAGTTCAAGAATTTGTAGTCCATTGTAATTCCATCACTTTTGGCTTATCTTTTACATCAATGGTAGACCCTGTGTCCTTATGCTTTTTGGATCTAGAGCTCCTCCATATCAGCTCCTCCATAATTGCAAAAAATTTCACAAAACCCACAGCTGGGAACTCATTTCTCCTTTTCCTCCGTTGCCACCACCCTAGACATAATGCCCTAGATTGGATGTCTAGACAAGTGTTACCCCCCTAATTTGATTCTACAGAGAACATACCCCTCTCAACCAAAAAGGCCCCTGAACCAACCACCAGGTTCATCACTCAATATCATGCAGTAGATCGTAAGATGGAAAATATTTTCAAAAAACACTGGTCCATTCTAACTCAGGATCCTCACCTTACAAAATCTCTTTCCGCACTACCGAAGTTTGCACACAGAAAGGCGTCTAGTGTCAAGAGCAAAATTTTGCCCAGTAAAAGCAATCCCAGGCCAAATTCATGACCATCAAACAACTCACTCTCATCCCATTGGTGGGCATGTTTTGCTGTAAAAAATTAATGTGCCTCACCTGGGCGGCACAGTGGTGTAGTGGTTAGCACTCTGACCTAGCAGTTAAAATTGTCACTGGTTCATATCCCAACCATGACACTACCTGCCTGGGGTTTGCATGTTCTCCCTGTGCCTGCGTGGGTTTCCTATGGGTACTCTGGTTTCCTCCCACACACCAAAGACATGCTGGTAGGTTAATTGGCTTCTGTCCAAAAAATTGGCCCTAGTATATGAATGGGGACCTTGGACTGTGGGCTCCTTGAGGGCAGGGACCGATGTGAGTGTGCAATGTACAGGGATAGGGACAATTGTAGACACTCACTCAGGTTGAACTGGATGGACTGGTTTCTTTATTCAACCTTACTAACTATGTAACTACGTAACTATGTCCCTGATAGTAAAAAAAAACTTTCACCACCAATGGTAGAACTTTCACCATTAACTCATTCTACAACTGCTTAACGACACATGTTGTGTATTGCCTATCCTGCCCATGTGGCATGCTCTATGTTGACAGGACCATCAGGCCTCTGTGGACAAGGTGGAGAGCACCGATGGTCAGTTCAGGAGGGCAATCTCGAATATAGTGTCTCACGCCATTTTGCTGAACACCATCAGAAGGCTACTGCTGACCTTCAGGTATAGATCATCGTGTCCATACTAGATAAATATTCAACAGCAGAACAGTTCCAATGTTTGTGTAAACAAGAAACTTTCTGAATTTACAACCTCGATACTTTGGCACCAAAGGGCCTCAATGAAGAAATTGAGGTCAATACAGTTATCTGAATGATCCTCATGTCATAATTCATAATTACATTGGTTCCTTATGCATAATTTTTCCACTGATACTTTTACATAATTTTTTCAGGTATTTGGGGTCTCCTTCCATTTTCCATCTCTTGCGACCACACCACCTGCATCTTGTAGGGTGGTAAGTAAACAGCCAAAAACAGATAAAGTTAAAATAGAGTTGTTATTAATACTTGCCACTAGACACACATAATTGGCTAAGTCACCTAACTATTACAGAAATGTATAGCAATGTCATTAAGGTTCATACAATCTAATCTAAATTAGGCCATATATACATTCATATGTATATAAACATATAACTGTTTCTTTTTGTTTGTGTCATTGTTTTTTATCTGAAACTATCCATTTACACCCAGATAGGTTGTGTGTATTCTTATAATTCTACATCTTTATAATAACCTTTTCACTTGTGAATGACTCTTATGCTGCGTACACACGACCGCTTTCCAGCAGACTAGGTCCGACGGTCTTTCCGATGGATTTTCAAACGAATGGACTTGGCCACATATGAATGGACTAAGTCCGTTCGAAAGTCAGTTTGGTTTAATCGTGATGATGTAAGGCAGGACTAAAAAAGGAAGTTCAATAGCCAGTAGCCAATAGCTTCCCTTGCGTCGTATTTGGTCCGTCGGTCCAGCATACAGACGAACAGTTTTCCCGATAGGAATTAAGTCCGTTGGACAGATTTAAAACATGTTCTTTTCCTAGCTCCGTTGGATTTTTTAAGTGAAAAATGATCGGCATAATCATTTTGTCCGACGGACTGATTCCGTTGGACCTAGTCTGCAGGAAAGTCCGGTTGTGTGTACACGGCATTCGTTTTTTTAAATCTTGTCTTATTTCTCTCATCCAATAATTATCATTATATGCTTATTGTTCTTTTATCCTAATCTATTTTGTGGAATATGTAGTTATTTTCACCATTTGCACATGCTGGTTCCTTTAAATCAAGCCTCAAACACTTGCTCTACATTGTCCCATCAGCTCACTCCTGGGTGAGTCTTTATAACACTGACAGTCCTAATAGCCAACCAGATCTGGGTAAAAGCGGAAGCTTTGAAACGCATCATCTGACACATTGTCAGGTCACCTGAGTCCCGGTGACAGCTGCACTCCGAAGGATTCGGAAGTGCACCGCTAAGGTAGTGGACCTTACGACTGACTGCTGCGGATTGTACCCAGGGAGATTCAGGAAGCAGGTCTACTGCATCACTAACACAGATCCCAGTGGGAGCTAGAGCATAGATTCCCCAGGGCGCGAAGTCTAAGAGCCAGCAGGTGTTCACCAGAGCCTCCAGTGGTGAGGATGGACTTCGCTGCAGTCTGGCTCCAGGTCGTGGCCCCTAGGGTCTCACAGCTCACGCTCACGGTAGACTACAGGAGAAGGAACCAGCAGGCTGGAACAACAAGGATAGCAAAGGGATAAGGCAGAGGTCAGAGCAACTAGCAGACAGGAACAACAGAGTACATGCCAAATGTTCAGGGTCACAGGCAGACAGGAATGGTTGGGGACATGCCAAAAGGTCAAGGTCACAAGCAGACAGGAATAGTCAAGAACACGCCAAGGTCGGTAACAGAGACAAACGTAGAGCACGCGGCAAGCAGGAAACAGGAAGCCAAACACAGTGAATAGACAAGGGTTGATCAGCACCGCTGGTTTGCAGTGCACAGGTTAATATAGGGTTCCCTGATAGGGCCTGGGGTGGGGCTATGCTTAGAGGAGAGATTATAAAAACCACAAGGTGGAAGTGGCTGGCCTCTTAAGAAACACATGGAGAAGGTAAGCAGACAGACACACATCACTGCATAACCATGACACACGTTCTCATGTCACTCCCGCTTACAGAGTGCTTTGAGTGCATTCCACACTGGTTTCCTCATCGTGAGGTAGGGCCCTGGCTGATCCCTTCATCCACCCTGCTGCAACACCGCTGTACCCTGCCACAAACACCGCTGAAGCCCCCTGTGACACAGCCTTGGACTCCCCCAAGTGACCAAGGACTCTTTGGAGTTACATGCTTGTTTTATCTTAGATCATGTGAGTAGTCATTTGGTTGATGTTCTTAATAAATCCCCTTTTGACTTCATCTGCTACACTTAGTCTGGCACACCTTGCTGTTTTTTCATATCCCTGATCATCGCCACAACAGTCATATGATGATGCTGTACTGCACTGCTGACACAGTATGTATTAACAAAATGTAAAAGATATCCACATTTTATTTAATATCCTAATTTTCCAAAAAGTTGTGTCACAACATTAAAACTTCAAAAGACTCGCCATGCCTCTTCCGAAATACTTTGGACCACCTACTTTTGAAATAGGGATCATTTTGGGGGTATTTGTACATTTTAGGGCCCTCAAGAAATGAGATAGGCTGTCAGTATAGTACTTTAGAATTGATTAGAATTGATTCATTTTCAAATATATATCCTATAGTTTGTAGACTCTATAGCTTTCACACAGACTAAAAAAATATATACTGATTTGGGTTATTTTTACCAAAGAAATGTAGTAAAATACATTTGGCCTAAATTTATTAAGAAAGATTATTTATTTACAAATCTTTTGAATTTTCTTCATTTCTATAGCAAAAAAATAAATAAAACAGTGGTGAATAAATACCACCCAAAAACTCTATTTGTGTGAAAAAAAAATTATATAAATTTCATTTGGGTAAAGTAATGCATGACCGAGCAATTGACAGTTAACCGCTTGCCGACCAGCTCACGCCAATATACTTCAGCAGAAGGGCACATACAGGCAGATTAACGTACCTGTACATTGCCCATCAAGAAGCGGTGTGCATGTGCTCTGCCGTGACCTCCGTGAGTGTGATCGCGGGTCCTGCGGACTCGATGTCCGCGGGGATACCTGCAATCGTCTCACAGAGAGGAAGAGTGGGTAAATGCTAATGTAAACAAGCATTTCCCCGTTCCGCCTAGTGACAGGACACTGATCATTGCTCCCTGTAATCGGGTGCGGTGATCAGTGTCGTGTCACACATAGTCCCTCCCCTCACAGTTAGAATCACTTCCTAGGACATACTTTACCCCTACAGTGCCACCTAGTGGTTAACCCCTTCACTGCCAGTCACATTTACACAGTAATCAATGCATTTTTAATTGCACTGATCGCTGTATAAATGTTAATGGTCCCAAAATCATGCCAAAAGTGTCCGATGTGACCGACATGACGTCGCAGTCACAATAAAAATCACTGATCGCTGCCATTACTAGTAAAATAAAAATATTAATAAAAATGACATAAAACCATCCCCTATTTTGTAGATGCTATAACTTTTCCGCAAACCAATTAATAAACGCTTATTGTGATTTTTATTACTACAAATATGTAGCCTAAGCTGAGGAAAAAAAAAAATTTCTATATTTTTTGGAGATATTTATTATAGCAAAAAGTAAAAAATAATGTGTTTTTTTCAAATTCTTTTTTTTTGTTTTGTTTAAAGCGCACAAATAAAAAGTGCAGAGGTGATCAAATACCACCAAAAGAAAGCTCTATTTGTGGGGGAAAAAAGGACATCAATTTTGTTTGGGAACCACGTCGCACGACCGCGCAATTGTCAGTTAAAGCTGCGTAGTGCCGAATCGCAAAAAAGTGCTCTGGTCTTTGGGCAGCCAAATGGTTCGGGGCTTAAGTGGTTAAAGTAGTGCAGTGCTGAATAGCAAGAATGCCCTGGCCATGAAAGGGGTAAAGCCTTCTGAAGGTAAAGTGGTTACAATTCTTTTACAAATCCAAAAGGCTTTACTCGTGATTTTTTTTATACCAAATCTAAACATGCAACACTACTAAAAAAAAACAAATCGGTATCAAATTTAAAATGATTTTTTATGTTTTTGTTTAACCACATATTTTATATACATAAGTTTACTTTTACTATATTGACTTCTGCTAACTGGAGATCTGGTCAGGATATCCACTAGTCCTCAGCCATTGCATACAATTTGTATAGCTCAAAAATTGGAACTATTCACCCCATAATGTCTGAATAATCTGTCTGAACTTTTATCAATTTGCCCCCCCCGCCCCCGGTAACCCCCACTCCTCAAATTCTGGTTTTCTGTGTGTCCCCTCTACTCACCTGCACTCAATGGGAGACGGCCTACTCCTACTATGACATAAAACTCTGGAATTCACTTATAAAAAAACATCCGAGAATCATCTTCTCTAAACTCATTCAAATCAAATCTAAAACCTTTTTTCTTTAGACAACTTTTCACGTAATTGTCCCTTTTTTTTTTCTCTGTATTAATTACCCTATGTATTTTCTTTGTTTTTTTTCTCTTGTCTTTAAAAAGTGCTTTGAAAAGCTACCTTTAAAAGTGCTATATAAAATAAAGTTTATTATTATTATAAATATGAAAATGGAAAATTGTTTGGATTTCAGTCATTTACATAACTTTACCTTCACGTATCTTACCTGAGCTCTTGGCATCCGTGTAATAATGAGGATAACATTTGCAGGTGTTTGGGTTCCAATACAAGGTATATGAAAGTGAGCGCCTGGAGACTTTCACAAGTCTTCAAGCAATAGCACAGCTGTTTAGAACAATTTTTTTCTCTTCGTAAACCACCCTTCCATTCATCTATCAATTTTAAATGTGAAGAATAAGAGAAGATTCTCCTGATGATGTCCTTGTCCTGAGTTTCATACAGACATAAAATGGCTTCAATAGAATGAGTTGACCAGGTGTTCCTCGTATGTGAGTCTTTCAAAAGCCAATCTCCCATAAACCATTCTTCCATTGCTTGCTTGGCTGGGACTGAAATGTTAATGCCTGTGCTCTTAGAAAAATTTTTGACCTCTTTTTCATTGAGCAGGCCGAACAAGAATCGCACAGCTAATGTTAAATGTGGGTGTTCTTTACACATTGTTGAGAGTGAATTTCCTTTACAGATTTCGGGGATAGAAGTTCCCTCTCTCAATCCAGTAGTCCCTTCTTCATTTCCAGAACCATCATCCAGCACATAATAGAGAGCAGCAAGGAACTCCTGTACACTCAGATGGATGAAGCTGTAGCAGGTTTGGGTGTCGATGTCCAGGTGAAAGAGGTTTTCATTCAGAAACACAGACTCAACCTCAGACAGAGAAAGTCCATGTCTATTTAGATCTTCCATCTCAAACAAGATTTTCCGATTCAAGATTCCCTCCTTAGCCAGAGCACACAGTTTCTTTAGGCAGGTGTTTGCTGGCTGCTCCCTACAATGGTGCTTTATTAGACCCTTCAGATACAGGAGATATACAGAGGTGGCTGTTTTAGACTGCAGTAACCCCGAGTCCGGTTTTATTTGGGGTTTCAATACAGTGCACACAATCCAACATACAATAGGGACAGTACACATGGTGTAGAGAATTTCATTGTCTTTTATAATGCTGAGAGCTTTGTCTGCATCATCTCCAGATTTAAAGAAGTTGTGTATATATTCCCTACAATTTTCCTCAGAAAATCCCAGGACTTCAACATCACGTGATTCATCAATAAATGAGTAAAGGTTCTCCAAGGCCAATGGCCTTGTGGTGATGATCAGAGAAGACTGTTTTAGAATCTGTTTTCTGAGCAATCTTTGGAGGAGTAAGTCTTTATGGGTTTCTTCAAAAATGTCATTAGAAACCTCAGATTTTTTCTCCAAAGTCCATCTCAATTCATCAAAACCATCAACTATGAAGAGAAGTTTTCTACCAGGATCCTTCAGAATAGACACCAGGTCATCTGAACACTGCAGTTTGCTGGTTCTGGATAAAAGTCCCACAAGGCTTATGGGTCCAGTGATGGTGTTGAGTTCTCTGCAGCTCAGATGAAATACAAATTCAAAATTGTCTTGGTAGAGATCCCCAGAGGCCCAGTCCAGCATAATCTTCCTGGAGGTCATAGTTTTTCCAATCCCAGCAGGTCCTTGTAACACCACAATTTTTGGGATGAAACCATCTTTATCTGGATCAAAGAGTGCCTGGATTGTGGTTGGAGAATATTTATCTGATTTCTTATCCAAGATCTGTAGATGTCCTTTGCCTGAATTAAACATCTCGTACATCTTTTCATCCATTATCTGGGGTCCCTTTATTAGTTTTAACTTGGTATAATTGTCCTTTAAGCTAACAGTCTCCCCTCTACGAGCGTTATATTCTTTCATCCGCTGGAAATCCTCTTTCATTGATTTTGTGTATTCCTTTCTCAACTCTGCATTAGAGGAAGAAAAATCTTTTCTTGATCATACATCACGGGACACAGGAGCTTCATTACATAGTGGGTTATATAGGCACCTCTGGTGATTGGACACTGGTTGACCCAATTAAAGAGAATTCCTCCCCTATATAACCCCTCCCATTAGGGAGGCACCTCAGTTTTTTCGCCAGTGTCTGGTCGATGGTCACGTAAAACTTAGCTCTATGCGGGTCCCGGCGAGGGCCGAAGGGCTACAACAAACCGGATCCATACCTCGGGCCGATAATTGACTCCCAAGATGGTATGGTACCCGGGCCTCGTCTGCCGAAGACACAAGGTTTTGCCTGTAAGTCCTCTCCATTGGAAGACTGGACTCTGGGACAACCAGACTTGGGGTACTGTTTACTCAGGGCGCCCGTAAGTTTCTGGCAGAGTTTTTTACAAGGCCCAGGTAGGAGGATCTTTTCGTAAGAACCCCAGATACGCCTGAAGGTTGGCTAACAATACCCGCCGTGATGGGTGAAGGCTGGAATTGGTCTGAAATCAGCAATTCCTGCGGCGGGGAACAGGTATGGGAAGTCATCCTATATATTTAATATATGAATGGATTTCTTCATTGTGAGTAGTCGTATGTCTTACCTGGTTTCCACCACTTGAGGGAGTAAGAGCAAGCCTGATGCATACTTACATGCCTTTCAAACAAACACGCTCAGTGAAATGCCTGGTTCTCCCAGCTATTCACGTTTCCTTGCAGTCCCTGCCACAATATAAATAAAAAAGGGGTCCCACGCAGATCAGGGGGTCCCAGGTCACTCCTTTTGGGTTCCCCTTCCCCCCTCCGGATCCCGCGGTCCTCGTGCACGTGCGCGGGCGCCGGGCGCGCTCCCGGCCTAATAGGGAAAGGGGGGGGTGTGGTTGCCAGCTGTGCACAATCAAGTGCTCCAGACTGCAATGCAGGCGCCAAGACGGCCGTTTTTAAAAGCCCAGAGCGTCAGGGGACTGTAAGGTGAGACACAGGAGCTGTGGGCTGTAAGCATCCGTGGGATTGGATCCAGGCGAACCTTAAGACACCTACTCAGCATCATATTGTGCAGTTAAGCTTATATTGATTTATTGTGAGACTTTAAGCACAACAAAGTGATTGCATTTTACACTAGTAACTCTGCTTTGTAGCTCAGTACTATGTCTCCTCGTAAGAGGGTTTCAGGGACAGGTAACAAAAGCACTGGCAGGTCACCGCCTGGGTCCAGGGGTTCCAAGAGTGCATGCAGATTACCATCCCCCTCTGCAAGAGTGGAGCCTGCATCTCAAGACGAGTCAGTGCCCCTTTCAGGCTTTGCAGCCTCTCCTAATGTCACAGCCACGGTCTATGTCACTGAGGACTCCCTTAGGGCTTCATTGGAGAGTTTTGAAGGGAGGATAATGAATTTTATTTCTGCTTCCCTAAAAGATAGCAAGAAAAGGGGTAGATCCCCTCCCTCTGCTGAAATCCCTCTCTCAGACAGCTGCTCTGAAAATGAGGAGAGATCCCTATCTTTGGAAAGGGATCATGAGCAGTCGGATCAGTCAGAGGATGAGGAGTCAGTCCCCTCCTCCCAGGCACTCAGAAAGCAGGTGCAGTATTACACTGAATTGGTGCGTACCACGTTCAGAATGCCAGCTGCTGAAGTCGCTACATCCTCTGTCTCTTCCCTGGGAGTCAGAAAAGCCCCAAAGACTGCTTGTTCCTTCCCAATTCATCCTTTAATGGCTGACTTGATGTATAAGGACTGGGGACATCCCGATAAACTGTTTACTCCTCCCAAGAGGTTTTCTATGTATTATCCCGTGGAGGAAAGTTTCACCAAGAAATGGGGGGCCCCATCTGTGGATGCGGCTATCTCTTGTGTGAATAAAAACCTAACTTGTCCTTTGGATAATGCGCAGGTATTTAAGGATCCAGCTGACAAAAGGCTGGAAACCTTGTTAAAAGCCTCCTTTTCCATGGCCGGCGCTGTGGTGCAACCGTGGGGTTGTGGGGTTGTGTCAGTTCCTTAAGGAACAGGTTAAACAGATGTTTGAACTCCTTCCTAATGAGGAAGTAGAGAAATATGCAGAGATGCCTCACATCTTATGTTTCATAATTGATGCGATTTTGGATTCTGTCCAACAAGCATCACGTTTGTCCCTCATGTTGGTACACATGCGTAGGGCTCTATGACTAAAGAATTGGGCTGCTGAGATGTCATGCAAGAAGCATTTGGCTGGGTTCCCATTTAAAGGGGAATGGTTGTTTGGAGAGGAATTAGATAAATTCGTCCAAAATATTTCGGGAGGTAAATCTACACTCCTTCCAGTCAAGAAGAGTAAACGTCCTTCATTCAGGCGTACTCTCTCTCCCGAAGCGTCAAGCTCTAAACAGTGGCGACGGCCTTCTCAGCCCTCCTCGGCTGGAAAGCCTCAGGGCCGAGCCCAGGGACAGAAAAAGACTTGGGGGCGGAAGCCTGCCAAGCAGACCTCCAAGACATCCTTGTGAAGGGGCGCCCCCGCTCGGCCGAGTGGGGGGAAGGCTCCTGCAGTTTGCAGGCGCCTGGCGGGAAGAGATTCAGGACAAATGGGTGATCTCTTCAGTATCTCTGGGCTACAAGCTAGAATTTCAGGAGATTCCACCTTCCCGTTTTCTAAGGTCAAGGATCCCCAGGGATCCGATAAAGCAGAAACCGCTATTTCTGGCCTTAGATCAATTACTATCCCAGGGTGTGATAGTAGAAGTGAGCCCGAAAGATCAGGGTTCAGGTTTCTATTCGAATCTCTTCACCGTTCCAAAACCAAACGGAAGTGTCAGACCTATCTTGGATCTGAGAGACTTAAACCGGTTTCTACACATCCAGACCTTCCGGATGCAGTCAATACGCACTGTGGTCTCCTCCCTGCAAGGAGGAGAATTCATGGCATCAATAGATATCAAAGACGCATATCTCCATGTGCCAATATTTCCCGCACACCAGAAGTTTCTGAGGTTCGCGGTAGAGCAGCGCCATTTTCAATTTGTGGCCCTGCCGTTCGGCCTAGCCACGGCCCCTCGAGTCTTCACGAAGATTCTAGACCCTCTCTTAGCAACCTTAAGAGTTCAGGGCATAGCCGTCATGGCTTACCTAGACGACTTGCTTCTCGTAGAGAGAACTGCAACATGCCTAAGTCACAGCGTCACCAAAACGCTAGAACATCTGGGCCGCCTAGGTTGGATTATAAACCTAGAAAAGTCGTCTTTACAACCGACCACCAGGTTGGATTACCTGGGTCTGATTATCGACACCGCTCAAGGCAGGGTGTTCCTTCCAAAGCCAAAGGCCTTGGCCATTGGAGATCTAGTGCGCCTGATTCTGGGCAGAAGATCTTCCTCCATTCGGTTGTACATGAGACTGTTGGGAAAGATGGTCGCCTCTTTCGAGGCCGTTCCATTCGCCCAGTTCCACTCAAGGCCCCTGCAAAGATGCATCCTTGCGATTTGGAACAGGAAGCCCCAATCCCTGGATCTTCCTATGCGTTTATCCCCTCGGGCACGCAAAAGTCTTGTCTGGTGGTTACAGACCAAAAATTTGCTGAAGGGCAAAACCTTTCTTCCCCTCTCATGGAAGATTGTCACCACGGATGCCAGCCTGACAGGCTGGGGAGCCGTGTTGCAGGAAACATGCTCGCAGGGAAAATGGTCTGCGACCGAAAGTCTGCTGCCCATAAATATCTTGGAGATTCGGGCAGTTTACATGGCACTCAGAGAGTGGTCTCACAGACTGCGAGGTTTCCCAGTTCGGATTCAGTCCGACAATGCCACCGCAGTGGCTTACATCAATCACCAGGGCGGTACCAGAAGTCTGGTGGCCCAAAAGGAGGTGAATCGCATACTTGTCTGGGCAGAAGAGCATGTTCCGTGCCTCTCTGCAGTCTTCATCCCAGGAGTGGAGAATTGGCAGGCAGATTATCTCAGCCGCCAGCAGTTGTGCCCAGGAGAATGGGCTCTGCACCCCGATGTGTTTCAAGACATACGTCACAAGTGGGGCACTCCAGACGTGGATTTGTTTGCGTCCAGATTCAACAGGAAACTGGACAACTTTGTGTCAAGGACAAGAGATGCACTTGCTCAGGGGTCAGATGCTCTGACAGTTCCCTGGGATCAGTACAATCTGATCTATGCCTTCCCCCCGAACCCGCTGTTATCGAGGTTCTTGGGAAGGGTCAAGAGGGAGACGAAGCCGGTCCTTCTAGTGGCCTCGGCTTGGCCCAGGCGATCATGGTTCGCAGAAATCATGAAGTTGGCAGTGGGCAGGTCATGGACCCTCCCTCTCCGGCCAGATCTGCTCTCACAGGGTCCAATTTACCACCCTGCTTTACGCAGTCTGAATTTGACGGTCTGGCTGCTGAGACCCACATTTTGAGAGGCCGTGGTCTTTCGGGGCCAGTCCTCTCCACTCTGGTCAATGCCAGAAAACCGGCCTCCAGGCGTATCTATTACAAGATCTGGAGGGCATATGTTTCCTGGTGTGAACCCAGGAGATGGCATCCTAGAAGGTATGTCATTAGCAGAATCTTGGCCTTTCTCCAATCAGGCCTTAAAATGAATTTGGCCATAAGCACCATCAAGGTGCAGATTTCGGCCCTATCGGTCTTTTTTCAAAGATCGCTTGCATCACATTCCCTAGTACGGGCTTTTATCCAGGGGGCTATGCGGATGAGACCGCCAGTCAAACCTCCGGTATGCCCTTGGGATCTGAATTTGGTTCTCTCGGCCTTAGAAGCCCAACCATTTGAACCTCTGCATCTGGCTTCTTTAACTCTCCTGACAAAGAAGCTGGTGTTCCTAGTAGCCATATCCACGGCTAGAAGGGTATCAGAATTGGCAGCTCTTTCCTGTAAAGAGCCCTATTTAATTATCCATAAGGACCGAGTGGTCATGCGTCCCAACGGGTCCTTTCTACCTAAGGTAGTTTCAGGTTTTCACCTGAATCAGGATGTAATCCTACCATCCTTTTTTCCAAACCCTCAGTCCACAGAGGAAGAATCCTTACACACTTTAGATGTGGTTAGAGCAATCAGTCTTTATCTTCAAGCAACTGCTCAGATAAGGAAAACTGACTGTTTATTTATTCTGCCAGAAGGCCCTAAAAGGGGTCAGGCAGCGTCAAAGTCCACTCTCTCGAGGTGGATCAGACAGGTTATTTCTCAGGCCTATGACTTAAAGGGGAAGATTCCTCCTTTTCAGGTGAAAGCGCACTCTACTAGGGCTGTAAGTGCTTCTTGGGCAGTGCATCACCAGGCCTCCCTGGCTCAGATCTGTAAGGCTGCGACTTGGTCATCAGTCCACACATTCACCAGATTCTATCAGGTGGATGTCAGAGGGCAGGAGGATATCGCCTTTGGGCGTAGTGTTCTGCAGGCTGCAGTTTAGGTCCTCAGGTCCCTGGTCTTGAATTATGATCTGTGTCTCCCTCCCCTCAACCTGAGCATTGCTATGGGACATCCCACTATGTAATGAAGCTCCTGTGTCCCGTGATGTATGATCAAGAAAATAGGATTTTTATATACAGCTTACCTGTAAAATCCTTTTCTTGAGAGTACATCACGGGACACAGGGCTCCCGCCCCTCTTGGGTTTTACGTGGTTTCTTATTGCTTTGCTACAAAACTGAGGTGCCTCCCTAATGGGAGGGGTTATATAGGGGAGGAATTCTCTTTAATTGGGTCAACCAGTGTCCAATCACCAGAGGTGCCTATATAACCCACTATGTAATGAAGCTCCTGTGTCCCGTGATGTACTCTCAAGAAAAGGATTTTACAGGTAAGCTGTATATAAAAATCCTATTTTATCACTCACGTGGACACGTGGACATGAAATTGAAAACATGAAACGTGGGTTTAGCCAACGTTAGCATATTAGGTGATTGAAATATAGACATAACATGTACAGTTTAAATGAAAAAAAAAAAGAATGTTATATATAATAATAATAATAATAATAATGGCGAAGAAATGTTGTATAAGCATTCAGTCTAAGTAAAACCAAACATGGCACCGCCAAACACTAAAATTCATATCAGTTTATATTATAATTGTACGTAATCATAAAAAAAAAAAAACCCTTAATGTGAGTCTCTATTATGAAAATGTTATGTGGTAGAATAATGGAAAATGGACATTCTACTGACCTTCTACTCTGTTGATGGTCGTGATTGTCTTCAGCGTAACTGCAAAAACAATTTTAGAAGATTACTGAACAAATAAATGGCTGCGTGTAGAAAAATGTCTTTGCTTAGGATCAGATCTCAGTTCTGGTAATTTCTCAGAACTTTCATGTACTTTTAGGTAATGGACCTTTTCATTTACTTTCAGAAATGTTCTTTGCATCCTAATCCTGTTGGTAATTATTAGTGAGCTTTATAAAAAATTTCTCATCAAATGGTCTCATCATACACACGGTCGGACAAAGTTGTCGAAAAATCCGATCTTTCAGAACGTGATGACGTAATTCCGTTACAATGGGACTACATTCAGGCTAGTAGCCAATAGCTTTGATGTAGGAATTTGATCTGAGCATGCGTGGCACTTTGTCCGATCGGAAATTCTCTACACATGAACGGAGTATGTCCTATTGGACCAGTTTGTCGGAAAATATTTCCAGCAAGTTTGAAAATTTGGTCCGACGGATATTCCAACGGAAAAAGTCCGATGCATACCACACACAGTCGGATTATCTGACAACACGGTCCGATAGGACACATTCCGACGGATTCTCCGACCGTGTGTACAAGGGCTTAGGGGGGCTGGGAGGGGCTGCTACACACACAGAAGTGTTTTTATCTTAATGCATAGAATCCACTTTCTGCCTTTACAATCACTGTAACCGTTTCATGCCGACCTAACACAAATATGTCCTATTAAACTGGGCTTTTATATGTGGGGCCACATATTTGCGTATCTCCCAGCACACAGACCAGGGTCTCACTGTGAGGCCTGTACTCGAGACCAAGAACTCCTGATTCCGGGTCACCTGATCCCCGTGGTAGCCTCTCATTGGCTATCACAGTGATCAGTCACTGTGAAGCTCGTCTATGTGTTTTCTCTCTCTGTGAACGGAGGTGAGAGATACATTGTATCTCTCCCTCTCCTTGCGGAGAAGAAAAAAAGTGTGTGTAAAAAAATAAAATAAAATAATAAAAAAATTAAATACAAAAGAAACCTAGATCAAGGTTTGATCTAGATCAGTGTTTGGGTCAAGGTCAAGGTCAGGGACAAAGGTCAGGGTCAGTATTTTTTTGGACAGAATTTGTTTTTTTTAAATTAGTATCAGTGTCAACAAATATAAATGTGTGAAGTGCTAACCCTATATATATAATAATTGCTTCTAATAAACACAGACCAGTGGAAGTATATAAGGCAGGGGTGCTCAACCACGACCTTAAAACAGGGAAGTGCTTGCCTGCGGTCAGCAAACCGTATGATCATGATCTGGGCTTGCCGACCCACAATCCCACAGCCTCAAGCCTCCTCTGTAGGGCCGACTCCTGTCGGCTTGTTTATTCCAGTTTATGTGGGAACACATATAGGTGTTTAGCAACAAGACCTAATGCACAAATTATATATTTTCGATTTGGTATTTAAGCACACATAGTAGCGGAGATGATTACACACGTTCAAGTATCAGCACCAGTCAGTGTGTGTGTTTTAGGTAGGATAAAAAAAATGAAAAATAGACACTATTGTTTTTGGGCTGTAGTACAGGTACATACAACACCTAACATATACATACACTATGTTGCCAAAAGTATTGGTATGCCTGCTTTTACACGCACATGAACTTTAATGGCATCCCAGTCTTATGCCCCATACACACATCAGACATTCCGACAACAAAACCATGGAATTTTGTACGAAGGTTGTTGGCTCCAACTTGTCTTGCATACAGAAAGTCACACAAACGTTGGTCAACAATAACGAACGTAGTGACTTACAAGACGTATGGCGAGCCGATAAAAAGGAAGTTCTATAGTCATGTGATATCTCCATTAAGAAAGCTAGTTTTACAAGCTTCTGGCTCATACTTGATTTCGAACATGCGTGAACTTTTGTGCGACGGACTTGTGTACACACGATCGGAAAGTCCGACAACAAAGTTTTGTTGGCGGAAAATTTGAGAACCTGCTAGCCAACATTTGTTGGCGGAAAGTCCGACAACAAATGTTCGATGGAGCATACACACGGTCTGACTTTCTGACAACAAGCTCACATCCAACATTTCCTGTCGTAAAATCCAATTGTGTATACGTGGCATTAGTCCATAGGATTCAATATTTAGTTGGCCCACCTTTTTCAGCTATAACAGCTTCAACTCTCCAATTCTGGGAAGGCTGTCCACAAGGTTTAGGAGTGTGTCTATGGGAATGTTTGACCATTCTTCCAAGTGAGGTCAGGCGCTGATGTTGGACAAGAAGGCCTGGTTCGCAATCTTGGCTTGAATTCATCCCAAAGGTGTTCTACCGGGTTGAGGTTAGGACTGGTCCAAATCATTTGATGGAGTGGGGGATTATGGTGTGGGATTGTATTTCAGGGGTTGGGCTTGGCCCCTTAGTTCCACTTAAGGGAACTCTTAAGGTGTCAGCATATCAAGACATTTTGGACAATTTCATGCTCCCAATTTTGTGGGAACAGTTTGAGGATGGTCACTTCCTGTTCCAACATGACTGTGCAACAGTGCACAAAGCAAGGTCTGGGGTGGAGGAATTTGTCCTGACCTCAACCCGATAGAACACCTTTGGGATGAATTCGAGAGGAGATTGCGAGCCAGGCCTTCACATCCACATCAACGCCTGATCTCAAAAATGCGTTTCTGGAAGAATGGTAGAACATAACCATAGACACACTCCTAAACCTTGTGGACAGCCTTCCCAGGAGAGGTGAAGCTGTTATATCTGCAAAGGGAGGGCCAACACAATACTGAACCCTACGGACTAAGATGGGGATGCCATTAAAGTTCATGTTCATGTGCGTGTTAAGGCAGGTGTCCAAATACTTTTGGCGATATAGTGTATGTGGTATCGCTGCCATTGTCAGAAGAGCAGAAGAATTTAATTTGGGTTGTTCTTTGGTGGTAGGTTATGGTAGTAAGAAATATACACCTACATTTAAAAAAATTATTTTTTCAAATATTTTTGGCCAGTTTTCGTTTGATAATTAAAAAAATAAAAAAATTAAATTAGGAGATATCCATTACCATTTAACACCAAATGAAAGTCCAATTTGTCCTTAAAAAATGTGGTATAATCCAAATGGATACACAAAGTAGTTGTGATGATATGTACGGTTTTGCTAAAGTTGCAAAATTGTGCTTAGGCATTAAGATTTGTTTTACTGTTAAGGGTAAAACCAAAGGGTTTTACGGGAACTTACCAATTGCTGTTCTCCTTTTTTGGAGGTCATTTGCGGGTCCCATCAGACCAATAAGGGTTAAGACTTCACACATGACATCCAGAGCTCCCTCCCCTCTATGTGTGTCTATCAGGACGTCCTTTGTGGTGACACAGTCTGCATTTTCCAGTTTTCCTCTGGGAATGGGAGGTTTATCTCCGTAAGAGAAATCAGACAATTTATTCTTAAATTTCTTGAAGTCACTTCCTTTCAGGTCTTCAAGAGAATATATGATGAGATCCCCAGGGGTTTGCCAATTCATCCCTCCTGTAGGAACAAAACCCAACCACAAAAAACATTCAGAACAACTTCGGGTCAAGAAAAACACTAGCATAGGTCTATGCTGAAATTAAATTTTCAATAAAGAACGTATGGAAGGGGAACAAAACTAGAGTCTGATAAATCCAAACAAATAAATACCAAGATATTAGATAATAAAATATTGACCTGTACATTATTAAGAAATTCTTTCATATCAGGCAGATAAAGCTAGACTATAATCACAAAAATGTACTGTGGTACCATACTTCCATACCATAATAATATTCTTTATTATTGTTACTTTAACCAGTTGCCATCCACCTATTGTATATATACTGCATGCAGGTGGCATGAGCAGGCTGGATCTTCTACCTGTATGTCATCGCGCCTGCTCCAGGTTAGGAGTGCACAGCGCGTGATCGACACTTTCACTTAACGGTAACTGGTAACCGGGTATCATGTGATCACTATGGATTGGTCACAGCTATCACATGATAACAGTGGAAACAACCTGTCATGAATGGCTTTCCATTCATGAATAGCTTGCTTACTGTTGTGATATTTGATTGGCTCACAGCAATCACATGGTACCTGGCTACCTGTACAATGTGAATGGCTGTAGTCAACAACAGATCACAAACATAAGCAAGCTGTTCAATGAATGGTTAACCCAGTCATGACAGCTAAAGCTATTGCTTATACAGTGAAGTGTAAAAAAATCCCTGATCCACCCAGAGTAGAGAAAAAAATCCCTGATCACCAGCCACCCAAATATATATACCAAAATTATTTATTTATGTGTGCTGCGGTTTGCAAGTGGTTTACTGAGATTATGGCTGAAGATATCAGCTATAACCCGGTACTGTTTTCTTCAGCCGGCAGATGACATCTCATGAAAGTGTTCTGAGAGGCTCAATGCTTTCTGAAGCGGCAGGAGGGGGACCGCTCGCCAATGTTTTTCAGGCTTCCTTTTTCCGACGTTTCACCCCAGAAACGATCCAATGGTGTGGCCGGCCATAGGCGATCAAAGAGTAGATACTCTTTGATGGACTTTCATGGCCTTGGAGGACCGGAGCGACCTCATAAGGCCACTTCCAACTACAGTTTTACTGCTACTGGGCGGCTTCTCTGCGGTGGATCACACATATATATTAGGGCTGTTACTGATTAAAATGTTTGCATTCCATTATTTTTTATCGATTAATCGACAAATTTCGATGAATTATAAAGCACATACAGATCCAACTACTTTTAGCTGATCTCCTTGCATTGCAACTCTGCATTAGTCAGTGGTAAATGTGGTATACACTACAATCACCCGACACTAGTTAGTTTCCACAATCCATGACTTAACTTCACAGGGCACACAAATACGTTTTAAATTCAAACTGTAGCACTGATGCAAGTCATTTTTTTCCCACATTAGCGTGACAATCCCTCCATCTCGGGTCTAACTAATCACTCTCACCTTATGGCATGGACCCCTGTGCAAACAGGTGGTCATGCAAGCGGGTATCAAAAGGGTTAACACGGACAATAAACTTCTCTCACGTCTCCTTAGATCTCAGCAAGGACGCCAGGTCATGGGTAGAAAGAAAAGATCTAAGTGCTCACCGCTTAAGTATAAGATTTAATTTTTGTGTTCAAACACAATCTACTCACATAAAGATGATAAAAAAAACTGCATGTAAAGCCGACAATCGTGTTAGTTACGTAGTGCAGCAGCGGGTGACGTCAGGCGTAGCTCCTCCCCCTGCACGTGTTACGTTCAATCAGAACTTCAACGTCACTAGACTCCTCCCCCCTTCCCTTTGTTAGCAGATGGAGGCACTTGGGGAAGAGGGGAGGAGTCCGTATCTCCGATGGAACTCCCTGAAGATCCGGAAGCCGGCGAAGAGGTGAGTACCGATCAAAAGAATTTTGATCGATCAAAAAAATTAATCGAGCAATTAATTTTTAATTTCCACAGCCCTAATATATATATATATATATATATATTGTAATGTTGGGGTGATTAAGCACAATTGGTAGATGCACGTTTTAGTCTACATCAGGCAGGCGTTTTATGGTTAAGGGCCTGGTAGCCCACGTTTATTATAAGAAAACAAAAATATTTAGTTCATCCAGTAATCCCACGCAGGGGTTTAAATTCATTCAGCACACAAATGAACATACCAAGCCACCTGGCTCTCAATTGTCAACAGTTCCTCTGCTTGCTCCCAACAGATTTGTCAACTCTTTCCAGCCCCCTGGACTCACCGACTTCCTTAGTCTTCCTGACTCTCAAGGTTGTCAGCCTTTCCCAGTCCCTTACACGGACTACAGTCTCCCACAGGGCAAACCACTCTTCAGCCAGCAGCAAGCTGTTCACACTCCTCCACCTTCCACACCAACAGCCCTTCATTTATATGGCTTATATGCAGCTGGGCACACACCCTGCTCGTTAACATCAAGACCCAGACACAGGGCTGGAGATATGCAAACTCTGTGTCTGCGTCTCGTTTTCCTCCAATTTCATAGGGACAGAGCCTCGCTCTGTCACATATCCCCCCCCTTTGTTTCGATCCGGAGGGAGGAACACCAGCACCCATCATGATGGTTGGGACACCTCTGTGCTGGCTGTCAGCCACGTAGGCCCAACCTTTTTTCCGGGTGCGCTTCCAGGAACATTCCCCCCTGGATCTTAACAGGTTCCTATATTTTCCTATACTCAGCCTTCCTCTTCTTTTGGGGTCCCTGGGCTTATTCACTTTTCTTGGGGGAACTCTGCCTTCCTTGAGCCCTCCTTTCACCTTACAAATACCCATTTTACCCTTCACCATCGGTATTTCAGGTTTAAAACAGTTTCTCTTGGTACCCACTGCAACCAAATCATTGTTTACAGAACGAACTCTTAACAGATCACAGCTTTCCAATTCAGTGTTTGTTAGAAGAAGACCTGAGGAGGGACTACATCCGACGGGACCATAGCACAGCTCCATCTCACCCGTTGTCCAACACTCCATGGGTACCTGTTCTAACAAACTACCCTGACCTAAGCATAAACCATTTTTTTCAGGTATACACATTACATTGTTATGGCAACCAATATTAACACTTTCTTCCACAGTGTCTCCAGGCACCTTAACTTGTACCTCTGGGCCAGTGACAGAAAGCATCTCTGCTACTGCTGAGTCCATTCTGGGCCCTTCCTTCTCATGAGGCCTAGCGGGTAAGGCAGTATCTGCGCCCTCTACTGACCACTGCTCCGCCGCACCTCGGACCACACCAGCAGAGATGTTTCTAGTCATCACATCAGACAGAGAGACCTCTGATATCTCAAGCAGTTCTCTCGCGTGCCTTCCATACCAATCAATAACTAGAAGTACGCTCACAGAGAATCTGGAGATCCTGTGCCAAATGGGTAACCATTGGTCCCACCAATTCCACTGTTGGTCAAGGTTTCCCAGCACTGCCTGTACCACTTGGCTCCACCCATTGGTGCTACGCAGCACCACCTGGTCCAACTGCGGTGGAGATACCCAAGTATACAGTAAGTTCATTTTTACCAACTCTAGCATTTCCAGTAAGGTTTCTGTCATCTCTAAACATCCCATGTCTAAACACCAGAACTTTCTAGGGTTTTCTACCCTGTCCAAGACATGGAGGGGCTCAGCGACTGCAGGTTGAGAGGGTGAGACATTTGAAGAGACCTCATCCTCCTTGGAGGTACCCATCATCACAGCTTGTTGCTCCCCTGGAGAGCTGTCAGACACATGTCTCAGACTTATCCCTTCTGCACCAGTGTTGGTGAGCCTCTGCAGGTCATTACAAGTCACACTATCACTTTGATACTCAATATCATTTAGCTGTGGGGCTGTGGACAACACATCTGCGATGCCAGTGCCCTGAACTGTTTCTTCAGAGGGGAGGGCATCAACCTTTGCAGGGACCAGGACGCCCTCAACCACCGGCGGCTCTGCGATCCCCCTGTCTGGCATAGCAGTTGTGTCCACACCCTTGTTACTTAAGCTAGCCCTATCCAGCATGGCTAGCAATTGTTTGGCCCAGCTGTCCCAGTCCATTGTGGTTCCACCATGGGTGTTCCACAGCGTTGCATCACCTGCTGTAGAAAGCCGCACAAAAACATGGGATTCATTAGCTTTAACTGCACATTCCTCACTTCTATATACATCATTTTGTAACACCACACTTTTATCAACGTTGCATTGGGGTGATGCTTCACCTAAAGCTTGGTGCAGCACACCATTCTGAACACCTTTTTCTGGTGGCACTACAGACACATCCAGCTTTGTACACTCAGCTTTTGCAGGCTGAATTAACCCCTTGCCCACTGGGCTACATGTAGGGTTGTGGGGCTGCGCCCACACGCTCTCACTGTGTGAATTAGTCCCCCCTTGTTCCACCAGCATAGCACCAGAGCCATCCTGGGCAGCCTCTGACTCCAACACATGGAGACCCCATGAGACTTCCATGGACAATCCTGTGCCTCTGCCTGTCATGGGAGATCTCCTACTCTCATCACTGGTAGTGAACACATTACCAACCTCACTCTCAGATATGACATTACAAGAAATACATGCTTCAATGTCATTACACTCATCACGTTTAGCAATAGTATCACTTTTGTTAGTACGATCATTAGCATTCTCATTACATGTAGACACAACTGCTGTTTTTGTGGTTTGTTTATGAGCCACCATAACCTCTGAGCGACTCTTCACAGCACCTGCTCTCTGTAAAGGGGCACTTTTGCCTATTTGGGCAGCTCCATAGCTGACCTGGGAAACTCTCTGCTCCAACACTGCAAGCTCCTTGGAAGTTTCCCTGGGCAACCCTGCAGCAGCTGTCACTAGGGAACATGGTACCAGCACTGTTTTGGTCACCCCTAGCTCAATTTTCCCAGCCATCTGCTGGATCATAGCAGGCATATGCAGAGTCCCCATGTCCTTTTCAGTCTTTAGCCCTGCGTCTAGTTGGGCTTTACGCTGCGCCTCCCCACTGCTCTGGGTAGCACAATGCAGAAAGTCTATGTCCATTTGTACTGCGGATCTCCCCACTGGACATACTCCCACTTCACTGGATTCAGCATCATAAACTGAAACAGTCTTACCAGTTCCTGCAGCTGATGTCATAGCCTTCACTTGAGTGCGTTGTCTCACTGGTGTGGTGTCTCCACAGGCTGACTCCCCCATGTGGCCAGGGAGCAAAACTGCAGCCTTTCTGGACCCACTGACGCCCCCTGTAGGTAACACAAGATCCTTGTTGCTAGGGGTAACTGCAGACTTGCGCTCCAAAGCTGGTTGGCTATACCTCATGCAGGATTCAGGCTGATATACTCTCCTTTCTGGACTGACCCCTTGGCCTAAGTGGCCATGACAGAAAACCTTACGTTTCTCTGGATTTCCAATTCCTAGGACTTCCGGCGACACTTCTCCCATCCTGGAGCATTGCTGGCGGCCCATGATACGATGGAACTCTCCTCTAAGAAGGATTTCCTCTTTAAACTTGCGATAGTCATCCTGGCCCCCATCCATCAAATGGTAAACCGACCGGAACTCTATCCGCAATAAGGTTTGCAGCAGTTTTGGCCACCGGTCCCTAGGCCATTTTCTCTTTACAGCAACTTTTTCAAATCTTACAAGGAAGTCTCCCACCTCCTCTGTAGGCAGCATGGGTTGCATATAGTCAGAGGCCAAGATCTCAGCCCCTTGCAGTGCACCCGACTCTTTGCGATTCCGCTTGAACCATTCATTCGCTGTCTCAGATGTCACTGGCCCCTTTTTACTGGTCCTACAAGGTGGAGACATCTTCTCAGACCATGCTGAGCTCACTTCTTGGCATCTCCTCCATGACTGGCTCTCACTCGTTGCCATTGGATACCGCTGATCACAATCATTAGTAGATGAGCTCCAGAATTCATCAACCTCCCATCCAGCTTGGTTATTCCACAAACATTCCTGTGACAAGGGGCAATGGGCAACAGCATGTCCCCACTCACTACAACGGATGCAGCGCAGAGGCCTCCTTGCGTCATGCTGTGGCACCTTTGGGCTCAGGCTGCCAGGAACAACATCCTCTTTAACTTGATTAAACATGAACTTCTTGCTTTTTGACTGCCTCATCCTTGCAATCACATGCACACAGCAGCTTGTAACAGTTCTCAGCAGAGAAAGGAAAAAAAAAAAATCTGATGTTTAATTCTTCCTTCACAGGTACACAACCTGCATGCAACACAGTCCATCAAATAAACGTATACGCAATGCTGTTCGCCTGGCTGCCACACACAGCTAGCAGTAGTTCCTGATGCGACTCACCATGGAGCAAGGACCTGGATTCCACCGTCTACATGCCCGCATTCGAACACCACTTGTAATGTTGGGGTGATTAAGCACAATTGGTAGATGCACGTTTTAGTCTACATCAGGCAGGCGTTTTATGGTTAAGGGCCTGGTAGCCCACGTTTATTATAAGAAAACAAAAATATTTAGTTCATCCAGTAATCCCACGCAGGGGTTTAAATTCATTCAGCACACAAATGAACATACCAAGCCACCTGGCTCTCAATTGTCAACAGTTCCTCTGCTTGCTCCCAACAGATTTGTCAACTCTTTCCAGCCCCCTGGACTCACCGACTTCCTTAGTCTTCCTGACTCTCAAGGTTGTCAGCCTTTCCCAGTCCCTTACACGGACTACAGTCTCCCACAGGGCAAACCACTCTTCAGCCAGCAGCAAGCTGTTCACACTCCTCCACCTTCCACACCAACAGCCCTTCATTTATATGGCTTATATGCAGCTGGGCACACACCCTGCTCGTTAACATCAAGACCCAGACACAGGGCTGGAGATATGCAAACTCTGTGTCTGCGTCTCGTTTTCCTCCAATTTCATAGGGACAGAGCCTCGCTCTGTCACAATATATATATATGTATATATATATATATATATATGTATATATATATATATATATATATATATATATGATCCGGCTCTTCCGGGTAGTGGGCGTGAATGCGTGCCACCAGCTCGCTCCTGCTGTGATTATACACAAGAGAAACTGATTGGCGGGTACCACGGACTCGATGTCTGCTGGCGCCAGCCAATTGTTCGGTATAGAGGCAGAATGGTTGCCTGTCAGTAGGAAAGGCATGGAGCCTGTGTCTCTGCAAAGGAACATGGATCTATGTCTTCCCCTAGTAAAAGCACCTCCCACAGTACACTAAAACACTGGCTTAACCCTTTGATTGCCCCTGATGTTTAACCCCTTCTCAGCCAGTGTCATTATTACAGTGACAGTGCATATTTTTTTAGTACTGATCACTGTATTGGTGTTACTGGTCCCCAAAAAGTACCAAAAGTGTCTGTTAGTGTCAGAATGTGTGCCGCAATATGGCAGTCCCGCTATAAGTCGCTGATCGCTGCCATTACTAGTAAAAAAAAAAAATATATCCCAGAGTTTGTAGTTTTGTAATTTTGCACAAACCAATCAATGTACGCTTATTGGGATTTTATTTTACCAAAAATATGTAGCAGAATACATTTTGGCTCAAATTGATGAAGTTGAAATTGATGAAATTGAAATCAGATTTTTAAAATTTATTGGATATGTTTTATAGCAGAAAGTAAAAATATAGTTATTTTTTTCAAAATTGACAGTCTTTTTTGTTTATAGCGCAAACCCCCCCCCCCCCCAAAAAACGGTGATCAAATACCACCAAAAGAAAGCTATTTGTGGTAAAAAAAGGACATACATTTTATTTGGGTACAGCGCCACACAGTCGCGCAATTTTCAGTTAAAGTAACGCAAAAAAAGGCCTGGCCATGAAGGAGGGTAAATCTTCCAATTTCCGGTTCAAGTGGTTAAAGCAAAAGATCAAAAAATGTTTTTAATCATTTATTTATTTTTAAATTGTTTGCTTTTAAAGGTAAAAAAGAGATTTGGGGTATTTTTGACCTCGGATCTCTCCATAAAGATAGGAATAAAAGTGATATAAATAAATTTTTTTTAAAGCGGAGGTCCACCTTAAAGTGGACCTTCCACTCATTGGAATCCTCCCCCCTCCGGCGCCACAATTGGCACCTTTCAGGGGGGAGGGGGGTGCAGGTACCTGTACAGTACAGGTATCTGCACCCACTTCCGGCATAGCTATCTGCGGAAAGGGGCGTAGATTACGCCCCTTTCCGAAAGTCCCCCGCTGCCTGCTGGGAAACACACGGATACCAGAGACAGCGGGGGCCATCCTTATTGTGCAGCGCGACTCGCGCATGCGCAGTAGGGAACTGGGAAATGAAGTTGAAATTAATTTTTCTAGCAAAAAATACATATTTAAAAACTTAAAAAAATAAATAAAAGTCTGCACTCTCCAAACTATTGTGAAATGAAGCTGCCTGCACTATGCAAAGCTATCACTATATAATATCTTATAACAGTAAATTATTTTAAGAACTATATCCTAGATAATACCATACATAAATAAATAAAAAAATCTAACCATAAAGGTTTTACGCAATTCATACAAAAATCATGCAAAAAAGTACTTTAAAGTCATTAATAAACCCGTGCTCCACTCCGTGTATCAAAGACTAATAAACTCTTCATAATTTACTCAATTACTAAAATAAATAAATAAAAAATGCATCAATGACAATGAATTCAAACATTTCGCACATTACACGAACTAAAATAGATAACATTTAGTAATGAAAAACAATATATTTTTAAAGGTGGACATTCTACTGACCTGTTAATTTGTTGCTGGTCGTGGTTGTCTTTAACTTGGCTGCAAAACACAATTTTTATAAGATTAGGTATACTAACCTTTTAATATAATTTTCAGAAAAGTTATCTGCATCCTTCTCATGCTAATAGGCAGAGTGGTAATAAGAACCTTCAGGGCCCCTGTGCAGGAAACCATGAAGGGCCCCCCAAACCCCCACCACTTCCATCTAAGTCCCAGGCTTCTACCTCTGGAAGGGCGGCCATGGACATCCTCCCAGAAGTCTGCCTCCCGTGTTCCCCCTGAGGCACGCATCCAGCACGATCTGTGACTTGCTGTGTCCTTAAGACACAGCTGATCACAGATCATGGTAAAGGACCAATGACAGTGGCCCTTTACCATGTGATCAGCTGATCACATGTTAATAGACTTGCCAGTTATCGGCAGTCCTTTCCTCCCATGTTGTGTCTGTGTGAAAAAAGGAGAGCAGTTAACCGGCAAGACAGTACAGTGGAACCACGGATTACGAGCATAAACTGTTCCAGGAGTATGCTCGTAATCCAAAGTATTTGCATATCAAAGCGAGTTTTCCCATTGAAGTCAATGGAAACTAAAATAATTTGTTCCGAATTGACTTCAATGGGATGCAATACCACATGCGGCCAGAGGCGGGGGGCGCCGGAGAGCCTTGGAAAAAAACGGCTAAAAAGACCCGAGCACACTTCGGCTGACCTCAGCAAACCTCAGAAAGATTCCATTCACGAACCTTTGCCCAGGTTTGCCGAGGTCAGCCGGACTTTCCTCGGGCCTTTGCGCGCATTTCCAAACGCCTACGATCGTTGCTGTTCTGAATTCTCATTGAATCCTGCTCATTTTGCAAGACAACACTCCCAAACCGAGGTAGGATTTTTATAAATGCAGTGCTCGTTTTGCGAATTGTTTGTTTTAACCGCGTTACTCGCAAACCGAGGTTCCACTGTACGTTGTTTACATTGATTATCAGTGCAGCCACATCAGTGACACCTATCAGTACTCATCAATGTTGCCTATCAGTGTCATCTATCAGTGCTCAATTCCGCCTATCAGTGCCGCCTATCAGTGCCACCTATTAGGGCTCATTAATGCCGCCTATCAGTGCCCATCAGTGCAGCCTCTCAATGCTGCCTATCGATGTTCATCAATATCCCCTATCAGTGCCACCTATCAGTGTCCATCAGTGCTGTCTACCAGTGAAGCCTATCAGTGCCTCCTATCAGTGCCCATCAGTGCCTCTTCACCGGGGCTCTGAGCGGAGAGCGTCTCTCTTATACAGCCCAGAGCCTGCAATGACAGTTCCCCCTCCCTTTCTTGCATGGATTGGAGAGGAGAGAGACAATCTGCTCCTTCTCCTCCCACCCCTCTCCTCGTGTGTGAGTGTAAATGATCAAATTCAGCTACTTAGCTTCACACTTCCCACGGTGCACACAGGAGGAGAGGGGCAGGAGGAGAAGAAGCAGATCATCTCTCTCTCTTCCCTCCTGTGTGCGAGGGAGACGGGAGGTAGAACGGTCAGCGGCAAGCAACCCCGCTGGGACCCCCCGACAGTGGCAATACGCCAGGGCCCGGTCGCAAATGCAGCCTTTGCGACTCTGGTAGTTCTGCCATTGCTGATAGGTAATGAGCTTGTAAAAACAATTGTTATGAAATTATTGTTATAGATGGGAACTCACCATTTTGTGTTCTCCTTTCTTGGAGGTCATTTGCAGGTCCCAGCAGACCGTTCAAAATAAGGACGGCAATGGTGACATCCAGAGCTCCCTCCTCTCCATATAGGTTTATCAGGAGGTCCTTTGTGGTGATACAATCTGCATTTTCTAGTTTTCCTCTGGGAATGGGAGGTTTATTTTCATAAGAGAAATCAGATAATTTATTTTTTAATTTCTTGAGGTCACTGCCTTTCAGGTCCTCAAGAGAATATATGATGAGATCCCCAGGGGTTTGCCAATCCATCTCTCCTGTAGAAACAATATCCACCACAGAAAACATTCAGGGCAACTTGGAGTCAAGAAATTCACTAGCATAGGTCCATACTGACCGCTAATTGTTTAAGAACATATGAAAGGGGGAACAACATTAGAGGTTTGCTATATATATCAAGATATTACATAATAAAATACTGACCTGTGTATCAACAAGGAATTCCAAATCCATATCCCTCTGTAAATGTCTCAAATAAAGATGTAGATGGTCAAACCCATACTTAAAAACCCCTCACTGGACCCATCCAATCCTAACAACCTACGCCCCATCTCCTTGCTCCCCTTCTTATCCAAACTACTTGAACGTCTGGTCTACAATCGACTGAGTGTCCACCTCGCTGATAATAGCCTTCTTGATCCCCTTCAGTCTGGATTTCGTCCTCAACACTCCACAGAAACTGCTCTCCTAAAACTAACAAACGATCTACTAACGGCCAAAACCAATCGACATTATTCTGTACTCCTCCTCCTGGACCTCTCTGCTGCCTTTGATAAGGTTGACCACCCCCTCCTCCTGAAAAAACTCCACACCTGTGGTCTCCGCGACTGTACTCTATGATGGTTCTCTTCCTACTTATCCAACCGCATCTTTAGCGTTTCTTACAACTCTACTTCCCCCTCTCCTCTTCCTTTCTCTGTTGGAGTCCCCCAAGGTTCTGTTCTTAGACCTCTCCTATTTTCAATCTATACCTCCTCCCTGGGTCAACTGATAGCCTCCCACGGCTTCCAATACCACCTCTATGCTGACGACACCCAACTCTATTTCTCTACCCCTCAGCTCACTCCCTCTGTCTCCTCACGTATCACTAATTTACTATCAGATATATTAGTCTGGATGTCACATCACTTCCTCAAACTCAATCTATCCAAAACCGAATTTGTAATTTTTCCTCCCCCATATGCCCCTTCCCCTGATCTCACTGTCAAAATCGATGGTACAACCATAAGCCCATCCCCTCATGCCAAGGTTCTAGGTGTAGTCCTGGACTCTGAACTCTCCTTCAAGCAACACATCCAATCACTGTCCAAATCCTGCCGCCTCAACCTCCGCAACATCTCGAAAATACGCCCCTTTCTAACCAATGACACAACAAAGCTCTTAATTCACTCACTGGTCATCTCCCGCCTCGACTACTGCAACTCCCTTCTCATTGGCTTACCTCTACATAGTCTATCACCGCTTCAATCCATCATGAATGCCGCTGCCAGACTCATCCACCTTACCAATCGCTCTGTGTCTGCTACTCCTCTCTGTCAATCCCTCCACTGGCTTCCGCTCAGCCAAATAATTAAATTTAAAATACTAACAACTACATACAAAGCCATCCACAACTCTGCCCCCAGCTACATCACTAGCTTAGTCTCTAAATACCAACCTACTCGTTCTCTTCGTTCCTCTCAAGACCTCCTGCTCTCTAGCTCCCTCATCACCTCCTCCCATACTCGCCTCCAGGACTTTTCCAAAGCCTCTCCAATCCTATGGAATGCCCTACCCCAATCTGTCCGCCTATCTCCTACTTTATTAGCTTTTAGACGATCCCTGAAAACACTTCTCTTCAGAGAAGCCTACCCCACCCACACCTAACTGTATTTTCATTTTTTCCATCAGCTCATCCCCCACAGTTATTACCTTTTTGTTTCAACTTGACCCTCTCTTCTAGATTGTAAGCTCTAACGAGCAGGGCCCTCTGATCCCTCCTGTATTGATTTGTATTGTAAGTGTACTGTCTGCCCTCATATTGTAAAGCGCTGCGCAAACTGTTGGCGCTATATAAATCCTGAATAATAATAATAATAGATGGTGTAGGACAGCATTTTTCAACCAGGGTGCCAAGGCACCATGGGGTGCCTTAAGGTTTTTTCCAGTTGGATACATGGTTCTAAATTTAGTCTGTACCTGATCTACAAACCAGAGGCTCTAGATGGACAGTTGGATAAATGGCTCTATGTTTAGGATGTATCTGGTCTATAAACCAGAGGCTCTGGATCTACAGTTGGATAAATGGCTCCATATTTAGGATGTATCTGGTCTATAAACCAGAGGCCTTGGATGGACAGTTGGATAAATGGTTTTTTATTTAGGATGTATCTGGTAACCTTAGTGAACAAACAGCATCATGAAGGCCAAGGAACACACCAGACAGGTAAGGGATAAAGTTGTAGAGAAGTTAAAAGCAGGGTTAGGGTATACAAAAATATCCCAAGCTTTGAACATCTGTTCAATCCATCATCCAAATATGGAAAGATTATAGCACAACTGCAAACCTACCAAAACATGGCCGCCCACGTAAACTGACAGGCCGGGCAAGGAATGCATTAATTAGAGAAGCAGCCAAGAGGCCCATGGTAACTGTGGAGGAGCTGCAGAGATCCACAGCTCAGGTGGGAGAATCTGTCCACAGGACAACTATTAGTCGTGCTCTCCACAAATCTGGCCTTGATGGAAGAGTGGCTAGAAGAAAGTCATTGTTGAAAGAAAGCCATATGAAGTCCCATTTGCATTTTGCGGCAAGAAGAAACACATTGTTGAAAGAAAGCCATAAGAAGTCCCATTTGCATTTTGTAAGAAGCCACGTGGGGGACACAGCAAACGTGTGGAAGAAGGTCTTTTGGTCAGATGAGACCAAAATTGAACTTTTTGTCCTATAAGCATAACGCTATGTGTGGCAGAAAACTAACACTGCACATCACCCTGAACACACCATCCCCACCATGAAACATGGTGGTGGCAGCATCATGTTGTGGGGAGGCTGGTCAGCGTTGATGAGAATATAGATGGAGCCAAATACAGGGTAATCTTAGAAGGAAACCTACTATGCCGTGTACACACGAGCGGAATGTCCGACAGAAAAAGTCAGACGGGAGATTTTCATCTTATATTCCGATCGTGTGTATGCCCCATCAGACTTTTTACATCGAAAATTCTGAGGATCTAGAAAGAGAACTTTTTTCTGACAGAACGAATTCCTATCGGGAAAACTGCTCGTCTGTATGCTCTTCCGACGTAACAAAAACGACGCATGCTCTGAAGCAAGTACGAGACGGAAGTTATTGGCTACTGGCTATTGAACTTCCTTTTTCTAGTCTTGTTGTACGTGCTGTATGTCACCGTGTTCTTGACGGTTGGACTTTGGTGTGATCGTGTGCAGTGATTTAAGTAACTCAGTTAAAATAAACAGAGTTATTTAAAGCAGTTACTATAGAGGGTAACGAGTAATCTAACTGATTACTTTTCCCCTTATGGTAACTCAGTTCCCATTACTTGGGCGGTGTTACTGCAATTACATCTACCGCCCGGGAGGCCTGCCATGGCCGCACTGCCTGGCCATTCATTCCGCCGCGGGGGAGGGGGGCTTTTGCCTGCTGAGCTGAGAAGAAGCTGAGACTCAGAGAGACTGTCTGGACCGCCCTGCCTATTCAGAGAGAGAGAATGTAGGGAGGCGGGGCGGACACTGAAAAATGAAGTCAGCTGACCAGCTGACACCAATCGAGTGAAGGGAAGGTTCTCTCTCTCTCCCCATGAGGAATGGCATCCCTGGAGACATTAAAGTAAGTGACTGTCTGACGATTCGAATTGCAGTGCAATCGATCTATCCCAAGTCCTCCACCATCTCCGCTTCTTACTGATCCCATCCCTACACACTCACCATCACTTCTAAAACAGAGGTGATGGGGGAGATACGGTAGGGATGAGATTGGTGGTGGGGGATGGGATCAGTAAGAGGCAGAGGTGGTGGTGGGAGAGGATGGCACCACCACTGCTGCCACCCTCCCAAGTACCACCGCTGCCTGCCACCCCCCAAGTACACCACCGCTGCCATCCCCCCAAGTACTGTACACCACCACCACTGCCACCCCCAATACACCACCACCACTGCCACCCCCCAAGTACCACCTCTGCCACCCCTCAAGTACCACCTCTGCCACCCCTCAAGTACCACCGCTGCCACCTCCTCAAGTACCACCGCTGCCACCCCTGTCACAGTTACTTTGCTGGGTAACTAATTACTTTTCCAATGTAGTAACCGAGTTACTAACACAATTACTTTTTGGGAGAAGTAATTTGTAACTTAATGAATTACTTTTTTAAAGTAAGATGACCAACACTGATCATGTGTATGCAAGACAGTTTCAGCGGAATTCCATTGTTTATTCCGTCGGGAAAACCGGTCGTGTGTACATGGCATTAGAGTCTGCAAAAGACTTGAGACTGAGGCAAAGCGTTACCTTCCAGCAGGACAACGAATAAAGATAAAGATACAGCCAGAGCTACAATGGAATGGTTTATATCAAAGCATATTCATGTGTTAGAATGGCCCAGTCAAAGTCGCGACCTAAATCCAATTGAGAATCTGTGGCAAGACTTAAAAATTGCTGTTCACAGACGCTCTCCATCCAATCTGACAGAGCTTGAGCTATTTCTCAAAGAAGAACGGGTAAAGATGTCACTCTCTAGATGTGCAAAGCTGATAGAGACATCCCCAAAAAAACTTGCAGTTGTAATGGCAGCGAAAGGCAGTTCTACAAAGTATTGACTCTGATCTATAAACCTGAGGCTCTTGATGGACAGTTGGATAAATGGCTCTATAATTAGGATGTGTCCAGTCTACAAACCAGAGAAATTCAAATTTTTCACCTTTTTAGTAAATTGAGAGTTACATTTAGACCTTATATACCAGGGGTAAGCGCCTAATGTGATTGAGGCCTTGCTTTCTGTCCACTCACATAGCTGATTACTCGTCCTGTTACACCCGTCCTGTTAGCTTCCCTTATGTTTGGAGATGAAAGATGGGAGAACACACTGGAGAAATCTGTTGCAAAAACAGGCATACCTTGTGAGGAGGAGGCCGCCATGACACCAGGGCAAGAGATGACTAGAGATTACATCACCTAGGAGGAACACATATCAGTTTGGCAACAGTGGCAATACACTTAACCACAATGAAATTCATGGAATCTAGGTGGAATTCAACCTTTGCCTAACATGCCCAATGTATGGCTTCCTTTCTGGGGTTTGTGTCCATTTGGGGTCATATACAATTTAGACAGATTGGAATTTGATGGGCACAACCCATATGGACTATGGGTAAAGCATTTTCTTTCAGACATTTGCCAGGTCACTTTATACAGGTCAGGTAATGCAATTAAGAACATGATGAGGATTTTGCTGAAACTACGGTCTTTGAAGGTGTGAGCACATAATACTTTTTTGGACTTAAGGGATAACTATGGTCAAATTCTAGAAAACGAAAAAAAAAATATATACTCACAACTAGATACACTAGGTGGGACTGTGTTTGATAGAATAAAGGTTTAATCATTATACATATGTATACATTATAATTGAATCATTATACCGTATATACTCGAGTATAAGCCGAGATTTTCAGCCTCTTTTTTGAGGCTGAAAGTGCCCCCTCGGCTTATACTCGAGTCGCCGCTGTCTGACTGCTCGATCAGCGTATCGAGCAGACAGACGGCGGACATTAATTTTCAAAAGCCGCGCCTCCTTCTCCGCCTCCGCCTGTGATAGGCGGAACACTGAATTTCCCAGCAGTCAGTGTTCCGCCTATCACGGACATCCGCTCATTCTCATACTACGGACGAGTATGAGAGGATGTCTGTGATAGGCGGAACACAGGCTGCTGGGAAATTGAGTGTTCCGCCTATCACAGGCGGAGGCGGAATTTTGAATTGTAGAATGGCCGCCGAGAAGAGCGGCGATCCATCGGCACGGGACGGAGGAGACACGGGACGGAGGAGGCACGGCACGGGGGAGGCACGGCACGGGACGGAGGAGGCACGGCACGGGACGGAGGAGGCACGGCACGGGACGGAGGAGGCTCGGGACGACGGCGGCTCGGGACGGAGGCTTGGGACACAGGTAGGCTGGACACACACACAAGGCTGCACGGACACACACACACACACACACACACACACACACACACACACACACACACACACACACACACACACACACACACACAGGGATGGATGGATGGATGGATGGATACACACACACACACACACACACACACACAGGGATGGATGGATGGATGGATGGATACACACACACACACACACACACACACAGGGATGGATGGATGGATGGATGGATACACACACACACACACACACACAGGGATGGATGGATGGATGGACACACACACAGGGATGGATGGACGGACACACACACAGGGATGGACGGACACACAGGGATGGACAGCCATGTCTCACCCTCGGCTTATACACGAGTCAATAAGTTTTCCAGTTTTTTGGGGGTAAATTGGGGGCCTCGGCTTATACTCGGGTCGGCCTATACTCGAGTATATACGGTAATAGGATTTTTATATACAGCTTACCTGTAAAATCCTTTTCTTGAGAGTACATCACGGGACACAGGAGCTTCATTACATAGTGGGTTATATAGGCACCTCTGGTGATTGGACACTGGTTGACCCAATTAAAGAGAATTCCTCCCCTATATAACCCCTCCCATTAGGGAGGCACCTCAGTTTTGTAGCAAAGCAATAAGAAACCACGTAAAACCCAAGAGGGGCGGGAGCCCTGTGTCCCGTGATGTACTCTCAAGAAAAGGATTTTACAGGTAAGCTGTATATAAAAATCCTATTTTCTTGATCATACATCACGGGACACAGGAGCTTCATTACATAGTGGGATGTCCCATAGCAATGCTCAGGTTGAGGGGAGGGAGACACAGATCATAATTGAAGACCGCCAGGGACCTGAGGACCTAAACTGCAGCCTGCAGAACACTACGCCCAAAGGCGATATCCTCCTGCCCTCTAACATCCACCTGATAGAATCTGGTGAATGTGTGGACTGATGACCAAGTCGCAGCCTTACAGATCTGAGCCAGGGAGGCCTGGTGATGCACTGCCCAAGAAGCACTTACAGCCCTAGTAGAGTGCGCTTTCACCTGAAAAGGAGGAATCTTCCCCTTTAAGTCATAGGCCTGAGAAATAACTTGTCTGATCCACCTCGAGAGAGTGGACTTTGACGCTGCCTGACCCCTCTTAGGGCCTTCTGGCAGAATAAACAAACAGTCAGTTTTCCTTATCTGAGCAGTTGCCTGAAGATAAAGACTGATTGCTCTAACCACATCTAAAGTGTGTAAGGATTCTTCCTCTGTGGACTGAGGGTTTGGAAAAAAGGATGGTAGGATTACATCCTGATTCAGGTGAAAACCTGAAACTACCTTAGGTAGAAAGGACCTGTTGGGACGCATGACCACTCGGTCCTTATGGATAATTAAATAGGGCTCTTTACAGGAAAGAGCTGCCAATTCTGATACCCTTCTAGCCGTGGATATGGCTACTAGGAACACCAGCTTCTTTGTCAGGAGAGTTAAAGAAGCCAGATGCAGAGGTTCAAATGGTTGGGCTTCTAAGGCCGAGAGAACCAAATTCAGATCCCAAGGGCATACCGGAGGTTTGACTGGCGGTCTCATCCGCATAGCCCCCTGGATAAAAGCCCGTACTAGGGAATGTGATGCAAGCGATCTTTGAAAAAAGACCGATAGGGCCGAAATCTGCACCTTGATGGTGCTTATGGCCAAATTAATTTCAAGGCCTGATTGGAGAAAGGCCAAGATTCTGCTAATGACATACCTTCTAGGATGCCATCTCCTGGGTTCACACCAGGAAACATATGCCCTCCAGATCTTGTAATAGATACACCTGGAGGCCGGTTTTCTGGCATTGACCAGAGTGGAGAGGACTGGCCCCGAAAGACCACGGCCTCTCAAAATGTAGGTCTCAGCAGCCAGACCGTCAAATTCAGACTGCGTAAAGCAGGGTGGTAAATTGGGCCCTGTGAGAGCAGATCTGGCCGGAGAGGGAGGGTCCATGACCTGCCCACTGCCAACTTCATGATTTCTGCGAACCATGCTCGCCTGGGCCAAGCCGAGGCCACTAGAAGGACCGGCTTCGTCTCCCTCTTGACCCTTCCCAAGAACCTCGATAATAGCGGGTTCGGGGGGAAGGCATAGATCAGATTGTACTGATCCCAGGGAACTGTCAGAGCATCCGACCCCTGAGCAAGTGCATCTCTTGTCCTTGACACAAAGTTGTCCAGTTTCCTGTTGAATCTGGACGCAAACAAATCCACGTCTGGAGTGCCCCACTTGTGACATATGTCTTGAAACACATCGGGGTGCAGAGCCCATTCTCCTGGGCACAACTGCTGGCGGCTGAGATAATCTGCCTGCCAATTCTCCACTCCTGGGATGAAGACTGCAGAGAGGCATGGAACATGCTCTTCTGCCCAGACAAGTATGCGATTCACCTCCTTTTGGGCCACCAGACTTCTGGTACCGCCCTGGTGATTGATGTAAGCCACTGCGGTGGCATTGTCGGACTGAATCCGAACTGGGAAACCTCGCAGTCTGTGAGACCACTCTCTGAGTGCCATGTAAACTGCCCGAATCTCCAAGATATTTATGGGCAGCAGACTTTCGGTCGCAGACCATTTTCCCTGCGAGCATGTTTCCTGCAACACGGCTCCCCAGCCCGTCAGGCTGGCATCCGTGGTGACAATCTTCCATGAGAGGGGAAGAAAGGTTTTGCCCTTCAGCAAATTTTTGGTCTGTAACCACCAGACAAGACTTTTGCGTGCCCGAGGGGATAAACGCATAGGAAGATCCAGGGATTGGGGCTTCCTGTTCCACATCGCAAGGGTGCATCTTTGCAGGGGCCTTGAGTGGAACTGGGCGAATGGAACGGCCTCGAAAGAGGCGACCATCTTTCCCAACAGTCTCATGTACAACCGAATGGAGGAAGATCTTCTGCCCAGAATCAGGTGCACTAGATCTCCAAGGGCCAAGGCCTTTGGCTTTGGAAGGAACACCCTGCCTTGAGCGGTGTCGATAATCAGACCCAGGTAATTCAACCTGGTGGTCGGTTGTAAAGACGACTTTTCTAGGTTTATAATCCAACCTAGGCGGCCCAGATGTTCTAGCGTTTTGGTGACGCTGCGACTTAGGCATGTTGCAGTTCTCTCTACGAGAAGCAAGTTGTCTAGGTAAGCCATGACGGCTATGCCCTGAACTCTTAAGATTGCTAAGAGAGGGTCTAGAATCTTCGTGAAGACTCGGGGGGCCGTGGCTAGGCCGAACGGCAGGGCCACAAATTGAAAATGGCGCTGCTCTACCGCAAACCTCAGAAACTTCTGGTGTGCGGGAAATATTGGCACATGGAGATATGCGTCTTTGATATCTATTGATGCCATGAATTCTCCTCCTTGCAGGGAGGAGACCACAGTGCGTATTGACTGCATCCGGAAGGTCTGGATGTGTAGAAACCGGTTTAAGTCTCTCAGATCCAAGATAGGTCTGACACTTCCGTTTGGTTTTGGAACGGTGAAGAGATTCGAATAGAAACCTGAACCCTGATCTTTCGGGCTCACTTCTACTATCACACCCTGGGATAGTAATTGATCTAAGGCCAGAAATAGCGGTTTCTGCTTTATCGGATCTCTGGGGATCCTTGACCTTAGAAAACGGGAAGGTGGAATCTCCTGAAATTCTAGCTTGTAGCCCAGAGATACTGAAGAGATCACCCATTTGTCCTGAATCTCTTCCCGCCAGGCGCCTGCAAACTGCAGGAGCCTTCCCCCCACTCGGCCGAGCGGGGGCGCCCCTTCACAAGGATGTCTTGGAGGTCTGCTTGGCAGGCTTCCGCCCCCAAGTCTTTTTCTGTCCCTGGGCTCGGCCCTGAGGCTTTCCAGCCGAGGAGGGCTGAGAAGGCCGTCGCCACTGTTTAGAGCTTGACGCTTCGGGAGAGAGAGTACGCCTGAATGAAGGACGTTTACTCTTCTTGACTGGAAGGAGTGTAGATTTACCTCCCGAAATATTTTGGACGAATTTATCTAATTCCTCTCCAAACAACCGTTCCCCTTTAAATGGGAACCCAGCCAAATGCTTCTTGCATGACATCTCAGCAGCCCAATTCTTTAGCCATAGAGCCCTACGCATGTGTACCAACATGAGGGACAAACGTGATGCTTGTTGGACAGAATCCAAAATCGCATCAATTATGAAACATAAGATGTGAGGCATTTCTGCATATTTCTCTACTTCCCCATTAGGAAGGAGTTCAAACATCTGTTTAACCTGTTCCTTAAGGAACTGACATAACCCCACGGCTGCGACTGTAGGTTGCACCACAGCGCCGGCCATGGAAAAGGAGGCTTTTAACAAGGTTTCCAGCCTTTTGTCAGCTGGATCCTTAAATACCTGCGCATTATCCAAAGGACAAGTTAGGTTTTTATTCACACAAGAGATAGCCGCATCCACAGATGGGGCCCCCCATTTCTTGGTGAAACTTTCCTCCACGGGATAATACATAGAAAACCTCTTGGGAGGAGTAAACAGTTTATCGGGATGTCCCCAGTCCTTATACATCAAGTCAGCCATTAAAGGATGAATTGGGAAGGAACAAGCAGTCTGTGGGGCTTTTCTGACTCCCAGGGAAGAGACAGAGGATGTAGCGACTTCAGCAGCTGGCATTCTGAACGTGGTACGCACCAATTCAGTGTAATACTGCACCTGCTTTCTGAGTGCCTGGGAGGAGGGGACTGACTCCTCATCCTCTGACTGATCCGACTGCTCATGATCCCTTTCCAAAGATAGGGATCTCCCCTCATTTTCAGAGCAGCTGTCTGAGAGAGGGATTTCAGCAGAGGGAGGGGATCTACCCCTTTTCTTGCTATCTTTTAGGGAAGCAGAAATAAAATTCATTATCCTCCCTTCAAAACTCTCCAATGAAGCCCTAAGGGAGTCCTCAGTGACATAGACCGGGGCTGCGACATTAGGAGAGGCTGCAAAGTCTGAAAGGGGCACTGACTCGTCTTGAGATGCAGGCTCCACTCTTGCAGAGGGGGATGGTAATCTGCATGCACTCTTAGAACCCCTGGACCCAGGCGGTGACCTGCCAGTGCTCTTGTTACCTGCCCCTGAAACCCTCTTACGAGGAGACATAGTACTGAGCTACAAAGCAGAGTTACTAATGTAAAATGCAATCACTTTGTTGTGCTTAAAGTCTCACAATAAATCAATATAAGCTTAACTGCACAATATGATGCTGAGTAGGTGTCTTAAGGTTCGCCTGGATCCAATCCCACGGATGCTTACAGCCCACAGCTCCTGTGTTTCACCTTACAGTCCCCTGACGCTCTGGGCTTTTAAAAACGGCCGTTTTGACGCCTGCATTGCAGTCTGGAGCACTTGATTGTGCACAGCTGGCAACCACACCCCCCCCCCCCTTTCCCCATTAGGCCGGGAGCGCGCCCGGCGCGCGTGCACGCGCCCGCGCGCGTGCACGAGGACCGCGGGATCCGGAGGGGGGAAGGGGAACCCAAAAGGAGTGACCTGGGACCCCCTGATCTGCGTGGGACCCCTTTTTTATTTATATTGTGGCAGGGACTGCAAGGAAACGTGAATAGCTGGGAGAACCAGGCATTTCACTGAGCGTGTTCGTTTGAAAGGCATGTAAGTATGCATCAGGCTTGCTCTTACTCCCTCAAGTGGTGGAAACCAGGTAAGACATACAACTACTCACAATGAAGAAATCCATTCATATATTAAATATATAGGATGACTTCCCATACCTGTTCCCCGCCGCAGGAATTGCTGATTTCAGACCAATTCCAGCCTTCACCCATCACGGCGGGTATTGTTAGCCAACCTTCAGGCGTATCTGGGGCTCTTACGAAAAGATCCTCCTACCTGGGCCTTGTAAAAAACTCTGCCAGAAACTTACGGGCGCCCTGAGTAAACAGTACCCCAAGTCTGGTTGTCCCAGAGTCCAGTCTTCCAATGGAGAGGACTTACAGGCAAAACCTCGTGTCTTCGGCAGACGAGGCCCGGGTACCATACCATCTTGGGAGTCAATTATCGGCCCGAGGTATGGATCCGGTTTGTTGTAGCCCTTCGGCCCTCGCCGGGACCCGCATAGAGCTAAGTTTTACGTGACCATCGACCAGACACTGGCGAAAAAACTGAGGTGCCTCCCTAATGGGAGGGGTTATATAGGGGAGGAATTCTCTTTAATTGGGTCAACCAGTGTTCAATCACCAGAGGTGCCTATATAACCCACTATGTAATGAAGCTCCTGTGTCCCGTGATGTATGATCAAGAAATATATATATATATATATATATATATATATATATATATACACTCCATACACTTATTTTTACAGTAACAGGTCTCATTTAAAGTCCCATTCTTTCTCCTTTGATTTTTTTTTCTCTATGGTCAAACTATATATATGTGACATCTACAGCCCCATTCATTTACTGTATGGAAATCTCCAGCCATGTAAAGAAAGGGGCAGGGATAGTTGCTGACATCATAGTGTAGATATGGCTACATGATATCACCTGGTTCCATTTTGTGTCGGGGACTGGAACTGTTTTTCACAGCGATGGTATAGCAATGGAACCGGATGTGTCTGTTGGTCAGCAGGTTTTTTTATTTGGTGGGTTGGGGACATTATCCATCACGATTGCATATCAGGATCTGCATTGTTAGATGATGTGATTGATGAGGATTTACATGGTGGGACATTTTTGGTGTTTTTCTTTTTTGACTTGTCAAACAGTGTGGTGCATATAGTTACTATTTACATTTTTTTGTGATTAAGTAGGGGTGCTATGTACCCCTCACTTACTTATATAGGGGGTGGGGCCAGTAGTTGGACCCCCGTATTTTTAAAGGGATATTCCAAATTCCAATAAGCTGCTGCCCATAATCCCCCTCAACCACCAGGCCATGGTTGTGGCGAGCAGGCCTTTGCCCTCATCAACATAGGACAAAGTTCTTTTCCAGGGGTTCTCTTCTGTCGCAAGCGGCAATAAAATGGGGGTTTAAAATCGCTGTAGTAGCGCAATTTCAAAGCTGCACCGATGTGAACCAGGGCTAATTTGCAATTTCAATAGTATAATTTTTCTTGTAAATATCAGTCTTGCTGTAGTAGGTTGTATACATTGCACAGATAGGCTGCTCTCTACGGATGTTAAGGGTGTTAAGGATGTTAAGGGCTTCCACCAGACACGTTATTTAAAGAAATTTTGCGTTTTTAATGTCACCCTTTAAGCACTATTAAAATTTCTGCTCCCAGCCAACATAAATTTTATTTTTTTATTTGGTTCCCCGGACCGTGCCCAGACCCCCATGCCATTTGTTTGACAACAGCAGAGTAGACTGAAGCCATAGCCCCCTCTCTCTTCTCGGCTGTTTACATGTACACAGACCAGAGGAGGGACATCGCTGTGCATGCCGAGCTAAGGTCTGTACTGTATTATATTGTAGATGGACGGAGGAGGGGGACAGAGTGACCAGATAGGGGGGATGAGTTAAACAATATGGGGGAGTGATTCTGAGGGGTCAAAAGGATATGTACTGGGGGGGCATATGCTAGAAGTGGGGGTTGGATTTGAAATCTGACCCCCCACAAGAGCACAAGCCCTCTTGTTTCCCAAAGAGCCTCCCAGTACATATCTGACCCCCCACTTCCCTATTAGCACAAGTCCTCTCTGCTCCCAAAGTGCCCCAGCACATAATGGACCCCCCAACTCCCTACTAGCACGAGTAGGGAGGGGTGTGTACTGAGGGAGGGGGATCTGTACTTAGTGGAGGTGGGTCTGGACTGAGGGAGGGGGGTCTGTACCAAGTGGAGGAGAATCTGGAATGGGGGAGGGGGTCTGTACTAAGTGGAGGGGAATCTGGAATGAGGGAGGGTGTTTTGTACTTAATGGAGGGGGGTCTGGACTGAGGGAGGGGGGTCTGTACTAAGTGGAGGAGAATCTGGAATGGGGGAGGGGGTCTGTACTAAATGGAGGGGAATATGGAATGAGGGAGGGGGTTCTGTACTTAGTGGAGGGGGGTCTGGACTGAGGGAGGGGGGTCTATACCTAGTGGAGGGGGGTCTATACTGAGGGAGGGGGGTCTTTACAGAGGGGGAACTATACTTTGTGGAGAGGTGGGTCTGTTCTGAAGGAGGAGGTTCTATTCATAGAGGAGAAGTGGTCTATAGTGAGGGAGGGAGGTCTGTACTTAGTGGAGGGGGTCTATACTGAGGGAGGGGGGTCTGTAGTTAGTGGAGGGAGGGTCTGGACTGAGAGAGGAGGGTCTGTACTTAGTGGAGGGGGTCTATACTGAGGGAGGGGGGTCTGTAGTTAGTGGAGGGAGGGTCTGGACTGAGAGAGGAGGGTCTGTACTTAGTGGAGGAGGGTAGGTACTGAGGGAGGGAGGTCTGTACAGAAGGGGAACTATACTTGGTGGAGAGGTGGGTCTGTTCTGAAGGAGGAGGTTCTATTCATAGAGGAGAGGGGGTCTATAGTGAGGGAGGGAGGTCTGGACTTAGTGGAGGGGGGTCTTTAGTGAGGGAGGGGGGTCTGTACAGAGGGGGAACTATACTTGGTGGAGAGGGGGATCTGCACTGAGGGAGGAGGGTCTATTCGTAGAGGTGAGGGGGGTCTATACTGAGGGAGGGGGTCTGTACTTAGTGGAGAGGGGTCTGTACCGAGGGGGAACTATACTTGGTGGAGGGGAGGTGACACCATTTTTCATAGCTCCCAGCTGTCCCTGATTTCGAGGGACTGTCTCTGATTTGGAGTAATGCCCCTCTGTCCCTCTTTCCTCCTAATTTTTCCCTCATTTTGGTCTGATCGATATAGTTGTATATAAAATGCACTTTTTATCTATCAAAAAGTTTTACCCAGCATTAAACCTTTCATCTTATCTCTAAATTGCTGCATTTGTAAATTCCAAAAGCAAATATAAAGGAATAGTAGTGGTAAAAGCACTTGTGGGTTTAACCAATCTTGTTTTTTTATACAATTCTCCTTTAAGGGACGTGGCCAGGGCTGTGTCCTATGCCTGCATATTTTTGCTGATAGGTGTCCCTCATTCCCATCTCAAAAAGTTGGGAGGTATGCATGTTTTACCACACCAGGTGACACCAACCCTAGTGATGCCACTGAACCTAGGTACATTTGACCCGTCTCTACTGATCACCCAGAGCAAAAAGGCCACCCCCATGAGCTGTTATAGAGTTCAGCAGAATAGGTTGCATGTCCCACTTTTTGCACCCCCTCCTGCTGAAAAGCCCAAAGCGATCCTTTTCTTTTACTGTCCCTTCAGCCCAGCTTTGTGTTTTAACTGCAGTAATGTTTAGATTAAGACATTGAAAGGGAAATTTAAAGGACAAGTTGTGTCAGGTAGAAGTAGTATGAAAGGCTCCTACCATGGAATGATTTAATTACCGGAGACCTCCACCCTGTAACATACAGCTGCAGACGCGGCACAGGGGCCCCCAGCTTCCTGGATCAGTCCGGAATCTCAGAATGAGCCGGAAAGGTTTCTTTGCTCTTCTATAGAAGAACACGCCTTTCCTGTACTGATGTTTGCTGATGAAATTCTTCCCCAACCATAACATATAGTGCTGGAAGTAAAGTACAAGGCAGATCATCAGAGTGCATTCAATTCATGTCAATGAGTAGAGGCTTCTGATTGGGTGCTCTGTGATCTACCACCTCCACTCTGTATATACTGACTCACCACACAGATTATACAGGATAGATAAGAAGCCGGGAGAAATTATTTTACTATATAGTCTGCATAGCCTACAGGTCATATGTCAATAATTACTGCGATCCCCCACATTTGAAGCCATTGTTGCATTTTTCTCCCATTTTCAATTAGATTTTTAACCCTTTCACGGCCACCGATGTATACATACGTCAGCATCGGGAGGTTCTAAAATGCGTGCAAATCTGAAAAGGCATTTCAGCTTTCAGACGGAATTGATCTGCTGGGTATAGGCCTCTAATGAGTGAGTGAGTGACTTGTATAGCGCTACCTATATGAACTGAATCGCCTCAGGGTGCTTTCTTGCCTCTGGTGTCCATCTGCAGCTTTTTACACGGTCCATTAACCTGTAGGGTCCTGATACACTTACAACATTGACATACACATATACATATTATGGCCAATTTATTTATTTATTTTTGGACAGGGTCTAATTAACCTACCAGCATGTCTTTGGAGTGTGGGAGGAAACCAGAGTACCTGGAGGAAACCCACGCAGGCACAGGGAGAACATGCAAACTCCAGGCAGATAGTGTCATGATTGGGATTTTAACCAGCAACCCTATTGCTGCTAGGTGAAAGTGCTGACCACTACACCACTACACCACTGTGCTGCCCTCTAATAGACCCTGATGTCTTACTAAAGAGAACCTGTCACTGTATATACAATATCACTTTGGTTATTGGTTCCCTGTATGATAGCAATAAAGTTTAGTGAAAAAAGGCCCATAGTTTATGGTTAACTCTAAACTGATGACCTGGATCCTGTTGTTTGTCTGTTGGGAGCTCTTGAGGAGGAATCTCTTACTCTCCATGCACATACAGCGATCATACCTTTATTATATACAATCCGCAAACTCATTGCGCGGTATTGGATTGCTCCTAGGGTGCTCACCAGGGGACAGTGGATAGAACAATATGCTAATTTGCGAGAAATTAACTTACCAACACAGAAATGTGCCTCTAAAATTTTACTGTGTCAACCATAATTAGATGTTCTGGGTCTAGCTCTGCACCAGTTAGTGAGGGACAGAGTTCCTCAGGGGTAGGTCCAATACAGGGTTCTGTTGGCAAATTGGTTTGGTTGGTTCAGACGATGGTAGTCCTTTTCTGGTCTTAACGGAGGTCATGTATGTTTTTCTTTTTTGTTTCTTTTCTGTTTTTGTTTCTTTTACATTTTTGTATTTCTATGGGTTATACCAGAGTTCTGGGACTCAACATGTGCCTTTTTCAAGATGAACAGCATATGCTTTTAGTTAATGTGTACTTTTAATTTGATTGCATTTACAGTATTTCACAAAATTGAGTACACCCCTCAATTTTTTGTAAATATTTTGTTATATCTTATATCTATATTATATTTTCATGTGACAACACTGAAGAAATGACACTTTGCTACAATGTAAAGTAGTGAGTGTACAGCTTGTATAACAGTGTAAATCTGCTGTCCCCTCATAATAACTCAACACACAGCCATTAATGTCTAAACCACTAGCAACAAAAGTGAATACACCCCTAAGTGAAAATGTCCAAATTGGGCCCAATTAACCACTTTCCCTCCCCGGTGTCATGTGACTTGTTCGTGTTACAAGGTCTCAGGTATGAACAGGGAGCAGGTTTGTTAAATTTGGTGTTATCGCTCTCACTCTCTCATACTGGTCACGGAAAGTTCAACATGGCACCTCATGGCAAAGAACTCTCTGAGGATCTGAAAAAAAGAATTGTTGCTCTACATAAAGATGGCCTAAGCTATAAAAAGATTGAAGACTGAAACTGAGATGCAGCACAGTGGCCAAGACCATACAGTGGTTTAACAGGACAGGTTCCACACAGAACAGGCCTTGCCATGGTCGACCAAAGAAGTTGAGTGCACGTGCTCAGCATCATATCCAGAGGTTGTCTTTGGGAAATAGATGTATGAGTGCTGCCAACATTGCTGCAGGGGTTGAAGGGGTGGGGGGTCAGCCTGTCAGTGCTCAGACCATACGCCAGACACTGCATCAAATTGGTCTGTATGGCTGTCATCCCAGAAGGAAGCTACTTCCCTGAGTACCCTCCCCCATCAATCATATCTGGGCTCCCCTCTTTGCTTCCTTGAGTTCCCTCCCCCATCAGTCACAGATAAGCCCCTCCCCTTTTCTGCCCTGAGTTCCCTCCTGCTTTAGTAACATCAGAGCCCCTCCCCCTCACTCCTATGGGTAAACGGCCCTTTCAGTCACAAATGAGCTCTTCCCCCTCACCATCCAGTGCACCCCCCACCTACTATTTAAACACAGATAAACCCCTCCCTGTCAGCTCAGAGAATACCTCCCCCCCACCCCACCACCAATCATAGCTGCGCTCCACCCCTGCACTCCACGGTGCCGTAAGCCTTCAGTCACAGCCCAGCTCCTCCCCATTACTGCTGGGTGACTCCCCTTTCTGTCACATATAAGCTCCTCCCCCTCACATAGGAAAATCTATATTTAGACAAATATGGAGGCTGCCACTGCTGACCCCCCTTGTGAAAATGCCGGTCACTATCAAAGAGAAACAAATATCCGAGATAGCAAGGATAACTTGCCACTAATTTTGTGGCAGTGTTGAATTGTAAGTCTGTTAACATGCTGCACATTTTCACTGGCAAGTTGTACACTTGCACAGCACTTGAACCACATGTTCTAGGTGACACGTTTGTAATTTGTAGCAAATTGACGTGGCAAGTCTCTAGCAAGAGATTCTTTTTCCAACTCGGTGATTCTATTTTTTATTTTTTTATTTTTTTCATGACATGTTGGTGTTATATCTTTCATTGGATGTTGTATGTTGCACTAGTAAATACAGCTGGATAAAAGCAGGCTGCAAAGTAACAAAATTAGATTATTTTAAAGTAGGTGATTCTTTTCTATACCCACTGTATATGTTTTTGTTTAGGACAGGCAAGGAAATCTATAAACAGAGAATATAACAAAACAAATAATGCATTTTTCTCTACTTTAAATCAGTGTTAATTAAAAAATAAAAATAAAAATTGCTGTAGATAAAAAAAGTCAAAATTGTAATCTATAATTTGTCCTATTTAAAATGATGGTGATGATAATTATGATTTTAATACAAAGTATTGCAAAGTTATTTACAACTTACAATAAAAAAAAAATATATATATATTTTTTGTTAGAAATATAGCGATAGACAAAAAATCAGCATAAAAATAATAGCCATGGGAGGAGGATTATGGTAAACTAAGCGTTTAAAATAGGTTAAATAGGGACAAATTGGATTTACTTTTTTTTACTCGTCAGGTTACTTTAACTGACATCATATTCAGACTGAAGCCCATTCCTTTGATCTGCAGAGTACATACAGTATAACACTGTTACTTTTTGTCTGTCTTTTATTGTGCCTAAAGTTTAGCATACATATGATACTAGGCTCCATCCTAACCCAGCCAGAGGTCTGGGCCTAATGTGCAGAAACATTTTTTGGTCCAGCCAGGGAAAATATAGTTTTTGAAAATGCCGGACATTCTAGCAATAAAGTGTCAAGAAGGTAAATTTACAACATAACATTTTGTACAGTAAATTGGTCATGGAAAGGCCAAAAGTTTTTATCTGCGTGTCCACACAGCAAGGGGTGGTTTGGGTCCCCTGTATTCGTCGCTAAACACCAGGCAATGCGTCTGAATGGAAGGTTGGCACAGATTCAGTGTAAACTCTGACTTGGCCTTTTTTGAGTCAGAATTGTGTATTTCAATCTTCAAACTCTGTAAAAGAAAAAGTAATAATCCATCATTTCCATCCCATGAAGCACACAATCATAAAACCTTCTGTAAAAACCTGATGGCACAAAATGAGGTTTCTCAACATCGAAGATGCTATTTTGTTTTTGGTAGGATATGGGGGGGTATTAATATGTGGGTCTTTTTATGGGTCTACTTGTTCTGGTAGGTGCAAAGCATACTCATATCTGAGGGGTACTATTGATGTGGGGAATATGGTCTGTGTGTTCCAGACTGTTGTCTTTATTGTGTGTATCTGATGAGACTGTTGTGTGTGTAGTTGTATTATATTATCTGTGCCTATAACTTAGGTTGTAAATCACTGCTATGCTGTGCGAGACTGCATAGTGTGTTTTCTGTATTGCAGAAGTTGGCTGACGGAATCTGGTTGCAGACAGATAAGTACCGGTGTGTGGACCTTATTATAGGCAGGGACAGATCTCATTGCCAGATATGGATCTGTGTATCTGATGTTTGTGTTGTCATTGGATAAAGTTACATCCAGGGATGAGCTTTCACCATCAATGGTTGTTAAGGAAGTAGCAGGTGCTGGCACCTACTGCGTTATTAGCACCAGTGATGTCTTAAGGCCCCATTTATTTGCTGCCTGGGAATCCGCAGCCATATAAACAAATAGGCAGGGATAGCTGGCTGACATATTGCACATTTTCAAATATGGCCACATGGCCATATTAAGGCAAAAACATTGACCAGATATGGCCATGCCCATATTTGGTCAATGACATAGCTGGGTTTACCTTGTCCCTTTGCTTACATTTAGCAGCAGGGACGAGAGATGTCAATCACAGTGAGTGTAGTGACTTAATCACTCTTGTCTGTCGATCTGCGAGGTCATTGATTGTGATTGATGAAGATCTGCATCAATGGATGATGCGATTGATGGTTTTACATCATGGAACATCTCCTAGGAGTTTTTTTCCCCAGGGCAGCACCCAGTCTCTGTGCAATTCCTCTGCCTATTAGCCTAGAAAATGGCCATTGCTGTTTTTCAACATTTTACTCCCATTGATTAATGGGACTCAGATTAGGCCGAACCAGCTTGGAACGGAACCAAGGTATATTTCGCTCACCCCAGTTATGGCTTGAAGTATGACTAAAGAAAAAACTTTATTTTTTGTTTTAGACACAGTGGAGATTGATTAGAACACACCTATTAGGTGTTTATTGCTGTCTGTGCACCTGTTAAGGAGATTCACCCTCTTTATATTTCCCGTTTACTATTATAATTGAAAGTGAAATAAAAAAAAAATCCCACATTTTGGGCTGTCCCCAGAACAGTAATAGAGGGTCAATCTTCCACTGGGGACGCTAGTTCTAGTAACCTGGGGGATCTCACTTTCTGTTTGGGCTATGGCTTCTACAGTGTCCGTGCGGCCTGCAGTATGTAGGCCATACTAAAAGACCTCTTCATAAAAGGATCTCTGAACATATCCACAATATAGAGATTGAATATAAAAAGCATTGTTTATCCCTACATTACAGAGAAATACAAAACAGGGATTCCCCCTCATTGCAGTTTTGGGGAATAGAGAATGCTAAACCTCATTAAAGTGGCACAAATAAGGTCAGATATCTATCTCAGAAAGTGAATTTATATTTCTGCAGACACTGAAACTCCAGGGTTTGAATGTTGAACTTGACATCAATTGTTTTACAAGCGATGCTTATTATTCGACACTGCAGAACATATACTACATGAGTTGTGATTCAGTATTCCTAATGTTCAACATTGGTTTAGTTATAACTGATTAATTTTTGTGGTATAGTCCTTATGGACAGAATTCTCCTCCCCCTTTCTCTTTGTGTACCAGTGTCTTGTACAATTTTGTTTTATCATGTTTTTATATGGAGTCTACATTCTTCTTCATTATTTTTTCATAATATATTTTTTTATCCTTGTTTTCCTTGGTTATTAGAAAATTTATAATTGTCCTCTTTATCCCTTTTTTTTGTTAATGATCTTTATTACATATCCTTAGTACACACGTTAGTTTTTTTGTTTTTGTTTTGATATTTCCTTTTAAGGGGTTATCAGAATCACAATACTTTAAGGTATGTATGAGGTCAATTTATTCTAGGTTATATATTAGTTAGTGATTTTATCATTGGATTAAATTGATAATGATATTTATTAGAATTTGATGTATTGTACATTTAATATGGGTATTTTACAAATTTCTGTTATATTGTTATAATATTTTTATAGTGTATATATATATATATATATATATATATATATATATATATATATATATATATATATATATATATATATATATATATAGTTTGATATATATATATAGTTTGATATATATACATTTAATATTCTATAAATGTGTGATTGGCTTTATCTAATTTATTTTCATGACTGATGGGCAATAAAACAATTAATTTATTTTATGCATTTGAAGTATTTGTATTCTATGGCAGTGCTTGCAACATGTAAAGTTATATTGTATTGTAGTGACAGCTCTGAGTCCCACTTAGAATGTTTTCATGCGTGCCGGGTGAAGGACCCATCCCGGCAGGTATTGGGGCTCAGGTATATTAGAAGCAGCTCTTCCAGCACCAGTCATCCCCCTTGAAAAAGTATTTTACAGATGAAACGTTGGGAGTGGAAGCTGATGCTGAGAAGAGCTTTGGATCTGCATCTCTTGAGCAGTGGAAGGGTTGTGAGCCATCTGGAGATTTGAGCTGCTGGCCAGCTGATTACTGCATTCTGCTGCTGCTGCACACACTCTCCACAGGAAATCGTCTTTCAATCAGTTTGCTTGCAGTCTATGTGAGTATTATTTTAGTGTCTTTAATAAAATTATCATACCATTGGAGTTCTCCTGTGCTCTTTTTATGTAGCCATCTAAAGGAATTGGGAAGGGAGAGCAGAAGGAATGGCAGAGAACAGCCTAAGTACCTGACATGAGGCTTACCCGTTCCTGGATAGGCATATGTACCTGGTAAGTGCAAACTCTGTTTGTGGTGGAGGGAGTACTTTTCGATATACAGTGGGTATAGAAAAGAATCACTCCCCTTTAAAATAATCACATTTTGTTGCTTCACAGCCTGAAATGTTTTTATCCAGCTGTATTTACTAGTGCAATTTATAACATCCAAGTGGAAGATATAACACCAAAATGTCAGAAAAAAAGTTTAAAAATCCAAAAACAGAATCGCTGAGTTGGAAAAAGGATCACTCCCCTTGTGTAAGTATTTTGTTGGACCACTTTTTGCTTTAATTGAAATTTTAAAAGTTCAGTTACATTTGATGGTGACCGTTTGTGGACTGCAGTCTTCAAGTCATTCCACAGATTTTCATTGGGGTTTAAGTCTGGGCTCTGACCAGGCCATGCAAGGACATTCACCTTTTTCTCCTTCAACCACTGTGTGGTAATTTTTCATGTGTGCTTTGGGTCATTGTCATGTTGGAAGGCAAACCTTCTTCCCATTGACAACTTTCTGGCAGAGGGCAGCAGATTTTCCTCAAGAATTTGAAGGTTTTTTGCCCCATCTATTTTTCTTCTATCCTGACCTATGTTCCAGTACCTGCTGCAGAGAAACACCCCCATATTACCACCCCCCATAACAGGATATTACCACCTCCATGCTTTACTGTAGGAATGGTATTTGGTTGGTGAGCTGTATTGGATTTCCGCCAGACATTGTGTGGTGTTGAGGCCAAATAATACAATTTTAGTCTCATCTGACCAGAATACCTTTTTTTCATGTGGCCTCAGAATCTTCAAGGTGCATTTAAGGTGGTCAGAATAAGACTAAAACTGAGTTATGAGGCCTCAACACCAAACAATATGTCTGGTGGAAATCCAGTACAGCTCACAAACAACACCATCCCTACAGTAAAGCATGGAGGTGGTACTATCCTGTTATGGGGGTGTTTCTATGCAGCAGGGACTGGAACACTTGTCAGGATAGAAGGAAAAATAGATGGGGCAAAATACTGTCAAATTCTCGAAGAAAATCTGCTGCCCTCTGCCAGAAAATTGTCAGTGGAAAAAAGGTTTACCTTTCAACATGACAATGACCCAAAGCCCACAGCAACAATGAGCCCACAGTGGTTGGAGGAGAAAAGGGTGAATGTCCCTGCATGGCCTAGTCAGAGCCCAATTGGAAATCTGTGGAATGACTTGAAGTCTGCAGACCACAAATGGTCACCATCAAATTTAACTGAACTTGAGCAGTTCTGCAAAGAAGAGTGGGCAAATATGGCAAAGTCTAGATGTGCAAAGTTAGTAGAGACATATCCCGACAGGCTAAAGGCTGTAATTAAAGCAAAATGTGGTCCAACAAAATACTGACACAAATCCTTTTTCAAACTCAGTGATTTTATTTTTGAATTTTTCTTTTTTTTCTGACATGTTAGCATTATATATTTCACTTGGATGTTATAAGTTGCACTAGAAAATACAGCTGCATAAAACAAAAACTGTATCAGTCTTCATTATTTTGAAGGAGGTGATTTTTTTCTATACCCACTGTAACTAACTCAAGCACATGGGAAGAAGTACTTGTAGGAGGACATTTTTATACAACACTCCATTGGACTTTGTATTGGTTTGGGCATGTGTTGAATTTTTTTATAATTTTTTTCATGGTGGATTCCTTTGTCATTTTCATATGCACATTCACTTGAAGAGTGGATTATGTCAGCACTTATTTATTTATTAACACTGATTTATTTATTAATACTGACTACCACATAGCCATCAGAGTACACCAGACTGTATGCAAGATTTGCATCTACCTGTGTGTCTCTAGCCAGCTACGTTTTGGGTGAGTCTCCCCATAAAGGTAGCTGGAGGTAAAGTCTGTGAGTGGGTGTGTGCACTAACTCTAGAAGTAATATTGCAGGAAGGCTGCGAAAAATATTCAGCCAGCACACAGAACTAGCGGGCATCCTTTGGCAAAAATCATTCAATGTGCACTCTATAAGGAGTATTATGGCCCCCTGGGTGGCCTTTGTAAAAGTCTCATGAGTTGGTCATCCTACAACACCTTCATGTCACATTACAGTGTGGATCCAACCCCGCTGACTTATGTTGAATTTGCTTTCAAGACTGTGTTGTCTTCTTCTTGCTTTGTCAAACATTACATTTCTACATTATAGGCATCCTTGCCTTCTATGTAGTGATTTCTTTACTTTATGTGTAGTGCCCTGTTTGTGTCATAAAACTCGAAAAATGTTTCATACACAACCTAATTTTTTACTTTCCTAGCAGCTAATCATGGCAACATACAATTCCTCCCTCTTGTTTTGAGCCATTTACGAGGATGGGAGAAGAGTTCTGTAGCATTTGATTTTTTCATTATCTCAGGTCCTCAGGGGTTAGGTTAGGGCAGAACTTATTGGCATATGTAAGCTGCCATGGTTATGGTTAAATGCTGGGAAAGGAAAATCATGGTAAGTATGAAACAATTTTCCAAGTATCTCACATATGAACACTTTCAGAAGGTCCATTTGTTGACAGCAATGGCTGTAATAGTTACTGTATTTGCAAAACAACTCCCGGCTGTCATTTTGACAGGTGGGTATTGCTGGCACATGCGAGGGAGTAAGGCAGAAGAACTGGGCGTACTACACACACCCTGTATACTTCATTGACGTGATGTGTAGCACACGCCACATCCAAAACTGTTTTATTAATAGGCTGAATTAATTAAAGTCTGAACATATTATTATTACAATCTGCAGTAGTACGTTGCATTACCTTCATATCTGTAGATGGATCAACAAGGTCCCATGTGTAAACTTGGTCTTCTGTATTTAATTTCAACATGTGCTGTTTTTAAAAAATCTTCAGGTAAATTACCATCAGGATATAGCTTTCTGTACCTGATAAAGAAATGAACCTGATTATTAAAATATAAGCCAGGCCTGAGTCAAGCAACAGTTCACTCTGGTTTCATGAACTCTCCAAGACCTTTTGAGATAGCTAAAGTAAACTCAAACTCAATCTTTCTAAAACTAAGCTTGTAATATTTCCTCCTTCCCAATCCCCTCCCCCCATGACTTTACCATTGAGATCAACAACACAGCCATTGGTCCCTTCGCACATGCCAGGGTGCTTGGTGTAATCCTAGACTCTGATTTCTCCTTTGGGCCCCACAACTAATCACTGGCTAAATCTTACCGCCTTAACCTCCGCAACATTTCCAGAATTCGCCCCTTTCTGACTAGCGACACAACAAAACAACTTATCCATGGCTTGGTTATATCCCGCCTTGACTACTGCAACTCCCTTTTCAGTGGCCTACCATTATACAGGCTATCCCCCTTCAGTCTATTATGAATGCTGCTGCTAGACTTATACACCTTACTAACCAATCCATGACTGCTGCCCCTCTCTGCCAATCTCTTCACTGGCTTTCACTAGTCCAAAATTCAAAATACTAACCACAACATACAAAGTCATCCATAACATCACCCCCAGCTACATCACCAACCTTATCTGCAGATATTGCCCAAATCGTCCTGTCTGCTCCTCCCAAGACCTCCTGCTCTCTAGCTCCCTTGTTACCTTCTGTCATGTTTGCATCCAGGACTTTTCCAGAATCTCTCCCATCCCCTGGAACTCCCTACCCCATTGTATCCGGTCAGCTCCTACCCTGTCTGCCTTTAGGCGATCCCTGAAAACTCATTTATTCAGGGAAGCCTACCCCACCTCCACCAAAAAACTGTATTTGAGTCACTTCCATCAGATCATATTACCTATTGTACCACCCCCCTTTAGATTGCATAGGATGCATTAAGGTGAAAAAACACAAGGGTGTACAACCCCTTTAAAGAGGTTGTAAACCCTTTAAAATTACTTTTTACTACAGGCAACTCTATAATTAGGCTTACCTGTAGCTACACTGGATATCTCCTAAACCTGCACGGTTTAGGAGATATCCCTGTATTTGCATGTGTCGGCGTGTTTGTTCCAGGGCCGGTGCAACCACTAGGCAAACTAGGTAGCCGCCTAGGGCGCACTGCTGCCTAGGGACGCCCCTGCCACTGGTTTCCCTCCACGTCTGCATGCTCTGCAGGCTGCAGCATGCAACTAACTCAGTCTGACCGGTAGTGTAATTAGAGGCATAGAGCAGCACTGGAACCAGCGCTAGAGGACGCAGAGCCGATGCTTTCTGTATAGCGCCACATTCTGTCACATGGGCAGGGTAAAGGGGGTGAAGCCAATAGTGACGGAAAAATTAGGTTTCACCTAGGGTGTCAAAAAACCTTGCACCAGCCCTGCTTTGTTCCGTGAGCTGGCTAACCCATGGTAATCTTGTCCCCAGTGCAATGTCCCAGCTTTGACAAAACAGGGAGGCACTGTTCTAGTAGGGCCTTTTGCCAGCCCTACATCTCACCCCGGGAAGACCTTCTGTGGTTGGGCTGTGTGCATGGAGAAAGGCCCCAGGCCCCTAGAGAATACATCCCCTCCATGAGAAGACTGTGTGCCTAGAAGTAATGCAGACCTAAGAGGTCCTACTAGAATCACCCTGGAACAGAGGAAAACCCGAACCTCCCAATTTATAGCTGCTGCACTCAAAAGGAAGCTGCCAGATGATCCCAGATGCTGACTGCTGAGTCCCACCCTGTGACTACTAGTCAGGGAGTGTGAGAGCCCCTCTGAAGATTTTCAGTATCCTACCTCATTCTGTCCTTCTAACCTACCAAGCTAAATTAAAGTATCAGAACTACATTAATGTCTGGACCTGCATTACTGGTGGCATAAAAATGTGATTTACTTGGAGACAAGGTAGTCGTAGGGGGAAGTCCCTCTTATATTTCCATGACCCCTTTATGTGGAGGAACTAGAAAATTATGAACATCGGGAGACTAGCTGTTCGATTTCAATTTAGCTGGGGTTCAGGATTTCCTATTTACCAGGTGTGGTGAAGAACGGATGTACTGTAATTGCTGTCAGGTGAGGTGCATCTTACATGACCTCTCCGCTGAAACATACACAAGCTACTTGAACAAACCTAGAGGCACACAATATGTAATACAAATTGTAATACTAAAAAGAGACCATGTACAAGAACCTATTTTATGGGGTTCCTTTGATGTGGTGCATAATAGGGAATTAAAACTTTAATGGATTTGTCTTCAAGATTGTCCAGAGTTGAGCTTTATTGTACAGTATGAAGGCTTAGCGTGATTAAATTCAAAACTGATAATAGCTTATAATCTTCTTGGCACTCTATGACTAGCATATAATTGATGTTACTTCTCATGGAATGGATGCTACTCATTATATAATGGTTATTATTACTCATATCATTCATGGTACCTGATTATTTCCACAGTGCAGCCCAGACGTCGGAGACCCTCTAAGCTTCGATCTGATTCTGAGATCTTCTCATCAATATCAAATCTTGTCTCCAGTGTGCTCAGAGTTTGGTTTGTAGAGATAGCTGAGCAGAGGTCATCACAACACAGTAATGTTGTCTGACAATTATAAAATCTTGTTGGAGAAAAAGGAAATTAAAATTGAGATTTTTAGAAAACAAGGATAATGCACTGGATAGAAAAAAAAAAAAACACAAAGAAAATACAAAGCACCAACTGACTTCCAGAACTATACCTCAACATCAATGTAAATACATATTTAAATAAAGCAGCCTGCTGAGAACATGGGGCTAACCAAATGTCCCCATGGGATTTGTCACCCCCTACATCCAACCCCTCCTTTTTTGTGTATGGTCTTCAATGGTTAACAGCTTTAATTGAATTAGTACAATAAAAATGTACATTATTATTATTATACAGGATTTATATAGCGTCAACAGTTTACAACATGAGGGCAGACAGTACAGTTACAATACAATTCAATAAAGGAGGAATCTAATTTTCTAACTTTCGAATTTTAACATTTTTGGATTTTCGAATTTAGGATTTTCGAATTTCCGAATTTTCTGAAAAAATTGTTAACCCCTTCCCGACCAAATTGTTAGCAGATCCCGATTCCCTCAGGGGAGAGGAGACAGATCGTGTGTTCATACTAAGTATGAACACTGATCTCTTTCTCCTCCTAGTCAGTCCCATCCCCCCACAGTAAGAACACACCTAGGGAACACAATTAACCCCTTGATCACCCCCTAGTGTTTACCCCTTCCCTGCCAGTGACATTTATACAGTAATCAGTGCATTTTTATAGCACTGATCACTGTATAATTATCACTGGTCCCAAAAATGTGTCAAAAATGTCCAATCTGTCCGCCACAATATCGCAGTTCTGATAAAAAATGCAGATGACCACCATTACTAGTAAAAAAAAAAAATTAATAACAAAAATGCCATAAATCTATCCCCTTTTTGTAGCCGCTGTAACTTTTGCGCAAACCAATCAATATACACTTACTGGGATTTTTTTTTAACAAAAATGTATAGAAGAATACATATCGGCCTAAACTGAGGAAAAAATATATATATATATTTTTTAAATTGAGATATTTATTATAGCAAAAAGTAAAAGATAATGGTGGTGATTTTCTAAGACGAATGCGATGTGCCGGTTCATATCTTAATTGGTGCGCCAGAAAAGTCATTAACCAAACATGTTGCTAGCACTTTCACCTAGCAGCAAAAAGGGTCGTTGGTTCGAATCTGGACTTTGCATGTTCTGTGTCTTGTGCCTGCATGGGTTTCCTTTGGGTACTCCGGTTTCTTCCCACACTCTAAAAACATGCTGGTAGGTAAATTGGATCCTGTCAAAATTGGCCCTAATATGTCTGAATGTGTGTTAGGGACCCACACAAACACCACCCCATGTTAATAATAAAAAATAAAAAATTCTTAATTTGCAAATAAGGATCATTACTTCCTCAGAGAACAGTGAGCGGGGCATGGTGGTGGGAAGAAATTAGCAGCAGTACAAGCAACTCCCTGTAGGGGCGTGATGTCCTTCCTGTGTGCTGGCCACTGTTTCCACCACTTCCACCACTGTCTCGCATACACAGCGGTCGTGCGTATAGATGCATTTGGCGCATCTAGCAGCAGGAACCCAATTTGTATGGAAATTAATAGTAAGGCAGATGCAGATTTCCAGGACTGGACTAACAAATGTTTCTAGTGAAAGGCAACTGGTGTTTTCTATTAAACAAGGTCTAAATGGGCCATTGACATGCATCACATTTGAACTTAGGAATGTGTCTTTGCAAGGTTAAACTAAATGAAATCCTTTCTTATTTTTGCTTGGGGATAGACTGCAGAGGGATCAGAAATCTTGTCAGTTTTTGGGGATGTCTGCACCCCCGATAGCGTGAAGACATAGGGTTGCCACCTGTATGGGATTCACCCGGACCGTACGGGATTTGAATCATGTGCCCAGGATTCCCCTTGCCTGATCCCTGGACACATTATTTATGCTGCGCTGTGGCTGAGAAGCTTCACACAGCAGCAGCTCTCAAAGTACCAACTTTATCGAATACTGAATCTTTCAGACGCGCCCTTGCTAACACCCTCTCATATAGGGAGTGTGGGCAGGGAAAGTCAAATTTCTTCAGTTCAATTCAATTATTATTTTTTATAAAATGTCGAAATATTATAAATTAATTGCATAAAAAATAGTAATTGAATACACAATACCAATGCTGCAAATCTACTGATTAGAATATACCAATAAAATGTGCTGCAGCCACAAATTGGTAGCATGCACTTTACTTATTATTGATGATTCACTGCACTGAGATTGTGGATTTAATTATTTTGGTATGGGCAGGAGGGGCTCGGGCACCCCAAAAGTCAACCACCTTCTTCCCATATTTAGGGGGACAAGGGCCTCTTCCACACAACCCTAGGCTGGGGTTGTGGGGGGCTGCAGACAGGGGACTTTACGAAATGTGGAAAGCCCCTTTAAACTAGTGGGTACAAGGTGCTTTTGGTTGGTATTGGGCTGAGCCCAACATGCCCCAAGGGCAGCCACCTATATTGAGTGCATGTGGCCTTGTATGGTTCAGGAGGGGGTTGGGCAATTGCTCTTCTCGCCCCTTTCCTAGCTGGCCCTGTTGTATGCTCTGAAAAAGGATGTGGTTTGGACTGGTGAAGGCAGCTCCCAGCCTTTGTAGAATGGAGTGGAGTGTGGAGTACCCCTTTTAAAAGCAAAAGTTAGCCAAAAGAAAACACATGCATTAGAAGGGGGAGACAAGAGCATTGTAGAATGGAGTGTGGAGTTCCCCTTTAAAAGCAAAGGCTAGCCCAAGGAAATCATATGCATTAGAGGGGGGAAGGTTAAATGCCCTTTTAGGAGGAGCTAGAGGAGCGAGAGTCTTTTTACATCATTTTAACCACTTCAATACAGGGCACTTTCGCCCCCTTCCTTCCCAGCCCAATTTTCAGCTTTCATCGCTCTATGGCTTTCAGTGACAATTGCGCGGTCATGCTACACTGTACCAAAATTACATTTTTATCATTTTGTTCGCACAAATAGAGCTTTATTTTGGTGTTATTTATTCACGACTCCGTTTTTTATTTTTTGCGATATAATGGCAAAAAAAGCGGAAATTGGAAAAAAAAACAATATTTTCTTTTTTCTATTTTAAAAGAAATCCAATAAAATCAAATTTTGTCATAAATTTAAGCCAAAATGTATTCTGCTACATGTTTTTGGTAAAAAATATTTCCGTTAAGTGTATAATAATTGGTTTGTGTGATCACAGACATATGTACGCAAATGATCATGTACATATGTGTGCAGGTGATCACGTACATATGTGTGCAGATAATCATTGGGACATGTGATTTTAGGGGGACATGTTTTTATTATTTGGGACATGTGTTATTATTTGGGGACATGTATGTTTATTGGGGACATGTGTGTTTTGGGGACATATGTGGGGACATTGTGTTTATACTGTGTGGTGTGTTGTGTGTTTACACTAGACTGATGATCAGTGAGTAAAAAGCTGTAAAAAACAGTTTATACTCACTGATCATCAGCCGGCTGCAGCGATCTGCTCTCCTCTCCTCAGCGATGACTTCTGTGTGAGGAGAGGAGGAGCCGATTGCCTAGCAACCGGCTGTTTGTTTACATCACATGATGGCCGTGATTGGACACGGTCGTCATGTGATCAGGAGGGCCAATCACAGAGCCCTCCTGCCGATCTGAGATGCGCCGTGTCCGGGTGACACGAGCACATCGGGATCGCGCCGCACGCGATCCCGCTCCTTCTGAAGGACGTTCCTGAACGTCCTATCAGAAGTAGACGGCTCCCACCCGGCCGTATATGTGCATTGGGTGGGAAGTGGTTAACAAGGTGTATGTCACATGTTGGCAACGTAACATGCTAACATGACCTGTGTGCAAATCTCCTTAAAAAAATATATAAAGGTGAACCAATGTAAAAAAATAAAAAGTTTAGAGGTGCGCCCGTTCAGCCCACACAATTGCATTTACGTTGCTTGACATTTACTAAGATTTTGGCCATGCAGTGAACAAACGCATTTGAACGAGCACAAGAGCCGCTTGCCCATGCGCAGTGCTTACATTGATCTTGCGCAGTTCTTAACATACTTGCAGGCACAGCAGGCTTTCTCTGAAAATGTTACTTTCTCATTCTATTTTGGGCATACTGTATTTGTTACTTGGGTAGTTGTTACTAAACTTCCTCACATCACCCCATAATATTGGCACCGCCATCTTCGGTTAATATTGAATTAAAGATGCCGTGCGCAATGTCCATAGTGGCACACAGATTGCATTCTCCCTTTGGCCAAGATCGCTATAGTAAATAGGGAATTTGCACTCTGTTCCCGGGGGACCGTTTCATAAAAAGGAAAATATGCGCTGCGCCTCGCCGTGTGCCTCTACTGATGGCACACTACTTTCATAAATCAGTCCTATTGTATTTATTTCAAAATTGGCACTCTTCTTTTGTTTATAGTGCAAAAAACGCAGAGGTGATCAAATACCACCAAAAGAAAGCTATACTTCTGAGAAAAAAAAGGACGTTTTGGGTACAGCGTCGCACGACCATGCAATTGTCAGTTAAAGTGACGTAGTGTCGTATCAAAAAAATATGTAATATTTCTAAATGAACAAATTTGTCTAATTTCGTTGAAAAACTTTTTCGGAACTAAACAAATTGCACATGTCTACTGCAAAGTATTGTATAATTTAGCTTATAGTTTAATTCTCAGTTCTCCTTCAGTAGGTGACAACCTGGATCTCTAAATCCCTCAAACAGAAAGTTTTTCTAGTATTATAGAATTATAGTACACTTCTCACCTCAGTTCCTTCAGGGTACAGTCTGGGTGTTTGAGTCCTTTAAAGATCTGTTTTATTCCAGAGTCCCCTAGATGGTTCCATGATAAATCCAGTTTGGTGAGAGATCGATTTGCAAAAAGGACAGATTGGAGGCCATTACAGCTCAAGCGAGTCAATTCACACATATTAATGCTGCAGAAAAAAAACACACATTCATGTATGGTGTCATTCAGTTGCCTGAAACTGTCAAAGTGGTATTTTACGATAATATCCTGCAAAGTATTGTAAAGCCTATAGTGTAATTCTCACTTCAACCCCTGTAGGGTAGAGCCTGGATTTCAGAGTCCCTCACACAGAAGTTTAATTTCAGAGTTCCAAAACAAGACAAAAAACAGAATGATTTTTAAAAATGGGGATGGTGAATATATTACGGGCTAGTACACACTTCTAACTCCTCTTTAAGCCCCCTCCCATGTAGACAGAGTATTGAGATATATCCAAAACTTTTCCCTGCGGCAAAGTTTATGGAATCTCTCCACTGCAGAGTCACAAGGGAATATGCTGTATGACACAAACTTGAAGGTCCTCCATAGAGCAGCTATGTTTGAACTTTAAAAAGTGTTGGGGATGCTGTGATCTGTACGGTCTTCCCCAGTTAGTCTCCTATATTCACCATAACGTCCCTGAACAGTGCAAATTGTCTGGATCACATAAAGGTGACCACATGGGCCTGTGAAGCAGTAGATCGTGTATTCTGTGGCACAGGACAAAAAGGAATTGGTTAAATACACTTTTTAGACCATGACTGACAAATTTGCAAATTTAAATTTCCTTAATTGGAACATCTCCACTATGTTATAGAAGATGGCTAGAGAGTCAGATGTAGTTTTTTTTGGAGGGGGTAATTACCTAGGGCAAACCTGTTTTTGATATTTGGGGCTCTCCTCTAAATTGACCTGGGTCTACCTGGGAAGCACATGCCCTAGCTTGAGGTCTTTTAACAGGATCCCCCAATGCCAAAGATTAAATTTAGAATGAAACTGGGTTACAACTTTAATGTCGGGCCAGCTGTGGTCTCTGCATTAGGGGCCCTTGCATCCACAGACAGACATTCCTGATAGGAATGTTCGATGAGAGTTGGGTCAAACCCCTTATACAAGAACCTATCCTTGAGGATTTGGCTTTGGGTGGAGTAGTCTTCATCTAAAGTACAATTCCTACAAATCTGGCTAAACTACCCCTTAGGAATATTTTGAACTCTTTTTGGGTGACGACAGCTCTGATAGTGCAGATAAGATTTTCGCGAAGTGGGCTTGAGAAACACCAGGGTGGAGGGGTCCCACACATGTGTGAAAGACAGACCAAGAGTGTTGTCATTGCAATGCTGCACAAAAGGTTCAATCATGGAGGGAGAGCCATAACAAAAAAGGTGATATAGGCAGCAAAGGGTTATTCCTCCAGATACGGGACTACTCCCACCAACCTATGATGAGGTTTGCATAGCAAGGTACAAAGGATGCGCCCATTACTGTGCCCCACTGTGAAAGGTAAAATAATAATGCTCCAAACAGAAGCAAGTAGCCTCTGTTATAAACTGGGCCTGGGCAATATGCAAGTGGTACTCCCTAGTGAGGAAACAGTGCAGAACAGTAAGGCCCACTTTATGAGGGATAAAAGTATAAAATGACTGGACGTCTAAAGAAAGCAAGTGATAGGATTGCCATGTGTAATTACTAAGGGTATCCCATAATTGTAAACAGTCCTTCATATAATAAAGGATATAACTGCATTAATCAACATACTGGGAGAGCCTGCTGGTAACACTCTATGCAGGCCAGAATGGGCCTCCTGGAGGATTGAGGGGATTCTTATGTGCTTTAGGAAGGTGGTAAAAGTAAGCGTGTCCTATAAATCTTTATAGATAAACAGAATAAACATAAATTCCCCTTTATCAATAACTTTATCAACCATGGGCAAATCTAATATGGATTTTAATTCTGCTTAGTACCCTGGCAGAGGATCTTGAGGAAGTTTAATAGATAGCATCAAGCGAAAGCAGCCAAACTGCTTCAGCGAGGTAGTCGGATTTGTTCTGCAGGACTATACCTCCCTTAGCTTTAATTGAATTAGTACAATAAAAGGTACATTATTATTATTATTATACAGGATTTATATAGCGCCAACAGTTTACAACATGAGGGCAGACAGTACAGTTACAATACAATACAGGAGGAATCAAATTTTCTAATTATTGGATTTTTGGATGTCGAATTTTGGATTTTCGAATGTCGCATTTCGGATTTTTGAATTTAGGATTTTCGAATTTAGGATTTTTGTTCTTTCGAATTTTCAAATTTCCGAATTTTCAGAAAAATTTGTTAAACGCGTTTTCGTTAATTTGAATATTTACGAATTAACAAATTTGTCTAATTTACAGTGACTCAGTATTCACAGTATTCACCCCCTTGGTATTTTTCGTGTTTTGTTGCCTCACAACCTGGAATTAACATAGATTGCATAATTTAATTTACAGAACATGCCCACAACTTTGTAGATTTTTTTTTTATTGTGAAGCAAACAACAAATAGGACAAAATAGCAGAAAAGGTCAATGTGCATAACTATTCACCTCCCTAAAGTCAATACTTTGTAGAGCCACCTTTTGCGGCTATCACAGCTCCAAGCTGCTTTAGATAAGGCTCTATGAGCTTGCCACATCTTACCATTGGGATTTTTGCCCATTCCTCCTTGCAAAACTGCTCCAGCTCATTCAAGTTGGATGGTTTGCGCTTGTGAACAGCAATCTTTAAAGAGGAAGTAAACCCTGATGAGTTTACTTCCTCTTTCATTCCCTGCAAAGGTAAAGCATAATGGACTACTATGCATCGCATAGTAGTCCATTATGTGTCACTTACCTGACACAGGAGCCAGCGATGTCACCGCTGTCCCCTGTAGTCTTGCGCATCCATCTTCTCGGTGGGTCTCGCTGCTCCGCAGCTGTCACTCGGTGAAGCTGCGATGACGTCACTCCCGCGTATGCGCACGGGAGCCGCCACGCGTGGCATATCACCGTTGACGGGTGCCACGCTCGGTGCGCCTGTGCGCCACTGTCTACGGCGCATGTGTCGTAGACAGTGGTGCCTGTCTTTCGTCAAATATCTCCTAAACCGTGTAGGTTTAGGAGATATTTCTTGGAGCTACAGGTAAGCCTTAATCTAGGCTTACCTGTAGATCAAAGTGTGTTGTAAGGGTTTACAACTACTTTAATGCCCTCCTTGCCTGGTCCATGAGTTTTGGTGTGCAGCCATCTCTTGGCAGGTTTGCTGTTCTGCCATGTTCTTTCCATTTGGTTATGATAGAATTGATTGTGCTCCTAGGTTATAAAAAATACGCACATGTCAATTATAATTTTTTTTATTTCTGAAAAATAGTTGTATATATATATATATATATATATATATATATATATATATATATGTATATTTTTTTTTTCTAATTTTACTTCACCAACTTAGACTATTGTGTTCTGATCCATCACATATATCTCAGATTAAAAAAACACTGAACTAAAGGCTGTAATGTAAAAAAAAATAGGTAAAAAGCCAAGGGGGGAGAATACTTTTGCAAGGCACTGTAGTTGAAAAACTTTTTCAGAATGAAACAAATTGCACATGTCTACTGCAAAGTATTATATAGTTTAGCTTATAGTTTAATTCTCAGTTCCCCTTCAGTAAGTGACAACCTGGATCTCTAAATCCCTCAAACAGAAAGTTTGTTTTTATAGTATTATAGAATTATAGTACAATTCTCACCTCAGTTCCTTCAGGGTACAGTTTGGATGTTTGAGTCCTTTAAAGATATGTTTTATTCCAGAGTCCCCTAGAGGGTTCCTTGATAAAACCAGTTTGGTGATAGATCGATTTGCAATAAGGACAGATTGGAGACCATTACAGCTCAAGGGAGTCAATTCACACATATCAATGCTGCAGAAAAAAACACACATTCATGTATGGTGTCATTCAGTTGTCTAAAACTGTCAAGGTGGTATTTTACTATAATATCCTGCAAAGTATTGTAAAGTGTAATTCTCACTTTAACTCCTGTAGGGTAGAGCCTGGATTTCAGAGTCCCTCACAAAGAAGTTTAATTTCAGAGTTCTAAAACAAGACAAAAAACTGAATGATTTTTAAAAATGGGGATAGTGAACATATTACTGGATAGTACACACTCCTCTTTAAGCCCCCCCCCCCCTCCCATATAGTATTGAGATATATCCAAAACCTTTCCCTGTGGCAAAGTTTATGGAATCTCTCCACTGCAGAGTCACAAGGGAATATGCTGTATGACACAAACTTGAAGGTCCTCCATAGAACAGTTATGTTTGAACTTAAAAAAGTGTTGGGGATGCTGTGATCTATACTGCCTTCCCCAATTACCGTATATACTCGAGTATAAGCCGAGATTTTCAGCCTCTTTTTTGAGGCTGAAAGTGCCCCCCTCGGCTTATACTCGAGTCATCGCCGTCTGACTGCTCGATCAGCGTATCGAGCAGACAGACGGCGGACATACTACAATTCGAAAGCCGCGCCTCCGCCTGTGATAGGCGGAACACTCAATTTCCCAGCAGTCAGTGTTCCGCCTATCACGGACATCCGCTCATCCTCGTACTACGGACGAGGATGAGACGATGTCCGTGATAGGCGGAACACAGGCTGCTGGGAAATTCAGTGTTCCGCCTATCACAGGCGAAGGCGGAGGCGCGGCTTTTGAATTTTAGAATGGCCGCCGAGGCGCCGACGAAGAGCGGCGATCCTGGCAAGGCACGGGACGGAGGCAAGGCAAGGCACGGCACGGGACGGGACGGAGGCAAGGCACGACACGGGACGGAGGCAAGGAGGCAAGGCACGGCACGGGACGGAGGCAAGGAGGCAAGGCACGGCACGGGACGGAGGCAAGGAGGCAAGGCACGGGACGGAGGCTCGGGACACAGGCTCGGGACACAGGTAGGCTGGACACACACACACACACATACACACACACACACACACACACACACACACACACATGGACACACACACACAGGGATGGATGGATGGAGACACACACAGGGATGGATGGATACACACACACACAGGGATGGATGGATGGATACACACACACACAGGGATGGATGGATACACACACACACAGGGATGGATGGATGGAGACACACACACACAGGGATGGATGGAGACACACACACACAGGGATGGATGGATGGATGGAGACACACACACACAGGGATGGATGGATGGATGGACACACACACACACAGGGATGGATGGATGGATGGACACACACACACAGGGATGGATGGACGGACACACAGGGATGGACGGACACACAGGGATGGACGGACACACAGGGATGGACGGACACACAGGGATGGACGGACACACACACAGGGATGGACAGGCATGTCTCACCCTCGGCTTATACACGAGTCAATAAGTTTGCCAGTTTTTTTGGGGGTAAATTGGGGGCCTCGGCTTATATTCGGGTCGGCCTATACTCGAGTATATACGGTAGTCTCCTATATTCACCAAAATGTCCCTGGACAGTGCAAATTGTCCGGCTCACGTAAAAGGTGACCACAGGAGCCTGTGAGGCAGTAGATCACGTATTTGGTGGCACAGGACAAAAAGGAACTGGTTAAATACATCTTTTAGACCATGATTGAGAAATCTGCAAATTTTACATTTAAATTTCGTACATTGGAACATCCCCACTATGTTATAGAATATGGCTAGAGAATCAGATTTTTTTTTGGAGGGGGTAAATTACTGGGGCAAATCTGTTTTTGATATTTGGGGCTCTCCTATAGATGAACCTGGGTCTAACTGTGAAGCACATGCCCTAGCTTGAGGTCCTTCAACATGATCCCCCAATGCCAAATATTGAATTTAGAATGAAACTGGGTTACAAATTTAATGTCAGGGCCAGCTGTGGTCTATGTATTAGGGACCCTTGTATCCACAGACAGACATTCCTGAATGTCCGATGAGAGTTGGGTCAAACCCCTTATCCAAGAACCTATTCTTGAGGATTTGGCTTTGGGTGGAGTAGTCTTCATCTAAAGTACAATTACTACAAATCTGGCTAAACTATTCCTTAGGAATATTTTGAACTCTTTTTGGGTGACGACAGCTCTGATTGTGCAGATAAGAGTTTCCCAAAGTGGGCTTGAGAAACACCAGGTTGGAGGGATCCCACACATGTGTGAAAGAAAGACCAAAGGTGTTGTCATTGCAATGCTGCACAAAAGGTTCAAAATTTGGAGGGAGAGCCATAACAATGATATTGTCAATGTACCATCCATAAAAGGTAAAAAGGTAATATGGGGGGCAAAGGGTTATTCCTTCAGATACGGGACTCCTTCCACCAACCTATGGTGAGGTTGGCATAGCGGCCCCCCCACCCCAAAGCACATTGTCCCCATGTTGATGAGGACAAGGGCCTCTTCCCGACAAATGATAACAAACAATGTAGCGCTATAATGTCAAAAAATGTAAAAAAAAAAAAAAAAACTAGACATAAATCACCAAATGATCTGGTAGTGAAATCAAACTTAAAAGGTCAGCACACATATCACATGTTGTGCAGTCTAGTAAGGAATACAGGAAATGTGCTTCAGTGAACTAACAATATGAGCATAAAAAAGTCCAGCTATGACAAAATAATGTGAAACGTGAGTCCAGATATTCCATTGGCATGAACTATGTATAGCCTTCCGTTCACAGCCAGAAAATATTAAAGGAAACAGTGGATACCCTTACTGAAAATGGTGGACACAAACTACTGTATAGTAAATGTGTCATGCAGGCTTATGTGCGTCACACACCATTCGTATACATCAGGTCATGGATCACCATCCGGAAAGTCGCTGCCCACTTCAGGATCGGTACACCTCAGATCTCCAGGATTTTCAACTCTCTCTCGAAGGTTCCGGTCTACTTAGTAATGCCCCAGTAGAAGGCTTATTAGTCGAAACGCGTCGGGATAGCATTTCCTGCTCCCCGTATTGCTCTTTTTATCGTTCATTTTTATTGGATCACGTGATTCTTTTTGGATATTTTTTATGTCATTTTTTATATGTCATTTGGAATTTTTTTCAAATAAAACCTTTAATGGTGGAATTTCACTATGAGAGGCATTGTGTCCTTACTTTTTTTATGGTGAACCCGCTCTGAGCTCCTAGCTGACCGGAACCTTCGAGAGAGAGTTGAAAACCCTGGAGATCTGAGGTGTACCGATCCTGAAGTGGGCAGCGACTATCCGGATGGTGATCCATGACCTGATGTATACGAATGGTGTGTGACGCACATAAGCCTGCATGACACATTTACTATACAGTAGTTTGTGTCCACCATTTTCGGTAAGGGTATCCACCGTTTTCTTTAATATTTTCTGGCTATGAACGGAAGGCTATACATAGTTCATACCAACGGAATATCTGGACTCACGTTTCACATTATTTTGTCATAGCTGGACTTTTTTATGCTCATATTGTTAGTTCACTGAAGCACATTTCCTGTATTCCTTACTAGACTGCACAACATGTGATATGTGTGCTGACCTTTTAAGTTTGATTTCACTACCAGATCATTTGGTGATTTATGTCTATTTTTTTTTTTTTTTACATTTTTTGACATTATAGCGCTACATTGTTTGTTATCATTCGTTATTTTGACTTAGTTTGTTTGTATGTTAGCTGCTGTTTTGTGTTATATCACAATTTTTTGTCACTTATATAGGGAGAGCAGTGTTTTTCCCCCTCTTTTTGATTTGTACCTCTTCCCGACAACCCTGGCCCCGACAACCCTGGCCGCTGGTTGTCGGGGTCTTCGGACGGGGGGCTTATTGGAATCCGGGAGCCCCCTTTAATAAGGGAGCCCCCAGATCCCGGCCCCCCACCCTATGTGAATGAGTATGGGGTATATCGTACCCTACCCATTCCCCTAGGGAAAAAAGTCTCAATAAAAAAACACACTACACAGGTTTTTAAAGTAGTTTATTAGACAGCTCCGGGGGTCTTCTTTCTGACTTCAGGGGTCTTCTCGCCAGGCTCCTCCACTGTCTTCTGCTCTTTTACCGCTCTTTTACTAGCGGAGGAGCCCGGCTTTCTCCTTCATCGCTGCCGTCTGGGGGTCTTCTTCTGACTTCGGGGGTCTTCCGATTTCTCCCGTTCTTCGGTTCTTCTGCTGGGCTCCTCCACTATCTTCCTCCAGCTCTTTTACTAGCGTTGACCCGGTCTTCTCGTTCGTCAATATCGCTGTCGCCGCCTTCTTCTTCTTCCTTCTTCTTCTCTTCTTCCAATGTTGACACGACGCTCTCTCCGGCTGTAATGGCTGGGATGAGTTGTGCGGCCACTTATATAGGCATAAGGGGCGGGGTCACTGGGTGATGTCACATGGTACAGTTCAGGAGGGGGAGGGTGCTCGTTCGTCCCCACCCCCTTTCCTGACCGGCTGGGCTGCGTGCTCGGATAAGGGTCTGGTATGGACTGTGGGGGGACCCCCATGCCATTTTTTTGGTGTAGGGGTTACCCTTAAAAACCATACCAGGCGACGGGGCTCGCTAGGTGTCAATCTCGCCGATGGAGGCAGTGAGATTGACTTCATTCTCCAGTCCCGTTGTACCTGGAGTCACGTTCAAAATGAACAGACTTTAGTCTGTGTGTGGGCAAGTCCGCTCATTAGGAAAGCCTGATGGACCTCCACCAAAAGTCCGGCGGATTGTCCGCTGGACCTAGTCTGCCGGAAAAGTCCGTTTGTGTGTGGACGTGTGTGGGCAAGTCCTCTCATTCGGAAAGTCCGGCGGATTGTCCGCCGGATAGTCTGATCATGTGTACGGGGCATAAGTTGAGCATGTATCAGACCATAACTTCCCTAATATATGTAAGGCCATATTGTCATCGCTTCAGGGGGCAGACATCAGCTCAGGAACAGGTGTGGGGTTATATGTTTTGAGGGCTGAAAGTTCTTAAATGAAATAACTGTGGTTTATGAAAATTTAAGACGTGTGAAAGAATTGGGTAAACTGGTGGGCGCAAAATAAGGGCCATTTTTTAAGAGTGATGTTTCTTGAGTAAAGGCACGAGAAGCTAAATTAAAAATCTTCACTGTGTCAGGGACAGGACTGTGGTCTATTTGAGACTTTTTGCGCTTTCCACCTCTTCTCTCTCTTCTCTGTGTAGCACCCTCTAGTGTGTGCTAGATGTAGTATAGGTTTTGTTAGTGTAGGCAAAATTTAGTTTGCTCGGGGCGAAACCCGAGCTGTGAATATAGGTCAGGGTTCAGTGACTCAGGGCTGGATGACTCATCCTGACAGCTCCTTTGGTGCTTCCCCCTGGTCTAGAAGGTTGTAGAATCTTCTAAAGCTGGTGGGTGGAGGTTAGGAGGAGCTGCCTGGAATATTCATGAGGCCTCGGACAATCCCCAGTAGTGGGCTGGCAGGGGGCAGAGTTTACCTCATAAATAGACATGGGCCATGCCAGCATGGGCAGTTGGGTGGAAGATGGAGATATAGTGCTGAGGAGGCTGTCGTGGCCCTCAGGGGTGCCCCTAGTTTGGGGGGTGGTGACTTTGGATCGGGGCTCAGTTGCTAGAAGGATTATGCCACAACACATGGAGGAAGCTCTTGCTGGAGGTACAGGAGCAAGAGAGAACAGCATGAGTAGGTCAGCACTACTGGAGACTTAAAAAGGGGGGGACTGCCAAATGTAGCCAGTATCCTTTACACTCCTCCTGCACACACTTGTTTGCTGGCTCCAGCTGAATCACTGTTTTCTAAAAATCTGACTGAGAACCTGTCAGATCTTTAGCAATGAACCCAAGGCCCTTTATTGTGTAGCAAAAAAAATACAGTTAAAAAGTAATTCAGCGCCAAAAATAAATGAACAGCGATGAGATATGAATATTGTGTTATAACTGGACAGCACATTGAAATAAAAGTCCAAAAAAGTGTTAAAGTAAAAAATGCTAAAGTGAAAAAAAATACAGTATATATAAAAGTCCAATCTTGTGAATGGAAATCAACAACAAAAAAACAATATAGTGCAAAATATAGGTTTAAATGCACAGTCCCATGATAGGATCAGCAATATAAACTTATTGATGAAAACACAATAGTTCATTGAAAATATATGCACAAATAATTGGTGGTGACTTGAAAAGTGAAGAGGTGATCAAGTACAGTGCTCCAGATTCATCCACCACACCCCTGTGAAATGGACACTCACCGGAAAAGCGGCTGCCATTACAGCAGCAAACAGGCACTCAGTGTAGATCCGCCATCTGTTGTGGGGAAGACACAATGGAAAAAATACTGCACTAAAGTGCATAAATGAAAAAATCTAATAACAGCAGCTGCCAAACTATGAAATACACATAGAACAATATACAGTAAACACTAAATGGGCAGCGCTAAAAAATATTGAAACTCAAAAAATCATCAGAATCAGTGAAAGAAAGTCCAAGCAAAAAAAATTATTATATTGAAAAATTGTCCAATAATCAATAATCAAGTATAACTGTGATGGTTGATGAAAAATATTGATAGAAGTGCTGATAAAACCACCCTGTAACGACAGTGCACCACCACCACATGGAAAATATATGCGCTTACCAGAGGCAAGCTATAGGGGAGCCTGTGACTAATACTCAGCCAGGGCCTTTTCCTCAAAGAAGCTGAAGTACATGGAAAGGACGTCAGCAGTTTGAGAGGATATTGCCCAGAAAATAAAAGAACTCCATAATGTAGACTGAAACACAGTGGATTTAAACATTTTGGTACGTACTCTTGAGGAGGTTAACATCATTGAAAGAAGTGAGTTATTGAAACAAAAGCCACCTCGCACAGATAGGGTACCATCAGTACCGTTTATAACTACTTATTTTATCCAACATATGAATGTTAAAAAACTGATCAATAAACACTGGCATTTATTGGGCAATGACCAGGTTTTGAGATCAGTTTTACCCAATAAGCCTCAGGTCATTTATAAGGGAGCACCTGCCTTACAAGCTAGAGTAGCACCTAATATTTTGGACCCTCCATCCATCAAGAGGGTTTTTTTTCAAGACCTTACTTGTTATTTCAAATGTGGGAGATGTAGGGTGTGTTCCCTGAATAGGTGTAGCCATAGAAGGACACCATTTTTTTTTCTACTAGTACCTCTATCGAGTACGAAATTAGACCGTTCATTACTTGCAGTACAGAGGGTGTGGTTTACCTGCTCCAATGTCCTTGTGGCCTACAGTATGTGGGCAGGACTAAACGCCCCCTGTCTGTACACCTTAATGAACACATCACCAATATAAAAAATGGGTTCCAGAAACATTCAGTTTCTAAACATTATTCACTTGCCCATGATAGAAATCCATCAAAAACTTTGTTTTTGGGCATTGACAAGTTTCGCCCTCAGTGGCAAGGCAGTTCATTGGTACGCGATATTAGCAGACTTGAAATGGCGTGGATACATGGGCTTAAGTGTTACACTCCATTTGGGCTTAATGTTGATATTGACGTCAATGCGTTTATAGATAATTCTTGATGTTTTGGTGACATTCTAATATATTATATGTATGTTTACGACTTTGTATAGATAATTATAATGCACACTCAATGTGACCCATGGGTAGCATACTCTTGTTTTTTCTTGATTTGTCATATTAATTGTTGGTTATTGTCTCTTTTAATAATGGGACGCAATTAGTTACACCCTTCATATGGTATTCCCTATATATAAAAAATATTTAGATTTTTTTGAACAATTTCTTTTGTGTTTATCACTATATTTACGTTCTTAAGATTGTAATTTCCAAATTTATGTTTCCTGACGATGTGTTGGAATATATTGCTCTCTGTCCCCTTCGTTTTATTTATTTATTTATATATATCCCTTCATTTTTGTTGATTAATGTTAATACAATTTTTTTCTTTGTTTATACAATTTGTCTTCCGGGTTTCTGCCTCCTAAGTTTCACATCGAACCGTGATTCCGGTTTAGACTTTTGTTTTAGAATACTGGTTTCCTGCCATTTAGAATTCATATCGAGGGTTGGTTCCAATCGTTTGTTATTTAGATGCGATGACTCAGTGCATCGCCTGATCCCAGAGATTACGTCTTTTGATTGATGACTAAAGGCACGAAGGGAGGTGGACATACTGATGTCATCGCACATCTCAGTGACAGGCATTCGCTTGCTGGCCAGCCGTTTCATTTTTTACATGTCTGTTTTTATCATCTTAAATGTAAGTGTGCTTCTTTTTCCATATTAAATCCACTGTGGTTCAGTCTACACTATGAAGTTCTTCTTTTTATTTTCTGGGCAATATCCTCTCTAACTGCTGGTGACCATCATTCGTTTTCCAAGCCGTTGATGCATGGTTCAGGCGTCCTTTCCGTGTTGCTCAGCTTCTTTGAGGAAAAAGCCCTGGCTGGGTATTAGCCGCAGGCTCCCCTATAGCTTGCCTCTGGTAAACGCATATATTTTCCGTATGGTGGTGGTACACTGTCATTACAGGGTGGTTTTATCAGCACTTCTATCAATATTTTTCATCAACCATCACAGTTATACTTTATTACTGATTATTAGACAATTTTTCAATATAATAATTTTTCTTGCTTGGACTTTCTTTCACTGATTCTGATGATTTTTTTGATTTTCAATATTTTTTAGCGCTGCCCATTTATTGTTTACTGTTGTGGGGAAGGTTGTTCAGCAACTCGTACCATCCAGATGTAGCTGTAGTAACTAACGGTCACCGGGAGCCAGATGAAGTCTCCATAATGTAGTATTTATTGGGTTTGTATGTTAAAAGCCAAAATAAAACGAATCATAAAAATATGAAAATGGGTGCCACTGTTGACCCAGTTTTGGACAGTGGCCTGATGTTAGCACTAGTGTCTCCTCCCCAAAGCTTTTTGTCCAATAGGATGTTATCAAGGGGTCCTGAGGAGGAACCTCTTGATAAAAATATAATATTATGTGTTTTCACTTTAGCATTTTTCACTTTAACACTTTTTTGGACTTTGTGCTGTCCATTTATAATACAGTATTCACAGCTCATCACTGTTCTTTTTTTTTTTTTGGCGCTACACACTTTTTCTTAAGACTATTTATAAGTTTGGTATATTACTTTATCTGTGTCAGCTGCCACCCCACCACAGCGCAGAGATACATCTTTTTTTATTTCGGTCAAAAAAAATAGTGACCAGCTTGTACTCTTCTTCCTATGGCTGCTGATCCCAGCACCACCTCTTCAGGCACTTAATTCACAGTTGTGCAAATTGTTAAAAAGTTTAGTTTATAGTGTAATTATTACGTAAGTTCCTGTACGGTACAGCCTGGATCTCTGAGTCCCTTAGACAGAAGTGTAATTTCACAGCTCTTCAATTCGTTCAGAGAGCGGAGGACATCAATGCATGAAAGAGTCAATGGACATAATTTCAACCTGTAGAGGAAAAACATTTACAGGGTAATATCAGCTAAGCTCTGTCTGGGTACAGTCAATGTCAGAGACCCTCACAAACAGGGCCGCTGATAAGGCAGTGCAACTGGTCCTGTTGTACTGGGCCCAGACCCCGTCAGCTTAACAGGGGGGCTTGGGCAGTTCATTTCTCCCAAATAAGAAAAAGGGCTTCCTAAACTACACCCCCCTTCCTACTTGCTTGGGGAGGTGTATAATTGCATTTTTATGGGTCCCATCAGGCCAAAAGTGGGCCCAGTAGGTGAATGCAGGGGAGGGACTTTTTTTTTTCTATTGTGGGGTGCAGGAACATAATTCTGCGCTGCATGTTGTAGTTCCAACCAGCTGCCCACTGTCCTCCCTGGTGGAGTGATTGCATGTAAGTGCTCCGCTCCCTCCCTGATGTTAAGTGCCTGACAGCAGGGACCAGCAAGTCTAATGTCATCAGCGGTGGATAATGTGGCTGCACTGTGAGTTACACTAATATCTGCTTCTGAGTCCCCAGATGCCTCAAAGTGCTTATTTTATGATCATCAGCATTATGGTAATCACACAGCACAGCAGCCGCTATATGGCTCTGTCACAGTGTCCATTGCTGTTGGGTGCTGGCTTTGATAACTTATGGCTGTACTGTGTGTTTCAGTGTTTGTGTGAGAGTCAGCACAAAACAGGCATGGACACTGACAGAGCCATGCAGCACCTGCTGTGCTGTGTGATTACCATAATGCTGATGACAAGCATAGGGAGACCGCTTCAGATGACGTTCGTTACGAAACGCGCATAAAGTGGGTCCACGCACAAAACGTCACTTCTGGGTTCAGAGAAAATCAGGTGGAACGTTCAGTTTTTACTTATTTTTTTGAGATGACATCTTCCACCATGGATGGAAGATGGTTATGGCATTTTAATTATATTTTTTAATAAACAAATTTTTTAAGGGAATTACACTATTGGAACCCTTATCTTTTCCATATGACGACTTTCTGCTGGCACCAACACTGGAATATACTAGCTACTTCCTAGTATTCGGCTGACACATGATACTTTGCGGGGAGTTGGAAGCATCCTGACCCGGAGAGACATCAGGACCTCAGCTGTGGTATACTTTATATGCCAACGTGCAGTCCCTGGGAGGCCTTTTGCCGCGTACACACGAGAGGACTTATGTCCGACAGACCTCCAAAGGAGTTCCGCCGGAGTTCCGACGGAGTTCTGGCGGACTTTTCGACCGAACGGACTTGGACACACACCATCACACCAAACTCCGACGGAGTCGAACGTGATGACGTACGACTGGATTCGAATAAGGAAGTTCATAGCCAGTAGCCAATAGCTGCCCTAGCGTCGGTTTTAGTCCGTCGGAGTAGCATACACACGAGCGGATTTTTCGAAGGGGACCGGGTCCGGCGGAGTTCCGTCGGGAAAATTTGAAGCATGCTTCATTTCTAAAGTCCGTCAGACTTTTGCGAAGCTAAAGTCCGTTGCAGCCCACACACGATCAAATAGTCTGACGGACTCAGTCCGTCGGACTTTGGATGTTAAAAAGTCCGCTCGTGTGTACGCGGCCTTAGCTTTACTACGAGTGGGAAAATAATGGTGCAGCGCTAGTGACAATTGAAATGAATGGAATGAAAAAATGTGAGTGATCTATAGTGCATAGAAAAACTTAAACAACATCTAAATATATCAAGGTTGAAACATTTACATATCAAGTGGTAAAAATTACCAAAAGATAAAATTGTAAGAATACAATATTATAACAGAGCTGTCACAGTGATTATACAAATAATTAAAGTGCCCATATAAATACAGTGAACCACTTATTACAGGTTGAATAAAAATTAGAAGTTAAAATACAATGTAATGCCGCATACACACGATCGGAATTCCGGCCAGAAAAGGACCGATGAGAGCTTTTCATCGGAAAATGCGACCGTGTGTACGCTCCATCGGAATTTCTGCCAGCCAAAAATTGATAGCATGTTCTCAGTTTTCCAGACGGAAAAACTTTCTATCCCTAATTCCGATCGTGTGTATGCAATTCCGACACGCCAAAACTCACGCATGCTCAGATTCAACTACGAGACAGAAGCTATTGGCTACTGGCTATTGAACTTCCTTTTTCTTGTCACATCATATGTGTTGTACGTCACCGCGTTATAAATGATCGGAATTTGATGTGACCGTGTGTTGGCAAGACAGCTTAAGCCGAATTCCGTCGGAATTCCATCTGGAAAACCATCAGAGCTTTTTCCGATGAGAATTCCGATTGTGTGTACCACATATCCACATAACACACAATTTATTGATAAAAATGAAAGATTTACACTCACATTTTGAGGAGATAATACAATCGCTTGTAATTCGATAAAATGATGCAATGGGAACCACAGGGGCTCGACCTGACATGAACTTAAGAATTGAAGAGGTCCACTGAGTCCCGCTAAGGGCCCTCGTGGAAGAGATATGTCCTTTGAGTGTGCTTGCACTCAGGCCCATGTCGAGATCTCTTTGAAGAAAACCGAAGACCTGGCAAACTCTTGCTTCCCTAGAAAAAAAACTTCTGATGTAGCATATTCTTGAAATTTTGTCAGACTTTGTTGAAGGCTTGGTTCATGCTGCTCTTCGATGCTTTCATGAGGGCATCTACCATTCTCGATGAGCAACCTAAATCCGCAAACCTTCACATCTCAAAATCCCGGCCACTAACTTGAACTTCTCTGGAGCTGCATGGAGAACTTGACTTTATGCCACTGTCTGGCACCTGAGAAGATTTGTACTAGGTGTCTGTGAGATATAAATAGTTTGGTGTATATCCACTGTTGAAGAAAAACCCCTGGAAAGGTTATCTTCTGCACTGAGCCACTCAACTCAGATACATGAGAGACCATGGTCCCAATAGTCACCAGGCATGAAGATGCTGACAGGTGAAGAGAGAAACACAAGGACAATTCAATACCTTACCAACAGTATGTTCTCTAGCAGCAGAGAAAGGCATACTTTGAACCATGATTAGTTGGGCTTCGAAATACTGAAGGACTGTTTATGTTTAGGGGTCAGATGACCTGGTTCTTCAGTCGCCAACCTCCAACTCAGATTTGTATCTTGAGGCAGGAAGCCAGACTGTCTACAATCACAGAACTTTGCTGTCAATTTAAGCTTTATCTTCTATGAACAAATGCATTGAATGAGTTTTTCCTTGAAGGCCACATCATCTTCTAATGGTAAAGTAATGTACCTGGTCAATCCCATAAGGGACACACCGACCAAAAGGGATCACTCCAAATGTTTGACCCCTCTCTCTTCACAAAGGCATAATTTTGACATCTGCTGTGAAAAACGTGCTTTTTGCTCCATTCTTCTAGAATAAGCCTTAAAGCGGAGGTCCACCCTAAAGTGGACTTTCCGCTCATTGGATTCCTCCCCCCCTCCGGCGCCACAATTTGCACCTTTTTGGCGGGAGGGGGGTGCAGGTACCTGTACAGTACAGGTATCTGCACCCACTTCCGGGATAGCTCTCTGCGGAAAGGGGCGTAGATTAAAGTCCCCAGCTGCCTGCTGGGAAACACACAGATCCCAGAGGCAGCGGGTCCATCCTTATTGCGCAGCGCGACTCGCGCATGCGCAGTAGGGAACCGGGAAATGAAGCCGAAAGGCTCCACTTCCTGATTCCCATAACCAAGATGGCGGCGGCAGCACCCGAGAGACGATCGAGAGATCGGCTTCGGGTGCCGACATCGCGGGCGCGCTGGACAGGTAAGTGTCACTATTTTAAAAGTCAGCAGCTGCAGTATTTGTAGCTGCTGGCTTTTAAAAAAAAAAAACGCGGAGTCCCGGCGGACTCCCGCTTTAATTCAGTCACCATAGGGAAATTGCAAAGCGGTCTTCAGAGGCACTTGAAAAATACTTCCACTACTTTCCTTATATCTTGAGCCATCTCACTGGAAAAACTGGATAAAAGGTCATCTTCACCTGCATCTTATTCTTTGGAAGAGTCTGAAGAAGATCGGAGAAAGCTCTTGAGACCAGTTACTGGTTTTGGAAGGAAAACTGGACCTTGTCAGAACAAGTGACTCTTGCACAAGGGGAGTTCAAACAACTGATTGTTTTGTCCACATGCTTAATGAATTGTGACAAACTTTTGATCCTCATAATCTCCATCACTGACTGTTTGAACAAAGAAGGATTAATCCAGTCATGTACATGTTCATCCTTGTCTCTCTCTGGAAAAGTCTGAATAGGGCTGCTTGCCTAGAAAGCACTGTCCCCTACCTTCTTTGGTAGCGCTGGTCTTTATTTGGGGTTGGCATTTGTTTTTCTGCAGAATCAGAAGACTGGCAAAAAAACATTGAGCTTGTTCAATGACTATTAAGCAGTAGTGCAGTGCCTCATCCAAAAGGAAGCTCGGTATCTCCGTAATATTAAGGCATGTGTCCACTCCAGCCACGATATTGCGCTGCTTCCCCATTGAGAGTGATTTACACCTCATATGCCACCCCACAGACCAGCAGAGGGGCTCTCTGATAAATGATGCATTTAGGATGTAAACACAGGGAGCCCAAACTTCATACGAGCTAGGTAGGAGACATATGCCAACTTCCTGGATCCTGTCCCTTCACAGGATGAGTGGAAACGACTCCTTTAGAGTGTATTGGACTACATACTTAATGAATGTGACAACCTGTTAGGCGTTGTCATCTTTATCCTTGGTTGGTTGAACAAAGCAGCATTCTTGCAGTCATGTTTGTCCGTATCTTCTCTTTAGAAGAGTCTGAAGAGGACTGCTCGGTAACCCTTTTCACAGGGTGAGTGGAAACACTCCTTTACAGTGTATTGACCACAGAGTTAATGAATGGGACAACCTGTTAGGCCGCGTACACACGGGCGGACTGTTCGCCCAACTTTGTCCGCTGAACAGTGTTTCAGCGGACAGTCCGCTTGTGTGTGGGCTTCAGCGGACAGTTTCAGCGGACAGTCTGACGAACAAAGTTTTTCGGAATTCCCGTTAGACAGTCCGCTGAAACTTGGTTTGAGCGGACAGTCCGCTCGTGTGTAGGCTTGTTCGTCAAACTAAGTCTCGCGCATGCTCAGAAAGAATTTACACGCCGAAGGTTGCATTGCAGTGTATAGGACGTCGTTTTTCTAGTCCCGTCGTACGTGCCGTTCACGTCATCGCGCACGGTTTCAGCGGACTGTTCGTTCATCGTGTGTGGTCAAGTCCGCTCATGCAAATTTTGAGCGGACTGTTGGTCGTACTGTTTGACGAACAAGGTTGGGCGAACAGTCCGCCCGTGTGTACGCGGCCTCAGGTGTGGTCATCTTTATCCTTGATTGTTTGAACAAGACAACAGCTTTGGCTGGACTTCTCCTTTAACCACTTGCCGACCAGCTCACATACATTTAGGTCAGCAAAGTGGCTTGTTCCTGCAAATCGGCGTACCTGTATGTCGGCTCCTTTAAGAGCCAGAATGGGAATTCTGGCAGGAGAGCCAGAATGGGAATTTGTGTGTGTAAACACACAAATCCCCGTTCTGACAGGAGGGTAGAAACAGATCTGCTGTTCGTAGTAATTAGGAATAGCGATATGTCTCCTCCTCCAGTCAGTCCCATCCCCCCACAGTTAGAACGCACAGTCAGGGAACACATTTAACCCCTTGATCACCCCCTAATGTTAATCCCTTCCCTGCCAGTGACATTTACACAGTAATCAGTGCATTTTTATAGCATTGATTGTTGTATAAATGTCAATGGTCCCTAAAAAGTGTCCAATCTGTCCACCGAAATGTCACAGTCCCGTTAAAAATCCCAGACTGTACTAGTAAAAATAAAATTATAAAATGCCATAAATCGATCCCATATTTTGTAGACGCTATAACTTGCGTAAACCAATCAATATACGCATATTGCGATTTATTTTTATTTTTTGCCAAAAATAGGTAGAAGAATACCTATTGGCCTAAACTGATGAAGAATTTTTTTTTTAACATTTTTTGGGGGAGTATTTATTATAGCAAAAAGTAAAGAATATTGTTTTTGTTTTTCAAAATTTACGCTCCTTTTTTTGTTTATAGCGCAAAAAATAAAAACCACAGAGGTGATGAAATACCACCAAAAGAAAGCTCTATTTATGGGAAAAAAAGGACATCAATTGTGTTTGGGTACAAGATTGCACGGCCGCGCCATTGTCAGTTAAACCAACGCAGTGCCGAATCACAAAAAATGGCCAGGTCATCAAGGAGAAAAATCTTCCGGAGCTGAAATGGTTAAGGAGGGAAAGAAACACATAAAAAAGGAATGTGAAAAGAAATGATGGAAGAAAGAGGGATAGAACAAAGCAAAACAGGGAATGTTGGGAAGCTGGGATATGAGAAGGGGTCTATTACCCCTCCCTATCAGACAAACCCAACTGCGTAAGCAAAATTCTCTATAGGTAGTGAGAACCAACAATGAAAGCATTAAAGAAGGATCACAAAGCCCCATGTACTGGAAAGCATTGGGTCACACTTACAGTGGTGGCTGGGATTTTTATTTTTGGAGGGGGGGGGGCAGAAAACAACCACCCCCCTGGTCGGTCGGCCAGAGGCACCTCTCCCCATCAAGCCCATTCCCCATCTAGGTTGCGGGCAGGTTGCGATCTTCTACGGGTGGTGGGCAGTGGCTCCTGTGTCCTCTCCTCCTCTTCTGCAGCACAGCAACTTCCAATAGATTTCCTGTCCTTTCAGCCAATCAGGTGACGGGTCTCAAGACCTGATTCCTGATTGGCCGGGAGGAGGATCAGTGTGTGGGTCAGTGAATTCTCCATAGGTGTGGAGAACCAACAATTAAAGCATTAAAGAAGGATCACAAAGCCACATGTACTGGAAAGCAATGGGTCATACTTACAGTCATACTTACAGTGGCGGCTGGGATTTTTAGGACCCGATTCCTGATTGGCCGGGAGGAGGATCAGTGTGGCGATAGCGAATATTAATTCGCTATTGTCACACAACTGGGTGGGCTATGGCCCCTTTCACACGAACTGACCATTCTGATCTGACTTTTTTAGGCGGACCTGACCGGACGCTCCATGCAGGTCTATGGAGCGATGGACGTCAGTAGTTGCCATGCCCACTGACATCCGATCCACTAAAATCCTGGCAGATTGGATGGGATGAGATCTGATGAAAATAGACATGCTGTTTTTGTCCGATCCCTCCATAGGAATTGCCGGCACTCTGACAGGCCCCTCCCTGCTCAGTGAGCAGAGACGGACCTGTCATCCTCCGGCTCAGCAGAGATCAACGGAGAGATCTCCCGCTGAGCTGGAGGACTCTGCTGAGCAGATCTGCCTCATGGGAATGAGGCCTATTAGAGCATCTGGCTCTAATCACATGCTTCAACCCTCCCCGCCATTGGAATCCATGGTCCAGCTCCCTGCATGTAGATCAGGGGGTCAGATGCATGGACAGGGGTGCGCCCCTAATGGACGGGCCGCCACTTCACATTTATGAAGAAGCCATTTCTAATCTAATGCCATGTACACACAATCGGAATTTAGGCCAGCAAAAGACTGATGAGAGCTTTTCATCGGAAAATGCGACCATGTGTATGCTCCATCAGAATTTAGCTGTCTAAATTTCCGCCAGCAAAAAATTGATAGCAGGTTCTCAATTCTCCCGACGGAAATTCCGATCGTGTGTATGCAATTCCAACACGCAAAAACTCACGCATGCTCAGATTCAACTACGAGATGGAGGCTATTGGCTACTGGCTATTGAACTTCCTTTTTTTAGTCCCCTCCTACGTTTGGTGTGACCGTGTGTAGGCAAGACAGCTTGAGCGAAATCCCATCGGAATTCAGTTGGGAAAACCATCAGAGCTTTTTCCGACGAGAATTCCGATCGTGTGTACGTGGCATTAGAAGCAAAGAAGAGGGGAAATACAAGAGCAAAGTGGACAGGTGAGAAAAAAGCTCTATCCACCGGAGAATGAAAAATAACTGGGGATACAAGGAAGCACTGTAGAAAACCAATATATACCGTATATACTCGAGTATAGGTCGATCCGAATATAAGCCGAGGCCCCTAATTTACCACAAAAAAACTGGGAAAACGTATTGACTCGTGTATAAGCCGAGGGTGAGACATGCGTCCATCCCTGTGTCCATCCCTGTGTCCATCACTGTGTCCATCACTGTGTCCATTCCTGTGTCCATCCCAGTGTCCATCACTGTGTCCATCCCTGTGTCCATCACTGTGTCCCGTCCATCCCTGTGTCCCGTCCATCCCTGTGTCCCGTCCATCCCTGTGTCCCGTCCATCCCTGTGTCCCGTCCATCCCTGTGTCACGTCCATCCCTGTGTCCATCGCAGCCTACCTGTCTCTTTGCCTTCTGCAGCCTCTGTGTGCCGTGCCATGCCGCACCTCTCCTCCTCGTCTGACAGACGGCGGCCATTCCACTGTTCAAAAGCCGCGCCTCCGTCTGTGATAGGTGGAACACTCAATTTCCCAGCAGTCAGTGTTCCGCCTATCATGGACATCCTCTCATCCTCGTCCATAGTATGAGAATGAGCGGATGTCCGTGATAGGCGGAACACTGATTGCTGGGAAATTGAGTGTTCCGCCTATCACAGGCAGGGAGGTCTGGCTTTTGAATAGTGGAATGGCCGCCGTCTGTCTGCACGACACGCTGATCGGGTAGGCAGACGGCGGTGACTCGAGTATAAGCCGAGGGGGGCACTTTCAGCCTAAAAAAAGAGGCTGAAAATCTCGGCTTATACTTGAGTATATACGGTATACTGCCTAACATTTCCATATCTCTGCAAAAAATAGACATTGTCTTACCTTAATACCCTGATATTACTCTGTGGGTGAACCAACCAGGAAAGATCAAGAGGTACTACATAAGGAACTGAAATGATTTTTTTTTTTTCTTCTCTAGAAATGAAATGGTGTAGGGTTCATACTTTGGTGGGGAAGTCACAAACAGAAAACTACAAGAAAAAAAAAGGTATTACAAAGACATTACATGTCATTGTCCACTGCCCATTGCCAGAGCAAGATTATCCTACACCCAAGGTAGAATTGCCGAAATATGCCCCCGACCCCCCAAACTTGCCATATTCAGATGAATATAGATTTAATCAATACACCCTTTTTTCATCAGATCAGTGATTGGATTTATTTTCTGCCTCAATGCAATGCATATACGGCAGCAAGGTGGCTCTCCTGTGCAAAATCACATACAGGTATGTGATTTTGCACTTCTGGGGTGCGGATGCCTGCTGCCAGCCACCCACTCCCACTGTGATCGATCACAGTGGGAGCCAATCAGCGGGTCCAGTGGACATGCCAGTCATTCCAGAAATAAGCAGAACGGCGCTCTGCCTATGTAAACAGGGTATATTGCCGTTCTGTCTGTAGGGAAGGTAGTGATCCTGTGTTTCTGCTAAACAGGAACATGACTCTGCCTTCCAACAGTGCAAGCACCTCCCCCACAGTTAGCAAGCACTCCACTGATTGTCCCTGATGTTAACTCCTTCCCACCCAGTGTCATTAGTACAGTGACAGTACTCGCATATCAAAGCAAGTTTTCCCATTGAAGTCAATGGAAAGGAAAATTATTTGTTCCGCATTGACTTTAATGGGATGCAATACCGCATGCGGCCAGAGGCGGGGGGCACCAGAGAGCCTCGGAAATGGCACACTTTGGCTGACTTTGGCCGTTTACGAGCCTTTCCAAGGTTTGCCGAGGTCAGTCGAATTGTCCTCGGGCCTTTCCGACGTTTGGCACTGTTCGGCTCTGGTGCCCCCCACCTCAGGCCAAAAGCGGTACTGCACACCTCTTTTGGCCTAAATCCTGCTCGTTTTGCAAACCAAGATAGGATTTTTAGAAATACAGTGCTCATTTTGCGAAACCCTCGTTACTCGCAAACCGAGGTTCCACTGTGTCAGTGTCACTGGTCCCCAAAAAAGTTTAATTTAGTGTCCGATTTATCTGCTGCAATATCGCAGTCCCAATATAAGTCGCTGATTACCATATCCCATGGTTTTTGGACGCTATAACTTTTGTGCAAATCAATCAATATACACTTATTGGGATTTTTTTTTACCAAAAATATGTAGCAGAATAACATTTTGCATAAATTAATGAAGAAATTTGATTTTCTTAAATATTTGTGTCATTATCAAAACTTTTGTACATTACTGTGTAAAGTTATAGGCAGTTGTGAAAAAATACTGTAAATAAAGAATGCTTTCATAAATAGAAATGTTAATAGTTTATTTTTAAGGTAGCCTACATCCACAGAAGATCTGTGGTTAGTTCTTCAAGATGTTTGGAACAACCTACCTGACGAGGTTCCTCTAAAAACTGTGTGCACAAGCACTGTGAGTAACTTGAACAATTGATACTGGTTTGAGGTCAAAGGGTAGTCACACCAAATATTGATTTGATTTTAGATTTTTCTTCTGTTCTCTCCCTTTGCATTTTGTAAATTGATAAAGAATAAACAATTAAGATATATATTTTTGAAAGTATCCTTACTTTACAGTATTTCTTTACTAAGACAAGACAAGATGTTTTCTTTACTGTGTTTTTTTTTTATATAAGTGACTACTCTTTGTTATTTAGTAAATTGTACATCCTTTCTCCCAAAAAATTCAATAAAATCAGAATAATTAAAAACTGGAACTGAAACTGTAAAATCTTTTGGATTTCGGTAATTTACATTTCTTGATCATACATCACGGGACACAGGAGCTTCATTACATAGTGGGTTATATAGGCACCTCTGGTGATTGGACACTGGTTGACCCAATTAAAGAGAATTCCTCCCCTATATAACCCCTCCCATTAGGGAGGCACCTCAGTTTTTTCGCCAGTGTCTGGTCGATGGTCACGTAAAACTTAGCTCTATGCGGGTCCCGGCGAGGGCCGAAGGGCTACAACAAACCGGATCCATACCTCGGGCCGATAATTGACTCCCAAGATGGTATGGTACCCGGGCCTCGTCTGCCGAAGACACAAGGTTTTGCCTGTAAGTCCTCTCCATTGGAAGACTGGACTCTGGGACAACCAGACTTGGGGTACTGTTTACTCAGGGCGCCCGTAAGTTTCTGGCAGAGTTTTTTACAAGGCCCAGGTAGGAGGATCTTTTCGTAAGAACCCCAGATACGCCTGAAGGTTGGCTAACAATACCCGCCGTGATGGGTGAAGGCTGGAATTGGTCTGAAATCAGCAATTCCTGCGGCGGGGAACAGGTATGGGAAGTCATCCTATATATTTAATATATGAATGGATTTCTTCATTGTGAGTAGTTGTATGTCTTACCTGGTTTCCACCACTTGAGGGAGTAAGAGCAAGCCTGATGCATACTTACATGCCTTTCAAACAAACACGCTCAGTGAAATGCCTGGTTCTCCCAGCTATTCACGTTTCCTTACAGTCCCTGCCACAATAAAAGTAAAAAAGGGGTCCCACGCAGATCAGGGGGTCCCAGGTCACTCCTTTTGGGTTCCCCTTCCCCCCCCGGATCCCGCGGTCCTCGTGCACGCGCGCGGGCGCGCTCCCGGCCTAATAGGGAAAGGGGGGGGGGGGGTCTGGTTGCCAGCTGTGCACAATCAAGTGCTCCAGACTGCAATGCAGGCGCCAAAACGGCCGTTTTTAAAAGCCCAGAGCATCAGGGGACTGTAAGGTGAGACACAGGAGCTGTGGGCTGTAAGCATCCGTGGAATTGGATCCAGGCGAACCTTAAGACACCTACTCGGCATCATATTGTGCAGTTAAGCTTATATTGATTTATTGTGAGACTTTAAGCACAACAAAGTGATTGCATTTTACACTAGTAACTCTGCTTTGTAGCTCAGTACTATGTCTCCTCGTAAGAGGGTTTCAGGGGCAGGTAACAAAAGCACTGGCAGGTCACCGCCTAGGTCCAGGGGTTCCAAGAGTGCATGCAGATTACCATCCCCCTCTGCAAGAGTGGAGCCTGCATCTCAAGACGAGTCAGTGCCCCTTTCAGGCTTTGCAGCCTCTCCTAATGTCGCAGCCCCGGTCTATGTCACTGAGGACTCCCTTAGGGCTTCATTGGAGAGTTTTGAAGGGAGGATAATGAATTTTATTTCTGCTTCCCTAAAAGATAGCAAGAAAAGGGGTAAATCCCCTCCCTCTGCTGAAATCCCTCTCTCAGACAGCTGCTCTGAAAATGAGGAGAGATCCCTATCTTTGGAAAGGGATCATGAGCAGTCGGATCAGTCAGAGGATGAGGAGTTAGTCCCCTCCTCCCAGGCACTCAGAAAGCAGGTGCAGTATTACATTGAATTGGTGCGTACCACGTTCAGAATGCCAGCTGCTGAAGTCGCTACATCCTCTGTCTCTTCCCTGGGAGTCAGGAAAGCCCCACAGACTGCTTGTTCCTTCCCAATTCATCCTTTAATGGCTGACTTGATGTATAAGGACTGGGGACATCCCGATAAACTGTTTACTCCTCCCAAGAGGTTTTCTATGTATTATCCCGTGGAGGAAAGTTTCACCAAGAAATGGGGGGCCCCATCTGTGGATGCGGCTATCTCTTGTGTGAATAAAAACCTAACTTGTCCTTTGGATAATGCACAGGTATTTAAGGATCCAGCTGACAAAAGGCTGGAAACCTTGTTAAAAGCCTCCTTTTCCATGGCCGGCGCTGTGGTGCAACCTACAGTCGCAGCCGTGGGGTTGTGTCAGTTCCTTAAGGAACAGGTTAAACAGATGTTTGAACTCCTTCCTAATGAGGAAGTAGAGAAATATGCAGAGATGCCTCACATCTTATGTTTCATAATTGATGCGATTTTGGATTCTGTCCAACAAGCATCACGTTTGTCCCTCATGTTGGTACACATGCGTAGGGCTCTATGGCTAAAAAATTGGGCTGCTGAGATGTCATGCAAGAAGCATTTGGCTGGGTTCCCATTTAAAGGGGAACGGTTGTTTGGAGAGGAATTAGATAAATTCGTCCAAAATATTTCGGGAGGTAAATCTACACTCCTTCCAGTCAAGAAGAGTAAACGTCCTTCATTCAGGCGTACTCTCTCTCCCGAAGCATCAAGCTCTAAACAGTGGCGACGGCCTTCCCAGCCCTCCTCGGCTGGAAAGCCTCAGGGCCGAGCCCAGGGACAGAAAAAGACTTGGGGGCGGAAGCCTGCCAAGCAGACCTCCAAGACATCCTTGTGAAGGGGCGCCCCCGCTCGGCCGAGTGGGGGGAAGGCTCCTGCAGTTTGCAGGCGCCTGGCGGGAAGAGATTCAGGACAAGTGGGTGATCTCTTCAGTATCTCTGGGCTACAGGCTAGAGTTTCAGGAGATTCCACCTTCCCGTTTTCTAAGGTCAAGGATCCCCAGGGATCCGATAAAGCAGAGACCGCTATTTCTGGCCTTAGATCAATTACTATCCCAGGGTGTGATAGTAGAAGTGAGCCCGAAAGATCAGGGTTCAGGTTTCTATTCGAATCTCTTCACCGTTCCAAAACCAAACGGAAGTGTCAGACCTATCTTGGATCTGAGAGACTTAAACCGGTTTCTACACATCCAGACCTTCCGGATGCAGTCAATACGCACTGTGGTCTCCTCCCTGCAAGGAGGAGAATTCATGGCATCAATAGATATCAAAGACGCATATCTCCATGTGCCAATATTTCCCGCACACCAGAAGTTTCTGAGGTTCGCGATAGAGCAGCGCCATTTTCAATTTGTGGCCCTGCCGTTCGGCCTAGCCACGGCCCCTCGAGTCTTCACGAAGATTCTAGACCCTCTCTTAGCAATCTTAAGAGTTCAGGGCATAGCCGTCATGGCTTACCTAGACGACTTGCTTCTCGTAGAGAGAACTGCAACAGAGCAGCGTCACCAAAACGCTAGAACATCTGGGCCGCCTAGGTTGGATTATAAACCTAGAAAAGTCGTCTTTACAACCGACCACCAGGTTGGATTACCTGGGTCTGATTATCGACACCGCTCAAGGCAGGGTGTTCCTTCCAAAGCCAAAGGCCTTGGCCATTGGAGATCTAGTGCGCCTGATTCTGGGCAGAAGATCTTCCTCCATTCGGTTGTACATGAGACTGTTGGGAAAGATGGTCGCCTCTTTCGAGGCCGTTCCATTCGCCCAGTTCCACTCAAGGCCCCTGCAAAGATGCATCCTTGCGATTTGGAACAGGAAGCCCCAATCCCTGGATCTTCCTATGCGTTTATCCCCTCGGGCACGCAAAAGTCTTGTCTGGTGGTTACAGACCAAAAATTTGCTGAAGGGCAAAACCTTTCTTCCCCTCTCATGGAAGATTGTCACCACGGATGCCAGCCTGACAGGCTGGGGAGCCGTGTTGCAGGAAACATGCTCGCAGGGAAAATGGTCTGCGACCGAAAGTCTGCTGCCCATAAATATCTTGGAGATTCGGGCAGTTTACATGGCACTCAGAGAGTGGTCTCACAGACTGCGAGGTTTCCCAGTTCGGATTCAGTCCGACAATGCCACCGCAGTGGCTTACATCAATCACCAGGGCGGTACCAGAAGTCTGGTGGCCCAAAAGGAGGTGAATCGCATACTTGTCTGGGCAGAAGAGCATGTTCCGTGCCTCTCTGCAGTCTTCATCCCAGGAGTGAAGAATTGGCAGGCAGATTATCTCAGCCGCCAGCAGTTGTGCCCAGGAGAATGGGCTCTGCACCCCGATGTGTTTCAAGACATATGTTACAAGTGGGGCACTCCAGACGTGGATCTGTTTGCGTCCAGATTCAACAAGAAACTGGACAACTTTGTGTCAAGGACAAGAGATGCACTTGCTCAGGGGTCAGATGCTCTGACAGTTCCCTGGGATCAGTACAATCTGATCTATGCCTTCCCCCCGAGCCCGCTGTTATCGAGGTTCTTGGGAAGGGTCAAGAGGGAGACGAAGCCGGTCCTTCTAGTGGCCTCGGCTTGGCCCAGGCGACCATGGTTCGCAGAAATCATGAAGTTGGCAGTGGGCAGGTCATGGACCCTCCCTCTCCGGCCAGATCTGCTCTCACAGGGTCCAATTTACCACCCTGCTTTACGCAGTCTGAATTTGACGGTCTGGCTGCTGAGACCCACATTTTGAGAGGCCGTGGTCTTTCGGGGCCAGTCCTCTCCACTCTGGTCAATGCCAGAAAACCGGCCTCCAGGCGTATCTATTACAAGATCTGGAGGGCATATGTTTCCTGGTGTGAACCCAGGAGATGGCATCCTAGAAGGTATGTCATTAGCAGAATCTTGGCCTTTCTCCAATCAGGCCTTGAAATGAATTTGGCCATAAGCACCATCAAGGTGCAGATTTCGGCCCTATCGGTCTTTTTTTCAAAGATCGCTTGCATCACATTCCCTAGTATGGGCTTTTATCCAGGGGGCTATGCGGATGAGACCGCCAGTCAAACCTCCGGTATGCCCTTGGGATCTGAATTTGGTTCTCTCGGCCTTAGAAGCCCAACCATTTGAACCTCTGCATCTGGCTTCTTTAACTCTCCTGACAAAGAAGCTGGTGTTCCTAGTAGCCATATCCACGGCTAGAAGGGTATCAGAATTGGCAGCTCTTTCCTGTAAAGAGCCCTATTTAATTATCCATAAGGACCGAGTGGTCATGCGTCCCAACAGGTCCTTTCTACCTAAGGTAGTTTCAGGTTTTCACCGGAATCAGGATGTAATCCTACCATCCTTTTTTCCAAACCCTCAGTCCACAGAGGAAGAATCCTTACACACTTTAGATGTGGTTAGAGCAATCAGTCTTTATCTTCAAGCAACTGCTCAGATAAGGAAAACTGACTGTTTATTTATTCTGCCAGAAGGCCCTAAAAGGGGGTCAGGCAGCGTCAAAGTCCACTCTCTCGAGGTGGATCAGACAGGTTATTTCTCAGGCCTATGACTTAAAGGGGAAGATTCCTCCTTTTCAGGTGAAAGCGCACTCTACTAGGGCTGTAAGTGCTTCTTGGGCAGTGCATCACCAGGCCTCCCTGGCTCAGATCTGTAAGGCTGCGACTTGGTCATCAGTCCACACATTCACCAGATTCTATCAGGTGGATGTCAGAGGGCAGGAGGATATCGCCTTTGGGCGCAGTGTTCTGCAGGCTGCAGTTTAGGTCCTCAGGTCCCTGGCGGTCTTGAATTATGATCTGTGTCTCCCTCCCCTCAACCTGAGCATTGCTATGGGACATCCCACTATGTAATGAAGCTCCTGTGTCCCGTGATGTATGATCAAGAAAATAGGATTTTTATATACAGCTTACCTGTAAAATCCTTTTCTTGAGAGTACATCACGGGACACAGGGCTCCCGCCCCTCTTGGGTTTTACGTGGTTTCTTATTGCTTTGCTACAAAACTGAGGTGCCTCCCTAATGGGAGGGGTTATATAGGGGAGGAATTCTCTTTAATTGGGTCAACCAGTGTCCAATCACCAGAGGTGCCTATATAACCCACTATGTAATGAAGCTCCTGTGTCCCGTGATGTACTCTCAAGAAAAGGATTTTACAGGTAAGCTGTATATAAAAATCCTATTATCTTCACCACTGCCTTACCTGAGCTCTTGACATCCGTGTAATAATGAGGATAACATTTGCAGGTGTTTGGGTTCCAATACAAAGTATGTGAAAGAGAGCGCCTGGAGACTTTCAGAAGTCATCAAGCAATAGCACAGCTGTTTAGAATAATTTTTTGTTATCATCGGGAAACCACCCTTCCAGTCATCTATCAATTTTAAATGTGAAGAATATGAGATGATTCTCCTGATGATTTCCTTGTTCTGAGTCTCATACAGACATAAAATGGCTTCAATAGAATAGGTTGCCCAGGTGTTTCCTGTATGTGAGTCTTTCAAGAGACATTGTCCCATAAGCCATTCTTCCATTGCTTGTCTGGCTGGGGGGGAAATGTTGATGCCTGTGCTTTTAGAAAATGTTTTAACTTCCTTTTCATTGAGCAGCCCGAACAAGAAGCGCACAGCTAATGCTAAATGTGGGTATTCTTTACACATTATTGAGAGTGAATCTCCTTTACAGATCTCTGGAATGGAAGTTCCCTTTCCCAATCCAGTAGTCCCTTCTTCATTTCCAGAACCATCATCCAGCACATAATAGAGAGCAGCCAGGAACTCCTGTACACTCAGATGGTTGAAGCTGTAGCAGGTTTGGGTGTCGATGTCCAGGTGAAAGAGGTTTTCATTCAGAAACACAGACTCAACCTCAGACAGAGAAAGTCCATGTCTATTTAGATCTTCCATCTCAAACAAAATTTTCTGGTTCAAAATTCCGTCCCTAGCCAGAGCACACAGTTTCTTTAGGCAGGTGTTTGTTGGCTGCTCCCTACAATGGTGCTTTATTAGACCCTTCAGATACAGGAGATATACAGAGGTGGCTGTTTTAGACTGCAATAAGTCCAAGTCCTGTTTTATTTGGGGTTTCATCACAGTGCACACAATCCAACATACAATGGGGACAGTACACATTGGGTACAGAACATCATTGTCTTTTACAAGACTGAGAGCCTTATCAGCATGCTTTTTATTTTTAAAGAAGTTGTGGAAATATTTCCCACAATCTTTGTTTGTAAACCCCATGACTTCAACATCACGTGATTTATCAACAAATGAGTAAAGTTTCTCCAGGGCCAGTGGCCTTGTGGTGATGATCAGAGAAGACTGTTTCAGAATCTGTTTCCTAAACAATCTCTGGAGAAGTAAGTCTTTATGTGTTTGTTCAAAAATGTCATGGCAAACCTCAGATTTCTTTTCCAGAGTCCAACTCAATTCATCAAATCCATCAACCATAAAGAGAAGTTTTCTGTGATTAGCAGGATCCTTCAGAATAGACACCAGGTCATCTGAACTCAGTTTGCTGGTTCTGGATAAAAGTCCCACGAGGCTTATGGGTCCAGTGATGGTGTTGAGTTCTCTACAGCTCAGATGAAACACAAAGTTAAACTTGTCTTGGTAAAGATTCCCTGAAGCCCAGTCCAGCATGATCTTCCTGGAGGTCATACTTTTTCCAATCCCAGCAGGTCCTTGTAGCACCACAATCTTGGGGGTGAAACCATCTTCCTCTGGATCAAACAGTGTCTCAATTGTCGTCTGGGAATATTTATCAGATTTTTCCTTCAAGTTCTGTAGATGTCCTTTGCCTGAATTTAATATTTCATGCATCTTTTCTTCCATGATCTGGGGTCCCTTTATTAGTTGTAAATTGGTGTAAGTATTTTGTAAGCTAACAGTCTCCCCTCTACAAGCGTTATGTTCTTTAATCCGCTGAAAATCCTCCTTCATTGAGTCCATGTATTCCATTTTACACTCTACATGACATGAGAGGAAGAAAAATCTTCTATCACTTAGATGGACATGAAATTACATTAAGAAAACATGAAAAATTGGTTAAACCACACAGAGGCATAACTTGAAGCTTGTGGGCCCCAATGCAAAAGTTGACCTGGAGCCCCTCAATACAACCCGCTGGTTTCACCTCACGCAAAGATACTCCAAGTGGCTAAAGAGTTATTTCAGATCTTTATGTACATATATTTGTTTACAATAAAATCATTATTAGTGGACACAAACACAATATAACTTACAAAATTCCTGCTAAATCTAAAAGATAGAATTGTATTGAGCTAATAAAAAAAGGAGGTCTTGAGACTCATTCACATGGGTGCTGTGGCTTGTACATTAGGAACCAGAATTTATTTTTTATTTGGTTGAAGCTGTGTGCAGGCAGCCTATATTATTCTATGGGGAAGCAGCAACTGTATGAACACAGCCGCAGGTCCTGATTTGACAGATGTGTGGATGCATGTATATGGCCCCAGACACAGACAGTGTGCATCCAATTAAATCCTATGTATTTAAGATCCTTTGACAGGCAGGGTATTTATGACAGAAGAGACCCTATTGTTCTCATCTGTCATAAATACATCCTGCTGCCTGTCAGTAAAAAAAAAAAAAGCTCATTCACACTGAACAAGTCAGAGAAACTGTGTGAATAAGCCCTTACATTTTTTTTCACAATGCTTTTTGGGGGGGTTTTGGTGAAATATTAGGGGTCTAAAGACATCCCTGAAGTCTCACTTTTGAGATAGAGAAAGAGACTAAGGAAAGATTCCCCAGTCACTTCCTCTGCAGCCAGAATTAATGAACAGGAAGAGCTCTGCACAGTCTTCCTGTTCATCGATAAACTGAAGCATAGTAAACATTCAGTTATAAATGAACACCATGGGGTTGATTTACTAAAGGCAAATAGACTGCAGTTGCCCTCTACAAAGTGCAGTTGCCCTCTGCAAGTGCAGTTGCTCCAGAGTTTAGTAAAAGTAGTAAGGCTTCACTTTGCAAAGAGTACCCAATCACGTCTGGGGAAAATAAAAATAAAAAACAACATTTTTGCCTGCACATGATTGGATTATAGAAGTCAGCAGAGCTTCTGCTCATTCACTAAGCTCTGGACACCTTTTTGCGTGTAGTAAATCAAGTCAACCCCAGTAAGTGATCAGTACCAATCACTGACTGTGTTCTTTCAGAAAAGGAAGGGGCTGGTAAATGACATATTAGCCAGCCCATTCCTCCTCTCTCCTCCCTGAAGCATTCCCCTATGTGCCTGCGGCTGCTGATGGGCAAGAAGGGAAGGGAAGCTGGCAGCGCTGAGGGGAGCACATGGGGAGAGGGGTGACAGGCAGCAAGGGGAAGAGAATGGAGCAGAGAGAGGGTGATTGGTTTGGCGGGGGAGGCATTTACAGAAATCAGTCCCCTGTATGGTTCTCTATACAGTAGCAGAAAGCAGCGGGAGGGAGAGGAGGAGAAGCAGGCTTTCAGCTGCTGCAGACTGGGCCATACAGGGGATCAGATCCTATAATTGCTTCCCCTGCAAAATCAAATGTGACAAGGAAGCTGCAGAAGTCCTGAAACATGGGCAGGGGCAGCCGTTGTGATCCCTGCAACCCCTGATGCTATACCATTGAAACCAAATTAAGCATATTAGTTGGTTGATATATAAATAAACTGTGTACAGTTCAAATCAAGAATGGACTGTTATATACAATAATAACAAAGGAATATTAAAAAATAATTTACTGCCCCAACTAAAACCAGAGATGGAATCAAAATTCATATAACTTTATTACTCATACTCATAAAAAAAATACATGATTAAAGCTAAAATTTGTGTCTTTAATATGAAAATGTGGTGTAATAGAATAATCTTGGAAAAACTTTTTTTAAGTGGATATTTTACTGACCTGTTAATCTGTTGCTGGTCATGAGTGTCCCCAACTGAGCTGCAAAAAAAACACATTTTATAAGATTAATAGATAAATGGCTGAATGTAGAAAAATGTCTTTGCTTTGGATCGGATCTCAGGTCTGGTAACCTCCCATAAAATGTATGTACCTCAGTTTGTTCATCAGGTTAATGGACCTTTTAATTTAATTTCAGAAAAGTTCTCTGCATCCTCCTCATACTGGTAATTATTAGTGAGTGTTTTTATGAAATTGTCGTTATAGACAGGGACTCACCTATTTCTGCTCTCCTTTTCTGGAGGTCATTTGCGGGTCCCAGCAGACTGATCAGGGTCAAGACTTTAACCATGACATCCAGAGCTTCCTCCTCTCCATATGTGTCTATCAGGAGATCCTTTGTGGTGATACAATCTGCATTTTCCAGTTTTCCTTTGGGAATGGGAGGTTGATCTCCATAAGAGAAATCAGACAATTTATTCTTAAATCTCTTGAAGTCACTTCCTTTCAGGTCTTCCAGAGAATATATGATGAGATCTCCGGGGCTTTGCCAATTCATCAGTCCTGTAAAATGATATCCCACCACCGAAAAAATTCAGGCCAACTTGAAGTCATGAAATTCACTAGCATAGTTCTATTCTGACCGTTAATTGTTCAATATAGAACATATGAAAGGTTTTGCACATCCAAATAAATAAATATCAAGATATCATATAATTAGGAAATTGGTCTGTACATTTTTAGGGAATTTTTCTCTCTCAGACAGACAGATAATATTTGTCTGCAAGCTCAAAAATATAGCATGGTACCACTTCTATGTTGTTGTATTTTAATAAGTGATTAAAAAGGTCTGCACTACCTAAACCAGTGTTTCTAGACCTTTTTACCTTTAAGGAACCCCTGACAAAAAGTTTGAGAACTCAAGGAACCCCTGAAATAATATTCAGATCTACAGCTCATGGAACATTGGTATGATCAGCGAGCTGTTGATAATAATAATAATAATAAAATTATACATATTAAAATGTACCTACAGTATTTAATGTTAAACTTGTGCTTTCTTTTTTGTTGAGATGATCCATTCATATTTAGATAAACTGTGTGTGTGTGTGTGTGTTGGAGGGGGGGGGGGGGGGGTAGCAGGGCAGGTTACAGAGGCTCAAGAGGGCACACTACATGAAGGGGAGGCAGGGCACATTGCATGGAGGCAGGGCACACTATATAGCAGCAGGGTACATTACATGGAGGAAGGGAACATTACATGGGAGCAGGGAACATTACATGGAAGCTGGGTACATTACATGGGAGCAGGGAACATCACATGGAATCGGGGCACATTAAGTGGGAGCAGGGTAAATTATATGAGAGCACATTACGTGGGAGTAGTAGGGCACATTACGTGGAGGCAGGACACATTACATGGAGGCAGGACACATTACATGGGAGCAGGGCACATTAACCACTTCCTGACCGGCGCACGCCGATCTACGTCGGCAGAATGGCACGGGCAAGCATATTGGTGTACGGGTACGTCTAGTTTTAAATGCCGCCCTGCCATCGCGAGCGCGCCGCCGGTCGCGCTTGCGGGTGACGGCTGGGACCCCCGTGAGTCCGGTTGCGGGTCCCGCGGACTCGATCGCCACAGGCATACCCACGATCGTCTCAAGGGGCGGCTGAAATAGGAGATGCCGTTGTAAACAGCATCTCCCCTTTCTGCCTAGCAACAAGTGACGCTGATCTCTGTTCCATGTGATTGGAGCAGAGATCAGTGTTCACTAAAAGAAAGCCCAGCCCTCAACAGTTAGTAACACGCCCCTAGGAACACTTAACCCCTACACTGCCACCCACTGGTTAACCCCTTCACTGCCAGTGTCATTTAAACAGGAATCACTGTATTTGTATAGCAATGATTGCTGTATAAATGACAATGGCCCCAAAAATGTGTCAAAAATGTCCGATGTGTCCGCCATAATGTCGCAGTCACAATAAAAATCGCCATTACTAATAAAAAAAAATTATTAATAAAAATGCCATAAAACTATCCCCTATTTTGTAAACGCTATAACTTTTGCGCAAACCAATCAATAATCGCTTATTGCAATTTTTTTTACCAAAAATATGTAGAAGAATACGTATCGGCCTAAACTGAGGGAAAAAAATGTTTTTTTATATATTTTTGGGGGATATTTATTATAACAAAAAGTAAAAAATAATGCATTTTTTCAAAATTGTGGCTCTATTTTTGTTTATAGCGCAAAAAATAAAAACTGCAGGAGTGATCAAATACCACCAAAAGAAAGCTCTATTTGTGGGAAAAAAAGGACGTCAATTTTGTTCGGGAGCCACGTCGCACGACCGCGCAATTGTCAGTTAAAGCGACGCAGTGCCGAATCACAAAAAATGCTCTGGTCTTAAGCCAGCAAAATGGTCCGGTCTGAAAGTAGTTAAATGAAGGCAGAACACATTACATGGGAGCAGAGCACATTTTGTTGGAGCAGGGCACCTTACATGGGACAAGGGACAGAGCACAGGGCACATTACATGGAGGCAGGGCACATTATGTGAGAGCAGGGCACATTATGTGGGAGTAGGACACATTAAATGAGGCAAGAGACAGAGCAAGGGCACATTTTGTGGGAGCAGGGCACATTTTGTGGGGAGCAGGACACATTACATGGAGGCAGGGCACATTATGTGAGAGCAGAGCACATTAAGAGGGAGCAGGGCACATTATGTGGGAGCAGGGAGCATTACGTGGGAGCAGGACACATTGCATGGGAGCAGGGCACATTACGTGGGAGCAGGGCACATTACGTGGGAGCAGGGCACATTATGTGGATGCAGAGCATATTATGTGGGAGCAGGGCACATTACGTGGGAGCAGGGCACATTACATGCATACCCAATGTGCATGCGGCCTTACCCTCCGTCTCTTCATGTAGCTGATTACACAACCTGTTACACCCGTCAGGTTTTATAGCTTCCTTTATGTTTAGAGATGAAAGACGGAGGAATACATTGGACAAAATAGTTGCTATAAGCAGGCATACCTTGTGAGGAGGAGGAGGCCGCCATGACACCAGGGCAGGAGAAGACCAGAGCTTACATCACCTAGAACAAACACAAATATCAAACAGTCTGACAATAATGACACCACATTTACCTACAATGGAATCAATGAACTCTAGGGGGAATTTGGTCTTTGCCTAACATGCCCAACGTTTGGCTTCCTTTCTGAGGGTTTGTGTCTCTTTTAGTATTCTATAAATTAATTGGCTGAGGTGGAGATCATGATGTCATCCGTCTGCCTCTTCACCTCAGCCAAGAAGTACTATATACTCCATACTCATTCACATAGGGGATAGGGCCAGTATCTGGGACCCCATCATTTTTAAAATGGGGTACAACCACAGACCATAGTTGTTGGAAATGGGCCTTTGTACTCATTAACAGGGGACGAGATGCTTTCAGAGGGTCCTCCCTGGCAAGGTACCCACCCATGCTGGCGGCATGGGGCCTGGCATGGTTCAGGAGGGGGGCTGCATGTTTGTTTTACCCATTTCCCTGGCCAGCCAGGCTGCATGCTTTGCTAAGGGTCTGGAATGGATTTTGGAGGGAACCTAATGCTTTTTTACTTATTTTTTTTTGCATGGGGCTCCACCTTAAAGTGGTTGTTTACCCAAAAGTGTAAATCCCTGGCAGCCCCTCTATATAGCCAGGCATACCACACCCGTATAAGTGTTTTATTAAAACGAGGCACGTAAATAACTTTTTGGAGCTATCTTTAGGCCGGTTACATGACTCACGGCCTCAGCCGGGGAGGTCACATGGGCACTCAGTCCCTCTTGCAGTAGCCCTGGAGACCGGCCATGATTCACGTGACTGGCCTGAAGATAGCTCTAAAACGGTATTTACATGCCTCGTTTTAATAAAATACTTATACAGTGTGGTATGCCTGGCTATAATATAGGGGCTGGCAGTGACCATTTCTAAAATTTTATTTCTAATAATATTTTTTATTTTTTTTGTGGGGTCCTCCTTGACATCAACATCGGACAAAGATAAGGGTCTGGTATGTATTTTTACCGGGAACCTTTTTTGTTTTTCTTTTTTTAGCATGGGATCTCCTGTTACCATCTATATTGGACCCTCATCTAGGATAAGGGTCTAATATAGATGAAGGGACTGACCAGTCACTGTGTTTACTAACAGAATGAGACAACCGGGTGCTGTCATTTCCTGGCAACTTACCAGCAAAAAGCTTCATGTACACAGGCTTACGAATTGATGCTCTGAATATATTCTGGCAGAAGTCGGCAGAAAAAAATGCCTCTAATATCTTACATTTTCACTTACGTGTATGCAGGTTTATTGGCGTTTACAGGTGTCCGGCGTTTAGAAAAATTTGAGCATAAAATAATTCTATTGGCTAGAATATTTACGTATTCTACCCACTAGAATAAATATATGTGCATTAACACGCATTTATACACGCTTAGGCACGTTCATGTGTAAATTGTGATAATAATCTCTTCTCCAAATGCAGCTTTGGGGCTTTCTTTATGCCTCTAAAAGCTGCTCTTAAAATATGGATCTAAACCCCCAATGTGAATGGCCACATAGGCTAACACTGAACAGAGCTTGAAGGCCAAAGTGTGACTTCCTAACCCCTCCTTGAGTTGTTATAGAGTTTAGCAGCATAGGTTGCATGTCCTGTCCGTGTTGCACACCCTTCCTGCTGAAGAGCCCAAAGCGACCGCCTCTTCTACCTTCCCTTCAGCCTGGCTCTGTATTCTACCTGCAGTAATGTTTAGATTAAGAGCAATGAAGGTGGAAGGGAAATTTTAAGGACAAGTTGTGTCAGGTAGAAGTAGTATGAAAGGCTCCTACCATGGAATGATCTGATTACCGGAGACCTCCGACCTGTAATATATACCAGCAGACACGGCACAGGGGCCTCCAGCTTCCTGGATCAGTCCGGAATCTTAGAATGAGACGAAAACGCCTCTTTGGCCTTCTATAGAAAAACACGCCTTTCCTGTACTGATGTTTGCTCATGAAATTCTTCCCCAACCATAACATATAGTGCTGAAGGCAAAGTACAAGGCAGCTCATCAGAGTGCATTCAATTCATGTCAATGAGTAGAGGCTTCTGATAGGCTGCTCTATGTTCTGTCACCTCCACCCTGTATATACTGACTCACCACACAGATTATACTGGATAGAGGAGAAGCCGAGAAAATTGATTTTACTATGGAGTTTGCATAATCTACCGGCCATATGTCAGTAATTACTTCAATCCCTGACAGAGCGTCTCATTACACTCATTTCTGATATATCTTAGCACTGAGCACCTCCCCCACCCGACCACAAGGACATGGGATCCAAATTGACACAAAAATACAATTGCATTTGAAGACAATGTTGTATTTTTTTCCGATTTTCAATTTGATCTTTAACTACTTCAATACGAGGCACTTAGACACCATCCTGCCCAAGCCAATTTTCAGCTTTCGGCGCTGTTGCAATTTGAATGACAATTGCGCGGTCATGCTACACTGTACCCAAACAAATTTTTTATCATTTTGTTCCCACAAATAGAGCTTTCTTTTGGTGGTACTTGATCACCTCTGCAATTTTTATTTTTTGCGCAACAAAAAAAGACCGACAATTTTGAAAAAAAAAAGTTTTTGTTTGTTTCTGTTAATTTTTTTGTAAATAAGTAAATTTTCTATTTCAATGATGGGCATTGATATGGCTGCACTGACGGGCACTGATAAGGCGGCACTGATGGTCACCGATGAGGTGGTACCAATGAGGTGGCACTGATGAGGTGGCACTGATGGGCACTGATGATGGGCACTGATAGGCGGCACTGATGGGCACTGATAGGTGGCACCGATGGGCACTGATAAGTGGCACTCGTATGCGACACTGATGGGCTCTCATAGGTGGCACTGTTGGGTACTTATGGGTGGCACTGGTGGGTACTTATGGGTGGCACTGTTAGGTGGCACGGATGGGCACAGATGGGCACTGATGGACACTGATGGGTGGCACTGATGACATTGATGGGTGGCATTGCTGGTCATTGTATCTGTTACTTTATGGTGCCAGTCAGTTTGGATTTGTGGGCACAGATTGGGCACATGTAGATGCCCATGGGGTACATACCTGGCCATCCACATATTGCCCACTTTCCTGGTGGTCCTGGCAGCTTCCTTTATGGTCCAGTGGGGGCATCCGAGGGGGAGCTGCCCTGATAAACAATCTACTTGCGTCTGTTAGACGTGAGTGGGGAAAAGCCGATAGGAGGAGAAACCGTCAGAGGCTCTTTACCGAGATCAGTGTAGCGGTGTGTCAGACAGGCGCGTGGCAGCTGTTATCCTGAAGGACATCATATGACACTCAGTCAGGATAACTGAACCACCGCCCGGCCGTAATTTTGCTATAGGCCGGGCAGGAAGTGGTTAAACATTTTAGCTCCATTTCTGGCACTTTTTTTTACATGTAATAATCATTTTTTTTTGTTAGAAAATTACTTAGAACCCCAAACATTATATATTTTTTTAGAGCAGAGGCCCTAGAATAAATAAATTGGTGGGTTTTGCAATACTTTCTGTCATACGGTATTTGCCCAGTAGTTATCCAAATACAATTTTTGGGGGGAAAAAACATTTTCTTGATCATACATCACGGGACACAGGAGCTTCATTACATAGTGGGTTATATAGGCACCTCTGGTGATTGGACACTGGTTGACCCAATTAAAGAGAATTCCTCCCCTATATAACCCCTCCCATTTGGGAGGCACCTCAGTTTTTTCGCCAGTGTCTGGTCGATGGTCACATAAAACTTAGCTCTATGCGGGTCCCGGCGAGGGCCGAAGGGCTACATCAAACCGGATCCATACCTCGGGCCGATATTTGACTCCCAAGATGGTATGGTACCCGGGCCTCGTCTGCCGAAGAAACGAGGTTCTGCCTGTAAGTCCTCTCCATTGGAAGACTGGGCTCTGGGACAACCAGACTTGGGGTACTGTTGACTCAGGGCGCCCGAAAGTTTCTGGCAGAGCTTTTTACATGGCCCAGGTAGGAGGATCTTTTCGTAAGAACCCCAGATACGCCTGAAGGTTGGCTAACAATACCCGCCGTGATGGGTGAAGGCTGGAATTGGTCTGAGATCAGCAATTCCTGCGGCGGGGACAGGTAAGGGAAGTCATCCTATATATTTTTAATATATGAATGGATTTCTTCATTGTGAGTAGTTGTATGTCTTACCTGGTTTCCACCACTAGATGGAGTAAGAGCAGCCTGATGCATACTTACATGCCTTTCAATACAAACACGCTCAGTGAATGCCTGGTTCTCCAGCTACTCACGTCTCCCTTACAGTTCCTGCCACAAGTTAAGGTAAAAAGGGGTCCCATGCAAGTCCAGGGGTCCCACGTAGCTCCCTTTGGGTTCTCCTTCCCCCCCCCCGGATTCCGCGGTCCTCGTGCACGTGCGCGGGCGCGTGCACGCGCGCCGGGCGCGCTCCCGGCTTAATAGGAGGAGGGGGGGGTGTGGTTGCCAGCTGTGCACGATTAATGTGCTCAATGCTATAGTGCAGGTGCCAAACGGCTGTTTTAAAAGGCCCAGAGCGTCAGGGGACTGTAACTGGAGACACAGGAGCTGTGGGCTGTAAGCATCCGTGGGAATTGGACCCAGGCAAACCTTAAGACACCTACTCAGCATCAGGTTGTGCAGTTAAGCATATATTGATTTATTGTGAGACTTTAAGCACGACAAGTGATTGCATTTGTACTAGTACCTCTGCTTTGTAGCTCATTACTATGTCTCCTCGTAAGAGGGTTTCAGGGGCAGGTAATAAAAGCACTGGCAAGTCACCGCCTAGGTCCAGGGGTTCCAAAAGTGCATGCAAATTACCACCCCCCTCTGCAAGAGTGGAGCCTGCATCTCAAGACGAGTCAGTGCCCCTTTCAGGCTTTGCAGCCTCTCCTAATGTCGCAGCCCCGGTCTATGTCACTGAGGACTCCCTTAGGGCTACATTGGAGGGTTTTGAAGGGAGGATAATGAATTTTATTTCTGCCTCCCTAAAAGATAGCAAGAAAAGGGGTAGATCCCCTCCCTCTGCTGAAATCCCTCTCTCGGACAGTTGTTCTGAAAATGAGGAAAGATCCCTATCTTTGGATAGGGATCATGAGCAGTCGGATAAGTCAGAGGAAGAGGAGTCAGTCCCCTCCTCCCAGGCACTCAGAAAGCAGGTGCAGTATTATACTAAATTGGTGCGTACCACATTCAGAATGCCGGCTGCTGAAGTCGCTACATCCTCTGTCTCTTCCCTGGGAATCAGGAAAGCCCCACAGACTGCTTGTTCCTTCCCAATTCATCCTTTAATGGGTGACTTGATGTATGAGGACTGGGGACATCCCGATAAACTGTTTACTCCTCCCAAGAGGTTTTCCATGCATTATCCTATGGAGGAAAGTTTCACCAAGAAATGGGGGGCCCCATCTGTCGATGCGGCTATCTCTTGTGTGAACAAGAACCTAACTTGTCCTTTGGACAATGCGCAGGTATTTAAGGATCCAGCTGACAAAAGGCTGGAAACCTTGTTAAAAGCCTCCTTTTCCATGGCCGGCGCTGTGGTGCAACCTACAGTCGCAGCCGTGGGGTTGTGTCAGTTCCTTAAGGAACAGGTTAAACAAATGTTTGAACTCCTTCCCAGTGAGGAAGTAGAGAAATATACAGAGATGCCTCACATCTTATGTTTCATAATTGATGCGATTTTGGATTCTGTCCAACAAGCATCACGTTTATCCCACATGTTGTTACACATGCGTAGGGCTCTATGGCTAAAAAATTGGGCTGCTGAAATGTCATGCAAGAGGCATTTGGCTGGGTTCCCGTTTAAAGGGGAACGTCTGTTTGGAGAGGAATTAGATAAATTCGTCCAAAATATTTCAGGAGGTAAATCTACACTCCTTCCAGTCAAAAAGAGTAAACGTCCTTCATTCAGGCGTACTCTTTCTCCCGAAGCATCAAGCTCTAAACAGTGGCGACGGCCTTCCCAGCCCTCCTTGGCTAGAAAGCCTCAGGGCCGAGCCCAGGGACAGAAAAAGACTTGGGGGCGGAAGCCTGCCAAGCTGACCTCCAAAACCTCCTTGTGAAGGGGCGCCCCCGCTCGGCCGAGTGGGGGGAAGGCTCCTGCAGTTTGCAGGCGCCTGGCGGGAGGAGATTCAGGACAAATGGGTGATCTCTTCAGTATCTCTGGGCTACAGGCTAGAGTTTCAGGAGATTCCACCTTCTCGTTTTCTAAGGTCAAGGATCCCCAAGGATCCGATAAAGCAGAAACCGCTATTTCTGGCCTTAGATCAGTTACTATCCCAAGGTGTGATAGTAGAAGTGAGCCCGAAAGATCAGGGTTCAGGTTTTTATTCGAATCTCTTCACCGTTCCAAAACCAAACGGAAGTGTCAGACCTATCTTGGATCTGAGAGGCTTAAACCGGTTTCTACACATCCAGACCTTCCGGATGCAGTCAATACGCACTGTGGTCTCCTCCCTGCAGGGAGGAGAATTCATGGCATCAATAGATATCAAAGATGCATATCTCCATGTGCCAATATTTCCCGCACACCAAAAGTTTCTAAGGTTCGCGGTGGAGCAGCGCCATTTTCAATTTGTGGCCCTGCCGTTCGGCCTAGCCACGGCCCCCCGAGTCTTCACGAAGATTCTAGACCCTCTCTTAGCAATCTTAAGAGTTCAGGGCATAGCTGTCATGGCTTACCTAGACGACTTGCTTCTCGTAGAGAGAACTACAACGTGCCTAAGTCGCAGCGTCACCAAAACGCTAGAACATCTGGGCCGCCTAGGTTGGATTATAAACCTAGAAAAGTCGTCTTTGCAACCGACCACCAGGTTGGATTACCTGGGTCTGATTATCGACACCGCTCAGGGCAGGGTGTTCCTTCCAGGGCCAAAGGCCTTGGCCATTGGAGATCTGGTGCGCCTGATTCTGGGCAGAAGATCTTCCTCTATTCGCCTATGTATGAGACTGTAGGGAAAGATGGTCGCCTCATTCGAGGCCGTCCCATTCGCCCAGTTCCACTCAAGGCCCCTGCAAAGATGCATCCTTGCGATTTGGAACAGGAAGCCCCAATCCCTGGATCTTCCTATGCGTTTATCCCCCAGGGCACGCAAAAGTCTCGTCTGGTGGTTACAGACCAAAAATTTGCTGAAAGGCAAAACTTTTCTTCCCCTCTCATGGAAGATTGTCACAACGGATGCCAGCCTGACAGGCTGGGGAGCCGTGTTGCAGGGAACATGCTCGCAGGGAAAATGGTCTGCGACCGAAAGTCTGCTGCCCATAAATATCTTGGAGATTCGGGCAGTTTACATGGCACTCAGAGAGTGGTCTCACAGACTGCGAGGTTCCCCAGTTCGGATTCAGTCCGACAATGCCACCGCAGTGGCTTACATCAATCACCAGGGCGGTACCAGAAGTCTGGTGGCCCAAAAGGAGGTGAATCGCATACTTGTCTGGGCAGAAGAGCATGTTCCGTGCCTCTCTGCAGTCTTCATCCCAGGAGTGGAGAATTGGCAGGCGGATTATCTCAGCCGCCAGCAGTTGTGCCCAGGAGAATGGGCTCTGCACCCCGATGTGTTTCGAGACATATGTTACAAGTGGGGCACTCCAGACGTGGATCTGTTTGCGTCCAGATTCAACAGGAAACTGGACAACTTTGTGTCAAGGACAAGAGATGCACTTGCTCAGGGGTCAGATGCTCTGACGGTTCCCTGGGATCAGTACAATCTGATCTATGCCTTCCCCCCGAGCCCGCTGCTATCGCGGTTCCTGGGAAGGATCAAGAGGGAGGCGAAGTCGGTCCTTCTAGTGGCCTCGGCTTGGCCCAGGCGACCATGGTTTTCAGAAATCATGAAGTTGGCAGTGGGCAGGCCATGGACCCTCCCTCTCCGGCCAGATCTGCTCTCACAGGGTCCAATTTACCATCCTGCTTTACGCAGTCTGAATTTGACGGTCTGGCTGCTGAGACCCACATTTTGAGAGGCCGTGGTCTTTCGGGGCCAGTCCTTTCCACTCTGGTCAATGCCAGAAAGCCGGCCTCCAGGCGTATCTATTACAAGATCTGGAGGACATATGTTTCCTGGTGTGAACTCAGGAGATGGCATCCTAGAAGGTATGTCATTAGCAGAATCTTGGCCTTTCTCCAATCAGGCCTTGAAATGAATTTGGCCATAAGCACCATCAAGGTGCAGATTTCGGCCCTATCGGTCTTTTTTCAAAGACCGCTTGCATCACATTCCCTAGTACGGGCTTTTATCCAGGGGGCTATGCGGATAAAACCGCCAGTCAAACCTCCGGTATGCCCTTGGGATCTGAACTTGGTTCTCTCGGCCTTAGAAGCCCAACCATTTGAACCTCTGCATCTGGCTTCTTTAGCTCTCTTGACAAAGAAGCTGGTTTTCCTAGTAGCCATATCCACGGCTAGAAGGGTATCAGAATTGGCAGCTCTTTCCTGTAAAGAGCCATATTTAATTATCCATAAGGACCGAGTGGTTATGCGTCCCAACAGGTCCTTTCTACCTAAGGTAGTTTCAGGTTTCCACCTGAATCAGGATGTAATCCTACCATCCTTTTTTCCGAATCCTCAGTCCACAGAGGAAGAATCCTTACACACTTTAGATGTGGTTAGAGCAATCAGTCTTTATCTTCAAGCAACTGCTCAGATAAGAAAAACTGACTGTTTATTTATTCTGCCAGAAGGCCCTAGAAGGGGTCAGGCAGCGTCAAAGTCCACTCTCTCAAGGTGGATCAGACAGGTTATTTCTCAGGCCTATGACTTAAAGGGGAAGATTCCTCCTTTTCAGGTGAAAGCGCACTCTACTAGGGCTGTAAGTGCTTCTTGGGCAGTGCATCACCAGGCCTCCCTGGCTCAGATCTGTAAGGCTGCGACTTGGTCATCAGTCCACACATTCACCAGATTCTATCAGGTGGATGTCAGAGGGCAAGAGGATATCGCCTTCGGGCGCAGTGTACTGCAGGCTGCAGTTTAGGTCCTCAGGTCCCTGGCGGTCTAGATTTATGATCTGTGTCTCCCTCCCCTCAACCTGAGCATCGCTATGGGACATCCTACTATGTAATGAAAGAGGAAGTAAACCCTGATGGGTTTACTTCCTCTTTTTTTCCCTGCAAAGGTAAAGCATAATGGACTACTATGCATCGCATAGTAGCTCATTATGTGTCACTTACCTGACACAGGAGCCAGCGAAGTCGCCGCTGATCCCTGTAGTCCGCCGCGTCCATCTTGCTGGTGGCGTCTCGCAGCTCCGACCAATGACAGCGGCGCAACCGCGATGACGTCACTCCCGCGCATGCGCACGGGAGTCGCGCCTCGCAGCTCCGTTGCTGTCATACGGCGAAGCCGCGATGACGTCACTCCCGCGCATGCGCACGGGAGTCGACAAATTTGGCAAATCCATTCTTGGATTTGCCGCATTTAGTGCGCCTGCGCGCCGCTGTCTACGGCGCATGCGCCGTAGACAGCGGTGCCCATTTTCGGGCAAATATCTCCTAAACCATATAGGTTTAGGAGATATTGCTTGGACCTACAGGTAAGCCTTAATCTAGGCTTACCTATAGGTCCAAGTTGTTTGGAAGGGTTTACTTCCCTTTGAAGCTCCTGTGTCCCGTGATGTATGATCAAGAAAATGGGATTTTTATATACAGCTTACCTGTAAAATCCTTTTCTTGAGAGTACATCACGGGACACAGGGCTCCCGCCCCTCTTGGGTTTTACGTGGTTTCTTATTGCTTTGCTACAAAACTGAGGTGCCTCCCAAATGGGAGGGGTTATATAGGGGAGGAATTCTCTTTAATTGGGTCAACCAGTGTCCAATCACCAGAGGTGCCTATATAACCCACTATGTAATGAAGCTCCTGTGTCCCGTGATGTACTCTCAAGAAAAGGATTTTACAGGTAAGCTGTATATAAAAATCCAATTTTTTTAAATTTAAATAATAATAATAAAAAAAATACATAACCCATTTTTTTTGTAAAATATAAAAGATGATTTTTTTTTGTCACACGGTATTTATGCAGTAGTTATCCAAATGCATTTTTTGGGGGGAAAAACACTTTTTTGAGTTTGAATAAAAAAATAAAAAATACATAACCCAATTTTTTTGTAAAATATAAAAGATGACTTTACGCCAAGTAAATAGATACCAAACATGTCGCACTTTAAAATTGTGCATGTTGTGCAATGGCGACAAACATCATCAATTTTACTATTTATAGGCAATGTTTAAAAGTCTTTACAGGTTACCACTTTAGATTTACAGAGGAGGTCTGGCGCTGGAGTTCCTGCCCATGATCTGATGTTTGTGGCTATATGTGTGGGGCGATCGATATTTGCATGTGTGCGGGACCAAAAGCACACGCCGGCTGGTTGCTGGGGTCTCTGGGTGGGACGGGAGAGCCTGAGAGAGCTGTAGAATTGAAGTAGAACCCCCCAGCGCCAGTCGGAGAAGGGAAGTTCCAGGAGCAGGATGGCGTCATCGCTGGGGGAGCTCATCCACCAGCTGCGGGCCGCGGCGGCGGCGAACGGAGAGCGGTGGCTGCGGGAGCAGGTAGCGGCAGCACTCGGGGAGGGACAGGACTCGATCAGGACTGCAGGGGAAGGCTCAGCCCGGGCGCGGCGCTCCCGCCCGCCGGCCCGATTCTCCCCTGAATCCCCCAGGGCTCATCATGTTCGCCATGCAGGGAACGCTGGCTCCGCCCCCCACGAGCTGCCTGCTAAACAGCCAGCCAGGAGGGCTGAGGAGGCCTCTGGGCACAGGGGGGGGTGGTGTGCGCAGCTCCCATAAGCCGTTGGCCAGTCCAGCGACGGCCTCTAGTGGCATAGCGGTTCACCGCGAAGAGGATCCGGGCCCTTCTTGTAGCGCAGCCGCTGCGGGGACGGGGCCACGCTGGCGGGGGCAGAACGCCGCGGCTGCGGTGGTGGAGGATGTCGTGGAGGACAGGATTCCAGTGGGGCGGCGGCCGCCGCAACACAGACAACTGGCAGTGGGAGAAGCGGGAGCCGACAGCCGGGGGAAGGCGACGCAGAAGTCAGCGACGGGGCGGAGGCGAGGACGGCCCAAGCGCAGCTCGCCAGCCGCCCAGGCGGGGCCCCGAGGCCAGATGTCGCCAGGGGATGGAGCAGCGACGCCTGATCGGTCGGAAGGCGAACTTTCATCATCAGAGGGGGAAGGTCCGAGTGGCGTGCTGTCATCGGTTGGAGGAGGTTCGGCGGCTGGAGGCGATTCTTCCAGGCGGCCTGGCAAGTCGACTTTTATTCGAGGGTCTTTGGGGCAGGGTGGTTGGGGTGGGTCGGGTAGTGAGGGGGAGGAGGAGTCACTGGGGGTCGCTCGCGGTGGGGTGGACACCACTCCGTCAGCCCCGCATTTGGCCCAGCGGGGGAAGGACCGCATCCCGGCGGATGGGGGGCTAGCGGGCCTCAAGGAACTGGTGGGCAGGCTTGAGTCTGGGGGGGCAGGGCCGGGGATGGCATGGACAGCTCCTGGGGACCGCGCCCGGGGTTCAGCGGAGCCTGCAGGCGGGGCGGGTGCCGCGGTCGTGGCGGCAATGGTGGATGGGGGGTGGCAGTAGGGGTGACCCCGCCTTCTGCGTCCGGGGCGGTCACGGTGGCCGGCATGGGAGACTCGGTGGTGGCCGCGCCACCGGCAGCACCATCGGGGGCTCCGGGGGAGAAAGCAGGGGATGCGAGCAAAAAACAGGACCTGGTCAGATTAGCGGATGCGGCGCATTGCGAGGTGTATGTGTGTTTTGAGGGGCCGCTGGGTGCGCATTTGAAACAGGAGGTCAGGGAGAAAATATGGAAAGGGGACTACGTGGAGATATTTTCGCTGTTGCCACTGGAAAAGTTCAATTTAGATAGGGTCAAGCCAGAGGACAACAAGAAGGAGGACGAGGAGAAGAGGCGTTACCGGTTGATACCACGGACCTTCACAAATTGGCTACAGGCGTTTGCGATTCTCGCCAGCGTGATAGGGGAGAAGAATCCGGAGCATTGTTCGGCCCTGTTTTGCTACTTGGACGCGATCGGGGAAGCGCACAGAGTCTACGGGGGATTGGCTTGGCTGCGGTATGATGAACAGTTTTGACAACGGAGGGCGATTCGACCTGCTCTTCGCTGGGATCATAAGGATATCAGTTTATGGATGCGCCTTATGTCGTCGGTGAGGACACCGAGTCAGTTTTTTCAGGGGGGGGGGGGGGCGGTGGACCAGGGGCTTCCAGTCAATCGGCCGCTAGAAAGAAGGGAGTCTGCTGGCAGTATAATGAAGGTAGTTGTAGGTTCGCAGGAAGTTGCAAGTACAAGCACGAGTGTTCGGGTTGTGGGAGAGCCCACCCGTTATCTCGCTGCTTCAAGCAAGGAAAGGGCAGGACTGGAGAGCCTGCGAACAAGAGGGACGACGCCGGTGAGGCTGGTAAGGATGCGTCCTTTTCTAGATCGATATCCGGATAGGGAGGCAGCTACGGTCCTGGGTGTGGGGTTTGCCGAGGGTTTTCGGATTCCGGCGGTCCTCGGGACGACCCCCCCGGTGTCCAAGAATTTGCGGTCCGCCCTGTTACATTCGGAAGTAGTTTCGGAGAAGCTGCGGAAGGAGGTGACATTGGGGAGAATTGCAGGCCCTTTTTCGGATATGCCCATGCCAGACCTGGTGGTGTCGCCTTTGGGGGTGGTACCCAAGAGGGAACCGGGTAAGTATCGGTTAATTCACCATCTGTCATACCCAAAGGGGGGTTCGGTGAATGATGCCATCGACCCCCGGCTGAGCGCGGTTTCCTACACGTCATTTGATGCGGCGGTATTTTGGGTAAGGCGATATGGCCGAGGGGCTTTGATGGCAAAAACGGATATCGAGGCAACTTTTCGCTTGCTTCCAGTACACCCCGAGAGTTTTCGGCTTTTGGGCTGCCGGTGGCGGGAGGAATACTATGTTGACCGGTGCCTGCCCAAGGGATGTTCCATCTCGTGTGCGTTGTTCGAAAAATTCAGTTCCTTCGTGGAATGGGTGGTCAGAGACGTGAAGTGAATTCGGTCATCCACTATCTCGATGACTTCCTGTGCGTAGGTCCGGCATCGTCGGCGCTCTGTGCGGTACTATTGACAACGTTGGAACGGGTGGCTGAGAGTTTCTGTATCCCACTGGCCCCGGAGAAGACCGAAAGGCTGACGACGGTGATCAGTTTTTTAGGCATCATATTGGATTCTGAGGCGATGGAGTGTCGTTTGCCGGAGGACAAGTTGGAAGCGCTGAAGGCGGAGGTACGTGGTTTGGTGGGCTTGCGAAAGGTACAGCTCAGGACTCTTCAGTCTGTGCTGGGGAAATTGAATTTCGCGTGCAGGATAATACCCATGGGTAGGGTCTTCAGTAGGAGTTTAGCGGCCAGTACCGGGGAGGTGGATTCTCCGAGACACTTTGTGAGTTTGTCGAAGGAGCATCGGGAGGATTTACGGATTTGGCATGTATTCTTGGAACGTTTCAACGGACGGGCGTTGTGGATGGCCGGACCGGTGAGCAACTTTGATTTGGAGCTCTACACGGATGCGGTGGGGTCCACGGGGTTCGGGGCTTATTTCCAAGGTAAGTGGAGTGCAGGGCCATGGCCCGAATCGTGGAAAGGTGGTGGGTTACTACGGCACATGGTGCTGTTGGAGCTATTTCCGGTGGTACTGGCAGTGGAACTTTGGGGTGAATCCTTTCGGGACCGGAAGGTTCGCTTCCATGGGGACAATTTGGGTGTGGTGCAAGTCCTTAACCAGGTGTCGGCGGCGTCTCCGCCAGTGGTTAGACTGCTGAGGCATTTGGTACTGCGATGCATGCAATGGAACATCTTTATACATGCGGTGCACTTACCTGGGGTGGAGAATGTGGCTGACGCACTGTCTCGCTTTCAGTGGGACAGGTTCCGGGAGCTGGCACCATCCGCGGACGCGCATGGGGTACCCTGCCCGGAGGACTTGTGGAAGATTGCGTTGGCCGAGCCTCCGACTGGATCAGGCGGTCGGTGAGTGGGGGCACCTGGGTGGCGTACGAGAAAACCTGGATGGAATGGGAGGCTTTAGGGTTACAGGTGGGGGCGGATGTGCGCGACAGGCGGTTGTTGGTGCTATATTTTGTGTCCAGGAACATGGAGCAAGGGGTGTCAGTTTCCCGAATGGGGCAGAAATTGGCCGGTTTGGCCTTTTTGTTCAAACTGAAGGGAGAGCAAGACTTCACAAAAGATTTTTGGGTAAGACAGGTGCTGAAGGGCTATCGGAAGGGACGGCAGGTGAAAGATGACAGGAGACCGGTGTCTTTCGAGTTGTTAGGTAGGCTTTGTAGTCGGTTGGGGGTGGTGTGTTTTTCGCTCTTACGAAAGAGTGTTATTCAAAGCCGCGTTTGTGTTGGCGTTTTTTGGTGCTTTCCGGATAGGGGAATTGGTCAGCCCTTCTAAGAAGGGGCAAGGGGGTTTGTTTTGTGAGGAGGTATACTGGGGGGAGGATCGAGTGCGCATGTGGATACGGAGATTGAAGACAGATCAGGAGGGCAAAGGGAAGGAAGTTGTGGTGTTCGCAATTCCTGAGTGTGAGCTTTGCCCGGTTTTGGTTTTGAGGGAATTTTTGAACGCTCGGCCGGACAGTCCGGGCCCATTGCTGATGCATGCGAATGGGGAGTTTGTATCCAGATACCAGTTTAAAGGGGTTTTTAGGAAGTGCCTGAAGGCATTAGGTTTGGGGGGGAGAAGTTTTCCTCACACTCTTTCAGGATTGGGGCTGCGACGGAGGCGGTCAGGTGGGGTTTGGATGACGAGGTGGTTAAGAGGATTGGCCGCTGGGAGTCTTGGAGGTTTAAATCTTATGTTAGGCCAGAGTTGGTGGGTGTTTAGCTGGGGGGCTGGGGGGATCGTTGGCATGGGTTCGTGTTACACATGTACAGTTACTGTGATTTGGGTATGTGTTTTTCTTTCTTTCAGGTGCAGCGCCAGGGTTGGTCTGGATTATGGGCCATTCATACGTCTGCTGGGGAGCCAGGAGGGGTGATGTTAGGCCAGAGGGCAGACAGCTGGGCATATCCAGACTTCAGGCGTGTGTAAAGTGGTTTGGATTTCCAGGCATGCTCTGGAGCAGGATGGTGCACGAAGTGTGCCGTTTTGCGGGGTTTGACAGGGCCCCGGACGTTTTAGTTTTACACGGGGGGAAATGATTTGGGCCTCCGCACCAAGTTGGATGTCACGCGGGACATCAAGTATGATTTCTTGCGATTGCGGGCGGCCTTTCCTAATATGATAATAGTGTGGTCGAACAATATAGCCAGGACCAAGTGGAGGTTTGCCAGGTTGGTGGACAAGATAAACAAGGCCCGTAGGAAAGTTAACCAGGAGGTCAGCCGTTTTGTGGTGCGCAATGGGGGGTTGGCAGTTAGGCATTCGGAGCTGGAGGTGGAGACGTGGTGGTACTTAAAAGAGGATGGTGTGCACCTCAATGATGTGGGCACTGATATGTGGACTTTAGGCATACAGGATGGGGTTGAGCGTGCCCTGAGGGTGTGGTGGTGCTCACAAGGATAAGGTGTTATCCTTGCTTGCGGTGGCGGGTGTTGGTCGATGCAGGTAAAGGAAGATAACCCCTCCCCACAGAAAAGTTGATGCGGGACCCATTGGAGATATGGGCTCGTTGCTAATATGCCATATAGTGAGGGTTTATATGGCAGCTGGTGAATGGGGGCACTGCGGTAAAGAGTTGGGTGTCTTTGAGCTAGCATGTCAGCTTGAGGCCTAGTTACAGGAATATTACCGCAGTGCTTGTTTTGGATCGATATGCTAATGGGGTGGGGAGGGGGAATTTCCTGCAAATCACTAACGCGCTCAGGGTTTTAAGTTAAATGATGTTTTGTTGATGTTTTTGTTTATATGTTAAATTATTATTTTGAATAATAAAGGGGCTGCTACGGCCACGAAATGCTCCAAAAGGAAGGTGTTGTCTCTTTTAATGGGAAAGGGTAAGGTATGGAGTTGGGTGGTTGGTACAGCAGCGGAGCTTCATCAGTCATACTAGAGTCAAGTACAGCCCGTAGCCGAGAGCGGAGAGATAGGGGGAGGGCTGGCATGAAGTAGTGGACTTCAGCGGTTGGTTGCAGTAGCTGGGGGGGCGGAGTCAGCGCAAGGACGTGTGCGCGCTCCGCGCCCCAGCGCCAGTCGGACAAGGGAAGTTCCCACCCTCCCTCCCTTACATTAGGCGGTGCTGTTATGGTAGACCACGTACTAGGGGGAGTACTATGGCGGGGTGCTGGCCTTGGGACTCTGGTTGCGGCAGACAGTAAGAGGGGTGAACAGGCTAACTCCTTTTCTTTTCAGGTTGGTGGTGATGGATGTCGTAGCGGTTGGCGGGTGTTGGTCGATGCAGGTAAAGGAAGATAACCCCTCCCCACAGAAAAGTTGATGCGGGACCCATTGGAGATATGGGCTCGTTGCTGATATGCCATATAGTGAGGGTTTATATGGCAGCTGGTGAATGGGGGCACTGCGGTAAAGAGTTGTGTGTCTTTGAGCTAGCATGTCAGCTTGAGGTCTAGTTACAGGAATATTACCGCAGTGCTTGTTTTGGATCGATATGCTAATGGGGTGGGGAGGGGGAATTTTCTGCAAATGACTAACGCGCTCAGGGTTTTAAGTTATATGATGTTTTGTTGATGTTTTTGTTTATATGTTAAATTATTATTTTGAATAATAAAGGGGCTGCTACGGCCACAAAATGCTCCAAAAGGAAGGTGTTGTCTCTTTTAATGGGAAAGGGTAAGGTATGGAGTTGGGTGGTTGGTACAGCAGCGGAGCTTCATCAGTCATACTAGAGTCAAGTAAAGTATTGAACCAGGCAGAACTTCAGCAATGCAGGTTTATTAACAGCTGATAACATACAGGTTTATGTTCAAAGTATTACAAGATACAGGTGTAATTTATACAGTTTCTTACAATGCAAGCATATTAGATATAGGTATTCTTATTCCCTAACCAAATTGAAACAATTATGAATTGTTCTCCCCTTGAACCAGAATGGGTCTTTTCTGCCAATTTTTGGAAAACTCCAAAGAGGCTTTGTATTTGGATCCTTTGTACTGTAGGACTCCGATCATATATTTTTTGCCTAAAATGCATAAAAATCCAGACCAGCCTCCAGGACGTCCAATCGTCAATGGAATACTCTGTGACCTCAGAGCTAGGTCAGTATTTGGATTATTTTTTTTTTAATTCCTGTTAGAGAGTCTTAAGTTTTGTCTGCTCAATAATTACTTCTGGTTTAATAGGGAGTATTATTTACAGACACGTGGTGTGGCGATGGGCGTGAAGAGGTGGTATTTCGCGATTGCCCACCCCAATTGTGTTACAAGAGATTTATAGACTATTTAGTGAACGTCGTAATTGTATGTCGGAAGATGAGTTTTTATCTCAGCCACAGGTTTTAGCAACCCATTTTAGACAGAAAGGATAAGCACATTTTGCGATTAATTCTGAAATTGAGAGGGCAAGGCTTACTGACAGAATTACCATTGTGGCAGACAGGATTTTGAGTCCTAATGTTCAGGATGGTACTACTGGATTCAAAATGGTAATGGAGTATAATATTCAATACAAGAAGTTTGAAAAAATTGTAGCCAAACATTGGCTGATTTTTAAGTATGATCGGATACTAGGTCCAGTGCTTCCAAATCGACCTGAATTTATTTATCGCAAAGCACCTTTGCTTTGAGACAGTCTAGCACCAGGAGTTGTAGATCCGCCTAAATTAGTTGACAACAGGTTATTCAGCTTTTTATCTGTTTTTTTATGCATGTGGCAGGTGTGCCACTTGTAGGAATGCTGGTAATAATATTAAGAAGCGAAAAGATTTTACTTCAACACACAAACAGTATCAGATTGATGGTCTCATCACGTGTGCATCAGTCGGTGTGGTGTACATGCTCGAATGCAACTGTGGTTTGCAGTATGTTGGTCGTACTTCGAGAACATTACACGTACGGGTAGGTGAGCACATTAGTAATATTAAAAGATTAATTAAAACCCATAGTGTGTCTAGGCATTTCAGAATGTGTCATCAACGAGACCCCAAATGTCTGAAATTTTGGGGTATTGCGAAGGTCCCTAGACACTGTAGAGGAGGTCATTACATCCGTCAGCTAAGTCGCAGGGAATTTTTTGGGATTTATGAGACCAAGGTGATGTCACCTGCAGGGATGAATGTTGATTTTGATCTCAATTGTTATATTTCCAATAAATAGGTGGTATTAACCTCTACTCTGTATTTTTTAATGTTGTATACATGTTTTAAGAATTTTTCTATCAATTTTTAATGTCATATGGAATTCGTATTGTCTATTTATGTATAATGGTTTTTTGAATCAGTAAGATGGTCGTGGATTGATGTAATTTTTTTTTTATATAGTCATTTTACATTTTTTGGGTAGAGTGCTCCTTTAATTATGGTATGTTTTTCTTTTAAAAGAATTGAGATGTGTGCGCATTTTGTTTAATGTATTTATGAGGATCTAATTGTCCCATATATATTTTTTTAAATAGCGCCAGTCTTATTGACATATCCTTATTATAATTTTATGCACTTTATTTCTGTCTGTTAATCCAATGTTAGTCTGTTAATAGTTCCCCTGGTGTATATTATATTGAGGTTTTCTCTATGTGATATAAGCTGTGATTGGGGCACTTTATCTGGGAGCCTGATTCGCTGAGTGATGGTTACCATGACGGTATATATACAACGTGGGCCGTCTACGTGTATCCTGCCCCACACTGATGAAGTCCTGCCCATGGACGTAACGAGTACGGGGGTCAGGAGTCACGTGTGACATCACCCGTGTCACATGCTTATGCGCCAGCACTCAGATCTGAGTGCTGTTGAATGTAAGTAGTTTTTTATATCCTTTCACAAATAAATATACAGACAGAGAGAGTGGCTTTACTGCCTGGTGATCTGCATACTGCTTTGTGACCTGTGTCAGTTTGAATAGATTAGGTGAGAGGCCATTTTATCTGTGGTGGAGGATTCACGGGATATATCATCTTGTTCTTCACCGCACTGAATAAGATTTGTGCTGTTCTCACATGCACTTACATGGACTTTTTAAATATTTTTTAAATATTTATTTAGGAATTGAATACATACTTTTTAAGAATTGCGCTGCATTGTTTTATTTTATAAATATTTATTTAGGAATTGAATACGTACTTTTTAAGAATTGCGCTGCATTGTTTTATTTTATACGGATGACACTTCACTGATCATAGCTCCCGATCCCAGGGATGCATTAAGGTGAAAAAACACAAGGGTTTACAAACCCTTTAAGGAACCTGGTAAATGAGACCTGGGCATGATATTTTTCGATACTAAACCGCCCCAGATGGGGGCGTGGCCTAGTGGCAGATGTAACAGGTAGCAGAAGAGCGCTGCTCCGTCAGACATCCGAGTATATCTTCTGAAAGCAGCCACCTACTCCGCAGGCACGACACTCTAACCGGCACCGACAAATGGCTAAAGGCACAGGGATCATGGACATACCTTCTGCTGCTCTCACCGACATGTCCAGACGGAATCCACTTCAGACCAAGCTGGCCAAGATGGCGGCGGGCCGCTGCGTGATGCGCGGGAGACATACAAGGCTGCTGCCCTGAAACTGATTGGGAAGATGACACCCAAGGACTTCTCACAAGCACCACATTCTCATCCAGAGGCACAAGACCCCCACAGTGATGCGGATGATACCATACCGCTGGATCGTTGCCATGCCTTCCGTGGGACCGCGTGAGTACCCCGCCAGGCCTGACAGGCCCAGCTCAAGCCCACTCCCCAGAACCGGACACCCCAGAGCCCACTCTAAGGGACAATATGTCTGCGGTACTCTCTTGTAATCACTCCTTAGCCACGCTCACCTCAGAAAGGGGTAAAGACAGAGCTCACATTTGTTAGACAAGACATGCAAAAGTTAAGAGACCGCACTACAGCTGTGGAGGACAGGCTGGGTACTCTGGAGAATGAATGGGCCCCCATACAACGTGATGTGCACTATAACTCCATGGCGGTAGATAAGCAGGAAGCCTGCATAGATGACATGGAAAATAGGATGAGGAGGAATAATGTACGTGCAGTAGGTATGCCTGAAAAAATAGAAGAAGGCAAGAACCCTGTGCAATATATTCAGCAATGGCTCCTCCAAACCTATGGAAAAGAAAAATTCTCCCCTATGTTTTGTGTAGAAAGGGCCCATAGAATGCCTATGAGGCCCCTACCGCCGGGTAATCCACCCCTTAAATTCCTGTTTAAGCTGCTAAACTATAAGGATAGAGATGCCATATTGTCAAAAGCCAGGACTCTGGGAGACGCACTAATGATGGATAATTCAAAAATCTCAAAGGGAGCAATTTAATGATGTCAAGAAACGATTGAGGGCTCTCAATCTACAGTACGCAATGCTATATCCCTCACGGTTATGTGTAGTCGCCAAAGACCAGATCCACTTCTTTGACAGGCCACAACTGGTGTCGCAGTGGCTGGACAGAGAAGAGCGCTCCATCTGAGAGGAAGCAGCAAATCGCTAGGGAGGAAGGGAGAGTGACAAGAATCACGGATATCCAAACCAAGATGGAACCTGATGTGCAGTGGACCACCACATAAATAGGCTGACATCACCTGGGCAAGACGGATACAAGTGGGCAGTGCCAAGCAATGGCGTTGCAGACATTGGCACTAGGGAAGTTCCGACCTGGGCAAATGGCTCCAAATGACACTAGTTGCTGAGCCATGTTCCTCCTGGCTCAAGAAGTCCTGGCACCCACAAGGAATCAGTAACTTTTATCTAGCCTATGAAGCTGAGAGGGCCCTGTTGGCCCACAGTTGTTTTTGTTTCTTACTCACAGGACGAGAACCTGCTCAGACCACCAGGGGGCTTGGAACCCCAATTTGTGATACCCTGCAGGGTGAACTGGAACTGCCGCTGATGCAAGTAGAACCACTAACTCTTTTCCTCCAGTGTACAGCCATTATCTCTTCTTTTTTATTTCTTTTTGTTTTTCTCCTTATCCCTCAACCTGAGCCCAAGCTCAGTTGGGGTTATTCATAGTATTCATAGTTAGGAAGGTTGAATAAAGACACCAGTCCATCCAGTTCAACCTTGGTGAGTGTCTACAATTATCCATATCCCTGCACACTCACATTGGTCCCTACCCTCAAGGAGCCCACAATCCAAGGTCCCCATTCACATACTAGGGCCAATTTTGGACAGAAGCCAATTAACCTGCCTGCATGTCTTTGGAGTTATGTGAAGTTTGTGACTGATCTGCATCAAAGGACTAGGCCGGCAGCTCCGTATGCTGCTGACAATCTATATACTTCTCAAGATTATGGCTAGAGCACATGTAATACTTAGCTGGAATGTGAGAGGTCTGTGGAATAGGGTGAAACGTCTGGCAGTAACGAATGTGGCCAAGAGGCTGAAATCCTCAATTATCTGCTTAGAAGAAACGCACATGCACACAGATGGTGCATTACAGTTCTGGACCCGCTTGTTCAGCCAGCAGTCAGGCACCACTCAGCATATTCTACATTCTCACGGGGAGTGAGCATACTGATCCCCCAGGGGGTCCTGTTTGTATGTTCTCTCTCGGTACTTGATGAAAAAGGTTGGTATATATTTTTGAGAGGTAACTTGGAGGGTTAGGAATGTATACTGGCTAATATATATACCCCCACCGATTTGGGTCTGGTTCGGTCGGAGGTCCTTAAATTTCCCGCCGAGGTGGGTCTGGTTCCAGGAATCAGATGGCATTTGCACACTTGCTGGAAGGCATGGGTCTACATGACTTCTGGCGCCTGAAAAAGCCACAGGTCAAACTTTTCTTCTGCCATTCAGCCTCACACAGAGGTCTGTCCAGAATTGATCTTGGTCTTTGCAATGAGGAGATGTTACCGTATATTACAGACGCGCAGTATGAACCAAGGACGGTCTCTGACCATTCCCCATACTGGGCAAAATTTACCATAGCAGGTCCTGCCAAACGCGTCCATTGGAGAGTTAACCCATTCTGGCTGTCCTTATTCCAGGTATCTGACCCAATTTCAGCCAACTTGGCAGACTTTATAGCTATTAATAAAAACACTGCAGCCTCAGGTATGTGCTGGGATGCCCTTAAGCAGGGCTCGAGTCCTGCGGGAACGCATGGGAACGGCGTTCCCGTACTATTCCCACAGCGGGAACGCCGTTCCCATTAGCTGCCTGAGGGCTGAGGCTATGCAGCGCGTAGTTCGCCGCCGCTCCTCAGCCGCCGAGTGACTGGTTGCTAGGCAGGAGCCGCTCCGCATCTAGCAACCGGTCACATGACTTCGGCCGTGCACGTGGGCACGCACTGGCGCGAGTCAGTGGGCAGGCTGACACACGCTGCGCGCCTGCTTGGATACGGAGTTCCGGACTGTCCCCCCCCTCCTCCCCTCTACCCAGTGCCAGTCAGTCCTGGCCTCCTGGGGCCACACACTGCACTTTTCCAGTTTACTTCTCCCCGGAGAACAGAAGGGAAGAGAATACCAGGTTAGTCACTAGTGTGTAAGTTGCACTCTGCAATACCCTGCCAATACTCATCAATACTCTGCCAATACTCATCAATACTCTGCAATACCCTGCCAATACTCATCAATACTCTGCAATACCCTATCAGTATCAATACTCTGCAATACTCTGCGAATACTCTGCAATACCCTATCAATACTCTGCAATACCCTATCAATACTCTGCAATACCCTGCCAATACTCTGCAATACCCTATCAATACTCTGCAATACCCTGCCTATACTCATCAATACTCTGCAATACCCTATCAGTATCAATACTCTGCAATACTCTGCGAATACTCTGCAATACCCTATCAATACTCTGCAATACCCTGACAATACTCTGCAATACCCTATCAATACTCTGTGATACCCTATCAATACTCTGCAATACCCTATCAATACTCTGCAATACCCTATCAATACTCTGCAATACCCTGCCAATACTCTGCAATACCCTGCCAATACTCATCAATACTCTGCAATACCCTATCAGTATCAATACTCTGCAATACCCTATCAATACTCTGCAATACCCTATCAATACTCTGCAATACCCTATCAATACTCTGCGATACCCTATCAATACTCTGCGATACCCTATCAATACTCTGCGATACCCTGCCAATACTCTGCAATACCCTATCAGTATCAATACTCTGCAATACCCTGCCAATACTCTGCAATACCCTATCAATACTCTGCAATACCCTATCAATACTCTGCAATACCCTGCCAATACTCTGCAATACCCTATCAATACTCTGCAATACCCTGCCAATACTCTGCAATACCCTATCAATACTCTGCGATACCCTATCAATACTCTGCAATACCCTATCAATACTCTGCGATACCCTGCCAATACTCTGCAATACCCTATCAGTATCAATACTCTGCAATACCCTGCCAATACTCTGCAATACCCTGCCAATACTCTGCAATACCCTATCAATACTCTGCGATACCCTATCAATACTCTGCGATACCCTGCCAATACTCTGCAATACCCTATCAGTATCAATACTCTGCAATACCCTGCCAATACTCTGCAATACCCTATCAATACTCTGCAATACCCTATCAATACTCTGCAATACCCTGCCAATACTCTGCAATACCCTGCCAATACTCTGCAATACCCTATCAATACTCTGCAATACCCTGCCAATACTCTGCAATACCCTGTCAATACTCTGCAATACCCTGCCAATACTCTGCACTACCCTATCAATACTCTGCAATACCCTGCCAATGCTCTGCAATACATACCCTGCCAAAACTCTGCAATACCCTGCCAATACTCTGCAATACATACCCTATCAATACTCTGCAATACCCTGCCAATACTCTGCAATAAATACCCTATCAATACTCTGCAATACCCTGCCAATACTCTGCAATACATACCCTGCCAATACTCTGCAATACCCTGCCAATACTCTGCAATACCCTATCAATACTCTGCAATACCCTGCCAATACATACCCTGCCAATACTCTGCAATACCCTGCCAATACTCTGCAATACCCTATCAATATTCTACAATACATACCCTATCAATACTCTGCAATACCCTGCCAATACTCTGCAATACATACCCTGCCAATACTCTGCAATACCCTATCAATACTCTGCAATACCCTGCCAATACATACCCTGCCAATACTCTACAATACTCTGCCAATACTCTACAATACATACCCTGCCAATACTCTGCAATAACCTATCAATACTCTGCAATACTGTGCCAATACTCTGCAATACCCTGCCGATGCTCTGCAATACTCTGCCAATACATACCCTGCCAATACTCTGCAATACCCTGCCAATACTCTGCAATACTCTGCCAATACTCTTCAATACATACCCTGCCAATACTCTGCAATACCCTGCCAATACACTGCAATACCCTATCAATACTCTGCAATACCCTGCCAATAGTCTGCAATACCCTATCAATACTCTGCAATACCCTGCCAATACTCTGCAATACATACCCTATCAATACCCTGCCAATACTCTGCAATACATACCCTGCCAATACTCTGCAATACCCTGCCAATACTCTGCAATACCCTATCAATACTCTGCAATACCCTGCCAATACATACCCTGCCAATACTCTGCAATACCCTGCCAATACATACCCTGCCAATACTCTGCAATACCCTGCCAATACTCTGCAATACCCTGCCAATACTCTGCAATACATACCCTATCAATACTCTGCAATACCCTATCAATACTCTGCAATACCCTGCCAATACTCTGCAATACATACCCTATCAATACTCTGCAATACCCTGCCAATACTCTGCAATAAATACCCTATCAATACTCTGCAATACCCTGCCAATACTCTGCAATACATACCCTGCCAATACTCTGCAATACCCTGCAAATACTCTGCAATACCCTGCCAATACATACCCTGCCAATACTCTGCAATACCCTGCCAATACTCTGCAATACCCTATCAATACTCTACAATACATACCCTATCAATACTCTGCAATACCCTGCCAATACTCTGCAATACATACCCTGCCAATACTCTGCAATACCCTATCAATACTCTGCAATACCCTGCCAATACATACCCTGCCAATACTCTACAATAATCTGCCAACACTCTACAATACATACCCTGCCAATACTCTGCAATAACCTGCCAATACTCTGCAATAACCTATCAATACTCTGCAATACTGTGCCAATACTCTGCAATACCCTGCCGATGCTCTGCAATACTCTGCCAATACATACCCTGCCAATACGCTGCAATACCCTGCCAATACTCTGCAATACTCTGCCAATACTCTTCAATACATACTCTGCCAATACTCTGCAATACCCTGCCAATACTCTGCAATACCCTGACAATACTCTGCAATACCCTATCAATACTCTGCGATACCCTATCAATACTCTGCAATACCCTATCAATACTCTGCAATACCCTGCCAATACTCTGCAATACATACCCTATCAATACTCTGCAATACCCTGCCAATACTCTGCCAATACATACCCTGCCAATACTCTGCAATACCCTGCCAATACTCTGCAATACTCTATCAATACTCTACAATACATACCCTATCAATACTCTGCAATACATACCCTGCCAATACTCTGCAATACCCTATCAATACTCTGCAATACCCTGCCAATACATTCCCTGCCAATACTCTACAATACTCTGCCAATACTCTACAATACATACCCTGCCAATACTCTGCAACAACCTGCCAATACTCTGCAATAACCTATCAATACTCTGTGATACCCTATCAATACTCTGAAATACCCTATCAATACTCTGCAATACCCTATCAATACTCTGCAATACCCTGCCAATACTCTGCAATACATACCCTATCAATACTCTGCAATACCCTGCCAATACTCTGCAATAAATACCCTATCAATACTCTGCAATACCCTGCCAATACTCTGCAATACATACCCTGCCAATACTCTGCAATACCCTGCCAATACTCTGCAATACCCTATCAATACTCTGCAATACCCTGCCAATACATACCCTGCCAATACTCTGCAATACCCTGCCAATACTCTGCAATACCCTATCAATACTCTGCAATACCCTGCCAATACTCTGCAATACATACCCTATCAATACTTTGCAATACCCTGCCAATACTCTGCAATAAATACCCTATCAATACTCTGCAATACCCTGCCAATACTCTGCAATACATACCCTGCCAATACTCTGCAATACCCTGCCAATACTCTGCAATACCCTATCAATACTCTGCAATACTCTGCCAATACTCTTCAATACATACTCTGCCAATACTCTGCAATACCCTGCCAATACTGTGCAATACCCTGACAATACTCTGCAATACCCTATCAATACTCTGTGATACCCTATCAATACTCTGTGATACCCTATCAATACTCTGCAATACCCTATCAATACTCTGCAATAAATACCCTATCAATACTCTGCAATACCCTGCCAATACTCTGCAATACATACCCTGCCAATACTCTGCAATACCCTGCCAATACTCTGCAATACCCTATCAATACTCTGCAATACCCTGCCAATACATACCCTGCCAATACTCTGCAATACCCTGCCAATACTCTGCAATACCCTATCAATACTCTGCAATACCCTGCCAATACATACCCTGCCAATACTCTGCAATACCCTGCCAATACTCTGCAATACCCTATCAATACTCTACAATACATACCCTATCAATACTCTGCAATACCCTGCCAATACTCTGCAATACATACCCTGCCAATACTCTGCAATACCCTATCAATACTCTGCAATACCCTGCCAATACATACCCTGCCAATACTCTACAATACTCTGCCAATACTCTACAATACATACCCTGCCAATACTCTGCAATAACCTGCCAATACTCTGCAATAACCTATCAATACTCTGCGATACCCTATCAATACTCTGCGATACCCTGCCAATACTCTGCAATACCCTATCAGTATCAATACTCTGCAATACCCTGCCAATACTCTGCAATACCCTATCAATACTCTGCAATACCCTATCAATACTCTGCAATACCCTGCCAATACTCTGCAATACCCTATCAATACTCTGCAATACCCTGCCAATACTCTGCAATACCCTATCAATACTCTGCGATACCCTATCAATACTCTGCAATACCCTATCAATACTCTGCGATACCCTGCCAATACTCTGCAATACCCTATCAGTATCAATACTCTGCAATACCCTGCCAATACTCTGCAATACCCTATCAATACTCTGCAATACCCTGCCAATACTCTGCAATACCCTGCCAATACTCTGCAATACCCTATCAATACTCTGCGATACCCTATCAATACTCTGCGATACCCTGCCAATACTCTGCAATACCCTATCAGTATCAATACTCTGCAATACCCTGCCAATACTCTGCAATACCCTATCAATACTCTGCAATACCCTATCAATACTCTGCAATACCCTGCCAATACTCTGCAATACCCTGCCAATACTCTGCAATACCCTATCAATACTCTGCAATACCCTGCCAATACTCTGCAATACCCTGTCAATACTCTGCAATACCCTGCCAATACTCTGCACTACCCTATCAATACTCTGAAATACCCTGCCAATGCTCTGCAATACATACCCTGCCAAAACTCTGCAATACCCTGCCAATACTCTGCAATACCCTATCAATACTCAGCAATACCCTGCCAATACTCTGCAATACATACCCTATCAATACTCTGCAATACCCTGCCAATACTCTGCAATAAATACCCTATCAATACTCTGCAATACCCTGCCAATACTCTGCAATACATACCCTGCCAATACTCTGCAATACCCTGCCAATACTCTGCAATACCCTATCAATACTCTGCAATACCCTGCCAATACATACCCTGCCAATACTCTGCAATACCCTGCCAATACTCTGCAATACCCTATCAATATTCTACAATACATACCCTATCAATACTCTGCAATACCCTGCCAATACTCTGCAATGCATACCCTGCCAATACTCTGCAATACCCTATCAATACTCTGCAATACCCTGCCAATACATACCCTGCCAATACTCTACAATACTCTGCCAATACTCTACAATACATACCCTGCCAATACTCTGCAATAACCTATCAATACTCTGCAATACTGTGCCAATACTCTGCAATACCCTGCCGATGCTCTGCAATACTCTGCCAATACATACCCTGCCAATACTCTGCAATACCCTGCCAATACTCTGCAATACTCTGCCAATACTCTTCAATACATACCCTGCCAATACTCTGCAATACCCTGCCAATACACTGCAATACCCTATCAATACTCTGCAATACCCTGCCAATAGTCTGCAATACCCTATCAATACTCTGCAATACCCTGCCAATACTCTGCAATACATACCCTATCAATACCCTGCCAATACTCTGCAATACATACCCTGCCAATACTCTGCAATACCCTGCCAATACTCTGCAATACCCTATCAATACTCTGCAATACCCTGCCAATACATACCCTGCCAATACTCTGCAATACCCTGCCAATACATACCCTGCCAATACTCTGCAATACCCTGCCAATACTCTGCAATACCCTGCCAATACTCTGCAATACATACCCTATCAATACTCTGCAATACCCTATCAATACTCTGCAATACCCTGCCAATACTCTGCAATACATACCCTATCAATACTCTGCAATACCCTGCCAATACTCTGCAATAAATACCCAATCAATACTCTGCAATACCCTGCCAATACTCTGCAATACATACCCTGCCAATACTCTGCAATACCCTGCCAATACTCTGCAATACCCTGCCAATACATACCCTGCCAATACTCTGCAATACCCTGCCAATACTCTGCAATACCCTATCAATACTCTACAATACATACCCTATCAATACTCTGCAATACCCTGCCAATACTCTGCAATACATACCCTGCCAATACTCTGCAATACCCTATCAATACTCTGCAATACCCTGCCAATACATACCCTGCCAATACTCTACAATAATCTGCCAATACTCTACAATACATACCCTGCCAATACTCTGCAATAACCTGCCAATACTCTGCAATAACCTATCAATACTCTGCAATACTGTGCCAATACTCTGCAATACCCTGCCGATGCTCTGCAATACTCTGCCAATACATACCCTGCCAATACGCTGCAATACCCTGCCAATACTCTGCAATACTCTGCCAATACTCTTCAATACATACTCTGCCAATACTCTGCAATACCCTGCCAATACTCTGCAATACCCTGACAATACTCTGCAATACCCTATCAATACTCTGCGATACCCTATCAATACTCTGCAATACCCTATCAATACTCTTCAATACCCTGCCAATACTCTGCAATACATACCCTATCAATACTCTGCAATACCCTGCCAATACTCTGCCAATACATACCCTGCCAATACTCTGCAATACCCTGCCAATACTCTGCAATACTCTATCAATACTCTACAATACATACCCTATCAATACTCTGCAATACCCTGCCAATACTCTGCAATACATACCCTGCCAATACTCTGCAATACCCTATCAATACTCTGCAATACCCTGCCAATACATACCCTGCCAATACTCTACAATACTCTGCCAATACTCTACAATACATACCCTGCCAATACTCTGCAATAACCTGCCAATACTCTGCAATAACCTATCAATACTCTGTGATACCCTATCAATACTCTGCAATACCCTATCAATACTCTGCAATACCCTATCAATACTCTGCAATACCCTGCCAATACTCTGCAATACATACCCTATCAATACTCTGCAATACCCTGCCAATACTCTGCAATAAATACCCTATCAATACTCTGCAATACCCTGCCAATACTCTGCAATACATACCCTGCCAATACTCTGCAATACCCTGCCAATACTCTGCAATACCCTATCAATACTCTGCAATACCCTGCCAATACATACCCTGCCAATACTCTGCAATACCCTGCCAATACTCTGCAATACCCTATCAATACTCTGCAATACCCTGCCAATACTCTGCAATACATACCCTATCAATACTTTGCAATACCCTGCCAATACTCTGCAATAAATACCCTATCAATACTCTGCAATACCCTGCCAATACTCTGCAATACATACCCTGCCAATACTCTGCAATACCCTGCCAATACTCTGCAATACCCTATCAATACTCTGCAATACTCTGCCAATACTCTTCAATACATACTCTGCCAATACTCTGCAATACCCTGCCAATACTGTGCAATACCCTGACAATACTCTGCAATACCCTATCAATACTCTGTGATACCCTATCAATACTCTGCAATACCCTATCAATACTCTGCAATAAATACCCTATCAATACTCTGCAATACCCTGCCAATACTCTGCAATACATACCCTGCCAATACTCTGCAATACCCTGCCAATACTCTGCAATACCCTATCAATACTCTGCAATACCCTGCCAATACATACCCTGCCAATACTCTGCAATACCCTGCCAATGCTCTGCAATACCCTATCAATACTCTACAATACATACCCTATCAATACTCTGCAATACCCTGCCAATACTCTGCAATACATACCCTGCCAATACTCTGCAATACCCTATCAATACTCTGCAATACCCTGCCAATACATACCCTGCCAATACTCTACAATACTCTGCCAATACTCTACAATACATACCCTGCCAATACTCTGCAATAACCTGCCAATACTCTGCAATAACCTATCAATACTCTGCAATACTGTGCCAATACTCTGCAATACCCTGCCGATGCTCTGCAATACTCTGCCAATACATACCCTGCCAATACTCTGCAATACCCTGCCAATACTCTGCAATACTCTGCCAATACTCTTCAATACATACTCTGCCAATACTCTGCAATACCCTGCCAATACTCTGCAATACCCTGACAATACTCTGCAATACCCTATCAATACTCTGCGATACCCTATCAATACTCTGCAATACCCTATCAATACTCTGCAATACCCTATCAATACTCTGCAATACCCTGCCAATACTCTGCAATACCCTGCCGATACTCTGCAATACCCTATCAATACTCTGCAATACCCTGCCAATACTCATCAATAATCTGCAATACCCTGCCAATACTCATCAATACTATGCAATACCCTATCAGTATCAATACTCTGCAATACCCTATCAATACTCTGCAATACCCTATCAATACTCTGCAATACCCTGCCAATACTCAGCAATACCCTATCAATACTCTGCGATACCCTATCAATACTCTGCGATACCCTGCCAATACTCTGCAATACCCTATCAGTATCAATACTCTGCAATACCCTGCCAATACTCTGCAATACCCTATCAATACTCTGCAATACCCTATCAATACTCTGCAATACCCTGCCAATACTCTGCAATACCCTATCAATACTCTGCAATACCCTGCCAATACTCTGCAATACCCTATCAATACTCTGCGATACCCTATCAATACTCTGCAATACCCTGCCAATACTCTGCAATACCCTATCAGTATCAATACTCTGCAATACCCTGCCAATACTCTGCAATACCCTATCAATACTCTGCAATACCCTGCCAATACTCTGCAATACCCTATCAATACTCTGCGATACCCTATCAATACTCTGCGATACCCTGCCAATACTCTGCAATACCCTATCAGTATCAATACTCTGCAATACCCTGCCAATACTCTGCAATACCCTATCAATACTCTGCAATACCCTATCAATACTCTGCAATACCCTGCCAATACTCTGCAATACCCTGCCAATACTCTGCAATACCCTATCGATACTCTGCAATACCCTGCCAATACTCTGCAATACCCTGTCAATACTCTGCAATACCCTGCCAATACTCTGCACTACCCTATCAATACTCTGCAATACCCTGCCAATGCTCTGCAATACATACCCTGCCAATACTCTGCAATACCCTGCCAATACTCTGCAATACCCTATCAATACTCTGCAATACCCTGCCAATACTCTGCAATACATACCCTATCAATACTCTGCAATACCCTGCCAATACTCTGCAATAAATACCCTATCAATACTCTGCAATACCCTGCCAATACTCTGCAATACATACCCTGCCAATACTCTGCAATACCCTGCCAATACTCTGCAATACCCTATCAATACTCTACAATACATACCCTATCAATACTCTGCAATACCCTGCCAATACTCTGCAATACATACCCTGCCAATACTCTGCAATACCCTATCAATACTCTGCAATACCCTGCCAATACATACCCTGCCAATACTCTACAATACTCTGCCAATACTCTACAATACATACCCTGCCAATACTCTGTAATAACCTATCAACACTCTGCAATACTGTGCCAATACTCTGAAATACCCTGCCGATGCTCTGCAATACTCTGCCAATACATACCCTGCCAATACTCTGCAATACCCTGCCAATACTCTGCAATACTCTGCCAATACTCTTCAATACATACCCTGCCAATACTCTGCAATACCCTGCCAATACACTGCAATACCCTATCAATACTCTGCAATACCCTGCCAATACTCTGCAATACATACCCTATCAATACCCTGCCAATACTCTGCAATACATACCCTGCCAATACTCTGCAATACCCTGCCAATACTCTGCAATACCCTATCAATACTCTGCAATACCCTGCCAATACATACCCTGCCAATACTCTGCAATACCCTGCCAATACATACCCTGCCAATACTCTGCAATACCCTATCAATACTCTACAATACATACCCTATCAATACTCTTCAATACCCTGCCAATACTCTGCAATACCCTATCAATACTCTGCAATACCCTGCCAATACTCTGCAATACATACCCTATCAATACTCTGCAATACCCTGCCAATACTCTGCAATAAATACCCTATCAATACTCTGCAATACCCTGCCAATACTCTGCAATACATACCCTGCCAATACTCTGCAATACCCTGCCAATACTCTGCAATACCCTATCAATACTCTGCAATACCCTGCCAATACATACCCTGCCAATACTCTGCAATACCCTGCCAATACTCTGCAATATCCTATCAATACTCTACAATACATACCCTATCAATACTCTGCAAAACCCTGCCAATACTCTGCAATACATACCCTGCCAATACTCTGCAATACCCTATCAATACTCTGCAATACCCTGCCAATACATACCCTGCCAATACTCTACAATACTCTGCCAATACTCTACAATACATACCCTGCCAATTCTCTGCAATAACATATCAATACTCTGCAATACTGTGCCAATACTCTGCAATACCCTGCCGATGCTCTGCAATACTCTGCCAATACATACCCTGCAATACCCTGCCAATACTCTGCAATACTCTGCCAATACTCTTCAATACATACTCTGCCAATACTCTGCAATACCCTGCCAATACTCTGCAATACCCTGCCAATACTCTGCAATACCCTATCAATACTCTGCAATACCCTGCCAATACTCTGCAATACCCTATCAATACTCTGCGATACCCTATCAATACTCTGCAATACCCTATCAATACTCTGCGATACCCTATCAATACTCTGCGATACCCTGCCAATACTCTGCAATACCCTATCAGTATCAATACTCTGCAATACCCTGCCAATACTCTGCAATACCCTATCAATACTCTGCAATACCCTATCAATACTCTGCAATACCCTGCCAATACTCTGCAATACCCTATCAATACTCTGCGATACCCTATCAATACTCTGCGATACCCTGCCAATACTCTGCAATACCCTATCAGTATCAATACTCTGCAATACCCTGCCAATACTCTGCAATACCCTATCAATACTCTGCAATACCCTATCAATACTCTGCAATACCCTGCCAATACTCTGCAATACCCTGCCAATACTCTGCAATCCCCTATCAATACTCTGCAATACCCTGTCAATACTCTGCAATACCCTGTCAATACTCTGCAATACCCTGCCAATACTCTGCACTACCCTATCAATACTCTGCAATACCCTGCCAATGCTCTGCAATACATACCCTGCCAATACTCTGCAATACCCTGCCAATACTCTGCAATACCCTATCAATACTCTGCAATACCCTGCCAATACTCTGCAATACATACCCTATCAATACTCTGCAATACCCTGCCAATACTCTGCAATAAATACCCTATCAATACTCTGCAATACCCTGCCAATACTCTGCAATAAATACCCTATCAATACTCTGCAATACCCTGCCAATACTCTGCAATACATACCCTGCCAATACTCTGCAATACCCTGCCAATACTCTGCAATACCCTATCAATACTCTGCAATACCCTGCCAATACATACCCTGCCAATACTCTGCAATACCCTGCCAATACTCTGCAATATCCTATCAATACTCTACAATACATACCCTATCAATACTCTGCAAAACCCTGCCAATACTCTGCAATACATACCCTGCCAATACTCTGCAATACCCTATCAATACTCTGCAATACCCTGCCAATACATACCCTGCCAATACTCTACAATACTCTGCCAATACTCTACAATACATACCCTGCCAATTCTCTGCAATAACCTATCAATACTCTGCAATACTGTGCCAATACTCTGCAATACCCTGCCGATGCTCTGCAATACTCTGCCAATACATACCCTGCCAATACTCTGCAATACCCTGCCAATACTCTGCAATACTCTGCCAATACTCTTCAATACATACTCTGCCAATACTCTGCAATACCCTGCCAATACTCTGCAATACCCTGCCAATACTCTGCAATACCCTATCAATACTCTGCAATACCCTGCCAATACTCTGCAATACCCTATCAATACTCTGCGATACCCTATAAATACTCTGCAATACCCTATCAATACTCTGCGATAACCTATCAATACTCTGCGATACCCTGCCAATACTCTGCAATACCCTATCAGTATCAATACTCTGCAATACCCTGCCAATACTCTGCAATACCCTATCAATACTCTGCAATACCCTATCAATACTCTGCAATACCCTGCCAATACTCTGCAATACCCTATCAATACTCTGCGATACCCTATCAATACTCTGCGATACCCTGCCAATACTCTGCAATACCCTATCAGTATCAATACTCTGCAATACCCTGCCAATATCTGCAATACCCTATCAATACTCTGCAATACCCTGCCAATACTCTGCAATACCCTGCCAATACTCTGCAATCCCCTATCAATACTCTGCAATACCCTGCCAATACTCTGCAATACCCTGTCAATACTCTGCAATACCCTGCCAATACTCTGCACTACCCTATCAATACTCTGCAATACCCTGCCAATGCTCTGCAATACATACCCTGCCAATACTCTGCAATACCCTGCCAATACTCTGCAATACCCTATCAATACTCTGCAATACCCTGCCAATACTCTGCAATACATACCCTATCAATACTCTGCAATACCCTGCCAATACTCTGCAATAAATACCCTATCAATACTCTGCAATACCCTGCCAATACTCTGCAATACATACCCTATCAATTCTCTGCAATACCCTGCCAATACTCTGCAATACATACCCTGCCAATACTCTGCAATACCCTGCCAATACTTTGCAATACCCTATCAATACTCTGCAATACCCTGCCAATACATACCCTGCCAATACTCTGCAATACCCTGCCAATACTCTGCAATACCCTATCAATACTCTACAATACATACCCTATCAATACTCTGTAATACCCTGCCAATACTCTGCAATACATACCCTGCCAATACTCTGCAATACCCTATCAATACTCTGCAATACCCTGCCAATACATACCCTGCCAATACTCTACAATACTCTGCCAATACTCTACAATACATACCCTGCCAATACTCTGCAATAACCTGCCAATACTCTGCAATAACCTATCAATACTCTGCAATACTGTGCCAATACTCTGCAATACCCTGCCGATGCTCTGCAATACTCTGCCAATACATACCCTGCCAATACTCTGCAATACCCTGCCAATACTCTGCAATACTCTGCCAATACTCTTCAATACATACCCTGCCAATACTCTGCAATACCCTGCCAATACTCTGCAATACCCTGCCAATACACTGCAATACCCTATCAATACTCTGCAATACCCTGCCAATAGTCTGCAATACCCTATCAATACTCTGCAATACCCTGCCAATACTCTGCAATACATACCCTATCAATACTCTGCAATACGCTGCCAATACTCTGCAATACATACCCTGCCAATACTCTGCAATACCCTGCCAATACTCTGCAATACCCTATCAATAATCTGCAATACCTTGCCAATACATACCCTGCCAATACTCTGCAATACCCTGCCAATACATACCCTGCCAATACTCTGCAATACCCTGCCAATACTCTGCAATACCCTATCAATAATCTACAATACATACCCTATCAATACTCTGCAATACCCTGCCAATAATCTGCAATACATACCCTATCAATACTCTGCAATACCCTGCCAATACTCTGCAATAAATACCATATCAATACTCTGCAATACCCTGCCAATACTCTGCAATACATACCCTGTCAATACTCTGCAATACCCTGCCAATACTCTGCAATACCCTATCAATACTCTACAATACATACCCTATCAATACTCTGCAATACCCTGCCAATACTCTGCAATACATACCCTGCCAATACTCTGCAATACCCTATCAATACTCTGCAATACCCTGCCAATACATACCCTGCCAATACTCTACAATACTCTGCCAATACTCTACAATACATACCCTGCCAATACTCTGCAATAACCTGCCAATACTCTGCAATAACCTATCAATACTCTGCAATACTGTGCCAATACTCTGCAATACCCTGCCGATGCTCTGCAATACTCTGCCAATACATACCCTGCCAATACTCTGCAATACCCTGCCAATACTCTGCAATACTCTGCCAATACTCTTCAATACATACTCTGCCAATACTCTGCAATACCCTGCCAATACTGTGCAATACCCTGACAATACTCTGCAATACCCTATCAATACTCTGTGATACCCTATCAATACTCTGCAATACCCTATCAATACTCTGCAATACCCTGCCAATACTCTGCAATACATACCCTATCAATACTCTGCAATACCCTGCCAATACTCTGCAATAAATACCCTATCAATACTCTGCAATACCCTGCCAATACTCTGCAATACATACCCTGCCAATACTCTGCAATACCCTGCCAATACTCTGCAATACCCTATCAATACTCTGCAATACCCTGCCAATACATACCCTGCCAATACTCTGCAATACCCTGCCCATACTCTGCAATACCCTATCAATACTCTGCAATACCCTGCCAATACATACCCTGCCAATACTCTGCAATACCCTGCCAATACTCTGCAATACCCTATCAATACTCTACAATACATACCCTATCAATACTCTGCAATACCCTGCCAATACTCTGCAATACATACCCTGCCAATACTCTGCAATACCCTATCAATACTCTGCAATACCCTGCCAATACATACCCTGCCAATACTCTACAATACTCTGCCAATACTCTACAATACATACCCTGCCAATACTCTGCAATAACCTGCCAATACTCTGCAATAACCTATCAATACTCTGCAATACTGTGCCAATACTCTGCAATACCCTGCCGATGCTCTGCAATACTCTGCCAATACATACCCTGCCAATACTCTGCAATACCCTGCCAATACTCTGCAATACTCTGCCAATACTCTTCAATACATACTCTGCCAAAACTCTGCAATACCCTGCCAATACTCTGCAATACCCTGCCAATACTCTGCAATACCCTATCAATACTCTGCAATACCCTATCAATACTCTGCAATACCCTATCAATACTCTGCAATACCCTATCAATACTCTGCAATACCCTGCCAATACTCTGCAATACCCTGCCAATACTCTGCAATACCCTATCAATACTCTGCAATACCCTGCCAATACTCATCAATACTCTGCAATACCCTGCCAATACTCATCAATACTATGCAATACCCTATCAGTATCAATACTCTGCAATACCCTATCAATACTCTGCAATACCCTATCAATACTCTGCAATACCCTGCCAATACTCTGCAATACCCTATCAATACTCTGCGATACCCTATCAATACTCTGCAATACCCTATCAGTATCAATACTCTGCAATACCCTGCCAATACTCTGCAATACCCTATCAATACTCTGCAATACCCTATCAATACTCTGCAATACCCTGCCAATACTCTGCAATACCCTATCAATACTCTGCCAATACTCTGCAATACCCTATCAATACTCAGCGATACCCTATCAATACTCTGCAATACCCTGCCAATACTCTGCAATACCCTATCAATACTCTGCAATACCCTGCCAATGCTCTGCAATACATACCCTGCCAATACTCTGCAATACCCTGCCAATACTCTGCAATACCCTATCAATACTCTGCAATACCCTGCCAATACTCTGCAATAAATACCCTATCAATACTCTGCAATACCCTGCCAATACTCTGCAATACATACCCTGCCAATACTCTGCAATACCCTGCCAATACTCTGCAATACCCTATCAATACTCTGCAATACCCTGCCAATACATACCCTGCCAATACTCTGCAATACCCTGCCAATACTCTGCAATACCCTATCAATACTCTACAATACATACCCTATCAATACTCTGCAATACCCTGCCAATACTCTGCAATACATACCCTGCCAATACTCTGCAATACCCTATCAATACTCTGCAATACCCTGCCAATACATACCCTGCCAATACTCTACAATACTCTGCCAATACTCTACAATACATACCCTGCCAATACTCTGCAATAACCTATCAACACTCTGCAATACTGTGCCAATACTCTGAAATACCCTGCCGATGCTCTGCAATACCCTGCCAATACTCTTCAATACATACCCTGCCAATACTCTGCAATACCCTGCCAATACACTGCAATACCCTATCAATACTCTGCAATACCCTGCCAATACTCTGCAATCCATACCCTATCAATACCCTGCCAATACTCTGCAATACATACCCTGCCAATACTCTGCAATACCCTGCCAATACTCTGCAATACCCTATCAATACTCTGCAATACCCTGCCAATACATACCCTGCCAATACATACCCTGCCAATACTCTGCAATACCCTGCCAATACATACCCTGCCAATACTCTGCAATACCCTATCAATACTCTACAATACATACCCTATCAATACTCTTCAATACCCTGCCAATACTCTGCAATACCCTATCAATACTCTGCAATACCCTGCCAATACTCTGCAATACATACCCTATCAATACTCTGCAATACCCTGCCAATACTCTGCAATAAATACCCTATCAATACTCTGCAATACCCTGCCAATACTCTGCAATACATACCCTGCCAATACTCTGCAATACCCTGCCAATACTCTGCAATACCCTATCAATACTCTGCAATACCCTGCCAATACATACCCTGCCAATACTCTGCAATACCCTGCCAATACTCTGCAATATCCTATCAATACTCTACAATACATACCCTATCAATACTCTGCAAAACCCTGCCAATACTCTGCAATACATACCCTGCCAATACTCTGCAATACCCTATCAATACTCTGCAATACCCTGCCAATACATACCCTGCCAATACTCTACAATACTCTGCCAATACTCTACAATACATACCCTGCCAATTCTCTGCAATAACCTATCAATACTCTGCAATACTCTGCCAATACTCTGCAATACCCTGCCGATGCTCTGCAATACTCTGCCAATACATACCCTGCCAATACTCTGCAATACCCTGCCAATACTCTGCAATACTCTGCCAATACTCTTCAATACATACTCTGCCAATACTCTGCAATACCCTGCCAATACTCTGCAATACCCTGCCAATATTCTACAATACCCTGCCAATACTCTGCAATACCCTATCAATACTCTGCGATACCCTATCAATACTCTGCAATACCCTATCAATACTCTGCGATACCCTATCAATACTCTGCGATACCCTGCCAATACTCTGCAATACCCTATCAGTATCAATACTCTGCAATACCCTGCCAATACTCTGCAATACCCTATCAATACTCTGCAATACCCTATCAATACTCTGCAATACCCTGCCAATACTCTGCAATACCCTATCAATACTCTGCGATACCCTATCAATACTCTGCGATACCCTGCCAATACTCTGCAATACCCTATCAGTATCAATACTCTGCAATACCCTGCCAATACTCTGCAATACCCTATCAATACTCTGCAATACCCTGCCAATACTCTGCAATACCCTGCCAATACTCTGCAATACCTTGCCAATACTCTGCAATCCCCTATCAATACTCTGCAATACCCTGCCAATACTCTGCAATACCCTGTCAATACTCTGCAATACCCTGCCAATACTCTGCACTACCCTATCAATACTCTGCAATACCCTGCCAATGCTCTGCAATACATACCCTGCCAATACTCTGCAATACCCTGCCAATACTCTGCAATACCCTATCAATACTCTGCAATACCCTGCCAATACTCTGCAATACATACCCTATCAATACTCTGCAATACCCTGCCAATACTCTGCAATAAATACCCTATCAATACTCTGCAATACCCTGCCAATACTCTGCAATAAATACCCTATCAATACTCTGCAATACCCTGCCAATACTCTGCAATACATACCCTGCCAATACTCTGCAATACCCTGCCAATACTCTGCAATACCTTATCAATACTCTGCAATACCCTGCCAATACATACCCTGCCAATACTCTGCAATACCCTGCCAATACTCTGCAATATCCTATCAATACTCTACAATACATACCCTATCAATACTCTGCAAAACCCTGCCAATACTCTGCAATACATACCCTGCCAATACTCTGCAATACCCTATCAATACTCTGCAATACCCTGCCAATACATACCCTGCCAATACTCTACAATACTCTGCCAATACTCTACAATACATACCCTGCCAATTCTCTGCAATAACCTATCAATACTCTGCAATACTGTGCCAATACTCTGCAATACCCTGCCGATGCTCTGCAATACTCTGCCAATACATACCCTGCCAATACTCTGCAATACCCTGCCAATACTCTGCAATACTCTGCCAATACTCTTCAATACATACTCTGCCAATACTCTGCAATACCCTGCCAATACTCTGCAATACCCTGCCAATACTCTGCAATACCCTATCAATACTCTGCAATACCCTGCCAATACTCTGCAATACCCTATCAATACTCTGCGATACCCTATCAATACTCTGCGATACCCTATCAATACTCTGCAATACCCTATCAATACTCTGCGATACCCTATCAATACTCTGCGATACCCTGCCAATACTCTGCAATACCCTATCAGTATCAATACTCTGCAATACCCTGCCAATACTCTGCAATACCCTATCAATACTCTGCAATACCCTATCAATACTCTGCAATACCCTGCCAATACTCTGCAATACTCTGCCAATACTCTTCAATACATACCCTGCCAATACTCTGCAATACCCTGCCAATACACTGCAATACCCTATCAATACTCTGCAATACCCTGCCAATACTCTGCAATACATACTCTATCAATACCCTGCCAATACTCTGCAATACATACCCTGCCAATACTCTGCAATACCCTGCCAATACTCTGCAATACCCTATCAATACTCTGCAATACCCTGCCAATACATACCCTGCCAATACTCTGCAATACCCTGCCAATACATACCCTGCCAATACTCTGCAATACCCTATCAATACTCTACAATACATACCCTATCAATACTCTTCAATACCCTGCCAATACTCTGCAATACCCTATCAATACTCTGCAATACCCTGCCAATACTCTGCAATACATACCCTATCAATACTCTGCAATACCCTGCCAATACTCTGCAATAAATACCCTATCAATACTCTGCAATACCCTGCCAATACTCTGCAATACATACCCTGCCAATACTCTGCAATACCCTGCCAATACTCTGCAATACCCTATCAATACTCTGCAATACCCTGCCAATACATACCCTGCCAATACTCTGCAATACCCTGCCAATACTCTGCAATACCCTATCAATACTCTACAATACATACCCTATCAATACTCTGCAATAACCTGCCAATACTCTGCAATACATACCCTGCCAATACTCTGCAATACCCTATCAATACTCTGCAATACCCTGCCAATACATACCCTGCCAATACTCTACAATACTCTGCCAATACTCTACAATACATACCCTGCCAATACTCTGCAATAACCTATCAACACTCTGCAATACTGTGCCAATACTCTGAAATACCCTGCCGATGCTCTGCAATACCCTGCCAATACTCTTCAATACATACCCTGCCAATACTCTGCAATACCCTGCCAATACACTGCAATACCCTATCAATACTCTGCAATACCCTGCCAATACTCTGCAATACATACCCTATCAATACCCTGCCAATACTCTGCAATACATACCCTGCCAATACTCTGCAATACCCTGCCAATACTCTGCAATACCCTATCAATACTCTGCAATACCCTGCCAATACATACCCTGCCAATACTCTGCAATACCCTGCCAATACATACCCTGCCAATACTCTGCAATACCCTATCAATACTCTACAATACATACCCTATCAATACTCTTCAATACCCTGCCAATACTCTGCAATACCCTATCAATACTCTGCAATACCCTGCCAATACTCTGCAATACATACCCTATCAATACTCTGCAATACCCTGCCAATACTCTGCAATAAATACCCTATCAATACTCTGCAATACCCTGCCAATACTCTGCAATACATACCCTGCCAATACTCTGCAATACCCTGCCAATACTCTGCAATACCCTATCAATACTCTGCAATACCCTGCCAATACATACCCTGCCAATACTCTGCAATACCCTGCCAATACTCTGCAATATCCTATCAATACTCTACAATACATACCCTATCAATACTCTGCAAAACCCTGCCAATACTCTGCAATACATACCCTGCCAATACTCTGCAATACCCTATCAATACTCTGCAATACCCTGCCAATACATACCCTGCCAATACTCTACAATACTCTGCCAATACTCTACAATACATACCCTGCCAATTCTCTGCAATAACCTATCAATACTCTGCAATACTGTGCCAATACTCTGCAATACCCTGCCGATGCTCTGCAATACTCTGCCAATACATACCCTGCCAATACTCTGCAATACCCTGCCAATACTCTGCAATACTCTGCCAATACTCTTCAATACATACTCTGCCAATACTCTGCAATACCCTGCCAATACTCTGCAATACCCTGCCAATACTCTGCAATACCCTATCAATACTCTGCGATACCCTATCAATACTCTGCAATACCCTATCAATACTCTGCGATACCCTATCAATACTCTGCGATACCCTGCCAATACTCTGCAATACCCTATCAGTATCAATACTCTGCAATACCCTGCCAATACTCTGCAATACCCTATCAATACTCTGCAATACCCTATCAATACTCTGCAATACCCTGCCAATACTCTGCAATACCCTATCAATACTCTGCGATACCCTATCAATACTCTGCGATACCCTGCCAATACTCTGCAATACCCTATCAGTATCAATACTCTGCAATACCCTGCCAATACTCTGCAATACCCTATCAATACTCTGCAATACCCTATCAATACTCTGCAATACCCTGCCAATACTCTGCAATACTCTGCCAATACTCTTCAATACATACCCTGCCAATACTCTGCAATACCCTGCCAATACACTGCAATACCCTATCAATACTCTGCAATACCCTATCAATACTCTGCAATACCCTGCCAATACTCTGCAATACTCTGCCAATACTCTTCAATACATACCCTGCCAATACTCTGCAATACCCTGCCAATACACTGCAATACCCTATCAATACTCTGCAATACCCTGCCAATACTCTGCAATACATACTCTATCAATACCCTGCCAATACTCTGCAATACATACCCTGCCAATACTCTGCAATACCCTGCCAATACTCTGCAATACCCTATCAATACTCTGCAATACCCTGCCAATACATACCCTGCCAATACTCTGCAATACCCTGCCAATACATACCCTGCCAATACTCTGCAATACCCTATCAATACTCTACAATACATACCCTATCAATACTCTTCAATACCCTGCCAATACTCTGCAATACCCTATCAATACTCTGCAATACCCTGCCAATACTCTGCAATACATACCCTATCAATACTCTGCAATACCCTGCCAATACTCTGCAATAAATACCCTATCTATACTCTGCAATACCCTGCCAATACTCTGCAATACCCTATCAATACTCTGCAATACCCTATCAATACTCTGCAATACCCTGCCAATACTCTGCAATACCCTATCAATACTCTGCGATACCCTATCAATACTCTGCAATACCCTGCCAATACTCTGCAATACCCTGCCAATACTCTGCAATACCCTGCCAATACTCTGCAATACCCTGCCAATACTCTGCAATCCCCTATCAATACTCTGCAATACCCTGCCAATACTCTGCAATACCCTGTCAATACTCTGCAATACCCTGCCAATACTCTGCACTACCCTATCAATACTCTGCAATACCCTGCCAATGCTCTGCAATACATACCCTGCCAATACTCTGCAATACCCTGCCAATACTCTGCAATACCCTATCAATACTCTGCAATACCCTGCCAATACTCTGCAATACATACCCTATCAATACTCTGCAATACCCTGCCAATACTCTGCAATAAATACCCTATCAATACTCTGCAATACCCTGCCAATACTCTGCAATAAATACCCTATCAATACTCTGCAATACCCTGCCAATACTCTGCAATACATACCCTGCCAATACTCTGCAATACCCTGCCAATACTCTGCAATACCTTATCAATACTCTGCAATACCCTGCCAATACATACCCTGCCAATACTCTGCAATACCCTGCCAATACTCTGCAATATCCTATCAATACTCTACAATACATACCCTATCAATACTCTGCAAAACCCTGCCAATACTCTGCAATACATACCCTGCCAATACTCTGCAATACCCTATCAATACTCTGCAATACCCTGCCAATACATACCCTGCCAATACTCTACAATACTCTGCCAATACTCTACAATACATACCCTGCCAATTCTCTGCAATAACCTATCAATACTCTGCAATACTGTGCCAATACTCTGCAATACCCTGCCGATGCTCTGCAATACTCTGCCAATACATACCCTGCCAATACTCTGCAATACCCTGCCAATACTCTGCAATACTCTGCCAATACTCTTCAATACATACTCTGCCAATACTCTGCAATACCCTGCCAATACTCTGCAATACCCTGCCAATACTCTGCAATACCCTGCCAATACTCTGCAATACCCTGCCAATACTCTGCAATACCCTGCCAATACTCTGCGATACCCTATCAATACTCTGCAATACCCTATCAATACTCTGCGATACCCTATCAATACTCTGCGATACCCTGCCAATACTCTGCAATACCCTATCAGTATCAATACTCTGCAATACCCTGCCAATACTCTGCAATACCCTATCAATACTCTGCAATACCCTATCAATACTCTGCAATACCCTGCCAATACTCTGCAATACTCTGCCAATACTCTTCAATACATACCCTGCCAATACTCTGCAATACCCTGCCAATACACTGCAATACCCTATCAATACTCTGCAATACCCTGCCAATACTCTGCAATACATACCCTATCAATACCCTGCCAATACTCTGCAATACATACCCTGCCAATACTCTGCAATACCCTGCCAATACTCTGCAATACCCTATCAATACTCTGCAATACCCTGCCAATACATACCCTGCCAATACTCTGCAATACCCTGCCAATACATACCCTGCCAATACTCTGCAATACCCTATCAATACTCTACAATACATACCCTATCAATACTCTTCAATACCCTGCCAATACTCTGCAATACCCTATCAATACTCTGCAATACCCTGCCAATACTCTGCAATACATACCCTATCAATACTCTGCAATACCCTGCCAATACTCTGCAATAAATACCCTATCAATACTCTGCAATACCCTGCCAATACTCTGCAATACATACCCTGCCAATACTCTGCAATACCCTGCCAATACTCTGCAATACCCTATCAATACTCTGCAATACCCTGCCAATACATACCCTGCCAATACTCTGCAATACCCTGCCAATACTCTGCAATATCCTATCAATACTCTACAATACATACCCTATCAATACTCTGCAAAACCCTGCCAATACTCTGCAATACATACCCTGCCAATACTCTGCAATACCCTATCAATACTCTGCAATACCCTGCCAATACATACCCTGCCAATACTCTACAATACTCTGCCAATACTCTACAATACATACCCTGCCAATTCTCTGCAATAACCTATCAATACTCTGCAATACTGTGCCAATACTCTGCAATACCCTGCCGATGCTCTGCAATACTCTGCCAATACATACCCTGCCAATACTCTGCAATACCCTGCCAATACTCTGCAATACTCTGCCAATACTCTTCAATACATACTCTGCCAATACTCTGCAATACCCTGCCAATACTCTGCAATACCCTGCCAATACTCTGCAATACCCTATCAATACTCTGCGATACCCTATCAATACTCTGCAATACCCTATCAATACTCTGCGATACCCTATCAATACTCTGCGATACCCTGCCAATACTCTGCAATACCCTATCAGTATCAATACTCTGCAATACCCTGCCAATACTCTGCAATACCCTATCAATACTCTGCAATACCCTATCAATACTCTGCAATACCCTGCCAATACTCTGCAATACCCTATCAATACTCTGCGATACCCTATCAATACTCTGCGATACCCTGCCAATACTCTGCAATACCCTATCAGTATCAATACTCTGCAATACCCTGCCAATACTCTGCAATACCCTATCAATACTCTGCAATACCCTGCCAATACTCTGCAATACCCTGCCAATACTCTGCAATACCCTGCCAATACTCTGCAATCCCCTATCAATACCCTGCCAATACTCTGCAATACCCTGTCAATACTCTGCAATACCCTGCCAATACTCTGCAATACATACCCTATCAATACTCTGCAATACCCTGCCAATACTCTGCAATAAATACCCTATCAATACTCTGCAATACCCTGCCAATACTCTGCAATAAATACCCTATCAATACTCTGCAATACCCTGCCAATACTCTGCAATACATACCCTGCCAATACTCTGCAATACCCTGCCAATACTCTGCAATACCTTATCAATACTCTGCAATACCCTGCCAATACATACCCTGCCAATACTCTGCAATACCCTGCCAATACTCTGCAATATCCTATCAATACTCTACAATACATACCCTATCAATACTCTGCAAAACCCTGCCAATACTCTGCAATACATACCCTGCCAATACTCTGCAATACCCTATCAATACTCTGCAATACCCTGCCAATACATACCCTGCCAATACTCTACAATACTCTGCCAATACTCTACAATACATACCCTGCCAATTCTCTGCAATAACCTATCAATACTCTGCAATACTGTGCCAATACTCTGCAATACCCTGCCGATGCTCTGCAATACTCTGCCAATACATACCCTGCCAATACTCTGCAATACCCTGCCAATACTCTGCAATACTCTGCCAATACTCTTCAATACATACTCTGCCAATACTCTGCAATACCCTGCCAATACTCTGCAATACCCTGCCAATACTCTGCAATACCCTATCAATACTCTGCGATACCCTATAAATACTCTGCAATACCCTATCAATACTCTGCGATAACCTATCAATACTCTGCGATACCCTGCCAATACTCTGCAATACCCTATCAGTATCAATACTCTGCAATACCCTGCCAATACTCTGCAATACCCTATCAATACTCTGCAATACCCTATCAATACTCTGCAATACCCTGCCAATACTCTGCAATACCCTATCAATACTCTGCGATACCCTATCAATACTCTGCGATACCCTGCCAATACTCTGCAATACCCTATCAGTATCAATACTCTGCAATACCCTGCCAATATCTGCAATACCCTATCAATACTCTGCAATACCCTGCCAATACTCTGCAATACCCTGCCAATACTCTGCAATCCCCTATCAATACTCTGCAATACCCTGCCAATACTCTGCAATACCCTGTCAATACTCTGCAATACCCTGCCAATACTCTGCACTACCCTATCAATACTCTGCAATACCCTGCCAATGCTCTGCAATACATACCCTGCCAATACTCTGCAATACCCTGCCAATACTCTGCAATACCCTATCAATACTCTGCAATACCCTGCCAATACTCTGCAATACATACCCTATCAATACTCTGCAATACCCTGCCAATACTCTGCAATAAATACCCTATCAATACTCTGCAATACCCTGCCAATACTCTGCAATACATACCCTATCAATTCTCTGCAATACCCTGCCAATACTCTGCAATACATACCCTGCCAATACTCTGCAATACCCTGCCAATACTTTGCAATACCCTATCAATACTCTGCAATACCCTGCCAATACATACCCTGCCAATACTCTGCAATACCCTGCCAATACTCTGCAATACCCTATCAATACTCTACAATACATACCCTATCAATACTCTGTAATACCCTGCCAATACTCTGCAATACATACCCTGCCAATACTCTGCAATACCCTATCAATACTCTGCAATACCCTGCCAATACATACCCTGCCAATACTCTACAATACTCTGCCAATACTCTACAATACATACCCTGCCAATACTCTGCAATAACCTGCCAATACTCTGCAATAACCTATCAATACTCTGCAATACTGTGCCAATACTCTGCAATACCCTGCCGATGCTCTGCAATACTCTGCCAATACATACCCTGCCAATACTCTGCAATACCCTGCCAATACTCTGCAATACTCTGCCAATACTCTTCAATACATACCCTGCCAATACTCTGCAATACCCTGCCAATACTCTGCAATACCCTGCCAATACACTGCAATACCCTATCAATACTCTGCAATACCCTGCCAATAGTCTGCAATACCCTATCAATACTCTGCAATACCCTGCCAATACTCTGCAATACATACCCTATCAATACTCTGCAATACGCTGCCAATACTCTGCAATACATACCCTGCCAATACTCTGCAATACCCTGCCAATACTCTGCAATACCCTATCAATAATCTGCAATACCTTGCCAATACATACCCTGCCAATACTCTGCAATACCCTGCCAATACATACCCTGCCAATACTCTGCAATACCCTGCCAATACTCTGCAATACCCTATCAATAATCTACAATACATACCCTATCAATACTCTGCAATACCCTGCCAATAATCTGCAATACATACCCTATCAATACTCTGCAATACCCTGCCAATACTCTGCAATAAATACCATATCAATACTCTGCAATACCCTGCCAATACTCTGCAATACATACCCTGTCAATACTCTGCAATACCCTGCCAATACTCTGCAATACCCTATCAATACTCTACAATACATACCCTATCAATACTCTGCAATACCCTGCCAATACTCTGCAATACATACCCTGCCAATACTCTGCAATACCCTATCAATACTCTGCAATACCCTGCCAATACATACCCTGCCAATACTCTACAATACTCTGCCAATACTCTACAATACATACCCTGCCAATACTCTGCAATAACCTGCCAATACTCTGCAATAACCTATCAATACTCTGCAATACTGTGCCAATACTCTGCAATACCCTGCCGATGCTCTGCAATACTCTGCCAATACATACCCTGCCAATACTCTGCAATACCCTGCCAATACTCTGCAATACTCTGCCAATACTCTTCAATACATACTCTGCCAATACTCTGCAATACCCTGCCAATACTGTGCAATACCCTGACAATACTCTGCAATACCCTATCAATACTCTGTGATACCCTATCAATACTCTGCAATACCCTATCAATACTCTGCAATACCCTGCCAATACTCTGCAATACATACCCTATCAATACTCTGCAATACCCTGCCAATACTCTGCAATAAATACCCTATCAATACTCTGCAATACCCTGCCAATACTCTGCAATACATACCCTGCCAATACTCTGCAATACCCTGCCAATACTCTGCAATACCCTATCAATACTCTGCAATACCCTGCCAATACATACCCTGCCAATACTCTGCAATACCCTGCCCATACTCTGCAATACCCTATCAATACTCTGCAATACCCTGCCAATACATACCCTGCCAATACTCTGCAATACCCTGCCAATACTCTGCAATACCCTATCAATACTCTACAATACATACCCTATCAATACTCTGCAATACCCTGCCAATACTCTGCAATACATACCCTGCCAATACTCTGCAATACCCTATCAATACTCTGCAATACCCTGCCAATACATACCCTGCCAATACTCTACAATACTCTGCCAATACTCTACAATACATACCCTGCCAATACTCTGCAATAACCTGCCAATACTCTGCAATAACCTATCAATACTCTGCAATACTGTGCCAATACTCTGCAATACCCTGCCGATGCTCTGCAATACTCTGCCAATACATACCCTGCCAATACTCTGCAATACCCTGCCAATACTCTGCAATACTCTGCCAATACTCTTCAATACATACTCTGCCAAAACTCTGCAATACCCTGCCAATACTCTGCAATACCCTGCCAATACTCTGCAATACCCTATCAATACTCTGCAATACCCTATCAATACTCTGCAATACCCTATCAATACTCTGCAATACCCTATCAATACTCTGCAATACCCTGCCAATACTCTGCAATACCCTGCCAATACTCTGCAATACCCTATCAATACTCTGCAATACCCTGCCAATACTCATCAATACTCTGCAATACCCTGCCAATACTCATCAATACTATGCAATACCCTATCAGTATCAATACTCTGCAATACCCTATCAATACTCTGCAATACCCTATCAATACTCTGCAATACCCTGCCAATACTCTGCAATACCCTATCAATACTCTGCGATACCCTATCAATACTCTGCAATACCCTATCAGTATCAATACTCTGCAATACCCTGCCAATACTCTGCAATACCCTATCAATACTCTGCAATACCCTATCAATACTCTGCAATACCCTGCCAATACTCTGCAATACCCTATCAATACTCTGCCAATACTCTGCAATACCCTATCAATACTCAGCGATACCCTATCAATACTCTGCAATACCCTGCCAATACTCTGCAATACCCTATCAATACTCTGCAATACCCTGCCAATGCTCTGCAATACATACCCTGCCAATACTCTGCAATACCCTGCCAATACTCTGCAATACCCTATCAATACTCTGCAATACCCTGCCAATACTCTGCAATAAATACCCTATCAATACTCTGCAATACCCTGCCAATACTCTGCAATACATACCCTGCCAATACTCTGCAATACCCTGCCAATACTCTGCAATACCCTATCAATACTCTGCAATACCCTGCCAATACATACCCTGCCAATACTCTGCAATACCCTGCCAATACTCTGCAATACCCTATCAATACTCTACAATACATACCCTATCAATACTCTGCAATACCCTGCCAATACTCTGCAATACATACCCTGCCAATACTCTGCAATACCCTATCAATACTCTGCAATACCCTGCCAATACATACCCTGCCAATACTCTACAATACTCTGCCAATACTCTACAATACATACCCTGCCAATACTCTGCAATAACCTATCAACACTCTGCAATACTGTGCCAATACTCTGAAATACCCTGCCGATGCTCTGCAATACCCTGCCAATACTCTTCAATACATACCCTGCCAATACTCTGCAATACCCTGCCAATACACTGCAATACCCTATCAATACTCTGCAATACCCTGCCAATACTCTGCAATCCATACCCTATCAATACCCTGCCAATACTCTGCAATACATACCCTGCCAATACTCTGCAATACCCTGCCAATACTCTGCAATACCCTATCAATACTCTGCAATACCCTGCCAATACATACCCTGCCAATACTCTGCAATACCCTGCCAATACATACCCTGCCAATACTCTGCAATACCCTATCAATACTCTACAATACATACCCTATCAATACTCTTCAATACCCTGCCAATACTCTGCAATACCCTATCAATACTCTGCAATACCCTGCCAATACTCTGCAATACATACCCTATCAATACTCTGCAATACCCTGCCAATACTCTGCAATAAATACCCTATCAATACTCTGCAATACCCTGCCAATACTCTGCAATACATACCCTGCCAATACTCTGCAATACCCTGCCAATACTCTGCAATACCCTATCAATACTCTGCAATACCCTGCCAATACATACCCTGCCAATACTCTGCAATACCCTGCCAATACTCTGCAATATCCTATCAATACTCTACAATACATACCCTATCAATACTCTGCAAAACCCTGCCAATACTCTGCAATACATACCCTGCCAATACTCTGCAATACCCTATCAATACTCTGCAATACCCTGCCAATACATACCCTGCCAATACTCTACAATACTCTGCCAATACTCTACAATACATACCCTGCCAATTCTCTGCAATAACCTATCAATACTCTGCAATACTCTGCCAATACTCTGCAATACCCTGCCGATGCTCTGCAATACTCTGCCAATACATACCCTGCCAATACTCTGCAATACCCTGCCAATACTCTGCAATACTCTGCCAATACTCTTCAATACATACTCTGCCAATACTCTGCAATACCCTGCCAATACTCTGCAATACCCTGCCAATATTCTACAATACCCTGCCAATACTCTGCAATACCCTATCAATACTCTGCGATACCCTATCAATACTCTGCAATACCCTATCAATACTCTGCGATACCCTATCAATACTCTGCGATACCCTGCCAATACTCTGCAATACCCTATCAGTATCAATACTCTGCAATACCCTGCCAATACTCTGCAATACCCTATCAATACTCTGCAATACCCTATCAATACTCTGCAATACCCTGCCAATACTCTGCAATACCCTATCAATACTCTGCGATACCCTATCAATACTCTGCGATACCCTGCCAATACTCTGCAATACCCTATCAGTATCAATACTCTGCAATACCCTGCCAATACTCTGCAATACCCTATCAATACTCTGCAATACCCTGCCAATACTCTGCAATACCCTGCCAATACTCTGCAATACCTTGCCAATACTCTGCAATCCCCTATCAATACTCTGCAATACCCTGCCAATACTCTGCAATACCCTGTCAATACTCTGCAATACCCTGCCAATACTCTGCACTACCCTATCAATACTCTGCAATACCCTGCCAATGCTCTGCAATACATACCCTGCCAATACTCTGCAATACCCTGCCAATACTCTGCAATACCCTATCAATACTCTGCAATACCCTGCCAATACTCTGCAATACATACCCTATCAATACTCTGCAATACCCTGCCAATACTCTGCAATAAATACCCTATCAATACTCTGCAATACCCTGCCAATACTCTGCAATAAATACCCTATCAATACTCTGCAATACCCTGCCAATACTCTGCAATACATACCCTGCCAATACTCTGCAATACCCTGCCAATACTCTGCAATACCTTATCAATACTCTGCAATACCCTGCCAATACATACCCTGCCAATACTCTGCAATACCCTGCCAATACTCTGCAATATCCTATCAATACTCTACAATACATACCCTATCAATACTCTGCAAAACCCTGCCAATACTCTGCAATACATACCCTGCCAATACTCTGCAATACCCTATCAATACTCTGCAATACCCTGCCAATACATACCCTGCCAATACTCTACAATACTCTGCCAATACTCTACAATACATACCCTGCCAATTCTCTGCAATAACCTATCAATACTCTGCAATACTGTGCCAATACTCTGCAATACCCTGCCGATGCTCTGCAATACTCTGCCAATACATACCCTGCCAATACTCTGCAATACCCTGCCAATACTCTGCAATACTCTGCCAATACTCTTCAATACATACTCTGCCAATACTCTGCAATACCCTGCCAATACTCTGCAATACCCTGCCAATACTCTGCAATACCCTATCAATACTCTGCAATACCCTGCCAATACTCTGCAATACCCTATCAATACTCTGCGATACCCTATCAATACTCTGCGATACCCTATCAATACTCTGCAATACCCTATCAATACTCTGCGATACCCTATCAATACTCTGCGATACCCTGCCAATACTCTGCAATACCCTATCAGTATCAATACTCTGCAATACCCTGCCAATACTCTGCAATACCCTATCAATACTCTGCAATACCCTATCAATACTCTGCAATACCCTGCCAATACTCTGCAATACTCTGCCAATACTCTTCAATACATACCCTGCCAATACTCTGCAATACCCTGCCAATACACTGCAATACCCTATCAATACTCTGCAATACCCTGCCAATACTCTGCAATACATACTCTATCAATACCCTGCCAATACTCTGCAATACATACCCTGCCAATACTCTGCAATACCCTGCCAATACTCTGCAATACCCTATCAATACTCTGCAATACCCTGCCAATACATACCCTGCCAATACTCTGCAATACCCTGCCAATACATACCCTGCCAATACTCTGCAATACCCTATCAATACTCTACAATACATACCCTATCAATACTCTTCAATACCCTGCCAATACTCTGCAATACCCTATCAATACTCTGCAATACCCTGCCAATACTCTGCAATACATACCCTATCAATACTCTGCAATACCCTATCAATACTCTGCAATACCCTGCCAATACATACCCTGCCAATACTCTACAATACTCTGCCAATACTCTACAATACATACCCTGCCAATACTCTGCAATAACCTGCCAATACTCTGCAATAACCTATCTATACTCTGCAATACTGTGCCAATACTCTGCAATACCCTGCCGATGCTCTGCAATACTCTGCCAATACATACCCTGCCAATACTCTGCAATACCCTGCCAATACTCTGCAATACTCTGCCAATACTCTTCAATACATACCCTGCCAATACTCTGCAATACCCTGCCAATACTCTGCAATACCCTGCCAATACACTGCAATACCCTATCAATACTCTGCAATACCCTGCCAATAGTCTGCAATACCCTATCAATACTCTGCAATACCCTGCCAATACTCTGCAATACATACCCTATCAATACTCTGCAATACGCTGCCAATACTCTGCAATACATACCCTGCCAATACTCTGCAATACCCTGCCAATACTCTGCAATACCCTATCAATACTCTGCAATACCTTGCCAATACATACCCTGCCAATACTCTGCAATACCCTGCCAATACATACCCTGCCAATACTCTGCAATACCCTGCCAATACTCTGCAATACCCTATCAATACTCTACAATACATACCCTATCAATACTCTGCAATACCCTGCCAATACTCTGCAATACATACCCTATCAATACTCTGCAATACCCTGCCAATACTCTGCAATAAATACCATATCAATACTCTGCAATACCCTGCCAATACTCTGCAATACATACCCTGTCAATACTCTGCAATACCCTGCCAATACTCTGCAATACCCTATCAATACTCTACAATACATACCCTATCAATACTCTGCAATACCCTGCCAATACTCTGCAATACATACCCTGCCAATACTCTGCAATACCCTATCAATACTCTGCAATACCCTGCCAATACATACCCTGCCAATACTCTACAATACTCTGCCAATACTCTACAATACATACCCTGCCAATACTCTGCAATAACCTGCCAATACTCTGCAATAACCTATCAATACTCTGCAATACTGTGCCAATACTCTGCAATACCCTGCCAATGCTCTGCAATACTCTGCCAATACTCTGCAATACCCTGCCAATACTCTGCAATACTCTGCCAATACTCTTCAATACATACCCTGCCAATACTCTGCAATACCCTGCCAATACACTGCAATTCCCTGCCAATACTCTGCAATACCCTGCCAATACTCTTCAATACATACCCTGCCAATACTCTGCAATACCCTGCCAATACACTGCAATACCCTATCAATACTCTGCAATCCCCTGCCAATACTCTTCAATACTCTGCCAATACTTATTCCTGTTCATGGGATATTTTCTAATGGGCTGTGTAACAGAATTTGGAACAGGGTGTATTTGTGGTAGAAATTCCCTGCGAGGGAAAGATCATCACCCATTGTGTTGATTGTTTTGTTTGACACGTTATTTTGTTTTTGTAAACTGGCACTTTACAATAAATGTTGTACTGTATTTTCTGTGAAGTATATATGCATATGAGCGTACTTTTTTTTTTTTTTTTTTTTTTTTTTGGTGGGGGAATGGATCTTGGGTGGGAGTTCCCACACTTTTTTCCCAGGACTTGACCCCTGCCCTTAAGGCATTTCTCCGGGGTCAATTTATTAAAATCATATCCTCAAAAAAGACCAGGACCAAAACATGGGAACTATCAGTGCTCCAGGAAGTGAAAGAGGCAGAGGCTGAACTAGTATTAAACCCGACTGAGGCCACAGAAAGGAGATGGTTAGAAGCGCAGAAGTTAGCCAATGCTATGTCTACCACGAAAGCTGAAAATAAGCGTTTTTTTTTTACAACAGAAATATTTCAAAGAGGGTTCGAATACGGGCCATATGTTAGCAATGATGGCCAAAGCAGGGCGAGACTCATCTTACATAACGGTAGTGCAGGACTCCTCGGGTCAGATATTAAAAAATCACACTGAAATAGTCGATACAATCAGAATTTTTTATGAGGAAGTATACTCCTCAAAGATATCCTCTACTCCTGAGGAGATACCGGACTTCCTAGAGGGCTGTCATCTACCGTGCCTGAACAGTCTGATAGAGACATGCTGGGTGCCCCTCTCACGATAGAGGAACTCTCGGAGGCATTAGCCCTCTCACGTCCCGGGAAATCTCCGGGGGCAGACGGCCTTCTTGCAGAAGTGTATAAAAAGTACGCAGACATTTTACTTCCTCAATTGAAACAGACATTGACCGAGGCCCTGGAGCTGGGCCAGCTTCCCCCCTCCATGGCTGAAGCCACTATCATACTGATACTCAAACCAGGCTAAGATGCACTTTTGCCTGATTCGTACAGGCCAATATCCCTATTGACGACGGATGTTAAGCTGCTGGCCCGGGTTCTGGCCACCAGACTGGCCTCAGTCATACAGAGATTTGTTCACCGGGACCAGTCTGGGTTCATTCTAACTAGGCCCACAGCCCTAAACATTAGGCGCTTGCATCTCAATTTACAAATCCCGGTGGAGAATACGGGCAATAGAGTGATTCTGTCGCTTGACGCTGCCAAAGCTTTTGACAGCGTCGAGTGGCAATACCTATGGGGGGTGATGGAGAAGTTCGGACTGGGGGAGAATTTTATCAAATGGGTTCAATTACTATATTCAATATCCACTGCTAGGCTTCGTGTTAACGGAGATCTCTCTGGCCCTTTCCATCTATACAGGGGCACTAGGCAGGGGCGCCCATTGTCGTCCCTGCTGTTTGCCCTAGCTCTTGAACCTCTTGCGGAGACGGTGAGAGAGTCCCTGATGATAGAGGGTTTTAAAAGGGGAGGCAATGTAGACAAAATATCACTGTACGTGGACGACATGTTCTTATACCTGGGAGACACGTCGACCTCCATGGTAAGTGTAATGTCCCTCATAGAACACTTTGGTACATTCTCAGACCTCTCCATTAACTGGAGTAAGTCGGCCCTCCAACCTCTAGATGCACTTACAAATCCCCTACCAGATTGTGCCCGGTCCCTGCAAATAGTCTTTTTATTTAAATACCTGGGAGTAATAATATCCCCCGACCCTGCTGACTACTTACCTCTAAATCTTCAACCCATGATCTCCAAAATAAAGTCCAAATGTGGAGCATGGTGCAAGTTACCTATCTCACTTATAGGCAGGGCCAATTTAATGAAAATGGTCTGGGCACCTCAGCTACTTTACATATTGCACAATTACCCACAATGGATCCCGCAAATTTGGTTTAACAAAATAGATGCGATATTTAGAAGCCTGCTTTGGAAAAAGAAGATAGCTAGAATTAAATTATCTACCTTACAATTAGGTAAAGACCAGGGAGGTTTGGCAGTCCCTAACATTCGTCTCTATTTCCAAGCCTCACAACTGCAGCATCTGAGTGGGTGGGGTGAAACAGACACGACGGACCCCTTGCGTAACATATTGCTCCCGGCCGAGGAGGATCTGCCCACAGCCTCGAGCCTTGAGACGGGTTTCCCTCAACACACCAGCTCACTGCCAACGGTGGCACTGCTGAATAAACTTTGACGTTCGATTAAGCACAGCTTAAATATGCAGGGCTTCACAATATACATTCCAATATGGGGCAACTCCCTTTATCCAGAGATACAGATGTTGGAGGGATTTCAGTCCTGGAGAGCAAGGGGTATCAAGCTGATGTCACAACTCTACTCTCAAAACACATTTAAGTCTTTTAGTGACCTACAGAACGAATTCAACCTCCCAAAACATGACTTTTACAAGTATTTACAGTTACGACATGCCGTACAAACACAAACACGCTCCAGCAGGATGGTACAAATTGAACACCCAACAGTAACCTATATCCTCACTTCACTAAACAAAAAAGGCATGATCTCACAAATATACAACTCGCTCTTTGTCAGAACACAGGAAGTGGCGAAACTCCCCTGTAGACACCGATGGGAACAAGATGTAGGCGAGATAGGAGAAGAAGACTGGGAACTATGTTTACAATCCATACCAAATGTGTCTGTATCCCCATCGGGTAGACTTTCTCAACTTTTTATCCTGCATCTATCTTACCGCACGGCAGTGCTACTCCACAAATGGGGCAGGAGGGACTCTCCCTTATGCCCCAGGTGTGAAACGGCTAATGGTGATCTTATACACCTGATGTGGCGGTGCCCCAAGCTCTTCAGATACTGGAGGGGAGTGACCAGGACTATCTCAACCATATATCAATCCACTGTTCAGTTTGGACCACTCACATGCTTATTAGGAGTCATCGACGAGGAATTTGTTACCCCTCCAACAAACATAGCAGTAATCCGACTGCTATACATCGCTCATAAGCAAATTGCCTGACTCTGGTTAACAGCCCATGGCCCTACGACTAAACAGTGGATTGAGCAAGTTAATAACACACTTATAAAAGAAAAACTGACATATCAGCACAGGAATACAGTCCAAAAATTTTACAAAATCTGGCAACCTTGGCTGGACACCCCGGGACTGGCACCCCCTCAGCTAGTATTGAATAGATTACTTCAGGTACCACCATGTACAGGTTTAAACTAGCCAATTATGCAAGGCTGCTGCATAAACAATATCTAATTACAATATAGAATAAGGCAGAAATCATTATTTGAGTTGAGTCCCCTAGTGGAGGTCCGCCCTACGGGTCAATATGATCTAAGCAGGTATATTGTAGAACCTGTGAGAAGTTAAAACCACAGTTCTCTTCCCGTTGGAAGATGTTATGTTTGAATGCAATTTTTTAAGTACAGATCAAACCTATTAATGTGTCAATAATGTAAGCATGAATGTGGACAGATAGTATGCAATTATAGAAAAAGTCACATTCACGTGAAATTTCCAAAATTTTTCATTGAAAACAACAGTACTTACAAATACAATTTGATGGTGAAATCTTATGTAAACGCTATTCCACCTGTATTGATGCTACACTTGACTGTATTCATTGGTACTGTATATTTGTTTATTAAGACACAATAACAACGTTTCTGATTAAAAAAAAAAAAATGCCCCAGATTACGTATATGCCACATCTCATATGGCCCATGTGTGAGATCGGGTGAGGTTTTCCCAATAAGGCAATGGTGAAGTAGCCTTCCCAGGGTGCACCTGTGCTGCCAGAGACACATCACCACTGCCTCAAGGAAACCTAGAAGAAAACAAAAAAATTTTAACCTAAGAAATTGACTGCGTGACGTTTATGGATGGACATGTTGTTATGCATGCATCAATGATTTTTCTGTTTGGGGGTAAAGATCTACTTTAGAATAACACTCATTCACACGAGGCGGATCCGCTTAGTGGAGTCCGCCAGCTCAGCAGGAGATCACTCCGTCTGAGCCGGCAAATGACAGGTCCGTCTCCGTTCACTGAGCAGGGAGGGACCTGTCAGAGCACCGCTGATTCCTGTGGAGTGATCAGATGAAAACTGACTTATCAGATCTCATCTGATCCGCCAATATGGATGGCGAACGTATCGCCATATGTCTGATTTTAGCGGATCGGATGGCAGACGGGTGTCAGTGGACACATCGCCGCTGACATCTGTCTCCCCATAGGAGTCAATGGATGGCCCACTTGGATCCGCCTGAAAAATGGACAGGCATATCCAAGTGGGCTTGCTGTGTGGGGCCTTAAAATATATGTTTATTTTTAGGACAGGTACAGTAATCCATAGAAATATAACAAAACAAGAAATGCATTTTTTTCTACGTTGATCGGTATTCATTAAAAAAAATTGTCTTAGGGCCGGTTCACACTGCTGCAATGGGGGAACCCTGCGAATCACATCCGATCTCAGACATCGCACCAGTGGGAGGATCTACTTTAGATAAAAAAGTATACATTTTATTCTATAATTTGTCCTGTTCAAAACAATGATGATGACAATTATGGTTTTAGTACAAAACATTGCAGCGTTATTTACAGATGAAATAAAGGATTTTTTGCAATTTTATTAATTTATTTTAATTAATTTAATTTAATTTATATTTTATTTACAATACAGATTTAAAATCATATTTTTCAGAAAAATAGAAATAAACAAAAAATCTGCATAAAAATAATATCTTATGAGAAAAGATGAAAAAGGAGTTAATTAGGGCCAATTATGGCAAACTACGGTCTACAAAAGGGCTAAATAGGGACAAATTTTATTTGCATTTTTTTTACTTATCATAGGCAGACTGAAGCTCATCCCTTTGATCTGAAGATGAATGAAGAAGAGTAAATACAACAAATTAACGTTACTTTGTGTTTGTCTTTCATAGCACCTAAATGTCAGCATACATATGGTGCTAGGCTCCACCCTAACCCAACCCATAGGATCTGGGATAACCAAAAAATGAAGTCTAGAGAACACCATTTCCATACTCGCATTTGTCCCTAAGAACTAATAGGCCAGAAATAAGTCTCCTGTCTAACTTTCCTACCTACCGCCCTCATGTGGTGTCCATCCAGGTTAAGCCTTCTCCTGGTGAGGTCTCATTCCTTTGGCTACTAATAGTGCCTACATGGGTAAAAGCCCCATTCTGAGGATCTATTTGGGGCAGGTTCATATGTCCATGACATGGTCCAGTCAAGTGGGAGGAGGTCTGGGTCTAATAAACATTTTTATGATCCAGCCAAGAAAAAGTGAGTTTAGAAGACATTCTAGCAATAAAGTGTCAAGAAGTTCATTTAGAATATGATAAAAATTTTTACAGCACATTGTCATAGAAAGGCCAAATGTTTTATCTGCGTATCCACACAGTGAGAGGTGGTTTGGGTCCCATGTATTCCCCACTGAACACCAGACGATGGATCTGAATGGCAGATTGGCACAGGCTCGGTGAAAACTCTCACTTGGCCTTTTTTGAGACAGAATTGTGCATTTCAATATTCGAACTCTGTAAAATAAAAAAAGTATCAATTAGACATGGGCGCCGTCAAAAAAATTGTTTAGTTTCTTTCCGTACAAAAAAAAAAAAAGAGTATTTGGATTCATACGAAATACAATTTTTTGTTAGAATCGTAAACTTTTCGTTAAAATAACGAAAGTTTGGTATGATGAATTTATCATTATGAAGGGGCTCCCACCATCCCTGTGCTGAGTTCCCGGGTCTGTACACCTGCTGTGTCCATTATGAGGGGCTCCACCATCCTTGTGCTGTGCTGACTTCCTGGGTTTTAACTTTTAGGTTTGTTAACTTTTTGTAACAATTACAAATGTTCGTTATGATGAATTTATCATTATGAGGGGTTCCCACCATCCCTGTGCTTGCTGACTTCCTCTGATTGGTGAACAAAACACCAGTCATGTTTCTGTTAATTTGGATCCGAAATTCCGAAATTTGTTAACGAAATTTTGTATTTCGTATGAAATTCGTAAGCATGGAAATTCCCATAGGGTTCCCACTATCCCTGTGCTGACTTCCTGGGGTTTTAAATTTTAGGTTCATTAACTTTTCGTAACAATTACGAATTTTCATTATGAGGAATTTATCATTATGAGGGGCTCCCACTATCCCTGTGCTGTGCTGACTTCCTGGGTTTTTAACTTTTAGGTTCGTTAACTTTTCGTTAATTACGAATTTTCATTATGAATTTGGATCCGAAATTCGTAAATTAAATTTCGTATTTCATACGGAATTCGTATGCATAAAAATTTGTATTTTGGATTCGTACGAATGTACGAATTTCCGGAAATTCATAACGAATTTTCATTTTGTACGAAGCTAATCCCACATGTCTAGTATCAATCCATAATTTCCATCCCATGCAGCGTACAGTCATAAAACCTTCTGTAGAAGCCTGATAGCACAAAAAAAGAGGTTGCTCAACATCGTAGATACTAGTTTTTTGGTAAAATATGGGGGAGTTTCTAATTTTTTTTATGGGTCTACTGGTTCTGGTAGGTGAAAAGCATCAGTGTTTTGATTCTGTGCATAACTAAGGGGTCCTATCGATGTGGTGGGTATGGTCTACATCCGAAAGTTTCAGACTGTTTTATGTATTGTGTGCAACTGACGAGACTTGTGTGTGTAGTTGTATTGTCTTATCTGTGCCTATAACTTAAGTTGTAAATCACTGCTATGCTGTGAGAGACTTCATCCTGAGTTCTCTGTATTGGAGAATTTGGCTGATGGAGAACAGCCAGTCTGAATGCATGCAGATTTGAACCAGTGTGTGGAAGTTTTTATAAGCCAGGGGCAGATCTGTGTATCTGATGTTGGTGTGGACAGGTTATAGCTAAAGATGAGCTTTCATCATCAATGGTTGTCAAGGAAGCAGCAGGTGCTGGCACCCGCCACCTTCTTAGCAACCAGTGACTTCCTTCCTGCCCCATTCATTTGCCGATCAGGAATCCCCGGCCATATAAACAAAGGGACAGGGATTGTGGCTGATATCATTTTTCAAATATGGCCACTGGCCATATTTCGTCAGCGACATCACTGGGTATACCCTGCGCCTTTACTTATATTTAGTGGCAGATAGAGAAGCCGTTAATCGTGAAAAGTATAGTGACTAGAGCAGATGTGTTCATCAGTTTGCAGGTTTTTTATTTTGTCAACTTAACAAATAATTAATGAGGATCCATATCACTGGACAGTGTGACTGATTATGGTTCTACATCATGAGACTTTTTGGGGGGGGGGGGGGGGTTCACAAAGGACTTGTCAAAAAGTGTGTCATTATTTACATTGACTATTTTGTGAATGAATAGGAGTACTATGTACCTCTTTACATGTTCTGACGGCAGTATCTGGAGGCCCCCTTTTTTTTAAAGGGAGCTTCCAAAATCATGGGGTCAGGGTTATGGGAAGAGCCCCTTGTTCTCATCATCTCATCATCTCATCATCATGGGGACAATGTGCTTTTCCAGGGGGATCCCCTCTGGCAAGGTACCACCCCATTTGGAGGGCATGTGGCCAGGTATGGTTCAGAAAGAGGGGAACCCATGTGTGTGGGGCCTCCATTAACATTTACAGTATATCAGGCCATTGTGTAGGATAAGGGTCTGGTACAGAAGAGAATCCCCAGCTTCTTTGTTTACAAACAGAAGTAATCATCTGGGAGTTGTCATTTAGCCCTGGTTCACATTGAATGGGGTTACTTCAGCGCAATTTCAATGCCGCCAGTCAGTGCGACTTCATGTGCAGCTTGTTGAAATCTGTGCGACTGCATACACAGATGTCAATGCAAGTTGCACATGAAACCATTTTAAAATCAGTGCAAGTCAGAGTCGCACTGATTTCAATGGGTCCATAGGCACAAGTAGTGCAACTTGTCATGCGATTTTTAACTGTCAAATTGCATTACAAATTGCATTGGTGTGAATGGGGGTTTATTTATTTTTCTTCTTTGTACGTGTCAGATTCTTGCAGTAGGTTTTATACAGATGTGCCACTTCACAGGCAGGTTAAGGGTATTTAAAGGGATTTTTGTATTTTAACCAGTTCCTGACTGCCCTATAGCAATTTTACTGCTACAGGGTGACCGCTGTACACAGGATCACACATATATATGCGTAATCCTGGACTTCTGGGACTGGGGCGAGCATGACAGCCACCGGCGACCCACTCCCACTGTCATTAAACACAGCGGGAGGTATGAGGAACTCGATGTCCGCTGGCACTCGCCGATCATTCAGGACAAAGGCAGAATGGTGATCTGCCTATGTAAACAAGGCAGAACAGTGTTCTGTCAGTAGAAAGGCAGGGATACTGTGTTCCTGCAAAGCAGCACCTATATATTTTATCTAATTTTAGGATCAGTGTGTTTATTCATTACTTATGAGGATTTGTAAATATGGATATATCTCATTAGTGATATTAGATTTAAACTTTCATTTTTGGATGGAGTGTAAGTGTATATATATATATATATATATATATATATATATATATATATATATATATATATATATATATATATATATATATGTAATTTCTTTTTTTTATTATTATTATTTTACACATCATATGTTCACTGTTTGTTTATTATATGTTATTGGTTTACTGAACTAGTCATTGGTATAATTTTAGACCTAGATGCTAAGGAGCAGTTTAGTTGTTTGGACACGTAATGTGGGAACACATTTAGTGATTGCTGCAGCTTCAATGGGAGTTCATTATTTTTTTATTACTAATCTTATTCATTTTTTCAGCACACATTGATTTTTCTTTTCAATCGTACAGATGCGCCACTTCAGAGGCAGGTACCCCCCGGCGTGTTAGTTAAAGGGAAATTGTATGTTAATGTCACCTTTTAGGCATCGTTATATATTTTTTTCCTTTGGAGGATGTTCCCCAGGGCAGTGCCTAGTTCCCATGCTAATCCCTTGCCTATTAGACTAAAAACAACCATTATGCCTTGTACACACGATCGGACATTCCGACAACAAAATTCATCAGATTTTTTAGGACGGATTTTGTGCCAAATTTGTCTTGCATACACAGGGTCACACAAAGTTGTTGGAAAATCCGATCGTTAGGAAAGAGGTGACGATGGGACTACGTAGAGGCTAGTAGCCAATAGCTTTGGTCTCGTAATTTAATCTGAGCATGCGTGGCACTTTGTCCGTCTGAAATTCTCTACAAACGATCAGAAAAAGTCTGATTGGATTTTGTTGCCGGAAAATTTTAGATCCAGCTCTCAAACTTTTTCCGTCGGGATTTCCGACAGAAAAAGTCTGATAGAGCCCACACACAATCGGATTTTCCGACAACAAGAACCGATCGGACCTTTTACGTCGGAAAATCCAACCGTGTGTACAGGGCATAACTGTTTTTTAACATTCGGCTCCCATTGACTTTGATGGGGTTATTCAGCACCTGAACTTCAGTATTGTTCACCAAACCTGTTTGGAATTGAACCCAGGTATGTAAAGCTTACCCCAGTTACAAGTTTAGGATCCAAGCTCACAGGATAGCTTGGGGAATCTCAAATGATCTCAGAACCATGTGGATATCACCAGGCTATCACATAATCATCAGAGTACAGCAGACTGTATGCAAGATTTGCATCTGCCTGTGTGTGTCTAGCCAGATACATTTTGGGTGAGTCTTCCTCTAGTGGTAGCTACGGGTAAGAGAGTGAGTGGGTGTGTGCACTAACTCTGGAAGTAATGTTGCGGGATGGCTGGTGAAACTATTGAGCCAGCATACAGAGCTAGTGGGTATTCTTTACCAAAGATCATTCAATGTGCACTCTACAAGGAGTATTGTGGCTTCCTGGGTGGCCTTTGGCAGAGTCTCACCAGCTGGTCATCCTACAACCATAGCTCCCAACTGTCCCTGATTTGGAACAAATTTGTCCATCATTTTTGACTGATCTATATCGTTGTATATTAAATGCACTTTTTATCTTTTAAAAAGTGTTTCCCAGTGCTAAACCTTTCATCCAATTTCTAAACTGTTGCATTTGTAAATTTCAAAAGCCAGTATAAAGCAATAGTAGTATTAGAAAAAAACACCTGTGGGTTTAACTATTCCTTTTTTTTTGTATAATTCTCCTCTAAGGTGGTGTCTTTTTTCTAGATACTTTTGCTAAAAGTGTCCCTCGTTCCTATCTCAAAAAGTTGGGCGGTATGCTACAACACCTTCATGTCACATTACAGCGTGGATCCAATCTGACCGACTTGTGTCAGGTTTGCTTTCAAGACCCTGTCTTTTTCTTGATACACACCATAATCTACCTTTCCTGGTGCCTAACCATGGTAACATACAATTTATCTTGTTTCGAGCCTTTTGCCAGAATGGGAGAGGAGTTCCGTATCCTTTGATTTTTAATTATTAGTTTTAAATTAGGGCAGAATTTAGTACCAGTGGCGACTGGTGTTTTTTGTGGGGGAAAACCTGGCGGCCTGTGGCGCGGCACTAGTGAAACCAGTCAGTCCTTACCTCGAATAGGTGACAGGGTGTGGGCAGCTGCTTCGGTGTCCCCTCCAGCACGTGGGTGGGCCCCATCTAGGTGGTGGGTGGCGAAGTGCTGGCACTGGCAGTGTCTGCTCCTCCAGCGGCTTTCGCCGTGCATCTCCACTCTCTTCCTCCTAAGCACTAGGTGCCCAATAGGACTCACGACCTGCTTCCTGATTGGCGGGAAGGAGATTTCATTTGAAAATAGCGAATATTCATTCACTATTGTGACACAACCGGGTGGCCTTTGGGCGCAGTGCTCTGCGCCCAGAGCCAACCCTTTTTTGAAGCCAATTAGAGCCTCTGGCCCTAATCACATGCTTCAAAAAAACACTCTCCCCAGGTCTGGTGCCCTGTATGTAGATCAGGGGCCCAGACGCATGGATGGGGGGGTGACCGTGCGTCCCTAATGGACAGGTCAACACTGCTTAGTACCATATCAATGTTGCCATGGCTAAGTGTCAGGAAAGTAAAATGTTGATAAGTATGAAACAATTTTTCAAGTATCTTACTTTTCAGATCACTTTCAGAGGGTCCACTTTTTTACAATAAAGAGTGTAATAGTTGCTGTTTTTTCAAGACAACTCCTGGCTGTCATTTTGACAGGTGGGTATTGTTGACACATGTGAGGGAGTGGGGCAGAAGAACTGGGCATACCACACACATCCTGTGTTCTTCAACTAAGTTGTTTGGGTATGTGTCCCACAGTCAGCTTCCAAAACTGTTTCATTAACAGTTTAAAATAATTGAAGTCTGAAAATACTACTGGTATTAGAATCTGCAGTAGTAGGGCTGTCTTACCTTCATAGCTGTAGATAGATCAATAAGCTCCCATTTGTAAACTTGGTCTTCTGTATTTAATTTCAAGTTCTGGTTTTTTTAAAGATTCATCAGGCGACAAAAATGTCTTTCTGTAACTGATAAAGAAATGAAGCTTTCAAAATATGACATAAGCCTGAGTTAATTAATAGTTCACTCTTGTGTCATGAACTCTCCAAATTTGAATGTTATTTTTTGAGCTTGACCATCTGGTAGCATGTGCTAAAGTTATTCTGTACTTTGGTTATTGTTTATCTATAGTGTTCCATCCCATACTTGGCAATCTATTCCAATTAGTTATGCCTACAAAGTTGTCTAATGTCTACTGTTTGCCAATCCAGTATCGTGTGCTGTCTGTGCTGTATAAATACCTCTTGGATAACACCGTTTGGCCCTCCACCTCTGGAGAAGGTCCCTACTTGCCTTTCTGTTCACTATAGGACAGTTTTTTTTACTGAATTCCACAACATAATGAACAGTTCCTGCCATTTATTGCCTATTTGCCAAACTTTGTATGATCATCCCTACATCTTCTCTCCTCTGAGCCACTTAGGTTACCACTCCACCTCTGATGGTAATACAAAGGGTGGTGTCCTAGCAAAACAATAATAATACTCCAACAGCCACACATAAAATTACACACAAACGCCCATCGGATTCATTACCCATCAGAAATATCAGACTTGCATTTCTGAAGGTCTATAAATGTTTGTTTTATAACCTCTTATCTTGACAGATAGCAAGCAACATCATATCCAGGAATTGGATAGTAATACATTGCAGCTTACTTAGATGCAATGGATGTGTAGCCAAGGTTAGCTATTATGCTTATAAGTTAGAGACATTTGTCTGTGTTTTTAATGTGGGGTTGGCTCCCTCTAGTGTATGCTGGACTCTATGTGTGAATTTCTTCGCTTCCTGTGTGAGGACTCAGAGCAAAGCATCATGGAATGTGTAGTTCAGAATGCTGAAGTGACACTGCCAGCAGGACTGATCTGAACTACAAGTAACAGAGTGCTGTGCACACAGACCAGACTGCTGGGAGAGGATATAAAAAGGGCTGGCGTGGCCTAGATCAGTCTCTCTGGACCTGTTTTGACTCTGCCAGTAGAAGGTCTGTGTGACAAGGAGTTGCTCATGATTTGCAGCCTACACAGCAGGGATCCGGACAGCTATACCGAGAGAGATCTCTGCGAATATCGCTTCTTCAGTACAGCGGACCGGTGGGTGTTTTGGGTCATCCAGAGGCGCCTGCGATTCACATTCCAGCGAGCTGCAGCATTCTACAGAGCAAAGACAGAGAGAGAGAGTTCCAGCTGGTGTCTTCTCATCATCTGCACCATTATCTAACCCATATTATACTTGGAGTGGTGAGCGGGCATAGCCCTTGTTATAGTTAAAAAGGAAGTAAACACTTTATTTTTTTTATTTTTTTAATGCAACCTGCAAGGCAAAGGCATAATGAGCTAGTATGCATAGCATACTAGCTCATTATGAATAACTTACCTGAGAACGAAGCCCCCGAAGTGGTCCTCCTCCTTTATCTCCACCTCTGCCATGTATCCTGGAGTGACTTCTGGGTCTCGCTGCTCCGGCGCTGTGATTCGTCGGAGCCACGATGACGTCACTCCCGTGCATGCGCACGGGAGCCGACACGAGTGGCATATTGCCTCTTCCTGACAACCCTGGGTGGTGGTTGTGGGGGTCTATGGGCTGGGGGCTCAAAATCTGGAAGCCCCATTCATGTGAATGAGTATGGGGTACAATGTACTCTTACTTATTCACCAAAAAAGGTGTCAAAAATAAAAACACTAGACAAGTTTTTTTTTTACAAGTCCTTTATTAAATAAAATACAAAAACAATGTCCCCCAATGTGGATCCATCATCAATCACGACGTGAGCAGCACCACTGACCCGAAAAAGGAAAGAAACTCCACCCGTGATGAAGGCTGACTGCCGAATGCCTCCTCCACCGAGTGACAGTTCTTAAATAGGTAATAATCAGGGCCACCTGATGATGTCATCTTGTGGCCCCGACCTTTGCGACATCACCGGACCCTTAGGTCTGGTATAAATTAATAATTTTAAGGGGAACCCCATGCCAAAAAAAACAAAAAACTGCGTTGGGTCCCCCCTAAAATACATACCAGATTCTTATCCAAGCATGTAGCCTGGCAGCCCAGGAAAGTGGGGGGGGGGGGGACAAACAAGCAGCCCCCCCTCCTGAACCATGCCCACATGCCCTCAACATGGGGTCAAGGGCCTCTTCTTGACAACCCTGGGTGGTGGTTGTGGGGTCTGCATGCAGGGGGCTTATCAGAATCTGGAAGCCTACTTTAACAAGGGGGCTCCCAGGTCCCCCCATATGAATAAGTATGGGGTACATTGTACTCCTACTTATTCACCAAAAAAGGTGTCAGAAATAAATAAAAACACCACCAAACAATGCCCCCGATGTAGATTCATCATCGATCAGGATGCCTGCCGCACCGCTAGACCTAAAAAAATAAAAAGAAGCTCCACACTAGTTGATGGCTAACTGCTGAATTCCTCCTCTCCCGGGTGACAGTTCTTAAATAGGTAAGGGGAGGGGCCACCTGTTGACATCACCTTGTGGCCCTGCCCACGTGTGACATCACTGACCCAGCATACATCAGTCGGTGACTTCACAAGTGTTGACCTCTCCTGGTGGCCCAGCCCCTTACCTATTGAGGCATTCTGCGGTCAGCCTTCGTCGCGGGCAGACCCTTTTTTATTGGGTGCAGCGGGCATTGTGATTGACGACATTAGAGGGCATTGTTTAATTTTTTTCAATTTTTTATCTCTGCTGTGATCAAAATATAAGAATCATAACATTATCAGTTGAACTTAAAGCGGGAGACCCGCAAAAAATAGTTTTTTAAAAGTCAGCAGCTACAAATACTGCAGCTACTGACTTTTAAAATAAGGACACTCACCTGTCCCAGGGTCCAGCGATGTCGGCACCCGAGACCGAACCGTCCCTCGAATGCTGCCACCACCATCTTTGCTGTGGGAATCAGGAAATGAAGCCTTGCGGCTTCACTTCCCAGTTCCCTACTGCGCATGTGGGAGTCGTGCAGGGCAATCTAAATGGTCCGTGCTGTCTCTGGGACCTGTGTGTGTCCCAGCAGACAGCGTGGCGGGACGAGAAGAGGCATAGACTCCTGTGGTATCAACAGGTATCTGCACCCCCCTCCCCCCTGAAAGGTGCCAAATGTGACACCGGGGGGGGGGGGGGGTTCCAAAAAGCGGAGGTTCAATATTTGTGTGAACCTACGCTTTAAGTATAAACATTGTAACAATTTGTCAATGGAATAGACTTTGTGTGTAAGTGAAAAAAATGTAACCACTTAAACACTAAACCTTTTTCTGACATTGTTGGTTTCAAGTTAAAATATATTTTTTTTGCTAGAAAATTACTTAGAACCCCCAAACATTATATATATATTTTTAGTAGTCACCCTAGAGAATAAAATGGTGGTTGTTGCAATATTTTATGTCACACTGCATTTGCGCAGTGGTCTTTTAAATGTAATTTTTTTTTTAAAAATTACTTTAATGAATTAAAAAAAACAAAAAACGAACCAGTAAAGTTAGCCCATTTTTTGTTCAATGTGAAAGATTTTTTATGCCGCGAGAATCGTGATCTTTTTATTCGAAGCAAAAAAATCGTGATTCTCATTTTGGCCAGAATCGTGCAGCTCTAAAAGGACTTGTCAAAAACGTTTCTTGTGCTTTTTATTGATTTTTGACAGTTTTTTTGGGTGAATGAGTCGAGGTACAATGTACCCTATATTCATTCACATGGGGGGGGCAAGATCTGGGGGCTTGTTAAAGGGGGATTCCAGATTCCAATAAGCCCCCTGCATGCAGACCTCCACAACCACCACCCAGGGTTGTCAGGAAGAGGCCCTTGACCCCAAAGCACCCACCCCCCCATGTTGATGGCATGTGGCCTAGTATGGTTTAGGGGGGAGGGGGCGCTCACTCCCCCCCCCCCTTTCCTGGCTGTTTGCTCGCATAAGGGTCTGGTATGGATTTTAGGGGGAGGGGGAGGGGTGTGCTGTTTTTTTTTTGTTTTTTTTTATCAACTTTTTTTTCTTTCTTCTGGAGGAAGCTGCTGACAGCTGATGACTGATCAGTTGTTAAGAATGCAGCCTGCCGAACACACAGAAAATTTGGGTGATGGTTGGAGAACACCAGAGTGGTCGAAGTTCAGGGCAAACTTTTGCTCAGCCCCAACCATTCGCCCAACACTACTATAATTATCTTGGAAATGTTTAACCAGCATATGATTTATGTTAGTTCACATGGAATGGACAATACTTCTTATATAATGGTATGGTACCTGTATTTCTTCACTGTGCAGCCCAGATGTCGGAGATCATCAAAGCACGGATTTGATTCTGAAATTTCCTCATCAATATCGAATCTTATCTCCAGTATTCTCAGAGTTTGGTTTGTAGAGATAGCTGAGTAGAGATCATCACAGCACAGTAATGTCGTGTGACAAAAATAAAATCTTGTAGGAGAAATGGGAAATGAAAATAGATTTTTAGAAAGCAAGGATAATGCACTGGATACAAAAAAAATCCACAAAGACACAAAGCATCTGATTCCTCCTGCATTGAATTGTATTGTAACTGTACTGTCTGCCCTCATGTTGTAAAGGGCTGCGCAAACTGTTGGCGTCATATAAATCCTGTATAATAATAATAATCATCAACTGGCCTCCAGAGCTATACTTCAGCATCGATGTAAATATACAGTATGTGTACATACAGCAGCTCCCTCCATGTTTCACTGGGCTTATGTGCTCCTTTATTAGTGTAATCCTCCCCAGGATGTCTGAGCCTTTTCTGAAGAGAGTTAATTCCAGAATCCTGCAGATTATTATAACATTTATACCATAATTCTCATCACAGCTCCTGCAAGGTGCAGCCTGGATCTCTGAACCCTGGTTCACACTGATGTGATGCAGGAAACGCACAAGGTTTGCTGCATCTCCCCGCATCGCAATGCAAAGCAATTGCAGGGCATCCATGATATCTGCTGCGGGTTTCAATGTTAGATTAATGTGCGATATGGAATATTATTGCGCTAACCTATAAACCAACAAAAAAGTACGGTAGCTGCTAAACACGAATGTGACAAAATTCTTATGAACACAAAAGGTAAAAATGTAGCACTAACAAAAAACAATATAAATATAAAAAAGCAAAGAAAGTGTTGTGTGTTGAAAAGAAGACCCTAAATCAACAAACGAGGTATCACTCAAATAAATAAAACATAGTAAGTGTCCATAGGAGTACTATGTAATCTGGAAAATAAGCAAATAATTCAGTCCCAATCTCCTATATGTCAATCACAGATGTAATAGTTCATATTCTGGAGGAAAGGGAAGACATCCATGGGCATGCAAAGGCAATAACACCAGGCAGATAAATAAAGAATGGGTACTCTCACCAGAGTCTGTGGACCTGCATGTGGGTAACACCAGGTCAGCCAAGCGTGAACAGGCGAGTCCTCAATCTCACAGGAACAATGGATGAGTCCTCGATTTCTCAGGGACGATACAGCCGATCACAGTTGGTCCTTCAATTAGGAGTGGGCACATCACGGTGTCCTCAGGGATCACGACCTTCTCTCAATGAAGTCCAAAGATTGGGGAGCAGCCGCCAAATGATAGGTCTCCGATGAGTGTAGAAAAAGCTTCCAGGGTGGATCATATATAAAACAAAAAAGGACAACCACCTCCCATAGTGTAGTTCAAAAAAGCACTTATGCTGTTTATTGGCATAAAACCAGCATACACAAAATATAAAAAATAAAATAAAAAGTGATCACAATGTTTAAAAGCAATATGGGAAAAAATAGAAACCAGCCCCTATAGTTTGGCGGCTGCTCCCCAATCTTTGGACTTCATTGAGAGAAGGTCGTGATCCCTGAGGACACCGTGATGTGCCCATTCCTAATTGAAGGACCAACTGTGATCAGCTGTATTGTCCCTGAGAGATCGAGGACTCATCCATTGTTCCTGTGAGATTGAGGACTCGCCTGGGGACTCGCCTGAGGACTCGCCAGGTCCACAGACTCTGGTAAGAGTACCCATTCTTTATTTATCTGCCTGGTGTTATTGCCTTCGGATGCCCATTGGATGTCTTCCCATTCTTCCAGAATATGAACTATTACATCTGTGATTGACATATAGGAGTTTGGGACTGAATTATTTGCTTATTTTCCAGATTACATAGTACTCCTATGGACACTTACTATGTTTTATTTATTTGAGTGATACCTCGTTTGTTGATTTAGGGTCTTCTTTTCAACACACAACACTTTCTTTGATTTTTTATATTTATATTGTTTTTTTGTTAGCGCTACATTTTTACCTTTTTTAATGTTAGATTAATGACTCCCAGAATAAAATTGCAAAATGCAGTGCAATTGTCAGAATCACATCACATGGGTGTGAATACCCATGTGACGTAATTCAGGTGTAGGGGGGAAAAAAGGGTCCTTCGTCATTTTAGTGCGGATGCAATGTGATTTAAGCAATACAAGATGATGTGCACAGGAATGCGATGCTCCGCACGCATCAGTGTGAACCGAGTCCCTTACACAGAAGGTTTTTTTATCAGAATCCTGCAGAATATTTTGTGATTTATAGTGGAGGTCCCCACCTTCCAGGCCGCGGACTGGTACTAGTCTGAGGCCTGTTAGGAACCAGGCTGCATAGCAGGAGGCTTGACTTGAATTACTGAACTCACATGGGAATGGAGAGCTGCTGGAGCACTTTACCACTCTGGCAGCTGTCCGTCCCTGACTACGGTAGGGGACAATGTGCTCAAGGCAGTCTTTAACGCAGGACAAAAGGACAGCTGCCCAGGGCCCTGTCATTGTTGAGAGGCCCAAAGCAGCTGCCCCTTGAGCCCCTTGTAATGGTTCTGGATCGGTGGCGGTCCTGGGCCAGCGGTGGCGGAAGCAAGGAGAAGGGAGAGGCCGGGAGGGAATAGAGCTCCCTGACCACCAGAGAGGTGAGGAATAGCTGACGCAGCAATCTTGACCTGGCAGCACCACCCAGAGGCTGGATTTCAGGTGGATTGAAGCCCCCCGAGACTGCTACCCACTCTCCTCTACACTCCAAGCTCCGATAGCGGCCTGGGGACAGGCGGATCAGAGGCCCCCCGAGGAGCAGCGGGAGGCGCATGCAGCCAGGGACTGCTACCTGGGACAGTCTGCGGTCTATGACATAAAAAGGATCTGCAGGAAGGAGCAGAGCACCCTCATCCTCACCACCCAGAAGGAGAAGGGTCTCGCCGCTGCTGGTCAGTGGGAACGTCCTATGGAAGGAGGTACCAGGCATCACACACACCAGACTGGGCCAGGGGGTGCACAGAAGGGACTGCAGACAGGGCTAGGTGCCCCTCTCTCGTATCTCCCCTCTCTCACTCTCATTCCTCCTCTCATCCCCAACTCCCCCTCTCATCCCCAACTCCCCCTCTCATCCCCAACCCCCCCCCCTCCCCTCTCCTATTTCCAACCCCCCTCTCATCCCCAATCCACCTCTCTCATCCCCAAATGATGTTGCTATAGCCTCTAGTAATTAATCAGTCGGTGGTAATGTTATGCTTTAACCTCTGGCAACCAATCACAATTAATAAGGAGAGAGACATGTCCTTCCCCATGGACTACCTTTATAATTTTGATATCTCATGAACCCTCTATTGTTGATACTGGACATGTAACCTACACAAATAAATGTATATATGTATGTTATAGATACAACTCATTTTTATATATATATATATTTATACATACTGTATATTGTAGTTGGTTTTTTTTTTTGTGTTTTTTTTTTTTCAAAATCCCAGGGAGCGCCATATTACCCCATCCTTTGCTGTGTAACCAATCACAATTGCCTGATCTGCTGCACTAAACCAATTTGGAGTTTAGCTGCTATTTGTTCTATTTCTCAAAGCAGGTGGCGAGCAAAATTACATGCTGAGGGGATGAAGCAAAAGAAAATGTTTGCCCAGGGTCCAATCAATATTAAAGATGGCCCTGAATGTGGTGTGTGATTCAGCGTATCACATGGCTCCCTTTTTTCTTTTTTTTTTGTACAAACTTTAATTGAAATGTACAAAACGTACACTTCATTCATGGCAACATACAGCAGCAAGATTTTTTTGCAGCCATAGGCAGTGTGAATGGGACACATAGGAAACAATTGTTTCCTGTGTGTCTGTGCAGTGACAGACATTCTACAATGCAGTAAAACAACTGTGTGAATTAGACTTACAGCCACTCGCATTACCACCTGAGATTTTTATTATTGTCCTCTTCAAAAACATTGTATATAGCTCGTTGCTAAGGAGTGGGCCGTGAAGCCAGCCGCAATGTCCTAAAGAGTCTGGTATGGATGGAGGGGGGACCCCACATAGGTTTTTTTCACAATTTTTTATTTTATTTATTTTTTTACATTTAACTGTCATTGGAGAATCCCGTTGACAGCTGATGACTCATCGGTTGTTAAGGCTTCCTGGCTCGCTCCTTAGCAATCAGCTATATACAGTGTTTTTAAAGACAATTTAAAAAAAATGCACAAAATGCATGACAACTGCATGCAATAACACATCAAAAACATAAAAAATGCAAAACGCACTGCAAAACATGCCTGAAAAATGCATCAACCGCAACTGCATAGATGTGAACCTAGACTAAGTGATTGGCAAGTGACTGCATCTTGTGGCAGGCTATATCAACACCACCCCTCCCGATCTGTGTAAAAATTGTCTTCAACAAAAACGGTCCCTGGTGCCAAAAATATTGGGGATCTCTGATTTTATATTCTCACCTCAACTCCTGCAGGGTACAGTCTGGATGTTTGAGTCCCTCACAGATACATTTTATTCCAGAGTCCTCTAGAACATTCATTGATAAATCCAGTTTGGTGAGAGATCGATTTGCAATAAGAACAGATCGGAGGTCATTACAGCTCAAGTGAGTCAAATGACAACGTTGAAGGCTGTAGAGAAAAATAAAGAAGCACATTCCTGTATGGTGCCACTCAGCTTTTTGAAACTCTCACAGTATTTACTATACAGTACTGCAAAATATTACCGTATTTATCGGCATATAACACGCACTTTTTTCCCCTTAAAATCAGGGGAAGATCGTGGGTGCGTGTTATACTCCGATCACCCGCCCATTGCGAGCTCTTCTGCCTTTTCTGCCGGTCTCGGCAGCTTTCGGCTATTTTCGGCCGCTCTCGGCTATTTTTGGCTGAAAGCCGCCGAGGACAGCCGAGAATGGCCGAGAGCTACCAAGCGCCGCCGAGATACACAGGGCATCCGCTCTATATCTCGGCTGCGCCATTTTTAAACGGAAAGCCTGCAAAAAAAAACTAGCAAGGCTGCAATGGAAGGCTGCAAATGACTGGGAAGGCTGCAATGGAAGGCTGCTAATGACATGCAAGGCTGCAATGCAAGGCTGCAAATGACTGACAAGGCTGCAATGCAAGGCTGCAAATGACACTGACAAGGCTGCATTGATGGGCATTTAAATGTAAGTTTTTTTTCCTTAAACTTCCCTCCTAAAAGTTTTTTTCTTTAAAATTCCCTCCTAAACTTAGGGTGCGTGTTATACGCCAATAAATACGTTATATCGCTTATCTCCTGTATTTAATGCTTTATTGTAAAATTCTCACCTCAGTTCCTGCAGGGTACAGTCTAGATGTTTGAGTCCCTCACAGATAAATTGTATTCCAGAGTCCCCTAGAATGTTTGCTGACAAATCCAGTTTGGTGAGAGATCGATTTGCAATAAGGACAGCTTGGAGGTCATCACAGCTCAAGAAAGTCAAATCACAACCTTCAATGCTGCAGAGAAACAAACAAACATTCATGTATGGTGCCACTCAGCTGTCTGAAACTGTGATACCGTGCTTTGTAAACGTATTTATACCCCTTCAAATTTTCCACATTTTGTTATGTTACAACCAAAAACGTAAATGTATTTTATTGGGATTTTATGTGATAGACCAACACAAAGTGGCACATAGTTGTCAAGTGGAAGGACAACAAACACGTGGAAGAAGGGGAACTGTTTCCTCCCAGTCTATACCAGACCCTTCAGGTTCGGTATGGATTTGGAAGGGAACCCCACAACAATTAAAAAACATAAAACAAAGTGGCCCCTCACAAAATCCATACGGCGGGAGCCCTCCCAGGAGGCAAAAGCGTTTTTCTTTTTTTTTTCTTTTTCTGGTCCGGTAATTTTTATTCAAGAAAAAAGGGAGGGGGCCAAGCCCCAACATAGCATCATAAACATACAAACAGTTGAGGTCGAAGCCTCAAATATTGTGGTACTGGGAGGACAAAGTAGCAAGTATTCCATATCGTGGCACCTAGACCTTCCACCGGTCCTCTGACTTTATGACACGTAATAACATAACTTACATTGTAGTGGTACACAATTGGGTAAGGCCACCCCTCTTCGTTTTATCAGTAGCAGAGAAAAAACAGCAGAACTAGGGATGGGGGTGGGGGCGAGGGGGGGGGTGGGGGCGTGAGGGTAGTGTAGGGGGATAGGATAGGGATTCACAGCTATGGATCAGGTGTACAACACTATTTCAATGCTCAAATTATTAGGTGGCTCCCATTGCCAGCATGGCTTTCCCGTCATCTGAGTACACAAACATTTTTTTTTTTTTCCAATATAATTTTTATTAAGTAATGTCAAGAGCAAAAACCATCACAATATACACAGAATGGGAATACAATTTTCCCTTACAGTTAACATAGTACAAAAGCATTCAGTATATAATCAATATATATATCTTTTCACACAGTTTAGTAGCGTACAGTAAAGAGAAGAATTCAATGCAAGTCCTATTACATCATCCTATTAAACCATATTAAAACCATATAAACATCACATCTAAACCTTCCTACCGATGCTGAGAGAGGCTCATTTCGATACGTGTAAGACCAAAAGCTAGGTCTGCTGGGAATAAGTAATCAATTTGTATGATGTGATAATGACTATGGAAACATATGTCACTAGATATTCCCTACTCCACCTCCGCACCACTTACGGGAGCTTGCTGTGCGGAAGGGAGCAGGGACACATCTGTTCCAGTAGTATGCTGTAGTCCAAAGTCTAGGAAGCTTTACCTAATTACTCCTATGCGGTGATATCACGCTATTTTTCAATTCCCAGCATTCACCTTATGTGTCTGAGTACACAAACATGTCCCAGAGTCTCCATGTGTTTGTGTAGGACTTGTGTTTGTCATGCGCCGTTAGAACCAATTTTTTGATATCTTCCACCTTCCTCAGCCAATGTGCCGTGGTCGGTGGGGATTGTTGTTTCCATAATAGAGGGATACAGAACTTGGCCGCGTTGAGGAGGTGTCTGAGAATTGATTTTTTGTATAATCTAGCTGGAATAGTCGATACATGTAGTAAAAAGAACACGGGGTCATGAGGAATTGTATAGTCCGTAAATTTTTGAGAAATGGTGCGGATACTCGTCCAAAATTCTATCAGTTTAGGGCAGGACCAGAAGATATGTAGCATCGTCCCTACAGCTCTCTGACACCTCCAGCACGTATTCGATGTGTTGGGGAATATGAGGTGTAGACGGCTCGGTGTTAGATACCATCTCGTCAGTATTTTAAAGTTGGTCTCTTGAATTTTGGTACACATCGATGATTTGAGTGAAAATCGCAACATGTTTTTTATCTGTGATGTCCTGAAGGTCCGGCCTAAATCCGTCTCCCACTTGTCAATGCACGGCAAGCGCGGTTGCTCCCGAGGCGTGTTTAGTAGTGTATATGTTGTGGAGAGTACTTGACGGGGGTGGCCAGTTCCAGAGCAGAGTTCTTCAAAAGTGGTTAATTGGCGGGAGTAGTTCCGGGGGTTAGGTAGGGAGTGGAGGAAGTGGTGTATTTGTGCTGCGGACCAGAATGCAAGGTGGAAGGGGCCCGCAGTGTCCATCAACTCCTCAATAGTGGGCCATCTCCCCTCTATCACAAATCTGGAGGCATGTTTACTGTTAGTAGCTCGCAATGTTTGGAAAGCCGTCAATGACAGTCCCGGAGAAAAGCAGGGATGTCCCAGTATCGGGGTCAGTGGTGAGTCCCTGGTCGTTAATGAGGCTTTCAAAGAGGCTCTGGAACACTGTATTAATGTATTTCCTATCAACGGATGTAGTCCAACTGCCTGAGGTAGAGAATCATAGCACCATACTGCACTCTCTATAGGGATTACTGATTGCTTCTTCTCTATCTGTGCCCAGAGTTTAGACTCCGAATGGTGTCCCCAATCAATGATTCTGCCGAGATGAATCGCCTGGTAGTATTTGCGGACATTTGAAAGTGCTAGGCCTCCGTATTGCTTTGGGAGATATAATTGGGTGCGAGCAACTCGAGGCTTTTTATTAGCCCATATCTTGAGAACATGGCTTGGACTCGTGTGAAATAAGAGGGCGCTACTCTAATCGGTAGGGCCTGGAATAGGTATAGAAATTTCGGTAGGATGCTCATTTTAATGAGATTGCATCTCCCGAACCAGGAGTGCAGTCCCTTGTGCCATTTCTCTAAGAAGCCCCTAGTCTCAGCTAACAGTTGAGGAAAGTTGTGTTGGTATACTCTTGAGACATCGGTAGGTATGTTCGTACCCATGTATCTCAAAGTAGAGGATGTCCATTTAAAGCTGAAGCTAGATTGTAACGTTCGGAGGGTGCGTGGCTGTAGCATAATTCCCATTGCCTCCGATTTAGTGAAATTGATTTTCAGATTAGAGATAGATACAGATAGAGAGCCATAGGCTTCGAATTCCCTAAGAAGGTTGGGAAGCGATACCATCGGGTTCGTCAAAATGGACATCATGTCGTCAGCATATACCGATATTTTGTGTTGGGTGTCTCCTACAGTCAGGCCCTGGATGTCTGGATTTAGTCTGATAGTAGATAAGAATGGTTTTAAGGACAGTGCAAATAGGAGAGGGGAGAGAGGGCATCCCTGTCTCGTACCATTTTGTAAGTAGAAGGGTTCCGAAAGGACCCCATTCGCCTTGACTTGGGCAGACGGATTAGAGTAGATTCCGGCTATACGACTGAGCATCACCTCCCCCAAACCTATACGTCTCAGTACTGCAGACAAAAATGGCCAACTCACCCTGTCAAAAGCCTTTTCGGCGTCGGTGTTCAAAAAGACACACAGGGTGTTTGTGGATCGTGCCACATGCAGGAGATTTAACACCTTTGTCGTGTTGTCCCTCGCCTCTCTAGAGGGGACAAGACCGACCTGGTCTAGATGGATCAGCCTTTGGAGGTGGTGTGCCAGTCGGGCAGCCAATATCTTAGTGAGCAGTTTAAGGTCTACATTTAAAAGGGAGATAGGCCTATAACTGCCACGGGACGTAGAATCCTTACCCTCTTTGTGTATTACGGAAATGTGGGCTCTTAGTGTGTCTCTAGTAAGTGTCCCCCCTGAGCCAACCGTATTATAAAGATTGACCATGTGTGGGCCCAGTGTTGGGAGAAGTGTCCTGTAGTATTGAAGGGTATAGCCGTCTGGGCCTGGGACTTTCCCCGGTTTCATCGCCCCCCACCGCTTGTTGGAGTTCCTCCATAGTAATGGGAGAGTCCAATTCTTCCCTAGTTTCAGGAGAAATAGAAGGGATTTGAGAGGATTCTATATATGCGTCCATTTCCGTTTGGGACGTGGAAGCCTGTGGTAAATTATATAGATGGGAGTAGAAGTCCTTAAATTCCTGTGAAATCTGATTTGGGAGTGTTACTTTTTGGCCACTGTTTGTAACAATGTGAGGTATGTAGGTGGCTAACCTATGCTCTGTAACCATTTTTGCCAGAAGTTTCCCACATTTATCCCCTGACTCTTATCCCGCTTTGCGGCAGATTCGAATGGCAGCCTTTGCTTTATACTGTAATAGATCCGTTATCTGGGTACGCAAAAGTAGCAATTCGGACTCAGAGTCAGGGGATGGGGCATGTTTATGTCTGGCTTCAACCACGATAACCTCCGCAGTAACTGGGAGAGCTGTTCATTGCGTTCTCGTTTTATGCGGGAGCCATGTTTAATAAGGACCCCTCTAATCACCACCTTGTGTGCTTCCCAAAGAATATTTGGGTCACATTCTGGTGTATTGTTCGTTTGGAAGTAGTAGGTTAACTCCTTTGCCACATCTGCCAGTACCTCTGGCGTCCGCAATAGGCTCTCATTGAGTCGACAAAAGCGGTGTTTTTGCAACAGCGTCTGGGATAGCGCGTAATTCAGAAAAATAGGCGTGTGGTCAGACCAAGTCATGTTCCCGATCGTTGTGTCCCGTACTGCATGTAATTGTTTGTGGGGGATCAAAAAAAGATCAATTCTAGTGTGTTTTATGTGGGTTTGAGTAAAATGTATAATCTCGTTCCCCAGAGTGTTGTAGCCGACACACATCGATTAGTTGGGCTCTATGCAAGGCCTTGGCAATACGCTTCAATGGTCTTACCTGGATAAATGAGGTGCCTGCGGAAGTGTCTATTGAGGGTATTAAGGGGACGTTGAAATCTCCACCAAAAATCAGTTGTCCGGATTTGAAGGCCATACGTTTTTCTATCGCTCCTGTAAGAAAGATGTCTTGATTTTCGTTAGGAGCATATATGCTCGCCAAGGTCACCTGTGTATCGCCCAGTAGTCCCTTGAGGAAGAGATATCTGCCTGTCGGGTCCACCAGGGATTCCTGACCCATCCAGGGGAGTCTAACGGACAGCAAAATCGAGACTCCTAATTTTTTATTTTTTTATAAAGGATGTCAAAAACTGTATCTTGTGTTTATTACATATGTACACATTTTTGGAGAATAGGTAGGGGTATTGTGTACTCGATACCCATTCACATGGGGAGCGGGATCTGGGGACACACTTGTTAAAGGGCGCTTCGAGATTCTGATAAGCTCCCCGCCTGCAGACTCCAACAGCCACAGCCCTGGGTTGTCGGGAAGAGACCCACCCCCCCATTTTGAGGGCATGTGGCCTGGTATGGTTCAGGAGGGGGGTGCTCACTCTTCCCCCCCCCCCATTTCCTGACCCTCCAGGCTGCATACCCATGTAAGGGTCTGGTATGAATTTTAGGGAGATCCCACGCCATTGTTGCTTTAATTTTGGCGAAGGGTTCCCCTTAAAATCCATACCAGACACGAAGGGGCCTGGTATGGACTGGAGGGGGGACCCCACGCCATTTTCTTCTTTATTTTTTCAGTAGTCGAGTGCCGTCAATTGTCTGGGCTGGAGGGGGGACCCCACGCCATTTTCTTCTTTATTTTTTCAGTAGTCGAGTGCCGTCAATTGTAACTGCATTTTTTTTTTCTTTAGAAATGTCATTTTTGCTACAGCATGTTTTATGCATGCTACAGATGTGCCACTTTACAGGCACAGGCATTAAGGGGTCCTCCCCAGGCACTATGTTTGAAGGAATTTTTCATTTATACATGTCCCCCAGGGCAGTACCCATATCACCATACCCTTTAATGACCAATTATTTGCATATAAGCCTTCAAAATGGGCACTTTTGTTCAGCCCATCCCTATTTACTAATTAGGTGACTTCTGAAGGCAATTGGTTCCACCAGATTTTAATTTGGGGTATTTGGGGGCTGAATACAAATGCACGCCACACTTTTCACATGTTTGTTTGTAAACATTTTGGAAAACCATTTATCATTCTCCTTCCACTTCACAATTGGTGGCACTTTGTGTTGGTCTATGCCAGTGATGGCGAACCTATGGCACGCGTGCCACAGCTGGCACGCAGAGCCATCTCTGTGGGCACCCGAGAGGGTCCTGGTTCACGGTTGGGAGAACATGGCAGCAAACAGCGGCGAGGTGCAGGAAATTAACTGCACGAGTGAGTGGGTGGGTGGCTCCGCAGCCTTCGCGCGGAAGGCTACAGACCTGAGAGCACGAGAGGGAGAGAAGCAAGCAGCGGCGAGGTGTGGGAAACTGTCTGCACGAGTGAGTGGGTGGCCCCACATTCACCGCATGGTAGGCTACAGGCCTGACAGCACGCACGGGAGGGAGAGAAGAGCTTCACTGCTTCATTGTATGGCTGAAGAGGGGCGCAGCATCCCTGGCGCCTTCCGGAGCTTGGACTCCTCAAACCTCCTTCAACAGTGAGGCCCGGAGAAGACTGGCCGTGGGCCCAGAAGACAAGGACAGATGAGAGGTGCAGGCTGTTAGGGAGCCGCTGAATGGAACAGGGATGGAGACAGGTACCGGGCACAATTATACACTGAATACCTGCAGACAAAGACTGGGGCAGGGAGGCAGAGCAGGGATTGCAGATAAGGACAGAGCTAGAGGTCTCTCTTTCTCTCAGCTCTCCTCTTTTTCAGCCCCCGTGTCCTCCTCTTTCTGCTCCCCCTCTCTGTGCCCCCCTCTCTCTCTGTCCCCTCTCTCTCTGTCCCCCCTCTCTCTCTCTCTCTCTCTCTCTCTCTCTGCGTGTCTCTCTCTCAGTCCCCTCTCTCTCTTTCTCTGTGCCCTCCCCTTTATCTCTGTCCCATATTACTCTCTCTGTCCCATCTCTCTTTCTCTGCCCCCCCCTCTCTCTCAGCATCTCTCACACTCCTCCCCCTCTGTGTGTGTCCCCTATCTCTATCTGTCCCCCCTCACTCTCTGTCACCTTTTTCTCTCTGTCTCTGTCACCTTTTTCTCTCTCTCTCTGTCCCCTCTCTCTCTCTCTCTCTCTCTGCCCCCCCTCTCTCTCTGCCCCTCTCTCTCTCCCTCTCTCCCCACTCTCTCTCTCCCTCTTTCTCTGCCCCCTCCCCTTTATCTCTGTCCAATATCACTCTCTCTGTCCCATCTCTCTTTCTCTGCCCCCCTCTCTCAGCATCTCTCACACTCCTCCCCCTCTGTGTGTGTCCCCTATCTCTAGCTGTCCCCCCCTCACTCTGTCACCTTTTTTCTCGCTCTCTCTGTCACCTTTTTCTCTCTCTCTCTGTCACCTTTCTCTCTCTCTCTCTCTCTCTCTGTCCCCCCTCCCCCCTCTCTCTATGCCCCCCTCTCTCTATGCCCCCCTCTCTCTCTGCTCCCCCTCTCTCTCTGCCCCCCTCTCTGTCTCTCTCTCTCTCTCTCTCTCTCTCTCTCTGTGTCTCTCTCTCCCTCTCTCTCTCTCCCCTCTCCCTCTTTCTCTGGCCCCTCCCCTTTATCTCTGTCCCATAACTCTCTCTGCCCCCCTCTCTCTCTCTGTGTGTCTCTCTCTCTCTCTGTCCCCTCTCTCTCTCTTTCTCTGTGCCCTCCCCTTTATCTCTGTCCCATATTGCTCTCTCTGTCCCATCTCTCTTTCTCTGCCCCCCCTCTCTCTCAGCATCTCTTACACTCCTCCCCCTCTGTGTGCCCCATCTCTCTGTCCCCCCGTGTGTCCCCCCTCTGTGTGTGTGTCCCCTATCTCTATCAATCTGCCCCCCCTCACTCTCTGTCACTTTTCTCTCTCTGTGTCCTCTCTTTCTCTTTCACTGTGCCCTCCCCTTTATCTCTGTCCCATATATATCTCTCTCTGTCCCATCTCTCTCTCTCTCTGTCCCATCTCTCTCTCTCTGCCCCCTCTCTCTGTCAGCATCTCTCACACCCCTCCCTCTCTGCCCCCCCTCTCCCTCTCTGTCCCCCCTCTCCCTCTCTGTCCCCCCTCTCTCTCTGCCCCCCGTGTGTCCCCCCTCTGTGTGTGTGTCCCCTATCTCTATCAATTTGCCCCCCCCTCACTCTCTGTCACTTTTCTCTCTCTGTGTCCTCTCTTTCTCTTTCACTGTGCCCTCCCCTTTATCTCTGTCCCATATATATCTCTCTCTGTCCCATCTCTCTCTCTCTCTGTCCCATCTCTCTCTCTCTGCCCCCTCTCTCTGTCAGCATCTCTCACACCCCTCCCTCTCTGCCCCCCCTCTCCCTCTCTGTCCCCCCTCTCCCTGTCCCCCCTTCCCCTCTCTGTGCCCCCATCTCTCTGTCCCCCCTCTCTCTCTGCCCCCCCCGTGTGTCCCCCCTCTCTGTGTGTGTCCTCTATCTCTATCTATCCCCCCCCTCACTCTCTGTCACCTTTCTCTCTCTGTGTCTGCTCTCTCTCTCTCTCTCTCTCACAGCCCCCTTTCTCTCTATCTCACAACCCTCTCTCTCTTACACACAACCTTCTCTCTCTCTTACACACACCCCCATCTCTCTCACAAACCCCCTCTCTTTTGCTCAGCACCCCTCTCGTGTGAATTGCAGTGTTGGCACTTTACAACACAAAACCAACTTATTTATTTCAGTTTCTATCCCATAAAATCCGTTTACATTTTTGGTTGTAACAGGACAAAATGTGGAAAATTTCAAGGGGTGTGATTACTTGTTCAAGGCACTGTTTATTATAATACTGGTCTGCAAATTATTATATAGTTTAGCTAACCGCATAAATCTTACTTTAACTCCTGTAGGGTACATCCTGGATCTCTGAGTCCCTCACACAGAAGTTTAATCCCAGAGTCCTTCAAACTGTTTGATGATACATCCAGACTGGTGAGAGATCGGTTCGTCATAAGAAGAGAACGGAGATCATCACAGCACAAATGAGTAAAATGACATCGCCATATTCTGCAGAGGCAAAACAAATGCAGTTAACTATACTTAAAAAGATTATAAACAGTTATTGTACATTATTGTATCAATTACAGCGCAATCTCAGCTCAGTTTTGGTTGATAACAGACTGGATGTCAGACCCTCCGAAAGTAGTTTTATTCCGGAGTAGAGATGGCCTTGAGGTTCGCCCGGCAGTCGGTTCGCGATGAACTTTGCTCGTTCGTGATTCGCCAAACCGGCGGACTTCTTGCGCTGTTCACGGCGGACATATTCATTTACATTGTGAAGAATTTGACCCATGACACATCCATCATCACATTTCAGCACATGGACACACCCCCTACCTTATAAATAGACCTGATCTGGCGGCCATTTTACATTCTGTCTTTTGTCAGTGTAGGGAAAGGACGCTGTGTGGAACAGGGACAGTCAGTCTAATCACTAGCTATTACTATTAGGTCCACAAAAGTCCTTTTAAGGACTGGTATAGGTGTACAGTATATAGGGTTGTAATACACGTATAATATACTTTCTTTCAACTATAGAAAGCATATTATAGTGCACTGCTGTGCTGCTGAGTGCTGACCGATTCTGCAGCTGTCGTTTCTCAGTGTAGGGTCAGTTTGGTTTTTGGAGCAGAGACAGTCTGCAATTCACTAGCTACTAGGTCCACAAAGGTCCTTTTAAGGACTGGTATAGGTGTACAGTATATAGGGTTGTAATACACTTATAATATACTTTATTGCACTGCATGCAGTGCTGACCGATTCTGCAGCTGTCGTTTCGCAGTGTAGGGAGGGACAGTTTGGTGTTTGGAGCAGGGCCAGTCTGCAATTCATTAGCTACTAGCTAGCTACTACTAGGTCCACCAAGGTCCTTTTAAGGACTGGTATAGGTGTACAGTATATAGGGTTGTAATAGATGTATAATATACTTTCTTTCAAATATAGAAAGCATATTATAGTCCTTTTAAGGACTGGTATAGGTGTACTATTTGGTGTGCAGTATATAGGGGTGTAATACACGTATAAAATACTTTCAAATATAGAAAGGATAGTATAGTGCATTTCCACTGTGCAGCATTGTGACTGCTGAGTGGTTCTGCAGCGATACTACAAAGAGTGACAAACGCAATTAGAAAAAAGTATTATAACTGGTGTGATAGACCAGTTGCCCCCCAAAACGACAGATTAAAGCAGGGTGTTATATACCTTCTTCCACATATACTGCACTTCTCTAGAGACTTTTGTCACAGGGTCATTTAAAAAATGACAGGCAGAGGAAGAGGCAGGCCCTTCCGCAAGGGTGGTAGGGGTAGGGCAGGAGCAACAGGCTTGAGCCAAAGTGGGAAATTGCAGAAGTGCTCTCTATCTCGGTGCTGGTGTCAGTGCTCTCTATCTCGGTGCTGGTGTCAGTGCTCTCTATCTCAGTGCTGGTGTCAGTGCTCAGTCACTATCACAGTGCTGGTTTCAGACAGTGAGGGAGATAGCAGCGGAGAAGCCAATCAGCAGGCAGTGCCAGCACCATGGCTGAGGATCAGCACTGGACTGACACCTCCAGACCACTACAGTGGAGCCCTGCATAGGTGGGGGTAAGGGCCGGCAGAGGGAGGGGCTCAAGCACAGGTTGGGACACTGGCACAGGACTGCGCTGCCCTGACTGTGGCACTGATCATCTCCTGCATCCCCTTCATAACCTGGCCTGACCTTGCCTCTCCTCCATGGCCTTCATGCACTCCTGAATTGTCAAAATTTCACAGATAAAAAAAGAATGCTTGTCGTTGTTGATCCCAGATTCACTTAATACTTTTGTTATGTCAGTGTCCATGTTGTGGGACTATGTGTGCACAGCTAGTAAGTATTTTGTGGCTGAAAATATCACCTGGAGGTTTTTAAGGTTCACCTGCCATTAAAGTGAATGGGGTCCACCGCGAACCTTGTGGTTCACAAACTTTTGGCCACGTTCGCATTCCCGAAATGTCCCGTCGGAAGTTCGTCCATCACTATTCCAGACTCCTACTGATTATTATACACATTATAGTATAATATTTACCTCTACTATTATAGGGTACACACCAGATGTCTGAGACACTAAAATAAAGGGTAGCTAGAATGGTAGGTTGAGTGACCCCAAAGTATCCGGCACCTCAACCCTATTAGATTGGTAATAGCAAAAACAGGGTGATTGGGATTATGTCAGTGCCCAAAACAAAGCAAAATATGTACATTTTATTACATAAAACATCAACACATCTAGGGTTCATTAAAATTATTGGCAGAGCATATTACAAATTTTTTGCTGGTAACTGATATCCGTATACATGGAAGCGGTCAATACACTAAAATAACGTTTATTCCATAGTTCTGCATGTCAATATTAAATTTATAGTATATATCTCACCTCAGCATTTGCAGTGTACAGCCTGGATGTCTGAGACCCTCACAAAGAAGCTTTATTCCACAGTCCCCTAGAAAGTTGGTTGATAAATCCAGTCTGGTGAGGATTTGATTTGCGAGAAAGACAGATCGGAGGTAATCACAGCTCCGGGAAGTCAAACTACAACTAGAGATGCTGCGGAGAAAGAAAAAAAACACACACACGTGTAAGCGGGGGAATTAGCGTGGCTGTATTACAGAGGAAAACGCACTGCGTGGTATTGTAAATTAAGTAACTTTAATTGCCAGATAAGCAACAGTGGAAAATTATATTTACAAACAGTTCTCTTGTTAGCATATAAGGCACAGATTCACAGTCCATTTACCAAAGATACAGAATGCAGCTCAGTAAACTGGCCCTGTAGTTATTATTCCTCTCTTCAGGCACATGAGTGGTATACAAGGCACATTTTGATTACTTGCCGTAGGCTGCTGTCCATAAGCAGGTTCCACAGATGCAGCAGAGATGATTTAACAGGAAAATACACAGTCTTAGATGAGCTTCTTTCACAAGCACAGCAGCAGTGCTTCAAGTCAAACCCAAACACTTTAGCGGCGCACAGCAATCTTTTTTTTTTTTTTATAAACTATGCATATATTTTGTAATGAAATAACATTTCTTAAATTAAGTTAAGCACAATAGTCCCCCTTTACATTAGAGTCCACAGTTTTCCTCTTTTACATCTGAATCCACAGAGTCCCCTTTTACATCAAAGTACTTTTACACTGGGGGGGGACTCTGCAGACTCTGATATAAGGGAGAACTCTGGGGACTCTAACATAAGGGATGCTCTGGAAACTCTGATGTAAGGGGGGACACTGTGGCCTCTGGTGTAAGAGGGAAATATGGTGTAAGGGGTGCTCTGAGAACCCTGATTTATCTTAGTGTACTCAGAGGCAGGAGAGAGAAGTTCACTCACCCCTTGGCAGTCAGCACCTCTCATCCAGATGTAGCTGAGGCTGCTGGACTTAGAATTTCCGGCCCCCACTTTCCTTTTCTGAGGCACAGTACCAGAGATTGGAGTGTAGGCAGACACAGAGAGGTAGGGGTGGGAGGAAGAGGAGCAGATCAAGCCTTCTCTCCTCTCCCGTCTCTGTGTGTGTGTGTGTGTGTGTGTGTGTGTGTGTGTGTGTGTGTGTGTGTGGGGGGGGGGGGGGAATTGTTAGTGCTGGCTTTGGGAATTGTGAAAGAGTGTAACAGACACTCTCGGCTTACACAACTGCAGCCAGCAACCCTGCTGGGAAGCCACAGCCTGGTCTGAATAATGTGTCTAGGTTTCAGGCGGTCTGAAACCCAGACATATGGTTTCAAACTAGGGTTGCCACCTGTCCAGGATTCACCCGGACAGTTCGGGTTTGGAAGCATGCGTCCAGGTTTCAGACTGCCTGAAACCCGGACACATTATTCAGACTGGACCATGGCTTTCCAGCAGGGTTACTGGCTGCAGATATCTAAGATGAGAGTGTCTGTTACACCCTCTTTCACACTGCCTAAAGCCAGCACTCCCCCCAAACACAAAACAGACAGGAGATCTGTTGATCTGTACCTCTTACTCTCTTAATTAGTCCAGCAGCCTCAGATACATCTGGATGAGAGGTGCTGACTACCAAGGGGTGAGTGAGCTCACCATCCATCCCTGTCTGTGACTGAAGTCTCCCCCCTTCTCTCTCCTGCCTCTGAGAGAGTACACTTAGGTAAATCAGAGTTCTCAGAGCATCCTTTACATCAGAGTTCCCCTTTACACCAAAGGACACAGTGTTCACTCTTACATCAAAGTCCTCTCCTTACATCAGAGTTCTTAGTGTTCCCCCTTAAATCAGGGTTCCCAGAGCATCCCTTATGTTAGAGTCCCCAGATTTCTCCCTTACAGTGAAAGGGAACTCTGCAAGTTCAGATGTAAAAGGGGAACTCTGTGGACTCTGATGTAAAGGGGAACTCTTGTTATTAATGTCATATGATTAGAAATGTTATTTAATAGCAAAATATATGTATAGTTTATACCCCCAAAAAAAAAAAACGTGCGCCGATAAAGTGTTCAGGTTTGACTTGAAGAAAAGGTGGCAACCCTATTTCAAACCTGAACTGTCCGGGTGAATCCCAGAAAGGTGGCAACCCTAGCTGATAGGCAGGACTCCTGAGGAACCCTGTTCTGTCCCTACAGGCTGGAACACTCTCCCTGAGTAAGGCCTAGCTTTCCCTCAAAAGCAGTATACCTTTCCCTCACTCATTCCACACACATCTCCTCAAAATGGTGGCTGGGCTCTTATATTTGGAAGCTAACAGAAAATGGTGGCCAAAATCTCAAGATAACTTTGTACCAACCAGAACATGAGGCTTCTCCAAGATGGCTGCTGGAGACAAATTCAGAGAAGTTATAGCATCAACGGGATTTTACAAACCAGCAGGAAAACACAAACACATTCTGAATATAATATGACATTTCTGCATTTGTGAGGAAGTAAGTATGATACAATTGTAGTCCCACTTCTCCTCTCAGCCAGCATGACTGTCCTGTCACAGTTAACTCTATGTGAGGAGGTTACCTACACACACATTACTATTCTTTTTTTTTTTTGCCATCTCAGTGAAACCAATAATATCCAAAGGACCCAAATCAGCTTGTCGCTCAGAATCGCTCTCATAACTTCACATCATTGTGGCAGCTTATCATTTTTTTTTTTTCAAATATGTTATTTGGACTATTTTCCAAAAAATTTCAATGCCAACCTCACCATTATTTTCTAGCAACATTTCCCCCCAACCCCATCCCTACATCCCCGAACACTTTGTACCCCCCCTCCGCCCACCCACCTCGCCTCTCCTCCCCTCCTCCTACCCTGTAGTCCACCTCCTTAGAACTGTCAGTCTACCAAGTTTGTACCCATGTTAGGTTTATACCCCTAACCCTTCTGTGATGCACCATTTTTTTTTTTTATTCTTGCCAACTCTTCCATTTCACGGTGGTATGTTTATTGCTCCTCTCTTCCAGACTATCACATAGGCATTCCATCTTATAGGTCTCTACTTCTACGGCGTCGACCCAATCCCATATTGAAGGCGCCTCCATCTCATGCCATTTTTTGGGGATTAATTTTTTCCCTGCATTTAATAAATGTGGGGTTAAGGACTCCTTATACTGTTTTACCCCGCCCCCTATACCATGAAATAAAACTACCCAGGGGTCAGCAACCACCGCATTTTTAGTTATCTCTTTGATGTGGAGTAAGATCTTATTCCAATAGTTTTTAATCTTCGCACAGCCCCACCATAGGTGGGCCATCGTGCCCGCCTCCTTACACCCACGCCAGCATTCCCTTGAACTGTCTGGTTGGAATTTACTGTTCTTTTCTGGGGTGTAGTACCATCTCGTCAGACATTTATAGCTGATCTCTGCCGTTTTAGAATCTACAGCAGAGCTATGAACTAATTTGAATATTTTACCTATCGTTGCATTGTCTTTTTGTGTGCCTAGTTCCCTTTCCCATCTTTTGATGAATGGAGGTACTCCCAACTCCCCCTCCGATAACAACAACTTATACCACCTTGAGACAATCCCCTTGGGGTTCTTTGATATACATAATTGTTCCAAGGGGGTCAATTCATCTGCCGATCGAATCGGCTGCGGTCGTTTTTTTACAAAGTGGGAGAGCTGAGAGTATCTCCATCCATCAATCACCATTATACCTGTTTTTTGTTTTATTTTGTGAAATGGTGCCAGAACTCCATTCATAATTACATCTTTTAACTGTGCTTCCTCCTTCACCCAATTTCCTCCTATCTCTTTACAACCTAATAAAAAGTACTCATTTTCCTTTAGTGCTATGAGAGGTGAATTATATTTCCCGTTAACTTGCCTGTATACCTTATCCCAGATTCGAAAAGTGTTACGTGTTATATTGTTCCCTTCTAGGGACACTAGCCTCTTGTGTGGGGGGTTCCAAATTAGCTTTCCTAATTGTGCTCTACAACTTACGTGCTCAATATTTACCCATCTTTTTTCCTTGTTATCCCTCTTAGTTCATTCACTCACTCTAGACAAAACAACCGCATTGTAATAAGTCTGTACGTCTGGGATTGCCAACCCACCCCTATTTTTAGGTTGTCGCAAGCTGGTGAGGGCTAGTCTAGGTTTTTTGTTCTTCCATACAAATTTCATTAGCACCGATTTTAATTTCGCCAGATAAACATTGGGAAGTGCTATTGGTAACATCTGAAACCTGTACACAATTTTTGGAAATATTGCCATCTTCACTGTATTTATGCGCCCTAACCACGATAATGGTCTATTACTGCATCTTTTGCATTCTGCCTGGATTTCGTCTAGTAACGGTATATAATTAATTCGGTACAGTTTCTTCTCAGACTTAGCCAACTTTATTCCCAGATACTTAAGTTCCTTCCGCCACGGGAAGCTCCATTCCCGATGGAATATTTGCTTCTCGACTCTATTGATATTGATGTTTAATATCTCAGATTTGAGCCGGTTTATTTTAAAATTAGATACGTCCCCGTACTGTTCCAGTATCCTTATTAAGTTTGGCATAGTCATCTTTGGGTTACTAATGTAAAATAGTATGTCATCTGTGAATGCGGAGAAGGAGATGTTCCTCCTTCCCAATTGACGCGAGGAGGGGTTCCAACGACAACACAAATAGGAGGGGCGACAGTGGGCACCCCTACCTTGTACCCCTTTTCATTTCGAAATGGGCTGACTCCTGTCCATTGACTTTTATCCGTCCATTGGCTGGTTATATAAACCTCTCACCTTCTGGATCATTTTCAGGCCTATCCCCATCCTTTCTATTGTGTGGAACATGAACACCCACTCTGTCGAAGGCCTTCTGCGCGTCCGTCGACAAGAGCAGACTGGGGGTCCCCCCGTCGCATCTGTTGGAGTAGGACCTTTGCATATAATTTTGTGTCTGTATTAAGCAACGAAATTGGCCTATAACTGGTGCATTGTGTTGGATCTTTCCTTTCTTTCTGAATTAAGGTGATTGTAGCCAATAGGCCTTAACTACTCATTTTATACTCCTCTCCCAACCCATTCATATATCGACACATTTTTGGAATGAGAATTTCTCTATATGTTTTGTAATAAAATGTTGTTAACCCGTCTGGTCCAGGGGATTTTCCCGGGGCTGATTTTAACAGTGCCCTATTTATTTCCTCTTCTGATATTGACCTCTTGAGAGTCTCCCTGTCTAGAGTGCTTATTTTGGGTAGTCTGACTTTTTTTAAGAAGGCCGCAATGTTCTTGTCTCTAGCCTTGTCCTGTGCCCCCTGATGTCTGTCTGAATAGATCCCTTCGTAATATTTCCTGAAAGTTTCCGCGATTTCTTTCGTTGTGAATACGATACTGCCATTTTTATTTAGCATTTTTCCGATAAAGTTTTTAGTTTTTTTTTTTTGTAGCATCTTGGCTAGATACTTGCTCCGCTTATCCCCCCATATATAATGTTCACGGGCCAGGCTGTTAAAAACCCTCTTGGTTTCTTGTTCCAGCAGGCCCTTCAGTTCTTTCCTTGTGTTTACAAATTTTTTATATACCATTTCCTTTTGATTCTGGCCTTTATTATGCTCTTGTTCCAGGTTATATACCTCTTCCATTAATACTTGATCTTCTCGGCCCTAATTTTTTATTTTTTTTTGACCCTACTGCTATCAAAATTCCTCTGATATAGGCTTTGTGTGCGTCCCATAGTGTATGACCTGCTATTCCCGTCCTTTCGTTTAATGCGAAATATTGTTCAATTTCTCTTCCAATCCTGGCCCTATCCTCCTTGTCACGTAGCAGATCTTCATTGATCCACCACGGTAGGGATCTTGTCCCGCTCCTCGAGATATTCATTCTTATTTTTACTGGGGCATGGTCCGAGAGGGTGATCGCTTCTATACCGGCTTCTGCCACATAATCAAGCAAACCATGATCTATGAGTATGTAATCAATGCTGGAGTATGTCCTATGGACCGCAGAGTAAAACGAGTAGTCTGGGGCCTTCGGATTCATGACTCTCCATGCATCCACCAGTTGACTAGTATATAATTTTTGCAAAATATTTTTTAGCTTTTCATTTCTCATCCTCTGTGCCCCGGACGTACTGTCCACTCCCGGATTCAAACAAAAATGTATATCTCCCAGCATGATCACATATCCCTTTTTGAATTCCATTAATTTAGTTAATATCCTGTTTAAAAAAACGATAGGGTTACTATTAGGGGCGTAGATATTAACTAGTGTACACTCCATCTCACCCAGTGTACCCTTCAGGAACAGATATCTCCCTTCTGCATCACTCATTCTATCTAATAATTGAAACCTAATTTTTTTCGAGAAACCTATAGTGACCCCTCTACTTCTTGTAGATATTGTGTCGCTATAGTACCAAGTAGGGAAATTCTTTGAATATAGTCTAATATTTGATGCCAGGGAGATATGTGTCTCCTGAAGAGCAACTACATCAGCTTCGTAACGTTTTATCTCAGCAAGAATCTTGTACCTCTTTGTTGGGGTATTCAATCCCTTCACATTATATGACAAAAAATTAATGCCTCTCAAGTCAAGTTTCCCACTTCTCCCTGGCTCCGTTATTCTTCCTTACTAGTGCCTCCTCGAATGTTGCCCACCTTTTCTTAATTTACGCTGCAGTTACCCTATACAACTTATGTGTTGAATATCTGATAGAGTACTTTCTCCAGGTAAAGAGAGTGGGTCTATTGTACCGTTACAAGTGCGCCCACCTGGGGGATACCTTCCCACCGGATGTTACACACCTTTTTTTTTTCCCGGGGATGTCCTTCTGAACCAACGTTTTATCCACTTAGCTTTACATACAAGCAAGGCTCCCCTACAAATATAGACCGGAGTTCCAAAGCCCTGTAACAAAGTAACGTTTCTCTGGATATTCTAAACGCAACACATTGTAATATTACGTCTTTATCAACTTCCCAGGCTTGGATCTTATATTAGGGACTTGATGTTGGAGTTTTATCAACCGGTACTTGTATGGGAATAGGTCTAATGTATTGATGCAGATCGACCCATCTGCTCACTGCTCATTTCGATCACAAACAAACTGGATTCCTATTCATAGGGATGCCTTCCTACCATTAATTGCACCCCTTTCCCGGAAATGGCAGTCTAAGGTGGATTTTTATAAACTCGGTTATCCTATAGGAGAGCCCCGGTACATATATGTAAAATGCTTCCTGTGCAGCTCAGCCTTATGTATGTTTCTATAAATATTCACTAAATATTACGCACAGAGCACTTTTAAAATCTTATGCGATTCCTAAGCATGTATAAGGGTAATTTCCAGTACGGCCCGTCCTTATCAATCACGCAACACAGTTTTAGAGTGTTCATCAAAATCTGGCTGATTTCCTTCACAAAGTAACCTCCTGAAAGGCGTTGCTCCCTTTTCCCTAGGATATCCACCGGGGACAGCTTTAATTACTCCTCGTTCTATGCAGGGAGGTCACTATGCATATATATAAATGTGAAATAGTTCCCATATAACATACCCTTTCAACATTTTTCTAAGGCTTACACAGCGAGCACTTTGTGATGTTACAACACTATTTCAATTCCTATACTTGTGCGTGGAATCGCATGATATCAATCTTGTACGACATGACCTTATAGGAATGAGTATTTCTCTGAATATAGCCAGCAAGGACATCTGAGATAGTACATCAATGTTACAACACTATCTGAATGTAATTCTTCCTGTTTAGGGATATCCTCCCACCATTGATTATAAATACAAACTCAGCTTTCCTAGTAAATAGTTCCTGTGTATGTGTATGAAATAGTCTCAGTAGAGCAATCTGAGTATTACAGCTCAAGTACTTTGACAGATAACTGTTACCGTCCTTTTGCCTGTTCTCCCTTTTCACCCAGATCTCATGCAGTCTCGTGGAGAATCCCGTCCAGCCTCTTCACAGCCGATGGAGGGGGGGTGCATAGGAAGAGGGGGGGTGCCGGCCAGCCGATGACACTCTCCTGCCCGCTCAGTTACCCATTACCCACCTGCGAGCGGCGGGGATACAGGGGAATACAGATCTGCATATCACCGTGCTGTAGCAGAGGGGAGCCCACGTTTGCTCTGGTCGGAGCCTCTCACCTCCCCTGGCCATGCCACGTCCTCCATCCCCTGCTCGCTCGCACGCTGCAGTAAGCGCTGGCTAGCCCCTCCCCTCAGGCGGACGCTGCCTCCTTACGTCCCACACCCGCCCGTCACTAATGCACACATTACTATTCTGAGGGACATATCAACATAGATGTCACAGCATTTCCTCAAACTCAATCTGTCTAAAACTGTCTGAGTTTGTAATATTCCCCCCCCCCCCCATGGCTTAATCATTGAGATCAATAGCACAATGATTCGTTCCTCCACACATGCCGGGATGCTAGGTGTAATACTAGATAGGGGTGCCATTCACAGAACACCCGAATATGCACTGAGTGCTGCACAGTGCATTCTGTGCCCTGATTGGACAAAGCTTTTTATATAGAGTACTTAACAAATAGAGTTTGATGGTTTCACAGTCGGCCAATCAAGCACAGGCATTCCTTCAAACAGGAGGAGTTATACAAATCTGAACAATGACTAGGGGAGTGTTATGGGCGTGTCTGGGCAGGGGCAGTGTGTATGAATTCCCACCCCCTGTCTCTGTAAGCCATCATCTTCAGCTAGACAAAGGAAGCCGCATGGCTGGTCTTGAAATCATGGACGCTGCTCCCGACCGTAACAATTCAAAGACTCCCGTATTTACTGTTTGCCATGAATCCGTATTCTGCATTGTTCAGAGAACATTGCATACCCAGATTATACTACCATTCCTGCGGATGGGAGATTATCTGCAGGGGCACGCCATGGTCCCTCCAGGTGCTGATCAGACACACAGAAAGACAAAAGCGTGCATCCCCCCATAATTAAAGATAATGTCTTTTGCAGAGTGAACACATCCCCACCAGATGATCGTCTGTGTATCGCACAGGGCCCCTTCGCTGGCGGGCATATCCCCACTCTGTAAACATGCAGAAAAAAGTCCCTGGCCCTTTACATACAATCCGAAAATGAATGAAATGAAAATGAACACATTTTTTGTCAGTGCACATGTCTAGCAGGGGTAGGATGTAACCAATACCCATTCACATGAGGGGGGGGGGCAGGATCTGGGAGTCCCCTTGTTAAAGGGGGCTACCAGATTCCGATAAGCCCTCTGCCCGCAGACCCTGAAAACCACCTACCAGAGTTTTCGTTAAGAGGCTCTTGTCCCCATCAACAAGGGGGCAAGGTGCCATGTTAAAGGCATGCGGCCTGGTATGGTTCAGGAGGGGGGGGGGGGGCGCTCGCTCGTCCCCTTCCTTCCCTGACCTTTTTAGTCCACAGTTTTTTTTTTTTTTTACATTCAGCTGATGACTCATTAGTTGTTAAGGACATGGCGGCTGGCTTCCTGACCCGCTCCTTAGCAACCAGCTATATACAGAGAACAAAAAAAAACACACAAATTGCAAAATGCAAATTGTGGCAAAATCGCTGAAAAATTGTTGTAAAAATGTTGATACAAAAACCCAGGAAGCACAGCAAAAAGCACTGCAGAAACGCTCAAAAGCAACATGCATAGATGTGAATTGAGCCTTATGCCAAGTCTGTATTACTAATCACTCTGTAGGCTGAATTTGCTATTACCTTTTGTTAATTTGTTTTCATGCTTGCCTCATTACCTACTGTGTTGGTTGACAATATATTAAGTTTACCTTTACTAACTGGTATAGTGCCTGTGTATTATTACTGTTTAGCAGATAATACCTTCAGTGATTTTCTGTGATATTGCATGCTTTGTAAACTCAGCCTTGTGTGTCAGAGGGGCTTAAGGTTTCATGGAGGTCGAGGCAAAAAACAAAGGGGTAGCACTACAATTGTAAAGCACTGCGCAAACTGTCTGCACTATATAAATCCTGTGTAATAATAATAATAATAATATGGTCAACTCAGCATTCTAAAACATTTTTCACTGTATTTTTACTCTACAGTCTCACAAATTATTATAAAATTTAGCTTTTAGTATAATCCTCACCTCAGGTCTCGTATGGTACAACCTGGACTTCCGAGTCCCTCACACAGAAGTTTAATTCCATAGTCCCTCAAATCGTTCATAAATAAATCCAGAATGGCGAGTGATCGGTTTGTTATTAGAAGAGAGCGGAGGTAATCACAGCATGAAGGAGTCAAATCACACTGCTGGAGACTGCAGAGGGAAAAAAATTCACAAGGTAATCTCAGCTCAGCTCTGCCTGGGTACATTGGGATGTCTGAGACCCTCATAAACAAGTTTTATTCAGAATCCTGCAGTTTATTATACACATTATAGAACAATCTTGTGCTCAGCTCTGGCAGGGTACAGTCTGAGTGTTGGAGATCCTTAAGCCCCGTACACATGACTCCGGCCGGAGAGAGCGTCGAGGCAACATCTCCTGGAGAAGAAGAAGAAGAAGAAGAAGAAGAAGAATGGAAGGCGGCGGCGACGGCGGCGACAGAAGACCGGGCCACCGCCTGTAAAAGAGCTATAAGAAGGCGCGGCGGCCCGGCAGAAGAACCGAAGAGGGGGACAAGACCCCCGAAGTCAGGAGAAGAGGCCGGCGGTGAGGAAGAAAGCCGGACTCCTCCGCTAGCAAAAGAGCTACAAGAAGATAGCGGAGGAGTCCGGCGAGAAGACCCCCGAAGACGGAAGACCCCCGGAGCTGTGCAATAAAGTATTTTATCTCGTGTGTTGTGTTTTATTTTGGTACTTTTATTTTACAGGTGAATGGGTAGGGGTACATTGTACCCCATACTCATTCACATAGGGTGGGGGGCCGGTATCCGGGGGCCCCCTTATTAAAGGGGGCTCCCGGATTCCGATAAGCCCCCCGCCCGCAGACCCCGACAACCAACGGCCAGGGTTGTCGGGAAGAGGCCCTTGTCCTCATCAACATGGGGACAAGGTGCTTTGGTGTGGGGGGGCCGTGCGGTCCCCCCTTCCCCAAGGCACCCCCCATGTTGAGGGCACGCAGCCTGGTACGGCTCAGGAGGGGGGGGCGCTCGCTCGCCCCCCTTTCCTGGCCGGCCGGGTAGCGTGCTCGGACAAGGGTCTTTTGTGGACTTGGGGGGGACCCCCACGCCGATTTTTTTCGGCGTTGGGGTTCCCCTTTAAGTCCATACCAGGCGGCGGGGCCAGCGACGTCTCCGTCGCGGGCCCCGCCTACCTGGATACCCGCTCGAAATGAGCGGACTTTTCTCCGGGCGGGAAAAGTCCGCTCATTTCAAAAGTACGGCGGACTGCCACACACACGCGCGGATTGTCCGCCGAAATGCGAGTCCAGCGGACAGTATTTCCAACATTCCGAAATACTTAGTCCGCCAGACTGCACGCTGAAAAAGTCAGCTGAAGCCCACACACGAGCGGACTGTCCGCTGAAATGTGTTTCGGCGGACTAAGTAGGCCAGACAGTCCGCCCGTGTGTACGCGGCTTAAGATCGAATCTGATGAGTTTACCGAAGTCCCGAAAATTCCCGTACGACAGAAAAAAAATCTGTGATGTCACAAATGCGTAATGCATTTGTATTGCATTTTCGAACGATAGCTGTACCGATTAAATGAAAATCGTATGATCTGGCATTGTACAAATACATTTTTCGTGCACGTCCAATAGAATAATATCGGATGAACTGTCATGATCGGCTCTCGAAAGCTCTGTACTAACGATCCGATTATCGTATGATTGCTTCGAAAGTGGTATTTTCCATACGATTTTCTGGTCGTGTGTACGGGGCATAAAAAAAAAAAAACATTTTTATTCCAAACACCAGTAGGTCATCATATCATTAACAATATATCCCTCACTTCAGCTCCCACAGGGTACAGCCAGAATGTTAGAGTCCCTCCGATACATTTTATTCCAGAGTCTTCTAGAAAGTCCCTCACTCAGAAGGTTATTTTCAAAATCCTCCTGATTATTATATAATTTTATAATGTAATGCTCACCTCAGCACCTGCACTGTACAGCCTGGATCTTTAAGTCCTTCACACAAAATGTTTACAGCAGACTCCTGTAGCTTGCTGTTTGATAGATCTAGACTGGTGAGTAGTTTGCTTCTTTTCAAAAATGAGCTAATATGACTGCAGGACGAGTCATTCAGATGACAATGGTTGAACCTGTAGTGAAGAAGATGACAATGACAGGCGCAGATCTATAAACAAGATTGAGAGCATTAAAGGCAGAATACAAAGCCCCATATACTGAAAAACAATGGGTCAAATTCATGAAGCCATTTTTTTTATCTAAGAAACAAAGAAAAAGGGAAAAACAAGGGCAAAGTGGACAGGTGAGTGAAGACGGTCTATTCATGGGGATAAAAAAATGGGGCTACAAAGAAGCACTTTGGAAACTACTTAAAGGGTTAGTCCACCTTTACCAAAAGACTTCTTATACTGGTAAGGGGTGCCTATAGATCAATACAAGCTTTGCAGCTTGGACTAAAGCTGAATAATGCCCTTACTATAGGTGTAGGCCATTTGAAAAACAATCAAAGAACAGCGCATCAAAGAAACTCGTGATATAATATGAAAAAACACATAAAAGTAATTTATTAAATATAAAAAACAAAGACATCTGATCCTCCTGGGATCATAAAGGCACACAATCCATCAATCATAACGAATATAAACTGACAGATGCTTAGTGATAAATCGCCCCTGAAGTCTTCTGTTTGTGACTTTAAAAAAGCTGCACTGCCAACAATCAACTACAACGTGGGGACTTAGTGATTGTAAACAATCCTCCCCCAAAATAAGGGGGAACGCAGGAGTCAATCAAGTGCAGATGAATGGAACTATGTTCCAGAGGTCACTCACTGTTAATGGATGGACTACGGGACTGGGGCGCCGCCGTGCTGAGCTTGTGGAGTGGAGGGGAAGTGTTCAATCCTACTCCGTATGGTGTATCAGGCTCTGGGACGGAGGTGCAGTACACACTGAATGGTGTGGATCCGAATTGGACACAGGGTGGCATCCGCCTAGCGTGACGGGAGGCTTGGAGCGCAACGCACTAGCCTGGCGTGTAATGCCGCTTGTCCGAGTGGCTGTTCGTCATGTGGAAGGCTCCGTGGTGAGGAGGGTTGCCATGCCGACTGTCGCATGGGTGCGAAACATGTAAGCAGGCCAGTACACCATACGGAGTAGGATTGAACACTTCCCCTCCACTCCACAAGCTCAGCACGGCGGCGCCCCAGTCCCGTAGTCCATCCATTAACAGTGAGTGACCTCTGGAACATAGTTCCATTCATCTGCACTTGATTGACTCCTGCGTTCCCCCTTATTTTGGGGGAGGATTGTTTACAATCACTAAATCCCTACGTTGTAGTTGATTGCCGGCAGTGCAGCTTTTTTAAAGTCACAAACAGAAGACTTCAGGGGCGATTTATCACTAAGCATCTGTCAGTTTATATTCGTTATGATTGATGGATTGTGTGCTTTTATGATCCCAGGAGGATCAGATGTCTTTGTTTTTTATATTTAATAAATGACTTTTATGTGTTTTTTCATATTATATCACGAGTTTCTTTGATGCGTTGTTCTTTGATTGTTTATTTCCTGTATTTTATCCCACCAAGTCCAAAGTGGTTTAGCAGCTGCACATTGAGACCAATTATAGGACATCTTTTTAAATAACGAGTATCTTATTATATGGATAACCGTTCTCAACAAAGGGTCCATTCATTTGTGCGCCAATGACCTTTTTTGTTGATGTTGTAGGCCATTTGAATACCTCCTGAAGCCTGCCTGAGAAACTCCCAGAAATGTAGGGTTGCCACCTCATGTCTTTAAAACCGAACACATATTAAGTACACAGGTTCTGTGGCTAATTAAGGTGACAATTAAACTCACTTAGTGCCTTATCTGTATTAAAGAGAAGGTAAATCCTGTCGGGTTTACTTCCTCTTTGTTTCCCTGCAAAGGTAAAGCCCATTATGTGTCACTTACCTGATGTCACCCCTGTCCCCTCTTCCACGGAGAGTCCATCTTCTTTCCAGGTATCATGATTGGCAGGAGCCGTGATGACGTACCTCCCACGCATGTGCACGGGAGCCGCCACTAACGGCATATCGCCGTTAGCAGCAGCATGTTCAGTGTGCCTGCGCGCCACTGTCTATGGCGCATTCGCCATAGACAGCGGTGCCTGTCTTTTTGCAAATATCTCCTAAACCGTGTAGGTTTAGGAGATATTTCTTGGACCAACAGGTAAGTCTTAATCTTAGTTTACAACCACTTTAAATTAGCCTCAGAACCTGTGTAATTGATATGTCTTTGGTTAAAGGGATGAGGTGGCAACTCTACAGAGATGGCAAAATGCTTTGTTGCTGGGACGTTGCTAGCAGGACCGGATTAACATAGGGGCTATTGGAGCTGCAGCTCCAGGCCCCTTACCTCAAGATAGGCCAATTTGGGCAAAAAAAAAAATCACAAACAAAAATAAAACATCGATTTCGAGGGTCGTGGCTCGGCGACCAGGGGACACAGAGACCCCAAATTTGGGAATTAGGTAGCTAAAGACCCCGCAACTGATCAAAATGTGGGGCTCCTATCATCTCTATGGTTGCGGAGATACGGGGCTCCTTTGCGCAGCCTGTTAGAAGCTACATACAGAGCAGCCAGTTTAAATACAAGCCAGCACACTCTGTTTGCAGCAGACTGAGAGGATGAGCTCACAGTGCCTCTCCTCACTTCTTGCCAGAGGCACTGAGCTCAATGCACATCTTGGCATCTGCAGAGTATGACAGGCAGCATCACCTGTCAAACTTGCCTATTGATTTCAATGGGGCCACTCTGCAACTGCAGGCCAAACTCACTTGCAGTAGCAGCATAGTCCAACAATGTAAAACTACCATTCAGCAATGTAAAAAAAAGAAACAAGGAGGCGGCAGTATCGGCGGCAGTAGCACCTCATGAATGCCTGTCAGCTGCTGCTATACCACTCTTTGAAAAGCAATCCACCACAGATCACTTTTCAGAGGGCAGTAAGCATTACCGCAAATGTGAAAGAAACTTGAAACATCATCCATTTCACACTCCCCACCAACCAGGTCACTCCCCAGCCACTTCCTATGTTAGCCACATCCCTTCAACTTATATCACAGGTGACCATTTTCCAACCTGCAGATGAAAGACCCTATTCCAAAAGATATCACTCCCAGTTACTTCCCCCACCCGCTGACTGATATCCCTCCATGACCACCTTACGTCTCACCTGCTGACCTGTGGATGGAGGTATCACTTCCACAGTATTGTGTTCTGCCAGTGGGGATCCTTCCCTACTCACAGAATACAATGATAAGTGTTGCTAACTATAGCTGGCAGCACTGATTTTTCTGGGAAAAACCTGACAGGCTGGTTTTACTCAAGTCGATTAATAGATTGACTTGTGTACAACCAGCTAGCCCATACGTAGATCAACTATGGCTGGTCTCTGCTTAATTGGCTTAATTTCAATCCATGTATGGCCCGCTTAACCACTACGCAATCCCTAAAAATCCTTCCACAAACCTTTACATTTTTCCTTCCCAGATTCCTTCATCCTCCTCACCTATACATAGTGCCCACTGTCATACTCTCCACACTCCTCTCCTCTACATACTGCCCACTGTCATACCCTCCACACTTCTTTCCTATACATACTGCTCACTGTCATACCATTCACACTCCTCTCCTGTACATACTGCTCACTGTCATACCCTCCACACTCCTCTCCTATACATACTGCTCACTGTCATACCCTCCACACTCCTCTCCTATACATACTTCTCACTGTCATACCCTCCACACTCCTCTCCTATATATAGTGCCCGTTGTCATACCCTCCATACTTCTTTCCTATACATAGTGCCCACTGTCATACCCTCCACATTCCTCTCCTGTGCATACTGCCCACTATCATACCGTCCACACTCCTCTCCTGTACATATTGCCCCATCATACCCTCCACACTCCTCTCCTGTGCATACTGCCAACTGTCATACCCTCCACACTCCTCTCCTGTACATATTGCCGACTGTCTTTCTCTCCACACTCCTCTCCTGTACATGCTGCCCACTGTCATACCCCCCACACTCCTCTCTTGTACATAGTGCCCACAGCCATACCTTTCATACTCATATCCTGTACATAGTGCCCACTGTTATACCATTCATACTCCTCCCCTATGCCTCTTACCTCTTACAAAAACAGTTCTTTAAAATTATACTGAATATCCTAGTTACCAGCTAGAATGGGCACACTTTTGTTAGTTCAACTAAAGGAAATCTTCTCAGTCCCCATATTTGTTCTGTCCATTATTAGTACTCATTTAATTTTGTGATTACTACTGTGATGTATAGAGGATAATAGGGGATGCCAGCTACTCTAAATATAGCACTTGTAAAAAAGTGTCCCTGAAAATATTTTTTTAAATGCTGGCAACTATGCACTTGGGCACTGCCCAATGGCCACCAGGTCAATAGTCCATGAAAGGCTCCTGTCATATTAAAGTGGTAATAAACTTTGCTAACATTACTACTTTTTAGAGGCCCTGAGGTAGGTTATGCTATGATGTACTAGTATGCACAGCATATTAGCACATTAGGGTACACTTACCTGTCAGACTGAGCCCTCCAGTGCTGCAATCAATCTGGCGGGTCCCGGTCTTCCTTCCAGGTTCTGTGCCTTCGGTCACTTGCCTTGGCCGGGCTGCATTGCTGTCACTCCCACACATGCTCATGCGCATCCTCTCTCTCTTATCCCCATCCTCCCTTCCTTATTTATTTTTTAAAAAAGTCCCACCAAAATCCTAGTTGCTAGAACACTACCAGCTGTTTGTATGTGTTCTCTTTTGCCTATTACAGTAGCAGTAAAGCAATGCTGAATCAGAATATATAGTGGACCACATACATGTGGGTGTTTGAGAGCTTACTCCTGTGATGATGGTGGTGAGCAGTAGTGGCTGGGAGTGTCTTAGCAACTCCCTAGCAACAGTTCAGGACGGGATGGTGCCATCTCTGGGAGTTTTTTTCGGTCAGGCTTTGGGAGGTACATAAATTGCCTACACCTGTAGCAAGGGCATTATTCAACTTTGCAGCTAATGGCATCCCTTACTTGCATAGGGAATTTTTGGTAAAGGTGAATTAATCCTTTAACATTTCTATATCTATGCAGAAAAGGAAGATTTTCTTACCATAATGTGCTTATTTTACTTTGTGTATCCGTCAACCAGGAAAGATCAGCAGGTATATCAGGATATGGAAGGATGTGTGGAAAGTCATCAAACAGTTTGTCCTCTCTCGGTGAAGTAACATGGTGAAAACTACAAGAAAAATTATTATCAATAGAGATTACGTTTGTGTTCACTACCCAAAACAAGAGTAAGAATCTCTTGCACCCAAGGTAACACGTGTCCTTGCCATCCCCAAACTTGCTGTTTTCAGATCTCAACTCATTGTTTTCAGCAGATCACTGATTGGTTTTGTTTTTTGCTATGAGCTCCTTGTTGAAAGTAGAACTCTGGGTAGACACATAACTACGCCTTTTGCCCCTCAGGCCACCCATCCCCCCCAAACCATCTTTATGATTTAAAAATATATATTTTTCCTGCAGAGACAACAGATTCCCTTGAATTTCTACATCCAAGGAAGCAACCATTTTATTATTATTAAAGGTAAAGTATGTCCAAAGCTTTTTTGGCCATAGTTCTCCTATCTATCACAGAAGTGCAGTTTGTTCTACACTCCTGTGGACCTTTTCAGACAACAGCTCTGACAAGATCCCAACCATATGATCAGTATTCCCTCAGAAGCCTGGACCAGCACCTGGCGCAGCCTCTCAGTGACCCACTGAGAGCCCGAGCCAGTCCCTCTCGCCCCTCCACAGTCCAGCGCTCCAGTGAGTGCAGGAGGGGCAGAGCAGAGAGCCGGTGACTGACAGTCACAGCTCTCTGCTTAGAGCAGAGGGGGAGAACTGAGTAATCAGCAATGTTTGATCGCTCAGTTCAGAGCTGGAGGGGTTCAGATGCAGCATCGGATCACTGCTGCATCCACCTGGTGAGTATTATTGTTTATTTTATTTTTTTTAATCCTGAACTTCTCTTTTAATAATAATAATAATAGTGTTAATATTAATAACAATGAGAACAACATTAATATAATTAGTTTTAACTATATTATGCTATGTAACCTATTTTACAATCTTTCCACAAAATTTTGCTCATTGTGATTTATTTATTTTTCAATAAATACAAAAAAATTCCATATCATATTTAAAATGATTTCATTTTATTTTTTATTTAACAACATCTTTGTTATATACAGTGGGTATAGAACAGCCCCCCCCCCCCTAAAATAGTCACGTTTTGTTGCTTTGCAGCCTGAAATGAAGACGGACACACTTTTTGTTTTATCCAGCTGTATTTACATCCAAGTGAAAGATATAACACCAACATGTCAGAAAAAAATTCAAAAACAGAATCACTGAGTTGGAAAAGATCACCCCCCCCCCCCCTCCTAAAAATTACTTCTAAACTCAATCGGGTGTAGCTAATCACCTTCTCGATGGCACACAAAGCCATTTGACTTGAATTGTAATCAGCTGTGGTCATTTAAAATGAGCTCAGTGTGAAAAGAGCTTTCATGGAGCATTTCGGTCCCCCTAGTAGTGCAACTGAAGCAAACAATCAACTATGGGTGGCAAGGCACTGTCCCTGGGATGTCCAGAATAAAGTTGTGGACAGGCAGAAGTCAAGAAATGGATATAAAGGCATTATCAATGCCTAGAAGCACAGTGAAGTCTATTATGGAGAAGTTGAAGGTATTTGGTACAACAAAGGACCTCCCTGGATCAGGACGTTGCTCCAAACTAGATGAAAGAGCCAGGAGGGAACTGGCCAGAGAGGCTACAAAGAGGCCTACAACATCTCTGAAGCAGTTGCAGTTGTCATTGTGTGAATGTGACAACAATATCACAAATTCTCCACAAATGTGGCTTGTATGGGAGGGTTGCAAGAAAAAAAGTCACTCCTCAAGAAAGGCCACATGTAGTCACCACTGAGCTTTTCCAAAATGAACCTTAAAGATTCTGAGGCCATGGAAAAGGGTGTTATGGTCAGATGAGACTAAAATGTAATTATTTGGCCTCAATACCAAACAATATGTCTGGTGGGAATCCATCCAAATAATACCATTCCTAAAGTAAAGCATGGCGGTGGTAAAATCCTGTTGAGAGCGTTTCTCTGTGGCCGGGACTGGAGCACTTGTCAGGATAAAAGGAAAAATTGGATGGAGCAAAATACCATCAAATTATTGAGGAAAATCTGCTGCCCTCTGCCAGAAAGTTGTCAATGGGAAGAAAGTTTACCTTCCAACATGACAATGACTCAACGCACACAACAAAAATGAGCACACAGTTGTTGAAGGAGAAAAAGGTGAATGTCCTTGCATTGCCTAGTCAGAGCCCAGACTTAAGGCCCATACACACGATCCGAAAATCGGAAGTAAAATTTAATCCAACTAACAATCTGCCGATTTTCGGATCATTAGTATGGTGCTTTCGACAGCCATTTACGATTTTTCGTCTGACAAAAGCTGGATGTGCAGATTATAACATTTTTGTCGTACTTGAACTCAAGATCCGATTTTCGTTTAATTAGTACGGTTTTCATCCAAAAAAAAATCGTAAGAGCAAGATTACACATGCTCAGAAACAAAAGAATACATACAAAACAATTTTCGTATGGTGAGTAACCTCTTCACTTTCGACCTGAGACTAGCATGCAACAAAAAAAAAGGATCACCCCCCTGTCTTGGCATTTTGTTGAACCAGTCTGGTAGACAGCAAAGCCAAGTCACTCCAGGTGAGAGCAATCCCACGCTTCAAACTCACGGTGCAGGTCCACTGCAACTGCTTCAGAGATGTTGTAGGCCTCTTTGTAGCCTCTCTGGCCAGTTCCCTCCTGGCTCTTTCATCTAGTTTGGAGCAACGTCCTGATCCAGGGAGGTCCTTTGTTGTACCAAATACCTTCAACTTCTCCATAATAGACTTCACTGTGCTTCTAGGCATTGATAATGCCTTTATATCCATTTCTTGAGTTCTGCCTGTCCACAACTTTATTCTGGACATCCCAGGGACAGTGCCTTGCCACCCATAGTTGATTGTTTGCTTCAGTTGCACTACTAGGGGGACCGAAATGCTCCATGAAAGCTCTTTTCACACTGAGCTCATTTTAAATGACCACAGCTGATTACAATTCAAGTCAAATGGCTTTGTGTGCCATCGAGAAGGTGATTAGCTACACCTGATTGAGTTTAGAAGTAATTTTTAGGGGGGGGGGGGGGGGTGATCTTTTCCAACTCAGTGATTCTGTTTTTGATTTTTTTTCTGACATGTTGGTGTTATATCTTTCACTTGGATGTCTTAATTTCAGGCTGCAAAGCAACAAAATTTGATTATTTTAAAGGGGGTAATTCTTTTCTATACCCATTGTATACAGTGCCTTGCAAAAGTATTCACCCCTCTTGGCTTTTTACCTATTTTGTTACATTACACTCTTTAGTTACATTTTTAAAAAATCTGAATTCTATGTGATGGATCAGAACACAATAGTCTAAATTGGTGAAGTAAAATTAGAAAAATGTATACATAAAACTATTTTTCAGAAATAAAAAAACTGATAATTGGAATGTGCGAATGTATTTACCCCCTTTGCTATGAAGCACACAAAAAGCTCTGGTGCAACCAATTACCTTCAGAAGTCACATAATTAGTGAAATGATGTCTACCTGTGTGCAATCTAAGTGTCACATGATCTGTCATTACATATACACACCTTTCTGAAAGGCCCCAGAGGCTGCAACACCTAAGCAAGAGGCACCACTAACTAAACACTGCCACAAAGACCAAGGAACTCTCCCAACAAGTAAGGGACAATTTTGTTGAGAAGTACAAGTCAGGGTTAGGTTATAAAAAAATATCCTTACCATTGATGATCCCTAGGAGCACCATCAAATCTATCATAACCAAATGGAAAGAACATGGAACAATAGCAAATCTGCCAAGAGGCAGCTGCACACCAAAACTCACGGACAAGGTGGACATTAATCAGAGGCAGCACAGAGACCTAAGGTAGCCCTGGAGGAGCTGCAGAGTTCCACAGCAGAGACTGGAGTATCCGTACATAGGATGACAATAAGCTGTACGCTCCATAGAGTTGGGCTTTATGGCAGAGTGGCCAGAAGAAAGCCATTACTTTCAGCAAAAAACTAAATGGCAGGTTTTGAGTTTGCAAAAGGGCATGTGGGAGACTCCCAAAATGTATGGAGGAAGGTGCTCTGGACTGATAAGATTAAAATTTTACTTTTTGGCCATCAAAGAAAATGCTATGTCTGGCGTAAACCCAACACATCACATCACCCAAAGAACACCATTGTTTTTCAGCAGTCGGGACTGGGAAACTGGTCAGAGTTGAGGGAAAGATGGATGGTGCTAAATACAGGGAAATTCTTGAGCAAAACCTGTACAACTCTGTGTGTGATTTCAGGCTGGATGGAGGTTCACCTTCCAGCAGGACAGTGACGTCAAGATTGCTGTTCACAAGCGCAAACAATCCAACTTGAAGGACCTGCAGTAGTCTTGCAAGGAATGGGAAAAAATCCCAGTGGTAAGATGTGGCAAGCTCATAGAGACTTATCCAAAGCGACTTGAAGCTGTGATAGCTGCAAAAGGTGTCTACAAAGTATTGACTTTAGGGGGGTGAATAGTTATGCACATTGAAGATTTTTTTTATTTTCTTTTATTGTGAAGCAAACAACAAATAGGAAAAAATAGCAGAAAAAGTCAAAGTTGTGGACATGTTCTTTAAATTAAATGATGCAAATCCTCAAACAATCCATGTTAATTCCAGGTTGTGAGGCAACAAAACATGAAAAATGCCAAGGGGGTAAATACTTTTGAAAGGCACTGTATTTACTATATTTGATTGGGCTCTCCCGACCTCTCTCCTCTCCTGAGGATCAGAGAAGCCCAGAGTAAATAAAATAAAATGGCATAATCGAAAGGTGCACAAGGTTAAGCTGGGTGCATGGGGAAGAGAGTTTTTGTGAGAGCTGAGGAGATTGGGTGTTGAGGTAGTGGGGAGGAGTTAGCTGCATGAAGCAGTGCATGTGTCCCTCCCCAGCTCAGTGGCAGCAGCAGGAGCGAGCCTGCAACATGGCAGAGGTAGAGGCCTTGTTAGAACAGCAGCGGGCTGAAGTGGTGAACAGGGGGGAAGGTTGGCTCCAGGCACGGCTGACGGCAGCATTAGGAGAGGGGTCCCCAGAGGTCGGCACAGCGGGAAGGGAGTCTGCATGAGCTTGGTGGTCACGGCCGCTAGACTGCTCCCTCCTCGGACTCCCCCCCCCGAGCTCAGCAGCAACTAGGGAGTCCCCTGAGGGCCCTATCAGAGCCCCCTGCGAAGCGCTAGGCAGTGCGTCCAGCGGGGGGTCCTGGGAGGAATCCCCATCATGGTCGAAGCTTGGCTAGTGGGACCTCTGGCAGATCTTGAGCTACCACTAGGCCTGACATACTGAGGGAGATGGAAGATGCGGGCTCCTCCCCTGGCGAACATGCATCGGGGGAGGGGCTTCTGCGACATGCGGTCTGCATTGGCCGCTGAGCCTTTTCCATCCGCAGCTGGCGGCTCCCAGGCAGTGGAAGGGCAGAGGAAGAAGCTAGAGGAGGGCCGCGACCCAGGCCGACAGAGAGGTGGAGGCGGCTGAGGCCCAGGCAAAGCGACCAAGAAGACAATGGGCAGATCCGGAGCACGGAAGCGAGGTAGAGAACAGCGAGGATCCTCGGCATCTGAGGACGAATCCCCTGGAGAGCTGTCAGCAGGAGCCGAAGACATGGTTGTCGCTCGGTCTGAGGGTGAGCAGTCGCTGTTGGATGAGGAGGTGCTGTGAGGACGCCCAATGGCAATGGAGGCAGGACCTTTGGCTGGTGGGACCCTTCCTAGGCAGTGCCCCTGGAAGACGTTACTTTTAACGAAACGGCGTAGGGAGGAGTGGCGTATTGACGTCACCGCGATCCACACTGAACCCGGAAGCGACGGGCAGCGTTCACGAAGCCGGCCGACAAACTTGTTTTTAATACAGCGAACTGTTTTTCAGCTTGATGTAAGTGCAACCTTTATTTTATTTATTAAACTTAAGAATTTATTACACTATGGCGATCCCTTTCATTTCTATATGTGTATATATATGGCAATGAGCGGTGTGGCCGTAGGATCTTTCCAACTACCTGAACTGAGTGCCTAATAGAGATACATCCCCCAGGCGGTTCATTTGCAGAAGGAGCGTTTCATTTGTGGCGATATCTGGTCTCTGTGATGGGACCAGTCTAGCTGGTAAGCGGCAGTAGTGTTGGTGGTGGAAGCCTGTCTCTGCAACTTTGAGGACACTTTTCCTTTACTGGTGTGGTGTGTTACACAGTGGAGACTACAACTAGAAAATTTTTTGATAGGGATATGGACTAATATTTGAACACATACACCTTTGGATTATATATTTTTTAAATATTGTTTGATATATTCATTTATTTTATTTATCTATTTTTCACAAGTATTATTGGATCATTTTAGCGCAGCTTTTTTTGGAAAATAACTAGGATTTGATTTGTGGGTATCTCACTTTTAAAGTTGCTGCTACACTCATGGTATAAGTTTCACATAATTTATCTGTTATATTTTTTTTCATTAGTCACATTTAAGAATAGCGCTGTATTTTTTTTGGGTTACAGCCTGGTAAGTCTGTTTTCCTGTCGCATCATGGCAGCATACACTCTGGGTTGTGACTCCGCCCCCACAACCTGATAGGACCACATAGCTATAAGATGAAGATACGCCCCCCCGCCCCGGTATTCTCTTATTTTTCCTCACCTGTTGGGACCGCACAGATCATCACCCTCTTACCGCTTCGCCCCAGCCAGGTTCTAGCCTCTTCTGGGTGGAAGTCCTTACCGGTACAGCCTCTAAAGGAAGCTAAATGGAAGGAACCCCACTCTGGTGATCTCAGGGGTATGAATACTTTTTCTCTGCAAACAGAGCATTGCCTCTATAGCCATTGAAAGTAAGCCTTAAACAGGCTGAAGGCGTATAATAAAAAGATTGGTCTTTAAGCCTTAAACAGGCTTAGTACATGCGGTGGTCTCCGGTTTCCTCTTCCTCCCTGGTGTCACTCTGTCTGCAACCTGACAGCATACTCTCTGCCTTCAGTATCTCTTGTCACCTTAGGTTGCCTGGTGCCTTTACTCCAGTGTTGCCTTTCTGCCATATTTTACTTCCTTTTCCTTAGCTCTCTAGTCCCACAGCAACATCACCACTCTTCCTGGTCACTCTGCCGCTTTGCACATGCTCACTGTGCACTTTGGGCAGCATATGTATGTCTATCTATGTCTTTTCCCTTTTCCAAGATGGCGCCGGCGGCCGCATGGCACTACTGAGCATGTGCGGGCAGGACATGACCCCAGCTCCAATTTTAAAAGGGGAAGATGCCTTTTTTAACGCAGATGTCTTTTTTTTGCCTGTTTTTTGTGCTCAGCTGAATTTCATGACTGCTACATTTCTGTTTTTTTCTACCCCAGTGTTGCCTCTCTGTTTGGTAAGTATCTCCCCTGTATTTTTCTTCTCTCTATTCCCCTCTTGTTTCTGTTATGGCTTTATCTTCCTTACCCTTTTTGCGTTACCTGTGTCTTCAGGCTTCCTCTGTTTCCCTATCCATGGAGACCACTGCTCCAGCAGATCACCACTAGCATAATAGGTAAGAGGGGAGGAGTTTGGTAAGTAGAGAAGATCGAAAAAGAGAGCAGGACGCACTAGCGCTACCTAAATGGTTAGCCCCATCAGGTCCACAAGATCATCTCGCAGAGATTCCTCGCATAGAAGAAGCCGCTCTGGCCATAGGCGGAGCCATTCGGGTGGAGGAAGTCGCTCAGGGAAAGGGAGTCGCAGAAGGAGTCGCTCCAGGTCTTGTTCAAGGCGCAGCCATTCCCGCCGAAGAAGATCCCCTGACCGGAGGCGCCATTCACCAGCACGTCACTCCAATCCTTATGAAAATACCTGATGGGAGCCATAGCCATAGCCCTTCCAGATATTTTGGCATGTCGCCGGTGCTTTGAAGAAGCCACCAGAGAGAAAAGGCAAGAACACAGAGAGCTCACAGAGTCTTCTGCCCCACGTGTCGCTCCCGACACGGAGTTATCTCCACGGGGTGCTTCGCTGGCTCCCCCAAGTACTTCCAGAGAGCATGATTCTCCTTCAGATGAGGAAGAACTAGAGGCTTCAGCGGGCTTTGACTTCTCCCTAATAGAGCCTTTTGTGAGGTCAGTGAAGGGGGCCATTAGCTGGGAGGAACCCCAGGAGGCCCAACCCAAAAGGAGAAAATATTTCCCGAACCTGATGAGAGAACCCGAAGCCTTCCCCTTCATTGATGAGTTGGAGGAACTTATCAGAGACGAGTGGCAGAGACCCGAGAAGAAAGCAAGTCTTAACAATCGGCTTGCCAAACTATATCCTCTAAAGGAGGCTAAAATTAAATCTCTCGTGTCCCCGTCAGTGGTGGATGCATCCCTCATGCGTGTGGCCAGACACGTTACGCTCCCTATCAAGGACGCTGTGTCATTCAAGGATGTCCTGGATAGGAAGATCGATACTGATCTCAAAAGAGCTTACTTAGCAGCAGGAGGCGTATGCAGGCCAGCAGTGGTTCTTGCAGCTGTGGGTAAGGCTATTGCCAGTTTGTCAGCAAGCACAGAAAAGCTTGTATCCAAGGCGCAGAGGCATCTGTGGATGCTATTAAGTCCGCATCCAGGGCTATATTGTCCTCGGTAATGGCCAGACGGGCTCTCTGGCTCAAACCCTGGGCGGCAGATCCTGCTTCCAAGTCCAATTGGTGCTGCATACCGTATGATGGTGAGAACCTTTTCGGCGCAAAATTGGACTCTGCTATTTCTAAGGTCACTGCTGGAAAATCAGGGCTTATCCCCTCGGATAGAAAGCCAAAGCTTCAGAGGCCTCCTCCCTTTAAGCGTAACCTCCCGGACAGGTACAGGGATGCCAAGTCCTACAGGCCTGGTTGGGAGTACAGAAGGAACTGGAAGGCCCATCAAACGTCCTTCCTGACGTCCCAGAAGCCCAGGACCCCAGCATCTACTGACCAGAAGTCCTGTTGAAGGTGCATCCGCCCAGCCAGCAGTGGTGGGGGCCAGACTCTCAAAGTTCGCGCTGGTCTGGGGGGAAACAATAAGCGTTAACCACCGTTCGCGGCGGGCACAGATGGTCATTCAGGTGACTTCCCCCGGGGGACCATTTTTGCCCAACAAACCTCCCGGCAAAAGAGGTTAGCCTTGACCCGATACGTTCAGGATCTGCTCCAAAAGGAAGCAATTACCGAGGTGCCCCTATCCCAAAGAGGTCAGGGGTTCTATTCCCCTCTATTTCTAGTAAAAAAGAAATCAGGGGACCTACGTCCGGTCCTGGATCTAAACGTAAACCGCTCTATCCAGGTAGAAGCCTTCAAAATGGAGAGCCTACAGTCTATCCTCCAGGCCATAAATCTGGGGGACTGGATGCTCTCCATAGATCTACAGGGCGCCTACCTCCATATCCCTATCCATTCAGAACTCCAAAAGTTCCTCAGTTTTTCACTAAACCACAGACACTTTCAGTTCTGAAGTATTCCGTTTGGAATTTCTGCGGCTCCCAGGACCTTTACAAAGGTCCTTCTTCCCGTTATCGCGCATCTGAGGGAGAGGAGGCTGCGAGTCCACCATTATCTGGACGATATTCTCCTCCTCTCAGACAGCCGGGAGTCGCTGTTACAGCATTGAAAGATCCTCGTCTCCACTCTGCAGAATCTGGGATGGCTCATAAACTGGGGGAAGAGCCAGACTCGGCCCACCCAGAGAATGATCTTCTTAGGAGCCCAGTTGAGTGCAGCTGCCTCTGGAGAAGTCTTCCCTGTTGGTCCGGAAGGTGAAGAAGGCCATTCTAGCAAGATCCCTGTCGGCCAGAGTATGCCTCAGCCTTCTAGGCTCCCTATCAGCGACAATTCCTATGGTCCGTTGGGCTCAGTGGCACACCAGACCTCTGCAGAACTTCTTCCTACATCAGTGGGATGGTTCATCCATGACCCAGACAATCCGGATCTCGGAGACAGTCAGGCGCTCATTGCGTTGTGTTCCCCACAACTTAAACAATTGCAAACACATAGTCATCCCTCCTCAGGAGGTAGTGACCACAGATGCCAGTCTAGAAGGTTTGGGAGCCCACTACCAGTCCCATGCAGCGCAGGGCCGTTGGCCTTTCGAAGTACGGGACTCGGTATCGAACGTGCTGGAGATGAGGGCGGCCCTCCAGGCTTTCCTGGCCTTCAGCTCCCTTTTAAGGGGGAAGCAGGTCCTCTTAAGGATGGACAACAAGGTTGCTGTTGCCTACATAAACAGACGGGGGGACCAGGAGTCCCTCCATGATGCGGGAAGTTCTCCCTGTGATTGAATGGGCACAGTTGAACCTGTCAGACCTGAGGGCGACTTACATCCAGGGGTTCGAGAACATCTTAGCCGACACGCTCAGCAGGGAGTTCGCCTTCAACAAAGAGTGGTCCCTGAGCTCTCAGGCCTTCTCCCTCATCTGCCAGACCTGGGATCAACCAGACATAGACCTTGCTGCGACTCCGGCAAACTCCAAATGCCGAAGGTTCCTGTCGAGGTTTCGCTTTCACTTAGCGGAGGGGACAGATTGCCTCCAGCATCCCTGGAACTTCCATCTCGAGTATATCTGCCCTCTGACTCCCCTGATGCGAGATTTCTCTTAAGGCTCAAGAGATCAATGGCATTGGTGATAGCGGTGATTCCTTTTTGGTCCAGGAGGCCATGGGTCACCACCCTCCTACAACTGAGCACGGCAGACCCTCTTGCTCTTCCCTGTCAGCCGACTTGCTCTCCCAGGGCCAGCTACTACATCCAGATTCAGGGAAGCTGTTTTTGATGGCTTGGGGGCTGAGAGGGCTAGGTATCTATGTCAGGGCTGCTCCCAGAAGGTAGCTGATACCCTGCTCCAGGCCAGAAAACCTAGCACCAACTGCACCTACCGCAGGGTCTGGGAGAAGTTTGTTGCCTTCTCTCAGGACCTTGGCCGGGATCTGTCCTCCCTTTCGGCTCCTCTGATCCTAGAGTTCCTGCAATCAGGCTTAGACAAAGGTCTTAGCTCTGGTACTCTGAAAGTTCAGGTGTCAGCTCTATCCGCCCTGACAGGGGTTAAATGGGCTCACGATCCCCTTGTTATGCAATTTCAGAAGGCCTGTCTTAAACTAAGACCACCTAGGAAGCCTTCCTTTCCAACATGGGACCCATCAGTCATCTTAGAGGTACTATCCAAAGAACCCTGTTTTCCACTGGAAAACCTCTCCCTCTGGCACCTGACACTAAAAGTCACCTTTCCTGGTCACAATCACATCAGCGAAGAGAGTTTCAGAGATGCAAGCATTACTGATTAAGGAGCCATATCTGATCATTCATCCGGACAGGGTAGTTCTAAGGCCCTTGGATCACTTTATCCCAAAGGTGGCATCCTCTTTTCACTTCAACCAGGAAATCAACTTGCCAGCTCTTAACACAGACCAGGGTGACCCTCATCCTCTGGATGTAAGGGGCAAAATAATAAAATATCTTTCCCTGTCCAAATCCTTTAAAAGATCGGAGAACCTCTTCATCGTTCCCTATGGCCTTAGGAGAGGTCAAGCAGCTTCGGCCCGAACCATTGCCTCCTGGTTGGTGAAGGCCTACTTGCTGAGTGAGTCGCAAATTCCTGAAGACCTTAGGGCTCATTCCACCAGAGCAGTGGCCACCTCCTGGGCAGCGTATTGTAGGGTCTCAGTGGAAACCATCTGCAGAGCGGCCACTTGGTCCTCCAGGAACACCTTTATCTCTCACTACAAGGTGGACTCAGCTCAGCTATCGACAGTAGAATTGGGAAAGTCCATTATTCAAGCCAACTCTTCTATTCCTTGCTAATAAACGTTTACCTTTGCATCTCCCACCCAGTCTGCGAGTTAATCCCCAGAGTGTATGCTGCCATGATGCGACAGGAAAATGGAAAATTGTATACTTACCTTTCCGTAATTTTCCTTTCCTGTCGCATCTTCATGGCAGCATACAATATCCCACCCACAAAGGTGATTCATATATACAGAGAATACCGGGGCGGGGGGGCGTATCTTCATCTTATAGCTATGTGGTCCTATCAGGTTGTGGGGGCGGAGTCACAACCCAGAGTGTATGCTGCCATGAAGATGCGACAGGAAAGGAAAATTACGGAAAGGTAAGTATACAATTTTCCATTTTTTCTACCTTGCATATTGTGGGTGTGGGACTAGGTCTGGTAGTCAGCTTACTCCACAGCAGGTGATTCCACCCATTTCCCCCCTTTGCGGCCTCGGACAGTCTGCGACCATGCCACGGCAGATCTGGGTTTACAGGGGTTTCTGGCGGGTTTAAATGAGTTGGTGAAAAGGTTTGAACCAGGGCCGAGTGGGCACACGTTGCCGGCAGCTGCATGGGTGGCTCCCAGGAGGGAGGGGGGGGCGACAGGATTGGGGAATTCCATAACGGGGGTTGTACCCACACCTCTCACAGCAGTGGCAGTGCCCACAGTGGGTGTAATGGCAGTGGCGGGACAGGAGGAGGCTCACAAGACAGCAGCGGGGGACACGGCAGGGGAGGCAGCTAAGAAACAGGATCTTGTCAGACTGGCAGACGCTGCTAAGTGTGAGGTTTTTATGTGTTTTGAGGGGCCCCTTGGGGTGCACCTTAAACCGGAGGTGTGGGAGATGATCTGGAAAGGTGAGTATGTGGAGATATTCGCACTGCTGCTGCTGGAGAAATTCAATTTAGACAGAGTGAAGCCTGAGGATCATAAGAAGGAGGAGGAAGAGAAGAGGAGATACAGGCTTATGCCACGGACTTTCCAGAACTGGCTTCAGGCTTTAGTCATAATGGCTAGCGTGATTGAAGAGAAGAACCCGGAACATTGTTCGGCACTGTTCTGCTATTTGGATGCCATGGGTGAGGCACATAGAGTCTACAGGGGAATGGCGTGGTTGCGATAAGATGAACAGTTCCAGCAAAGGTGGGAGATACACCTGTCCTTACGGTGGGATCACAAGGATATTAGCCTAGTTTTTTCCGGGGGGGGGGGGGGGGCTCATCCAACCCTGGACAATCGGCCACAGGAAACAAGGGGGTGTGCTGGTAATATAATGAGGGATCCTGCAAATTTGGGGGGTCCTGCAAGTACAAGCACGAATGCTCCGGTTGCAGAGGTGCGCATCCATTGTCCCGTTGCTTTAAGCAAGAAAAGGGTTGTGCCGGGGAGTCTGTTAGTAAAAGGGACAATGCCAGTGAAAGTGGAAAGGATGCAGCTGTTTCTCGATAGGTACCCAGATAGGGGGGCGGCGCGGTTGTTGCGCCTGGGGTTTTTAGAGGGGTTTCGGATTCCGTCTACCTTGGTCAATGCGTACGTAGTTTTTCTGAGAAACTGCAAAAAGAGTTGGGTCGCATTGGTGGCCCATTTACTTGTTTGCGATTACCTGATTTGGTGATCTCACTTTTGGGGGTAGTGCCAAAAAAGCAGAATAAATTTAGGTTGATCCACCATCTTTCATTCCCAAAGGGGATCTGTCAATAATGCGATCAACCCGGAAATGTGTCATGTATTGTACATGTCCTTTGCTGCGGCTGTATTTTGGGTTCGTAAGTATGGGCCGGGGGCCCGTATGACCAAAGCCGACATAGAATCAGCTTTTAGACTGCTTCCTCTGCATCTGGATAGTTTTTGGTTGCTAGGTTGTCACTGGAAGGAGAAGTTCTATGTAGACTGCTTGCCTATGGGTTGCTCTATTTCTTGTGGTTTGTTTGAACAGTTTAGTTAATTTGTGGAGTGGGTGGTACAAGATGTCGCGGAAGTGATTTCTATCATACACTACCTGGATGACTTTCTGTGTGTGGGCCCAGCCTCGTCGGAGGTAGGGATGAGCTTCGTGTTCGAGTCGAACATACGTTTGACTCGAACATTGGCTGTTCGCCCGTTCGGCGAATTCCGAACGTTATGGGCCGTTCGCGCCAAATTCGTGTGGCGCTCACAGCCCACAATGCACTGCGCCATCGCAGTGCATTGCTGGCTCATGATTTCGCCGAGGAGAGCCATGATTGGCCACAGGCAGGATGGCCAATCATAGCTCAGGCTGTGTAGTACACGCCCCACACTATATAAGGCCGCCAGCGCGGCGGCCTTGTGTAGTGTGTTGGCGTCTGTGGGAGTTAGTGGGTGTTCTGTGTACCTTCAACACCGATCGTTATCGGCCGATTTTTCGTTCTTGCTCTTCTGTAGTGGTTGTTGTCTGCGTGCCCTGACCGCAGTATACACTGCTATATTCACCTATATAGCTAGCTATCTTGCTTGTTTTAAATAGAGCTTGCAGTCTGTGCGTGCTGTCTGCGTGCTCTGAATCCAGTATACACCGCTATATCCACCTATATAGCTAACTATCTTGCTCGTTTTAAATAGAGCTTGCAGTTAGTGGTAGGAGATTGTGCGTGCTGTCTTCGTGCTCTGAACCCAGTATACACTGCTATATCCATCTATATAGCTAGCTATCTTGCTCGTTTTAAATAGAGCTTGCAGTCAGTGGTAGGAGATTGTGCGTGCTGTCTGCGTGCTCTGAACCCAGTATACACCATTATATCCACCTACATAGCTCTTCTCTAATTGAGCCATCTGCCTTCTGCAGGAGTTAGTGGATGTTGTGTGTGCCTCCAGCACAATATACACTACCCAATTGCTGGTTTTCCCAACTCCCTTCAGGCCATTGCCATGTCTGGAAGGCCAGCAAGGAGAGGCAGACAGGCGCGAGCCGATAAAAGAGGGCAAGCAGGCTCTGTGTCTAGAGACAACAGTGCTGGTCGTGGACGCGGTGCATCGTCATCATCAGCACGTGGCCATGGGACACGCTTGTCCTTCTTTTCGGCAGCTGGACATATTGAGCCGCAACATGCCAACGACTTGGTAGAGTGGATGACCAAGCCCTCTTCATCCTCCTCATCCTCTCTCACCCAGGCTCAGGGTACTAGCAAAGCAGCTGCCAACGCATCGTCTTCCCTCCTCTCAATGTCATCATCAGTGACTCCTTCCCTAGACCCACCCCGTCCTCCTGAGGAGTCTCCTGAACTCTTTGAGCACAGTGTTAGGTACATGCTCCAGGAGGATGTCCAGTGTTTTGTAGGCTCTGATGATGATACTCAGCTAGAGGAAGGCAGTAGCGTGAATGCAGAGAGAGGGGATGCTCAAGAAGGACAGCAATCTGGCAGTCATGTTCCACAAGCTGCAGCATACTGCCAGGTTTGCTCCAGCGATGAAGAGGGAGGGGATGATGAGGGCACTGACTCCACATGGGTGCCTGGTAGGAGAGAGGAGGAGGAGGAGGAGGCACATGTCCAACGAGGCAGGATGCCCTCCGGGGGCCAGCTTAGGGGCAGCACACCGACTGAATCACTCCGCAGAGCTCCGCCTGTGCAGGGCGCAGCCTCTGCGCGTTATTCTAAAAGTTCTTTGGCGTGGGCCTTTTTTGAGACGAGTGCATCAGATCGCACCGCTGCGCGCTATTCTAAAAGTTCTTTGGTGTGGGCCTTTTTTGAGACGAGTGCATCAGATCGCACCGCTGCTATTTGCAACATATGTCTCAAGCATATCTCGTGTGGCCAAAACATCAGCAGCTTGGGCACCACATGCTTGACCAGACATATGTTGACCTGCCATGCAGCTCGTTGGCAAGCGTACCTCAAAGACCCACACCAAAGAACAAAGCGGACCTCTCCTTGCTCCTCATCAGCTGGGATCTCCAACCCCACTAGACCTTCAGTTCTCTCTGAAACGTGCTCTGAGAGGAATGAAGGTGTAGAATTAGGTGTGTCACAGCCAAGTGCTTCCAGGCACTCTGCTAGCAATACACCCACGTCCGATTATAGCAGGCAAATGTCCCTGCCCCAGCTGCTGGACCGACGAAAGAAGTTCACTCCCAGCCATCCACATGCCCAGCGGTTGAATGCTAGCTTGGCTAAATTGCTAGCACTTCAACTGCTGCCTTTTCAGTTGGTAGACTCAGCCCCCTTCCGTGAGTTTGTACAATGTGCGGTTCCTCAGTGGCAGGTCCCCAAACGCCACTTTTCCTCAGTGGCAGGTCCCCAATGTCCTTGCCTCGTTGGACAGGGCGGTCAGCGGTAAGGTGCATATTACCGCTGACTCATGGTCCAGCAGGCATGGACAGGGACATTACCTGTCTTTCACGGCCCATTGGGTCACTCTTCTGGCAGCTGGGAAGGATGCAGGACAAGGTGCAGTAGTGTTGGAGGTTGTTCCGCCACCACACCTCCAAAATGCTACTATTGGTTGTGACACACCTCTCTCCTCCACCCCCTCCTCTTCTTCTTCCTCCATGGCCTCTTCCAGTGTTCTGTCCTCAGAACCAGCGGTGCTCCGTAGGCATTCCAGGGGCTATGCAAGTACGCAGGCAAAACTATGCCATGCCGAGCTTGCTCTGGTTTGTTTGGGGGACAGGAGCCACACTGGGGCGGATGTTTTGTCAGCTCTGCAGGGGCAGGCCGAGAGGTGGTTGACGCCACGCCAGCTTAAGCCAGGAATGGTGGTTTGCGACAATGGTACCAACCTCCTCTCCGCCCTCTGACAGGGACAACTGACCCATGTGCCCTGTGTGGCTCACGTCCTTAACCTGGTGGTTCAGCGGTTCTTGGGCAGGTACCCGGGCCAGGAAAGTCTGTGTGCATTTCCGCCGATCATTTAATGCCTGTGCTCGGCTGGCTGAGCTCCAAAAGGAGTTGAACCTGCCCAAGAACCGCCTTATATGTGACATGCCCACCAGGTGGAACTCAACGTTGGCCATGCTGCAGCGGCTGCACACGCAGCAGAGGGCCATCAATGAGTATCTGTGCGACTACGACACCAGGACTGGGTCAGGGGAGCTCGGTTTTTTCTCACCACGCCAGTGGGGCATGATCAGGGATGCATGCACTGTCCTTTCACCGTTTGAGGAGGCCACAAGGATGGTGAGCAGTGACAGTGCATGCATCAGTGACACTGTACCTCTTGTCCACCTCTTGGAGCATACGCTGCGTGGAATAATGGACAGGGCACTTGAGGCAGAACAGAGGCGGGAAGGGGAGGACTTCCTTGCCTCTCAAGGTCCCCTTTATCCAGACAGTGTTCCTGCTGTGCCACCCATCACACAGGAAGAGGAGGAGGAGGAGGATGATTGTGTCAGCATGGAGGTGGAGGCTGGCACTCAGCATCAGCAGCAGTCTTGTAGGGATGATTAACAGTCCCAAGAAACACGTGGACTTGTACGTGGCTGGGAGGAGGTAGCTGCGGATCATGTTGTCCTTAGTGACCCAGAGGACTCCGGACCGAATGCCTCAGCTAACCTACGGTGCATGGCCTCCCTGATCCTGCAAAGCCTGCGGAAGGATCCTCGTATTCTTCGGATCAAGGAGAGGGACCATTACTGGCTGGCCACTCTCCTTGATCCACGGTACAAAGGTAATGTTGCCGACCTTATCTTGCCGTCGTAGAGGGAGCAGAGGATGAGACATCTCCGGGAGGCCTTGCAGAAAGGTCTGTGCAACGCGTTCCCAGAGACTGGGAGGTTACAAACTCCTGGTCCTGGACAACGTGTTGCTGAGGCATCGGTCAGAAGCAGCAGTGGAGAAGGTGGCCGTCTGACCGATGCTTTCAGACAGTTTTTTAGTCTGCAGCCCCAAGGTATGATCGGTTCCAGCAACCATCGCCAACGTCTGATTTACATGGTGCAGGAATACCTAGGGGCAAGGTCAGACTTGGACACCTTTCGCACCGAAAATCCTCTGGCTTACTGGGTCTTGAGGATGGATCACTGGCCAGAGCTTGCACAGTATGCAATTGAGCTACTGGCCTGTCCTGCATCCAGCGTTCTTTCGGAACACACCTTCAGTGCTGCAGGTGGCTTTGTTACCGATCACAGGGTGCGCCTGTCCACCGAATCAGTTGATCGACTGACCTTCATCAAGATGAATCAGTCTTGGATCACCCACAGCTACCAAGCACCTGAAGCTGATGTAACCGAATATTTTTTTTTGAAATATCACATCCCTTCAAGACTGTCTATGCTGATGCTGAGTGACTGTCCTGTTATGTTGATTGTCTATCCTCTTCCTCCTCCGCTGATATGTTGGAAGAACATTTTTGGTTCTGGGTGATGCCATCAGCCCAATTTTTCTGCCCCTGTTTAACAGGGGCGTTTAATTACAATTTTTGATGCAATGCTTTGCAGCAGGGCTAATTCCTGCACTAAAACTAGAGTATATGGGAGAGGTTGCAGTGTCGTGGCACCAGCACCAGTGCCTAAGGCCCAATTTTTCTGCCCTTGTTTAACAGGGGCGTTTAATTACAATTTTTGGTGCAATGCTTTGCAGCAGGGCTCATTCCTGCACTACAACTAGAGTATATGGGAGAGGTTGCAGTGTGGTGGCACCAGCACCAGTGCCTAAGGCCCAATTTTTCAGCCCCTGTTTAACAGGGACATGTAATTACAATTCTTGATATAGTATTTTACAGGAGGGCCCGTTCCTGTGCCCACCCAGAGTAACTGTGAGGACTTATAGTGTTGTGGCACCAGCACCACAACCACCAAAGGTCAATTTTTCTACCACTGTTCAACAATGGCATGTAATTACAATTCTTGATATAATCGTTCACAGCAGGGCGCTCCAGCGCCCACCAAGAGTCACTTTGAGGGCTTACAATGTTGTGGCAAAACCAACACCTTGTTCCGCCATTTCTGCAGAGCATATTGGGCAGGCCTCTACTTTCAAACATCCAACTTACAAACATCTCCTACTTGCAAACGGAAGGAGACAACAGCAAGTGAGATGAAAAAAGACGGACGGCAAAACAAATTATACAGGGGTGATAACCCTTCCCTATGTTTTCCAAAAAGCTTAAAAATAGTTTTTTGACTGGAGCTACACTTTAAAAATGTACCAGTTGAAAATTACAAACAGATTCAACTTAACACAACAAATCTACACAGTCCCTGTCTTGTTTGCACCGCCTGTATACTGCTGTTCTGAGTATATAGGGCCTGGGGGCCACACGTAATTCCTTTTTTTAATATGGGTACGGGGTTCCCCTTACTATCCCTACAAGACCCAAAGGGGCTGGTAATGGGCAGGGAGGGCTACCCATGACATTTTTCTCAATGATTTTCAACCATATTGCAGGAACCAGATATAACATTAAAACCGCAAGCAGTTTTAAATTATGTTATTTCCGTTTAATGTCATTTTGTGCAGGGACTGTTCTAAACACGGGAAACACGTGGCACTTCACAGGCATACTACAGACACCCCCCAGGCACCATATTTAAAGGAATATTTCACTTTTTTTTTCACTTTAATCGTCATTAAAATCAGTTCTCCCACCAAAACGGCCATTTTTTAAAACATTTTAGGCATTGACCCATGTCCCCTGGGGTAGGAGCCAGGTCCCCAAACCCTTTTTAGGACAGTATCTTGCATATTAGCCGTTAAAATTAGCACTTTTAATTTCGAACGTTCGAGTCCCATAGACTTCAATGGGGTTCTAAAGTTCGTACAAATTTGGGGTCCGTTCGAAAGTTCTGGTGCGAACCGAACCGGGGGGTGTTCGGCTCATCCCTACTCATGACCCCGCGTTCTTTTTACTACATGTATCGACTATTCCAGCTAGATTATACAAAAAATCAATTCTCAGACACCTCCTCAACGCGGCCAAGTCCTGTATCCCTCTATTATGGAAACAACAATCCCCACCGACCACGGCACATTGGCTGAGGAAGGTGGAAGATATCAAAAAAATGGAAGACCTGGTTCTAACGGCGCATGACAAACACGAGTCCTACACAAACACATGGAGACTCTGGGACATGTTTGTGTACTCAGATGACGGAAAAGCCATGCTGGCAATGGGAGCCACTGAATAATTTGAGCACTGAAATAGTGTTGTACACCTGATCCATAGCTGTGAATCCCTATCCTATCCCCCTACACTACCCTCACGCCCCCACCCCCCCACCCCCATCCCTAGTTCTGCTGTTTTTTCTCTGCTACTGATAAAACGAAGAGGGGTGGCCTTACCCAATTGTGTACCACTACAATGTAAGTTATGTTATTACGTGTCATAAAGTCAGAGGACCGGTGGAAGGTCTAGGTGCCACGATATGGAATACTTGCTACTTTGTCCTCCCAGTACCACAATATTTGACGCTGCGACCTCAACTGTTTGTATGTTTATGATGCTATGTTGGGGCTTGCCCCCCCCCCCCTTTTTTCTTGAATAAAAATTACCGGACCAGAAAAAGAAAAAAAAAAGAAAAACGATTTTGCCTCCTGGGAGGGCTCCCGCCGTATGGATTTTGTGAGGGGCCACTTTGTTTTTGTTTTTTTAATTGTTGTGGGGTTCCCTTCCAAATCCATACCAAACCTGAAGGGTCTGGTATAGACTGGGAGGAAACAGTTCCCCTTCTTCCACGTGTTTGTTGTCCTTCCACTTGACAACTATGTGTCACTTTGTGTTAGTCTATCACATAAAATCCCCAAAAAAAACATTTACGTTTTTGGTTGTAACATAACAAAATGTGGAAAATTTGAAGGGGTATAAATACGTTTACAAAGCACGGTATCACAGTTTCAGACAGCTGAGTGGCACCATACATGAATGTTTGTTTCTCTGTAGCATTGAAGGTTGTGATTTGACTTTCTTGAGCTGTGATGACCTCCAAGCTGTCCTTATTGCAAATCGATCTCTCACCAAACTGGATTTGTCAGCAAACATTCTAGGGCGTTATATCCGTTAAATGTCATTTTGTGCAGGGACTGTTCTAAACACAGGAAACACGTGGCACTTCACAGGCATACTACAGACACCCCCCAGGCACGATATTTAAAGGAATATTTCACTTTTTTTTTCACTTTAATCGTCATTAAAATCAGTGCTCCCGCCAAAACGGCAGTTTTTAAAACTTTTTTTTGCATTGACCCATGTCCCCTGGGGCAGGAGCCAGGTCCCCAAACCCTTTTTAGGACAGTATCTTGCATATTAGCAGTTAAAATTAGCACTTTTAATTTCGAACATTCGAGTCCCATAGACTTCAATGGGGTTCTAACGTTCATACGAATTTGGGGTCCATTCGAAATTTCTGGTGCTAACCGAACCGGGGGGTGCTCATCCCTAGTCGGAGGTTTGTGCAGTCCTGTTGGCTACGCTGGAACACGTTGCCACACGTTTCGACATCCCCTTGGCCCCTGAGAAGACGGAAGGGCCGACCACGGAGCTGAGTTTCTTGGGCATTATCTTGGACTCGGACGCCATGGAGTGCAGACTACCAGCAGATAAGCTGGTGGCGCTGCAGGCTCAATTTCGGGGGGTACTGGGATTATGCAAGGTGCAACTTTGGACTCTGCAGTCACTGTTGGGTAAGTTGAACTTTTTATGTCACATCCTCCCGATGGGGAGAGTATTTTGCAGACAGCTGTGGGCAAGTAAGGCGGGCATTACGTCCCCCACTCATTATGTGCGACTGAGATGAGAGCACAGGGAAGATTTAAGGATTTGGCACGTGTTTCTGGATGATTTTAACGGAAGGGCACTGTGGATGTCAGGGGCGGTTAGCAACTTTCACTCTCTTAATCCTTTTTCTTTATTACATTTTCAAACACCAGATTAACAGTAAAATTCACAATTCACAAAAGCCTTCATCTCGAGCATGGTTAAGACAATAGCAAAACTATACACAGCCTTCAAATTGTTACAAACTTGCCTTATAATTATTCCCCAACCTCCCACCTAAGCCCAACCCCTGATTTGAATACACACTGTTAGCTCCAGCCACCCCAACATCAATTATGGTTGGCTGATTGGGAGATAGTAGACACCGTCGGCAACAAGGGAGGGAGGGAGGGGGGGCAAGAAAGCTCCCCCCCACCCATCCCCGGGGCACCACAGCTGGAGGACGGGCCAATAGCGGGAGGCGAGAAAACCCCCAGCCCCCCCCCCCCACCGATCATAAGCAAGCCAGGTGGGTACTAGACCCGCCCCTCCGCGACACCGTCCAGGGGGTAACCCATCCCACCCAGCCAGGGGTTCCATAGCCCCCCCGAATTTCTTTAAGTTGTTTTGCTTTATAAACATCACTCTTTCACACCAGATTGTGGAGTTAATGGCATTGACCCATGATTCAAATGCTGGGGGGTTCCTGGCTTGCCAGTTTATTGCTATCAGCCGCCTAGCCTGATAGAAGCACCTTAATACTGACGTCTTTGTTGAGGGGGGAATTCTGCCTTCCTCTAGAATCCCCAGGAGGCAGGTCTTGGCTTCTGGTTTCAAAGTGGTCTTAAAGGTCCTGTTTATTCTATGTACAATTTCTATCCAGTACCTGTACAGTTTTGGGCATTTCCACACCATATGGAGAAGGTCCCCCGACGCCCCACATCTAGGGCAATCATCTCTAGGTTTCCTACCCATTTTCCAAATTTTTTGGGGGGTGTAATATGCTCTATACATATAGCAGGGCTCGACAAACCCCGGTCGCCAGGTCGCATTTGCGCCTAGATTTCGTGTCCTGGCGACTGGGGCAACGCTGCTGGGGTATCCTGTCTCCATTTGGACCCCGAACTCCGCCGCGCAATTCCATCGGGCCGCGCCGGCCAGTAATTGAGGCCGCGGCTTTGCGGCCTTCTAAAATCTTTCGGTAGTCTGGGGCCATCTTGTGGTGGATGTAGAAATTACATCCTATTCCAATAATGCTAATTCCTAATGGAGTGAAGCTCCCCTGCCTGTTTTTCACTGCCCGCCCATTTCCTTCCCAAAGTGAAGAGAAGGAAGTGATTGCGGGCTTCATCTGGCGCCTTTTGCCCAACGGTGAGTGTGGTGGCTGGTAAATGGCTTCTCATTATATTATATATATATATTATTAAATTTATTAATTTATTTATTAATTTAAATATATATATATATATATATATATATATATATATATATATATATATATATATATATATATATATATATATATATATATATATATATTTATTTATTTATTTATTTATTTTTTTATTTTTTTTGTAAAAAGTAAAAAAAAAATTATTTTAATTAAGGAAAAAAAAAATATTATTTGTAATCCTCCCTGCTTGACCCCTTTCACAAGGGCTGTCTGATCAGGTTCACCTGTCAGTTTTTCAGGCGGACCTGATCGAACCCTTAGCAGGGAAATGGCAGTAAATGAGCGGGAATATGTCGGAAATAATAGTCACATTCTTTTGTTAACCACTTCGTGCCCGCGCTATAGACGAAAGATGTCTACAGCGTGGACACCAATTGCCGGGAGGGCGTCCCTAGACATCCTCCTGTTTACTTCCCCTCTGCACGCCGCCATGGGCGAGCATCGGGGAAGTTCTGTGTTGGCCGTGTCCCTTGGATACAGCCAATCACAGATCATGCTAAATGACCAATCACAGCGGCCATTTAGCACTCGAGCGGTGTGTCCAATGAGAGGTGATCTCATATGTGGGGGGCTGGGGGCTATCTTCCCCTCACTCGTCTCCATGTCAGGCCAGGGACAGGTCCAGATCGCCGTCACGGACCTGGCTCCTAACTTTTTTAGCTGGCTCCTAGATTCCAAGCAAATTTGTCAACCCCTGCATATAGTACAGGTGGGACACTCGTTGGGATGGGGATATAGATACCAGGCTCCCCTGCTCAAGGATCTCATCCCATTGCTCCTGAGTTATCAGCCCTATGTCCCTGACCCATCCCTTCCTACTCTTATCAGGTCCCTCTCCCTTCAAGGTTTTATCCCTAAGCTTAACATATAATTTAGAGATCAGGCCTTTCACTTGCGCTCGTTCAACTAGTCCCTGAAGGGGGTTTCGATCCTCTCGATGGTTAATGACCCAAACTGGGCTTGAATTCCATGCCTAAGCTATAAATATTTATAAAACGTCTTGTTGGAAATGCTAAATTCTTGCCTGAGATCTTCAAAGGGTTTTATAAAATTCCTGTTGTATAATTGCACTAGCCTGCTGATCCCCTGCCTTTCCCATTCCAAAGGTCTGTCTATACTGTTTAATTCAGCCAAATTTCCATTATGCCATAAAGGAGTGTAAGCAGTCACTCCCGTATATCCCATAAGTAGCTTTGTTGTCTGCCACACCTTCCTCATTAAAACGCTGGTAGGGCACTTATGGGCAAATGAATTAGCCTCCAGTACTTCGACCAGTGATTTATGGGGTGAATTCTCAATCATCATTTTATGATTTGGGCACTCTCCCCCTTTAGACTCGGCCCCCGCTAAATGTTGGAGTTGGGCTGACAGGAAATATAATCTCGGGTGTGGTGTCACCACCGCTCCCCTCCCGGCGGGAAGCTGCATTGTCTGTAGGCTAATCCGGGCTTGGCCCTTCTTCCAAATTAGATCTCGGAATAGCGATTTCAGTTTCTTGAACCATTTCTGGTTGATCCAAGTTGGAGAATTGCGTAAAATATATAATATTTGTGGCAGCCGAATCATTTTAATTAAATTGCAGCGTTCCACCACGGAGAGGGGGAGGCAGCACCAGGTGTTGGCTTTCTGTTTCAGTTTAATCAATAGTGGTACTAAATTCTCATTGACGTACTGATTTGCTTCTCCAGAGATCCAAACACCTAAATACTTCAACTTGGGCACCACCTCCAAACACGTAACTTTAGGTGGTAATAGATTCCCGGGTCCAATCAATGGTAGGAGAGCTGACTCACTCCAATTAATTGCTAGGCCCGATTGTTGCCCAAACTCCCCCATCATCTGTACCACCTTATCCAAGGTAGAATTCATGTCCCCAATAAAAAAAACAGGACATCGTCCGCAAATAAGGCAATTTTATCTTCCCCAGATCTGCGCCGGAATCCCTGGATGTCCGGGTGCGATCTCGTCAGGACAGCCAGGGGTTCCATGGCCAGAACAAACAGAAGGGGAGACAGAGGGCATCCCTGTCTTGTCCCTCTCTCCAGCTGAAACACTTCAGAGAACGCAGTGCCCATTTTAATTTTTGCCCTGGGCCTGTTATAAAGTAATTTTACCCATCGGATGAATAGGGGGCCAAAGCCGAAGCGCTCCAACACTCCCCATAAATAGTCCCATTCCAGACTGTGAAAGGCTTTAATGGCGTCTAGGGCTAATATAGCTCCAGGCCCATCATTGTCCTTAGGCATTTGAATGTTAAGAAAGACTCTTCTAATGTTATTACTGGTTGGCCTGCCTGGGATAAAACCAGACTGGTCTGGGTGTATTAATTTATGAATGTAGTTATTTAAGCGGGTCGCTAGGGCTTTGGCTAGTATTTTTACATTGGAGCATAGTAGGGAGATTGGACGATATGAGGAAACCTCCCGCTGATCCTTCCCCTCCTTAAGTATTAAAGTACTATTAACCTCCAGCATTGAAGCGGAAAGCTCGCCCACTTTCAATGCTTGGCTCAGTGTTTCCAGGAGTTTCGGCAACAACACTTCGCCATAGCGTTTATAGATTTCTAATGGCAGCCCATCTGGGCCTGGAGATTTATAATTGGACATTTCAGCCACTGTGTTTTTTAACTCTTCTAACGTGAGCGGTAGCTCAAGACTCATTTTGTCATGTTCTGATAGAGTTGGAATTGACGTTTGATGTAAAAAATCAGTGGCTATACTACCACTGCCCCGTGTAGTTGATTTGTATAATGAATGAAATACTTATATAGCGCACAATGCGAACTGAATCGCCTCTAGGCGCTGTGGCGAGCTTTGATCATCTGCTAAAAGAGGAAGGTCTTGAGTTTTTTCCTAAAAGCCAGGTGATTTTCTTCCAGGCGGATGTTTATTGGTAGAGCATTCCATAGCCGAGGCCCTTGGACAGCGAATCTCCGATCCCCCTTGGATTTATACCGGGCTTTGGGCACGAGGAGGAGGTTTTTGTTGGCTGATTGAAGACTGCGGTTTGGTGTGTAATGATTTATTTTCTCCATTAGGTATTGCGGAGCTTCTCTATGCACGCATTTGTGGGTGAGGCAAAGGGTCTTGAACGTGATCCGATTTTTTACGGTTAGCCAATGTAAGCTCCTCAGTGAAGGAGAAATGGATTCCCAGGGTTTTTTTCCTGTTATCAGCCTTGCCGCCGTGTTTTGGATCAGTTGTAATCGCGCAAGTTGATATTGTGGTAATCCTATGTAAAGCGAGTTTGCGTAGTCCAGTCGTGAATTAATGATTGTTCCAACTACCACTGCTTTGTCATTCTTTGGGATAAAAGGGATGAGTCTGCGAAGCATGCGCAGCAGATGGTGAGATCGACTGACTACTGCTCCTATTTGCGCATCCATTGACATTTGTGCGTCTAAAATAACCCCGAGACTCTTGGCTTTGGTCTTTGGGGAGATAGTCTGCCCAAAGACGGTTGGTGGAGACCAGGAGGTTTTGGTTGCGGGCTTATGATTTGGGTGTAAGATAAGAAGCTCTGTCTTTGATTGGTTCAGCTGGAGGGAGTTGGTGGTCATCCAGTCCTCTATTGATTTGAGGCAGTTTTCAAGTTGTTGTTGGTGATCTTTTTTTCCATTGATCCGGAAATAAAGTTGCGTGTCGTCAGCGTAAGAGTGGAAGCAGAGATCTGAGCATCTGATGATTTGAAGGAGTGGGCGAATGTAAATGTTGAAGAGAACGGGTGACAACGGAGAGCCTTGAGGGACTCCGCAGGTGACTGCCCGAGTTTCGGAGAGGAATTTTCCTAGTTTCACTGTCTGTGACCGATTTCCTAGGAAGGACGCGAACCAATGGAGATCTATGTCTTGGACTCCGGCTACTTCTGTGAGGCGGACGAGTAGAGTATTGTGATCTACTGTATCAAACGCTGCACTTAGGTCTAGCAGTACGAGGAGACACGGCTCTCCGTCATCTGCCGCTTCGAGGGCGTCATCCCAAATCTTGAGGAGAGCTGTTTCTGTTCCATGACCCGGGCGGAAGCCTGATTGCAGCGGGTCCAGGAGTTTGTGAGTATCCAGGTGAAGTTGTAGCTGATGTACTACAGCTTTCTCCATGATCTTAGAAATGGTGTTGAGGCTTGTAATTGGCCTACGGTTGTTTGGATACTGAGGGTCCAGGTTTGGTTTCTTGAGTAGAGGTTTGACGATGCCTTGTTTGAGGATGCTGGGAACAATCCCTTCGTGGAATGATCAGTTTATGAGGTGGGTTATGGTTGGAGCCACGATGTCGGAGCATTCTTTCAGTAGTTTTGTGGGGATGATGTCAATAGGTGAGGTACTGTCACGCAGTTTATTAATGATGTTTTTTGCGGTGTCTACGGTATACGGTAATGTATAAATTTTTATAATAGTCCCCAAGTACCTTCATGATCTCTGGAGGGCTGGAGACAAGATCCCTGTGCGGCATTTTAATCACCTGTATCGTTGTAGGGGAATTGTTGGTTTGGATCAGAAGGGAGAGGGCGCGACCCACCCTCTCCCCTTCGCCAAAGTAGTGTTGGTGTGTTGAAATATTCGCATATTCTCCGCCCTCTTCAAGAGTGTCATTTTATATACTTGTTGACTATCTAGCCAATCCTTCTGCCTATCGGATGATGGATCTTCTATATACGCTCTCTCAGCTTGAATAGCATCATTTCTTATTTCCCTCTCCTGTTCCCGGGATTTCCTCTTGGTAGTTGCAATTTGCTGTATTAGTATACCTCTAAGGTAGGCTTTTAAGGAGTCCCAAACTATTCCAGGTGCAGCTGAGCCCCTATTAATTTGAAGAAATTCCCTAATCCCATCCAATGGGACACTTGAGCTACCAATCAGTTCCAACCAACCAGGATTTATCCTCCATTCCTCAGGGCCGATTCTATCCCCTACACTTACAGTAATAGTCAGAGGGGAGTGGTCTGAAATCCCTCTTACACCATATTCTATATCCTGTACTAGCCCTGATGCCTCCCCATTCCCAAGGGCCATGTCTATCCTTGACAGGGTATGGTGGGTGCTTGAGAAGCAGGAGTACTGCCTCTCCTGCGGATGTCACATTTGCCACAGATCACTTAACCCTATTTCCGATAGGAATCCCTGCAATCGACCTTCACTTGCGGCTCTAGTCCCATCGGGCTTAGGAAATCTACCCAAGTTTTTGTCCAGTGTTTCGTTGAAATCACCTAATATTATCAGCGGAACACCTGGTTTATCTAGGCTAAACGCAAACAATTTATACATAACCTCCAGCTTAAAAGGGGGGGGGGGGTATATAGATATTGGCTAAAATATAATATTGCCTGCCAATCAGGCAATACAGGAAGACAAACCTACCCTCCTCATCAATAGAGGACTCCCTGCATGAGAAATCCGTTCCCCTTCTTACTAGGACACTTACTCCCCTTGAATACGACGAATGGAAGGAATGGTAGTATGTCTGGAATTTCCGACTGTTTAGCTGTGAAGCTGTGCTAGGTGTTAAATGCGTCTCCTGTAAAAAAAAAGTAAGCCAGGTCCACTCCCCTCTGTTTCTAACATAACCATGGCTCTTTTTTTTGGATCCCCCAAACCCCTCACATTCCATGAGACGATGCTTACTTTATTCATTAGCCTCAACATTATCGGGGCATGAGATGGGGGGGGAGAGACAGCACCCCCCCTCAGCAGCGCCTCCCACCCCCCCCCCCCGCATCCACCATTCCCCCAGTATGCACAGTGTGTATTCACGGACCTGCCCATTTGTGCATACAATATTGATAATTAATGATTGATTACTTCTTCGTGCAAATCTCATTTTAACAACACAAAAAAAAGGGGAAAGGAGTTTTTCGTTCTTTAGACATAATAGTCCTGGACAGTACTAGAGATCTCCTTTATGTTCCTCCAGCCACCTTTCAACCTCATTTGGAGCACTGAAAAAAGGGGTTGAGCCCAGGGCAGTCATTCATAGTCGGACAGGGTATAGCAATGCATAGGCTATACTGTGTTTTTGGAGAATGCCCTTAATAGGGATAAATTCAGCCCTCTGCTTCTGCAAGTCTGGTGAAAAATCCGGGTAGAATGACACTCTAGTCCCCTTGTAGAAGATGTTCCTTATGCCACGTACACACGTAGCCGACTATCCGACGGACTTAGTCTGGCGGACTTCCCGCCAGACTGTCCGTCGGACTTTCCGAACGGGCTACTTGCCCACACACGGCACTTTTTCAGCGGACTAATACGGCGTACTAAGTCCGCTGTACTATCCGCCCTACTTTTGAAATTAACGGACTCGCCCACACACGTGGAGAAAAGTCCGCTCATTTCGATCGCGTCTCCAGGTAGGCGGGGCCCATGAAGGAGACGTCGTAGGCTCCGCCACTTGGTATGGACTTAAAGGGGAACCCCAACGCCGAAAAAAACGGCGTGGGGGTCCCCCCAGGTCCACATCAGACCCTTGTCCGAGCACGCTACACGACAGGCCAGAAAAGGGGGGGACGAAGTTCGCCCCCCCCTCCTGAGCCCTACCAGGCCGCGTGCCCTCAACATGGGGGGTGCCTTGGGGAAGGGGGGCGCGCGTCCCCCCCACCCCAAAGCACCTTGTCCCCATGTTGATGAGGACAAGGGCCTCTTCCCGACAACCCTGGCCGTTGGTTGTCGGGGTCTGCGGGCGAGGGGCTTATCGGAATCCGGGGCCCCCTTATTAAATATTAGATACCGGCCCCCCACCCTATGTGAATGAGTATGGGATACAATGTACCCCTACCCATTCACCTGTGAAAAAAAAGTACAAAAAAAACACAACACAGGGTAAAAATCGTTTATTGCACAGCTCCGGGGGTCTTCCGTCTTCGGGGGTCTTCTCGCCGGACTCCTCCGCTATCTTCTTCTAGCTCTTTTGCTAGCGGAGGAGCCCGGCTTTCTTCCTCGCCACCACCCTTCTTCTGACTTTGGGGGTCTTGTCCCCATCTTCGGTTCTTCTGCCGGTCTTCCGCCGCCGCCTTCTGTTCTTCTGTTCTTCTCTTCTTCTCTTCAGATCTTGACTCGTCGCTCCCTCCGCTCACAATGGCTCCGGCACAACGCGCGGCGACTTATATAGGGATGATGTCCCCGCCCATTATGGTGTCACAGTCCCAGAGGATGCTGGGACTGTGACATCGTAATAGGCGGGGACATCATCCGGCAATGTCCCTATATAAGTCGCCACGCGTCGCGCCGGAGCCATTGTGAGCGGAGGATCCGGCGAAGCAACATCTGAAGAGAAGAACAGAAGGCAGCGGCGAGGACTGCGGCGACAGAAGACCAGAAGAACCGAAGAGGGAGACAAGACCCCCGAAGTCGGAAGAAGGGCGGCGGCGAGGAAGAAAGCCGGGCTCCTCCGCTAGCAAAAGAGCTAGAAGAAGATAGCGGAGGAGTCCGGCCAGAAGACCCCCGAAGACGGAAGACCCCCGGAGCTGTGCAATAAAACTATTTTTACCCTGTGTTGTGGTTTTTTTTGTACTTTTTTTTCACAGGTGAATGGGTAGGGGTACATTGTACCCCATACTCATTCAAATAGGGTGGGCGGCCGGTATCCGGGGGCCCCCTTATTAAAGGGGGCTCCCGCATTCCGATAAGCCCCTCGCCCACAGACCCTGACAACCAACGGCCAGGGTTGTCGGGAAGAGGCCCTTGTCCTCATCAACATGGGGAAAAGGTGCTTTGGGGTGGGGGGACCGCGCGGCCCCCCCCTTCCCCAAGGCACCCCCCATGTTGAGGGCACGTGGCCTGGTACGGCTCAGGAGGGGGGGGCGCTCACTCGCCCCCCCTTTCCTGGCCGGCCGGGTAGCGTGCTCGGACAAGGGCCTAATGTGGACCTGGGGGGGACCCCCACGCCGATTTTTTTTTTCAGCGTTGGGGTTCCCCTTTAAGTCCATACCAGGTGGTGGGGCCAGCGATGTCTCCTTCGCGGACCCCGCCTACCTGGAGACCCGCTCGAAATGAGCGGACTTTTCTCCGGGCGGGAAAAGTCCGTTCATTTAAAAAATTACGACGGACTGGCACACACACGGCCGGATTGTCCGCCGAAATGCGAGTCCGGCGGGAAGATTTGAGTGCAAAACTACTTTCTAAGTCCGCCGTACTTTCGGGTCAAAAAAGTATGCCGGAGGCTAGACGCGGGGGGATTGTCCGGCAGACTTGAGTTTGCCGGACTTTTCCACCCGATTGTTTGATCGTGTGTACGCAGCATTAGTTCTTTAGCCCTTCGCATCAGGATAACTCGATCATTATAGTTCACAAATTTCAGTATCAGTGGCCTGGTGCGTCCCTCTGATCGCCTAGGTCTAGAGGGGACTCTATGGGCCCTTTCTATAGCAAAGAGTGATGTAAAAGAGGCATCCCCCAAAAGTTCTCTAAACCAGTTTTCCAGGAAGGCTATGGGGTTAGGGCCCTCGCTCCCCTCTGGCAAGCCAATCAGACGCACATTATTCCTGCGATTTCTATTCTCCATTTCGTCTAGTTTTGATGTCTGCATAGTAATTTGTTTCTGTAGCCCAGTAATTTTTTTGCTGCAATGGGAGGAGCTCGTCCTCGACCGTGCTTAATCTTCCCTCAAGTACAGTAGTTCTTTCCACGGTGTTGCTCAGCAATTGACCCATAGAATGTAATTCGTTTTTAATACTACTTAGCTGGTTGTCTAGGCCACGGATAGAATCTTTACATTCATTAACTGCTTGCAATATGTCTCGCAGCGTGGGTTCACCTTCCCTTATCACGGGGCATTCTGCTGGATTTGTTGTATTATATGTTACTGTATCCTCTACTAGTACCGGGTTGTTCACCTTACTTCCAATAGGTGAGGCAGCGGGGTTTGATGCTAATTGACTAGTACTTCTCCTATCCGAGGTCACCCCTTGTGGCCTTGTTTGCCCGACTATCTGATGGTGTCCTCTCCTAGTTGGTGAGGTTGCATGGGCAAAGCGTTCGAGTTTTGCGGCTGCTGCCGCAGAAGCCTGACTTGCTTTTTCTTTGCCTGCTCGGGTTTTTGGGTTCCCATCGCTGCGCAACATATCCTCTGTAGCCCTTTTACTAAGCATGGTCTTCTCCTAGGATTGATATAAGCTTAGCTGATAATATGACAGTAATGTAACGGTAGTGTAACAGTAGTATGGCAGAGCCCTCTTGGAGGGGGAGGGAATACACCCAATAGTGGAAGTGGGAGGCAAGCGTTCTGCCAGAGGGAAAGGGAGGGGGGAGCAGGCGGGGGGGTGCAGAAGCAACTCCGCTCCCTCTCAACCACTCAACTCCTCGCCTGACCCCTCCGCGGTCAGTGCAGCTTCAATACGATGCAGTGCAGCTAGTACAACATCCTCAGTCCAAGGGCCCAACAGTCCTCGCTTATCCTCACAAGGTCAATGTAATTATGATACAAAGCTGTACAGTTTATATTATACAGTGCATTTAGTCCAAGGTTCAGCAATCAAACCGTATAGAGAGAGTTCTACCAGTTCAGGGAGTGGGAGGGTGGGGGGAATATCAGCTGCGCTCAGGTCTGCTTGTTACTAGCAGTCGTGTTAGTGGGTCATATCACTCTCATTCCTTCCTCCTCTCTCCCCCCTCCTCTCCCCGTATTACCATTTAGCCTAGGCTGTTGCCATAGGCTACTAAGAAGCTCCACTACTCTCGCTGGTTCAACTTCCGAATCGAGCCGGGTAGGAGCCAAGTCCTCCGTTCTGTGTACAGCGTTCAAAAAGCCCTCCGCTGCACTATACCGCGTGGGAAGTCTCGCGATAGCCCGGACCAGCGGCGTAGCTTCCCTCGGCTTCCTTTGGGTACGTCGCTCGCTCTGCTTGCTCCGCGATAGTTCGACCGCCCGCGAGATCTCCCTCGGCTGCCTTCAGAGACACAGGCGCTACTCTTCCAGATCGCTTCCATGAGCTTAGCAAGAGAGGAGGTAGGGCGGTCACGGCATAGGTTGCATATTATTTAATTAAGTAATTGCTTCCTGGCTATTTTCCCCATCGGGGAACGAGGGGAGATAGAGACAGAGCGCCCAGCATTTCCACTCTCACTCTCTCATCCGGCCATACCCCCCCCCCCCCTGCGGTTAGCAACTTTGATCTGGAACTGTACACAGATGCAGCTGGATCGCGGGTTTTGGGGCCTTCTTTCAAGGTAAGTGGAGTGCGGGACCCCGTGCCGGATTCGTGGAAGGAGGCAGGTCTTTTGAGGAATATGTTGTTGATGGAACTGTTTCCAGTAGTTTTGGTGGTGAAGTTATGGGGGGAGTCCTTCAGGAACTTGAAAGTGCGCTTTCACAGGGATAACCTGGGGGAGGTGCAGGTCATCAACAAAGTATCAGCTGCGTCCCCACCGGTGATCCGGCTACTCAGACACCTAGTTTTGCGTTGTCTACAGCTGAATGTTTTTATTTATTCTGTCCACCTCCTGAGAGTGGAAAACGTCATTGCTGATGCTTTGTCTTGCTTTCAGTGGGAAAGTTGCGGGAGTTGGCACTGGAGGCGGAGCAACGCAGAGTTTCTTGTCCCGAATGGCTGTGGAGAGTTGCCTTGCAAGAGTATCCGGATGTATCAGACAGCCGGTGAGCGCAGTGACATGGGTGGCTTATACTAGGGTATGGCGCGAATGGTTGTCCCTGTTGCAGCAAGTCACAAGTGGTCAGGAAGGTCATGACTTGAGATTAATGGTGCTGTACTTTGTCTCGCATAATTTGAAAGCTGAGGTGTTGGAGAAGAAGTTGGCGGGGTTGGCTTTTTGGTTTAAATTTCACGGTTGCCCAGATTTCACAAAAGATTTTTGGGTAAGGCAGGCAATGAAGGGGTATTGGCGCTCTAAGCCAAGCAGAGACGCCAGGCCCCCCATTTCTTTTGAGTTATTGGGTAGGTTATTGGGGCACCTGGTTCATACTTGTTCTTCCCAATATGAGGTGGTGTTGTTCAAAGCAGCGTTCTCCCTGGCGTTTTATGGGGATTTTCAGATTACTGAGTTAGTTAGCCCTTCCAAGTTACAGGGGGGCTTAGGGGCGGCCGAGGTCATCTTTGGTGATGATCGGTTGTCCATATTGGTGTGCAGATCAAAAATGAATCAGCGGGGCAAGGGCAAAAAAGTGCAGGTATTTTCAATACCGGGTTCGCCCTTGTGCCCAGTGGGGTTGGTTAAGGGATTCCTCGTGGTACAACCAGTTATGGCAGCATCCTTCTTACTATACCGGGATTGCAACTCTTTGTCAAGATTTCAGTTCATTGCAGTTTTTCAAAAATGTTTGGCAGCCCTGGGGTTGGGGGATCAGAAATTTTCCTCTCATTCGTTCCACATTGTACCTGCTACGGAGGCGGTCAGATGGGGGTTGGACAAGGAAGCAGTAAAACGCATTGGGAGATGGGAGTTGCGACAAGTCAAATGTGAGACCCCACATGTTGATGGTTTAGCAGGGTAGGGGAGGGCATAGGATGTGTGGTCATTATATATACCTACTCTCAGGTGAGCAATTATTGCTATGGAGCAGGACTATTTCAGAATTGCACAGATTTGCACGTTTGGATAGGCCGCCTGACATTTTAGTGTTGCATGTGGGTGGCAATGACTTTGGGCTCAGGTCTATGTTGGATATTGTGCGAGATATCAAGTTTGATTTCTTCCAGCTCCGCATGGCCTTTCCAGAGATGCTAATAGTGTGGTTCGACATTGTGTTACATACAACTTGGCACTTAGCTAGGTCAGTGAAGCGGATTAATAAGGCCAGGAAGAAAATGAACAGGGAAGTCAGTAGATTTGTTGTTCAGAATGGGGGGTTGGCGATAAGACACTAGGAGCTGGAAGTTTTCAGATGGTGTGCTGTGGCGGGTTGTTTGTCTTTGCAGGTGAAGGAGGAAACCTTGGATACGGAAGAGTTCAGGACCCATCGGTGGTATGGGTCCCGTTGGTGGTATTCCATCTAACGGTGGTTTAGCTAGAATTTAGTTAATGGGTGCACTGCAGTCCGTGTTTGGTTGTCTCCGAGCTAGTATTTCAGCTGGAGGCCTATTTAAGTTAAAGGTACCGCAGTGCCTGATTGGATAATGTGGCAAGCTTGGGGTTTCCTGCAAAGATCAACGCGAGTATGTGACTGATGGGTGTTTTTTATCAAATTATGTAAATTTACTTGAGTTGTTAATAAAAATGGCTGCTACAGCCAATATTTACTCCAGCTTGGTGTGGTCTCCATTCATGGGTAAGGGTAAGGTAAAAGTAGAGATGGGTGTGGGTCTGGCAGATAAATGGTAATTATGTAGCATCTGTTATATAATGTCATGGTTATAACATCCATCATTGCTCAGCAGTTGCATAATCTTACTGCAGCTCAAAAAGTTGAAGCTGTTCACAGGCATGAAAATGAAAAGATGTTTGGATTTCAGTCATTTACATATCTTCATTATGGCCTTACCTGAGCTGTTGACATCTGTGTAATAATGAGGATAACATTTGAAGGTATTTGGGATCCAATATAAGGCTTCTGAAAGAAAGAGCCTGGAAACTTTCACAAGACTTCAAGCAATAGCACAACTGTTTAGAACAATCCTCTCCTGTCAAAAAAACTCCCCTACTTGCACCTATCAGTACTAAATGGGAATATTGTGAGAGGGTTCTCCTTATTGTTTCCTTGTTCTGTGTCTCGTACAGACATGAAATGGTGTCAATACAATGGATTGACCTGGTGTTTCTCATGTACAAGTTGTTTAACAGACATTTTCCCATAAGCCATTCTTCCATTGCTTGCCTGTCTGGGAGGGAAATGTTGATGCCTGTACTCTTAGAAAATGTTTTAACATCCTTTTCATTGAGCAGCCCGAACAAGAATCGCACAGATAATGCTAAATGTGGGTGTTCTTTACACATTGTTGAGAGTGAATCTCCTTTACAGATCTCGGGGATAGAAGTTCCCTCTCTCAATCCAGTGGTCCCTTCTTCATTTCCAGAACCATCATCCAGCACATAATAGAGAGCAGCAAGGAACTCCTGTACACTCAGATGGATGAAGCTGTAGCAGGTTTGGGTGTCGATGTCCAGGTGAAAGAGGTTTTCATTCAGAAATACAGACTCAACCTCAGACAGAGAAAGTCCATGTCTATCTAGATCTTCCATCTCAAATAAAATTTTCCGGTTCAAAATTCCCTCCTTAGCCAGAGCACACAGTTTCTTTAGGCAAGCGTTTGTTGGCTGCTCCCTACAATGGTGCTTTATTAGACCCTTCAGATACAGGAGATATACAGAGGTGGCTGTTTTAGACTGCAATAAATCCAAGTTCTGTTTTATTTGGGGTTTCAGTACAGTGCACACAATCCAACATACAATGGGGACAGCACACATGGTGTACAGAACGCCATTGTCTTTTATAATACTGAGAGCCTTGTCTGCATCATCTGCATTTTTAAAGAAGTTGTGGAAATATTTCCCACAATCTTCCTTTGTAAACCCCAGGACTTCAACATGACGTGATTTATCAACAAATGAGTAAAGTTTCTCCAGGGCCAGTGGCCTTGTGGTGATGATCAGAGAAGACCGTTTCAGAATTTGTTTCCTGAGCAATCTTTGGAGAAGTACGTCTTTATGGGTTTCTTCAAAAATATCATGACAAACCTCAGATTTTTTCTCCAATTGAGTCCATCTCAATTCATCAAAACCATCAACTATGAAGAGAAGTTTCCCTTGCTTGCCAGGATCCTTTAGAATAGACACCAGGTCATCTGAACACTGCAGTTTGCAGGTTCTGGATAAAAGTCTCACAAGGTTTATGGGTTCAGTGATGAGGTTGAGTTCTCTACAACTCAGATGAAACACAAACTCAAACTTGTCTTGGTAGAGTTTCCCAGAGGCCCAGTCCAGCATGATCTTCCTGGAGGTCATCGTTTTTCCAATCCCAGCAGGTCCTTGTAGCACCACAATCTTTGGAATCAAACCATTTTTTTCTGGATCAAACAGATTTGGAATTGTGGTAGGGAAATATTCACCTGATTTTTTCTTTAAGTTCTGTGGATGTACTTTGCCTGCATTTAAATGTTCATGCATATTTTCCTCCATAATCTGGGGTCCCTTTATTAGTTTTAAATTGGTATATTTCTCCTCTAAACTAACAGCCTCCCCTCTATGTGCGTTATATTCTTTAAACTGCTGGAAATCTTCCTTCACTGATTCCATGTATTCCTCTTTAAACTCTGCATGAAAGGAGGAAAAAACTTTTATCACTCAGATATACATGAAATTGCATTAAGAAACATAAAAAATTGGTTAAGCCAATTCAAGCATATTGATTGAAATATAAAAAAAAAAATGTAGTTTATCAAGAAAATACTGTTACATACAATAATAACAAAGACATATTGAATAAGAATTCAGTCTCCTAACTAAAATCAAACATGACAGGACCAAACATTTAAATTTGTATCACTTTATATTGTGCAGCACCCTCCTAGGTTGCTAGTGGTTAGACAAGTTTAGTTGGCTCCTCTGTAGCTATGGGAGCAGGGGTCATGTTGTTACTTCCCTCTGTCTTCTTGACTGTTCCAGAAAATAGTGGGAAGGAGAGCAGAGCTAGCAGCCTGAATATTTAGGGGACTTCCACCAATCTCTGGGGAGCTGGGCCCAGAAGGTGGGGAAGAAACCCATAAATACTCAGAAGCCTGTCAGCTCGGGGAGCTGAGTCCAGGGTCCAGACATCTGGGAGTGGCCTCAGTTCTGAGGGCACTGCCCCTGGGGCAGAAAGAAGAAAGAGGAGAAAGAGGGAGACCAGCCCAGCTTACAGGTCTCAGCTAGGCCTAGCTGATGACCCAACAGCCAAGCCAGATAGTCAGCCTGAGCCAGCAGTGGAGGAGACAGCAGGAGATCTGGAGGCAAGAAGCCTCAAATTGAGACTGCGTGAGTACTAAACCTGCCACCACTTAAAGGAGAAGAGGCAGTGAAGTGCAACACTTCACGAGTCAGGACCAGGTGCAGCCCAGTGCAGAGCAAGACAGCCAGGGGCACACCACTTGTTACTTATAGGACTAGAGCAGCCAGGTGCAGTGCAAGACAGCCAGACTCTGTGTCACTACCCTTTCCGCTTTGACTACTTCTTGTAATACCACTCCTACAGCTGTGCAATACAGCTTGCAGCCTATTACAGAGCACCCAGAAACTTAGTAGGTCTTCAGTTTTTCTTGTACATAGTTCTACAGTTTGGGGTATCTTACGCTCTCCTCCCCATCCAAGTTCATCATTCCCCAAAAAAACAAAACCCCCAGACTGTTTGACCCATTTGGAAGTGTGCAGAAAAGCTGTGTGCCTGAGTGTGGGTGCTGAAAGGGGGAAACAGGCGTCCCTCCAAAAAAAAAAAACAGATTAAAACTGAAATTTGACCCCGCTTAAAGAGGAGGGCCGGTTTAAAAAAAAAAAAAACATAAAAGTCAGCAGCTGCAAACACTGTAGCTGCTGACTTTTAATAAGCACACTTACCTGTCCCGGGGCGCCCGCGATGTCGGCTGCCCGAGGCTGACCCGTCCCTTGGTTCTCGGGTCCCGGTGCCACCATTTTGGCTAAGGGAAACAGGCAGTGGAGCCTTGCAGCTTCACTGCCCGTTTCCTACTGCGCATGCGTGAGTCACGCAGCGCTTTGTGAATGGGGCGCGCTGTTTTCTGGGACACACAGTTCCCAGAACACAGCGCGACCCATTACCCAGAAGACGCCGCACGGAGGAGAGAAGAAAGAACATCACCGCGGAGGAGGAAGAGGCAGATTAGGATGATGTGCCTAGCAACAGGCATTTCTGGTAAGTAAAAAAAAAAATGTTTTAAGTGGACATTCTACCGACCTGTTGCTTTGTTGCTGGCCACGATTGTCTCCAATTTAGCTGAAAAAACAATTGTATAAGATAAATGTACAGACAAATGGCTGCATGTAGAAAAATGTATTTTATTTTCTTAGGATTAGATCTTAGTTCTGGTAAACTCTCAGAATGTTTATGTATCTCAGTTTGTTCTTCAGGTTAACCACTTTCAGACCGGACCATTTTGCTGGCTTAAGACCAGACCACTTTTTGCTATTCGGCACTGCGTCGCTTTAACTGACAATTGCGCGGTCTTGCGACGTGGCTCCCAAACTAAATTGACATCCTTTTTTTCCCACAAATAGAGCTTTCTTTTGGTGGCATTTGATCACCCCTGCGGTTTTTATTTTTTGCTCTATAAACAAAAATAGAGTGACAATTTTGAAAAAACGCATTATTTTTAACTTTTTGTTATAATAAAAATCCCCCAAAAATATATAAAAAAAAATTTTTTCCCTCAGTGTAGGCCGATACGTATTCTTCTACATATTTTTGGTAAAAAAAAATCGCAATTAGCGATTATTGATTGGTTTGTGCAAAAGTTATAGCGTTTACAAAATAGGGGATAGTTTTATGGCATTTTTATTAATCTTTTTTTTTTACTAGTAATGGCGGCGATCAGCGATTTTTATTGTGACTGCGACATTATGGCGGACACATCGGACACTTTTTTGGCACCATTGTCATTTATACAGCAATCAGTGCTATACAAATGCACTGATTCCTGTGTAAATGACACTGGCATTGAAGGGGTTAACCAGTGGTTGTCAGTGTAGGGGTTAAGTGTTCCTAGGGGCGTGTTACTAACTGTGGGGGGCTGGGCTTTGTTTTAGTGAACACTGATCTCTGCTCCAATCACATGGAGCAGAGATCAGCGTCACTTGTTGCTAGGCAGAACGGGGAGATGCTGTTTACAACGGCATCTCCTCGTTCAGCCGCCCCCTGAGACAATCGCGGGTATCCCTGTGGCGATCGAATCTGCGGGACCCGCGACCGGTCTCACGGGGTCCCGGCCGGCAGGGCGGCATTTAAAACTGGATGTACCTGTACGCCAATATGCCTGCCCGTGCCATTCTGCCGACGTACATCGGCGTGCGCCGGTCGGGAAGTGGTTAATGAACCCTTTAACCACTTGCTGACCAGCCGCCGTCATTATGCTGCGGCAGGTCGGCACGATCCCGCAAGCCATCGTAGCTGTATGTCGGCTCCTTTCAGCGGGATAGCATGAGCGCTGCACTGCGGGGGTGCCGATGCTCATGGCCGGCGGTCGCGATGACCGCCGGCCACGCGCGATTGCGGGCACGAGAGGCAGGACAAGGAGAGGTGAGGAGAGGCAGATCGTGAGTTCCAAATAGCTGCGAACCACGATCTGTCATCTCCTATAGTCAGTCCCCTCCCCCTACAGTTAGAGCATACACTAGGTAACACATTTAACCCCTTGATCGCCCCCCTAGTGTTAACCCCTTCCCTGCCAGTGACATTTATACAGTAATCAGTACATTTTTATAGCACTGATCGCTGTATAATTGTCACTCGTCCCAAAAAAAGTGTCAAAAGTGTCTGATGTGTCCGCCATAATGTCGCAGTCTCAATAAAATTCTCAGATCGCCGCCATTACTCGTAAAAAAAAATAATAATAAAAATGCCATACATCTATCCCCTATTTTGTAGACACTATAACGTTTGCGCAAACCAATTAATATATTCTTATTGTGATTTTTATTACCAAAACTAGGTAGAAGAATACCTATCGGCCTAAACTGAGAACAAAAAAAAGTTTTTTTTAATAAAAAATTTGGGGAGATTTATTAACCACTTGGGACCCGTGCTATAGCCGAATGACGGCTACAGCGCGGATCTCCTTTTCCGGGACTACGTCTATTGACGTAGTCCCATGTACGAGCGGCCTGCGCGCCCCCTGAGCGGCGTGCGCGGCGCTCTCTGTGATCGGCGAGTCTATGAGACTCGCCTGATCACCGATCAGAGCAAGGGGTCGATCCCGACCCCTTACCACGTGATCAGCTGTCAGCCAATGACAGCTGATCATGTGATATAATGGAGCCGGTAATCGGCTATTATTCCTCCTCGCGCTGACAGCGCGAGGAGAAACAAAAAAAGACGATCATCGGCGCCCGTGATCGGGACATCAGTCCCGATCACGGCCAGCCCTGCCAGTGCCCACCTGCCCCCTGCCAGTGCCCACCTGCCCCCTCATCAATAAAGATGATAAAAAATAAGTGCCCCCGTCAGTGCCACTCAGCAGTGCCCACAATGCCACCCAGCAGTGCCCACAGTGCCACCCAGCAGTGCCACCCAGCAGTGCCCACAGTGCCACCCAGCAGTGCCCACAGTCTGCCTCAACAAAGGTGCTGCACCCCAGTGCCACATATCCGTGCCCATCAGTGTCATCTACCAGTGCCCAGCAGTGCCGCCCATCAGTGCCCAGCAGTGCCACCTATCAGAGCCACCTATCAGTGCCCATCAGTCCCATCTATCAGTGGTACCTATCAGTGCCCCTTAGTGCCACCCATCCGTGCCACCCATCTGTGCCACCCATCCGTGCCATCTTATCTGTGCCCATCGGTGCCGCCTTATCTGTGCCCATCGGTGCCGCCTTATCTGTGCCTATTAGTGCCGCCTTAACTATGCCTATCAGTGCCCACCAGTGCAGCCTATCAGTGCCTACCAATGCAGCCTATCAGTGCCCACCAGTGCAGCCTATCAGTGCCGCCTCATCAGCGCACTTCAATGAAGGAGAAAAATGACCTGTTTGCAAAATTTTATAACAAACTATTAAACATGATTTTTTTTTTTTGCATCTTTTTTGTTTGTTTAGCAAAAAATAAACTCCCACCTGTAATTAAATACCACCAAAAGAAAGCTCTATTTGTGGGAAAAAATGATAAAAATTTCATTTGGGTACGGTGTTGTATGCCCGCGCAATTGTCATTCAAAGTGCATCAGCGCTGAAAGCTGAAAATTGGTCTGGGCAGGAGGGGGGTTTAAGTGCCCAGTAAGCAAGTGGTTAAGAAAAAAAGTACAAAATATTGTGGGTTTTTTTCAAAATTGTAATTTTTTTGTTTAGAACGCAAAAACTAAAAATCACAGAGATGATAAAATACCACCAAAAGAAAGCTCTATTTATGGGGGGGGGGGGGGAAGACACCAATTTTGTGTGGGTACAGTGTCACATGACCGCGCAATTGTCAGTTAAAGCGATGCCGTGCTGTATTGCAAAAAATGGCCCGGTCATTGAGCAGCCAAATCTTCCAGTGGTTAATTTACTTTCATACTGTACATCCCTCTCATACTAGTAATTATTAGTGAGCGTTAGAAAACAGTTTTCATTAAATGGTTATTACTGAAGGGAACTCACCAATTTCTGTCCTCTTTTTCCGGAGTTTATCTGCAGGTCCCTGTAGGTTGATCAGGGTGAAGACTGTAATTGTAACATCCAGAGCTCCCTCCTCTCCATATGTGTTTATCAGGTGGTCCTTTGTGGTGATAGAATCTACATTTTCCAGTTTTCCTTTGGGAATGGGACGTTTATCTCCATAAGAGAAATCAGACAATTTATTCTTAAATCTCTTGAAGTCCCTTTCTTGCAGGTCATCCAGAGAATATATGATGAGATCCTCTGGGGTTTGCCTACCCTTCTGTCCTGTAGAAACAAAACCCAACCACCAAAAAACATTCAGACCAATTTCAAGGAGTCAATAAATTCACTAGCATAGGCCTATACTGAAGCTAATCATTCAATATAGAACATATGAAAGGAGGAGCAAAACTAGGGTTTGTTAGATCCAAACAAATTAATACAAAGATATTAGAGAAAATGTGAATCCCTTAACTTGATACTAAAGTCTTTTTTGTTAATAAAAATAACAAACATGTTATACTTACCTGCTGTGTGAAGTTGTTTTGCACAGAGCAGCCCAGATCCTCCTCTTCTCAGGTCCCTCTTTGGAGCTCCTGGCCCCTCCCTGCTGCTGAGTGCCCCCGCCCCCCAGCAAGCAGCTTGCTATAGGGGCACCCGAGCTGAGCCACAGCTCTGTGTGTCCATTCAGACATGGAGCCGCAACTCTGCCCCACCCCCTCTCTCTCCTCATTTGCTCACTGACTTTGAGGGACATTGCCATTGGCCCCTGCTGCTTTGACTCAGCCCAGGAGGGAAAGTCTTGTACAGCTGAATCTCTTGTACAACATCGCTGGATCGAGATGGGCTCAGGTAAGTATTAGAGGGGGCTGCTGCACACAGAAGGTTTTTTTATTTTATTTTACTGCATAGAATGCACTAAGATAGAAAACCTTCTGCTTTTACAACCACTTTAACTACTTGCCGATCAGCTGCCGTCATTATACTGGGGCAGGTCATCTCGTTTCCAGCGTGCTGCACGGCGGGGGGGGACTGAGGCGCGTGACCGGTGGCCACGATGACCGCTGGCCACCCGCGATCGATCCACAGAGAGCCAGAACGAGGATCTGTCAATGTAAACAGACAGAACCCTGTTCTGACAGGGAAGTACAGAGTGATCGTCTGTTCCTAGTGATTAGGAACAGCAATCTCTCTGTACTTCCAGTTAGCCCCATCCGCCCACAGTTAGAAACACCCCCCAGGGAACACATTTAACCCCTTGATCACCACTAGTGTTAATCCCTTCCCTGCCAGGGACATTTATACAGTAATCAGTGCATTTTTATAGCAATGATTGCTGTATAATTGTCACTAGTCCTAAAAAGGTATCAAAAGTGTCAGATCTGTTCGCTGCAATGTCGCAGTCCCACTACTAAAAATAGCTGATCGCTGCTATTACTAGTAAAGAAAAAAGAAAAAAGTATAATAAAAATGCCATAAATCTATCCTCTATTTTGTAGACGTTTTCTTTTTTTACCAAAAATATGTAGAAGAATACATATCAGCCTAAACTGATGAGAATTTTTTTTTTGGTAGTGCCCTGGGGTTTAGTCAGGGAGCTCCTCAGCAAATTCCTTGTCAGGAGTAGCTACCATAGTTAAATTGTTAAGCCGCGTACACACGAGCGGACTTTTCAACGTCCAAAGTCCGACGGACTGAGTCCGTCAGACTATTCGATCGTGTGTGGGCTGCAACGGACTTTTGACTCGCCAAAGTCCGAAGGACTTTAGAATATGGAACATGCTTCAAATTTTCCCAACGGAACTCCGCCGGACCCGGGTCCCTTCGAAAACTCCGCTCGTGTGTGTGCTATTCCGACGGACTAAAACCGACGCTAGGGCAGCTATTGGCTACTGGCTATGAACTTCCGTATTCGAATCCAGTCGTACGTCATCACGTTCGAATCCGTCGGAGTTTAGTGTGATTGTGTGTGGCCAAGTCCGCTCCGCCGAAAAGTCCGTCAGAACTCCGTCGGAACTCCGGCAGAACTCCGACGGAACTCCTTCGGAAGTCTGTCGGACATAAGTCCTCTCGTGTGTACGGGGCTTTTTCGAGATCCATTGATTTCTCCCTAAGTTTGGCCTTGTTGTACTATTCTCTTCTACCACTAGGTGGCCAGGCACTTGGTGGTACTAGATATGAAAATGACAACTCAAGGTCAGGTTATGGGTATATGGGGTATCTCAGCCAATGGGCAGGGGGTTTCTTGAATCTCTTGGCCTGCTGGGAGAGCCTATATATTTGGATGAAGTTTGGTGATCAGTGTTCTGTGCCACCCAGACTGCCATCTGTGTGGACGTAGCCGGAGTTTGGGCCTATCCTGGGGGGCATTTGGCTGCCAGGCTTTGTGAGGGCCTATCCAGAAGAAAGAGGGCAGCGCCGGGTTGGTATTGCGGCTTGCAGTCCAACCAAAAGTGACGATTCTGCTGGCCGGAGAACCTGTCACGGTCGGAGGTAGAAGGGAAGCTGTCGCCACTAAGGGACCAACCACCTTATCCAGGGACCAAAGTGAGTAACTGAAGCAAGTACCGGAGCAATATTCTCATCGAACGGGCACGGTAGAGAATCTGGAAACTTCAGGCAGTGATCAAGTCAGGGACCCAACCAGCGGTGATGCCACTTGCAAAGCAGCCTTGTCAAGCTAGGGACCAAGCAGGAAAGCGTGGGTGATGCTTGAAGGTAGTGGCGGCCGGTGCTCAAAATATTTTGGAGGGGGCGCAAACAAACTAAAACAATTTTGAAAAAAAACATCAATTGCAGCCACTGTGCCCATCAAATGCAGCCACTGTGCCAAACGCTGCCACTGTGCCCATCAAACACTGCCACTGTGCCAGCAAACGCAGCTACTGTGCCCATCAAATGCAGCTACTGACCCATCAAACGCTGCCACTGTGCCCATCAAACACTGCCACTGTGCCCATCAAACGCTGCCACTGTGCCATCAAATGCAGCCACTGTGCCATCAGATGCAGCTACTGTGCCAAACACTGCCACTGCCATCAAACACTGCCACTGTGCCATCAAATGCCAGTGTGCCCAACATATGCTGCCAGTGTGCCAAACAAATGCTGCTAGTGTGCCCATCAGGGAAAACCAGAAGTGACGTCTTAACTTGGAGCACAGCACCTCCAAGTTAAGTGATACTACGCGTGGGCGCGGAAGTTGTCGATGGACTGCGCCATAAGCCAACTCAAAGGCCTGCAAATGAAGCGCCTCGTCTGCAATCACGTGATTGCATAAACGTGGTGCTTCACATAGTGCACTGTGTCCGGCGCCCAAACACAGTGCACTTAAAGGTCTTTTTTTTTATTTAAAGGGCCTTTTTTTTTAAATAATTTTTTATTCATCATGCGCCCCATATGGACAGGCCGCCACTGCTTGAGGAAGATACCACCACAAAAGCCTTGAGGAGCTTACGGGATTCAGAGTTAGCAAGGGGCTGAAGAACTACAAGAGCATTGTAGTGAAGTTGAGAGAATTGTTGAACTTTGTGTTAGGAACTGACAAGTACTGAAGTCTCGTACCCACTATGCCTCACAACCCACCACATTGAAGGATGTCAGCTATCTTTGGACTTGAAGGTTCTCATTAGCAGTGATGGACGAACTTCCGACGGGACATTTCGCGAACGCGGACCGGAGCGTTCGCGGCGGGCCCCATTGACTTCAATGGGAGGCGAACTTCGCAAACCTATAGGTCAAATTTGCAGCCACAAAATAATTATTAGCTGTGCAAACATAGTCCCACCACATGGCCAATGACATAACACATGTATGAGGTGAATCTGGGATCGACAACTACAAGCATTCTTTTTTTATATGGGAAATTGTTGTGACAATTCAGGACTGTGGAGCGCATGAAGGCAATGGAGGAGAGGGAAGGTCAGGGTAGGCAAAGAAGAGGGTGCAGGAGATGATCACCAGCAGCGTGACATACAGCAATGACACCTGCACCGTGATAGAGTCATCTGAGAGCAACACCGTGATACAGAGCACTGACATCAGCAGCGTGACATACAGCAATGACACCTGCACCGTGATAGAGTCATCTGACAACAGCACCGTGATAGAGAGCACTGACATCAGCAGCGTGACATAAAGCACTCACACCAGCACCGTGATATACAGCACTGACACCAGCATCGTGATAGAGAGCACTGACATCAGCACCGTGACATAAAGCACTCACACCAGCACCGTGATATACAGCACTGACAGCAGCACCGTGACAGAGAGCACTGACATCAGCACCGTGATATACAGCACTGACACCTGCACCGTAAGCAGCCCCAGGAGGAAGTCAGCATAGCACAGGGATGGTGGGAGCCCCTCATAATGAGCATAGCACAGGGATGGTGGGAGCCCCTCATAATATGCACAGCAGAGGTACAGCCCCAGGAGGAAGTCAGCACAGCACAGGGATGGTGGGAGCCCCTCATAATGAGCATAGCACAGGGATGGTGGGAGCACCTCAAAATATTCACAGCAGAGGTACAGCCCCAGGAGGAAGTCAGCACAGCACAGGGATGGTGGGAGCCCCTCATAATGAGCATAGCACAGGGATGGTGGGAGCACCTCAAAATATGCACAGCAGAGGTACAGCCCCAGGAGGAAGTCAGCACAGCACAGGGATGGTGGGAGCCCCTCATAATGAGCATAGCACAGGGATGGTGGGAGCACCTCAAAATATGCACAGCAGAGGTACAGCCCCAGGAGGAAGTCAGCACAGCACAGGGATGGTGGGAGCCCCTCATAATATGCACAGCAGAGGTACAGCCCCAGGAGGATGTCAGCACAGCACAGGGATGGTGGGAGCCCCTCATGATAAGCAGCCCCAGTAGAAATATTTTTAGAAATGTGAGGTAGTTAACACTGTTGTGAGCTAGGCGAGTACGCTTATCAGTCACGATCCCCCCTGCTGCGCTGAACGTCCTTTCGGACAGGACACTGGATGAGGGGCAAGCCAACAGTTCCATTGCAAATTGGGCAAGCTCTGGCCAGAGGTCAAGCCTGCCCACCCAGTAGTCCAGGGGTTCATCACTCCTCAGAGCGTCCACATCAGCCGTTAACCCGATGTAGTCAGACACCTGACGGTCTAGGCGTTCCCTGATGCTGGATCCGGATGACACCTGTCGATGGGTCGGCTGAAAGAATGACCTCATATCCGAAGTCACCAACACATCTTCAAACTGGCCTCTTCTTGCAGGCACTGTTGGATTGGTACCCGCAACTCCTTCTCTGGGAGTGGGAATTGCTCCTCTGCCAGCGCACGCAAAAGCAGAATGCAGCATTTCTCGAAGTAAGGCCTGCAAGTGCTGCATTCTGACAGCCCTCTGCAACGGCGGTAACATTTCCGCCATTTTGTGTTTGTACCGGGGGTCTAAGTACGTTGCCACCCAGTACTGGTCCTTGACCCTTATGCTTTTTATACGGGGGTCCCTATTAAAACACTGGAGCATGAAGGCCCCCATTTGCACTAAAGTGGAAGCGGTGTGGTGGCCTGGCTCCTGCTCATCATCAAGGATAATGTCGTCCTCTTCATTCTCCTCTCCCCATCCACGCACAACAGGGATCCCAGAAAGGTTTAAAGCATGCTCTTCTTGCTCCTCCTCATCTGCCCCGGCACCATCCTCCTCTGACTCCTCTTCAGACTCCTGTTGTTCACTTGTCTCAGATAGAGTAGCCCCCCCTGGGAATTCATCCAGCATTGCGACTTCCTCATCTTCCCGCTCCTGCTCCTCCACAGCTTGATCAATGACACAACGCAATGCACACTCCATAAAGAAGGCATAAGGTACCATGTCACTGATGGCGCCATGGCTGCGACTGACCAGTTTGGTGATCTCCTCAAATGGCCGCAGAAGTCTGCATGCGTCGCGCATAAGCAGTCACTGGCGCGGTGAAAAAAAACCCAGCTCCCCAGAACCGGTGAGCCGCAGAGTTCATACAAGTAGACGTTAACTGCACGTTTCTGCTGGAGCAGCCTATCAAGCATATAGAAGGTTGAGTTCCATTGCATCGGGCAATCGCAAATAAGACGTCTGACTGGCAGATTGTGTCGCCGCTGAATGTCAGCAAGGCGAGCCATGGCCGTGTAAGATCTTCTGAAATGGGCCGAGATTTTCCTTGCCTGCCGCAAGATGTCCTGGACCCCAGGGTATTTGACAACGAATCGCTGCACGACCAAGTTTAAGACGTGTGCCATGCATGGCACGTGCGTGATTTTGCCCCGTTTCAATGCGCTAAGCAGATTGGCACCGTTGTCACACACCACTTTACCAACTGTCAAATTGAGCGGTGTTAGCCACTGATCTGCCTGTGAACGCAAAGCTGAAAGGAGTGTCGGGCCAGTGTGGCTCTTGGCTTCCAGGCACAACAGACGCAGCACGGCATGGCAACGTCTCACCTGGCATGTGGAATAGGTTCTGGTGAGCTTGGGTGGTGCAGCAGAAGAGACGCTAGCAGCGGTAAAGGAGGAGTCAGCTGAGGAAGAGAGGGAGGAGGATGGAGTAGGAGGAGGAGGAGAAGAAGAGTCAGGCCTGCATGCAATCCGTGGCGGTAAAACCAAATCTACACGGGTGCCACGGGTTACATGCTTGACGGCCATCAGAAGGTTCACCCAGTGGGCAGTAAAAGTGATATACCTTCCCTGCCCGTGTTTGCTAGACCACGTGTCTGTGGTCAGATGTATCTTGGCACCGACACTGTGTGCCAGAGATACATTCATTTGCCGCTGAACATGGCCATATAGCTCTGGGATGCCCTTCTATGAGAAATACTTCCTTCCTGGGACCTTCCATTGTGGTGTTCCAATGGCCACAAATTTGCGAAAGGCCTCCGAGTCCACCAGTTTATATGGCAGTAGTTGGGGGGCTATGAGTTCTGACAAGCCAGCCGTCAACCGTTGGGCAAGAGGGTTATCCGGCGTCATCATTTTTTTACGCTCGAACATTAGGCCCACGGAAGCCTGCCTTTTTGCAGAAAAACGTGAGCTTGGCGTGATGGAAGGTGGAGTGGAGGACAATTGTGAGGAGAGAGGAGAAGGAGAAGTAGAAGACGAGGCTGGACGGTGAGAGCCTGCAGTGTGGCTTTGTGTGTTCCGTTGCTCCCACTCGGCTCGGTGATGGCTGACCATATGCCTTCTTAAGGAGGTCTTCTCTAGGTGAGTGTTGGGCTTACCGCGACTAATGCGTTGACTGCAAAGATTGCAGATGGCAACGCTATTGTCAGCAGCGGACACGTTAAAAAAAGCCCACACTGTGGAGTCATGTGCCGGTGTCCTGGGAGCGCGAGATGTGACCGTACATGGTCGATGACTCGCTCCTGATACATTTGCAGTCTGCTTTGTCCCTCCTGTGCAATGTAAGTTATTCCTGCTTCTCCTCCCTATCTGCTGGTCCATATCTCCCTCTGAACTCCCCTCCTCTTCCTCTCTTGTGGGCACCCACGTGACATCACTAGACACGTCATCATCAACGTCACCTTCCCCACCGCTATAAGTAGAGATATCGGAGTAGGCAGCAACACCGGGGACCAACCTCCTCCTTGGGCTGATCTGGGTACTGTCGTCAGACTGCTGAGTAGTGGTTGTTGCTACCTCCTCTTCCTGATCCAATACCAAGAGTGGCTGCGCATCAGAAATGTCCTCTTGATATGGATCGGAAAATAATTCCTGTGACTCAAGCGGAAGGTATGTGGTGGTGGTGGTGGTGGTGGTGGTGTTGGTGGTAGTGTCTTTGGTGGTGCACATAGCAGAGAGTGAAGAAGAGGGTGCAGATCGAGAGGATGAGGAGGGTGCAGAAGAGTAAGGCTGAGTGAGCCATTCAACCAAGTCTGGTGCTTCCTTTAAAGTAATTGAACGCACCTTCTGCAACTTCCCACTTTGGCTCAAGCCTGTTGCTCCTGCCCTACCCCTACCACCCCTGCGGAAGGGCCTGCCTCTTCCTCTGCCTGTCATTTTTTAAATGACCCTGTGACAAAGCTCTCAGTCCCTATACCAATGAAGGACTGCGGCAGTATAGGGCAGCGGTCAGCAGTAGTGCACCTCAACCCTATGTATTGTGGACTGATACCAGTCCTTATAGAATAGCAGACTGTACCTCACTCAACCCTATGTACTGTAGCACCCTAGACAGACCACGTTACCAGTCCTTATAAGGACTTTTGTGGACCAAGTAGGTTGTGTGTGAGTGATTAGCAGACTGTACGTCAGTCCCTATACCGATGAAGGACTGCTGCAGTATAGGGCAGCGGTCAGCAGTAGTGCACCTCAACCCTATGTATTGTGGACCAATACCAGTCCTTATAGAGTAGCAGACTGTACCTCACTCAACCCTTTGTACTGTAGCACCCTAGACAGACCAAGTTACCAGTCCTGATAAAGAGCTTCGTGGAACAAGTGAGTTGTGAATGATTAGCAGCTTGCAGCAGAAGGGCAGCAGTCAAGTATAATATTCTTTCTATATTTGGAAGAAAGAATATTATATGTGTACAAGCCTATTACCATACCACTGATACCATTCCTGAAAAGAACCTTTGTGGAACTAATAGTAACAGCTACTGTTTAAACTGACCCTCACTGCCTGACACACTGCTTCCTGCCTGTCCCTATATAAACTGGCAAAACAGAGGCTGCTGGAACAATAACTGGTTACTGGAATAGCACTTTTGTGGACCTGATAGTAACAGCTAATGATGATGACTAATCTGGCTGTCCCTACAGCAGCACACACCGTCCTGTCCCTTTCTCTAAACTGACAAAAGACACTCAGGCTGCTGCAACAATCAGTAGCACAGCAAACCTATATACACCTAACACCTATACCAGTCCTGAAAAGAACATTTGTGTACCAAATAGCTAGCGATTTATCTCTCCCTGCTCCACACAGCAACCTCTCCCTATAGTGACAGAAGAAAGAATGTAAAATGGCCGCCGGATCGGGTGTATTTATAAGTTAGGGGGACTGTCCAAGTGTCCATGTGCTGTAATGTCTCAATTTGCTGTCCTGTACCCTATGATGGATGTGTCATCAGGTCAAAGTTCTTTTACACAGTAAAAACACGGAAGTCCGCAGGGCAAACGGCGCCAATAGTCCGCCGAACGGGCGGACCGCGAACAGCCGAAATTCGCTGCGAAACGACCGCCGGGCGAACTGTTCGGCCATCCCTACTCATTAGACTGAAAGAGGTAAGGCTCGGTTCACACAGGGGCGACACGACTTCAGGACGACTTTGTGAGGCAACTTGGAGACGACTTGAACACGACTTTTAGACACGACCTGGGGCGACTTACAAGTCGCCCCAGGCCAGGCGACTTTTGCCGTGGCCAATCAGAGAATGAGCTCTGAAGGGGGAACTCCACGCCAAATTTCTGAAAAAAATTTGGCGTGGGTTCCCCCTCCGAGAGCATACCAGGCCCTTAGGTCTGGTATGGATTCCAAGGGGAACCCCCTACGCCGAAAAAACGGCGTGGGGTCCCCCCCAGACCCTTATCCGAGCACACTACCCGGCCGGCCAGGAAAGGGGGTGGGGACGAGCGGGCGGCCCCCCCTCCTGAGCCGTACCAGGCCGCATGCCCTCAACATGGGGGGTGCCTTGGGGGAGGGGGGGCGTGCGGCCCCCCCACCCCAAAGCACCTTGTCCCCATGTTGATGAGGACAAGGGCCTCTTCCCGACAACCCTGGCCGTTGGTTGTCGGGGTCTGCGGGCGGGGGGCTTATCGGAATCCGGGAGCCCCCTTTAATAAGGGGGCCCCCGGATACCGGCCCCCCACCCTATGTGAATGAGTATGGGGTACAATGTACCCTTACCTATTTACCTGTAAAATAAAAGTACAAAAAAAAAACACAACACACGAGATAAAAAACTTTATTGCACAGCTCCGGGGGTCTTCCGTCTTCGGGGGTCTTCTCGCCGGACTCCTCCACTATCTTCTTGTAGCTCTTTTGCTAGCGGAGGAGTCCGGCTTTCTTCCTCACCGCCGGCCTCTTCTCTCGACTTCGGGGGTCTTTTCCCCCTCTTCGGTTCTTCTGCCGGGCCACCGCGCCTTCTTATAGCTCTTTTACAGGCGGTGGCCCGGTCTTCTGTTGCCGCCGCCGCCTTCCGTTCTTCTTCTTCTCCTTCTTCTTCTCCTGGAGATGTTGACTCGACGTTCTCTCCGGCCGCAATGCCAGGGACGCGCTGCGCTGCGACTTATATAGGGACAAGGGGCGGTGTCACATGGGTTGATGTCACATGGGTTGGTGTCACGTGGTGACCCTGCCCCCTTGCGATGTCACTGTCCCGGAGGATGCTGGGACTGTCGCCATGTGACACCAACCCATGTGACACCAACCCATGTGACACCGCCCCTTGTCCCTATATAAGTCGCAGCGCAGCGCGTCCCTGGCATTGCGGCCGGAGAGAACGTCGAGTCAACATCTCCAGGAGAAGAAGAAGGAGAAGAAGAAGAAGAACGGAAGGCGGCGGCGGCGACAGAAGACCGGGCCACCGCCTGTAAAAGAGCTATAAGAAGGCGCGCTGGCCCGGCAGAAGAACCGAAGAGGGGGACAAGACCCCCGAAGTCGGAAGAAGAGGCCGGCGGCGAGGAAGAAAGCCGAGCTCCTCCGCTAGTAAAAGAGCTAGAAGAAGATAGCGGAGGAGTCCGGCGAGAAGACCCCCGAAGACGGAAGACCCCCGGAGCTGTGCAATAAACTATTTTATCTTGTGTGTTGTGTTTTTTTTTTGTACTTTATTTCACAGATGAATGGGTAGGGGTACATTGTACCCCATACTAATTCACATAGGGAGGGGGGCCGGGATCCGGGGGCCCCCTTATTAAAGGGGGCTCGCGGATTCCGATAAGCCCCCCGCCCGCAAACCCCGACAACCAACGGCCAGGGTTGTCGGGAAGAGGCCCTTGTCCTCATCAACATGGGGACAAGGTGCTTTGGGATGGGGAGGCCTCGGGGCCCCCCCTTCCCCAAGGCACCCCCCATGTTGAGGGCACGCGGCCTGGTACGGCTCAGGAGGGGGGGCGCACGCTCGTCCCCACCCCCTTTCCTGGCCGGCCGGGTAGCGTGCTCAGATAAGGGTCTGGTATGGATCTGGGGGGGACCCCCACGCCGTTTTTTTTCGGCTTCGGGGGGTTCCCCTTAATATTCATACCAGACCTAAGGGCCTGGTATGCTCTCGAAGGGGGAACCCACGGCAAATTTTTGTTCATAAATTTGGCGTGGAGTGCCCTCTTGAGAGCTGATATTTCTGACAGAGTACCTTCCGTATAGACGGAGATCCGACTTGAAATCAATGGGTACCAGTCGCCTATAAGTCGGATAGAAGCAGTACAGGAACCTTTTCTGTAGTCGGAGCGACTTCAGTAGTGTGCATTAAGACGGCTCTCATTCACTTACATTGTTTTTTAAATGTTGTCCGACCTGAGGCGACTAGGGGCGACCTGAAGTCGGATCGGAGTTGCCCCTGTGTGAACGGACCCTTAGGGCCGGTTCACACTGCGACGCGAGGCGAGGCGACACGGCTCGCCTCGCCTCGCTCCCGCAAGTCGCCCCCATACAGTGCTATGGAACCGTTCTGAGAGGAGCGACTCGAGTCGCTCCGACTCAGAAAAAAGGCTCCTGTACTACTTCGGGGCGACTTCGGGGGCGACTTGCATTGACTTCTATGCAGAAGTCCTCTGCAAGTCGCCGCTGACCCCCCCCTGCAAGTCGCGGCGAGGAAGTCGGAGACGCCTCGCCGCGGCTCGCAGTGTGAACCGGCCCTAAGAGATTCTGCTACATTTTGGATATTTATTATAGCAAAAAGTTAAAAATATTGTTTTTTTTTCCAAAATTGTCTGTCTTTTTTTGTTTATAGCACAAAACATAAAAACCACAGAGGTGATCAAATAGCACAAAAAAAAAAGCTATATTGGTGGGGAAAAAAAGGACGTCAATTTTTTTGTGAGCACAACGTCAGTTAAAGCGACACAGTGCCATATCGCAAAAAAATTGCCTGGTCACGGGGAAATGGCCTGGTCAGGGGGAAATCTTCCAGTCCTTAACTGGTTAACGTACCAGAACACGCAACCACTGCTCCTGTGACTACAAAAGGAGACAAAAACTAAATGTGCCTGGCATCCTACACTAGGAAGGTGCTACAATTTTATTATCTAATAATATATATATATATATATATATATATATACATATATATATATATAGCAGGTGTCAGACTTTCACTGACTTTGATAGGCTGCCAGCAGTGGGGCTGGACTCTGCAACTGTACCCTACGCTCGCATCTGAATGCCAAAGTCTCATGCACCGGGCTAAACGTCTAATGCGCATTAGACCTTACCCTCTGTCTGCACATGTGGCTAAAAATCCATCCTGTCGCAACTGTAACGCCCCGTACACAAGTTCGGCCTTTCCGACAATTTGGTTCGAAGGTTGTTGGCTCCAACTCGTCTTGCATACACACGGTCACACAAATGTTGCCCAAAAATTACGAACGTGGTGACGTACAAGACGTACGACGAGCCGAGAAAAAGGAAGTTTAATAGCCAGTGCGGCTCCTTCTGCTTGATTCCGAGCATGCGTGAACTTTTGTACGCCGGACTTGTGTACACACGATCGGAAATTCCGACAACAGAGTTTTGTTGAGGGAAGATTTGAGAACCTGCTAGCCAACATTTGTTGGTGGAAAGTCCGACAACAAATGTTCGATGGAGCGTACACACGGTCAGACTTTCCACCAACAAGCCCACATCCAACATTTGTTGTCAGAAAATCCGATCATGTGTACGGGGCATAAGACTTATCTTATTTTTGGAAATAAAGGATGGAGGAACACATTGGAGAAAATAGTAGCTATAAGCTGGCATACCTTGTGAGGAGGAGGCTGCCATGACACCAGGGCAGGAGATGATGGAAAATTAGGTCACCTAAAACAATAACAAATATCAATCAGTTTGGCAATAATGGCAACACTCTTACCTGCAATACAATCAATGGAATCTAGAAGGAAATTGGTATTTACCTAACATGCCCAATGTACGACTTCTTTTCAGGGGTTTGTGTTTCTTTGGGATCATATAAAAATCAGAGAGGTTGGAATCTGATGGAGACAACCCATAGCTATGGGTAAAGCACCTTCTTTCAAGCTTTTTTCAGATCACAGGTATAGAAATTAGGAACATGATCTATGAGGGTTTTGCTGTAACTAAGGTCTTTGAAGTTGTGAGCACCACTCAAAAGAAGTCTGATTAACAGGAAGTGACGTAGGAGTACGAGCTCGCGGCTCATGTATTACATGCCTTGTTTTACTGTTTGAAATGTGAGTACATATATGTTTTTCTAATAAAATACTATAAAAAAAACTATAATACACTATTGGAGCCCCTTTGCTTGCATATTACCTCACGGAGGAGGCCAGGTTTATATCCCAGAATTACACCTAAGGAAGCATTGCCACATATTCAGCCCCAAGGAGCGTTTTTATCTCCAAAGCTAGGAGGAGGCACAAGGATCCCCCGTGAAAGATATTTAACCAATGCTGAAACCTTACAGCAGTAAGGTAAGAGGCTTGTGAGCACAGAGGTGTCATATACACCATAAGAAGAGATACCACCAAGCTTCTAATTCACTCCCTGGTCATCTCTCGCCTCGACTACTGCAACTCCCTCCTCGTTGGATCACCTTTACATAGACCATCCCCCCTTCAGTCCATAATGAATGCCGCTGCCAGACTCATCCACCTTACCAGACATTCAGTGTCCTCCATCCCTCTCTGCCAATCCCTGCACTGGCTTCCACTCACCCAACGAATAAAATTCAAAGTACTAACAATAATTTACAAAGCCATCCATAACTCTGCCCCTAGTTACATCACTAACCTAGTCCCAAAATACCAACCAAGCCGCTCTCTTCAGTCCTCTCAAGACCTCCTGCTCTCTAGCTCCCTTGTCACCTCCTCCCATGCTCGCTTCCAGGATTTCTCCAGAGCTTCTCCCATCCTTTGGAACTCCCTACCCCAATCTGTCTGACAGTCCACAAATCTATCCATCTTTAGACGATCCCTGAAAACCCTTCTCTTTAAAGAAGCCTATCCTGCTTCTAACTAATACACTGTTTTACTTCCTCCATCAGCTCATCCCCCCACAGCTATTACCTTTTGTATCAATTGCCCCTTCCTTTTTAGATTGTAAGCTCTAACGAGCAGGGCCCTCTGATTCCTCTTGTTCCAAATTGTAATATAACTGTAATGTCTGCCCTCATGTTGTAAAGCAACTGTTGGCGCTATATAAAACCGGTATAATAATAATAATAATAATAATACCATTTACTTTACCGTTTGAATGTACAAGTAGAGCACTTTCACCTTCATTGTACTTTTTATGAAATCAGACTGTTTTCACTCGGTCTACTCATTTATCACTTTAATATTCACTGTAGAAGCCACTTTATTACCAATTGATATGGACATTTAGAAGTAATATATCATCTATTTATTTGTTTACGTTTGTACTTATTATGTTGATTATGATATTTATTGTTTAATTTTTTTTTACGTTATTGGGGACAGTGCAACATCATTCTTTATTCATACGCTTAGAGCCACGGATTTTGCTTTTCGGTGTTTGCGGCAGGCTTAATCACTTTCATTGTTGGTTTGATAGCGCAGGAGTATCATTTACATAAATAATTTCCCCCTGCCTCTGAAAGAAGCTTCTAGAGCTTAAAATAGCAGATGCAACCAGACTGAATATTTGTTGGGTTCTGGCCAATCCTTGGAGGGGAAGTGTCCAGAAGTGGGCAAATAGATAAATAGTTTGAAAATCTGAAAAGCAGGGTTCCTTCTCCCCAGGAGGGTTCTAGAGGTGCAGGGGCTTCTGCTTCAAAGCAGCCCATGGACTGAAGAGCTGCTCTAAGAGACCTCAGAGATGCCAGGACTAAGGACTTGAATGGACTTTGCTCAGAGCTGATTGCAGAACCAAGCAATATGGGGATCTGGTCCTGAGAGATGCTGGACCCTGTCTTGAGGAAGCTGGCGGAAGGAGGAAAGAGGCAGCTGTCCTGGAGACTTGTGAGTAGCGAGCTTGAACTGATCCATCCATCTGCGTGCTGGAAGTTGCACTGTGTACCAGCAATTGTGTGTTGACACGTGGTAACTAGATGCCCAAAGACTTGCCCCATGGTCTTCAGCTCTGGGGTCTTGCACTGTTCACCACTAGCCACCATTACTACTAGGTGAGACTAATTACTAAGTGTTTTTTGAAATTCCCCATGCCCAAGTTCCCTCTTCCCTGTTGAAGTCCTTCAAATAATAAAGCAAAAAAAGACATTCCCTAGACTGTTTATTGGAGTCGATGTGAATGGACTGATGCTTGTATTATTGGGAAACCTCTGTATTCTTTGGGATAACCCAGTATATATCAGTTGCCCCTTCAAGGGTAGCTCTACATATATATGTGATGTAGACTCATACAGACATGTACTTGCCATTGGGGCTACTGGGAGTTTCCCGGTGGGCCAATGGCTCAGTTGGCCGCTTTGAGTGACAGCCTGTCAAGTAATGTTCCCCCCCACGCTGTCCCCCTCTGTCCTCCACCCCCACGCTGTCCCCCTCTGTCCTCCACCCGTACTGTGTCCTCCACCCCCCACTGTGTCCTCCACCCCCCACTGTGTCCCCCTGTGTCCTCCACCCCCACTATGTCCTCCACCCACCACTGTGTCCCCCTGTGTCCTCCACCCCCCTGTGTCCTCCACCCCCCTGTGTCCTCCACCGCCACGGTGTCCCCCTGTGTCCTCCCCCCCACTCCCCAACGGTATATATATATACTGTTTTTGTGCGTGTTTGGGCGTGTTTGCAAAATTAAAGTGGCCTGGTCTGGATGAAATCCAGGGCCACATTTTTGTCCCAGTCCAGCCCTAGACTCATATAATCAAACACCTGCACTCCTAGTGCAGAAAAGTACATTCCACTTGGTTATTTATTTCCCAGCTTGTAGGTGGGACCTAGTGCGCATTCCCCACCGGGGAGAGAGTACACATGGAGACCAGGGTTTGCAGAGAGTTGTATTACCAAGGAAATTCCGAAGAGGGAGTACAAAGTCTGTTAAACACACCCAAGTTGCCGGGAAAGCACTTACAGAGAGCAATGCTGCTTTTATCACTTACTGCGACTGATGATGCCAACACCTGTCAGAGGAGGTGTCCAGAAGGCGGTCTTTCAACTAGGTACTTGTATGCAGAAAGACTCCGGCTATGACACCGTCTCTTCTCATCTGGAACCTCTTCTTGTGCTAGGCACTCTGTCCCTAACTAACAGGTTCCTGCCCCTGACCTAGCCACTATGCAGAATTTGCGCCAATTGAAGGAGTACATTGCTATTTATTAGCACTCCCCACACTAAAGATGTCTGCAGCGGCCATCCAGGACAGCAAGGTCCAATCGGACAGCTGCTCCCCTTATAACACCTATGGAGGCCTCAAAGGAACATGAGTTCTGCTCGTTCTCCTCTCTCTCTGCACTAGGGCTGCCGAACAGTGCCGACCAGTGCCACCTGTTCAGGGAGGGCAAACTATACCTGCCTACAAGCTGCTGGTTAATAATTTCCACACATTAATTACTTTTTATTAGTAAAAATCAGCGCTTTCTTTCCCCCATGTAACATTCAGTAAATATCTCTATGCATGTATATACATATAAGAGTGTAAACAAATTATTCAATATGTGATGAAACCATTATTACTTTATGCAAAAACTGAAAAATCAATAGTCTACTGATCCACACAGGTCATCTAGGCACAAAATATTATATCTCAGTTCTTCAATAAAGCCAATCTGTTCTTCCAGAACACCAAAAAGAGTCCACTGTAATGTACACTATATTATCAAAAGTATTGGGACGCCTGCCTTTACACACACATAAACTTTAATGGCATCCCAGTCTTAGTCCATAGGATTCAATCGAGTTGGGTCACCCTTTGTGGCTATTACAGCTTCACCTCTTCTGGGAAGACCGTCCACAAGGTTTAGGAGTGCGTCTATGGGAATGTTTGACCATTCTTCCAGAATCGCATTTGTGAGGTCAGGCGCTGATGATGGACGAGAAGGCCTGGCTCGCAGTCCCCGCTCCGCTCCCAAAGGTGTTCTATTGGGTTGAGGTCAGGACAGTCAAGTTCCTCCACCGCAAACTCACTCATTCGTGTCTTTATGGACCTTGCTTTGTGTACTGGTGCGCAGTCATGTTGGAACAGGAAGGGGCCATCTCCAAACTGTTCCCACAAAGTTGGGAGCATGAAATTGTCCAAAATATCTTAGTGTACGGACACCTTAAGAGTTCCCTTCACTGGAACTAAGGGGCCAAGCCCAACCCCTGAAAAACAACCCCCACACCATAATCCCCACTCCACCAAATGATTTGAACCAGTGCACAAAGCAAGGTCCATAAAGACATTAACCTGATAGAACCCGATAGAACACCTTTGGGGTGAATTAGAGCGAGGACTGAGAGCCAGGCCTTCTCGTCCAACATCAGTGTCTGACCTTGCGAATGCTCTTCTGCAAGAATGGTCAAACATTCCCATAGATACACTCCTAAATCATGTGGACGGCCTTCCCAGAAGAGTTGAAGCTGTTATAACTGCAAAGGGTGTTATGCAAGTGGAGTCTGCTGATAATTGGATTGCACATACACTATATTACCAAAAAGTATTGGGACGCCTGTCTTTACACGCACATGTAATGTTATCCCAGTCTTAGTCCGAAGGGTTCAATATTGAGTTGGCCCAATATTGAACCCTTCCGACTAAGACTGGGATAACATTACATGTGCGTGTAAAGACAGGCGTCCCAATACTTTTTGGTAATATAGTGTATGTGCAATCCAATTATCAGCAGACTCCACTTGCATACCACTTGTGTAACACAGCTCACTCACCAGAATTACTGTATATGACCCTTTATCTCTATAGAAGGTCATAAAAGGCTTGTTAAGCCACCCATCCCTGCTTCTATTCTTTCCTCCTCTATCCTTCAGCAAAGACTCTCATTCCACAATATAACAGCACACCTCACGTACCAAACAAAGAAAATCACCCTCATTGTGTAGTATGAATAAAGTGTTGGTTGTATTCATACTACATTATGAGGTTGATTATTTTTGTTTGTGATTTGGCATGTGCTATTATATCATTAAAACAGCTTATACATTGATCTTTTTTTTTTTTTGGTCAACAAGCAGGTTGAGCAATAGTCAATTGATTGACTTGTGCACAACCAGCCTGCCCATACATGGATTAAAATTAAGTAGGTTACTGCTGAACAGGCCAAATTTCGAACCATGTATGGCCGGCTTAACTTCGGGTGGCACACAAGTGGAATCTGCTAAAAAGGGGATTACATGTACACTGATCACCCATAACATTATAATTACCCACCATAACTTTCTGACTACTCATCTAATATTGAGTAGGTTCCCTTTTGCCTCCAAAATGTCCCTGATCAAGCCATTGACACCACTATACAAATGTAGTGCACACCATCTCTTTTTTTGATGCTTAGGTAGATTGCAATGAGCTATGAGATACTCCAGTAACAGTTCAGAAACAAGAGAACCTATTTCACTATTGTAGCACCCTAGTCCTAAACAGGGCTGCTAATAAATCTAGTTGTGCTAGGTGGTAACTAGCCTGGCTAATTGGTAGGTTGATCCACTGATTTATGTCCTAAGTGTGAGTTTGGGGTAGTCTCTCTCCTGTCAATAGGGGACACTATTGCTTTTGGCATTAGAATGATGGATTACCATAAATTCAGGTAATGGGTAACTAGGTTGTCTCAGCCAATCAGCAGGAGTTTCTTCGACCGCTGTGTATGCTGGGATAGGCTATTTATTTGGGAGGAGTCAGGTGATTGGGGTTACATAGTTACATAGTTAGTAAGGTTGAATAAAGATACCAGTTCAGCCTGAGTGTCTACAATTGTCCCTATCCCCATACATTGCACACTCACATCAGTCCCTACCCTCAAGGAGCCCACGAATCCAAGGTCCCCATTCATATACTAGGGTCAATTTTGGACAGAAGCCAATTAACCTACCTGCAGGTCTTTGGAGTGTGGGGGGAAACCGGGGTACCTGGAGGAAACCCAGACAGGCACAGGGAGAATGTGCAAACTCCAGGCAGGTAGTGTCGTGGTTGGGATTCGATCCAGCGACCCTTTTTACTGCTAGGTGAGAGTGCTAACCACTACACCACTGTAGGCTGCGGCCTGGGTGGGTGTGTGTTGAGAAGCTCCTGGTTGCTAGGCCTGAAGCCTGAGGCCTATCCAGGAGGCATGCTGGCTGCTAGGTCCACTTAAGGAATATCCAGCAGTTCAGGGTTCCTAAAAAGGAGGAGAAGCCAAGGTTAAGCCCCAAGCCTGGGGCAGAACCGCGTGTGTTATAGGCTCGGCCTGAGGGGAGGCTGATCATTGTCGGAGGTAAAGGAGAAACAGTTGCCACAAAGGGATGACCACTCCTGTTACCGGAGGAAAGTTTGGAAAGGAGTACCAGAGAAGACGCTTCATTAGCAGGGGGCGGAGTAGTGGGAAAGCCTCAGTGGAAACTCATCCAGGAAGGCAGTGGGTAGCTGTGAGTAAAGCTCTCAGGAGTACAGCAGGTAGCTGTAAGTAAAGCTTGAAGATAAAGTACAGCGGTTAGCTGTGGGTGAAACTCAGGAATCCAGCAGGTAGCTGAAAGTCCAAGCCGGAAGATCTACAGTAGAATATTGTGAGCGAAGTTGTTGCTATAGGAAACAGCAGTTGCTACAAGATACAGATTGCTGCATTCAGCTTAAAGGCCCTCATTATGTATTGCTGTCTGCCTAGTTATATTTCTGTCTGTGGAGTTTGCCTTAATTTCTATTGCATTTGCCTAAGGGTGTCCTGCACCCTAAAACCCTCTCTCCCCACCATTCCTGTTAAGAGAAATAAAACTCTCTTTGTTAAGTTTTACTAAAAGTGAATCTTGCCCAATCTTTACACCTTGCACTACTAAACCCACTATGCCTAGTAAACCGCACCCTTAGGAGGAATGTCAGTTCTCCCTGGCTCTGCGGGTCACCATCAGGCCCTTGGAAGTCAGGGAGACTGCTACACTTTGTCAAAGCTTTTTAGTACAGTCTCGGATCCAGGGCCGTCTTGAATACTGATTGGACCCTGGGAAAAAATTTTCTTGGCCCCCCCCCCATGCAGTTTTGCTCTCCACCTGCTCTGAGACATACAATAAATAGCAGCTAGACTTAAAATCAGTTTACTGTATCAGATCAGGCAGCAATTGCGATTGGTTACCAGCGGTTACAGCATATCATTACTGCTTAAAGAGGAAGTAAACTCTGATGAGTTTACTTCCTCTTTGATTCCCTGCAAAGGTAAAGCTTAATGGACTACTATGCATCGCATAGTAGTCCATTATGTGTCACTTACCTGACACAGTAGCCAGCGATGTCACCGCTGTCCCCTGTAGTCCGGAGCATCCATCTTCTCGGTGGGTCTCGCGGCTCCGCTGCTGTCATTTGGTGAAGCCGCGATGACGTCACTCCTGCGCATGCGCACTGGAGCCACCACATGCGGCATATTCGCTGTTGATGGCGGCACGCTCAGTGCGCCTGCGCGCCGCTGTCTACGGCGCATGCGCCGTAGACAGCTGTGCCTGTCTTTTGGCAAATATCTCCTAAACCGTGTGGGTTTAGGAGATATTTCTTGGATTAAGGCTTACCTGTAGGTCAAAGTGTGTTGTAAGGGTTTACAACCACTTTAATGACTGGTTGCTAGAGGTTACAGCACACATTACGGCTCACTGATTAGTTGCTTGAGGTTACAGCAAATGACTTCTGCTTGTTAATTGGTTACTAGAGATTACTGTAAATTAATACTGCTCACTGATTGGTTGCTGGAGGTTACAGCACATCATCTCCTCACTGCAGGGGAGCATGATACACATATGAATGCCGCCTTTATTTACATATCAATGTTGCCGGCCGCATCTATTTACTTAGTAATGCCGCCACTATTTACATATGAATGCCAGTTATTTACATGTAAACACAGGGTCTGCAGGTGAGTTATCTGTACACAACAATAGGGTAGAGCTGGGCAGCATTAGTACCATCACTTCACACTGAGATATTGGGACTAAAACTTAAAGGGACAAGGGAATTTACACTGGGATAGTTGGCAAGTATGAGGCAGCTGCTTGGGGCCCCACAACAATGACAGGGCCCAGGGCAGCTGCTCCTTTTGCCCTGCCTTAAAGACGGCCCTGCTCGGATCCTACACTCAGGTCTGTACTCACAATGTCCTTGGATACTTGGGTGCCTCCTTCCAGTATCAGTCAGACATTTTTCTCTCCAGATCTCTCCAGACCAGATCCTCAGTGAAATCCCTCGATCAGTTCCAGACCCCACCCTATTTTTGTACTCCCCAGCCACCTACTGGGCATCCTTCCCAAGGGATTGACTGGGACCGCATAAATATTCAGGCTGCCTCTTTTAGTCCACTACATTCTAGAATTCTCAAGAAGACAAGAGAAGCGGTCAAACCTGCAGCCAGTGAAGCCTAGAACAATCCAAAGCAATCACAAACTGCTCCACTGATTACAGGGGAGCCAGAAAGAACTACATTTATCTAACCAATCTAGCAGCCTATCCAGGAAGGTGCTACCCAAAGCATTACACTGCTTCCTCCGGATTGCCTTCTTCCCATACTACATCCTGGTGCCATCTCACGTGCTCAGCCATCTATATGACATTAAAGAAAATATGATTCATCAGACTAGGCCATCTGCTTCCATTGCTCCGTGGTCCAGTTCTGATGCACGTGTGGCTGTGGGCACTGCATGTGCACCTTGACTGGTCTGTGGCTACACAGCCCCATGCACAAAAAACTGTAACGCACTGTGTCTTCTGCATCTTTCTATCAGAACCTGTACTGTAGCTGATAACTACGGCTGAACTTCTTCCTTTGTTTCTACTGTATTATCCTTCTGCAGTGTGGACATGGTTAAACTAAATATTCATTAATGCAGAAGTGCAGCATCCATCTTTGAGGAGGCCACTTTGCCATGCTCATCTATGGAGTGTCTCCAGTGTAAGGGGCAGCCATTTTAGCTGTGTCTGGATGGGGTGTGCGGCTGACTTCTGAGAGAAAGAAATGCTGATTGCTGAACAGACAACTGCCATAGGTGACAACAATTGGGTGACCGCAGAGAAGTGAAGAGGCTACTTATCACACAGAACTTTGCTTCAGAGATTGGGTGTGTGGTGTAATTTGGATGCTTGGTGGGATCAGACTACTTTGCCGGGTAACGTTTTTTTCCATCAATCACTGACCGGTGGGATAAAATGGGGACTGTTATTGCAAATTAGGACTGTTGCAATTCAGTTCTGTTAAATGCTGTTAGGCTGGCCATACATAATAAGTTTGATGGAAATGAAAAAAAAAAGATCAACCTACAGAGAGATGGCTGAATTCAGAGACAACCCGAAAATCAAAGTGAAAAAATGATGCAGCAGGCTAGTCAATTTTGCTGAAATTTCATTGCAGCAACTCAAAATGTCACTCAGTAGTTTGTATGGCCCTTACATTCTTGTATGCATGCCTAACAACATCGGGGCATGCTCCTAATGAGGCGACAGATGGTGTCTGGGTGTATTTCCTCCCAGATCTGGACCAGGGCATCACTGAGCTTCTGAACAGAATGAGGTGCAACCTGGCGGCGTCGGATGGACAGAAACATAAATGTCCCAGAGGTGTTCTATTGGATTTAGGTCAGGTGAGCATGGAGGCCATTCAGAGGTATAAATTCCTTCATCCTCCAGCAACCTTTGTGCATACTCTCGCCATATGAGGCCGGCCATTGTTGTGCACCAGGAGGAACCCAGGACCCACTGCACCAGCGTAGGGTCTGACAATGGGCTCAAGGATTTCATCCAGATACCCAATGGCAGTCAGGATGCCATTGTATATCCCGTAGAGGTCTGTGCATCCCTCCATGGATATGCATCCCTAGACCATCATTGACCCACCACTAAACCAGTCATGCTGAACGATGTTACAGGCAGCATAAACGTTCTCCGCGGCTTCTCCAGAACCTTTCACGTCTGTCACATGTGCTCAGGGTGAACCTGAAAAGCACAGGGCGCCGCTGGCGGACCTGCTAATTCTGGAGTTCAATGGCAAATGCCAGTCAAGCTCCCCAGTGCCAGGCAGTGAGTACAGGGCCAACTAGAGGATGTTGGGCCCGCAGGCCACCCTCAGAAAAGTATGTTTCTGACAGATTGGTCAGAGAAATTAACACCAGTGGCCTGCTGCAGGTCATTTTGTAGAGCTCTGGCAGTGCTCATCCTGATCTAGGGCTGCAACTAACGATTATTTTCATAATCGATTAATCGGCCAATTATTTTTTCGATTAATCGATTAATCGGATAAAAAAAAAGGGGGGGGGAAATATATATGCACGCACGCACACACACACATGCACACACACACACACACACACACACACAAGGGGCGGTGTCACATGGCTTTATGTCACATGGGTTGGTCACAAGGGTTGATGTCACATGGGGACTATGACATCGTAAGGGGGCGGGGTCACCATGTGGCACCAAACCATGTGACATAAAGCCATATGACACCGCCCCTTGTCCCTATATAAGTGGCCGCACAGCGCGTCCCTGGCATTGTGGCCGGAGAGAGCGCCGAGTCAACATCTCCTGGAGAAGAAGGAGAAGAAGAAGAAGAACGGAAGGCGGCAGCGGCGACAGAAGACCGGTCCACTGCCTGTAAAAGAGCTATAAGAAGGCGCGGTGGCCCGGCAGAAGAATCGAAGAGGGGGACAAGACCCCCGAAGTCGGGAGAAGAGGCCGGCGGCGAGGAAGAAAGCCGGACTCCTCCGCTAGCAAAAGAGCTACAAGAAGATAGCGGAGGAGTCCGGTGAGAAGACCCCCGAAGACGGAAGACCCCCGGAGCTGTGCAATAAAGTATTTTATCTCGTGTGTTGTGTTTTTTTGTACTTTTATTTTACAGGTGAATGGGTAGGGGCCGTGCGGCCCCCCCTTCCCCAAGGCACCCCCCCATGTTGAGGGCACACAGCCTGGTACGGCTCAGGAGGGGGGGCGTGCTCGGACAAGGGTCTGCTGTGGACTTGGGGGGGACCCCCACGCCGTTTTTTTTCGGCGTTGGGGTTCCCCTTTAAGTCCATACCAGGCGGCGGGGCCAGCGACGTCTCCTTCGCGGGCCCCGCCTACCTGGAGACGCGCTCGAAATGAGCGGACTTTCCTCCGCGTGTGTGGGCGAGTCCGTTCATTTCAAAAGTAGGGCGGATAGTACGGCGGACTTAGTACGCCGTATTAGTCCGCTGAAAAAGTGGTGTGTGTGGGCAAGTACCCCGTTCGGAAAGTCCGACGGACAGTCTGGCGGAAAGTACGCCAGACTAAGTACGTCATACAGTTCGACCGTGTGTACACGGCATTAGAGTAATCCCCCTCCCCCCATACACAGACCCCAGCAATGTGAGGACTGAGGAACTCATCCTGCACCATACAATAACACTGACAGACAGCAGGGAGAACCGACCGGTAGTCCCGCCACGGGGGATGTGCGGGGACAGAAGAAGAGGACGGGGGATGTGCGGGGACAGAAGAAGAGGACGGGGGATGTGCGGGGACAGAAGAACTCCGTGACTCCTCCAGAATTCATTCACTTGGGCTGACACAGGTCGTGCTTGGGGTGACGTCAGCGCGCAGCTCGCCGCCGCCGGGTGTACCAAGATGGCCGCCAGCTCCGAAGCTAGGCCGAAGCCGTGGTCCTTCCTGAGGCCGCGGCCCGCTCATCACATGGTGCGGACCAACTAATCGATAATGAAAATCGTTGACAACGATTTTCATTATCGAATTATTATCGATAATATCGATTAATCGTTTCAGCCCTATCCTGATCCTCCTTGCACAAAGGAGCAGATACCAGTCCTGCTGATGGGTTAAGGGCCTTCTATGGCCCTGTCCAGCTCTCCTAGAGTAACTGCCTGTCTATTGAAATTTCCTTCATGTTCTTGAGATTGTGCTGGAAGACACAGCAATTCTTCTGGCAATGTCACGTATTAATGTGCCATCCTGGAGGAGTTGGACTGCCTGTGCAACCTCTATAGGGTCTAGGTATCGCCTCATGGTACCAGTAGTGACACTGACCCTAGCCACATGCAAAATTAGTGAAAAACAGGCAGAAAAGATGAGTAGGGGGAAAAAAATGTCAGTGACCTCCACTTTTAAAACCATTCCTGTTTTGGAGGTCGTCTCATTGTTGCTCATATAGTGCGCCTGTTGTTAATTTCATTAACACCAAAGCAGCTGAAACTGATTAGCAAACCCCTCTGCTACTTAACTGACCAGATCAATATCCCAGGATTGAATTGACTTGCTGCTATACTCTGATTAACAAGTTTTCTGTAAAATCTTTTAAGTAAACACTTTCAATGTGTATGCAATCAGGCAGGCCCTTGCACTACATAGTTGCATTTAAATCTAAAGGAAATTAAATAAGAAAATTGTAAAGTGTACAGCCAGCCTTAGCCCTTGTACACACGATCGGAGATTCCGACAACCAAATCCGTCGGATTTTGTCCGACCGATTTTGTTCGAAACTGTTGCATAAACACGGTCGGACGAAGTTGTCGGAAAATCCGATCGTTCAGAACGTGATGACGTTATTTCGTTACGACGGGACTATGTTCAGGCTAGTAGCCAATAGCTTTGATGTAGGAATTTGATCTGAGCATGCGTGGCACTTTGTCCGATCGGAATTCTCTACACATGATCGGAGTATGTCCGATTGGAGCATTTTGTCGGAAAATATTTCCGGCAAGTTGGAAAATTTGGTCCGACTGAAACAGTCCGATGCAGACCACACACAGTCGGAATATCCGACAAAACGCCCCGATCGGACACATTCCGTCGGAATCTCCGACCGTGTGTACAAGGGCTAAGTCAGAATACTGCAGGTGTTTAACCATATATCTCAGACAGGGACGTGCGGTGAGGTCAGTCGCTGGTGACGCACTGACTAGTATCAGAGCCAGATATGCACAGGTGCGCCGCGATCGTTAGAGCGAGAGCAATAGTTCTAGCATTGGACCTCTTCTGTAACTCAAAAAATATAATCTGTAAAAAAATGTAAAGCGACGCCTATGGAGATTTTTAAGTACTGAAGTTTGGTACCATTCCACGAGCGTGCGCAATTTTAAAGTGTGACATGTTAGGTATCTATTTACTTGGCTGAACATAATATTTCACATTGTACAAAAAAATAGGGTTATATTTAGTGTTTTTTTTATATTCATGAAACAGTTTTTTTTTTCTAAAAAAAACAAGTTTGAAAAATTGCTATGCAAATACTGTGTAATCCAAGTTGCAACAACCACCATTTTATTCCCTAGGGTGTCTGCTAAAACAATATATATAATGTTTGGGGGTTCTGAGTAATTTTCTAGAAAAAAATGATGATTATTACATGTAGGAGAGAAGTGTCAGAATTGGCCTGGGTGGCAAGGGGTTAATTACCATAAGTAAGTAATATACAAATAATTATTATATATTATTTTGAAGATAATTTACTATTTTTTCAAAAACTGTACTCAAGCAGGTGGCTTAACGGATAAATTAGTGAAATTTGAAGTTATAACTTCCAACCAGTAATTTCACAGTAAATAGATAATAAACACCTTATTATTTTTTTTCAAAGCCTATGGCGTGCAAAACACACCCAAAAACTTTCACCCGGTGCCAAAAAAAGTGCACACACATCAAGAGTGAAACACAAAAACGTGCCACGGGTGTCTGCTGTCTTCCACAAGGAAAGACCTTACCCTGATCCCCCGGGGCATTAGGCTATAGACGGGAACTGAGGTACCAAATACATGGCCCATCCAGCCAAAGCCCAGGTACTAGGGTAGGGGCTCCCCTGAAGGGAGACCCCCCAAAGAGGGGGCAAACCAAGCCAGAAGACCTATGTCCACCCTCCCACACAACTTTCAGGGTTGGCCCGAGGACCGACACCCTACTCGTCAAACGTGAAGTGACAAACATAAAACGTGACACACAACACACAAATAAAATAAATAAAGTGGGGAAGGGATAGTGAAGAGTGAGAGTGAAAAGGTGGCCATTGTGTAATACAATGACCAGGCCCTCCGGCCAGGAATCAAAAATTCCTCTGGTCCTAGCCAAAAGGCCCGGCCCTAGAGGCAGGTGTGAAAATGCATGTATACAGTGAGGTGGCCGTGGTGCCAAACATCAACGTGAATAAATCACAGTGAGAGTAAGGCACCCCTGAACTATCACTTCAGGGGCCCATCACCATAGGCTTTTCAACAAAAGCATCCCCGACCCAGACAACAGCAGCCCCCACCCCAGCCAGAAAGGCATGGAGATCCAGGAGCTTAGTGAGAGCCCTTTGCCATCACTCCTATCTAATTACATTCGGGGAAGTACAGGCCGTTCCCCCGGTGAGAGAAAGGGGAACCAATGTTCTCTCCCGAAAAACTGACCGGAGCTAAAGCTGCCCCAATCCAGGCCAGAAGGCCAGGGTCCCCTCCCCTGGCACCGACCAGTGGTTCTCCATCCTCATCAGAAGGCTTCCCTTTCGGCTACAAACCGCTCCGGGTTACCTTCACACCAGCAGGTTTTGCATAGCAACCGCCACCCCTGCTCCACCTCGCCGTAGAACAGGGACGGAAGCAAGCGCCACCTCCTGGTAACTGATAAGAACAGATACTACACTTGATCTTAGCCAAAGGGCCGAGAAGTCAAGCTATATGTAATATACTATAACTATATATAATATAAATATATATAGGCTATATTTATATGGACTGGTACGCACGCCTGGCCTGAGAAAATTCCAATACAATGTGCTGAATATGATCTCTTTTCTCTTATATAACACATATACAGTCAAGTCCATAAATATTGGGACATCTACACAATTCTAATCGTTTTGGCTCTATTCACCACCACAGTGGATTTGAAATGAAACAAACAAGATGTGCTTTAACTGCAGACTTTCAGCTTTAATTTGAGGGTATTTACATCCAAATCAGGTGAACTATGTAGGAATGACAACAGTTTGTATATGTGCCTCCCGCTTTTTAAGGGACCAGAAGTAATGGGACAGATTAACAATCATCCATCAAACTTTCACTTTTTAATACTTGGTTGCAAATCCTTTGCAGTCAATTACAGCCTGAAGTCTGAAATGCATAGACATCACCAGACGCTGGGTTTCATCCTTGGTGATGCTCTGCTGCAAATATCTTCAGTTTCTGCTTGTTCTTGGGGCATTTTCCCTTCGGTATTGTTTTCAGAAAGTGAAATGCATGCTCAATCGGATTCAGGTCAGGTGATTGACTTGGCCATTGCATAACATTCCACTTCTTTCCCTTAAAAAACTCTTTGGTTGCTTTCGCAGTATGCTTCGGGTCATTGTCCATCTGCACTATGAAGCGCCGTCCAATGAGTTCTGAAGCATTTTGCTGAATATGAGCAGATAATATTGCCCGGAACACATCAGAATTCATCCTGCTGCTTTTGTCAGTAGTTACATCATCAATAAATACAAGAGAACCAGTTCCATTGGCAGCCATACATGCCCACGCCATGACACTACCAGGGGAGGGCTGGCAGCCTTAGGCCTGGGGGGCAAGTCCAGTCAAGTGGCCCATTGAACCACTGAATCAGCTCACCACCCATCTACACCACATTCCCCATACAGAGAGAGAGGGAGACTGCTCCACATTGCCCCAAAGAGAGAGAGACTGCTTGACACTGCCTGCCCAGAGAGAGAGACTGCTTCACACTGCCTGCACAGAGAGAGACCCCACTTCACACTGCCTCCACAGAGAGAGACCGCTTCACACTGCCTGCACAGAGAGAGACCCCGCTTCACACTGCCTGCACAGACCCCGCTTCACACTGCCTGCACAGAGAGAGACCCCGCTTCACACTGCCTGCACAGAGAGAGCAGTCACTTTCTGTGCAGGCACTGTGAAGCAGTCAGTCTCTGTACAGGCAGTGTGAAGTGGAGCAGTCTCTCAGAGAATGGAGCAGTCTCTCAGAAAGAGACTTCATGATTGCCCCCAGAGAGACTGAGAAAAAGAGCTTGCCCCTTCACCACACCCAGTACACAGACCAATGAGACTGCCGGAAGAGGAAGATGAAGACTAAAGACTGTGCTGTCACTGCCACCACACTAAGCACTACCTGTGGAGTCCGGAGCTTCTCTGGTGAGTGAGCACCACACCACTAGGCAAGCCAAGCCAGCAGAGTAGCTGAGAGTCACAGTGAGCGCAGCAGGCTAAACATGCAAGTCCTGCTGTCTCCCCGGCATGAACACCAGATTCACCAGGGTGCAGGTTCCTCCTGTCTCAATTGCGGATAGTAAAAAATGCAGGCACATGCCGGAGCACCGGCCAGATTAAGGGCATTGTGGGCCTGGTGCTGCAGTGGAGCAGGTTTAGGAGTGGCAGGGATATGAGGTAAGTAATGTCATATCCCAGCTCTTGCCCAGACTTGGTCACAGCCCAAAAGGGCTGTAATGTTAGGGAAGCCCAGAACTTGAATTACCAAGCTTCCGTAAGAGCCGTGTGTCGGTGTGTGCTCTGAGGTGAAAGTTTCCAAGCCATCAGAATACAGTGATCACTGCTGGCAGCTATAGCAGCCAGCACTGATCGCTAAAAAACATAAAGACACGCTGGTTGTACTGTCAGTTGATGGAGTCAAATTCTGTACAACCAGTCTGCACAGAGATAGATTGAAATGTCTGCTGAACCGGCAGAATTTCAATCTGTCTATTGTGGCCTAAGTCCACCAGTCTCTGGGTTTAATAATATCCTCAAATCTTCTGAAAGGGGGGCTCCACTTAGGTGTAGAAATTCACTTTGAACTCCACCTTATTTCCAGAACTCTCTTTAGGGTCCTTTAACATTGAAGGCGATGTACAGGCGTTTTAGTGCTAAAAAATAGCACCTGTAAAGCACTTCTTATGCCACCCCAGGTTTTCCACTGGGGCAGTGCGCTTGAAGGACATTCTGAAAAGTCCAGCAAGCAGCATTATTGGGGTGATTTGAGAGAGGTGCCCAGCCCATTGAAATGAATTTAACACTTTCTTTGGCCACTAGTGGGGGTTAAAAGTGCCTCACTAGCGTCACGAAAACAATGGTAAAGCGCCACTAAAACGAGCAGCGCTGTACCACTACCACCCAAATCACCCCAGTGTGAAAGTACCCTTTGGTATTAGATGTGCAAACAAAAAGGTGAGACCACATCTAATACCTACAGAGAGTAATGAAAATAAGGTGGAGTTCAAAGTGAACTGTGTCATTACCTGCAGGGATTGGCATTTAGGGAGGTTAAAGCAGGCAGGGATGAAATGTGATATCAACTAGACTCAGCTCCTTGCACAGATGGAAAGGGCTGCAAGGGCTGGGACAGTGATAATAATGGGGGATTTTAACTACCCAGAAATTGACTGGAGTAATGGCACTGCTGGGACAGTTAAAGGGCAAAAAATGATAAACCTATTACAGGACAATTTAATGGTCCAGTTTATTGAGGCCCCAACTAGGAATGAAGCTCTGTTGGACCTGGTAATCTCAAACCATGCAGAGCTTATTACTAATGTCCAGATAAAGGAACACCTGGGTAGCAGTGATCATAACATGATTTCCTTTGATGTTAGCGCTAAACAAGAAATACATACGGGTAAGATAAAAACACTTAACTTCAAGAGAGCAAATTTCCAAGGATGAGGGCTACTCTCCAGGACTTAGACTGGGAGAGAATGTTTGCTTCAATGGGCACAGAACAGAAATGGGAATTCTTCAAAAAGACTGTTTGGGACCTCACTGCAAAGTATATTCCCATGGGCAATAAGTTTAAAAGGCTAAAAACAAAACCTATGTGGCTCACAGCCAAAGTTAAAAAAGCTATAAACTAGAAGAGAAGAGCTTTTAAAAAATATAAAAATGAAGGATCACTAGTGTCATTTAAATGTTACAAAGAATTTAACAGAATATGTAAAAAGGAAATCGAGGATGCAAAAATTCAAAACGAACGACAGATTGCAAAAGATAGTAGGACAAACCCCAAAAAATTCTTCAAATATATTAATAGTAAAAAGGTCAAGTCTGAGCATGTAGGCCCTTTACAAAATAATCTGGAGTGGGTGACTGGGGACAGAGAGAAGGCTAATTTATTAAATACTTTCTTCAGCTCTGTGTACACAAAAGAGCATGGGGGAGCGCATGTCCATAATGGGGGTGATAGTGACACAGCCCCAAATGATCCACAATGGCTCAAAAGTGATATGGTCCAGAAATATTTGGACAGAATAAAGGTGGATAAAGCACCTGGCCCTGATGGCATCCACCCACGGATCCTAAAAGAATTGAGCTCTGTAATTTCAGAGCCATTGTATCTAATTTTTAGGGACTCATTAATGACGGGAATAGTCCCACTGGATTGGCGCAGGGCGAACGTGGTGCCTATATTTAAAAAGGGATCAAAGTCTTTACCAAGTAACTATAGACCTGTTAGCTTAACTTCTATAGCTGGGAAGATACTGGAGCGTTTAATAAAAGACCACATCGACGAGTTCTTGCTGAACAAAAACACTTTAAGCAACAGACAACATGGATTCATGAAAGACAGAAGTTGTCAGACAAATCTGATTTCTTTTTATGAGGAGGTAAGTAAAACCTTGGACAGAGGGGTGGCGGTGGACGTGGTATACTTGGATTTTGCAAAAGCGTTCGATACAGTTCCGCACACACGGCTCATGTGTAAGGTAAAGTCTACAGGTTTGGAAATATCAGTTTGTAAATGGATAGAAAATTGGCTAAAAGTCAGACTTCAGAGAGTCGTGGTTAATGATTCTTACTCTGAATGGTCTAAGGTTATCAGTGGTGTACCCCAAGGTTCAGTGCTGGGACCCTTACTTTTTAACATCTTTATAAATGATATTGGGTCTAGGATCAAAAATAACATTTCCATCTTTGCAGATGACACCAAGCTATGCAGTGGAATAACGTCCTTACAGGATGTCTCCAATTTACAAGCCGACCTCAATACACTGTCTAATTGGGCGACTATGTGGCAGATGAGGTTTAATGTTGATAAATGTAAAGTTATGCACTTGGGGGCTAAGAATATGCATGCATCATACATGCTAGGGGGAGTACAACTGGGGGGGATCCATAGTGGAGAAGGATCTGGGGTTTTGGTAGATCATAAGCTCAATAATAGCATGCAATGCCAAGCTGCTGTTTCCAAAGCGAGCAAAGTCCTTTCTTGTATTAAGAGAGGTATGGACTCCAGAGAGAGAGATATCATTTTGCCCCTGTTCAAATCATTAGTAAGACCTCACCTGGAATATGCCATTCAGTTTTGGGCACCAGTTCTCAAAAAGGATATCGGGGAACTGGAGAAAGTGCAGAGAAGGGCAACCAAACTGATAAGAGGCATGAAGGAACTCAGCTATGAGGAAAGATTAGAGGAACTGAATGTATTCACTCTTGAGAAGAGTAGAATAAGGGGGGATATGATCAACATATATTAGGGGTCCATATAGTGAACTTGGTGTTGAGTTGTTCTCTGTACGGTCAATCCAGAGGACACGGGGGCACTCTTTACGTCTAGAGGAAAAGAGATTTTATCTTCAAGTACGGAAAGGTTTCTTCACAGTTAGAGCTGTGAAAATGTGAAATAGACTCCCGTCTGAGGTGGTTCTGGCCAGCTCAGTAGATTGCTTTAAGAAAGGCCTGGATACTTTCCTGAATGTACATAATATAACTGGGTACTAACATAGGTAAAGCTGATCCAGGGAAAATCCGATTGCCTCTTGGGGGATCAGGAAGGAATTTTTTTTCCCTGCTGTAGCAAATTGGAGCATGCTCTGCTGGGGTTTTTTTTCGCCTTCCTCTGGATCAATTGTGGGCATAAAATTGGGTATTTGGATTGTACGATTATTTTTTATTTTATTTATTTGTTTTTAAGGTTGAACTGGATGGACTTGTGTCTTTTTTCAACCTGACTAACTATGTAACTATGTAACTATTCACTGCCTGTCAAATGACCTGAGCAAGGATCACTTTTCAGAGGACTGGCAGTGGCTGCTGCAAGTGAATACAAGCATTTAGGCTCACACTGGTGTGCTGCAGTTTGGCTGCAGTGCGGGTGTACTGGCGGGTGTCACACCCCCTCAGACTTCTTTTAGGTTACTCATTGTTGCTGCATGTTCTGAAAGTGCACCAAACATGCAGCATGCAGGACGTTTTATGCACTTTCAGAACATGCATTAAAAATGTGCATCCTCTATGTCCCAGGGGCAACATGCAGGATGACTGCCAGTACACCAGCACTGCAGCCAAACTGCAGCATGTCAGTGAGAGCCCACATCATACCACCTAGCCCTAGGAGGGCAAGGTACTGGCACAGGCTGCTAGAAAAAAACTCTTTGGCTGCAGAGAGGAGGAGCTCACTTACTTGGATGGTCCCAGCCTCCCAGGAGCCTCACTGAATTCCAGCCAACTGCTCAAATTGAGCAGAGAGCAGGTCCAGCCTCTGCCAGCCAATGGTGTGGAGTAGGGAGGGGCTGGGTGGGGCTGTGCTGTGTAACACAGACTGTCAGCCCTGACATGAAGACATCGCTGGCTCACAGTACTGGACTTGGCCAGTTCAAGAACTGTGCATGTTGCAATTTTTAGCTGATGACACAGCAGCCTTTGCCACCGCATATCAGAGCAGCCCAGGGGGCAATTGCATCCCTACCCCCTGGCCCAGCCCTCCCCTGGACACTACCACCACCATGCTTCACTGATGAGGTGGTATGCTTTGGATCATGAGCAGTTACTTTCCTTCTCCATACTCTTCTCTTCCCATCACTCTGGTACAAGTTGATCTTGGTCTCATATGTCCATAGGATGTTGTTCCAGAACTGTGAACGCTTTTTTAGATGTTGTTTGGCAAAACTCTAATCTGGCCTTCCTGTTTTTGAGGCTCACCAATGGTTTACATCTTGTGGTGAACCCTCTGTATTCACTCTGGTGAAGTCTTCTATTGTTTGTTGACTTTGACTCACATACACCTACCTTCTGGAGAGTGTACTTGATCTGGCCAACTGTTGTGAAGGGAGTTTTCTTCACCAGGGAAAGAATACTTCGGTCATCCACCACAGTATTTTCCGTGGTCTTCCGGGTCTTTTGGTGTTTCTGAGCTCACCGGTGCGTTCTTTCTTTTTAAGGATGTTCCAAACAGTTGATTTGTGATTTGGCCACACCTAATGTTTTTGCTATCTCTCTGATGGATTTGTTTTGTTTTTTCAGCCTAATGATAGCTTGCTTCACTGATAGTGACAGCTCTTTGGATCTCATATTGAGAGTTGACAGCAACAGATTCCAAATGCAAATAGCACACTTGAAATGAGCTCTGGACCTTTTATCTGATCCTTGTAAATGGGATAATGAGGGAATAACACACACCTGGCCATGGAACAGCTGAGCAGCCAATTGTCCCATTACTTTTGGTCCCTTAAAAAGTGGGAGGCACATATACAAACTGTTGTAATTCCTACACATTTCACCTGATTTGTAAATACCCTCAAATTAAAACTGAAAGTCTGCAGTTAAAGCGCATCTTGTTTGTTTCCTTTCAAATCTATTGTGGTGGTGAATAGAGCCAAAAAGATTAGAATTGTGTTGATGTCCCAATATTTATGGACCTGACTGTACCTTTCAAGCATAGAGCATGTACATCTTTTTATATTGCAATACATCTTTTATGGCCATATTTTGACCTTGATGAAAACAGCTATAGGGTCTGTATAGCTGTTTTCATCAAAATATGGCCACAATGGATGTATTGCAATACAAAAGATGTACATTCCCTAGTTTATAAAAATGGTCCTAACTGGCTGCTGTTACCTGTGGTTCCTCAAGGTTCTTACGTTGCCTAGGCACTGGCACTGCAGCATATTACTGGGCAGCTTGGCCACTGACTGCACTTGAGTGGGCAGATCTTTACATACTACACACACAGGCAGGCGGCCAATCACTGAGGAGGAGCGTGGAACGGCCGAGCGGAGGACAGTGTCAGTGTCAGTAGTGGAGTAGTGTCCCAGAGGATGCTGGGACTGTGACATCATAATGGGCAGGGACATCATCCGGCGATGTCCCTATATAAGTCGCCGCGCGCCGCGTCCCTGCCATTGTGAGCGGAGGCAGCGACAAGGCAACATCTGAAGAGAAGAAGAGAAGATGGCGACAGCGGCGACAGCGGTGGCGACAGAAGACTGGGCCACCGCCTGTAAAAGAGCTAGAAGAAGGCGCGGTGGCCCGGCAAGAAGAACCGAAGAGGGGGACAAGACCCCCGAAGAGGGGGACAAGACCCCTGAAGTCGGAAGAAGAGGGCGGCGGTGATGAAGAAAACCGGGCTCCTCCGCTAGTAAAAGAGCTAGCAGAAGATAGCGGAGGAGTCCGGCGAGAAGACCCCCGAAGACGGACAGAAGACCCCCGGAGCTGTGCAATAAACTATTTTAACCCTCTGCTACCCCCACTGCTTCCCACCACTGCTCCCTCCTCTGCCTGCACTAAGACAAGGAACTGTGGCTGTCCAGGCTGTTGCACAATATGATTCTTCTCTCTCTTTGAAGCAATGTAAAGAAAAAAAGACTCACGTAGGAGTTTTAGAGCTGAGGGTTCATTTTGGTTTCTTCTTCCTCCAGTATTGAAATCAAAATAAGGCGGCAGAGGAAGGGGGAGGGGTTGCAGCATGGATGCAGCCTGATTGGATAAGGCTGAGAACCCTCCCTTTGCAGGTCAGGGCAGTATACGATATCTGACTTTCTCAGAGGCTCAGCCCTGGACAGATAAGAGATCTGTTTTGCACACATGGGGCGAGCCGGGGGGGGGGGGGGGTGGGGATGTGCCGGTTGGAGCAATGCTGGTATCAGGAGCCGGTGTCCTGTGAAAAGAGACAGCTCATCAAAATCTCCACTGACGACACTTCCTTTTTCTCTCCAGTAGGAGTAATTGCAGATTTCCACGACTTGGCTATTTTCACAGAACACCAGCAGTGTATACACTACTGTAGCAAGGTCCCTGGCCTCCTTTAGTCTAATGAGGACCTCCAGAGCCAAGAGCTGCTGACATCCTTCTATACAGAGTGGGTTGTAAGGCATAGTGGGTGTAATGTAAAATAGAGCCATAGGTGCCAGACACTTCTTGAATGCAAAGAGATTTTATTTCTCTTGAACAGAGAGCAGAGGAAGGAGTAGGGATGAGCTCAGGTGTGTTCGCATGGAACACGTGCAGAGCCCACCAGGAAGTCCGTGCAGCACTGCGCTAATCACAGGCAGTGAGACATTGCCCCGATGTGCGGCTGCAAAGATCGGGCAATGTCTCACTGCCTGTAATTAGCGCAGCGCTGAGCTGACTTCCTGGCGGGCTCTACACGTGTTCCATGCGAACACGCCTGAGCTCATCCCTACTCCTTCCTCTGCTCTCTCCATTGCTCCCTCCTCTGCTTCCTCCACTGTTCCCTCTACCGCTCCCTCCACCGATCCCTCCTCTGCTCCTTCCTCTGCTCTCTCCATTGCTACCTCCGCTGCTTCCCACCTCTGCTACCTCCGCTGCTTCCCACCTCTGCTACCTCCGCTGCTTCCCACCTCTGCTACCTCCGCTGCTTCCCACATCTTCTACCTCCGCTGCTTCCCACCTTTGCTACCTCCGCTGCTTCCCACCTGTGCTACCTCCACTGCTTCCCACCTGTGCTACCTCCGCTGCTTCCCACCTCTGCTACCTCCGCTGCTTCCCACCTCTGCTACCTCCGCTGCTTCCCACCTCTGCTACCTCCGCTGCATCCCACCTCTGCTACCTCCGCTGCATCCCACCTCTGCTACCTCCACTGCATCCCACCTCTGCTACCTCCACTGCTTCCCACCTCTGCTACCTCCGCTGCTTCCCACCTGTGCTACCTCCACTGCTTCCCACCTGTGCTGCCTCCGCTGCTTCCCACCTCTGCTACCTCCGCTGCTTCCCACCTCTGCTACCTCCGCTGCTTCCCACCTCTGCTACCTCCGCTGCTTCCCACCTCTGCTACCTCCACTTCTTCCCACCTCTGCTACCTCCACTGCTTCCCACCTGTGCTGCCTCCGCTGCTTCCCACCTCTGCTACCTCCGCTGCTTCCCACCTCTGCTACCTCCGCTGCTTCCCACCTCTGCTACCTCCACTTCTTCCCACCTCTGCTACCTCCGCTGCATCCCACCTCTGCTACCTCCGGGGGGGGGGTGGGGATGTGCCGGTTGGAGCAATGCTGGTATCAGGAGCCGGTGTCCTGTGAAAAGAGACAGCTCATCAAAATCTCCACTGACGACACTTCCTTTTTCTCTCCAGCAGGAGTAATTGCAGATTTCCAGGACTTGGCTATTTTCACAGAACACCGGCAGTGTATACACTACTGTAGCAAGGTCCCTGGCCTCCTTTAGTCTAATGAGGACCTCCAGAGAAAAGAGCTGCTGACATCCTTCTATACAGAGTGGGTTGTAAGGCATAGTGGGTGTAATGTAAAATAGAGCCATGGGCGCCAGACACTTCTTGAATGCAAAGAGATTTTATTTCTCTTGAACAGAACTGTGGGAGAAAGGGTTTAGGGCCAGGACACTCTTTAGTAGTTGCAATGTCAATTGGCAGACTCCAAGACTTCTACAGGTAGACAGCTGTGCAGGGAAAGGCACCCAGCAAGACACCACATCTGCATGTGTAGGAATGTCTTAGCACAGTTCCTAACACAAGTTGTGACTGTAGCAGAATCTCTGACCTCTTCCAGTCTAATAGGAACCTTCAAAGCCAAACATAGCTGGCATCCTTCAATATGTAGTGGGTTGTGAGGTATAATGGGTGTAACGGTGGTAAAAGTCATTGGGCGCCAGACACTTCTTGGATGTAAAAGAGGTTTTATTTCTTTGACAGTCCTTTTTATATTTTGCAAGGGAAAGGTTAGGGTCAGGGCACCCTTATGTAGTTGCAATTTCAAATGGCAGACTCCGACACTTCAACAGGAGGACAGCCGTACAGGGAAAGGTCCCAGCAAGACGCCACTTCTGCATGTGCAGGATTGCTGTCTCCTATGGCAACAGTGCTTAAACAGTTCCTAACTCAAAGTAACAGTTCTCTCAGCTGTACTACAACTTGTAGTTCTTCAGACCCTTGAGCTCCTGGTCTCTCACTGGACCCTCTGATTCACTAACTCTGAAACCCATCAGCTCCTCAAGGCTTTTGTGGTGGTATTTCCCTCAAGCGTCACACATACTTCCCTGCTGGGTCCCTAGCTTGGCACTTCGGATATCTTCAAGCTTCACCCTTGCTGACCGCTCGGTCCCTGGCTTGACACACAAGGCTGCTCAGCAAGCATCACCTCTGCTGCTTGGGTTCCTGACTTGATCACCACCTGAAGTTTCCCGAATTTCTCCACCGTGCCCGCTCGGCGAGAATACTGCTCCGGTACTTGCCTCAGTTACTCACTGTGGTCCCTGGTAAAGGCGATTGGTCCCTTAGAGGCAACAGCTTCCCTGCTACCTCTGACCACAACAGGTTCTCTGGCCAGCAGAACCGTCACTTTTGTTTGGACTGCAAGCCACAGTCCCAACCCTGCGCTGCCCTCATACTTCTGGATAGGCACTCACACAGCCTGGCACCCAGATGCCCCCGGGATAGGCCCAATCTCTGGCCTAGCAGCCGGGGGCGGATGACACAAGAACCTAGATCACCTGACCTCACCTGAATATATAGGCTCTCCCAGAAGGCCAATGGATTCAAGAAAACCCCTGCCCATTGCCTGAGATACCCCATATACCAATAACCTGACCTTAAGTTGTCCTTCTCAATCTAATGCCGTCAAGTGCCCAGCCACCTGGTGGCAGAAGAGAAAAGTACAACCAGGTCAAACTTCAGGAGAAGTCAATGGATACCTAGTAATTAACTACAGTAGCCAGTGGCGGAATTATAGCATAGTTGCCAACCAGAGGCGGCTCTAGGATTTGTGAGGCCTTAGGCGAAACTTAAACATGAGGCCCCAATCATGTCCATAATGGGAAAAAAATTCAAGCAATAAAAATGGCTACAAAAAGATGCACAGATCTAGCACACAGTTCATAGGCACCACTTCCAGGGCACCCTCCGCACCCATCAGACATATGCAGCCATTAAAATCTGGTGCCCAGCAAGATGGCAACCCCTCTAAGAATTTCCTGTGTCTTGGGAGAATGGGGAGGGGATGTCACTGAGTCATTCCACATCCACAGAGGAAGTAGAGTGGGGGATCCCAGCACAGCGCAGGGGGAGCAAGAGAGAGGAGGGGAGAGAGAGGGGAGGGGGAGCAAGAGATTGTTAGATATAGATGGAGAGAAAGAGGGGGAGGGGAGCAAGACATTGTGAGTGAGAGGGGAGGGAAAGTGGGTGACCGAGAGAGGGGGAGAGGGGGGTGAGAGAGGGGTAGAGAAAGGGTGCACAAAAAGGGGAGAGAGAGGTGGAGATAAGAGAGGAGGGGAGGGAGAGAGAGAGGGAGGAGAGGGAGAGGGGTAGAGAAAGGGTGTGCAAAAGGGGGAGAGAGAGGTGGAGAGAGAAGAGAAGAGGGGGGAGAGAGAGAGGGGGGGAAGGTAGAGAGAGAGGGAAGGTAGAGAGAGAGAGAGAGAGAGAAGGAAGGGAGGAAAGAGGGAGGGAAGGGAGGTAGGAGAGGAGAGGAGGGAAGGGAGGAGAGAAGGAGGGAAGGGAGGAGAGGGAAGGGCAGAGAGAGGGAAGGGCAGAGAGAGAGGGGGAAGGGAGAGAGAGAGGGAGGGAGGGAGAGAGAGAGGGAGGGGGGGAGAGAGGGAGGGGGGAGAGGGGGAGAGGGAGAGGGAAGGAAGGGAGAGAGGGAGGGGGGGAGAGAGGGGGAGGGAGAGAGAGGGAGAGGGGGAGGGAGAGAGAGGGAGAGGGGGAGGGAGAGAGAGGGGGAGAGAGAGAGGGAGGGAGAGAGGGAGGGAGAGAGGGAGGGAGGGAGAGAGGGAGGGAGAGAGGGAGGGAGAGAGGGAGGGAGAGAGAGAGGGAGAGAGGGAGGGAGAGAGGGAGGGAGAGAGGGAGAGAGGGAGGGAGAGAGAGAGGGAGGGAGGGAGGGAGGGAGGGAGGGAGGGAGAGAGGGAGAGAGAGAGGGGGGGGGGAGAGAGAGAGGGGGGAGGGGGAGAGAGAGAGGGGGGAGGGGGAGAGAGAGAGGGGGGAGGGGGAGAGAGCGGGAGGGAGAGAAAGAGGGGACAGAGAGAGAGAGGGAAGAGAGAGAGGGAGAGAGAGATGGAGGGAGGGAGAGAGAGGAAGGGAGAGAGAGGGAGAGGGGGAGGGAGAGAGAGAGAGGGAGGGGAGAGAGAGAGGGGGGAGGAGAGAGAGAGAGGGGGGAGGGGAGAGAGCGGGAGGGAGAGAAAGAGGGGACAGAGAGAGAGAGAGAGAGAGAGGAGAGGGAGAGAGAGAGAGATGGAGGAGGGAGAGAGAGGAAGGAGAGAGAGAGGAAGGGAGAGAGAGGGAGAGGGAGAGAGAGAGAGGGGGGAGGCGGGGAGGGGAGGAGAGAGAGAGAAGGGGGGAGAGAGAGGAGTGGGGGGAAGAGAGAGAGGGGGGGGAGAGAGAGAGGGGGGGAAAGAGAGAGAGGGGGAAAGAGAGAGAGGGGGGAAAGAGAGAGAGGGGGAAAGAGAGAGAGAGGGGAAAGAGAGAGAGGGAGAGAGAGAGAGAGAGAGGGGAAGGGAGAGAGAGAGAGAAGGGAAGGGAGAGAGAGAGAGGGGAAGGGAGAGAGAGAGAGAGAGGGGAAGGGAGAGAGAAGAGGGGGGAAGGGAGAGAGAGAGAGAGAGGGGGAAGGGAGAGAGAGAGGGGGAAGGGAGAGAGAGAGGGAAGGGAGAGAGAGAGGAGGGGAAGGGAGAGAGAGAGAGAGAGGGGAAGGGAGAGAGAGAGAGAGAGAGGGGGAAAGGGAGAGAGAGAGTTAGGGTGGGGAGGGGAGGGGATGGGAGGGAAGAGAAGGCAGGGGAGGGGGAGGGAAGGGAGAGAAGAGAGAGGAGAGAGGGGGAGAGGGGAGAGAGAGGGAGGAAGGGGAGGAAGGGGGAAGAGAGGAGAGAGAGAGGAGAGAGGGGGGGGAGAGAGAGGAGGGGGTAAGGAGAGAGGGGGAAGGGAGAGGGGGAGGGGGGGGAGAGAGGAGAGAGATGTCCCTGTTCGCAGCCTTGGGGGGCAAAGAGCAGGGAGGAGCTGGAGAGTGCTGAGGGCTGGAGAGTGCTGGGGGTGGAGGGTGGAAAGTGCTGGGGGCAAGAGAGAGCTAGAGGGCGTGGGGTGGAGAGTGCTGGGGGCAGAGAGCGATGGGGGTGGAGGGGCTGGGAGCCAGAGAGCGCCTGGGATGTAGGGTGGGAGAGTGCTGGGGGCCAGAGAGCGCTGGCGGGTAGGGTGGGGAGTGCTGGGGGCAGAGAGCGGAGGGATGGTAGGGTGGAGAGTGCTGGGGGCCAGAGAGCGCTGGCGTTGTAGGGTGGAGAGTGCTGGGGGGCCAGAGGAGCGCAGGGGATGTAGGGTGGAGAGTGCTGGGGGCCAGAGGAGCGCTGGCGTGTGGGTGGGAGTGCTGGGGGCCAGAGAGCGCAGGGATGTAGGGTGGAGAGTGCTGGGGGCCAGAGAGCGCTGGCGGTGTAGGGTGGAGAGTGCTGGGGGCCAGAGAGCGCAGGGGATGTAGGGTGGGAGAGTGCTGGGGGCCAGAGAGCGCAGGGATGTAGGGTGGGAGTGCTGGGGGCCAGAGAGCGGCAGGGGCTGTAGGGTGGAGAGTGCTGGGGGCCAGAGAGCGCTGGGGATGTAGGGTGGAGAGTGCTGGGGGCCAGAGCCGCGCAGGGGATGTAGGGTGGAGAGTGCTGGGGGCCAGAGAGCGCTGGGGATGTAGGGTGGAGAGTGCTGGGGGCCAGAGAGCGCAGGGGATGTAGGGTGGAGAGTGCTGGGGGCCAGAGAGCGCTGGGGATGTAGGTGGAGGAGTGCTGGGGGCCAGAGAGAGCGCCAGGGGATGTAGATGGAGAGTGCTGGGGGCCAGAGAGCGCTGGGATGTAGGGTGGAGAGTGCTGGGGGCCGAGAGCGCTGGGGATGTAGGGTGGAGAGTGCTGGGGCCAGAGAGCGCAGGGGATGTAGAGTGGAGAGTGCTGGGGGCCAGAGAGCGCTGGGGGTGTAGGGTGAAGAGTGCTGGGGGCCAGAGAGCGCTGGGGTGTAGGGTGAAGAGTTCTGGGGGCAGAGAGTGCAGGGGATGTAGGGTGGAGAGTGCTGGGGGCCAGAGAGCGCTGGGGATGTAGGGTGGAGAGTGCTGGGGGCCAGAGAGCGCTGGGGATGTAGGGTGGAGAGTGCTGGGGGCCAGAGAGCGCTGGGGATGTAGGGTGGGAGAGTGCTGGGGGCCAGAGAGTGCAGGGGATGTAGGGTGGAGATTGCTGGGGGCCAGAGAGCGCTGGGGATGTAGGGTGGAGAGTGCTGGGGGCCAGAGAGCGCTGGGAATGTAAGGTGGAGAGTGCTGGGGGCCAGAGAGCGCAGGGGATGTAGGGTGGAGAGTGGTGGGGGCCAGAGAGTGCAGGGAATGTAGGGTGGAGAGTGCTGGGGGCCAGAGAGCGCAGGGATGTAGGGTGGAGAGTGCTGGGGGCCAGAGAGCGCTGAGGATGTAGGGTGGAGAGTGCTGGGGGCCAGAGAGTGCTGGGGATGTAGGGTGGAGTGTGCTGGGGGCCAGAGAGCGCTGGGGGTGTAGGGTGAAGAGTTCTGGGGGCCAGAGAGCGCTGGGGGTGTAGGGTGAAGAGTTCTGGGGGCCAGAGAGCGCTGGGGGTGTAGGGTGAAGAGTGCTGGGGGCCAGAGAGCGGAGGGCATGTAGGGGTGGAGAGTGCTGGGGGCCAGAGAGCGCAGGGGATGTAGGGTGGAGAGTGCTGGGGGCCAGAGAGTGCAGGGGATGTAGGGTGGAAAGTGCTGGGGGCCAGAGAGCGCTGGGAATGTAGGGTGGAGATTGCTGGGGGCCAGAGAGCGCAGGGGATGTAGGGTGGAGAGTGCTGGGGGCCAGAGAGCGCAGGGGATGTAGGGTGGAGAGTGCTGGGGGCCAGAGAGCGCAGGGGATGTAGGGTGGAGAGTGCTGGGGGCCAGAGAGCGCTGAGGATGTAGGGTGGAGAGTGCTGGGGGCCAGAGAGCGCAGGGGATGTAGGGTGGAGAGTGCTGGGGGCCAGAGAGCGCAGGGGATGTAGGGTGGGAGAGTGCTGGGGGCCAGAGAGCGCAGGGGATGTAGGGTGGAGAGTGCTGGGGGCAGAGAGCGCTGAGGATGTAGGGTGGAGAGTGCTGGGGGCCAGAGAGCGCAGGGGATGTAGGGTGGGAGAGTGCTGGGGGCCAGAGAGCGCTGGGGGTGTAGGGTGGAGAGTGCTGGGGGCCAGACAGCGCTGGGGATGTAGGGTGGAGAGTGCTGGGGGCCAGACAGCGCTGGGGATGTAGGGTGGAGAGTGCTGGGGGTCAGAGAGCGCTGGGGATGTAGGGTGGAGAGTGCTGGGGGCCAGAGAGCGCTGGGGAAGTAGGGTGGAGAGTGCTGGGGGCCAGAGAGTGCAGGGATGTAGGGTGGAGAGTGCTGGGGGCCAGAGAGCGAAGGGGATGTAGGGTGGAGAGTGCTGGGGGCCAGAGAGCGCAGGGGATGTAGGGTGGAGAGTGCTGGGGGCCAGAGAGCGCAGGGGATGTAGGGTGGAGAGTGCTGGGGGCCAGAGAGCGCTGAGGATGTAGGGTGGAGAGTGCTGGGGGCCAGAGAGCGCAGGGGATGTAGGGTGGAGAGTGCTGGGGGCCAGAGAGCGCAGGGGATGTAGGGTGGAGAGTGCTGGGGGCCAGAGAGCGCAGGGGATGTAGGGTGGAGAGTGCTGGGGGCCAGAGAGCGCTGAGGATGTAGGGTGGAGAGTGCTGGGGGCCAGAGAGCGCAGGGGATGTAGGGTGGAGAGTGCTGGGGGCCAGAGAGCGCTGGGGATGTAGGGTGGAGAGTGCTGGGGGCCAGAGAGCGCTGGGGGTGTAGGGTGGAGAGTGCTGGGGGCCAGACAGCGCTGGGGATGTAGGGTGGAGAGTGCTGGGGGCCAGACAGCGCTGGGGATGTAGGGTGGAGAGTGCTGGGGGCCAGAGAGCGCTGGCGGTGTAGGGTGGAGAGTGCTGGGGGCCAGAGAGCGCTGGGGGTGTAGGGTGGAGAGTGCTGGGGGCCAGACAGCGCTGGGGATGTAGGGTGGAGAGTGCTGGGGGCCAGACAGCGCTGGGGATGTAGGGTGGAGAGTGCTGGGGGTCAGAGAGCGCTGGGGATGTAGGGTGGAGAGTGCTGGGGGCCAGAGAGCGCTGGGGATGTAGGGTGGAGAGTGCTGGGGGCCAGAGAGTGCAGGGGATGTAGGGTGGAGAGTGCTGGGGGCCAGAGAGCGCAGGGGATGTAGGGTGAAGAGTGCTGGGGGCCAGAGAGCGCTGAGGATGTAGGGTGGAGAGTGCTGGGGGCCAGAGAGCGCAGGGGATGTAGGGTGGAGAGTGCTGGGGGCCAGAGAGCGCTGGGGATGTAGGGTGGAGAGTGCTGGGGGCCAGAGAGCGCTGGGGGTGTAGGGTGGAGAGTGCTGGGGGCCAGACAGCGCTGGGGATGTAGGGTGGAGAGTGCTGGGGGCCAGACAGCGCTGGGGATGTAGGGTGGAGAGTGCTGGGGGTCAGAGAGCGCTGGGGATGTAGGGTGGAGAGTGCTGGGGGCCAGAGAGCGCTGGGGATGTAGGGTGGAGAGTGCTGGGGGCCAGAGAGTGCAGGGGATGTAGGGTGGAGAGTGCTGGGGGCCAGAGAGCGAAGGGGATGTAGGGTGGAGAGTGCTGGGGGCCAGAGAGCGCTGGGGATGTAGGGTGGAGAGTGCTGGGGGCCAGAGAGTGCAGGGGATGTAGGGTGGAGAGTGCTGGGGGCCAGAGAGCGAAGGGGATGTAGGGTGGAGAGTGCTGGGGGCCAGAGAGCGCAGAAAGAATTGGAGAGCAGGGGGTGCTGGCGAAATGGGGGTGGAGCCTGGGAGGACAATAATGGGCTGGAGAGCAGGAGGGGCGGAGCCAGGGAGAAAAAGGAGGGGCTGAAGAGCAGGATGCTCTGAGAAAGGGAGTACAAGAAGGGGCGGAGCCAGGGAACACAAGGTGGGGCTGGAGAGCAGGAGAGGTGGTGCCAGTGAGCACACGGAGGGGCAGAGCCAGGGAGCGTACAGAGGGGCGGAGCCAGGGAGCGTACAGAGGGGTGGAGCCAGGGAGCACAAGGAGGGGCCAAAGAGTACGGGGGATGCAGAAAAAGTTAGATAGGAAGAGCGGTGGGGAGACTGCACATAGTGGAATAGGAATTGATTTTTCCGTATTCCTCCATACAGCCGCTGAATGATCACTTCTCCTCCTCTCCTCCCTGCAGACATTCAGCAGTTGTATGGAGTAATATGGAAAAATTCCACTATGTGCAGTCTCCCCACCGCTCCTCCTACTCAGGCACACAGGGAAGGCTGTGTGGCATAGGCACTCACCTTTGCTCTAGTCGGCAGCATAAGAGTTCCTCCCTCTTCACACTCATGGTGGGACTATCCAGCTGGGTAGTTTTTCAGCAACACCCCGCTTTGACTCCAGAACCAAATAGGAGGCAGGTGCGGAGGAGAGGTCTGGTGAGCGGGACAAGAGAGAAGCTGAAGTGCGGGTCACACATGGACATACCGTCTGTCATCCAGCCGCTGCGCCACCTAGAGGCCTCTACTGTCCCGCTCCCCGCACCTGCTGCCACCAGACCGGGATAAGAGGATAAGACCGTGACAAGTGTGATTGATCACAGACAAATTAGTCGATTGCGAGGCCCCTGAGACTGCGGGGCCTTAGGCAATCGCCTAATTTGCCTAATTAGAGAGCCGCCTCTGTTGCCAACATTGTAAAAAAAAAATTCAGGACACTTTTTTGGCAGTAGGCGGAGTCGTGGTATAATTAGGGGTGGGGCATGCGTTTATAGGTGTGGCATAGGAAAGGGTAAAAATGTGGCGCGCAGCGACAAAATATGGGTGTGGTTTATGTTAAATAGCGGGTGTGGCTTACATAGGGCGTGGCTCAAAGGGGTGTGGTTAGAGTCTGAGATGAATGCGGGATGGAGAGGGAAAGGGGGGGAGAGAGGGAAAGGAGGGACAGCAGCCCCTGATCCTACACCACAATAGCAATATGTGTTTTCCAGAGTTTGACAATCAGCAGATAAAGATACTCCAAACACCTGGTGTTAGCACTTCAATCATCCTGGCGCCATGATTGTTATGGTGTCAGGATGATTGAAGCGCATTATTTCTATTATTACATTGTAATATGAAATGAAATCATTCAACTCACCATAATGCAGAATCAGTGGGAGCCATGAACGCGTCACTAGCCACGTTGCCTGCCACCAGATGCCATCAGGTGTCCCAAGCGGAGTCTGTCCTTACATCAGGTGCCCCATCAGAGGTACCTTCCTCACATCTGTGTCCATCAGCGGAGCCCCTCCTTACATCTGGTGCCCCTCTGACATCCACAGACCGCCCCCCCACAACCATAGACCACCCCCCCCACATCATGCACAGACCGGCCCCCACATACTCCACAGACCGGCCCCCACATCTCCAGACTGGCCCCCGACCTCCACAGAATGGCCCCCACATCCACAGACTGGCCCCCGACATCCACAGACTGGCCCCCGACATCCACAGACTGGCCCCTGACATCCACAGACTGGCCCCTGACATCCACAGACTGGCCCCCGACATCCACAGACTGGCCCCCGACATCCTACTGGCCCCCACATTCACAGACTGGCCCCCGACATCCACACAGTGACAGACTGGCCCCCGACATCCGACTGGCCCCCGCCCCAACATCCACAGTGACAGACTGGCCCCCGACATGCCGCCGTTGCCGCGCGGAGACATTTAACTCTGGCGCCGCCCACTGCACTTTACACACACACACTGGCAGCGGGATTTGGGCGGCACCACAGGTACTCTATTGAAGACCAACTTCTGGTCTTCTTAAAAATGGCGGCCGGCGGAGACATTGTCTCCACCGGCCGCGGACCTCTAGCGGCCGATGGCAAAAAAACGGGACATTCAATTTCCTGGGACAAACCCGAATTTCCCGGGACATTTCCCGGTACAAAATTAATTCGGGACAAATGTCCTAATCCCGGGAATGTCCCGGGAAATTCTATGTTATAGGGGTCGCTGAGATCGCCAAGGCGACCGGGCCCCATGCTGCAGGGGGCCCTTGAGGGCCCCCCTGTACATCTGAAGGAGCAGGCGGCTGAGACTGAGCTCCCCGATCTTCAGCCAAAGTGTAATCGGCACTGTGCGGGGAGCTCGGAATATTCACACTGCTTATAACTAAAGTGAAAGCAGTGTGTGCTCTTTGTCTCCCCCTACAGTGTAGTACCCAGCAGGAAGAGGTAAGATAGAGAAAGCAGCACTGTCGTTTTTGAAAAGACTTTATGTGTGTATGTGCATGTGTGTAGATGGCGGGGGGGGGGCACACTGGGGGCATTCAAGGGCACACTAGTAGCATTTGATGGCAGACTGGCAGCGTTTAATGGCACAGTGGCTGCAATGGATGGCACAGTTGTAGCATTTGAGGGCACAGTGGCAGCGTTAAATGGGCTCAGTGGCAGCATTTGATGGCACAGTTGTAGCATTTGAGAGCACAGTGGCTGCGTTTGATGGCACAGTGGCAGCGTTTGATGGCACAGTGGCTGCGTTTGATGGCACAGTGGCTGCGTTTGATGGCACAGTGGCAGCGTTTGATGGCACAGTGGCAGCGTTTGTTGGGCACAGTAGCAGCGTTTGGGCACAGTGGCTGCGATTGATGGCACAGTGGCAGCGTTTGACGGCACAGTGGCTGCATTTGATGATTTTTTTTCAAAAAATGTTTGCGCCCCCCCAAAACTTTTGAGCACCAGCCGCCGCTGTTTAGATATATATATATATGCACATTTTATGTATGCACGTTTAATCCTGCCCCCCCCTACCCATATTAGAGCTGGGCGTTTTTCCTAAAAAAAAAAACTGTCATTTAAAAAAAAAAACTTGAGTTTTTTTTTTTTTTTATGAACACTGCGCCAGTCCTGAGGAGCTGTGGGCAGGAGTTTTTAGGCGAGGCTGCGTCTTCGTCCTAGTCCGCGGGTCCGATCAGAACTGTTTTTTTTTTTGCTTGTTCAAAGTACCAGCAAAAAAATGCTGTTCCTCTGAAAAGCGATCTGTGCTCAGATCGCTTTTCAGAGGCATTTGGCAGCCGGTAAAGAGGCAATATGTTGCCTCCTGACCACCTGTTTTAACCCCTTAATGTGATTGTAAAGGTTTGCTTTTTTTTTTTTTTTTAATAACAAACATGTTATACTTACCTTCACTCTGCAGCTCGCTTTGCACAGAGTGGCCCCGAACTTCATCTTCTGGGGTCCCTCGGTGGCTCTCGTGGCTCCTCCTCTTAACCCTGTAGGAGAAGCGATCTCCTGGGGGGGGGGGGGGGGGGGTTACCTTGCAGGCGCCCCGGACACCCCCGCGTCATTGGATTTGATTAACAGCAGCGGGAGGCAATGGCTGAGCTGCTATCAATCTATCCAATCAGGAGCCGAGAACCCCGGGCAAAGGAAGAGCGCATCTCCACCTGGTGAAGTTCCAGGGCTCAGGTAAGTAAAATGGGGGGCTGAGGTTCCAGTGACTGCCAGGTGTTTTTTCACCTTAATGCACAGGATGCATTAAGGTGAAAAAACACGAGGGTTTACAACCCCTTTAAATGCATCATCACTATGCTGCAACTGCATGCAATGCACACAGTTGCAGGGGGGTTGCAGTGCAGCCCCATTCACCTAGGGATGTACTTAAAGGGTGCCCTGACTGGAAAAAGATTGAGAAACACCGACAGAGGAACCCATCTCTCCATTTTCCTCCTGAAGCTGCTGAATGCCTCTGGGAGGGAGAGGAGGAGAAGCGGGGGGAAATGGAGAAATTGGTTCCTTTACACGCGGCCACCCACTTGCAACCGGGCCCTGTTGTTCCGCCACCAAACTCGGAGTAAAGGGCCCTGTCAGGGGGGTCCTTCATGGTTTCTTGCATCGGGGCCCTGAAGGTTCTAGTTACGCCACTGAATGAACTCCTTCACTCTCTCTACAATCACTTCATGTGGGTTCTCAACCCACTGAGCTCCCAGTCTCTCTCACTAGACTTGCTGATTCACTGCCACCGAATCCCTTGAGCTCTTCCAATCTTCACTTAAGTATCTTCCTGCACTGTAGGGGGGTCTGTGCACTGTAGGGGGGGTCTGTGCACTGTAGGGGGGTCTGTATTGTTAGGGGGGTCTGTGCACTGTAGGGGGGTCTGTATTGTTAGGGGGGTCTGTGCACTGTTGGGGGGTCTGCACTGTAGGGGGGGTCTGTGCACTGTAGGGAGGTCTGTATTGTTAGGGGGGTCTGTGCACTGTTGGGGGATCTGTGCACTGTAGGGGGTTTACTGTGGGGGGGTCTGTGCACTGTAGGGAGGTCTGTATTGTTAGGGGGGTCTGTGCATTGTTGGGGGATCTGTGCACTGTAGGGGGTTTACTGTGGGGGGGTCTGCACTGTAGGGGGTCCTGCACTGTAGGGGGTCCTGCACTGTAGGGGGTCCTGCACTGTAGAGGGGGTCTGTACTGTAGAGGGGTTCTGCACTGTAGGTGGGGTCCTGCACTGTAAAGGGGGTCTGCACTGTAGGGGGGTCCTGCACTGTAGGGGGGTCTGTAATCTAGGGGGGTCTGTACTGTAGGGGGGTCTGCACTGTAGGGGGGAGGGGTCTGTACTGTAGGGGAGGATACTGTACTGTAGGGGGGGTCTGTACTGTAGGAGGTCTGCACTGTAGGGGGGTGTGCATTGTAGGGGAGTCTGTACTGTAGGGGAGAATTATGTACTGTAGGGGGGTCTGTACTGTAGGGGAGAATTATGTACTGTAGGGGGGTCTGTACTGTAGGGGGAGGGGTCTGTACTGTAGGGGAGGATACTGTACTGTAGGGGCAGTCTGCACTGTAGGGGATCTGCACTGTAGGGGGTCTGTACTGTAGGGGAGGATTCTGCACTGTAGGGGGGTCTGTACTGTAGAGGAGGATTCTGTACTGTAGGGGGGTCTGTACTGTAGGGGAGGATTACTGTAGGGGGTGTCTGTACTGTAGGGGAGGATTCTGTACTGTAGGGGGGGTTTCACTGTAGGGGGGAGAGGTCTGTACTGTAGGGGAGACTGCACTGTAGGGGGTCTGTACTATAGGGGAGGATTCTGTACTGTAGGGGGTGTCTGTACTGTAGGGGAGGATTCTGTACTGTAGGGGGGGGGGGGGGGGTTTCACTGTAAGGGGGAGAGGTCTGTACTGTAGGGGAGTGTGCACTGTAGGGGTGAGGGGTCTGTACTATAGGGGGGGTCTGAGCTGTAGGGTGGAGGGCTCTGTACTGTAGGAGGGTCTGCACTGTAGGGGAGGATTCTACTGTAGGGGAGGATTCTGTACTGTAGGAGGGTCTGTACTGTGGATGGGTGTTCTGCACTCTAGGAGGGGTCTGTACTGTAGGGAGGGGATCTGCACTGTAGGGGGTCCAGAGCTGTGAGGGGCTGTGTAATGTAAAGGGGTGCAGAGTGCTGTGTAATGTAAAGGGGTCCAGAGGTGCATGGTGTTGTGTAATTTAAAGGGGTCCAGAGGTGCATTTGTGGAGAGGGGGGTACACAGTAGTGACAAAAAGATATTGAAGGATGCAGAGGTATGCAGGGGGCACAGTGGGGTGTTTTTACATTTTAAGGTTTGGGGGGGTGCCAGATATAGGATCTGCCCCAGGTGCCAAATGCTCTAGGTAAACCCCTGGGGTCCCTAATTTGGCACTCCAGATACTTCTCAAGCTTCACTTGCCTGCTCTGTCCCTGGCTTGGCACACAAGGCTGCTCTGCAAGCGTCACCTCTGCTGGTTGGGTCCCTGACTTGACACCTGCTGAAGTTTTCCAATTCTTCATTGTCCCTGGTTGGTGGGAATACTTGCTTCAGCTACTCACTGTGGTCCCTGGTAATAAGGTGGTTGGTCCCTTAGTGGCAACAGCTTTTCCTCTACCTCCGACCACATCAGGTTCCCCAGCCGGCAGAACCGTCACTTCTGGTTGGACTGCAAACCTCAGTCCCAACCCTACGCTGCTCTCTTGCTTCTGGATAGGCCCTCAGGCAGCCTAGCAGCCAGATGTGCCCGGGATAGGCCCAAACTCTGGCCTAGCAGCCCAGGCAATACAAGACACCTCCACCCAGACAGCCATCCAGGTGGCACAGAACAGTGATCACCTGACTCCACCCAAATAAATAGGTTCTCTCAGCAGGCCAAGAGATTTAAGAAAACCCCTTCCTATTGCCTGAGTTACCCTATATACTCCTAATCTGTCCTTGCTTGTCTTATCTAATGTCCCCAGGTACCCGGCCACCTAGCTGCAGAAGAGAGAACTTCAGCAATTTCAGACTTAGGGTGGAATCAATTGATCCCCAACAATGAGTCAAGGTAACTACACCTGGCAGGTAAATTTAGGAGCAACCCTGCCTAAACATCAGGGTGCTACACCACGGTATGCAGCGACTTGGCTGTTTTCACAGAGCACCGGCAGCGTATACACTACGGTACACAATGACATGGCTGTTTTCACAGAACACCGGCAGCGTATAGATTACGGTACACAATGACTTGGCTGTTTTCACAGAACACCGGCAGCGTATACACTACCGAACACGACAAGTTTGCTATTTTCACAGAACACCGGCAGCGTATACACTACCGAACACGACAAGTTTGCTATTTTCACAGAACACCGGCAGTGTATATGTAGCACAGCCCCCTAGAGGACTGCTTAGAATTACCTGCTCATCTGCACGGCCATGACCTGTTAAACCTTCCATCCCACATGACACTCTGGGTACAGACATCTTTGTATGACTGTGTAGCAATAATAAAACAATAGAGGTCGACCGATATGGGTTTTTCTCTGGCCGATAGCCGATATATGATGCCGATTTTTTGGGGCCGATATGTTAGGCCGATTTTATTTATTTATTTTAATCCCCCTTGATCTAACACACCTTTCCCACTGGGGAGTTTTTCAGGCGCTTTTGGGCTAAAAATAGCGCCTGTAAAGTGCCTGCAAAATGGCTCCCCTGCAGTCTGTGTGAAAGACAGTGTGCTTTTACACTGAGGCGATGCGCTGGCAGGATCTTAAAAAAAGTCCTGCAAGCAGCACGTTTGGAGTGGTGTATACCGCTCCACCACTCCTGCCCATTGATATGAATGGGCACCACTGCCGAAGCGCATGCAATGCGATTTGGCAGCAGTGCTTCACGGGCGCATTTAATCTCTTCCTTGGCCGCTAGCTGGGTTATATGTGCCCCACTAGCAGCCAAATAGCACCGCTAAAATGATGGTAAAGAGCCGCTAAAACTTGCGTTTTACCATCAACGCCTGCCCGCTCCAGTGTGAAAGCAGCCTTCATAAGTGATACAGAAAATTTCTTACATTTAAACATTTATTAAACAAAACAATCCTCCAATCAGTTTACTTGTATGTATGATTTAGATTTTAAAAAAAAACCTATATATTAAATAAAAACAGGTAGTCAAAACTTTTGGACAAAAAAAAAAAAAAAAAAAATGGGCTAACTTTACTGTTTTTTTATTTTATTTTTATTTTTTAAATAGTGTATTTTTTTCCCAAAAAATGCATTTGAAAGACCTCTGTGCAAATGCCGTGTGACATAAAATATTGCAACAACCGCTATTTTATTCCCTAGGATCTCTGCTAAAAAAATATATATAATTTTTGGGGGGTCTAAGTGATTTTCTGGCAGAAAATACAGGATTTTTACTTGTAAGCAACAAGTGTCAGAAAAGATTTAGTCTTTAAATGGTTAAACTGAGAACTTTACACACTGAGATGACTTCATTCATTCAGAAGTGTAAACATTGTATCTTTCTGTTCTTTTCTTGGCAGCCCAGAGAGGAGGAAAGACGTTTCTATGACGACTCAGGCAACTTACACTGACTTCTATTACAGAAGTCATTTCTAAGTCCCGCTGTAGTTCTAAATCGGCTTTTTATCAGCACAATCGGCCGATGCCGATTATTTAACCACTTCAGATCCGCGCTATTGCCAAATGACGGCATTAGCGCGGACCTACATTTCCGGGACTACGTCTATTGACGTCGTCCCGGTTACGAGCGGCCTGCGCGCCCCCTGAGGGGCGCGCGCGGCGCGCTCTGTGATCGGCGAGTCCGTGAGACTCGCCTGATCACCGATCCGTGTAAGGGGTCGATCCCGACCCCTTATCACGTGATCAGCTGTCAGCCAATGACAGCTGATCATGTGATAAAACGGAGCCGGTAATCGGCTAGTATTCCTCCTCGCGCTGACAGCGCGAGGAGAAAAAAAAAAAGCCGATCGCCGGCGGCCGTGTTCGGGACATCAGTCCCGATCACGGCCAGCAATTCAAGCGGACACCTGCCCCCTGCCAGTGCCCACCTGCCACCCGCAGTGCCATCCTGAAATAAAGGAAGTGCCCCCCTGTCAGTGCCACCCAGCAGTGCCCATAGTGCCCACAGTGCCACCCAGCAGTGCCCACAGTGCCACCCAGCAGTGCCCACAGTGCCACCCACAGTGCCACCCAGCAGTGCCACCCACAGTGCCACCCAAAATCTGCCTCAAAGGTGCTGCACCCCAGTGCCGCCCATCAGTGCCCAGCAGTGCCGCCCATCAGTGCCCAGCAGTGCCGCCCATCAGTGCCCAGCAGTGCCACCTATCAGAGCCACCTATCAGTGCCACCTATCAGTGCCCATCAGTCCCATCTATCTGTGGTACCTATCAGTGCCCATCCGTGCCACCCATCCGTGCCACTTATCCGTGCCACCCATCCGTGCCATCTTATCTGTGCCCATCTTTGCCCATCAGTGCTGCCTTATCTGTGCCCATCGGTGCCGCCTTATCTTGGCCTATTAGTGCCGCCTTAACTATGCCTATCAGTGCCCACCAGTGCAGCCTATCAGTGCCCACCAATGCAGCCCATCAGTGCCCACCAATGCAGCCCATCAGTGCCCACCAATGCAGCCTATCAGTGCCGCCTAATCAGCGCACTTCAATGAAGGAGAAAAATGACCCGTTTGCAAAATTTTATAACAAACTATTAAAACATGATTTTTTTTTTTTTTTTTTTTTGCATCTTTTTTTGTTTGTTTAGCAAAAAATAAAACTCCGAGCTGTAACTAAATACCACCAAAAGAAAGCTCTATTTGTGGGAAAAAAATGATAAAAATTTCATTTGGGTACAGTGTTGTATGCCCGCGTAATTGTCACTCAAAGTGCATCAGCGCTGAAAGCTGAAAATTGGTCTGGGACTGAGGGGGGTTTAAATGCCCAGTAAGCAAGTGGTTAAAAAACTGCAAATATCGGCCGATATATCGGTCGACCTCTATAAAACAACTCAATGTATTTAGGTTCTAGGCAGGGCCATATTAAGAACATCATGGGACTGGTGATGAGGATTTTGGTGGAGCTTTTTATAATAAATAAATAAATATGCAAACAATTTTTTGTTATAACAAATTTAATTAAATAGAGAGAGGGAGGATGAGAGAGAGAGAGAGGGGTGAGAGGTAAAGGAGGGGGATGAGAGAGAGGATGCACATGAGCATTCGTGGGAGTGACAGCAACGCAGCCTGGCCAAGGCAAGTGACCGAAGGCACAGAACCTGAAAGGAAGACCGGGTGAAGATGGAAGTGCCCGGGACCCGCCGGATTGATCACAGTGCAGTGCTGGAGGGCTCAGTCTGACAGGTAAGTGTACTGTAATGTGCTAATATGCTGTGCATAGTAGTACATTATGGCATAACCTACCTCAGGGCCTCTAAAAAGTTGTAATGTTACTACCACTTTAATATCACAGGATCCCAGGAGCCTCTCATGGAGCCCCCTAGTGACCCGGTGGCCCTTGGGCAGTGATCAGGTGCATAGTTGCCAACATTTCAAAAATATTTTCAGGGACACTTTTTTATCAGTGGTATATTTAGAGTAGCTGACATCCCCTATGTTCCTTCATACATCACAGTAAGAATCACAAAATTATGGATGGTACAACAGTGGGCACATGGAGATGAGTGTGCAGGGTATGACAGTGGGCAGTATGCACAGCAGAGGGGTGTGGATGGTATGCTAGTGGGCAGTATGTACAGGAGAGGAATGTGGAGGGTATGGCAGTGGGCACTATGTACAGGAGAGGAGTGTGGGGGGTATTAGAGTGGGCAATATGTACAGGAGAGGAGTGTGGAGGGTATGCCAGTTGGCAGTATGTACAGGAGGAGTGTGGAGGGTATGATGGGGGCAGTATGTACAGGAGAGGAGTGTGGAGGGTATTATAGGGGTAGTATGTACAGGAAAGGAATGTGGAGAGAAAGACAGTTGGCAGTATGTACAGGAGAGGAGTGTGGAGGGTATTATGGGGGCAGTATGTACAGGAGAGAAGTGTATGACAGTGGGCAGTATGTACAGGAGAGGATTTTGGGGGGTATGTGTTATACCTGAAGGGTTCCACATGTACTGCCACTTTAAGGCTGGCTCCACCCAGGAGTGATGCCAAGGGTCAAGGGGTATAGTAGCCATCTTGGACACATGTAAGCAGCCTAATAAGATGTACTGTCCTGAGATGCATGTTGCAGTGTAAACTGAGTACTGGAAATAAACTTCCATTGTTCCAGACCAGAGTCTTGTGTCTCTCACAACACAGAGGATATAACAGTGGCGACGAGGATGGGATTTACAAAGTGTCTATCAGTCTGAGAGAGAGACAAAGACATTGTGGATTGTTACCTGGATAAAAGCAATCACAGATCCCAGCAGGAAAATGTCATTGATCGGGACATTAAGTGAATTTGATGGAGAACAGACATCCTGGAGTTCCTGGGTGGAGAGACTGGAACAGTATTTCAGTGCAAATGGCATCCCAGGTGAAAGGCAAGTAGCAGTATTTCTGACAGTGGTCGGTGCTCAGACATATGACACTCTCAGGGATCTCCTTTTTCCTGTAAAACCAGCAACTAAGACATTGGCAGAGCTCCTGACACTGTTAGAGGGTCACTTCCAGCCTAAACCACTAGAGATTGCAGAAAGATTTCGTTTTTATCAGAGGCAGCAGCAGCCAGGTGAAGAAATGAAAGCTTATGTGCTCGCCCTTCGCAGACTAGCCTCTACCTGTTCTTTTGGGGAGTACCTACCTACTGCACTGAGAGATAAGTTTGTCATGGGACTGAATTGTGACTCTAGCCAAAAGAGACTGTTCTTGCAAAGGCAATTGAGATAGCTTCGATGATGGAAATGGCTGTGAAAGATACAGAGGAATTGAACTCTCAGGGCAGAAGGGAAGAGGTGAAACAAGAAGTTTTCAGAACAGCAGTCAAGCCCACAGTTGCAAACTGGAAATACAGACCTCCACCAAGCCGGGAGTCAGCTTGCTACCGTTGTGGGAATACAGACCATGATCACAAAGTCTGCAGGTTTAAGGATCAGACCTGTCATAATTGTGGTAAAACAGGACATCTGAAACGAGTTTGCCGGAGCAAGAAGGTGCGAGATAAACAACCTCTGAACCCCAAGGCAAAGACCTATATGGTGGGAAGATATACATCATCATCTGAGTCAGAGGACGAGGAAGTGCTCCACAGATTAGACATACATGATATGCATTCAGCACCCTCTGCAATGACTGTAGAGGTAACCATTGAGGGAAAGAAACTAAAGATGGATGTAGACACAGGAGCAGCAGTTTCAGTTATCACTCAGAAACAATGGAGACAACTTCAGACCCGAACAACTGTCCGCCCAACGCCAATCAAACTGCAGACATACTCAAAGCAGATACTCCACCCACTGGGTTATGCAAAAGTGCAGGTATTGTACAAGGGTCAGACAAAGAGACTGCCATTATATATACTAGAGAATGGGGGACCCCCTCTCTTTGGGAGAGACTGGATTGCTCACTTTGGTATGCCAGACATCGCCATAAATCCCTGTAACACCGTGACAATTCCATTAGGAGATAATGAGGGATGGGTGGTGTCCCTGAAGCAGCGGTTCCCAAAGATCTTTGATGACCAGTTGGGGAAAATAAAGCATGACTGTGTGAGACTCAAGCTGAAACCCAACGCCCAGCCTAAATTCTTCAAAGCTCGCACAGTACCTTTCGCACTCCGAGCAGGAGTGGAAGCAGAACTAAGTCGGCTGGAGGAACAAGGTGTCATCTCAAAGGTAGAGCACAGCGAGTGGGCATCACCTGTTGTACCAGTGAAGAAAGCGAATGGGGACTTGCGCATTTGTGGCGATTTCCGCATGGCACTGAACTCCCAACTGGAAATAGACCAGTACCCTCTACCCAGAGTAGATGACATTTTTGCCTCTCTTGCAGGGGGTCAAAAGTTCACCAAGCTTGATCTCAAACAAGCATATTTACAGTTTGAGGTCCATCCTTCTTCCCGCAAGTTTCTGACCATCAACACCCACAAGGGACTGTATGAGTACAATCGGATGGTGTTTGGTGTAGCCTCTGCCCCAGCCATTTGGCAACGGAAGATGGATGAAATTTTGGCGGACATTCCTTTCACTCAGTGCCTGTTAGATGACATGCTCATCACGGGACGGACGGACCAGGAACACAAGCAAAACGTGGAGCTTGTGTTGGAAAGACTCCAAGAGCAGGGTCTGAAAGTGAACTTAGCAAAATGCCAATTCATGGTGCCGAAATTGGAGTTTTGTGGCCACCTTGTGGATGCAGACAGTATACACACCACAGAAGCCAAGGTTGATGCCTTAGTCAAAGCTCCTGCCCCAACCAATGTCCAGCAGCTGCGATCATACCTTGGCTTGCTGAATTATTACCACAAATTTCTGCCAGATCTGGCACACACCTTGTTTCCGTTGAACAAGCTTTTGGAGAAACACTCCAGATGGGACTGGTCGGCTGCATGCCAACGCGCTTTTGAAGTCTCTAAGCGGAAGCTGTTGGCGTCACGTATGCTTGTTCACTATGACCTCCAGAAGCCTCTGACCTTGGCTTGTGATGCCTCACCCTATGGTCTGGGGGCTGTACTGTCTCACATCTTACCTGATGGGTCAGAAAAACCAGTGGCATTTGCCTCCAGGTCTTTGACAAAAGCAGAAAGCAATTACTCTCACATTGACAAAGAGGCTCTTGCGCTGATATGGGCAATTAAGAAGTTTCATCTTTACCTGTATGGTAGGGAATTCACCATACTGACAGACCATAAACCACTCCTTCAGATCTTTAGCCCTGACAAAGGCATCTCTCAGACTACTGCGGCCCGCCTCCAACGCTATGCCCTGTTCTTGGGAGCGTACAGTTATAAAATCCAGTATCGCGGTCATGATGCCAATGCTAATGCGGACGCAATGTCCCGACTGACAGGGAGGTCAATGGACTCCTCTCCACCGGTCAAGAGTTGTCGTTACACCAGCCTGTCCTTCTTGTCTTCTGGGGAGATAGCAGCCCATACAGCCAAGGATACCTTTCTGAAAACAATACTCTCCTGGGTACGGTCCGGTTGGCCTGCAACCGTCACACAAGATTATGAACCTTATTTCCGTAGGCGTATGGAATTAACTGTGGCTGGTAACTGTGTTTTATGGGGAGACCGAGTGATCATTCCACAGACCCTCCGGAGACACATTCTGGACTTGCTACATACTGGTCATCCCGGGGGCACACGTATGAAACAAAAGGCCCGAGGCTATGTGTGGTGGCCAAACTTAGACTCGGATATCACAACATATGTGAATGCTTGTGCTGGATGTGCACAAACTGCAAGAGACCCTCCTCGAGGGTGCGTCCAGCCCTGGACTTGGCCCACGGTTCCTTGGTTTCGACTACACTTGGACTTTGCAGGTCCAATCAGAGGACACACCTTCTTGATCATAGTGGACGCCCATTCAAAGTGGCCTGAGGTCATTCCTGTTACTCAGCCAACAACTAAGGCAACAGTTTCCATACTGTTACATCTCGCTGCTACATTTGGATACCCCAGAGAAATCGTCACAGACAACGGTGCACAATTCACCAGTCAGGAGTTTCAGCGTTTCTTGACTGCCCACAACATCAAGCACAAGTTGACCGCACCTTACCACCCAGCTACAAATGGTCAAGCAGAGCGCTTTGTGCAGACTTTTAAACGCTATTTCAAAGCTACAGTGGCTACAAGTAAACAGCAGTCCCTGTCACCCCAGCAGCTGGACTCCTTCCTTTCTGCTTACAGAAACACACCACATGCAACCACCGGGAAAACTCCAGCAGAACTCCTTCTGGGTCGGCAGCCATGGACTGTTTTGGACATGCTCCGCCCACAAACAGTCCAGGAACATGTACTGCAGTCCCAAGACAAGATGGTCAGACACCATGAGATCCCCCGATTCACAGCCCAACAAAAGGTATGGGCCCGATCTTATGGGGCTTCCAACACCCGTTGGCTTCCTGCTGTCATTGCAGAGACTTTGGGACCCAAGATGTATAGGGTCTGCCTGGAAGATGGTTCCATTTGCAGAAGGCATGCAGACCAACTGCGTCCTCGTTTTCAACTGCATGAATCCCTGACGCCGGCTGAACCACCAGTGTTGCAAGGAACTGCTCCCAGCGGATCAGGATGCATGGGAACTGATGAGTGGGGGGACTCTGATCTTTTGAACTCAGCTCCAACAGAGCCCTCCAGCCCTGGTCCGGAGGTTGGTTCACCCACTGAGCTGGGGGATCCCTTCTTGGCACCGCCAGTGCCCATTCCAGTCGACCCTGTTTCCTCCGATCCCGAGTCGATGGGTGCCCGCCCTCAACGACACTGTCGCCCTCCTGACCGGTTTCAGCTTCAAGACCGGTAACGAGACTTTCGACGGGGCCGCCGAAAGTGATCCAATGACATTGTATCCCCGCAACTGTCCCTGGAATCTTCCTCTCACATCTGGATGCAGGAAAAGTCCTGTGCATCTCCTGTGTTTGGAGGACTGTTATTGGACAGTTATTAGTTAATGTTTTGTGCCTTTTCTCGTTTTTTTTTTTTATTGTTTTTTTTTTTTTTTTAGGGATGGATGGAAGGTGTTATACCTGAAGGGTTCCACATGTACTGTCACTTTAAGGCTGGCTCCACCCAGGAGTGATGCCAAGGGTCAAGGGGTATAGTAGCCATCTTGGACACATGTAAGCAGCCTAATAAGATGTACTGTCCTGAGATGCATGTTGCAGTGTAAACTGAGTACTGGAAATAAACTTCCATTGTTCCAGACCAGAGTCTTGTGTCTCTCACAACACAGAGGATATAACAGTATGACAGGGGGTACTATGTATAGGAGAGGAGTGTGGAGGGTATGACAGTGAGCAGTATGTACAGGAGAGGAGTGTGGAGGGTAAGACAGTGGGCAGTATGTACAGGAGAATAGTGTGGAGGGTATGACAGTGGGCAGTATATACAGGAGAAGAGTGTGGAGGGTATGACAGTGGGCAGTATGTACAGGAGAGGAATGTAGCAGGTATGACAGCGGGCACTATGTAGAGGAGAGGATTGTGGGTGGTTAAACCAGGGGGCACTATGTATAGGAGAGGAGTGTGGAGGGTATGACAGTGAGCAATATGTACAGGAGAGGAGTGTGGAGGGTAAGACAGTGGGCAATATGTACATGAGAGGAATGTAGCAGGTATGACAACGGGCACTATGTACACGAGAGGATTGTGGGGGATTATAACGGGGGGCACTATGTATAGGAGAGGAGTGTGGAGGGTATGACTGTATGACAGTGGACAGTATGTACAGGAGAGGAGTGTGAAGGGTATAACAGTGGGCACTATGTACAGGTGAGGAGGATGAAGGAATCTGGGAAGGGAAAATGTAAAGGGTTGTGGAAGGATGTTTAGGGACTGTGTAGTGGTTAAGCGGGCCATACATGGATTGAAATTAAGACAATTAAGCAGAGACCAGCCATGTATGGGCTAGCTGGTTGTACACAAGTCAATCTATTAATCAACTTGAGTACAACCAGCCTGTCAGGTTTTTCCCAAAATAATCAGTGCTGCCAGCTATAGTTAGCAACACTGATCATTGTATTGTGTGGGTTGGGAAGGCTCCCCACTGGCAGAACACAATAACACTGCGGAAGTGATTCTCCCATCCACAGGTCAGCAGGTGAGAGGGTGTGTGGGGACAGGCTGGGGAGAGAGGTCTGTCAGTAGAGGGATGTGAGGTGGTTATGGAGGGATATCAAATAGCGGGTGGGGGGCTAACTGGAAGGTGGCTAACATGGGAAGTGTCTGGGGAGTGACCTGGTTGGTGGGGAGTGTGACATGGATGATGTGTTTCAAGTTTCTTTCACATTTGCCGTAAGGCTTACTGGCCTCTGAAAAGTGATCTGTGGTGGATTGCTTTTCAACGAGTGGTAAAGCAGCAGCTGACAGGCATTCATGAGGTGCTACTGCCACTCCTTGTTTTTTTTTTTGTTTTTTTTACATTGGTGAATGGTATTTTGGACTATGCTGCTACTGCGAGCGAGTTTGGCCTGCAGTTGCAGAGTGGCCCCATTGAAATTAATAGACGATTTTTATAGGCGGTGCTGCCTGTCATACTCTGCAGATGCCAAACTGTCCATTGAGCTCAGTGCCTCTGCCAAGAAGTGAGGAGAGGCACTGTGAGCTCATCCTCTCAGTCTGCTGCAAACAGATTGTGCTGGCTTGTATTTATACTGGCCGCTCCGTATGTAGCTTCTGATAGGCTGCACAAGGAGGCTCATATCTCCGGAATCATAGATGATAGGAGCCCCAAATGTTGACCAGTGGTGGGGTAGATCTTCAGCGACCCCTGTAACCCCCGGTCACCGAGCTACGACCCTGGAAGTTTATCTTTTTTTTTTTGGCAAAAAAAGGGGCCTGGAGGTAAGGTAAGGGGCCTGGAGCTGCAGCTCCAATAGCCCCTATGTTAATCCGGCCCTGGTTCTAGGAATACTTTACTTGAACCAATAAAAGGGGGAGTTGTTACAAAGAGGAGGTAATAAAGAGTTGTCGGCAACAGCGCAAACTCGGCAAAAGAATTCCCCCCGAGATACACAAGACAATATTTCAGCAACAACAATACTATATACATAAATGTATACTTCCTTTAGATGTAATGTTATCCCCTAGTGGATATTTCAATAACTGCTCATATGGCCACATTATAGAAGATGGAACCTGGCCAGCCTACACTTTAGCGTAGCGACACTCATGTAGCGGATCTTCTGTCTCGATCTTCCGACATGAAGCTTGCCACTCGCCCCGACAGGCAGTGATGTTGGAAAGGATGTCCAACAGCAACAACAGAGCTAGGCCCCTCTGGCCTCGGGTTGAAAGTAAGACTCTGTGTGGTAGACCGCGACCTCTCTCCCTGTTGGACAGAGAGTTCCGTCTCGCATCAGGTCCAGGAGGAAGAGACCTCTGTGCAGGCTTTTGCTGATTTTATAGCCACTCCCAACAATCTCCAGATGGTAGCAAAGGGATATGTAGTCCTGGCACACAATCGTGCAAAGCAACTATCTGACAGGGAGACTATTCGTCCCACAATCATTTATTTGGCACACAGATATGATGTACATTGATCACTAAAGGGACAGGCGATACCTTGAAATGCTAGAAGGTACAGTGCTGTATGCTTGTAGTCCATATTGCTACATCTACACTACGGTTCATGATGACTTGGCTGTTTTCCCAGAACACCAGCAGTGTATACACTACGGTACTCAACGACATGGCTGTTTTCCCAGAACACTGGCAGTGTATACACTACGGTACACGATGACATGGCTGTTTTCCCAGAACACTGGCAGTGTATACACTATGGTACATGATGACTTGTCCATTTTCACAGAACACCAGCAGTGTATACACCATTGGCGGTGCATCCCTCTCTCCAGCCATCCCCTCTATGACCAATAGATTGATTCATGTATTGCAGGAATCTATCAATGGCCGCTGCTGCCACCCCCTATTCAGGTGCCCCGGGGGGTGTTTTCTGAAGCACCTGATTAGAGCCATAGACTCTAGTAGGCTTCAAAATAGGTGAACTGCAAACGCCATGCTTGGCGATCACAGTTCACCCAGGTGTGTTTGAAAAGCAAATTAATATTCGCTTTCCTAACACTGAACTTCCTCTCCACCAATCAGGTGCTCGAGTCTGTTACCCATCTCCTGATTGGCTAAAAAGACAGGGGCCGCTATTGAATGCCTATAAGGAGGAGAGGATGGGAGATGATGACGGCAGGAGACGCATTGAGTACCCCGCTCATCGCCGTCACCCGCTGCCCCACTGAGACAGGGTAAGTTCTGGACAGACGGCGAGTGGGCTGGAGGGAGGGTCACACTGGCAGCATTCAATGGGGCACACTGGCAGCATTTGATGGGCACACTGGCAGCATTTGATGGGCACACTGGCAGCATTTGATGGGCACAATTTTTTTGCCCAAGGTCCAATCAATATTAAAGACGGCCCTTCCTGGACCTGATGCGAGACGGACCTCTCTGTGCGGGGAGGTCGCGGCCTACAACACAGAGCCTTACTTCCAACCCGAAGCCTGAGAGGCCTAGCTCTGTTATTGCTGTCAGACATCCTTTCCAACATCACTCCGGTAGCCTGCCTGTCGGTGTTAGTGACAAGCTTCATGTCGGGAGATTGAGACAGCGGATCTGCTGCGCGAGTGTCGCTACATGAGTTCCTGTTCTGAAGACATCGGAGAGATCTGGTCGTTGGTGAGAGAGCACATTGCTCGACCTTTCTTTATCATTTGCTACCACTACATTGAGACACTTTGCACAGACATTTGTGCTCGGATACCTTTAGCTTTCTTTACTACAAGGAATCTACTGGTACCACTACACCAAAACGGATTGCAATTAATGAGCTCCGGAGAAGAACATCAGATCTGGACACAGGTGAAGCTGCATGGGTGAGGCTGCAATGATGGACACAGGTGAGGCTGTAATGATGGACACAGGTGAGGCTGCATGGATGAGGCTACAATGATGGACACAAGAGAGGTTACACTGGTGAGGCTGCAATAATGGACACAGGTGAGGCTGCGTTAGTGGACACTGGTCACGCTGCGTTGATGGACATGGGTGAGGCTGCATTGATGGGCACGGGTTAAGCTGCATTGATGGGCACAGGTGATAAAGGTGTTAATATTTATTATTTGTGTAACTTTGATTCTGCATAAAACATTTAAGTGTCATTTCATGAGAATTTATGAGGGTGTGAACAGGGGCGGGGTATGGTAGGGGTTCGGTGGGGCAACTGGTGGCGAGTAACCCTTAAGGCCTGGCTAGTAGCTCAGGACTTGAAATTTTTGAGCCCTGCACTATGGTACACGACGACTTGGTTATTTTTACAGAACACCGGCAGTATATTAGTGGTCTGAAATGCCCTGTTTTTATGGGCTGCCCGTAAAAATACGGGCAGTTGGCAGCACTGGTGGGAACAATTTCCTGGAGGAAGAGAACAGGTGCAGGGTGTGTGCTAATGATGTGAGCTGGTGAATTACTTCCTGTGTCATAACAGTTTTCATGTCCCAAATCTACATACCAGGGATTCATGAACTTTTATATGGAGCATGCTGGAACTGGACAGGTAAGGCTGTCCTAAACTACTAAGAAAGCTTTATCTTTTCTGCAGCAGTAGTACATTAGTGGTATATTGGTACATAGGGGAGCTGAAATGTAGAAAAAAAAAGTGAACTTAGCATTTAAAATCCACACCAGACTCAAAAGATATGATATGAAATTTGATGGAGGGGGCCGTGCTGTTTTTTGTGTGGGGTCCATTTGACATCAACACTGGATCTTCATCAAGGATAAGAGTCTGATATGTATGTTTAGGGGGAACCCCATGCTGTTTTTTGTTTTTCTTTTATTGGTTTTCCACATTTTACATTGCAGCAGCTGGGAATGTTTGCAAATCTGACAAGCTGACTATCAGCTTTCCAATGGAAGTGATCAGCATTGATCCGCCCCGTGTGAAAGGACCCTTAAAGTGGTTGCAAACCGCGGATGTCACATACTAGCACATTATTAAATACTCACCTTGGAACAAAGACCCCCAGTGCTGTAATGTCACTGCTAAGAGCGCTGACATCTTCCCCCTTTCTTTTTTCCGGGTTTACGTTCACCGGCTATGTGATTGGCTGGAGCGGCAATGACGTCACTCCTACGCGCATGCGCGCCCTTAGCTCCAGCGCGAAGCTCTGAAGTTCCGGCAAGGTATGCTGGACCTTCAGAGCGCATGCGCCAGTGATGACACTGGCTGCTTGCTGGGTGAATATCTCCTAAATGGTGCACGTTTAGGAGATATTCATTTTACCTAATATGTAAGCCTTATTATAGTCTGACCTGTAGGTAAAAATGACCAGGTGGGGTTTACAACCACTTTAGATGAAGGGGTACTGTGAATAGATCTGGCGCTATACCTGTATATGAAAATGCCTAATAATGTGCTAGATTAAAAGTGTTACAACAATCCGGTGTACAAGTGCCAATTGTGCAATATATTATTCTAGTATTGAAGTAAAAATGTAAACTATAACCAAAAGAATCAAAAAAGTGTGTATATAGAATATTTGTCGCCCTGATAAATATTTGCCAGCGTGCTGGCTAGAAATGTAAAATTTAGCTTAAGTGCAATGGAAAGCCTAAATTAATAAACTCTAGATCATATGAGTACCTTAAACCTGTGAGCTACTTAATATGTTGGTGATAACTGAGATGAAAATTATACATGTAAAATATGAACCACAAAATTAACCCAGTAGTTGGGTTTAAAGTGCACAGATGTGACAATCAGGTCTATGCATGCAATGATAAAAAATGTACAATAAATATGTGGTAAATATCAGTACAACAAGTGAAACATGCCAAATATTGGGAGTGAAAAAATAAAAATAAAAATAAATAAAATAATAAAAAAATAAAAATAAAAATAAAAATAAAAATAAATTTAAAATTATTGAATATTTGTCCCAAAAAATATATATAAAAATGTATACAGAGAGAAAATCTAAAAATATAAAAGATAAATTAGTAAAAAAGCAAGAAGTCTCTAGTGCAGTGCAATTAATGGGGGATATCCCGTGGGTAAAGGAGGGGATGTGATGGATCCAAAAACTATTCTTCATGCATTGTGGACACTTCTAGGATGTACTCTCACCAGAAAAATGACCCCGTCCGGGGTGGATCAGCCTTCACAGTATGAGCTACTGTGTCGCTCTCTGGCTTGCTTCAAGTGGGCTGCTGAGGATCCCTCGTTATTTCCAGGTGGAGTGTGCCACAGTATATATATATTAAAAGAGAGGACCATCCATAGTGTGATACCGTATGAATCAATTTATTTAAGAAGATAATTAAAACTACTCACACATTCTGGTGGAAGTAATGGCATAAATAGATGCAGTAAAAACGATGCAATTTGGAAGATATGGAAGCGGCTGCGAGCGTTCCGTTCGGCTTCCACGCCGTCTGTATTAGAAGTGTGTATTCGATAGGCCACGCCCTACGCGTTTCGTCACTAGGACGTCATCCGGAGCTCCGGATGACGTCCTAGTGACAAAACGCGTAGGGCGTGGCCTATCGAATACACATTTCTAATACAGACGGCGTGGAAGCCGAACGGAACGCTCGCAGTCGCTTCCATATCTTCCACATTGCATCGTTTTTACTGCATCTATTTATGCCATTACTTCCACCAGAATGTGTGAGTAGTTTTAATTATCTTCTTAAATAAATTGATTCATACGGTATCACACTATGGATGGTCCTCTCTTTTAATATATATATACTGTGGCACACTCCACCTGGAAATAACGAGGGATCCTCAGCAGCCCACTTGAAGCAAGCCAGAGAGCGACACAGTAGCTCATACTGTGAAGGCTGATCCACCCCGGACGGGGTCATTTTTCTGGTGAGAGTACATCCTAGAAGTGTCCACAATGCATGAAGAATAGTTTTTGGATCCATCACATCCCCTCCTTTACCCACGGGATATCCCCCATTAATTGCACTGCACTAGAGACTTCTTGCTTTTTTACTAATTTATCTTTTATATTTTTAGATTTTCTCTCTGTATACATTTTTATATATATTTTTTGGGACAAATATTCAATAATTTTAAATTTATTTTTATTTTTATTTTTATTTTTATTTTTATTTTTATTTTCACATTTTTATTTTTTTATTATTTTATTTATTTTTATTTTTATTTTTTCACTCCCAATATTTGGCATGTTTCACTTGTTGTACTGATATTTACCACATATTTATTGTACATTTTTTATCATTGCATGCATAGACCTGATTGTCACATCTGTGCACTTTAAACCCAACTACTGGGTTAATTTTGTGGTTCATATTTTACATGTATAATTTTCATCTCAGTTATCACCAACATATTAAGTAGCTCACAGGTTTAAGGTACTCATATGATCTAGAGTTTATTAATTTAGGCTTTCCATTGCACTTAAGCTAAATTTTACATTTCTAGCCAGCACGCTGGCAAATATTTATCAGGGCGACAAATATTCTATATACACACTTTTTTGATTCTTTTGGTTATAGTTTACATTTTTACTTCAATACTAGAATAATATATTGCACAATTGGCACTTGTACACCGGATTGATGTAACACTTTTAATCTAGCACATTATTAGGCATTTTCATATACAGGTATAGCGCCAGATCTATTCACAGTACCCCTTCATCTAACGTTCTCCACCCCACCAGGTGGATATTAATAGAGGCAGCTCTTACCTATTTTATTAATTTTTTTCTTCCCCTATATTCTATATGTGATACTTTTGTTATATATTTTTTATTCACTTTATACATTTTCTACATAAGCTCCATAGCGCAACCCATTACCTTTATTCCTTACAACCACTTTAAACTCACCCCCAAAACTTAGAGCCCACTCCATATACATACTTTATGTAAACACATATGTTGGGGGCACCTACATATGAAAATGTTGATTGTGCTACCAGGTTAAATATTGCCATGCCACCAAAGTGAGAGAAATTATTCAAGGGTCATTATTTATGGTTAACTGTAAAATGATAGGGGCGCTTAAAGCATCATATAAGGAAAATTTGGGGTAAAAAACGTTTTTTTGCCATTTTGCGGCCAGGCATAATTTTAAGGCTTCACATGCTGGGTATCTATTTACTTGGCAGAACCTCACCTTTTTTGTTTTACCAGTTGCTACACATGATGCCAATCTCCCGTTCCACCGCATTCCAAAGGTGCTCTATTGGATTGAGATCTGGTGAGTGTGGAGGCCATTGGAGGACAGTGACCTCATTGTCCAGTGGTGAGATGATCTGAGCTTTGTGACATGGTTATTATCCTGCTGGAAGGAGCCATCAGAAGATGGGTACACTGTAGCCGTAAAGGGATGGACATGGTCAGCAACAATACTCAGGTAGGCCATGGTGTTTACACAATGCTAAATTGGTACTAAGGGACCCAAAGTGTGCCAAGAAAATAACCCCCACACCATTACACCACCAGCCTGAACCAGTGATACAAGGCAGGATGGATCCATGCTTTCTTGTTGTTTACACCAAATTGTAACCCTACCGTCTGAATGTTGTAGCTGAAATCCAGACTCATAAGACCAGGCAACATTTTTCACATCTTCTATTGTCCAATTTTGGTGATCCTGTGCCAATTGTAGCCTCAGTTTCCTGTTCTTGTGTGGTTTTCTGCTGCTGTAGTTAAGGTTGGATGTGTTGTGCATTCGGAGATGGTATTCTGCATACCTTGGATGTAACAAGTGGTTATTTGATTTATTGTTGCCTTTCTATCATCTCCAACCAGTCTGCCCATTCTCCTCTGATCTCTGACATTAACAAGGTATTTTCCTCCACACAACTGCTGCTCACTGGATATTTTCTCTTTTTCTGACCATTTCCTGTAAACCCGAGAGATGGTTGTGTGTGAAAATCCCAGTAGATCAGCAGTTTTTGAAATACGCAGACCAGCCCGTTTGGCACCAACAACCATGCCACGTTCAAAGTCACTTAAATCCCCTTTCTTCCCCATTCTGATGCTCAGTTTGAACTTCTGCAAGTTGTCTTCACCACATCTAGATGCCTAAATGCATTGAGTTGCTGCCATGTGATTGGCTTATGAGCAATTTGTGTTATCAAGCAATTGAACTCTCTCTCTGTTCTTAGGGTTAGGCTAATAGTTAAGTTGTAATGCCTTACCTACTGTTTTCTTGTTTTATGTTAAGTGAGCCCGGGAATGCGCAAAAGGCTCTGTTTTGTAAACTTTTATTTATTTATTTATTTTTTTAAATAATAAAAAGAATTTATAAAAAAAAAAAAAATTGAACAGGTGTACCTAATAAAGTGGCCAGTAAGTGCATATATTATTGTAGATACATATTTTGCATACATTCTGATCACAATTATTATATGTTACTAATAGTAGTAAACAAGTTTTCATGAAAGGATAAGTCCAGCGTTATCCCGACTTCCGAAGTCTGAATCTGCCAGGTGCCTGGACTGATTCCCATTTTTCAGCCTCTCAGCGAGCCACTGAAACGGCTGCTCCCCACCCCTCCACAGCTCAGCGCTCCAATGAGCATGGAGGAGCAGAGCAGGAGAGCTGCTGATTGACAGTCACGAGCGCTCTACTCGGGGAGGCGAGAGAACCGAGCCATCAGTGGAAATTCAATCGCTCGGTTCTCAGTGAAGAGGTGGCGGGGGACAGATGCAGCATCCACCTAAGTATGAGGCCTCATGCACACTGGACGTTTTTTGACGTTTTTACATCAGCTGTTTTTGGCTGTAGACTTTTTTTTTTCTACAGTCATTAAACTCTCCATCATGTTATCCTATGTGTCCATGCACACATAGGCTGTTATCATCAGTTTTGGGCAGTGGCATTTTTGAGCAGTAAAAAAAAAAAAAAAAAAAAGCTAGTGGGTTCTGAGAGAAGTTTTTCAGCTGTAAAAACGCTCTAACACTGATAAACGTCGATAAACGCTCAAAAACGTCGCTCACCAGCGTTTTTTAATGTTTTTGATCCATTAAAAAAAAAACTAAAAACGTTTTCTTAAAAAAAACATGCTAAAACACTAACACGGAAAACCGCTAAAAAACTATATTGCAAAAACATTAAAAAAAAGTTGAAAAACTCACTGCAAAGCTACTGATGTTTTTATAATGTTATTTTGATGTCCAGTGTGTACGAGGCCTAAACAGGAGTTTTTTTTTATATATATAAAATGGAGAATCAGTACAGATTGAATGGTAAAACATTTTATTTCCAAAGTCTCATGGTAGATTCTAAAAACAAAAAACAAAAAAAAAACAATGTGCAAAGGTTTTATTAAAGCTGCAGAAAGCTATTGAAAACAATTATAAGTTAAAGTTTATATGATATCTTTTTGGGGTTTATATTTACTTTAAAAGTATGCCCACACAATACACAATATAAAATGGAGGAACGCTCACACAGCAAATTCTCTGTACAGGTAATTCTGGAATAAGGTTTAGGAGACATCTGTCAGAAGATGAATTGGCAGCTGGAACTAAATAAAAGAAAATAAAAGCTGATTAATCATTTCAGCTCCTACACTAGGGTTGCCACCTTTTCTTCAAGCCAAACCCGAACACTTTCACGGCGCACTGCAATTTTTTTGTAGTACACACTATAGGATTGTAAAATACCTGGGACCCCTTTTGGGTTACCCAAAGAGAGTAGTAATGAGGTGTGCTACAGTGAACAGTGGTTGTGGCCAAATTGCATTAACAGTGGTGGGGGACTTAAAGGGTTATGGTTAAATAAAACAAAAGCATTCGTGTACCCATAAAATATGATTTGATTAATAAAAGAAATGTCAGTTAAAATATGAATAGTGGACGGTGTCAGTAGAACAAAGGACGGTGTCAGTAGGGCAGAGATTGGTGTCAGTAGGGCAGAGATTGGTGTCAGTAGGGCAGAGATTGGTGTGAGTAGAGCAGTGGACGGTGTGAGTAGAGCAGTGGACGGTGTGAGTAGAGCAGTGGACGGTGTGAGTAGAGCAGTGGACTGTGTGAGTAGGGCAGTGGATGGTGTCAGTAGGGCAGAGGACGGTGTCAGTAGGGCAGAGGACAGTGTCAGTAGGGCAGAGGACAGTGTCAGTAGGGCAGAGGACAGTGTCAGTAGGGCAGAGGACAGTGTCAGTAGGGCAGAGGACAGTGTCAGTAGGGCAGAGGACAGTGTGAGTAGGGCAGAGATTGGGGTCAGTAGAGCAGTGGACGGTGTCAGTAGGGCAGAGGACAGTGTCAGTAGGGCAGAGGACGGTGTCAGTAGGGCAGAGGACGGTGTCAGTAGGGCAGAGGACGGTGTCAGTAGGGCAGAGGACAGTGTGAGTAGGGCAGAGGACAGTGTGAGTAGGGCAGAGGACTGTGTGAGTAGGGCAGAGGACAGTGTGAGTAGGGCAGAGATTGGGGTCAGTAGAGCAGTGGATGGTGTCAGTAGGGCAGAGGACAGTGTAAGTAGGGCAGAGATTGGGATCAGTAGAGCAGTGGATGGTGTCAGTAGGGCAGAGGACGGTGTCAGTAGGGCAGAGGACGGTGTCAGTAGGGCAGAGGACAGTGTGAGTAGGGCAGAGGACAGTGTGAGTAGGGCAGAGGACAGTGTGAGTAGGGCAGAGATTGGGGTCAGTAGAGCAGTGGATGGTGTCAGTAGGGCAGAGGACAGTGTGAGTAGGGCAGAGCTTGGGATCAGTAGAGCAGTGGATGGTGTCAGTAGGGCAGAGGACGGTGTCAGTAGGGCAGAGGACGGTGTCAGTAGGGCAGAGGACGGTGTCAGTAGGGCAGTGGACGGTGTCAGTAGGGCAGTGGACGGTGTCAGTAGGGCAGTGGACGGTGTCAGTAGGGCAGTGGACGGTGTCAGTAGGGCAGAGGACGGTGTCAGTAGGGCAGAGGACGGTGTCAGTAGGGCAGAGGGCGGTGTCAGTAGGGCAGAGGACGGTGTCAGTAGAGCAGTAACTGCTGCAATTGGTGATGGCGGCTGGGTGGGAGAGAGAGAGTGCATTGTGACCCAGCTGCAGGACATTAGCCCCGCTAGAGTGGGGGAAGAAAGGGGGGGTTTGAATGCTGTCTGGTTGTAGCTGACAGAGGAGAGGGTGGCTTAAAGAGAAGGGGAGGTTGCTGACAGAGAGAGGGGCTGACAGAAGGGGAGGGGGGCTGACAGGGGGGGTTGCTGAGAGAGGAGGGGGGCTGACAGAGGAGGGGAGTTGCTGACAGAGAGGGGGGCTGACAAGGGGGTTGCTGAAAGAGAGGGGGCTGACAGGGGGGTTGCTGACAGAGAGGGGGGCTGATAGAGGGGGGGGGGTTGCTGACAGAGGGAGGTGGATTACAGAGAAGGGCGGGCTGTGAGAGAAAGGGGTGGGTTATAGAGAGGGGCGGGCTGACAGAAGGGGGCTGACAGGGGGGTTGCTGACAGAGAGGGGGGCTGAGAGAGAGGGGGACCGATAGGGGGGGTTGCTGACAGATGGGGGTGGCTTGCAGAGAGGGGCGGGCTGACGGGGGGGTTGCTGACAGAGGGGGGCTGACCGAAGGGGGACTGATAGAGGGTGGCTTACAGAGAAGGGCGGGCTGACAGACTGGGGGGCTGACAGGGGGGTTGCGGATAGAGGGGGGTGGCTTACAGAGAGTGCTGCTGACAGGGGGGGTTTGCTGACAGAGAGGGTTGCTGACAGAGGGGGGCTGACAGGGGGGTTTGCTGACAGAGAGGGTTGCTGACAGAGAGGGGGGGGGGCAACAGGGGGGGTTGCTGACAGAGGGGGGTGGCTTACAGGGAGTGCTGCTGACAGAGGGGGGCTGACAGAGAGGGTTGCTGACAGAGGGGGGGGGGCGACAGGGGGGGTTGCTGACAGAGGGGGGTGGCTTACAGGGAGTGCTGCTGACAGAGAGGGGCTGACAGAGGGGGGGGGGGACAGGGGGGGTTGCTGACAGAGGGGAGTGGCTTACAGGGAGTGCTGCTGACAGAGAGGGGCTGACAAGGGGGTTGCTGACAGAGAGGGGGGCTGATAGAGGGGGGGGTTGCTGACAGAGGGAGGTGGATTACAGAGAAGGGCGGGCTGTGAGAGAAAGGGGTGGGTTATAGAGAGGGGCGGGCTGACAGAAGGGGGCTGACAGGGGGGTTGCTGACAGAGAGGGGGGCTGAGAGAGAGGGGGACCGATAGGGGGGGTTGCTGACAGATGGGGGTGGCTTGCAGAGAGGGGCGGGCTGACGGGGGGGTTGCTGACAGAGGGGGGCTGACCGAAGGGGGACTGATAGAGGGTGGCTTACAGAGAAGGGCGGGCTGACAGAAGGGGCTGACAGGGGGGGTTGCTGACAGACTGGGGGGCTGACAGGGGGGTTGCGGATAGAGGGGGGTGGCTTACAGAGAGTGCTGCTGACAGATGGGGGCTGACAGGGGGGGTTTGCTGACAGAGAGGGTTGCTGACAGAGGGGGGCTGACAGGGGGGTTTGCTGACAGAGAGGGTTGCTGACAGAGAGGGGGGGGGGCGACAGGGGGGGTTGCTGACAGAGGGGGGTGGCTTACAGGGAGTGCTGCTGACAGAGGGGGGCTGACAGAGAGGGTTGCTGACAGAGGGGGGGGCCGACAGGGGGGGTTGCTGACAGAGGGGAGTGGCTTACAGGGAGTGCTGCTGACAGAGAGGGGCTGACAAGGGGGTTGCTGAAAGAGAGGGGGCTGACAGGGGGGTTGCTGACAGAGAGGGGGGCTGATAGAGGGGGGGGGGGGTTGCTGACAGAGGGAGGTGGATTACAGAGAAGGGCGGGCTGTGAGAGAAAGGGGTGGGTTATAGAGAGGGGCGGGCTGACAGAAGGGGGCTGACAGGGGGGTTGCTGACAGAGAGGGGGGCTGAGAGAGAGGGGGACCGATAGGGGGGGTTGCTGACAGATGGGGGTGGCTTACAGAGAAGGGCGGGCTGACAGAAGGGGCTGACAGGGGGGGTTGCTGACAGACTGGGGGGCTGACAGGGGGGTTGCTGACAGAGGGGGGTGGCTTACAGAGAGTGCTGCTGACAGAGGGGGGCTGACAGGGGGGTTTGCTGACAGAGAGGGTTGCTGACAGAGGGAGGGGGGGTTGCTGACAGGGGGGGGTGGCTTACAGGGAGTGCTGCTGACAGAGGGGGGCTGACAGGGGGGTTTGCTGACAGAGGGGGGTGGCTTACAGGGAGTGCTGCTGACAGAGGGGGGCTGACAGAGGGGGGGGGGGCCGACAGGGGGGTTGCTGACAGAGGGGGGTGGCTTACAGGGAGTGCTGCTGACAGAGGGGGGGGCTGACAGGGGGGGTTGCTGACAGAGGGGAGTGGCTTACAGGGAGTGCTGCTGACAGAGAGGGGCGGGCTAACAGACGGCGGGTGGAAGAGCGGATGGCAGAGAGACCTCACCTCAGTCAGGAGAAACACAGCACACCAGGCAGGGAGGCGGGACTATGGGCGGCCGCGATCACCCCCAGTCCAGCCCAGTCCACATGTGACCACTTACCAGCTCCACCAGGCCAATCACAGACCCGAGCGACGCACGCACCTAACACATTCAGCCAGTCATAGGGAGCCCGCTGCCCAGCTTTCAAGCACAAGCAGTATCTGATTCTCCGGAATCGATGTGCCGCTTTAGATGTTGTGGCCACCACAGGACAGTCGAACTGTTGCTATATGTGTCCGGGTTTCAGGCGGGTTGAAACCCGGGCACATGTTTCAAAACCCGGACTGTCCGGGTCAAAACCGGACAGGTGGCAACCCTATCCTACACCTCCACACCCCCTATAGATCAGAGCAGTTTTTTACATTTCTGCTATGGGCCTGTTTATTGGACAATAAGTCTGTCTTTACTTAAAGTGGAGTTCCACCATAAAAAAAAAAAAAAAAAAGAAAAATCATTAAAAGACTCCTTTTAACCTAAAAAAAATAATTTGGAGGAATTATTTTATTTTGTACTTACCAGAAAGGCCCTGTCGCTATGTAATCCTCATAATCTGCCACTTCCTGGTCCGCAGAGCTCTTAGTGACTTCCTCCCTCGCCTGCGCTCCTGGGAAATGATGACACATCATTTCCCAGGAGTCTGTGGGCAGTACTGTGCTCAGCGCTACGGCTGCCATTTGATCGTGCATGCGCGAGATCGAGAGGTGCATGCTGCTTACCCAGCATGCACCTCTCCCAAGCTATTCGAGGGAAGTGATCTTGATTGGGCTTCACATTCCCACATTCAGGATGGCAACAGTCACAAAAGGAGGAAAAAAATATAACAGTAAGAACTTTATATTTTTTAACCGCTTAAGGACCGCCTCACGCCGATGTACGTGGGCACAATGGCATGGCTGGACACAATCACGTACCTGTGCGGTCCCTTTAAGTGCCCAGCCGTGGGTCGCGAGCGTGCCGCCGCTGGCGCCCTCACAAGCCGGTCCTGAGCTCCGTGGCCGCGGGACCCGCGGATCCGATCGCTGCCGGTGTCCCACGATCGGGTCACAGAGCTGAAGAACGAGGAGAGGCAAGTGTAAACAAACCTCTCCCCGTGCTTCCTACTGAGGCTGTCACTGATCGTCTGTTCCCTGTTATAGGGAAAGACGATCAGTGACGTCAGACGCCAAGCAACGCCCCCCTACAGTTAAAAAAAAACACACACTTAACCCCTACACTGCCCCCTAGTGGTTAACCCCATTCACTGCCAGTGAAATTTTTACAGTAATCAGTGCATTTTTAATTGCACTGATTGCTGTATTAATGCCAGTGGTCCCAAAAATGTGTCAAAATTGTCCGATCTGTCTGCCATAATGTCGCAGTCACAATAAAAATCGCTGATCGCCAACATTACTAGTAAAAAAAAAATGATTAATAAAAATGCCATAAAACTATCCCCTATTTTGAAGACACTATAACTTTTGCGCAAACCAATCAATAAACGCTTATTGCGATTTTTTTTTAACCAAAAATATGTAGAAGAATACGTATCGGCCTAAACTGAGGGAAAAAAAATGTTTTTATATATTTTTGGGGGATATTTATCATAGCAAAAAGTAAAAAAATATTGAATTTTTTTCAAAATTGTCGCTCTATTTTTGTTTATAGCGCAAAAAATAAAAAACGCAGAGGTGATCAAATACCACCAAAAGAAAGCTCTATTTGTGGGGAAAAAGGACATCAATTGTTTGGGAGCCACGTCGCACGACCGCGCAATTGTCAGTTAAAGCAACACAGTGCCAAATTGCAAAAAGGGGCCTGGTCCTTTAGCTGGAAAATGGTCCGGGGCTTAAGTGGTTAACAAGCGATTGTGCTCATTATAAAGTCTTTTTGAAATCTCATTAGTAATAATGCTAGGATGCAAAAAAATTAAAAATTGTTTTCGCCGGAACTCCGCTTTAAGAAAACCAAGTAATACATTTCTTTTTTTAAGACAAGCAAGACAATCCATTGACTTATTTTTTGATCAGTGGTAATTAAAATAAATAGTCTCACTGTAGATAAAAGTATACATTTTAATTTATAATTCTTCTTGTTTTAAATGACACATTTAGGGTTAAAATAGGAGGGGAGAAGATGTATCACCTCCTCGCCAATTGTCAAACACCTCAGAAAAGAGATCCAAAACCACTTTTCAGAGGTGCAGGAATTTAGACGCATGTCGGAACCCAGCCTAATTGATTGCTTTCACACTGGAGCGGTGCGCTGGTAGGACCTCATAAAAAGTCCTGCAAGCATGTCAGGAAAGGTTCCACCCGCTGATGACACTATCTGACATCTGGCACGCAGTACTAATGTCCACCAGCAAGTGGCTCCTGGCAGTTTGGAACTGTCAGGGGAGCTTTCGCCTGCTGGTGTTATGTGATCTTTGGGCCGCAGTACTGGCGTCCACCAGCAGGTGGTTCCTGGCAGTATGGAGCCGATATCACCTCCTGCAGTCAGGCATCACCTGAGCCTGATTGCAGGAAATGGTATAAATACCCGGAAAGCTCACACACACACCTTGCCTTAGTGTCGTCCTTGTGCCCTGACCTGAAAGCTCTTATCCTGATCCCTGTACCCTGCACCTGAATTTGTACCTGTTCCTGTATCTCTGTATCCCTGCACTGCAGCCTGATCCCTTCCACCTTCTCCTTGTCGGTCTTGCTCCTTGCCCCTCATTTGCTGATCTCCTGTTTATGACCCCGGCCTGGCTAAAGACTATGATTCTGGTATTCCCTTTTGCTGTATATACTTGTCTGATTATTTTTATTTGTGGGTCTTGTTTGGTATTGGTTTGTCGTGCACTGTGTGATATTGGAGGTGGTTGCATTTATATATTGTTCACTTATCTTAATACTTTTTCACCTACATACGTTTGGGTTACTCTGTTGCAGTCCACACAGCTCTGGTCACACCCGATATGCGACAAAGCTGCATTTTTGAGGCCCTGTAGGAGCGGTGTATATACCACTCCTCAGCGCCCCTCCCCTTTGAAATCACCGGCAGTGCTGGCAAAGCCATTAGCGGGGGTTAAATGTGCCCCGCTAGCGGGCAAAAAATGATGGTAAAGCGCCGCTAAAAAGAGTGGCATTTTACCACCGGCTCCCCCCAATGCCCCAGCGTGAAAGTAGCCTTAATGTCAGTTCACTCCCGCATGCGCGGTAGTGAAATCATCGTAGCTCCAGCCAGTCACACAGGCGGAGTCCGCAGACCCAGAAGGAAGACAGGTGAAAATGGAAGCGACCTCCAGTGGTAAGAGCGCATCACTGGTATACTTAGTTTACATGTAAGTTTTACATAATGTGCTAGTGTTCAGGTCAGAAGAAAAAAAAATAACCCAGTGGTTTACTTCCGCTTTAATTTAAGAGTCTAAATTGACAGAACGCTGAAGATACTATTGTTTTAGAAACAACAGTAGTACATGTATTACCTTCATTGTTGTAGAGGGATCCACTAGGTCACTCTTGAAGTCTTGGTCTTCTGTATGTAATATCAATGGTCTCTCTTTAAAAAAAAAAAAAAAGGAAGAAAATTTACTTTAGGAATCAGGCAGTTCTTGCAATTACTTCTTACCGGAGATTTTTGTACAAAGGTGTATGTGTAGACAGTGGCGTCACTAGGGGGTGGCTACTGGGGCTATAGACCTGAATCTGGAGCCCATAGCCCCGAGTCTCTTACCTGGGCTCCATTTGCTCAGCTGGTGGCCGGGGGGGGGGGGGGGGGACATGACTAGTTAAGGTTATCAGGCATGAATTATTATCTATATTCAGCAGTTCCAACAATTTAATCATTGTCCCAACCTCCACTTCTATACCAATCTGCCAGGCAATGTAATTGTCGGGAACCACAGCACAAAGATTACTCAGGTGGAAAAACTTGTGCCTGATAACATTAACTAGTCATGTTCCTGCCCGGGCAACCAGCTGAGCAGATGGAGCCCAGAGCCCAGGATCACCACAAGCAAGCGTGAGGAAAAAAAATACAGATTACCGACCTTCTGTTTACATCACGTGATCAGCCGTCATTGGCTGACAGCTGATCCTGTGGTAAGGGGCCAGGATTGACCCTTTACTCGGATCTGTGATCAGCCGAGTCTGATAGACTCGATGATCACAGAGCTCACCGCACAAGACCCTCAGGGTCGCGCAGACAGCGTTTTCTCCGGAGGGCGACCATGGATGCCCTCCCGGCAATTAAGGCCTGCGCAGCGTCTTTCGGTTATAGCGTGGGCGGCAAGTAGTTAATACATTGTATTTATGTTTCAGCAGTGTTGTCAATTTTCTTGAGAAATGGTTTGGCTATATCAATTGGATTGAGAAATGTTTTGGCTATATCAATTGGAGGAAATCCATTAAATCTATTTTTTTTAAGTATAATTAAAGGCAAAACGTTTTTTTTTTTTTAGTTTTACACAGAGTGGAGAGGGATTAGAGCCCCCCCCCCCCCCGTTAGGGAGATTCACCCTCTCTATTTGTTTACCATTATCAACTTATCAACGAAAGTGAAAGTAAACAGAAAACCCCAAATTTTGGGTTATCCCCAGAAAAGTAATAGATGGGAACTCTTCCAATGAGGACACTAGTTCTGGTGAGTTTGGGGTCCCCAAGAAATTCCTTTAATTTGCAGAGATTTCCCCTCCCTTCCTGTTTGGCTATGGGACAGGAAGTGAAGGGAAATCTCTGCAATGGGACAGAGATGGCGAAAAAAAAAAATTCTGTCAGGGGTTATAACCCTCCCTTGTTCTATCGCAAAAAAAAAAAAAAGTTTTGCCCATAGTTCTACTTTAAGGTATCAGGGAGGGTATACGGGCCCAAGGGATGGAACAAAAAATGTATTTGTGTTTTTACTTTATAATATTTAGTTATTGGATTTTTTTGCACAGAAAAAAGGCAAAAATAAATAAATATTATAGAGTCACTGGGGTATGTTGACTAAACTATCTCTATTGCTTTCAGCGTTTCAATACGCATTACTGTTCTCTGGTCCACTCCCTTGTGTCACTGGGGTATGTGGACTAAACTATCTCAAATAAATATTATAATTAAAGCAACAGTAGACATTGTTTGTGTACTGTGTTTTATACAACTTTTTGTTTTCACTGTGTATTAGCTTTCTATGAAAAAAAAAATCAGAAAAAAAGCACAAACACAAAAATACAAAGAACATATTGCAAAGCTACCTGGGAAGGTTATAGGGTATTGTAGGTGCTAGGATATTTAGATAAGTGTTAGAACGTGTTGTTGATATGTGAATTTATTTGCCACACTGTAGGCAGTGCAAAAGTAAGAATAGTTTCAGTACGTGTTATTGTATGCATTTGAAGTACTGTATGTGATAAATGTAGCTCAAAATTTAAATAAAATATCTTTCTTTTATAAATGGACTTGAATAAGATGGCGGCAAGGTTTCCATAGCACTTGGTAGGTGTGTAAAAAGAACGTACCTACAACATAGCCTGTTGTCACTTGTCTGGTCTGTGTCCCAGCTTTGGTTGGGGGGGCGCCACTGTCCGTCTGGCTGGTATCCAACAAAACAGCAGCTCAACTGTGTTTGCCCAGAAGACATGTACAGATTGGTTTGTAATAGACTGGGCTACTAGCATCTACTGTGCATGCTTGGTTGCAATGCCATTTTTTCATAGAGCAGATTCTAAATGTCTACCGCACCTCCACAACCTGTGCTAGCTGGCAGTTGCTGCAGCCTTTTCATACCATCATCACTACAGCCATTGGTCTTTGTGGTTCCCTCATCTCTGTAGCCACTCTTCTCTGTGCCTTCCACTCCATCCATGGGCCTTGTTGCCCACAACCTTCTTCAACCCTATGGTCACTGCTTGGTGGTGCATTTCTCCCATTTCTGCCTATCAAAGCTGCACAACACCCTTAACCAGCACTAGCACTGTCTCTGTCATATTACCAGGGTCCCCTCCCTCCCTATTATGACCTTGTATCTGTCCTGCCACCCTACTTCCCTTCTAGCACCCTAAATCCTCTCCACCCCATCTTCATCTCCTGGCATAATGCCCTCCCCCTTCTTAATTCCATCGTTCCATTTCATCAGTACCCCCTCCTCCTGTCATTCTATACTCTTCTGTAATCTTGTACCCCTCTCCACCTCTGCAGACCATCTGCACCTCCCTTTAGTCTCCCTTCCCGAGCCGCCTATCTTGCCTGCACACCCTATTTTCTCAGCACCCACCACGCCTGCAACTCCCCTTCTCGTGATACCCATAGAATTCCACACCTCTACTTTTATCATCCGCCACACCTACAGCCCCCCTTATTCTCTTAGCAACCATCATGCTTGCAGCACCCAGTGTGTTCACAGCTCCCCCTTCTCTCAGCAACAACCATGTGACACACTTTTAGCATCCTTACTCTCAGCACCCAGCATGTCACATCCCTTCTTCTTTTACCACTCACTATGCCTTTAGCTCCCATTCTCTTTAGCAACCACTATACCTACAACACCCATTGAGCCTGCCATTCCCCTTCTCTCAGTCCCACTGCACTGCAGCTCCCCTTTCCTTTCAGTGTTTCATACTCGGCTTCACCCCATCATAACAGAGGATAAAACTAGGGATGCCCCGAAATTTTGGCGGTCTAAAAAAACTGCAGAAAATTGTGTTTTTGGCACATTGCGGAAAGGAAAATATTGCCGATAATGGAGCCGAAACGGGGTGGGGCAATGGGGTGGGGCAGGCAATTCAAACACAGCTACATGACACACAGAGATCGCTGCTCTGATCCAGGCACCGTTAGGCTGCATGACAGGTACTGGTGAAGCTGCATCCACAGACACAGGCATGCTGCATATGATGGGTACTGGCAGGCTGCATCTGATGGGCACAGCCAGGCTGCATATGATGGGCACTCACAGGCTGCATGACAGGCAGGCTTCATCTGATGGGCACAGGCAGGCTGCACCTGACGGGGAACTGGCAGGCTACATCTGATGGGCACAGGCAGGCTGCATCTGACAGACACTGGTGAGGCTGCTCTGATGGACACTGGTGAGGCTGCATTGATCTCTTGTATCATGTCTGCAGTCTCTGATCATCTCCTGTACTATGTGTGCAGTCTCTGCCCATCTCCTGTACTATGTCTGCAGTCTCTGACCATCTCCTGTACTATGTCTGCAGTCTCTGACTATCTCCTATACTAAGTCTGCAGTCTCTGACCGTCTCCTGTACTATGCCTGTAGTCTCTGTCCATCTCCTGTATCATATCTGCAGTCTCTGATCATCTCCTGTATAAGATGGTTTGAGACTGTGGACATGATACAAGAGATGGTTAGAGACTACAGACTGCATTTTTCTTGAGCTTTTTCTTGCACTAAAGGTGCGAATAATGGCCAACAATAAATTCATATTAATTTAAATTGATGATATTAATTAAAAAGTTGAATATAATACAATTGTATATAAAAGTATAAATATTTTTTTTAAAAACTATAATTTTCTTGATTTCTGTATTTTTTTTCTGGCCTAGTGCATCCTTCATTTTCAGTTTTGGCACCAAAATTTATATTCGGTGCACCCCTAGATAAAACACTCCCATTCCATAGCCCCCATCTCTACTTGATATTGAATTAACTTTTTACATTTTATTACCTTGTGTTTGTGTGTCTTTTTTTTTTTTTCTTCAGAAATTGTGGTTAAGACTTCTTAATGTTTACTAAAGTTTTGTGTATCAGTATTGCTTGGACCTTGGATAATGGGTAGACCCCTGAAAGCTTGTCCTAAAAATATAACTGCTAGTGCAAATAATCATCTTAGAAATGATTAACTAGCATGTCATGGATATAACTCCTTATATCATGAGGATTACCCATATTGTTCCACAGTGCAGCCAAGACGACGCAGATCCTCAAAGCAGGGAACTGATTCTGAGATCTTAGTTAGTAATCTTGTTTCCAGTATTCTCAGAGTTCGGTTTGTAGAGATAGCTGAGCACAGATCATCGCAGCACGATAATGTTGTGTGACAATAGTCAAATCTTGTGGGAAAAACAGGAAATGTAGACTGTGATATTTAAAAAGAAAGTATGTAAATGATACAAAAACTAGACAAAAAGATGTAAAGCCTCCAAAGAAGATACAAAACACCAACATCTGTAGAGGTGATAAAGTTATATTTCACTGGGCTTATTTGCTCCCTTTATAATATAATTATCACCTACATACATGGTTCGAATCTTGACCGGTTTAGTAGGAACCGATCGAGATTTAAACTGTGTATGGGCAGGCTGAATGTACCAAGTTGATCGATCAGCTTGGTAACAACCAGCATGCCAAGGTTCTACTTGTGATCATAACTAGAGGCTGCTTTAGCTTCTAGCAATAATCACTGTCTTCTCCTGGTGGGGACGGCTTTCTCCACCCTCCCGCCGGGAGAAGACAGTGGCCCAGTAGAAGAGATTCCTGCATCAACACTCTCTGTGTTAATGGGGGAATCAAGCTAATTTCTTTCCTGCAACCTGTAGCTTCATGTAAGGCCAGCCTAAAACCCATATACAAAAGGTTTATTCCAGAGCCCTGAAGATTACTATATCATGTAAAGTATAATTCTCACCTCAGCTCCTGCAGGGTACAGTCTGGGTGTTTCAGTCCCTCACAGATAAGTTTTATTCCAGAGTCCTCTAGAAAATTCATTGATATATTCAGTTTGGTGAGAGATCGATTTGCAATAAGGACAGATCGGAGGTCATCGCAGCTCAAGGGAGTCAAACCACAACTTTCAATGCTGCAGGGGACAGAAAAACAGTATTTTCTGTACAGTGCCACTCATCTGTCTGAAATTATTATTATACAGGATTTATATATCGCCAACAGTTTACGCAGTGCTTTACAATATAAAAAGGAGACAATACAGTTATAATAATAAAATATAAGAGGATTAAAATTCTCACAATGGAATTTAATTATACAATCCAGCAAGTTCTTTTATAGTTTAGCTAATAGTATAATTCTCACCTCAGCTCCTGTAGGGTACAGCCTGGATCTCTGAGTCCCTCACACAGAATTTTAATCCCAGAGTCCTTCAAACTATTTGTTGATAAATCCAGACTGGTGAGAGATCGGTTTGTGATTAGAAGAGAGCGGAGGTCATCACAGCACAAAGGAGTCAATTTACACTGCCAGATTCTGCAGAGGCAAAACAAATGCAGTGAACTGCAAGCAATTGTAGCAGATTACTATATCATAACCTCAGATGTCTAATGCTGCGTACACACGGTCGGATTTTCTGATGGGAAATGTTGGATGTGAGCTTGTTGGCGGAAAGTCAGAACATGTGTATGCTCCATCAAACATCTGTTGTCGGACTTTCCACCAACAAATGTTTGCTAGTGGGTTCTCAAATTCTCCGCCAACAAAATTTTGTTGTCGAACTTTCCGATCGTGTGTACACAAGTCAGTCGCACAAAAGTTCATGCATGCTCAGAAGCAGAAGCGACCGGTCCTGTAAACTAGCGTTCAGAATGGAAAATTAACATTCATGACGTGGCAACTTAGGAAATCTCCAAATGCAGCTCACTGTAATAATGAAGCTACTTTGCTGGTGATACTGATGGAGTTATTGCAAACAAATTTTCAAAGGCTTTTTTTTTCAAGTGATATCAAGAATAATAATAATAATAATAATAATAATAATAATAGCGCTAAATGAAAAACACAAAAAGAAAAGCTGAAAAAAAAGAGCTGAAAAACCACGTAGTACGTCACTACATTCATAATTGTTGGCCAACATTTGTGTGACCGTGTATATGCAAGACAAGTTGGAGCTAGCAACCTTCGAACAAAATTCCACGGTTTTGTTGTCGGAAAGTCCGATCATGTGTACAGGGCATTAGAGTCCTGCAGATTATTCTGAATGGTACAGCAAGATTATCTGGAACCCGCACAAAAAATATATATATATATATATATATACATACAGGTGCATCTCATAAAATTAGAATATCATCAAAAAGTTACTATATTTCAATAATTCTATTCAAAGTGAAACTCATATATTTTATATAGATGCGTTACACACAGAGGGGGTTATTTACGAAAAGGCAAATCCACTTTGCACTGCAAGTGCACTTGGAAGTGTAGTCGCTCATCCAATCATGTGCAAGCTAAAATGCTGTTTTTTATTTTCCTTGCATGTCCCCCTCGGATCTACAGCGACTGCACTTCCAAGTGCACTTTCAGTGCAAAGTGGATTTTCCTTTAGTAAATAACCCCCACAAAGATATATTTCAAGCATTTCTTTCTTTTAATTTTGATGATTATGGCTTACAGCTAGTAAAAACCCCAAATTCAGTATTTCAGAAAATTCGAATATTACATAAGACCAATAAAAAAGATTTTTTTAACCACTTAAGGACTGAGCCTATTTCTGAGATTTGGTGTTTACAAGTCAAAAACTGTTTTTCTTGATCATACATCACGGGACACAGGAGCTTCATTACATAGTGGGTTATATAGGCACCTCTGGTGATTGGACACTGGTTGACCCAATTAAAGAGAATTCCTCCCCTATATAACCCCTCCCATTAGGGAGGCACCTCAGTTTTTTCGCCAGTGTCTGGTCGATGGTCACGTAAAACTTAGCTCTATGCGGGTCCCGGCGTGGGCCGAAGGGCTACAACAAACCGGATCCATACCTCGGGCCGATAATTGACTCCCAAGATGGTATGGTACCCGGGCCTCGTCTGCCGAAGACACGAGGTTTTGCCTGTAAGTCCTCTCCATTGGAAGACTGGACTCTGGGACAACCAGACTTGGGGTACTGTTTACTCAGGGCGCCCGTAAGTTTCTGGCAGAGTTTTTTTACAAGGCCCAGGTAGGAGGATCTTTTCGTAAGAACCCCAGATACGCCTGAAGGTTGGCTAACAATACCCGCCGTGATGGGTGAAGGCTGGAATTGGTCTGAAATCAGCAATTCCTGCGGCGGGGAACAGGTATGGGAAGTCATCCTATATATTTAATATATGAATGGATTTCTTCATTGTGAGTAGTTGTATGTCTTACCTGGTTTCCACCACTTGAGGGAGTAAGAGCAAGCCTGATGCATACTTACATGCCTTTCAAACAAACACGCTCAGTGAAATGCCTGGTTCTCCCAGCTATTCACGTTTCCTTGCAGTCCCTGCCACAATATAAGTAAAAAAGGGGTCCCACGCAGGGTCACTCCTTTTGGGTTCCCCTTCCCCCCCCCCGGATCCCGCGGTCCTCGTGCACGCGCGCCGGGCGCGCTCCCGGCCTAATAGGGAAAGGGGGGGGGGTGTGGTTGCCAGCTGTGCACAATCAAGTGCTCCAGACTGCAATGCAGGCGCCAAAACGGCCGTTTTTAAAAGCCCAGAGCGTCAGGGGACTGTAAGGTGAGACACAGGAGCTGTGGGCTGTAAGCATCCGTGGGATTGGATCCAGGCGAACCTTAAGACACCTACTCGGCATCATATTGTGCAGTTAAGCTTATATTGATTTATTGTGAGACTTTAAGCACAACAAAGTGATTGCATTTTACACTAGTAACTCTGCTTTGTAGCTCAGTACTATGTCTCCTCGTAAGAGGGTTTCAGGGGCAGGTAACAAAAGCACTGGCAGGTCACCGCCTGGGTCCAGGGGTTCCAAGAGTGCATGCAGATTACCATCCCCCTCTGCAAGAGTGGAGCCTGCATCTCAAGACGAGTCAGTGCCCCTTTCAGGCTTTGCAGCCTCTCCAAATGTCGCAGCCCCGGTCTATGTCACTGAGGACTCCCTTAGGGCTTCATTGGAGAGTTTTGAAGGGAGGATAATGAATTTTATTTCTGCTTCCCTAAAAGATAGCAAGAAAAGGGGTAGATCCCCTCCCTCTGCTGAAATCCCTCTCTCAGACAGCTGCTCTGAAAATGAGGAGAGATCCCTATCTTTGGAAAGGGATCATGAGCAGTCGGATCAGTCAGAGGATGAGGAGTCAGTCCCCTCCTCCCAGGCACTCAGAAAGCAGGTGCAGTATTACACTGAATTGGTGCGTACCACGTTCAGAATGCCAGCTGCTGAAGTCGCCACATCCTCTGTCTCTTCCCTGGGAGTCAGGAAAGCCCCACAGACTGCTTGTTCCTTCCCAATTCATCCTTTAATGGCTGACTTGATGTATAAGGACTGGGGACATCCCGATAAACTGTTTACTCCTCCCAAGAGGTTTTCTATGTATTATCCCGTGGAGGAAAGTTTCACCAAGAAATGGGGGGCCCCATCTGTGGATGCGGCTATCTCTTGTGTGAATAAAAACCTAACTTGTCCTTTGGATAATGCACAGGTATTTAAGGATCCAGCTGACAAAAGGCTGGAAACCTTGTTAAAAGCCTCCTTTTCCATGGCTGGCGCTGTGGTGCAACCTACAGTCGCAGCCGTGGGGTTGTGTCAGTTCCTTAAGGAACAGGTTAAACAGATGTTTGAACTCCTTCCTAATGAGGAAGTAGAGAAATATGCAGAGATGCCTCATATCTTATGTTTCATAATTGATGCGATTTTGGATTCTGTCCAACAAGCATCACGTTTATCCCTCATGTTGGTACACATGCGTAGGGCTCTATGGCTAAAAAATTGGGCTGCTGAGATGTCATGCAAGAAGCATTTGGCTGGGTTCCCATTTAAAGGGGAACGGTTGTTTGGAGAGGAATTAGATAAATTCGTCCAAAATATTTCGGGAGGTAAATCTACACTCCTTCCAGTCAAGAAGAGTAAACGTCCTTCATTCAGGCGTACTCTCTCTCCCGAGGCGTCAAGCTCTAAACAGTGGCGACGGCCTTCTCAGCCCTCCTCGGCTGGAAAGCCTCAGGGCCGAGCCCAGGGACAGAAGAAGACTTGGGGGCGGAAGCCTGCCAAGCAGACCTCCAAGACATCCTTGTGAAGGGGCGCCCCCGCTCGGCCGAGTGGGGGGAAGGCTCCTGCGGTTTGCAGGCGCCTGGCGGGAAGAGATTCAGGACAAATGGGTGATCTCTTCAGTGTCTCTGGGCTACAAGCTAGAGTTTCAGGAGATTCCACCTTCCCGTTTTCTAAGGTCAAGGATCCCCAGGGATCCGATAAAGCAGAAACCGCTATTTCTGGCCTTAGATCAATTACTATCCCAGGGTGTGATAGTAGAAGTGAGCCCGAAAGATCAGGGCTCAGGTTTCTATTCGAATCTCTTCACCGTTCCAAAACCAAACGGAAGTGTCAGACCTATCTTGGATCTGAGAGACTTAAACCGGTTTCTACACATCCAGACCTTCCGGATGCAGTCAATACGCACTGTGGTCTCCTCCCTGCAAGGAGGAGAATTCATGGCATCAATAGATATCAAAGACGCATATCTCCATGTGCCAATATTTCCCGCACACCAGAAGTTTCTGAGGTTCGCGGTAGAGCAGCGCCATTTTCAATTTGTGGCCCTGCCGTTCGGCCTAGCCACGGCCCCTCGAGTCTTCACGAAGATTCTAGACCCTCTCTTAGCAATCTTAAGAGTTCAGGGCATAGCCGTCATGGCTTACCTAGACGACTTGCTTCTCGTAGAGAGAACTGCAACATGCCTAAGTCGCAGCGTCACCAAAACGCTAGAACATCTGGGCCGCCTAGGTTGGATTATAAACCTAGAAAAGTCGTCTTTACAACCGACCACCAGGTTGGATTACCTGGGTCTAATTATCGACACCACTCTAGGCAGGGTGTTCCTTCCAAAGCCAAAGGCCTTGGCCATTGGAGATCTAGTGCGCCTGATTCTGGGCAGAAGATCTTCCTCCATTCGGTTGTACATGAGACTGTTGGGAAAGATGGTCGCCTCTTTCGAGGCCGTTCCATTCGCCCAGTTCCACTCAAGGCCCCTGCAAAGATGCATCCTTGCGATTTGGAACAGGAAGCCCCAATCCCTGGATCTTCCTATGCGTTTATCCCCTCGGGCACGCAAAGGTCTTGTCTGGTGGTTACAGACCAAAAATTTGCTGAAGGGCAAAACCTTTCTTCCCCTCTCATGGAAGATTGTCACCACGGATGCCAGCCTGACAGGCTGGGGAGCCGTGTTGCAGGAAACATGCTCGCAGGGAAAATGGTCTGCGACCGAAAGTCTGCTGCCCATAAATATCTTGGAGATTCGGGCAGTTTACATGGCACTCAGAGAGTGGTCTCACAGACTGCGAGGTTTCCCAGTTCGGATTCAGTCCGACAATGCCACCGCAGTGGCTTACATCAATCACCAGGGCGGTACCAGAAGTCTGGTGGCCCAAAAGGAGGTGAATCGCATACTTGTCTGGGCAGAAGAGCATGTTCCGTGCCTCTCTGCAGTCTTCATCCCAGGAGTGGAGAATTGGCAGGCAGATTATCTCAGCCGCCAGCAGTTGTGCCCAGGAGAATGGGCTCTGCACCCCGATGTGTTTCAAGACATATGTCACAAGTGGGGCACTCCAGACGTGGATCTGTTTGCGTCCAGATTCAACAAGAAACTGGACAACTTTGTGTCAAGGACAAGAGATGCACTTGCTCAGGGGTCAGATGCTCTGACAGTTCCCTGGGATCAGTACAATCTGATCTATGCCTTCCCCCCGAGCCCGCTGTTATCGAGGTTCTTGGGAAGGGTCAAGAGGGAGACGAAGCCGGTCCTTCTAGTGGCCGCGGCTTGGCCCAGGCGACCATGGTTCGCAGAAATCATGAAGTTGGCAGTGGGCAGGCCATGGACCCTCCCTCTCCGGCCAGATCTGCTCTCACAGGGTCCAATTTACCACCCTGCTTTACGTAGTCTGAATTTGACGGTCTGGCTGCTAAGACCCACATTTTGAGAGGCCGTGGTCTTTCGGGGCCAGTCCTCTCCACTCTGGTCAATGCCAGAAAACCGGCCTCCAGGCGTATCTATTACAAGATCTGGAGGGCATATGTTTCCTGGTGTGAACCCAGGAGATGGCATCCTAGAAGGTATGTCATTAGCAGAATCTTGGCCTTTCTCCAATCAGGCCTTGAAATGAATTTGGCCATAAGCACCATCAAGGTGCAGATTTCGGCCCTATCGGTCTTTTTCAAAGATCGCTTGCATCACATTCCCTAGTACGGGCTTTTATCCAGGGGGCTATGCGGATGAGACCGCCAGTCAAACCTCCGGTATGCCCTTGGGATCTGAATTTGGTTCTCTCGGCCTTAGAAGCCCAACCATTTGAACCTCTGCATCTGGCTTCTTTAACTCTCCTGACAAAGAAGCTGGTGTTCCTAGTAGCCATATCCACGGCTAGAAGGGTATCAGAATTGGCAGCTCTTTCCTGTAAAGAGCCCTATTTAATTATCCATAAGGACCGAGTGGTCATGCGTACAACGGGTCCTTTCTACCTAAGGTAGTTTCAGGTTTTCACCTGAATCAGGATGTAATCCTACCATCCTTTTTTCCAAACCCTCAGTCCACAGAGGAAGAATCCTTACACACTTTAGATGTGGTTAGAGCAATCAGTCTTTATCTTCAAGCAACTGCTCAGATAAGGAAAACTGACTGTTTATTTATTCTGCCAGAAGGCCCTAAAAGGGGTCAGGCAGCGTCAAAGTCCACTCTCTCGAGGTGGATCAGACAGGTTATTTCTCAGGCCTATGACTTAAAGGGGAAGATTCCTCCTTTTCAGGTGAAAGCGCACTCTACTAGGGCGGTAAGTGCTTCTTGGGCAGTGCATCACCAGGCCTCCCTGGCTCAGATCTGTAAGGCTGCGACTTGGTCATCAGTCCACACATTCACCAGATTCTATCAGGTGGATGTCAGAGGGCAGGAGGATATCGCCTTTGGGCGTAGTGTTCTGCAGGCTGCAGTTTAGGTCCTCAGGTCCCTGGCGGTCTTGAATTATGATCTGTGTCTCCCTCCCCTCAACCTGAGCATTGCTATGGGACATCCCACTATGTAATGAAGCTCCTGTGTCCCGTGATGTATGATCAAGAAAATAGGATTTTTATATACAGCTTACCTGTAAAATCCTTTTCTTGAGAGTACATCACGGGACACAGGGCTCCCGCCCCTCTTGGGTTTTACGTGGTTTCTTATTGCTTTGCTACAAAACTGAGGTGCCTCTCTAATGGGAGGGGTTATATAGGGGAGGAATTCTCTTTAATTGGGTCAACCAGTGTCCAATCACCAGAGGTGCCTATATAACCCACTATGTAATGAAGCTCCTGTGTCCCGTGATGTACTCTCAAGAAAAGGATTTTACAGGTAAGCTGTATATAAAAATCCTATTTTTTTTTCTAGAAAACTACTTAGAACACACACAAACACACACACACACACACACATATTTATTTATTTATTTATTTCTAACACCCTAGAGAATAAAATGGCGATCATTGAAATACATTCTTTTGCAGCGTATTTGCGCAGCGGTCTTACAAGTGCACTTTTTGGGGAAAAAACACACTTTTTTTGAATGAAAAAATAAGACAACAGTAAAGTTAGGCCAATTTTTTTTTTATATTGTGAAAGATAATGTTGCGCTGAGTAAATTAATACCAACATCTCACGCTTCAAAATTGTGCCTGCTCGTAGAATGGTGACAAACTTTTAGCCTTAAAAATCTCCATAGGCAATGTGTAGTTTGAACACCATTTTTTATATGCAGGTGATATGCAGGTGATGCTCACATATGCGTTTACTTCTGCACACGAGCTTGGCAGGACTTTTAAAAAATAATTTTTTCTTATTTATTTTACCTTTTTGTTTTTTATTTTTACTCTGTTCTTTTAAAAAAAATAATTGTGTCACTTTTATTCCAAAACAAGGAATGTGAACATCCCTTGTAATAGAAAAAAAGCATGACAGGACCTCCTTAATATGAGATCTGGGGTAAAAAAAACCTCAGATCTCATATTTACACTAAAATGCAACAATAAAAAAAAAAAAAAAATGTAATTTGAATGTCTCTTTAAGAGCTATGGGTGGAAGTGACGTTCTGACGTCGCTTCCGCCCTGCAATGGTATGGAGACGGATGGGGGCCATCTTCCCCTCATTCATCTCCATACCACACACAGATGTCACTTTTATCTGAAAGCGGACCACCCGCTGAAGAAAAGGATACAGAGGTTATGGCAGCAGCTAGCTGCAATAACAACGATATCCCTCTTCAATGTACCGACTTATAACAACAGCTGAAAAACTATACTGAAAAGTATGTCCATGAGCCCCTCCTTTTTGCCCTGTCACTGGAACCCTTTCTCTGTACCGTGCGTAGAAACCCAGATATTAATGGGATAAAAGTGTGAAATACCCAACATAAAATATATGCGGATGATATGCTCTTTTCCCTTACGAATCCTGTGATATCCCTCCCAAACCTCTTTAGGGAATTTGATAGGTACGGGGGCCTCTCCAATCTTCAAATACATTTTCTAAAATCAGAAGCGATGGGAGTCATAAGTGACCACAGTCACTTATGGTACAACTACAGTCGAATTTTAAGCTGAAATGGAATAACACGGCCCTAACTTATTTAGGCACAATTATCTCTTCACACATCTCCAAGGTGTTTGACCTTATTTTCCCTCCACCTCTTATGCCACGTACACAGGATCAGACTATCTGGCGGACTTAGTCCAGAAGAGGTCCACCGGACTTTCCGAAGGAGCGGACCTGCCCACACACGACCGGACTTTTCCAGCGGGCTAGGTCTGGCAGACATCGTACCCCATACTCATTCACATAGGGTAGGGGGCCGGAAACTGGGGGCTCCCGGATTCTGATAAGCCCCCCGTCCGCAGACCACAACAACCAACGGCCAGGGTTGTCAGGAAGAGGCCCTTGTCCTCATCAACATGGGGAAAAGGTGCTCTGGGGTAGGGGGGCCGCATCTCCCCCCCTTCCCCAAAGCACTCACCCATGTGAGGGCACGCAAGTTGGTACGGCTCAGGAGGGGGGCGCTCGCTTGTCCCCACCCCTGACTGGCTGCGTGCTCGGATAAGGGTCTACTATTGACTTTGGGGGGGACCCCCACGCCGTTTTTTCGGCGTAGGACTTCCCCTTTAAATCCATACCAGGCGACTGGGCTAGTGAGGTGTCAATCTCACTGATAGAGGCGGTGAATTCTCTTCCTTCGCTAGTTCCGTCTACCTGGAGCCACGGTCAAAATGAACAGACTTTTCTCCGTATATGGGCAAGTCTGTTCATTTCAAAAACCAAAAAATAAAGCTGTGCTAGAACTTATAAAGTGCCAGAATAATCCTGTGACATATTATATTCTGTTTTTAAGTACTGAAAAGTGTATGTGACTATAAAAAATGTGCAAAAAATACTCAAAATTAAAACACATAAACAGACGCAAAGAGATGAATTTCAGTCCATTAAAGTGACTCCTTAAAACACCCTAAATCTAGTTTGGGCCGATGAGCCTAGATTTAGCAGATCATGTGATCCCGATTATGGTGGAACGTGAGACGCTCTGAGAAAGGGGTATAGGAGTTGGAGACGCCAGCAGAGCCTATTGGAGAGACCAGGAGCGATCGTTTTGTGATCAAGCTTGTATGATCTCCCTAACAAGAGATCTTGTCAGCTGGTAAGCCTTACTGAATCTGGTGGTGGATGAACCTCTCTCTCTGGGCGCACCTGCTATACATCTGAAGGGTGTTTTAAGGAGTCACTTTAATGGACTGAAATTCATCTCTTTGCGTTTCTCTCCCTCTTTGGACTGTTTATGTGTTTTAATTTTGAGTATTTTTTGCACATTTTTTATAGTCACATACACTTTTCAGTACTTAAAAACAGAATATAATATGTCACAGGATTATTCTGGCACTTTATAAGTTCTAGCGCAGCTTTATTTTTTGGTTTCTGTATATTGTGGGTATCTCACATTGTGTTGCGGCAAGAATTTATTATTATTAGTATTTATATTATTATTTTAAAGTTTGCCTCACTGGCATAGGTATTTTTTTTTAATAATTGAGCAACTTTTGGACAGCACTGTTTTCCAACGACTGTTCATTTCAAAAGTCCGGCGGACTAGCACACAGATGGGTAGATTGCCCGCCGGACTGCCGAGTCTGGCGGACAATTTTGAGTCAAGACTTCTTTCTAGGTCCGCCGGACTTTTGGGAAGAAAAAGTCCGCTGGAGCCCACACACGGGTGGATTGTCTGACGGACTCTGGTCCGCCGAATAGTCTGATCGTGTGTACGCAGCATTACAAGAGTCCGGACACTCCTAAACAAGTGGAACTCTGGCTTACACTCGTGGTTTGGCCATTGTAATATTCTCAAAATGAGTATACTTCCAAAATTCTTTTATCTCCTACAGGCTCTTCCTGTTTACATCCCCTCCAAATACTTCCAGCAAATTCAGAAGGTATTTTTTTAATTCATATGGGCCCACAAACACCCACTGCTGAAGAGATCACAGCTTACCTTACCAAAGCAACATGGGGGATTGGCAGTACCAGACATACACAAGTACTACCAGGCAGTTCACCTTGGGAGATTTGTTGACTGGAATAGACACAGCATTCTCAAGCTGTGGATCAGTTTCTTTGAATAGAGCACCATGGTGCTATGACTCCTTACCCAAATTGATGAAATTCCACCCGCTCCTCTGCAACACTGTGAGTGTTTGTTCTCTTCTGTTTAAAAGAGGTTCCCTCTCCTCCATGACATTGCCACTCTTTCTGATACTAGGTAATCCGCGTTTCATCCCGGGCCTTCAGGATGAACCTTTAAAAACCTGACGTCATCGGGCTGTATACAGGCCTCACATTTTCTAGTACAGAAGGAGTGGCCTTCTTTGCAATATCTCATGAACCCATCGGGCTCATTCCACCTGCAGTTTTGGAGTGCCCTCCAACTTACCCACTTTTTTAGGTCACTACCCTGCCAAACAATTTTGCTCAACCTCTCACACCCTTAGGCCGCGTACACACGGGCGGACTGTTCGCTCAACTTTGTCCGCTGAACAGTGTTTCAGCGGACAGTCCGCTCGTGTGTGGGGCTTCAGCGGACAGTTTCAGCGGACAGTTTGACGAACAAAGTTTTTCGGAAATTCCGAAAAACTGTCCGCTGAAACTTTGTTTGAGCGAACAGTCCGCCCGTGTGTAGGCCACTTTCGAAATGAGCAAACTGTTCCCGCTCGGAGGAAAGTCTGCTCATTACGAGCGCGTCTCCAGGTAGGTGGGGCCCGCGAAGGAGGCGTCGCGGGCCCCGCCGCCTGGTATGGACTTAAAGGGGAACCCCAACGCCGAAAAAAAATCGGCGTGGGGGTCCCCCCAAAGTCCACAACAGACCCTTGTCCGAGCACGCTACCCGGCCGGCCAGGAAAGGGGGGCGAGCGAGCGCGCCCCCCCTCCTGAGCCGTACCAGGCCGCGTGCCCTCAACATGGGGGGTGCCTTGGGGAAGACCGGGCCACCGCCTGCAAAAGAGCTACAAGAAGGCGCGGTGGCCCGGCAGAAGAACCGAAGAGGGGGACAAGACCCCCGAAGTCAGGAGAAGAGGCCGGCGGCGGGGAGGAAGGAAGCCGGACTCCTCCGCTAGCAAAAGAGCTACACGAAGATAGCGGAGGAGTCCGGCGAGAAGACCCCCAAAGACGGAAGACCCCCGGAGCTGTGCAATAAAATATTTTTTCTCGTGTGTTGTGTTTTTTTTTGGGTACTTTTATTTTACAGGTGAATGGGTAGGGGTACATTGTACCCCATACTCATTCACATAGGGTGGGGGGCCGGTATCCGGGGGCCCCCTTATTAAAGGGGGCTCCTGGAGTCTGATAAGCCCCACGCCCGCAGACCCCGACAACCAACGGCCAGGGTTGTTGGGAAGAGGCCCTTGTCCTCATCAACATGGGGACAAGGTGCTTTGGGGTGGGGGGGCCGCGCGGCCCCCCTTCCCGAAGGTACCCCCCATGTTGAGGGCACGCGGCCTGGTACGGCTCAAGAGGGGGGCGCGCTCGCTCGCCCCCCTTTCCTGGCCGGCCGGGTAGCGTGCTCGGACAAGGGTCTGTTGTGGACTTTGGGGGGACCCCCACGCCGATTTTTTTCGGCGTTGGGGTTTCCCTTTAAGTCCATTCCAGGCGGCGGAGCCCGCTACGTATCCGTCGCGGGCCCCGCCTACCTTCACACGCGCTCGGAATGAGCGGACTGTTGCCTCGTGTGTGGGCGAGTCCGCTCATTTCAAAAGTTGCGCGGACTTAGTACGACGAACAAAGTTTGCCGTATTTGTCCGCTCAAAAAGTGCCGTGTGTGGGCGTGTTCGTTCATTCAAAAGTTTGAGCGGACTGTTTGACGAACTTAGTTTCGGCAGACAGTCCGCCCGTGTGTACGCGGCCTTAGAGGAACACAGTTCAACGGAAGGGACACTGCCGCACACCCTTTCAATCATGTACAATCTACTGATCACTCCACCAGATTCCTACTTCCCACGATGCATTACTGATTGGGAACGAGACTTGAACTGTATATTTAGCTCAGAACAGAAACAATGCATCCTTCGATTTATGTATAGAGCGTCCATCTGTACGAGAACGCAGGAAACCAATTTTAAAATCTTGGATAGATGGTACAGAACACCTGCAAGTTGCAAAAAATATTCCCCACAAACTCAGACAGATGCTGGAGATGACAGAAGGAACGAGGTACATTGCTTTAAATTTTTTGGAGTTGCCCCAAAATAGCACAGTGGATCACCCCGAGAGTACCCACTAAGAAGAAATGGGTGGTGAGTGTTAATAAATTATTCATAAGAGAAAAACTAACATACTAACATAGAAACACCCCACGTAAATTTCAAGCAATGGGGCAGCCGTGGTTGGAAACCCCTGGCCTAGCCCCTCATCAACTGGTTCGGGACAGATTATTGTTGGGGTGATGCAAGGCAAAGGGTAACATGGTGGATGTTTTATATGGGAGACCATATAGGACACAAGACGATAGCATAGATGTCAAGGGGTAGAGGTATCATAACTATATCCCCATGACCAAATATATTGTTGGGTTAGAAAGGTCTATAAGCACTACACTGGTTGTTTTCATGTAATATTCTTTTGTTTTACCATTGTGCCTCGATATTAGCAATGTTAAACGGGGAAAGGTTTGCACAGACCTGTATAATGCAATGCTGTATACTCATCCTTGTTCGGTTTTCTCCTGATTTCACTGACCTATGATTATACACTGATTGCTTTGGTCTGTATACTGTGCAAAACAAAAATAAAAACAATTTTCTGATTTAAAAAAAACACAGTGATACCATGATCATTAAACCAGGTATTGGTTGTTTTGGTAGTGTGGGCAGGTGCCAAGTCTTGCTGAAAAATGAAATCAGCATACCATAAAGCTAGTTAAAATGTATCACTCTATGTGTAACGCATCTATATAAAATATATGAGTATCATTTTTTTTTATTGAATTACTGAAATAAATAAACTTTTTGATGATATTCTAATTTTATGAGATACACCTGTGTATATATATATATATATATATGACAGGGTTCAATTTCAAATCCTAAACTACTAGCCAGGTCTTAAGAGTTACTCATGAACTGACAATGTTAAGTGTTTTACGCAGAATTAAGTTACAAAAATAAATATTAACAACTTTACCAGTGCCCATCGGTTCAGCCTCATCAGTGCCCATTAGTGCAGCCCATCAGTGCAGCTTATCAGTGCTGTCTCATCAGTGCCCATCAATGCAGCTTCACCAGTGCACATAAATGCAGCCTCACCAATGCCCATCAATGCAGCCTCACCAGTGGCCATCAATGCAACCTCACCAGTGTCCATCCATGCAGCCTGTTCAGTGCCCATCAAGGCAGCCTCACGAGTGCCCTTCAATGTAGCCTGATCAGTGCCCATCAATGCAGCCTGATCAGTGCCCTTCAATGCAGCCTATCAGTTCCGATCAATGCAGCCTCACCCTTGCCCATCAATGCAGCCTATCAGTGCCCATCAATGCAGCCTGATTAGCGCACATCAATACAGCCTGATTAGTGCACATCAATGCAGCCTCACCAGTGTCAACCAGTGCACCCTGATTAGTGCCTATCAATGCAGCCTCACCAGTGCCCATCAATGCAGCCTGATTAGTGTCTATCAATGTAGCCTCACCAGTGACCATCAACGCAGCCTGATTAGTGTCCATAAATGCAGCCCCAATGCAATACAGTGGAATTGGAGGCATAGGTATCATAGATCGGTGGGTTGAATTGGAGGCATAAGTATGATTCAGACCTATGCCTCAAATTACCCGCCCAACCTCCCCAATCCAGCACATCTATGCTCTCAACCTCTCCCCCTCTTCCTCCCAGCACACATTTTGTTCACTCCCCCATTCAATGCCTCCAACCCCCTCAAGCACCTGTACTGCTTCCAATCACAGCACACTGTCATAGTTACCATTCTTCTGCAACTACGGGGTCAGGCATCAGTGCACACTGAGGGTAGACCCCAGAGGGTTTGAGCCCACCCACTTAGGGCTGCCTTGAGGTGTGCATACTCCTTAGCTGTGCAGCAGGAGGGAGGTGGAGAGGGTAGGTCCTAGGCAGCTGACTGTTCCTATTAAACTTCCCGCGCTGCAAGTCTGTGCATGGCGGTAGAGCACTGGCTATACATTCCCAGGACAGCACAGCCCTGTCCACACTCGGAATCCTCATATTTCCACTCGGCAAGTGCAAGCAGACGAGTGGAAATTTTGAGGGCTGTATATATGTACAGTAAGTATTGTGTTATTGTGGGCCCATTAACATTGCAATATATGCATAGTGTGCAGGTAATAGCACGTGTATTGGTGTGTAGTGGCATGCTGTGTTGCACTTTTCTACTCTGGAACATGCAAAGTGCCTTGGGCATGACCATAGACCTTTGCACCATCATGCTGTTTTTTCTATGCATTTGTGTGCTGTGTTGATGTTTTGTTGTACTCGAAAAAAAGGGGTTCTGGCAGGAGTGGGGGGGGGGGGGGGGTGGAGCTCCCCTTTATACCACTGTATTTAGAGTCCTCTAGATTATTATATCATTTATAGTATAAATTCTTACCTTAGAACCTTCAGGGTACAGACAGGATTTTTAAGTCCCTCACACAAGATTTTTACACCAGGGTCCCGTAGCCTGTTGTCTGATAGATCTAGACAGGTGAGCAGTCTGTTTTCCCTCACAAATGAGCAAATATCATTGCAGGACAATGCAGTCAGACCACAATGGTTGAACCTGTAGTGAAGAGGAAGATGAAAATACCAGATACAACTTTGTAAACCTGTCTTAAAAAAAACTAAAGGAGGATCACAAAGCCTCATAGTCTAAAAAACAATGGGTTAAATTAATGAAAAGGTCAATATTAATCTAAAGCCCCATACACACTATCAGATTTTCTGATGATTTTTCCCTTCAGATTTACCAAAACCATGTAGTACAAGGGCCTACCTGATTGCATACAAATTGAAACTCCTAAGGTTTGACCTCATATTATATGGTTTTGATAAATCTGAAGGAAAAAATCAGCAGAAAATCTGATAGTGTGTATGGGGCTTAAGAAGCAAAGAAAATGGAGAAAAACAAAAGCAAAATGGGCCAGCAAGTAAAGAAGCTCTATCAGTGGGAAACACTGGGAAAGGCCAAATTACTAACTACCAGTACTTAACATTTCTATATCTCTGCAAAAAATGGAAATGGTCTCACTTCAATTCCCTTATATTACTCTGTGAGTAAGTCAGCCAGGAAAGATTGGCAGGTACTTCTTTAGCAGATGAAATGAATAATTCTTCTTCTTTGTCTGGAATTTCATCATATTGAGTAAAGGTGAACAGTTTGTCCTCTGTCGGAGAGTCTCCACTATGCAGTTTTACATTCTGAAATCTGTAAGAAAAAAGTTATTACAAGTAAGTTTCTACTACCCACTATCAGAGCAAGGTTCTCTTTCAACCAAGGTAAATTGAAAAAGTGTGATCCCATCCTCCGCACCTTGTTTGTTCAGATTACCCGGATGCATTGGGCAAATACACCCAGTTTTTCAGCATATCAGTGATTGGTTTTATCTTCTGCTTTGAGCTCCTTGTTAAAAGAAGAACTCTGGGTCTCTTAATGATTTAAAAATATATTTCACATTCCTGCAGAGGCATCAGATCTCCTAGAATTTCTAATTCCAAGGAATATGCCTTATTATTATTATTTAACTGCAAAATCTTTCACATACATTCACAAATATTGCCCATTGTGCGTTTTGTTTATAATAAACATTCAAAAACACGTAAAACGAATTCTGTACTCTTCGAAAATCATATTTTTGTTTTAACCACATTTCTCATATACATAGCTATCCAGGGGAGGACTCTTCAGAAGAAGGCCACATACGGGTTGACTTCTTAGCAAGAGCCTGGTGAGGCTGAGGGACCTAAGTGAATCCAATCTCGTGGGTATCGCCAAACCGGCTGAAAGATCCAGGTATCACAAGAGTGTTCTACAAGTTCTAGTTTCCTGCATGTTCTACAATAATGTCTGTGGTAGAGACTTATTCCCACATGTTCTACAACAACGTCTGTGGCAGAGACTTATTCCTGATTTAAGCACCTTGTTGGCTGCTAGGCCTTGTGGGAGAGGGACTATCCAACTTCTTTAAAATGCAGAAAAGGTATTTAGGGTAACAAATAAACCACATTTATGATTAAGGATTGAGTATCCATGTTCAATCATTCAATTTGATTGAGGTTGTGTTTGGCTAATAAGATGGAGTCCCAACATGTTTCGCCTCAACAAAGGCTTCTTCAGGGGAGCCAATATTCAACGTCAAGTGGTTATAACAAAAATCACTGTAGACAAAACAAAACAGAACTGTAAGATGAATCTCGAAATGTGGTGCAGCCAATGCCTCCCAGATTAACAACAGATCAATAAATTAAGAAAATAATAGGAAAGACTTTTTATTTAAAAATAGAATAAATTCATAAAAATACCTACCCCTGGCCAAAACCCCTACCACGGCAATCGATTAGGGAAACCCTCTTGGTAAAGGGAGTGGACCGATCATAGGAATCACCAACTAGTGGCTGCAGGGGATAAATGTAATGGACAGTTGCCCACTAGTATATTAAGTATTAAGGGTCCAAAGGGCCCCGTACAGGGCTGAATCGCTAAAATATTGAAAATATTGCTTAGATCTTCAGGTACCTACCTAGGTATAGGATTCTTTAATAGGTCTCAATGATAGAGCAGGATGCCAATATGAAGGGTAGGAGGTTCCCTATGGATGATGATGTTGTAGTGCACCAGCCTAAATGTGTTAATCAAGACGAGGTCCCATTAGTAAAGTCAAATTATGTATAGATATGAATGAATTATAATTTTAAGAATATAGGCAAAGACTAAATTAATGCCTCTATCTTGATACAAATATAGCGATATGCTCTAATTTTCTATTGGATATCAGGGAGGCTTACCTAGTCCAGACAGGGATTAGAAGTGCAGATACTCCACACTGATTCAGTGTGATACACTGTGCAGCTGGAGGGCTTGTCAATAGGTAGGGTATACAGCAAAGTCCTGTAGCAGGTTAGACAGGTCCTATTAAATGTAAATGTAGGTGGATTAAGTTAAAGACTCAATTGGTTGGGATATGGGAAAAGAAATACAGAAGGTGTGGAGCAATCCATATCAAAAAACCCTCAACTAACCTTGACTCGTCCAGTCCAAGCAACAGTGTTCTTGCAAATCCAGCACAGGCTCGCAATGTGGGCATTCTATTTATCCCCCATTCACTCGGCGTCATATCACATACGCCGAGTGAAAGCGGACTGAGGAGTAGTACTGCGCATGTGCGCTGAGTGGTAGAGCCTACAAAGCCCAGGATGTTCCCATGGCAACCCCGACTCCGTTACAGGCATCCATTGGGTTTGCGGAAGTCACAGTATAAAGTTGTTAGCTGTAAAACAACAAAAGTACTGTGAATGACCAACTACAGGGACTTGCTGATTACCAATGCAGCCTACATATTAACGGGCTTCCACACAGCCCGACCCGTGCGTCCATACAGACACCGAACGTGGTGAGATAGGTCCGCTCCCAAAGGGTTCACAGTTGTATTGCCGGGTGTATAGGGGAAGAGGGGTAGGGAATAATACAGATTTTAGAGAAGAGAAGATTTTAAGCCAAGATATGAAATAATATAAATGAATACATTTAATTAAATAGAGCAACGCAAAGAATAATGGGCTGCATCACATTTCCAAAGTCAACACAGTAATGAAAGCAATAAATTAGAGAATTTTTAAACATAATAACAATATAAAGGGATAAAGAGTATATATATATTTAACTATATCATAATCATAAAATAGACTAAAGACATATGATTTAAACGTTAAAAAAATCCAAAAAACAATTTCAATCAGCATATAAACACCAATAATACGATACAACAAAGGTAAACCATTGAAATTGACATAGTGGTTAACATTCTAAATATCAATATGAAATCATACAGCAATATTTATTATAGATATAATTTCGTTAAAAACACTAAATTAACAAAAAAAAGGGGGGGGGGGAAGGGGAAAGGGAAGGGGGAATATTTGAGGAACAACAGGATTAAAGGAGCCCAGATAGCAGTCAGTGGAGAGAACTGGTTGTGGACATGACAGGATTCGGGTTTATTCAAGACAGCTTATAGAAAATCTTTAAATGTTATATATTCATTTAATCCTGGATGCTTTGTTGCCTCCAAGGTGTAAATGCATTTGGTTTCAAGTTGTAAAAGACAAGTATCAATTTTACCCCCCCCCCCAACATGAGGGGGTACATGTTCAAGGGCAGAAAAGCGCACAACATTGGGATCAAAGTTGTGAGAGGGACCTATGTGTCTGTTCAAAGCAGTAGTGCATAAACGTTTAAAAAGTGGCAACATGTGATCTCTAATACGTTTGAAGAATGGACGTTTGGTTTTTCCAATGTAGAAGCAGCCGCAGGAGCAGCCTGCAAAGTAGACTACTCCTACTGTTTTGCATGTTACATTGTGTTTAATAGTATGACAAGAACCATTAGGTAAAGTGGTATTTGAAGAATTAGAAACAAAGCGGCATACATCGCAGTAGCCGCAGGAGTACATACCATTGCGTTTAGATTTAGTAAGTTGCCTAGTATCAAAATGACTGGTTACCAGCCTGTCTTTCATAGATTGTGATCTTCGATAGGTAAGTTGGGGATATGGTTTTATATATTTTTGAATCGTTTGGTCGGCCAGAAGTAAAGGCCAATATTTGATGAGAATTTCTTTCATCTGATTGTGTGTTTCTTCCAGTACTTCCATGTCATACAGGGATCTAACTCAAGAGAGGATTCCCAAGAAGAGAAAGGGAGACCGCCTGGACACGTCCATGACCTCTTTACCCCGAACCACGGTAATGACACACCAATCCACTGTGGTTTACTCTAAATTACACAAAACACAGGCCTCCACCCCCATGTCTTTAGTTAGTTCACACCCGAGCACATCAGTAGAACCTCCAACACACTTCGCACCGGACACCCCAGCACCAGTCCCACACCCCTTAAGCACTCACCTTGGATCCCTAGTTCGGAGAGTAAGTGAACCCACACTTCCCTCCATGTTCCCTTCTAATTCACAATCCACCGACCCTCATATTGCACCTATTTTTTAGTCCAAACTCCGGAACACAAATCACATCCACCCTCACCATCCCAACAACAATTGCACAAGATTTAGAGGTGGTGAACCTGTCCTCGTTCTCTCTGACTAGGGAACAGATTGAGATACTCAAATTAGGTCTTACGTTCTGCCCATCAGCAAATTTGGATACATTTCAATTTGTCAAAGACATACATCTCTTTGCTAGATGGCTTTTGTTTAAGGTATTGTATGACAAACCTCAGGAAAACAACTCTGACTTCCCACCAATGGAATTTTCATCCAGTGAACTTCAGGCCATGGATGACCTGATGTCATTGTGGGATGAAGGACACACTGGAGATGAACAGTCATCTGAGTTTGACACACCTCAGGTTTCTGTACCGGGAGTGTCTTTCCCCCCCCCCCCCCCAGCATCATTCAAATTGAAATCAAAATCCTTTCCTTTGTTACAAAGTAACCCCAATATTTGGGCCTTTGTGAATCAATTTACCTCTGAAATCAGGAACCTTGAACCTGATGAACAGAAGCCTTACAATTTGTCTCGTAAACATCGTTTTGCTTTTCAAACTCTCCAAAACAACTTGGATTTGATGATAAAACCTGCCGACAAGGGGGATAACGTCTGTGTTATGGATGCCCTGGCATACAAAAATATGTGCCTCGACATCCTGACTAACAGAAATTGGTACCGCCCCATTTCTAAACTATTAATTGACAACTTCAGTACCAAATATTATCAACTTATTTTCAAAGCCTATCAGCAGGGTACTATTGATCTAAACACCTGGAAATATCTCAATGTAAAAAAATCAGAAAATTCCTACTTTTTACTCATTGCCAAAACTGCATAAGTCACTTGTTAACCCCCCGGGCCGACCCATAGTGCCGGGATGCCAAGGATAAACTGAAAACGCTAGTGCACTAGTGGATAAACACCTTTTTCCACATGTACTGTCCCTACCCTCGTATGTCAAGGACACTATCAATTTGCTACGTATATTGGATGGTAAACAGCTCCCTTTAAACACCTGGTTGGTAGCCTTAGATGCGGAATGCCTCTATAACTCCATCCCACACAACAAAGGAATTCAAGTCATTCAGTCTTTTTTGAGTGAAAGAGGGTCATCCTCTGAAACATATGGCGAGTTTGTTCTCCAGCTTCTGGGGTTCATTCTCGCCCATAATGTTTTCATGTTTGATCGTTCCCACTACCTCCAGGCACAGGGTGTAGCTATGGGCACAAAATGTGCCCCTTCCTACGCCAACCTGTACCTGGGGGGGTGGGAAAGAGAAATTTTTGCAAACGATCAATCCCAGGATTTGACTAGATTCATCCTGGGTTGGCATCGCTACATTGATGATGTCCTGATCCTTTGGACAGGTACTTGTGATGAATTGAAAGAGTTCTTTGACAGATTAGCCATTAATAACTTTAATTTAAAGTTTACAATGGATTATAGTCAGTCCCAAGTTAACTTTCTTGATCTGTGTATTAAGGTGGACGATATGGGACTGATCAGCTCGTCTCTATACCGTAAACCTTCATCTGGCAACACCATTTTGCATGCCACAAGTGCACATCCCTGACCACTATTGAAAAGCATCCCATATAGCCAATACTTACGTCTGCGTCGAAACTATACCCAAGATCAGGACTTTCAACAGGCTGCAAGAGATCTGTTTACCAGACTAAATCAGCGGGGATACAGCAAATTATTGCTCAAACGCACCTTCAATAGAGTGACTAAACTAAACAGAAATGATTTAATTCATCCTAAACCCAAACCTACCACGAATTCACCAATACCTATAATCACCCAATATTCTCGGCAGCACAATCAGATGAAAGAAATTCTCATCAAATATTGGCCTTTACTTCATGTCGACCAAACGATTCAAAAATATATAAAACCATATCCCCAACTTACCTATCGAAGATCACAATCTATGAAAGACAGGCTGGTAACCAGTCATTTTGATACTAGGCAACTTACTAAATCTAATTGCAATGGTACGTACTCCTGCGGCTACTGCGCCGTATGTCGCTTTGTTTCTAATTCTTCAAATACCACATTACCTAATGGTTCTTGTCATACTATTAAACACAATGTAACATGCAAAACGGTAGGAGTAGTCTACTTTGCAGGCTGCTCCTGCTTCTACATTGGAAAAACCAAACGTCCATTCTTTAAATGTATTAGAGATCACATGTTGCCACTTTTTAAACGTTTATGCACTACTGCTTTGAACAGACACATAGGTCACTCTCACAACTTTGATCCCAATGTTGTGCGCTTTTCTGCCCTTGAACATGTACCCCCTCATGTTCGGGGGGGGGGGGGGGTGAAATTGATACTCGTCTTTTACAACTTGAAACCAAATGGATTTACACCTTGGAGGCAACAAAGCATCCAGGATTACATGAATATATAACATTTAAACATTTTCTATAAGCTGTCTTGAATAAACCCGAATCCTGTCATGTCCACAACCAGTTCTCTCCACTGACTGCTATCTGGGCTCCTTTAATCCTGTTGTTCCTCAAATATTCCCCCTTCCCCCTTTCCTTCCCTTTCCCCTCCCCCCCCCCTTTTTTTTTTGTTAATTTCGTGTTTTTAACTAAATTATATCTATAATAAATATTGCTGTATGATTTCATATTGATATTTAGAATGTTAACCACTATGTCAGTTTCAATGATTTACCTTTGTTGTATCGTATTATTGGTGTTTATATACTGATTGAAATAGTTTTTTGGATTTTTTTAACGTTTAAATCATATGTCTTTAGTCTATTTTATGATTATGATATAGTTAAATATATATATACTCTTTATCCCTTTATATTGTTATTATTTTAAAAAATTCTCTCATTTATTGCTTTCATTACTGTGTTGACTTTGGAAATGTGATGCAGCCCATTATTCTCTCCGTTGCTCTATTTAATTAAATGTATTCATTTATATTATTTCATATCTTGCCTTAAAATCTTCTCTTCTCTAAAATCTGTATTATTCCCTACCCCTCTTCCCCTATACACCCGGCAATACGACTGTGAACCCTTTGGGAACAGACCTATCTCACCACGTTCGGTGTCTGTATGGACGCACGGGTCGGGCTGTGTGGAAGCCCGACCTGTTAATATGTAGGCTGCATTGGTAATCAGCAAGTCCCTGTAGTTGGTCATTCACAGTACTTTCATTGTTTTACAGCTAACAACTTTATACTGTGACTTCCGCAAACCCAATGGATGCCTGTAACGGCGTCGGGGTTGCCGTGGGAACGGAGCCCCGCCGCATCCTGGGCTTTGTAGGCTTTACCACTCAGCGCACATGCGCAGTACTACTCCTCAGTCCGCTTTCACTCGGCGTACATGATATGACGCCGAGTGAATGGGGGATAAATAGAACGCCCACATTGCGAGCCTGTGCTGGATTTGCAAGGACGCTGTTGCTTGGACTGGACGAATCAAGGTTAGTTGAGGGTTTTTTGATATGGATTGCTCCACACCTTCCATATTTCTTTTCCCATATCCCAACCAATTGAGTCTTTAACTTAATCCACCTACATTTACATTTAATAGGATCTGTCTAACCTGCTACAGGACTTTGCTGTATACCCTACCTATTGACAAGCCCTCCAGCTGCACAATGTATCACACTGAATCAGTGTGGAGTATCTGCACTTCTAATCCCTGTCTGGACTAGGTAAGCCTCCCTGATATCCAATAGAAAATTAGAGCATATCGCTATATTTGTATCAAGATAGAGGCATTAATTTTGTCTTTGCCTATATTCTTAAAATTATAATTCATAATTCATTCATATCTATACATAATTTGACTTTACTAATGGGACCTCGTCTTGATTAACACATTTAGGCTGGTGCACTACAACATCATCATCCATAGGGAACCTCCTACCCTTCATATTGGCATCCTGTTCTATCATTGAGACCTATTAAAGAATCCTATGCCTAGGTAGGTACCTGAAGATCTAAGCAATATTCTCAATATTTTAGCAATTCAGCCCTGTACGGGGCCCTTTGGACCCTTAATATTTAATATACTAGTGGGCAACTGTCCATTTCATTTATCCCCTGCAGCCACTAGTTGGTGATTCCTATGATCGGTCCGCTCCCTTTACCAAGAGGGTTTCCCTAATCGATTGCCGTGGTAGGGGTTTTGGCCAGGAGTAGGTATTTTTATGAATTTATTCTATTTTTAAATAAAAAGTCTTTCCTATTATTTTCTTAATTTATTGATCTGTTGTTAATCTGGGAGGCATTGGCTGCACCACATTTCGAGATTCATCTTACAGTTCTGTTTTGTTTTGTTTTGTCTACAGTGATTTTTGTTATAACCACTTGACGTTGAATATTGGCTCCCCTGAAGAAGCCTTTGTTGCGACGAAACATGTTGGGACTCCATCTTATTAGCCAAACACAACCTCAATCAAATTGAATGATTGAACATGGATACTCAATCCTGAATCATCAATGTGGTTTATTTGTTACCCTAAATACCTTTTCTGCATTTTAAAGAATTGTGTTTAATTAAATAATACATTTTTCTATTTTTATCATAAGTTATACTATTTTCTTTCTCTTTTTGCCCCTAAATTGGGGTTCTCTTCAAAAATAAGTGTTCTGCACCGCAATAATCCCGTTTCTTCCTCTTTTATCTTTCCAACTATTTTGGGATGAGGTGCCTTAATAATTTTTACTGCTTTTCCTGATGTTCCCTTTCTCTTTTTACTATCCAACTTCAGTGAACATCCAGCTGTGAATGGCTATTCTCTGGATTTAGTCGAAGTAAGCAAGTCCTTTATTATTGACTTTGACACTAAGCCCTTGTACACACGGTCGGACACTCCGACAACAAAATCCGTCAGATTTTGTCCGAAACTTGTGTTGCATACACACGGTCGGACAAAGTTGTCGGAAAATCCGATCGTACGTAACGTGATGTCGTTATTTCGTTACGACGGGACTACGTTCAGGCTAGTAGCCAATAGCTTTGGTCTAGGAATTTGATCTGAGCATGCATGGCACTTTGTCCAATTAGAATTCTCTACACACAATCGGACAAAGTCCGATCGGATCCTGTTTAGCCCAGATCTAAAACTTTGTCTGCCGGATATTCAGACGGAAACAGTCCGATGGAGCACACACACAGTTCGGATTATCCGACAACACGGTCTGATCTGACATTTTCTGTCGAAATGTCCAACCGTGTGTACAAGGGCTAAGAGTACCTGAACTTTCCTCCTAACCCTCTGAACCTATACTAAGAGACTGTTCGTTAATTGTGTTTTTGCAAATAAAAACCCCTTTAAGGGGATGTCAGGTCACCTTGAGGCGAGGTGACAGATGCAAACCGTAGGGATCAGGAGTGCACCGCACGGTTGTGGACCCTACGGCTGACTGCTGCAGATGGGAGACAGATCCCACTGGGGTTAGAGCGTAAGATTCCCTGGGGCGCGGAGTCTAAGAGCCAGCAGGTGTTCACCAGCACCTCTAGTGGTGAGGATGGACTTGGCTGCAACTGGCTCCAAGTCGCGACCCCCAGGGTCCCCCAGATAACACCCATAGTAGGTAACAGGAGAATAGGGATGGTAAGGGACAAAGCCAAGGTCGGGGCCACAAGCAGACAAGAATAGTCGGGGACGCGCCAAAAGGTCAGGATCACAGGCAAACAGGGATAGTCAAAAACACGCCAAAGTCGGTAACGGAAAACAGTAGAAGAGCACACGGCAGGAAACAGGAAGCTAACACACAAAGATCACTGAATAACCATGACAGTACCCTCCCTCTTACGAGGCCTCCCCCTCCCCCGCCTGGGTCCAGGCTTAAAGGGAAACTCCAGATGGAACCTCCTTAACAGACAGGGAGCAAAGACCTCAGATGCAATGATCCAAGACCTCTCCTCAGGACCCAACCCTTTCCAAAGTACAAGGTACTGAAGAATGCCTTTACGGAGCTGGGAATCCAAAACTTGACTAACCTCGTATTTTAGATTATCCTCAGAGACCGAAACAGAGGTATGGAGAGGACGAGAGGACTTGAGGACTAAAGGCTTTTTAGGAATGGGTAAGGGCATGAGAAGATCAGGAGCCTGAGTAGGGTCCCCCACACCCTTAAAGATGAGCTGGGCATCCATAACAGGACCACCAGACTGGGCAGAGGTTAGTGGATCCCTGAGGTCAGGTTGGTTAGAAAGTGACATGTCACAAGAGTCAAGCTGGATAGCTGCAACACAAACAGAATGCAGAGAACCCTGAGAAAAAGATTGAAAACCCCTCCTGGAAGAGGAACAGGAGGAACCCCAAGCCAGGATCTGTCCAGCAGACCAGTCAACGTGTGGAGAATGGAGCCGTACCCAAGGAAGACCTAATATGATAGGAGATGAAGCCTTAGGTAAGACAAGGAAGGATATCCACTTCTGGTGGAGTGTCCCTACTGACATCTTAACAGGAAGAGTCTGAAAGCGGATAGGGCCCCCTGGGAGAACCGTGCCATCAATCGCCAAGACCACCAATGGTGTTGTAAGGGGCAAAAGGGTAAGTCTCATGGAGGATGCAGTTTCCCAATCTATGAAATTGGCAGCGGCTCCAGAATCCAGATGTGCTGAGACCGAACGAGAGGAAGCACCGACATGAAGCAACACAGAAAGGAAAAGACGAGAAGGTGAAGGTGATATTTCAGGGTCTAATACTCCACCTTCCAGATGTATTAGCCCTGAGCGTTTTTCCGGACAAAGAGAACAAGTGTCAAGGAAATGACCTTTGGCCCCACAATAGAGGCTTAGGCCCAGAATTCTGCGCCTAGCACGTTCTTTGGGAGATAATTTAGTCCAGCCCAACTGCATAGGTTCCTTAGCAGGCAGGGGGTGCTCCTCGGATCGATGAGAAGGGACTGGGGGCTCAGGCTGCCTAAAGAACGGGGAGTGCTGGCGTCTTTTTTCCAGGGCCCTTTCCTGAAAGCGAATATCGATCTGGTTACACAAGGTGATGACACTGTCCAGATCAGCAGGAAGGGATCTTCCTGCTAATTCATCCTTCACTCTATCAGAGAGGCCATGTAAAAAGGTTGCAACTAGGGCCTCATTATTCCAGCTCAATTCAGCTGTGAGGATACGGAACTGAAGAGCATACTGTCCCACAGACGCAGACTCTTGAAGGAGACGTAAAAGAGCGCTAGCCGCTGAGGAGACACGACTCAGTTCCTCGAAGATATTCTGAAAAAGTTTCAAGAAATCAGACAGGCTAGAAATCACTGGATCATTCAGTTCCCACAGAGGGGCAGCCCAAGCTAACGCCTCGCCGGACAGGAGGATATGATATATGCAACTTTTTCCCAATCGTACAGGAAGTTTTGGGGCTGAAGTTCAAAATGAATTGTGCACTGGCTAAGGAACCCCCTGCAAGCCTTGGAGTCCCCAGAGAAACGGACCGGAGCTGGTAGTTGTAATGAATGTGTGGCTGCGACTGATGCGATAGGTGCAGCAGCAGATAGCGGTTCCGGTTGTTGAACTAGGGGTCCTAATGAGGCCTGAGCCTGTTCAAAACGGGATGCCGAATCCTGAAGGAATTGCATCATCTGGGTCTGATGCGATTCTTGGGTCTCAAGTCTGCGAACTAAGCCCTGCAACGGATCGACTGCAGGAAGCGGCACATCAGCCGGGTCCATGGCTGATCAAACTGTCAGGTCACCTTGAGGCGAGGTGACAGATGCACACCGTAGGGATCAGGAGTGCACCGCAAGGTTGTGGACCCTACGGCTGACTGCTGCAGATGGGGGACAGATCCCACTGGGGTTAGAGCGTAAGATTCCCTGGGGCGTGGAGTCTAAGAGCCAGCAGGTGTTCACCAGCGCCTCTAGTGGTGAGGATGGACTTGGCTGCAACTGGCTCCAGGTCGCTACCCCCAGGGTCCCCCAGCTCACACCCACAGTAGGCAACAGGAGGATAGGGATGGTAAGGGACAAAGCCAAGGTCGGGGCCACAAGCAGACAAGAATAGTCGGGGACACGCCAAAAGGTCAGGATCACAGGCAAACAGGGATAGTCAAAAACACGCCAAAGTCGGTAATGGAAAACAGTAGAAGAGCACACGGCAGGAAACAGGAAGCTAACACACAAAGGTATACACAATGGTTGATCAGCACTGATGGCCTGCAGTGCACAGGTTAATATAGGGCTCCCTGATAGGGCCTGGGGTGGAGCCATGCTTAGAGGAGAGGTTATAAAAACCACCAGGTGGAAGTGGCTGGCCTCTTAGTCAGAAAGCCCGGAGCAGAACTCAGCAGAGTAGGCGCAGGGCGGCATGACCAGGGTTAACAGGGACTGAGAGGGCGGTACAGGGTTCGTTCTGGGAGGGGAGGAGCAGAAGTATAGTTTAGAGGGGGCGGCTCCTCCCCTCCTCAGTCTGCAGAGTAGGGGCGAGCTTCCCACCCTCCCTCCCTTAGCTTTGGGGGGGATGTTGTTTTTAGTAACGTGTTTGCTTTCTTTTTCAGTTGAGCTGTCGTGGCAGCGGCATGGTGTTGGTCTGTGCAGATGAAGGATTTACCCCAGTGATCGAAGAGTGCGGGACCTATCGGTGGTATAGTACCCGTCGGTGGTGTACAGTAGACATGTGCATTCGTTTTCGTCCGAATGCATTTTCGTCCGAATTTCAGCTATTTTCGTTTTCGTTTTGACAAACAATAACGAAAGCACAAAATCCGAAAAACGAAAGATCCGACATAAATAAATGCTTTATTTTCGTTTTCATTGTTACAACAGTTCGATATAGAATAGGAGATTCGACATGACTCTGACAACAATCTGTCTATAGAACCTGTGGTCGAATGTGCCTAACCTTACCTCTATTAGTCCAAGATTATATAGAGAAAATATTCGACAGAGAAAAAAGATTTGACAGAGAGAAAAGATTCTGCAAGATACTGTCCTAAAAAGTGTTTGGGGACCCGGGTCCTGCCCCAGGGGACATGGATCAATGCAAAAAAAAGTTTTAAAAACGGCCGTTTTTTCGGGAGCAGTGATTTTAATAATGATTAAAGTGAAACAATAAAAGTAATATTCCTTTAAATTTCATAGGGGGGGTTGTCTATAGTATGCCTGTGAAGGGGCGCATGTTTCCCATGCTTAGAATTGTCCCTGCACAAAGTGTCATTTATGCAGGAAAAAAAGTCCTTTAAAATCACTCGCAGCTATAATGAATTGTCGGCTCCGTAATACAGAGAACACTCATTGAAAGTCATTGATAAAAAAATAAATAAATAAATAAATAAAAAAAAGCGTGGGGGTCCCCCAAATTCAATTACCAGGCCCTTCAGGTCTGGTATGGATATTAAGGGGAACCCCGCGTCAAATTTAAAAAAAAATTGACGTGGGGTTCCCCCTAAAAATCCATACCAGACCCTTTATCCGAGCACGCAACCTGGCAGGCCGCAGGAAAAGAGGGGGGGACGAGAGAGCGGCCCCCCCTCCCTCCTGAACCGTACCAGGCCACATGCCCTCAACATTGGGAGGATGCTTTGGGGGTCTGTGACCCCTCAAAGCACCTTGTCCCCATGTTGATGAAGACAAGGGCCTCATCCCCACAACCCTGGCCGGTGGTTGTGGAGGTCTGCGGGCGGGGGGCTTATCAGAATCTGGAAGCCCCCTTTAACAAGGGGACCCCCAGATCCCGGCCCCCCCCCTGTTTGAAATGGTAAGGGGGTACAAAAGTACCCCTACCATTTCACAAAGAAAGTGTAAAAAATGTTTAAATAAAACAAACACACTTTTGAAAAATTCCTTTATTAAAAATAAAAAAATAAAAAAAAGATTCCAGCGGCGGTAATCCACTCTTGCTATCCAGCGACGGACGGTCATCTCTCCAGCGATGTCTCATGTCATCCAGCGCAGCGCAGCATCCTTCTTCTGTCTCCGTGGAGGAGACACTGCAAGGATTCCGGCGGCTGACGTTTGTTATATACGGAGGGCGGGGCCACCCGTCACCTGACCCCGTCCCCCTCTGACGCAAGGGGAAACCCGGGGTTCCCTGTGACGTAGGGGTGACCCGCACCCCTCTGATTTAACACAGGCAGGTTTCCGTTACATCAGAGGGGGGCGGGGTCACCTATACGTCACAGGGAACCCCGGGTTTCCCCTTGCGTCAGAGGGGGGCGGGGTCAGGTGACGGGTGGCCCCGCCCTCCGTATATAACAAACGTCAGCCGCCGGAATGCCTGCAGTGTCTCCTACACGGAGACAGAAGAAGGATGCTGCGCTGCGCTGGATGACATGAGACATCGCTGGAGAGATGACCGTCCGTCGCTGGATAGCAAGAGTGGATTACCGCCGCTGGAATCTTTTTTTTATTTTTTTATTTTTAATAAAGGAATTTTTCAAAAGTGTGTTTGTTTTATTTAAACATTTTTTACACTTTCTTTGTGAAATGGTAGGGGTACTTTTGTACCCCCTTACCATTTCAAACAGGGGGGGGCCGGGATCTGGGGGTCCCCTTGTTAAAGGGGGCTTCCAGATTCTGATAAGCCCCCCACCCGCAGACCTCCACAACCACCGGCCAGGGTTGTGGGGATGAGGCCCTTGTCCTCATCAACATGGGGACAAGGTGCTTTGAGGGGTCACAGACCCCCAAAGCATCCTCCCAATGTTGAGGGCATGTGGCCTGGTACGGTTCAGGAGGGAGGGGGGGCCGCTCTCGTCCCCCCCTCTTTTCCTGCGGCCTGCCAGGTTGCGTGCTCGGATAAAGGGTCTGGTATGGATTTTTAGGGGGAACCCCACGTCAATTTTTTTTTAAATTTGACGCGGGGTTCCCCTTAATATCCATACCAGACCTGAAGGGTCTGGTTATGGATATTTAGGGGGAACCCCACGTCAAATTTTTTCTTAAATTTGAGGCAGGGTTCCCCTTAATATCCATACCAGACCTGAAGGGCCTGGTAATTGAATTTGGGGGACCCCCACGCTTTTTTTTTTATTTATTTATTTATTTATTTATCAATGACTTTCAATGAGTGTTCTCTGTATTACGGGAGCCGACAATTCATAATAGCTGCGAGTGATTTTAAAGGACTTTTTTTCCTGCATAAATGACACTTTGTGCAGGGACAATTCTAAGCACGGGAAACATGCGCCCCTTCACAGGCATACTATAGACAACCCCCCCTACGAAATTTAAAGGAATATTACACTTTTATTGTTTCACTTTAATCATTATTAAAATCACTGCTCCCAAAAAAACGGCCGTTTTTAAAACTTTTTTTTGCATTGATCCATGTCCCCTGGGGCAGGACCCGGGTCCCCAAACACTTTTTAGGACAGTAACTTGCAAATTAGCCTTTAAAATGAGCACTTTAGATTTTGAACGTTGGAGTCCCATAGACTTTAATAGGGTTCTAAAGTATGCTATATACTAGCTCTGTCGAATCTTCTTTATACATTCGACAGAGACCATAAGCCTTCAAAGACAGATTCGACCGTGATTCATGTGGATTTTCGGACGAATGCAATTTTTGAACGAAAAACGAAATAAATAAAAACGAATTTCGGGAGTAACTAAATAAATTAAGTTTTCAGACGAAAACGAAATTCCGAAACGAAATATTTTACTCTGCACATGTCTAGTGTACAGCTAACAGGGGTTTTTAGCTGAAATTGCTATTAGGTGCACTGCGGTCAGTGTTTGGCCTCTGAGCTAGTTTGTCAGCTTGAGGTCTATGAGAGTTGGGGACCGCAGTGCCGGAAGTTTTTTATGATGGTGTTTTGGTGGGTTTATCTTAGCACAGACCAACGGGAGGAGTTTAAGGAGTTTAAGGGAGGAAGTGCCTTAATACTTGAGTTTAGATTTGTTAATTTATGTTATTTATGTTCTTTATGTTATTTATGTTAATTATTTGGTTTGGTCTATCTCCTAAAAAAAAAAATTAAATACTTCATTTTAACATAGATTTTAAACACAAAAGAGATGCGCAAATAATATAATCACAATGTGTAAAAAATTGTATACCATAAATATATATGTACAATAAATAAATCAGTACAGTAAGTGAATCCAGATGAAAAAAAAAACACTAAAAAGTGGTTAAATGAGAATAAATAAACATTCCAAATAAATTCTAAAAGGATTGTGAAAAAAAAGTTCACAAAGAATATTGGTGTATAAGTATCAAAAAAAAAAAAAAACGCCCAGACTGCAACAAAGTGACAAAGTGAATAAATAGCAAAGCAAATGTAACAAATAGTGTAAAATGTAAAAAAAAGAAAAAAAAAACCTTTACTTGACTGGCGTCTGCTCTGCAGAGTGAGGATCTGCTCAGGACATTATTCCTCAGTAGTTGTATAATACTTGTGCAGCTCACAAACATGATAATGGACATTTGGAAATCAATCCATTAGATGCCCTCATCATCTCCTACCTGAGCTCTTGACATCTGTGTATTAGCGAAGATATCCTTTCCAGGTATTTGGGATCCAGTATAAGGTATGTGAAAGAGAGCGCCTGAAGACTTTCACAGTTCTGCAAGCAATAGCACAGCTGTTTAGAACAATTTTCTCCTGTCCAGAAAAAACCCTTCCATGAGCCTAGCAGTTCTAAATTTGGAGTTATAGAGAAGATTTTCCTAATGATGTCCTTGTCCTGAATCTCGTACAGACATGAAATGGCTTCAGTAGAATGGAGTGCCAGGATGTTTCCCGTTAAAAAGCTTCTCAAGAGCCAGTCTCCCAACAACCATTCTTCCATTGCACGTCTGGCTGGGAGGGAAATGTTAATACCTGTGTTTTTAGAAAAAACATTTATTTCCTTTTCATTGAGCAACCCGAACAAGAATCGCACAGCTAATGTTAAATGTGGGTGTTCTTTACACATTGTTGAGAGTGAATTTCCTTTACAGATTTCGGGGATAGAAGTTCCCTCTCTCAATCCAGTGGTCCCTTCTTCATTTCCAGAACCATCATCCAGCACATAATAGAGAGCAGCAAGGAACTCCTGTACACTCAGATGGATGAAGCTGTAGCAGGTTTGGGTGTCAATGTCCAGGTGAAAGAGTTTCTCAGTTAGAAATACAGACTCAACCTCAGACAGAGAAAGTCCATGTCTATTTAGATCTTCCATCTCAAACAAAATTTTCTGGTTCAAAATTCCCTCCTTAGCCAGAGCACACAGTTTCTTTAGGCAGGTGTTTGCTGGCTGCTCCCTACAATGGTGCTTTATTAGACCCTTCAGATACAGGAGATATACAGAGGTGACTGTTTTATACTGCAATAAGTCCAAGTTCTGTTTTATTTGGTATTTCAATACAGTGCACACAATCCAGCATACAATAGGGACAGCACACATGGTGTGAAGAATGTCGTTGTCTTGTATAATGCTGAGCACCTTGTCTGCATCATCTTCATTTTTAAAGAAGTTGTGGAAATATTCCTTACAATTTTCCTCTGTAAATCCCAGGACTTCAACATGACGTGATTTATCAACAAATGAGTGAAGTTTGTCCAGAGCCAGTGGCCTTGTGGTGATGATCAGAGAAGACTGTTTTAGGATCTGTTTTCTGAGCAATCTTTGGAGAAGTATTTCTATGTGAGTTTCTTCACAAATGTCATGACAAGCCTCAGATTTCTTCTCAATAGTCCACCTCAATTCATCAAAACCATCAACTATGAAGAGAAGTTTTCTACCAGGATCCTTCAAAATAGACACCAGGTCATCTGAGCTCTGCAATTTGCAGGTTCTGTATAAAAGTCCCACAAGGCTTATGGGTCCAGCGATGGTGTTGAGTTCTCTACAGCTCAGATGAAACACAAAGTCAAACTCATCTTTGTAAAGATTCCCAGAGGCCCAGTCCAGCATGATCTTCCTGGAGGTCATAGTTTTTCCAATCCCAGCAGGTCCTTGTAGCACCACAATCTTTGGGATGAAACCATCCTTATCTGGATCAAACAGTGTCTGAATTGTGGTTGGGGGATATTCATCTGATTTTTTCAAGGTCTCTAGATGCCCTTTGCCTGAATTTAACATCTCATACTCCTTTTCCTCCATTATCTGGGGTCCCTTTATTAGTTTTAATTCAGTATATTTGTCCTCTAAGCTAACAGTCTCCCCTCTACGAGCGTTATATTCTTGCATCCGCTGGTACTCTTCCTTCATAGATTCCATGTATTCCTTTCTCCACTCTGCATGACAGGGAGAAAAATCTCCCATCACTCAGATGGACATAACATTGAAAACACGAAAAATTGGTTAAGCCAATTTTATCATTTTAGGTGAATCAAATATAGACAAAATGTGAACAGTTTAAATCAAGAAAAGAATGTTATATATAATAAATAACAAAAAAATATTGAATAAATCTCCTAACTAAAACCAAACATGACAGCTCCAAGCATTAAAATTCATATCACTTAACAATTTCCCGACCGACGCACGACGATGTACATCGGCAGAATGGCACAGACAAACTGGCGTACAGGTACCTCCATTTAAAATTGCCACCATGCCATCGCGTGCGCGCGTACATGCCGGTCGGGACCCCCGTGAGTCTCAGACTCGATCACCGCAGGGTTCCCCACAATTGTCTCACGGGGAAGCTGAATGGGGAGATGCGGAAGTAAACAGCATCTCCCTGTTCTGCCTAGCAACAAGTGACACTGATCTCTGCTCCCTGTGATTGGAGCAGAGATCAGTGTTTACTACCACACAGCCATGCCCCCCACAGTTAGTAACACGCCCCTAGGACACGCTTAACCCCTACACTGCCACCCCTGGTTAACCCCTTCACTGCCAGTGTAATTTACACAGGAATCAGTGCATTTGTATAGCACTGATTGCTGTATAAACTACAATGGTCCCAAAAATTTATCAAAAATGTCCGATGTGTCTGCCATAATGTCACAATCACAATAAAAATCGCTGATCGCTGCCATTACTAGTAAAAAAAAAATATTAATAAAAATGCCATAAAACTATCACCTATTTTGTAAACGCTATAAATTTTGCGCAAACCAATCAATAATCGTAGAAGAATACAATACTAAACTGAGGAAAAAAAATGTTTTTTATATATTTTTGGGGGATATTTATAATAGCGAAAAGTAAAAAACAATGCGTTTTTTTCAAATTTTTTTTCAAAATTGACGCTCTTTTTTTTTATAGTGCATAGTAAAATTAAAATAAAAACCGCAGGGGTGATCAAATACCACTAAAAGAAAGCTCTATTTGTGGGGAAAAAAAGGACGTAATTTTTTTTTGGGAGTCACATTGCACGACCGCGCAATTGTCAGTTAAAGCGACGCAGTGCCGAATCGCAAAAAGTGGTCTGGTCATTGGTCTGCAAAATGGTCCGGTCTGAAAGTGGTTAATTTTTGAATTGTAAAAAAAAAACAAAAAAAAAAAACCCTGATTAAAACTAAAATGTGATCCCCCTACAAATACTGCAGCTGCTGACTTTTAAAATAAGAAAGCTGACCTGTCCCATCTGCTCCCAGGTGGAGGCCCTGCCATCTTCAGTAAAGGAATCAGTAATCAGCTTGATTCCCTATTGCGCATGCGCTAGTCGTGCTGCGCGTCATGACTGGTCCCTGCTGTCTTCTGGGACCTGTGTTTCTCCCAGAAGACAGCGGGGACAGAGGAGGCACTGGACATGGTGTCGATACTGCAGCGATCTATTGCCGGAAGTGGGAGAAAATACCTGTATTAGATCGGTATCTGCTCCCCCCTCCCCCTTGAAAAGTGCCAAATGTGAGACCGGAGGGAGAAACTGAAACCGGATTAGCAGAAGTTCCATTTCTGGGTGGAACTCCGATTTGATTTAATTTGAGTGTCTACTATGAAAATGTATAGTAGAATAATCTTGGATTTTTTTTTTTAAGATGCCATACTACTGACCTTTTATTCTGTTGATGGCCGTGGTTGTCTTCAGTGTAGCTGCAAAAACATTTTCATAAGATTACTGTACAGATAAATGCCTAGGTGTAGAAAAATGTCTTTGCTTAGAATCAGGCCTGGTAAATTTCTTTTTATGTACCTTAGTTTGTTCTTCAGGTTAATGGACCTTTTAATTTACTTTCAGAAAAGTTTTCTGAATCCTTCTGATGTTGGATATTATTAGTGAGCTTTATAAAACAGTTTTCATGAAATGATCATTATGGAAACTCACCAATTTCTCTTCTCCTTTTTTGGAGGTCATTTGCAGGCCCCATCAGACCAATTAGGGTTAATACTTCAGTCATGACATCCAGAGCTCCCTCGTCTCCATAGGTGTCTATCAGGAGGTGCTTTGTGGTGACCCAGTCTGCATTTTCCAGTTTTCCTCTCGGAATGAGAAGTTTATCTCCAGAAGAGAAATCAGACAATTTACTCTGAAATTTCTTGAAGTCACTCTCTTTCAGGTCTTCGAGAGAATATATGATGAGATCCCCGGGGGTTTGACAATTCATCCATCCTGTAGAAACAATACCGCACTGCCGAAAAACATTCAGGCCAACTTCAAATCAAGAAATTTACTAGAATGGGTCTATACTGGAGCTAATTATTCAATAAAGAACATATGGAATAGGGAGCAAACCTGGAGTCTGATAGAATCAAAGAAATACAGTAATACCTTCGTTTGAGAGTAACTTGGTTTGAAAGAGTTTTGCAAGACAAGCAAGATTGTTTTTATACATTTTGACTTGATATATAAGTGAGGTCCAGGGCCATTTTTAAGGCAGGACAAAAGGGGCAGCTGCCCTGGGCCCTGTCATTGTTGTGGGGCCCAAAGCAGCTGCCTCATACTTGCCAACTATCCTGGTTTAAATTCCCTTGTCCCTTGAGGTTTTAGTCCTGTGCTGTGTCCCGATATCTCAGTGTGAAGTGCTGGTACTAATGCTGCCCAGCTCTGCCCTATTGTGTACAGATGACTCACCGGCAGACCCTGTGTTTACAAGTAAATTACCAGCATTCATATGTAAATAGCGGCAGCATTCATATGTAAATAGCAGAGGTCGGCGGCATTGACATGCCCCCCTGAGGTCAGTAATCTCTAGCAACCAATAAACAAGCAGAAATCATGTGCTGTAACCTCTAGCAACTAATCAGTGAGCCGTAATGTGTGCTGTAAACTCTAGCAACCAGGCAGTGAGTGGTAATGATACACTGTAACCTCTGGCAACCAATAGCAATCGCTGCCTGATTTGATTCAGCAAACTTATTTTGTGTCTAGCTGCTATTTATTGTATGTCTCAGAGCAGGTGGAGAGCAAAACTGCATGGGGGGGGGGTCCAAGAAAAGTTTTGCCCAGGGTCCAATCAATATTAAAGATATTAATATAATGTCTTGATATAAAAGCAGCATCATATCACAACTGAGTATAAAAGAGAAGAGAGGCACCTCTAAGTGTAGCAATAGAGTTACATTTAATGAAGGTACAACATTTTGATACTCACATGGTTGATGATTAAAACAGGCACATCTAAGTCTTAAAAGAGAGAAGCTACGCTAAAGAGTCTCAATCAATCAAGTCAAGACATATAGAGTCATATAGAGTCCATATTGAATCCCTATTTCCTCTTAATGACACCACAGTGATTTACAACCAGGAGAGTGCCCAGCCACCGTAATAAAGATCTGCTTACCAGATGGCAAGCATAAAGGGCAGATGGCTATAACCCAGCCGGGCCTTTAGCTTGCAGATGTCAGTCAAAACCTGTTCCAGTGAACTTGATGGTGGAAATCTCTCCCTCTCACTATCTATGGAGTCTGTATTTGCTTAAGTAAATGCCCCAAAAAGAGAAGACTGACCATAGCGTAATACAGTCTAAAGCAGTGATTCTCAACTAGGGTTCCTCCAGAGGATGCTAGGGCTTCCTTCAGCATTGGGCAATTTCTGCCTCTCAGATAAGTTCTCACTGACACCATTGATCTTTTTAGCTATTTGTAAGGGGTAATTCTTCCCAATGACCACAAGTGTAAGGACCATTCTTCCCACTGACCATCACACTAATGTATTATAAGTTGTAGATTTCTAATTTTTAGCAGGGGTTCCCTGAGACCGGAGAACTATTTCAAGGGTTCCTTTGTGTTGAAAAGGTTGAAAAAGGCTGGTCTAAAGGCTTTATTTTTAAAAAAGATATTGCAGTTACATCTGTAGGTTGAATATCGCATATGTTAAAAGTAATGCCGGCTGGGAAACCAACAAATGGAGCCCATCCTCCTAGTAAATTTGCACAATGATGTCAGTACGTGCCCTCCTCCAGACGCGGTTTGTCATACGTGACGTTGTCAATTGGGAACGTTGCGTATGACATCTAAATATGCAGGCATCTGGGGTAAAGATGTCCACATAGACCATCCGCCTCACCGCCATTGACGTCAGCCCTTCCACGCTGCGCTCCACGACAGATTCAAGCCTCGCTTTCAGATTGCTCTATTGCAGGATAGTCCTCATGATTGCAGACGACTTTACCCCGGATGCCTGCATATTTAGATGTGCCTCTTTTAATCAAAAACCATGAGAGTTGGTAAATGTTGTACCTTCATTAAATGTAATCATATTGCTACAATTAGAGGCACCTCTCTTCTCTTTTATACTCTGCAGCCCCTGCTGGATTTTGCTTCTAATCCCTTTGTGGAGGCTTCCATTTGTGGATGGACATTTTATGGTTACACAACCCATTGCTAGAATCTTTTTACTATAAACTGACGGACTTATGAATAAATGGTTCTGGAACAAATCATTTGAGTTTCTATTATTTTTTATTGGGAAATTTGCTTTGATATACAAATGCTTTGGTTTACAAGCATGTTTCTGTAACGAATTATGCTCACAATCCAAGGTCTTACTGTACCAAGATATTACATAATATTGACCTGTACATTATTAATAAATTCTTCCATCTCCGGTAGATAAAGCTGGACTGTAATCACAAAAATTTACCGTGATACCATATTACCATACCATAATAATATTCAAGAATAGTGATGGACGAACTTCCGACGGGACGTTTCGCGAACGCGGACCGCGAACGAGGCCGACCGTTCGCGAAACCGAACGTTCGCGGCGGGCCCCATTGACTTCAATGGGAGGTGAACGTTTCAAACCTTTAGGTCAAATTTGCAGCCACAAGATAATTATTAGCTGGGCAATCATGGTCCCACCACATGGCCAATGACATAACACATGTATGAGGTGAATTTGGGATCGATAACTACAAGCATTCTTTTTTTATATGGGAAATTGTTCTGACAATTCAGAACTGTGGAGTGCATGAAGGCAATGGAGGAGACGGAAGGTCAGGGACCAGGGTAGGCAAAGAAGAGGGTGCAGGAGATGATCACCAGCAGCGTGACATACAGCAATGACACATGCACCGTGATAGAGGCATCTGACAACAGCACCGTGATAGAGGGCACTGACATCAGCAGCGTGACATAAAGCATTAACACCAGCACCGTGGCATACAGCATTGACAGCAACACCGTGATAGAGAGCACTGACATCAGAAGCGTGACATACAGCACTGACATCAGCACCGTGATATACAGCACTGACAGCAGCACCGTGACAGAGAGCACTGACATCAGAAGCGTGACATACAGCACTGACATCAGCACCGTGATATACAGCACTGACAGCAGCACCGTGACAGAGAGCACTGACATCAGCAGCTTGACATTAAGCACTCACACCAGCACCGTGATATACAGCACTGACAGCAGCACCGTAAGCAGCCCCAGGAGGAAGTCAGCACAGCACAGGGATGGTGTGATCCCCTCATAATAAGCAGGCCCAGGAGAAACTCAGCACAGCACAGGGATGGTGTGATCCCCTCATAATAAGAACCCCCAGGAGTAAGTCAGCACAGCACAGGGATGGTGTGATCCCCTCATATTAAGAACCCCCAGGAGTAAGTCAGCACAGCACAGGGATGGTGTGATCCCCTCATAATAAGCAGGCCCAGGAGAAACTCAGCACAGCACAGGGATGGTGTGATCCCCTCATAATAAGAACCCCCAGGAGGAAGTCAGCACAGCACAGGGATGGTGTGGTCCCCTCATAAGCAGCCCCAGTAGAAATATGACACCGCTCAACCTCTTCAAAGAGGAGGGTAGGGGCATATAGTACGGTGTGCTTTTTTGGGACAAGGAAGTGAGCCAAATGAAGAAAGAAGGTCTGTGTGCTTGATTAAAAAAATTGTTTATAGACATATACATGGTCTACTGGTCACATGTGTTGAATACCTCCGAGATCCATGCCTCATTCATTTTTAGAAATGTGAGGTAGTTAACACTGTCGTGAGCTAGGCGAGTACGCTTATCGGTCACGATCCCCCCTGCTGCGCTGAACGTCCTTTCGGACAGGACACTGGATGAGGGGCAAGCCAACAGTTCGATTGCAAATTGGGCAAGCTCTGGCCAGAGGTCAAGCCTGCCCACCCAGTAGTCCAGGGGTTCATCACTCCTCAGAGCGTCCACATCGGCCGTTAACCCAATGTAGTCGGACACCTGATGGTCTAGGCGTTCCCTGATGCTGGATCCGGATGACACCTGTCGATGGGTCAGCTGAAAGAATGACCTCATATCCGAAGTCACCAACACATCTTCAAACCGGCCTCTTCTTGCAGGCGCTGTTGGATTGGTACCCGCAAATCCTTCTCTGGGAGTGGGAATTGCTCCTCTGCCAGCGCACGCAAAAGCAGAATGCAGCATTTCTCGAAGCAAGGCCTGGAAGTGCTGCAGAGACAGCCCTCTGCGACGGCGGTAACATTTCCGCCATTTTGTATTTGTACCGGGGGTCTAAGTACGTTGCCACCCAGTACTGGTCCTTGACCCTTATGCTTTTTATACGGGGGTCCCTATTAAAACACTGGAGCATGAAGGCCCCCATTTGCACTAAAGTGGAAGCGGTGTGGTGGCCTGGCTCCTGCTCATCATCCAGGATAATGTCGTCCTCTTCATTCTCCTCTCCCCATCCACGCACAACAGGGATCCCAGAAAGGTTTAAAACACGCTCTTCTTGCTCCTCCTCATCCGCCCGGGCACCATCCTCCTCTGACTCCTCTTCAGACTCCTGTTGTTGACTTGTCTCAGATAGAGTAGCCCCACCTGGGAATTCATCCAGCATTGCGACTTCCTCATCTTCCCGCTCCTGCTCCTCCACAGCTTGATCAATGACACGACGCAATGCACGCTCCATAAAGAAGGCATAAGGTACCATGTCACTGATGGCACCATGGCTGCGACTGACCAGTTTGGTGATCTCCTCAAATGGCCGCAGAAGTCTGCATGTGTCGCGCATGAGCAGCCACTGGCGCGGTGAAAAAAAACCCAGCTCCCCAGAACCGTTTCTTTCGCAGAGTTCATACAGGTAGACGTTAACTGCACGTTTCTGCTGGAGCAGCCTATCAAGCATATAGAAGGTTGAGTTCCATCGCGTCGGGCAATCGCAAATAAGACGTCTGACCGGCAGATTGTGTCGCCGCTGAATGTCAGCAAGGTGAGCCATGGCCATGTAAGATCTTCTGAAATGGGCCAAGATTTTCCTTGCCTGCGGCAAGATGTCCTGGACCCCAGGGTATTTGACAACGAATCGCTGCACGACCAAGTTTAAGACGTGTGCCATGCATGGCACGTGGGTGATTTTGCCCTGTTTCAATGCGCTAAGCAGATTGGCACCGTTGTCACACACCACTTTACCAACTGTCAAATTGAGCGGTGTTAGCCACTGATCTGCCTGTGAATGCAAAGCTGAAAGGAGTGACGGACCAGTGTGGCTCTTGGCTTCCAGGCACAACAGACGCAGCACGGCATGGCAACGTCTCACCTGGCATGTGGAATAGGTTCTGGGGAGCTTGGGCGGTGCAGCGGAAGAGACGCTAGCAGCGGAAAAGGAGGAGTCAGCTGAGGAGGAGAGGGAGGAGGATGGAGTAGGAGGAGGAGGAGAAGAAGAGTCAGGCCTGCATGCAATCCGTGGCAGTGGGCAGTAAAAGTGATATACCTTCCCTGCCCGTGTTTGCTAGACCACATGTCTGTGGTCAGATGGATCTTGGCACCGACACTGTGTGCCAGAGATACATTCACTTGCCGCTGAACATGGCCATATAGCTCTGGGATGCCCTTCTCTGAGAAATACTTCCTTCCTGGGACCTTCCATTGTGGTGTTCCAATGGCCACAAATTTGCGAAAGGCCTCCGAGTCCACCAGTTTATATGGCAGTAGTTGGCGGGCTATGAGTTCTGACAAGCCAGCCGTCAATCGTTGGGCAAGAGGGTTATCCGGCGTCATCATTTTTTTCGCTCGAACATTAGGCCCACGGAAGCCTGCCTTTTTGCAGAAAAACGTGAGCTTGGCGTGATGGAAGGTGGAGTGGAGGACAATTGTGAGGAGAAGGAGAAGTAGAAGACGAGGCTGGACGGTGAGAGCCTGCAGTGTGGCTTTGTGTGTTCCATTGCTCCCACTGGGCTCGGTGATGGCTGCTCATGTGCCTTCATAAGGCGGTCGTCCCTAGGTGAGTGTTGGGCTTACCGCGACTAATGCGTTGACTGCAAAGATTGCAGATGGCAACGCTATTGTCAGCAGCGGACACGTTAAAAAAAGCCCACACTGCGAAGCCATGTGCCGGTGTCCTGGGAGCGCCAGATGTGACCATACATGGTCGATGACTCGCTCCTGATACATTTTCAGTCTGCTTTGTCCCTCCTGTCCAATGTAAGTTATTCCTGCTTCTCCTCCCTATCTGCTGGTCCATATCTCCCTCTGAACTCCCCTCCTCTTCCTCTCTTGTGGGCACCCACGTGACATCACTAGACACGTCATCATCAACGTCACCTTCCCCACCGCTATAAGTAGAGATCTCGGAGTAGGCAGCAACACCGGGGACCAACCTCCTCCTTGGGCTGATCTGGGTACTGTCGTCAGACTGCTGAGTAGCGGTTGTTGCTACCTCCTCTTCCTGATCCAATACCAAGAGTGGCTGCGCATCAGAAATGTCCTCTTGATATGGATCGAAAAATAATTCCTGTGACTCAAGCGGAAGGTATGTGGTGGTGGTGGTGGTGGTGTTGTTGGTGGTAGTGTCTTTGGGGGTGCACATAGCAGAGAGTGAAGAAGAGGGTGCAGATCGAGAGGATGAGGAGGGTGCAGAAGAGTAAGGCTGAGTGAGCCACTCAACCAAGTCTGGTGCGTCCTTTAAAGTAATTGAACGCACCTTCTGCAACTTCCCACTTTGGCTCAAGGCTGGTGCTCCTGCCCTACCCCTACCACCCCTACGGAAGGGCCTGCCTCGTCCCCTGCCTGTAATTTTTTAAATCACCCTGTGACAAAACTCTTAGTCCCTATACCGATGAAAGACTGCTGCAGTATAGGGCAGCGGTCAGCAGTGGTGCACCTCAACCCTATCTATTGTGGACCGATAGCGCTCCTTACAGAACAGCAGACTGTACCGCACTCAACCCTAGGTACTGTAGCACCCTTCACCAAGTTACCAGTCCTTATAAGGACCTTTGTGGACCAAGTAGGTTGTGTGTGACTGATTAGCAGACTGTACGTCAGTCCCTATACTGCTGAAGGACTGCTGCAGTATAGGGCAGCGGTCAGCAGTGGTGCACCTGTCAGGGTTCCTCCCGCACGAAACGGGCAGATGTGCAGGTGCGCGTACACGATGTGCGCGTACGCGATGTGCGGGTACGCGTTCGCGACGTTCGCGATGTTCGGGTGCACGCGCCGTGCGCGTCGTGCGCGTGCGCGTTAGCGCGGTTTGGCGCCAGTGGGCCTATTTAAAGAAGGCTGCTGCATCTATTCGGTGCTGTTTGTCTGCAGCTCTGTACCTGAACTACCTGCTATCTGCCTGCTGTTGTGATATCTGACCCGGCTACCGTCTGACCTCTCTGACCTCTCCTGCTCTGACCCCGGCCTGCCTGACCTTGCTTTGGACTGTACCTTGGTTGCCGAACCTCTGCCTGCCTGCACTTCTCTTTTGCCTGCTGTACTTACCTGCCTGCTTATCCGTTGTGACCCGGCCCGCCTGACTATTCTTCTGCTGTTCAAGTGTGCTGCACCCAGTCCTTGCTGCCACTGCCTTGCCTGCTGATTGCTGCCTGCCTGTCTACCAACTTCCCTGCAGTTCCAGCATCCAGAAGAACCAGCCGCTGCTTCCAGTCAGACACTCCTACCCCGCTGCGCTCACGGGGCCACTGTCTCCATTCCAGTGGTCCCTGAACCAGAGCTGTAAGAGAAGTCTTCTTCCATCAAGTCGGGCTCATCACCAGGAAACCTAACAGTACAAACAGCCCCATGACTGAGCCTGCGGGAGAAGCTTCTGCCATGAAGGAGATCTGCACCCACTTAGCGGCCCTTACACAGGCTGTGAAGTCGCTCCAAGAGGGATATACCAGACTGGAAGAGCAAGTTCAACACCTTTCCGGTACCAGTCCTTCCACCTCAGCATCACCTCCTCTTCATACTCAGCCTGCTACCCAGCCTGCAGTGGTGATGCTCCCTCCTGAACCGAGAGTACCTGTTCCAGAAAGGTTCTCAGGAGACCGATCCAAGTTCCGGGCCTTTCGTAATGCCTGTCAGCTATACTTCGCCCTCCAACCCAGGACTTTTTCACTTGAAGCTACCAAGGTGGGGTTTGTGATATCGCTACTACAGGGAGAACCCCAGACGTGGGCCCACCGTCTCCTGGAGGGTGACAGTGCTACTACCCATTCCCTTTCTTCATTCTTTGAGGCTATGGCACAGCTTTATGAAGATCCTCAGCGAACTGCCACAGCCGAATCTGCTCTGTCTGCGCTCCAGCAGGGCCGCCGTGCGGCCGAGGACTATGTTACTGACTTTCGGCGCTGGAGCGCAGACACCCAATGGAATGACTCTGCTCTAAGACATCAGTTCCGCATGGGCCTCTCTGAGGGACTGAAAGATGAACTGGCCCGTGTCGGCATCCCGGACTCTTTGGAGGAGTTGATCACCTTGGCCATACAAATTGACCGTCGACTTCGGGAACGGCGGGCCGAGCGCTCAACTCAGTCTCAGCGCTCGAACTGGATGACTGCAAGGGTTCCTATTCCCGCCTTCTGTCCTCAGCCTGCTCTGCAAAGGGACCCTGCCAGTCCTGCTCCTGACACTCCTGAGCCAATGCAGCTGGGATTGATGCGTCCCACCTTGTCTCCAGAGGAACGTGCCCGTCGTCGCCAGCTGAATTTGTGCCTTTACTGCGGGGGTCCGGACATTATGTTAACAACTGTCCTGTTAAGACACGTAAGTGCCTTTCCTCTGTGTCTCCTGTTCCTGTTTCTCTGCCAGCCAGCACAACCCACCTTGCTCTCCCTCTCTCATTGCAGTTCCAGGGAAGGACGGTCTCCACCAGCGCCATCATTGATTCTGGGGCTTGCAGTTGTTTTGTCGATGCCACCTTTGCCAGTCTGCAAGCCTTGCCCCTTCAGAAGAAAACCCACGGACTGTCTGTGTTCTTGGCTGATGGGTCCCGCATCAAATCGGGGCAAGTAACCCAAGAGACGCTACCCTTGATGGCTTGTACCCCTTCCCAGCACAAAGAGCTCCTCACCCTTGATGTGATTTCTTCCCCTCTATTTCCTATGATCCTGGGCATCCCCTGGCTTCAGGCCCATAATCCCTGCATCAACTGGGCTACAGGGGAGATCAAATTCCAGTCCAGCTACTGCCAAGAGCACTGTCTTTGTGTGAATTCTGTCGTGCCCTCTACCCTTCTTTGCCTTGATTCTGATCAGGACTTATGCCAGCTGGTGTCTGAACCATACCATGAATTTTTAGATGTTTTCAGCAAGCGAGGAGCAGACACACTTCCACCTCACCGCCCCTATGACTGTCCTATTGAACTTCTTCCAGGAGCTGAGATCCCGTTTGGGCGTATCTTCCCCCTGTCTGAAAAGGAGCAAGAGGCTTTAAAAGTTTATATTACTGAAAACTTGGAGAAGGGGTTCATTCGTCATTCCACCTCCCCAGCAGGCGCTGGAATATTTTTTGTGACCAAGAAAGACCAGTCGCTCCGGCCCTGCGTGGACTATCGTGAGCTTAATAAGATCACGGTCAAGAACCGTTACCCTCTTCCTCTGATGCCGGAGCTCTTTCAGAAACTGAGATCAGCCACGATTTTCTCCAAGTTGGACTTAAGGGGGGCTTACAACCTGGTTCGCATTCGGGCTGGGGACGAGTGGAAGACAGCATTCAGGACCCGTTTAGGGCATTACGAATACCTGGTCATGCCCTTTGGCCTTTGTAATGCTCCTGCCACCTTCCAGCATCTTATTAATGATGTGTTCAAGGACTTCCTGGACATTTTTGTGATCGTCTACTTGGATGACATTTTGATTTTTTCGGGGTCTCTCGAACAGCATCGGGGTCACGTGGGCAGGGTGCTACTCCGGCTCCGTCAGCATGGACTGTATGCTAAGGCTGAGAAGTGTAGTTTTGAGCAACGGAACATCCAATTCCTCGGGCTTGAGATCTCCCCGGCTGGCATCAAGATGGATCCTCAGAAGGTTTCCGCTGTTCTGGACTGGCCTGCACCTACGGATAAAAAGGGGGTACAACGTTTTGTAGGCTTTGCAAATTTTTACAGAAAATTTATTAAGGGATTTTCCGCCATAATTGCCCCCATTACCCAGTTGACAAGACAGTGTGTACGCTTCCACTGGGGGTCGGAAGCCCAGGAGGCCTTTGAGAGACTCAAAAGACTGTTCACCTCTGCCCCCATCCTCAGCCACCCAGATCCTTCCCTACCATATATTCTTGAAGTGGACGCTTCCGAAGTAGCTGTGGGGGCAGTTGTGTCCCAGAGGCAAGGCGGCAATGATTTGATGCACCCCGTAGGGTTCTTCTCCCGAAAGCTTTCCCCTGCCGAGAAGAATTATGATGTCGGTGACCGTGAATTACTCGCTATCAAATCTGCCTTGGAGGAATGGAGGTACTTGTTGGAAGGTGCAGTTCATCCAGTGTTCATCTACACCGACCACAAGAACCTCGAATACCTGAGGACTGCCAAGCGTCTGAAGCCCCGACAGGCCCGTTGGGCCCTGTTTTTCTCACGTTTCTGTTTCCACATAACCTACCGTCCCGGATCTAAAAATGTGAAACCAGACGCGCTCTCGCGTATGTACGATTGCCCCAAAGACCTTGCTGCTCCGGACACCATACTACCTGCGAGTACCTTTTTACTTGTGCAACCAGACTTGCTGGCGCAGATCAGGGAGGCATCCACTAATTCACCTGCACCACCAGAGGTCACACTGATTTCCAGAGGGGGTCTTCTATGGAAGGAGAGCCAAGTTTTTGTGCCTGAAAGCATCCGGATTAAAGTTCTAGCCCTCCTCCATGATCACCCGTTAGCAGGACACTTTGGGCCTCGTAAGACCTTGGAATTGGTACAGCGTACCTTCTGGTGGCCCGGCCTGAAGGATTTCTGCAAGAAGTATGTCGACTCCTGTCCTGTGTGCATCCGGAGCAAGGCAACAAGGAATCGGGCCTGGGGACTTCTGAAGCCTCTTCCTGCACCCGATCGGCCTTGGAGGATGATCACGATGGACTTTATTGTTGAGCTTCCCTGCTCTGAAGGTTGCACGGCCATTTTTGTGGTTGTAGATAGACTGACTAAGATGGCCCATTTCTTTCCCTTGAAAGGGACTCCATCTGCTCCGGAGACGGCCCGTGTCTTCATTAAGGAGATAGTCAGACTGCATGGAGTACCTGCTAACATCGTGTCTGACAGGGGGGTCCAATTCACCTCCCGGTTCTGGAGGGCCCTGTGTGAGTGTTTGAAGATCGAGCTGGCTCTGTCATCTGCCTACCACCCCCAGACCAATGGACAGACTGAGCGTACCAACCAGACTCTGGAGCAGTACATTAGATGTTTCACGTCCTTTGTCCAGGATGATTGGGTATCTCTGCTGCCCCTTGCGGAGTTTGCCTACAACAACGCTAGTCACTCAGCCACAGGGCAGTCCCCGTTTTTTGCTAATTACGGGTTTCACTTAACTTTTCTGCCTGACTTTCTTCCAGAGTCACCAGTTCCAGCGTTTCAGGACACAGTGACCTTCCTCAGTCATAACAATCGGGTGTTACAAGAGGCGGTATCCAAAGCTCAAGCAGACAGCAAGAAGGCCTTTGATCGTAGAAGAAGAGGGGAATTGAACCTGCAGGTCGGAGATCAGGTAAGGCTTTCCACAAACAATCTTAAATTAGCCTGTCCTTCTAAGAAACTTGCGCCCAAATTTTTCGGACCCTTTCCTGTAAAGAGAAGGATTAATGAGGTGTCGTATGAGTTGGTCTTGCCTGATTCAATGAAAATCCACCCGGTCTTTCATGTGTCCTTGCTGAAGCCCTCGGTGCCCGATCCCTTCCTGGGTAGAAGTTCCAGACCACCTCAACCCATTTTTATCGATGGTAGCGAAGAGTATGAGGTAGAGGCTATCCTCGATTGTAGAAGGAGACAAGGTCAGAGACAGTTTTTGGTTAAGTGGAAGGGGTACGGTCCAGAAAGTAATTCGTGGGAACCCGATGGTAATTTGCATGCCAACAGACTGGTCCGTGCCTTTTTCTCTGCTCATCCGGAAAAGAGGCACCTTGTGGGCACCCGGAGGTTGCCCCTTGTGGGGGGGCAATGTCAGGGTTCCTCCCGCACGAAACGGGCAGATGTTCGCGATGTTCACGTGCACGGCGTGCGCGTGCGCGTTAGCGCGGTTTGGCGCCAGTGGGCCTATTTAAAGAAGGCTGCTGCATCTATTCGGTGCTGTTTGTCTGCAGCTCTGTACCTGAACTACCTGCTATCTGCCTGCTGTTGTGATATCTGACCCGGCTACCGTCTGACCTCTCTGACCTCTCCTGCTCTGACCCCGGCCTGCCTGACCTTGCTTTGGACTGTACCATGGTTGCCGAACCTCTGCCTGCACTTCTCTTTTGCCTGCTGTACTTACCTGCCTGCTTATCCGTTGTGACCCGGCCCGCCTGACTATTCTTCTGCTGTTCAAGTGTGCTGCACCCAGTCCTTGCTGCCACTGCCTTGCCTGCTGATCGCTGCCTGCCAGTCTACCAACTTCCCTGCAGTTCCAGCATCCATAAGAACCAGCCGCGGCTTCCAGTCAGACACTCCTACCCCGCTGCGCTCACGGGGCCACTGTCTCCATTCCAGTGGTCCCTGAACCAGAGCTGTAAGAGAAGTCTTCTTCCATCAAGTCGGGCTCATCACCAGGAAACCTAACAGCACCTCAACCCTATCTATTGTGGACCGATAGCGGTCCTTACAGAACAGCAGACTGTACCTCACTCAACCCTATGTACTGTAGCACCCTTCACCAAGTTACCAGTCCTTATAAGGACCTTTGTGGACCAAGTAGGTTGTGTGTGACTGATTAGCAGACTGTACGTCAGTCCCTATACTGCTGAAGGACTGCTGCAGTATAGGGCAGCGGTCAGCAGTGGTGCACCTCAACCCTATCTATTGTGGACCGATAGCGGTCCTTACAGAACAGCAGACTGTACCGCACTCAACCCTATGTACTGTAGCACCCTTCACCAAGTTACCAGTCCTCATAAGGACCTTTGTGGACCAAGTAGGTTGTGTGTGACTGATTAGCAGACTGTACGTCAGTCCCTATACTGCTGAAGGACTGCTGCAGTATAGGGCAGCGGTCAGCAGTGGTGCACCTCAACCCTATCTATTGTGGACCGATAGCGGTCCTTACAGAACAGCAGACTGTACCGCACTCAACCCTATGTACTGTAGCACCCTTCACCAAGTTACCAGTCCTTATAAGGACCTTTGTGGACCAAGTAGGTTGTGTGTGACTGATTAGCAGACTGTACGTCAGTCCCTATACTGCTGAAGGACTGCTGCAGTATAGGGCAGCATTCAGCAGTGGTGCACCTCAACCCTATCTATTGTGGACCGATAGCGGTCCTTACAGAACAGCAGACTGTACCGCACTCAACCCTATGTACTGTAGCACCCTACACAGACCAAGTTACCAGTCCTGATAAAGAGCTTTGTGGAACAAGTGAGTTGTGACTGATTAGCAGACAGCAGCAGAAGGGCAGCAGTCAAGTATAATATTCTTTCTATATTTGGAAGAAAGAATATTATACGTGTACAAGCCTATTACCATACCACTGATACCAGTCCTGAAAAGAACCTTTGTGGAACTAATAGTAACAGCAACTGTTTAAACTGACCCTCACTGCCTGACACACTGCTTCCTTCGTTTCCCTATACAAACTGGCAAAACAGGAGACTGGAACAATTACTGGTTACTCGAATAGCTCTTTTGTGGACCTGATAGTAACAGCTAATGATGATGATGATGATGATGACTAATCTGGCTGTCCCTAAAATAGCAGCAGACACAGCGCTCTGTCCCTTTCTCTTAACTGACAAAAGACACTCAGTCTGCTGCAACAATCAGTAGCACAGCAAACTTATATACACCTAACACCTATACCAGTCCTGAAAAGAACTTTTGTGTACCAAATAGCTAGTGGTTTATCTGTCCCTGCTCCAAACAGCAACCTCTCCCTATAGTGACAGAAGAAAGAATGTAAAATGGCCGCCGGATCGGGTGTATTTATAAGTTAGGGGGAATGTCCAAGTGTCCATGTGCTGTCATGTCTCAATTGGCTGTCCTGTACCCCATGATGGATGTGTCATCATAGGTCAAAGTTCTTTTACACATTAAACACGTAAGTCCGCCGGGCGAACTACGCCAATAGTCCGCGAAACGAGCGGACCGCGAACGACCGAAATTCGCTGCAAAACGACCGCCGGGCGAACCGTTCGGCCATCACTATTCAAGAACTGACAAATTCACAAGATGACAGATCTCAAAAGAAAATTGCACAGAATTATTCATCATTAATAATATTATTTTAGTATATAATTTTAAAAAGTCTGCACACCCCAAACTATTCTGCAGTGAAGCTGCCAGCACCAAGTGAAGCTAACAATATAAAATATCTGATAACAGTATATTAGGGGGATATTCTACTGACCTGTTAATTTGTTGCTGGTCATGGTTGACTTTAACTTGGCTGCAAAACACAATTTTTATAAGATTACTGTACAGGAAACTTGCTTTGTGTACACAAAAGTATTTGCTTGGGATCAGATCTCAGTTATAGTAACCTCTCGGATGTTTTATGTTTCCCAGTTTATTCTTTAGGTTTGCTAACTTTTTCATTTTTTCCAGAAATATCAGCATTTTCCCTATGCTGGTAATTAATGAATGGTATAAAACAAATGCTATAAAATGATTATTATAGATGGGAACTCACCATTTTGTTTTCTCTTTTCCTGGAGGTCATTTGCAGGTCCCCGCAGGCTATTCAGATTAAGGACGGCAATGGTGACATCTAGAGCTCCCTCCTCTCCATATGTGTGTATCAGGAGGTCCTTTGTGGTCATCCAGTCTGCCTTTTCCAGTTTTCCTCTGGGAATGGGAGGTTTATCTCCATAAGAGAAATCGGACAATTTATTCTGAAATTTCTTGAAGTCACTTCCTTTCAGGTCCTCAAGGGAATATATGATGAGATCCCCGGGGGTTTGCCAATCCATCTCTCCTGTAGAAACAATAACCCACCACCGAAAACATTCAGGCCATCTTGAAATGAAGAAATTCAGTTAACTCTTCAATATAGAGCATATGAAAGGGAGACTAGTACTAGAGTCAAATAAATATCAAGATATTTCATAAACATTTGCCTGTATGTCATTAAAGTATAACTATATGTAGCACCAACCCCCGAAGGAGCTGCTAGTTTGATTGGGCTTACCGTTACCTTCTTCACCTCGATTTGCGTCTAGGGGTTTCCCATGGTAGATGGCCCAGAAACTTTAGAGACTGATGACAGATCCGCTTAAAGAGATGTTTATTTGCAAAAACTGTAGTTAATGAACAGTCTCTTAGTATAAGATCAGAGGGTTAGGAGGACAAGTTCAGGTACTCTAAAGCCGCGTACACACGAGCGGACTGTCTGGCCAACTAAGTCCGTCAGACAATCCGACAGACAGTCCGTCCTACTTTTGAATGAACGGACTTGACCACACACGATGAACAGACTGTCTGTTGAAAGCTTGCGCGATGACGTGTACAGCACGTACAACGGGACTAGAAATAGGACGTCCAATACACAGCAATGCAACCTTTCGCCATGTAAATCCTTTCTGAGCATGCGCCATACTTAGTCCATCCAACTTGCCTACTCACGAGCGGACTGTCCGCTGAAACCAAAGTTGGACGGACAATATTACGGAAATTCCGAAAGACTTAGTCCGCCAGACTGTCCGCTGAAAAAGTCAGCTAAAGCCCACACACGAGCGGACTGTCCGCTGAAATGTGTTTCAGCGGACTAAGTTGGACAGACAGTCCGCCCGTGTGTACGCGGCTTAAGCCCTTGTACACACGATCGGAGATTCCGACAACCAAATCCGTCGGATTTTGTCCGAAACTGTTGCATACAGACGGTCGGACAAAGTTGTTGGAAAATCCGATCTTTCAGAACGTGATGACGTAATTTCATTACGATGGGACTACGTTCAGGCTAGTAGCCAATAGCTTTGATGTAGGAATTTGATCTGATCATGCGTGGCACTTTGTCCGATCGGAATTCTCTACACATGATCGGAGTATGTCCTATCGGAGCATTTTGTTGGAAAATATTTCCGGCAAGTTGGAAAAGTTGGTCCGACGGATATTCCGACGGAAACAGTCCGATGCAGACCACACACAGTCGAAATATCCGACAAAACTCTCCGATCGGACACATTCCGTCGGAATCTCCGATCGTGTGTACAAGGGCTTAGTGTCAAAGTCAATAATAAAGAACTCTTAATTTGACTAAATCGAGAGAATAGCCATTCACAGCTGGATGTTCATTCAAGTTGGATAGTCCCTCTCTCACAAGGCCTAGCAGCCAACAACGTGCTTAAATCAGGAACAAGTCTATGCCACAGACATTGTTGTAGAACATGTAAGAATAAGTCTCTGCCACAGACGTTGTTGTAGAACATGTAGGAAACTAGGACTTGTAGAACACTTGTGTAATACCTGGATCTTTCAGCCGGTTTGGCGATACTAACGAGATTGGATTCACTTAGGTCCCTCAGCCTCACCAGGCTCTTGCTAAGAAGCCAACCTGTACTTGGCCTTCTGAAGAGTCCTCCCCTGGATAGCTACGAAGTTGCTGGGCCTCTTCACGACTGGAGACAGCACCGGACCACCTCAGAATCCTTCCTTTTGTTTCCCTGCCTCGGGCTAGCCAGCCCCGAAACATAAAGTCGGGTGGATCCGCAACCCAGGCCATAGCCTTCCTGCACAGCAAGAGTGACACTCCCACTGGGCGGGCTCCAAGAGAAAGTAACCTTAAAGCACCCAACCAGACTGTGGTTCCATGCCTGCCAGAAGAGACAGTGCCCCCTATGGCCAGGCCAAACACCCTATAGTCCAGTCAGACTGATGCTGAGGTCCAAATTCGGAACAATTATACCCAAACCAAAGTGCAGTTCAGGTGTAACATTAACTTTTTAAAATATATAGCGTGTGCTCTTCAGGAGCCATCGCTACATATAGGAAAAACTTTTTCTTCATTTTGGAAAGAATAAGGGAGAGTTATGATCTCTGTCAGCTTTTTTTTCACCATCTGTGTCCCATTGGGGAGATTTCCCTTCACATCCTGTCCCATAACCAAACAGGAAGTGAGAGGAAATCCCTATAAATTAAGGGAATTCCTTGGGTGCCCCCAGATCACCAGAACTAGTATCCCCATTGGACAATTCCACTCTACTATCTTTCTGGGGACAACCCAAAATTTTTGATTTTCTTTTATGCCACGTACACACGACCGTACTTTCCGGCAGACTAGGTCCGACGGAATCAGGCTGTCGAACATTCCGATCATGTGTGGGCTAATCCGATCATTTTTCATTTTAAAAATCCGATGGACGTAGAATTAGAACATGTTTCAAATCTGTCCGACGGACTCAATTCCTATCGGGAGAACCGTTCGTCTGTATGCTGGTCCGACGGCCAACTACAAAGCGCTATTGACTACTGGCTATTGAACTTCCTTTTTTAGTCCCATCTTAGGTCATCATTTTCAAAACGAACGGACTTTCGAACAGACTTAGTCCATTTGTGTGTGGCATATTTGAAATGTCTTCCTAAACTCCTATACAACAGTACAGTGTCAGCACCAAGTGAAACCTTTACTATAAAATAACCTATATAAGTAAATCATGTATAGTGCTTTCTTGGCTCATATAAATGTACTCCTCCCTCTAAACCCTCAGGATCACCGCCTAGCCAAATAAAAGAGAGATCCTCCCCTCCCAGCTTTGTTCTTTTTTTTTTTGTGGAACTCCAGCCCACCAAGCACATGATTGAAGGACTTGAAGTAAAGTTTGGGTCACCAGACATATCTAAGATTCGTAGAAGGCACTACCAATTCAGATGTTTGCCCTTCAGAATTTGCATGGCCTCCTAAGTTTTCTCAAAGATTCTACTATCCGCCATTGCAGTCATTCGTATGGAATAAATTACAATCTTACATTATCTAGAAGATATTCTGATGATAGCCAGTTCAAGCAAGGAGCTGGTGCTAACACACAACATAGTTCTAGAAATCCTGACCAGTTGGCTCATAAACAGTCAAAAGAGCCATCTTATATCTACACAGGCAATGAAATACCTCAGCCTAATATTCAATACCCAAGAAGGTCAAATCTCTGTAACTTGTCACAAGATTGTTGAATTAGGTGCATGCATCAACAAAGTGATATAAACTACTTTTCTATACACAAAATATCGCATGATGCTTCTAGGGATGTTCACTACAGCGATTCCAGCAGCACCCTGGGCAAAATTTCATATGAGGGCCTTCCAACTAGTCGTTGGACAGGGGATCTTTTTGTATTCTCCAGAGTCTGGCTTGGTGAACATCGCCAGTGATCCTGTTCAGGGCATGTCTCTCAGTACGGTAGACTGGATCCTGGTAACCTCGGATGCCAGATTCAGGAGCTGGGAGGCTCACTGTCAGATAACAGATCAGTTGTGCCTGAAGTTTCCCAACAGTGGTGAGTGGTCAGTCAACCGTCGATGCTTGGTACCAATTTTTGCCCAATGGGGTGTTCCCTCCATAGACCTTATGGCAACCCCAGAAAACCTGCAAGTGCCCAGATTTACAGCGATATCCAGATACGAGGAAGTGATAGTTCAAGATGCTCTCTCAATTCCTTGGCATTTTCCCCTAGTTTATTTTTTTCCTCCTGCCCCACTAATCATGAAAGCCTTGCTGAAAATCTCAAAGGAGGAAGTTCATGCCATCCTAATCCTACTTTTTTGGCTATGAGGGTCCTGGTTTCTACTGCTCCTGGAGATGGCATCGGCCCCTCCAATACTTCTACCTTTCAGGAGGGATTTACTACAGCAAGATTCCTGGCTCCATCCCAATCCATAGAGATTGCAGTTGACGGCATGGCTTGAATTGGCCAGGTTACAATCTCAAAGCCTCTTGGGTGAGGTGCTTAGGACATTGTTAAAGGCAAGAGAGTCCACAACAAACGTTACGTACTCCAAAATTTGGGAGAAATGTGTATCCTTTGGTTCAAAGAGATTTTTCCCCACTGACTCCAAGAATTTTGAATGTACTAGAATATTTGCAGTCATCACTTGATATAAAAGTGGCATATAACTCAATCAAAGTACAAGTGTCTCTGGATCCCCTAACAGCCCTCTGTGGTGTAATGCATCTTTGGGGGAATTCTTCAGGTTGGAGGGAGGCACTCTGTGGGCCCGATATGGGATTAAATATGTGCATCAGCTGTTGGTAGAAGGGGAATTGTGGACAGTTGGATAAATAGTTCTATATTTAGAATGACAAAAACAGTCTGGCGCCAGAAAAATGGGACATATGTTGCACTGGGAACCTTGTAAATGTCCAGCAAGAGCCCAAAACGCAGCTGTGTGGGTGAGCACACCAGGATGGGTGTGAATACAAGTAAAATCATTCTGGGGCAACCACAGTTGGAAGCACTGATCGGGACAGTCTTGAAAGGACAAACAATCAAAAAGCATAATGAGAAAATCATGTGCCGATTTAATAATGACATATACTTAAATGAACAGTTATCTAAAAATCTCCTTGCATAGATGGAACAATTGCAAAGCGTGCTCCTCACTGTGACAGTACCTTGAGAAAGTCGTGGTGGACTGACTTGGTGAAGCAATGGTGTGATGGCAAAACCTTCATGTATTCCTGGATGGCACTAGGAGGAGGGAAGCCAACATGTGCAGAGCCAGATGGACAATATGAGGCCTCGATCGAATCCCCAATGATATATGGCAGGATGGTGGAACGATCAAGGAAGGGACAGAGAGGCCGCCGGAGCAACCACCGACCGGAGCTGGTGGATGGAAACACCCGGGCGTGTCTTATGATCAGAGAACACAAGTCCAAAACGAGGCTTGAAGCACAAAGGGTGGAGAGCAAGCCGAGGAGAATGGAGAGAGAGGATAGCTGTCGTTTTGACGTGTATCAGGCGTGGCTCTGATACAATATTTTATTATTAAATCGCCACATGATTTTATCTCATTGAGCTTTTTGATTGTTTGTCCTTTCAAGACTGTCCCGATCAGTGCTTCCAATTGTGGTTGCCCCTGAATGGTTCTATTTAGGATGTATCCGGTCTATAAACCAGAGGCTCTGGATGGGCAGTTGGATAAATGGTTCTATATTTAGGATGTATCCGGTCTATAAACCAGAGGCTCTGGATGGGCAGTTGGATAAATGGTTCTATATTTAGGATGTATCCGGTCTATAAACCAGAGGCTCTGGATGGACAGTTGGATAAATGGCTTTATATTTAGGATGTATCCGGTCTATAAACCAGAGGCTCTGGATGGGCAGTTGGATAAATGGTTCTATATTTAGGATGTATCCGGTCTATAAACCAGAGGCTCTGGATGGACAGTTGGATAAATGGCTTTATATTTAGGATGTATCCGGTCTATAAACCAGAGGCTCTGGATGGACAGTTGGATAAATGGTTCTATATTTAGGATGTATCCGGTCTATAAACCAGAGGCTCTGGATGGGCAGTTGGATAAATGGTTCTATATTTAGGATGTATCTGGTCTATAAACCAGAGGCTCTGGATGGACAGTTGGATAAATGGCTCTATATTTAGGATGTATCTGGTCTATAAACCAGAGGCTCTGGATGGACAATTGGATAAAAGTTCTATATTTTTACAGTTGGATAAATTGCTCCATATTTAGGATGTATGCAGTCTATAAACTAGAGGAATTCAAATTTTTCACCTGTTTAGTAAAGTTACATTTAGACCTTATGCACCGCGGGCTAAATGCCCAATGTGTTTGAGGCCTTACTTTCTGTTCGCTCATGTAGTCGATTACGCATCCTGTTACACCCATCATGTTTTATAAGTTCCTGTTTGTTTGGAGATGAAAGGTGGAGGAACACACTGGAGAAAACGGTTGCAAATTGCAAGCATACCTTGTGAGGAGGAGGCCGCCATGACACCAGGGTAGGAAATGACTGGGACTTACATCACCTAGAAGGAACACATATTAATCAGTTTGGCAATAGTGACAAGACACTTACCCACAATACAATCAATGGAATCTAGGGGGAGTTTGGTATTTGACTAACGTGCCCAATATACTGCTTTCTTTCTGGGGTTTGTGTCCATTTGGGGTCATATAGGAAAGAGACAGATTGGAATTTGATTACCACAAACCATAGCAATGGACTATGGGTAAAGCACCTTCTTTCAGGCATTTGCCGGATCACTTCATATAGATAAGGTAAAGCAATTAAGAACATGATGGGGGTTTTGCTGCAACAAAGGTTGACGTTGTGAGCACATAATACTTTTTGGGTCTCAACGGACTTAAAGGAGAACTATGGTCAAATTATATATATGTGGCATCACACAGCCCCATTCTTTTACTGAGTGGGAATCTCCAGTCATGTAAAGAAAGGGGCAGGAATAAAGGCTTGCATCATGGATTAGATATGGCTACATGGCCATATTTGGTCAGTGACATCAAATGGGATAACCGCCCCTTTGTTTCCATTTAGTGTCGGGGACTGGAGCTGTTTTTCACAGCGATGGGATAGCAATGGAATTGGATGTGTCCGTTGGTCAGCAGGTTTTTCTTTTGGTGGGTTGGGGACATTTTCCATCACGATTGCTGAGGATCAGTTATTCATTAAGGGGGTGGGGCCAGTATCTGGGGTCCCCCTATTTTTAAACGTATCTTCCAAATTCCAATAAGCACCTTGCCTGCAGACCCTCACAACCACCGTGCCAGAGTTGGGTGGAGCAGGCACTTTGTCCTCATCTGTATTTGTGATTCCCTGTGGATGATTAGTGGACACACCATGCGACAAGGTGCTTTTTCTGTTTCAACATGACTGCCCACCAGTGCACAAAGCAAGGTCCATAAAGACATGGATGAGCGAGTTTGGGATGGAGGAACTTGACTGGCCTGCACAGAGTCCTGACCTCAACCCGACAGAACACCTTTGGTAAGAATTGAAGTGGATACTGCGAGCCAGGCCTTCACGTCCACATCAGTGCCTGACCTCACAAATGCTCTTCTGGAAGAATGGTCAAACATTCCCATAGACACACTCCTAAACCTTGCGGACAGGCTTACCAGAAGAGTTGAAGCTGTTATAGTTGCAAAGGGCGGGCCAACTCAATATTGGACCCTACAGACTAAGACTGGGATGCCATTAAAGTTCATGTGCCTGTAAAGGCACCTGTCCCAATACTTTGCAACATGTTGCACAGGGCTGTGACCAACCCTCCATGCTTTTTGACAATATGTCACCTATTAGCCTAGAAAATGGCCATTGCTGTTTTTTACCATTTGGCCCTTGTTGACTCAAATGGTTTGGATTTGGCACCTGAACTTTAGTAATATTAGCTGAAGCCGCCTCAAACCAAACCCAGGTATATTTGAACCATCAATCACCAATGGCAAAAGGTCCACCTCCATGAGCTATCAATGAGTTCAGCAGCATAGGTTCCATGTCCTGCCTTTTTTTTGTACTCCCTGTACTCAAAAGTCCAAAGCGGACTCCTCTTCTGCCCACCCTTCAGCCCAGCCCTGTCGTTCTTAACTTCAGTAATGTTTAGATTGAGAACTGAGAATGTGAAAGGGAGATTCTGGGGATAAGTTGTGTCAGGTAGAAGAAGAGAGAAAAGCCCCTACCATGGAATGATCCTATTTACTGGAGACCTCCGACCTGTAATTAGCTGCAGACGCGGCAAAGGGGCCTCCAGCTTCCTGGATTATTTCGGAATCTCAGAATGAGCCGGAAACGCCTTCTATAGGAGAACAAGTCTTTCCTGTACTGATGTTTGCTGATGAAATTCTTCCCCTACTGCAACACGTAGCACTGGGAGCAAAGTACAAGGCAGATCACCCAGGGGCGGATCCAGAGTCTAGTCTCGGGAGAGGCACTGCTAGAAAAATTTTGCACGCAATTTATCGTGGAAATGTGTTGGCGCTTCAATCACCTTGGTCGGTCTGGTATCAGGATGATTGAAGCACACTATTTCTAGTATTTCATTGGAATATAAAATAAAATAGAATAAGAGGAAAAATAGACTTGGCGCTATACCATTTTAGACTCAAAGTAAATAAATAATTCTAATTTGCATAGATTTTCCAGCATGCTGGTAAATAAAAATTAATAGTTAAAAATAAAAGAAAAATGCTGAAGAACTCTCCGTGTGATGCCTAACAGCAATCTGTAGTAATTATTCTTATATATATACTTTTCAATAAATATCAATAAACCATAGAAATCAATAAGCCATAGAGAACTATTCAAACATGCAATTCCTAAGAAATTAAAGTGCAAGTGCCAGTGAAAAAACTTGTGCCAGTGTTTGAATGCACAAAAAATCAATTGCAAAATAACAAAATGAAATAAATGTCCAATCAATTATCTATTTTGCATATCATATATCTATTATTGCACATATTAAATATCATGTGACGAAAAGTCCGTGAATGGATAAAAATAAAAATATATAAATAAAACAGGTGATCAAAACCTGAGAAGTAATAAAAATTTGATGATGCATGTTGAAACAGGAAAATTGTGATAAAAATTGATTATAAAATTGCTGATAAAAAATAGTGAAAAAACTGTGAAAAAATAGTGAAAAAAATGGTGAAAATTCTTCTATAAGTGGGGGGGGGGGGGGGAAGGGGGGGAAGGGGGGGAGGAGGGGGTGACTTCAACTGTTGCTCCCGGTGCTCGGTGACCACTTATGTAATTGCTCTCACCAGAGGTATAGCCCCGTCCGGGGTGGATCAGCCTCCACAGTATAAGCCACTGTGTTGCTCTCTGGCTTGCCTCTGCTTTGGTTCTGGGAGTCCCTCGTTCCTCCGTTGGTATATGCTGTCTGGCCACGCCCTACGCGTTTCGTCATACAGACGTCATCCGCTCCAGATGACGTCTGTATGACGAAAGGTGTAGGGCGTGGCCAGACAGCATACACCTCTAGCTCAGACGGCGAGGCAGCCGAGCGGGATTTTTAAAAACCAAGCAGCATAAACAAACGAGATTGCTTGTGAGTAATTTTATGTTCATTTAAATAAAATTTCAATTCATAAACGTACTACACCATGGATATGCCTCTTCCTTGTTGTATATAACGTGGCACGCTATACCAACGGAGGAACGAGGGACTCCCAGAACCACAGCAGAGGCAAGCCAGAGAGCAACACAGTGGCTTATACTGTGGAGGCTGATCCACCCCGGACGGGGCTATACCTCTGGTGAGAGCAATTACATAATTACATAAGTGTTCACCGAGCACCGGGAGCAACAGTTGAAGTCACCCCCTCCCCCCCCCACTTATAGAAGAATTTTCACAATTTTTTTCACAATTTTTTCACAGTTTTTTCACTATTTTTTATCATCAATTTTATAATCAATTTTTATCATAATTTTCCTGTTTCAACATACATCATCAAATTTTTATTACTTCTCAGGTTTTGATCACCTGTTTTATTTATATATTTTTATTTTTATCCATTCACTGACTTTTCGTCACATGATATTTAATATGTGCACTAATGGATATATGATATGCAAAATAGATAATTGATTGGACATTTATTTCATTTTGTTATTTTGCAATTGATTTTTTGTGCATTCAAACACTGGCACAAGTTTTTTCACTGGCACTTGCACTTTAATTAATTTCTTAGGAATTGCATGTTTGAATAGTTCTCTATGGCTTATTGATTTCTATGGTTTATTGATATTTATTGAAAAGTATATATATAAGAATAATTACTACAGATTGCTGTTAGGCATCACACGGAGAGTTCTTCAGCATTTTTCTTTTATTTTTAACTATTAATTTTTATTTACCAGCACGCTGGAAAATCTATGCAAATTATAATTATTTATTTACTTTGAGTCTAAAATGGTATAGCGCCAAGTTTATTTTTCCTCTTATTCCATTTTATCGTTCCACCCACATTGGGTAGAAATCTAATAGAGGTCGCTCTTACCAGAATTATATCTAATTGCTCCATAGCGCGACCTTACCCCCTCTTCTTGCTCATAAAATAAAATAGTTCAGCTCACCTTAATGCAGAATCGGTGGGAGCCCCGAGTGCATCACTTGCCACTGTCGCCTGCCACCAGATGCTGATTGTCACTTGCCACGTCACCTGCCACAAGTTGTGAATTGTCACCTGCCACAAGTTGTGAATTGTCACCTGCCACAAGTTGTGAATTGTACCCTGCCACAAGTTGTGAATTGCCACTAATTTCTCGGGGTGGGGGGGAAGGTCAATTGCCCCGTTGCCCCCCTCCCCCCCCATCCACCCCTGATATCATCAGAGTTCACTTAATTCATGATATTAAGGAGAAGTTGATTGGGTGCTCTGTGTTCCACCACCTCCCCTTTGTATATAATGACTCACTGTACAAATTATACTTGTTCTGACAGATTAGATATGATTTTATTATTTTATTATCAACTCTGCATAGCCATAGCCTACAGGCCATATGTCCGCATTTACTGCTATATCCCATCCAGGTAAGCTCCATACAATGCTCATTGTATATTGCTGTTGTATCCCACCACTGGGGACCCCCCCCCTCCAGAAGGAAATGGGATCAAAATCGCCCCAAAAAAAAATCGCATTTGAAGACGTTGCTGAATTTTTTTCCCCATTTTTAATTTGCTCTTTAGCCCTTTTACTGCCATTTACACGTCATACTTCGGCAGCAGCAGTGAGTTTTTCACTACAGCAGCGTGAAAGTCGACTGTCGCCTTTCAGACGGAAGTGACCTGCTGGCAATAGTCCTCTAATAGACCAATGATGTCTCAAGAAAGAGAACCTGGCACTGTATATATGCTATCACATAAGGCAATATAAGGCAAAATACTACTATACTATATATGCTATCACATAAGGGGCTATTGATAGGAATAAAGAAAAAAAAATTGAAAGATGCACCCAAGAACTTAACCGCCCCCCCCCAAAAGAAATATTGAGCCTCCCCCCAAACACATGTCAGGAGCACCTATATAAGAAAACATTAATTGAAAAATGCGTTACATATCACCATGCATGCCAGATAGGGTTGCCACCTATCCAGGATTCACCCGGACAGTTCGGGTTTGGAATCATACGTCCGGGTTTCAGACTGCCTGAGACCCGGACACCTTTTTCAGACTGGACTATGGCTTCCCAGCAGGTTTGCTGGTTGCAGTTGTCTAAGCTGAGAGTGTCTGTTACACTCTTTAATGCCCCATACACACGGTCGGAAATTTTGACGGAAAAAGTCCGATCGGATTATGTGAAATGTGGAAAATCCGATCGTGTGTGGGCTCTAGCGGACTTTTTCTGTTGAAATTTCGAACGGTAAAAATGTTTGAGAGCATGGTTTCTCAAATTTTCCGACAACAAAATCCGATTGGAAAATGCATGACTGGTTATATACACGCAACAATAGCCATCTCACATAATTACCAAAATGTATACGGTGGGGACCTCCCAACTGAATGAATGAATGAGTGACTTGTATAGCGCTACCTATGCTAACTGAATCGCCTCAGGGCGCTTTTTGCCACCGGTGGCCATCTGCGGTATAGCACGGTCCTTTACCCCGTAGGGTCCCGATGCGCGTATAAACACATACGCAACTGACTTCTGGGGACACGCCTGCTGACCTTTGGTGGAGGTCCCTATTCCAATCCCTGAGTCCTAACCTTGTTCTTCAAGGGGAAACCCTAACCCCCTAACCCTATCCCGTAAGAGCTGTCAGATAATCCCACGTAATGAAAAGGCCAGATGGTGCCCCAAGGTGAGACAGCACCTCATTGAGTGCGGTTTACAAGGAGTTACGTGTTGATATACTCCCAAGTCCCTCCAGGCCGGATGGGGTCAACACCTGTTTATAAGAGTTGCTTCCGTCTCGTACTTGCTTCAGAGCATGCGTCGTTTTTGGTGTCGGAACAGCATACAGACAAGCGTTTTTTTTCCCATAGTAATTTTTTCCGTTGGAAAAAATATAGAACATGTTCTCTATCTAAGTCCATCTGTTTTTTTTTCGACTGAAAAAGTCCGATGGGGCATACACATCTTCGGAATATCCGATGAAAAGCTCCCGTCGGACTCTGTCGGAAATTCCGCTCCTGTGTACGCGGCATTAGAAAAGAGGCGAAAGAAATGGATTCGTTTAAGCCTGGATAGACAGTGGTGTGTAGTCTGAAAATCCATCTTTGTTCTAATTGAAGTAGGATTTTGTTCCGATCACCGTCTCGATCGGGAATATGTACCTGTGAAGGAAATTTTAGGTACTTTGTAATTATGTTCAAGCACGGCATGTCTGCTGATTGGGAGATGGCGATCCCCAATCCGCATACTATACACGTGCTGAGACATACATCGCCAAAACTCCTGTTTGGTCTTACCTATGTAATAGGCACCACATTCACAAACCATTTGCCGTCGTGTGGTCACGTGACCCTGCCGGGCGCTCCGTGAGTCAGGTCGCGGGTCCCGCGGCCTCGATCGCCGCGGGGATACCCGCGATCGTCTCACGGATCTAGCGAACGGGGAGATGCTAATGTACACAAGCATCTTCCCGTTCTGCCTAGTGTCACTGTCACTGATCATAGCTCCCTGTGATCGGGAGCGGTGATCAGTGAAGTGTCATTTGTAGCCCATCCCCCTAACAGTTAGAAACACTCCCTAGGACACACTTAACCCCTCCCCCGCCCCCTTCAGTGCAGCCTCTTAGTGCTCATCAGTGTCGCCTATTGGTGTCCATCAGTGCTGCATATAAGTGCCCATCATCAGTGCCACCTAATTGGTGCCGCCTCATCAGTGCCTGCCAGTGCAGCCTCATCAGTGCCCATCAGTGAAGGCGCAAACATACTTTACAAAATTTTATAACAGAAACAAAGAAAAACCTTTTTTCTTTTCAAAATTTTTGGTCTTTTTTATTTGTTTAGCAAAAAATATGTTTGTGTACAGTGTAGCATGACCAAACCGTGATTACATGTATTGCATTCAGGGTGGCGGACCACTCGACCAGACAGCGTACCTCCGCTACCTCGCTCCCAGTAACGTAAACCCCACCGGACACATAGTGCAGGTCTCATGTCAGGATCTCACTCTGGTCAGAATGGAAACCTCTGTTGCACTGGTCTTGCTCCTGCTTGTTATAAGAGATGGACTGCTGGGGAAGGAGCCCAATTAGTGACCACCCTCACTTATAGAATGTGCCTCACCTTCCTCGGCTACCATGCCTCGACTGGTTGTGTGTGACTAGTGAACTTGGTTGCCTTTAGCAATGACCTTGCTCTTCATCAAACTGCAGCTTGTTTGTCACTGTAGGACTGTGTAGTTCATACCCCTCTAGTGCATAAACGGGCCCAGGTTCTTTGTATATGCCAGGTCCATTATGGACCCCTTTGAATAACTTCAGATCAGGCTTATGGGAATGTTCAACAGTCTTTACTGTCCTTCTTCAGTGTGTACATGATAACAGCAGGGCCGGGACAAGGGGTGGGCAGAACGGGCGGCTGCCCTTGGCGCAGAGTGTAGTGTAGGGATGGGGGCGCCGCAAATTCCTTCTAAGGCTGACAGGATTAGTGACAGTGGTATCACTACTTATGTCAGCCCAGTGCTAGAAGCAGCAAGAAGAGGAGGAGAGAGCTGAGAGGAGGTGCAGACTGTGCTCTCTCTCCCCCCTCCTCATAAGCTTGCACAGAATGGAGGGGGGGTTGCAATTTGGCATCTTTGCCCTGGGTACTGGATGATCTTGTCCCGTCACTGGACTAATTATTAAATGGCCCAGGAATATCTTCCCAGCACAACGGAGTCCATAGCTAATTATATAGTCCATAGTGGATATTCCATGACTGATGGCATCCTGGGATTCTCAGCAAAGGCAATCCTCATAAACGGGTCAACACACGTAGAAGCGAATAGATGACCAGAACAGCAAACCCCTCAGGTCTCAGGCACCTCAGGCTCCAGCCTTCCCCCCATATTTAAGTAACGCTACTGTACACATGTAAGTCAGTCCAATTCAGTATATAAGTGAAATTAAAATATTTATTAGTGATGTATGTATAATGAAGTATTGTTAATGTATGCTTGAAGGATTTGACTTATATACCTCTGCTCTCCCATTTTTTGATCTTTGTAGGTTCTAGGGTCATACTTATCTGGTTCTGAGGAAGCTATTGGCGAAACGCGTCAACCAGTATCTATGATCTTGATTATTAAAGTATAGGGATGGCCGAACAGTTCGCCCGGCGGTCAATTCGTGGCAAATTTCGGCTGTTCGTGGTCCGCCCGTTCGGCGGACTATTGGCGCCGTTCGCCGGGCGGACTTCCGTGTTTTTACTGTGTAAAAGAACTTTGACCTGATGACACATCCATCATGGGTACAGGACAGCCAATTGAGACATTACAGCACATGGACACTTGGACATTCCCCCTAACTTATAAATACACCCGATCCGGCGGCCATTTTACATTCTTTCTTCTGTCACTATAGGGAGAGGTTGCTGTGTGGAGCAGGGAGAGATAAATCGCTAGCTATTTGGTACACAAAAGTTCTTTTCAGGACTGGTATAGGTGTTAGGTGTATATAGGTTTGCTGTGCTACTGATTGTTGCAGCAGCCTGAGTGTCTTTTGTCAGTTTAGAGAAAGGGACAGAACGCTGTGTGCTGCTGTAGGGACAGCCAGATTAGTCATCATCATTAGCTGTTACTATCAGGTCCACAAAAGTGCTATTCCAGTAACCAGTTATTGTTCCAGCAGCCTCTGTTTTGCCAGTTTATATAGGGACAGGCAGGAAGCAGTGTGTCAGGCAGTGAGGGTCAGTTTAAACAGTAGCTGTTACTATTAGTTCCACAAAGGTTCTTTTCAGGACTGGTATCAGTGGTATGGTAATATGCTTGTTCACGTATAATATTCTTTCTTCCAAATATAGAAAGAATATTATACTTGACTGCTGCCCTTCTGCTGCCCTTCTGCTAATCATTCACAACTCACTTGTTCCACAAAGCTCTTTATCAGGACTGGTAACTTGGTCTGTCTAGGGTGCTACAGTACATAGGGTTGAGTGAGGTACAGTCTGCTATTCTATAAGGACTGGTATCGGTCCACAATACATAGGGTTGAGGTGCACTACTGCTGACCGCTGCCCTATACTGCAGGAGTCCTTCATCGGTATAGGGACTGACGTACAGTCTGCTAATCACTCACACACAACCTACTTGGTCCACAAAAGTCCTTATAAGGACTGGTAACTTGGTCTAGGGTGCTACAGTACATAGGGTTGAGTGAGGTACAGTCTGCTATTCTATAAGGACTGGCATCGGTCCACAATACATAGGGTTGAGGTGCACTACTGCTGACTGCTGCCCTATACTGCAGCAGTCCTTCAACGGTATAGGGACTGAGAGCTTTGTCACAGGGTCATTTAAAAAATGACAGGCAGAGGAAGAGGCAGGCCCTTCCGCAGGGGTGGTAGGGGTAGGGCAGGAGCAACATGCTTGAGCCAAAGTGGGAAGTTGCAGAAGGTGCGTTAAATTACTTTAAAGGACGCACCTGACTTGGTTGAATGACTCGCTCAGCCTTACTCTTCTGCACCCTCCTCATCCTCTCGATCTGCACCCTCTTCTTCACTCTGTGCTATGTGCACCCCCAAAGACACTACCACCAACAACACCACCACCACCACATACCTTCCGCTTGAGTCACAGGAATTATTTTCTGATCCATATCAAGAGGACATTTCTGATGCGCAGCCACTCTTGGTATTGGATCAGGAAGAGGAGGAAGCAACAACCGCTACTCAGCAGTCTGACGACAGTACCCAGATCAGCCCAAGGAGGAGGTTGGTCCCCGGTGTTGCTGCCTACTCCGATATCTCTACTTATAGTGGTGGGGAAGGTGACGTTGATGATGACGTGTCTAGTGATGTCACGTGGGTGCCCACAAGAGAGGAAGAGGAGGGGAGTTCAGAGGGAGATATGGACCAGCAGATAGGGAGGAGAAGCAGGAATAACTTACATTGCACAGGAGGGACAAAGCAGACTGCAAATGTATCAGGAGCGAGTCATCGACCATGTACGGTCACATCTCGCGCTCCCAGGACACCGGCACATGGCTCCGCAGTGTGGGCTTTTTTTAACGTGTCCGCTGCTGACAATAGCGTTGCCATCTGCAATCTTTTCAGTCAACGCATTAGTCGCGGTAAGCCCAACACTCACCTAGGGACGACCGCCTTAAGAAGGCACATGGGCAGCCATCACCGAGCCGAGTGGGAGCAACGGAACACACAAAGCCACACTGCAGGCTCTCACCGTCCAGCCTCGTCTTCTACTTCTCCTTCTCCTCTTTCCTCACAATTGTCCTCCACTCCACCTTCCATCACGCCAAGATCACGTTTTTCTGCAAAAAGGCAGGCTTCCGTGGGCCTAATGTTCGAGCGTAAAAAAATGATGACGTCGGATAACCCTCTTGCCCAACGGTTGACGGCTGGCTTGTCAGAACTCATAGCCCGCCAACTACTGCCATATAAACTGGTGGACTCGGAGGCCTTTCGCAAATTTGTGGCCATTGGAACACCACAATGGAAGGTCCCAGGAAGGAAGTATTTCTCAGAGAAGGGCATCCCAGAGCTATATGGCCATGTTCAGCAGCAAGTGAATGTATCTCTGGCACACAGTGTCGGTGCCAAGATACATCTGACCACAGACACGTGGTCTAGCAAACACGGGCAGGGAAGGTATATCACTTTTACTGCCCACTGGGTGAACCTTCTGACGTCAAGCATGTAACCCGTGGCACCCGTGTAGATTTGGTTTTACCGCCATGGATTGCATGCAGGCCTGACTCTTCTTCTCCTCCTCCTCCTACTCCATCCTCCTCCCTCTCCTCCTCAGCTGACTCCTCCTTTTCCGCTGCTAGCGTCTCTTCCGCTGCTAGCGTCTCTTCCGCTGCGCCGCCCAAGCTCCCCAGAACCTATTCGACATGCCAGGTGAGACGTTACCATGCCGTGCTGCGTCTGTTGTGCCTGGAAGCCAAGAGCCACACTGGCCCAGCACTCCTTTCAGCTTTGCGTTCACAGGCAGATCAGTGGCTAACACCGCTCAATTTGACAGTTGGTAAAGTGGTGTGTGACAACGGTGCCAATCTGCTTAGCGCATTGAAACAGGGCAAAATCACGCACGTGCCATGCATGGCACACGTCTTAAACTTGGTCGTGCAGCGATTCCTTGTAAAATACCCTGGGGTCCAGGACATCTTGCGGCAGGCAAGGAAAATCTCGGCCCATTTCAGAAGATCCATGGCTCGCCTTGCTGACATTCAGCGGCGACACAATCTGCCGGTCAGACGTCTTATTTGCGATTGCCCGACGCGATGGAACTCAACCTTCTATATGCTTGATAGGCTGCTCCAGCAGAAACGTGCAGTTAACGTCTACCTGTATGAACTCTGCGGCAGAACCGGTTCTGGGGAGCTGGGGATTTTTTCACCATGCCAGTGGCTGCTCAGGCGCGACGCATGTAGACTTCTGCGCCCATTTGAGGAGATCACCAAACTGGTCAGTCGCAGCCATAGCACCATCAGTGACATGGTACCTTATGCCTTCTTTATGGAGCGTGCATTGCGTCGTGTCATTGGTCAAGCTGTGGAGGAGCAGGAGCGGGAAGATGAGGAAGTCGCAATGCTGGATGAATTCCCAGGGGGGCTACTCTATCTGAGACAAGTCAACAACAGGAGTCTGAAGAGGAGTCAGAGGAGGATGGTGCCGGGGCGGATGAGGAGGAGCAAGAAGAGCATGCTTTAAACCTTTCTGGGATCCCTGTTGTGCGTGGATGGGGAGAGAAGAATGAAGAGGACGACATTATCCTGGATGATGAGCAGGAGCCAGGCCACCACACCGCTTCCACTTTAGTGCAAATGGGGGCCTTCATGCTCCAGTGTTTTAATAGGGACCCCCGTATAAAAAGCATAAGGGTCAAGGACCAGTACTGGGTGGCAACGTACTTAGACCCCCGGTACAAACACAAAATGGCGGAAATGTTACCGCCGTCGCAGAGGGCTGTCAGAATGCAGCACTTCCAGGCCTTGTTTCGAAAAATGCTGCATTCTGCTTTTGCGTGCGCTGGCAGAGGAGCAATTCCCACTCCCAGAGAAGGAGTTGCGGGTACCAATCCAACAGCGCCTGCAAGAAGAGTCCGGTTTGAAGATGTGTTGGTGACTTCGGATATGAGGTCATTCTTTCAGCCGACCCATCGACAGGTGTCACCTGGATCCAGCATCAGGGAACGCCTAGACCGTCAGGTGTCCCACTACATCGGGTTAACGGCCGATGTGGACGCTCTGAGGAGTGATGAACCACTGGACTACTGGGTGGGCAGGCTTGACCTCTGGCCAGAGCTTGCCCAATTTGCAATCGAACTGTTGGCTTGCCCCTCATCCAGTGTCCTGTCCGAAAGGACGTTCAGCGCAGCAGGGGAGATCGTGACCGATAAGCGTACTCGCCTAGCTCACGACAGTGTTAACTACCTCACATTTCTAAAAATGAATGAGGCATGGATCTCGGAGGAATTCAACACATGTGACCAGTAGACCATGTATATGTCTATAAACAATTTTTTTTATCAAGCACACAGACCTTCTTTCTTCATTTGGCTCACTTCCTTGTCCAAAAAAAGCACACCGTACTATATGCCCGTACCCTCCTCTTTGAAGAGGTTGAGCGGTGTCATATTTCTACTGGGGCTGCTTATTATGAGGGGCTCCCACCATCCCTGTGCTGTGCTGACATCCTCCTGGGGCTGTACCTCTGCTGTGCATATTATGAGGGGCTCCCACCATCCCTGTGCTGTGCTGACTTCCTCCTGGGGCTGTACCTCTGCTGTGCATATTTTGAGGTGCTCCCACCATCCCTGTGCTATGCTCATTATGAGGGGCTCCCACCATCCCTGTGCTGTGCTGACTTCCTCCTGGGGCTGCTTACGGTGCAGGTGTCAGTGCTGTATATCACGGTGCTGATGTCAGTGCTCTCTGTCACGGTGCTGCTGTCAGTGCTGTATATCATGGTGCTGGTGTGAGTGCTTTATGTCACGCTGCTGATGTCAGTGCTCTCTATCACGGTGCTGTTGTCAGATGACTCTATCACCGTGCAGGTGTCATTGCTGTATGTCACGCTGCACCCTCTTCTTTGCCTACCCTGGTCCCTGACCTTCCCTCTCCTCCATTGCCTTCATGCGCTCCACAGTCCTGAATTGTCACAACAATTTCCCATATAAAAAAAGAATGCTTGTAGTTGTCAATCCCAAATTCACCTCATACATGTGTTATGTCATTGGCCATGTGGTGGGACTATGTTTGCACAGCTAATAATTATTTTGTGGCTGCAAATTTGACCTGTAGGTTTGCGAAGTTCGCCTCCCATTGAAGTCAAAGGGGCCCGCCGCGAACGTTCCGGTTCGCGAACTATCGGCCGCGTTCGCGAAACGTCCCGTCGGAAGTTCGTCCATCACTATTAAAGTATACTTGGGCATCTGTTCTTATTTTTAACTTTTATTTGGTCTGTGTTTTGTATCAATAAAACTAGAAATGTATTCATTTTTGTGTGTATATCTTGTTCAGGTACCGATATAGTCTGTCTTTTTCCTTTTCTTTTTTTTTTATGTTTTAGTAGTGGTAATAACTTGGATGGGGAATAGGAATTATGAGACACCCAACTTGATAGCAACAAAAACCAGGGACAACTTCCTTCCTTTTTGCAATTCCCGATTTGTTTCTTCACTCCCGGACACTGACAGTCTCTAAGTGAAAGGATGCAACAACCCCTTAAAGAGGAAGTAAACCCGCCCAAAAAATTTCCATTTTACTAATGTTACTCTAATACTGTACATCAGCCTTCATTCTGTATATGTTATATCTCAAAACGAGCGCTGTAAATACCTTTTTTTCTCTTTTCCAAATTATCTTCCTTCCGGGTATCGCCCGCGCCATTTCAAATTCGGGCTTTGACGTCCTTTCCGGACGTCATTTCCGCCCTTAGTTAGATTTCACTCCGGAAATCTCGCGCATGCGCCGTAGCGTCAATAGAAATCCTAACCAAGCCTCGATCTCGGTTGCCGTTACTAAGGCAACAAAGCATTCATTCCCCTGCGTGACGTCTTCAGTCACAAGGGGGAGTGTCAGGAAGAGCAGGGATAGGATTACAACGCGAGACTTCTCCTCTGCCGCAATGAGGAGAATGCCTCGTATTAAAAAAAGGCAGAGAGGCAGGAAGATGAAAGTCGGCAATACAGTATACGCTGCATTCGCACGACCACACAGCGCAAGCGCGGCTGACGTCACGGAAATGTAAACGGCGGTTTTTACGAAAATGTGACAAGTAAGTTCACTTTCTCAGGCAGCGATCAGCTGCCTGAGAAAAGTATTATCTAACAAGCTAAACATGTGTAGGAGGGTTTACTTCCTCTTTAAGGACTAGGAATTCTTACTCCCTTTAGAAAGTAGCACAAAGTGTTGTAAGCTGCATCCTGGAGTACCTCCAACTCCCTTGTAGAAACTGGTCCTAGCTCTACCCACTGCAGGAAATGTCAGACCACCCGGTTCCCTCTTCACCAGTCTACTCGATTGACTCTTCACCAGTCTACTCGATTTACTCTTTACCAGTCTACCCAACTGAGCCTTCACCAGTCTTCCCGACTGACTCTTCACCAGTCTGCTCGACTGACTCTTCACCAGTCTGCTCGACTGACTCTCCACCAGTCTACCCGACTGACCCTTCACCAGTCTGCCCGACTGACTCTTCACCAGTCTGCTCGACTGACTCTTCACCAGTCTACCCGACTGACCCTTCACCAGTCTACCCGACTGACCCTTCACCAGTCTACCCGACTGACTCTTCATCACTCTACCCAACTGACTCTTCATCACTCTACCCAACTGACCCTTCACCAGTCTACCCAACTGACTCTTCATCACTCTACCCAACTGACTCTTCGCCAGCCTACCCAATGACTTTTTACCAGTCTACCTTACTGACCCGTCACCAGTTTACACGACTGTTCCAGAGGTCTTCCAGGGCTTCCTGCTTCTGTTGTTAGGATCCTCCCAGGCCAGCCCAAGGCAAAGTACCCCCACCTAGACTAGGAGGGTTCACCTCAAGGGCCACCAACAGTCCCCACAGCAATCCATCTTCATCTTCCACCCAACTTCCCTGCCAGCATGACTCATCCATACTTAATGGGATGGTTTAACCACCCTTCAAGGCCCACTGCCCGGGGATTGGTAAAGCTCCTCTTAGTATGCAGAGCAACCCTCCTGGCCTCTGCCCTCCAGTTTACAGAATGTTCTCTAACTTTCCAGGACCAGCGGGAGGCACCAGTGTGTTGCCTACATGAGTCCTCCAGCCCTGATCTAAAGTAAACCCATGACCCATTTAAGACTCACGGGTTTAGGCATAATTCACTACATACATTTCCCTGCACCCACACTAGTGGCACACTAGGGGGTGGTACATTTATATCACAGGTGGGCCGGCTTAAGCTCCAAAAAAGCCCAGGAAACCTGGAATGCAGGTGTTAACCCTACCCAACCCAGCCTGGGCCGGTACCAAGCTCCTTAAGCAATTTTTAACCTGCTTACACTTGTACAAAACTCAACACACAACGCTTCTCTATCTTCTTATCAGAAAAATAAAATTTTATTTTACACTAATAATAACTTAAAGCGGTATCAATAGAATATAAATGGAATGATTTGGTGGAACGACAAAGTCCCTGCAGGGATCATTCTGGAATAATGATGAATGAAGATCAGTCAGAGGAAGTCACGCCAGTCCTTGGGACCTAAACAGAAGAACATTCAATCAGATTTAGGTACAAGCCATTGGAATCTGGACACACAATTCATACCGGCGGGAAAACGTCACCTTCACATCTGCAGACAGAGCCGCAAGGTCAATTTTGTAAACTCGGTCTTCGGTATTTAATTTCAATTTGTGTTCTTGATAAAAAAAAAATAGAATGAACATGTTAAAGTTATAAAAAAAGTGGTTTTCTGCTCTGTACAAATGTCATAAGCATTTAGACTAAGGGGTGTATTTTTACTAAGGGGTGTATTTATGACTAGCAATTCATCCTACGTGTGCAAATCGGGGAAAAATCAAATGTTATTTGGCTATTTTCTCTAGAAGTCGAATGTCATTCTTTCATATGAATCAGGAAAATACTGCATTATGGCCACTAGATGGTGCTGCCAATCAGAGCAAATAATCACATTTGATCTGGAGAGAAAATAGTCTCATAACTTCAGATTTTGCCCCATTCAAACAGAACACATATACATGCAGTTTTCATAGTTGCAACAGGAACTTTGAGGAATATCCTTGGTAGTCACCAGAACTAGTGTCCCCAAAGGAAGATTTCCCCTCAAATCCTGTTCTGGTGACCGCTCTAAATTTGTTTTTCAGTGATGTGGGTCACCAGGACAAAAAAACGTGAGCATAGACAGTGATAAAAAAAAGACAGATGTTTGAATTCATTTCCACTATCGGAAACTTAAAAAAACGTAGAAAAAAAAAAAAAAGGTTTGGCCACAACTATTCGTTAAATATAAAAAAAAAAAAATTACATTTCTTTCTCCACAGCGCAGCCTAGCTGTTGGAGGACCTCACACCAATGAGCCACTTCTGAGTCCGATGTCTCCGTATCAATTTTCAGCCTTGTCTCGAGTTTGGTCAAAGTTTGATTTGTAGTGATAACGGATCGGAGATCATCACAGCACGATAACGTCGCTTCACAATCATCAAATCTGGTGGGAGAAACGGGAATCAACAAAGTGTTCCTAACTCAATAGAGATTACAGCTGGCTATACATAATTCCATTTTTGCATGATGGTTCGTACTGTAGGCAGGTGCAGTCTATTTTCTGCACTGTAGGTGGCGCTCAAACGTAGTGGCCCTGCAGGAGGAGAGTAAGTCAAGAGGAACATGGTTCCTCCATGGTTTTCTGGGTCACTGGGGACGTTTTTTGATTGAAAGTTGCCGCTCCATGTGACTCTGGCGGCCATCTTTGGTCAGTCAGAGCCTATTAATCACTTCAATACCGGGCACTTTCGCACCTTCCTGCTCAGGCCAATTTTCAGCTTTCAGCGCTGTCACTTTTTAAATGACATTTGCGCGGTCATGCTACACTGTACCCAAACTACATTTTTATCATTTTGCTCCCACAAATAGAGCTTTCTTTTGGTGGTATTTGATCACCTCTATGGTTTTTATTTTTTGCTAAAGGAATAAAAAATAATGAAAACTTAGAAAAAATACAAAAAAAAGGTTTTCTTTGTTTTGTTATAAAATTTTGTAAATAAGTATGTTTTCTCTTTCATAATGGATAAGCTGCACTGATGGGCACTGATAAGGTGGCACTGATTTGGTGGCACCAATGAGATGGCACTGATGAGCACTGACGATGGGCACTGATAGGCGGTACTAGTGGGTACTGATAGGCGGCACAGATGGGCACTCATAGGTGGCACTGATGGGCAACACTGATGGGCACTGAAAGGCTGCACTGATGGGTACTTATGGGTGGCACTGATAGACGCCACTGCTGGGCACTGAAAGGTGGCACTGGTGGCTGGTACTGACAGATTTCACTGATAGGCATCACTGGTGGCACTGGCAGATAATCAATACCCTGCCAATCTTCCGTTTGTAAAGACTGGAATTTTACTTTGATACAAGTTTTGTTAACTGCAACTGGACTGTGTGTTTGCCCCTTCCCCTCCATGCAGCACCTCCCCACAGTAAAAAAAAAAAAAAACATCTAACAGAACATTCATGGAGCCAACAAATTTTGTTTGAAAGCCCTTAAAATTTATTTTATTTCCATGCCAATTCATACCAAATTCAAAAAATAAATAAAAATTCATCAGAGCATACATGGATTTAATGAATTTTAATTAAAAGTTCTTAAAAATTCAATTTTATTGCCATGCCAATGTATAGAACTTTAAGTTCCAATTTGCGATCATTACAATAGTTTAGAAATACATAGTTACATACACTGTATATATATATATATATATATATATATATATATATATATATATATATATATATATATATATATATATATATATATATATATATACACACACACACACATATATATTGTCAAAAGTATTGGGACGCCTGCCTTTACATGAACTTTAAAGTGGTTGTAAACCCCCCTGACCTATTTTTACATATAGGGAAGCCTATAATAAGGCTTACCTATAGGTACTGAAAACATCTCCTAAACGTGTGCCGTCTAGGAGATATTTCATGTACACTGCGCCGATGATGTCATCGGCGCATGAGCAATGTAGGAACGGCCCTCCGAGCCGTTTCTTCCCCAGCGTGTGCCGTGACTGGTGGCTCCGGCCAGTCACAGAGCCTGAGTCTGTGCCCCCGGAAGGAAGACGGGTGAAGATGAAGCAGGAAGCCCTGGAAGATCTCTGGAACAGTCGTGTAAACTGGTGACGGGTCAGTAAGGTAGACTGGTAAAAAGTCATCGGGTAGGCTGGCGAAGAGTCAGTTGAGTAGAGTGATGAAGAGTCAGTTGGGTAGATTGATCCTTCATCACTCTACCCAACTGACTCTTCATCACTCTACCCAACTGTCCCTTCAGTGGGTAGAGTGATGAAGAGTCAGTTGGGTAGAGTGATGGAGGATCAGTTGGGTAGAGTGATGGAGGATCAGTCGGGTAGACTGGTGAAGGGTCAGTTGGGTAGGGTGATGAAGAGTCAGTCTGTTAGACTGGTGAAGGGTCAGTTGGGTAGGGTGATGAAGAGTCAGTCTGTTAGACTGGTGAAGGGTCAGTTGGGTAGAGTGATGAAGAGTCAGTCGGGTAGACTGGTGAAGAGTCAGTTGGGTAGAGTGATGAAGAGTCAGTTGGGTAGAGTGATGAAGAGTCAGTTGGGTAGAGTGATGGAGGATCAGTCGGGTAGACTGGTGAAGGGTCAGTTGGGTAGGGTGATGAAGAGTCAGTCTGTTAGACTGGTGAAGGGTCAGTTGGGTAGGGTGATGAAGAGTCAGTCTGTTAGACTGGTGAAGGGTCAGTTGGGTAGAGTGATGAAGAGTCAGTCGGGTAGACTGGTGAAGGGACAGTTGGGTAGAGTGATGAAGAGTCAGTTGGGTAGAGTGATGAAGGATCAGTCGGGTAGACTGGTGAAGGGTCAGTTGGGTAGGGTGATGAAGAGTCAGTTGGGTAGACTGGTGAAGGGTCAATTGACTCTAGGTCAGGGGGGGTTACAACCACTTTAAAGTTCATGTAAAGGCAGGCGTCCCAATACTTTTGAAAACATCTCCTAAACGTGTGCCGTCTAGGAGATATTTCATGTACACTGCGCCGATGATGTCATCGGCACATGAGCAGTGTAGGAACGGCCCTCCGAGCCGTTTCTTCCCCAGCGTGTGCCGTGACTGGTGGCTCCGGCCAGTCACAGAGCCTGAGTCTGTGCCCCCGGAAGGAAGACGGGTGAAGATGGATGCGTCCACCAGTGTAGACATCACTGGGTTCCTTTGCAGGTAAATTCCACATATTGGGCTAGTATGCGATGCATACTAGCCCATTATGCTTTTACCTTGCAGGGGAATAAAGAGGAAGTAAAACCAGGATTTTATACCCCAGAGAAAAGGACAATGGAATTAAAACCGAACATATGTGTATCGAACAGACACTTGACATAAGACATAGACTATATTACCAAAAGTATTGGGACACCTGCCTTTACACACACATGCACTTTAATGCCATCCCAGTCTTAGTCTGTAGTGTTCAATATTTAGTTGGTCCACCCTTTGCAGCTATAACAGCTTCATCTGTTCTGGGAGTTCTTCCCCTCTGCTGCTTTCCACTGAAAGCAATTCCCAGCTGCCAAAATGACAGCCTGGAGTTGCTGTGAAAATCCAAAAGCTGTAATAACTACTGAGGTCACAGAAACAAGCCATCTGATACAGAATTTATAAACATTGTTCAGTTGAGGAGATATACTATATTACCAAAAGTATTGGGACACCTGCCTTTACACACACATATGAACTTTAATGGCCTCCCAGTCTTAGTTCGTAGGGTTCAATATTGAGTTGGCCCACCCTTTGCAGCTATAACAGCTTCAACTCTTCTGGGAAGGCCGTCTACAAGGTTTAGGAGTGTGTCTATGGGAATGTCTGATCATTCTTCCAGAAGTGCATTTGTGAGGTCAGGCACTGATGTTGGACGAGAAGGCCTGGCTCATAGTCTCCTCTTTAATTCATCCCATAGGTGTTCTATCGAGTTGTGGACAGCCTTCCCAGAAGAGTTGAAGCAGGACTATAAGCTAACCATTTTATTTAGTGAAGGGAGCTTTGACTGGCATTCAGAGAGCTTTAACAAAGCATGACCGAAGCCTTGTTTTGAAGCAAGTGTAAACTAGCCATTAATGTGTGTTGAAGCCGAAGCAAGTGTAAATGAGCCCTTAGTGTCAGATTTGTCCGCCGCAATATCGCAGTTCCGCTATAAGTCGCTGATCACCGCCATTACTAGTTAAAAAATAAAATAAATACAATATTATAACTCTATTTTCATAGTTTGTAGACACTACTCCTTTTGCGTAAAAGTGCGTTTTTTTGTTTGTTTTTTACCAAAAATGTTGGTCTAAATTGATGAAGAAATAGATTTTTTACATTTTTTGTTTTGTGGATATGTTTTATAGCAGAAAGTAAAAAAAATTAGTTTTACATTTTCAAATTTTTCAAACATTTTGGTTTATAGCACAAAAAATAAAAATTGCGGAGGTGATCAAATACCACCAAAAGAAAGCTCTATTTGTGGTACATTGTCGCACGACCGCGCAATTGTCAGTTAGAATAACGCAACTCTTCTGGAGGCCATGTGGTTAATTAGTACAAGAAAGACATAAAGTCCTGATGAACCGCAGTCCTTCCCGATATCATATCATTCTATATGGACTTCACCTCCTACACATAGATAAAAGTTACGTATCTCTTCGGGGTTATAGGAAAAGTCTTACATAAAGGTCTGCAGGGTACAGCCTGGATCTCTGAGTCCATCACACAGAACTTTCACTCCAGAATTCCCTAGAAGATTGTTAAACGATAAATCCAGTTTGGTGAGGGATCGGTTCGTGATTAGAACGGAGCGGAGATCATCGCAGCATGAAGAAGTCAATTCACAACCGCAGAGGCTGCAGAGAGAAAACAAATACATAAGAAGACATATAGTACAACAGTCAGGATTCTCAGTCGTGCAGACTTTTAGTCTAGGCTGACCAGATGTCCTTGTTTTCCGGGGACAATCCCCGGATTGGAGACGCTCTCCCCCCGGTCCGAATATGTCCCCGGTTTTGTCCCTAGATTGGGGACGGTCTCCCCAGACCCGATATGTCCCCGGTTTTGTCCCTAGATTGGGGACGGTCTCCCCAGACCCGATATGTCCCCGGTTTTGTCCCTAGATTGGGGACGGTCTCCCCAGACCCGATATGTCCCCGGTTTTGTCCCTAGATTGGGGACGGTCTCCCCAGACCCGATATGTGCCCGGTTTTGTCCCCGGATTGGTGCTGCAGCAGTCATGGCACTATTTTCACAATTTTTTAGCTCCGGCCGGCCGCCCGGGAGTCGGGTTGTATCGCCTGTTGCCTGTCCCATCAGCACTTCCTGGCTCCTCCCTCACTCCGCCGCCTATCCAATCAGACACTCCGCCTCAAATTGGTGTCTGCCGAACCCCGCCCACACTCCAGCCTCCTGCATGCAATGCATGCACTGTGCTCAGCGTACCTTGTGCCCCATCATTGGTATCATTGGGCCCCATAGTTGAGGCACAATTCCTACCAATGACACCAATGATGGGGCCCAATGATACCAATGATGGGGCACAATTCCTACCAATGACACACACTACGGGGCACAATGATACCAATAATGGGGCACAATTCCTACCAATGACACCAACTACGGGGCCCAATGATACCAATAATGGGGCACAATTACTACCAATGACACCAGCTATGGGGCCCAATGATACCAATGATGGGAAACAATTCCTTTCAATGACACCAGCTACGAAGCCCAATGATACCAATAATGAGGCACAATTCCTACCAATGACACCATTATTGGTATCATTGGGCTCCATAGCTGATGTCATTGGAAGTAATTGTGCCCCATTATTGGTATCATTGAGCCCCTTAGCTGGTGTCATTGGTAGGAATTGTGCTCCATCATTGGTATCACTGGGCCCCATAGTTTAGGCACAATTCCTACCAATGACACCAATGATGGGGCCCAATGATGGGGCACAAATGATACCAATGATGGGACACAATTCCCACCAATGACACCAATGATGGGGCCCAATGATACCAATGATGGGGCACAATTCCTACCAATGACACACACTACGGGGCACAATGATACCAATAATGGGGCACAATTCCTACCAATGACACAACTATGGGGCCCAATGATACCAATAATGGGGTACAATTACTAGCAATGACACCAGCTATGGGGCCTAATGATACCAATGATGGGACACAATTCCTTCCAATGACACCAGCTACGGAGCCCAATGATACCAATAACGAAGCACAATTCCTACCAATGACACCATTATTGGTATCATTGGGCTCCGTAGCTGATGTCATTGGAAGGAATTGTGCCCCGTTATTGGCATCATTAAGCACCTTAGCTGGTGTCATTGGTAGGAATTGTGCCCCATCATTGGGCCCTGTAGTTTGTGTCATTGTTAGGAATTGTGCCCCATCATTGGTATCATTGGGCCCCGTAGTTGGTTTCATTGGTAGGAATTGTTCCCCATTGATGTTGTCATTGGGCCCCATCATTGATGTCATTGTGAGTAATTGTGCCCCATTGTTGGTGTCAGTGAATAGAATAGTGCCCCAAGGGCCAGATAAAAGCAGGCAAACGGCCACATTCCGCAGTTTGGAGACCACTGATCTATGGCATGGGTCTAACTTCAGATCTGGAGGTCTAAGAACCTTACTTACATAGGTGATTTACTCTAGAGTCTTGCATATTATTAAATCACTTATAATTAGGGTTACCACTTTTTCTTCAAGCCAAACCCGAAACACTTTAGCGACACACTGCTCATTTTTTTATTTTTTTTAAATATACATTATAGGATGGTAACAGACCTGGGACATCTTTGGGCACTCCAAAGAAAATAACAATGTGGTGTGCATAGTGCCCCCTCACCCTCCTGTCAGGCCCTGTTCTGAGCCACATTCCTGTCTGAATAATGTGTCCGGGTTTCAGGTGGATTGAAACCAGGACACATGATTCTAAACCCAGACGGCCCGGGTGAATCCTGGACAGGTGGCAACCCTAATTATTACGGAGCTGTAATAAAATGAAAGTCAAGGACATACATGACAGGGTGGAAGTAGATACTAGGCCATAATAAGTTAAAGTTATGGGGATGGTCAAAATGGAGAAATAGGCTATTACCTGATTGGACGAGCTATGGGGTGATGGGGAGGAGACAGATAGATAAGTAGTTGAGGGGAGGAGCGAAAGGGGCATCCCTTTCAGATTGGAAATTGGAGTGGGAACATATGGGTAAGAGGTCTGCTTACAGTTCAGGAAGAAGATGGTCGCTGGCAGTTGGGGTCCTTGGCGAAGGTATACAACATGCGGTATATTGATAAACCGGTGGGACCCATCTCAGGTAGGGAGTCCTCCTGGTTGGTCTGGTTCAGTCTAGACTGACCAGGTAGTAAATGTGGTAGGGTCTGTGGTCAGTTAGGGAGTCCCCCGAGGTGGTGTTTGGCGGCTGGGGACAGAACCTGACTAAGCGGTACCACAGATTCCAAAGTTGTCGGAGATGGTTTTGTCAAGGATCTGCAACAGGTTATTCATATTTGATCTGGTATTTACAATGTTTATGTTTAACTATGGTTTTTGGTTTAAATAAAAGGCCATACCGGCCATTTTTACTCCAACGCGGTTTTGGTGTCATTATCTAAGGGTAGAGTACAAGTTTGAGTATGGTAGTAGGCAGGGGCGGACTGACAACTCATGGGGCCCCCGGACAATAGGAGATTATGGGGCCCCCAGGCAATCAGAGATTATGGGGCCACACAGTATACAATCACACAGTATACACATACATGTACACACAGTATACACAGACATGTTTCAATTGGCTGAGAAGGTACTGGAGAGGTGGGACAGCTATAATCTCGGGATTTTTAGACCAAATGTATGTCGGTAAGGGACATTTCAGAGACAGATGTAAAAAAAAACACAGATTTTTACATACTGTCCCTGGTTTTACTGAGGCTGGCAACCCTGATGGGGCCTCCTAGTGGCCCTGGGCCCTCGGGCAGTGCCCGAGTGGCCGAATGGTCAGTCCGCCCCTGGTAGTAGGTTATCTGAACTACCCTAGTCATGCAAGTCTCACCTCAGTTCCTGCAGGGTACAGCCTGGATCTTTGAGTCCTTCACACAGAATTTTTACCCCAGAATCCTGTAGCATATTGTATGTGAGATCAAGGCTGGTGAGCAGCTTGTTTGTACTCATGATGGAGCAGATGCAATCACAGGAAGAGCTGGTCAGATCACAACTGTACAACCTATAGAGAAAACAGCAGAATAACATCAAGCTTGAGGTTGACAACCAATACAGGTGAGTGTTTAAAGGGAATCTTATAGCCCCACTGGGCTATTACACGTTAACACGTGTCATATCTTGATTTAACAAGCTTTAAGGTAAGAAGGCCCATTCATTTTAAACAGGCTCTCAACCAAGCAAAATAGACCCTTTAATGGGCCTGCACCTTTTTTCCTTTAAAATATAGCACAATGCACACATGATTTACACCGGCGCGTTGTGGTCCACTAAAAAGTAGGTCCATTATGGGGGATTTAAGTGCACTGAGATGTCAATTAAAATAAATGGCACCACAGCGCACTCTACCGTAGGTCACATTTTAAGGTAAAACACAGTAAGTCACCCCAATGCAAAAAGTGTGAAATATGGGCTAGGAAACATTGGAGAATACAAGGTGTGAGAATTTAATTCCCAGAATGCCTGTGGTGTAGCACTATGGTGGTGTGTCACACAGCCATTCGCACTCGAGCGTGTGAATTCACATCAAACTTTACGTTAAAATTGGCAAAAGTGAGAGTGAAAATTTAGCTCTATTACAACCGGCTTATGGTGAACATTCCATGAAGAAATCAAATGTTTTTGAATGGCACTTGATTACTGTGCTGTAGCCATCTTCTATGGACGTCCTCCAGGAACCACGCCCTCCTGGGGCGTGCATCCTTTGGACGCAGCTGGTAACAGATTGCCGTAAATAGCCAGTAAACAGACTTGCAATGTATCGGCAGTACTTTCCTTACACGCTGCGAGGAAAGGACAGTCAGTAATCGGCAATTGTGAGAGGGGACATCTAGACTGATACCGTATATACTCGAGTATAGGCCGACCCGAATATAAGCCGAGGCCCCCAATTTACCCCCAAAAAAACTGGCAAACTTATTGACTCGTGTATAAGCCGAGGGTAAGACATGCCTGTCCATCCCTGTGTGTGTGTCCGTCCATCCCTGTGTGTCCGTCCATCCCTGTGTGTCCGTCCATCCCTGTGTGTCCGTCCATCCATCCCTGTGTGTGTGTGTCTCCATCCATCCATCCATCCCTGTGTGTGTGTGTGTGTGTGTGTGTGTGTGTGTGTGTGTGTGTGTGTGTGTGTGTGTGTGTCCAGCCTACCTGTGTCCTGAGCCTTTGTCCCGAGCCTCCGTCCCGTGCCGAGCCTCCTTGCCTCCGTGCCTCGCCGCCGTGCCTCGCCGCCATGCCTTGCCTCCGGTCCCGTCCCGTCCCGTCCCGTGCCGTGCCGTCCTGTGCCTTGCCTCCGTCCCGTGCCCTCTTCGTTCGTCGGCGGCCATTGTAAAATTCAAAAGCTGCGCCGCCGCCTTCGCCTGTGATAGGCGGAACACTGAATTTCCCAGCAGCCTGTGTTCCGCCTATCACAGACGTCGTATCATCCTCGTCCGTAGTACGAGGATGATACGAAGTCCGTGATAGGCGGAACACAGGCTGCTGGGAAATTCAGTGTTCCGCCTATCACAGGCGAAGGGGGAGCCGGAGGCGCGGCTTTTGAATCAGAATGGCCGCTGTCTGTCTGCTCGACACGCTGATCGAGCGGGCAGACAGCGATGACTCGAGTATAAGCCGAGGGGGGCACTTTCAGCCTCAAAAAAGAGGCTGAAAATCTCGGCTTATACTCGAGTATATACGGTAATCAGTGCAGCCCCAATAGTGCTGCTATCAGTGCCCATTAGTGCTGCCTATCGGTTCTCATAACTGCCTCCTCATCAGTGCCATCTATCAATGGCCATTATTGCTGCCTATCAGCGCCCATCAATGCCACCTATCAGTGCTGTCTATTAGTGCTTATTAGTGCCTCCTCATCAGTGCCATCTATTCAGTGCCTCCTCATCAGTACCCCCTAGCAGTGCCCATCAGTGCCACCTATCAGTGCCCATCACTGCCTCCTCATTAGTGCCACCTATCAGCGCCCATCAGTCCCGCCTATCAGTGCCTCTTCATCAGTGCCACCTATCGGTGCCCTTTAGTGCCGCATATCAGTTCTCATCAATGCCTACTCATCACTGCCATCTATCAATGACCAGTAGTGCTGCCTATCAGCGGCCATCAGTGCCACCTATTAGTGCCCATCAGTGCCGCCTATTAGTGCCCATTAGTGCCTCCTCATCAGTGCCATCTATCAGTGCCCATCAGTGCCTCCTCATTAGTACCACCTAGCAGTGCCCATCAGTGACACCTATCAGTGCCCATCACTGCCTCCTCATCAGTGCCACCTATCAGTGCCACCTATCAGTGCCCATCAGTGCCGCCTATCAGTGCCCATCAGTTCCACTTATCAGCGCCTCTTCATCAGTACCACCTATCCGTGCCTATTAGTGCCGCATATCAGTGCAGCCTCATCAGCGCCTCCTCATCAGTGCTGCATATCAGTGCCCATCAGTGTCTCCTCATCAGTGCCACGTATCAGTGCCCATTAGTGCCTCCTAATCAGTGCCACCTATCAGTGCCCATAAGTGCTGCATACCAGTGCCCATCAGTGCTGCATCATCATCCCACATCAGTGAAGGATAAAAATGGGATTTTTATATACAGCTTACCTGTAAAATCCTTTTCTTGAGAGTACATCACGGGACACAGGAGCTTCATTACATAGTGGGTTATATAGGCACCTCTGGTGATTGGACACTGGTTGACCTCAATTAAGGAGAATTCCTCCCCTATATAACCCCTCCCATCTGGGAGGCACCTCAGTTTTGTAGCAAAGCAATAAGAAACCACGTAAAACCCAAGAGGGGCGGGAGCCCTATGTCCCGTGATGTACTCTCAAGAAAAGGATTTTACAGGTAAGCTGTATATAAAAATCCCATTTTCTTGATCATACATCACGGGACACAGGAGCTTCATTACATAGTGGGATGTCCCATAGCAATGCTCAGATTGAGGGGAGGGAGACACAGATCATAAATATAGACCGCCAGGGACCTGAGGACCTAAACTGCAGCCTGCAGTACACTGCGCCCGAAGGCGATATCCTCTTGCCCTCTGACATCCACCTGATAGAATCTGGTGAATGTGTGGACTGATGACCAAGTCGCAGCCTTACAGATCTGAGCCAGGGAGGCCTGGTGATGCACTGCCCAAGAAGCACTTACAGCCCTAGTTGAGTGCGCTTTCACCCGAAAAGGAGGAATCTTCCCCTTTAAACCATAGGCCTGAGAGATAACTTGCCTGATCCATCTTGAGAGAGTGGATTTTGACGCCGCCTGGCCCTTTCTAGGGCCTTCCGGCAGAATAAATAAACAATCAGTTTTCCTTATCTGAGTAGTTGCTTGAAGATAAATACTGATTGCTCTAACCACATCTAAAGTGTGCAAAGATTCTTCTTCTGTGGATTGAGGGTCCAGAAAAAAGGATGGTAGGATTACATCCTGATTCAAATGGAAACCCGAAACCACCTTAGGCAGAAAGGACCTGTTGGGACGCATGACCACTCGGTCCTTATGGATAATTAAATACGGCTCCTTACTGGAAAGAGCTGCCAACTCTGATACTCTTCTAGCCGTAGATATGGCTACTAAGAAGACCAGCTTTTTAGTCAGGAGAGCTAAAGAAGCCAGGTGTAAAGGTTCAAATGGTTGCCCCTGTAAGGCCGAGAGAACCAAATTCAGATCCCATGGGCATACCGGAGGTTTAACTGGCGGTTTTGTCCGCATAGCCCCCTGGATAAAAGCCCGTACTAGGGAATGTGATGCAAGCGGTTTTTGAAAAAATACCGACAAGGCCGAAATCTGCACTTTGATAGTGCTTATGGCCAAATTCATTTCCAGGCCTGACTGGAGAAAGGCCAAGATTCTGTTAATGACATACTTTCTAGGATGCCATTTCCTGAGTTCACACCAGGAAACATATGTCCTCCAGATCTTGTAATAAACAAGTCTGGAGGCCGGCTTTCTGGCATTGACCAGAGTAGAAAGGACTGGCCCCGAAAGGCCACGGTCTCTCAGAATGTGGGTCTCAGCAGCCAGACCGTCAAATTCAGACTGCGTAAAGCAGGATGGTAGATTGGACCCTGTGAGAGCAGATCTGGCCGGAGAGGGAGGGTCCATGGCCTGCCTACTGCCAACTTCATGATTTCTGCGTACCATGGTCGCCTGGGCCAAGCCAAGGCCACCAAAAGGACCGACTTTGTCTCCCTCTTGACCCTTCCCAGGAACCGCGACAGAAGCGGGCTCGGGGGGAAGGCATAGATCAGATTGTACTGATCCCAGGGAACTGTCAGAGCATCTGACCCCTGAGCAAGTGCATCTCTTGTCCTTGACACAAACTTGTCCAGCTTCCTGTTGAACCTGGAAGCAAACAGATCTACGTCTGGAATACCCCACTTGTGACATATGTTCTGAAACACGTCGGGGTGCAGAGCCCATTCTCCTGGGCACAACTGCTGGCGGCTGAGAAAATCCGCCTGCCAATTCTCCACTCCTGGGATGAAGACTGCAGAAAGACATGGAACATGCTTTTCTGCCCAGACAAGTATGCGATTCACCTCTTTTTGGGCCACCAGACTTCTGGTACCGCCCTGGTGATTGATATAAGCCACTGCGGTGGCATTGTCAGACTGAACCTGAACTGGGAAACCTCGCAGTCTGTAAGACCACTCTATGAGTGCCATGTAAACTGCCCGGATCTCTAAGATATTTATGGGCAGTAGATTCTCGGTCGCAGACCATTTCCCCTGCGAGCATGTTTCCTCCAATACAGCTCCCCAGCCTGTCAGGCTGGCATCTGTTGTGATAATCTTCCATGAGAGAGGAAGAAAGGTTTTGCCCTTCAGCAAATTCTTGGTTTGTAACCACCAGACAAGACTCTTGCGTGTCCCTGGGGATAGACGCATAGGAAGATCCAGAGATTGGGGCTTCCTGTTCTAAGCCGCAAGGATGCATCCTTGTAAAGGCCTTGAATGGAACTGGGCGAATGGGACGGCCTCGAAGGAGGCGACCATCTTCCCTAACAGTCTCATGCACAACCGAATGGAGGAAGATCTTCTGCCCTATAATCAGGCGCACCAGATCCCCAATGGCCAAGGCTTTTAGCCTTGGAAGAAACACCCTGCCCTGAGTGGTGTCGATGATCATACCTAGGTATTCCAACCTGGTATTCGGTTGTAGGGACGACTTTTCTAGGTTTATAATCCAACCTAGGCGTTCTAGGTGTTCTAGCGTTTTGGTGACGCTGCGACTTAGGAACGCTGCAGTTTTCTCCATGAGAAGCAAGTCGTCTAGATAAGCCATGACGGCTATGCCCTGAGCTCTTAAGATTGCTAAGAGAGGGTCTAGAATCTTTGTGAAGACTCGAGGGGCTGTAGCAAGCCCGAACGGCAAGGCCACAAATTGAAAATGGCGCCGCTCTACGGCGAACCTTAGGAATTTTTGGTGTGTGGGAAAAATTGGCACATGGGGATATGCATCCTTGATATCTATTGATACCATGAATTCTCCTCCTTGCAGGGAGGAGACCACAGTGCAGATTGACTGCATTCGGAAGGACCGGATGTGTAAAAACCGGTTCAGGTCTTTCAGATCCAAGATAGGTCTGACACTTCCACTTGGTTTTGGAACGGTGAAGAGATTTGAGTAAAACCCCGAACTCTGATCTTTCGGGTTCACTTCTACTATCACACCCTGGGATAGTAACTGATCTAAGGCCAGAAATAGCGTTTTTTGCTTTACTGGATCCCTGGGGATCCTTGACCTTAGGAAACGAGAAGGTGGAATCTCCTGAAACTCTAGCTTGTAGCCCAGAGATACCGAAGAGATCACCCACTTGTCCTGGATCTCTTCCCGCCAGGCGCCTGCAAACTGCAGGAGCCTTCCCCCCACTCTGCCGAGCGGGGGCGCCCCTTCACAAGGAAGTTTTTGGGCTCTGCTTGGCAGGCTTTCGCCCCCAAGTCTTTTTCTGTCCCTGGGCTTGGCCTTGAGCCTTTCTAGTAGAGGAGGACTGAGAAGGCCGTCGCCACTGTTTAGAGCTTGATGCTTCGGGAGAGAGAGTACGCCTGAATGAAGGACGCTTGCTCTTTTTGACTGGAAGGAGAGTAGATTTTCCTCCTGAAATATTTTGGACGAGCTTATCTAGTTCTTCTCCAAACAAACGCTCCCCTTTAAAAGGGAACCCAATCAAATGCTTCTTGCATGACAGCTCAGCTGCCCAATTCTTTAGCCATAGGGCCCTTCGCATGTGAACCAACATGAGAGACAAACGTGATGCTTGTTGGACGGAATCCAAAATCGCATCAATTATGAAACACAGAATGTGAGGCAATTCTGTATAATTTTCTACTTCCTCACTGGGAAGGAGCCCAAGCATCTGTTTAACCTGTTCCTTGAGGAACTGACACAACCCCACGGCTGCGACTGTAGGTTGCACCACAGTGCCAGTCATGGAAAAGGAGGCTTTTAATAAGGTTTCCAGCTTTTTATCAGTTGGATCCTTGAATACCTGCGCATTATCCAAAGGACAAGTTAGGTTCTTATTCACACAAGAAACAGCCGCATCGACAGATGGGACCCCCCACTTCTTGGTGAAACTTTCCTCCACAGGATAATGCATAGAAAACCTTTTAGGAGGAGCAAACAGTTTATCGGGATGTCCCCAATCCTCATACATCAATTTATCCATTAAGGGATGAATTGGAAAGGAATAGGCAGTCTGTGGGGCTTTCCTGACTCCCAGGGAAGAGACAGAGGATGTAGCGACTTCAGCAGCAGGCATTCTGAATGTGGTACGCACCAATTCAGTATAATACTGCACCTGTTTTCTGAGCGCCTGGGAGGAGGGGACTATCTCCTCTTCCTCTGACTCATCCGACTGCTCATGATCCCTATCCAAAGATAGGGATCCCTCCTCATTTTCAGAAGAATCATCTGAGAGAGGGATATCAGCAGAGGGAGGGGATCTACCCCTTTTCGTGCTATCTTTTAGGGAAGCAGAAATAAAATTCATGATTCTCCCTTCAAAACCCTCCAATGTAGCCCTAAGGGAGTCCTCAGTGACATAAACCGGGGCTGCGACATTAGGAGAGGCTGCAAAACCCGACAGGGGCACTGACTCGTCTTGAGAGGCTGGCTCCAGTCTTGCAGGGGGGGATGGTAATTTACAGGCACTTTTGGAACCCCTGGACCTAGGCGGTGATTTACCAGTGCCCTTATTACCTCCCCCCTTACAAAGCAGAGGCACTAGTACAAGTACAAGTGCAATCACTGTTGTGCTTAAAGTCTCACAATAATATATATGCTTAAATTGCACAACCTGATGCTGAGTAGGTGTCTAAGGTTTGCCTGGATCCAATCCCCACGGATGCTTACTGCCCACAGCTCCTGTGTCTCCAATTACAGCCCCCTGACGCTCTGGGCTTTTAAAACTGCCGCCTGGCGCCTGCGCAGTACAGCGCCGTGCACACTGACGTGCATGGCTCGCAACCACACCCCCCCTCCTCCATTAGGCCGGGAGCGCGTCCGGCGCGCGTGCACGCGCCCGCGCGCGTGCACGAGGACCGCGGAATCCAGGGGGGGGAAGGAGAACCCAAAAACGGAGCTGCGTGGGACCCCTGAAGTTTTTACCTTATTTGTGGCAGGGACTGCAATGGAGACGTGAGTTAGCTGGAGAATCAGGCTTTCACTGAGCATGTGTATTGAAAAGGCATGTAAGTATGCATCAGGCTGCTCTTACTCCCTCTAGTGGTGGAAACCAGGTAAGACATACAACTACTCGCAATGAAGAAATCCATTCATATAATTAAATATACAGGATAACTTCCCTTACCTGTCCCTGCCACAGGAATTGCTGAACCAGACAAATTCCAGCCTTCACCCATCACGGCGGGTATTGTTAGCCAACCTTCAGGTATATCTGGGGTTCCTTCTCGGAAGAACCTCCCACCTGGGCCATGTAGAAAGCTCTGCCAGAAACTTTCGTGCGCTCTGTATAAACAGTACACCAAGTCTGGTTTTCCCAGAGCCCAGTCTTCCAATGGAGAGGACTTACAGGCAAAACCTCGTGTTTTCGGCAGACGAGGCCCGGGTACCATACCATCTTGGGAGTCAAATATCGGCCCGAGGTATGGATCCGGTTTATTGTAGCCCTTAGGCCCTCGCAGGGACCTTCATAGAGCTAAAGTTTTACGTGACCATCACCATAGACACTGGCGAAAAAACTGAGGTGCCTCCCAGATGGGAGGGGTTATATAGGGGAGGAATTCTCCTTAATTGAGGTCAACCAGTGTCCAATCACCAGAGGTGCCTATATAACCCACTATGTAATGAAGCTCCTGTGTCCCGTGATGTATGATCAAGAAAAATACCTATATAATTTTATAACAGTAACTAAAAAAAAAATAGTTTTTTTTCCAAATTTTCTGTCTTTTTTCCATTTGTTTAGCAAAAAAAACAGTTTTGAATAAATGCCACCAAAAGAAATCTCTATTTGCGTGAAAAAGAAATGATGACAAATTTTTTTTGGGTAAAGTGTAGCATGACCGCGCAATTGTCATTGAAAATGCAACAGCGCTGAAAGCTAAAAATTGGTCTGGACAGGAAGGGGGTGAAAGTACCTGATATTCAAGTGGTTAAAGAGGGGCGGGAAGATGTCCACGATGGCGCAAGAAGTGGAAAGCCAAAAACGCAAAGGGCGGATGGAAATGTGGACAGGGTGCGAACCCTCATACGCTCAGATGGAAGATTGAGGGTCCGAATGATGGCAGAAGAATTGAACATGAACAGGGAAACAGTGCAGCAGATTCTAACGAGGGATTTGGGAATGAGAAAAGTTACACAAAGCTGATGCCCCAAATTTTCACAGAAGATCCAAAAGATCACTTTCAATTTTCATCTGATCTTTTGAAGAATGCAGAGGTGTCTGATATTTCTTTTTACAACCCATTCCATCAATTAAATTGTCACACTTCATATAAGAAGAAAATGAGTGGAGGAGAGATTTGGAAGGTAAATAAAATGTTCCTTCAGTTTTGTTCTCCACGTGCTCTGAGACATACAATAAATAGCAGCTAGACTCAAAATCAGTTTACTGAATCAGATCAGGCAGCTATTGTGATTGGTTGCCAGAGGTTACAGCGTATCATTACCGCTCACTGACTGGTTGCTAGAGGTTACAGCACACATTACAGCTCACTGATTATTTGCTAGAGGTTACAGCACATGATTTCTGCTTGTTGAGATTACTGTACAGTAATACTGCCCACTGATTCGTTGCTAGAGGTTACAGCACATAATCTCCTCACTCCAGGGGTCATGCTATACATATGGATGCCGCCTTTATTTACATATCTATGCAGCTATTTACATATGACTGCTGCTGCTATAACAATAGGGCAGAGCTGGGCAGCATAATGCCACGTACACACGATCGAATTGTCCGGCGTACTTAGTCCGCCGAAACGCATTTCACCGGACAATCCGATCGTGTGTGGGCTTCAGCGGACTTTCTCAGCGTAAAGTCCGGTGGACTTAGAAAGTATTTTTGCAGTCCAATCTTTCCGCTGGACTTGGGTTTCTGCAGACAATATGTTCGTCAGTATGCTAGTCCGGTGGACTAAGAATGACGCATGCTCAGAAGCAAATTACGAAAAGGAAGCTATTATCTACTGGCTATTGAACTTCCTTTTTCTAGTCCCGTCGTACGTGCTGTACGTCATCACGCTAGCAAACGCCGGACTTTCTGTGTGTCCGTGTGTGGCCAAGTCCGTTCGGTAGAAAGTCCGCTGGACTATCCGCCGGATTGTTTGCCGGACTAAGTACGCCGGACAATTCGATTGTGTGTACGCGGCATTAGTAGCAGCACTTCATACTGAGTTATCAGGACACAGAAAGAGACAAGGAAATTTAAACTGGGATAGTTGGCAAGTATGAGGCAGCTGCTTTGGGCCCCACAACAATGACAGGGCCCAGGGCAGCTGCCCCTTTTGCCCTGCCTTAAAAACGGCCCTGATTGGGACATAAAACAATTTAGGAGACAGGAAAACTACGAGACCATTTCCACATTTCCATTTCACTACAAAATCTTGAGATTTCTCTTACGTTAATTCTTGTATTTTACTCTGTGGATTGGTCAGCCAGGAAAGATACGCTTCTTCATCTTCCGAAAAGGTGAACTCGCCTTCTTCCTGATCTAAATCTAGAGAGTGAAACAATTTGTCCTCCATCAGAACGTCTTCATCTTCCAGACTTTGTGAATAACTTCTCAGGGGAAAATGACAGAACTTGAAACTAAAAGAGAACAAATCGTTAAATAGAGATCACTACAAAGAATGTATTTCAAACTTATGTTCTACAAAAAAAAAGAAAAGCGACGCTGGTATCTGCCATCTCATACTTGTCCATCCAGGGCCACCGATAGGGGCAATCTGTATCCCCCACTGTAGGTGACGCTTGACCCAATTGGCAATGCAGAAAGGAAAGGAGATTGCGAGGAAATTGGTTCCTCTATGACCTCCTGTGGTCACAAGGAAGCAGCTGGACGCTGGGGCCCCATGTGACCTTGGTGGCCATCTTGGGTCAGGCAGAGTCTATTTAAGACTCTGGCTCCCGTGCTTGGTGCGCTTTATGTAAATGGTTTGTGTAGAGACAGGTTCCCCCCCTGGCAGGGACAGTGCTTAGCAGTAGTGGAAGGTTCCAGAGGAGTAGGGAAAATGCAGGAACTTCACCATCTCCTCGTAGAAAGCCTTGTGTTTGGGTGTGGACTGGCCAGGCCTCCTCACTGCAGAAGCTGTTGGCATCATTCCAGGACCTCCTCTGCTACTATTTGTAAGTGGCTCCAGTCGGGAGTGGCTTCCCGCTGGGCCTGTTTGTATGTTGTTGGAACTCCTACAATCAGGCATGTACTGGCCATTGGGACTACAGGGAGTTTCCCGGTGGGCCGATGGCTCAGTGGGCCGGTTTCAGTGACAAAGTAATGGCTGCGTGGCTCGCCCTCAACTTCACGCAGTGATGTGAGAAAGATGAGAAAAATACAGAGGAGAATAAGTGAAATAATAAAAGAGGTTAGTGAGGACTCCTTATGTTATGCTACTTATGTTTTTTTTTTTTTTGCACAATTGCGTATAGTTTTATATACTGTTTTGGTGCTTGTTTGCAAAATTAAAGTGGGCTGGTCTGGATGAAGTCCAGGGCCAAATTTTTGTCCCAGTCCAGCCCTGCCTACAATATACTGTTCTCAATTCTCATCCTCCTCCGTCTTTGAGGGTATTCTTTGCTGCCATCTCCCCACACTGCAACCTACCCACAGGGAGGTAAAGGCAACACTGCCTTAATGGGCCCAAGTTTTGGTCAGTACCCGGACCCAGGTTTGGTTTAGTAGCAGGATGAGCTCCCATGTAGATGAGGTCTGGGAGTGCCAATACTGTTCACGTGCTAATGATGACAGATGGGGAAAAGTTAAATAAGGGATTGGGGGATTAGGAGGGACAGCTTAAGATCCTGATGAGGAATTTATACTAGAATTGCCACCTTATCCCTATAAAACGGAACGCATATTAATTACACAGGTTCTGAGATTGATTAAGGTGGTAATGAAACTCACTTGGTGACTTATCTGCTTTAAATTAGCCTCAGAACCTGTGAAATTCATATGTGTTTAGGTTTAAAGGGATGAGGTGGCAACCCTAATTTACACCAAAGCATATCTCATGTCTGTATGGAATTTTGCTCGCAACTCTCTTTCTGCTGTGTCCGGTCAGGAGCTTGACACTCCCTCTCTTTGCTAATCTTTGTGACTGTAGAGCTAAAGTAGTGGGGGGTCCTTTTAGGTAGGCTGTATGGTGCCCATCATTTCTATTTCCCTGCATCCATCCACACTTCCTTGTCTCCTCCTCCCTTTGTCAGGGTCCTAACTCTGGCGTTTTATGGTATGGGAGGAGCATGTGACCTCCCCAATTGGCCAATCACTAGGTCTGAACACCGTAACATTGGTGGGGGAGTAACATCCACGTGGATAGGCTCAGGCTAGACTCCTGCAATGAGGAGGCAGCAAGGGAGCATTGATGGTTGAGTATACCTTGTAGGGGGAATGGGCTATCAGGAGACAGAGTCGCTTTGCAGGTGGCAGTGGCTCTTTAACCTAAACTTTTAAAGTGATATTAAAGGTTCATCCTTTAAAATACCAAACATGTCATACTTACCTGCTCTGAGCAGCACAGATCCTCCTCTTCTCATGTGCCGCGCTGGTGTCCTGGTCCTTCTCCCCCTGCTGAATGCCCCTATAGCAAGCCGCTTGCTATAGGGGCACTCGTGCATGCTCACTCCTGTGCCAGATGAGCTTCCCTGAGATGATTTCTGAAGGTTTGTGCAGAAATTCTTTGGTTATGCAAACCGATTGTTGCAGCAGCTGTCCGGGTGGCTGGTCTCAGACAATCTTTGAGGTGAAGATGCTGGATGTGGAGGTCATGGGCTGGTGTGGTTACACGTGGTCTGAGGTTGTGAGGCCAGTTGGAAGTACTGCCAAATTCTCTGAAACACCTTTGGAGATGGCTTATGGTAGAGAAATTAACATTAATTTCAAGGGCAACAGCTCTGGTGGACATTCCTGCAGTCAGCATGCCAATTGCACGCTGCCTCAAAACTTGTGACATCTGTGGCATTGTGCTGTGTGATAAAACTGCACATTTTAGAGTGACCTTTTATTGTGGCCAGCCTAAGGCACACCCATGCAATAATCATGCTGTCTAATCAGCATCTTGATATGCCACATCTGTGAGATGGATGGATTATCTCGGCAAAGGAGAAGTGCTCACTAACACAGATTACGACAGATCTGTGAACAATATTTGAGAGAAATAGTCCTTTTGTGTACATAGAAAAAGTTGTAGACCTTTACCTTATGATAAAAAGGGGCAAAAACAAAAGTGTTGCTTTTATAATTTTGCATTAATTGCATTATGTATTAAAGTAGACGTTATAACAATCATGGGATAAGCTTTAAAAAAAAAATTGATGCAGGGACTATAGCTCCGCTTTAAGTTGCGTTTAGAGCACTTCCACCCTACAAATAATGTCCCTCAACTTTATCTGTCTTTCTGATAAAAAATCAAGTCTTCAAAAATGTTCAAATTTAGGATGATGGTGTGGTGTCCCCATATATGCCATTGTGGAAAAATCCCCAGCTGTGCCATTTCCCTTCTTACCCTGACCCAATTATTTGGATGAGATTTGGGATTAAGACGGTGGGCTCAGTAGTTGGGAATGGGGTACTCCTGCCATTTGATGACCTAAAACACCAATACCACCTTTCTACTTCCAATTTATTTTGATATCTCCAGTTTAGACACGCTTTTTCCACTCAATTTGGTTCTTTTAGTCTATGTGTAAGGATAAGCAATTTGGAATCCTTATGTAGAGATAAAGACCTTGCCAAACCTCTATCCACCATCTATAAACAATTGTCCAAATTTTCCAAGACTAGGCGGTGAAGACTCGGATGACAAATTGAGTACTACTCTTTCTAGGCTGTTGTCAGCACGGGATCACCTTAAACCGGGAGTAAACCCAGTTTCAAAAAACACTTACATTCCCGGCATGCCGGAAATGCTAACTTTCACATTGGTTGTGCTCCCAACCAAACTTTCAAACCATCCAATGGCTGGTTTCATAACTGATCACATGTGCAGCATTATGGCAGTTGAAGAATCATTAGAGGCCAAGATGGCGGCTTTTTTCAAACCATCCAATGGCTGGTTTCATAACTGATCACATGTGCAGCATTATGGCAGTTGAAGAATCATTAGAGGCCAAGATGGTGGCTTCCCTGACTGAAAACGATAGAAGGGTTTACTTCCACTTTAAACAGTATAAATTCCTCTGCAAAAAATATTTTACCCCTGCTAGGAGGAGGATTTTCCCCACAAATTCAACAAATAGCTGGAGGTGTGCTGCTCCATGGGCAGATTTACATTAGTCCTTCTGTAGAAGTTTGCTTCTTGGGCCTGGTTGATCCTTTAGCACCTAAGAGGGTATTCGCACGCTCCTTAGTCTACTCTTTTATTATGCACTCAAAATAATAATCGTGTCATGGAAGAAACCTGTGGCCCCACCATTTTGGCTTGGAAGGCATTGGTAAATAAAGCACTACCATTTTACAAAGCTTCATACTGTATGTTAATAGAGATGTACTGTCACGATCACTCTGACGTTTCAGCCATACACAGGAGACTTACCCGTAGAAACCTGTCGTGGAGAGCCCGTCGTTTCCCTTTGACGCGCGCTAAAGCTAACGAACGCACTCGCGTCAACACGAACGAGCGCGCACACGCACGTGGGTCACGAACGGGAGCACGTCTACTCGCGGGGGCGCGCTGACCCGTCGTACGTCCGTTTGGCACCCTAAGGTCTTCTTAAGTCACTGGCTCCCTTCCATCCGTGCTGTCCAGTCTACAGCGTGTCCGTGACCTTGCTTTCTGTACCAGTACCTGTTACCTTGATCCTTGATACCCGGCTTGTTCTTTGACCTTGATCCGTTGCTGCCTGCCTACGACCTCTGCTTGTCTGACCACGTCTCCGCCTCATCCTCTTGTACCTTGCTGATCGATTCCTGCTGACCCGGCCTGTACCCGACTCCGCTGTTCCTGTTTACCTGTTGGGGTTCCTGACGCCCACCTACCAGCCAGTCTCCGCACTTGTGCCTGCCTGCTACAGTCAAGTACCATCAGCTCTACCAACTTGCTGTCGGTGCCCAGCTGCTTATCCGGACCAGTCCTACCTGCCAGGCACTTGTGCCCCCTGAACTTTTGAATACCTGTCTCCATCTCCAGGGGTTCATTAGCCAGGGGATACGAGGGGCCGCTCCCTGCATTCCAGGCTCAACTACTAGGTACGTGACATGTACCAACTAAATTTGAAAAGGTGTGGGGAGGTTGGATAAAGGACGAATTCATTGCATCAGATTGATTGTTTGTCATGGTTATGCAATAGAGTTCTTCTGCTTACCTGTCTCCATGTGTTCATTTCTAGAGACCAGCCGACCCTCACCTGACTGCTTTTATAATCCATCCTCTGGCATGGCTCCACCCTAGCTCCTATCAGAGAACTCTATATTAACCTGTGCACTGCTAGCCAACCCTGCTGATCAACCTTTGTGTGTTAGCTTCCTGTTTCCTTCCGTGTGCTCTTCTATTGTTTTCCGTTACCGACTTTGGCGTGTCCTTGACTATCCCTGTTTGCCTGTGATCCTGACCTTTTGGCGTGTCCCCGACTTTTCCTGTCTGCTTGTGGCCCCGACCTTGGCTTTGTCCCTCACCAACCCTGGGGGTCGCGACCTGGAGCCAGTTGCAGCCAAGTCCATCCTCACCACTCGAGGCTCTGGTGAACACCTGCTGGCTCTTAGACTCCGCGCCCCAGGGAATCTTACGCTCTAACCCCGGTGGGATCCATCTTGGTGTTCTGGCGGCCCTGCCTTCCTATCACCTTGACCCCCGTCCGCAGCAGTTAGCCGTAGGGTCCACAACCTTGCGGTGCACTCCTAATCCCTGCGGTGTGCATCTGTCACCTGGCCTCAAGGTGACCTGACATTGTTTGTATATTAAGAGGCTCTTGTGGAGGGTCTGGTACTGTTCCTTTGAGGGCTCCGATGAGCACTTTATATAGGTGCTCTCTGTACTTTGGGGAAGTTCATATGTGGGGATGTAAGTGTAGATTCGCTACTATGGTGTCAATTATTTGAATATTTTTGGTACAATTTATATGGGAGCTGCATTGTCCGCTGGTGCTGATGCCTTGTAGTGCCAATTGTTAAATGTTGTTATGTTTGTAACTTTCACATGACAAAAAGACTCTTGAAAAATGTACATTCAATTCTCTATATGGAGTTCCATTATTGAGGTATCCTTGAAAATGTCTTACCAGAGTAGTTGACAGTTGTGTAGGTGTGGCGATAACATTTCCAGGTCTGTGGGTTCAATGGTGAGCAACACAAAGGTGAGAGCCTGAAAATGTTGACAAATCTTCAAGCAATAGCACAGCTGTTTATAACAATTGTTTCCCCAATTTGAGCTATCCATCCATATGGTTTCTATTTCCAAACATGAAGAACAGGACATGATTCTCCTTATGAAGTCCGTGTCTTGTGTCTCATACAGACAGAAAATGGCTTCGGTAGAGTAAACCGAAAGCGTGTCGCCCGTAAGCCACTTTTCCACTGCAGACGTGGCCTGGAGTGAAATCTTGATGCCCGTGCTTTTTGAAAATGCCTCAGTGTCTTTTTTATTTAGGAGCCCGAACAGGAACCGCACGGCCAGAATCAAATGAGGATGTTCTGCACACGATGTGGAAAGCGAGTCCCCTTTACAGATCTCCGGAAGGAAAGAGTCTTCCTCATTTCCAGAACCACCGTCCAATGCATAATACAGAGCAGCAAAGAACTCTTGTACACTAAGGTGGATGAAGCCATAGTAGTTCTTGGTGTCGATGTCCAAGTGAAAAACATTCTGGTTCAGAAATACGGACTCAATCTCTGACAAAGAAAGACCATGTCTTTCTAGTTCATCTTCCTCAAACAAGAATTGCTGGTTTAAAACTCCCTCCTTTGCCAGAGCACACAATTTCTTCAGGCAGGATTGTGCTGGCTGGTTCCTACCATGGTACTTTATTAGACCCTTCAGGTAGAGGAGATATACAGAGGTGGCTGTTTTATACTGCAGTAAGTCCAAGTCTTGCTTTAGTTGAGGTTTCAATACAGTGCACACAATCCAACATACAATGGGGACAGCACACATGGTGTACAGAACTTCGTTGTCTTTTATGATACTGAGAGCCTTGTCCGCATCATCTTCATTTTTAAAGAAGTTGTGGAAATATTCCACACGGTCTTCCCCTGTGAATCCCAGGACTTCCACATAGCGGGAATCATCGATGAATGTGTTAAGTTTGTCCAGGGCCAATGACCTCGTGGTGATGATCAGAGAAGACCGTTTGAGAACCTGTTTCTTCAGCAATCTTTGGAGGAGTATTTCTATGTGGGTTTCTTCAAAAATGTCATGGCAAGCCTTAGATTTCTTCTCCAGAGTCCACTTCAATTCATCGAAACCATCAACTATGAAGAGAAGCTTTCCATGATTTCCAGGATCCTTCAGGATAGACACAAGGTCGTCTGTACATTGCATTCTGCAGGTTCTGGATAAAAGTCCCACAAGGCTTATGGGTTCGGTGATGGTGTTGAGTTCTCTGCAGCTCAGATGAAACACAAAGTCAAACTTGTCATGGTAGAGATTACCGGAGGCCCAATCCAGCATGATCTTCTTGGAGGTCATGGTTTTTCCAATCCCAGCAGGTCCTTGTAGTACCACATTCTTTGGGATGAAACCCTCTTCATCAGGGTCGAACAAGGACTGGATTGTGATTGGGGAATATTCATCAGACGATCTTTTCATCATGATCTGTAGATGTTTTCTCCCTAAAGAAGTTATTTCATCGGTCTTTTCATCTATATTTTGGGGGTCTTTTATCAGTAGTAAGTTGGTAAATCTTTTCTCTAAGTTAACAGCCTCCCCTATACGGGAGTTATATTCTTTAATCCTTTGGAAATCCTCTTTCATGGTCTCCATGTATTCCTTCTTACAATCTGCAATGTAGATAGCAAAATATTTGAATTGTCAGATACACACAAAATAGATTTGGACAGAAGAGTTGGAAATAGCATTATGTTTCAGGAAAGACATTTCCCCAGATCTAGGGACTCAACACAAGATATTTTCTACTAACCTAGTAATCTATTGTCGAGTGTCATCTGCTTCAGTTTGGCTGCAAAAACAAGATTTATGAAATTAGTATACACAAAGTTGGCTGTATGCAGAAAAATACACCCCCCGGCACCAGATGATGGGCAACCAGGGCTGCCATTTGTAATCATGGAGCCCTGTTGTCAGGTCACCTTGAGGCGAGGTGACAGGCGCACACCGTAGGATCAGGAGTGCACCGCAAGGTTGTGGACCCTATGGCTGACTGCTGCAGACGGGGGACAGATCCCACTGGGGTTAGAGCGTAAGATTCCCTGGGGCGTGGAGTCTAAGAGCCAGCAGGTGTTCACCAGCGCCTCTGGTGGTGAGGGTGGACTTGGCTGCAACTGGCTCCAGGTTGCGACCCCCAGGGTCCCCCAGCTCACACCCACAGTAGGCAACAGGAGGATAGGGATGGTGAGGGACAAAGCCAAGGTCGGGGCCACAAGCAGACAAGAATAGTCGGGAACACGCCAAAAGGTCAGGATCAAAGGCAAACAGGGATAGTCAAAACACGCCAAAGTCGGTAACGGAAAACAGTAGAAGAGCACACGGCAGGAAACAGGAAACTAACACACAAAGGAATACACAATGGTTGATCAGCACTGATGGCCTGCAGTGCACAGGTTAATATAGGGCTCCCTGATAGGGCCTGGGGTGGAGCCATGCTTAGAGGAGAGGTTATAAAACCACCAGGTGGAAGTGGCTGACCTCTTAGTCTGAAGACATGAGGGGAGGTAAGCAAACACAGGAAGATCACTGCATAACCATGACACCCGTGCAGCCTACCTGAGAGGCTCCCCCAAATTACAAAATTAAAATATTTTAGAATTATTTTTTCCAATAATAAAAAAAAAATTTACAATTAAAAACAATATACCGGTATTTTTATTTTTATTATTTTTTTATTATTATTTATTTTTTTACAATCTTCTTTTTACAACGCTGTTCGGGAGGGGGTCTTTGGATTAAATATATGGGGTCCACACCGACCCCTGACATCTCACCATTGAGTTTAAGAAAGGAATTGAGGACACAGATTCTTAAATTCCTTTCTCTGTAGCCTCAGCTGCACTGAAGATGAATGAACAAGAGCGATCGGTACCAATAACTCACTGTATTCATTCAGAAAAGGAAGGGGCCAGTAGATTACATATTTACCAGCCCCTTCTCCCACTCTCCATCTGCCTGTGCGGGGGATGAGAAGGGGCCTGGGCACAGAGGGGGAATCAGATGTGGGCAGCCCATAGAGGGGGATCGGTGCGGTGGAACGGGAGGACAATTACAGAACAATGCATTGTGTCTGTGTCTCTCCCTCCAGCAGCTGAAAGCCGGCAGAGGGAGAGGGGGAGAGACCAGCTTTCAACTGCTGGAGGGAGAGACACAGACATAATTCATTGTTCTGTAATTGTCCTCCAGACCTGCCACACCAATCCCCCTGCATTCCGGGCCCCCAGTGTGCCTAGGCCCCCTACAGGAGGCCCGGTGGTACCCCCCTATCAGCAGCCCTGCAGCCAACTACTCAGTTCTGATAAGATCTTGGAGTTTTTAAATATCCTCTCGAGAATTCTATCACAAATTTGTTGGTCCCATTAATTTATAGTTTTAGGCCCCTTTCACACAAGCGTCCGATTGGGTCTGCCTGTCCGTTTTTCAGGCAGACCCGATTAGACCCTGCTCTATGGAGCGGTGGGTGTACATGGAATTGTGTCCATTTACCCCCGCCTACCTTTAGTCTGATCCAATCCGTGAAAAACAAACAGAAGGGGATCAGTTTCCCTCTGTCCAGGCAGATCGGAGTTGACTGCCCATAGAGCAGTGTGAGCCACGACTACCTAAGCGTAGCAGACACAGACGTGTTAGCCGCCAGCTCCTCTTTGCTCAGTGGGGGATCAGTGGACAGATCCCCCTCTGAGCAATAGTCCACCCCATGTAAAAGGAGACCTAGGGAAGGTAATTTTCTTAAAATAGTGATTCCTACAAACATACCATTTTTAAATCTCCTTGTCTGGAGGTCATTTGCGGGTCCCAGCAGACCAATCAGGGTGAAGACTTCACTCGTGGCATCCAGTGCTGCCTCCTCTCCATAGGTCTCAATCAGGAGATCCTTTGTGGTGATCCAATCCGCATTTTCTAGCTTTCCTTTGGGAATGGGAGGTTTATCTTCATATGAGAAATCAGACAATTTATTCTTAAATTTCTTGAAATCGCATCCTTTCAGATCCTCTAGAGAATATATGAGGAGATCCCCAGATGTTCTTGTTCTCTTTCCTAGGATAGCAGTGGTTGAACCTGCAGAGAAGACACCTCACATCTATAAGGAACACATACAATGTACCAGCAGACAAATCTTTGGCACATGTATTAATTGGAGGTTTACTTTAACAACAAATGAAGCAGCTATTGTTCTGTCCCACTTACATGTACAACATATTACCAAAAGTATTGGGAAGCTTGCCTTTACATGAACCCTAATGGCATCCCAGTCTTAGTCCGTAGGGTTCAATATTGAGTTGGCCCGCCCTTTGCAGCTATAACAGCTTAAATTCTTCTGAAAAGGCCGTCCACAAGGTTTAGGAGTGTGTCTATGGGAATGTTTGACCATTCTTCCAGAAGAGCATTTGTGAGTTCAGGCATTAATGTTGGACGAGAAGGCAGTCTCCGCTCTAATTCATCCCTAAGGTGTTCTATTGGGTTGAGGTCAGGACTCTGTGCAGGCCAGTCAAGTTCCTCCTCTCCAAACTCGTTCATCCATGTCTTTATGGTCCTTGCTTTGTGCACTGGTCCAAATCATTTGGTGGAGGGGAGGGGGGGAGGATTATGGTGTGGGGTTGTTTTTTCAGGTTGTTGGGCTTGGCCCCTTAGTTTCAGTGAAGGGAAATCTTAAGGCGTCGGCATACAAAGACATTTTGGACAATTTCATGCTTCCAATTTTGTGGGAACAGTTTGGGGATGACTCCTTCCTGTTCATACATGACTGCCCACCAGTGCACAAAGCAAGGTCCATAAAGACATGGAAGAGCGAGTTTGGGGTGGAGAAACTTGACTGGCCTGACTCCAACCTGATAGAGCAGCTTTGGGAAGAATTAAAGCGGAGACTGTGAGACAAGCCTTCTCGTCCAACATCAATGCCTGACCTCATAAATGCGCTTCTGGAAGAATGGTCAAACATCCCCATAGACACACTCCTAAACCTTGTGGACGGCCTTCCCAGAAGAGTTGAAGCTGTTATAGCTGCAAAGGGCGGGCCAACTCAATATGTGTGTCAACACTGTACCCAACCCAAATTTTTATCATTTTTTCCCCACAAATAGAGCTTTCTTTTGGTGTTATTTGTTTACCACTGGGGTTTTTTATTTTTTGCACTACAAATAAAAAAAATACAGAAAATTTTGAAAAAAATTATTTGTTTCTGTTACAAAACGTTGTAAATAAGTAAGTTTTCTCCTTCACTGACAGGCACTGATGAGGTGGCTCTGATGATGAAGCACTTATATGCTGGACTGACAGGCACTGATAGGTGGCGCTGATATGCAGCACTGATTGGTGGCACCGATGGGCACTGATATGGGCACTAATAGGCAGCACTGATAGGCACTGATATGGGCACTGATAAGCAGCACTGATGGGCACTGATAGGTAGCACTGGGCACTGATAGGTGGCACTGGTGGGCACTGATGGGCGGCGCTGATAGGAAGCACTGATCAGAAGGCACTGGCAGGCAGCACTGATGGGCACTGAGTTCCATCCCTATTGGGCATTGATTGGCACACCTGGTAGTCCTGGGTAGGCATCCCTGTGGTCCTGGGTGGGCATTTTCGGGGGGGGGGAGGGGGGGGCTACACTGATAATCAATCAGCGCAGACCCCCCCTCTCAGGAGAGCAGCCGATCAGCTCTCCTCTACTCACACCTGTCAGTGCGAGTGGAGGGAAAGACAATAAACTATACTAGAATCGGTATCAGTGCCGATACCGAGCATTTGCACCAGTACTTGTACTTGTGCAAATGCTTCAATGTTTGACCCGATACCTGGCAGGAGGCCAGTACACCCGGTGTCCTCAGTGTAGCAGGTGGGGCCAGCAGCCCCACAGATAATCAGTGCATCGGTCAGGGGCAGTTACAAATACCAATCTCACTGTATAGCTTTTCTGACAGCCGCTTCTTCTCCTCTCCCTCCCGTGGCTGTCAGGGAGATTGGTGCTTGTAACTGCCCCCACCGCCGCACCGCTCTTCCCTGATTGTCCCGTGTCCTCCCCGGCTCCCTGGGTCCTCTTCCGCTCCCCCCTTAGTCCTGTCAGGATGCAGAGCAGAGGAAGGAGTCGGTAAATCCATCATTTACTGGCTCCTTCCTTTTCTGAATGCACAGAGTCAGTGAACACTGACTGTCCATTCATAACTGAGCATAGTAACCTGTGTTTATTCTGCTTCAGTTTATGAATGGAGAGGAGCTGCTGTCTCCTCTGCATTCATCTTCAGTGCAGCTGAGGCTGCAGAGAAAGGGACTGAGGAACCTGTGTCCTCAGTCCCTTTCTCTGTCTCAAAGGGGAAATTTCAGGGGTCACTTTAGACCCCTGATATCTCACCAAAGCCCCCCTCCCCCCAACAGGGTTGGTAAAAAGGGAAGAAAAGGAAAAACTTTTTAATAAATATATAAAAGTCAAATTGTAAAAATAATTAAAAAAAAAACACTTACACCGTCCACTCCCCCCCCCCCCCAAAAAAAAAGCATTGTAAAAAATAATTAAAAAAATTAATTGTAAAAAAAAAACTAATAAAAATGAAAAACTACTGACACAGTCCATGCCTCATCAGTGCGGCCTATCAGTGCTACATATTAGTGCCACCGTCACATGACATTAAAAAAAGTATCGGTAATCAGAATCAGTGAGTACTTGGAAAAAAATGTATCGGTACTTGTCTTAAAAAAATGGTATCGGTGCAATCCTAGTTGACAATAACTAGCATGTAAGAAACTCTGGCTAAGGATTTAATATGCGTTCTGTAATGAAATTACAATCTCTGGAGATGTGAAATGGACATATTGGTAAAGTCCCACCTTGGGAGGAAGAAGAGGCCGCCATTGGATGACCGGGGCTTACATCACCTAAAAGGAACACAAAGATTGAACAGATTAGTCAAAGATTGATCGAATGCGGTACAATTAACTGAATTAAGAAGGAATTCACCCTATGTGGTGATTGCATGCCAATGCCACCAGCCAGGGATTTCCCCATCAACACAGTCAGTGTTGATGGAGGTATCAAGCGATTTTCTTTCGTGCAACCAATTTATTAATTCGCTATGGTCACACAATTGGGTGGAATCAGGACGCACTCTCTGCACCCCGGGCCCACTCTTTTTTGAAGCCTATTAGAGCCTCTCGCTCTAATCAGGTGCTTCAAAAAAAAATACACTTCCCTCCTGCCCCCACCATAGGAGTCCATGCGTTCCTGAAAGGGGCCGGTCGCATGGATAGGGAGGTGACAGAAGGGATAATGGGGGCCGCGCCCATGTACCCACAATGCATGGGCTGCCACTGCACTGGCCTCAGTCTAGGCCCCCCCCAGAGAGTCTGAAGGACAGTATGCTGGCCTACTGTTTAGAAAGTTTGGAGACCCATGGCCTAGACTTATTTCTTAGCCAGAATGAGTGTTCTGTTGCTGTGTTCCTGGCTGCTTCTGCACTAACGTGGGAGAAGAATCTGTGGAATCTAACAGCCCTTTCTGGGGGAAGCCCTACATACGGGTCTGTAACCCTCTTCACACAGTCCTCATTAATACACAGTGTGGCTTTGAGCCCCTTTGTTTTGCAGTGGCTACCGAGGAACTTCATCCTACCTAATCCCCAAAAAAAGAAAACCCCCAACACTTGCCCCAGTCTCAAAATAAAAACAAAATATAACTACACTAAAAAGTCTGGAGTTGTCTTTCTTGAAGCAGAAGTTCTCCCTTAGCTGTCTTCTCCTGTGCCGCCATCTTTAATGGAGATCCGATGCATGTCTTTGGGACCTGGCAGAGATCCCCGTGGCTTGTCTGCACATTCGCCATCATTTTATATAAAATGTTGGTTTTAGCAAATGTGGAAGCCCTTGTACACACGATCGGACATTCCGACAACAAAATCCAAAACTGGTGTTGCATACACACGGTTGGACAAAGTTGTCAGAAAATCTGATCGTTCAGAACATGATGACGTTTGTATGTTACGACGGGAATACGTTCAGGCTAGTAGCCAATAGCTTTAGTCTCGTAATTTGATCTGAGCATGCGTGGCACTTTGTCCGATCAGAATTCTCTACAAACGATCGGACAAAGTCCTATCGGATCATGTTGTCGGAAAATTTTATATCCAGCTCTCAAACTTTGTTGGTCGGACATTCCGACCGAAAAAGTCAGATGGAGCCCACACACGGTCGGATTATCCGACAACACTGCCCGATCGGACATTTTCTGTCGGAATTTCCGACCGTGTGTACAAGGACTAAGAGGGAAGGGGAGGAGGCAGAAGAGAAGACCTTGCTAAAGTGGACAAACTCCGACTTTAATTAATTTTTACGAAGCTGACTTACCCTTTATACTGTCTATGCGAGGTACTCCCACTGAGTAACGTTACTCTCAAGTCTTGAATGGTCACATGACCTTTGAAAGACAAACAAACTGTCACTTCCTTGAAGAACTATGGACTTGCTTCCCGCCTTCTGAAACTATGTACATTGTGTGCCCTCTAGTGTTCAACACTCATATATAATCCACTGGCTAGTCATATGTTCAGCACATCAGCTCTTTATTTCTAGGATCTCGAATTTCGAAAACCAAGCACAACCTCATATTCATACTCAATTATCTGCGTGGTACTTCAGTTGTGGGACATGTCAGAGTTGAATGCCTGATGACCAACTTAATGTGGGCATCCCTTATACGTAGGGTAAGACTAGGACTCAAATTCTTTGAGACGTTGGGATCAAACGTAGTTGGATTCAGTTCTAAACGGGTTATCAGAACATTTCGGGTGCGGAATCCAAACCCCATTAAAGTCAAAGGGAGGCAGATGTTAAAAAACAGTAATGGCCATTTTCTAGGCTAATAGGCAAGGGGGAAAGTTAAACACATGACACGGGTGGGGGGGTTAGGCTGGGCACTGCCCGAGCAAAAAAAACGTAAAACAATTCTGGAAAGCAGCGATTTAATAATTGTTTAGGCTCCATTCACATTACTTCGTCTCCAAAGTCGCACGATTTCCAGTAGAGTGATCTGACTTTACATTCTCTGGACCGAGGTCGTAACAAAAGTCATACCAAAGTAGTCCAGACACCTTTTCAAAGTTGCACCGATTTGAACGGGCGCCATTAAATAGAATGGGCTATGACTTGTCCTGCGACGTTGATGTCCAAAGTCCCAAATCGCACAAGTCTGTGGAGCCTTAAGGGGAAACTGACATTTATAAAGAAAAAAAATGCTGTCTAAATTTCTGGTAAATGACAGTGTGGTTCTGCCACGCTTTTTGTGGGACAGAATCATGTGGCAAATTGCTCCTTCACAAATTGTATGAAGTTTAGCGCCCGAAAAGGAGCTTCTTTTCTGGTGACAAACATGCAATGGGCAGCTCATTCAAGCACAGGGCACAGCAGGTGTACAGACCCAGGAAGTCAGAACAGAGATGGTGGGAACCCCTCATAATGGGCACAGCAGATGTACAGACTCGGGAACTTAGCACAGGGTTGGTGGGAACCCCTCAGAATGGGCACAGCAGGTGTACAGACCCCGGAACGCAGCACAGGGATGGTGAGAACCCCTCCTAATAGGCACAGCAGATGTACAGACCCGGGAACTCAGCACAGGGATGGTGGGAACTCCTCATAATGGGCGCAGCAGATGTACAGACCAGGGAACTTAGCACTGGCATGGTAGGAACCCCTCAGAATGGGCACAGCAGGTGTACAGACCCGGGAACTCAGCACGGGGATGGTGGGAACCCCTCATAATGGGCACAGCAGCTGTACAGACCCTGGAACTTAGCACTGGCATGGTAGGAACCCTTCAGAATGGGCACAGCAGGTGTACAGATCCGGGAACTCAGCACAAGGATGGTGAAAACCCCTCTTAATGGGCACAGCAGATGTACAGACCCCGGGAACTCACCACAGAGATGCTGAGAACCCCTCATAAAGGGCACAGCACGTGTACAGACCTGGGAACTCAGCACAGGGATGGTGGGAACCCCTCATAATGGGCACAGCAGATGTACAGACCCAGGAATTCAGCACAGGGATGGTGGGAGCCCTTTATAATGGGCACAGCAGAGGTACTGACCCAGGAACGCAGCACAGGGATGGAGGGAACCCCTCATAATGGGCACAGCAGGTGTACAGACCCAGGAACTCAGCACAGAGATGGTGGGAACTCCTCATAATGTGCAAGGCAGATGTACAGACCCGAAAACAGCACAGGGTTAGTGGGAACCTCTCATAATGGACACTCATAATGGCAGGTGTACAGACCCAGGGGATGGATGGGGGCTGCCGTTCTGATCCTTGGCGGTGGGGTGTGGGGTTGCTGGTTCCTTGGCTCCTGTGCTTCCGGGGGCTGGAGTTGCTTCTCTGCCCCAGGGGATGCTGGATCCTGTGGGGAGGGGGGGGGCCCTTGTGGGTTCCCCTGGGTGGAGGGTGCTGGGCCTGGCCCGGGGAGAGATGTGGTCCCTGTCTGCTTTTGGGGCAGATTGAGAGAGTGGAGGAGAGGTTGGTAGCTTTCTGCTATATGTCTGCAATCGATCCCTTCATTAGAGCCTCCTTTGAAGGTTGTGGCCTATGCTGATGATGTTTCTGTTTTTGTCTCTGGGACTGGGGTGGCGCAGGGGGTGGTCTCAGTGATAAGGCAGTATACAGAGGCATCAGGTTAAAAGGTCAACCAGGACCAGGGGTGGAAAATTCCACCCAGGTGGCCTAACTATTCACGGCTGCTGTCGCTGACATTTTTTTTTGTGTACAGGAAGTCGACCGATTGGCTGTGTTGTAGTCCGGACCACGCTCAAGTTCCTGGTGGCTGTGGGTGGGGAGAATCGAGCAGCAGCCACTAACTACAAACTCATGTAGACTGACTCTTAAGAGGCAGGCAGAGGTGGGGCATGCGGTGGGTCACACACGTCACGTGACTGTAGACATCCCAAGTCTCTCGCATTTGGCTGCAGGCTCCTGGACACCCACAAGCGCTCGGCGATCTCCCGGCTGGGCCTGTCTCTCTGTGGCCAGGTGAGGGGGCGGGATGGAGCCTGGAGCACTCCGCTGATGGACACTGATGAGGTGGCACTAATAGGCTGAACTGGTGGGCACTGATATGCTGCACTGGTGGACAAAATAATGAGGTGGCACTGGTTGGCACTGATGAGGTGGGACTGATAGTCTGCACTGGTAGGCACTGATGAGGTGGCACTGAAGGACACTGATTGAAACTGATAGGCTGCACTGATGGGCTGCACTGGTAGACACTGATGAGGTGGTACGAATGGACACTAGGGTTGCCACTTTTTCTTCAAGCCTAAAACACTTTAGCAGTGCAATTTTTTTGTTTTAGTATACACTATAGGAATGTAACAGACCTGGGATACCTTTGGGCACTCCAAAGAGAAAAGTAATGCGGCGCACCTAGTGTCCCCTTACCCTGTTAAGCCCTGTTCCAAGCCATATTCCTGTCTGAACAATGTGTCCAGGTTTCAGGTGGACTGAAACCCGGAAACATGATTCAAAACCCGGACTGTCCGGTTAAATCCCGGACAGGTGGCAACCCTAATAGACACTGATAGGCTGCATTTAATTGGTACTGGTAAGGCTGCGGCGGAAAGTGTCACCTCCCTGAAATTAGTTTTTGCAGGTTGGGATGTCTGTGACTGGCTGAGGCTGGGCGCTGGATGGCTGCAACTTGAAGTTTTTAGAGAGTCAGTCACAGAGAGAAGAAGAAATAACTGACGGAGAGAAGCTTACTTTTCCACTACAAGTCCCGGAGTCCTTGGACTGGAGGCAGGCAGAGACCGGGGTGTGGCTGTCTGCAACTTGAAGTTATCATCACCCACCCCCCCCCCCCTAGACTGAGTTGCCATTAGCATCGCTGAGGTGAGAGACCCTGACACCACCAGCTGACCCCCACATACCACCCCCCCCCCACACACACACAACACCCCATTTGCCCTGCCCCAGTGCCCTGCCCACCCAGTAACCTCAAAATAGGAAATAGCCCTCAACACTGTCTGGGTTGTCAGGGCCTGTGCTGGCCATGGCCTGTGGGTCCTTCTGGCCATGGCCTCTGGGAGCTGGCCGTGGCTTGTGGGTCCTTCTGGCCATGGCTTGTGGGTCCTACTGGCCATGGCTTGTGGGTCCTACTGGCCATAGCTTGTGGGTCCTTCTGGCCATGGCTTGTGGGTCCTACTGGCCATAGCTTGTGGGTCCTTCTGGCCATGGCTTGTGGGTCCTACTGGCCATGGCTTGTGGGTCCTTCTGGCCATGGCTTGTGGGTCCTACTGGCCATGGCTTGTGGGTCCTTCTGGCCATGGCTTGTGGGTCCTTCTGGCCATGGCTTGTGGGTCCTACTGGCCATGGCTTGTGGGTCCTTCTGGCCATGGCTTGTGGGTCCTTCTGGCCATGGATTGTGGGTCCTGCTGGGAGCTGGCTGTTGGCCTGTGGGTCCTGCTAGCCGTTGGCCTGTGATTCGATGGGCCACTTGACTGGACTTGCCCCCCTGGCCTAAGGCTGCCAGCCCTCCCCTGCCACAGACTAAGATTGGGGTGCCGTACAAGTTCATGTGCGTGACTTTTGACAATGTAGTGTATAAGGATATACAGTACATAACATAGCACAAGGTCGTGCTGACACTACGAGACATTTCTAAGAGCTGCAAATCCTCTGACCTCCACAAGGTGGTGATCTCACGTATACCTAGGCAAGTCTCTATGGAAGACAGGAAGTGATGTCACATACAGACAGGAAGTCTCTATGGAAGAAAGGAAGTGATGTCACATAGACAGGAAGTCTCTAAGGAAGAAAGGAAGTGATGTCACTTACAGACAGGAAGTTCCGGGTGAGAAGTGAGTTGGGAGGAAGTAGAGAGGAGACATTGTTGGAACTTGCAACAGAGGAGGTAATAAGATATTATTATTATTATTATACTCCCTGAATTTCCTATATTGTTACCCTCCCCCTCCCCAATGTTATTTCCTTATTTATAGTTGTACAGACTGACTAGCGGCTCAATGTGGTGACCTCCCAGACCTACAGCGTGAACCCATTTGGGGTAGGCTTGATTGGGCCATCAAGATTTAAACAAAACCTATTTTATATGCCTTTACAATGTTTTTTATTACAATGATATGTACCATTTGCAACAATCTTAACCACTTGCCGACCGTCGCACGACGATGTACGTCGACAGAATGGCACGGGCAGGCATATGGGCGTACCTGTACGTCCCTGCCTTCCCGCGGGTGGGGGGCCCGATCGCCCCCCCCCCCCCGGTGCCTGCGGCGGTCGGTATTCGTTCGGGAGCGATCCGGGATGAGGGGGCTGGCATTCATTCATGGCCACCCCCTCGCGATCGCTCCCGACGAATGGAAATCCTTCGTGACATCACTTCCTCTCCTGTAATGTAAACACAGGAGAGGAAGTGATGTAATCTCTCCTCCGTGTCGGTATTTTTCGTTCCGACACCGAGGAGAGAGGATCGGTGAGTTGCACCAACACAACACTTCACAGTAGAACATGCCAGGCACACTCACACCCCCCCAATCACCCCCCCAATTACCCCTGCCCCCCCGCCGCAAATTCGCACGGGACCCTTTTTTTGGTCCGCAGCAGAATCGGTTCGCATGGGTGTTCACACCATGCGATCCGAGTTTGCAGATCGCACTGCGATATGCGAACTGATCTGGGGGTGTCATTAACATTTCACTGACACTCCCAGCAGTTCGCATAGGGCAGTGTGAACTGCCGCCGGGATGCATGCGATGCGGGAACCCGCCGCGGATTCGTGGCGTTCCCGCATCGCTCCAGTGTGAACCCAGCCTAATAAGCGATCGTTTTTCTGATCGCTGTATTAGTGTCACAGGTGACGCTAGTTAGGCAGGTAGGTATTTAGGTTCGCCGCAGCTTTTTATAGCGCCAGGGACCCCCATATACTACCGCATAAAGCCCCCTGATTGCCCCCTAGTTAACCCTTTCACCAGTGATCACCATATAACTGTTACAGGTGACGCTGGTTGGTTAGTTATTTTTTTATAGTTTCAGGGCACCCGCCATTTATTACCTAATAAAGGTTTAACCCCCTGATCACCCGGCGGGTGTCATTTGTGACTGTAATAACTGTTAGGGCAGTTAGGGTTAGCCCCCTTTAGTTCTAAGGTACCCCCCTAACCCCCCCAATAAAGGTTTAACCCCGTGATCACCCCCCGTCGCCAGTGTCACTAAGGCTGGGTTCACATTGCAGCGGTTTATGAGAACGGATGTGATTCGCACCGCACTGCAGTGCAAATCACATCCGATCTCTGTGCGATTCGAGTTCAGCCATACAGATAGTATGGCTGAATTCGCGTTGCACCTGCCGCACCCGCCGCAAACTCGCACGGGACCCTTTTTTTGGTCCGCAGCAGAATCGGATCGCATGGGTGTTCACACCATGCGATCCGAGTTTGCAGATCGCACTGCGATATGCGAACTGATCTGGGGGTGTCATTAACATTTCACTGACACTCCCAGCAGTTCGCATAGGGCAGTGTGAACTGCCGCCGGGAGGCATGCGATGCGGGAACCCGCCGCGGATTCGTGGCGTTCCCGCATCGCTCCAGTGTGAACCCAGCCTAATAAGCGATCGTTTTTCTGATCGCTGTATTAGTGTCACAGGTGACGCTAGTTAGGCAGGTAGGTATTTAGGTTCGCCGCAGCTTTTTATAGCGCCAGGGACCCCCATATACTACCGCATAAAGCCCCCTGATTGCCCCCTAGTTAACCCTTTCACCAGTGATCACCATATAACTGTTACAGGTGACGCTGGTTGGTTAGTTTTTTTTTATAGTTTCAGGGCACCCGCCATTTATTACCTAGTCTCACTAGTGTACCCCTAAATTTAGGGGTGTCTACTTTCCAAAATGGGGTCATTTGGGGGGGGGTTTGTGCCATCTTGGCATTTTATGGCCTTCAAAACTGTAACGCCCTTAGAAAGCCTGAAGGCGGTGCTTGGTTTTCGGGGCCCCGTACGCGGCTAGGCTCCCAAAAAGTCCCACATATGTGGTATCCCCGTACTCAGGAGAAGCAGCAGAATTTATTTTGGGGTGTCATTTCACATATGCCCATGGCATGCGTGAGCAATATATCATTTAGTGACAACTTTGTGAAAAAAAAAATAAAAAAAATTAAAGTTTGTAATTTTCCCGCAACTTGTGGCAAAATATAAAATATTCCATGGACTCAACATGCCTCTCAGCAAATAGCTTGGGGTGTCTACTTTCTAAAATGGGGTCATTTGTGGGGGTTTTGTGCCATCTTGGCATTTTATGGCCTTCAAAACTGTAATAGGTAGTGAGGAGTGAAGTCAAATATTTACGCCCTTAGAAAACCTGAAGGCGGTTCTTGGCTTTCGGGGCCCCGTACGCGGCTAGGCTCCCAAAAAATCCCACACATGTGGTATCCCTGTACTCAGGAGAAGCAGCAGAATTTATTTTGGGGTGTCATTGCACATATGCCCATGGCATGCGTGAGCAATATATCATTTAGTGACAACTTTGTGAAAAAAAAAAAAAAGTTTGTAATTTTCCCGCAACTTGTGGCAAAATATAAAATATTCCATGGACTCAACATGCCTCTCAGCAAATAGCTTGGGGTGTCTACTTTCTAAAATGGGGTCATTTGTGGGGGTTTTGTGCCATCTTGGCATTTTATGGCCTTCAGAACTGTAATAGGTAGTGAGAAGTGAAATCAAAAATTTACGCCCTAAGGCCGCGTACACACGCGGGGACTGTTCGCCCAACTTTGTCCGTCAAACAGTTTCAGCGGACAGTCCGCTCAAAATTAGCATGGACGGACTTGCCCACACACGACGAACGAACAGTTTGCTGAAACCGTGCGCGATGACGTGAACGGCACGTACAACGGGACTAGAAAACGACGTCCTATACACTGCAATGCAAACTTCGGCGTGTAAATCCTTTCTGAGCATGCGCGGAACTTAGTTTGACGAACAAGCCTACACACGAGGGGACTGTTCGCTGAAACAAAGTTTCAGCGGACAGTTTTTCGGAATTTCCGAAAAACTTTGTTCAGCAGACTGTCCGCTGAAACTGTCCGCTGAAAGCCCACACACGAGCGGACTGTCCGCCGAAACACTGTTCAGCGGACAAAGTTGAGCGAACAGTCCCCGCGTGTGTACGCGGCCTTAGAAAGCCTGAAGGCGGTGCTTGGTTTTCGGGGCCCCGTAAAAAGTCCCACATATGTGGTATCCCCGTACTCAGGAGAAGCAGCAGAATTTATTTTGGGGTGTCATTTCACATACGCCCATAGCATGTGTGAGCAATATATCATTTAGTGACAACTTTGTGTAAAAAAAAAAAAAAAAATTTTTTTTGTCATTATTCAATCGCTTGAGGCAAAAAAATAAAATATTCAATGGGCTCAACATGCCTCTTATCAATTTCCTTAGGGGGTCTACTTTCCAAAATGGGGTCATTTTGGGGGGGTTTTGTACTGCCCTGCCATTTTAGCACCTCAAGAAATGAGATAGGCAGTCGTAAACTAAAAGCTGCGTAAATTCCAGAAAACGTACCTTAGTTTGTAGATGTGACAACTTTTGCGCAAACCAATAAATATACAGTTATTGACTTTTTTTTTACCAAAGACATGTGGCTGAATACATTTTGGCCTAAATGTATGACTAAAATTGAGTTTATTGGATTTTTCTAATAACAAAAAGTAGAAAATATAATTTTTTTTAAAAATTTGCGGTCTTTTTACGTTTATATCGCAAAAAATAAAAATCGCAGAGTCAGTCAAATACCTTTAAAAGAAAGCTCTATTTGTGGGAAGAAAAGGACGCAAATTTAGTTTGGGTACAACATTGCATGACCGCGCAATTACCAGTTAAAGCAGCGCAGTGCCAAAGTGTAAAAAGACCTCTGGTCATTTACCAGCAAAATGGTCCGGTCTGAAAGTGGTTAATTGTTATGTTCTCTTTTGATAAAATAAAAAATGAATGAATAAAAAAAATAACATTATTATTATTATCATACAGGATTTATATAGCGCTAACAGTTTGTTCAGCACTTTACAACACGAGGGCAGACAGTACAGTTACAATACAGGAGGAATCGGAGGGCCCGGCTCATTAGAGTTTACAATCTAAGAAGATTATTTTCTAGTTACACCCAGTACCCCCCCCCCGTCATGTCCGTCCTCTTCCTCCATAGTCGCTGTGATGTCGTTTATCTCCAGCAGATGATGATATATAGTGTGGAAACCTAAATTAACCCCTTCAGGTTCAGAACATTCCCCCCCCAATTATGATTCCGTAACGTTTCCTTAATTTTGGAGATAAAATCTAGTAATATGTTCCTCTAAACAAACAGCACTGACAATAAATAGACGAGAAAAAAAAAACACAAAGAGAGGGGCGCCTCTGGGTGTAGATGTATCAAAACAGTTTATTTCCACAATACAAATACAGGCAACTCACATTTACAGAGTAGATCGTAAGCATGTCAGTAAACATCCATCAAAAGGTCTCATCGGTTTCGTCAGGGCTCCTCCAGCTCACTAGACTCCTTGCCGAGTATTATCAACACCGCTAGATGGTATGGCCGGCCGCAGGGGTGGGGGGGAGCTCAAAGCGAGGCTTGGAGCGCTGTGGTGGACAGACGAGGGGAGATGATGTCACTGGTATGCGACGCGTTTCATGAGCGTGCAAGCTGCCACGTCATTGCAGCTTGCAACTGTTTTGATACATCCACACCCAGAGGCGGCCCTCTCTTTGTGTTTTGGTTGTAGAATTTCGGAATCTGGTTTCAGTTCCCATTGGAGGCAGCCCTGCTTGTGGAATTTTCTTCACTATCCCTTCCCCCTCAGAATTTGGACTTCAGTAATAATTATTTTATTATTATGGACTCCATTCTTATGTAATTATTTTTAAATTCAATGTTTTATTATATATTGTTTATATGCTTGGATGGGGTTTTCCTATATATTCTCCAGAATTTTGCGCCCTATACTTGTGTAGCACTAACCCCCCCGAAGGAGCTACTGGTTTGATTGGGCTTACTGTTACCTTCTTCACCTCGATTTGTGTCTAGGGGTTCCCATGGTAGATGGCCCAGTAAACTTTAGAGACTGACGACAGATCCGCTTAAAGGGATTTTTATTTTCAAAAACGTAGTTAACGAATAGTCTCTTAGTATAGGATCAGAGGGTTGGGAAGAAAGTTCAGGTACTCTTAGTGTCAAAGTCAATAATAAAGGACTTCCTTACTTCGACTCAATCCAGAGAATAGCCATTCACAGCTGGATGTTCACTCAAGTTGGATAGTCCCTCTCTCACAAGGCCTAACAGCCAACAAGGTGCTTAAATCAGGAATAAGTCTCTGCCACAGACTTTGTTGTAGAACACGTAGGAAACCAGGACTTGTAGAACACTCGTGTGGTACCAGTATCTTTCAGCGATACCTACGAAACTGGATTCACTTAGGTACTTCAGCCCTAACAGGCTCTTGCTAAGAAGCCAACCCATGCGTGGCCTTCTTCTGAAGAGTCCTCCCCTGGATAGCTACGAAATCGCTTGGCCTCTCCACGACTGGAGACGGCACTGGGCCACCTCCGAATCCTTTCCTTCGTTTCCCTGCCTCGTGCTAGCCAGCCCCGAGACATAAAGTCAGGTGGATCCACACCCCAGGCCATAGCCTTCCTGGGGGCTGGTCAGGAGGACCAGGACCATGGAGTCAGAACATGCTTCTGGACTGGAAACCCCAAACCACGTGACATCCGCATCTTAACCACTTCAATACAGGGCACTTTCGCCCCCTTCCTTCCCAGCCCAATTTTCAGCTTTCATCGCTCTAGCGCTTTCAGTGACAATTGCGCGGTCATGCTACACTGTACCCAAATGAAATTTTTATCATTTTGTTCGCACAAATAGAGCTTTATTTTGGTGGTATTTATTCACGACTCCGTTTTTTATTTTTTGCGATATAAGCCCAAAAAAAGCGGAAATTTGGAAAAAAAACTATATTTTCTTTTTTCTATTTTAAAAGAAATCCAATAAAATCTAATTTTGTCATAAATTTAAGCCAAAATGTATTCTGCTACATGTTTTTGGTAAAAAAAAATTCCGTTAAGTGTATAATAATTGGTTTACGTGATCACGGACATATGTACGCAAATGATCATGTACATATGTGTGCAGGTGATCACGTACATATGTGTGCACATAATCATTGGGACATGTGATTTTAGTGGGACATATGTGGGGGACATGTTTTTATTATTAGGGACATGTGTTTTTATTATTTGGGGACATGTATGTTTTGGTGACATGTGTGTTATGGGGACATATGTGGGGACTGTGTTTACACTGTGTGGTGTGTTGTGTGTTTACACTAGACTGGTGATCAGTGAGTAAAAAGCTGTAAAAAAACAGCTCATACTCACTGATCATCAGCCGGCTGCAGCGATCTGCTCTCCTCTCCTCAGCGATGACTTCTGTGTGAGGAGAGGAGGAGCCGATTGCCTAGCAACCGGCTGTTTGTTTACATCACATGACGGCCGTGATTGGACACGGCCGTCATGTGATCAGGAGGGCCAATCACAGAGCCCTCCTGCCGATCTGAGATGTGCCGTGTCCGGGTGACACGAGCGCATCGGGATCGCGCCGCTGCGTGGGCACGCGCGCGCGATCCCGCTCCTTCTGAAGGACGTTCAGGAACGTCCATCAGAAGTAGACGGCTCCCACCCGGCCGGGTGGGAAGTGGTTAAGTACCCTCTCCTAGAAAGCACAACAAGAGTGACCCTCCCACTGGGCTGGCTCAGAGATAAAGTAACCTTAAAGCACCCAACCAGACCTTGGTTCCATGCCTGCCAGAAGAGACTAGATGTGCGATTCGTTTCGTACGAACCTCAAATTCGTACGAATTTCCCTATATTTGTACGTTCGGGAGGATCCGAAATACGAATTGCCATGCGTCCAAATTTTGTACGAAATACGAACTTTTGTTTACGAATTCCCAGGAGGAAGTCAGCACAGCACAGGAATGGTGGGAGCCCCTCATCCAACGAAAATTTATATTTCGGATAGGAAATTCTTCAACAGAATTTCGTAATTTGGATAAAAACCAAACTTCCATCAGCATCGACTGTCATATTGAGGTATATTTTTGCCTTTAAATTTATCGTAACAAACGTTCGTACAAGTTAACGAACCTAACGACAATTCGTATTTCGTACGAATTGAAATTGAATTTCGGACACGAAATACGAAGTGCGAATTAATTTTAATACGAACCGTAACGGAACAGAACTAAACAAATTTATTGACGGCGCCCATGTCTAGAAGAGACAGTGCACCATATGGCCAGGCTGAACACCCTATAGTTCAGTCAGACTGATGCCGAGGTCAAAATTTGGAACAATTATACCCAAACCAAACTGCAGATTAGGTGTAACTTTAAATTCCAAAACATATAGCGCATGCTCTTCGGGGAGCCGGCGCTACACTTGTATATAAATAGACAAGACAATGACCATTCAGGCCATACATGGCCTACAAACGGCAATTATTACACCATACAGGCAGATTAATCCCTTCAGGATCAGAACATTCCCCCAGTTACGGGACCAGAACATTGTCTTCATTTTGGAGGTGTGTCACCTTTCCCACCAATCACCTTCTCACTTAATCGGTCTTATATGATGGACTATATGACTTTTATTAGTAGTGGGAGATGGGGGGGGGATTGGAATATGTATGTCTTTATTTTAGAAGATTCAAATAGGAAGAAAGAGGGAAAATATCATTTGTAGAAAGAATGTCCTGAAAACAAATCTTTCTATATTGATCCAAGTCCCAGATATTCATTCACAGCATCCCTCCCCATGATCAGGTAGATGGGTAACGATCACCGATTTAGGATTTATACACAAACATGTTTGTTACAACAAATGTTTTATTATATGTTCAGAGTGGAAACATCAGGGATGATGATATTGTCATTAAAGAAGAGTAAAAAGAGGAGGATGAGGAGTATGGTGTGATGAAGCAGCTTTCTGAAGGACATCATGATGGCACAATCAAGTAACAGAAACCCACCAGAGAGATGTCCCCGTCCTCTGTATTTGTATCCCCGGGTTTCCTCGAAGGAAGATCAGACCATCCCTCACCATCATCAGGTAGACGAGGAACAATTATTGGTAGTTATGATTTATACACAATCATGTTTGTTACAATAAATGTTTTATATATTCAGAGTGGAAACCTTGAGGATCATAATAGTATTATTAAAGAAGAGTACAAGCAGGTGGACAAGGAATATGGTGTAATGAAGGAGCTTTCAGTTGGACACAAGGATATGATGGCACCACCTAATAACATAAACCCACCAGAGAGATGTCCCCGTCCTCTGTATTCTCGGGATTCCACACAGGAAGATCACACCATCCCCCACCATCATCAGGTAGATGAGGAACAATCACTAATAGTATCATTAGGATCTGTACATTATCTGCATTGTTACCATTGATGTCATTTGTATTATATGTTCAGAGTGGAAGCCTGAGAGATTCTAAAGTTGAGGTTAAAGAAGAGATAAAAGAGGAGGATGATGAGGATGGGGTGATGGAGGAGTCAGAGTTTCCAAAAGGACACAAAGATCTGTACCAGGACACCATGGTGGAGTCATCCAGCTACAGAAACCCACCAGAGAGATGTCCCCGTCCTCTGTATTCCCGGGATTCACCACAGGAAGATCACACCATCCCCCACCATCATCAGGTAGACGATGAACAATCACTGGTAGTTATACATTATGCACAAGCATGTGTGTTACAATAAATGTTTTATAATATATTGCAGATTGGAAACCTCGGGGATGATAATATTTTTGTCAAAGAAGAGTTTAAAGAGGAGGATGAGGAGTATGGGGGTATGGAGGTGTTTTCAGAAGGACACAAGGATATGATGGAGCTGCTTAGTAATAGAAACCCACCAGAGAGATGTCTCCATCCTCTGTATTCCCGGGATTCCACACTGGAAGATCTCACCATCCCCCACTGTTACAAGGTTGGTGGGACGGAGAATCTAGAACATACACTTACAGTGACAATGTGTGTATTTTCTATGTGATCTCACAATATTAAAGCTCTTATTTTACAGATGATATTTTCTCTCTCATTTTCTTGGTTTAGAGTGGAGATCCAATGGATATAGAATTTGAGGTGAAATCAGAAGAAGAAGAGAGGTATGTGAGGGATGATCAGCAGTCTATGGAGGAGGATGGAATAACGGGGACATTTATAGAGGAGGACACTCCTACAGAGATCAGCACAGGTGGGTCATTGACACTAAATCCATTCTTCCACCCATACTGCTCACTGATTGGTCCAGAGTAGGGCAGGGATTGGGTGATATCGGCCTTTAATATCTTGGTCACTTTCCTGAGCTGTGTTCCCCGTCCTGTATTCCTGGATTTCTCTCCGATAATCTTCCTTCTCTGTGCTGCCGACACATTTCATGTATCTAGACTGGATTTATGGAGAGTCTGGGGTTCAGTTGGCAGCAGAATGTTGGTTTTCAGTATGGGCATTGCTCAACCTAGGCACCAGTGGCATGTCTTGGGTCTTCCTCCCCATGCCAGGGTATAGCAGGATCTCTATCTTTGCAATTCTTCTGGGGTTACTTGCTCTGTTGTCTGCTGGCTGTGCCGGGTGGAGGGATATGTCTGTATAGTGTCAGACCCAAGTCACTGAGTGCAGTCTCAGGAGATGGGAGGCAGCGGTGTGGGACCTCTGCAGCTTCTCTCCAGAAAACATTCAGGCTCGGTTCACACTGGGGCGACTTGTCCAGGCGACTTCGCCGCCTGACAAGTCACGCTCCGTTCTGTACTATAGAACTGTTCTAATAGGAGCAACTCAAGTTGCTCCGACTTAGAAAAAAGGTTCCTGTACTACTTCAGGCGACTTGCATTGACTTCTACAGAAGTCGTTTTGCAAGTCGCCGCTGATCGTGTGCAGGTCGCGGCGCTGCAATTCGTCTGATCACTTGATCACCTGATTTCTGAACACCAATATTATGAATCCTGACCCTTCACTATAAAATTTATATTGTACATTACATACTCCTGACCCCTGCACCATATAATCTATGTTGTACATTATATACTCCTGACCCCTGCACCATATAATCTATGTTGTACATTATATACTCCTGACCCCTGCACTATATAATCTATGTTTTACATTATATACTCCTTACCCCTGCACTATATACTCTTTGTTGTACATTACATACCATATATGCCGGTGTATAAGGCGACCTGGCATATAAGACGACCCCCTAATCTTACAGTTTTTTTTTTAAGCGTGTTTTTTCCTGTACTTACCGTATAAGACGACCCCCTAATCTTACTTTTTTTCCTGTACTTACCGTATAAGACGCCCCCTTTCCGAGGCTTCCAGCGGTTGATATTTCTTCCTTCTTGCTGGAGCTGGCGCCATATCCTTCTTCCTGCTTTTGCTGGAGCCAATCACGGCGAGCGATGTATTCTATTAATGAATACAAAGCCTGCTTGGATTGGCAGAGGCTGTAACATCATCAGCCCGCGCCTCTCTGACTCTCAAAGCCAATCCGAGCAGGCTACAGAGTAGCCTGCTCTGATTGGCAGAGGTTGTTACTCCAATCCGAGCAGGCTCTGTAATCATTTGAATACATCGCTCAGCAGGATTGGCTCAGCGGTATATACTGTATGTAGCCGAAGCTACATACAGTATTACCGAACGCTCAGCAGGCATCCGAGGGGCTGACCCGGCGTATAAGACAACCCCTGCTTTTTGGCCAGTTTTTTTTTAAGTGTAATAGGTCGTCTTATACGCCGGTAATTACGGTACTCCTGACCCTTGCACTATATACTCTATGTTGTACATTACATACTCCTGATCCCTGCACTATATAATTTATGTTGTACATTATATAATCCTGACCCCTGCACTATATACTCTATATTGTACATTACATACACCTAACCCCTGGACTATATACTTTATGTCGTACATTATATATTCCTGACCCCTGCACTATATTGTCCATTACATAATTCTGAAACTATATAGTCCTATCTGTTGTATCTTATACAATATGTTGTACATTACATAGTCCTGACGTTTTCTCTCTTCCCTCTACTATATATATATATATATATATATATATATATATATATATATATATATATATATATATATATATATATATATATATATATATATATATATATATATACATACATATATATATATATATATATATATATATATATATATATATATATACATACATAATATGTATTCTCTTTTGTTACACCCATTTCCTACCAGCTGGACATTTTATATCGGATGATGTGATTGGAGGACAGACTTTTACATGGTGATAATAATGTGATAACACCCTCCAACATTGGAACCTTAAACAGAAAGTGATAATGAGGGAGGATTCAATAACCCAATGATGGGGGTCTTCAGGATCAGTCCAGTCTTCATCTTGGTTGTCCTCCCCCCATCCTCACTCTCTGACCTCTGGTGGGGCTCAGCCCCGCTGTTATTCATGACTAAATCATGGACTAAATAAGGAAGTGCAGGACTTCTTGTGTTGGGAAGATGGCAATGAGTGATAGAGGGGGAGGGGACACTCGTCCTATAATCCCCTCATCACTGTCACTCCTATAAAAGACAGTTCTCGTTGTTTCCTCCCTCTCTGACTAAGGTCCATGAATAAAGAAATGATCTGGTAGGAGATCAGAGGAGCCATTTACTAGTTAAGATCCTCAGAGACAAAGCTGCCTGATGTGGGCGGAGTCCTGGTTTAGGGGAACCAATCAGCTGATGTCTAGTAATAATCTTTGTATTTCTATTTTAGTAGATGGACGGGAGATGAGGAAAACCTCAGAGGATTGTCTCACTTTGTCTCCAGACTGTAAAGTAGAAGATGAGGACATCACACAGTATAGTCCAGGAGAAAACCCGACTACCTCAAATGTCCATCCGGCACCACACAGTGTAGATGGACCATCGTATTCCTCTTATCCTGAGGAACCTCAGACTGTGCGGGACGGGGCCGGACCATCATATTCCTCTTATCCTGAGGAACGTCAGACTGTGCGGGATGGTGCCGGACCATCGTATTCATCTTATCCTGAGGAACGTCAGACTGTGCGGGATGGTGCCGGACCATCGTATTCCTCTTATCCTGAGGAACCTCAGACTGTGCGGGACGGTGCCGGACCATCGTATTCCTCTTATCCTGAGGAACGTCAGACTGTGCGGGACGGTGCCGGACCATCATATTCCTCTTATCCTGAGGAACGTCAGACTGTGCGGGACGGTGCCGGACCATCATATTCCTCTTATCCTGAGGAACGTCAGACTGTGCGGGACAGTGCCGGACCATTGTATTCCTCTTATCCTGAGGAACGTCAGACTGTGCGGGACGGTGCCGGACCATCATATTCCTCTTATCCTGAGGAACGTCAGACTGTGCGGGACAGTGCCGGACCATTGTATTCCTCTTATCCTGAGGAACGTCAGACTGTGCGGGACGGTGCCGGACCATCGTATTCCTCTTATCCTGAGGAACGTCAGACTGTGCGGGACGGTGCCGGACCATCGTATTCCTCTTATCCTGAGGAACGTCAGACTGTGCGGGACGGTGCTGGACCATTGTATTCCTCTTATCCTGAGGAACGTCAGACTGTGCGGGACGGTGCCGGACCATCGTACTCCTCTTATCCTGAGGAACGTCAGACTGTGCGGGACGGTGCTGGACCATCGTACTCCTCTTATCCTGAGGAACGTCAGACTGTGCGGGACGGTGCCGGACCATTGTATTCCTCTTATCCTGAGGAACGTCAGACTGTGCGGGACGGTGCCGGACCATCGTACTCCTCTTATCCTGAGGAACGTCAGACTGTGCGGGACGGTGCCGGACCATCGTACTCCTCTTATCCTGAGGAACGTCAGACTGTGCGGGACGGTGCCGGACCATCGTACTCCTCTTATCCTGAGGAACGTCAGACTGTGCGGGACGGTGCCGGACCATCGTACTCCTCTTATCCTGAGGAACGTCAGACTGTGCGGGACGGTGCCGGACCATCGTACTCCTCTTATCCTGAGGAACGTCAGACTGTGCGGGACGGTGCCGGACCATTGTATTCCTCTTATCCTGAAGAACGTCAGACTGTGTGGGACGGTGCCGGACCATTGTATTCCTCTTATCTTGAGGAACGTCAGACTGTGCGGGACGGTGCCGGACCATCGTATTCCTCTTATCCTGAGGAACGTCAGACTGTGCGGGACGGTGCCGGACCATTGTATTCCTCTTATCCTGAGGAACGTCAGACTGTGCGGGACGGTGCCGGACCATCGTATTCCTCTTATCCTGAGGAACGTCAGACTGTGCGGGACGGTGCCGGACCATTGTATTCCTCTTATCTTGAGGAACGTCAGACTGTGCGGGACGGTGCCGGACCATTGTATTCCTCTTATCCTGAGGAACCTCAGACTGTGCGGGACGGTGCCGGACCATCGTACTCCTCTTATCCTGAAGAACGTCAGACTGTGCGGGACGGTGCCGGACCATCATATTCCTCTTATCCTGAGGAACGTCAGACTGTGCGGGACGGTGCCGGACCATCGTATTCCTCTTATCCTGAGGAACCTCAGACTGTGCGGGACGGTGCCGGACCATCGTATTCCTCTTATCCTGAGGAACGTCAGACTGTGCGGGACGGTGCCGGACCATCGTATTCCTCTTATCCTGAGGAACGTCAGACTGTGCGGGACGGTGCCGGACCATTGTATTCCTCTTATCCTGAGGAACCTCAGACTGTGCGGGACGGTGCCGGACCATCGTATTCCTCTTATCCTGAGGAACGTCAGACTGTGCGGGACGGTGCCGGACCATCGTACTCCTCTTATCCTGAGGAACGTCAGACTGTGCGGGACGGTGCCGGACCATCGTACTCCTCTTATCCTGAGGAACGTCAGACTGTGCGGGACGGTGCCGGACCATCGTACTCCTCTTATCCTGAGGAACGTCAGACTGTGCGGGACGGTGCCGGACCATCGTACTCCTCTTATCCTGAGGAACGTCAGACTGTGCGGGACGGTGCCGGACCATCGTACTCCTCTTATCCTGAGGAACGTCAGACTGTGCGGGACGGTGCCGGACCATTGTATTCCTCTTATCCTGAAGAACGTCAGACTGTGTGGGACGGTGCCGGACCATTGTATTCCTCTTATCTTGAGGAACGTCAGACTGTGCGGGACGGTGCCGGACCATCGTATTCCTCTTATCCTGAGGAACGTCAGACTGTGCGGGACGGTGCCGGACCATTGTATTCTTCTTATCCTGAGGAACGTCAGACTGTGCGGGAGGGTGCCGGACCATTGTATTCCTCTTATCTTGAGGAACGTCAGACTGTGCGGGACGGTGCCGGACCATTGTATTCCTCTTATCCTGAGGAACCTCAGACTGTGCGGGACGGTGCCGGACCATCGTACTCCTCTTATCCTGAAGAACGTCAGACTGTGCGGGACGGTGCCGGACCATCATATTCCTCTTATCCTGAGGAACGTCAGACTGTGCGGGACGGTGCCGGACCATCGTATTCCTCTTATCCTGAGGAACCTCAGACTGTGCGGGACGGTGCCGGACCATCGTATTCCTCTTATCCTGAGGAACGTCAGACTGTGCGGGACGGTGCCGGACCATTGTATTCCTCTTATCCTGAGGAACCTCAGACTGTGCGGGACGGTGCCGGACCATCGTACTCCTCTTATCCTGAGGAACCTCAGACTGTGCGGGACGGTGCCGTCCTTCCAACAGAGAAGAGCTTTTCCTGTACTGAGTGCGGGAAGCATTACAATTCTAAGTCTAGTCTTAATAAGCATAAAAAAATTCATACAGGTGAGAAGCCACATTCCTGTCCTGAGTGCGGGAAATGTTTCTCAGTTAAGTCGAATCTTGATGCACATCAGAGGTTGCACACGGGTCAGAAGCCACATTCCTGTTCTGAGTGCGGAAAATGTTTTGTGGAAAAAGCAGAACTTGTTAGACATCAGATTTCTCACACGGGTGAGAATCCGCATTCATGTTCTGAGTGCGGGAAATGTTTTTCAAAAAAGTCTCTTCTTCTCAGACATCAGAGGTCTCACACAGGTGAGAAGCCCTATTCCTGCCCTGAGTGCGGGAAATGTTTTTTATTTAAGTCGTATCTTGATACACATCAGATGTCGCACACGGGTGAGAAGCCTTATTGCTGTTCTGAGTGCGGGAAATGTTTTTTAACTAAGTTCAGTCTTTCCTTTCATCAGAGGTCGCACACGGGTGAGAAGCCATATTCCTGTACTGAGTGCGGGAAATGTTTTTCAGCTAAGTCGCATCTTGGTACACATCAGAGGTCGCACACGGGTGAGAAGCCGTATTCCTGTCCTGAGTGCGGGAAATGTTATTCAAATAAGTCCGGTCTTTCCTATCATCAGAGGTCACACACGGGTGAGAAGCCGTATTCCTGTCCTGAGTGCGGGAAATGTTTTTCAGATAAGTCGCAACTTGATAGACATCATAGGTCGCACACAGGTGAGAAGCCGTATTCCTGTCCTGAGTGCGGGAAATGTTTCTCAGTTAAGTCGAATCTTGATGCACATCAGAGGTCACACACGGGTGAGAAGCCGTATTCCTGTCCTGAGTGCGGGAAATGTTTTTCATCTAAGTTGCATCTTGGTGCACATCAGAGGTCGCACACGGGTGAGAAGCCGTATTCCTGTCCTGAGTGCGGGAAATGTTATTCAAATAAGTCCAGTCTTTCCTATCATCAGAGGGCACACACGGGTGAGAAGCCGTATTCCTGTCCTGAGTGCGGGAAATGTTTTTCATCTAAGTTGCATCTTGGTGCACATCAGAGGTCGCACACGGGTGAGAAGCCGTATTCCTGTCCTGAGTGCGGGAAATGTTATTCAAATAAGTCCAGTCTTTCCTATCATCAGAGGGCACACACGGGTGAGAAGCCGTATTCCTGTCCTGAGTGCGGGAAATGTTTTTCAGTTAAGTCGTATCTTGATACACATCAGATGTCGCACAGGGGTGAGAAGCCTTATTGCTGTTCTGAGTGCGGGAAATGTTTTTTAGCTAAGTTCAGTCTTTCCTATCATCAGAGGTCGCACACGGGCGAGAAGCCATATTCCTGTACTGAGTGCGGGAAATGTTTTTCAGTTAAGTCCAGTCTTTCCTATCATCAGAGGTCGCACACGGGTGAGAAGCCGTATTCCTGTCCTGAGTGCGGGAAATGTTTTTCAGCTAAGTCGTATCTTGGTGCACATCAGAGGTCGCACACGGGTGAGAAGCCGTATTCCTGTCCTGAGTGCGGGAAATGTTTTTCTCAGAAGTCCAGCCTTTACAGACATCAGAGATCTCACACAGGGGAGAAGCCGTATTCCTGTCCTGAGTGAGGGAAATGTTCCTAACTGAAGTCCTGTCTTCCTGTACATCAGGGGGTCCCACACAAACCTCCAGGTGTATTAGCGCCTTGAGTGCGGGAAATGTCTTCTATGTGAATGTTGCTGGACATGTGGGGAAGAAGCACACCCTGATATACACCTCAGATATACTCCATGGCTGTTGATAAGGAGATCAGAGATCACCAAAGACATGGATGAAGTGTTGTACCGTGTCGGCCATTGATAGCACCAGAAAAAGAAAAATGGAGTCCTTACCTCTCATTGGTAAATTTTGTGGTGTAAACTTTTTTTTTTTTTTTTATATATTGATTAAACTAGATGGACTTGTGTCTTTTTTCAACCAGACTATCTATATGTAATAAACATTTACATGTATAGTTTAAAAAAAATAGTTTACCAAGTGTGACAAGCATTCCCGTACTATGACAAATCCTGGTCATATTTTATTTCATAAAGTGATTTCTTATGATCAGTGGCTCCATCTAGTGGCCATAATGTGTAATTTTAGGTACTTCAGGAGAGATACCTCATTATGGCCACTAGTGACCTCATTATGGCAACTAGTGGCCATAATGTGGAATTTTAGGTAATTCAGGAGAGATACCTCATTATGGCCACTAGATGGAGCTGGCAGTCCTAGGAAATCACTGTGTTATCTCCTTCACGCCTAAGGGTAAAACAAATGTTAATGCCTAAGCACAATTTTGCAACTTTGACATATGTTAGTAAAACCCGTACATATCATCACAACTAGTTTGTGCCTCCAGGTGGATTATACCGCGTTTGTTTCAGAACAAATTGCGCTTTCTTTTGGTGGTAAATGGTGACTGATGTCTCCTGATTTATTTATTTTTATTATCAAAGGCCCAAAATAGTAAAAAATATATATATATATATATATTTTTTTAAATGTAGTTGTTTATTTCTCATTACAATCATAACCTTCCACCAAGGAACAACCCCAAATAAATTCTCCTGCTCTTGACGATTGCAGCGATACCACATACACTATATTACCAAAAGTATTGGGACGCCTACCAGTCATGCCCCGTATGCACGGTCGAAAAATTCCGATCGGATTATGTTGTCGGAAAATCTGATCACGTGTAGCTCTATCGGACTTTTTCCATCGGAGATTCCGACGGAAAAAATTTGAGCGCATGATCTCAAATTTTCCGACAAAAAAAAAAAAACGATCGGACTTTGTTCCGATCGTTTGTAGAGAATTCCGATCGGACAAAGTGGCACGCATGCTCAGATCAAATTACGAGACCAAAGCTATTGGCTAGTAACCGCAACGTAGTCCCGTCGTAACGAACGACTGTCATCACGTTCCGAACGATCGGATTTTCCGACAATTTTGTCCGGCCGTGTGTATGCAACACCAGTTTTGGACAAAATCCGTCGGATTTTGTGGTTGGAATGTCCAACCGTGTGTGCGGGGGCTTAGTCCATAGGGTTTAATATTGAGTTGGCCCATCTTTCCAGATGAATTGGAGCGGAGACTGTGAGCCAGGCCTTCTTGTCCAACATCAGTGCCTGACCTCACAAATGCGCTTCTGGAAGAATGGTCCAACATTCCCATAGACACACTTCTAAACCCTGTGGACGGCCTTCCCAGAAGAGTCAAAGCTGTTATAGCTGCAAACGGTGGGCATGGGGTAGGCTGGACCTTGGGACGGGGTGGAAAATTCCCACCAGGCTGCCTAACTTCAAAACGGCTGCTGTCTGCTGACATTTTTTTTTTTTTGTGCAGGAATTTGACCGATTGTCTGTGCTGCTCCCGCGCTGCATTTAGGGATTTGTAGCCCGGACCGCGCTCAATTTCCTGGGTGGGTGGAGAGAACTGAGCAGCAGCACACAGCAGCCAGAAACCACAACTCCTGGAGACTGAGTCTTCAGAGGCGGAGCGCGTGGCGGGTCACGCACGTCACGTGACTGCAGACATCTCAAGTCAGAAGACAGCAGCCGAATGGAGTATGGCCGCTTGGGCTGCTCTGTCTTCTGTCTGTGGCCAGGGGAGGGGGTGGGATGGAGCCGGGAGTGCTCCGCTGGTGGGCACTGATGAGGTGGCAGTAATAGGCTGAACTGATGGGCACTGAAAGGCGGCACTGATGGACACTGAAAGGCTGCACTCATGGACACTGATGAGTTGGCACTGATGGGCTGTACTGGTAGGCACCGATTGACACTGATAGGCTGCACTGGTAGGCACTGATGAGGTGGCACGAATGGACACTGATGGGCTGCACTGGTAGGCACTGATGAGGTGGCACGAATGGACACTGATGGGCTGCATTTAGTTGGCACTGGCAAGGCTGCGGCGCAAAGTGTCACCTCCCTGAAATGAGCTTTTGCAGGTTGGGATGTCTGTGACTGGCTCAGGCTGGTCGCTGGATGGCGGCAACTTGAAGTTTTTAGAGCGCCAGTCACAGAAAGAAGAATAACTGACGGAGAGCCGCTTACTTTTCCACTACAAGTCCCGGAGTCCTTGGACTGGAGGCAGGCAGAGGAGACAGGGCGAGACTGGCTCAAGCTGGGTGCTGGCTGCAACTTGAAGTGGTCATCACCCCCCCCCCCCCCGGAGGCTGAGTTGCCACCAGCATCGCTGAGGTAAGAGTCCCTGACCCCCACATCCCCCCCCCCCATACAGCCCATTTACCCTGCCCACCCACTAACCTCAAAATAGGAAATAGCCCTCAACACTGTCTGGCTGTCAGGTCCTGTGCTGGCCATGGCCTATGGGTCCTGCTAGCCATGGCCTGTGGGAGCTGGCCATGGCCTGTTGGTTCTGCTGGCCATGTCCTGTGGGTCCTGCTGGCCATGGCCTGTGGGTCCTGCTGGCCATGGCCTGTGGGTCCTGCTGGCCATGGCATGTGGGTCCTGCTGGTCATGGCATGTGGGTCCTGCTGGGAGCTGGTCATGGCCTGTGGGTCCTGCTGGTCATGGCATGTGGGTCCTGCTGGGAGCTGGCCATGGCCTGTGGGTCCTGCTGGCCATGGTCTGTAGGCAGGGCCACCATCAGAAATTTTACACAGTTTTAGGCCTGGGCCCCCCCATCTCCGGGCCTGACCTTCAACATTCCCCAGGGCCCGCCCACTGGCAGTCCCACCAAGTCCCATCCCATGTCCTTCTCTTTCAGTCTCATCTCCCCGATCGATATATATATAAACAATTGCTGGCTATATCCCCACAAGGAGATTCCCTCACTTCCTGTTCTGGTGACACTAAGGAATTGAGGGGAAATCTCCTGCAATGACATAACCCTGTTAGATGTTCTAGTTATGTATAAAAAGTATATATAAAGCAAGCACTTTTTTTTCCCCATTTTGGCCAAATTATGATCCCCCCATCTGTGTCCCACGGGTTGCAGGAAAAAAATAGCTTGACTCCCCCATTAACAGTGTTGATGGGGGAATCCCTGCTGCAGAGCCATTGTATTCTCCCAGTGAGGGGGGTGGGGAAACCGCCCCTTGCCAGGAGAGCACAGTTATTATTGCTAGTGGCTACAAGAGCTGCTAGAGATCATTGTATGTAAAATCTGACAGGCTGGTCGTACTTAAGTTGATTGATTGATTAACTTGGGTACATTCAGCCTGCCCATACATAGTTTAAATCTCGATCGGTCTCTGCTAAACAGACTGAAATTCACACCATCTATGGCCGGCCTTATCTGCACTCGAGCTGCAATCTTTACAGGGGCCGATCCAGTTTTTCTCAGCAGGGGATCTGTCCGTTGATCGCTTGCTGAGCAGAGCGGGCAACTGATAGGTCTGTATTCACTCATGCTGTCCGTTTACACCCAACCGCCCCTCCCCCCCCCCCCTGATCCGACCAGATAGAGGGGAATGGAGGCCCTTCCATCTTTTCTTTTTGCCAGATCAGATTGGAGGTAGGTGGGTGTATGCGGTCATCCAGTGATAGATATTAGGGGAGCACAGGCTGTGCATGTACAATGTCTTCTAGCAGCTTCAGGGAAACACTTTTTTTTTTTTTTTTTCACTTGCCTCGATCTCTACAACAGCTTCTCTTCAGAGGAATTCTGTCCCTCCCAATAACACAGGAAGCACGAGGCTCTTCAGTGATGGACAGTGCATCCTGTGTACCTATTGGCTAAGGAGGCAGCAGGAGGTGGAGCAGCCCACCTCCTGCTGCCACCTCAGCCAATGAGCAACTGAAAGACTGTTAAGTACCTCCCTCATACCATCTCCCGAGTCCCAGCCCTGCCAGCTAACTATGCTTAGCCTACGGCCGCGTCTCTCCTGCAGGCAGCAGACCTGCACTATTTCTCCTGCACATTTCCTGGTTGCCGCCGGGCCCCCCCCCCAGACACTCTGGCCCGGTACATATGTATTGGCTGTACCCCCTCTGATGGCAACCCTGCCTGTGGGTCCTGCTGGGAGTTGGCCATGTCCTGTGGGTCCTGCTGGCTATGGCCTCTGGGTCCTGCTGGCTATGGCCTCTGGGTCCTGCTGGCTATGGCCTCTGGGTCTTGCTGGCTATGGCCTCTGGGTCCTGCAGGCCACGGCCTGTGGGTCCTCCTTGGCCATAGCCTATGGGTCTTTCTGGCCTGTGGATCCTGCTGGGAGCTGGCATGCGGGTCCTGCTAGCAGCTGGCCTGTGGGTCGGTGGTTCAATGGGCCACTTGACTGGACTTGCCCCCCAGGCTTAAGGCTGACAACCCTCCCCTGACCAGGACAAGTGTGAAGCTTTCTGGATGGGCGTGGAAGGTGAGGGCTTTGTTCTCCCGGGTGACTTCCCAGAGCCTCAACAAAAAATTTGAGTTCTAGGCATTGAATTTGGCCCAGTTGACTATGGTCATGCAAATTGGGTGAACAGGCTGGAGAATGCCGATGCCAAGGTGGCAAGCTGGAAAGGTTGTCGGCTTTCCTTGAGGGAAAAGTTTGATCTGATCAAGACTTACCTGATTCCAATTTTTCTGTATGTCAGTTTTGTTTGCGTTTTGCCACTTTCTCTCTCTACCAGGGTCTGTAGTTGTTTCTTCCAGCTGTTATGGAGGAACAGAATAAACCTCGTCAAAAGGAATGTGACTTACCTTCCTAGGTGGGAGGGTGGTCTAGGGATGATCAACCCTGTAGTCTTTTTCTCTCTAATGTTTGTGAAGTACAATCTTGGTAACATGTTGGCAGAGAGACCGCCTGGGTGGGTTGGTATTTTCCAGTCCTGGTTTAGGCCCTTTCTGCGAGACTGAGAAAATGGCGGGCCAGTGAAAAGCCTGAGGGTCAAGCATGATAAGCTCCCAGCTTATGTTTCCCCGTGTTTTAAAATGCTTCGGCAGTGGCAAGTAACAGCAGGAGAAGTCCGATCTCTTCCAAGGAAACTTCTTGAGACGTGGATCATGAGCTCTGCTTTTTGCGAGCCACTGGCCTTAAGGGATTGCCCAAGCCTGGTTTTGGTGGTGGATTTCTGATTGATTAGTTTGTAGAGAATCCCAATGAAGTTTGGGGATCAGGCTTGGCTTGCCTTTCATGGAAACTTGAAGTTTCTTTCCATGAGTGATCGGGACTGCCCGAGTGTGGAGGAGTGGTGGAGTCCATGGATCACTTTCTACTTCAGTGCCCTTTTAATATAGAGGTGTACAAGAGGGTGGGGAGGGCTCTGAGTATACCCTTCCTCCCCCATATGAGTTATGCAGAGTGGGTGTATGGGGCATTCCAGACTCGTCGGGATTATGATTTAGACACACTTTTTTTAGTTAGTCTAGTAGTCCGTTATTTCATGTGGAGTGCACGGTGTCAGGTATCCTTACGGAGTAAAATCCTCCCTGTCGAAGTGGTGATGCAGGACATTCTGGGTGAGGTTGGGAAGATTTGGGGTCTTGAGAAAGACAGGTGGCAGCAGGAGGCCTGGATAAGGGTGTAGATGAATATCAGGACTCTGTAGCTGCTGCCTGTTGATCGTGGGGTGTGCGGCTTTTCTCTTTATTCTTGTTTCACTCCCCTAGATTTTCAGATCGAATATATTTTTGATAAAAGGCTCCATGCATGGTGACGGCGATGTTCCTTAGTCTGGCTCTCTCGTAGGGATTATGTTGTTTTTTGTTTTGTATAGGTATTCAGTTATTTTGTAAATATATTTTACTTATTTATTATGGTTTTAATGTATATAAGTTGTTGTTTGTAAGATTTTTCAATAAACAAAATTAACCCTTCATAATGGGCACAGCGGGTGTAAAGACCCGGGAACTCAGCACAGAGATGGTAGGAACCTTTCATAATGGGCACAGCAGATGTATAGACCTGGGAACTCAGCACAGGGATGGTGTGAACCCCTCATAATGGGCACAGCAGGTGTGTAGCCCCAGAAACTCAGCACAGGGATGGTGGGAACCCCTCATAATGGGCACAGCAAGTGTATAGAGATGGGAACCATTGTGTATCGGTATCCCCAGGGACCAAACAATGCATTGAAGTTCATTTGATCTTCAGAGTAACAGGAGTACCAGCAACAATTTTTATATTTGCCCTCTAGGTGGCGATACAGCATAACTATTGATATAGCACAGCGGAACAAGTCACTGCCACACAAAGCATGTGATGATGAACTGGGGGTCCTGGAAAGGAATCCAGTCTCTGTGTGGTTGGGGGGGGGGGGGGGGGGGGCAGCTGCAGAAGACATCCCAGGTAGTAGAGGACAGGAACCCTGCTGCTGGTGTCCTATCATATAAGGTCCCCCATCCGATAGTGTCCGCTGTGTACTGCGCATGCGCAGTACCCAGCAACACACATTCTGAAAATTGCCGAGGATGAACGGCGCCTGCGCCGTGAGTCCAGGTTCTATCCCCACTATCCAAGTGGACATAGAGTAGAAATATAAAAGAGCCGAGTGCAGCAAGGCCGAGCCTGAAGCGTGGCAAACGAAGCTCGCCCTCGCGTGGGGCCCTCTAATATTCACAACCCTATGTCCGCTTGGATGGTGGGGCTACCACCTCCACTCACGGCGCAGGCGCCGTTCAGCTTCGGAGATTTTCCAAAGCTTTGTCTGCTCCGTACTGCGCATGCGCAGTACGGGGCGGACACTATATCATGGCCGGACACTATATGGCAGAACACCGGCTCCACACAAATGTGGCTGCAGAGATCTCTGGTACAGCAGTCCAGGTGTCTGTGAGCAATCCCACCCCAATGGCTGTACTGGGGTCTCTGAGTGGGGTTTAGGTTAGTGCTGCTATACCACCTGACACAGGGGGCACGCTACCCAGCCACAGCTTCCACCTTCAAGTACAGTGTCATTGAGACACTGGAAGGTAGAGGATCTGTAATTTATATCCCCTGGGGGTATCAGAGAATCCAGGGGGTGATAGGAGCCACCGGGGATTGTGTTTAATTGGGTCACAGGACCCTTAGTAGGCTGCTGGGGAAGGAGGGTAAGGGGTACACCACTACAGAACTCAGCACAGGGATGGTGGGAACCCTTCATAATGGGCAAAGAAAGTGTACTTACCCAAAACTCAGTGCAGGGATGGTTAGAATCCCTCATAATGGGCAAGGAAAGTGTACTTACCCAAGACTCATCGCAGGGCTGGTGGGAACCCTTCATAATGAGCACAGCAGATGTACAGACCTGGAAACTCAGCACAGGGGTGGTGGAAACCCTTCATAATGGGCACAGCAGGTGTACAGACCTAGGAATTCGGCACAGGGATGGTGGGAACCCCTCATAATGGGCAAAGAAAGTGTACTTACCCAAGACTCAACACAGTGATGGTGGGAACTCCCCATAATGGGCACAGCAGATGTATAGACCCAGGAATTTGGCACAGGGATGGTGGGAACCCCTCATAATGGGCACAGCAGATGTATAGACCCAGGAACTCAGCACAGGGATGTTGGGAACCCCTCATAATGGGCACAGCAGGTGTACAGACTCGGGAATTCCTCACAGGGATGGTGGGAACCCAAAAATGTAATGGGCACAGCAGTTGTACAGACCCAGGAACTTAGCACAGGGATGGTGGGAACCCCTCATAATGGGTATATCAGGTGTACCGACCCGGGAACTCAGCACAGGGATGGTGGGAACCCTATATAATGGGCAAAGAAAGTGTACTTACCTAAGACTCAGTGCAGGGATGGTGGGAACCCCTCATAATGGGTATATCAGGTGTACCGACCCGGGAACTCAGCACAGGGATGGTGGGAACCCTATATAATGGGCAAAGAAAGTGTACTTATGCAAGACTCAGTGCAGGGATGGTGGGAACCTCTCATAATGGGCACAGCAGATATATAGACCCGGGAACTCAACACAGGGATGGTGGGAACCCCTTATAATAGGCACAGCAGGTGTACAGACCCAGGAATTAGGCACAGGGATGGTGGGAACCCCTCATAATTGGTATATCAGGTGTACAGACCCAAGAACCTAGCACAGGGATGGTGGGAATCCTTCATAATGGGCAAGGAAAGTGTACTTACCCAAGACTCAGCACAGGGATGGTGGGAACCCCTCATAATGGGCACAGCGGGTATAAGAGATGGGAACCATTGTGTATCGGTATCCCCAGGGACCAAACAATGCATTGAAGTTCATTTGATCTTTACCGACTGTATGACTGCACAAACAGAAAGGTACAAGGACATTTAACTCAAATTCAACTGACAGTAATATAAATATCATCCAGAGTAACAGGAGTACCAGCAACAATTCTTATATTTGCCCTCTAGGTGGCGATGCAGCATAACTATTGATATAGCACAGGGGAACAAGTCCCTGGCACACAAAGCATGTGATGATGAACTGGGGGTCCTGGAAAGGAATCCAGTCTCTGTGTGGTTGGGGGGGCCCAGCTGCAGAGGAGATCCCAGGTAGTAGAGGACAGGAACTGCTGCCGGCTTCACACGGGTGTGGCTGCAGAGATCTCTGGTACAACAGTCCAGGTGTCTGTGAGCAATCCCACCCCAATGGCTGTACTGGGGTCTCTGACTGGGGTTTAGGTTAGTGCTGCTATACCACCTGACACAGGGGGCACGCTACCCAGTCACAGCTTCCACCTTCATGTACAGTGTCATTGAGCCACAGGAAGGTAGAGGATCTGTAATTTATATCCCCTGGGGGTATCAGAGAATCCAGGGGGTGATAGGAGCCACCGGGGATTGTGGTTAATTGGGTCACAGGACCCTTAGTAGGCTGCTGGGGAAGAAGGGTAAAGGGGTACGCCACTACAGAACTCAGCACAGGGATGGTGGGAACCCCTCATAATGGGCAAAGAAAGTGTACTTACCCAAGACTCAGTGCAGGGATGGTGGGAATCCCTCATAATGGACACAGCAGATATATAGACCTGGGAACTCAACACAGGGATGGTGGACACCCCTCATAATGGGCACAGCAGGTGTACAGACCCGTGAACTTAGCACAGGGATGGTGGGAACCTCGCATAATGGGCACAGAAGATATATAGACCTGGGAACTAAGCACAGGGATGGTGGAAACCCCTCATAATAGACACAGATGATTTGCAGACGCTTGAACTCAGCACAGGGATGTTGGGAACCCCTCATAATGAGCACAACAGGAGTTCAGAACTGGGAACTCAGCACAGGAATGGTGGGAACACCTCATAATGGACACAGCAGGTGTACAGAACTGGGAACTTAGCACAGGGATGGTGGAAACCCCTCATTATGGACACAGCAGGAATTTAAGATGCAAACTCATTGCAGGGATGGTAGAAACCTTTCAGAATGAACACAGCCAGCGTACGGACCCAGGAACTCAGCGTAGGGATGGTGGGGACCACTTATATTAGACACAATAGTTTTACAGACCCAGAAGTTACATGCAGGGATGGTGGGAACCCTTTGTAATAGACACAGCAGATGTACTCAGATGTGGCTCAGGTAGCAATTTTTTTTTTGTAGTATTTTTTTTTTTTTTTATGAAAGCGGAGTTCATCTTTAACACTTTATTCCTTTATAGACGTTTATTCTAAAGATAAATATTTTCAATATACAAAATATAGGATCACCATTTTTCAGCAGGATAGTCATTAAACTGACGCCTTTGCCTTAAGGTGACCACATTTCTCACTATTAGATTTTACAATCTCTACAATTTCCACATTGACTGTTTCTGATAATTACTTTTCATCCAAAAGAGCGATTTCTCCTGTTGACGAACCCAATCGATCTTTTCTATTGTGTAGTGTGAAGCCATCTTTTATCAAGCAGCAGACTGATAAAGACAATCAAATCTGAGATCAGTTATTATCATTAGAGGTATGATCATCGTCAATGAGATTTACAGGGATCATCCAATTATATTGTACATAGATCGTCTTATATTGTAATGTGTGCATCTGGCTTTATAGAAACACGTAAGATCCAAATCGACAATTGCAGCTGAGGTAGAAAAGATGTAGCTGGATAGCCGCACTCTGAATTATTCAACTTTATTTCAAAAATGTAATTAAAATCATAGCATCCAGGCTGGTAAACAGACTAACTGCACAGCGGCTGACTAAGCACCATGTTCGGTGTGAAACATGTCAGCGGCTGTGCAGTTAGTCTGTTTACCAGCCTAGATGCTATGATTTTAATTACATTTTTGAAATAAAGTTGAATAATTCAGAGTGCGGCTATCCAGCTACATCTTTTCTACTTCAGTTCCTGTTGCAAACAGAGCCAGCACCCTGTGGGATTGTAGAGACAGATGTTTTGGGAGAAGTCATTACCTTAGAGCGGTAATTCTTTGTATTAATTGCAGCTGAGGACTGGAGGTTGGGGTAGGGTGCACAGTTCTAATAAAAGATACCTTGCTATATACTGTAAATGTAACCAAAAACGTAGGAGCACTGTTGGTCAACAATCATGTCTGTGGTCTTCAGAAAACACTCCTAGGCAATGGTGAAGGAGACAAAGGCTGATTAGGGATATGTAGTTCTTAGTTCTTACAGAAGACACCTTGATATATAATGGCACCCACAAACATAAGACAACAGTTGGCAAGTCATGCCAGTGGTCTTCAGCAAATGCACCAAGGCAAAGGAGAAGGAGACCAAGTCTGGTTGGGGATGGAATAGTTCAGTCATTCCTTAGAGAAGACACCTTGATATATAATGGCACCCAAAAACATAAGACAACAGTTGGCAAGTCATACCAGTGGTCTTCAGCAAATGCACCAAGGCAATGGAGAAGGAGACCAAGTCTGGTTGGGGATGGAATAGTTCAGTCAACCCTTAGAGAAGACACCTTGATATATAATGGCACCCAAAAACATAAGACAACAGTTGGCAAGTCATACCAGTGGTCTTCAGCAAATGCACCAAGGCAATGGAGAAGGACACCAAGTCTGGTTGGGGATGGAATAGTTCAGTCATTCCTTAGAGAAGACACCTTGATATATAATGGCACCCAAAAACATAAGACAACAGTTGGCAAGTCATACCAGTGGTCTTCAGCAAATGCACCAAGGCAATGGAACAAGTCTGGTTGGGGATGGAATAGTTCAGTCATTCCTTAGAGAAGACACCTTGACATACATGTACCCAATTATGTAAGACAACCGTTGGTCAAGAATCATGCCTGTGGTCTTCAGCAAATGCTCCTAGACAATGGTGAATGAGACCAAGGCTTGTTGGGGGTGAAGTAGTGTAGACAGTTCTTAAAGAAGACATCTTGATATATACATGTATCCAGAGACATAAGTCAACTGTTGGCCAACAATCAACGCCATTACAATAAAGTTGCAAAGGAACCTTCAAAGAAGCTTTTTTTTGTTGTGACAGATTGTTTTTAAGTGGGGTAAATTTATTGACCAGCATGGATTAATTAAGTCCATGACTTGTTTCCTCCAACAGAAGAGCAGCTTTGGGGGTCAACAGAAGATCTTTAGTTTCTTATCATGTTCCACTATCTGGCACTACCCAGTGTCCACAGTCAGGTTAAGGCTCCATGTGATTTCCTAAGGGGACATCTCTCGCCTTCAGATTAGGTAGCTGGCTTCTCCACTCTGTGGACTCGAAGATGGGTGATGAGTTGAGCCTTCTGCGCAAAGCATTTCCCACACTCGCTGCATGAGAAAGGTTTTTCACCGGTATGTGTCCTTGTGTGCCTCACGAGGTCAGAATTCTTGGTAAAGCCTTTCTGGCACTCTGGGCACACATACGGCCTCTCCTTTTCGCTTGTGTGAATCCTCCGGTGCATAACTAGGCGTCCTTTCTCCTGGAAACACATCCCACAGTCCGAGCAGGAAAAGAGCTTGTCATCTGGGTGGAGTCTGCGGACGTGTATGGCCAGATTTTTCTTGTTGCTGAAACATCGAGCGCACACGGTACAGGAGTACGGCTTCTCACCAGTATGGACTCGTACGTGGCGGATGAGTTTGGATTTCACCTGAAACCGCCTCTCACAGTCAGAACAAGAAAATCGCTTCCTTTTAGCATGCATTCTCTGATGTTTGTCACGGTCTTCATCGCAAGAAAAGCCTTTCCCACACTCTGAACATCCATAGGAGCCAATGTTGGTGTCCACCTTCTGATCTTCAACAAAACCCAATTCCCACGTAGAATATTCACACAGTTCGGAGCAGGTTTTTGATTTGCAGGGAGATGATCCCTCAGGATCAATGTCTGGGTTTACGGGTCTTTCACCTGGAGAAACTTGTGTGATGTCAGGGTGCCCTTCCAAGATATTCCTCATGGGCAGGTTCCCTGGTAAGAAAACAAAAAGAAGACTGCCACTTTCCGTTAACAGTACCTGGCCACAGCTTAACAGTAACATTAAATATTCTTTAGTTAAGATATGAAGAAGCTGACATCTCATCTTAACCCCTTAAAGACCAGGTCTATAACGACACTTTTCGTTTGCATGTAAAAATCTGTATTTTTTTTTTTTTATAGAAAGCTTCTTAGAACCCCCAAACATTATATATTTTTTAGCAGATGCCCTAGAAAAAAAATGGTGGGTGTTGCAATTTTTTTATGCCACACAGTATTTGCACAGCGGTTTTTCAAATGGGAAAAATATATACTTTACACCACGGTACCACTTTTTAGAGCCGACGGTCGGCTCTCCTGTAAAAGAAATCCTAGTGGCTAACCAGCCGCTGTATTGCTTTTACAAGCAGCAGGAGGGTAGGCCCCCCCCCCGCCGCCTTGCATGGCTTTCTTGGGCTCTCCTGTCCCACCAGGAGACCCGAGTGACCGCCCAGTGCATGCGATGGCTGGTTGGAAAGCCGAATAAAGCTGGGATCGGCTTTGATTGGCTCTTGGCTATGGGAACCCGGTAGTGATGACCTGACATCACTTTCAGTTTATCCAGATGTCATCAGCTACATTTAAAAAAAAAAATCAAAAGCATTTGAAGACACTGTTCTTGGTGTTTTCAATGCTTTTAAGGGCAGAGGAGGGATATGGGGTCTTTTAGACCCCATATCTCTCCACAAAGACTACCTGTGACATGCCTATTGCTGTCACAAAATGTTTGCATTCATTGTGACAGCAATAAAAGTGATCAAAAAAGAAGAAAAATAAAGTAACTGTGTAAAAAAAAAAAATGTAAAACATTTTTTAAAGTGCCCCCGCCCCCCTGTGCTCATGCCCAAAGGCGAACACACGGACCGGTCCAACACGCAAGCAAACAAAAGTTCTGGTCTGGAAGTAGATAATACCCAATTTTTTGGAAAAACTAAAAGATGATGTTACACCGAGTAAATAGACACCTAATATGTTACGCTTTAAAATTGAGCACGCTCGTGGAATGCCAACAAACTACGATACTTTAAAAAAAAATTCCATAAGCGACGCTATCAATTTTTTTACAGGTTACCTGTTTAGAGTTACAAAGGAGGTCTAGCACTATAATTATTGCTCTGGCTATATAGTTTGCAGCGATACCCCGCATGTGTGGTGGGAACACCGTTTACATATGCATGAGCGACCTATATATGCATTCGCCTCTGAGCACAGGAGGGTGGAGGCGCTTTACTTTTTTTTCTTTTTTTTTTTTTTTACACAGTTTCTTTTATTCATTATTATTTATTTTTAATTTTTTATCACTTTTATTGCTGTCAAAAGGAATGCAAAAACAGGTACTCTTAACGGAGAGATCTGAGATCTATTAGACCCCAGATGTGTCCTCTGCCCTTAATCACACCAAGATCACATGCTTTCACTGTTGAAAAATGGAGCTGTTTACATCTGGGAAACCGGAAGTGACAAAAATGCTCATTGCTTCCGGTCTCCAAGACCATAGAGGTGATTAGAGACAATCTGGTCTCTGGTCACCTTTATTGTAAGCTGACGATACCGCCAGCTCGGATTCTGGGCTCCCCGCCAGGGCGGGAGGGCCAGGATAGACACCAGAAGGCAAAGGGAGGAGAGGACCCCCTTCCACCTCCCGTAAAAGCAATCCAGCAGCTAATTAGAATTGCTTTTACAAAAAACAGCATTGTCTGCCAGAAAAAACAATACTGGGATGATGCCTGTAGCTGTAAGCACCATCCCGGTATAACCACTTGCAGCCAATCAATCACATGAATGTGCGTGATTTTGCGCCAAGTGCTTAACTGCACTCTAAAGGTCAGTTATTGACTCCCAAACCGTTCTCCAATTCTATGGTGCTCCACCTTAATGGCAGTTGGTCCATTAGTCTTCTCTCACAATCCTGACTGATCAAATAACCTCTAATGCTTATTAAAGACCTTAATTAGCCCTAATTTGGACCAGTTGGTGCACCGCAAGTCCAACCATTTAAACTCAAGAAGGGCAGATGGTGCTTCCGTTGCTGGTCTTGACAGCCAGATGGCCTAGATTTGCCGTAATTTTACTTTACAATATGTCTTATGCCGCGTACACATGATCGGAAAATCAGCAAAAGTCCGATGTGAGCTTTTGGTCAGAAAATGTGACCGTGTGTATGCTCCATTGGACTTTTGCTGGCGGCATTTCGGCCAGCAAAAGATTGAGAGCAGGTTCTCTATTTTTCCGACGGAAAAATTTTCTATCGGAAATGCCGTTCGTCTGTAGGCAATTCCGACACGCAAAATTCCTATGCATGCTCGGAAACAATTCGACACATGCTCGCAAGCATTGAACTAAATTTTCTCAGCTCGTCGTAGTGTTGTACGTCACCGCATTCTTTAAAGTCGAAAGTTCAGAGAACTTTTGTGTGACCGTGTGTATGCAAGCCAAGCTTGAGCGGAATTCTGTCGGAAAAGCCATCCAAGATTTTTCAGACGGAAAATCCTATTGTGTGTACGCGGCATAACCAAGATTTTCCAACGTGTTGGAGAGAGGAAAATGTTTAAAATAGGTAAACCACTTTTGTGTTTAAGAGTCGTTACTCACTTGTGCCAGTCTCCATGGAGGATTCCTCTTCTTTAATCCTCACCACCATTTCGACCACCTCTTTAGACTGCTGATCTGCCTCAACATGCATCTCAGTGTCCTTTAAAATTTCTGTTTTCACATCTCTGAGATCTTCATTCTGAATCCACAAGAGAATAGAAAATCTTTAAACTGTAAACTAGTTTCATCCACGCATCATCTCAACATGTCATACAGTGTGGTGTCACTTTGGTGTTTGCCAAGACCCTCAGTTCTGTCTACCTGAATATGGTAAGGGATGTGATGTTCCTGTGCGAACTCCCTGGAATAAGGAAGATTAATTCCCATTCCCATACCATAAAATGACCATTGGGTTCATACAGCTGGCACTGCCAAGTGGCATCAACCCAGGAACTTTGCAGGTACCATGAAATGACAGGTCAATCATCCACAATTCAATTAACCCAAAGCAACCTCTGGAGGAACCCTTGTTGAGTTGCTTTATAGGAACCTAACTTATGCAAAGATACAGTCACCACCCAGACCTATCCCTTGTCTTTTACTTGATAATATCCCAGACTTCCTGACACAGCTTACCTCTCTGGTCAACAGCTCAGTCATCTTGTTTACCAGTTCCAGGATCTTTTGCACATTGGCACTCCTAGCTAGCATGGATTGTGATGGAGGCAATGTTATAGACACTTGGTGGCCAGACCTCACAATGGGATTAATCTGTGTATAGAAACAACAATGTCATGTGAAACATCCAAACCCCTCATCACCTTTTCAATCAGCTTTGTATTTTATTATTCAAAATAAGAGAGATATCATGTGACATTCCCAACTTTTCTTACCTCTCCAGTCAGCAGGTAGATGATCTCCAGTGTAAGATCTACTATCTCCTTTATTCGTATTTTGCCCTTGTCCATTTTGCATGAGGTACCGTCTCAGGTTTGTGCAAAAGTTAATCACCTTCAATGTGACCTCTGGGACACCAAAAACAGTATATCAATAATAAGGATAAGTGGCTATTAAACTAATACGACACCACAGGACCCAACACAGCACCACAGAACCTAAAACAGCACCACAGGGCCCAAAACAGCACCACAAGACCCAACACAGCACCTCAGAACCCAAAACAGCACCACAGTACCCTACACAGGGCCCAACTCAACACCACAGAACCTACACAAAAAAACACAACTCAACATCACAAAACCCAACACAACACCAGTGGACCCAACACAACACCACAAATCCCAACACAATACTACAGAACTCAACACAACACCACAGAAACCATAGCAGCAGCAACCATTGAAGACCTAGAATATATACATATATACAACTCCAATTCCAAATTGGCACGTTGTGTAAACTCTCCATAAAAACAGAACACAATGATTTTCAAACCTCATAAACACACATTTTTTTTCACAGTATAAAGCAGAAAACATATTAAATGTTTAAATTGAGAAAATTTACAATTTTAAGAAAAAAAATAAGGTCATTTTGAAATTGATTGCAGCAACACGACTCCAAAAAGTTGGCACAGGGCAACAAAAAGCTGGCAAAGTAAGTGGTACTAACAAGGAAGACCTGGAAGAACATTTCACAACTAATTAGGTTAATTGGCAACAGGTTAGTAACAGGATTGGGTATAAAAGGGGTATATTAATCAGAGTGTCTCAGAAGTAACGATAGGTAGAGGTTCACCAATCTTTGAAATGCTGTGGGACCTCTAAAGGAATGGAGGGGGGGCTCTGATGGGAAGGGCGGCACTCTAGTGTGAAGGTGGACTCCTGGTGTAAACGGGAGACCTCTGATCTGAAGGGGTACTCTGATGTCATGGGGGACCTCTAGTGTGAAGCAGGGACTCTGATGTTATATGGGGACCTCTAGTATGAAGGGGTACTATCATGTGATGGGGGGAACCTCTGGTATAAAGCATACTCTGGTGTGATGGGGGGACCTGTGGTATGAAGTGGGGACTCTGATGTGATGGGGGACATCTGGTGTGAAGGGGTACTCTGAAGTGATGGGTTGACCTGTGGTGTAAAGTGTTAACTCTGATGTGATAGGGGGACCTCTGTTGTGAAGCAGGACTCTGATGTGATATGGGGACTTCTGATGTGAAGTTTAAGTGGAACCAAAGGCAAAACTTTTTTTCATTTTGAATAGGAGGGTTCTAACCCCCTGCCAGTTATTTTCTGCCATCTGTGTCCCAATGAGTAGTTTTCCCATCACTTCCTAGCTCAAGGTGTCCACTGAAAAAGAAAAAAAGGAGGCAGGAGAGCCCTTATAGTGTAATAAATTGCTTCAAACAGTGAAGTGACTCGAAATGTGATTCCATAATTGGAAGAAAGAAAATAAAAAATGACTTACCTCTATTATGGCTGTGGTCACTCCTAGGGGTGGGAACACGCAAACCTTCCAAATACGTGGGTGGAGAAAACCTGTCTCTACGCACCACCGCTCTCTATGCTTTGGGGGGTCCGGTCCTGGGTCCTCTAGCGGGTGTATGGAATTTGTTAGTACAAGAGGAGCCCGCAATAATAACCCATCGATGGTCCAATCTGCAGAGGTGCCTGAAGTTATATGTCAAAGAATGAGTCAAAGTCTTCTGCTCCGACCCATTCTTTGACATATATCTTCAGGTGCCTATGCCGCTAGGACCTCCAATTGGTTATTTTTGCAGACTCCTCTTGAACTTACCGATACCATGTCTGAGTTGTCTCATTTGATATGTATATGTTATATATTATTGGAAAATCACAGTTTCATTTGCTCTTCTGGGCTGCAGACAGAGAAGACCTGTCATGACACAGTAATCGGAGATAACGTCCATTCTATGTATTCTGTATTGTATGACAGAGCAGCTCCTGCAGATTTTCAGGGTAGAGTACACCAGATGAGCCAAACATACCTCCCTGTCCTGCCGTCAGCTGGGCCCTGACTGATGATATCACACAGCTGGAGGGGCAGGGAACTCTGGGTAATGTAGTCAGTCCCACGCAGCTAGAGATTAACCCTCGCCCTCCTGTAGACTCATAAATCAGCAATTATCCACCAGGGTTCTGTAGGGTTCCTCAAAAACAAGTTACTGGTGTATGCAGAATAGGATACACAATCTGTAGTGGTCCTCGCTGTTTTCATAATATCTGTGTTGTGATTACTGACCTGTTGGTTGATTTTAATCTTTGTAATAAATAAATAATATTTTTATAACTTTTGGTCTAACTAAATTTGATTCCTATAAAGTCCTACCCAATGTATTCTTTCTTACTCAATTCCATTATGGATGTGGCACCATTTGTTTTATCTAGGACTGACTTTCTTATAAGGGTTCTTCCAAAGGAGTCATTTTAAACCATGGTTCCTCCAGAGCAGCCATTTTCAACCAGGGTTCTGTAGCATTCCTTCAGAGCAGCCATTCTCAATCAGGGTTCTGTAGAGTTCCTCCAGAGCAGCCATTCTCAATCAGGGTTCTGTAGAGTTCCTCCAGAGCAGCAATTCTCAACCAGGGTTCTGTAGCGTTCCTTCAGAGCAGCCATTCTCAATCAGGGTTCTGTAGAGTTCCTCCAGAGCAGCCATTCTCAACCAGGGTTCTGTAGCGTTCCTTCAGAGCAGCCATTCTCAACCAGGGTTCTGTAGAGTTCCTCCAGAGCAGCCATTCTCAATCAGGGTTCTGTAGAGTTCCTCCAGAGCAGCCATTCTCAACCAGGGTTCTGTAGCGTTCCTTCAGAGCAGCCATTCTCAATCAGGGTTTTGTAGAGTTCCTTCAGAGCAGCCATTCTCAACCAGGGTTCTGTAGCGTTCCTTCAGAGCAGCCATTCTCAACCAGGGTTCTGTAGAGTTCCTCCAGATCAGCCATTCTCAACCAGGGTTCTGTAAGGTTTCACCAGAGCAGCCAGTCCCAACCTGGGTTCCTCCGGAGCAGCCATTCTCAACCAGGGTTCCATAGGGTTCCTCCAAAGCAGCCATTCCCAATCAGAGTTCTATAGGGGTTCTCCATTGCAGCCATTCCTGACCAGGGTTCCATAGGGTTCCTCCAGAAGCCGCTAGAGGGCTCGAGCTGTGGCTGATTGACACCCCAGTTGATGGTACCTGCATAGTTACGGGACCAATGCCACTTGACAAAGCCAGTAGGGGGGGGGGGGGCACCAAGTAACTTTGTAGCTGTTTGTAAGGGTGGCATTGTGACCATCATTGTAAGGGTTGCATTATTTTATTGCCCACAATGCAAAGGACATTTTTTACCTTATCCTCATATGGAATTGGTTGGAGTCAGGGTTCCCCAAGACTTAAAAATAATTTTAGGACTTCCTCTGGAGAATAAGGTTGAGAAAGGCTGCTCCAGAGATTCCAGGAGTATTGGCTGATTGACCTCCCATAAGATGATGCTCCCACAGTTTCCGGGCCAATGCTGGTTGGCAGAGTCAGTGGCATTACACTGTATTAGTGAGCCCACAGAAAGTCAAGGGTTAACCCACACCATATTAGTGAGCCTGTAGCAAGGCAAGGGTTACTCGCTGGTGTATTACATGTGTCTTAACCCTTGCCTTCCTGTGGGCTAACTATACTTTACAACATGGATTAACCCTCGCCCTGCTATGGGTTTTAGTATTGATTAACGCTTGCCTTGCTGTGGGCTTCTTATCACAGCATTAACCATCTCCTTACTGTGGGCTTCTTATCACAGCATTAACCGTGTGGGCTCACTATTGCACTGTGGATTAACTCTCGCCTTGCTGTGGGCTCACTATTATACCATGGATTAACCCTTGCCATGCTGAGGGCTCGGCATTATGGTGTGAAAAACCCTCCCCTTGCTGTGGGCTCAATATTATGGTGTGGATTAACCCTTGCCTTGCTGCTGGCTCATTAGTATGATGTGTATTATCCCTTGCCTTGCGATGGGCTCACTATTATATTGTGGATTACCCCTTGCCTTGCTATGGGCTCATTAGTATGGTGTGGATTAACTCCTGCCTTGCCATAGGCTCACTACACTAGTACAGTGTGAATTAACCCTTGTCTTGCTGCAGGCTTCTTATCACAGAATTAACCATCTCCTTGCTGCTGGCTGTTGTTGTTTGCAGTAACCCTCACTGTGCCCTGGGCCCTTTACCACAGTGTGGATTAACCCTCGCTTTCCCATGAAATCGCTGTCATGCTTTATGTAAACCCTTGAGCCGCGGGATCGGTATTTTTGAGTGGGTTAACCCTTGCCTTGCCGCGGGCCCACTACACTAGTACAGCGTGGATTAACCCCTGCCTTGCTGCAAGCTTCTTGGCACAGCATTAACTATTGCTGTTTGCAGTAACCCTTGCTTTGCCATGGGTCCATTCTTACAGTGTGGATTAACCCCCCCCCCCCTTTTCCATGAAATCTCTAGCATGCAGTATGTCGACCCTTTTGCCTCGCTGTGAGCTGACTTTTCAATAACGGGAGCAACACTGGCCTTGCAGAAGACTGCACTGTGGAGTTAGGCTCACCTTGCATTGGGGCAACGTCATACTATGAACCTTCACCTTCTGGTAGACTGACCATCATGCTATGCATTGACTATTGCCTTGCAATTGGCACAACTGTTATACTCAACCCTCGCTGTACTGTAGACTCCGTAAGGACATTGGCCAACCTTTGCCTGCTGTGATGTCATTGTAATGTCCTAGGTTGACACAACTCCCCATTGCACACAATGCAATTTTATCCCACGCCTCTGGGGGGATGGGATTGATGCATGGCAAGGTTGGTCATGGTATTGAAGCATCTCCTGCACACCACATAAGGGAAGGACTTTAGATTCTCAGATGTTGGATGAGTTTTGATCTTCACTGGAAATGGTTTTCCCGCAATCCAGACATGAACAAGGCTTCCTTCCACGCTCTGAAGGCAACGCTGGTGGGTTAACCGAGTGCACCCAACGTGGCTGCCTCATCGCCTCCTAAGAGCTTTGAGTCCCAAGGGAGAAAATCGTTATAAAAATACGAAATATTTATAGAAATAAGAAGTAAAGTCCAAATATCATGCAATATTTATCACAGTTTAAGCAAAAACAATATAACCACTTGACCACCAGACTTTTTCTGACACTTTTTTGTTTACATGTAAAAATCTGCTTTTTTTGCTAGAAAATGGCTTAGAACCCCCAAACATTAAATATATTTTTTAGCAGAGACCCTAGAGAATAAAATGGTGATCATTGCAATATTTTATGTGTGGTATTTTGCTCAGCTGTTTTTCTAACACAATTTTTGGGGAAAAAATACACTTAAATTAATTTTAAAGCACACAAACACAATATAATACCAACCTGTTTGGGTAAAATATAAAATATGATGTTACGGCAAGTAAATAGATACATAGCATGTCATGCTTTAAAATTACTCACACGTACAGAATGGCGCCGAAAAACGTTTTAAAAAAAATCTCCACAGCAAACGCTTTAAAAGCCTTTACAGGTTACCAGTGGAGAGTTGCAGAGGAGTTCCAAGGGAGAAAATCGGTAACTGCAGACATAATCCTGGTATACCACTTGAAAGCTGTAAGTCCTTGTACACACGGTCGGAGAATCTGTCGGAATGAGTCTTATCGGACCGTGTCGTCAGATAATCCGACTGTGTGTGGTATGCATCGGACTGATTCCGTCTGAATCTCCGTCCGATCCAAATTTCCAACATGTTGGAAATATTTCCCGACCAACAGGGCCGGACGGACCTAATCCGATCATGTGTAGAGCATTTTCATCGGACCAAGTGCCACGCATGCTCAGATCAAATTCCTACATTAAAGCTATTGGCTACTAGCCTGAATGTAGTCCCATCGTAACGAAATTACATCATCACGTTCTGAAAGATCGGATTTTTCGTCAACTTGGCCCGACCGTGTGTATGCAACAGTTTCGGACACAATCCGTCGGACTAAATCCGACGGGCAAAATCCGACGGATTTGGTTGGCAAAATCTCCGACCGTGTGTACGTGGGCTAATGTAAATGTAACTATTGTGATCTTCAAGTGGATAATATGTGATTCTAAACCTTTTCCTGAAACTAAGCAAAAGTTGAGAACTTCACGGCCAATAGGAATCCTGGTTTCATTTTCAAGGGAAAAAAAAGGTGGGATTTTATTTGCCAAAAATATATTTCTTTGTTAGGGATGGAAACATTAGATCTCTATCTATTGGTTCCATGGAGTTTCTGGTGGGACTTTCACATACCCGTACAACACCGGGATGATGCCTGCAGCCGTCCCACCAGGAGACCCAAGTGACAAGTTGGTGCGTCAGCCGGCCGAGATGAAAGCCAGGATAGACCCCAGATCTCTCCATAAAGAGTACCTGTCACAAAGAATTTACATTCCTTGTGACAGAAATAAAAACAATAAAATATTTTTTAAAGCAACAGTGTAAAAATAAAAGAAATCATAAATTGAAAAATTAAAATGCCCACTCCCCCCCCCCCCCTCCCCATGCTCGCACGCGTTTGTCCCACGTGTAAGGTATCACCGCGAATGTCAGATCATGGGCAGCAATTCTAGCACCAGAGCTCCTCTGTAACTCGAAAGTGGTAACCTGTAAAGAGTTGCCTATGGATAATAAAATTTACGTTGTTCGTCGTCATTGCACGAGTTTTAAAGTGTGACATGTTTGGTATGTATTTTCTCGGTGTAACATCATCCTTTTTATTTTACCCCCAAAAAAATTAAAAAATCGGGTTATGAATTGTGTCTTTTTTTTTTCATTAACATTAAAAAAAAAAAAAGTGTATTTAAAAAAAAAAAAAAATGGGTTGGAAAAACTGCTGCGCAAATACCGTGTGACATAAAAAATAGCAAAACCCACAAATGTATTCTCTAGATCAGGGGTCTCAAACTGGCGGCCCTCCAGCTGCGAAACGACAAGTACCATGAGGCATTGCAAGGCTGACAGTTACAAGCATGACTCCCACAGGCAGAGGCATGATGGGACTTGTAGTTTCCCAACAGCTGGAGGGCTACCAGTTTGAGACCCCTGCTCTAGATCCTCTGCTTTAAAAAATATATAATGTTTGGGGATTCTAAGTCCTTGTACACACGGTCGGAGATTCCGACAACCAAATCCGTCGGATTTTGTCCGAAACTGTTGCATACACACGGTCGGACAAAGTTGTCAGAAAATCCGACGTGATGACGTTATTTCGTTACGACGGGACTACGTTCACGCTAGTAGCTAATAGCTTTGGTGTAGGAATTTGATCTGAGCATGCGTGGCACTTTGTCCGATCGGAATTCTCTACACATGATCGGAGTATGTCTGATCGGAGCATTTTGTCGGAAAATTTTACCAACAAGTTGGAAAACTTGGTCTGTCGGATACTCAGACGGAAAGTCCGATGGAGACCACACACAGTCAGAATATCCGACAAAACGGTCGACCGTGTGTACAAGGGCTAAGAAATTTTCAAGCAAAAAACAAAAAGTGCCAGAAAAGGCCTGGTCTTCAAGTGGGTACCAAGCAGAAATAATGGAGGCAGAGTTGGGTCAGCGTTGAGACCACACTTTATTACACATTATTAGCCTCTGCTTAAACAAGTGCTACCTACAAAACTTGCGATTGTTCTTCATCAAAGTCAATGAGTATGACCTTCATGGTGCTGACCAGAGAGAGACTTCCTTGGACACCTACCACACTCTGAACAGGAAGATGACTTCTCGCCCGTGTGAACTCTCCGATGGGCCACGAGATGAGCTTTCTGCGTAAAGCATTTGCCGCACTCGCTGCAGGAAAAAGGCTTTTCACCCGTGTGCGTTCTCTGGTGCCTCTGAAGATCAGACTTTTTGATGAAACTTTTGTAGCATTCGGAACAGGCGTACGGCCGCTCCCCTGTGTGTATGCGCTGATGAATAGCGAGTTGTCCTTTCTCCAGAAAGCACCTTCCGCACTCGGGACAGGAAAACGGCTTGTCTCCTCTGTGAAGGCGCTGATGTTTGACAAAGGCTGACCGCTGGAGAAAGCACTTTCCGCACTCCGAGCATGCAAACGGCTTCTCGCCGGTGTGAATCTTTTCGTGAATCCGTAAATAGCATTTTAACGTAAAGCTCTTCCCGCACTCTCCGCATGTGAAATCTTTGTCGCCGTTGTGAATCCGGAGATGGGTCAGGAGGGATGATTTCCTTGAGAAACATTTCCCGCATTTAGAACACGGGAATGGTTTCTCTTCTGTGTGGATGGACTGATGCGTGGCAAGGTTGGTCTTAGTGGTGAAGCATCTTCCACACACTGCACACGGGAAGGGCTTCTCACCAGTGTGGACCCTCAGATGTTGGATGAGTTTTGATTTCACTGGAAACCGTTTACCACAATCAGAACATGAATAAGGCTTTTTCCCTGTGTGAGTCCTCCGGTGGTGGTCAAGTTCTTCTTGCTCCTTAAAGCTTTTCCCACAGTCCGAACATATGAATGAGTTTATATCAGTGTCGGTTTTTGGATCTTCAGCAATATTTGATGCCCTTACGAGACATTCACCTTTTTCAGTACTAGGACAAGGTTCCACCTTCTCTGACTTACAGACAGGCTGGTCTTCAGAGATAGAGAGATCCAGTGATCTAGCTATGATGTGCAGTCCTGGAGAAGCTGTTTCTAAGCTATTGGAAGGAGACTCCTCTTGTTTAGAGGCATCTGGTGATCTAGCTATTGGGCACACTACTGGGCTGACACTATGAGAGCTATTAGCAGAGGTTTCCTCGAGATTAGCACGATCAGGTGGCCCATCCATAATGTGAGGTCCTGGAAGTGTAGCTGGAGGAACACTATCTGCCTGGTCTGAAGAAGATTCCTCGCCATTAGAGAGATCCGATGAACTTTCTTCACTATGATGGCTATTTTGCGTAACAGGTTTTTCTCCTTGACAATCTTGACTTATGGCGTTATCTTCTAGGTCACAGTCGAGGTCCCCATCTGAGGTTTATAACAAAGAAAAAAAGAAAACAATTTATAACATATTCATAACATCACTGTCCTATTATTGGCGAATAGCACTCTTAGCCCTTGTACACACGGTCAGAGAATCCGTCGGAATGTGTCCCATTGGACCGTGTCGTCGGATAATCCGACTGTGTGTGGTATGCATCGGACTGATTCCGTCGGAATATCCGTTGGACCGAATTTCCCAACATGTTGGAAATATTTCCCGACCAACTGGGCCGATCGGACATACTCCAATCATGTGTAGAGAATTTTGATCGGACCAAGTGCCACGCATGCTCAGATCAAATTCCTACATCAAAGCTATTGGCTACTAGCCTGAATGTAGTCCCATCGTAATGAAATTACGTCATCACGTTCTGAAAGATCGGATTTTTCGCCAACTTTGTCCGACCATGTGTATGCAACAGTTTCGGACAAGATCCGACGGACAAAATCCGACTGGCAAAATCAGACGGATTTGGTTGTGGAAATCTCCAACCGTGTGTACAGGGGTTAACTGTGGAAAAAGCTACTCCTAATCAATAGACCAGAACAATGACTAAATACAAGTAAAAATCAAATTTCTGACAAAACATGTAGGACGTGCCTACAATGTGACGCCATCATGCATGCCAGGCCACCCGGCATCCGACACTGAGGATCAGTCTGCTATACAGGAATTAGTCACCACGGTGATACAACTTGAATGTTTTTTCTATATGGGCGCAACTTGTGCGTTCTTAATAAAGGCTTATTTATTACCTCTAGTAGGGAAAAGAAGTCCTAAAAGTCGCACATCACAGCTAAACCCTGTAAGGAGGTGTATGACAGCCTCAGCTTGGGCTTCAACCAGGCCACGTACTCTGGTTGGAGCCCAGAATGAGACTGTTATACACTTTCTTACATGGTTTTGCTGTGATGTGCAACTCTTAGAGCTTCCTTTCCCTACTACAGGTTGCACTTGGCCGCAAAACCCTGTAAGGGGGTGTAGGACAGCCTCAACCCGGGCTCCAACCAGGCCACACCTGGTTGGAGCCCAGGCTGAGGCTGTTATACAGGGCTTTGCTGTGGTGTATGACTTTTAGGACTTCCTTTCCCTACTAGACGTTTTGAGCTGGGACAAGCTCTGGCCTTGTCGGCACTCCTAGTGGTTTGTCATGCAAGAGGGCCTAGTGAAGCCTTGAGCTGCACCTGTCATTTTTGTTGTGTGTCACACTTAGTTTTTACATACTTCACAATGGATATGTACTGTTTTTCTTTTTGATGGTGATGCCCGGTGGTGGTCCATACTGGAGAAGGAGCCTAGACCAGGGGACCATTTGATAAGCAGTGAGCTTGATCACTGTTGACCATTTATAATCCAATGGTCCATGTCATTTGGTAAGAGGCCCTTTTAATGGTGGTACATGTAGAAGCACTGGTTTAAACTTTGAAAGCCAGAAGTGTGTATGTACATCGAGTGATCAACATATGAACTGTTATTTAGTATTTATTTGGTTGAAACTAGGGATGAGCTTCGTGTTCGAGTCGAACGTACGTTCGACTCGAACATTGGCTGTTCGTCCGTTCGGCGAAATCCGAACTCTTGGTCCGTTCGCGTCAAAATTCGTGTGGCGCGCACGGCCCACAATGCACTGCGATGGCGCAGTGCATTGCTGGCTCATGATTGGCCAAGCATGCACTGTGACCCCGCATGCTTGGCCAATCGCAGCGCCAGCAGCGAGGAGAGCCATGATTGGCCACAGGCAGGATGCCTGTGGCCAATCATAGCTCAGGCTGTGTAGTGCACGCCCCACACTATAGGCGGCCTCGTGTAGTGTGTTGGCATCTGAAGCAGTGGGTGTTCTGTGTACCTTCAACACAGTTACACACCGATCGTTTTTGGCTGATTTCCTATCTTGCTCTTGTGTAGTGGTTATTGTCTGTGCCCTGACCGCAGTATACACCACTACACTATATTCACCTCACCTATATAGCTAGTGATCTATCTTTAATAATAGAGCTTGCAGTCAGTAGTGTTAGGAGATTGTGTTAGGAGATTGTTAGGAGTGCGTGCTGTCTGCGTGCTCTGTACCCAGTACATACCGCTATAATCCACCTACATAGCTGTTCTCTATTTGAGCCCAATTGCCATCTGCAGGAGTTATTGGAAGTTGTGTGTGCCTCCAGCACAGCACAGTATACATCTGTATATACCCCTTTATCTCTGCTGTTTTCTGGTTATTGTCTGCGTGCCCTGACCGCAGTATACACCGCGATATTCACCTCAGCCTAAGGCCCAATTTTTCTGCCCCTGTTTAACAGGGGCGTTTAAGTACAATTTTTGATCCAATGCTTTGCAGCAGGGCTAATTCCAGCAAAAAAACTAGAGTATATGGAAGAGGTTGCAGTGTGGTGGCACCACCAGCAGTGCCTAAGGCCAAATTTTTCTGCCCCTGTTTAACAGGGACATGTAATTACAATTCTTGATATAATCGTTCACAGCAGGGCGCTCCAGCGCCCACCAAGAGTCACTTTGAGGGCTTACAATGTTGTGGCAAAACCAACACAGCAGGCCCCTACTTTCAAACATCCAACTTACAAACATCAGACAGCAGCAAGTGAGATGAAAAAAGATGGACGACAAAACAAATTATACAGGGGTGATAACCCTTCCCTATGTTTTCCAAAAAGCTTAAAAATAGTTTTTTTGACTGGAGCTACACTTTAAAAATGTACCAGTTGAAAATTACAAATAGATTCAACTTAACACAACAAACCTACACAGTCCCTGTCTTGTTTGCACCGCCTGTATACTGCTGTTCTGAGTATATAGGGCCTGGGGGCCACATGCATTTCCTTTTTTTAATATGGGTACAGGGTTCCCCTTAATATGCGTACAAGACCCAAATAGGCTGGTAATGGGCAGGGAGGGCTACCCATGCCATTTTTCTCAATGATTTTCAACCATATTGCAGGAACCAGATATAACATTAAAACCGCAAGCAGTTTTAAATGGTGTTATTTCCGTTTAATGTCATTTTGTGCAGGGACTGTTCTAAACACGGGAAACACGTGGGACTTCACAGGCATACTACAGACACCCCCCAGGCACCATATTTAAAGGAATATTTCACTTTTTTTTTTCACTTTAATCGTCATTAAAATCAGTGCTCCCGCCAAAACGGCCGTTTTTAAAACTTTTTTTTTGCATTGACCCATGTCCCCTGAGGCAGGAGTCAGGTCCCCAAACCCTTTTTAGGACAGTATCTTGCATATTAGCCGTTAAAATTAGCACTTTCCATTTCGAACGTTCGAGTCCCATAGACTTCAATGGGGTTCTAACGTTCGTAACGAACGTGGGGTCCGTTCGAAAGTTCTGGTGCGAACCGAACCGGGGGGTGTTCGGCTCATCCCTAGTTGAAACCTTATGAACTGGTTTTTGAGTTTGTCACTGTGCTTGCACTTTAATTTGCAGTTTGTTATGCACTTTAATTTATATATAGTTGCACTTTAATTTATATATGGTTCATATTTAAGCTTTTTTGCACTTTATACATCCAAAAATTGTGCGTGTATGTGTTTATTTTGCGTTTTTAAGAACTTAGCGCTGCTTTAAAGCGGTTGTATATATACCACTGGACTTTTTTTGTTTTTTCCTGCAAGGTAAAGTCATAATGTGCTAGTATGCACATTACCATAAAACAAAGCGGTTCCAGCGCCATTCCTTCAGAGAGCATTCACCAGTGATGTCACTGGCTGCATATTATGTAAATATCTCCTAAACAATGCAGGAAGTTTACTTCCACTTTAAGTAATTTTTCATAATGACTAAATATGAAGCTTTTCAAAAGTGATTGCTTACTTGTGCTGATCTCTGGAAAAATACCTTCCTCTTTAATGGTCACCCTCACTTTAACTTTATCTGTAGAGTGCAGACCACCTATCACACACATCTCTTCTGCTTCTTCTTTACCTTCAACTTTTACATCAGCCAATTCTTGAATCTAGACCCATAAAAGAATAAAAAGTAACCACATGCAATATTGGTTCACATTATCTCTAAAGATCATGCATAATGGAGACAATGAGATCCTACCTGATGATGGTGAGGGATGGTGTGCAGAGGACGGGGACATCTCTCTGGTGGGTTCCCATTACTGGATCCATCTGTAGGAAACACACACACTGACTGAATACATTGTTTCTATGTGTTTATCAGATGATGGGGGGATGTTGTCTAGGTGGTGCTTCGGTGGTAAACAATCTAGGAGGGCTCTATAACAAACTTTTGACACAATGCTGGTTGCTAAAACTAACTCTCAATTGTACTACAGTATATCTCTAGACCAGGGGTCTCCATACGACGGCCCTTGGGCAAAACCATCCCAAAGTAAGGGTCCTGGTCACCCACTGACGGGAATATGATGTAAGGGGATCACAAATGGGAACCTTGATGTATGGGGGGGCTCTGAAGAAGACCCTGACTTAAAGGGGGAACAATGACAGTGGTGGAACTACCCGGGTCACAAAGGTCGTACTTGCAGCTGGGCCCTGGTGTTCCATAACCATAGGGGAATCCAGCTGCAGGGCCGTAAGGCTCGGTTTACACTGCTGCGACCCCAAAGTCATGCGACTTGCTTGTTATTTCCCTGCAACTTATGTGATTTAACATAACAGTCTATGGCAATGTGAACTGGGGCTTATAAAGAGCCTATGACGGGAGTAAAAGGCCCTGGGATCGATGAGAAGGTCCCCGTGCCCAGAGGGAAGGGCACCAGGATCAAATGGAAGGTCCCCAAGCACAGAACAAAGGGCACCGATAAACTGATGGAAAGGGGGTCCCTCCGTGGTTTCTTGCACCGAGGCCCTGAAGGTTCTAATAACACTTCTGGACTATGATATGGACTCTAATGTAAGGGGGGGACTCTTAAGGTGGACTTTGGGGTAGGGAGGCTTTGATGGAGACCCTGATGTAAGGGGGACTTTGTTTTACTGAAGTTCTGTTTATCGGATGATGGGTAATTTAAGTGGACCATTGGTTGAAAAAAGTTATAGTCTTCTGTTGATTTACCAAGATTTGGAATGATCTGCTGAATCTCAGCGTTCCCATCCTTATACAGATCCTTAGAATCTTCTAGGTACTCCCAACCCTGTATCAAGAAATAGTAATATATAGACACCAAATGATAAACATTCCTGTAATAGGATACTACTTCATAATTCCGAGTACCGCTTACCTCTTCTGTCAACAGTTTAAGGATCCTATTGGTGACTTCCAGAATCTTCTTGTTGGTGTTACTCTCGGATGTCAAGAAGTGGGATGGGTCCATGTTGATGGGATATTGTCCATCACCTGATGTTTTCTTGACCACTGTGTAGTCCTATATATGGAAAAACAACTTTTACTAAATTAATTCCTAGAAGATGTCTCTCTGTTTTCCAATCACATTTGTATTTTAATAATGCAGATGAGAGTGATCTTTTGTAACCTTCCCGGAATTCTTCCCACTTCTATGGACAGGTCTGTTTTATTAATAGAGATAAGAGTGATGTCATGTGACCTCCCAGAATCCCCCTCACCTCTCAGGTCAGGTTTGTGTTTTATTAGTAGAGATAAGAGTGATGTCATGTGACCTCCCAGAATCCTCCTCACCTCTCCGGTCAGCAGGTAGATGATCTCCAACGTAAGATCTAACAACTCTTTTATGTAAATGTTGTGCTTGTCCATTGCTTGCTTGGAGGACACACATGTATGTGTGTTGGAGCAGCTGTCCCTGAAGTGTAGATCCAAGAAAACATCATTATATGGTCCAGAGATAGTTGCGAATCACATCATATTAAACAACATTGGTCCATGGGTGGTAAATCAGCATTGCCAAAAAAATTCCATGGCAGTTTGCTAGATAGGCAAGTGTTCAAGCAAATTGCGAAAACAATTTTCCTCTAATAACCTATGAGAAGAAGCTGTACTCTAACACAGTGGAATGTGTTCAGCCAAGATGTTGGAGGACAGAAAATTCATGGGAGGACTCTCTACAGTGATTATAGATGATTATCTACCATGGTGGACTATATAGAGTCTTGATGAAACACCAACATCCAGTAGACCATCCAGGACTAGAATGTATGGCTAAAACAAAGACTGATCAGGGTTTCTGAAGAGGTGGTAAAAGAACGGACACGTGTAAAACGGAAATTACAATAAAAAACAAGGAACTTTTTTCAATAGAGGGTCACTGACCTGGAACAAGTCTGCATGCCAGGAAAGCCAGAGGAGGGTTCAAATTTATCTTATGCCGCGTACAAACGACCGGAATTTTCGAGGGACAAGTTCCGACAGACTTTCGACGGAGTTCTGACAGAGTTCTGACGGACTTTCCGAATGAACGGACTTGGCCACACACAATCACACCTAAGTCCGACGGATTCGAATGTGATGACGTACGATCGGACTAGAATAAGGAAGTTCATAGCCAGTAGCCAATAGCTGCCCTCACGACGGTTTTTGTCCGTCGGACTAGCATACACACGAGCGGATTTCTCGGTAGGAACTGGGTCCGGCGGAGTTCCGGCGGAAAAATTTGAAACATGTTCCATTTCTAAAGTCTGTCAGATTTTTGCAAATCAAAAGTTCACTGCAGCCCACACACGATAGAATGGTCTGCCGGAATCGTTCCGTCGGACCTTTGATGTTGAAAAGTCCGGTCGTGTTTATGCGGCATTAGTCTCAAATATGGAAGCCTTTGGATTAGCCTGACAGCCAGAAGGGTAACCAATGGCAGCTTCCATGTTCACATGGTAAGGATTGACTTAAGGCCAAGGAGGAAGGACAGCTTAGAATACCTTCAAGGTTTTTTATTGCTGTTTGTCTTCCCATTAAGAAGATTTTTTCCCACTTCCTGTTGAGACTCTGGCACAAGAAGTGAGGGGAATCTCTTCAATGGGGGTGCAGGCAATAACTAGATCACTAAAGCCCGACAGAGGTTCTAGTAGGGAACATCCATGATTGCAGTTTTGCTAGATTATGAAGTGTGAGAAAGACACGTTAATGTTGGCAGCTTTGTCAGTTTATGAAGTATGTAGAACATCAATTACGGCAATTTTGCCAGTTTATCACATTTGAGGAACACTAGTTTTGGCAGTCAATAATGGCAATTTAGGCAGTGTACGAAAAGTGAATAACATCAATTAAAGCAATTTTGCTGGTTTATTACGTGTGCGGAACATCAGTTTCAGCAACTTGGCCAGTTTATGAGGTTTGAGGAAGATCAATAACAGCAATTTTACCAGTGCAGGAAGTATGGGGAACATCAATTTACATCAATTTTGACATTTTTTGAAGTGTGTGGAACATCAATTTTCGCAGTTTGGCCAGTTTCTGAAATGTGAGGATTATCATACACAACAATTTTTCCAGTGTATATAACAGAAGGCATATCAATTACAGCAATTTTGCCATTTATTAAGCATTAGGAACTTCAGTTTTGGCAATTTGGTCAGTTTTCGAAGTGTGAAGAACATCAATTTATGTAAATTTTGACAGTTTATGACATGTGTGGAACATCAATCTATGGCAATTTTACCAGTGTATAAAGTGTGAGAACATCAAGTTACAGCAATTTTGCCAGTTTATGAAGTATGAGGAACATCAGTTTTGGCAATTTGGTCAGTTTTCGAAGTGTGAAGAACATCAATTTATGTCAATTTTGACAGTTTATGACATGTGTGGAACATCAATCTATGGCAATTTTACCAGTGTATAAAGTGTGAGAACATCAAGTTACAGCAATTTTGCCAGTTTATGAAGTATGAGGAACATCAGTTTTGGCAATTTTGCCAATTTATTACGTTGTAAGCGTAAGAAACATATATTTCTGCAGTTTAGCCAGTTTATGAAGTGTAAACAACATAAATTACAACAATTTTGGCAGTTCATGAAGTGTGAGGAACATCTATAACGGCAATTTTGCCAGCATATAAAGCACGAGGAACATAAATTCACGTCAATTTTGCCCGTTTATAAAGTATGTGGAACATCAATTTACAGGAATTTTTCCAGTGTGTAAAGTGTGAGGAGCATCAATTTATAGCAAATTTGCCAGTTTATGAAGTATGTGGAACATCATTTTATGGCAGTTTTGCCAGTTTATTAAGTGTGAGGAACATCAGTTTTGGCGGTCTGGCCAGTTTATAAAAGCCATTCTTCACCAAATTTTGACACAGGTGGAAATAAATAATTTAAAGAGATCTGTTTCTTTGTGTCCCCCCAATTTAAAAAAAAAGACCTTCTGCTGAAGTTATTTGACACGTCGATGGCCTTTTTTTTTTTTTTTTACCAAATTGTTTCACGCTCTTTGTATGCTTCACATCAACATCACAATGTTCCACCTCAACGTTTAGGGATTAAAAGGAGACTATTCGGAATTCGGCAACCGAACAGAAAGTTGCCGTTTTTCAGCGACCTTTATAAAACGGGCAAAATATTTTACAAAACAAGATTTAAAACATTCTCTGTGTAGCAAAACGTTCCTGCAAAACGCTCTAAAATATTGAGAATTGGGGTAATATATCCGCACAGCGCCAAAGCGACCAAACATTATAGCTTGCGGAAAAGGGACCAAAACCTCGACGCATAATACTCCAGGCAGCCTGGATGTGCAGTGAACACAACATACCTTTCCCGAGGATTTGGGCTTCAGCCGATGATGTCACAGGAAGCCGGTGAGGAGGACTATGGGTAACGTAGTTTCTCCAGTAGATTCAGCATGGGCTCAGTTTTTAACTTCTCATTGGCAGGAGATTAACCCTTTTGTTAATGATGGCTTTGTTAGAGTTTACATTATGGAGGTCTCATGGATGAGGCAACAATGAGCCAAGGGTTCAAATTCCGATACAAATGGATTAGGAATCTTCGGCCAAGACCAGAACAGATTATCCCTTACCTTGTATTCTAAGGATTAACCCCTTATGGCGAACGGACATCGTATACTAACCTTTCGTTGAAAGGGCTTGTATCGCACGCTACTGAGCAACTTAACCCTTCGTCGCCTGATTTTCATTTTGGTTTACCGCTCGTTAATGTGGATTAACCCTCGCCTTGCCGCGAGCCATTAATGGCTCCTTAGATTGGTTTAGCCTGCCACTTACAATGCGGGTTAACCCCTGCCTTGCCGGGGACATGCTAGGATACCATGGGTTAACCCTTTATTATACAGCAGCACGCTGACAAAGGCGTTATTTCCTCGCCTCGCTGCGTCTGAGCGATTTTCCTGTGAATTAACCCCGCCCTCCCTGTAGACGCCTCGTTATGTTGCTCTCTTTTATACATTTTTATACTGTTATTATTAAAGCTGAACCTTCAGTTGTGCAGGTTCTTCTCCTGGACTGACATGGCCTACTCTGATTTCACCGCACACTGCGAGCGTCTCACCATGTGCATGAGAAGCTGCAGCAAGTCAGAGAGGAGTTGGATGGAGAATGTCCAGCATCATCTAGCACTTTCCTCCCTGCCCTGGCCCACCCCTTTCATTCTTTGGATTGCAGTTCTTTCAATCCAGAAAAGGTTAGCATCATATTTGGAATTATCTAGGGCAGCCTGTCTAGGAAAGCCCACTCCCCCGCCCATCAAAAGCCGGCCCATGAGGGCTGAGGCCAAGTGCTGTGATGTTTTCAGGAAGCAAGGTACAGGCCCTCCCACCAGCCGTGATCTGATAACATTGCATAGAGAAGCACAGAGACCCAGTGATGACATCAATGGGCCCAAAATAAGGTATATAATGGAGATGGAAAGGTTTTATTTAATCATTTCATTAATATATTGTATGGGAAAGGGGGCTAAACAGATTTAATGTATTTGGACTGTAGAAGTCTTGACTGGACTGGAGGAAAGTCTTGTATGTTGCTGTGGCTTTAGGCAGGACAAGCCTGCCTCCAGCCATGAATTCCAAGGTCTGATCCTCTATAATGAAGCACACCGGTCTATGTCAACTGCAAAACCTCTTGTCCATACGTTATATAATTTGATGGTACAATTTCCTTTAAATTTACCAAAACGATGAGGACAGCCCTAAACAATTCAATTTGTATCCAATCAGGCAGGCCCTTGCCCTAGTTGATGGTAGAGCTAAAGAAAAATTGTATAATTAGATTGTATAGTGTCCAGAAAGGTCTCACTTTGGCCGCACATCTGAAAATATCCCTCTGATTAATGTGTTAGTGGCAACCTAAGCCTGGACTCAGGCCACACCACCCAATGCGTTTCGCCCCACCCCTCGGCGTTCAATCATAAGGATTTAGGCTGCAGATGGCTATTTAGTATAACCAGAGGCGCAGTAGATCTTGTAGATATTAGATATTTATTTAGTAGCTATTAGATTTAGTATTAGATATTATTTAGTATTTAGATAGTATTTAAAGTGGTTGTAAACCCTTACAAACCACTTTGACCTACAGGTAAGCCTAGATTAAGGCTTACCTGTAGGTCCAAGCAATATCTCCTAAACTTATATGGTTTAGGAGATATTTGCCCGAAAACGGGCACCGCTGTCTACGGCGCATGCGCCGTAGACAGCAGCGCGCGGGCGCACTGAGCACGGCATTCTCAGCGACGGAACTGCCGGCTCCCATGCGCATGCGCGGGAGTGAAGTCATCGCGGCTTCGCCGAATGACAGCGGCGGAGCTGCGAGACCCCACCAGCAAGATGGATGCGGCGGACTACAGGGGACAGCGGCGACTTCGCTGGCTCCTGTGTCAGGTAAGTGACACATAATGGACTACTATGCGATGCATAGTAGTCCATTATGCTTTGCCTTTGCAGGGAATGAAAGAGGAAGTAAACTCATCAGGGTTTACTTCCTCTTTAATATTTAGATATTAGATTTAGTAGATATTAGAGCCCTATTGTAGTATTATTCATTGACAGCCATTTGGAAGCTCTTATAGCTGAAGCCTAGTACACACTATTATAGAAATAGACGAAAACGATTTCTGGATTTTCCACAAAGATGTAACCAAAAACTAGCCAAATTAGCCAAAAACGCATACAAAAATTCTCATACGACAAAGGCAAACGTAGCGACGTACTAACAGAGGAAGTGACATGGTGTATGTGACCCTTCCAGCCACGGCCATCAAATTGGTTCAATGATTTACGTACAGTACACATTAACCACTTCCCGATGGGTGGATGTCCTTGACTTTCATCTGTTATATAGGATGATCCCGGTATCTTTTTTTTTTTTTTCAGCCAGCGATTCCCTTTTGTTGTAAAAGTCCATCCCAGTGGCTAATTATCTACTAAATTGCTTTTACAGGCAGCAGATGGGGATGTCCCCCTCCGCCCATTGGCCCATCCTGGGCTCTCCCATGTTATGGAGGAGCCCAGTATCTAAGCCGGCTGTGCCACCGGGTCACCATAGAGCTGGTCAGGGACCAAATGGTTCCTGGCCAGCTCTATGATCCTGGGAGTCCGGGGCTATAGAGCTGGCCAGGGACCGAATGGTCCCTGGCCAGCTCTATGATCTTGAGAGGCTGGAAGCAATGGTATGATGTCCCTTCCTGTTCTGGCAGCTATGATCATTTCCATTTTTTTTCCCTGGAAAGCAGAGATCAATGTTGATTTTTAATCTCCTGCTTTCCAGGGTAGAGGAGAGATTTGGGGTCTTATAGATGAATCCATAAAGAGGACCTGTTATGCCCTATTCCTATCACAAGGGATGTTTACATTTCTTGTGATAGGAATAAAAGTGATAAAATAAATAATTAAAAGGGACAGTGTAAAAAATAAAAATAAAGCTTTTCCTTCTCCCCATGCTCACGCACAGAACTGAACGCATACATAGGTCACGCCCACATACGTAAATGGTGTTCGCACCACACATGTGAGGTATCGCCGCAAATGTTATAGAGAGAGCAATAATTCTAGAACTAGACCTCCTATTATATAATATTGGAGATTTTTAAGTACCGTAGTTGGTGCCATTCCACGAGCATATACAATTTTAAAGCGTGACATGTTAGGTATCTATTTACTCGGCGTAACATCATCTTTTATATCTTGCCCAAAAAATTGGTAATTTATTGTTTTTTTTTTTTGCATTAAACTTCATTAAAGTGTATTTTTTCCCCCAAAAATTGTGTTTGAAAATCTCTGCGTAAATACCATATGACATAAAAAAAATTGCAATGCCCATTCTCTAGGGCCTCTGCTTAAAAAAAAAATTATATATAAAAAAAAAATTATATATATATATATATATATATATATATATATATATATATATATGTATGTGTGTGTGTGTGTGTGTATATATATATATATATATATATATATATATATATATATATATATATATATATATATATATATATATATATATATATATATATATATATATATATATATATTTACATATATATACATACATACCATGTTTGGGGATATGAAAGAACAATCAGTCTGGAATTCGCCGGACTCCTTTTTTTTATGGTATCGAATTACATCACAGGTATAGCAGGAACAATTAAATGTGACGCGTTTCACACTAAGTACAGTGCTTACTCAAACCTCCTGTCTAATATTTGGGGGTTCTGAGTAATTTTCTAGCAAAAAAGATTTAATACTTTTTTACATATAGGAGAAAAATGTCAAAATTGGCCTAGGCAGCAAGTAGTCAAATGAAAATCAGACGTTGTGTTAACTCATGATCATTTTCTAGCTTGCACCTTCTTTTTTTTCGTCCAGACAGACGGAATTGGTTATCGAAAGCTCTACTCTAACAAACAGGTAAACTATCGATCTTTCCTCTTACGGAAAGTTTTGTCTGAATTTCTTACCATGTGTACTGGCCACTAGAATAGGACCACAGTCTATGAATGCATCTAAGCCTTCTCTGAGTTTTTGCACCATTGGATGAATAACGAACCAGATCCCGATAAGGAGACTTGGTCTGGTAAGAGAAGTGAAGGAGGAGATCAGGTTGGCTCAACATTTTTTTTATTTCATGTATATCGTCTGTACAAAAATCGGAAAACATTCGGAATGATTTCCACCTGAGCGAAAAAGTTTGGTCTTCCTGAGGAACAGGAAATTACCTGCACTAGGAGGACGGTGGCTTCATGGTGGTGTGGACTTTCTGATGGGTGACCAGTTGGGCTTTCTGTGCAAAACATTTCTCGCAGTGGTTGCAGGAAAATGGCCTTTCACCCGTGTGCGTCCTCTGGTGCCTCCGCAAGGCCGACTTCTGGACAAAACTTTTGTAGCACTCGGAACAGGCATACGGCCGCTCGCCCGTGTGAATGCGCTGATGAATAGCCAACTGTCCTTTATCAACAAAGCACCTCCCACACTCCGCACAGGAGTAGGGCTTTTCGCCTCGGTGAAGGCGCTCATGGATGACTAAAGCCCACCTCTGGACAAAACACTTCCCGCACTCCGAGCAGGAAAATGGCTTCTCGCCAGTGTGGATCTTCTCATGGATTCGCAAATAATTCTTGAAAGCAAAGCTCTTCCCGCACTCGTTGCAGGTAAAATCCTTATTGCCATTGTGAGTCTGTTGATGCATCAAAAGGGAGGACTGCCTGGAGAAACACTTTCCACACTCCTTACATGGGAAAGGCTTTCTGTCCGTGTGGATGATCTGGTGGGAGGCCAAGTTGGTCTTGGTGGTGAAACATCTCCCACACATGGGGCAGGGGAAAGGCTTCTCACCTGTGTGGACTCTGACATGCTGGATGAGTTTTGATTTCACTGGAAATCGCTTCCCGCAATCAGAACACGAATATGGTTTTTTCCCCGTGTGGGTTGGCTGATGAACCTCCAGATCACTTTGCAAAGCAAAGCTTTTCCCGCAGTCCGAACAGATAAATGAACTGATGTCTGTGTCCATCTTCTTGTCTTCGGCAAGGCTTGGCTCCCATGTAAAATGAGTACCAGGCTCATCCTTCTCTGGTTTGGAGACAGGTGGTTCCTCAGGATTAGAAGGGTTGGGAGATGTTGCTGAACTAGGAAGTCCTGCATGTGTATCTGAGTTATTGGTATATGGTCTATCAGGAGAAGATCCCTCAGGATTAGAAGGATCAGTTGGATTGCCTGTACCATGAAGTCCTGGATTTGGGCTAACAGTATGAGACCTATCAGACCTATCTGAAGATGACTTCTTAGGGTTAGGGAGATCCGGTGACCTATCTATGCTGTGAAGTCCTGCATTTGAGATAAAGTCGTTTTTTCCTGAATTTTCTTGGGTGGTGACATCATCTTCACCATCACAGGTTGGAGATGAGGTAGGGCAATCCTTAGAGATTTTCCTGACGTAGAGTTTCTCTGCTGGGAATATATAGAAGGAACATGATTACTTTTCTTGAGAACTTACCATCTTTTTGGCATCAGATCATCTTTTGTAATCAACATATATTACCCACCTGTGCTGATCTCTGCAATAACTTCTTCCTCCTTAATGGTCCCCTTCATTTCAGTGTTCTCCATCACATGCTCAGGATCCCTAAAAAATGTGTCGTCTTCTTCTTCACCTTCATTCTTCATTTCAGACATAGCTTCATTCTAAGGTTTCCAAAAAAAGGGGACATATTATATAACATAATTTAAGACTTTATATCAAAATGTGGGTGCTGCTCAGGGAAGATTTGAAATCCAGGTTTCAGCGTGATGAGTGCTGACTGGAAAAGAGCTTGTCCAGGCTCCAAGCTGCAGCAATATAGAGTAAAGGAGCCCATGCATTTCACATCAATGGCAGACCCATGTATGGAGTTCTGAATGGCAGCCTCAGCCTGGGCTCCGACCAGGCAAAGCCCCCAATGCGTTTCACTCTGCCCCTGGAGCTTAATCAAGGGGAAGAATGTTGGCTTGTATTATCTACATATCATTCCTAAGGATTGTACAGTGAAGTCACGTTGAGGGTCTCAGCTCCACCTACCTGATGATGGTGAGGGGTGGTGTGACCATCTTGTGTGGAATCCTGGGAATACAGGGGACAGGGACATCTCTCTGGTGGGTTCCCATTACTGGATCCATCTGTAGGAAACACACACACTGACTGAATACATTGTTTCTATGTGTTTATCAGATGATGGGTGATGCTAATTTAGTGGTCGACAGTCTAGGGGGGCTCCCCAAAACAAATTGTTGACATAATGCTGGTTGCTAAGACTAAGCTCACTTCTACTATATCTCCAGGCTAGGGGTCTCCAAACTTTGTCCACAGGCCAAACTGTCCTACAGCTAGGGTCAGGGTCATCCACTGATGTGGAAATTATGTAGAGGCAGCTCTGATGAGGACTCTGGTGTAAGAGGGGCTCTAATGAGGACTCTAATGGGGCATCTTGGTGGACCTCATTTTCTTACCAGGCGATAGGAATGAGTGTTGACTCTCCATCTTCTCATCCTTGTATAAATCCTTACATTCTTCTATATATTTCCAACTTGGAACCTGACACACACAATAATACAGTCACCATCCAGACACATCCCTCGTCTGTTACTGGATAATGTCCCAGAATTCCCAGCACCGCTCACCTCTCCTGTCAGCAGCTCAGTAATCCTGTCAATGACTTCTAGAATCTTCTGCTTGGTTTTAATTTTGGATATCAAGGAGGGAGGTGGAAACACCAAGACAGGGCTCTGTCCATCATCTGATGTCTTCTTAACTACTGTGAAATCCTGTGTATGGCAAGAGAGATAAAGGTAATACTTCCCAGAATCCTCCTCACCTCTCCGGTCAGGTCCTTTTTTAATTAATAGAGATAAGTGTGGTGTCATGTGACCTCCCAGAATCCTCCTCACCTCTCCAGTCAGCAGGTAAATGATCTCCATAGTAAGATTTAATATCTTCCCAAGTTCATCCTTGTCCATTTTGCTTACTGGTAGAACAGACTCTGGCCTTAATATGAGTGGGTGACCTTGAGGAAACCAGACATTACAAAGTTAAAAAGAAAAAAAAACCTTCAATGGAGTTGTCAGTAAAATATTGTACATTACAAAATACTGGCAAGTAACATTTGCATATTAAGATATCCAAGGCAATATGGAGACTTAACTCTAAAGCATTTAAATAAGCAACCATGTATTCAAGAAACAACCCATTGCCTTGTAGAACCTTAAACGTGTATTTTTACTCTGGATAAACCTCAGAGCAGACCTGAGGACACGGTCGTGTGTTTATGGGAGAGCTGTCTTTAGTGTTCATTTATGTACTGGAACCCATTGCTATGTCCTCATTCGATGAACAAAGGACCATCAGGAATTTTTCATCAAATCGTACAGTAAATGGTCACACCATGTACTTGCAAAGGTACACTATCCCTTGGATATACAGGAGAAGATGGGGCACTGTAGATATCACATTTTGGGGCTTTGAGGACATGGTCTCATGTTTATGGGAGGGTGTTTTACATACTGGAATCCAATGCCTTGGACTGTGTCCTCATTCCATGAACAAAAGACCATCAGAAATATAAATTATATCATTAAATCATAAATGGTCACACCATATATTTGAGGAGAACCTTAATAAAAGGTACAATATCCCCTGGAAATGGAGGAGAAGATGGGACACTCTAGATATCACATTCTAGCCATGAGCCTAGATGGTCTACTACCACCATGACCGCTTGTGGTCTTTGGTGAACTTCCAAATTGGAACCTTGCCTCCACCATCTCTTTCCATTTGGCCTTGTCTTTTTGTTTTTGTGCTCGAAAATTTCTTAGCCCTTGTACACACAGTCGGAGATTCCGACGGAATGTGTCTGATCGGACCGTTTTGTCGGATATTCCGACTGTGTGTGGTCTCCATCAGACTGTTTTCGTCGGAGTATCCGACAGACCAAGTTTTCCAACTTGTTGGTAAAATTTTCCGACAAAATGCTCCGATCGGACATACTCCAATCATGTGTAGAGAATTCCGATCGGACAAAGTGCCACGCATGCTCAGATCAAATTCCTACACCAAAGCTATTGGCTACTAGCGTGAACGTAGTCCCGTCGTAACGAAATAACGTCATCACGTCGGATTTTCCGACAACTTTGTCCGACCGTGTGTATGCAACAGTTTCGGACAAAATCCGTCGGACAAAATCCGACGGATCTGGTTGTCGGAATCTCCGACCGTGTACAAGGGCTTACTCTGGATAAAACTTGGAGCAGATCTGAGGACATGGCCTCATGTTTATGGTAGGGCTGTCTCCAGTGATCAAACATTATATACTGGAATCCAATGCCCGGGGACTGTGTCCTTATTCCATAAACAAAAAAAGACCATCAAAAATAATTACTTGTATTCAAATCATAAATGGTCACGCCATGTATTTGAAGAGGACTTTAATAGAAAGGACAATATCCCTTGGATATGGAAGAGAAGGTGTGACACTCTAGATCAGGGTTTCTCAACTAGGGTTCCTCCAAAGGCTATACAAGCAAAACAAACAACCTCCGTGCTCTGGGTGGATGTTCCGGCAAAGGAGGACCTTCAACAACATAAAGATGGACAAGACTTTTCAGCCCCCTGAGAAATGGGGAAGCCCACAAAGATAACTAGAAAAACAAAAACAGAGGGCACACCAGCCTTGCACGTTACCTTAAAAACTCTTTTTATGAAAAAAATAAAACAGATGTGTACTCACAAACAGCATATGATATCAAGCTAATCAATATCCACAGTGACCCACAAACTCTCCTCCACTACGTCAATCCCAGCTTAGGGAAGGCCCTTTCCATGGCTGATGCGTTTTGAGGATAGGTACCCTCTTCTTCAGCTCAAAAACAAAGGAGAGGGTACCTACCCTCTAAACACATCAGCCATTAAAAGGTTGAGCCATTGAAGGTTGAAAAAGACTGCTCTAGAAGATATCACATTCCAGCCATGAGCCTTGATGACCTACCACCATTATGACCCTTTTATGGTCTTTGGTAAACTTCAAACTTGGAACCTTGCCTCCACCATCTCTTTCCATTTGGCTTTGTCTTTTGCCAGGTTAGCGTTCTGCTTTACGTCACGACAGCCATTAATTTTCTGGATGTCATCCATCCACCATGTTCTTCTTCTCCCTTTCCCATTCTTTGGTTGAGCCATTGAAGGTTGAGAAAGGCTGCTCTAGAAGATATCACATTCTAGCCATGAGCCTTGATGACCTACCACCACCATGACCTCTTGTGGTCGTTGGTGAACTTCCAACCTGGCCTCCACCATCTCTTTCCATTTGTCCTTGTCTGTTGCCAGGTTAGCGTTCTGTTTTATTGTACTTCAGGGCAGCCATTTATTTCCTGAATGTCATCCATCCACCATGTTCTTCTTCTCCCCTTCCTGTTCTTTGTCTTGCCCTCTTGCATCTCCTGGAGGTCCTCTCCAGATGGGCTTCTTAAGATAGAGCCAAAGAAAATTGGCGATTATCTCTTCAATATTCCTTCTACTAGACCTTGTTCAGTTTTATCGACTCTTCATGAATCATTCATGACCATGTTCCTCCAGATGACTTTATGGCTCCTTCTTTAACACCAACGTTCAAATCTTCTTTGTGAGGGAAAACATTTCTGAGCATGGAGTGGAGTTGCATTGGTAGCAATATCTTCTATGTTCCTCACCAGCTCTTTGGGTCTCCAGAAACTTTGTAGGGCCTTTGGCAATTCCAGGTCAGCATCGTTCTTCAGGTTCTCATGAATCCATTGTCTGGTTAGTTTATAATATGTAAAATGGGCTGAATAACATTAATTGTATCAAAAAAGATAAACACGATGAATCTGTGCCACAGTAGCCGTGTCCTCCTCCTTCCTCCACATTTGTCTGATGTTAGATTTGGATGTTCTTCTATGTTCCTCACCAGCTGTTTGGGTCTCCAGAAGACTTGGCCAAATTCAGCTCTGCCATCATCATTGTTCTTCAGGATTTCATGAATCTATTGTCTGATTGGTTCGTTTATAATTCATAAAATGGGCTGAATAACATTAATTGTATAAAAAAGACAAACAGGATAAATCTGTGCCACAGAAGCCGTGTCCTCCTCCTCCTTCCTCCACATTCGTCCCACGTTCAGTTTGATGTGAAGATCTGAAGAAGTGACTTTCCTATGAGCTCCCATTAGATTATGATGTCAGAGGGCACCATGAAAATGACATAATTGTGTAGGATAACAGTATGGATAGAGGTCACAGTGAGCGGTCGGACACAGGCGTTGTGTAGTCAGGAGGGAACACTGGAAGAACACATACCTGCACCTTTTCTGCTTCTCTGGGCTTCGGCTGATGATCTCTCAGGGAGGGGGAGGGGATGCACAGGAGTGTGGGTAATGTAGTTTTCTATAGATTCTGTCACACAGCAAAGCCTTGGGCTGCAAAGATTAACCCTCGCCTCTCTGTAGACTGATAGATGGGGGATTAACCCCTTCCCAGCTGTGCACACACACATTTATTATGGATTCATCTCAGGCCTACTCTGAATGCAATAGGTCACTTTGGGTTAACCCTTGCCCTGCTGTAGAGGCATGATTCTGTTGGGATTAACCCTTGCCTTGCATGCAACCCTTGATGTGCTGCCTAGTTATGGTTTTACTGTGAATTAACCTTTGCCTTGCTGTCAATGAATGGTTATACTGTAGATTAACCCTCACCTTGCCATCTATGCATTGTGTTGCTGTGAATTAACCCTTGCTATGTTGTCTATGCGTTGTTTTGCGTTGTCGATGTGCAATTCTATGCAGTGTTTTACTGTGCATTAACCCTTGCTTTGCTTTTAATGATGGGCTCGATCTTGAATTAACCCTCGCCTTGCCATCTATGCATTGTTTGACTGTGGATTAACCCTCACTTTGCCATCTAGTTAGGTTTTTACTGTGGGTTAACCCCTGCTATGCTGTCTATGCATTGTTTTACTGGAGATTAACCCTTGCCATGCTGTCTATGCAGTGTTTTACTGTGGGTTAACCCTTGCTTTGCTGTCAGTGATTGGTTCTATCTTAGATCAACCCTTCTCCTTCCCATCTATGCATTGTTTTGCTGTGGATTAACCCTCGATGTTCTGCCTATGCCAGTGTGTTCATGAAATGTAACCCTCACCTTGCCATCTATGCAGTCTTTTACTCTTACTTTGCCATCTAGTTAGTGGTTTACTGTAGATTAACCCTTACCATGCTGCCTATGCATTGTTTTACCCCACACCCTTGCCATTCTATGCAGTGTTTTACTGTGGATTAACCCTTGCTTTGCCGCCAGTGATTGGTTGTATCTTAGATTAACCCTCGCCTTGCCAACCATGATTTTTTTTTCTTATTGTGGATTAACCTTCACCTTGCTGTCTGTCCATTGCTTTACGGTAAACTCACCCTTGCTTTGCTGTCAGTGATTGGTTGTGCTTAATCCTGATTAACCCTCGCCTTGGTGTCTATGCATTGTTTTACTGGGAATTAACCCTCGCCTTGGTGTCTATGCATTGTTTTACTGGGAATTAACCCTCGCCTTGGTGTCTATGCATTGTTTTACTGGGAATTAACCCTCGCCTTGCCTTCTATGCATTATTTTACTGGGAATTAACCCTCGCCTTGCTGTCTATGCATTGTTTTACTGGGAATTAACCCTCGCCTTGTCGTCTATGCATTGTTTTACTGGGAATTAACCCTCGCCTTGGTGTCTATGCATTGTTTTACTGGGAATTAACCCTCACCTTGGTGTCTATGCATGGTTTTACTGGGAATTAACCCTCGCCTTGCCATCTATGCACTGTTTTACTGGGAATTAACCCTCGCCTTGGTGTCTATGCATGGTTTTACTGGGAATTAACCCTCGCCTTGCCATCTATGCACTGTTTTACTGGGAATTAACCCTCGCCTTGCCTTCTATGTTTTGTTTTACTGGGAATTAACCCTTGCCTTGCCATTTATGCATCGTTTTACTGGGAATTAACCCTCGCCTTGGTGTCTATGCATTGTTTTACTGGTAATTAACCCTCGTCTCGGTTTCTATGCATTGTTTTACTGGTAATTAACCCTCGCCTTGGTATCTGTGCATGGTTTTACTGGGAATTAACCCTCGCCTTGCCATCTATGCATTGTTTTACTGGGAATTAACCCTCGCCTTGGTGTCTATGCATTGTTTTACCATGGGTTAACCCTCACCTTGCCATTCCATGTGGCATTTTACAGTGTATTAACGCTCGCCTTGGTGTCTATGCATTGTTTTACTGGGAATTAACCCTTGCTTTGCTGTCAGAGTGGTTGGTTCTATCTCAGGTTAACCCTTGCCTTGGCATCTACGCATTGTTTTGTTTTAATGTGGATTAACCCTTGACCTGTTGCCTATGCCACTGTGCTCATGAAGCTGAATTCTCACTGTGCCCTCCTAGTTAGTGTTTTACTGTGGGTTAACCCCTGCCTCGCTGTCTTTGCATTGTTTTACCATGGTTTAACCCCTGTCATCTTTTCATTGTTTTACCATGTATTAACCCTCATTCTGCCATATATGAATTGTTTTACAATTTACGTTGAAATTAAATTAACCCCCACCTTGCTGTAAACACTGTGTCATTTTTCTGGATTAGGTCTCCCCTTGTTGTAGACTGGTGGGACATCAAAAGACGAGATCACCTGGAGCTGGGGTTGCCACCTCATCCCTTTAAACCCGAACACATATGAATTGCATGGGTTCTGTGGCTAACTAAATTCACTTGGTGCCTTATCTGCATTAAATCAGTCTCAGAACCTGTGTAATTTATATGTGTTCAGGTTTAAAGGGATGAGGTGGAGCAGAAAGCCACTGAAATCACTATAAGCATATGGTGGTGGCCATTTTGTTGTAGCCCCCCAATGTGGAGACCTCCTAGGAATGAAGCTAAAAATGAACACATGAGAAGCTGAGGAAATTGAATTTGTTCTCAGCTGTTTTTTATTTTATTTTTTTTGTTGTTTGTTTGTTTGTTTTGTTTTGGCAGATATTGGTAGACAACAGATATTGATAGAAAACAGTAATTTTAAGAGTTCCTCTTGGTCTACAACAAAATGGCCGTGCTGAACCAGGCAGAGAAGGGTTTTGCTTTTTACCCAGAATGCTGGGCGTGGGAGGGTGGAAGCTGTTTGTCCAGGAAGTGAGTGGAGGAGGTTGTGAGCCATGGAGGAGAACTGCACCCGGCTGACGGAGACCATCCTGAACCTCACCCTGGAGATCATCTACCTGCTGACCGGGGAGGTGAGGAGGATTCTGGGAGCGCAGGCGCCAAGTCCGCTCCTTTTTATTTCTTTGGTTTTCAGTGACAAATCGTCCCAAAAAATTGGAGTGCTAATTTTTCCTTTTTCTTTTGTTTTACAAATTGTCCTGTGTTTGTTTTTTTTTGTTTTTTTATATGTGCTAAAAACTTTATAGAAACCTTTATCCACCATTTGCACCCTAGCAATTTTGCGCCTACTACACTCAGCAACAGGAAGCAATTTATTTTCAATACAGGCTGCCCGCGTTTCTACGCTCGAAAAGGTACGCAAGTTTTTTTTAAAAAGCGGTGTTATATTTTTGGCCCCGTTGACTTTAAGGCCCCATTCACACTTGAGCGTTTTTTTTTCCCATATGTGTCGCGCACCAAAACGCACACGTCTTCGCACGCCAAACACATCAAAGTAGCTCTAGAACCTTTGTGGTCGCAGAGCGTTGTATGTTTTGTTTTGTTTGTGTGTTTTTTTTGTTTTGCTTGTTTTTGTTTTTTTTGCGTGTTCCACCTACCGCGGCCTTTTTTACTGGAATGGGCCGCCCTACGTGCGACAAACGCCCTGAAAGTAGCTCCACAACTATTTTCGCTCGCAGAGCATCATGCATTTTTTTTTTTTTTCAGTATGTGTCTTGTAGTGCCAAAACGTGCATCTGCGACCCGCGCTTAACAATTAATGGCATCGAAAGTGCCACCCGTGGTTTGCGGAAAACTGCAATTTTTTTGTGCGCTTTAGAAAACTCGCAAGGCCTAAGGACTTGTTTTACCTTTTGCGATTGGGCCAGTTATCGCGTTTTTAACGTTCCCTCTTTTGCCACTGAGGGGTGTACGCATGCCGCGGCCAGGATACTTTGCGACAGGAAATTTTACCCCCCTGTTGCGCTAGGCGGGCGGTACCGCCTCAACCCATTTAAGTGAATGGGGCTGTGTTGCAACCGACCCCGCAACTGCGCACTATGCGCAGTCTGCAGCATTTAAGGGGTTAAATCAGGTGATTGTGGGGGGGGATGCAATACTATGACTCCTCACCACCTGTCTATTGCTGCCCGAAGTGTGATCTGAGTGTGAGTCATGCTTCATACAGCAAAGCAAGTGTGAACGAGCCCCTAATAAATGCACGACACAAGCGCCTTGCACTTGAGCGATTCTCCTTTCATAGGGCGGTAAAAACAGGCGATCTGCATTTTCTACACCCCCACCCTGCTTGGTGCAACCCACATGGTCACAATGCTTCCAGTGCAGCTGGGTGTGACAGGCAGCAAACTGTCCAATGTAAGGGAATTGGACCGTGCTGCAACCATTGTGGTGCGCCCCCTCCCATGCAAAATCCCCATTGGGCTCTATAAAAAAAAAAGGGGCATCAGGGGGTTATAGTATCACCTCCTCAAAGCTTGAAAACCTCTTTTCACAGTCCTGAAAAGCAATCCACTGCAGATCGCTTTTCAGGGGAACAGTAAACAATGTTGCTAGTGTTAGGGCTCACTACACTTGCAGCTGGGGGGGGTTGTAGTGAGCTCTAACGGTAGTTTACTGTTCTCCTGAAAAGCGATCTGCAGTGGATTGCTTTGTGAGGATGCACACATGTCATAATGAAGGGAATCCTGCGTGGCACTGACACGTCGCTGTTCTTTGCTGTGATCGTTTAATAAAGCGTTGGACCCTTTAATGGAGATCCTTGGCTCATGCACATGCCCCAGTCGTGATGGCTTGCTGAACAGCTGCAGCAGGAATTAGGGCCCCCCCATTGCATTTCGGAAACCACTACCTATTCAATTAAATGGGGCCACACTTCAACTGCCTTGCAACCACATGCAGTGCGCTCTTTCTTGCTGCGCAGTACTGCAATATTTAGGGGGTTAAAAACGGGCAGTGAGGAGGTGCCCTATCTGTCAAACACCTCTGAAAAGCGACCTCCCAAGCCTTGGTTGCTTTTCAGTTGAGCAGCAGTCTTTGCCACTAGTGTAAAGGAGACCAACTATTCTCCCCCTCTTCCTATCTAGGATACAAACACTTCAGAGAACGTTGGGGTTGGATGAAATTTTAAAACCAGTGATTCAGGGGTAACCGCCTCCTCACTGCATGTGGAACATCCCCTGCCAATTGCTTTTCAGAGGGGGTGGCAAAAAAATAAAAATAAAAAAATTGTCAAGTCAGAGTATGGGCAATGCTGGGACAAGGTCATCCAGAGCCCAGGGCAAAGGTGCCCAATATGTATTCTGCTACATGTTTTTAGTAAAAGGAAAATTCCTAATACCGTATATACTCGAGTATAGGCCGACCCGAATATAAGCCGAGTCCCCCAATTTACCCCCAAAAAAACTGGCAAACTTATTGACTCGTGTATAAGCCGAGGGTGAGACATGCCTGTCCATCCCTGTGTGTGTGTCCGTCCATCCCTGTGTGTCCGTCCATCCCTGTGTGTCCGTCCATCCCTGTGTGTCCGTCCATCCCTGTGTGTCCGTCCATCCCTGTGTGTCCGTCCATCCATCCCTGTGTGTGTGTGTGTCCATCCATCCATCCATCCCTGTGTGTGTGTGTCTCCATCCATCCATCCATCCATCCCTGTGTGTGTGTGTCTCCATCCATCCATCCATCCATCCCTGTGTGTGTGTGTCTCCATCCATCCATCCATCCATCCCTGTGTGTGTCTCCATCCATGTGTGTGTGTGTGTGTGTGTGTGTGTGTGTGTGTGTGTGTCCAGCCTACCTTTGTCCCCAGCCTCCGTCCCGTGCCTTGCCTCCTTGCCTCCGTCCCGTGCCGTGCCTTGCCTCCTTGCATCCGTCCCGTGTCGTGCCTTGCCTTGCCCCCGTCCCGTCCCGTGCCGTGCCGTCCCGTGCCCTCTTCGTCGGCGGCCATTGTAAAGTTCAAAAGCTGCGCCGCCGCCTTCGCCTGTGATAGGCGGAACACTGAATTTCCCAGCAGCCTGTGTTCCGCCTATCACAGACGTCGTATCATCCTCGTCCGTAGTACGAGGATGATACGATGTCCGTGATAGGCGGAACACAGGCTGCTGGGAAATTCAGTGTTCCGCCTATCACAGGCGAAGGCGGAGCCGGAGGCGCGGCTTTTGAATAGAATGGCCGCTGTCTGTCTGCTCGACACGCTGATCGAGCGGGCAGACAGCGATGACTCGAGTATAAGCCGAGGGGGGCACTTTCAGCCTCAAAAAAGAGGCTGAAAATCTCGGCTTATACTCGAGTATATACGGTAAGTGTATATTGATTGGTTTGTGTGGAAGTTATAGCGTCTACAAACTATGGGATATATAATGGAATTTTTTTTACATTTATTTTTATACCAGTAATGGCGGCGATCGGCGACTTCTAGCGGGACTGCGATATTGCGTCGGACAACCTGACACGTTTGACACTTTGTGGGGACCAGTGACGCTAATACAGAGATCAGTGTTAAAAATATGCACTGTCACTGTACTAATGACACTGGCTGGGAAGGGGTTAAACATCTAGGGTGATCAAAGGGTTACCTGTGTGCCTAGCCAGTGTTTATGTGTATTATGTGGTGCTTTGCAGGGGAACAAAAAACAGCACATCCCCGCTGACAGGACAGAGCTCTGCATTGTTTACATTGACAGAGCTCTGTCCTGTCTTCCTCCTCCTCAATCAGTGGGCGTCGGCAGTCATCCATTGGCCGGCACCCGCTGATCAGCTTGTGCTGTGTCTAATCACTGCACGGCCAGAGGCGCGTGCACGTGCCCCCTACCCAGAAGTGCCGGATCGCGTATATAGTCGCAGGCACAGGAGAGCCACTCTGCCTCCATACTGCTACGTGAGGCAAGTGGTTAAGCTGGCCATACGCTATACAAGGAGATTGTACAATTTAGATTTACAACTAATATCACTAATATAAAGGCCTGAGGAACTGGATAGAAATGGATTGGATTGTATAGGTTTGTCCTCAAATTATATAGTTTTGGTGAATGTAAATAAGATTGCACAATCAGATTGTAGGGTGTATGGCCACCCTTAGATGATCGACCTCTTCTCTCTAATGAGGGAAGCTTGCCTTTTTACTATGGAGGGGGTTTTTTTCTATCAAAATTGGCTGTGGCTTTGTGCTGCAGCTTTTGCATCAGTTGACTCCTCTGCTTAGCCTTGGGGACCATACCCCGACCCCGCCAGGACTGCAATGTCTAATTTGGGCATTAGATTCTGTGAAGCTTCACACTCAGTTAACCTCAGGGTGCTGTACAAGTCCAGAGCTCTGATCTTCAGGTGGTGGAGCCCTGGGGGTATGACCATCATGGAGACATAAGGGATACTTACTTGCAAATTCCCATTTTCCCTCCTCGCCAACACCATACCATCTCCACTTTGCTGTGGGAGCTCAGCATTAACAGTTTGACTCTCCCTTTGGCCTGTTCACAGCCTTCTGGGTTTTTTGGAGTACTTGGGCCTGTCATTGGCTAGGTCCTGTCCAGAATCTTCTTGCTCGAAGACAAAATTTTGTCCCTCTGCTCAGGTGCCTGGGCACGTCAATCCCAGTGTTGACCCTCAATTTGTGAACGCAGGATGGTTGTGGGCTCCATGGTAGCCTCATACAAGGCACTACCATATACTCAGTTTTACTCCAGACCCTTGCAACTCAACTAAGAATAGACTTTCCCTGGTGTGGTGGGTTTGCAACACGGTCGAGTCCCCCCCCCCCCCCCCCCCCCAAAAGACATTGCAAGTTCTCATTATGCATGCCAGTCCTGGATGCCCTCTTGGTGTAGTGGACTTCCCCGTCGTCTTCTGTTGTCTCTTGAATGCTGGACCCCTCAGCTGCCAGGTCATCCAACAAGAATCCAGTTGAACACAGCTGAAGCCTACATCAACCATCAAGGAGGCACCAGAAGTTGCATTGTTCCCAGAGAAGTGGATTTGATGCTTTCTTAAATGGAACGACATGTCCTAGCCAGGTTTTCCATCCACATGCTAGGAAATGAAACAATCCAACTTTTCCCTGCCATTGGCATCTGGTTCTGGCAGTACAGGCTCTCCATCTGTTCTAAGCCCCTTACCACAGTTGGGGGAAGCTGGACATGGATCTTCTGTTATCTGGGTTCAACAACAAACTGGACAGGTTTGTTGCCAGGCCCAGAGATCTGTGGACTTTCACAGCTGAAGCTCTGGTGGCTCCATAGGATGAGTTCCACCTATTCTGTGCCTTTTCTCCTCTACATCATCATCATCATCTTCTTTGTCTGCTCTGCAGAATTGAGATGGAGGACATTGTTGTAATTTTCACTGCCGGGAATTGGCCCAGGAAGACTTGGTACGTGGATACACTTTGACTTCTGGCAGATTCTCCATGGGACCTTCAATATCGTCCAGACCTTCTGTCCAAAGGACTGGTCTACCATCCTGCTTCTTGGTCACTAGCTATAATGGCATACTGTTGAAGCCCAGGCCCTAAAGGACAGGGACATATCGAATTTGGTCATCTCTACCCTTTTTATCATGGAAAGTAGACCATGGGATGCATTACGATCCTTCCTCTAGTAGCATCTAACTTTGAGCACCATCGAGGGTCAAAACTTGGCCTTGTCATTCTGTTTTGGAGACCATTGGCCTTCCATTCCATAGTTAAGCCATTTGTGCAGGGTGTTGCACACTTTTCTTCATCTGTACATTTCCTTGTGACTCTGTGGAACCTCAACCTTCGTTCTCTTGGCTCTTCAGAGGCCACCCTCCATAAATATTAGGGATATTCCCTTGTCTGACCTCACTTGCAAGGTGTCTCTTCTCATGGTAATCACCTCTGTGTGGAGGGTCCCCGAGTTCATGGTCTTATCCCGTAAAAACAGCCCTTCCTCTAGTTACACAAGGACAAGGGTGTCCTGAGACCTAAAGCATTTTTTCTCCCTAAGTTGATTTTCTCCTTCGCCCTCAGTTAAGACATTATGCTCCCCTCCTTAGGTCCTTCTCTGAAACATCCCAACAAAAATTCTCTCCACTATAATGACATGGTGCACACTGTGAGAATCTACTTCTCATCTAAAGCCTCCTTTCTGTAATTGGATTCCTTCTTGTCCTTCCAGAAGGTTATCTCAGGGGGCTCCTTGCTTTCCCCTCCACCATTGTTAGGTAGATTCCAAAAGCTATCATTCAAGTCTATAGCCTAAATGATGGGGTTCCTCCCTTTTCCTGTTTACGGCACACTGTAGCAGGTCCATTAGTGCTCCTTGGGCTCTTCAGCATCAGGCATCTATTTCTCAGGTTGGCAAAGTTGCCACCTTCCTCTCTCCTCATCTCAGTCACATAGCAGGAAGAGGTTCTGTAGCCCTTTAGATGTGTGCGATTTTCATTTCAATATTCGTTTTTCAGACAAAAATTAAATTTTCGGAGGCTTGGATATATGTGAATCTCAAAATCGACATGGTAACGAATGTCAATAAATCCGAAAAAAAAAGTTACAACAAAATTAATAAATGCATTTCTTTCATTCGGTTGATGATAGTAGTTTGGGCCCAATGGGAAATTAATAAAATTTTGGAAAATTGTTCGATAATTCAGACTCGAATAATGAATAGATCTGAATTTCATTCCATTCGTTAATTCGGATGCACATAACACCAGTTGATTTGGTCCAGTTAGTTCATGTCATTTCTCTTGGGGGTTTGACTAGCATCTGAAAATATTGAATCTTTCTGATTTGAATCTGTCCGGCTTTGTTAATCTATCGAATGTATGGCAATCTTCTGGAAAAAAATGCAAATTTTTTCGACTCTACTCGAACTGCCAAAGATGTGAAACGAATTCCAAAAACAAATTGGTTTAACATAAAAAATATGACAAAACAAAATTCTTCAATGAACAAATGTATCGAAGATGAAACGGAAATTTGTAGCACGTCTTGTAGTCCTTGGAGATATTTTGGAATAATGCAATTAATAAGATTTTAGCACAAGAAGTTACCAGCTCACTGGAATGAGAGCAAATAAAAGAAGTTCAATGTTACAGTCTACTTACACTTTAATTTGAGGCACCTTTACCGATTATCTAGCTGCTGGTCTCCTGGTTTAGAAAAAAGGTTGTTGTTGTGTCCACTGGTTGGCCAATATTTTGGATTACTTGATGAAGATCTGAAAACTTTAAGAGCCCATTTATATCTTTGCATTGTGGTAATGCGTGCAATACTACAACGCGTTTCAATGAATGGTACATGCATTAGAGTGACCCTTTTTTTTTTTTTTTTTTTGCCACCCCCCACGTGGAATAACTGATATTCTTCGAATTTTAAAATGACTGTTCTTCTCTCGTTACAGGATCATATAGTGGTGAAAATGACATCAGGGAATAGAGACAACCCCATTACAGCTCCTTCATCTCTGTCCTTGAAACCCGAAACACGTAACAGAAAAAAGATTTTAGAAGTCACCAACAAGATCACAAAGCTGCTGACAGGAGAGGTGAGCGGTGCCGGGAATTCTGGGACATTATCCAGTAACAGACAAGGGATGTGCCTGGATGGTGACTGTATCATTATGTGTGTCAGGTTCCTGTAAGGTGTCAGGATGTCACTGTCTATTTCTCCATGGAGGAGTGGGAGTATTTAGAAGGACACAAGGATCTCTACAAGGACGTCATGATGGAGGATCAGCCGCCCCTCACATCACCGGGTAAGAGGAGACTTTATTGTAAAGGAGAGAGCAGTATGGAGGGTCCACCTAGATCCCCCATCATCTGATAAACACATAGAAACAATGTATTCAGTCAGTGTGTGTGTTTCCTACAGATGGATCCAGCAATGAGAAACCAACAGAGAGATGCCCCCGTCCTCTGTATTCCCAGGATTCCACACAGGAAGATCACACTATCCCTCACAATCATCAGGTAGATGGGACTATGTTGATATCAAGCTTGACCCTAAACTGTCTTAGACTATGTTCTTCTGTCATTAGTGCTCATTTTGTGATTCTTAGGGGAAAGATTTGAAAGCTGAGGCTAAAGCCGATGTATCCAGTAAAAAGAACCCACCAGAGAGAGGCCCCCGTCCTTTGTATTCCCGGGATTCCACACAGGAAGATGACACCATCCCTCACCACCATCAGGTAGGTGGGACTATGTTGATATCAAGCTTGACTCTAAACTATTAGACTTATGTTCTTCAGTTGATCATCGGTGCTTACAATCATTTTTATGATTTTAGAGGGAAGATATGAAAATTGAGGTTAAAGCCAATGTATCCAGTAAAAGGAACCCACCAGAGAGATGTCCCAATCCTCTTTATTCCCATGATTCCACACAGGAGGATCTCACTATCGCTTACCATGATCAGGTAGGTGAAGTACGGTAGAACTCAGTTTGAGTTTCTATTCTTCCTTGTAGTGTATTACTGCCTACAGGTTAAAGATATTATCTGTTTCTTTCTGGGATTAGAATGAAGAATTGATTAATCTTAAAATCAAGGTTGAAGAGGACGAAGAAGAGACTTACGAGAGGGATGACCTGCAGTCATCTGAAGATCCTGACATTTTGGTTACAATTATAAAGGAGGAACCTTCTCTAGATAATGAAACCGGTACTGTAGATCTTGAACGCTTCCCAATGCAGTGCACCATTTTGTTTTGTAGGTCTAACAATTAAAGGTATGCATATTGACTGAGGCTAGGATCACACTTAATACTGATGCGGCTCCTGTGCATCCTGGTTCACCGTTTTGGGTTCGATTTCAGCCCAAATTTTTGTCTGAATTCGGACCAAAAGACGCACAGGGCTCCTGTGGAAATTTTTACCAGAGCCGCAGCGGAGATATGTGAACTGGCTCCAAAGAGCTGGTCAAAATCTCCTGCTATTGCAAATTGGATGGGGGAAGCCCCCACTCAATTCGCAACGGTGTGAACCCAGCCTGAAACTGATTGAGTAGACCCTCTCATTATCTGTCAGTTTAGACTATAAACTGTAGACCAGCAAAAGGATGCAAACGTTGGTTGAAAAAAGTCACCAAAATTACATTTGTTTATGCCTCGTTTAACCTTCAATCATATCTATATTTTCATGTTTGTGGCTATTAGCAATGAACTAATCCTGCCTATATAACCACAAATACAGTAATGATTATTTCAAGATCTAAATGTGTTGGTCATACATGTGAGCTTTATGGTTAGAGTGGAGCAACGTTTCATCTGCATAGAGAAAATCCTTCATTTATAAGATTGTGAAATCTTGTCCACAAGAACATCATTGATGTACCTAACCCCACCATCTAATGTGCCCAACAAATGAGGTGGAAGGTCCATCTGCATTCCTCAACATAACGTTGTGTTCCCAACAAATTAGGTGGAGATACTGTACACCATATGAAAGGTCCATCTCCATTCCTCAATATAACGTCATGTTCCTAACAAATGAGGAGGAGATACTGTACACCATATGAAAGGTCCATCTCCGTTCCTCAATATAACGTCATGTTCCCAACAAATGAGGAGGAGATACTGTACATCATATGAAAGGTCCATCTCCTTTCTTCAATATAACGTCATGTTCCCAACAAATGAGGAGATACTGTACACCATATGGAATGTCCATCTCCATTCCTCAACATACTGTCATGTTCCCAACAATTAAGGTGGAGATACTGTACACCATATGAAAGGTCCACCTCCATTCCTCAATATAACGTCATGTTCCCAACAAATGAGAAGCTCCTGTACACCATATAAAAAGGTTCATCTCCATTCCTAAATATGTCACGTTCCCAAAAAATGAGATGGAGATACTATCGTATTGTACATTTTATTTCTGTTTTCATATCAATGTTAGGATTGAAAACAGTCGCATACCAGAGTTTTGTGAAACTGTTGATCACTAGACCAAAATATAAGAAATTGTAGATACATTTTATATTGCTAATACTAATTTTTTTTGCCAGCAGATGGAATCGATGTCCAGAATACCTTAGAGGGACCCCTTATTTTACCTTCGGGTTGCTATGCAGAAGATAATACCATCACTCCCAATAGACTCATGGGAGGTTTCTCAGATGTGGTAACACTTGGAGACACTAGGCTATTTCCATGTCCTGAATGTGATGAATATTTTAGAACAAAATCGTCACTGGCCATCCATGAGAAAACCCATGTAGGGGAGCGCCTGTTTCCATGCACGGAGTGCGGGAAATGTTTCACAACAAGATCAAATTTGCTGAAGCACCAAAAACATCACGTTGGACTGCTGCCCTTTCCTTGTCCGGATTGTGGGAAATCCTTTGAATTCAAGTCAGGGCTGGTCCATCACTTGAGACATCACACAGATGAGAGGCCTTATTCATGCACTGAATGTGGGCAGAGCTTTAAGGAGAAGTATCATCTAACAACGCATCAGAGGATCCACACGGGTGAGACGCCGTTCTCGTGTCCGGAGTGCGGGAAGTGTTTCACCCGAAAGCACACGCTCATCATACACCAGCAGAACCACCTGGAGAAACGGCGGGATAAGCTCCTCAAAAAGAAAGAGCAGCTGCAGAAACTTAGTATAAAAGAGGGATCGCTGATCTGCTTGGAGTGCGGGAAATCTTTCAAAAAGAAATGCGACCTTTACGTACATCAGAGGACTCATACGGGCAAGGAGATCTTTTCATGCCCAGACTGCGACAAGCTATTCGTAAAAAAATACCAGCTTCAGGTCCACCAGAGGGTTCACACTGGCGAGAAGCCATATTCATGTACAGAGTGCGATAAATCCTTCAAAACGAAATCAGAACTCAACACGCACCAAAGGGTCCACACCAGTGAAAAGCCCTTCTCATGTTCTGAGTGTGAAAAGTCCTTCAAGAAAAAGTCCCACCTCATTCTCCACCAGAGGGACCACACTGGGGAAAAGCCCTTCCCTTGTTCTGATTGCGGGAAGTCGTTCAAGTCGGGGACCCTTCTCACTTTGCACCGGAGGGTCCACACCGGTGAGAAGCCCTTTTCCTGTCCGGAGTGCGGCCGATGCTTCTCGCAAAAGGCGCACCTAAGTAAGCATCTGAGACTCCACTCCGGCAAGAAGCCGTTTTCCTGTTCGGAGTGCCGGAAAAGTTTTACAGAAGAAGAGCAACTCGTTTTACATCAGAAATCCCACAGCCAATGATGATGCAGGATTGGTCATCATCATCATCATCAAGTATGAGCCTGGTGGGTTTTGCCACCTGTTGGCTTTCTATGTCTCTTTGGGACTCTATTGATTAGCTTGTCCTGCCATAGTTCCTTTCCACTATAAACATGTGATATGTTCATCTGGGAATGTCACCATAACTGTTGAATTCTTTATATAGAACCAATAATAAATTCAATATGGAAGTTTTCTGACCATAATTCCTGGCTTTATTCCTATCCTCCTGGTGGGAATCCCTCTTAATGGTGTGCTCACCTGGGAACTCAACACAGGGATTGTGGGAGCCCCTCATAAAGGGCACAGCAGGTGTGTAGATCCAGGAACTTGGCAAAGGGGATGGTGGGAACCCCTCATATTGGGCATAGCGGGTGTACAGGCCTGGGCAGTCAGCACTGGGATGGTGGTGACCCCTCATAATGGAGTGTTGACCTGGGAATCCAACACAGGGGTGGTGGGAACCCCTCATAAGGGTGTGCTTACCTGGGAATTCAGCACAGGGTTGGTGGAAACCCCTCATAATGGGCACAGCAGTTGTGCTGACCTGGGAACTCGGCACAGGGATGGTGGGAACCCCTCATAATGGAGTGCTGACCTGGGAACTCGGCACAGGGATGGTGGGAACCCCTCATAATGGAATGTTGACCTTGGAACCCAACACAGGGGTGGTGGGAACCCCTCATAAGGGTGTGCTTACCTGGGAACTCAGCACAGGGTTGGTGGAAACCCCTCATAATGGGCACAGCAGTCGTGCTGACCTGGGAACTCAGCACAGGGATGGTGGGAACCCCTTATAATGGAGTGTTGACCTGGGAACCCAACACAGGGGTGGTGGGAACCCCTCATAATGGGCACAGCAGTCGTGCTGACCTGGGAACTCAGCACAGGGATGGTGGGAACCCCTCATAATGGAGTGTTGACCTGGGAACCCAACACAGGGGTGGTGGGAACCCCTCAGAAGGGTGTGCTTACCTGGGAACTCAGCAAAGGGTTGGTGGAAACCCCTCATAATGGGCACAGCAGTTGTGCTGACCTGGGCAGTCAGCACTGGGATGGTGGTGACCCCTCATAATGGAGTGCTGACCTGGGAACCCAACAGAGGTGGTGGGAACCCCTCATAAGGGTGTGCTTACCTGGGAACTCAGCACAGGGATGGTGGAAACCCCTCTTAATGGACACGGCAGGTGTGAAGACCCAGGAACTCGGCACAGGGATCTCACCATTGGTCTAACGGAGATGGAAGAGACTCAGGTGATCGAATTCTGATGTCTACCAGGGACTGCATTACTTCTGTTGGATGATCTAAGGCCCCTTTCACACATGTGGACCGCTTGTTACATCAGTTCAGTCACGGTCATTTAAAGAATAAAATTAATGAAGTTTTTACATTATTGTTCATTTTTCATCTGTTTTTACGTCAGTTTTTTACATCTGCTACCAATACAAAAATGGACAGTTTGTCCATTCACATGCGTTTTTTTTTTTTTTTTTGTCCATTCTGTTTCTTTAACGGAACAAAAACAGGGCTTTGATACATTTCAAATAATGGATGCGGATGTAAATGGATGATCTGTCAACGGATGGATGAAAAACGGGTACGGTCCGTATGTGTGAAAGAGGCTCCAGGCTTATTTGTCATCACCTCCCCAACAAATATGATTGTAGAGGAACAGGACATAACGGGAGAAAAGGACCCTTCCCCAATGGTCCTACAGTCTGGGCGGTGGAGCTGTAGAAGGTCATTGCAGGGCTTGATGGAGGTTAAAGGGGAAATTTTAGCCATTGAAAAGGTGGAGGGTTTATGCTCTACACTTGAAGGCTATGCAAATCCCAAGAATAAACTTCTGCTATTTTGCTCCCTTTTGAACCTGCCAGAAAGCTTGTGGGCTGATAACTTCTTCTGCTGCACTCTTACTTTGTTCTCAGCTCTTACTCTGGACTACAGAAAACTTCCACCTTTTGTTATGGATAGAAGGAGGTGTTTCTGCATTCTTGTTCTAAGGTGACAACCCTGCTCCTCCAGAGATGCAATACAGTGAGTGTTGTCACCCTAGGACAGGAAGTGTGTTTCAGGATCACCAGGTTAAAAAAAAAAAATGGATTGAAAACTAATGCAGCCACCCTTAGAACTGCAATATAATAAAATTTTCATTCTTGGTTGTAGATAAGTTTTACCTATTCAAGAAATGTGTGTTTACCACCTCGGTGGACATTGGATATGCTTAGGCATTATAAAGGTCATTATAAACCATTTCCAATAACGTTTCACCTCTAGGACTGTGCAAGGGGTGACTTAAAGCAAAACTCCAACATTGCAGCTAATACCTATTTGAAATATCTATGGAAATATATTTACCTGCTGAGATATTTGTGATTCTGTTCAGCCAGTCTTGTGATTCAGGAAGTTGATACCACTATTCAGGATATGAAGTTCCCCTGTATTACCTTTCCAGCCTGCCCATTGGTTAATGAATGAGCAGTCACATACCACCCGGGTCCCGCCTCAGCCCCACCCAATCTGTTCGCAGCGTAAAGGGATCATCCACCCGTCACCAACTTGGGGAGGAATGAACAGAAACGGAAATAGAATGGTCTATGATTTAAAAACTCAGATGAACACTTGGATGGTTGTGTGCAGTTCGTATTTTTTAATTTTTATAACTAAATAAAAGGTTTGAATTGCTGTGTGTGTGTGTGTGTGTGGTTTTTTTTTGTTTTTTTTTTATTTATTTTTATTTTTTTATAACTTTATAGGGATAATCTGGTCACACACATTACAAACTGATTGCACCATATCGGTTTATTCCCCTTTAATCAGATTGTATATGTTAGTGTCAATATGTTGTACCATCAAGGGTCATCATTCTGGGAAAAGGGCTATTCAGTCCCCATCACTACAACATGGATTGCTCTCACCGGGGTCACGGTAATATTTGTAATTTTGGGATAAAGGGAGGGGACACCGAAGGGTTAATGTGCGGAGAACAGGAGGGTAGCAAAGGATTAATGTCCTTAGAGGGAGGGTAATAAAGGGGTAATCAGAGAAAAGGCAAGGGCAGTGAAGGGTTAATGTGTGGTGGGGTTAATGTGTAGGGCTAACAAACCCAGAAAGAGTTATTGTTAAGTGAATGGGGAAGTGAAAAGGGTTAAATATATTTAGAGGGGGAAGGAACAGTAAATGTCCAATATACAGAGAAAGGAAGACGGTGGATGAGAGGGGGCAGTAAAGGGTTAATGTACAGTAGATGTGAGGAGAGGGCAGGTATGGGGTTAATGTCTGGTGGATGGAAGGTCACTAAGGGGTTAATGTATGGTGGATGGGAGGGGGCAGTGTATGGTTAATGTACGGTGGATGGGAGGAAAGGGCAGTAAAGGGTAATGTACGGTGGATGGGAGGAAAGGGCAGTAAAGGGTAATGTACGGTGGATGGGAGGAAAGGGCAGTAAGAGGTTAATGTACAGTAACGTGAGGCGAGGGCAGTAAAGGGTTAATATGGTGGGGGGGGGGGGCAGTAAAGGTTTAATGTAAGGAGGATGGGAGGGGGGGGCATTAAAGAGTTGAGTCTGCTGAGAATGTTTGCTGTGTAATTCTGTACAGTGAATGTGGAGTGGATGGGAGGGGGCAGTAAAGGGTTAATGTACAATGGATGGAAGATGGGTACTAAGGGGTTAATGTAAGGCAGATGGGAGGAAAGGGCAGTAAAGGGTAATGTATGGGGACATACTAAAAGGAATGACAGAATAATGTATGGTGGATGGGAGGAAAGGGCGGTAAAGGGTAATGTATGGTGGGTGGGAGGAAAGGGCAGTAAGAGGTTAATGTACAGTAACGTGAGGCGAGGGCAGTAAAGGGTTAATATGGTGGGGGGGGGCAGTAAAGGTTTAATGTAAGGAGGATGGGAGGGGGGGGCATTAAAGAGTTGAGTCTGCTGAGAATGTTTGCTGTGTAATTCTGTACAGTGAATGTGGAGGAGCTGGAGTTGGGTTCATGTAGGATCTCCGATCTGCTCCCAGTCTGGGTTAATCTTTGGCAGATTCTCTCCAGATTGATTTCTATTGAATTGTGAACAATGCTTCCTAGGGTGGGCTACAACAAAATGGCTGTTGAGAACCAATCACTGGAGAGCCTTCCTCTTACCCATAATGCTGAGTGTTGGAGGAGGCACACAGAAGTGTGAGCTATGGAGAAGAATAGTAACCCCCTCACTGAGCAGATCCTGCAGCTCACCCTGGAGATCCTCTACCTGCTGACCGGAGAGGTGAGGACCATTTTACGGCTATTACTACACAACCAAATATTAATTTACAGTTTTTTTTCTGCCACTATATTATAAATAAACCACTTTTTTTTTCCTGCAGACAAAATAGAATTTGTTTACATTTAGATTTAAATATGAGCATTGCATTGTGTCTAGGTACCACTTGCCCACAATCTCCTCTCATCCCCTATGTATTAGAATATTTATCTCTAATTAGCTCATCAGCCTACGCCTGGGTGACAACCCACTTAGCTTATATTGTAAAGCCCCTCATACTTCGCTCACCTGGTGTCACAACAAGGACTTCTGTGGAGACCATGGCTATCTGTAGGCCAACTTGGTAAGCTTCATGTCTACGGGTGACTCTAAATTGGCCATAAATGTCCCAATAGAAACAAACTATACTGCCATCTGTTGGCGTTTCTCTCACCTTTAGCTTTCTAGGAAAAGCCTTTTCTTTCTGGAAGATTGAGACTTTTTATACACATAAACCTTGTCCTGGAAGAAGATTGAAATCTCTGGGCACATTGTGGATAATGAGGGTTTTTGCCACTGGAAGATGGAGCTCTCTTGACTCATTGGGGAAAACGAGGATCTCTTCCTGCTGAAAGATGGAAATTTTCAGAGAATTTAAAGAAACATTGATTCAGGAAATCCACAAGATACAATAATGATCAGGGTGTCCAATACAATATTTTCTGGTGGGTGTCACCACAAGGCCCACTAAACTAAGAAAAACAATTAGTAAGGTTGAATAAAGACACCAGTCCATCCAGTTCCACCTGAGTGAGTGTCCACAATTGCCCCTATTCCTGTACATTGTACACTCAGATCAGTCCCTACCCTCAAAGAGCCCACAATTGAAGGTTCCCATTCATATACTAGGGCCAATTTTGGACAGAAGCCAATTAACCTACCAGCATGTCTTTGGAGTGTGGGAGGAAACCAACGCAGGCACAGGGAGAACATGCAAATTATAGGCAGGTATTGTCGTGGTTGGAATTTGAACCAGCGACCCTTTTTACTGCTAGGCGAGAGTGCTACCCAGGAAGAGGTTCCTATTGTCCACAATGAGTACAAATGCATATTCCAGCAGAAGGAGGTCTTCATTATCCACAATGAGGCCAGAGATGTCCATCTCTCGGCAGGAAAAGGCACTTGTTATGTACAATGAGTCAAGAGAGCGCCATCTTCCAGTGGGAAAAGGCCCTCATTGGAGATCTCTAGACTCATTGTAGACAGAGGGCTAAATCCTGATGAAAAATGGAGATCTAGTTTCAACTTCTTGTAAACAATGAGGGCCTTTTCCTGACAGAAAATGTAGATCTCTGGACTCATTGTGGACAGTGGAGAAATCTTCCTGCTGGAAGATGGAGATCCCAACTCATTGTGAACAATGGGGACCTCTTTCTACTGAAAGATAGAGATTTCTGACTCATTACGGACAATGAGGGCCTTTTCTTGCTGGAAGATGGAGCTCTCTTGATTCCTTGTGGTCTTTTCCTGCAGAAATATTGAGATCTTTTGACTTATTGTTGACAACCAGGGCTTTTTCCCACTGGAAGATGGAAACCTATAAACTCATTTAGACAAAAAGTGCCTAATCCTGATCGAAGATGGAGATTTTTTGACTTCTTGTAGACATTGAGGGTCTTTTCCTGGCAGAAAATTAAGATCTCTGAACTTGTGGACAATGGGGACCTCTTCCTGCTGGAAGATGTAGATCTCGACACATTGTGGACAATGGGGAACTCTTCCAGCTGGAAGATAGAGATCTCAACTCAGTGTGGACAGTGGGGACCTCTTCTTACTGAAAGATTGAGATCTTGACTCATTGTGGATATTGGGGCTTTTTCCTGCTGGAAGATGGAGTTATCTTGACTCATTGGGAATAACAGTGACCTCTTCCTGCTGGAAGATGGAGATCTCTGGCCTCATTGGGGACAGTGGGGACCTCTTCCTGCTGGAAGATGGAGGTCTCGACCTATTGTGGACCATAAGGGCCTTTTACTGCTGGAAGATGGAAATCGCTTGACTTATAGACAATGAGAGTATTTTCCTTCTGGAAAATGGAGATCTCCTGACTCATTGTGGGCAAAGAGGGCCTTTTCCTGTGGAAAAATGTAGATATTTTGACTGATTGTGAACAATGATTATGCAGATTTCACCCATTTCCACATTTGGTCGGTAATGTTGTTTTAATTAGAAAGTCATGCCTAGTCAGTTTAAGTTTATTGAATAACTTCTGGTACTTCATGATTGTGATACCTCACCTCCTATAGGGTTATACGGTTGTGAAAATGATATCTGAGAATGGACAAAACCCCTGTATGGTTCCTTCGCCCTCTTCCCTGATATCTGATAGAAATAACGAAAAAAAGATTCTAGAAGTCACAAAGAAGATCATTGAGCTGCTGACAAGAGAGGTGAGCAGTGCTGGGGATTCTGGGACATTATCCAGTGTCAGACAAGGGATGTGTCTGGATGGTGACTGTATCATTGTGTGTGTCAGGTTCCTATAAGGTGTCAGGATGTCACTGTCTATTTCTCCATGGAGGAGTGGGAGTATTTAGAAGGACACAAGCATCTCTACAAGGATGTCATGAAGGAGAACCAACCCCCCATCACACCTCCAGGTGAGAGTAGACCATATTGTAAAGGAGAGAGCAGTATGGAGTTACAACCATCTAGTAATAATCAAAGAAACAACGTATTCAGTCAGTGTGTGTGTTTCCTACAGATGGATCCAGTAACAGAAACCCACCGGAGAGCTGTCCCCGTCCTCTGTGTTCTGTGCAAGAAGATCTTAGCATTTCTCACCATGGTCAGGTATTAGACTGACAATCATTAAAAGTTACATTATGATCTGCACAATAGCTGCATATACTGTTGGCTGCATTTAGCATTTTGTTGACATTCAGGGCAGAAGAAATTTTAATATTATAAAAGAGATAAAAGAAGAGGAGGATGGATTAATTAAGAATTTTTTAGAAGGACACAAGGCTCTCTACAAGGACGCCATGATGGAGAATCAGCCGACATTCACATCACCGGGTAAGAAGAGACTTTATTGTAAGGGAGAGAACAGTATGGAGGATCCTACTGGACCTCATCTCATAAATGCATAGAAACAATGTATTTAAGATCAGCAAATATGTGCATTTCCCACAGATGGATCTAGTAATGGGAACCCACCAGAGAGATGTCCCTGTCCCCTGTATTCTCAAGATTCCACACAGGAAGTTCACACCATCCCTTACCATGATCAGGTGGCTGAGACTGAGCATGTCAAACTCAAGCTCTAAACTGTATTAGATTCTAACCTTCCATTAAGATTTTGAATAATAATGCTCACAATTATTTTCTGATTTTAGGGGAAAGAAGTGATCGGTATAAAAATTGAAGTGAAAGAAGAAAATGAGACATATGTGAGCGCCGAGCAACCATCTTTGAAGGAAGCTGAAATGATGGTGACACTTACTAAGGAGGAATCTTGTCTAGATAATAGTATGGGTAAGTATAGGGATGCAGATTGACCAACAAAGAGAAAGTATCAGTAGACCTTCACACCATCCAGTAAAAGGACTCCCTCAGAAACCCTCAGCAACCTGCGGTGCTGATCTAAGTGCCCTTCAACACTGTAGCTCCAGTAATCCACAACTAGATAAGGGCATGGCCATCCCCACAGCTTATCCAGATAGCACCAAGCCCTATGGTATAGAGGACACTGCACACCACCAGCTCAGCATGTGGTACTATGTGAAAATGGCCTCAGCTCCCGCTATGCCAAACCACTGATGCGTTTTGCTCTGCCTAGGGCTTAATCGTAAAGCCCCATGGGTGGGGCAAAACATGACAGAGACAAGGGGAAGAGCCTAGGCTGAGGCCATTTTCACATAGTACCACACGCTGAGCTGGCGGTGTGCAGTGTCCTCATACCACAGGATCCTGTAAAAGGGGACTCAATTGTAAATGGTAGACCAGAAACTTAAGAATGATCTTGTATTTGTAAACAATTGGCTAGGCTAACTTGGAAAAGTCTTAATTTTGTTATTCGTTTTATGTTTCAAAGAGAAAAAAATCAATAGTTTAATCGATATAGAACACATCTCCTGTCTATGATAAGTTATAAAATTATTGTTCTTAAGAATGTCATCAATGTACCTACACCACCAGCAATGAACATGCTGCTATTATTAACCAAACAATCCTTTTCAATAGGTGCATACGATGCCTGGAATACCTTAGAGGGATGTCTTATTTCATCTCCAGACTACAATGAAGAAAATATCATGGTACAACGTTCTCAAGCACCAGACCAGAACCCAAAAAATCATAAAGCCGAGTTTCTGTTTCCATGCTCTGAGTGTGGAAAAGGTTTCAATAAAAAATATGAACTCCATGTCCATCAGAGGGACCATGCCGGTAAAAAAATCTATTCTTGCCCAGACTGCAAAAAATCATACATAAAAAACTGTGACCTGGTTGCACACCAGAGAATTCACACCGGGGAAAAGCCCTTCTCGTGTTCCGAGTGTGGAAAGTCTTTCACTCAGAAATCCCAACTTACTGCCCATCAGAGAGTTCACTCAGACCACAAGCCATTTTCGTGTTACGAGTGCAAGAGGGCCTTTATAAAAAAACAAGAACTTGTCCGACACGAGAGAACCCACACTGGAGAAAAGCCCTTTTCCTGTACTGAGTGCGGAAAATCCTTCAGCCTCAAGTCGCAACTCAAAACACACCATAGGGTCCACACCGGTGAAAAGCCTTTTCCCTGTTCCGAGTGCGGCAGATGCTTCTCCAGTAAAGCAAATCGTGATAAGCATTTAAGAGTTCACACCGGCGAAAAGCCTTTTTCCTGCCCAGAGTGCTGGAAATGTTTTGCCCAAAAAGCGACACTAATTTTCCACCAGAGAACACACAAACCCCGAAGCCGCAGTAAAACCTTGGTGTTTCATAGCTTGAATCGTCATGTAGAACAATTGTGTGATCAGAATTAGGCAGTTTGAAAGGTCGGCCTACTCAAATAGTTTAAACTCTAACTTTCTGCCCTTCCCTGTTTTCCCATTGAGGAGATTTCCCTCTCTCTCGTAGTTGCGTCATCCAGACAGAAATAGAGGGGAAATGTCCCATGGACAGGAGACTGTCCTTCATTCCTAAGACATCTCAAGCCATTCATAAAATAAAGTTCTCATTGGTGAATCATAGCATGGCCTTGTGTTTTTTATGTACAGTTATCACTAGTCACTATTGCTTGTTTTTCATCAACAACACTACAGAGGTGACTTATTGGAACTTGGCCTTTGGAGAAGGTTGTAGGTTTTTTAAGCAAAAGGAAGGTCAAGTATCTGCTGCACATACTGACAGAATATCTAGTGATAGTCCCATTCAATTCAAGGCGTTTTATAGCTTCTCCAAACCCGTGATTTAGAAGAGAAGAACTGGCTTGGACAAACTAGAAAATGTCTCCAACAAACAGATGGTCAAGTAGAGGTACGCACAATGGAAAAATTTGTTTGGTTTCGTCTCGTATTCTTTCGTTAAGTTAATTAACTTTGTTTCGTCATATTCGTTATGTTGGAATCATTCGCTTTCGGAATTTGTTTCGTATATTTGGATTAGTTTAGTATATTTGTTATTTTCGAATCAACTAGAATTTGGAAAGATGGCTATATTTGTCCTATTTTATTCTATTCTATTTTTATGTTCTATTCTATTCTCTTTATTTTATTGTATTCTTTTCTATTCTTTTATCATCTATCCTAATCCTTTATTTTATTCTTTTATTTTCCATTGTATTCTATCCTGTTCCTTTATTTTATATTCTATTCTGTTTATTTCTATTCTTATATTATATTCTTTTATATTTGTCTCTGTTTTATTTTATTCTATTCTGTTCTATTCCTTTATTTTATATTCTATCCTGCTGTGTTCTATTTCTTTCTAATCTATCCTATTCCTTTATTTTATAGTCTATTCTTTTTATTTCTATTCTTATCTAGTCTTTTATTTTCTATTCTATTCTGTTCTATTCTTATTCTGTCCGAGGTCAAATATCTGCTGAAAAATCTGACAGAATAGATAGTAGTTGTTGGTCACATTCAATAGGACTTGGACTGTAATGTTGAAGACGTTTTGTGGCTTCTCCAAACCTCTGATTCAGAAATTAAGAAGTGGCTTGGACAAACTAGGAAACGTCTTCAACATTACAGAACAAGTCTAGTTGAATATGGCTAACTACCACTAGATATATCATGACCTGGATAAATGAGCACTTCCATAGACATTCTGACAGAGCTAAAGAAGAACATTAGATCCCAGGTATCTAGCCCAGCCATTCTCAACCAGGGGTCCTTTAGGTTGCTAGGGGTTCATTGAGTTGTGGATGATGGACCTCCAAGTTGATGATACCACCATAGTTCCAGAGCCAACGTCACTGCATGACACCAATGATCTTTTCAGCTGTCTATAAGGATGGCATTCTGACCACCACTGTAAGGGAAAAAGGGGCATTTTTGCCACTGACCACCAATATATGTAATATTCTTACCGCTAGCCTCTAAGGTAAGGGGTATTTTTTCAACTGACCGACAATGAGTTGGTATTAGCAGGGGTTTCCCAGGACTGGAAAATAATTTTGAGGTTTCCTCTGGGGTAAAAGGTTGATCTATTCTGTTGGCCGGAGGCTGTCAGAGCATACTGGAGCTCCTCATGGGGAAGGAGAAACTGATGATAACAGTAGCCAGTCACGGAGAATGAATCACACAATGGTCTTGGTCATTTTCCAGTTTATTCAAAACTAAAGTGAAGGATTCGGCAGATATTTGGACTGTTAACCTGTATTGCAGTCTGTATACGGAGAGGAGGGTTGTGGAACACTCATGTAGCTGTAGAGGTGCTATTAGACTATATGCTACCATATGCACAGGGGAGTAACCATACTGTATTTCATAATGACCAATGATGAAATTGTTGGTGTTGCGGCAACCTCCTGATCCGAGCTTCTGTTTAGGCGATGGAATTTCCTGTGGTGAAAAATGCCATGTGAAGATACTGACTTGGAATGTTAAAGAGAGTATGTTACATGATACGAGGAGTCTTCAAAAAGTTTCCGCACTTTTTTATATCTAACTTTTTGAAGAACCCTTGTATTATAGATACTGTAGATCTTAAACAAGGACTTATAGCAGAATGGAACCAATAGGAAGAACAGTGCCGGAAAACATGGTCCTGTTGGCTGGATTCTATGCTCTCAGAGGAATTCCCCACGCTAACGTGAACTTAATTGCTTGAAGATCCTTCAGATGGCTCTACTAGGTTATGGCGATCCAAAGGGGCTATTCCCTTCCCCACACATTGTTCAGACCCCCCCCCCCCCCATCTCCCCCATCTTCTTCACTCTGCTAACATACTTCTTCTCACCTTCTCCCTGACTCTCTTATTAGGTCAGCTGTGGATCTGCTCTGGCCATAACTGTCCCCATACCTAGAGGTCCTTATCTCTATTCCCCCCTCCTGGGAACATATTATACAGAGGTGACAGCAGACTATGTACCTTGAGGCTGAGATTTATTCTGTCATATACACTCAACTTTATAGATGGACAGATACTACTGTGAGAAGAATCTACAGTTGTGCTCATAAGTTTACATAATTCATGATTTCTTGGCCATTTTTCAGAGAATGTGAATAACACAAAAACATTTCTTTCACTCATGGCTAGTGTTTGGCTGAAGCCATTTATTATCAATCAACTGTGTTTACTCTTTTTAAATCATAATGACAACAGAAACTACCCAAATGCCCCTGATTAAAAGTTTACATGCCCTGGTGATTTTGGCCTAATAACATGCACACAAATTGACACAAAGGGGTTTGAATGGCTACTAAAGGTAACCAACCTTACCTGTGATCTGTTTGCATGTAATTAGTGTGTGTGTATAAAAGGTCAATGAGTTTCTGGACCCCTGACAGACCCTTGCATCTCTCATCCAGTGCTGCACTGACGTTTCTGGATTATGAGTCATGGGAAAGCAAAAGAATTGTCAAAGAATCTGCGGGAAAAGGTAGTTGAACTGTATAAAACAGGAAAGAGATATAAAAAGATATCTAAGGAATTTAGAATGCTAATCAGCAGTGTTCAAACTCTAATGAAAAATACAATTCCAGCCTCCTCTCTGCCAAGCAGACCTATTTTATCACTCTCATTAGCAACTTATCATCCCGTCCCCATCAACTCTTCTCTACCTTCAACTCTATACTTCGTCCTCCACCGCCTCCACCCGCCAACTCACTCACTGCCCAGGAGATTGCCAATCACTTCAAACAGAAGATTGATACAATTCGCGCAGAGATCTCTACTGTTCTGATACCCTCCACGCTTTACACTTCATGGCCACAGGCACAATCATTACTTCCCTCTTTCACCCCACCACTATAGATGAAGTTGCTAAACTACTTGGTAATGTCCACCTTACCACCTGCCCTCTGGATCCTGTTCCCTCACAAATGCTACGTTCACCCTCTGGCTCTATACTACACTCTCTAACCCACATCTTCAATCTCTCCCTCTCTTCTGGCATCTTCCCCAACTCTCTAAAACATGCACTTGTCAGACCCATGCTTAAAAAGCCCTCACTGGACCCATCCAATCCTAACAACCTACGCCCCATCTCCTTGCTCCCCTTCTTATCCAAACTCCTTGAACGTCAGGTCTACAACCGACTGAGCGTCCACTTCGCTGATAATAGCCTTCTACATCCCCTTCAGTCTGGATTTCGTCCTCAACACTCCACAGAAACTGCTCTCTTAAAACTAACAAACGATCTACTAACGGCCAAAACCAATCGACATTATTTGGTACTCCTACTCCTGGACCTCTCTGCTGCCTTTGACATGGTTGACCACCCCCTCCTCCTCAAAAAACTCCACACCTTTGGTCTCTGTGACTGTACTCTTTGCTGGTTCTCTTCCTACTTATCCAACCGCACCTTTACCATTTCTTACAACTCTACTTCCTCCTCTCCTCTTCCTTTCTCTGTTGGGGTCCCCCAAGGTTCTGTTCTTGGACCGCTCCTATTTTCAATCTACACCTCCTCCCTGGGTCAGCTGATAGCCTCCCATGGCTTCCAATACCACCTCTACGTTAATGATACCCAAATCTATTTCTCTACCCCTCTGTCTCCTCGCGTATAACTAATTTACTATCAGATATATCAGTCTGGATGTCACACCACTTCCTCAAACTCAATCTATCCAAAACCGAATTTGTAATTTTTGCTCCCTCATATGCCCCTTCCCCTGATCTCACTATCAAAATTGATGGCACAACCATAAGCCCATCCCCACACGCCAAGGTTCTAGGTGTAGTCCTGGACTCTGACCTCTCCTTCAAGCAACACATCCAATCACTGTGCAAATCCTGCCGCCTCAACCTCCGCAACATCTCCAAAATACGCCCCTTTCTAACCAATGACACAACAAAGCTCTTAATTCACTCGCTGGTCATCTCTCACTTCGACTACTGCAACTCCCTTCTCATTGGCTTACCTCTACATAGTCTATCACCTCTTCAATCCATCATGAATGCCGCTGCCAGACTCATCCACCTTACCAATCGCTCTGCCTGCTACTCCTCTCTGCCAATCCCTCCACTGGCTTTCTCTCAGCCAAAGAATTAAATTCAAAATACTAACAACTACGTACAAAGCCATCCACAACTCTGCCCCCAGCTACATCACTAGCTTAGTCTCTAAATATCAACCCACTCGTTCTCTTCGTTCCGCTCAAGACCTCCTGCTCTCTAGCTCCATCATCACCTCCTCCCATGCTCGCCTCCAGGACTTTTCCAAAGCCTCTCCAATCCTATGGAATGCCCTACCCCAATCTGTCCGCCTATCTCCTTATTTATTAGCTTTTAGGCGATCCCTGAAAACCCTTCTCTTCAGAGAAGCCTATCCTACCCACACCTAACAACTGTATTTTCATTCTCTCCATCAGCTCATCCCCCACAGTTATTACCTTTTTTGTTTCAACTTGACCCTCCCTTCTAGATTGTAAGCTCTAACGAGCAGGGCCCTCTAGTCCCTCCTATATTGATTTGTATTGTAAGTGTACTGTCTGCCCTCATGTTGTAAAGCGATGCGCAAACTGTTGGCACTATATAAATCCTGTATAATAATAATAATAATAATAATCAAGAAGTGGAAAATTAAATTAGTGGTTCTGTTGAAACCAAATCACGGCCAGGTAAACCAACTAAAATTTCAGCCACAACTGCCAGGGAAATTCTTCGGGATGCAAAGAAAAACCCACAAATAACTTCAGGTGTAATACAGGACTCTCTGAAAACATGTGGTGTGGCTGTTTCAAGATGCACAATAAGGAGGAACTTGAAGAAAGATGGAGTGCATGGTCAAGTCACCAGAAGAAAGCCATTACTATGCAAAAGCCACAAAGTATCCCGCTTACAATACGCCAAACAGCACAGAGACAAGCCTCAAACCTTCTGACACAAATTAATTTTGAGTAATGAGACCAATGTGAGACCATGTGTCTTTTTGGCAACAACCATAAACGCTACATTTGGAGAGGAGTCAACAAGAGCTATGATGAAAGGTCCACCATTCCTACTGAGAAACACGGAGGTGGATCGCTGATGTTTTGGGGATGCGTGAGCTACAAAGGCACAGGAAATTTGGTCAAAAATCAAAACTGGAGGAACGTTTGCATTCAACAGCCAAGAAGCTGTGCAAGGGACGAACTTGGACATTCCAACATGACAATGATCCAAAACACAAGGCCAAGTTGATCTGTCATTGGCTACAGCAGTGAAGTGAAGGTTCTGGAGTGGCCATCTCAGTCTCTTGACCTCAATATCATTGATCCACTCTGGGGAGATCTCAAATGTGCAGTTCATGCAAGATAGCCCAAGAATTTACAGGAACTGGAGGCTTTTGCCAAGAGGAATGGGCAGCTTTACCATCTGAGAAGATAAAGAGCCTCATCCACAAATACTACAAAACACTTCAACCTGTCATTGATTTTAAAGGGGGCAATACACGGTATTAAGAACTGGGGTATGTAAACTTTTGATCAGGGTCATTTGGGTAGTTTCTGTTTCCATTATGATTTAAAAAGAGTAAACACAGTTGATTGATAATAAATGACTTCAGCCAAACACTAACCACGAGTGCTAGAAAAGTTTTTGTGTTATTCATACTCATACTTATTCATAAATGGCCAAGAAATCATATGCAAACTTATGAGCACAATTGTATATGAGAACACATCCTTAGTCCCGAGGAAGCAAAATAGCCATGAAATGCGTAGACTACTCGTGACTAATATCGTGATGGGATGGTTTTGAGTTTTCTCATATATACAACTCTATGATCCTACTTTTTTTGGGGGAGTTTAATATGAATTGTAATAAAAATGCTTTGATTTTATGTATATGAATTCTATGTTTATTTCATGACTTCATGAGGTGCATGTTTGAAATTCCCTTATTTCTATCGCCTGCACAATTGAGATTTATTATCTAACTATAAACTATTGTTTTGCCATCTCTTTGCTCCAGGGGAAAAGTAGCAGATAAACCTCTTTCGTCCGAAGGTGGTGGCGACTTAATAAATAATAGGCTCTCACATATGTATCCATGTTCTGCATATTGTTGTATGCCTACTTTTGCTAATACGGACAATGTTGATTATCTCTATGATCACATGGATCTCTGTAACAACTACATTTTTTTTTTTTTATGTAAAAAAAAACCAAATGATTCATTTTAATAAAAAAAAAAATATATATATATATATATATCTCAATGGTGTCAGCCATTTTATTGTAGCCCAGAAGTGCAGACACAAGAGCTAAAAAAAAAAAAAAAAATCACAAAAAAAAAGATAAAATAAAATATTAGAAATTGTATCCTGCTCTCGGACAACATGAAATCTTTGGTGTACTTGGATAGTTCATCTCAGTTTTTAGCATTATTTAATGAACAGTGCCTCCAGGTCTGCTGGGCTGTAACAAAACAGCTTTTACCCATGATGCTGTGCGTTGGGGGATGGGCACTATGTATACTGGGAGTGAGTTGAGTCTGCAAACAGAGTGAGAGCAATGGAACCATTTGGGGGATGGGCACAGTATTGGAAGTGAGTTGAACAGAGTGCGAGCAATGGAGGCAAACTGCACCGACCTGACGGAGAGGATATTACGGCTCACCCTGGAGATCATCTACCTGCTGACCGGGGAGGTGAGGAGGATTCTGGGAGCACCGCCAACATGTTTATTTATTTATTTATTTATTGCCGATACGTGCCTACTTAACAAAAAAAATGTACAGTGATTTTGGGTGTCAAAAGGGTGAGAGGAGCTTTACGAAATTAAATCGCAGATGTTCGCTCAGAGGATTACCGTTCCGAAATGCTACATAAAATTCACACGTATGCGGAAGACTTTGTCGCCCTTTATTTTGGGGTATATATCTGACGATGCGTAAAAATTACTAATTATTTATTTATTAACAGTCATTTATTTGTTTATTATGGGTATTACAGATATTTATTTATTGCAGGCGTTTATAACAGATATTTATTTATTACAGGTATAGATTTATTACAGATATTTATTTATTAAAGGTATTTATTTATTATGGGTATTTATTTTATTACAGACATTTATCTATTTTTTATTGTGGGTATTTATTACAGGCATTTATTTATTATGGGTATTTATTTATTTATTAGGCTGCTTTCAGGCTGGGTTCACACTGCTGCGGGTGGGAGATCCGGATGTGATTCGCACCGCACTGCAGTGCAAATCACATCGGATCTCTGTAGCGATGCGAGTTCAGCCATACAGATAGTATGGCTGAACTCGCATCGCACCCGCCGCAAACTCGCACGGGACCCTTTTTTTGGTCCGCAGCAGAATCGGATCGCATGGGTGTTCACACCATGCGATCCGATTCCTGTGCAAGTGTGCAGATCGCACTGCGATATGCGGACGGATCTGGGGGTGTCATTAACATTTCATTGACACTCCCAGCAGTCCGCATAGGGCAGTGTGAATTGCCGGCGGGAGGCATGCGATGCGGGAAAACGCAGCGGATTCGCGGCGTTCCCGCATCGCTATGGTGTGAACCCAGCCTTACACTGGGGCGGGAGTGGCGTCGGCGGTAAAGCGCCGCTATTTTTAGCGGCGCTTTACCGTCGTTTTAGCGGCGGTCTGCGGGCGCTAGCGGGGTGGTTTTAACCCCCGCTAGCGGCCGAAAAAGGGTTAAACCCGCCCGCAAAGCGCCGCAAAGCGCTGCTATGCCGGCGGTATTGCCGCGGTGTCCCATTGATTTCAATGGGTAGGAGCGGTTTAGGAGCGGTGAATACACCGCTCCTTCACCGCTCCAAAGATGCGGCTGGCAGGACTTTTTTCACCGTCCTGCCAGCGCATCGCTCCAGTGTGAAAGCCCTCCGGCTTTCACACTGGAGTTAAAGGGGCCGTTTTTTTTCAGGCACTATTTTTAGCGCTGTAACGCCTGAATACCGCCCCAGTGTGAAAGCAGCCTTACAGATATTACATTTTTTTTATTACAGGTATTTATTTATTTATAATGGATATTTATTTACTAATAATTTATTCATTATAGAATTTTTGTTATTGTGGGCTTTTTATTTATTGCAGGTATTTATCTATAATGGGTATTCATTTATTACAGGTATTTAGTTATTATGGATTTTTATTTATTACAGATATTTTTTTTTATTACGGGTATTTATTTATTTCAGGTATTTATTTACTTATTGTTTATTCATTTCAGGATTATTTGTATTGTGGGTATTTATTTATTACAGCTATTTATTTATTTATAATGGGTATTTATTTATTACAGGTATTTGGCTATTATCGATACTTCTTTATTATGCATATATATAATATAATTTTTTTTTTCCATTTATTGCAGGTATTTATTTATTTATTATGGGTATTTAGTATTTATGCTGGTATTTGTGCAAGAGTTGCATCAGGAACATTTTTATTTTTTTAATGATACCTGCCTGCGAAAAATTAATACATTTATTCATTTCCTACACTTTTATTTTAATGACATATTACCAGGAAAAGTTAATGCATTTTTTGTTTACAAAATTTTAGTAGATTTTTATTGAGCTCTATCTATCTATCTATCTATCTATCTATCTATCTATCTATCTATCTATATATATATATATATATATATATATATATATATATATATATATATATATATATATATATAAAAAATTATACTTGTTATTATTATTATATATTTTTTTTAAAACAAGAAATTACATCATTTTAAAAGTGCAGCAATTTAAAACAACTGGTTAAACATTTTTTTTACAGAATTTGTGTTTGTGTAGATTTAGACGTGCATCTAAATCTACCAGTCCTCTAAAGAGCTATATATTTTTCCAGATAGACGCATCACAACTGTGTGCGTTTGTGGTGCTTAATGGGTCACGACCAAGGCATGTAGACACCCTCATCCACTGCCTATTGCAGCTAATTGAGTTCTACTGATGGCTGGATCAAAACTCAGAACCCAGTCCATCCGAAATTGGGGGAAGCTGATTGCATCCTCACTGGTGGGAGATTCCCCACCCCGCAGCTGCACATAATAAAGGGGTGGGGATGGTTGTGACATCATTGACCTAATATGGCCATAACAGGACAAATATATTGTCCAAAATTGGTTACGTGGTCATATTAGGTCAATGATGTCACAACCATCCCCACCCTTTTATTATGTGCAGCTGCGGGGTGGGGAATCTCCTGCCCGAAGCCTATTGAACCGGCAATACCGCTAACCTCCAAGCCCAGACCGAACCCAAGCTTATCCTTTTCACACACCATACTGGAATCAACCATACGGTAAAGACATCCTTTCTAAACTTTCTAAACAAATGGCCAGTTTACTGCCTTTCAGATTTGGGGGGGGGGAGGGGCGGACTGTGCCTAGGGGAATATAAATTTTCCTGGCATCAGTTGGAGGAAAAGTGCCCCATAATTGGTTTCAGTGGGGGGGAAATGTGCCCCATTGTTGGTGTCAGTGGGAGGAAATGTGCCCAGTCATTGGTGTCAGTGGGGGGAATAGTGCCCCATCGTTGGTATCAATGGAAGAAATAGTGCCCCATCCTTGGAGTCAGTGGGAGAAATAGTGCCCTATCCTTGGAGTCAGTGAGAGGAATAATGCCCCATCCTTGGTGTCAGTGGGAGGAATAGTGCCCCCACGGGTCCAGACCAAACCCAAGCTTATCCTTTTCAAACATCATACTGGAATCAACCCGTAAAGACATATAGTTACTGTGTATATCAGGGGTCTTCAAACTTTCTAAACAAAGGGCCAGTCTACTGTCCTTCAGGCTTTAGGGGGACTGGACTGTGGCCAGTGGGAGTAGAAATTGTCCTGGGGTCAGTGGGAGGAATAGTGACCCATTGTTGGTGTCTAGGAGGAATAGTGCCCCAGTTGTTGGTTATCTAGGAAGATAAGTGCCCGTTGTTGGCATCTAGGAAGAATAGTGCCCCAGTTTTTGGAGTCTGGTAGGAATAGTGCCCCGTTGTTGGTGTCTAGGAGGAATAGTGCCCCATTGTTGGTGTCAGTGGGAGGAATTGAGCCCCATCATTGGTGTCAGTAGCAGAAATTATGCGCCATTGTTGGTGTCAGTGGAAGGAATAGTGTCTTGTATCAGTGGAAGGAAAAGTGTCTTGTATCAGTGGAAGGAAAAGTGCTCCAAGGGCCGGATAACGACAAGCAAATCGCTGCATCTGCCCCCGAGCCGCAGTTTGGAGACCAATGGTGTATAACAAGTATTAGGTCGCATAAACAACGTTTTGGGACCGTGCAGGGGACCCTTCATCAAGCATGATGTAATCACATACTTGATGAAGGATCCCTGCGCACTCCCGAAACTTTATCTATGTGATCATGCAATAAAGAAGAGCTTCTCACTTCGAAAGAAGCTTGTCAGTGTGTTGACGCTATATCTTATCCAGCCTTGCACAATACATCGGCTCTTATGTCTTGTAGGTCATTATTAATTGGTTAGGCAGTTTGACCTCCATGATCGCACTGTGCCCAGTTTAAATCAAGAATTCACCCACGGAAGTCCTTTTTTAATGACTGCACACCATCCATCACACTGTAAGTAGGACCCCCAAATAGGTTGTTACAAGATTAGCACAGGGAGGGACCATAATGGTAGAAAGTTGGGTTGTTTAGTTATCTGGTTTTGAAAAGTATAGATAACTTCTACTCTCTCTCTACAGGATAACATAGTTGCAAAAAAGACATTGGGAGATGGACCGGATCCCACTACAGTTCCTCTATGTTCCTTACTGTCTCCAGAGAGAAACAATGAAAAGAAGATCCTAGAAGTTACCAAGAAGATCACTGACCTCCTAATGGGAGAGGTGAGTGATGCTGGGAATTCTGGGACGTTATCCAAAGGGATGTGTCTGGATGGTGACTGTATCATTGTGTGTGTCAGGTTTTCCATCCTTCTTATCCCGAACTGGAAGGTCCAAATGTCAACTCTGTCAAAGTGGAATATACAAATGAAGAAGAGGAGGAAGATGTGAGGGGTAATTGGCCATGTAACATGGAAGGAATCGAATTAGAGAAGGAAACAGGTGAGGTATAATCACCAAAAAAGAGACAGTTTTTGGTCTGTTGCCTCCCGAACTTGCTCTGGTATTGGCCCTATATTAGGTCACCCCTTCTTTTCTGCATTGCTCTGTTTTTCTACTCCTAGATTGCTCACAAGAACTGAGCACTAGTGTTAATAACCAACATTGTGCCAATTGCTAGTTTTGGAGAGCCTTAGATTGTCCACCACCAAATCGGCACCACCTAGATACCGCACCTCACTAGATAAAAGGAGACTTTATTATAAAGAAGAGAGCAGTACGAAGAGTCTCCCTAGATCCCCATCATCTGATAAACACATAGAAACAATGTATTCAGTCAGTGTGTGTGTTTCCTACAGATGGATCCAGTAATGGGAACCCACCAGAGAGATGTCTTCTGCATTCCTGGGATTCCACACAGGAAGACCACACCACCCCTCACCATGATCAGGTACAAGATCAATAATCACTGATCGCTTCATTATGATCTGTACATTAGCTGCATTTTTCTATTTTGTGTTACTTTAACATTTAGATTGGAAGCAGGAGCAATTTTAATATTACTATTAAAAAAGAGTTAAAAGAAGATGGTGTAATGAAGGAGTATTTAGATGGACATAAGGATCTCTACAAGGATATCATGATGAAGAACCAGCCGCCCCTCACATCACCGGGTAAGGGGAGACTAATATAAAGAGAGAGGGGCGATCAGTATGGAGGGTCCACCTAGATTTTCCATCACCCAAATAATACATAGAAACAATGTATTCAGTCAGTGTGTGTGTTTCCTACAGATGGATCCAGTAATGGGAACCCACCATGTCCCCGTCCTCTGTATTCCCGGGATTCCACACAGGAAGATCACACCATCCCCCACCATCATCAGGTAGAGCATTAACAGTCAGTGGTAGTTAGATTATGATCTGCACATTAGCTGCATTTTTACTATTTTGTGTTACATTTATATTCAGAGTAGAAGCTGGAGCAATTTTAATATTAATATTACAAAAGAGATAAAACAAGAGGAGGAAGAGAGTAGCGTGATGGAGAAGTATTTGGACGAACACAAGGATGTCATGATGGAGAATCAGCCGCCCCTCACATCACCGGGTAAGAGGAGACTTTATTGTAAAGGAGAGAGCAGTACGGAGGCTCCACCTAGATCCCCCATCATCTGATAAACACATAGAAACAATGTATTCAGTCAGTGTGTGTGTTTCCTACAGATGGATCCAGTAATGGGAACCCACCAGAGAGATGTCTCCGTCCTCTGTATTCCCGGGATTCCACACAGGAAGATCACACCACCCTTCACCATCATCAGGTAGATCACTGAGGGCATAGATATCAACATCGACATTAAACTGTGTTAGAATATGTTCTTCTATGTAGTCTTAGGATAATAGTGCTGATAATAATTTTTGTGATCTAAGGCGGTAGAAGTCATTGATATGAAAATTGAGGTTAAAGAGGAAGACGAGACGTATGAGAGAGGAAACCAGCTGTCTATGAAAGAAGGAGAAATGATGGGGACAATTGCCAGGGAGGAATCTTCTAGAGATATCAACACAGGTAAGTATTATATGCATAAAATGCAGCACTACACTTTTTTATTTTACTTCACATTTGTATCAAGTATAAGGTATGCAAACTGACTGAATGTGACAAACCAGACTGTCATACCATTAAGTAAGAGGAGACTTGGTTATAAATGGAGGACCACCAAATAGAGACTATAATACAGGATTTATAAAGTTGACAATTTTATTTTCAAACTTTTTTACTAAGTTGACCGAAGTTCATAATTAGTTTAAATTTTGTCAAGTAGGGATAGTACTTTCGATCTATATAACATCCTCATTCTGTAGGATGGAAATGTTTCTATTGTTGTCCATAAGTACATCATCAATGTAACTACACCACTTAATTTTCCTGACAAATGAGATGGAAATACTGTACACCATACGAAGAATATAATCTGTGTATTTTTCTAAATATTCTAAAATCTCAAAAATGGAGAGGTGATCATTTGCACTAAATGAAAGGTCCATCTCTGTTCCTCTGTATAATATTGTGTTCCCAACAAACATGAGCAGTGGCTGTGCACAATATGAAAGGTCCATCTCCATTCCTCAATATAACGTCATGTTCCCAACAAATGAGGAGGAGATACTGTACACCATATGAAAGGTCCATCTCCATTCCTCAATATAACGTCATGTTCCCAACAAATGAGGAGGAGATACTGTACACCATATGAAAGGTTCATCTCCATTCCTCAATATAATGTTATGTTCCCAACAAATGAGGAGGAGATACTGTACACCATATGAAAGGTCCATCTCCATTCCTCAATATAACGTCATGTTCCCAACAAATGAGGAGGAGATACTGTACACCATATGAAAGGTCCATCTCCATTCCTCAATATAACGTCATGTTCCCAACAAATGAGGAGGAGATACTGTACACCATATGAAAGGTTCATCTCCATTCCTCAATATAACGTCATGTTCCCAACAAATGAGAAGGAGATACTGTACACCATATGTGAGTTCCATCACTATTCCTCAATATAATGTGATGTTCCCAACAAATGAGGAGGAGATACTGTACACCATATGAAAGGCCATACTCTTTTACCATATCTTATCTGATTTCTATCCTTGTGTTGGTATAATTGTTTTACCTAATTTTGTGCCAGATCTCTTGGGAACAGTTAACATGTGAACCATCATACATGACATGACATGACGTACATGACTTCTGCTTGCAGAACATGAAAATTAACATGCTGTTGTCATTTATTTAAAACATCTTTCCAACAGGCAGGGGTGATGACTGGAATATTTCAGGAGGACATCTTTCCTTGTCTCGAGATTGTAATGAAAATAATGGCATAGCTCCATATTCTCCAGGGGTAAGACAATTTACCCAATATATACATCACAAATTTGACCATTTGGATAGATCAACAGATTCCTTTAGTTGTGAAGAATCCAAAACTTTTATTCCAAATATCCCACCAAGCTGTCACAGTGCAAATGGACCACTAGATCCTTCTAATCCTGGGGAACCTTCTAATTTTGTGGATACAGTTACAAAGAGAGAGAATGAGATGCTTTTATCAGAGTCTGTCCACAACACAATAAACATAACCAAACAATACAAAGTCGAGATTCTTTTTCCATGTTCAGAGTGTGGGAAAGGTTTTAAAACAAAAAGAGATCTCCAACTTCATCAGTTCGTGCATGCCGGCAAGGAGATCTATTCTTGCCCAGATTGCAAAAAAAAGTACATGACGCATCATGGCCTGATGGAACATAAGAAACTTCATGCTGGTGAAAAGCCCTACAACTGTTTGAAGTGTGAAGCATCTTTCGGCCTTAGATCACAACTCACTGCCCATCAGAAAGTCCACTATGAGCAGAAACCCTACTCCTGTTCTGAGTGCAGGAAGTCCTTTGTGACCAACCAAGAACTTCTTCTTCACAAGAAAGCACACACCAGGGAAAAGCCCTTCACGTGTTCTGAGTGTGGAAAGTCTTTTACCGATAGAGCGCAACTCAGTAGACATCACAGAGTCCACACTGGAGAGAAGCCTTTTATCTGTTCTGTGTGCGGAAAGTGCTTCTCGGATAAAGGGAACTGCGATAGGCACTTGAAAAGTCACACCAGTGACAGGCCGCATTCCTGTTCAGAATGTGGCAAATGTTTTAAACTCAAAGGAGCACTAACTTCCCACCAGAAAACTCATCACCCCAACATCAGATTCTGGTGATGTTTCATAAGAAGTTCAAAAGGGTCACTCCACCCAGCTGGTAGATTCTACTTTTAGGTGCTTTGGTGTGATCTGCTTTTGTTTTCACTTTTTACAAAAAAAGGTCTTCTCTGGTTTATAATTTATTGCACATTTTTCTTGTTGTAGTGTAGAGCTGTGGTGGACTAGTCTCCCCACCACCACCGCCACCACCACCATCTTTTGTTGGTAATCTATCTAGGATCCCTGACTTTCGACAGATGTAGTACCCACATACAACCACTGCAGGCTTCTATTCTTTCCCTTTATGTTCATTCATTCTTATGTATCTTTTTCTACTGTCTCATCAAGATGAGAATTGTGTGGGGGTCTCTCCAACAAGGACAGGCACAGTGGTGGGGTCTCAGCATTGAATGACAGCAATAAAATAAAGTTCTCATTGCTAAACCATATTGTGGACTCATGTTTCCTATGTAACAGTTGTTAATCGGCAACACTGGGAGGGTGACATCAGGGCCGGTGCTACCACTAGGCAAACTAGGCAGCCGCCTAGTGTGCACTGCTGCCTAGGGCGCCCGGCCACTGGTGTTCCTACTTATTTCTCTCTCCAGCAAGCAACTAAGTCTCAGCATCAGCAGGCAGCTCCAGTTCCATTCGCACATAGTGTCAGAGGCGCAGCAGCAGAGGACTGTGTCTATGTCCTAACTCCCGAACTAATGGAAACAAGCAAACATTCATTGATGGGCGCTGGTAGGCTACATTGATCGGCACTGGTAGGCTGCATCGATGGGCACTGGTAGGCTGCATCGATGGGCACTGGTAGGCTGCATTGATGGGCACTGGTGAGGCTGCATTGATGAGCGAAGGTAGGCTGCATTAATGGGTGCTGGTAGGGTGCATTGATGGGTGCTAGTGAGGCTGCATTGATGGGCACTGGTAGACTGCATTGATGGGCGCTGGTAGGCTGCATTGATGGGCGCTGGTGAGGCTGCATTTGATAGGCACTTCATTAAAAAGGTAAGGCATATATGGGCAGGGCAAAGGGGGTGGAGCCAGGGGGGAGGCGGCAAAATTGGGTTTCGCCTATTGTGTAAAAAATCCTTTCCCCAGCCCTGGGTGACATACTGGAGTCTTTGGAGAAGATTATGTGTTAGGTACTAAATATACAGTATCTCACAGAAGTGAGTACACTCCTCACATTTTTGTAAATATTTTATTATATCTTTTCATGTGACAACACTGAAGAAATGGCACTTTGCTACAATGTAAAGTAGTGAGTGTACATTTTGTTTAACGGTGTAAATTTGCTGACCCCTCAAAGTAACTCAACACACAGCCATTAATTAACGCTGGCAACAAAAGTGAGTACACTCCTAAGTGAAAATGTCATTTTCCCACCCCGGTGTCATGTGACTCGTTAGTGTTACAAGGTCTCAGGTGTGAATGGGGAGCAGGTGTGTTAAATTTGATGTTATAGCTCTCACTCTCTCATACTGGTCACTGGAAGTTCAACATGGCACCTCATGGCAAAGAACTCTCTGAGGATCTGAAAAAAAGAATTGTTGCTCTACATAAAGATGGCCTAGGCTATAAGAAGATTGCCAAGACCCAGAAACTAAGCAGCAGCACGGTGGCCAAGATCATACAGCGGTTTAACATTACATGTTCCACTCAGAACAGGCCTCGCCATGGTTGACCAAAGAAGTTGAGTGCACATGCTCAGTGTCATATCCAAAGGTTGTCTTTGGGAAATAGACGTATGAGTGCTGCCAGCATTGCTGCAGAGGTGGAAGGGGTGGGGGGTCAGCCTGTCAGTGCTCAGACCATACGCCGTGCACTGTATCAAATTGGTCTGCATGGCTGTCGTCCCAGAAGGAAGCCTCTTCTTAAGATAATGCACAAGAAAGCCTGCAAACAGTTTGCTGAAGACAGGCAGACTAAGGACATGGATTACTGGAACCATGTCCTGTGGTCTGGTGAGACCAAGATAAACTTATTTGGTTCAGATGGTGTCAAGCGTGTGTAGCCTAATGGCAACCAGGTGAGGAGTACAAAGACAAGTGTATATTGCTTACAGTCAAGCATGGCGGTGGGAGTGTCATGGTCTGGGGCTGTTTGAGTGTTGCCGGCACTGGGAAGCTACAGTTCATTGAGGGAACCATGAATGCCTACATGTATTGTGGCATACTGAAGCAGAGCATGATCCACTACCTTCAGAAGGCTAGGCCACAGGGCAGTATTCCAACATGATAACGACTCCAAACACACCTCTAAGTTGACCACTGCCTTGCTAAAGAAGCTGAGGGTAAAGGTGATGGACTGGCCAAGCATGTCTCCAGACCTAAACCCTATTGAGCATCTGTGGGACATCCTCAAATGGAAGATGGAGGAGCACAAGGTCTCTAACATCCACCAGCTCTGTGATGTCATCATGGAGGAGGGGAAGAGGACTCCAGTGGCAACCTTTGAAGCTCTGGTGAACTCCATACCCAAGAGGGTTAAGGCAGTGCTGGAAAATAATGATGGCCACACAAAATATTGACTCTTTGGGCCCAATTTGGACACTTTCACTTAGGAGTGTACTCACTTTTATTGCCAGCAGTTTAGACATTAACCACTTTCAGACCGGACCAATTTGCTGGTCAAAGACCAGACCACTTTTTGCGATTCGGCACTGCGTCGCTTTAACTGACAATTGCGCGGTCGTGCGACGTGGCTCTCAAACAAAATTAACGTCCTTTTTTTCCCACAAATAGAGCTTTCTTTTGGTGGTATTTGATCACCCCTGCGGTTTTTATTTTTTGCGCTATAAACAAAAATAGAGCGACAATTTTGAAAAAAACGCATGATTTTTTACTTTTTGTTATAATAAATATCCCCCAAAAATATATAAAAAAACATTTTTTTTCCCTCAATTTAGGCCGATACGTATTCTTCTACATATTTTTGGTAAAAAAAATCGCAATAAGCGATTATTGATTGGTTTGCGCAAAAGTTATAGCGTTTACAAAATAGGGATAGTTTTATAGCATTTTTATTAATAATTTTTTATTATTTTTTTTTTTACTAGTAATGGCGGCGATCTGCGATTTTTATTGTGACTGCGACATTGTCGGGGACCCATCGGACATTTTTGACACATTTTTGGGACCATTGTCATTTATACAGTAATCACTGCTATATAAATGCAGTGATTCCTGTGTAAATGACACTGGCAGTGAAAGGGTTAACCAGTGGGTGGCAGTGTAGGGGTTAAGTGTTCCTAGGGGAGTGTTACTAACTGTGGGGGGTTGGGCTTTCATTTAGTGTACACTGATCTCTGCTCCAATCACATGGAGCAGAGATCAGCGTCACTAGTTGCTAGGCAGAATGAGCAAATGTTGTTTATACAGCATTTGCTCACTTCCGCCGCTCCGTGAGACGATCGCGGGGATGCCCGCGGCGATCGAGTCCGCGGGTCCCGCGACCGGACTCACGGGGGTCCCGACCAGCGCGGGGGCGCGCCGCCGGCGGCGCGCTCCCGACGGCACGGCGGCAACGAATATTGGACGTACATGTACGCCAATATGCCTGCCCGTGCCATGCTGTCGACGTACATCGTCGTGCGCTGGTCGGGAAGTGGTTAAGGGCTGTGTTTTGAGTTGTTTTGAGGGGGCCGTAAATTGACACTGTTATACAAGCTGTACACTCACTACTTTGCATTGTAGCAAAGTGTAATTTCTTCAGTGTTGTCGCATGAAAAGATATAATAAAATATTTACAAAAATGTGAGGGGTGTACTTGCTTTTGTGAGATACTGAATATAGATGCTGTAGATTGGCCTTTCTCAACCAAGGTTCTGTGGAAACCCTAGGGTTCCTCCAGAGGCCAATAGAGGTTCCTGAAAAATATGAAAATTTTGCCTCTCAGATAAGCAGCTGCTGGTACCAATGATCTTTTTTTTTAACTATGGGTAGGGAGGCAATCTTCTCACTGACCACCAATGTAAGAAGGTCCTTCTCCCCCTGACTGCCAATACAAGGGGATCCTTCTCCATTGACCACCAATGTAAGAAGGTCATTCTTCCTCTGACTACTTTGAACTGAAATGTCAAGCCTTTCCTAAAAGGTCCACATACAACTTTATTCCTGTAGGAGGCAGAGGGACAAGCGCAAGATTAGCCAACACATTTCAGTGGTCCAAAACACACCCTTCATCGGGAGCTTGAGATAGAAAACCATGTATATGGACTAGATGTTAACTAGACATTTAATGGTATTTCTTCCAGTGTGATTATCAGCATAAGCTGGTTTGGCAGTGTAAGAGGTCCCTTCTTCTCCTGACCACAAATCTAAAGGGGGTCCTTCTCCACTGATCACCAATGTAAGAGTTTGCTTCTTCCCCTGATCGCCAATCTAAGGGGGGCCTTCTCCATTGGCCACCAATATAAGAGGATGCTTCTTCCACTGACTACCAATCTAAGGTTGCCCTTCTCCACCGATCACTAAAGTAAAAGGCTAATATAGAAACAAAAAAAGCACCACACCATTGCTAAAAGGTCCAATTATGACTTAATTCCCGTAAGGGTCAGAGGGAAAATCAAAAGAGTAGCCACAACATTTCAGTGGTCCGAAAACACCCCCTTCATAAGGGCTTGAGATAAAAAACAATGTATATGAACTAGATGTTAACTAGACACTTAATGGTATTGTTGCCAGTGTGATTATCTGCACAGGTGTTAGCAGCAGCTGGTTTGGAAGTGTAAGGGGGCCCTTCTTCTCCTGACCACAAATGTAAAGGGGGGCCTTCTCCACTGACTACCAATGTAAGAGGTTGCTTCTTCTACTGACCACCAATTTAAGGGGGGCCTTCTCCATTAACCACCAATGTAAGAGGTTGCTTCCTCCCCTGACCACCAATCTAAGGGGGGTCTTCTTCCTATGACCACCAATCTAAGGGGGGGGGGGGGCTCCATTGACCACCAAAGTAAAAGAGTAGTGTAGCACAAATTTGAACTGAAGCACCACACCAGTGCTAAAAGGTCCAGATACAACGTTATTCCAATATAGGTCAGAAGGACAATCAAAAGAGGAGCCAGTACATTTCTGGGGTCCAAAAACACCCACTTCAACAGGGCTTAAGATGGAAAACAATATAAAGGTATACTGTATGGACTAGACGATAACTAGACATTTAATTGTATTGCTTCCAGTGTAATAATCTGCACGGGTGTCAGCAGCTGGATTGGAAGTGTAAGAGGGCCCTTCTTCTCCTGACCACCAATGTAAGAAGGTCTTTCTTCCCCTGGCCGTCAACATAGGAGGACCTTGTTCCACTGACCACCAAAGTAAAAGGCCAATGTAGAAATGTAGCAAAAATTTTACCTGAAGTGCTAAATGTAAGAAGTTGCTTCCTCCCCTGACCACCAATCTAAGGGGGGGGGGGGGGGGGGCTTCTTCCTTGACCACCAATATAAGAGGTTGCATTTTCCTCTGACCACCAATCTAAGGGGGGGGGGCTCCATTTACCACCAAAGTAAAAGGGTAATGTAGCACAAATTTGAAGTGAAGCACCACACCAGTACTAAAAGGTCCAAATACAACTTTATTCCAGTATAAGTCAGAGGGACAATCAAAAGATGAGCCAACACATTTCTGGAGTCCAAAAACATTCTCTTCAACAGGGCTTGGAAAGCAATGTATATTGGCTTGATGTTTACTGGACCTTCAATTCTATATCTTTCAGTGTGATCGTCATCACAAGTCTCATCACCAGCTGGTTTGGCAGTATAAAGCCCCATACACACTATCGGTTTTTCTGCTGATTTTTGTCTTCAGATTTACCAAAACCATGTAGTGCAAGGGCCTGTCTGATTACATACAAATTGAAACTCCTAAGGTTTGACCTCATATTATATGGTTTTGGTAAATCTGAAGGAAAGAATCAGCAGAAAATCTGATAGTGTGTATGGGGCTTAAGAGTTCCCTTTCAACCTTGACCACCAATCTCTCTAATGACTACCAATGTAAAAGGAGCCTTCTTCACCTGACCACTAAAGCAAGAGGGTAGTGTAGCAAAAATGTAAATTGAGGTGCCACATTTGACATTACTAAATGGTCCAGATATGACTTTATTCCGTTAAGTTTCAGGGAGACAATTGAGAGTATACAATGCATTGCAGGGTCCATAAAGGTCCATAAAGACATAGATGAGCAAGTTTGGGGTGGAGGAACTTGACTGGCCTGCACAGAGTCCTGACTGCAACCCGTTAGAACACTTTTGGGATGAATTAGCTTGCAGACTGCGAGCCAGGCCTTCTCATTCAACATCAGTGCCTGACCTCACAAATGCGCTTCTGGAAGAATGGTCAAACATTCCCATAGACACACTCCTAAACCTTGTGGACGGCCTTCCCAGAAGAGTTGAAGCTGTTATAGCTGCAAAGGGTGGCCCAACTCCATATTGAACCCTACGGACTAAGACTGGGATGCCATTAAAGTTCATGTGTGTGTAAAGGCAGGTGTCCTAATACTTTTGGTAATAGAGTGTATTATAATCCGTGATGTGACACACATGTGTATAAAAATTTCCTGGAGGTGATGAGACATGCTGGAGTTCCACTATCTCTTCCTGTAAGCGATGAATGGATAAGTTCTTCTCTGTCTTTCTGTAGGTAATAAAACTGGCTTTGTGTCTAGTAGCGGCCATTGTATTGTAGCCGATGTGCGAAGACCAAACAAAAATGTCCAATGACAACCAATCACCGAAGATCCTGCCTTATTAACCATGATGCTGAGTGTTGGGGGAGTGAGTGCAATAGAGTGTGAGGGATGGAGGAAAACTGCACCAACCTGACGGAGAGGATATTACGGCTCACCCTGGAGATCATCTACCTGCTGACCGGGGAGGTGAGGAGGATTCTGGGAGCACGACTTGGACTTATTTGGTACACAGCTTTTCTGATGGGTGGGAGTCTGGCCCTGTGTGATGTTACTGGTACATCGTAGCTCTGCTATACTCTGCCTTGAAGGGGTCTCCTCCTAAGGCTCGGCACCTTCTCAATTCACAAAATTCCTCTGTGCTCCAGCCTTGCACAACCCCTCCGATCTCCTGTCTTTCATATCGCTATCAATTAGTTGACCCATATAACTTAAATATCCTTTATCACACATTTTAGAGTCAGGTTAGGACTTCACCACAATATAAGGAGGGCCCCCCAAGCAGGTTCCAAACAAGATTAGCGCAAGGAGGGACCATAATGGCATACATTTGTGTTATTTTGTTATCTGGTTGGGAAAAGTATATATCATTTCTACTCTCTTCACAGGATAACATAGTTGCAAAAAAGACATCAGGAGATGGACAGGAACCCACTATGGCTCCTCTATGTTCCTTACTATTTCCAGAAAGAAATAATGGAAGGAAGATCCTAGAAGTTACCAAGAAGATCACTGACCTCCTAATGGGAGAGGTGAGCGGTGCCGGGAATTCTGGGACATTATCCAGTAACAGACAAGGGATTTGTCTGGATGGTGACTGTATCATTGTGTGTGTCAGGTTTTCCATCCTTCTTATCCTGCACCAGAAGGTCTTAGCATCAACGATTTTAAAGTTGAATATACAAATGAAGAAGAGGAAGAAGATGTGAGGGTGACTGGCTATATAAGGAGGAGAAAATCAAATTAGAGAAGGAAACAGGTGAGGTACAAACACTAAACACAAAATATATTTAACCACTAGGGATCCGCGCTATAGCCAAATGACAGCTACAGCGCGGACCTGCTTTGCCGGGACTACGTCTATTGACGTTGTCCAGTGCACGAGCGGCCTGCGCGCCCCCTGAGGGGTGCGCGCGGCACGCTCTGTGATCAGCGAGTCTATGAGACTCGCCTGATCACGGATCGGAGCAAGGGGTCGATCCCGACCCCTTACCACGTGATCAGCTGTCAGCCAATGACAGCTGATCATGTGATCACAACAGAGCCGGTAATCGGCTATTTTTCCTCCTCACACTGACAGAGCGAGGAGAAAAAAAAAAGCCGATCACCGGCGGCCATGATTGGGACATCAGTCCCGATCACGGCCAGCTTATCAGTGCCCACCTGCCCCCTGCCAGTGCCACCTAACTAATAAAAAAGTGCCGCCCATCAGTGCCACCCATCAGTGCCCACAGTGCCACCTATCAGTGCCCAAAATCTGCCTCAACAACAGTGCTGCACCCCAGTGCCACATATCCGTGCCCATCAGTGACATCTACCAGTGCCCATCAGTGCCGCCCATCAGTGCCCAGCAGTGCCACCTATCAGAGCCACCTATCAGTGCCACCTATCAGTGCCCATCAGTCCCATCTATCAGTGGTACCTATCAGTGCCCCTTAGTGCCACCCATTCGTGCCACCCATCCGTGCCACCCATTAGTGCCATCTTATCTGTGTCCATCTTTGCCCATCAGTGCCGCCTTATCTGTGCCCATCAGTACTGCCTTATCTGTGCCTATCGGTGCCACCTTATCTGTGCCTATCGGTGCCACCTTATCTGCGCCTATTAGTACCCACCAGTGCAGCCTATCAGTGCCCACCAGTGCCGCCTCATCAGCGCATTTCAATGAAGGAGAAAAATTACCTGTTTGCAAAATTTTATAACAAACTAAGACATTTTTTTTTTTTGCATCTTTTTTTGTTTGTTTAGCAAAAAATAAAACTCCCAGCTATAATTAAATACCCCCGAAAGAAAGCTCTATTTGTTGGAAAAAAATTATAAAAATTTCATTTGGGTACGTTGTTGTATGCCTGCGCAATTGTCATTCAAAGTGCATCAGCGCTGAAAGCTGAAAATTGGTCTGGGCAGGAGAGGGGTTTAAGTGCCCAGTAAGCAAGTGGTTAAAGACAGATTTTGGTCTGGTGCCTCCTGGTCTTGTTCTGGTGTTGGGCTTATATTGAGTCACGTCGTCTTTTCAGTGGTGCTCCATTTTTCTACTTACATATTGCTCAGTGATCTACTAGAATTGAGTAGTAGTGTTAGTAACCAACATTGTGTCAACAGCTGGTTTTGGTGGTTCTTCTAGATCAGGGGTCTCAAACTGGTGGCCTTCCAGCTGTTGCAAAACTACAAGTCCCATGAGGCATTGCAAGGCTGACAGTTACAAGCATGACTCCCACAGGCTGAGGCATGATGGGACTTGTAGTTTTGTAACAGCTGGAGGGCCACCAGTTTGAGACCTCTGTTCTAGATTGTCCACCACTGAATCAGCACCACCTAGATCCCTCACACCACCGGGACTTTTTAAAGGAGAGAGCAGTACGGAGGCTCCACCTAGATCCCCCATCATCTGATAAACACATAGAAACAATGTATTCAGTCAGTGTGTGTGTTTCCTACAGATGGATCCAGTAATGGGAACCCACCAGAGAGATGTCCCCGTCCTCTGTATTCCCGGGATTCCACACAGGAGGGTCACACCATCCCCCACCATCATCAGGTAGAAGATTAATAATAACTGATAGCTACATTATGATCTGTACATTAGCTGCATTTTTACCTTCTTTTGTACATTGACATTCAGAGTGGAGGCTGGAGCAACTTGAATATTACTATTAAAGAAGAGGAGGAGTGTTTAGAAGAACACAAGGATCTCTACAAGGACGTCATGATGGAGAATCAGCCGCCCCTCACATCACCGGGTAAGAGGAGACTTTATTGTAAAGGAGAGAGCAGTACGGAGGCTCCACCTAGATCCCCCATCATCTGATAAACACATAGAAACAATGTATTCAGTCAGTGTGTGTGTTTCCTACAGATGGATCCAGTAATGGGAACCCACCAGAGAGATGTCCCCGTCCTCTGTATTCCCGGGATTCCACACAGGAAGATCAAACCATTCCTCACCATTATAAGGTAGACAGGAATGAGGATGTCGATCTCAACTTTGACAGTAAGATTATAATATTCTAGGTAGTCTCAGTTCAAAAGTTCTCAAAACCATTTTGTGATTGGAAATGGAAATGGAAATGAAGCTGGAAATTACTAAGAAGGAATCTTCTCTAGATATCAGTACAGGTAAATATTATATATTCACAAAATGCAGCACTTCACATTTTCATTTTATCTCACATATTTTATTACGTTTAAGATATGCACACTGACACAGACAAAGTAGACCAGCAAAGGAAGGATGCTGCGCTGTCCCATTGATTTCAATGGGTAGGAGCGGTTTAGGAGCTCCTTCACCGCTCCAAAGATGCGGCTAGCAGGACTTTTTTCACTGTCCTGCCAGTGCATCGCTCCAGTGTGAAAGCCCTCCGGCTTTCACACTGGAGTGAAAGGGGCCGTTTTTTTTCAGGCGCTACACAGGCGCTATTTTTAGCGCTGTAACGCCTGAAAACCGCCCCAGTGTGAAAGGGGCCTAAATAGAAAATAATATACACTACATGAGAGGTCCGCTTGTTTGCTTCCTCCCCCCTCTGCTGCCTCATTTGGCACCTTTCAGGGGGGAGGGGGGGAGCGGGTACCTGTTTTCGACAGGTACTGTCCCCACTTCTGGGTGACCTCGTCGTTGCAAGATCTCCTGGAAGTTCAGCCCTCCTCCTTTCCCTACCATTCACAAAGAATAACGTGCTTCGCACATGCGCAGTAGGGGAGCTGCCTGTGAAGCCATAAAGCTTCACTGTCAGTTTCCTCCCTTACAAGGAATAGCAGTGGGACAACCCGAGAGCCGATTAAAAAATCCGTCAGTGTGCCGACCGTGGGATCGTGGGATCCCTGGGCGGGTAAGGGTCCTAATATTAAAAGTCAGCAGCTATTGTATTTGTAGTTGCTGACTTTACTTTTTTTTTGTGATGGGAGGACTGGAGCTCCACTTCAATTCTTCACTATAACATCATGCTCCCAACAAATGAGGTTGAGATACTGTACACCATATGAAAGGTCCATCTCCATTCCTCAATATAACGTCATGTTCCCAACAAATGAGGAGGAGATACTGTACACCATATGAAAGGTCCATCTCCATTCCTCAATATAACGTCATGTTCCCAACAAATGAGGAGGAGATACTGTACACCATATGAAAGGTCCATCTCCATTCCTCCATGAGGAGGAGATACTGTACACCAGGGGTCATCAACCCCCGGGCCGCGGCCCACTGCCGGGCCGTGGCCTGCTTGCAGCCGGGCCGCGAAGGCTGCACTGTATCTGATGAGCGGCGGCGGAGCAGGCAGAGAGATGACATCATCTCTCACCGCCCGCCCGCATCACCGCTGTTACGCGCTCACAGCAGGGCCGCTATACGGAGGCGAGCGAGCAGAGAGATGAGATCATCTCCAACTGCCCGCATCGCCGCTCTTCCGCGCTCACAGGGGGATGCTATAATGCTGGAGGTGAGGCGGGGGAACAGAGAGATGAGATCATCTCTCACTGCCCACCAGCTTTACCGCTCCTCTGCTGACACAGCGCGGCATTACACTGGTCCAGGCTTGAACTAATGTGCACACCTGTGCTGCCACCACTGCAGTGACAACAGTCATGTGGTGGCAAGTGACAATCCACATTTGGTGGCAGGTGTCGTGGCAAATGACAAGCTGCATCTGATAGCAGGCAACTTCGCAAATGACAAGCTGCATCTGATGGAAGGGGACGTGGCAAGTGACAATCCAAATCTGGTGGCAGGTGACGTGGCAAGGGACAAAATGCATCTGGTGGCAGATGACGTGGCAAGTGACAAGCTGCATATGAAGGCAGGCGACATGGCAAGTGACAATCTTCATCTGGTGGTAGGTGACGTGGCAAGGTGACATGGCAAGGGACAAGCTGCATCTGGTGGCAGGTGACATGGCAAGGGACAAAAAAGCATCTGGTGCCAGGCAACGTGGCAAGGGACAAAATGCTTCTGGTGACAAGTGATGCGGCAAGTGACAAGCTGCATCTGAAGGCAGGCGACGTGGAAAGTGACAATCTGCATCTGATGACAGGCGACATGGAAAGTGACACTCTGGCACATTCTGCGTTATGGTGAGTTGAACTATTTCATTATATATTACAATGTAATAATAGAAATAATGCACTTCAATCATCCTAACATCATATCAATGATGGTGCCGGGATGATTGAAGCGCCAACGCCAGCCATCGCCCCGATAAATTGCCCGCGAAAAGCTGCATACACCCCACTGGGCCTTGGCACAATTTTCTTCAACTACGCCGGTCCCCGGTGCCAAAAAGGTTGGGGACCACTGCTGTACACCATATGAAAGGTCCATCTCTATTCCTCAATATAACATCATGTTCCCAACAAATGAGGAGGAGATACTGTACACCATATGAAAGGTCCATCTCCATTCCTCCATGAGGAGGAGATACTGTACACCATATGAAAGGTCCATCTCTATTCCTCAATATAACATCATGTTCCCAACAAAGGAGGAGGAGAAACTGTACACCATATGAAAGGTCCATCTCCATTCCTCAATATAACGTCATGTTCCCAACAAATGAGGAGGAGATACTGTACACCATATGAAAGGTCCATCTCCATTCCTCAATATAACGTCATGTTCCCAACAAATGAGGAGGAGAAACTGTACACCATATGAAAGGTCTATCTCCATTCCTCAATTCTATGTCAGGCTCCCAACAAATCAGGTGGCAGAGGTTCAGTTCTGTTCCTCAACATAACAATGTCATCATTGTAGGTACCACCTTTACCCAGGGTGTCATAGCTGTTTTGGTTGTATTGTACACCTTATTCAACTTCTATGAATGTGCTGTTAGAAATATCTTTCCAACAGGTGGAGGCTGGAGTACCCCAGAGAGACATCTTTTTTTATCACGGGATTGTAACAAAGAGGATAATGGCATGGCACAATATTCTTCAGAAGTTAGCCTCGGTACCCAATACACACATCACAGATCTGATCATGTGGAGAGATCTACAGATCCTTTTAATTCCGAGGAATCAAATGATAAATCCCAAACCATTATTCCAAATGTCATGCAAAGTTGTCACAGTGCAGATGGATCACCAGATCCTTCTAATCCAGAGGAATCCTGTAATCATCTGGATACAACATGTACAAAGAGAGGTAATGTGATACTTCCATCAGAGTCTGTGCATAATGTAGGGAATCAAAAAGTCGAGTTTCAACTTCTATGTCCGGAATGTGGGAAAGGTTTTAAAATGAAAAGGGCACTCCACATACATCAGATGAGCCACACCGGCAAGAAGATCTATTCTTGCCCAGATTGCGAAAAACTGTACATAACATACTGTGGCCTTGTTGCACACAAGAAACTTCACGCCGGTGAAAAGCCCTACACCTGTTTCAAGTCCGAGGCATCTTTCGGCCTCAGATCGCAACTCACTGCCCACCAGAAAGTCCACTATGAGCAGAAGCCCTTCTCCTGTTCCGAGTGCGAGACGTCCTTCATGACAAAACAAGAACTCGTTCATCACCAGAGAGCGCACACCGGAGAAAAGCCCTTCTCGTGTTCTGAGTGCGGAAGGTCTTTCGTGCGAACGTCCCAACTCAAGAGACACTACAGAGTCCACACCGGCGAGAAGCCCTTTTCCTGTTCAGAGTACCAAAAATGCTTCTCCACTAAAATGATTCGTGATAGTCATATGAGAGTTCACACCGGCGAGAGGCCGTATTCCTGTCCGGATTGTTGCAGATGTTTTACGCAGAAAGGGGCATTAACTGTCCACCAGAAAAAGCACCACCACACCAACAGGGACCGCTAAAGAGTTACGATTTATAGGTTGAGCCATTCTGTCTGGAGACCAATCATAATTAAGGTGAGGGTAGTTTAAAAGGGTCATTCCTCCCAGAAGGGAGATTTTCATGTCGTAGTGAAATAACTGTGGTGCGCTAGACCCCCCCCAACACCATCATCTTTTGTTGGTCATCTGATGATCTGGGATTCCTGACTTGTGGTCGGGTCTGGTGCAAGGATTTTTGACACCCTAGGCGAAACCTCATTTTGCTGCCCCTCCCCCTGGCCCCACCCCTGACTCCATCCCCTTTCCCTTGCCCATATATACCCCCACCTTTTTATTGAAGCACCCATCAATGCAGCCTCACCAGCGCCCATCAATTCAGCCTCACCAGCGCCCATCAATGCAGCCTTACCAGCACTCATCAATGCAGCCTACCAACGCCCATCACTGCAGCCTACCAATGCTCATCAATGCAGCCTACCAGTGCCCATCGATGATTGTTTGCTTGCTTTCATTCATCCGGGAGTCGGGCCACAAACCCAGTCCTCCGCCGCCGCTGCACCTCTGACACTATGTGCATAGGTGGCTGCCTGCTGATGCTGAGAATTAGTTGCTTGCTACAGAGAGAAGAGAGTAGTAATACCAGTGGCCCGGCGCCCCAGGCAGAAGTGCGCCCTAGGCGGCTGCCTAGTTTGCCTAGTGGTAGCACCGGCCCTGCTTGTGGTGGAGGATGGAATCCCCACACACAACCACTGCCGTCTCTAATTTACAGAAATCCTTAGATATCTCCTCCTGCTGTGTCTTCAAAATAGGAATTTGAGAAAGGTCACTTGCCTGCCGAAGGGGCCCTTCGTGGCTCCGAAACGTTGCTGTAAGTTTATCATGTGACCGTGGAAAAAAAGCTTTGGACCCTTTTGAGGAATCCTTGGTGTGCTGATGACATTTTCTTTACTTTGATCACTAGGAATTCAGGAACATTTCCCCAATAAGGACAAGAAATAATGGCGTGGTTCCAGTTGTCCTTCCTTCTTACCTTACATAACCAACCGGTTTCCTTGTATGACAGCAATAAAATAAAGTTCTCATTGCTAAACCATAATGTGGACTATTGTTTCCAATGAGCAATGGCACCATTGCTTGTTCCTAATTTGCAACACTATGGGGGTGACCTGTAAAAACTTGGCCTTTGAGGAACATTATTTGTTAGATACTACAACACACTGTAGATAGTAGACGTGTGCGATTCGTTTTGTTCTGACAAAATTTTCGTTATTCGGATGTATCCGAATTTTCAAATCTGAAATGAATTATAACGAAACAAATTATCCAAATTCGAAAATGAATTTGAAATGAAAACATATTGCAATAAAATACAGTACTTACTTAGGCTGTTTTTTTTTAGAATAGAATAGAAAAAAAGAATATAATATACTGTAAAAGAATAGAACAGACAATAAACAAATAGAATAAAACAGAATACAATACAAAGGAATAGAAAATAAACGAATAGATTAGAAAATTAAAGAATAATGTAGAATAGATTAGAACAGAGTAACTGCCTACAATAGAAAAAATAAATAGATTAGAATAGAATAAAATTGCATAGAACAGTTATAGCCATCTTCCAAAATGTGAATTTGGAATTGATTTGAAAATAAGGAAAATTTTCATTATCCAGAGATTCGGATGTATCCGAATTTCCGAATCACAATAGCAACGAATGTCAGTGAATTCAAAGTTAATTATAACTAAATAAATTATTCAAATCAAAAATGAATTTGAGTTTGAAATACAAACAAATAAATACAGTGAAGTATAAAAATGAAATAAGATGATTATAAAATAGAAAAGAATAGAATAGAAAAAAACAGAATAGAAAACAAATGAAAAGAATAGAAAATAAATAAATAGAATAAAATAAAACAGAAAGGAATAGAATAGGACAGGCCAGAATAAAATAGAATGAAACAGAAAGGAATAGAATAGAACAGAATAAATAGAATAGAATAGCATAAAATAGAACAGATTTAGCCATCTTCCGAAATTGGAATTTAGAATCAATTTGAAAATAATGAATATACAAAACAAATCACATCTATGTTCAATGAGAGGAAGAACGGCCCTTATATTGGAGGTAAGTATAGAGAATAGACCATTTCATTGGGGATCCGTGTGAATAATAAAAACAAATAATAGTGTGATAGATTTCAGATATATTCTTCATAATAAACTTGTGATCTTAAAAGATATGTGCAAAAAGTCCACATGCACAATAATATAAATAAAACTCTTGAAAGCTGAAGAGACTTCTCCGTAAACAATAACTTTCTCCAAATTCAATTTCTGTTAAATCAGCATGAATCGGGTTGATCACTGCTCCGTCCGCAGGTCAGTAGTTTCTACAAGAATGAACACCAAAAAAGGTGAATCTGAGAAATGTGTCTCGAGCAGTGTTGCACACATTGGGAACCAAGGGGTACAAAAGACCTGCATGCAGCCCCTCCTGTACCGTTGCCACCTGTCCGGGATTCACCCGGACAGTTCGGGTTTGGAATCATGCGTCCGGGTTTCAGACTGCCTGAAACCTGGACACATGGTTCAGACTGGACTATGGCTTCCCAGCAGGTTTGCTGGCTGCAGTTGTCTAAGCTGGGAGTATCTGTTACACTCTCTTTCATGCTGCCCAAAGTCAGCACTAACAATCCCCCCCAAACACACACACACACACACAGATGGGAGAGGAGAGAGGGCTTGATCTGCACCTCTTCCTGCCAGCCCTACCCCTCTGTATCTGTCCGCACTCTTTAGAAAAGGGAAGTGGGGGTTGGAAATTTGAAGTCCAGCAGCCTCAACTACATCTGGATGAGAGGTGCTGACTGCCAAGGGGTGAGTGAGCTCACCATCCATCCCTGTGTGTGACGGAAGTCTCCCCCCTTCTATCCCCTGCCTCTGAGTACATTAAGGTAAATCAGGGTTCTCAGAGCACCCCTTACATCAGAGTTCCCCTTTACACCAGAGGCCACAGTGTTGCCCCTTACATCAGAGTCCGCTCCATACATCAGAGTTCTCAGTCTTATATCAGGGTTCCCAGAGCATCCCTTATGTTAGATTTCCCAGAGTTCTCCCTTACATCAGAGTCTGTAGAATCCCCCCTTACAGTGAAAGGGAACTCTGCGAGTTCAGATATAAAAGGGGAACTCTGTGGACTCTGATGTAAAGGGGGACTCTTGTTATTAACATCATATGATTAGAAATGTTATTTAATAGCACAATTTATGTATAGTTTATACTATAAAAAAAATTGCTGTGCGCCGCTAAAGTGTTTCGGGTTTGACTTGAAGAAAAGGGGGCAACCCTAGCCTCCTGGCTGTCTGCTGGGACTGGTCGGTGCAGGCCAGGCTCTGGCTGCCTGTGGTCGGGGGGGTGAGGGGGAGCCGATAGACTGTAAATACACGCAGGCAGCCGGAGAGGAGGGGGGAGAGAGAGGAGAAGACTGGCCGAGCTGAAGTCACCTGAGGCGGGTACGCGGTGTCCCCAGTGTCCGGCCTGTGTAGACTAAGCACCCACTGGTTGGAGGAGTCAGGCGCATGGTGAACTCAATAATCAGGCTCCCCCTCAGCCCCCGACCACAGGCAGTCAGAGCCAGGCCTGCACCGACCAGTCCCAGCGGACAGCCAGGAGGCGCTGCATGCAGGTCTCTTGTACCCCTTGGGTCCCAACGTGCGCAACACTGCTTGAGACACATTTCTCAGATTCACCTTTTTTGGTGTTCATTCGTGTAGAAACTACTGACCTGCGCCGTCTTTAATATTGATTGTGGACCCTGGGCAAAATTTTTCTTGGGCCCCCCCCCCCCCCCCCATTGCAATTTCACTCTCCACCTGCTCTGAGACATACAATAAATGGCAGCTAGACTTAAAATCAGTTTACTGTCTCAGATCAGTCAGCAATTGTGATTGGTTGCCAGCAGTTACAGCATATCATTACTGCTTAATGACTGGTTGCTAGAGGTTACAGCACACATTACGGCTCACTGATTGGTTGCTAGAGGTTACAGAAAACGATTTCTGCTTGTTAATTGGTTGCTAGAGATTACTGTACAATAATACTGCTCACTGATTGGTTGCTAGAGGTTACAGGACATCATCTCCTCACTGCAGGGGAGCATGATACACATATGAATGCCACCTTCTATTTACATATCAATGCTGCCAGCCGCAGCTATTTACTTAGTAATGCTGCTGCTATTTACATATGAATGCTGATTATTTACATGTAAACACAGGGTCTGCAGGTGAGTCATCTGTACACAACAATAGCGCAGAGCTGGGCAGCATTAGTACGAGCACTTCACACTGAGATATCGGGACACAGTACAGGACTACAACTTCAAGGGACTAGGGAATTTAAACTGGGATAGTTGGCAAGTATGAGGCAGCTGCTCTGGGCCCCACAACAATGACAGGGCCCAGGGCAGCTGCCCCTTTTGCCTGCCTTAAAGACGGCCCTGGACCTGCGGGCAGAGCAGTGATCAACCCGCTTCATGCTGATTTAACAGAAATTGAATTTGGAGAAAGTAGTTGTTTATGGAGAAGTCCTGGTAATCGTGGAGCCATTAGCTGAAAACCCGTGGATCGATCGAGCTGATCCTTGTGTGGATTAGTATTGAAAGTGGCAAAAGACCCAAGAGGGTCTTTATTTGAGGTGGTCAGGCATTGCATGTGGAGGTGGTGGTGATTATCTGTCAACACTGATGGAGAAGGCAGTACAGCAATTCCAATTCAAATAGAGCATTGAAAAATCCAACATCTAAAGCATTAGTGGTCAACTTCAAAATGAGAAAGCTTCAAGTAAAGACCCTACAGGAGGGGCGCACAATGGCAGCGTGTTTTTGTGTGTTGAGGTGCACTGCGTTAGAAAACCCACTCAAAATGAATGGGCTGTAAGGTACCTCATCATCTGAAAAGTTCAACCCTCTTGCATGTACTGAAGAATAAGCAGGGGCAAAGTAAGCCCCATCATTGGTGTCAGTGACAGTAATAATAACCTCCAGCATTGGTTTCAGTGGACACAATAATAACCTCCATCACTGGTGTCAGTAAACAAAATAATAATCCTCAGCATTGGTGTCAGTGGACAGAATAATAACCTCCAGCATTGATGTCAGTGGCTGCAATAATGACCCCCAGCATGGGTGTCAGTGGACACAATAATAACCCCCAACATTGGTGTCAGTGGCTACAATAAAAACCTCCAGCATTGGTGTCAGTGGACACAATAATAACCCTGTAGAAATTGAGTTATTACTGTATTAATAACTATATTTCAATAATTCATATTGATGAGGAAAGTTCCAAGAAAATCCGTTCAGTTCTCGTGTAAAAATACCAAAATCGATTTAATAATAAAAATAGCAAAATATTAAAAGAACAGTGTCAAAATGTAGAATATAAAATAGCATCGATAAGTTTCTTATTCTTAAAATGAAGATAAATGTATCTTTGTGTATGTGTGTGTGTGTAAGAAAGTTTGTCAGCCTCCTCCAAAGTCTGTGTCAGTCTGCGTCTCTGCAAGTCTGCCCTCTAGAATAGCCTGTCTGTATTTTTCTACCCCTAAAACTAAAAACCCCCACCCTTTTCCCAATTAAGAATGGTTTAACTGAGCCCTGTTGTACCACAGGGAAAGCCCGCGAATTCTGAATGAGCAAATTCCCTCCCACCTCATCCAACAGGATGTTGAAATACAAAACCGTCTCTAATCAAAACATTCCATTGAAATGGCAAAACTGCCATGTATTAAACCATTTAAGTTATACAATACAAGTTTCCTATCTTCTAAACCAAATTCTACATATATCAGTAAATAGATTATATACGTTTAAAATGCAATGTACGTAATGATAATCCTAATCAGGAAATACTGTAATATAAAGAAATAACATGTATCATACTGAAACTCTGTCTTTTAGATAAGGATGTAACATTACCTCTTAAAATGGGGGAGGGGGAATGATCAACTGGCTCTAAATTACAGCCATATGTGAAATGTACATAGAACTACTTCCCATGAAATGCATATGAAGCTTTAAAAACACTTTTACATAAATATATGTAAATATACATATATATACATACATATATACGCACATATATGTACACAGACATACACATACATATATATATATACACATATACACCCATTTCACTTTATCCATATCTAGAATATATAATGATATACATTAGCAAGTCAATCATACTCAAGACCCAAACCATATATAAATTTTAATATTCTAACAATTCCCTCTCAAAATGAATGATTAAACAATCTTTTCATTTTAAATCTGTTATCAATATCTGAATCTAAATCTGAATCTAAATCTAAATCCATTTCTAAATCCATTCATACCTCAAACGCATCACATTTGTATTCATTCATACAATTAGATCTTAAAATAATTGACTCGAATGTACATTTTCAAATTTTGATTCTATATAAGGAAAAGTGAATTTCATAAACCTTTTGCTTCATATACCATAAAAAATATTTTCACCCTTATTATTTTCTTATTCTTTTACCAAATAAATCAATCCCCTTAATTTCATAATTCATAAATGTAACATTGTTGTACAATACTTTGAAATATGAATATCACTTCAAAAATGTATGATTCATATTTTTTCCCTCCAAATTATGTTTAGCATAAACCTTGTCAAAATTAAACATAAAATATGTTTCTTAACTTCAATTTGTTCATATATGTGAGATGATTTCAAAACTACAGTTACATATTACAATGTAAAAGTTACTCCTAACTTGTCTATATGACTTTTAAGAAAAATGTACTCTGTCTTAATTAACACCAGATGTTCCCTCTAACTAGAATGACTCTATTGTAAGGATGTTTAACCCTTTCAACTCTGAAAATACACTACATGTGTTTATAAAAATCAATGTGTAAAAAATATCTCATCTTGATATGAGAACCATATTTTGTCACATAAAAATAATATATAAAAAACTGCAATATCTGATGGATAAATTATTTCATCAGTAGTCAAAAAATCAAAAGTCCATTGTTTTTAAAATGTCCTCTCTTATCAGAGGTTCTCTTGAGAGTTTTTTTTTTCTTCTTCTTGCTGCACTCTGTAAAGTTGGAAAACTTTATTGAACATAGAAAGACAACAATAATTATAACGAATTAATCTCTTCTGTCAATTCTTCTCCCAGAACTGATATTCTTAAATTTCAATATTTTGTTTTCATCTGGAAGGTCTAGAAATATAAAATTTCTTTCTTTTGGTGACTTACAAGTCAGATCCTAAAAAAGAATGCAGTATCATTATTTTGAATTTAAATAAATGCAAAATATACCTTCTTTTATTTATTCATTTAACATACCAAAATTCTAATATTTTATTATGACATACTAAACATATTTTAATAATAACATTTCTAATTACCTTACTTTGCTCTATTTTTCTTAAACTGACCAATACTCCTTAATTTATTAGTTTGTGTATTTAAACTATAACAAGACGCAATTTCTCTTTTTTTGTCATGATATAAAACCTTTGTTTTATCAAACGAAAGAAAAGGTTTTAATTCAACCCTAGAAGATTGAAGCAAACTATATATTTACTTCTCCTCTTTAATATTTCAGAGTAATGCGTGTTGTACTGTACTTCTAGCATTTTCTAATTCAGCATTTTCTGTAGAATTTTTGCTGAATAGTATAACCATGCTTTGGGTAACACATACCTGATGAACAATTCTTAATAGCATTAACAAATCCTGGCTCACAGCCTCTCTCAGCACTTGTTCTAACAATACCATTTACAGGCTTTCTAAATACATTTAACTGAGAATGTTCTGTTATCACATCTACCTGTATGGGTTTAGATTGTAAAGTTTTAAAAAATGGGCAATATTTGTCATATAATTCACCTGAATGAATTCTCTTTAAAAGAATTTTTACTGACCGATAAGGTGTCTGTAATATGATCCTACTAGATCTCACAATCTTTTCTGTTACTTTGACTGCAAAATAAACACTTAACAATTGCTTCATATTTGTGTCAAAAGTCTTTTCCATATTCGTCAATCCTCTGGAGAAAAAACCTATTATTTCCAGTTCACCATCTTTTACCTGAGACAAAATCACTGATATGGAATTCTCAGATATCTTAGTAGACATTAGAACAGGTGTAGATATTCCAATTTCAATTGCATGCAACGAGACAGCATTCTGCAAATCTTTTTTCAACATTTCAAAGGCATTTGTCTGGGTTTGAGTCCATTGATCAAACACAACATCTTTTTGTTTCAAGAAATCCATTAATGGTTTAACTTTATCATCATATTCCTGTAAAAACTCTTTACATAAATGTACTTCACTCAAAAATTGATATAATGCCTTGTAAGATGTTGGAATTGGAATAGCAGAAATGTTTCTAACTTTTTCCTGTGATAACTGTCTCTGTCCCTGACTAATTTGCATATGAAGAAAATTGACTTTATTTTTCATTAACTGAACTGACTCTGTGTTCAATTTCAACCCTGCTGTTTGTAACAAAGTAAATAACTCCATCAACAGAGTGACATGTTCCTCTGTATTTTGTGTAGACAGCAAAATTTTGTCCACGTGCTGGAAAATACATTTTGGTCTAGAAAATTTTGATAAAACTTTCTCCAAGCACTCGTGTACTAAACCATCACTGATATCTAATCCTGGAATTATTCTAGTGAATGCATAAGTTTCTTTATCAAAGCTGAAAGCAAGTTTATAACGACAGCTGTTTGTCAATGGTACTGAAAAATGACTATTGGCTATTTCCAGTACTGAAAATACTTTGGCCTTGGCATCCATTTGTGACATTAAATTTAAATTAGGAACAATATGTTTGTTATTTGTAATGCATTTATTCAGTGATCTTACATCAACTGATATAGAATACGAATCATCAGCATTCTTGATAGGCCAAATACAATTATTTACCACTGATTGTGCCTTCTTTAATATTCCTTGCTGTAAAAATGATTGTACAATGTCAAAAACAGGACCTATTGATTCTTGTGGCAACTTATTTTGAATTTGGGGCTTCGGATCTCTTCCCTCAATTTCTATCTCAATATCTTTAAACAAACCTGTATCCATTTTGGTCTGACTCCAAAGACTTTTATGTGCTCTAACCGATTGTTCCAATTCGAGATTGGTTCCTGTGTGTGGCCAATTAAAATCTGAAGACATGTCAGCGACTGCTGTACAAATACTTCCAACGTTACTGCACTTTGAGGAATCTATTAACATAGATTTGGGCCTAGATGAATCTTTCCATATAGTAGAATTACTTAAATCAATAATCCAATCTAATTTACTAATCACATCCATGCCTAAAATATTCTCTGTATTTTGGCAACACCATATGTCTATATTTGTTTTAAAAATTCCGGGAATTTCGAGAGTCACATCAGAAACTTTAACTGCAACTGTATTTTCTTTTCCATTGAAATCAATTAAATTACATTTTGGAGAATCAATATTCACAGATAATTTGTGTTTAGTTAAACTGAGTTCAGATCCTAAATCTATTAACCATTTAGTATTCTTACCATTTAATAAACCATGTAACCATGGCCTTCCACTTTCATCTATTAAAAGTGAAGTCACATATTTTAATCTTGGAGGTGACTCAGAACCTTTTTCCCTAAATCCTGATGGTGATGGAAGTAATCCATCCCTCTCATGTTCATCATTGTTTGTCATATTGATTGAACTGTCATTAACAGTCAATGTACTGATCTGTTTGACTTCTGAGGCATAAGGCAAATCAATCAAACTATTGTTTGAAGAAGAAAGAATAAATTGCTCAGAAATATGTTCTGTATTTTCTACTTTCAAAGTTTTCCTTTGTGTACTATGTATAATGGGAATAACATTTCCTGTCTGCTCTGAAACTTTAGCTCCGCCTGTGACGTGTAGCTCATCATCTCTGGGTGTGGCATTACACGTGGCAACTCTTTGAATGCCATTTTCTCTTTGTTTGTCTAAAATATGTCTACATGCTGAAACTTTATTTAATATTTTTCTTTTAAGCAAAACTTCATGTTCCTGGTCATATTTTCCTATAGACCGCTTAACTGGTACCAAAGATAATTTTGGTTTAAACAAACCTTTCTGTTCTTGGTCATCAACCTTGATAGACCGCTTATCTTGTACAAAAGACTTCTGCATAGAATCCGCATTAACATTCATAGAGTCTGCATTATTAATCTCTAAACTCTTGCTTGACTCTGTTTTAAACTTTACATTATCCTGTAACTCAGACAACTGCATATCCTTTATTTGAATTGCACTCTGCAAATCATCTATCCGCTCAGACAAACATACCTGAGTCTCTGTTTTCCCCTTAGTACAAACTACAATTTTTTCAGGAACTCCTGATATCATTGTATCATAAACTTTAATCAATTTAATCAAATTCCTAACCTGTTTGCTGAATTTCTTAAAAGTAAATTTTGACTTTTGTATTTTGATATTAGCTTGTAAGCATTCATTGAACATGTAACACCATAATTCATCGTCTTTAACAAACTTTGACAGATTTTTAAATTCTAATTCACTCTCATCAGACAATTCATGAATAAGATTCATACTTACCAATGTAGGATAAGCTTCATTCATGTAACACGCGTTCCCTCTCTTGGCGGGAAATTACTTCATCAAGAAACAGATTTTCTTGCACGTGCGCAAACGTCTCACCAATTTTGATAATTCTTTTTCTTCCAAGTTCAATTCAATGATGCCGAAAATGTGCTTTTTCGATTTCTTCTGAAGCTTGACTCAATAGTCAATGTTTGTGCTTCTATTCCCTCTCGTCAAGCGAAAGTAGAAATATTTCAAAAAAAATTCGATATTCGGATAAATTGACACTGGCAAGGCTCGCCAAAAATGTAGAAATTGAGTTATTACTGTATTAATAACTATATTTCAATAATTCATATTGATGAGGAAAGTTCCAAGAAAATCCGTTCAGTTCTCGTGTAAAAATACCAAAATCGATTTAATAATAAAAATAGCAAAATATTAAAAGAACAGTGTCAAAATGTAGAATATAAAATAGCATCGATAAGTTTCTTATTCTTAAAATGAAGATAAATGTATCTTTGTGTATGTGTGTGTGTGTAAGAAAGTTTGTCAGCCTCCTCCAAAGTCTGTGTCAGTCTGCGTCTCTGCAAGTCTGCCCTCTAGAATAGCCTGTCTGTATTTTTCTACCCCTAAAACTAAAAACCCCCACCCTTTTCCCAATTAAGAATGGTTTAACTGAGCCCTGTTGTACCACAGGGAAAGCCCGCGAATTCTGAATGAGCAAATTCCCTCCCACCTCATCCAACAGGATGTTGAAATACAAAACCGTCTCTAATCAAAACATTCCATTGAAATGGCAAAACTGCCATGTATTAAACCATTTAAGTTATACAATACAAGTTTCCTATCTTCTAAACCAAATTCTACATATATCAGTAAATAGATTATATACGTTTAAAATGCAATGTACGTAATGATAATCCTAATCAGGAAATACTGTAATATAAAGAAATAACATGTATCATACTGAAACTCTGTCTTTTAGATAAGGATGTAACATTACCTCTTAAAATGGGGGAGGGGGAATGATCAACTGGCTCTAAATTACAGCCATATGTGAAATGTACATAGAACTACTTCCCATGAAATGCATATGAAGCTTTAAAAACACTTTTACATAAATATATGTAAATATACATATATATACATACATATATACGCACATATATGTACACAGACATACACATACATATATATATATACACATATACACCCATTTCACTTTATCCATATCTAGAATATATAATGATATACATTAGCAAGTCAATCATACTCAAGACCCAAACCATATATAAATTTTAATATTCTAACAAACCCCAAGTATTAGTGTCAGTGGACACAATAATAGTCCCCAGCATTGGTGTCAGTGGACCCAATAATAAGCTCCGGCATTGATGTTAGTGGCTGCAATAATAACCCCAAGCATTGGTGTCAGTGGACACAACAGTAACCCCCAGCATTGGTGTCAGTGGACACAATAGTAACCCCCCAGCATTGGTGTCAGTGGACACAATAGTAACCCCCAGCATTGGTGTCAGTGGACATAATAATAACCCCATGAATTGGTGTGAGCGGACAGAATAATAACCCCCAGCATTGATGTCAGTGGACACAATAATAACCTCCAGCATTGTTGTCAGTGAACAAAATAATAACCTCCAGCATTGGTGTCAGTGGACAAAATAATAACCTCCAGCCCTGGTTTCAGTGAACACAATAATAACCTCCAGCACTAGTGTCAGTGTACAAAATAATAATCCTCAGCATTGGTGTCAGTGGACAGAATAATAACCCCAAGTATTAGTGTCAGTGGACAGAATAATAACCTGCAGCATTGATGTTAGTGGCTGCATAAATAACCCCCAGCATGGGTGTCAGTGGACACAATAATAACCCTCAACATTGGTGTCAGTGGCTACAATAAAAACGTCCAGCATTGGTGTCAGTGGACACAATAATAACCCCAAGTATAAGTGTCAGTGGACACAATAATAATCCCCAGCATTGGTGTCAGTGGACCCAATAATAAGCTCTGGCATTGATGTTAGTGGCTGCATAAATAACCCCAAGCATTGGTGTCAGTGGACACAATAATAACCCCCAGCATCAGTGTCAGTGGACAAAATAATAATCCCCAGCATTGGTGTTAGTGGACAGAAAAATAACCTCCAGCATTGGTGTCAGTGGCTGCAATAATAACCCCCAGCATTGGTGTCAGTGGCTGCAATAATAACCCCCAGCATTGGTGTCAGTGGACACAATAATAATCCCCAGCATTGGTGTCGGTGGCTGCAATAACCTCCAGCATTGGTGTCAGTGGCTGCAATAATAACCCCCAGCATTGGTGTCAGTGGACACAATAATAACCCCCTGCGTGGGCATTAGCCACTATAATTAACCCCCCTCCACATTTGTGGTCAGTGGCAGTGTTCTCCTTGGCTGACCCTTCTCCCCAGCAATGGTTGTCAGTGGCAGTGAAACCTAAGCAGAGGGTTACCTACCTCATCAGATGATCCCTTACTACTCTCTCTATTTCTTCCCAATGAAGCTGGGACTATACTTGTACTGACGGGCAGGGGTCATTTCACCTGACAGGTCAGTCCATTGCCGGGTGGTAGAGCACAGAGGTGTGTCAGTACAGGACACCCGGCTCCTGCTCCGCTGTATACTAACCAGAAGATGGACCTTGCAGATACATAAATCCGGATGGGTGATCTCCACCTTACTAATCATGTGACTCTGAAATAAAACCTTGGCGTTACCGGGGAAGTTTTCGGGGTGTGATGTTATAGGGGGGTGTGATACCTATGCAGTCAGCTGTTTGCATTGATTTCATTGTAATTAATTGAAATCACTTTGCAGACGTCTTTTTTTTTTTCATTTTGATACAGAAGAGTCCGTTTTCGTGAGCAAAAATTTGACCGCAATTCAATGTTTTATGCCAATAAAATCTGAAACAGGCGGAGGGGTGGAATCATTTTTATATTCACCGTATACGGATAGATTAACCCTCTGAGACAATGAAGCCGGCGGCTCGGTAACATCCATTGGAACAGTTCTTTATCGGCTACATAACAGGATACAGCTGTAACGCGTTTCGGCCAAAGCCTTAGTAATGCCCTGTACACACGGTCGGACATTCTGACGACAAAATCCGTCAGATTTTTTCCGACGGATTTTGGCCCAAACTTGTCTTGCATACACACGGTCACACAAAGTTGTCGGAAAATCCGATCGTTCAGAACGAGGTGACGTACAACGCGTACGACGGGACTATAAAGAGGCCAGTAGCCAATAGCTTTCATTTCGTAATTTATTCTGAGCATGCGTGGCACTTTGTCCATTAGAATTGTCTACACACGATCGGAATTTAAACAATCAGATTTTATTGTCGGAAAATTTTCGATCCATCTCTCAAACCTTGAAAAAGTCCGATGTAGCCCACGCACGATCGGATTTTCCGACAACGCGATCTGATCGCACGTTGGAAAGTCTGACTGTGTGTACAGGACATAAGGCGTCATCTGAAACGCGTTATGCAGCCAATAAAGGACTGGTCCAACGGATGTTACCGAGTTGCCGGATTCATTGGATCAGATGATTATTGCTACATTTCAAAGGCATTTGGGCCAGAACAGCGGTCTCCAATCTCCAAGGTAGTCCCTGGTAGGACTTTTTCCTTTATGGACTGTGGATAGATGGATGATGATTGTATAGCTTGGATGGATGGATGGATGGATTGGTAGATTGCTGGAAAAATTGATTGGATGGATGATTTGATGAATAGAAGGATGGATGAATAGATGGATAGGATAAATAGGATGGATGGTTGGTTGCTTGGTTGGTTGGATGGATGGCTGTATAGATGGATGGTTGGATAAGTGAATGGATAGTTAGAAAATGGATGGATGAATAGATTGATGGATGGATAGATAGGTGGAGGGATGGATGGATGAATAGACTGATGGATGGATAGATGGGTGGAGGGATGGATGGATGAATAGACTGATGGATGGATAGATGGGTGGAGGGATGGATGGATCGGATAGAAGGATGGATTGGATGAATGAATCGATTGGATAGAAAGATGGATGGATGGAGAGATGGATGGTATGGAGGAATGAATAGGTTGGGTGAAGAGATAGATGGAATGGATGGATTGATGAACAAATAGATTGATTGATGGATGGATGAATGGATGGTTGGATGGAATGGATGGCTATATTGGAAAGAAGAATGGATTGGATGGATGAATAGATTGATTGATGGATGGATGGATGGATTGGATAGAAGGATGGATTAGATGGATGGATAGAAGGATGGATTGGATGAATGGATGGATTGGGTGGAGAGATGGATGGATGAATAGATTGACTGATGGATTGGATGGATGGATTGGATAGAAGGATGGATTGGATAGATGGATTGGATAGAAGGATGGATTGGATGGATGGATTGGATAGAAGGTTGGATAGAATGAAAGGATTGAATGGATGGACAGAGAGATGGATAGATTGGATACAAGGATGGATTGGATGGATGGATTGGATAGAAGGATGGATTGGATGGAAGGAAGGATTGGATGGATGGACGGAGAGATGGATGGATTGGATAGAAGGATGGATTGGATGAATAGACTGGATATAAGGATGGATGGATTGATGAACAGATTGATGGACGAATAGATGGATGAATGAATAGATTAATGGATGGATGGATGGATTGGATAGAAGGATGTAAAAATGGATGGACTAGATCAGGGATGTGCAATTAGTGGACCTCCAGCTGTTTCAAAACTACAAGTCCCATCATGCCTCTGCCTCTGGGTGTCATGCTTGTGACTGTCAGAGTCTTGCTAGGCCTCATGGGACTTGTAGTTCTGCAACGGCTGGAGGTCCACTATAGATTGATGGATGAATAGATTGATGGATGGAACAAATAGGATGAATGGATGTAATGAATGGCTGTATAGATGGACGGATTGGAAAGAAGGATGGACGGTGCAAAATATTTAAAATGATATAAGGATCCTTATATTATGGATGGATATCTGTGATGGGACACACGTGTACAAACGGGAAGGTGATGGGAAGCAATGAGCTCCTCACTCTTCCTACAGCTAATGATCTTCTGGTGGTGGCCATTTTATTGTAGTCCATGTATGGAGACATCCAACAAAGAGTCGCCTTTTACCCATGATGCTGAGCGTGGGGGGGATGGGCACTATTGTTGCGGGAAGTGAATGGGACAGAGTTACGAGCAATGGAGGCAAACTGCAGCAACCTGACGGAGAGGATATTACGGCTAACCCTGGAGATCATCTACCTGCTGACCGGGGAGGTGAGGAGGACTCTGGGAAAAAAATTTTTTTTTTTGTTTGCTTTTTACTTGCCTGAGAAAAAAAAATCTACAGATTTTTCAGTGGTGTTGGGTAGGCTGGAAACGCTAAAACAATGATAAAGAACATGAAAAACTGAGGCATACTTATAACGTAATATTGAAACAATGAATCTGTGGCACTAGTGAGTTGAAAGATCATACACATTGCCGAGTAATCAGCAGTGGAATATCACAAGAATTGTGATACAAACTCTTAATAAATAGCGATGATTATACTCGCACAGTGAACTAAGGAATTAACAGATCACTAACCTTGCCGAGTTATCAGCATCAGGAGAAGTCGTTTTGACGTAACGCGTAGGGCAGAGCGCTGAGCCTCAGGTGTCAATGCAGAGCCGATATTCTGTGTCTCGCAGCAGCCTGGCTTTTTACATGGCATTAACAGAGCTGTCAGCTGGATCGGCCCATTTTGATGAGCTGTAGGAGCTCTGGGATAAGAGCCAGAATTACAGCATATGTAAAAAATTCCTCAACCCAACCACCAGTGTCACAAATTAACTAAACCAGAAGGTACAATAAATCTGTACCGTTCTTCTCAACTAGGTAATCTAAAAAAAAAAAACAAGCTTTGCTAAGTAATCAGCAGTGGAAAATTAAAATGCACTGCCGAGTAATCAGCATGGGGAAATTAAAATAATTGTCATACAACACTAAATAAATAGTGAACGGAAAACAGTGGGACTAAAGGTTATAATGAAACAATAAAACTGTGGCACTCCGTTAAGCTAATTGAGCAACGAGCTAATCGAAAAAAATCAAAAGCAGTGCAGAGTAATCAGCAGTGGAAAATTAAAATAATTGTGATATAGCACTAAATAGTGAACTGAAAACAGCGTTACTCAACGTTATAATGAAATACTGAACCTGTGGCACACCGTGCAACAAGCCAATCAAAATAAATCATAAGTGCCGAGTAATGAGCAGTGAAAAATCGAAATTATTGTGACACAACACTAAATAGTGGACTCAAAACAGCAATACTCAAATTTACAATGAGTAAGCCAATAGAAAAAAAAAATCTTAAGCATTGCCGAGTAATTAGCGGTGGAAAATCAAAATAATTGTGAAACACATTTTTAAAGTGGGAGTCCTGCTGGATAACTTCAGGCTGGCCACTTTTGCAGGTATAGCCTTGTAAAATGTTAAAAATAAGTGCCTATGCTGTTTGAAATCCAGTAATAGACTGTCTCACCCTGCTCTGAACATGCTCAGTTGCTCTCTATTTTTCAGCACTGTATCAAAAATCAGCCACTAGATTTGATTGATTTTCCACTGCTAATTACTCGGCATTGCTTATGATTTTTCGATTAGCTAGCTGCACAGTGTGCCACAGGATCACTGTTTCATTATTGCTTTGAGTACAGCTGTTTTCAGTTCACTATTTTGTTGGTGTTGTATCACAATTATTTTGATTTTCCACTGCTGATCACTCGGCATCACTTATGTTTTTTTAGATACCCTAGTTGAACAGCACAGTACAGATTTATTGTTTCGTTATTATGAAAGTGATTATAACTTTGGGTACTTGCTGCTTTTGTTCATTTGTAACACCAGTGGCTAGGGTGAGGAATTTTTTTAACTCCGTCTCTAATCCTAGAGCGGGGGTTACTCCTGCAACTCACCTCAATAGGCCGATCCAGCTGACAGTTCTGTTAATACCGTGTAGTAAGCCAGGCTGCTGCAAAACACAGAACATCTGCTCTGCATAGACACTTGAGGCTCAGAGCTCCGCCCTACGCGTTATGTCAAAATGTCCTCCCCTGAGGTTGATTACTCAGGAAACCTTAGTGATCTCTTTATTCCGTAGTTCACTGTGAGAGCTATCACTATTTATTAAAAGTTTGTATCACAATTCTTTTGATTTTCCACTGCTGATTACTTGGCAATGTTTATGATTTTTCAATTAGCACGTTGTACAGTGTGCCACAGGTTAATTGTTTCATTATATCTTTGAGTACCGCTGTGCTGTGTCTTGCAGCAGCCTGGCTGCACTCTGCTTTACACGTTATGTCAAAATGACTTCCCCTAATGCCGATTACTCTTAAAACATTATTGATCTGTTCATTCCCTAGTTCACTGTGAGAGTTATCATCACTATTTATTAAAATTTTATATCACAATTCTTTTAATTTTCCACTGCTGATTATTCGGTAATGCTTATGATTTTCAGATTAACTTGCAAAGGTTCATTGTTTTATTACAATGGCTGTTTTCACTTCACTATTTTAGTGTTGTTTTCACAATTATTTTAATTTTCCACTGCTAATTACTTCACATTGCTTATTATATGCCGATTGGCTAGTTGTGCAGCGTGCTATAGGGTCCTTGTTTCATTGTAACTTTGAGTACCGCTGTTTTCAGCTTACATTTATTTAGTGTTGCATCACTATTATTTTCATTTCCCACTGCTGATTACTCTACAAGACATTTTCATTTCCCACTGCTGATTACTCAGCAATGCTTATGGGTTTAGATTAGCTAGCTGCACAGTGTGGTACAGATTTATTGATCCAAATGTATGCTATCATTTTTTACTCTCTCTTCACAGGATAACATAGTTGCGAAAAAGACATCGGTAGATGGACAAAACCCGATTATGGTTCCACTACATTTCTTGCTAACTTCAGAGATAAGCAACGACAAGAAGATTCTAGAAGTCACCCAGAAGATCATTAAGCTCCTGACAGGAGAGGTGAGTGGTGGTGGGAATTCTGGGACATTATCCAGTAACAGACAAGGGATGTGTCTGGATGGTGACTGTATCATTGTGTGTGTCAGGTTTCCCGATCTTCTTATAACTCACTGGAAGGTCACAGGGTCAACAATATTAAAGTAGAAGATAATGGAGTAGAGGAGGAATGGGTAAGGGTTGATATGCCATGGAAAGTGGAGGAGATCCATCAAGAGATCAAAACAGGTGAGGTATAAGCACTAAATATTTACAAATTGACTTTCGGACTCCACAAGTCCTAGTGCCTCCTAGCCTTGTTCTAGTGTTGGCCCTCGTTAAGTCATTGTAGCATAACACGTAAGGGCAGAGCACTGAGCCTCAGGTGTCTATGCAGAGTCGATGTCCTGTGTCTCCCATTAGACCCATGTTAGGTGGTCTCTTACATTCTGTGTTGGTCTACTTTTAAATTGCCTGTTGATCTGCTAGAAGTTAGCAACACCCAGCATTGTGTCAATTGTTTGCTTTGTTTGCTTTGGACCCCAGTAAAGTGACAGTTGGTATACTAGAGGTTAGCAACACCCAGCAATTGTGTCAATTGTTTGCTTTGGGGGCCCCTCCTAGATTGTCCACTGCAGAATCACGTTGTTATGGGTAATAAATAGAGGGTTAATAGTGTTGACAACTCTCACAGTGAACTAGGGAATGAACAGATCACAAACTTAACCAAGTAATCGGCATTGGGGGGAAGTCATTTAGACGTAACGCGTAGGGCGGAGCGCTGGAGCTGAGCCTGTCACTCCCATTGGACCCCAGTTAAGTGACAGTTGGTATACTAGAGGTTAGCAACACCCGGCAATTGTGTCAATTGTTTGCTTTGGGGGCTCCTCCTAGATTGTCCACCGCAGAATCACGGTGTTATGGGTAATAAATAGAGGGTTAATAGTGTTGATAACTCTCACAGTGAACTAGGGAATGAATAGGTCACTAACATAACCGAGTAATCGGCATCAGGGGGAAGTCATTTAGACGTAACGCGTAGGGCGGAGCGCTGGAGCTGAGCCTGTCACTCCCATTGGACCCCAGTTAAGTGACAGTTGGTATACTAGAGGTTAGCAACACCCAGCAATTGTGTCAATTGTTTGCTTTGGGGGCTCCTCCTAGATTGTCCACCGCAGAATCCCGTTGTTATGGGTAATAAATAGTGGGTTAATAGTGTTGATAACTCTCACAGGGAACTAGGGAATGAACTGATTACTAACCTAACCGAGTAATCGGCATCGGGGGGAAGTCATTTAGACGTAACGCGTAGGGCGGATCGCTGGAGCTGAGCCTGTCGCTCCCATTGGACCCCAGTTAAGTGACAGTTGGTATACTAGAGGTTAGCAACACCCAGCAATTGTGTCAATTGTTTGCTTTGGAGGCCCCTCCTAGATTGTCCACTGCAGAATCACGTTGTTATGGGTAATAAATAGTGAGTTAATAGTGTTGATAACTCTCACAGTGAACTAGGGAATGAACAGATCACTAACCTAACCGAGTAATCGGCATCAGGGGGGGAAGTCATTTAGACGTAACGCGTAGGGCGGATCGCTGGCGCTAAGCCTCAGATGTCTATGCAGAGCCAATGTTCTGTCGCTCTCATTGGGCCCAAGTTAAGTGACAGTTGATATACTAGAGGTTAGCAACACCCAGCAATTGTGTCAATTGTTTGCTTTTGGAGGCCCCTCCTGGATTGTCCACTGCAGAATCAAGTTGTTTTTGGGTAAAAGTACGGTTTAATAAATATCAATGATAACTATCACACGAATGAACAGATCACTAACCTTGCCAAGTAATTGGCATCAGGGGGAAGTCATTTCGACATAATGTGTAGGGCGGAGCGCTGAGCCTCAGGTGTCTATGCAGAGTCAATGTTCTGTGTCTACCATTGGACCCATGTTAGGTGACCTCTTTCATTCTCTGTTGGTCTACTTTTAAATTGCCTGTTGGTAGGTTGACTAGGTTAGCAACACCCAGCAATTGTGCCAATTGTTTGCTCCTAGATTGTCCACTACAGAACCAGCACCCCCTAGATCCCCTCAACATCTCATAAGCACGATGTAGTCAGTGTGTGTGTTTCCATCAGATGGACCCAGTAACAGAAACCCACCAGAGAGATGTCCCCGTCCTCTGTATTCCCGGGATTCCACACAGGAGGATCACACCATCCCCCACCATCATCAGGTAGTTGGGGCTATGTTGATATCAAGCTTGACTTGACAGTATTTGATTATGTCCTTCTATATATTTTATGGAATTTTCTGTAGGTTATCAGTGTTCACCATCATTTTGTGATTTTAGGGGGATGATCTGAAAACTGAGGTTAAAGCAGAAGACACGTATGTGATGGGTGATCAGCCGTCTGTGAAGGAAGCTGAAATGATGGTGGCAATTACCAAAGAGGAACATTCTCTAGATATCAGCACAGGTAAGTATTGTATACAAAAAATGCAGCTACAATTTTATTTTACTTAATTTAAGATACGCATATTGACCTAAAGAAAGAAAGAGAAGATGTTATCACTATACAGTAGGGTGGGGCTCAATTATAAATGATGGACCAGTAAAGTAGGGATGATAATTTTATTTGTAATCTATTGTAAACTGGCCTTCATTTTGTGATTATTAGTTTTCTATGTTGCTTCATCAACATAGAGAACATCTTCATTTTTACCTATAAGATCATGAATGTACCTATCCTACAACCTAATGTGTCCAACGAATGTGGTGGAGTTATTGTATACTGTTTGATAGATCAATCTCCACTCCTCTCCAAAATATCACAGTCCTTGTATTTATAGTAATACCCAACAAATGAGGTGGAGATACTGAACACTAGACATGTGCAGAGTAAAATATTTCGTTTCGGAATTTCGTTTTCGTCTGAAAACTTAATTTATTTAGTTACTCCCGAAATTCGTTTTTATTTATTTCGTTTTTCGTTCAAAAATTGCATTCGTCCGAAAATCCACATGAATTACGGTCGAATCTGTCTTGGAAGGCTTATGGTGTCTGTCGAATGTATAAAGAAGATTCGACGGAGCTAACTATATAGCATACTTTAGAACCCTATTAAAGTCTATGGGACTCCAACGTTCAAAATCTAAAGTGCTAATTTTAAAGGCTAATTTGCAAGTTACTGTCCTAAAAAGTGTTTGGGGACCCGGGTCCTGCCCCAGGGGACATGTATCAATGCAAAAAAAAGTTTTAAAAATGGCCGTTTTTTCGGGAGCAGTGATTTTAATAATGATTAAAGTGAAACAATAAAAGTGTAATATTCCTTTAAATTTCGTAGGGGGGGGTTGTCTATAGTGTGCCTGTGAAGGGGCGCATGTTTCCCGTGCTTAGAATTGTCCCTGCACAAAGTGTCATTTATGCAGGAAAAAAAGTCCTTTAAAATCACTCGCAGCTATAATGAATTGTCGGCTCCCGTAATACAGAGAACACTCATTGAAAGTCATTGATAAAAAAATAAATAAATAAATAAAAAAGCGTGGGGGTCCCCCAAATTCAATTACCAGGCCCTTCAGGTCTGGTATGGATATTAAGGAGAACCCTGCCTCAAATTTAAGAAAAAATTTGACGTGGGGTTCCCCCTAAATATCCATAACCAGACCCTTCAGGTCTGGTATGGATATTAAGGGGAACCCCGCGTCAAATAAAAAAAAAAATTGACGTGGGGTTCCCCCTAAAAATCCATACCAGACCCTTTATCCGAGCACGCAACCTGGCAGGCCGCAGGAAAAGAGGGGGGGACGAGAGAGCGGCCCCCCCTCCCTCCTGAACCGTACCAGGCCACATGCCCTCAACATTGGGAGGATGCTTTGGGGGTCCGTGACCCCTCAAAGCACCTTGTCCCCATGTTGATGAGGACAAGGGCCTCATCCCCACAACCCTGGCCGGTGGTTGTGGAGGTCTGCGGGCGGGGGGCTTATCAGAATCTGGAAGCCCCCTTTAACAAGGGGACCCCCAGATCCCGGCCCCCCCCCTGTTTGAAATGGTAAGGGGGTACAAAAGTACCCCTACCATTTCACAAAGAAAGTGTAAAAAATGTTTAAATAAAACAAACACACTTTTTAAAAATTCCTTTATTAAAAATAAAAAAAAGATTCCAGCGGCGGTAATCCACTCTTGCTATCCAGCGACGGACGGTCAGCTCTCCATCGATGTCTAATGTCATCCAGCGCAGCGCAGCATCCTTCTTCTGTCTCCTCCACGGAGACACTGGAGGCATTCCGGCGCTGACGTTTCTTATATACGGAGGGCGGGGCCACCCGTCACCTGACCCCGCCCCCCTCTGACGCAAGGGGAAACCCGGGGTTCCTCGTGACGTATGGGTGACCCCGCCCCCCTCTGATGTAACGGAAACCTGCCTGTGTTACATCAGAGGGGTGCGGGTCACCCCTACGTCACAGGGAACCCCGGGTTTCCCCTTGCGTCAGAGGGGGGCGGGGTCAGGTGACGGGTGGCCCCGCCCACCCTATATAAGAAACGTCAAGCCGCCGGAATGTCTGTAGTGTCTCCTCCACGGAGACAGAAGAAGGATGCTGCGCTGCGCTGGATGACATTAGACATCGATGGAGAGCTGACCGTCCGTCGCTGGATAGCAAGAGTGGATTACCGCCGCTGGAATCTTTTTTTTATTTTTAATAAAGGAATTTTTAAAAAGTGTGTTTGTTTTATTTAACAATTTTTTACACTTTCTTTGTGAAATGGTAGGGGTACTTTTGTACCCCCTTACCATTTCAAACAGGGGGGGGGCCGGGATCTGGGGGTCCCCTTGTTAAAGGGGGCTTCCAGATTCTGATAAGCCCCCCGCCCGCAGACCTCCACAACCACCGGCCAGGGTTGTGGGGATGAGGCCCTTGTCCTCATCAACATGGGGACAAGGTGCTTTGAGGGGTCACGGACCCCCAAAGCATCCTCCCAATGTTGAGGGCATGTGGCCTGGTACGGTTCAGGAGGGAGGGGGGGGCGCTCTCTCGTCCCCCCTCTTTTCCTGCGGCCTGCCAGGTTGCGTGCTCGGATAAAGGGTCTGGTATGGATTTTTAGGGGGAACCCCATGTCAAATTTTTTTTAAATTTGATGCGGGGTTCCCCTTAATATCCATACCAGACCTGAAGGGTCTGGTTATGGATATTTAGGGGGAACCCCACGTCAATTTTTTTCTTAAATTTGAGGCAGGGTTCCCCTTAATATCCATACCAGACCTGAAGGGCCTGGAAATTGAATTTGGGGGACCCCCACGCTTTTTTTTTTATTTATTTATTTATTTTTTTATCAATGACTTTCAATGAGTGTTCTCTGTATTACGGGAGCCGACAATTCATAATAGCTGCGAGTGATTTTAAAGGACTTTTTTTCCTGCATAAATGACACTTTGTGCAGGGACAATTCTAAGCACGGGAAACATGCGCCCCTTCACAGGCATACTATAGACAACCCCCCCCTACGAAATTTAAAGGAATATTACACTTTTATTGTTTCACTTTAATCATTATTAAAATCATTGCTCCCGAAAAAACGGCCGTTTTTAAAACTTTTTTTTGCATTGATACATGTCCCCTGGGGCAGGACCCGGGTCCCCAAACACTTTTTAGGACAGTAACTTGCAGAATCTTTTCTCTCTGTCAAATCTTTTTTCTCTGTCGAATATTTTCTCTATATAATCTTGGACTAATAGAGGTAAGGTTAAGCACATTCGACCACAGGTTCTATAGACAGATTGTTATCGTCAGAGTCATGTCGAATCTCCTATTCTATATCGAACTGTTGTAACAATGAAAACGAAAATAAAGCATTTATTTATGTCGGATCTTTCGTTTTTCGGATTTTGTGCTTTCGTTATCGTTTGTCAAAACGAAAACGAAAATAGCTGAAATTCGGACGAAAATGCATTCGGACGAAAACGAATGCACATGTCTACTGAACACCAAATATAAAGTTGTTTGTTCCTCAGGTACTCGTCATCATATATAAAGGTCCATCTCCATTCCTCAATCTAACATCATGTTCCCAACCTATGAGGAGGAGATATGTTACACCATATGAAAAGTCCATCTCCATTCCTCAATATAACGCCATGTTCCCAACAAATGAGGAGGAGATACTGTACACCATATGAAAGGTCCATCTCCATTCTTCAATATACCGTCATGTTCCCAACAAATGATGAGGAGATACTGTACACCATATGAAAGGTCCATCTCCATTCCTCAATATAACGTCATGTTCCCAACAAATGAGGAGGAGATACTGTACACCATATGAAAGGTCCATCTCCATTCCTCAATATAACGTCATGTTCCCAACAAATGAGGAGGAGATACTGTACACCATATGAAAGGTCCATCTCCATTCCTCAATATAACGTCATGTTCCCAACAAATGAGGAGGAGATACTGTACACCATATGAAAGGTCCATCTCCATTCCTCAATATAACGTCATGTTCCCAACAAATGAGGAGCAGATACTGTACACCATATGAAAGGTCCATCTCCATTCTTCAATATACCGTCATGTTCCCAACAAATGAAGAGGAGACATTGTACACCATAGAAAGGTTCGTCTCCATTCCTCAATAGGGATGAGCCGAACACCCCCCAAACCCCCCCCCCCCCCCCCCGGTTCGGTTCACAGTAGAACATGCGAACAGGCAAAACATTTGTTCAAACACGCAAACACCCTTAAAGTCTACGGGACAGGAACATGAATAATCAAAAGTGCTAATTTTAAAGGCTTATATGCAGGGTGTTATCATAAAAAGTGTTTGGGGACCTGGGTCCTGCCCCAGGGGACATGTATCACTGCAACAAAAAAGTTTTAAAAACTGACATTTTTTTGGGAGCAGTGATTTTAATAATGCTCAAAGTGAAACAATAAAAGTGAAATATTCCTTTAAATTTCATACCTAGGGGGTGTCTATAGTATGCCTGTAAAGTTGCGCGTTTAGAACAGTTCGAGAGCAAAATGACATTTCTAAAGGAAAAAAAGTAATTTAAAACTACTACGTCTATAATGAATTGTAGGTCCCGCCAATACACATAAAAGTCATTGAAAAAAACATCATGGGATTCTCCCACAGTCCATTACCAGGCCCTTTGGGTCTGGTATGCATATTAAGGGAAACCCAAACCAAAATTAAAAAAAAATATTGCGTGGGGGTCCCCCCAAATTCCATACCAGGCCCTTCAGGTCTGGTATGGATATTAAGGGGAACCCCACACCAAAAAAAAAAAAAATGGTGTGGGGTCCCCCTCAAAATAAAAAATTGCATGGGGGTTCCCCCAAATGTAAGCATTAAAATCACTGCTCCTGAAAAAGTCAGTTTTTAAAACTTTCTTTTGCATTGATACATGTCCCCTGGGGCAGGACATAGGTCCCCAAACACTTTTTATGACAATACCAAGCATATAAGCCTTTAAAATTAGCACTTTTGATTTCTCCCATAGACTTTTAAAGGTGTTCCGCGGCTTTTCTAATTTGCCACGACCACCCCAAATTATTCCATATTCGGTGAACAGGCGAACACCCAATGTTCGAGTCGAACTTACATTCGACTTCAACATCGGGCTCATCCATATTCCTCAATATAACATCATGTTTCCAACAAATGAGGTGGAGATACTGTACGCCATATGAAAGGTCCATCTCCATTCCTCAATATAACGTCATGTTCCCAACAAATGAGGAGGAGATACTGTACACCATATGAAAGGTCCATCTCCATTCCTCAATATAAGGTCATGTACCCAACAAATGAGGTGGAGATACTGTACACCATATGAAAGGTCCATCTCCATTCCTCAATATAACGTCATGTTCCCAACAAATGAGGAGGAGATACTGTACACCATATGAAAGGTCCATCTCCATTCCTCAATATAACGTCATGTTCCCAACAAATGAGGTGGAGATACTGTACACCATATGAAAGGTCAATCTCTATTCCTCAATATAATGTCATGTTCCCAACAAATGAGGAGGAGATACTGTACACCATATGAAAGGTCTATCTCCATTCCTCAATATAACGTCATGTTCCCAACAAATGAGGAGGAGATACTGTACACCATATGAAAGGTCCATCTCCATTCCTCAATATAACGTCATGTCCCCAACAAATGAGGAGGAGATACTGTACACCATATGAAAGGTCCATCTCCATTCCTCAATATAACGTCATGTTCCCAACAAATAAGGTGGAGATACTGTACACCATATGAAAGGTCAATCTCTATTCCTCCGTCATATTCCCAGCAAAAGAGGAGCAGATACTGTAAACCACATGACATGGTCCATCTGTACTGCTGAATATAACGTCATGCTCAAACTTATTTTCAACAGGTGGACATGGTGGCTGGAGTGCTTCAGAGGGACATCTTATTTTACCTTCAGATTATAATGAAGATAATGACATGGCACAATATTCTCCAGAAGGCCTCGGCACCCCATATATACATCACAGACTTGATGACATGGAGAGCTCAGCAGATTCTTTTATATTTGAAGAAACCAATGACAAACTACGTACTGTTATCCCAAATGTCCAGGCAAGTTGTCACAGTGGAGATGAATCGCCAGATCCTTCAATTCCCGAGGAATATTCTTATAATACTTTGGATACAGTTAACCCAATAAATCACACAGCCGAGCTTCCATTTCCATGTTCAGAGTGCGGGAAAGGTTTTAAAAGCAAGAAAGTACTCCGCATACATCTGATGGGCCATGCTGGCAAGAAGATATATCCTTGCCCAGAGTGCGAAAATTTGTACCTTTCAAACTGTGGCCTGGTAGCACACAAGAGACTTCATGCCGGCGAAAAGGACTTCAAGTGTCCTGAGTGTGGAGAGTGTTTTGGCCTCAAATCACAACTCACTGCTCACCAGAAAGTTCACTCTGAGCCCTTTAACTGTTCTGAGTGTGAGAAAACCTTCAGAAAAAGACAACAACTCACTCGGCACCAAAGAACGCACACGGGGGAAAAGCCCTACTCGTGTTCTGAGTGTGGAAAGTCTTTCACTCTCAGAATGCAGCTCAAAAGACACCATTTGGTCCACACTGGAGTGAAGCCCTTTTCTTGTTCCGAGTGTTGGAAATCCTTCTCCACTAAAGCAAACCGTGACAATCATTTAAGGATTCACACTGGTGAGAAGCCTTATTCTTGCCCAAATTGCTGTAAACACTTTGCGCGGAGAGAGACACTGGTTGTCCACCAAAGAAACCACTGTAAAAGTTCCAGAGGCCTCGCAAAAGCTGAATAGTCTTGTCTGTAGAATGATAGTGCCAGTTTGGTGGGAAATCTGATGAAGTGGGATCCAGTGGAGTTACTGTAGCAGGCCACATGGATGCTATGGGTCCAGAGATTGGAAGGGGCATGGAGGGGTTGGATAGGTTGCAAATCATGTTGACTCTGATCTCCGGTGAAGTCTCCAGTCTAGAAAATCGGATGTTGGAGGCACAGGAGGAGATTTGGGCTCATCGCTATTGTAGAGGGTCCTGGGTGTCTTAGCAGTGCAGCCCATTCCTCTTGGAAAGTGAACATCTTCATTGGCTGTGGTGAAGTAGCTTACATGAAACAAGATTACCCTCCAATGGGTACCAAGGATTAAGAATGAGTTTGCCTTTGTTCGGACCATGTGTGGGTCCGAACCTGGAAGCCAGTTGTGAATCTTGCTCATATAAGCTCGAGGTGAGGGATTCCCCATTACAAAGGGAGAATGATGCTCATATTATGACCACATAAGTCCAAACCTGGAAGCCAGTTGTCATTCTTGCTCCAATGAACTATGGGTGAGGGATTGTACAGGATCGGATCGACGATGCTTATGACATGACATTATTAACCTATTATGACCACATGAACAAGCTTGTCCTTACCCAGAAGGTTATTTAAAGCATAAACATATAAAAGAAGCCTACAAGGGAAAGATGGAAGCAAACAAATGTTTGAGAGCAGGCTCTCAAATTTTCCGACAACAAGACATGTTGTTGGAAATTCTGAGCGTGTGTATACGATTCCGACGCATGCTCGGAATCGAGCAGAAGAGCCACACTGGCTATTGAACTTCATTTTACTTGGCTTGTTGTATGTCACAGCGTTCTTGACGTTCGGAATTTCCAACAACATTTGTGTGACCGTGGTATGGAAGACAAGTTTGACCTAACATCCTTCGGAAAAAAAATCCACGGTTTTGTTGTTGCAAAATCCTATCGTGTGTACATAGGCTAACTCATTTCACCCATCATGGGCTTGATCATTTGAAACGGGGCACACTTCCATCTCTCTCTTGGATATTTCTGAGTATTGGACAAGATGAGCCCTGGGAGCTGCACTCAACAGGGACTGAATCACAGAATGACTGAATTAGAGAGCTTGGAGCAGCCCTGCATGTTCGATTGGGGTTCCATAAACAAATGAAGGGAGTACCAGACCAAATGGTAAGTAAGAGTTTAAATCACTTTAAAGGTTGACATACATAAAAAAAAAAAAAACACGTTTCAGGAGCCAAACCACCTTCATCAGGACTACAAAAAAAGTACAAAGATAAATCAAAAAATATATATAAACACTATAAACATGAATATCTGTGTACTTGTTATAAATACACATTAGGAATCATTCTACAATTTTTTGTATGTGTATTTACAGTAATTACATGCATCATCATGTTTATAGTGTTCATATTCACAGTATATGCTTATTTACGTTTATACTTTTTGGAGCTCTGATGAAAAGGGAGTGGTTTGGCCGCTGAAACGCGTTGAAGGTTTTATATGTGAACCTTTTATCATTTGGTCCAGGGCGTTTATTTTTTTACATCTATTTTTTTATTTTTATTAATACTTTATAAAAAATAAAAAAAAGTACTCCTTTGATGTATAATTTATTGTGCATAGTCATTATTTATGTTGTAATATTCATTTACTGCCACAGTAATAAAAGTTCTCCTTGGTGAACCATAGGGTGGACTCTTTGTTTTGATTCATATGTAATTTTACTATTGACCACAATTACGTGTTCTTCTTCGGCAACCCTACATGGGTGACTTATTGGAATTTGGCCTTTGGAGAAGGCCAATTTGTAACCACTGCTTCCTGGGAGAGCTGGGTGACTTTAATTCCACCAGAATAGGTCCCACAGAAGTTCAAGTTCTTCTAGCTCTTCTGGGAAGTACGACAATGATACTCTGCCTCCCAGAGGCGTTAGAAACTGAGCTGAGGTAAGTATACAGTATGTGTCGTCGTCGTCACCCCCCCCCCCCCCCCCGTCCTTGGGCCTTGGATCCCACCAGCTGTTCACCTGTATTACCACAGACATGGCTTAAATGAGAAGTAAAGGGGTTGACCTAAGAAGGTTCATCATGAAACCAGGCATCAAAGAAAGTGGGCACAGATATCTGACAGAGTGCTTATGAGGATTTTTGGTGGCTCAGTAAGATGGGTGGAGGTTAGACACAAAGGAGTTTCTGGGTCCAAATCCTTATGCCGTGTACACACGATCGGAAATTCGGCCAGCAAAAAGACTGATGAGAGCTTTTGGTCTGAAAATGTGACCGTGTGTATGCTCCATTGGACTTTTGCTGGTGGAATTTCAGCCAGCAAAGAATTGACAGCATGTTCTCAATTTTTCGGTCGGAAAAAATTCTGATCGTCTGTACCAATTCCGACGTGCAAAATTCCTACGAATGCTCATAAACAATTTGACGCATGCTCGGAAGCATTGAACTTCATTTTTGTGGCTCGTCGTAGTGCTGTACGTCACTGCATTCTTGACGGTTGAAAGTTCAGCAAAGTTTTGTGTGACCGTGTGTATGCAAGCCAAGCTTCAGCGGAATTCCATCGGAAAAAGCATCCAAGATTTTTTCCGACGGAAATTCCGCTCATGTGTACGCGGCATTACAGTACCAACTCCTCCTTCCAGTATCGCTGCTGGAAGGCTGATTTGTGAAGAAACATTTAATGGAACTTTCTTACTGGTTCTTTATTTCCAGTGTCATCATTCTTTTTCTACAGAAGACATTAAAAAATAGAAATAAGTGTAGGGCACCCCTTGGGAGCCACTGGTGAACTGAGCCTGGCACACAGCATTTTCTTCACTCTTCTACTCGCTAAATGGAACAGTCTAGGGGTGTCTTTTAGGGTTTCATTGGAACAATGAACTTGGTGGGGTGAAGGGAGCATGAGACACACCAAAACTGGTGAACTGAACACTACGAGGACTCTTATTTAGCTTGCTGAGCTACACAAAAATGTCTCACGGAATTTATAATGCTGGCAGGTGACTGGGACTTTCCCAAAATTCCAAACTCTGTACACGGTCACTAACTTCCAGAACTGGGTAATTTACTCACATAGCCACAGGATCATCAATTACCTCCTCACCGGGCTCTCTCCAGTGAGGGAGATACAAACTCACACCACCATAGAACAGCTGGACACCTTTTCTCCATCTTCCTCCAGGTACTCTCCAGTGAACTCCAGACCCAAACAAACTCCAGGAATAGACTTTGTAAATAGACCCCCCAGCTATGACCTCGATGTCTTCTAGGGGGCACCTCCAGAAATGCTCAAAGGGGTCTCCTCCAGTAGTACTGGACCCAGGAACTCTGCTGCTCCTGTCTCAGGTGACACCAGTGATGGGACACTATTCATTCTATTGATCTCAATGATGGGGCACTATTCCTCCCATTGATACCAATGATGGGAAGATATTCCTTCCACTGATCCCAACAATAGGGCACTATTACGCCCACTGACATCAATGACTAGACACTATTCCTCATACTGACACCAATGATAGGACAGTATTCCTCCCACTGACGCCAATAATTGGACACTATTCCTCCCATTGATTCTAATGATGGGACGTTATTACTCCCATTGATACCAATGATGGGGCATTATTCCTCCCATTGATCCCAATGATGGGGCACTATTCCTCCCATTGATGCCAATGATGGGATGATATTCCTCCCATTAATACCAATGATGGGGCGATATTCCTCCCATTAATACCAATGATGGGGCATTATTCCTCCCATTAATACCAATGATGGGACATTATTCCTCCCATTGATCAGAACAATGTGACACTATTACTCCCACTGACACCAGTGATGGGGCACTATTCCTCCTGCTAACACCAATGGCGGGGCACTATTCCTCCCACTGACACCAGTGATGAGGCAATATTTCTCTCGCTAACACCAATGATGGGGCACTATACCTCCCACTGATATCAATGATGGGACGCTACCACTGATGACATTTTCTTCTCCCATTTGCCACAGTCCGGCCCCTTTAAATTTTGAAGGATGGGAAATTTGGAGACCCCTAATTTACACTACTGTAGGAGGGTGCTCCACCAGCATATGGGTGAAGGTTCATCTTACCTCTTACACACCTCCATAGTGGAATCTCAAGTATTCACCTCTAAGATGAAGTATATTTTAGAGTGTAAAACCCAACTCCAGGAAATCTGAACATTCCTCATTGCAGTGGTAGAGTAGCATTTTACTTACCTGATCCTCCAGTCTGCAGCTGGCCCTCCCCCATGCTCCAGCAGTGGACTGTCCCTCATTGTGTACAGGGCTATGGATTCTTCAATGGTCTTGGTGATGTCAGGACCTTACACAGATGGAACGTGGGAGAGGAGACGCTGTGGGGACCAGCTTAGCAGCACAGAAGAGCAGAGGATTGGCTAAGTAAATCTACTTTTTTATGGGGGCTACATGCATGTTAGAAACTGAAAGAAAGGGGACTGCAAGCAAAATGGATTTCTCAAAGAAGTGGGGGTGTCATTTGATGGATGCCAAGACAAAGGAGGGTGCTAAGAAAAGAGGAGCTGAAGCCATGGTGGGTATTAAGAGAAGGGCATGCAGGTGGTAAGCATAGTAGGTGGTGAGTGAAGGGGGGTATAGGCCCATTGGAGCAGTGTGAGGTGGGTGGTGAGAGAAGGGGTTATGAAGCATGGTGGAAGCAGGCTGGTGTGGGGCTCAGAAGCAGACTATCGTGGGGCTCAGAAACAGGCTGGTGTGGGTCTCAGAAGCAGGGTGTTTTGAAGTTCAGGAACAGGCTATTGTGGGGCTCCAGGAACAGGTTTGTATAGGGCTCAGGTGAAGGTTGGTGTTTGGCCCCAGAACAAGCTGGTGTGGGATTCAGGAGATGGCTGTTTTAGGGCTCAGAAACAGCTTGGTGTGGGTTTAAGGACCAGGCTGGTGTGGGGTCCAGGAAAAGGTTGGTGTGGGGCTCAGAAGCAGATTGGTGTGGGGCTCAGGAGCTGGTTGGTGTGGGGCTGAGGAGTAGGCTGTGGTGGTGCCCAGGAACAGGCTGGTGTGGGGCTCAGGAAAAGGCTGTTGTGGGGCTCAGGAATAGGCAGTGTGGGGCTTAGGAGTAGGCTGTTGTGGAGTTCATGAACAGGCAGGTATGGGGCTCAGGAACATGTTGGTGTGGGGCTCAGGAACATGTTGGTGTGGGGTTCAGGAGTAGGCTGTTCTGGGGCTCAGGAACAGGCTGGTGTGGGTCACAGGAATAGGCTGTTGTGGCGTTCAGTAACAGGCTGGTGTGGGGCTCTGGAGCAGGTACGTGTAGGGCTTATGAACAGACGGGCATAGGGCTCAGGAGTAGGCTGTTGTGGGGTTCAGGAACAGGTTGGTGTGGGGCGCAGGAATAGGCTGTTGTGGGATTCAGGAACAGGCTGGTGTAGGGCTCTGGAGCAGGCTGGTGTGGGGCTCAGGAACAGGTGGGTGTGAGGCTCAGGAAGAGGCTGGTATGGGGCTCAGAAACAGGCTGGTGTGGGGCTCTGGAGCAGGTTGGTGTGGGGCTCAGGGAGAGGCTGGTGTGGGGCTCAGAAGCAGGCTGGTGTGTGACTCAGGAGGAGGTTGTTGTGGAGCTGCAGAAAAGGTTGGTGTGGGTCTCAAGAGAAGGTTGGTGTTTAGCCCAGGAACAAGCTGGTGTGGGATTCGGGAGCAGGCTGTAGTAGGGTTCTAAAGCAGGCTGTTGCAGGGCTCAGAAACAGCTTGGTGTGGGGTTCAGGAACAGGCTGGTGTGGGGCTCAGGAAAAGATTGGTGTGGGGCTCAGGAGCAGGCTGGTGTGGCGCACAGGAACAGGCTGGTGTGGCGCACAGGAACAGGCTGGTGTGGGGCTCGGGAAAAGACTGGTCTGGGGCTTAGGAATAGGCTTTGTGGGGCTCAGGAGCAGGCTGGTGTGAGGCTCAGGAAAAGGCTGGTGTGGGGCTCAGGAAAAGGCTGGTGTGGGGTTCAGGAAAAGGCTGGTGTGGGGTTCAGGAAAAGGCTGGTGTGGGGCTCAGGAAAAGGCTGGTGTGGGGCTCAGGAACAGGCTGGTGTGGGGCTCAGGAACAGGCTGGTGTGGGGCCCAGGAGTAGCCTGTTGTGGGGCTCAGGAACAGGCTGGTGTGGGGCTCAGGTACAGGCTGGTGTGAGGCTCAGAGAGAATAACTTATTACTCTATTAAATAATGATTCAACAAGTTCAGGCCTCCCAGCCCTTTTAATTACGGATCTGCACCGAGCAGTGCTTAGGCCAAACCAACTAGTTAAAGTGAAAGTGACCTGGAGTTAGGCTTTACTTTGCCTTCAACGTAATAAACAAAAATGATAATATTTCAGAAAAATTTCAAATTTTTCTCATCCATAGTTGAGACCTTTTTGCGGTTCTTTATTTGCCACGGTCTACCTTCATAAACAATTGCCATTTCCCCTTGGTGAGCAACTGTACACTCTAACAACCAAAGGCCAACAGACTAGAAACTCGGGTTCTCGTGTTCCTCTTTAACCATGTCAGATTGTTCAGCTTGGAAAACACATAACCTTCTCCAAAGGCCACATTCCAATATATAGACCTCATAGAGTTGTGAATGAAGAACAAGTAACTGTGATGAGTTGTAGCAATTTATATGAAACAAAACAAGAGTCCACGCCATGGTCTACCAATGAGAGTTTTATTTTATTGCTGTTGCACAATGCATATCCTTATCCTTGTTGTTGAGATTTTCCCTCAATTCTGGTCTGGGAGGACAATCCCTTCAATGAGGACACTTATAGCGGTGGAAATTTGTGTTTGATCGTTGATATAATGCACTGCAGCAAGATTTCAAAGAGCTCCTCACATGTTGGTCTGCTTCCGCAACATGTACCATGGTGATTGTGATGTGGGTGTGTTGTCTATAACTGTGTTAATGCAGTGGAGAGCCATTCATTATAAAAGGCACCCTAATGCACTGCAAGTAAGAATGGTCCCTTAGTAATGACACTTTGATACATCAAACTTTCTGTAGGTAAAGCCCGGTATGCACAGGCCGAAAATCGGCCAGTTCTGCAGGAAGCGGCTGACTTTTAGTTTGTGTGTAGAGCTGTCTGTTCAACAGAAGTGGGTAATAGAAGCTGATCTAACAACCGCCTTCAGTCGAACGGGTATTGGATAGAAAACCAGCATTCGATCAGCTCTTGCAGCTAATGACTGCGAACGCTGTTCAGTGTATTCTAGCGGGGGTCCATGCTGCATCAACATTGCTTGTGCCAGCTTGGGAGACAGCAAAGTGCCTGCAGTGGGTGTGTCTCTGGGAATTCTTTCTTGCATTACAAGTCAGGGGTCCCAAATAATCAGATTACTGATGTCAGGGTAGGTGAGCACTATTCACTACAGCAATACCTTGTCAGATAAAGAAGAAAACTAGAACATATTAAAAAATTAGGCATCAAAGTAGTACTTCTTCTAATGACTTAGATCCAAGATATAGACTAAGCCAAAGCACCTAAAACTAAAATATTCAATTTTGGGGTGACTGACTCTTCCAAACTGCCTAATCTGTATTGCATTTTTGTTCTATAGACTAAAAAAAAATCAGTCCAAGAAATGGTAGAACCGGCACCATAAGATTTTCAGGTGTTGTGCGTTCTTTGGTGGATAATTAGCGTCACTTTCTGCGCAAAACATTTGCCACAATCTGAACAGGAAAAGGGTTTCTCGCCGGTGTGAATTCTCATGTGTTTATCACGGTTTCCTTTACTCGGGAAGGATTTGCCACACTCGGAACAAGAAAAGGGCTTCTCGCCGGTGTGGACCTTCTGGTGAGTTTTGAGTTGAGATTTGTGAGTGAAAGATTTTCCACACTCAGAACATGAGAAGGGCTTTTCTCCGGTGTGGATCCTCTGGTGTGGAATGAGGTCTCGTCTATTTTTGAAGGACTTGCTGCACTCAGAACACGAGTATGGCTTTTCTCCTGAGTGGATTCGCTGGTGGACAGCTAGATCATATTTTTTCAAGAACATTTTTTGGCATTCCGTGCAAGGAAAGACCTCCTTACCAGCGTGGTTCCGTTGATGTACGAGGAGGTCATATTTCTTTTCAAATGACTCGCCACACTCTAAACAGGACAGTGAATCGTTATTTTCATGAAGTTTCACGTGTCGATCAAGACAAAATTTTACTTTGAAGCGTTTTCCGCAGTCCGGACAAGGAAATGGGCGCTCGTTGGTGTGGGTTCGCTGGTGATTAATGAGAGCGTGATTTCCGTTGAAACCTTTCCCGCACTCCGAACAAGAAAATGAGCACTTCCTTGTATGAGTTTTCTGATGTGTATTTTGAGTAACAATGCTTATTTCTGGAGATTTTTGTGCCATGTCATTATCTTCAGGAAATAAAGTAAGATGTCCTTTTGAAGTATTCCATCCATTGCTTCCACCTGTTGGAAAATAATATACAGTGCAGCCAAACCAGCAATGGTACACTTGGTCAAGAGGTAAATACATAGATTATATTGTTAGGTTTTATTTGTTGGAAACATGGCATTATATTATGGAATACAGATGAAACTTTCATATGGTATAAAGTATATACACCTCATTTGTTGGGAACATGATGTTATATTGAAGAATGGAAACAGACCCTTTATATGATGTGCAATATCTCCACCTCCTTTTCTGGGAAATTACATTTAATTGAGGAATGGGGATGGACCTTTAATATGGTGTACAGTATCTCCTCATTTGTTGGGAACATGACGTTATATTGAGGAATGGTGGTGGACCTTTCATATGATGTACAGTATCTCCTCCTCATTTGTTGGGAACATGACGTTATATTGAGGAATGGAGATGGACCTTTCATATGGTGTACAGTATCTCCTCCTCATTTGTTGGGAACATGACGTTATATTGAGGAATGGAGATGGACCTTTCATATGGTGTACAGTATCTCCTCCTCATTAGTTGGGAACATGATGTTATATTGAGGAATGGAGATAGACCTTTCATATGGTGTACAGTATCTTCTCCTCATTTGTTGAGAACATGACATTATATTGAGGAATGGAGATGGACCTTTCATATGGTGTACAGTAACTCCTCATTTGTTGGAAACATGACGTTATATAGAGGAATGGAGATGGACCTTTCATATGATGTACAGTATCTTCTCCTCATTTGTTGGGAACATGACATTATATTGAGGAAAGGAGATAGACCTTCCATATGAGAACCTGTTGTCATATTGAGGAATGGAGGAGGCCTTTTATATGGGGTATAGTATCTCCTCCTTATTTGTTGAGAACATGACATTATATTGAGGAATGGTAATGGGCTTTTATTTTGGTGTACAGTATCTCCTCCTAATTTCTTGATAGCAAGGCAATACTATTGAGGAATGGAGATGGGCCTTTCATATGATGTACAATATACCTTATTTGTTGGGCACATTCACTAGTTTGATTATGTTGGAGATTTTTCCCTTTTAGCTTAAAATTCTTTTATTCATTACTGAAAAAAATCTTTTTTTTCTTTGAAAGCATAGTACATTCTGTTTGAAATTCTATAACTAACTGTCCCTATTTCATCAGCCAATATGAAAGACTTTACCAGGTCAGCTTACAATAGAAAATAAAATTGACATCCAGTCTTTACCGGTCTACCATTTTTAGGTCTATGGCAAGAAGGTCGGCCAATTCCTTTATTGTTCAGTCCATCTGTGTATCTTATACTTGAAAAAGTCAAATGAAAATGTGAAGTTTTGCATTTTGCATGTATAATACTTACCTGTGTTTATATCTAGAGAAGATTCCTCCTTGGTAATTGTCACCATCATTTCATCTTCTTTTATATTCAGCTGATCACCCATCACATATGTCTCTTCTTCCTTTTTAATCACAATTTTTATACCCATCACTTCTTCCCCCTAAAATCACAAAAATATTTTGAGACCACAAAAAAAAAAAAATCTAATAAAGTTTAGAATCAAGTTTAACTTGTACATTCTCAGGTCCATCTACCTGATGATGGTGGGGGATGGTGTGATCTTCCTGTGTGGAATCCCAGGAATACAGAGAACGAGGAAATTTCTCTGGTGGGTTCCCATTACTGGCTCCATCTACCTGATGATGGTTAGGGATGGTGTGATCCTCTTGTGTGGAATCCCGGGAATACAGAGGAAGGTGACATCTCTCTGGTGGGTTCCCATTACTGGATCCATCTGTAGGAAACACACACACTGACTGAATACATTTTGAGGACCGAAAGTAAATACGTCAGCTTTGTGGTGTAAATATTGGATGAATTTACTATGTCAATATTGTAATAATTTAACAATGCTATAGGAACAAGTTTTATGTGGCGTTGCAAATCACTTTAGAAGAGCAGCTTCTAATAAGGCCTCATTGTGTGCACCAAATTAACTAATGATGCACCTGTGCCAATGTTCTAAATTAATAGTTCTAAAATATACACCATTACCAGAGAGGTGTGAATACTGTAGTGAGGAGGGGTGGACAGCGACATCGGCTCTGCAGCAATGAAAGGAGAGCGGATGTGTATGGACAGCTAGCAGGGTGCAGAAAACCAGCAGGGACGGAAGGAGAAAGTTTATGATGATCCCAGTGGAAGATCTTCTCAGATTTGCACCAAACCATTGGTACATGAGGCAGTATCCATGCTTGAATCTGATGAACCACCACCATGGGACAAATTAACAAAATGGAACATGCAACTTGTTATTTGTTGTAGGAAGCATTAGTTAATCAGGCATATCAAACTTTGCAATTTTTTTTTATTGTGCACCAGTTTTTGCTGGTTTACTAAAACTGGAGAGTGCAAAATCTGGTGCAACTGTGAATTGTAGCTAATCAGCTTCTAACTTCAGCTTCTTCAATTATATTTTGACAAAAAAAACTGGAAGCAGATTGGTCTTTGAGAGCTGCACCAGATTTTTGACTCTCTAGGTTTAGTAAAAGAACCCCTATGTGTTTATCAGATTATAGAGGAATCTGGGTGGACCCTGCGTACTGCTCTCTCCTTTACAATAAAGTCTCCTCTTACCCGGTGATGTGAGGGGCGGCTGATTCTCCATCATGACGTCCTTGTAGAGATCCTTGTGTCCTTCTAAACAGTCCAGCTCCTCTGTAAAACCCTCCTCCTCTTCTTCTTTTATCTCTTTTTTAATAGCAATATTGCTCGTATTTCCACTCTAAAAGTAAATGTAAAATAGCAGAAATGAAGCTAATGTACAGGTCATAATGTAACTATGAATCATTTTAAATATTCTACCTGATCATGGTGAGGGATGCTGTGATCATCTTGTGAGGAAACCTGAGAGCATAGAAGACTTGGACATCTCTCTGGTGGACATCTCTCTGGTGGACATCGCTCTGGAGGACATCGCTCTGGAGGACATCGCTCTGGAGGACATCGCTCTGGCGGACATCTCTCTGGAGGACATCTCTCTGGAGGACATATCTCTTGTGGGTTCCCATAAATAGATCCATCTGTAGGAAACACACACACACACACAATACATTGTTTCTATGTATTTATCAGATGATGGGGGATCTAGGTGGAGCCTCCGGACTGCTCTCTCCTTTACAATAAAGTCTCCTCTTACCCTGTGTTTTGTGGGGTGGCTGATTCTCCATCATCACTTCCGTGTTTCCTTCTAAATAGTCCCACTTCTCCATTACAGCATCATTTTCTTCTTTTATCTTTCCTTTAATTTGAATATTGCAAATTTTTCCACTCTGAAAGTATATGCAAAATATAATAGTAAAAACGCCATTAATGTGCAGTGTATAGTGTAACTATCAATGACTGTAAATCTTCTACCTGATCATAGTGAGGGATGGTGTGACCTTCCTGTGCGGAGTCCCGGGAATGCAGAGGATGGACAAATCTCTCTGGTGGGTTCCCATTACTGGATCCATCTGTAGGAAACACACACACTGACTGAATACATTGTTTCTATGTGTTTATCAGATGATGGGGGATCTCGGTGGACCCTCCGTACTGCTCTCTCCTTTACAATAAAGTCTCCTCTTACCCGGTGATGTAACAGCCCGGTTGTCCTCCATTATGACATCCTTGTACCTCCATTCCTCCATGGAGACATCCTGACACCTTATAGGAACCTAACACACACAATGATACACTTACTATCGCTATTCTGCTACTTAATAATATCACATAATTCCCAGCAGTGCTCACCTCTCCTGTCAGCAGCTCGGTGATCTTGGAGGTGGCTTCTAAAATCTTGTCATTATTTCTCTCTGGAAGCAGTAAGGAATATAGGGGAACCAAAATGAAATTCTGTCCATCTCCTGATGTCTTTTTTGCAACAATGTTATCCTGTGGAGGCAGGTTAGAAATTAGTATATATATTTCCAATTAAACAAGTTGCTACTCTTTGCTCTTATGGCCCCCTTTTTATCCTTGTCTGTTAAGGCCTAGTTGGGGTTCTCCTCATGGGGTGGTGGTGTGTGGTCATGAGGAGGGAATCTCTCAAGCTTGGGAAAAGTCCTGATGTTAGCCTTAGACTGGGCACTGTATGATGATTGATGTGATATAGGGGTTATATGGGCTGGCTAGTTAATAGTGATCTAGAAGGTGAGAACAAACGTGTTGTGCAACTCTGGGTCTCAAGGAGGTGCTAAATCTAGTTGGGGCTTAGAGGGATTCGCCTTCAAAGAACAGTAAGAGCAGATCTGCAGTGTTTTAGTAATGTCAAGCTGTTGGCAGACTTTTAATTATGTGGCAGACCCCCACTCGTCAGATAAACTGTACCGATGTGTCCTCTGTACCAAAAAAAGCCTACAGAGACGATATAAGTCTATCGCCATAATAATAACCTTATAAGATGTGTGTAGGTGGCTTTAGACCACCTTTATCCAGCAGACCATTGGAGAAAGCAGTCGGATAAGTTTGGTCATCTGGTCCAGTAGATCATTGCATGCCGTCTGTCCTTCCCTTCTTCCATAGCCCAAGTTTGGTCAAAATATATCACGGGATTCTGTGTGCAGGTCCAACTGCTCTCCAGTATTTATGCAGAAAAAGTCTCCTAAAGTGGCAGTTTTACCAACTGATGTCTGCAGGGCATCTCCAGATAAGACTTACTTAAAAGGAACCACACCCATGCTCATATACTGTATATATATTAGGGTTGCATGGATACTGGATTTTTACTGGTGAGTACGAGTAACAATACTTTCAGGCAACTACTTGGCGATACTGAGTACCGATACCTTTGCAGTGCGATTTGAGCCCATACAAAATGAATGGGCTCAAATCGCACTACAAATAATCACATGTGATTTAACCAGAAATGGGGTGCAATTTCGGTCTCCTGCAATGCCACTTTGTGAACCTGGCTGAAGTCACTAAAGCAAGCCTGAGTTCACACAGGAGCGGTTGGAGGAATCACACTGCATTCCTCTTCAAATCTCATGCGATTCTTTGCAGTGCAATTAGAGCCCATTCATTTTGTATGGGCTCAAATCGCACTGCAAAAGGTATTGGTTTCAGGTATTGGAGCATTTGCACGAGTATGAATATTTGTGCAAATGCTTAGTATCTGCATTTGGGCAGGGGGAGTTGGAATGTTGGAATGGGGCCTGGTGTGGTGGAAGGTGTAGTATTGGGAATGAGGGGTGATCAGGTTCGGTGTGGTGGAAGGTGCAATGATGGCAATGAGGGGTAATCGGGTTCCGTGTGGTGGAAGGTGTAGTGTTGGGAATGAGGGGTGATCAGGTTCGATGTGGTGGTTGGTGTGGTAGAAGGTGCAGTGGTAGGAATGAGGGGTGATCGGGTTTGGTGTGGTGGAATGTGCAGTGGTGGGAATGAGGGGTGATGGGGTTTGGTGTGGTGGAAGATGTAGTGTTGTGAATGAGGGGTGATCGGGTTCAGTGTGATAGCTGGTGTGGTGGAATGTGCAGGTGTGGGAATGAGGGGTGATCGGGTTCAGTGTGATAGCTGGTGTGGTGGAATGTGCTGTGGTGGGAATGAGGGGTGATCGGGTTCGGTGTGGTGGAAGGTGCAGTGATGGGAATGAGGGGTGATTGGGTTTCAGTGTGGTGGAATGTGCAGTGGTGGGAATGAGGGGTGATCAGGTTTGGTGTGATGGTTGGTGTGGTGGAATGTGCAGTGGTGGGAATGTGGGGTGATCAGGTTTGATGTGATGGTTGGTGTGGAGGAATGTGCAGTGGTGGGAATGAGGTGTGATCAGGTTTGATGTGATAGTTGGTGTGGTGGAATGTGCAGTGGTGGGAATGAGGTGTGATCAGGTTTGATGTGATGGTTGGTGTGGCAGAATGTGCAGTGGTGGGAATGAGGGGTGATCGGGTTTGGTGTGGTGGAAGGTGTAGTGTTGGGAATGAGGGGTGATCGGGTTCAGTGTGATGGTTGGTATGGTGGAATGTGCAGTGGTGGGAATGAGGGGTGATCGGGTTTGGTGTGGTGGAAGGTGCTGTAGGGGGAAAGAGGGGTGATCGGGTTTGGTGTGGTGGAAGGTGTAGTGGTAGGAATAAGGAGTGATCAGGTTCGGTGTGATGGTTGGTGTGGTGAAAGGTGCAGTGGTGGGAATGAGGGGTGATCGGGTTTGGTGTGGTGGAAGGTGCTGTGGGGGGAATGAGGGGTGTTCGGGTTCGGTGTGGTGGAAGGTGCAGTGGTGGGAATGAGGGGTGTTCGGGTTTGGTGTGGTGGAAGGTGCTGTAGGGGGAAAGAGGGGTGATCGGGTTTGGTGTGGTGGAAGGTGTAGTGGTAGGAATAAGGAGTGATCAGGTTCGGTGTGATGGTTGGTGTGGTGAAAGGTGCAGTGGTGGGAATGAGGGGTGATCGGGTTGGGTGTGGTGGAAGGTGCAGTGGTGGGAATGAGGGGTGATCGGGTTGGGTGTGGTGGTCGGTGTGGTGGAAGGTGCAGTGGTGGGAATGAGGGGTGATTGGAGCAGGATGGAAAATCTCTTACATTTATGAATTTCTAACAGTGTAAATAAAATATTGATCTAATTTGAAATATTTGCATGCACTAAGAATTTTCGTATGATTTTTTTTTCCACTTGTGTATACCCAGCTTAATATTCAGCACAAGAAAGTGTTAATATTTGCACCTTTCCTCAATTTTTTAGATTTTACTAATAATTTAAAGAGAATTTTTACTGCCTGTGTAAAATGTCATCGCCCCCCTCCCCCCCTCCCCCCCCCCCCCCCCCCAACAGGTACACTGACTGTAATGCAGCCGGGACTAAAAAAATATATATATTTATTTTTAATTAGAACTTGCATATATGAAAATCACTGTAATTTCTTTTAAATCAAAATTTCTCCCTAAAAATAGTAAACAATGGCGTATTGTTAAAAATTTCCAAATTTCAGTACAAAGAGCCACCAATTCTGTAAAAATGAGTCTTGTAACTTATTAAGCCAATTGTCCTCTTTGACAAAATATCTAAGATATTTTATCTATTTAAGGGTAGAAAAAAAAAGTTGTTTGATACACAAACTGATTAACAAATTACACAACAAAATAAAAATGTAACAAAATTGTAACAATAATAAAAATGATACAAAGTTTAACAATAATAAACTGTAACAAAATGTTACAATAATAAAAATAACAATCAGAAAATAATTCAACAAATTTAACAATAATTAACAATATGTAACAAAACTGAAATTTTTTACAAAATAAAAATGTATAACGATTTAAAAAGGAGAACATTTTGTACTAGCAATTTACTGCTGATTGTCTTTAAAATGAAGGTGTGGGAAAGTTATTTTTTCAGGTAGGTATCAACAATAATAATAAAAAAAAAAAAAACATATTTGTGGTGCTCCCAGAATCATCCTCACCTCCCTGGTCAGCAGGTAAATGATCTCCAGGGTGAGCTGTAATATCCTTTCCGTCAGACTGTTGCATTTTGGCACCATAGCTTGCACTCTATTGCACTCACTCCTGCAGCCCATCCCCCAATACTCAGCATCATGGGTAAAATACACACTCTTAGTGATTGGATATTCTCTGCCATTTTGTTGTAGCCCAACAAGCAGATGGGCTACAATAACATGGTCATGGAGAGCCAATCACAGAAGAGCCTTGACGATGAGTATTGGGGGGGATGGGCACTATTGTTGCAGGAAGTGAATGGGACAGAGTTGGGAGCGATGGAGGCAAACTGCAGCAACCTGACGGAGAGGATATTACGGCTCACCCTGGAGATCATCTACCTGCTGACCGGGGAGGTGAGGAGGATTCTGAAAATAAAAATGTTCATTTGTTATTTTTTTTCTTTCTTTATTTATTATTTTGTTTATTATTATTTATTTTTTTGAGCAGATACTTGCCTGTGAAAATAATTTTCCTGCTATTTTTTAAAATTACAAATTGCCAATAAATAATGAACACATTTTTTGTTTACAATTAATTTGTAATCTTTAACTTTCTAAAATTTACAGAAGTAAAAAAAAAAAAATAAATAAAAAAAATCTTGCTCTCAACTAGTTTTTATTAATAAAAAAATAACTAATTGGCTCAGTGATTAGGGGGCTGGATCCCACCAGCAGGCATGCGTTAAGGTGCGCATAATGAAAATTCGCTGAATGTTAAAAAAAGTCACTACGCTTGTTTTTTTTTTTATATATTTTTTTTTATTTTAAGCTTTATTTAACTTGAAACTCTATTTAACTCCCTGTGTTAGTGCATCATAATGCCTTGCGCAAAAATGCAACGTGTCCCTTTTTTTTTTTTGTAGCGCTCACATTTTTCAACTCATCTGAAGCAAATTGAAGCTCTAGTACAGCTTTTCTCAAAATTTTTAACATGGGGGGGGGGGGACCCTTTAAATAACTTTCCAGTCTCAGGGAACCCCTGCTAATAATGACTATATCTACAACTCATGATACATTAGTGTGATGGTCGGTGGGAAGAATGGTCCTTACATTTGTGGTCATTGGGAAGAATTACCACCTTATAGATAGCTAAAAAGATCAATGGTGTCGGTGGGAACTTATCTGAGAGGCAGAAACTTCTCATTGCCTAAGGAACCCCTGGCAACCTCTGGAGGAACCCTAGTGTTTCATGGAACCCCGGCTGAGAAACCCTGCTCTAGGACGTAAGGCAAATTGCCTTGTATATGTGTTGGGATGGCTTTGGTCAGAGCTGTCCAATGCAATCCAAAGAGTCTGGTGTGAACGAGGCCTACAGCTGGCCATACATGGTTGGATTTTCATTTAAGCCTCCTGAAAAATTGTTCTTCAGAGCATTTGTGAAGTCAGCAAACTCCATTCCAAAGCTCTTAAAAAAAATGTAGTTAGATTGCCATGCCAATGTATGAAACGTAAACATTACATTTTTTTTATGAACGTTTAGTATACAAATTAGGGTTGCACCGATAACGAGCATTTTCACATTTACTCGTGAAAATGGTCCGATACCCAGGGCCGGGACAAGGGGTGGGCAGAAGGGACGGCTGCCCTGGGCACTGTGGTATCATGTGAGGTGAAGGGGGCACCGTAAGGAGACTGGGGGGAGGGGATTTTTGTTGTAAGGGGAAACTTGGAGGGTGGCAGAGGGTAAGTATTGTTCTAGGAGAGGAAATTAGTGGGGGTATGCTAAGAGTGTTATTTTAGGGGGCTTTGTGTGGGGAATTGGAATGAGAGAAGAAGATTTGTGCTTAGAGGGAGGATGGGGGGTTTCCAGTGGGGGGATGAAGATGTGTACCGGGAGTGGAAATTTGGAATTTCTAGGGGAAGGGAATTTATGCTAGGAGGGGTGATTTTTTGGGGGGGGCAAAGATTTGTGCTGGGAGGAGGGAAAATGATGCTTAGGGGGAGTAAAAAGGATTAGTGCTCAGTTTTTTTTGTTGAGGAGGATCTTTGCTGCCACATAATAAAACATCTTGGGGGGCCGCAGTTTGGCATGTTCGCCCTGGGCTCTAGAAGACCTTGTCCCAGCACTGCCGATGCCTAAAAACGATACTTTGCGGTGCAATTTGCGTCCACACAAAACGAACACATTCGGTTCCCAGTGACGATGCTATGGGTATGCAGAAGGCACCTGCCAGAGGATGACGGTTTCCAGTGTGAGGCTCTAGTGAGTGAAGTGCCCGAGCTGCCCGGGAGAAGCAGCAGTCGTGGAGGTATAGGGGGTGACTTGGATGGCGCACAGGGCACTGAGGATGGTGTAATCAGCCCCTCAAATCAAAGCAAAGGAAGAGGCGGGAGCGGCAGTCCGGCCCAGAGGAGGGGGAAGGAGAGGGTTCTCCCACCCATGGCTGGCCTGGAGAGGTGGTAGTGGGGGAATCGTGATGAACGCAGTGCCGGCACTGACAATACTGGACCACCCAACAGCAGCAGGCAACTACACCAGTTATGTGCACCCTCCTGAGTGGGGATCTGGTGGAGGGGAGTGTTGTCTGATGTACGTAAATACAGAGGGGAGGGGTGGGGTTTGGTGAAGGGGGGTAACACAAGTAGATGTGGGGGTGCTGAAGTTGGCGAGTAGGGAAGGGAGCATATAAGTGAGCTGAGGTGCCATCTTCTGGGCCCAATTTGAGCCCTGGTGATCTCTCTCCCTGTGCATTCAAAACTCAACCTCTTCTGTTACATGCTCCCTCCCCCTTACTCCATGTCAGACATTTTACTCCCACTTTGCCAGCTGTACCCCCCTCCCCCCCCAATTCCTTGGTGGTAGGCCTAGCTTGGCATGGCAGGGAATGGGGCTGGTGATGGTCGTAATGTGCCATCTGCCTAGATAAAGCCATGTAGCCCATGTGCATGGGTCATTTTGCCACCTCCAGGGGATTTTTTTGCTGCTGTGTTGTCCATTCAGTGACAAAGCAGCTCACATATTAAAAGTACATATCTCGCATGTCAACTCCAAATCTGCATGGTCATAGTGTCCCCATCCCACCAATGATGAAAAACCACGGCCACGTGCGGTGCTCACAGGACTGGAGAAGATGTAGGAAGGAAGCATTGCTTCACTTAAATGGTGCTTCCTTGTCTATCTATACTGGGTTCACTCAGGAGTGGTGAGGGAAACCGCAGGCAATTCAGATAGGAATTTTTGTATGGCCGCATAGGTATCGGTACTCGAGATCGGCAAGTACTTGACCAAAAAACTAGTAAAAAACTGGTATCGGTGCATCCCTAATACAAATACAATGCAAAACTGTTTTCTCAACTGGGGACTACATTAGGTCACACAATCAAAAATTGTTTTCAGTTTGTCTCCTTGAACCATACAAACCAACCAACAAAATGGGTCCGACTTGATGGACCACTTGGTCTATTTGCCATCACTCTAAAGAAGGAAAGGAAATGAAAGGAAAGGGAAGGGAAGGAAATGAAAGGAAAGGAAAGGTAATGGGAAAGCAAAGGGAAAGAAAATGAGAGAGAGAAAAGGAAAGGTAATGGGAAAGCAAAGGGAAAGAAAATGAGAGAGAAAAGGAAAGGTAAGGGGAAAGAAAAGGAGAGAGAAAAGGAAAGGGAAAGGTAAGGGGAAAGCAAAGGCAAAGAAAAGGAGAGAGAAAAGGAAAGGGAAAGGGGGAAGGGAAAGAGGAAAGGGAGAGATGAAAAGTAAGGGAGAGGGAAAGAGGAAAAGGAAAGGGATAAAGGAAAAGGACAGAGAGGAAAGGAAAGGGAAAGAGGAGGAGAGAGGAAATGAAAGGGTAAGAGGAACGGGAACAAAGTAAGGGAAAGAGGAAAAGGAGAAAGGAAAGATAAAGAGGAAAGAAAGAGAGAAAATGAATGGGGAAAGAGGGAAAGAAAGGGAAAGCAGAAAGGAAAGGGAAAGAGGAAAGGGCGAGAGAAAAGGCAAAGAAGAAAGGAAATGGAGAGAGGAAAGGAAAAGGGAAAAAGGACGGGGAAAGAGCAAAGCGAGAGAGGAAAGAAAAGGCAAAGAGGAAAAGGAGAGAGGAAAGGCAAAGAGGAAAGGAAAAGGGAAACAGGCAAGGGAGAGTGGAAAAGTAAAGGGAAAGGCTCTATATATTGGGAGTCCAGTTTTCAGGTTGTGGGATAGGAAAGAGCAGTACTTTTGTGGTGAAGGAGGATTTGTTTGGCGAAGAAGAGGATTTAACCAAGGTCAATGTGAGGTTGAGGTTGTTATTATCAGGACTAAAACAATAACATAAAAATGTTTTATAGCTGCACCACACTTTTTTTTTTACACCCCCTACTGTCCAGCAATAACAGTTCATAATGCTATGGCTGTAACATTACAGTGATAAGTAGATATAATGGTAGCTAATCTCTCTTCACAGGATAAAATAGTTGTGAAAAAGACTTCAGGAGATGGACAGAACTCCATTATGGTCCCTCTACATTCCTTACTGATTCCAGAGAGAAACAATGACAAGAGAATTTTAGAAGTCACCAAGAAGATAACTGAGCTGATAATGGGGAAGGTGAGCGGTGGTGGGAATTCTGGGACATTATCCAGTAACAGACAAGGGATGTGTCTGGATGGTGACTGTATCATTGTGTGTGTCAGGTTCCTATAAGGTGTCATGATGTCTCCATCATGGAGTGGAGGTACTTAGAAGGACACAAGGATGTCTGCAAGGATATTTTAATAGAGAATCAGCCACCCCTCACATCACCGGGTAAGAGGAGACTTTATTGTAAAGGAGAGAGCAACACGGAGGCTCCACCTAGATCCCCCATCATCTGATAAACACATAGAAACAATGTATTCAGTCAGTGTGTGTGTTTCCTACAGATGGATCCAGTAATGGGAACCCACCAGAGAGATGTCCCCCTCCTCTGTATTCCTGGGATTCCACACAGGAAGATCACACCATCCCCCACCATCATCAGGTAAAAGATAATAGTCATTGATAGTTACATTATGGTCTTCACATTATCTGCATTGTTACCATTTTGTTTAAAATTTACATCCAGAGTGGAAACGTTAGTCATTTTGATATTAATATCAAAGAAGAGATGAAAGAAGAACAAAAGGAAGATGTTGTGATGGAGGAATGGAAAAATTTAGAAGGACACAAGGATCTCTACAAGGACGTCATGATGGAGAATCAGCCGCCCCTCACATCACCGGGTAAGAGGAGACTTTGTTGTAAAGGAGAGAGCAGTACGGAGGCTCCACCTAGATCCCCCATCATCTGATAAACACATAGAAACAATGTATTCAGTCAGTGTGTGTGTTTCCTACAGATGGATCCAGTAATGGGAACCCACCAGAGAGATGTCCCTGTCCTCTGTATTCTCAGGATTCCACACAGGAAGATCAGGAGATCCCTCACCATCATCAGGTAGATGGAATTAATGATGGCAAACTCAAACCTGACTCTAAATTGTGTTTAATGATATTCCTCTATGTAGTCTCAGGATAATAGTGCTCACCGTCATTCTGTGATTTTAGGGGATAGAAGTGACTGATATGAAAACTGAGGTTAAAGAGGAAGGAGAGATGTACATGAAAGAAAATCAGTTGTGTATGAAGGAAGCTAAAGTTATGGTGACAGTTACAAAGGAGGAATCTTCTCTAGGCCTTAGCACTGGTAAGTATTATACTGTATACACAAAATGCAACACTTCACATTTTTATTTAACTTCATCAAATGTAAGGTATGCAAGTAGACGGAAAAAACCTTGCCATTTTAGACAGTGTGTACTTTTTTTAAAAGATAAAAAAAAAAAAAGATTGTTTCATCCATTAATAGACTATCTTGAAGCTATAACGCAAATGGAAAACTCTGCATTGTTTTCTATAAAAAAAAAAAAACATCATGGTGTATATATATATATACACACCATAAAAAACAATTCTCACAAATGCAATGGAGTTACTATATGGCGTCTACAAGACCCATCACTTTTCCTCAGTAAAAAATTGTATTCCCAACAAATGAAGTATATGAAGGTCCATCTCAGTTCCTCAATATGTTATTTTCCAAACAAATGAGGTGGAGATACCATACATCTCATCTCCTTTTCTTAATTATAATGATATGTCTCCAACAAATGAGGTGGAGATACCATACAACTCATCTCCTTTTCTTAATTATAATGATATGTCTCCAACAAATGAGGTGGAGATACCATACATCTCATCTCCTTTTCTTAATTATTATGATATGTCTCCAACAAATGAGGTGGAGATACCATACAACTCATCTCCTTTTCTTAATTATAATGATATGTCTCCAACAAATGAGGTGAAGATAGGGCCATTTTTATTCCTTGCCAAAGCAAGGTCATTAATTTATGGAGATCCTAAACTGGTGTGCTATACTACTAGACCAATATACTGTACATACTGTAATCAACATGTTGTTGTTGCTATTATTAATAAATAAAACATTTTCTACAGGTAGACACAATGGATGGAATACCCCATTGGGACATCATATTTCACCTCCAAATCTTAATGAGGAAAATAATGACATTAAACATTGTTCTCCAGGAGTAAGCCTTTTTACCCAAAAACTTGACCATATGGTTAGAACAACGGATCTGTTTATTTCTGAGGAATCTATTGACAAATCAAATACTATTATCTCAAACGTCCAACCTAGTTTTCAGAATGCAGATGGGTCACCAGATCCTTCTAATCCTAAGGAAATTACTTCTAATAATGTTAACCTTACACATAGAGACAATAAGTTATTTCCATGTACTTTCCAAGATTTTGAAAAGTTGTTTATCAGAGAACAAGACCTCGTTGTACATCAGAGAATGCCCACCAGTGAAAAACCCTTTTCATGTTCCTCATGCAAGAAGTCCTTTGTAAAGAAATCACAACTAGTGCGACACCAGAGAATCCACACCGGGGAAAAGCCCTTCTCGTGTTCTGAGTGCAAAAAGTCTTTCACCTTCCAATCCCAACTCCGAATACACCAGAGAGTCCACACCGGCGAGAAGAAGCCCTTTCCATGTTCTGAGTGTGAGAAGTCCTTTATAACGAAAGCAGAACTCATTCGACATGAGAGAATCCACACCGGGGAAAGGCCCTTCTCGTGTTCTCAGTGCGGAAAGTCTTTCACCCACACATCGCTACTCTATGCACATCAGAGAATACACACCGGAGAGAAGCCCTTTTCCTGTTCCAAATGTGAGAAGTCCTTCAATCATAAAACTGGATTGATTCGGCATGAGAGAATCCACACCGGGGAGAAACCCTTCTCGTGTTCCGAGTGTGGAAAGTCTTTCACCCAGAAATCGCTACTCCATACACACCAGAGGGTTCACACCGGCGAGAAGCCTTTTTCCTGTTCTGAGTGTGGAAAGTGCTTCTCCAATAAAGGGAACTGTGATAAGCACATGAGAATTCACACCGGCGAGAAGCCGTTTTCCTGTCTAGAATGTGGCAAATGTTTTGCGCAGAAAGTGACGCTGATTCTCCACCAGAGTAAGCACACCACCTGAGGCTGCTGAAAAACATAAGGTGGTCATTTATAGACTAAATCGTTTGGCCTGTTGGCCAACTGTGCAATAAAGGTGAGGCTGTTTGAAGGAGTCAGCCCACCCAAATGGGATATTTTCATTTGAATTGTTTTGGTGTGATCTTACAAGGAATTTTTATAGTGCACCAGTCCCCCCGTCTTTTATCCAGCAGTGAAAAGATCTGAGAACCCTGACTTCTGATGTAGAAAGGATATCCCAGACATGCCCACTGCAGGATCCATGCTGTGTCCCACTAATAAAAAGCCTTTTTTATCATAGGAGGGTTTGGTTGTGGTGTGGCGCTGGATCTGAGAAGTTTTTAGGTCCAAATAATATAAGGGACTGTACTGTAGTGTAGACAGTAGTGTCAACAAAGTAGTTAGGTTGCTCCTGAACCAGGTTTTCCCTAGTCCACTGAGGGACCTTGGGTGAAAATTTTAGTTGAAGAAGGAAAGGTAGGTCAACGAGGTGGTTAGGTGAGTTCTATCATTGTCCTTTTATTATCAGTAGAAATCCAACGCATTGAAATGGAGGATGGGGTTGGGAGAACATCTGGGAACCCTGACTGGTGAGGTAGGAAGGAATCCATGCTGCATCTCACTAATAAAAAGCCTTTTGTATCAAAAGAGGGTTTGGTTGAAAGTGGTGCTGGATCTGGGAAATTTTTAGGTCCAAATAATATAAAGGATTGTATATTTTAAGTCGAAATCAAATGCATTGTATGGAGAGGACATATCTAGGAACTCTGAAGAAGAGGGATTATTTTACGTGTTGGATTTTGTAAGGGAGGATGGGGTTGGGAAAACATGTGGGGTGGGATCAAAGAAACTTTTTAGGTCCAAATATTATGAAGAACTGAAGGGTCAATAGTGTCAGCAAAGCAGTTAGCCCCTGTACACGCCGTCGGACATTCCGACGGAAAATGTCCGATCGGACCGTGTTGTCGGATAATCCGACTGTGTGTGGGCTCCATCGGACTGTTTCCTTCGGAATATCCGACGGACAAAGTTTTAGAGCTGGGCTATAAAACTTTCCGACAACATGATCCGATCGGACTTTGTCCGATTGTGTGTAGAGCATTCCGATCGGACAAAGTGCCACGCATGCTCAGATCAAATTCCTAGACCAAAGCTATTGGCTACTAGCCTGAACGTAGTCCCGTCGTAACGAAATAACGTCATCACGTTCTGAATGATCGGATTTTCCAACAACTTTGTCCGACCGTGTGTATGCAACACAAGTTTCAGACAAAATCCGTCAGACAAAATCCGACGGATTTTGTCGTCGGAATGTCCGACCGTGTGTACAAGGGCTTAGGTTGCTCAAGAACCAGGGATTCCCCATATTCACTGAGGGACCTTGGGTGAAAACTTGAGGTGAAGAAGGAAAGGAGAGCCAATAACGTGGTTAGGTGAGTTCTATGATTTCCTTTAGGCCGGGTTCACACCAGTCCTGTGCGAATTCCAGCTCCGTTTTCTCTGTGAAGAGAAAAAGCAGCTGTTCAGCAGTGCCCCTCCGTTCTATCTGCGGATCAGCTGAGCAGAAAGGGGGGGGGGGTGAAGTGAAGAGAAGGAGAGAATGCCTGTTCACCATGGAATGCATCTGCGAATCAGATGCATTCCCATAGAAGTATATGTGCCTTCAATTCGCACCGCACTGCCTAGAAAACGCACGTGTTTTTTGGGCAATGCGGTGTGCGAATGCAACGCACATATGTGAACCAGATGCATTCAAACTAATAGATTTTAACATTTTATGCGAATTGGAAGCATTATAAGCTGCATACAATTCGCATAGGTGTGAACCCAGCCTCATTATCAATGGAAATCCAAGGCATTGTGAGGAAGGATGGGGTTGGGAGAACATCTGGGAACCTTGACTTGTGATGTAGGAAGGAATTCCCAGACACACCCACTGTAGGATGCACGCTATGTCCTCACTAATAAAAAGCCTTTTGTATCAGAGGAGGGTTTGGTTGAAGGTGGGGCTGGATCTGGGGAATTTTTAGGTCCAAATAATATAAAGGACGGTAGGGTTCAGTAGTGTCAGCAAAGCAGTTAGGTTGCTGCTGAATCAGGTTTTCCCCAATCCACCGAGGGACCTTGGGTCAAAACTTGGGGTGGAGAAGGAAAGGAAAAAGTCAATGTGGTGGTTAGGTGAATCCTGCAATTGGACTTTATTATCATTATGTTGGCATGGGGTTGTACGAGTCACGGGGTGGAAGTCACATGTTCACTCAGTATGCAATCATTATTCTCATATACTACCTTTCACTACACACCTGTCTGACAGCATCCTTTACCATTGATTTACTTTTGCTGCCCACCTTTCATATCCTATGTCACATTATATGACCATTTCCTCCCTAGACTACAGTGTTTAGGCGATCCGCCATTCTGCTACTTTTTCAACTAAAGATAAGGCCATGAGGAAGCTATTAGGTGAAACGCGTCGGCCTTCTATACTTGACTTGCAAAGTATAATGTGTATATTAGGCGACTTTCTGTTGCATGGTTTGAAGTTTTATTGATGTAGCCCTAAGACCCCTTTCACACTGGGGCGTTTTTCAGGCATTTTTCATGCGCTTTAGCGTTAAAAAAAGCGCCTGAAAGAAGGCGCAACTGCAATCCCAATGTAAAAGCCCGAGTGCTTTCACACTGAGGCGCTGCGCTGGCAGGGCGTCAAAAAAAGTCCTGCAAGCAGCTTCTTTGCAGCGCTTTTGGAGCGGTGAATACACTGCTCCTAAAGCGCCCCTTCCCATTGTAATCAATGGGAAGCGCCTGTAAAACGCCTGAAAAACGCCTGAAAAACGCTATTGGCAGCAGCGTTTTGTGGGCACTTTTAACCCTTTATTTGGCCACTAGCAGGGGTTAAAAGCGCCCCAATAATGCTCGAAAAATGCTGGTAAAGCGCTGCTAGTTTAAGCGGCGCTTTACGAGCGTTTTTCGGGCGCTGACATTGTGAAAGGGCTCTTAAAGCACTTGGGCTTTCACATTGGGACTGCAGATGAGGCTTCTTTCAAGCGCTTTACAGGCGCTTTTTTTAACGCTAAAGCGCATGAAAAATGCCTGAAAAACGCCCCAGTGTGAAAGGGGTCTAATACGGGCATTATATTGTGCATACGGGTTTTTATTAATTTTTAATTGTTTGTTAATAAAATACATATATTTTTTATATATACATTTATGGAGTCGTTCCCTTTTTGGTACCAGTAATGTCCAACTTCCTAGGTCTTTTTTATATATCATCTTTAAAGGATGTTAATACAGCCACTATATCTCTCTTTCTGCTATAAGATAAAAAGCCCAAAACTCGTTCTGGGAGGTAAAGGTACTTTATTGATAAAGGATACAGTGTGCATGTTACAGTAGCTTACGCATTTCGGTAAAAAGACTTTGCTGGCTATGAATACTTTTTTACCAAAATGCGCAAGAGGCTCTAACTCCACATGGTACCCTTTATCAATAAAGTAATTTTATTGGGAGAAGGAGTTGCCAGCTTATACCTTATACTCTCACATATGCTAAATCCATGACTGCAAAACCCTCCCTTGTACATACATCTAGTATACAGTATACAGCAGTATACAGCACTAGTCTATAGGGTTTATTACCTTACCCCCTCCCTTATATCACCATAAACGGGTTTCAAACATCAATAAATTTGACTGGAGGAACATCTTCTGCCTTCAGGAACCTAATCACAGTACGTTGCTGAAGTCACAATGGTGAAGGTCCAAAAGAACTGAGGTGACAGAGGAGAACTGAGGTGAGAGAGAAGAACTGAAGTGATAGAGGAGAACTGAGGTGGGAGAGAAGAACTGAAATGACAAGGAAGAGAACTGAGGTAATAGAGGAGAACTTAGTTGATGGAGGACAACTGAGATGACATAGGAGGACTAAGGTGATAGAGAGGAGAACTGAGGTGATAGAGAGGAACTGAGCTGAGAGAGAGGAACTGGGGTAACAGAGAGGAGAACTGAGATTAGTGAGGACAACTGAGGTGAGAAAAAAGAACTGAGGTGACAGAGGAGAACTGAGGTGATAGAGAGGAGAACTCAGGTGACATAGGAGAACTGAGGTGATAGAGCGGAACTGAGGAAACAGAGAGAAGAACTGAACTGAGAGAGAGGAAGTGGGGTAACAAAGAGGAAATCTGAAATTAGTGAGGACAACTGAGGTGAGAAAAAAGAACTGAGGTGACAGAGGAGAACTGAGGTGAGAGAGAAGAACTAAAGTGATAGAGGAGAACTGAGGTGAGAGAGAAGAACTGAAGTGATAGAGGAGAACTGAGGTGGGAGAGAAGAACTGAGATGACAAAGAGGAGAACTGAGGTAATAGAGGAGAACTTAGTTGATCAAGGACAACTGAGATGAGGGAGGAGGACTGAGGTGATAGAGCGGAACTGAGGTAACAGAAGAACTGAACTGAGAGAGGGGGACTTGGGTAACAGAGAGGAGAACTGAGATTAGTGAGGACAACTGAGGTGAGAAAAAAGAACTGAGGTGACAGAGGAGAACTGAGGTGATCGAGAGGAGAACTGAGGTGACAGAGGAGAACTGAGGTGATCGAGAGGAGAACTGAGGTGATCGAGAGGAGAACTGAGGTGACAGAGGAGAACTGAGGTGACAGAGGAGAACTGAGGTGATCGAGAGGAGAACTGAGGTGATCGAGAGGAGAACTGAGGTGACAGAGGAGAACTGAGGTGACAGAGGAGAACTGAGGTGACAGAGGAGAACTGAGGTGTCAGAGGAGAACTGAGGTGATAGAGGAGAACTGAGGTGAGAGAGCGAGGAACTAAGGTAACAGAGAGGAGAACTAAGTAGACAAAGAGGAGAACTGAGGTATTACCTTACTCCCTCCCTATATCACCATAAACAGGTTTCGAACATCAATAAATTTGACTGGAGGAGCACCTTCTGCCTTCAGGAACCTAATCACAGCACATTTCTGAAATCAGAACGATGAAGGTCCAACATGGTGTTCAATTTCATAAAGAATAGTAAAAGAACCAATCGTTGGAATCACATGAGACCAACTGAGGTGATAGAGGAGAACTGAGGTGACAGAGGAACTGAGGTGATAGAGGAGAACTGAGGTGACAGTGGGGAACTAAGGTGATAGAGAAGACCCAATGTGAGAGAGAAGAACTGAGAACAGAGAGGAGAACTAAGATTTGTGAGGACAACTGAGGTGAGAGAGAAGAACTGAGATGAAAAAGAGGAGAACTGAGGTAACAGAGGATTACTTAATTGATCAAGGACAACTGAGATGACAGAGGAGGACTGAGGTGATAGAGGAGAGCTAAGGTGAAAGAGAGGAACTGAGGTAACAGAGAGGAGAACTGAGCTGAGAGAGAGGAACTGGGGTAACAGAGAGGAGAAATGAGTTGAGAGAAAAGAACTGAGGTGACAAAGAGAAGAACTGAGGTGATAGAGGACAACTGAGGAGACAAAGAGAAGAACTGAGGCGATAGAGGAGAACTGAGGTAATAGAGGAGAACTTAGCTGATCGAGAACAACTGAAATGACAGAGGAGGACTGAGGTGATAGAAGAGAACTGAGGTGATAGAGAGGAACTGAGGTAACAGAGAGGAGAACTGAGCTGAGAGAGAGGAACTGGGGTAACAGAGGAGAAATGAGGTGAGATAAAAGAACTGAGGTGACAAAGAGAAGAACTGAGGTGATAGAGGACAACTGAGGAGACAAAGAGAAGAACTGAGGTGATAGAGGAGAACTGAGGTAATAGAGGAGAACTTAGTTGATCAAGGACAACTGAGATCACAGCGAAGGACTGAGGTGATAGAGAGGGAGAACTGAGGTGATAGAGAGGGAGAACTGAAGTGATAGAGAGGGAGAACTGAGATTAGTGAGGAAAACTGAGGTGAGAGAAAACAATTGAGGTGATAGAGGCAACTGAGGTGAGAGAGAAGAACTGGGGTGACAAAGAGAAGAACTGAGCTAATAGAGGAGAACTTAGTTGATCAAGGACATGCGGCCAACTGAGGTGATAGAGGAGAACTGAGTTGACAGAGGGAAACTGAGGTGATAGAGGAGAACTGAGGTGATAGAAAATAACTGAGGTGACAGAGGGGAACTAAGGTGATAGAGGAAAGCTGAGGTGATAGAGGAGAACTGAGGTGATAGAAAATAACTGAGGTGACAGAGGGGAACTAAGGTGATAGAGGAAAGCTGAGGTGATAGAGGAGAGTTGAGTTGAGAGAGAAGAACTGAAGAAGTGGAGAGTTAATGTGATAGAGGACAACTGAGGTGACAGAGAGGAAATGAGGTAACAGAGAGGAGAACTGAGATTAGTGAGGACAACTAAGGTGAGAGAGAAGAATTGAGGTGACAAGGAGAAGAACTGAGGTGATAGAGGAGAACTGAGGTAACAGTAGATGAGAACTTAGTTGATCGAGGACAACTGAAGTGACAGAGGAGGACTTAGGTGATAGAGAGGAGAAGTGAGGTGATAGAGAGGAGAAGTGAGGTGATAGAGAGGAAAAATGAGGTGATAGGGAGGAGAAATTAGGTGATGGAGAGGAAAAATGAGGTGATAGGGAGGAGAAATTAGGTGATGGAAAGCAGAACTGAGGTGACAGAGGAGAACTGAGGTGACAGAGGAGAACTGAGGCAATAGAGGAGAACTAAAGTGAGAGAGGATAACTGAGGTGACAGAGGAGAACTGAGGCGATAGAGGAGAACTGAGGCGATAGAGGAGAACTGAGGTGATAGAGGAGAACTGAGGCGATAGAGGAGAACTGAGGCAATAGAGGAGAACTAAAGTGAGAGAGGAGAACTGAGGCGATAGAGGAGAACTGAGGCGATAGAGGAGAACTGAGGTGATAGAGGAGAACTGAGGTGAGAGAGGAGAATGTACACAACCTGCTGTCAGTACTTGATCTGTCTGTGGTGCTGTCTGTGTCAATGGTGCTGTCTGTGGATGAGATATGAGGAACCCTCTTTTTTATGTCCCTTATTTTATATTTCCTATACATAAGAATCATACTCCAGGATATGCAAAACCACCATTAGCATTGCAAAAGTACAATTCATTAACATATGAGAGTGTTAATTAACAATTTAACAATGTGCTGACTTTCCTGTGTGTTCCACTTGCAATCTTTCTTTTTTTAAGAACCTTCGTTCAATTTTCTAATCGTTAGCAGGGTTAATGAAAATCAACGATTGTTTTTATTAGCAGTGATGAGAAAACTTTGAAGGAGCAGGATGGAATTATTTTTTTTTTCAAATAAACTAATTTCTAACAGTGTATGGAAAGTACATTTGTTCCAAAATCTAATTTATAAGCAAACAACATTTTGAAGCACTTTCAATCGGCATTCGCCAAGTCATTAAATGTACTGAGAATCTTTTCTTTTACGAACGTTCATCCATAAATCTACCAGTGTATGGCCAACTTTAGGCAAAATAATGTATGCTTGAAAAAATATATCTATAAAAAAAAAAAATCCCATTTTGCTGTGCAGATTTGTGTGTGCGTTTGTATTTTTTCCTTTGTGTTTCCTCTGTATTTTTTTTTTTTTCTATTTTGCTTTGCCATTTTTTTTTTGCATATGTATTTTTGTTTTGTTTCTTTTTTCTATTGTATTTCCTTTGTATTTTATTGTTGTTTATTCTTATTATTTTGCTTGTGTGTTTGTGCTAATTTTTTATATTTTTTTATGTATTTTATTGTTGTTGTATTGTTCCCATTTTGCGTTGCAATTTTTTTTTTTTTTTGTGTGTGTGTTTGTTTGTTTTTTCCCCCTCTGCATTTCCTGAATGAATAAATGTAAGCCTCTGTAGGGCCATTTTACTGTAGCCCATAAGTGAAGACAACTAGGAATGCAGCCTAATAAGCACATGAATGGCTGACGGCATTCTATTTAAAGGTTTTCGTTCTGGTCTACAACAATATGGGCGAGAAGAACCAATCACTACAATGCCTGTATTTTTACCCATAATGCCAGTCATTGGGGGATGGGCAGTATTGTTGCAGGAAGAGAGTGGAGCAGAGTGTGAGAGTCATGGAGGCAGACTGCAAGCGCCTCTCCGAGCAAATATTACGGCTCACCCTGGACATCATCTACCTGCTGACCGGAGAGGTGAGGAGGATTCTGGGAGCGCAGTGGCTAAGTTTGTTTAATTTATTTTTCTGATAACTGCCTAAGAACATTATTTACTACAGTTTTATTTCAAGGACAGATCAGTGCAAAATTGCCAGTGGAGACATTTTTTAGTTTATTTATTTTTTATTTTTTGCTTATCGCTTTTAACTTTTGTAAAAATTATAATTTTTTAAACCGCTTTTATGCTACTTGCCTTGAAAAAAAATAAATAATACAAATTGGGTAATCTTCATTTAAACTGACAATAGTTTAATAATTTAAAAGACAATTTTTTTTTCGAGAATTTGTGTTACTAACAACCAGTAATTTTTTTTTTTGTGGTGGGAGGGAAATTTTGCTAACAAGCTGCTAAAATATCTTAGTTAGGTTTCTTTTTTTTATTTTATTTATTTTTTTGATAAAAGATAACCATTTTTAACAATGTAGTATTGCTTTTTTTCCTTAATTACAATTTATTTTTATTTTTTACAGATTGTTTTTTCTATGGTAAAAGATAAACATTTTTAACAACATAGTATTACTGTGTTTTTTGTTTTTTTTCATTACCAACGTTTTTTTTGTTTTTTTCCTGATAAAAGATAAGCATTTTAACAATGTAGTACTCCTTTATTTATTTTTATTTTTGCTGATAAAATGTCTAAAAAATGACACGGGTTCCCCAGCTGACAGCAAAACATAAAAGATAAAGCATTTTTAACAATGTAGTACTTCTTTTCATTTTTTTTTATTTTTTTACTGAAAAAATGGCAAAAAATTACACGGGTTCCCCCGCTGACCGTAAACAAAATTTCTGGCATTCAAAAATCCAGGAAAAAAAACCGACGTAGGGTCCACCCCTCAATCCATACCAAGCCCTTTGGGTCTGGTGTGAATTTTAAGTGGAACCTCACATCAAAATGTTTTTTTTTTTATTCTGGTATGGGCTCCCCCCCCCCCCAAATTTACCCCAGACCTTTATCTGACCATGCAGGCCAGGAAAGGGGGGGGTTGAGCAAGTGCACCCCCATCCTGAACAATACCGGACCACCCCCCCCCCCCCTACATGTTTAGCGGAGCTGAGTCATGGTTGTTGAGGACGTGGCAGCCGCCCATTCCTTAACAACCATGCCAGTTACTTGTTTGTTAAGGACGGGTAAATACCGCACCGCTTCATATAGTAGCGCATGCAGCATTTTAGTAGCATTTTTTTAGTGAATTGCAAAACAAATTTTGGAAAGCGCTAAACAGTATTTTACCGCGTTCTATAATGTGGTAGATACCGCTTCGTGAATGGAGCCTATTTATTTATTTGCACTAAAAATTAATTTGTGTTTTCTCAAATCGCCTTTCAGGACAACCCCGGAGAGTGTAGCTCCACCTTGCAATCAGGAAACACATGCCCACTTTAAAAACACCTCCTCCTCCTCCATGGCTTCAGTTATTGTGTTTCCTCCTTGGAGGAAGCATGTGCCTGAACCAGGGAGAGCTACACTCTCTGCAGGGGAGTAAGGCTTACCTTTTGTTGCAGGTTGTTTCTCTTTGACCCCCAGCAGCATCTCCACGGGGAGAGGACTCCTGGAGCTCCTGGTCCCGCCATCTCACGGGAGTAAGGACCCTCGGAGTGCCGGCGTCGGGTGCCCGGTGTCCGCTTGTTAGCGCAGGGAGGGCTCTGTTGCTGGCGGAGGCCGCTGCAGGTCAGCGGCATGGCTCCGTTTTCGGCGCCGGGTCCCGGGCGGCGACGGCGTCGTTCACGGTGACGCGCGGGCGCTCTGAGGGGGCGTGGCGCCGTGGTTCAGCGCCTGGAACGCAGGGGTCATGGGGCGGGTCAGGTGACCGTGTGCTTCCGCTTCCGGCCGGCCTTGATGACGCGGCGGCCGGGAAAATTTAAAATGAGAGCTGTTTGTAAAATAGCTGCCTCACTCAAACGATGGAAGAGTGCAAGCCAGCTATGGCGGAGACAGGCGCCCCCAGCACCGGTCCAGCCCAGGTACGTAAGGTGCACTGGCACCCTCTGCTTTACTGTGGGTATGTCTTTGTTTGTTCCCCCCTCTTGGGGGCCTGTCGCTGCAGGTCAGAGGTGGACTTCGCTCTGACCTTTTGCAGCCTAGTTCTGGGGTCTCACTAGTAGGTCTGTTTGGTGGTGGGTCTCTGCACTGGCTTGGTGTTAAGCAACTGGTTGTTGAGAGCTTTTAGTGAATTAAACCTGTATGTCGTTTCAGGAAAAATCACTAGGAAAAGCTAGACCAGGTCAGAGAAAATGTCCTTCTTGCAAAACCCCCCTCAGAGATTCATGGCAGAAGGCAATGTGCAGAAATTGTATCAGAGAATTGATGGAAGAGGAAACATCTCAACAATATAAGGATTTGTTTTCTTCGGTTAAAGAGCTGACAAACTCTTTGAGTTCAGTCAAGTCCATCCTGATACAAAACCCTCCCGCACAGACCGAGCCTCAGAACTTACCGCCCAGCCCCAGGGCGTCGTCATCCAGACAGGTGGAAACTGAAGAGTCTGGAGACGAAGGGGGTAGTACTCTCATCTCCTTCAGGGATTCTGAGGAGGAGGAAGAGGAAGAAGATAGCAGGGGCTCCAAATTCAAGCTATCACTAGAGGAAGTAGATGATATTTTAAAAGCAATCTACACTACTCTAGAAATTCAGGAAGAAAAAGTACAACTGTCAGTTCATGACAAAATGTACCAGGGGTTGGACGAAACAAAACGGCGAGTTTTTCCTGTCCACAGGGTCCTCTCAGACTCAGTGAGAAAGGAGTGGAAGGACCCAGAAAAAGCCCCTTTCTTCTCTAAAGCTCTCAAAAGAAGGTTTCCCTTCGAAGATAAGGACTCAGAGGTTTGGAACAAGAAACCCAGAGTCGATGCAGCTTTCTCGCAGGTATCCAGACGAACGGATCTAGCCTTTGAAGATATGGGGATCCTTAAAGACCCAATGGACAAAAAAGCTGACTCCATCCTTAAAAAAGCTTGGGATGCTGCGTCAGTCAGTCTAAAACCAGCAATGGCAGCTACGGTGGTGGCCAGGAATCTGGAATGTTGGGTAGAGAAGCTGAAGAGCCATATTGAGGCGGGGACACCCCGCAAGGATCTCTTAGAGTCCTTTCCACTGATCCTGAATGCAGTCAAATACATGGCGGATGCATCAGCAGAATCAGTTAAACTGGCCGCTAGGTCTTCGGCTCTTGTAAATTCAGCCAGGAGAGCAGTTTGGCTGAAAACATGGTATGGGGACACTGCCTCTAAGGTCAAGCTGTGTGGTCTTCCCTTCTCGGGTGACTTGCTCTTTGGTCCTGATTTAGAGTCTGTGCTGGATAGAACAGCCGATAAAAAGAAGGCTTTTCCAGTTAAGAAAAAGCAGATTGCTAAAAAGAATTTTCGTGCTTTTCAGCAGTCCCATAAAAAAGACCAGGAGCACAAGAGCAGATGGGGTTCACAGAAGGGCAAAGGCAGGGGTGGAGTCCTCTTTAGATCTCCCCCAGAGCAGTCCCCTAAGAACAAGTGACAATATCTCCCCAGTGGGGGGGAGACTGTCAGCTTTTCGCGAACAATGGGACAGGCTGTCTCCAAATCTGTTCGTGAAGAGCGTTGTCAATCAGGGGTACAGGTTGGAGTTTTCAGAACTACCCCCGAGCAGGTTTTATGTGACAACATTGCCAAGGGATCAGGAGAAGGCCTCTGCAATGAAGCTGTTGTTACAGGAGCTGATACAGCAAGAGGTTCTGATTCAAGTCCCAGTAAACCAGCAGGGCGGGGGTTTTTATTCACATATTTTTCTGGTGAAAAAACCCTCAGGGAAGTACCGTCTAATCCTGAATCTGAAATTCCTGAACAGGTTCATTCGGTACAAACATTTCAGGATGGATACAATTTTCTCCATCACAAAGCTGTTGACCCCAGAATGCTTCATGGCATCCCTGGACCTAAGGGATGCCTACCTTCATATACCAATTCATCAGGCATCGCAGCAGTTCCTGCGCCTGGCATTGAAGGTAGGGAGTTCGGTATGGCACCTCCAATTCAGGGCTCTGCCGTTCGGACTCTCGTCCTCTCCCAGGGTCTTTACGAAGATTATGGCAGAGGCTTTGGAACCCCTGAAATTGAAGGGGATTCCAGTCGTTCCTTATCTGGACGACCTTTTGTTTTTTGCAGACTCCAGGGAGCAGGCCCTAGTCAATCTCCAGAGGGCCCAGTCTCACCTCGAGGGCCTGGGATGGCTTCTAAACCTAGAGAAGTCAATCCTGACCCCCTCACAGGAAATGAAATTTCTGGGGTATACATTAAATTCGATTCTCCAGAAAGTTTTCCTGCCGTTGGAAAAACAGGAAAAGTTACAGCTAGCTGTACAGCGGATACAGAGCAACCAGACAGTCTCAGTCAGGATGGCTATGGCAGTTCTGGGCCTGCTTACGGCAGCAATCCCGGCTGTTCAGTGGGCCAGGTTCCATTCCAGACCCCTTCAGAGGGAGGTTCTGTCAAGCTGGTCCCATCAGGATCCTTTGGAAAAACAGCTAAAAATTTCGTCAAAGACGAAAAGGGCTCTTTGGTGGTGGAGAGACCAGGCAAACCTCTCAAGGGGCCTGGTGTGGACCTTTCCTGTGGACAAGCGCCTTACTACAGACGCAAGTGCCTGGGGCTGGGGAGCCCATCTGGATGGTCAGACATCTCAGGGGGTCTGGTCCAAACAGGAAGCTCAAAGATCATCCAACTGGAGGGAGTTGAAGGCGATCTTTCTGGGTTTAGTGGCATTTCAGCAGAGTTTGAGAGGTCACCATGTTCAGGTGTTGTCAGACAACACAACAGCGGTTACCTACATTATGAAGCAAGGGGGAACCAGAAGCAGGAGCTTGATGGAGCTGGCCAATCTGTTGTTAGCCTGGGCAGAACAGAACACAGCCTCACTATCGGCAGTGCATCTGAAGGGCTCTCAGAATTTGTTTGCGGACCTCCTAAGCAGGCGCAAATTGCTAGAGGCAGAATGGAGTCTGAATCAGGAAGTGTTCCTGATGATCTCCGAGGCCTGGGGGGTTCCTCAGGTAGACCTTTTTGCCAGCCAGCAGAACTCAAAGGTGGACAGATTCTTTTCTCTTCACCGAGGAGATGCAGCAATAGGGTTGGATGCATTCGCTCACCCCTGGCATTACCAGCTGTGCTATGCCTTTCCCCCCTTTCCTCTAATTCCACTAGTACTGAGGAAATTCAGGGAAGAAAGGACAGACTTAATACTAGTCACTCCTTTTTGGCCAAAAAGACCCTGGTTCGCGGGTCTTCGAAACCTAGCCTCGAAGCCCCCATGGAGGTTACCACTCAGAAAAGATCTGTTATCCCAGGGGACAGTAAGTCATCCAGAAGTGGAACTCCTGCAGCTAACCGCCTGGTTTCTGAGGAGGACCTGTTAAAGGCTAAAGGTCTCTCAGATAAAGTAGTAAAGACCCTGCTGTCCAGTAGGAAGGCAGTTACACAGGCAATTTACATGAAGGTCTGGAAAAAGTTCAACTCCTGGTGCAGTTCTAGAGAACTCAAGGTCAAGAGCACGGTGTCCGTCTTGGAGTTTCTCCATGAAGGAATGGAGAAGGGTCTCGCAGCCAGTACCCTGAAGACTCAGGTGGCTGCCTTATCAGTTTTCTTTGAAAAGACTTTATCTAAAGAAACTTTAATTTCTAGATTTTTTAGGGCTCTTGCTCGAAATAGACCAGTAGCCCTTAAAGACTTTCCCAGTTGGGATTTGTCTACAGTTTTACAGGGTCTCTCGGGAGCACCGTTTGAACCCTTACAGGAAGCTTCTTTGCAGAAGGTGGTTTTAAAAACAATCTTTTTGGTGGCCATCACCTCGGCCAGGAGAGTCAGCGAGCTCCAAGCTCTAGCTATTACAGAACCCTTCCTTAGAATTTATCAGGACAGGGTGGTACTGAGGACGGATCCAGCATTCCTACCGAAAGTATCCTCAACTTTCCATCGATCACAGGAAATAGTGTTACCTACATTCTCTGCAAGCCCAGCAAATGCAGGAGAGGAAGTTTTTCACACATTGGATGTGAGAAGATGTCTTTTACAGTTTCTGAAAGTTACTAAAGAATTTAGAAAATCAAACGCCCTCTTTGTGATATTTTCTGGATCACGCAAGGGGGAGAAAGCTTCTAAAAGTACGCTGGGTAGGTGGCTTAAGTTGGCTATAACAGAAGCCTATAAAGCAAAAGGAGAAATACCTCCCTCAGGTATTGCTGCCCACTCTACTAGATCCACGGCAGTTTCCTGGGCTGAAAGGGCCGGTGCCACGCCTGAACAAATCTGCAAGGCTGCCACTTGGTCCAGTTATTCGACATTTCTCCGGCATTACCGGTTAGATCTACTGTCTGCAGCAGATCAGGCCTTCGGCAGGAAGGTACTGCAGGCAGTAGTCCCGCCCTAGGGTAAGTTTCTCGGTTATCCTCTCCGGGGTTGTCCTGAAAGGCGATTTGAGAAAGACTCAGTTAGACTTACCGGTGACGGTATTTCTAAGAGCCTTTCAGGACAACCGTTACTTCCCTCCCTAGGTTATGCTTAGTAAATGTATTAAGTTCTACCATGGTGTTGTGCTTTCTGTGCTTTGTTTTCCAGCGTCGGAAGGCCACAATAACTGAAGCCATGGAGGAAGAGGAGGTGTTTTTAAAGTGGGCATGTGTTTCCTGATTGCAAGGTGGAGCTACACTCTCCGGGGTTGTCCTGAAAGGCTCTTAGAAATACCGTCACCGGTAAGTCTAACTGAGTCTTTTTTTTTCCTGAAAATATGCATTTGATATAGAGCTGTGCAAACATCATGCAGCATTAAAAAAAATGCAACTACCACCATTTTATTCTCCAGGGCCTCTGCTTTTAGAAAATATATACTTTTTTTGGATGGTTTACAGTAATTTCGAGCAAACAATGCACAAAATATAAAATATTTCCCCGGTAGACAGGTGATAAAACAGCTTTCAGGTTTTATTTGTCATATGTATCTCATTGGGGAGATTTCTCCTCACTTCCTGTTCTGTAGGATCAGGATATCCTTGCCAATGTGGGAGAAATCCCCTCTTAGCCCTTGTACACACGGTCGGAGATTCCGACAACCAAATCCGTCTGAGTAATTCAGACGGATTAAATCCGGAAGAGGTCCGGAAGCGATGTTGCATACACACGGTCGGACTAAGTTGTCGGAAAATCTGATTGTACATAACGTGATGGCGTTATTTCGTTACGACGGGACTACATTCAGGCTAGTAGCCAATAGCTTTGGTCTAGGAATTTGATCTGAGCATGCGTGGCACTTTGTCCGTCGGAGTAGGCTACACATGATCGGAGTATGTCCGATAGGAGCATTTTGTGGGAAAATTTTACCGGCAAGTTGGAAAAGTTGGTCCGTCGGATATTCCGACGGTAACAGTCCGATGCAGACCACACAGTCGAAAAATATCCGACAAAACGGTCCAATAGGAAACATTCCGACGGAATCTCCGACCGTGTGTACAAGGGCTTAGACATCTGCCATGGGCTCCCCTCTGAAGATTCCCCCCCCCCCCATCCATGTTCTGGCTCAAAATGTATCTCACTGGGGAGATTTCTCTTCACTTCCTGTTCTGTAGGATCAGGATATCCCTGCCAATGTGGAAGAAATCCCCTCTTAGACATCTGTCATGGGTCCCTGTTGAAAGATTTTCCCCCTCTATCCATGTTCTGGCTCAAAATGTATCTCACTGGGGAGATTTCTCTTCATTTTCTGTTCTGTAGGATCAGGATATCCCTGCCAATGTGGAAGAAATCCCATCTTAGACATCTGTCATGGGTCCCCATTGGAAGATTTCCCTTCACTTCCTGTTATGTAGGATCAGGATATCCTTGCCAATGTGGAAGAAATCCCCTCTTAGACCTTGTACACACGGTCGGACATTCCGACAACAAAATCTGTCGGATTTTCTACGACGGACTTTGTCTGAAACTGGTGTTGCAGACACACGGTCGGACAAGGTTGTCGGAAAATACGATCGTTTGTAACGTAATGACGTTATTTCGTTATGATGGGACTACGTTCAGGCTAGTAGCCAATAGCTTTGGTCTCGGAATTTGATCTGAGCATGCGTGGCACTTTGTCCGATCCGAATTCTCTACACATGATCGGAGTATGTCCAATCAGATCATGTTGTCGGAAAATTTTTATATCCAGCTCTCAAACTTTGTTGGTTGGACATTCCGACAGAAAATAACAGCTGAAGCCCACACATGGTTGGATTATCCAACAACATGGTCCGATGGGACATTTTCCATCGGAATGTCCGACCGCGTGTACAAGGGCTTAGACCTTTGTAATGGGTCCCTGTTGGAAGATTTTCCTCCTCTATCCATGTTCTGGCTCAAAATGTATCTCATTGGAGAGATTCCTCTTCACTTCCTGTTCTGTAGGATCAGCATATCCTTGCCAATGTGGAAGAAATCCCCTCTTAGACATCTCTAATGGGTCCCCATCAGAAGACCCCCCCCCCCCCCCCCATCCATGTTCTGGCTCAAAATGTATCTCATTGGAGAGATTTCTCTTCACTTCCTGTTCTGTAGGATCAGGATATCCCTGCCAATGTGGGAGAAACCCCCTCTTAGACATCTGTCATGGGTCCCCATTGGAAGATTTCCCTCTCTATCCATATTCTGCCTCAAAATTTTGGCTTTTCCCTCACTTTCATTCCTGGTAAAATTGGTGATCGACACATTTAGAGAAAATGAAACAATGAAAACCTGACAGTGGTTCCAAGTACCTTTTCTATCCAAACCTAAAGTTATACTGACCTGCAGAGTGAATATAGGCTGAGCTGCACATATTAGGTGAAGAATCGTCGCCTTTGAAAGTAAGGTTCAATGCTTGAAGGTGCATTAGGGTTTGTTCAGGAGACATGTTTAGGTGGGAAATATATAATGTGACTTGTATTCTCCATCACAGGATTACATAGTTGTGAAAAAGACCCCAGGAGGTGAACATAATTCCATTATGGCTTCTGTACATTCTTTATCGATTCCGAAGAGCAATAAGAAGATCTTGGAGGCCACCAACCGGATCATTGAGCTGCTGACGAGAGAGGTAAACATGCTGGGATTTCTGGGACATTATCCAGTAATAGACAAGGGATGTGTCTGGATGGTGACTGTATCATTGTGTGTGTCAGGTTCCTATAAGGTGTCAGGATGTCACTGTCTATTTCTCCATGGAGGAGTGGGAGTATTTAGAAGGACACAAGGATCTCTACAAGGACGTCATGATGGACAATCAGCCGCCCCTCACATCACCGGGTAAGAGGAGACTTTATTGTAAAGGAGAGAGCAGTACGGAGGCTCCACCTAGATCTCCTATCATCTAATAAACACATAGAAACAATGTATTCAGTCAGTGTGTGTGTTTCTACAGATGGATCCAGTAATGGCAACCCACCAGAGATATTGAAAGGTAAATTCTCCATTGTTATTCAGAAGAAAATAATCAGTATACCTACTCTTTGAGCTAATGTGACCAAAAAATGAGTCTGGAATACTAAATGCCATATACTAGATCAATCTCCAGTACTTATCTGAAAAATATAATATTTGTTTTAAGTATAATATCTAATCCCAACAAATTTCTATTCCTTAAGATAATGTCATAGTCCCAACAACTGAGGAGGAGATACTGTACACCATATGAAAGGTCCATCTCCATTCCTCAATATAACGTCATGTTCCCAACAAATGAGGAGGAGATACTGTACATCATATGAAAGGTCCATCTCCATTCCTCAATATAACGTCATGTTCCCAACAAATGAGGAGGAGATACTGTACACCATATGAAAGGTCCATCTCCATTCCTCAATATAACGTCATGTTCCCAACAAATGAGGTGGAGATGCTGTACACCATATGAAAGATCCATCTCCATTCCTCAATATAACATCATGTCCCCAAACCATCTCAAATGATCCCATTGAACCCCTTTTCTGATTTCTATCCTTCTGTTGGTGTTATTATTCTACCAAATTTAGTGCCAAAAGATCTGGTAAACAGTTGACTACTAGACAACATTATTGACTCCCGACTGCAATATATGAAGAATGACAATTGTGTTATTATTAATAAAAAAATACTTTTTCCTCAGATGTACAGGATGGCCAGAATATCTCAAAAGGACAGACCTTATCTCCAGATTGTAATGAACATGATAATGGCATGGCACAATATTCTCCAGGACTAAACCTTGTCACCAAATACATACACCACAAACTTGATCATATGGTGAGAACAACAGATATGTTTAATTCTGAGGAATCCAATGATAAATCACATACTCTTAATCCAGATGTCCAACCAAGCAGTCACAGTGCAGATGGATCATCAGACCCTTCTAATCCTGAGGAATCCTCTTCTAATGTGGACACTGTTACGAGGAAAGACAATAAGATATTTTCCTGTTCTGAATGCGGAAAAGGTTTTACATCAATCTCTTCTCTCAGTGGACATCAGAGGACTCACACGGGGAAGGGTCCCTTTTTTTGTCTGGAGTGCGGCAAAGGTTTTACCCGGAAACGTGCTCTCATTTTTCACCAGAGCTCCCACACCAACGAAGGTCCCTTTCCATGTGTGTATTGCAATAAGCCATTCATGAAAAAACATGACCTGCTTCAACACCAGAAACTGCACATCCGTAAACCATCCTTTTCTTGTTCTGATTGCAAGAAGTCCTTCAAAATTAAACAAGAACTTGTTGAACACCAGAGGAATCACGGCAATAAAAAGCCCTTGTCATATTCTAAATTCAAGAAGAATGAAGAAACGAGCATAAGGAATGATCAGCTGATGGTTCAGGAAGGTGAAGTGGTTACAACAATAACAAAGGAGAAATTGTCTCAAAATAGGAGCACAGGTAAGTACCGTACATGTTACGCAGCACTTCACATCTTGGTTATAAACGGTAGAGGTAGACCAGAAAAGTAAGGATACCGATTTCTATTGTGACTTTTGTAAGTTAACCTAGAAAAATCAAAATTTCTTTATCAATTGTAAGTCAAATATGCATAGTTATATAGTTTCACAGAGTGTTCATCTTTAAAAAAAAAAAAAATATCAATACTCTTTTATTATCAGTATAGTGGACATCTTCAAACTATAAAAATGCAAAATGGCACCTTAAAACCCATCCCCAAGATAAAATGATCCTCCTTCCCACCCCTCTCGAACTGATTGCTGGTGTTCCGTCAGATTAGGCCACCCGTCAGAATGTGTAATGGAAGAGTGGATCCTCTTCTGGGGTCCCCTGGCGGCGCTATCAGCTCCTCCCCCACATCGTAGCGCTCTCCCGGGAGGTTATTTTGCGGGCGTGCTCCCGGGTCCAGCATTTGCGTCCATAGCCGCAGAATGTAGGACTCGGCCCCGCCCCCCAGCGCCCGCGTCATTGGATTTGATTGACAGCAGCCGAAGCCAAAGGCTGGGCTGCTATCAATCTGTCCAATCAAGAGCCAAGAACCCCGGGCAGAGAGGTCCAGCACATCTCCACCGAGGGAACGAAGGGGATAAGGTGAGTAAAACGGGGGGGGGGGGGGGGGCTAGGGGGGCCGGGCATTGTCAGAAGTTTTTTCACCTTAATGCATAATATGAGGGTTTACAACCCCTTTAAGCTCTGGGATAAAGTTCAGAACTAGACCAGCATACATGAAACCTGACTGCAAAATGTAAACAATGTCTGTATTAATAATAAAAACATTTTCTAATAGATGGACACAATGGCGTGAAAACCTCAGGGGGACATCCTATTTTACCTCCAAATTTTTATGAAGAAAATAGAGGCATAGCACAATACCCTCCAGGAATTAGGCCTAGTACCCAATATTTACATCAAAGACTTAATGATGTGGCAATACCAACAGATCGGTTTAATTCCCAGGGATCCAATGATAAATCACAAACTATTATTCCAAACGTCCAACCAAGCTTTCACAAGGCAGATGAATCAACGGATCCTTCTAATCCCAAGGAATCTTCTTCCAACAATCTGGATACTGTTACACAGAAAGACAATAAGACATTTTCCTGTTCCGAATGTGGAAAATGTTTCACTTCAATCTCTTCTCTCAGCGGACATCAGAGGACTCACACAGGGAAGGGTCCATTTTTTTGTTTGGAGTGCGGGAAAGGTTTTACCCGGAGACGGGCTCTTATTTTTCACAAGAGCTCCCACACAGAAGAAGGCCCATTCCCTTGCTTGTATTGCAATAAACCATTTATGAAAAAGCATGACCTGCTTCAACACCAGAAACTGCACATCCGTAAACCACCCATTTCCTGTTCTGATTGCAAGAAGTCCTTCAAAGATAAACAAGAACTTGTTGAACACCAGAGAACTCACACAAGTGTGAAGACCCCGTCCTATTCTGAGTCCAAGAAAGATGAAGAAGAGACCCATGTGAGGGGTGATCAGTTGCCTGTGCAGAAAAGTGAAGTTATCACGACAATAATAAAAGAGGAATCTTCCCAAGATAGCAGCACAGGTAAGTACTGTACATGACATGCAGCACTCCACATTTTTATTTTACTTTATAAAAAATGAACTGCATGATGCCAAAAGGTAAAACAAGCCTTTACGCAGTTTTGCAAATTTGTCATGCATTAATGAAACTGAACATCTTATGCCGTGTACACACGACCGGACATTTCAACAGACTTGGTCCGGCGGACAATCCAACGGACTTTGCAGCTGAGGTCTGCTGGACTTTCAAACGAATGGACTTGGCGACACACGATCACTCCAAAAGTCCGACGGATTTGAACGTGTTGACGTAGAATAAGGAAGTTCATAGCCAGTAGCCAATAGCTGCCCTAGCGTCGGATTTAGTCTGTCGGACTAGCACACAGACGACCGGATTTTTCGACCGGACTCGAGTCCGTTGGAAAGATTTGAAGCAAGTTTTTATTTCTAGGTCCGCCGGACTTTTTGGAAGAAAAAGTCTGCTGGAGCCCACACACGATCGAATTGTCTGATGGATTCCAGTCCGTCGTAAAGTTCGTTTGTGTGTACGCGGCATTAGGCTTTTATTTGGTGGTAAATGTTCATGGATATCTCATGATTGTATTTTATTATTAAAGTCCAACTCTGCCCAACTAAAAAAAAAATTATATAAAAAGAAAACGTTGAATCTATTCTGATTCACACTGATGCTACAGCTGTCGCTCGTCACCTCTAAGCCTGAGAACTGGGTGATCACTCAGCTCTTGGTCTGCTTCTCCAATGCTCATTGGAGCACCAAGCTGAAGAGAAAGTGGGCACACTTGGCTTTGGCTCTCAGGCATGCACAGAGAACTGTCAATTGGGCAGCTAGGCAGATCCTGAAAATATTGTGGCTTTGTCACATCAGCTGACAGTGGCCCGTAGCCCACTCTGGGACACAAGCGTGCAAAAGTAAGTGCACTCCTGTGACCTAGAAAAGAAGTCTGACCAGAAAGAGCTTTGGCCAAACTTTAACATCATGTTCCCAACAAATGAGGAGGAGATACGGTACACCATATGAAAGGTCCATCTCCATTCCTCAATATAACGTCATGTTCCCAACAAATGAGGAGGAGATACTGTACACCATATGAAAGGTCCATCTCCATTCCTCAATATAATGTTATGTTACCAACAAATGAAGATAGGAAAGGTCATGTTATTTATGTACACCTTAATTCAACATGCCATAGATGCTTTGGTTGTATTGTAAGCTTTGACTTCTATCCTTTTATTGGTATTATGTCAACCACAGTCTTGGGATCACTAGACTCTTAGATCAGCATGTATGATGTCTAACTACGAAATATGAACAAAGCGCATTATGTTATTACTGATTAAAAAAAATATTTCCAGTAGGTGGACACGATGGCTGGAACACTCCAAAGGGACACCTTATTTTATCTTCAGCTTATAATGAAGATAATGGCATGGCACAATATTCTCCAGGAGCAAGCCTTGGTACCCAATATATACATCACAGACTTGGTCGTATGCTGAAAGCAACAGATGTGTTTAGTTCCGAGGAGTCCAATAATAAATCACATACTATTTTCCCAAATGTCCAACAGAGCTATCACAGTACAGACAGATCTCCATACCATTCTAAACTCAATGAATCATCTTCCAATAATTTGGATGCAGTCACAAAGACAGGCAATAAGACATTTCCTTGTTCTGAATGCGGAAAATGTTTCACATCAATCTCTTCCCTCAGCGGACATCAGAGGACGCACACAGGGAAGGGTCCATTTTTTTGTTTGGAGTGCGGGAAAGGTTTCACCAGGAAACGCGCTCTCGTTTTCCACCAAAGCTCCCACACTAACGAGGGCCCATTACCTTGTCAGCACTGCAATAAACCATTCATGAATAAACATGATCTGCTTCTACACCAGAGAACTCACACCAGTGAACCGCTTATTTCATGTTCCAATTGCAAAAAATCCTTCAGAAATAAACAAGAACTTATTGAACACCAGAGAATTCACACCATTGAAAAGCCCTTTTTGTTTTCTGAGGTCAAGAAAGAGGAGGAAGAGACATTTTTGGGGGGTAATCAGCAGCCTATGCAAGAAGGTGAAATAATTACAACAATAATAAAAGAGGAATCTTCTCTAGAAAGCAGCACATGTGAGTATTAGACACAAAATGTAGGGCCTCATGTTTTAATTTTAGTTCAAGATCAGGGTAAACATAATGCTTTACCAAGGAGTGGTGAAGCAACAAGTCCCAAGCCCCTCCTTTCACTGCTAAGCTTTATTCTCAGCAATACAACTGAGTGGTGGTAAAGTGATTGATTGTTGGGGGTAGTATAGCAAACCTGCATAGACAAATCCACAGGTTTCATTAAGGTTGACTGAAAGTGAAGAAAAATCAGCAGAACTTCACACCATCCAGTAAGAGAAGACTTCATTATACATCATAGACCAGAAAAGTAAGGGTACCAAAAACTATTGTAAGCTGACTGGGAAAAGTCTTGATTAGTGTTTGAATAGTACAAAATGGTCTGGTAGTTCAATAAATGCACACAGGATGCACTATTCTTTAAAGGACAAAAATAATTTCATTAGTATAATAACATCTTCAAACAACAATAAAGATGGACACATTTTCATTATTTTCTTTGAGAGCATCGTCAATATACTTACCCCATGAGCTCAAGTATCCAACAAATCAAGATGCCGTACACCATATGAAAGGCCTTCCCCATTCCACAGTGTAATGCAATTCTCCCAGCAAATGAAGTGGAGATGTTGAACACCATATGAAAGGTCCATCTCCATTCCTCAATATAATATCATGTTCCCAACAATTAAAGAGGAGATACTGTACACCATATGAAAGGACCATCTCCATTGCTCAATATAATGTAATGTTCCCAACAATTGAGGACAATATACTGTACACCATATGAAAGGTCCATCTACATTGCTCAATATAATGTAATGGTCTCAAAAAATGAGGCGGAAATACTGTACACCATATGACGGATCCATTTCCATTCCTTAATATAATGTCATGTTCTCAACAAATGAGGAGGAGATACTGTACACCATATGAAAGGTCCATCTCCATTCCTCAATATACCGTCATGTTCCCAACAAATGAGGAGGAGATACTGTACACCATATGAAAGGTCCATCTCCATTCCTCAATATACCGTCATGTTCCCAACAAATGAGGAGGAGATACTGTACACCATACGAAAGGTCCATCTCCATTCCTCAATATAACGTCATGTTCTCAACAAATGAGGAGGAGATACTGTACATCATATGAAAGATCCATCTCCATTCCTCATTATAAATATTCATCTTCCCAACAAGTTAGGTGGAAACTGTTGGTCAAATACTGCAAACTGTATATGGACCTTTTTATATGGTGTACAGTACCTGCACCTCATTTGTTGGAAACATTGTCTTGTTGAGGAATGAAGATTAATCTTTAGTATGATATTGAGAAATAGAGAGAGACCTTTTTTTTAACAACTTGTTTTCAACAAATTAGGTGGAAATACTGTACATCATGGGAAAGGTCATTAATCCACAATCCTTAAAATATCATAATCTTCCCAACAAATGAGGTTAAGATACCGTATCTCCACCTCAATTGTTAGGAACATAACATTATATTGAGGAATGGAGATGGACCTTTGATATGGTGATCCACATGTGAGGAGGTCTCTCTCTATAGAAAAGGTCCATCTCCGTTCCTTAGTACAATGTGATGTTCCAACAAATGAGGTGGATATACTGCATATGTTATGAAAGGACCTTCTCCATTCCTCAATATAATGTCATGTTCCCAACAAATGAGGACAGTCAGTACACCACATGAAAGGTCCATCTCCAATTCCCAAATAAAACGTCATGTTTCTAACAAATGAGGAGGAGATACTGTACACCATATGAAAGGTCCATCTCCATTCCTCAATATAACGTCATGTTCCCAACAAATGAGGTGGAGATACTGTACACCATATGAAAGGTCCATTTCCATTCCTCGATATATAACATCAAGATAAAGCAAATATACTGTACATCATGTCAAATATTTAAACAACATTATCTTCCCAACAAAATTAGGTGGAGATACTACACATCATATACCAAGAACTGAAGATGGGCCTTTCATATGCTACACAGTTTCTCCACCTCATTTATTGAAACCATTGACTTTTGAGGAATCAAGATGGCCTTTTTTTTTTTTTCTTTTTTTTTTTTTTTTAGAAATGGAGATGGACATGAAAAAAATTTCCAACCAATGAGGTGTAGATATTGTACATCATTTGAAACAGTATACATCACCAATTCTCAAAGTAATATTGTCTTCCCAACAAACAGAATCAGGATATTTTATATTATATTCTAACTTTGTTCCCAGCAAATGAGATGGCGGTAGGTCCATCCTTGCCATAGCAATGTCATCTTCGTGTGTACACCTTGACCCAGTGAGCCATTGTTGGTTTGGTTGCATGGTACCTTTATTTTCAACAGGTGAAAATAATGACTGGAATACCTCAGAGAAACATCCTGTTTTACCTCCAGAAGATAATGCAGAAGACCTTGACATGGTACCAACTTCTCCGGAAGTAAGCATTGTTAATCAAAGTATACATCAGACACAGACAAGGAAGTGCTCATTTTCTTGTTCAGAATGTGGGAAAGGTTTTAACGGGAATCACGCTCTCATTAATCACCAGAGAACCCACACCAATGAGCGCCCATTTCCCTGTCCAGATTGTGGCAAATGCTTTAAAGTTAAATTTTGTCTCGAACGACATGCAAAACTTCATGATCAACAAGTGAACCCCCAGGATTCGTTGTCCTGTTTAGAGTGCGGCAGGTCATTTAAAAAGAAATATGAGCTTCATGTACATCAGATGGGTCACACTGGTAAGGAGATTTTTTCTTGCTCTGACTGCGAAAAAGCATTCATGAGGAAAAATGAACTGGTGGTACACCAGAGGATTCACACTGGTGATCTACCCTTTACGTGTTCCGAGTGCAAGAAGTCCTTCAAAAGCAAGCGAGACCTCATTCGTCACCACAGTATTCACACCCGAGAAAAGCCCTTCTCGTGTTCTGAGTGTGGAAAGTCTTTCCCCTTCATATCGCAACTCAAAACTCACCAGTTGGTCCACACGGGCGAGAAGCCCTTTTTCTGTTCCGAGTGCGGCAAATCCTTCCCCAGTAAAGGAAACCGTGATAAACATATGAGGGTTCACACTGGCGAGAGACCTTTCTCATGTCCAGAATGCGGCAAATGTTTTGCTCAAAAAGGAACACTAATTATCCACCAGAGAACGCATACTGCCTGAGATGGCTGAAAACCGACGGTGGTGTTTTGTAGACTGAATTGTCATGGAACGATCGTGCGATAAAGATGGGGCAGCTTGTAAAGGTCACCTGACCCAAATAATATATTTTAGTTTTAGGGGTTCTGGGGTAATCTCTCCTTTTGTATTCCATTATTTGTTTAGGACTTTGTTCATTACAAAGATGACACCCTGTGGTCCTGAGGAGCTCTCTTGGAATCTGTCTGTAGAGCAACGGTCTCCAAACTTTCAAAACAAAGGGCCAAGTTTAAAGTCCTTCAGAATTTAGGGGGCCAGCGGAAGTATAAAATGCCTTTACATCAGTGGGAGTAAGTAATGCCCCATCTTTGGTATTAGGGCAGAAAAAGTGCTCCATCTTTAGTGTCAGTGGGAGCAATAATTCTCCATCATTGATGCCCTTGGGAGGAATAGTGCCCCATCATTATCATTGGGAGGAATAGTGCCCCATCATTAGTGTCATTCGGAGGAATTGTACCCCATCAATGGTGTCAGTGGGAGGAATAGTGCCTCATTGTTGGTGTCAGTGAGAGGAATCATATCCCATCATTGGTGTCATTGGGAGGAATCGTACCCCATCATTGGTGCCAGTGAGAGGAATAGTGCTCCATCATTGGTGTCAGTTGGAGGAACAGTGCTATATCAAAGTCAGTGAGAGGAATAGTGTCCCATTGTTGATGTCAGTGGGAGGAATAGTGCCCCATCGTTGATGTCAGTGGGAGAAATCGTACCCCATCATTGATGTAAATTGGAGAAATAATGCCCCATCATTGGTTTCAGTGGGAGAAATAGTGCCCCATCATTGGTGTCAGTGGGAGGAATAGTGCCCCATCCTTGGTGTCAGTGGGAGGAATAGTGCCCCGTCGTTAGTGTCAGTGAGAGGAATAGTGCCCCATTCTTGGTGTCAGTGGGAGGAAGGGCCGATTAAAGGCACGCAAAGGGCCACTTTCCAGCCCCCGGGCCACAGTTTGGAGACCACTGCTGTAGAGGATTATATTAAACTCAAACTTTCTGCCCTTGTCTTTGTTCTCGATAAGAATATTTTCTCTTCTTTCTATTATGTCATCCGGACAGGAACTGAGGGGAAATCTCCAACAAGGACAAGAGTAATGGTGGGAGTTAGATGTTCCCTTCTCATGTTACCTAAAGATATGCATACAATTAAAGTTATCACTGCTGAACTGTGTTGTGAGATCTTGTTTGGGTTACATGTACTGTTTTCAATGATTACCAATACGTGTTTTAAATCAGGAACACTAAAGCCCCATACACACTATCAGTTTTTCTGAGTTTTTCCTTCAGAGTTACCAAAACCATATAATATGAGGTCAAACCTTAGAAGTTTCAATTTGTATGCAATCAGGCAGGCCCTTGCACTACATGGTTTTGGTAAACCTGAAGGAAAAACTGATAGTGTGTATGGGGCTTAAAAGGGTGACTTAATTGGAACTTGGGCTTTGGAGAAGGGGACATGTGTTCTACTAGGGTCTCTCAACCAAGGTTCCATGGAACCCTAGGGTTCCTCTAGAGCAGTGATGGCAAACCCTGGCACCCCAGATGTTTTGGAACTACATTTCCCATGATGCTGATTTACTCTGCAGTGTAGTTGAGCATCATGGGAAATGTCGTTCCAAAACATCTGGGATGCTAAGATTTGCCATCACTGCTCTAGGAGGGCTCCTTGAGCTTTGAGCAAGTTCTGCCTCTCAGATAAGTTCCTACTGACATCCATTGATCTTTTTAGTTCTCTTCAAGGGGGTAATTCTTCCCAATGACCATGTATTATGCCTAGTACACACAATGTGAAAATTGGGCAAAAAATACCTCTTTTGAAGCGATTGTACGATAATCTGATGGTTAGTACACAGCTCTCGAGAGCCAATCACAATAGTTCATGCAAAATTATCCTAAGGGACAAACACTAAAAAAAATTCTCGTACGATACCAGAATGTACAATTTTCCTTTAATTAGTAGAGTACTGAAAAAAAACTGAAAGACCAAGACCACACATCCAAAAATGAAAGAATCCATTACACATGACATCACTTCCAAAGTTGTATTTTGCTGTACGAGAATTGTCGTAACTTTAGTAACCTCTTGGTTTTCAATGAGACTAGCATGCAAAAAAAAGATTTGCCCGTTTTTCTCATTGTGTGTACGAAGCTTTAGGAGAATTCTTCCCACTGACCATCACACTACTGTATCATAAAATGTAGATATAGTAATTTTTTGCATGTGTTCCCTGAGACCGGAAAGTTATTTCAAGGGTTCCTGCATGCTGAAAAGGTTGAGAAAACTGTACAAGATAGATTAGATAGGTAGCATTTACCCACAAAACGAGCTGCTGATGTATGGTTTCCCTGATCCCGGATGACCATCCTGGCAATTCAACAATTAAAAACAAATATAGCAATAAGGTAAGGTAAAACAGATTTGCACAACGCAACAAAATAATGACAGGTGCAAATGGGTCTTCATCTGAACCCTTTATCTGGGGAGGTCTTAACTAAAGGGGCAGTACTGGAAGTTAACAGGTCCTTCAGTCTCTCTAAACCCCTCCACTGGCCAGTGTACTTATTAAGGGTTGTTCCATAGTTCCTGTGTTGGAGGGCTCAGGTTTAAGGGGATCCCATGGTACAGGGTGTAAGTACCCAAACGGTTACACTCTCCCTTTAATCACTTTCCGACCATGCTATAGTCGAATGACGGCTACAGTCGTCCAGTTCTGGGAAGGTGTTAATAGAAGTCGTCCTATTAACCACGCCCCCTGCGTAAATCCATTGACGTGCAATCGGGCGAGCTCTGTGACCTTTGTGTCCTTTGGACACAGCTGATCACCGATCAGGGTAAAGCGCTAATCACAGCGCCCCTTTACCATGTGATCAATGGTTAACCGGCAAGGTTGTCAGGACTTCGTTCACACTGATCAGGGCACTGATTATCAGTGCAGCCTATCAGTGCACATCAGTGAAGAAACTAAGAAAAAACTCAAAATGTGGTCCTTATTCATTTATTTAGCAAACAATAAACCCCATACCACCAAAAGAAAGCTCTACTTGTGTGAAATAATGATAAAAATTCCATATGGGTACAGTGCTACATGACCGCGTAACTGTCAAAGCGTGACGGCACTGAAAGCTCAAAATTGGCCAGGTCAGGAAGGGGGTTAAGAGTGCTCAGCAGGCAAGTGGTTAAGAAGTGGGTAAGGAAGCTGGGGCCCCTCACCACCTTGCATTGTATAATTAGGCCTCCTGCAGCTCTCTGACGTCCAGAACTGGTGGCATTGATGGAGACTCAGAGGGAGGTATGGACTGGCCCTCAAAATCAGGGTTAGTTAGGAGCTATGCCCATGTGTCACGTGAGAAAGCGCCCCCCCCCCCCCCCCCTCCAGCTGGAAGTCATTCAGATCAGGTGATTATAACAGCGGATGAGGTGATAGTAGGGTTGCCACTCATCCTGGTTTCACCTGGACAGTCTGGGTTTTGAATTGTGTGTCCGGGTTTCAGACAACAATATTCAGAATGGGCTGTGGCTCCCACCATACATGGACTGGAGAGGAGAGAGGGCTTGATCTGCTCTTCCCCTACCCCTCTGTCTGCCCACCCACATACCAATCCCCGGCATTCTGTGCCTCAGGAAAGGGATGTGTGGGCTAGAAGTTTGAAGCTCAGCAACCGGCAGATACATGGTGGATGAAAGGTGTCTATGTCCGAGCCTCCATCATCGGGTGAGTGAGCTCCACATTCAATGTCTGTGACTGAAGCCTCCCCCCTCACTCCCTTCGCTCTTCTACCTCTCCTACACTATGGAAAGGGGGACTCAGATGTAAGGGGTGCCCTGTGCACTCTGCTGTAAGGGGGGCGTTGGGAACCCTAATTTAAGGGGGAATGCTGGGCAATTATAAGAGGGCTTAAGTGGGAGGTTTGGTGGCTTTCTGGGCACTGTGCGTGGCTATGGTCCATGGTGGGAGCACATGCATGTGTGTAGGCATCTCCTTTACTTAAGGGGAGCAGTGGATTTGTGAAAGGGACATTTTAAGGACATGCAGTGTTTTTGGAGCTTCTCTTATAAAAATAAAATAATTAAAGGATGATTTAGTTCCACTTTAACCACTTCTGGACCACCCGCCTTCGTTATATGTCGGCACTTTGACGTTGAATATCATTGTTATGGCAGCAGGTAGCTGCCATAACCCCAGTATATTCTTAAACGGCGAGCGGTCTGCTTCCAGATAGAAGTTGTCTCCGTAGTGGATTCACTTTTATCGGTGGCGGGAGAGGTGTCTACCCCCCTCCCGCCTCGTTCCGGTCATCTCCGCCGCTTACCGGAGCCATTGGTAGCGGCAGAGAGGATCTGATCCTTTCCCCTTTGAAGTGTAGAGTGAGGGAATAACGGCCCCCACTCGACTCAATGACCAATGACGTTGGGTGACAGAAGCTACCTCAAATGTCACTTATGCCTAGGGTTGCCACCTGTCCAGGATTCACCCGGACAGTTCGGGTTTGGAATCATGTGTCCGGGTTTCATACTGCCTGAAACCCGGACACATTATTTAAACTGGACTATGGCTTCCCAGCAGGGTTGCTGGCTACAGTTGTCTAAGCTGAAAGTGTCTGTTACACTCTTTCACACTGCCCAAAGCCAACACTAAACCCCCCCACGAAACACACACACACAGACGGGAGAGGAGAGAGGGCTCGATCAGCACCTCTTCCCCCCACCCCTACCCCTCTGGGTCTGCCCACACTCCAATCCCCGGTGCTGTGCTTCAGAAAAGGAAATTGGGGCCGGAAAAATTTGAATTCAGCAGCCTCAGATACATCTGGATGAGAGGTGATGACTGCCAAGGGGTGAGTGAGTTCACCATCCATCCCTGTCTGTGACTGAAGTCTCCCCGCTTCTATCTCCTGCCTCTGAGTGAGTACACTAAGGTAAATCAGGGTTCTCAGAGCACCCCTTACATCAGATTTCCCCTTTAAACCAGAAGCCACAGTGTTCCCCCTTACATTGGAGTCCTCTCCGTACATCAGAGTTCTCAGTGTTCCCCCTTACATCAGGGTTCCCAGAGCATCCCTTATGTTAGAGTCCCCAGAGTCCCCCCTTACATCAGAATCTGCAGAGTCCCCCCTTACAGTGAAAGGGAACTCTGCGAGTTCAGATGTAAAAAGGGGAACTCTGTGGGCTCTGATGTAAAGGGGGGACTCTTGTTATTAACTTCATATGATTAGAAATGTCATTTAATAGCAAAATATATGTATAGTTTATACTATAAAAAAAATATAAAAAATTGGTGTGCTCCGCTAAAGTGTTCAGGTTTTACTTGAACAAAAGGTGGCAACCCTACTTATGCCCAATGGCATTAAAGAGACTTATGTTGTTTTTTTCAATAAAAAAAAATATATAATAATATAAAAATTATATTGCATTTAAGTGTAAATATGAGAACTGAGGTCTTTTTGACCCCAGATCTCGCATTATAGAGCTTGTGGTTTTTTTCTATTACAGAGGATGTTTACATTCCTTATAATAGGAATAAAAGCAATTAAAAAAATGTTTTTTAAAAATAAATAATAAAAAGTAAAATAAATAATACTTTTTTTTTTTTTTAAAGCGCTCTGTCCCGCCGTGCTCACGCACAGAAGCAAACGCATATGTATGTGGCGCCGGTATATATAAACGGTATTCAAACCACACATGTGAGATATCACCGCAATCGTTAGAGCGAGAGCAACAATTCCAGCCCTAGACCTCCTCCGTAATTCAAAACTGTTAACTTGTAGAAATTTTTAAACGTCGCCTATGGAGATTTTTTAAGGGTCAAAGTTTGTCGCCATTCCACGAGCGAGCGCAGTTTTGAAGCGCGACATGTTGGGTATCAATTTACTTGGCGTAACATTATCTTTCGCAATATAAAAAAATGGGGCTAACTTTACTGTTTTCAAAAAGTGTATTTTTTTCCCCAAAAAATTGCATTTGTAAGACTGCTGCGCAAATACGGTGTGACAAACAGTATTACAATTACATTTTATTCTCTAGGGTGTCTGAAAAAAAAAATATATAATATTTGGGGGTTCTAAGTAATTTTCTAGCAAAAAAAAAAAGATTTTAAGTTGTATACAACAAGTGTAAAAAATAGGCCCGGTTCTTAGGTGGTTAAGGAAATTCTCCATGTTATTTTACATAAGTGTTGTGTACTTTGTTTTTACTTCAGAAATATAAATAAATATATAAATATATATATATATATATATATATAATTATTTTTTATTATAATTAATATGTTTATATATAAATATCATTTTTAAAATATAAATAAAAACATATTAATTATAATTTAAAAAAAATTATATATATATGCACATTAATAAAATAGAAAAAGTCCAACTTCCGGTTTACCAATGGGGGAACAAAAAAAAGAGCGCACATGTAGCCATGTGCTTTGGTTCCCCCCGGGATAAAATACCACACAGCACAGCGCACACTAAACCCGCCTCCCCGCTGCATACTCCGCCTTCCTTGCCACCATATCACACTCCTCTTTCAATAAACATCTGATCAGACCCCGCCCACTCACCTTTCCATAGACGCACACATCCCAGCCAATTATTCCCTTGTCCCTGAACTACTCCTCCTACTTCCGCCTTGTGGCTCCTTCACTTTCACCCTATGCGATTCACTGCCGCTCAGCTGCTTCCTGGTTGTCATAGCGACAGGTTGACAATCTTGTGACACAGAGCGTCCACCACTAGAGGGAGACAGTTTGTTATGTAAGAAGAGGAAGTGTCCTTAGTGCAGGAAGGGACGGCGGCCATTTTGTTGAAGACCAAAAGAGTAAAAAAAGAGGGGGGGATTTTATCTCAGGAAACCTTCTGGAGGGGTTGTTTGGCTGGAAAGTGTGTGCCCAATGAGGAGGAGGTAATAATGTCTTCTTATTATGAGAGAAAGGGGTCCCAGAACTGTCTGGCTTGGAATGGGGTGATCATATGAGTGGGGGTGACTATGTATTGTACATTACCTTCTGTCCCCATGCTTGATTCTAAACCTACTTTCTTTAGTCATGTTTACATACATACACCTGTCAGGTGTGCTGATTTCTATGAGCCCCTCAAATTTCAACCCCCCCACATGCCTGACAAAACGTGGTAAACGGGTGCAGACGCCAGATGTATGGCCGGTTTATGTGGATGTGCAAAACATTGATGCTCTCGTGTTTCTTGCATTAGGGACCTATTCACATCTTTGCTTCATCACAATGTACATTAGTTTCATGCTGAATGGCATCCTAAGGGAACACACATGCAGTGCGCCACAATGCATGGCCAGGCGCCATCGTGTTTTATAAATGGGTTGTGATTTCTCAGACTTTTCAGGACATTCTAGCACATTGGCATCCCATTTGTTTCGAAGTGCTGCCTTAGCGAAATGCATGTAGTAGAAAAGGTGACCCCCACCTTATGACTTTCAGCAGATCTCTTTCTGACCTGCAATCGACCATCTTCTGACCTGCAATTGATCTTCTGACCTACAATGGACCACCTTCTGACGTGCAGTTTACCTCCATCTGACCTGCAGAATATCTTCTGGCCTGCAAATGACTAACATCTGACCTTCAATTTACCTCCTTCTGACCTGCAGTTGATCTTCTGACCTGCAATGGACCTCCTTCTGACCTGCAGTTTACCTCCTCTGACCTACAGTTGATCTTCTGACCTGCAATGGAGCACCTTCTGACCTAGAGTTGACCTCCTTCTGACTTGCAGCTAATCTCCTTCTGACCTGCAGTTGACCACCTTCGTGCCTGCAGATGACTACCTTCTGACCTGCACTTGACTTCCTTCTGGCCTGCATTTGACCACCTTCTTACCTACAGTTGACCTCCCTCTGACTTGCAGCTGATCTCCTTCTGACCTGCAGTTGACTGTATCCTGAACTGCAGTTGACCTCCTTCTGGCCTGCAGATGACTACCCTCTGACCTGCAGTTACCAATGGGGGGAACAAAAAAAAGAGCGCACATGTAACCATGTGTTTTGGCCCCCCCCAACCCCCAGGGAGAAAATAGGACTCAGCAGAGCGCACACTAAGCCTGCCTCCCCGCTGCATACTCCGTGCTCCTTGCCACCATACCATGGTGATGGGCGGCACAGTGGTGTAGTGGTTAGCACTTTTGCCTAGTAGTAAAAAGGGTCGCTGGTTTGAATCCCAACCGCGACACTACCTGCCTAGAGTTTGCATGTTCTCCCTGTGCCTGCGTGGGTTTCCTCCGGGTACTTCGGTTTCCTCCCACAGTCCAAAGACATGCTGGTAGGTTAATTGGCTTCTATCCAAAATTGGCCCTAGTATATGAATAAGGACCTTGGATTGTGGGCTCCTTGAGGGTAGGGACTGATGTGAGTGTGCAACGTACAATGTACAGGGATAGAGACAATTGTAGACACTCACTCAGGTTGAACTGGATGGACTGGTGTCTTTATTCAACCTTACTAACTATGATGGCCTCCTGGCCTGAGGTTAACCAACTTCTGACCTGCAGTTGACCTCCTTCTGGCCTGCAATTAACCATCTTCTGCCCTGGATTTGGCCACATTCTGACCTGCAGTTGATCTCCTTTCGACCTGCAATTGACCACCTGTTGACCTCCTTCTGGCCTGCAAATGATTACCTTCTGACCTGCAGCTTATGACCTCCTGGCCTGTGGTTAACCATCTTCTGACCTGCAGTTTATGACCTCCTGGCCTGTGGTTAACCATCTTCTGACCTGCAGTTGATCTCCTTCTGACATGCAATTGACCACCTTTCTGATCTGCAGTTGATCTTATAACCTGCAATTGACCTCCTTCTGGCCTGAAAATGACTACCATCTGACCTGCAGTTGACTTTCTGCCTGCAGATGACCACCTTATGACCTGTAGATGATCTACATCTGACCCGCAGTTGACCTCTTTATGACCTGCAGTGGACCTTCTTTTGACCTGCTTCAAGCAGGGTTTGCATTCCTGTAGACTTGTATGTAAATGCAAAACACATCTACAAAAAAGCCCATAAACACAAGCCCTAACATCCAAAGATCTGAATGAATGGACCACTCAGTGATTTTTTTTTTTTAATCTAGAAAACAGTTTATAATTTTTTTAATTCCATGTTTTTCTACCTCTACTTAGATAACTTCACTGATAATGGAGAAAGAGCGGAGTCAAACGGCAGAGAGGTTATTAGACCTCACTCTTGAGATCATCTACCTGCTGACCGGAGAGGTGAGGAGGATTCTGGGAGGTCACATGACATCACTCTTATCTCTATTAATAAAACACAGACCTGACCGGGGAGGTGAGGAGGATTCTGGGAGGTCACATGACATCACTCTTATCTCTATTAATAAAACACAGACCTGACCGGAGAGGTGAGGAGGATTCTGGGAGGTCACATGACATCACTCTTATCTCTATTAATAAAACACAGACCTGACCAGAGAGGTGAGGAGGATTCTGGGAGGTCACATGACATCACTCTTATCTCTATTAAGAGAACACAGACCTGACCGGAGAGGTGAGGAGGATTCTGGGAGGTCACATGACATCTCTCTTAACTCCATTAATAAAACAGAGACCTGACCGGAGAGGTGAGGAGGATTCTGGGAGGTCACATCAAACTATAAAAAAATCTGACTTCTGTTCTTCTGTTTTGCCGGTGGGGGGGGGGGGGGGGGGGGTTGGTTAGTCCTCATTGCTCTCTGAACCCTTACTATACTCTGAAACCTGTCAGGGCTCAAAGAACAATGTCAGCCAACCACCCTGTCACCCACAACGTCTGCTCCCCCTGCCCTCAATATGCACCACACCTGTAACCCCTTCTCTCACACCCACTACTCCTACACCCTCCATTCTTTCATTGCCTATGTGCCTGCACCCCTTACCCGACATTGTTGAAGCAGAGTAGTAGTTGATAATACATTGTAACCAAAAAACAACTCAAAGTCTGAGTTCCAAATATGAGGAATAAATGCTGTGGCCCAAAGCTCCACTAGGTATAAATTTCAGTAGGGGACTCATATGGGTGGGAAATATACGGTATATTGTGATTACTATGCTCCTTCTACAGGATAACATATTAGTGGAGAAGACACCAGGAGGTGGACAGGATTCCATTATGGTTCCTCTACATTCCTTACTGATTTCAGAGTTAAGCAATGATAAGAAGATTTTAGAAGTCACCCAGAAGATCATTGAGCTGCTGACAGGAGAGGTGAGGAGGATTCTGGGAATTCTGGGACATTATCCAGTAACAGACAAGGGATGTGTCTGGATGGTGACTGTATCATTGTGTGTGTCAGGTTCCTATAAGGTGTCAGGATGTCACTGTCTATTTCTCCATGGAGGAGTTGGAGTATTTAGAAGAACACAAGGATCTCTATAAGGACGTCATGATGGAAGACTGGCCTCCCTCCACATCACTGGGTAAGGGGAGACTTTATAAGACCAGTACAAAGTATCACCCTAGATCCACCATCATCTGATAAACACATAGAAACAATGTATTCAGTCAGTGTGTGTGTTTCCTACAGATGAATCCAGTAACGGGAACCCACCAGAGAGATGTTCTCATCCTCTGTATTCCCGGGATTCCACACAGGAAGATCAGGAGATCCCTCTCCATGATTTGGTAGGTAGGACTGAGGATATCAGACTTAAACGTGTCTCTGAACTATATTAGAGTATAACCTTTTATGTAGTCTTTGGATAATAGTGCTCACAATCATTTTTGATTTTAGGAGGAAGAAACGATTGATCTAAAAATTGAGGTTAAAGAGGAAGAAGAAGATACGTATGTGAGAGGTGACCAGCTGTCAATAAAGGAAGCTGAAATGATGGTGACAATTACAAAGGAAGAATCTTCTCTAGATATCAGCACAGGTAAGTATTACATAGATAAAATACAGTACTTCACATGTAGCAATGACCACTTGAAGGTGTTGTTGGTTGACCCATCTGGTAGCTGCACCGAAAAACTTCACCCATCCACCAGTAGCAACCATCAGAACCACTTCAAGGCCTCCATATCTTTTGCCAAATCTATTGGCTCAATGTGTTGGGGAAGAGGAGAAGAGAGGGTTCATAATACCTAAGAATGGCAAAAACACATCTGGCATTCTCCTGTCAGTGACACTATTGACTAATTTCTCTAGTAGCAGCCTCCAGGTAATATCCAAGTTAGCGCTTGTGTTTCAGTGACAACCTCTAGTTAGAGTAGAGAAAATGGTGGTCTTAGATTTTTCTGTCTCCCAATGACAATGGGTCCTTTAAATACCTGTTTCGGTGGCCCCAGATACTGTAATAGCAGCCTCAAAAAAAAGAAACTGATTCTTAGGGAAAAATCACATACAGTATACGTTGTCCCCAGGAGGCCACGGAGTAATCAACGGCGCATGCTTTGCACCACATCATCAGGGATGACAACAAATAAGGTGAAGATGTCCCACGCCATATGGTATACCAATCTCTAGGCCTCACTAAGAAAATGTAATCATTGCATTTACCACACTACCTAATGTTTCCAACAAATTCAGTGGAGATGCACATAAAAGCTCCATCTCAATTTCACAATATAATGTCACGTTCCCAATAAATTAGGTGGAGATACTGTACAGCATATAGAAGGTCCATCTCCATTCCGCAATATAATGTCATGTTCCCAACAAATGAGGAGGAGATACTGTACACCATATGAAAGGTCCATCTCCATTCCTCAATATAACGTCATGTTCCCAACAAATGAGGAGGAGATACTGTACACCATATGAAAGGTCCATCTCCATTCCTCACTATGATGTCATATTCCCAACAAATGAGGAGAAGATACTGGACACCATATGAAAGGTCCATCTCCATTCCTCAATATAACGTCATGTTCCCGACAAATGAGGAGGAGATACTGTACACCATATGAAAGGTCCATCTCCATTCCTCAATATAACGTCATGTTCCCAACAAATGAGGAGGAGATACTGTACACCATATGAAAGGTCCATCTCCATTCCTCACTATGATGTCATATTCCCAACAAATGAGGAGAAGATACTGGACACCATATGAAAGGTCCATCTCCATTCCTCAATATAACGTCATGTTCCCGACAAATGAGGAGGAGATACTGTACACCATATGAAAGGTCCATCTCCATTCCTCAATATAACGTCATGTTCCCAACAAATGAGGTGGAGATACTGTACATCATATGAAAGGTCCATCTCCATTCCTCAATATAACGTCATGTTCCCAACAAATGAGGAGGAGATACTGTACACCATATGAAAGGTCCATCTCCATTCTTCAATATAACGTCACGTTCCTAACAAATGAGGGGGAGATACTGTACACCATATGAAAGGTCCATCTCCATTCCTCAATATAATGTCATGTTCCCAACAAATGAGGAGGAGATACTGTACACCATATGAAAGGTCCATCTCCATTCTTGAATATAATGTCATGTTCCCAACAAATGAGGTGGAGATACTGTACACCATATGAAAGGTCCATCTCCATTCCTCAATATAACGTCATGTTCTCAACAAATGAGGAGGAGATACTGTACACCATATGAAAGGTCCATCTCCATTCTTCAATATAATGTCATGTTCCCAACAAATGAGGTGGAGATACTGTACACCATCTGAAAGGTCCATCTCCATTCTTCAATATAACGTCATGTTCTCAACAAATGAGGAGGAGATACTGTACACCATATGAAAGGTCCATCTCCATTCTTCAATATAATGTCATGTTCCCAACAAATGAGGTGGAGATACTGTACACCATATGAAAGGTCCATCTCCATTCTTCAATATAACGTCATGTTCTCAACAAATGAGGAGGAGATACTGTACAGCATATAGAAGGTCCATCTCCATTCCGCAATATAATGTCATGTTCCCAACAAATGAGGAGGAGATACTGTACACCATATGAAAGGTCCATCTCCATTCCTCAATATAACGTCATGTTCCCAACAAATGAGGAGGAAATACTGTACACCATATGAAAGGTCCATCTCCATTCCTCACTATGATGTCATATTCCCAACAAATGAGGAGAAGATACTGGACACCATATGAAAGGTCCATCTCCATTCCTCAATATAACGTCATGTTCCCGACAAATGAGGAGGAGATACTGTACACCATATGAAAGGTCCATCTCCATTCCTCAATATAACGTCATGTTCCCAACAAATGAGGAGGAGATACTGTACACTATATGAAAGGTCCATCTCTATTCTTCAATATAACGTCATGTTCCCAACAAATGAGGTGGAGATACTGTACACCATATGAAAGGTCCATCTCCATTCTTCAATATAATGTCATGTTCCCAACAAATGAGGTGGAGATACTGTACACCATATGAAAGGTCCATCTCCATTCTTCAATATAACGTCATGTTCCCAACAAATGAGGAGGAAATACTGTACACCATAGGAAAGGTCCATCTCCATTCCTCAATATAACGTCATGTTCCCAACAAATGAGGTGGAGTTACTGTACACCATATGAAAGGTCCATCTCCATTCCTCAATATAATGTCATGTTCCCAACAAATGAGGTGGAGATACTGTACACCATATGAAAGCTCCATCTCCATTCATCAGTTTAATGTCATGTTCCAAACAAATAAGCTCATGATTTCTAGTTATGGTAAATAGCTGAGTACTAGAACAACATATTTGACTCCAGATTGCAAAACATGTACAATGAGCATTTTTTAATCATTACTTAAAACATTATTTCCAACAGGCAGTCATGATGGCTGGAATACCTCAGAGGAACTACTTGTTTTATCTCCTGATTTTAATGAAGATGATAACAGTAATGCACAATATTCTCCAAAAACAAGCCCTGATACTGAAAGGACGCATACAGGGAAGGGTCCATTTTTGTGTTCGGAGTGTGGGAAAAGTTTCACCCAGAAACGTTCTCTCATTATGCACCAGCGGACTCATACCGATGAGCGCCCATTTCCTTGTCAAGATTGTGGCAAATGCTTCAAAGTGAAATTCTGTCTTGATCGACATGCGGAACTTCATGAAAATAAGGCTTCCTTGTCCTGTTCAGAGTGCGGCAAATCATTTGAAAAGAGATCTGAACTCCACATACATCAGAGGGGTCACACCGGTAAGGAGATCTTCTCTTGCCCTGACTGTGAAAAATCATTCCTAAGAAAATATGATCTTCTTGTGCACCAGAGAAGTCACACCGGCGAGCCACCTTTTTCATGTTCTGATTGCAAGAAGTCCTTTAAAAATAGACGAGAACTCGTTCGACACCAGAGAACTCACACCGGTGAAAAGCCTTTCTCGTGTTCCGTGTGTGGTAAGTCTTTCGCCCAGAAATCACAACTCAATACACACCAGGTAGTCCACACCGGCGAGAAGCCCTTCTCCTGTTCTGAGTGCGGCAAATGCTTCCCCAGTAAAGGAAACCGTGACAAACACATGAGAATTCACACCGGCGAGAAGCCATTTTCCTGTTTAGATTGCGGCAAATGTTTTGCGCAGAAAGTGACTCTAATTATCCACCAGAGAACACACGCCACACCAACGAGAAACCCTTTTCCCCTTCTAAGTGCGGCAAATGTTTCCCCAGGAAATCAAAATGTCGAGAAGCCGTTTTCCTGTTCAGATTGTGGAAAATGTTTTGAGGACAAAGCGACACTAATTGTCCACCAGAAAAGACATAACATGCTATTTGACAACCAGAGAACACACACCACCTGAGGCCACGAGAAACTTATCATGGAGTTTTATAGGTTGAATCCTTATGTCCGTAGAACAATGGAATGATAAAGATGGGGCAGTCTGAAAAGATCAGCCAACCTATATGGAATATTTTAGTTTTATGCAAATTTTAAATGTATAATTTATTGTGCGTCTTTTTAAAAATAAAAGTTTTTGCCCTTGTCTGTTGTAGGGATTCTTCCTTTCTGTCCCAATGTCATTGGGACAAGAAGTCAGGGAAGTTTCCTCAACGGATACAGAGAACAATAACCTGATAGAGGCTCCTACCTTCTCCATGCTGTCAAAAATTGGGTAAAAAATTTGCTGGCTTTCCACTTAAAATTACTGAAGTTCTCTGGGAACGGTGGTGGGTTCCCAGTCTACATAAAGACATTCATAACAAGACAGTAATGAAATAAAGTTTTCTTTGGTAAACCATGGTGTGGAGTTTTGTTTCATGTACTGTTACCACTGATCACAATTACTCGTTCTTCATCAGCAAATGCTAAGACGATAACTTTTGGAACTTGGCCTTTGGAGAAGGCTATGTGTTTTTGAGATGGTAAATAGATTATCTGCTGAACATTCTGGCAGAGTTGAAGAAGGACATGGGAGCCTGAGTATCTGGTCTGTTGGCCTGTGGATGTCAGAAGGTATGGGTACTCACCATGGAGAAATAGCAGTGGACGATAAAAAGAGGCTGTGACAGAGTGGGAATCACACAATGGTCTTGGCCCTTTTTCAGCTTATTCAAAATTAAAGAGAAGGTTTTGGCCAGTATTGGGGCTTTACACTCATACTGCAGTCTGTATAGAGGAAAGATGGGTGGGGAACCCCCATAATGATGCACAGTGAAATTTTGATGCAGCAGCTCCCCCGCTCTTCGAGCTGTTGTTACAGCGATGACAATATACCACTGTTGAAGCTACTGATCTGATGACCAATTTGACATACTCAGCCGGGCCCAGAAACTACAAGTGGAATCCCCAATTGAAACAACTTGTACTCAGGCAGTTTTACTTACTCTCTTGACAAAAGACAGGTGACTAATGCTCTGAGTTCCCTAGCGTCTTCGCTGGGACAACCTGGGAAGGAGCCAGAGCAAGGCTTAAGGCACTAGAGACACTATGGTCTTTGCTGGGACAACCTGGGAAGGGCCCAGGGCAAGGTTTAAGGCACTAGGGTCTTGGCTGGGACAACCTTGAAAGGGGTCTGGGCAAGGCTTAAGGCACTAGAGGCACTAGGATCTTTGCTGGGACAACCTGGGAAGAGGCCAGAGCAATGCTAAAGGCACTAGAGACACTAGAGTCTTCACTGTGACAACCTGGAAAGGTGCCAGAGCAAGGCTTATGGCACTAGAGACACTAGGGTCTTCGCTGAGACAACCTGGGAAGGTGCCTGGACAAGGCTGAAGCCACTAGAGCCTTCACTCGGACAACCTGGGAAAGGGTCAGGGCAAGGCATAAAGCACTAGTCTTCCCTGGCACAGCCTGAGAAGGGACCGGGGCAAGCAGGGGTCTCAAACTGGCGGCCCTCCAGCTGTTGCAAAACTACAAGTCCCATCATGCCTCTGCCTGTGGGAGCCATGCTTGTAACTGTCAGCCTTGCAATGCCTCATGGGACTTGTAGTTTAGCAACAGCTGGAGGGCCGCCAGTTTGAGACCCCTGCACTAGAGATACTAGGATCTTTGCTGGAACAACCTGGGAAGGGGCCAGGGCAAAGGAGGATACGGGACTGGAGGAAGAGGAGGACATGGGGTGGAGGGGATGGGACTGCAGGAGGAGGACATAGGATGAAGGAGATGGGACTGGAGGAAGAGGCGGACATGGGGTGGAGGGGATGGGACTGCAGGAGGAGGACATAGGATGAAGGAGATGGGACTGGAGGAAGAGGAGGACATGGGGTGGAGGGGATGGGACTGCAGGAGGAGGACATAGGATGAAGGAGATGGAACTGGAGGAAGAGGAGGACATGGGGTGGAGGGGATGGGACTGCAGGAGGAGGACATAGGATGAAGGAGATGGGACTGGAGGAAGAGGAGGACATGGGGTGGAGGGGATGGGACTGCAGGAGGAGGACATAGGATGAAGGAGATGGGACTGGAGGAAGAGGAGGACATGGGGTGAAGGGATGGGACTGCAGGAGGAGGACATAGGATGAAGGAGATGGAACTGGAGGAAGAGGAGGACATGGGGTGGAGGGGATGGGACTGCAGGAGGAGGACATAGGATGAAGGAGATGGGACTAGAGGAAGAGGCGGATATGGGGTGGAGGGGATGGGACTGCAGGAGGAGGACATAGGATGAAGGAGATGGAACTGGAGGAAGAAGAGGACATGGGGTGGAGGGGATGGGACTGCAGGAGGAGGACATAGGATGAAGGAGATGGGACTGGAGGAAGAGGCGGACATGGGGTGGAGGGGATGGGACTGCAGGAGGAGGACATAGGATGAAGGAGATGGGACTGGAGGAAGAGGAGGACATGGGGTGGAGGGGATGGGACTGCAGGAGGAGGACATAGGATGAAGGAGATGGGACTGGAGGAAGAGGAGGACATGGGGTGGAGGGGATGGGACTGCAGGAGGAGGACATAGGATGAAGGAGATGGGACTGGAGGAAGAGGAGGACATGGGGTGGAGGGGATGGGACTGCAGGAGTAGGTGGAACTGGAAGAGAAGGAGGACATGGGATGGAGGAGGAGGAGAACACAGGGTGGGAGAGATGGGACTGGAGGGAGGAGGACAAGGGTTGGAGATGAGGAGAACATGGGATAGGGGAGATGACACTGGAAGAGGAGGGCATGGGATGGGGAGATGGGACTGGAGAAGAAGGACATGCAATGGAGAAGGAGGAGGACATGGAATGAAGAAGATGGGACTGGAGGAGGAGGACATTGAATGGAGGAGATGCGACTGGAGGAGGAGTTAGAACTAGGAGGACATGGAATGGACAATAACTTTTCTTTTGGGGCTTTCACCTTGTGTATTATCTAAAACTTCCCAAAAAGCTACAGACGCATAAATTGGCAAGAGCCAGATGTCTAGGTGCCCTCATATGGAATTGCACAGAGCTCCCTTTGTTGATGGAACTTCACACAAGGATCTGTGAATTAAAGAAGATGGAGTACCTAACCGCTTCCCTTAAAGGCTCCCTTAATAAATACCTCTGTATACATTCTTTGTGGTTACCCTGTAATTTACCTTTGAAAATTCAGTAAAAATCCTCAGTTTTCAAAAGTAGTATCTTTATGGCTTTTTGACAGTTGAAATCTTTATGCTTCTGCCACAGGCTAATGTGAACTCTGTAGCCCCAGGCGGGTGCCTACCTACAAGACCAGGTTAGGATTCTTCAGACCGATCTTACAGGTCAGTTGAGGACCTTTAAGCCCGGATGAGCAATTATCAGAACAGAACAGAATTCTTCTTTGGCTTCAGCTTCCTCTCCCAGGCAAAGAGTCCAGGGAGCAAAAAATTGGACCTCTTTTCAGCTAAACCCTCCCCAGGCAACAGACTTTGGAGGACCTCTCAAGGACCAATTTCTTTCGGCAAATCCTGGACCCTACTAAACACACATCCTGACCAGGCAGAGCCTGCGAGGCAAGGGCTAGACGTGTGCAAAAATGTGTTCCGTTTCATCATATTCGTTATCGGAATTCCTTTCCTATATTAGGATTGGTTTACTATATTAGTTATTTTCAAATCGATTCAAAATTCAGATTCGAAGTTAGAATTTTCAAAATTTAAAATTCGAACTTTGATTTTTAGAATCCAAAAGAAAAAAACAAAAAAAGAAAAATTGACACTAATACACCCTAAAGAGTTAAATTACCAACATTTATTAGCTATCAATAGCAGGAAAAATAACAAGCATATAAAAATCCCTCAATCCCCAATACTAACTCCATATATAAAATCCCTATACAGAGATATAACCCATTCCCCAGTAAACCATATCTGTACAGAATATTAAAAGTAAACCCCCCTCTAAAAAGAAGAGGGGTACATGATTTTTAGAAGACAGCTATATTTGTTCATTCTATTCTAATCTATTCTTTTATTTTCTATTCTGTTTTAATCTATTCTATTCTTTTATTTTTCTATTCTAGTCTGTTTTATTCTATTCTACTCAACTCTAGTCATTAACAACTGTATTTGTTCTATTTTATTATATTCTAACCTATTTTTTTTTATTCTATTCTACGCAATTTTTTTATTTTCTATTCTATTCTGTTTTATTCTATTCTTTTATTTTCTATTCTATTCTGTTTTATTCTGTTCCAGTCTACTGTTTCTTTCACTGGCTATATTTGTTCTAATTTATTCTATTCAAACCAATTCTACTCTATTCTATTCCAATCTTGTATTTTATATTCTATTCTATTCTTTTATTTTAATATGCTAGTCTAGTCTACTCTATTATATTCCTTTCAACTGCTGTATTCATTATTTTTTTCTTCTATTTCATTCTATTCTAATATATTCTATTTTTTCATATTCTGTTTTATTCTATTCCACTCCATTCTATTCAATGCCTATATTATATATATATATATATATATATATATATATATATATATATATATATATATATATATTTTTTTTTCTACTTTATTCTATTCTACTATATTCCATTCTATTATTTTCTATTCTGTTTTATTCTAATCTTTTCTATTCTGTTTTTTTTTAAATTCTGTTTACATAGTTAGTAAGGTTGAATAAAGACACCAGTCCATCCTGAGTGAGTGTCTGCAATTGTCCCTGTTCATTGCACACTCACATTGGTCCCTACCCTCAAGGAGCCCACAGCCCAATGTCCCCATTCTTATACTAAGGCCAATTTTTGGACAGAAGCCAATTAACCTACCTGCATGTCTTTGGAGTGTGGGAGGAAACCGGAGTACCCGGCGGAAACCCATACAGGCACAGGGAGAACATGCAAACTCCAGGCAGGTAGAGTTGTGGTTGGGATTTGAACCAGCGACCCTTCTTACTGCTAGGTGAGAGTGCTAACCACTAGACCACTGTGCTGCCCTATTCTGTTCTATTCTGTTCTATTCTGTTCTATTCTGTTAGGCAACCTAAGTAAGAATAATGATCTTATTTCACTTTTATACCTTACTGTATTTATTGCAATATGTTTCCATTTCGAATTCAAATTTTATATTCAAATTCTAACTTGGATCTAATTTCATTCTGATTTATTATCATTACTATTGTAATTTGGAAATTCGGATACATCCAAAGGTCCGAAAAACAAAAATTTCACCCGAATTTCGATTCGTAACGAAACGAATGGCACATGTCTACCAAGAACCCTTCTAGATGGTCAGTTCAAATATTTATCCCCTTGCCCGGGTCAGAACACTGGCATAAACCCCTCAGTGATTGGCCAAGGACAGGAAAATTATTCAGAACTCCATACCTTGTAACTTCACGCTCCTTCTACTGAAGACCACTCTTCAGAAGAAGGTGAAGTAAACAATGTCATTGAAACCCAAGGACCCTAGAACCCTAAAACCTAGAACCAAGGACCCAAGAACCCAAGGACCCTATTGAACCCAGGTGGCATAAACAGAGCTCGGGGTGGCTTGGCTGCAAACACTAAATGTGGACAACCTAAAGCATATTATCATTTTTGCATCGAAAAACTCTTCCGAAGGTGGAGGAGATGTCATTGGAGCAGCAGAGAACTCCAACACTTGGTACCCCTTTCTCGTTTTCTGTATGGAATCAGTGAAGATTATATTATATATATATATATATATATATATATATATATATATATATATATATATATATATATATGTATATATATATATATATATATATATATATATATATATATATATATATATATATAAAGATATGTTGGTATGCAACTAAATGAACATGTCAAATGCCTTAGAACTTCATGCGGTGGTGGTCATTTTTGGTAGCTATCAACAGATATCCTCACTTAGGTTCGAGCATTAGTCTATGTTGACATAGAGTATGTATATAGAGTATGTTCCTCCAGATCTTCTGGTCTACAACAGTGCAAATAAAAAAAAAAAAGTATCACGGACAGTACTCATTTTTTTTTCTGGTCTACAACAAAATGGCCGAGAAGAACCAATCACAGAAGAGCCTGCATTTTACCCATAATGCTGAGCATTGGGGGGGATGGGCACTATTGTTACTGGAAGTGAATGGCACAGAGTGCGAGCAATGGAGGCAAACTGCACCAACCTGACGGAGAGGATATTACGGCTCACCCTGGAGATCATCTACCTGCTGACCGGGGAGGTGAGGAGGATTCTGGGAGCGCCGCCAACACGTTTGGTTCATATTTTTTGATTGATACCGGCCAGAAAAAAAAAAATAACTTTCCTCCAGTTTTATTCCAGCAACAGATCTCCGGGAAGAGTCTAATGGGCAACGTTTTTTGTTTTGTTGTTTTTATTTATTTTTTTTCGAAAAATTTAAGTGACAGACACTTTTTTTAAACAATTTTTGTTGTACTCACAACTGGATAAAATATATATTTATTTATTTTTTATTATTAAACAGGCAACAAAATTATAAGACAAAGTTTTTACAGAATGTGTGCTCCTGACAGCTGGAGAATTACAAAATGTTTTGTTTCTAAAGAATCTTTCTTTGACAAGCTGCTAAATCGTCACCTTTCTTTACATATTTTCTGAAATCCGGGCATTTAAAACATATATTTGCTGGCAAAATGATTGAAAAATGATACCACTCCTACCATATATTAATTATTATTATTATTATATTTATTATTATTATTATTATTATTATTATATTTATTTATTTTTTAAGATTATTTTCATTTTTTTGTTTTTTTTGTTTTTTTATGAGTTAAGTTTGAGTTTTTCAAATTAAATACACACAATAGTAGGAGGAATTTTGAGGAAATCCATGGGAGCAAAAGGCAGAGCTCTGTGTTATTAAAAAACATAAGGTTGGAACTGTATTTAAGGGTCTATTTATAAATGTTTTCACCCAAAAATTTCACAGCGCTCCCCAAGACTCGCACATCACTCCAATTAGATTCAGTTAGAAAAATGTGTGCATCACGGGTGAAAATATTTCTCAACAGGATGTATTATGCTGTTTGTGCTGTAACCCCTTTTTTGTGTTTTGTTTATTTATTGTGGTGTTTTGGGGGGGAATAGCTTGGTTTCGTGCATAGATCACTATCTTTACCTGTGGGTGACGTCCACCCTCTAAAACGTTGTGTTTTCTCCCATTGTAGACCTGCATCGCTGGGGTTGGGTCTGTAGCTCACCTCCAGCTGTGCCCATTTGCCTCAGTTGACTAGAGAAGGATCACTTTGACTCAGTTGGCCAGAGAAGGATCACTTTGACTCAGTTGACCGGAGAGGAATCACTTTGACTCAGTTGACCGGAGAGGGATCACTTTGATTTCAGCTGACCAGAGAAGGATCACTTTGACTCAATTGACCAGAGAGGGATCACTTTGACTCAGTTGACCAGAGAGGGATCACTTTGACTCAGTTGACCAGAGAGGGATCACTTTGATTTCAGCTGACCAGAGAAGGATCACTTTGACTCAATTGACCAGAGAGGGATCACTTTGACTCAGTTGACCAGAGAGGGATCACTTTGACTCAGTTGGCCAGAGAGGGCTCATTTTGATTCAGTAAACTAGAGAAGGATCACTTTGACTCAGTTGACCAGAGAGGGATCCCTTTGATTCAGTAAACTAGAGAAGGATCACTGACTCAGTTGGCCAGAGAGGGATCACTTTGACTCAGTTGACCAGAGAAGGATCACTTTGACTCAGTTGACCAGAGAAGGATCACTTTGACTCAATTGACCAGAGAGGGATCACTTTGACTCAGTTGACCAGAGAGGAATCACTTTGACTCAGCTGACCAGAGAGGAATCACTTTGACTCAGTTGACCAGAGAAGGATCACTTTGACTCAATTGACCAGAGAGGGATCACTTTGACTCAGTTGACCAGAGAGGGATCACTTTGACTCAGTTGACCAGAGAGGGATCACTTTGACTCAGTTGACCAGAGAGGGATCACTTTGACTCAGTTGACTAGAGAAGGATCACTTTGACTCAGTTGGCCAGAGAGGGCTCATTTTGATTCAGTAAACTAGAGAAGGATCACTTTGACTCAGTTGACCAGAGAGGGATCCCTTTGATTCAGTAAACTAGAGAAGGATCACTGACTCAGTTGGCCAGAGAGGGATCACTTTGACTCAGTTGACTAGAGAGAGATCACTTTGACTCAGTTGACCGGAGAGGAATCACTTTGACTCAGTTGACCGGAGAGGGATCACTTTGACTCAGTTGACCGGAGAGGGATCACTTTGACTCAGTTGACCGGAGAGGAATCACTTTGACTCAGTTGACCGGAGAGGAATCACTTTGACTCAGTTGACCGGAGAGGGATCACTTTGACTCAGCTGACCAGAGAAGGATCACTTTGACTCAGCTGACCAGAGAAGGATCACTTTGACTCAGCTGACCAGAGAAGGATCACTTTGACTCAGTTGGCCAGAGAGGGATCACTTTGATTCAGTAAACTAGAGAAGGATCACTTTGACTCAGTTGACCAGAGAGGAATCCCTTTGACTCAGTTGACCAGAGAGGGATCACTTTGACTCAGTTGACTAGAGAAGGATCACTGACTCAGTTGGCCAGAGAGGGATCACTTTGACTCAGTTGGCCAGAGAGGGATCACTTTGACTCAGTTGGCCAGAGAGAGATCACTTTCACGCAGTTGGCCAGAGAGGGATCACTTTCACGTAGCTGGCCAGAGAGGCAGTTCTATCATAATAGCATCATGGGTCCCTGGGCAAAGTAATGCACTGGGGACCCTACCAGCCTGCATCAGGTGTCCCTATCAGATTGTCCCCACACATCAAGTGTCCCCATCAGAGTACCCCCTTGTATCAGGTCTACCCATCCATCAGGTGTCCCAATCACAGTGTCTCAATACATCAAGTGTCTCCATTAGAGTGCCCCCTTATATCAGGTGTCCCAATCCATCAGGTCTCCCCATCACAGTGTCTCGATACATCTGGTGTCCATGTCACAGTGCCCCCTTATGTCAACTGTCCCCATCCATCAGGTGTTCGAATGGTGCTCTTAAAAGTTTGCTGAATAGCAAGAAGGATATTGGCAATTTGCAAGGAAGAGTAGACACTGGGCAGAGAGGGATCACTTTGACAGAATTTGCTAGAGAAGGATCACTTTGATGCAGTTGGCCAGAGATGGATCACTTTGATGGAATTTGCTAGAGAGGGATCACTGATGTAGTTGGCCAGAGAGGGATCACTGACGCAGTTGGCCAGAGAGGGATAACTTTCATGTAGCTGGCCAGAGACGGATCACTTTCACTTTGACGGAATTTGCTAGAGAGGGATCACTGATGCAGTTGGCCAGAGAGGGATCACTTTCACGTAGCTGGCCAGAGAGGGATCACTTTGCTATCATAATACCATTATGGGTCCCTGGGCAAAGTAATGCACTGGGGTCCTGACCAGCCTGCATCAGGTGTCCCTATCAGATTGTCCCCACGCATCAAGTGTCCCCATCAGAGTACCTTGTATCAGGTCTCCCGATCGGTGTCTCCATCAGAGTGCCCCCTTAGATCAGGTGTCCCCATTACAGTGTCTCCATACATCAGGTGTCTCCATCAGAGTGCCCCCCATATATCAGGTGTCCCCATCCATCAGGTCTCCCCATCACAGTGTCTTGTTGGCCCGAGAGGGCTCCCTTTGACGCAGTTGGCCAGAGAGGGATCACTTTGACAAACTTAGTCCGAGAGGAAAATCCGATCTTTTAGAACGTGATGACGTAATTTCGTTACGATAGGACTACATTCAGGCTAGTAGCCAATAGCTTTGATGTAGGAATTTGATTTGAGCATGCGTGGCACTTTGTCCGATCAAAATTCTCTACACATGATCGGAGTATGTCCGATCGGACCAGTTGGTCGGGAAATATTTCCAACATGTAGGAAAATTGGGTCCGACGGATATTCCGACGGAATCAGTCCGATGCATACCACACACAGTCGGATTATCCGATGACACGGTCCGATAGCACACATTCCGACAGATTCTCCGACCGTGTGTACAGGGGCTTAGTGGCGTAATATCTGATACATTATGACTGGAAACAACCCAAGAGCTCACAGGCAAATATGAATGAGAGATGCCATCGATCAGATCATAGAAAAGAGGGCTGATAATGGCAGGAAGTTATAAGATATTTTCTTGGGAAATGTATATAGTGATTGCTAATCTCACCCCACAGGATAACATAGTTGTGAAGAAGGCATCAGGAGATGGACAGAACCCCATTATGGTTCCTCTACATTCCTTACTGGTTCCAGAAAGAAACAATGAGCAGAAGATTTTACATGTCACCCAGAAGATCCTTGACCTCCTGATGGAAGAGGTGAGCGGTTCCCAGGAATTCTGGGGCATTATCCAGTAACAGACAAGGGATGTGTCTGGATGGTGACTGTATCATTGTGTGTGTCAGGTTCCTATAAGGTGTCAGGATGTCACTGTCTATTTCTCCATGGAGGAGTGGGAGTATTTAGAAGGACACAAGGATCTCTACAAGGACATCATGAGAGAATTAGCCACCCTTCACACATCCTCCTAGGAGGAGTTTAATAGTTAGAAAAAAAAATTGTGTGTTTTTTCATGTGTATTTTGATTGTCCCTTACTTACTAATGGTTCAGAAAGTTCCATCTTGCTCCACCATGGCTCTGTATCTTCTCAAGCATTTTTACGATTTTATTTTATACTTTTATTCAGAGCAAAAACTGGAGCAAATGTAATGTTCTTATCAAAGAGGAGATAAAAGAAGAAGAGGATATTGTGATAAAGGAGTGGGAGTATATAGAAGGACACAAGGATCTCTACAAGGACGTCATGATGGAGAATCAGCCGCCCCTCACATCACCGGGTAAGAAGAGACTTTATTGTAAAGGAGAGAGCAGTACGGAGGGTCCACCTAGATCCCCCATCATCTGATAAACACATAGAAACAATGTATTCAGTCAGTGTGTGTGTTTCCTACAGATGGATCCAGTAATGGGAACCCAACAGATAGATGTCCCCGTCCTCTGTATTCCGGGGATTCCACACAGGAAGATCACACCATCCCCCACCATCATCAGGTAGGTAGGACTGAGGATGGCAAACTCAAACCTGGCTGGAAACTGTGCTTAATGATATTTCTCTATGCAGTCTCATGATAATAGTGCTCATCATTTTGTGATTTTAGGAGGAAGAAGTGATGGCTATAAAAATTGATTTCAAAGAGGAAGATGAGACATATGCAAGGGGAAATCACCTGTCTATAAAGGAAGCTGAAATGATGGTGACAGTTATCGAAAATGACTCTTTTGTAGATGTCACAGGTAAGTATTATATATTTTATATTTTAAAAAATGTCAGCAATTCACATTTTTAATTTAGGTTCATTCTTTAACATTTCTGTTATTTATTATCAGGGTTAAGTATGCAGATTGACTACAAATGATAAAAAGAATATAATTGTCTTTTTCCGATCTGATAGAAAGTATCCATTGTACTTTATACTACATGTTATGCATGGGAGAAACTGTACACCAGAGGCCCTCCAGCTGTTGCAGAACTACACGTTCCATCGTTCCTCTTGGAGTAAATGTTACTGCCAGCTTTGCAATGCCTCATGGGAAATGTAGTTCCACAACAGCTGGAGGGCCCCAGGTTGCCTACCTCTGCTGTACACCATATGAAGGGTCCACCTTCACTCCACAATATAACGTCATGTTCCCAACAAATGAGGAGGAGATACTGTACACCATATGAAAGGTCCATCTCCATTCCTCAATATAATGTCATGTTCCCAACAAATGAGGAGGAGATACTGTACACCATATGAAAGGTCCATCTCCATTCCTCAATATAACGTCATGTTCCCAACAAATGAGGAGGAGATACTGTACAACATATGAAAGGTCCCTCTCCATTCCTCCATATAACGTCATGTTCCCAACAAATGAGGTGGAGATACTGTACACCATATGAAAGGTCCATCTCCATTCTTCAATATAACGTCGTGTTCCCAACAAATGAGGAGGAGATACTGTACACCATATGAAAGGTCCATCTCCATTCCCCAATATAATGTCATGTTCCCAACAAATGAGGAGGAGATACTGTACACCATATGAAAGGTTCATCTCCATTCCTCAATATAACGTCGTGTTCCCAACAAATGAGGAGGAGATACTGTACACCATAAGAGAGGTCCATCTCCATTCCTCAATAAAACGTCATGTTCCCAACACATGAGGAGGAGATACTGTACACCATATGAACAGTCCATCTCTATTCTTCAATATAATGTTGTGTTCCCAACAAATGAGGAGATACTGTACACCATATGAAAGATCCATCACCATTCCTCAATATAATGTCATGTTGCCAATAAATGAGGAGGAGATACTGTACACCAGGCATATGCAATTAGCGGACCTCCAGCTGTTGCAAAACTACAAGTCCCATCATGCCTCTGCCTCTGGGTGTCATGCTTGTGGCTGTCAGAGTCTTGCTATGCCTCATGGGAGTTGTAGTTCTGAAACAGCTGGAGGTCTGCTAATTACATATCCCTGCTGTACACCATATGAAAGGTCCATCTCCATTCCTCAATACTAGGCCATGTTCCCAACAAATGAGGAGGAGATACTGTACACCATATGAAAGGTCCATCTCCATTCCTCAATATAACGTCATGTTCCCAACAAATGAGGAGGAGATACTGTACACCATATGAAAGGTTCATCTCCATTCCTCAATATAACGTCATATTCCCAACAAATGAGGAGGAGATACTGTACACCATATGAAAGGTCCATCTCCATTCCTCAATATAACATCATGTTTCCAACAAATGAGGAGGAGATAATTTACACCATATGAAAGGTCCATCTCCATTCCTCAATACTATGCCATGTTCCCAACAAATGAGGAAGAGAATACTGTACACCATATAAAAGGTAAATTTCCATTACTTAATGTAACCTCTGTATGCTTTACCATATCATTGTCAATGGCTTTTGTTGCATTGTACATCTGTACTACAACTGTACCTAATTCCATAGCAGAGATCTGAGGAACAGTTAACTGATAGACCAACTTACATGACTCCAAACTGTAAAATATGAACGATTAACATTCTATAATTTTTTTTTATAATAAAAAAAATATTTCCAACAGGAGGAGACGATGGATGGAATACCCCACAGGGACGTCCTAGTTTATATGAAGAGTATAGCAAAGATGATAACGACGTGGCACAATATTCTCCAGAAGTAAGCGTTGTCACTCAAAATATACAACACAAACTTAATCATATGGCAAAATCAACAGCTTGGTTTAATTCCAAACGTAAATCACATACTTTTAACCCAAATAGCCAAACAAGCTTTCAGAGTGCAGAAAAATCACCAGATTGTTCTAATCCTAGGGAATCTTCTCCCAATCATTTGCATCCTTTTGAGGACTGTGAAAAATCTTTCTCAAAAAAACATCACCTTGTTGTACCCCACACCATCCGCATCATTGAAAGACCCTTTAAATGTTCCAAGTGTGAGAAGACCTTCACAAAGAAATCCCATTTTGTTCAACACCAGAAAACCCACAACAATGAGAAACCCTATTCATGTTCTGAGTGTGAAAAGTCCTTCATAAATAAATCAAAACTTATTCAACATCAGAGAATCCACACCGGGGAAAGGCCTTTCATGTGTTCTGAGTGCGGGAAGTCTTTCACTGAGAAATCAAAACTCAATAAACACATTAGAGTACACACCGGCGAGAAGCCCTTTTCCTGTTCTGCGTGTGGAAGGAGCTTCTCTGATAAAGGGAACTGTGATAGGCACATGAAAATTCACACTAATTATCCACCAGAGATGACACATTACAAGAGGACGCTAAAGAACTTATGATGGAGTTTCATAGGCTGAATCGTTATGTTCATAAAACAGCTGTACGATAAAGATAAGGCAGTCCGAAAGGATCATCCAACCCATGTGGAATATTTTAGTTTTATTGTTGTGGTGTGATCTTTTCTTATTTTCATTATGTATAAAAAGAAAATGTTTTAAATTTTTATCATTTCTTTTGCTTCTTCATATTGCAGCTTAAAACTCAAACTTTATTTTTCTTTTTTTCATTTTGGGGAATTTCCCCTCTTGTTTTGTGTCTCCAACAAGGACACCGGCATCAAGAAAACCATGAATTATTTAGTAGAGTGTGGAAGAGTTGGATTTGCTTTTATATGTGTGTGTGTCCCCTCTGGAATAACTTTTTGTCCTGGTGATAGCTGTCACTGGGACAAGAAGTCAGGGAGAGTTCCGCTACAGGGATACAGATAACAACAATAATCTGACATAGGCTCTCATATTCTCCATTCTGTCATAAAAGAAAAACGTGTTGGCTGGATTTCAATTTTTATTTAGAAGAAGGCCTCTAGGAACAATGGTGGGGGTCTCAGCCTAGCCTTCATTCTCCCACTGCACTTCCATTTAATTTAGAGAAGTTTTCTAGGAACAATGGTGGGGTGTCGGGCTTTCCTTTATTCTTGCACTGGACTTCCATAATATTTAGAGAAGTTCTCTGGGAACAGTGATGGGGTCTCATGCTGTCCTTCATTCTTGCACTGGACATCCATTTTATTTACAGAAGTTCTCTAGGAACAGTGGTGGGGTCTCAGGCTGTCCTTCGTTTTTCCACTGGACTTCCATTTTATTTAGAGAAGTCCGCTGGGATCAATGGTGGGAGTTCTGGCTGTCTTTTCTTCTTATGTTACATAAAGGTATGCATTGTGTGACAGCAATAAAATAAAATTCTCATTGGTAAACCATAGCGTGGACTCTCGTTTTGTTTGTGTTACCACTGATCACAATTATTTGTTCTTCAGCAGCAACACTGCAAAGGGCGTTTTGTGTTTTTTTTTAAGAAATGACAGTAAATAGATTATCTACTGAACTATCTACTGAACATTCTGGCAGAGCTAAAGAAGGACATGTGAACCCAAAATACTAAACAAGATACTGAACCCAACATAGGTTTGTTGACCTATGCTTGTCTGAGGGTATGGGTACTCTCCATGATGAAATGGCAATGGATGGTGTAGGCAAGCTATGACAGAGAGAGAATCACACAATGGTCGTGGCCCTTTTTTTAGTTTTCCAAAAAGTTTTGCCAGGTGACTCATACTGCAGTCTACAGAGGGAAGATGGGCATGAAACACATGCTATATTGTGGGGGCACTACTGGGCTAATCCTTGCCATAACCAGAAATAATAATGCACAGTGAAACTTTGATGCATCAGCACCTTCCAGCTCTGACCTGTTGTTACAGCAATCACGATGTGCCACCATGGTGACACCACCATGTGAAGATACTGGTCTGATGGTCAATATGACATCGTGTAATGTAATAATATGGCCCTGAAATTTTTAAGCGGATCTTCACTCTGTCCCCCCCTCCACTTACCTTGTTGCCAGTCCTGCACAGTTAAGGTGCTCCCCTGCCCAGCGTGATCCAGCGTTGTCCTGCTGAGATCGGCTTCTCTTATCACCCCCCGGTCCTGCAATGCCATCTTTTTTCGGTGATATAGCATTTCAGGTTTATCCGGCAGCCCTCCGATGACATGCTGCTAGGCCCCACTCCCCCCCTCTTTTCTCAATGAAAGACTAATCTCCTTTTCATTTTCATCCATTAAGGGACACAATGCATCTTTAACTTTTGGGACGTTTCAAACCAATCAAAATTAAAATGGTGGGCAACAGGCAAACAATTACTGACAGGCCTAGGAAAACGACAGAGAAGACCAGGTTGTAGCCTTGCCAATTTAGGAAAATGAGGTTAATGCCAAAAAGAACCTTTAGACCATTGCTCTCCAAACTGTGTACTGGGGGCCGGATATGACCCTTTGCATGCTTTTATCTAGCCCTTGGGGCACTATTTCATCCACTGGTACCAACAATGGGTCATAATCCCCTCTACCCTACTGACCTCCTTGAAGGATCACAATTCCTCCTAATGACACCAATGATGGGGCACAATTCCTCCCAGTGACACCAACAATTGAGCCCAATGACACCAATGATGGGACACAATTCCACCCAATGACACCAACAATTGGGTCCAAAGACACCAACGATAGGGCTGAATTTCTTCCACTGATGTTGGGACTTTTTCTACTCCCAATGTCCACAGTCTGGCCCCCCTAAAATTCTGAAGGCCAGTAAACTTGCCCTTTGTTTAAAAAGTCTAGAGACCCCTGCTTTAGACCATAAATATAGATGATAGTTTGCCTGAGCCACCTAGAGTAGATGGAATGAGAAACCGGTGCACACTTAAAGGCTCTGTCCAGGAAAACAAAAAGGTAATCTGACTTCTTTAAAGAAGCAGTGGCAGAGAACATTTCTCACATCCTGACAATTTAGGGAAATTTTCTTTTGGTGAACCTGGAACTGGACAGTGGGATAGAAGAACAATAACCTAGCTGCAGTGAAAGGCATAGGTTGGTTAAGGCAAGAAGGAAGTCCTGGACCTCAACACCACCATGTGCCTATACAAAACTAGAAGGGTTCCTTGCAAGAAAAGACCTCCAGTTAAGACATTAAACTTGTAGAGGTAATGACTAGATATACTACCTAAAAGATGAGGGAAGACAGAAGAATATCCTTTATGTTTTTTAAATGGCAGTGAGTCAGAAACCTGACCTTTCATAGTGCTAAGAGCCAAATGCTGGTTCGGACCCAGCTGTGGGAAAGAGAGGAATCATCACACAAACTCCTGAGGGGAAGCAAGAAAACACATTCCAGGGGAAGTATGCCTTCCATGTCTTATAATAGGCCTTAGGAGAAGTAGCCTTTCTAGCTTTTGCCATCATAGCAACCACAGATTTAGCCATGCCCTTCTCCCAAAAAGCTGGGCTTCAACAGCCATGCCATTAAAGCAAGCAATCGTGAAGCAGTATAGTAAATTGGCCTTTGATCCAAAAGGTTCTGATAATATGGAAGAGCCCACAGAACATCCATCAAAATAAGTTGGGGTTCTACATTCATCTAGCCCACTCTGGAGCAATGAGGATTACCAGAATGCCCTCCATCTTGATTCTACTAATCAGATGAAAATGTTTCAAGGAAGGAAAGGTGCATATTAGCCGTTGTACACACGGTCAGAGATTCCGTCGGAATGTGTCCGATCGGATCGTTTTGTTGGATATTCCGACTGTGTGTGGTCTGCATCGGACTGTTTCCGTCAGAATATCCGTCGGACCAACTTTTCCAACTTGCAGGAAATATTTTCTGACAAAATGCTCCGATCGGACATACTCCGATCATGTGTAGAGAATTCCGATCGGACAAAGTGCCACGCATGCTCAGATCAAATTCCTACATCAAAGCTATTGGCTACTAGCCTGAACGTAGTCCCATCGTAACGAAATAACTCATCACGTTCTGAACGATCGGATTTTCCGACAACTTCGTCCGACCGTGTGTATACAACAGTTTCGGACAAAATCCGACGGATTTGGTTGTCGGAATCTCCGACCGTGTGTACAAGGGCTTAGAGTGTACTGATGCCATGGAGCCATCATAGCATCCACTGCTTCTGCTAAAGCAGGGGTCTCCAAACCCTGTGAACAAAGGGCTATTTTACTCTGCTTCAGACTTTATGGGGGAGGACCGTGGACAGTGGGAGTAGAAAATGTTCTGGCATCAGTGGGAGTAAAAAAGGAGGAATAATGCCCAAAGGGCCAGGCAAAGTTAAGTAAAGGGCCACATTTCGCCCCTGGGCTGCAGTTTGGCGACCACTGTGTTAGAGGATCCCTTTACCTGGAGCCAAAACGGTCCAGCTTGTTGGTAAACCTGGATGCCAAGAGGTCCACATCTACTGTTCCGGGTCTGGGACACAGGCCCTCGAACTCCTCCTGGTATAGTGACTGCTCCCTCGGGTATTGGGGAACTGTTGGTAGAGGAGTCTACCTGCCAGTAGTCTGGAGTGTACACAGCAGACAAGGCAGGGTCATGATATTTTGCCCAGGACAGGATCCGAACTACTGGCCTTGGTTCCTCCCTGATGGTTGAGTACACCAAAACCTTGGCATTGTCCAACTGAATTTGGATTAAAGAATTCTGCACAAAGACGCTCATTCAAATTGAAAAGTCAGATGACTCTTGCACTGGAGAACTGGACATTGAGATTGGAGAGGCTAAAGCGTCTTGTGTGAAAGAAACAATCTGGTCTGAGTTGTGTACAGTGTTTTACCCACATACCCACATACTCCAAATGATAAGTCAGTTCCAGCAAGGATTCTGGAAGTTCAGGATCCATCCAAACCATTGTAATGTCTGTACAGTCAAAGCCACATTGTCACACAAAGCCCATGCCAATCTCGAGAAGTATATCCCACAATGGTGATGCCACATCAGTACCGTAGGGCTGATATTGGGGCCAGCATTTTAAAGAACATTCAAGCTCCAGACAAGAGGCTGAAGGGCATGGGCCACAACTAGTAATATAGGGGCTCCACAGCAAAACATAGGAAACACCGAAGGCACTCATCCTTGATGTCCACAGAAGCCAGATAGTCTCCCTGGTGCAGACAAACCTGATGATTTTTCAAAAATTTGCCATTCAAGATGGAGAGGATGTTCCCTGTGGGTACAGAAATGGAAAACATAGACACTTACTGTAGGTACAGAAGAACTGAGAGTGTGGCACTGATCCAGGAATGACAGAAGAGGGAAATCGAGGAGGGGACAGGAGTTAAGCTCCAGTGAGAAGCCATCCAAACCTATTTCCTGAACCCAAGATGCAAGATGTGTCAGCAGCAGTAAAATGTTAATAAATACTACAGACACCCCCCCCCATAAATCCACATTGGGGGTTGGTATTTGGGGGCCCCCGTATTGTTAAAGAGGGCTTTAAGGTTATGAAAATCCCCTCAGCCCACAAACCTCCAAAACCACAGTGTCAGGGATTTGAAGGAAGAGGCCCTTATCCTCAACATAGTCAAAATGTACCCTGCCCATGTTGAGGGCATATGGCCTGTTATGGTTCAGGAGGGGGGCAGCACTCTTGCCCCTCTCCCTTTACTGGTACAGATCTGGTTTGAAATTTGGGTGGGAACCTGATAAAGATGTTAATGGATAACACAAAAATGTTTTCTCATAATTCATACAAGGCCCTCCAGGTCTGGAAATCCCAGGGGAAAATCCTAAGCATGAGACACTAAAAAATAAAAAGCATTGGGCCCCCCTAGAAATCTATACCAGACCCTTAATTCAAGCATGCTTGCCAGGAAAAGGGGGTGAACATATGCCCCTCCCACTTAACCATACTAGGCCATATGCCCTCAACACGGGAGGTGGCAAAGCACCTTGACCCCATTTTGATGAGGATAAGAGCCTCTTACCCACAACCTTGGCCTGGTGGTTGTGGGAGTCTGCAGGCAGGGGGCTTATTGGAATCTGGAAGGGGCAGATACCTGCCCCCCCTCTACATAAATGAGTAAGGAGTACAAAGTAAAGACACACAAAAATCTGACAACTCCTTTAACCACTTCCAGCCCGCAGTATAGCCGAAAGATGGCTATAGCGTGGGCTTACATTGCCGGGAGGGCATACATGGATGTCCTCTCATGATCGCCCTGCCCACACACTCCCACATCGAGCTCTGTGATCTCTGAGTCCTTCGGACCCAGCTGATCACAAATCAGGGTAAAGGGCCAATCACAGTGGCCCTTTACCACGTGATCAGCTGTCAGCAAATGACAGCAGACAACTGGCTTGTGTTTACATCCTGTGATCAGCTTTTCTTACCTCATGCGGACAGCGTGAGGAGAGAAGAGAGCCAATGACCGGCTTCTGTTAAAGGGTCACCGGCACTGATAATCAGGGCACTGATTATCAGTGCAGTTCCAACCGTGCCCACCAGTGCTACCTATCAGTGCTGCCAATCAGTTTCCATTAGTGTCACCTATCAGTGCAGCATCATCAGTCCCTCCTTATCAGTGCCGCCTCATCAGTGCCCATCAGTGCAGCCTCATCAGTCCCTCCTCATCAGTGCCCATCAGTGCAGCCAATCAGTGTTCATCAGTGCAACTTCATCAGCGCACATCAGTAAAGGAGAAAAATTACCTGTTTGCAAAATTTATAGCAAACTATTAACATTTTTATTTATTTATTTTCAAAATTTTCAGTCTCTTTTTTGTTAGTTTAGCAAACAATAAAAAACCCAGCAGTGATTAGATACCACCAAAAGAAAGCTCTTTTTGTGTGAAAAAAATTATAACAATGTCATATGGGTACAGTGTTGCATGACTGCGCAATTGTCATTCAAAGTCTAAAAGCTGAAAATTGGCCTGGGCAGGAAGAGAGTGAAAGTGGCCAGTAGAAAAGTGGTTAAAAAAAAAACATCACAAAATGGTCCCTTATTGTAAATCCATCATCAATCAGAATGCCAGCTCACCAAAGAAAAAATTGACAGACCTGCTACACGACTTACCTTGGCAATACTCCTCACTGAATGAGAGTTACCTGAGCTGTCATCAGCTATTGTAGAGAGCAAATATATTGGGGTTCCCTAATTTCTGGATTCTGATAAGCCCCCCCCCCCCCCCCGCCTGCAGACCCCTACGACCACAGGGTTAGGGTTGTGGGGAAGAGGCCCTTGTCCTCATCAACATGAGGTCAAGGTGCTGTGCCACCCCACCACCTTGTTGAAGACATGTGGCCTGGTATGGTTAAGGAGGGGGAGCACGCTTGTTTCCCCTTTTTCCCTTTTCCTGACCAGCCAGGCTGCAAGCTTGGATTAAGGGTCTACTATGGCATTTTAGGAGGACCTCACGCTTTTTTCTTGATATTTTTGGGTGGGGTCTTTGCTTTAATCCAGGGTCACCCCCTCTTATGCTGGCCAGCTAGGTTGCATGTTTGAATAAAGGGTCTAGTGTGGATTTTAGGGCACCCCCCACACATTTTGTTTCTTGATTTTTTGGGTGGGGTTGTCTCAAAATCCACGCTCGACTCCCCCCTTTTCCTGGCCAGCCAGGTTGCATGCTTAGATTAAGGGTTCGATATGGATTTTTAGGGGACCCCACACATTTTGTTTCTTGATTTTTTTTGCTTGCGTGAGAATTTCTTATAAATCTATGTTCATCCCCCTTTCCCCTGTCTAGCCAGGTTGCATGCTTGGATTGGGGGGTCTAGTATGGAATTTTAGGGGGACCCCATGCATTTTTTCTTGATTTTTGCATTGAGTTTTCCCGTAAATCCATACCAGACCTGAAGGACCAAGTATGAATTATGGGGAAGAATACCCACTCCAATTATTTTGTGCCCCCCATTAACATCTTTATCAGGTCCCCCCGAATTTCACACCAGATCTTTATCCCTAGTATGAATTTTGGGGAATTCCCACTTTTTTTTGCCAGCAGCAGCTTCAGGTTTGTGCATGTAAACTGGCCAAACCCGGCCATTTATTTTGCTGATTTGGTTAACCACAAGCAGATAAAGTATGTTGCGAACCTTGCATTGCAGCAAAATCTAAAGTAATCAATGAGTATAAGCTCCTGGTGGCAGCCATATTTTTGTAGCTCATATATGAAGAGATGTTGGCATACAACTAAATAAACATGCCTTAGAAATTCATCCCTTGGTCATTTTTGGTGGGTATTACTAGAGGTCCTCAGGTTTGAGCATGATTTTATGATGAACAGTGTTCCTCCAGGTTTGCTGGGCTACAACAAAATGGCTGAGAAGAACCAATCACAGAAGAGCCTGCATTTTATTCATGTTGCAGAGCGTGGGAAGGGGGGATGGGCACTATTGTTGCAGGAAGTGAATGGGACAGAGTTGGGAGCGATGGAGGCAAACTGCACCGACCTGACGGAGAGGATATTACGGCTCACCCTGGAGATCATCTACCTGCTGACCGGGGAGGTGAGGAGGATTCTGGGAGCACCACCAACACGTTTGGTTCATTTTATTGATAGGCGAGCGAAAAAATAACTTTCTCCAGTTTTATTCTGGCAAAATCTCTGGGGTGTTACCAAGGGACATCATTTTTTGCGTACAAAATTTTCGTAACATTTCTTAACCTGCAAATACTTTTTTCTGGATAATAATATATTATTTTTACGGAAATTTTTTTTTAAGTTTTATGAAATTTGTGTTACTGACAGCTGGAGAATTCCAAATTTTTCCTTTTTTTTTTTTTTTTTTTGTTAAATCATACCTAGATTTTGTTTAGAGATGTTTTTTTCTTAAAATAATTTTAAATATATATTTGCTGAAAAAATTGTTGAGAAAATGTAACATTTCTCCCATATATGAATTTTTAATTGAAAAATAAATAAAGTGTCCAGGCTGCATCATATTTAGGTCTCTTTTATGCCGCGTACACACGACCGGACTTTGACATCAAAGGTCCGACGGAACGATTCCGGCAGACCATTCGATCGTGTGTGGGCTGCAGCGGACTTTTGATTTGCAAAAATCCATCAGACTTTAGAAATGGAACATGTTTCAAATTTTTCTGCCGGAACTCTGCCGGACCCAGTTCCTACCGAGAAATCCGCTCGTGTGTATGCTAGTCCGACGGACAAAAACCGACGCGAGGGCAGCTATTGGCTACTGGCTATGAACTTTCTTATTCTAGTCCGGTCGTACGTCATCACGTTTGAATCCATCGGACTTTGGTGTGATTGTGTGTGGCCAAGTCCGTTCATTCGGAAAGTCCGTCAGAACTCAGCTGAAAGTCCGTCGGACATAGTCCCTCAAAAAGTCCGGTCGTGTGTACGCGGCATAAGGTGCATTACAGACCATTCATTTTGAACAGGTTGCCAAACTTGAGTCAATGCATCTCAAAGGAGGAAAATGGGCTGCTATTGTGGCCTCTTGAACTTGGGGCCTTCTATAAATTTACCACCATTGGTGGTCTAACAACTCCTATATACATCTTATAATAAATGACAGCCTAGTGGTGCTCTGAACAGTGCTGATAAAGTCGGCCATTCTCACAGATGCTCTGTAGGCTTTTTTGGAACAGAAGACATCTCAGTACTGCTTTTCTGATGGTTGGAGCTGCTGAAAAATGGGGATCTTGCCAAAATGTAGACTGACATTCCTTGTTAACTGTAGATCTGCTCTCATTCTGCCTTGAAGTCTGGACAGGCTCGGTGCCTCCTCAATGTTCCTCTGTGTCCCAGCCTTGCACAACAACTAAGTTTCCACATCTTTCAGATCACTACCAGTGAGCCTTTCCCCATAACCTTCATACTACTCCCCTGGTTGGACAGTGATTAGCCTAAAGTCAGGGCTTCTTCCTTAATAAAAGTTCTCTTCCTTGTGGCCTCACACCACCACTTCATAAGGAGGACCCTCAAACTAGGCCTTACCAGATCAGTACAATGAGGGACCATGAAGGCAGGAATATACAGTTGGATGACCTGCACAGTTAATGATATTGTCTTAGCCCTTGTACACACGGTCGGACATTCCGACGGAAGGTGTCCGATCGGACCATGTTGTCGGATAATCCGACTGTGTGTGGTCTCCATCGGACTGTTTCCGTCGGAGTATCCGACATACCAAGTTTTCCAGCTTGGCTATAAAACTTTCCGACAACATGATCCGATCGGACCTTGTCCGATCATGTGTAGAGAATTCTGATCGGACAAAGTGCCACGCATGCTCAGATCAAATTCCTAGACCAAAGCTATTGGCTACTAGCCTGAACGTAGTCCCGTCGTAACGAAATAACGTCATCACGTTCTGAAGGATCAGATTTTCCGACAACTTTGTCTGACCGTGTGTATGCAACAGTTTCGGACAAAATCCGTCTGACAAAATCCGACGAATTTGGTTGTCGGAATGTCCGACCGTGTGTACAAGGGCTTAGCAGAATAGTCACTTATACAATGTGACTGGAAATAACTCAAAAACGTATATACAAATATGAGAAAAAAATATCTTTACCTCTGAAAGAGAGAGGCCATCGATCAGATATAATATAATATAATGGCAGCAAGTTCTAAATTCCTTTGCTGGGGAATATAAATAGTGATTGCTAATCTCTCTCCACAGGATAACATAGTTGTGAAGAAGACATCGGGAGATGGAGACTACTCCATTATGGTTCCTCTACATTTATTACTGGTTCCAGAAAGAAACAATGAACAAAAGATATTAGAAGTCACAAAGAACATCATTGACCTCCTGGCGGGAGAGGTGAGCGGTGCCGGGAATTCTGGGACATTATCCAGTAACAGACAACGGATGTGTCTGGATTTTGGCTGTATCACTGTGTGTGTCAGGTTCTTATAGGTAGTTATGATGTCTTCATGGCAGGTTCCTACAAGATGTTGAGATGTCTCCATGGAAGAGCAGAGACATTCTTTTTATTTTGTTTTACATTTTTATTCAGAGAAAGCGGAACAATTTTAATGTTAGTATCAAAGAAGAGATAAAAGAAGAAGATGAGTATGGTGTGACGAAGGAGCGGCAGTGTTTAGAAGGACACAAGGATCTCTACAAGGACGTCATGATGGACAATCAGCCGCCCCTCACATCACCGGGTAAGAGGAGACTTTATTGTAAAGGAGAGAGCAGTACGGAGGCTCCACCTAGATCCCCCATCATCTGATAAACACATAGAAACAATGTATTCAGTCAGTGTGTGTGTTTCCTACAGATGGATCCAGTAATGGGAACCCACCAGAGAGATGTCCCCGTCCTCTGTATTCCCGGGATTCCACACAGGAAGATCACACCATCCACACCATCAACCATGATCATCAGGTAGCTGGGACTGAGGAAGTTAAACTTAAACTTGTCTCTAAACTGTATTGGATGATATTGTTCTATGTAGCCTCATGATAATAGTACTCACAATGATTTCGTGATTTTAGGGGCAAGACATCAAAACTGAGGTTAAAGAGGAAGAAAATATTTATGTGAGAGGAAACCAGATGTCTATGAAGGAAGCTGAAACAACAATGACAATTGCCAAGAAGGAATCTTCTCTAGATGTCAGCACAGGTAAGTGCTATGTATGAAAATTTCCACAGTTTTCATTCTATGTTCCTTTGTTCACATTTTACTTTCTTTTCCTCAAGCTTAGGTATGCTGACAGATCATAAATTATGAAAAATCAGCAGACCATCACACACATAGACAGAGTATACTATCCTTTGAAAGAATAAAAGTGGCTTGTTATGATATAATATAAATGTTTCCAGTGTAAACGAATGCCATACACAATCCCCCCCCCCCCCCCCGCGGGAGGCAAACATTGGATGGGAAGGCGGTGATCGCTGTAGGCACACCAATACGATGATCACCCCGGGCGTTAGAAGGTCGAGAAGGCCGAATCAGAGACTAACCTTAACATAGAAGGCAGGGGCAATTAAGAGCTGGGCCATTCTCCTCTCCGTTCTCCTCCGGGCAGAATGGGAAGTGTGTCCTGAGACATGATTGGCCAGTGTGTTCTGAGACATGATTGGGACTCCCTGGCCAATCGGGCCTCAGGAGCTGCTTCCTGATTGGCCAGGAGGAGAATCAGGAAGACAATAGCAAATATTAATTTGCAATTGTCACACAAGTGGGTGGGTTTGGGGCACAGTGCTCCCCCCCCCCCCCGAGCCCACCCTTTTTTGAAGCCATCTAGAGCCTCGGTCTCTAATCATGTGCTTCAGAAAAAAAAAAAAAAACATTGATATTCATGCTTCCAGTGCCCTGCCTGTAAATTAGGGGGCTGGACACATGGATTAGGGGAACAGCGCCCCTTATGGATGGGCTGCCATTGGTACCTACTGTATACCACATCCCATGCAGAGGAGATATTGTACACCATATGAAAGGTCCATCTCTACTCCTCAATATAACATCATGTTCCCAACAAATGAGGAGGAGATACTGTACACCATATGAAAGGTCCATCTCCATTCCTCAATATAATGTCATGTTCCCAACAAATGAGGAAGAGATACTGTACACCATATGAAAGGTCCATCTCCATTGCTCAATATAATGTCATGTTCCCAACATATGAGGAGGAGATAATGTACACCATATGAAAGATCCATCTCCATTCATCAATATATCGTCATGTTCCCAACAAATGAGGAGGAGATACTGTACACCATATGAAAGGTCCATCTCCATTCCTCAATATAACGTCATGTTCCCAACAAATGAGGAGGAGATACTGTACACCATATGAAAGGCCCATCTCCATTCCTCAATATAACGTCATGTTCCCAACAAATGAGGAGGAGATACTGTACACCATATGAAAGGTCTATCTTCATTCCTCAATATAATGTCATGTTCCCAACAAATGAGGAGGAGATACTGTACACCATATGAAAGGTCCATCTCCATTCCTCAATATAATGTCATGTTCCCAAAAAATGAGGAGGAGGAGATACTGTACACCATATGAAAGGTCCATCTCCATTCCTCAATATAACGTCATGTTCCCAACAAATGAGGAGGAGATACTGTACACCATATGAAAGGTCCATCTCCATTCCTCAATATAACGTCATGTTCCCAACAAATGAGGAGGAGATACTGTACACCATATGAAAGGTCTATCTTCATTCCTCAATATAATGTCATGTTCCCAACAAATGAGGAGGAGATACTGTCCACCATATGAAAGGCCCATCTCCATTCCTCAATATAACGTCATGTTCCCAACAAATGAGGAGGAGATACTGTACACCATATGAAAGGTCTATCTTCATTCCTCAATATAATGTCATGTTCCCAACAAATGAGGAGGAGATACTGTCCACCATATGAAAGGTCCATCTCCATTCCTCAATATAACGTCGTGTTCCCAACAAATGAGGAGGAGATACTGTACACCATATGAAAGGTCCATCTCCATTCCTCAATATAACGTCATGATCCCAACAAATGAGGGGGAGATATTGTACACCATATGAAAGGTCCATCTCCATTCCTCAATATAACGTCATGTTCCCAACAAATGAGGGGGAGATATTGTACACCATATGAAAGGTCCATCTCCATTCCTCAATATAACGTCATGTTCCCAACAAATGAGGAGGAGATACTGTACACCATATGAAAGGTCCATCTCCATTCCTCAATATAATGTCATGTTCCCAACAAATGAGGAGGAGATACTGTCCACCATATGAAAGGTCCATTTCCATTCCTCGTTAAAATGTCACTATCTGACTTCCATCCTTTGTTGTCATCGCTGTACCTAATTCTATACTAGAGATCTGAGAAACAGTTGACTTATAGACCAACAATGACTGCTGATTCCTAACTGCAAAACATGAACAATGAATATGTGCTATTATTATTTTTATAGTAAAAAATATATTTCCAACAGGAGGACAAAATGACTGGAAAACCTCAGAGGGACATCTTATTTTATCTTCAGATTATAATAAAGAAGACAACGACATGGTACAATGTTCTCCAGGAGTAAGCATTGTTACCCAAAATATAAATCACAAACTTAATCATATGGTAAGATCAACAGCTCACCTTAATTCTGGGGAGCCCAAAAATAAATTGCTTACTATTCTCCCAGATGTCCAACCAAGCTTTCACAGAGCAGAGAACTCAAGAGACCTTCCCAATCCAGAGGAACCTTCTCCCAATAATTTACATCCTTCTCAAAATTGTGAAAACACACTTATAAAAACCCATGACCTGGTTGTACTCAGGACTATCGACACCATTGAAAGACGCTATTCCTGTTTAGAGTGTGAGTTGAGCTTCACGAAGAAAACAGAACAACTTCGGCACTTGAGGACTCACACCGGGGAAAAGCCCTTCTCATGTTCTGAGTGCGGAAAGGCTTTTGCCGAGAAATCAAATCTCAAAAGACATCAGAGAGTTCATACCGGTGAGAGACCCTTTCCCTGTTCTGAGTGTGGAAAGCGCTTCTCAGATAAAGGGAACCGCGATAGGCACATGAGAGTTCACACTGGTGAGAAGCCATCTTCCCGTCCAGAAGAAGATTCTCCACCGGAGAATATAAATGACATGTGGCCATTGAAAAACAAATGGTGGAGTGTTGTGGGCTAAATTATTATGTCTGTAAAAATGAGGTCTGAAATGTCGGCCAACCCAGATGGAACATTTTAGTTAAACCTTAGTGAGAAGGTTGAGATGTTTGGTGTGTCTCGGCACCACATCCCATCATAGTATGCAGAAGATTTATCTGGGAATTTAAAGGTGCTGGTATATTTATTGGCAATAAATAAAAATATATTTTATTTCAAACCTAAATATTTAATCACTTGACATCCGGAAGGTTTTACCCCCTCCATGACCAAATCACTTTTTGCTATTCAGCACTGCGCTAATATAATTGGTAATTGTGCACCCAAATGATATTTATATATTTTTTCCACACAAATAGAGATTTCTTTTGGTGGTATTTGATCACCACTGGGTTTTTCACTTTTTAGTATATATAAACGAGAAAAAAAATCCAACAAAATCGAATTTCTTCATAAATTTAGGCCAACATGTATTCTGCTACATGTCGCAACTGCTGGCTGTGATCAGGACGGACCCTGCTAACACTGCATTTTTGGGGACACTATACTATTGGGGACACTAGTCTAGTTCTGATTGGGATCAAGATATTGATCCATACAGACACTATACTAGTAATGGTGGTGATCAGCAACTTATAGTGTTTCTGTGATAGTGTGGCGGACAATCTGGCACTAACTGACACTGATGTTGCTAGTGACACCAATACAGTGATCAGTGATAATAAGGGATGGGCGCTGCCCGCTGCCCCCCGATCTCTGCCGCAACCTCCCGATCCATGCTTTCAGCCCCTTTCAGTAGGCCGGACGCATGGACTCCTATGGCAGCGTGGGCTGGGGTGTTTTTTTAAGCTCCTGATTAGAGCCTGAGGCTCTAATAGTCTTCAAAAAAAGGGTGGGCTCGGGGTGCAGAGAGTGCGCCCTGATCCCACCCTGTTGTGTGACCATAACGAATACATTTTTGCTATTTTTCCACCACATTGCCTCCACGCCAATCAGGAGGCAGATCAGTGAGATCTGTTTCCCAATTGGCAAAAGCACCGGGCATCCTATTGGACACAGAACGGGGCTGGAATGAAGGAGGAGACGCACGGGATGCAGGAGCCGTCGCCTGCCCATCCCCCAGCTCACTGCCATCACCCAGATGGGGTAAGTGCCAGCCTCATGGTGGGCGAGTTGGGAGGGGGAGGAGCTTGTCACAGTGGCTGCATTTGTTGGGCAGAAGCTGCATATGATGGACACATGCTGCATAATATGGGCACAGAAGCTGCATAAAGGGCCAGTTTACTGTCCTTCAGACTTTAGGGGGAGCCGGAACTGTGGACATCGGGAGTAGAAAAGGTCCTGACATCAGTGAAAAAAAATAATGCCCCATCATTGGTTTCAGTGGGAGCAATTGTGTCCCTTCATTGGCGTCATTGGGCCCCATTGTTAGTGTCACTGGGAGAAATGATGCCCCATCATTGGTGTCATTGGGGGGGGAATTGTGCCCCATCGTTGGTGTCATTGAGAGGAATCGTGGGCCTTCATTGATGTTGAGGGAAATGATGCCCCATTGTTGTTATCAATGGATGAAATAGTACCCCAAGGGCTGAAAAACAAGCAACGGGCCCCATCTGTCCCCCTGGGTGACAGTTTGGAGACCACTATTCTAGTATGATCTCTCTCTTTTTTTTATTTCATTACTATAATTTTTCAAGGTTTTTTTTTTTTCCCAAACATATTTTTCAAGTTATAACTTGTTGTGCATCTGCATAATGCAGTTTTGCTTGGTCTAGGGCAAGGATATGCAATTAGTGGACCTCCAGCTGTTGCCAAACTACAGGTCCCATCATGCCTCTGCCTCAGGGTGTCATGCTTGTGGCTGTCAGAGTCTTGCTAGGCCTCATGGGACTTGTAATTCTGCAACAGCTGGAGGTCCGCTAATTGCATATCCTTGGTCTAGGGGTTTATAGAGCAGAGATGTACTTACCTAATCCTCTAATCATCCCATCACAAAACTGGTCCCTTTGGCTTCTGCCCACCATGGTCCAGCTGTGCAATGGCCTGTTCCTGACATCATCATACCCATAGACCTGGTCTGGGCCTGAGAACGTCAGGAACAATCCACCGCTGGACGTGGGGAGCACAGTTTTCCCAGGGATCGAAGTATTGGGTGAGTATAGGTGCTGTGTTCACCCCTAGATAAAAACGAGCAGTTGGGCTTGGAGTTGGACTTTAAAATTAAAAGTTTCAAAGATTTTACGCTCTTCTTGTTGTGTCATGCAGACAGGAATGGTGGAAAAAAATCTCTCCAACAAGGACAAGGACACAGGCATCAGTTAGTAGAGAGGGAAGAAGTTTGTTCTACATTTTATGTCTGTACATGTCCACACAGGAGAGACTTCCTGTTCAATGATAGATGTCACTGGGACAAGGTCAAAGAAATTTCCTCAATGGGGATACAGAACAATAACTTGATAGAAGCTCCCACATTCCCTACTTTGTCAGCAACACTGCGAATGTTCAAATTACACGTGTGGATGCCTGGATTGTTTAGTATGACACACCAACAATGGCAGCAATGTTGTGGATTGTTCTCCAACGATCATCAAGCACAAGTTGCCGAAATGGTTTTTAACATTTTCAGGGATTGAGCTTGTTAAAGGCCTTTCTGATCTCTCGTCGTCTTCCAGTGATGTTCTCCTGCTCTTGAAGCGCGCGTGCCACTCAAAACACCTCGAGCGACTTATTGTAGCATCGTTGTAAACTTGCCGAATCATGTCAAACGTCTCTGTGAAAGATTTGCCCAGTTTCACGCAGAATTTCACGTTTGCTCTTTGTTCCGACTTGCTGTCCATGATGGAATAGCACCAGCTGCACAGCTCCTGATGTACACAGGACAATGTCTTTTGGCACACTGACTTATGAAGATAGGTGCCCTCTGTGATCTGTTGGCGTGTTACAAAACTAGTCTCGAAACTTTTTGATACCACCTCGTATAAAAACTGTACATAAGTTATCTGTTGAATGTTCTGGGATAGCTAAAAAGGGACAAGGTATCCTGAGTATCTGGTTTGTTGATAATAATATACAGTAGATAAATCCACCTGCGCTTAGGGTAAAAGGTAAGTAACATTAAAAACAGCTAGCACGGTTTGTGGGCAACAAACATCGAAACTTTAAAGAAAATGCAGCGCTATGTTAAACACAGGAAAAAGTCCTTCACAATAGTCCAAACAAAATGTGTAATAAAACATTCACTGGAAGGCATCTCTGATTGGTGAAGAAACACCACATGATAGTGCCGAGAAAGAAAATAAATCCTCTACCTTCCCCCTAGCACATAGAGCAGTGGTCTCCAAACTGTTCCCTTCACTTGCTTTTATCTGGCCCTTGGGGCATTATTCCCCCTGCTGTCACCAACAGTGGGGCATACTTCCTGCCTCTGACAACAGCAATGGGGCACAAGTCCTTTCACTGACACCAATTATGGGGCTCTATTCCTCCCACTGACACCAATGATGGGGCACTATTCCTCCCACTGACACCAATGATGGGGCACTATTCTTCTCACTGACACCAATAATGGGGCGCTAATCCTCCCACTGGCACCAATGTTGAGGCACTATTCCTCCCACTGATATCAACGTTGAGGCACTATTCCTCCACTAATACCAATGATGGGGCACTATTCCTCCCACTGATACCAATCATGAGGCACTTTTCCTCCACTAATACCAATGATATGGCATTATTCCTCCCACTGACACCAATATTGGGGCACTATTGGTACAAAGGCAACATCAGGCTCCAACCATTTCCTATGATAAAAAGAACTGGAGGTGCTCTTCCCCCACAAAGGGTCTCTCCGGGTCAGGGTTCAGGCCGTCAAACCATACAAATCAAAAGGAGAAACTAAACCGCATCGTAGTGTGGTAGTAAAAACACTTAAACGTTGAAAACTCCATGCACTCACATTATTCATGATACAACAGCCATGTCGTGAGCATAGAAAAGTTTCAAACCAGCAAGATGGCCACAGTCCTCAAACGCAATTGCATATGAGGAATACAGCCATCTTGCTGGTTTGACATCATCGTGTAAAAGGACCACGGCCATCTTGCTGGTTTGACGTCATCGCATATAAGAACCACGGCCACCTTGCTGGTTTGACGTCATTGTGTATGAGGACTGTGGCCATTTTTCTGGTTTGACATTGTGTACAAGGACCACGGCCATCTTGCTGGTTTGACGTCATTTTGTAGGAGGACTGCGGACATCTTGCTGGTTTGACGTCATTGTGTACAAGGACCACGGCCATCTTGCTGGTTTGATGTAATTGTGTATGAGGACTGTGGCCATATTTCTGGTTTGACATCATTGTGTATGAGGACCACGGCCATCTTGCTGGTTTGATGCCCTATCGCATACGAGAACTGAAGCCAGCTTTCTGGTTTGATGTCATTGTGTACGAGGACCGCGTACATCTTACTGGTTCGATGTCATTGTGTATGAGGACTGTGGCCATCTTGCTGGTTTGACTTCATCGCGTATGAGAAGTGCCGCTATCTTGCTGTCTTGATGTCATTGCGTATGAGGATCACAGCCATCTTGCTGGTTTGACGTCATTGTGTACAAGGACCATGGTCATCTTGCTGGTTTGATGTCATTGTGCACGAGGACCAAGGCCATCTTGCTGGTTTGACCTAATCACGCATGAGGACTTCAGCAATTTTGCAGGTTTGTTATCATTGTGTACAAGGACCTTGGTCATCTTGCTGTTTTGACTTCATGGCGTACGAGGACCATGGCCATCTTGCTGGTTTGACGTAATTGTGCGCGAGAACCGTTGCCATCTTGCTGGTTTGACAACATTGTGTATGAGGACCATGGCCATCTTGCTGGTTTGACCTCATTGCGTATGAGGACTACGGCCATCTTGCTGGTTTTTTATCATTGTGTACGAGGACCTTGGCCATCTTGCTGGTTTGACTTCATGGCATACGAGGACCGCAGCCATCTTGCTGGTTTTCCGTCATTGAGTATGAGGACTGAGATGATCTTGCTGGTTTTCTATGCTGATGACATGCCTGTTATATCATGAATAATATGAGGGCTTGGATTTTTTTAAATAAACGTTTAAGCGTTTTTACTTCTACACCATGAGGCGGGTGCTTCCCCTTTTGATTTGTATGGTTTGACGGCCCAAACCCTGACCTGGAGAGACCCTTTTTTAGGGGAAGAGCACCTGCAGTTTATGATCATCATAGGATATGGTTGGAGCCCGATGTTGCCTTTGGGCCATTTGAGCGCTGTTTGACCGCTTGTTTCCAGATGGTCAATATCTTGGGGTAAGAGGCTCTATGTGCTGGGGTGAAGGTAGAGGATTTCTGTGCAGGAGAGATGCTCTGCCGCTGTACTCCTACATGAGGTGGTCGGCAAGCGGTTAACAAAACACACAATATAAATCTTTGCCGATCACATCGTCCAGCAATGCAGATTGGCACCAATACCGATGAATGACACCCACTGACCCTCTGGGTCTGGCATCCTAGCAACCAATGATGTCACTGGGGTCTGTCCCACACAGTGTCCTTGGATGCTAGGATATAGGTGGCCACCAGCACCCTAGCAACCACACATCCCCGTGTGGCCCCTTCAGTGGGAAGTTATTTAGTGGTGGTATTACTATCGCCGCTAAATGAACATCTTCCAACTGCAAAGGAAGAAGGAAAACTCATCCGCGCTCAATTGATGTGAGGGAAAAAGGAAAGGTCCCCTTGAAGCAAAGGACATCGATCCAGGACTTCATTCCAATTAAAGATGATGCTTCAGACTACGCAACCTCCCTCTGATTGGGGAAATCTTTCACTCGAGACGACAAAACCAAACAAAAAAAGTGGTGCAAAAGCCTCATGATTACCTCAAAACTATTAATTGAAAAAAATCCTGAGGTTAACTCGGGTGAAGAAGCCAAATTTGGTTTGCCTGTTCAGAGAACCGTGAAAACCCAGAGAACATTGCGGCCAAAACTCAAACTTCATCCCAAGTAACCGATGAGGATAAGCTTCTGGGGGCAGCCATATTATTGTAGCTCATATATGAAGACATGTTGGCATACAACTAAAGAAACAATTTAAAACAAGGGTAAATAGGGACTTTGGGATTTTAAAGGCACCAGTATAGGTTTAAAAAAATATAAGAAAATAATAAGTTAATATTTTTTATATAAATTTATTCAAATATAGAAAAGACGTACATGATAGAAAGAGTTAAAAAGATTTTTTGACACAGGGAATATATCCACGCATATAAAGATCTACATCAGATACACATCGCAAATCAAATAATAAAATTCAAAATCTATACAGGAGAACTAGTCACCCAAAAGACATATAGATTAATGTATATGAGTGCTATGGTGAAGAGCTGATGTAGAATCCACAGAACTTGCCCGACACGTTTCGCATTGTTAGGAAAAACGCTTCTTCTGGGGCGTGAGTAAAAACACTCTTAAAGATTCAAAAGAAAGAACAGAATGCATGAATACATCTTGCAACTAGGTTACAAAACTTTACAACAAAGACATATAAATTGCTGAATGCATATTGATCAAGAATGTATATACACCGAAATAATATATACGAGAATGAGAAAACAGTACTTGTCAGAGAAGGACCATGCGGAGTTAGGGGCCATGTGTGCCGGTCATATATGGGGCACTGCGGGGGCATACACGTTATTATGAATATTTAATATTAATTGAAAAGGAATAATGCATTAATATATATATATATACACAAGTAAATCTAAAAGTTAGATGTCCTACCCCAAAACTTTCTGTAGATGTCGCTGATAGTACACAATAAAGGTGGTGTTTTTATATAATGTGGTAGCTTGTTTCATGTAGGTAGAGCTGGAAATAGACATATCATCAGTATGGACAAAGAAGTTCCACAGATGCATATACAGATTAAAGAGGAAGTAAACCCTGATGGGTTTACTTCCTCTTTTTTTCCCTGCAAAGGTAAAGCATAATGGACTACTATGCATCGCATAGTAGCTCATTATGTGTCACTTACCTGACACAGGAGCCAGCGAAGTCGCCGCTGTCCCCTGTAGTCCACCGCATCCATCTTGCTGGTGGCGTCTCGCAGCTCCGACGAATCACAGCGGCGCAGCCGCGATGACGTCACTCCCGCGCATGCGCACGGGAGTCGCGTCTCGCAGCTCCGCCGCTTCCATTCGGCGCACGGGAGTCGACAAATTAGGCAAATCCATTCTTGGACTTGCCGCATTTAGTGCGCCTGCGCGCCGCTGTCTACGGCGCATGCGCCGTAGACAGCGGTGCCCATTTTCGGGCAAATATCTCCTAAACCATATAGGTTTAGGAGATATTACTTGGACCTACAGGTAAGCCTTAATCTAGGCTTACCTGTAGGTCCAAGTTGTTTGGAAGGGTTTACTTCCTCTTTAAAGTTATGTATATATATAGTATATAGAATGTATAGGCACTCACCGCGCTAGAGAGGTACAGCCTATGCCAACCAGAAGGATAAGGAATATGCTGATGTCCTTTTTTATTATTTATTTGTGCGGTGGGTAGAACTGCACAAGCCAAATCTCTGGGGATACAATATAAATGTTGATAGTAAAATTGTCCCAGGAAAGGCAGAAGGGGGGAAAAAAAATATAGGGACTCAAAATAAGTTGTCATATACTGAGGGAAAAAAGTGCTTACCTAATGTGTGTACTGGCGTGAGACATCCGCCATACACGTGTGTAGCCTGCAGAGTGAGGAGACATCTCAGAGAGACGCTGATGATTGCGTCTCTCTAAGTACGTGCATGTCCCGCCCACCATTATGTGATTGGCAGAAACGCCAATCCGTAAAATGTAGTGGGCCGGCCGATATCTCCGGGTGTGCAGCACCCCGCCGGACCGCCCACACCCCCCGTGCGCCTGCGTCATGCCCAGGCGTGAAGGGGGGCGGGACGCAGGGATAAGCAACGCCCGGGGAAGGAGTCGTACGGCCCACGTGCGGACTCCTAATGCGCCAAAAAACAGGAAATACCTGTGGCGCTTACCGACCGCACAGTGTCCAAATGGCCGGCACAGCGCCCCCCACCGCAGACTCCCTGAATGACAAGACTATAATAAACATTAGAGAAAACATACTATAAATTTAAAACAAGGGAAGGGAGAAAAAATAAAGAGGGGGGAGAAAAAGTAAGTGAAAAATAACGTGGGATAGGGTTAATGTGTAAAATGTGTTAATTACTGAAGGGGGAATGTCAGAAGGGGTGTATATTGAAGAATTAGTTGTACAATCATCAATTTTAAAGGAGCAGAGAAGCTATAATGGAAGAAACAGGGCAAAAAATTGTTTATAAAAAGGGTTTGTAGGAATGCGATTCGTTTATTCCAGGAGGGAAAAATCGCATTAAGTTTTTCTATCCACAAAGTCTCCTTTCTCAAGATGGATTTATCCCAATCTCCACCACGGGGATTGGGTGGTATCACATCCAATGCGATAAACAATATCACTGATGTGTTGAATTTATGGTAGAGATCAAGGTGTCTACTGATGGATGGCACCATTTTGCCCCCTGATGAGAAGTAGACATGGTCCTTTATTCGTGCCCTAAATTGTCTGATTGTTTTGCCTATATAAAAAGCTGAACATTCACACGTCATAAGATAAATGACGCCTCGTGTATATCGCAATCCGCAAAGAATTTTGGGGTAAAGGTTTCTCCGTTTGGCAGAACAAAGGATTGGCCAGTTCTGATCAGGGGGCAAAATGGACATTTTCCACATCTAAAAATACCATGAGATGGGCGACTCTGGGGATTCAGGCTGAAGTGACTTGTAGTAAGGATGTCTCGTAGGGATCTAGCTCTGCGGAAAGTAATTTGAGGTTTCTTTTCTATGTTATTTAGCTACAATAGGGTCTTCTGTTATGCCCCATACACACGATGAGATTATCGGACGAATGATCGTCCGTTTTTTATTGCATGCTAATCTCAGATCGAATTGGATGAGTTTACTAAAGTCACGAAAATTCCCGCACGACAGAAAATGAAGTGAAGTGATGTCATGTGTTGTAATGCATTTTCGAACGATAGCTGTACTGATTGAACGAAAATCGTACGATCTGGCATCGTACGAAAAAAATTTCCGTGCATGTCCGATAGAATAATATCGGATGAACTGTCCTAATTGGCTCTCGAAAGCTCTGTACTAAAGATCCGATTATCGTACGATCGCTTCGAAAGCGGTATTTTCCATACGATTTTCGGATCGTGTGTACGGGGCATAAGGAGGGGCCAGAAGGTATCCAGAGCATTACGTAGTATTGAATGATGATTGGAAAATTGAGTTATGAAACACACCCTATTCATCTGCTTCGACTTGTTTTGTGGTGTATATAAGAGAGTAGCACGAGCTTGGCGTTTCGCCCTATTATATGCTTTACGCAACGTTGATTTACTGTAACCCCTGGCTTTTAGGCGTTTTTGAAGTAATTTGGCTTGAATCTTAAAGTCAGAGGTATATTTGCAATTACGTCGTAGCCAGATATATTGAGCATAAGGAATGCTCCGCAGCAACGCGAAACGTGTCGGGCAAGTTATGTGGATTCTACATCAGCTCTTCACCGTAGCACTCATATACATTAATCTATATGTCTTTTGGGTGACTAGTTCTCCTGTATAGATTTTGAATTTTATTATTTGATTTGCGATGTGTATCTGATGTAGATCTTTATATGCGTAGATATATTCCCTGTGTCAAAAAATCTTTTTAACTCTTTCTATCATGTACGTCTTTTCTATATTTGAATAAATTTATATAAAAAATATTAACTTATTATTTTCTTATATTTTTTTGAACCTATACTGGTGCCTTTAAAATCCCAAAGTCCCTATTTACCCTTGTTTTAAATTCTATTCATTAAGGATGATGGCACCTCCTTACATCGATATATCTGAGATATCCACTATTCAGCCACGAAGTGCCTTTTGATATCTCGTATCCCCACATTCCTAACTAAAGAAACAAGTCACAGGTCTTAGAAATGCATTCTTCTCTCAGCTGACTTCACTTTTTGGTGGGTACTAATAGAAGTCCTCAGGTTTGAGCATTATTTTAAAGCTGGACAGCAAGTTCCTTCAGATCTCATGGGCTACAACAAAATGGCTGAGAAGAACCAATCACACGGAGGAGTCTCCCTTTTACCCATGATGCTTAGCAAGGGGGGGTGGGCACTATTGTTGCAGGAAGTGAATGGGACAGAGTTGGGAGCAATGGAGGCAAACTGCAGCAACCTGACGGAGAGGATATTACGGCTCACCCTGGAGATCATCTACCTGCTGACCGGGGAGGTGAGGAGGATTCTGGGGGCACCGCCAACACTTTTGGTTTCATTTCTTTGATTGATACCGGCCAGAAAAAATAACTTTCCTCCAGTTTTATTCCAGCAACAAATCACCGGGAACTTGCTTGTGGATAGTTTTTGTTTATAAAAATTTTGCAAAATTTTTTGAAGTGCCAAAAACTGAGACATTTCTATATCTATTCCAAAAACTTGTTTGTACTCATCACTAGATAGGTATTTATTATTATTATTATACAGGATTTATATGACGCCAACAGTTTGCGCAGCAATTTACAACGTTAGGGCAGACAGTACAGTTATAATTCAATACAGGAGGAATCGGGATAGTAATATTATTATTATTTTTTTTTTTAACGGACAAGTTAAAATTTATTTTTATTTTTTTCATTTATTTATTTTTTTACAGTGTTTCTTTTTCTTTGATTACCTTCTATACTGCACACACACATAATATAATCTGATTGTATGTTCTCCTTTGGATCCACCACTAATGGGTCTGGTTGTATGGGTTCATCCTCATAATACATGAATTTGGTAAGGATGGGTGGAATTGTTAAGCGATTGTACAATCAGATTGTACAGTGTGTGGCTCATATGAGGTTTTTTTTTTTTTTTATACGTTTTACAATTTTTTAATATATTTTATTCTTATTAGGTCCACATTTTAACCAACATTTATTATTTTGATGATAATTATTATGATTTTCTTTTTTATTGTTTAGCAATCAGCATGGATCAAGTTATAAACATATTCATTTTGGGATATATACATTTTTATATATTTTTATTAGGTCCACATTTTAACCAAAATGTATTATTTTTAATATTATTATTAATAATATTATTAGTAGTATTTTATTTTAATTGTACAGATTGTACAGTGTATGGCTCGGGATATATTTTACAATTTTTTATATATTTATTCTTTTTAGGTCCACATTGTAACCAGAATGTATTATTTTATTATTATTATTATTATTATTAATAATAAATAATAATAAACTTTTTTCGTATTTTTTTTTTTTGTTTATCAATTTTACAATCAGATTGCATAATGTATGACTCAAGTTATACACATATCAGTTTTGGGATATATTTTACTTTTCTCATAAGGACCACATTTTACCCAGAATGTAGTATTATTATTATTTTCACCAGTATTATTTTTGTTTATTTACTAGCAACTGTATAGTGTATGGCTCATATCAGTTTTTGGATATATTTTACAAATTTTTATATTATATATATATATATATATATATATATATATATATATATATATATATATATATATATATATATATTCTTTTTAGTTCCACATTTTAACCAAAATGTATTATTTTATTAATATTAGTATTTTTTTTTCATTGTTTTGTAATTAAACAATCAGATTGTACAGTGTGTGGCTCATACCTTTTTTGATGGATATATTTGAATATATATATATATTTTTATATATATTCTTATTAGGTCCACATTGTAACCAAAAAGTATTTTTTTATTATTAATAATAATAATACTAATAAATCATAATAAAAAAATAATATATATAAATTCTTTATCAATTTTACAGTCACATAAATGTACGATTTAGGTTATACACATATAAGTTTTGGGATATATTTTACTAATTTTATTTTATATATTCTCATTAGGATTATTGAATTTTTTGTTTCCCGTTCCCTCCCATTGATGAACTGAAATGGTAGCATTCATGTTCTCATATATGTATACCTGCTTTCTTTTGGTGGTATTTATTAACCACTGGGTTTTTATTTTATTTAAAAAAAAAACAAATTTTGGTATATAAACAAAAAAAAAAAAGAACTTTAAAAAAAAAAAACATGTTTTTCTTAGTTTCTGTTAAAACATTTTTCAAACAAATTTCTTCATAAAAAAAAATAAGGCTGGGCACCGCGCGCCGTGATCCACTGGTCACAGGATCATTCTGCTGCGCTGAGTGACGTACCAGTATGGCGCTTAGTCTGGAGCTGCCGCCCGCAGTACATTTACTGAGGGGTTCAAATATGAACCCAAGGTGTTGATTGTGTTGATATTGGATGTGATATGGAGATGTTCTTATGTTCTTTCTAGCCCTGATGAAGGGGGTAGCTCTTGGACCCTTGAAACGCGTTGGATACTTTTTTTGGATTGTCCCTGTGACTTTTAATGGAATAAGGTTGTATCTGGACTTCTTAGCAGTGGTGTTGCGCTTCAATTTCAGCTTTCTTTTACGAGACCCATGGCAAAAAATCTCAACCAGCTTTGTGCTCTTTTAACTGCGTGTTTTTCCACATTTGTCGCTTGTTATAAAAAAGTGCGCTTGGTGATGGCACATATGGGGTATCATTAATTAACCGCACTTCAGATGCAACACATCGGACAGCAGGCATAAGGTATAAGTTGGTGGAATGCCAACCATAACTAGGATCATTCTGGACACATTGGTGTTCCTGTTTGGGCTCTGGGAGGGAGGGAGGAAGGAAGACCAGTTGACCAGGAATGTATATAGCTGTGGCTGCCAATAACACCAGTGCTGGGGGTTATTATTGCAGCCAGAGACACCAGTGCTGGAGGTTATTATTGCAGCCAATGACACCAGTGCTGGGGGTTATTATTGCAGCCAATGACACCAGTGCTGGGGGTTATTATTGCAACCAATGACACCAGTGCTGGGGGTTATTATTGCAGCCAATGACATGAGTACTGGGGGTTATTATTACAGCAAGGGACACCAGTGCTGGGGGTTATTATTGCAGCCAATGACACCAGTGCTGGGGGTTATTATTGCAACCAATGACACCAGTGCTAGGGGTTATTATTGCAGCCAATGACATGAGTACTGGGGGCTATTATTACAGCAAGGGACACCAGTGCTGGGGGTTATTATTGCAGCCAGGGACACCAGTGCTGGGGGTTATTATTGCAGCCAGGGACACCAGTGCTGGGGGTTATTATTGCAGCCAGGGACACCAGTGCTGGGGGTTATTATTGCAGCCAGGGACACCAGTGCTGGGGGTTATTATTGCAGCCAGGGACACCAGTGCTGGGGGTTATTATTGCGGCCAGGGACACCAGTGCTGGGGGTTATTATTGCGGCCAGGGACACCAGTGCTGGGGGTTATTATTGCGGCCAGGGACACCAGTGCTGGGGGTTATTATTGCGGCCAGGGACACCAGTGCTGGGGGTTATTATTGTGGCCAGGGACACCAGTGCTGGGGGTTATTATTGCGGCCAGGGACACCAGTGCTGGGGGTTATTATTGCGGCCAGGGACACCAGTGCTGGGGGTTATTTTTGCGGCCAGGGACACCAGTGCTGGGGGTTATTTTTGCGGCCAGGGACACCAGTGCTGGGGGTTATTTTTGCGGCCAGGGACACCAGTGCTGGGGGTTATTTTTGCGGCCAGGGACACCAGTGCTGGGGGTTATTTTTGCGGCCAGGGACACCAGTGTTGGGGATTATTCTTGCCGTCAATGATACCAGTGCTGGGGTTTATTATATGCATCAGATTTAAAAAGTCTGGGCATTAAGGTTTTGAGTGGACCTCAAAGCAGGAAAACATATCTGCTATTCTGCAGGCTTCTTGAAGGTACTGCACTTTAAGCCCTCTAGAGAATTTCAAATTGACCACCATTGGTCTATTGCCCTGGTGCCCAACCTGCACCCCGAGGGCAGCATGCGTCCCTTTAGTATATGATTTGCGGCCCTCAGACCTCAGCAGTCTGTAGTGGGAACATTGATTAGGGTAATGGCATTGATCTCTACTAGCCTCATGCAACATGTTCCTAGTTTTGTATTTTCGTCTGCAGCATAATATCCCCAGCCAACAATGTATCCTGTCCACGCTCTCTGACCCTCATTTCCTCCTAATAGGGCTACAGTTTATGACAGTCCTCTCAAGCATTACATATATTGAACATTATAAGCCAAAGGGTGGTTATGGGGTAGGACCAAGGGACGGTGCTCAGAGGTAGGTATGGGGTAGAACCAAGGGACGTGCCTGGAGGTGGGTAGGAGGTAGAACCAAGGGACAGACTCAGTGATGGGTAGGAGGTAGAACCAAGGGACGGTGCTCGGAGGTGGGTAGGAGGTAGAACCAAGGGACAGATTCGGAGGTGGGTAGAGGATTGAACCAAGGGACGTACTCAGTGGTGGGTAGGGGATTAGAACCAAGGAATAGTGCTCGGAGGTGGATAGGGGGTAGAACCAAGGATCGGTGCTTGTAGGTGGGTAGGGGTAGAACCAAGGAACAGTGCTTGTAGGTGGGTAGGGGTAGAACCAAGGAACAGTGCTTGTAGGTGGGTAGGGGGTAGAACCAAGGAATGCTGCTCTGAGGTGGGTAGGGGCAGAGACAAGGGGTCCTTCGGAGAGGGGGGAGTTCCGGCACCCATTTGAGAAAAAATGCCCTCACCACTGGTCTAACGCCTTCCATAGACCTTTTATAAGAGGTGTCAATCTTACAGATGCTCTGTAGGCTTTTTTGGTACAGATGACATCTCAGTTCTGCTTTTCTGATAGGTGGGGGGTCGTCCACAAAACTAAGATCTTCCCAAACTGCAGATTGCAATTTCCTGTTGACCGTAGCTCTGCTCTCACTCTGACAGTGTTCCTCTGTTCCCCAGCCTTGCACACCTATTCTTTCACCTCTTCCTAATCTTCATGATCGCTGGTCCATGTAATCTTCATGCCACACTGATCGTTGCGCAGTCCTTAGTCTTAGGTCAGGAGTTCTCCCATAACTAAAAAGTTCTGACCCCACACCACTTCATCATATGGAGCACCCTAAAACTATCAATATAAAGAGGGACCATGAATGCAGGAAGTGACAGTTGGATGTCTTGCACTGTGACTGATATTGTCCTAGCAAAGTATCTGACACAAGGTGCCTGGAAACAACTCAAAGACTTATTTGCAAATATGAGAAGAAATATCATTACCTCTACTCAGATCTTAGCAAAGAGGGACGATAATGGCAGTAAGTTCTTTTGTTGGGAAATGTATATAGTGATACTAATCTCTCTCCACAGAATAACATCATTGTGATAAAGACGTCGGGAGATGGACAAGACCCCATTATGGTTCCTCTACATTCCCTACTGGTTCCAGAAAGAAACAACGAACAGAAGATTCTCAAAGTCACCCAGAAGATAATTAAAATGCTGACAGGAGAGGTGAGCGATGTCGGGAATTCTGGGACATTATCCAGTAACAGACAAGGGATGTGTCTGATGGTGACTGTATCATTGTGTGTGCCAAGTTCCTATAAGGCATGGGTCTCAAACGTTCTTCAAAAACATACCGGCATCAGTGGGAGTAGACCATGCCCCATCATTGTTATTACAGAGAGGAATAGTAATCCATTGTTGGTATCGGTGGGAGGAATAGTGCCCAATGATTGGAGTCAGTGGGAGGAATGGTGCCCCATGATTGGAGTCAGTCGGAGAAATGGTGCCCCATGATTGGAGTCAGTGGGAGAAATGGTGCCCCATGATTGGAGTCAGTGGGAGAAATGGTGCCCCATGATTGGATTCAGTGGGAGAAATGGTGCCCCATGATTGGATTCAGTGGGAGAAATGGTGCCCCATGATTGGAGTCAGTGGGAGAAATGGTGCCCCATGATTGGAGTCAGTGGGAGAAATGGTGCCCCATGATTGGGGGCATTGGGAGGAATGGTCCCCCATGATTGGGATCAGTGGGAGAAATGATGCCCCATGATTGGAGTCAGTGGGAGGAACGGTGCCCCGTGATTGGAGTCAGTGGGAGGAACGGTGCCCCGTGATTGGAGTCAGTGGGAGGAACGGTGCCCCGTGATTGGAGTCAGTGGGAGGAACGGTGCCCCGTGATTGGAGTCAGTGGGAGGAACGGTGCCCCGTGATTGGAGTCAGTGGGAGGAACGGTGCCCCGTGATTGGAGTCAGTGGGAGGAACGGTGCCCCGTGATTGGAGTCAGTGGGAGGAACGGGGCCCCGTGATTGGAGTCAGTGGGAGGATTGGGGCCCCATCATTGGTGTCAGTGGGAGGATTGGGGCCCCATCATTGGTGTCAGTGGGAAGAATAGTGCCCCAAGGGCCATATAAAGCCTAGAAAAAGGGCAACATTCGCCCCCCAGGTCACAGTTTGGGGACCACTGCTATAAGGTGTCAAGATGCCTCCATAGAAGAGCAGAGGAAAAGATGTTGGCTTGAGTCTAGGTACATTCCACATCCCTAGATCTTTTATGTGGTGTAGGCTTTGACCCAGGGGTCCGTTTGGTGAAAAAAGCAAGGAATACCCTTCCATTTTTAATGGCCAAAGAGCTCCTTACTGCACAGAATGTGCAAGACTTCTTATAGGATACTTCCAGTCAATGACGATCTATAATACCACTGTCCAATCCTACACCTGAAGTACCAATGCATGGCTTTGTGCATGGCAATCCAGAAATTCCTGAGATATATTTGATTTATAGTGATCATAGGGCTCATTAGTTCACCAGTTTTTACACTGTTGGACAGGGACATTATTTTTAGGAGCTTGGTACTAGTAGCTATTTGGCCACATCAGGAATTGCTGTGGAAGTCGGGTTTAGATGTCATAGAATTCTCTTGTGCTTTTTTCTCCAGACTCAATAGTTCTTTATAGTACATCTGGGGATCTAAATAAAATTCAACCCAAGTTCATGGGGAGAATTGGTGATTCCTTCTCTGTTTTCAAACCCATTCACTGATCGGAATCAACCTGACCCAGGCTTAGATTAACACAGAGCCACACTATTATATCTTAAGAAATCCAAAGCCCAAAAAATTGCCTATATGCAACGCCCAAGTGAGTTGTTAAAGCATTCAAGAACACCGTAGCCAGGTCGATCAGAGTCACCTTTTTTGGTCGCATTTTGTACATTCTTTTAAAAGTAGAACCTCCCAGAGGATTTAAAGGTCATTTACGGGGTCTTTGGCCTCAGCATAGAGAATTGGTGGTTTGCCTCAACAGCTCTACAGAGTTCCACTTGGACCAATTTTTATAAGGTGGTTTGACATCCAGATTGCTCTATTCTCCTGTTAGTACTAAGCCTTGTGGAATAGGTCCTGGAAAGCAGTAGCCCCCACCCCAATAAGTTATTTCTAGCTTGTCCTATCATGTGCTGCCCTGGAAGGTGATTGAGAAAAACATAATTACCTGGTAGCTCAGTTTCCAGGACAGCAGGCATTCCCACCCTATATTCGGTGTTGTATTGTGTCATCATATTCTTCCATTAATCGCCTTCACTTTTTGCTTAATACTTTTTTATTGGTTGTGGATGATGCCTTTGCTGATTTAGGTAGACAGTCTCATGTGCTGTCCTGGAGGATTCCTGGAAATTTAGTTACCAGGTAACTAACTCTGTTTTTACTTTATTTTATTTTATTTATATTCAGAGTGGAAACTGGAGCAATATTAATGTTAGCATTAAGGAAGAGATAAAAGGAGGAGAGGAGGAGGATGGTGTTATAAAAGAGCAGAAGTGTTTAGAAGAACCCAACGATCTCCACAAGGACATTATGATGGAGGATCAGCCGCCCCTCACATCACCGGGTAAGAGGAGACTTTATTGTAAAGGAGAGAGCAGTACGGAGGATCCACCTAGATCCCCCATCATCTGATAAACAGAAACAATGTATTCAGTCAGTGTGTGTGTTTCCTACAGATGGATCCAGTAATGGGAACCCACCAGAGAGATGTCCCCGTCCTCTGTATACGCATGATTCCACACAGGAAGATCACACCATCCCTCACCATCATCAGGTAGGTGGTACTGAGGATTTTGAACTCAAACTTGGCTCTAAACTGTATTAGATGATTGTCTTCTATGCAGTCTCATGATAGTAGTGTTCACCATCATTTTGTGATTTTAGGGGGTAGGAGTAATTGGTATCAAAACTGAGGTTAAACAAGAAGAAGAGATGTATATGAGGGGAAATCCTCTGTCAATGAAGGAAGCTGAAATGACATTGACAATTACCAACGAGGAATCATCTCTAGATGTCAGCACAGGTAAGTATTATATACAAAAATTACAGCATTTTACACTTTTATTTTACATTCATCCTTTGGCATTTCAATTTCTATCAAGTTTAGGTATGCAGATGGAACAAAACTGAGAGAGAAATCAGCAACAGTGTCATTTTTAAGACAGCGAGCTCTATCCTTTAAAAATATAAAATTGGCTTTTTATGATATCACGGAAAAATTTCAAGTGTAATTATATCGCACCCCATTCAGAGGAGATACTGTATGTCATATGAAAGGTCCATCTCCATTCCTCAATATAATGTCATGTTCCCAACAAATGAGGGGGAGATACTGTACACCATATGAAAGGTCCATCTCCATTCCTCAATATAACGTCATGTTCCCAACAAACGAGGAGGAGATACTGTACACCATATGAAAGGTCCATCTCCATTCCTCAATATAACGTCATGTTCCCAACAAATGAGGAGGAGATACTGTACACCATATGAAAGGTCCATCTCCATGCCTCAATATAACGTCATGTTCCCAACAAATGAGGAGGAGATACTGTACACCATATGAAAGGTCCATCTCCATTCCTCAATATAACGTCATGTTCCCAACAAACGAGGAGGAGATACTGTACACCATATGAAAGGTCCATCTCCATTCCTCAATATAACGTCATGTTCCCAACAAACGAGGAGGAGATACTGTACACCATATGAAAGGTCCATCTCCATTCCTCAATATAAACGTCATGTTCCCAACAAATGAGGAGGAGATACTGTACACCATATGAAAGGTCCATCTCCATTCCTCAATATAACGTCATGTTCCCAACAAACGAGGAGGAGATACTGTACACCATATGAAAGGTCCATCTCCATTCCTCAATATAACGTCATGTTCCCAACAAATGAGGAGGAGATACTGTACACCATATGAAAGGTCCATCTCCATTCCTCAATATAACGTCATGTTCCCAACAAATGAGGAGGAGATACTGTACACCATATGAAAGGTCCATCTCCATTCCTCAATATAACGTCATGTTCCCAACAAACGAGGAGGAGATACTGTACACCATATGAAAGGTCCATCTCCATTCCTCAATATAACGTCATGTTCACAACAAATGAGGAGGAGATACTGTACACCATATGAAAGGTCCATCTCCATTCCTCAATATAACGTCATGTTCCCAACAAACGAGGAGGAGATACTGTACACCATATGAAAGGTCCATCTCCATTCCTCAATATAACGTCATGTTCCCAACAAATGAGGAGGAGATACTGTACACCATATGAAAGGTCCATCTCCATTCCCCAATATAACATCATGTTCCCAACAAATGAGGTGGAGATACTGTACACCATATGAAAGGTCCATCTCCATTCCTCAATATAACGTCATGTTCCCAACAAATGAGGAGGAGATACTGTACACCATATGAAAGGTCCACCTCCATTCCCCAATATAACATCATGTTCCCAACAAATGAGGAGGAGATACTGTACACCATATGAAAGGTCCATCTCCATTCCTCAATATAATGTCATGTTCTCAACAAACGAGGCAACGAATATCCATCTCTGTCCATCAACATGTCAAAGTCATTAGTGTATGTACACCTTCACTCAGTGTGCTATATTTGCTTTGGTAGTATTGTCCACCTTATCTGACTTCTATCCTGCAGTTATGATACAACACCCTGATGTTTAGGCAGGGTTGCTAGTAAATTTACCTGCCAGGTATAGTTGCCTTGATAGGGTGGAATCAATTGATCTCCTAACTCTGGAATTGCTGCACTTCTCTCTTCTGCCACTAGGTGGTCGGGTATCTGGTGGCATTAGATAAGACAAGGCATTGCATGGACAGATTAGGAATGGATGGGGTGTCTCAGCCAATAGGCAGGGATCTTCTTGGGTCCCTTGGCTTGCTGGGAGACACTATTTATTTGGGTGAGGCCAGGTCATCGGGGTTCGGGGCCACCTGGACTGCTGTTTCGGTGGACGTGTGTTGTGCTGCCCCGGGCTGCTAGGCCAGAGCCTAAGGGCTATCCTAGGGATATCTGGCTGCTAGGCTGTCTGAGTTCCTATCCAGAAGCAAGAGAGCAGCGTAGGGTTGGGATTGCGGCTTGCAGTCTAACCAGAACTCACGGTTCTGCTGGCCGGAGAATCGGTCATGGTCGGAGGTAGAAGGGAAGCTGTTGCCACTAAGGGACCATCCACTTTATTACCAGGGACCACAGTGAGTAACTGAAGTAAGTACCAGAGTAGTATTCTCACCAACCAGGGAGGGTAAAGAATTGGGAAACTTCAGCAGGTGTCAAGCCAGGGACTCAGCCAGTAAGGGTGATGATTGCAGAGCAGCTGTGTCAAGCCAGGGACCAGGCAGGCCAGTGGGGTGAAGCTTGAGGAGTATCTGTGATTGCCAAGCTAGGGACCCAGCATGGACGCAGGGGTAAAGCTTGAAGAAGATACTCAGTGAGAAGATTGGAAGAGATCCAGTGGTAGTGGATCAGCAAGTCTAGTGAGAGAGACTGGGAGCTCAGTTGAGTGAAGATCTACAAGAGGAGATTGTAGAGGAAGTGAAAGAGTTCATGGTAACCTTCGTTAGAAACTGTTCAATATTGTTGCCATAGGGGACAGCGTGTCTACACATGCAGATGTGGTGTCTGGCTGGGTGCCTTTCTGTGCATGGCTGTCTACCTATAGACGTTTCGGAGTCTGCTAGCTAACATTGTAACTACTAAAGGGTGTCCTGACCCTAAACCCTCTCTCCCACAGTTCTGTTTAAGAGACGATGAATCTCTTTTCATTGAAGAAGTGTCTGGTGCCCATGAATCTATCTTGCACTACACCCACCATGCTTTGTAACTCACAAAGAAGGATGTCAGCTATCCCTAACCCTAGAAGTTCTCATTAGACCAAAGGGGGTCCTGGACATGGCTACAATTGTTTTCACTGTACCTTATTCCTAGATCTGGGAAACAGTAGACAAGACTAACATACATGACTCCTAACTGCAAAACATGAGCAAAGCACATGCTATTAATATTTTTTTATAATACAAATATCATTCCAACAGGTGGACCCATTAGCTGGAATATCTCAGAGGGACGTCTTATTTTATCTGCACATTATAACAAAGATGATAATGGCATGGCACACCATTCCCCAGGAGTAAGCACTGTTACCCAAAATATACATCACCAACCTAACCATATGGTAAGATCAACGGATCAGTTTAATGCTGAGGAGTCCAAAAATGAATTATGTACTACTCTTCCAAATGTCCAGCCAATCTTTCACATTGCAGAGAAATCAGCAGATCTTCCTACTCCTGAGGAATCATCTTCCAGTAGTTTTCAGGAGTGTGAAAAATCATTCCTGGTTGTACCCCAGAGCGTCGACACCAGTGAAAAACGTTTTGCGTGTTCCGAGTGTGAAATGAGCTTCACAAAGAAATCGCATTTCATTCAACACCTGAGAACCCACTCCGGGGAAAAGCCTTACTCTTGTTCGGAGTGCGAAAAGTCTTTCACCGAGAAATCGAACCTCAAAAGACACCAGAGAATTCACACCGGCGAGAAACCCTTTTCCTGTTCTGATTGCGGAAAGCACTTCTCTGATAAAGGGAACCGTAATAGGCACAAGAGAACTCACTGTGGCGTTTCCCTACCAGAGAAAAACGATCCACCAGAGATTATTAACCAGCTGAGGCCGCCGAAAAATAAAATGTGGTGGAGTGTCATGGGCTTTTCCTGTGAGAAATGTGCAAAGTGCTTCTCAGATAAAGGGAACTATGATATGCACATGAGAACTCACACTGCCGAGAAGCCAGCTTCTTCTCCAGGAAAAAACGATCCAGCAGAGAATACAAACATGTGGCCACTGAAAAACAAATGGTGGAGTGTTGTGGGTTGAGTTATGTCCTTAAACTATTTTTCGATAAAAGACGAGGAAGTCTGAATGGTCAGCCAACCCATATGGAATATTTGAGTTAGATCTTAGTGAGAGGATTGGAATGATTGGTATGTCTCATAACCACATTCTTATCATAATGTATGCACAAGATTAAGAAGAACTTATTGTATATAGTTCCAGAATTTTTTCGTAGTTGGTTAAATAAAGACATCAGTCCATCTAGTTCAATGTGTGTGTGTGTGTGTGTGTCTCAACCACTTCCATATATCCTGTATATTGTGTTCAATAAGATGCCCACCTAAAAGGTTTTTTAAATTAATGACACTTTCCACTAGAACCACCAATTGTGGAACGGAGTTCCACGTCCTTATTGCTCTAATGCCGCGTACACACAACCGGACTTAAGTCCGACAGACTTTCGACTGAGTTCTGACGGAGTTCTCACGGACTCAGAATGAACGGACTTGGCCACACACAATCACACCAAAGTCCGACGGATTCGAACGTGATGACGTACGACCGGACTAGAATAAGGAAGTTCATAGCCAGTAGCCAATAGCTGCCTTAGCGTCAGTTTTTGTCCGTCGGACTAGCATACACACGAGCGGATTTCTCGGTAGGAACTGGGTCCGGCGGAGTTCTGGCGGAAAAATTTGAAACACGTTCCATTTCTAAAGTCTGTCAGACTTTTGCAAATCAAAAGTCTGCTGCAGCCCACACACGATCGAATAGTCTGCCGGAATTGTTCCGTCGGACCTTTGATGTTGAAAAGTCTGGTCGTGTGTACGCGGCATAACAGTAAAAAAAAAACAAAAAAAAAAAACAACCTAAGCCATTTAAGGTTAAACCACCTCTCAAACAATTTCATTGAGTGGCCATGTGTCTTGAGTAACCTGAGACTGAATAGTTGCCTCCCATTGTTGGAATCACCATTAAGATATTTGTATATTGCTATCATATCCCCTCTTAAAGGGGTTGTAAAGGTTTTTTTTTTTTTTCTACATAGGTTCCTCTAAGCTAGTGCATTGTTGGTTCACTTACCTTTTCCTTCAATTTCCTTTCTAAATGTTTTTTTTTTTGTCTGAATATCTCACTTCCTGTTTCTCCTCAGTAAACTTCACACCATCATCCGAGCTGGTGGTTAGTCAGCCAGAACAGCTTACTGAACAGCTTACTGAGGAGGAACAGGAAGTTAGAAATTCAGACAAAGAAAACAAAGAAAAAAAAAAACATTTATAAGGGAAATCGAAGGAAAAGGTAAGTGAACCAACAATGCACTAGCTTAGAGGAACTTATTTAGAAAATAAAAAACGAACCTTTACAACCCCTTTAAGCATCTCTTCTCCAAGGAGAATAAATTTAATGTTTATAGACAATTAAAAAAAAGATGGATTTTCCCCTATTATCATGCAGGACAGCAACCTGAGGGATGATTGGTTGCTCCTACGGGTCCACAAAGATTATCTTGAAATGGAATTTTCTTTGCCTCATCCCATAAGAACTGTCTCTACTAAATGAGAAAGTAGACCTTGGGGAAGTAGATTTCTTCTCTAGAAATACATAGGGACAACGAAACAGAAACAGGTTCCCAACTGTAGGATCTGGGTTTCAGCAATTATGAAGCCGTGTGTAGCCACAAAAGCCAACTATAACTCCGGGGGGGGGGAGAGTGCCCAGGAACACACTGCACCCCCTACCCACCACCAAAGTCAAACTGCTGCCCAGCTCACCAAACCACAGTGGGTTTAAACTTAAATGCATATGATTCGTGCTGGAGGCCACGCTGGACTAACTGGATCAGTCGATAGTCAGGGGTTGGTGATTGTGTGGGCAAAGAGGAAGAGGTCCCTTCCAATAGGTCATGCCCAAAGGTGGATAGTGGACCTTCTTGGGGGCTTGGGCTGCTACCTTTCCAATCCGGGCCTTTGGTCATTTTCGTGAGCAGTTTTGGATGCGGAAATTAATGTTGCTCTCCATTATGAATGGTAGCAGCGTTCCCCCATACTGTTCAGCCTCGACATTTTAGTCCACACACAACTGGAAGTGCTTCATCTCAGCCCAATCGAAGTAACATCATGCTACCGAAACCATGGCTTTGGCTGCACGTGTTCACTAAGCGGAAAGCCTCAGCACTCCATGAGGTCCTAGCTGCCCCAAAACACACAGGCCTCCTCTCAAAACCCCAAACAAGGGAAAGAATGATGATGGGGCTTACCAGCCAGGGGGCTCAGGAGTCAACCTCACACGTGCATAAGATTTAAGATCCTGGAACAAAAAAGGGGCTCCCTCTAATCAAGGCAGAAGTCCAAGGCAAACCTGAAAGAACACCCGATTAGAACACCTTTGGGATGAATTAGAGTGGAGACTGCGAGTCAGGCCTTCTCATTCAACATCAGTGCCTGACCTCACAAATGCGCCTCTTGAAGAATGCTCAGACATTCCCATAGACACACTCCTAAACCTTGTGGACATCCTTCCCAGAAGAGTTGAAGCGGTTATAGCTGCAAAGGGTGGGCCAACTCAATATTGAACCCTACGGACTTAGCCCTTGTACACATGGTCGGACATTCCGACAACCAAATCGGTCGGATTTTGTCCGAAACTGTTGTATACACACGGTCGGACAAAGTTGTCAGAAAATCCGATCGTTCAGAACGTGATGACATTATTTCGTTACGACGGGACTACGTTCAGGCTAGTAGCCAATAGCTTTGGTGTAGGAATTTGATCTGAGCATGCGTGCCACTTTGTCTGATCGGAATTCTCTACAAGGTCTGATTGGATCATGTTGTCGGAAAGTTTTATAGCCAAGCTGGAAAACTTGGTCCGTCGGATATTCCGATGGAAACAGTCCGATGGAGCCCACACATGGTCGGATTATCCGACAACATGGTCCGATCGGACATTTTCCATCGGAATGTCCGACCGTGTGTACAAGGGTTAAGACTGGGATGCAGTTAAAGTGGAAGTAAACCTATTGATTTAAACAGTTAAATAAAAAAGGCATGCCGGGAATGTTAACTGCACATTGGCTGTGCTCTCAGCCAAACTATCAAGCCATCCAATGGCTGGTGTCATAACGAATCACATGTGCAGCACAATAGCAGTTGAAGATTAAACAGAGGCAAAGATGGCAGCTTCCTTGGCTGAAAACAATAGGGGAGCTTACTTCCACTTTAAAGTTCATGTAAAGGCAGGTGTCCCAATACTTTTGGTCAGTGTGTGTAGAGATTATATATATATATATATATATATATATATATATATATATATATATATATATATATATATATATATATATATATACACACACACACACACACACAACTGTAATTTATATTCCCTTTAAATTATCATAAAAAAATCTTCCTAATCTTGTGCATATTATGGAACATTTTAGTTTTATTATTGTAATGTGGTCTCTCTTTTTTTATTTTATTTTTACTAATAATCAGTAAATTTTTTCCAGTTCAAATTGTTGTTGGAATTTTTCTTAAGACTCAAAATGTTTTGCCTTTTTCGGTTTCGGGATTTTTTTTTCTTTCTTCCTGTTGTGTCATACAGACAGGAATTGAGGGGAAAGCTACACAGCAATGGAATAGGATGGACAATGACCATGGAGGGAGATGTGCTTTGGGTTAAACTAGAGCTGGACAGAGGAACCATGTCCTGGTATATGGAAGAAACTACCTTTAGGTAAGAAGGAAGTCCTGGGCCTCAACACCACCATGTCCCTATGCAAAACCAGAAGGGTTCCATGCGGGATAAAACCTGTAGCAGTGGTGAAGGCTACAGGAAATACTACCTTTTGGGTGGGAGAGGACAATGGAATGTCTCTTTTATGGGTTCAAATGACTTAAAGGGGTTGTAAAGGTTCGTTTTTTATTTTCTACATAGGTTCCTCTAAGCTAGTGCATTGTTGGTTCACTTACCTTTTCCTTCGATTTCCCTTCTAAATGTTTTTTTTCTTTGTCTGAATATCTCACTTCCTGTTTCTCCTCAGTAAACTTCACACCATCATCCGAGCGGTGTTTAGTCAGCCAAAACAGCTTACTGAGGAGGAACAGGAAGTGAGAAATTCAGACAAAGAAAACAAAGAAAAAAAACATTTATAAGGGAAATCGAAGGAAAGGGTAAGTGAACCAACAATGCACTAGCTTAAAGGAACCTATTTAGAAAATAAAAAACAAACCTTTACAACCCCTTTAACTACTAAAGTTCTCAGGGAACAATGGTGGGAGTTCAAGCCGTCCTTCCTTCCTTTGCTACATAAACATATATGCATTACGTGAAAGCAATAAAATTCTCATTGGTATACCATAGTGTGGACTCTTTTTTTCTGTTGCCGCTGATCACAATTGTTCTTCATCAGCAACGCTACAAGGGTGACTTATTGGAATTTGGCTTTTGGAGAAGGGTATATGTTTTCTAAGTGATGAGATGGTAAGTAGATCATCTGCTGAACATTCTAGAACAGTGTAATGCCGCGTACCCACGATCGGAATTCTCGTCGGAAAAAGCTCTGATGGTTTTCCATCAGCGGAATTCTGCTCAAGCTGTCTTGCCTACACACGGTCACACCAAATTCCGATAATTTAGAACACGGTGATGTACAACACGTATGCGGGACTAGAAAAAGGAAGTTCCATAGCCAGTAGCCAATAGCTTCCATCTCGTAGTTGAATCTGAGCATGCGTGATTTTTGGCGTGTCGGAATTGCATACACACGATCGGAATTTCCGATGGAAAGTTTTTCCGTCTGGAAAATTTAGAACATGCTATCAATTTTTGGCTGGCGGAAATTCGGACAGCTGAATTCCGATGGAGCATACACACGGTCGCATTTTCCGATGAAAAGCTCTCATCTGTCTTTTTCTGCCCGGAATTCCGATCGCGTGTACGCGGAATTAGAGTGACATTAGAGCCAGAGGATCTAGTTTCTTGGCCTGTAGATGTCTAAAGGGTACAGGTGTTCACCATGGGGAAATAACGGACAATGAAGGGAGGTCATGATGACAGATAGAGAATAACACAATGATCCTGGCCAGGGGTCTCCAAACTTTCTAAACAAAGGGCCAGTTTATTGTTTTTCAGACTTTAAGGGGGCTGGGACTGTGGCCAGCAGAAATGGAAATTTCCCTGGCATCTGTGGCCGTGAACATTACCACATTTGGTATTAGGTGGAGGAATAGGGCCCCATCATTGGGAGGAATAATGCCCCATCATTGGTATCACTGGGAGGAATAATGCCCCATCATTGGTATCACTGGGAGGAATAGGGCCCCATCATTGGTATCACTGGGAGGAATAGGGCCCCATCATTGGTATCACTGGGAGGAATAGGGCCCCATCATTGGTATCACTGAGAGGAATAGGGCCCCATCATTGGCATTACTGGGAGGAATAGGGCCCCATCATTGGTATCACTGGGAGGAATAGAGCCCCATCATTGGTATCACTGGGAGGAATAGAGCCCCATCATTGGTATCACTGGGAGGAATAGAGCCCCATCATTGGTATCACTGGGAGGAATAATGGCCCATCATTGGTATCACTGGGAGGAATAGGGCCCCATCATTGGTATTACTGGGAGGAATAGAGCCCCATCATTGGTATCACTGGGAGGAATAATGGCCCATCATTGGTATCACTGGGAGGAATAGAGCCCCATCATTGGTATCACTGGGAGGAATAGAGCCCCATCATTGGTATCACTGGGAGGAATAATGGCCCATCATTGATAACCATGGGAGGAATAGGGCCCTGTTGTTAATTTCAGTTGGAGGAATATTGCTCCACGGGCCGGATAAAGGCAAGCAAAGGGCCACATCCAGCCCCCCGGGCTGCAGTTTGGAGACCACTGGTCTTGATCCTTTTTAAGTTTATCCAAAACTTTAGAGAAGATTTTGGCAGGTATTGGTGCTTTAAACTTATACTGCACTGGGGAAAGATGAGTGTTAAACACTTGTGTGTTTTTAATGTCCATAAAGGGACACTGGACATTTCTAATCTTCAGGTTATACTGCCGCCTACAGGAGAAATGGTCACTGGCAATTAAAAAATGTAAGCCAGCACAGGACAAACCTGCCTTCCTCCAACATGATTCAATCTGTAGCAAAGTAATACGGAGAGCATGGCCGTGAACACAGAAGGGTGAGACCTATGTCTTCAAGAAAAAGTTTTTACAGTGGGTACAACAGCCGCACATCACTGTAATTCCTGTGCGACAGCCTCAGCCTGGCTCCAACCAGTATACATCCCTCCCAACGCATTTCACCCCCACCTTGGGGTGGAGCAAAACACGTTTGGGCTGTGGCCTTGTTGGGGCCGGGCTGAGGCTGTCACATACTTTCCCACACAGAGCTTGCAGCAATGTTTGGCTTATGGGTCACTTTCCCTTAATACATTGATGTCTAGAGCTGAGCCAAGCTCTGTCCCTAGCTGGCACTCACAGCGGTTGGTACAGGGATTGGGATCCTTTAGAGTCCGAGCGACACCCACAATTTTTGCATTTGGTTCACAGTGGGTACAAAAACCCTTTTTTCTTTCTGATCCATTAAGGGACACAAGAGGTCTTTATCTTTGAGATGTTTAAAAGCAATTTATCTGAGGGGTGGGCAACAGGTAAACAATTCCTCATCAGTGCCCATCAGTGCCACCTTATCTGTGCCCATAAGTGCCACCTATGAGTGCCGCCTCATCAGTGCTGCCTATCAATGTCCATCATTGCCACCTTATCTGTGCCACCTATTAGTGCCGCCTCATCAGTTTCACCTTGTCAGTGCCACCTTATCTGTGTCCATCAGTACCACTTATCAGTGCCCATTAGAGCCACCTTATCTGTGCCCTTCAGTGCCACCTCATCAGTGGCAGTGCCGCCTCATCAGTTTCACCTTTTCAGTGCCACATTATCTGTGTCCATCAGTGCCGCCCATCAATGCCACCTTATCTGTGCCCATAAGTGCCACCCATGAGTGGCGCCTCATCAGTGCTGCCTATCAATGCCCATCAGTGGCGTCTTATCTGTGCCACCTATCAGTGTCACCTCATCAGTGCCCTTCAGTTCCGCGTCATCAGTGCTGTCTTCCAATGCCCATCAGTGCCACCTTATCTGTACCGATCAGTGCCGCCTCATCAGTGCCACCTCAATAGTGCCACCTATCAGTGCTGCCTCATCAGTGCCCATCATTGCCACATCATCAGTGCAGCCTATAGGTGCCCATTAGTGCAAACCTCATAAGTGCCACCTCTCAGTGCCCATCAGTACAGCCTCATCAGTGAAGGAGAAAAATTAACCCTCCGCAAAATTTTCTAACACTATGAAAAAAAAAATTTTTATTGCCCCCCCAAAATCAATGTGATTGAAGAGGATCTGCATCGCTGGAAGACATGATTCACAATGGATGTCAAAATGTGTGTTTACTTTACTGTTAACATTTTTGTGTGTAATTGAATAGGGGTGCTATGGATTGTTGGGGTGCGGATATCTAGAGGCCCCCTTATTTCCAAGGAGGCTTCCAGATTCGATAAGCCCCCTGTCCGCAGACCCCCCACAACCACCAGGTCAGGGTCTTGTGCTCATCAACCTGTGAATGAGCTGCCTTGTCGGAGGGTTTGGAGGGACCCCACACTTTTTTTGAGTGGGGTCCCCCCTGAAAAGACACTTATCAAGGAGGAGGGTCCTGTTATAGATTTTCTGGGGGTACCCCATTATTTTTGTCCTTTTTTCTGTACTGTGAAAGCAAAAGTGCTAGAGAAAAAGCATTTGTGGGCTTTATATTTCCCTGCCTGCCTTCATCCTTTTATATATATATATATATATATATATATATATATATATATATACACACACACACACACACACACACACACACATACATATACATACACACAGTATATACAGCTTTACTTTAGGAGTAACAGTGTTTTCTCCCAAGTCTCGTGGGCTACAACAAAATGGCTGAGGCAAACCAATCACAGAAGGGACTGCCTTTTACCAATAAAGCTGACCATTGGGAGGGGGGGGGGGTTGGGGGATGGGCACTATTGTTGCAGGAAGTGAATGGGACAGAGTTGAGAGCGATGGAGGAAAACTGCAGCAACCTGACGGAGAGGATATTACAGCTCACAGTGGAGATCATCTACCTGCTGACCGGGGAGGTGAGGAGGATTCTGGGAGCACCGCCAACACGTTTGTTTCATTTTATTGATTCCTGCCTGATAAAATACCTTTGCGCCAGTTTTATTTCAACGTCGCATTACCTGCAAGTTGCAAATGTGCACATTGTTTACAAATAAAAAAAAAAAAAAAAAAATTCTTAACTGACAATTTTTTTTTCTTAACTGACAAAAAAATTACCTGCAAGTTGCTAATGATGATGATTTTTTTTTTAAATTTCCCAATTTTTTTTTTTTTTTTTTTTTAATCTTCCTTTTTTTTACCTACAATAAAATAAATAAATTATATATATATATATATATATATATATATATATATATATATATACACACACACATACAGTATCTCACAAAAGTTAGTACACCCCTCAAATTTTTGTAAATATTTTCTTCTATCTTTTCATGTGACAACACTGAAGAAATGACACTTGTCTACAATGTAAAGTAGTGAGTGTACAGCTTGTATAACAGTGTAAATTTTCTGTCCCCTCAAAATAACTCAACATTATTGTTATTGTCGCTGGCAACAAAGGTGAGTACACACTTTGCACAAAGCAAGGTCCATAAAGACATGGATGAGCGAGTTTGGGGTGGAGAAACTTGAACTGGCCTGCACAGAGTCCTGACCTCAACCCCCATAGAACACCTTTGGGATGACTTAGAGTGGAGACTGAGTCAGGCCTTCCCGTCCAACATCAGTGCCTGACCTCACCAATGCACTTCTGGAAGAATGGTCCAACATTCCCATAGACACACTCCTAAACCTTGTGGACGGCCTTCCCAGAACTGGTGAAGCTGTTATAGCTGCAAAGGGTGGGCCAACTCAATATTGAACCCTACGGGCTAAGACTGGGATGCCATTAAAGTTAGGTGTCCCAATACTTTTGGTATTTGTGTCTGTATATTCTTTTTTTTTTTAAGACCAGGAAAAAACAATAACCTTTTAAAAGTTTTTGTTACCTACATACTTCCATTTAGTTCCCAAAAGCTGCTTGCTGAGGTGAGTCAGAAGGTCACCACCTGGGTGTGGACGGCTACCAAACACAACTCTGCCCTCAGGAGGTCTGGTGAAGACCAGGCGGCTCTTTAGGTTCTGAGCATCCGTTCTCCTAAGACCTCCTAATGCCGTGTTGGGTGGGCACACTGGGCTTGCCCTTCAGTGCCAATGGGTACCCAGACTTTGCAGTTCTTTCTAACTTCTCCATGGCCACTGCCTAATTGCTGTTGGAAAATGATGTTTTGGTTAGCCAGCCCATAGATTTACTTTTCTTTCTTTCTTCCTTTCAGCCATGGGTGGAAGAAAAGAAAATCGCTCAACACTGAATGCCTCCCGGAGCACTATTGTGTTCTGCTGGTAAGGGTCGCAGGGAGCATTACAGGCCGGCAGATCACAATGATTACTGCTAGCGGCTGTAGCCGCTGGCAGTAATCGTATGTAAAAAGATCCAATGGGCTGGTTGTGCCCAAGTTAATCACTGGATCGACTTGGGTACAATCAGCCTGCCCATACATGGATTAAAATTCGTCCAGTGTCTGCTGAAGTGGACAAATATTCATGTCTGGCCAGGTTAAGTCATGTGAAATTGGGATTACTTTTGCAGGCACTGACACAAATACTGGGGGTTCTGATTGCGGTCACTGACACCAATACTGGGGGTTCTGATTGCCATCACTGACACCAATACTGGGGGTTCTGATTGGGGCCACTGACACCAATACTGGGGGTTCTGATTGGGGCCACTGACACCAATAATGGGGGTTCTGATTGCGGTCAATGACACCAATACTGGGGATTCTGATTGTGGCCACTGACACCAATACTGGGGGTTCTGATTGGGGCCACTGACACCAATACTGGGGGGTCTGATTGGGGCCACTGACACCAATACTGGGGGTTCTGATATCAGTCACTGACACCAATACTGGGGGTTCTGATTGCGGTCAATGACACCAATACTGGGGGTTCTGATTGGGGACACTGACACCAATACTGGGGGTTCTGATTGCGGTCAATGACACCAATACTGGGGATTCTGATTGTGGCCACTGACACCAATACTGGGGGTTCTGATTGGGGCCACTGACACCAATACTGGGGGGTCTGATTGGGGCCACTGACACCAATACTGGGGGGTCTGATTGGGGCCACTGACACCAATACTGGGGGTTCTGATATCAGTCACTGACACCAATACTGGGGGTTCTGATTGCGGTCAATGACACCAATACTGGGGGTTCTGATTGGGGACACTGACACCAATACTGGGGGTTCTGATTGGGGCCACTGACACCAATACTGGGGGTTCTGATGGTGGCCACTGACACCAATACTGGGGGGTCTGATTGGGGCCACTGACACCAATACTGGGGGGTCTGATTGGGGCCACTGACACCAATACTGGGGGTTCTGATATCAGTCACTGGGGGTTCTGATATCAGTCACTGACACCAATACTGGGGGTTCTAAATGCGGTCTCTCACACCAATACTGGGGGTTCTGATTGCAGTCACTGACACCAATACTGGGGGTTCTGATTGGGGACACTGACACCAATACTGGGGGTTCTGATTGCGGTCAATGACACCAATACTGGGGATTCTGATTGTGGCCACTGACACCAATACTGGGGGTTCTGATTGGGGCCACTGACACCAATACTGGGGGGTCTGATTGGGGCCACTGACACCAATACTGGGGGTTCTGATATCAGTCAATGACACCAATACTGGGGGTTCTGATTGGGGACACTGACACCAATACTGGGGGTTCTGATTGGGGCCACTGACACCAATACTGGGGGTTCTGATGGTGGCCACTGACACCAATACTGGGGGGTCTGATTGGGGCCACTGACACCAATACTGGGGGGTCTGATTGGGGCCACTGACACCAATACTGGGGGTTCTGATATCAGTCACTGGGGGTTCTGATATCAGTCACTGACACCAATACTGGGGGTTCTAAATGCGGTCTCTCACACCAATACTGGGGGTTCTGATTGCAGTCACTGACACCAATACTGGGGGTTCTGATTGCAGTCACTGACACCAATACTGGGGGTTCTGATATCAGTCACTGACACCAATACTGGGGGTTCTGATTGCAGTCACTGACACCAATACTGGGGGTTCTGATTGCGGTCACTGACACCAGTGATGGGGCTTATTTTGATTCTACTTTTTCTTATGTATGCAGCCAAAAAATTAAGCAGTACCAAATTTTTTGGGTGTAAAGAAGGACCATAATAGAAGCAAATTACAACTTCTTTTGTTGGGAAATATTTATAGTGATTAGTAATCTCTCTCCACAGGATAACATAGTTGTGAAGAAGACATCAGGAGATGGAGACTACTCCATATTGATTCCTCTACATTCCTTACTGGTTCCAGGAAGAAATAATGAGAAGAAGATAGTAGAAGTCACCAAGAAGATCATTGATCTGCTGACAGGAGAGGTGAGCGGTGCCGGGAATTCTGGGACATTATCCAGTAACAGACAAGGGATGTGTCTGGATGGTGACTGTATCATTGTGTGTGTCAGGTTCCTATAAGGCACAGGTCTCCAAACTGTGGCCCGAGGGCCCTTTGCTTGCTTTTATCTGACCCTTGGGGCACTATTCCTCCCACTGACACCAACAATGGGGCACTATTCCTCCCACTGATACCAATGATGGGGCACTATTCCTCCCACTGATACCAATGATGGGGCACTGTTTCTTGTACTAACAACAACAACGGGGCACTAGTCATCCACCTAATACCAAAGACGGGGCATTGTTTACTCTCACTGGCCATGGTCTGGCCCCCATCAAGTTTGAAGGACCGTAGACCGGTCTTTAGTTTAAACGTTTGGAGACCCCTGCTATATAAGGTGTCAGGATGTCTCTGTGGAAGAGCAGAGGCATTTTTACTACTTTTGTTTTATTTTTATATTCAGAGTGAAAACTGGAGCAATATTAATGTTGGTGTAAAAGAAAAGATAAAAGAAGAGGAGGCGGATGGCGTGAAGAAAGAACTGGAGTATTTAGAAGGACACAAGGATCTCTACAAGGACGTCATGATGGAGAATCAGCCGCCCCTCACATCACCGGGTAAGAGGAGACTTTATTGTAAAGGAGAGAGCAGTACGGAGGCTCCACCTAGATCCCCCATCATCTGATAAACACATAGAAACAATGTATTCAGTCAGTGTGTGTGTTTCCTACAGATGGATCCAGTAATGGGAACCCACCAGAGAGATGTCCCCGTCCTCTGTATTCCCGGGATTCCACACAGGAAGGTCACACCATCCCTCATCATCATCAGGTTGGTGGAACTGAGCATGTTGAACAGTATTAGAAGAATATCATCTATCTATGTAGCCTCAGGATAATAGTGATTACAATCATTTTACGATTTTAGGGGGTAGCAGTGTTCAGTATCAAGACTGAGGTCAAAGAGGAAGAAGAGCTGTATATGAGTGGAAATCAGCAGTCTTTGAAAGAAGCCGAAAAAACTGTGACAATTACCAAGGAGGAATCGTCTCTAGATGTCAGCACAGGTAAGTATTATATACAAAAAAAAAGCAACACTTCACATTTCTATTTTAGATTCATTCTTTCCTATTTCAATGTATTTCCATCAAGTGTGCAAGTTAATCAAATGAATTTAAAAATCGGCAAGCTTTGGCGGTACTGTACAGCATATGAAAGATCCATCTCCATTCCTCAATATAACGTCATGTACCCAACAAATGAGGAGGAGATACTGTACACCATATGAAAGGTCCATCTCCATTCCTCAATATAACGTCATGTTCCCAACAAATGAGGAGGAGATACTGTACACCATATGAAAGGTCCATCTCCATTCCTCAATATAATGTCATGTTCCCAACAAATGAGGAGGAGATACTGTACACCATATGAAAGGTCCATCTCCATTCCTCAATATTACGTCATGTTCCCAACAAATGAGGAGGAGATACTGTACACCATATGAAAGGTCCATCTCCATTCCTCAATATAACGTCACGTTCCCAACAAATGAGGAGGAGATACTGTACACCATATGAAAGGTCCATCTCCATTCCTCAATATAACGTCATGTTCCCAACAAATGAGGAGGAGATACTGTACACCATATGAAAGGTCCATCTCCATTCCTCAATATTACGTCATGTTCCCAACAAATGAGGAGGAGATACTGTACACCATATGAAAGGTCCATCTCCATTCCTCAATATTACGTCATGTTCCCAACAAATGAGGAGGAGATACTGTACACCATATGAAAGGTCCATCTCCATTCCTCAATATAACGTCACGTTCCCAACAAATGAGGAGGAGATACTGTACACCATATGAAAGGTCCATCTCCATTCCTCAATATTACGTCATGTTCCCAACAAATGAGGAGGAGATACTGTACACCATATGAAAGGTCCATCTCCATTCCTCAATATTACATCATGTTCCCAACAAATGAGGAGGAGATACTGTACACCATATGAAAGGTCCATCTCCATTCCTCAATATAACGTCATGTTCCCAACAAATGAGGAGGAGATACTGTACACCATATGAAAGGTCCATCTCCATTCCTCAATATAACGTCGTGTTCCCAACAAATGAGGAGGAGATACTGTACACCATATGAAAGGTCCATCTCCATTCCTCAATATAACGTCATGTTCCCAACAAATGAGGAGGAGATACTGTACACCATATGAAAGGTCCATCTCCATTCCTCAATATAATGTCATGTTCCCAACAAATGAGGAGGAGATAGTGTACACCATATGCAATTTCTATCTCCATTCCTCAGTTTAGAATGGATGGTTCATCTCTGTTCCTCATCATGCATGGCTGACTCCTAACTGCAAAACATGAATAATGAAAATGTTATAATTTTTAATAATAAGAAAACATTTTCAGCAGGTGAGCCCAATGGATGGAATACCCCAGAGGGAAGTCTTATTTTATCTGGACATTATAACAAAGACGATAATGGCGTGGCACAGTGTTCTCCAGGAATAAGCATTGTTGCTCAAAATATGCAAAACAAACCTAACCATATGGTAAGATCAACAGGTTGGTTTAATTCTGAGGAGTCCAAAGATAAACCACATACTATTCTCCCAAATGTCCAACAAAGCCTTCACATTGCAGTGAAATCACCAGATCCTTCTAATTCCAAGGAATCTTCTCCCAATAATTTGCATCATGTTCGGGAATGTGAAAATTCATTCAATAAACATGACTTGGTTGTACCTCAGAGCATCAACACCATTGAAAGACGCTTTTCTTGTTCCGAGTGTGAGATTAGCTTTACAAAGAAATCACATTTTGTTCAACACCAGAGAACCCACACCGGGGAGAAGCCCTTCTCATGTTCTCAGTGTGGAAAGTCTTATACAGAGAAATCGAGCCTGAAAAGACACCTAAGAGTTCACACCGGGGAGAAGCCCTTTACCTGTACCAAGTGTGGAAAGTGCTTCTCCGATAAAAGGAACCGGGATAACCACATGAAAGTTCACACCGATGAAAAGCCGTTTTCCTGTCCCAAAAAGAATTCTCCACCAGAGAATAAACAGCACCTGAGTCCACTGAAAAACATATGGTGGAGTGTTGTAGGCTGAAGCGTTATGTCCATAAAACAATGGAACAATAAACACGAGGACTTCTGAAAGGATCAACCAACCCACTTGGAATATTTTAGATAAATTTATGGATGGGGTTGAGATGATTGGCGAGTTTCGCCCCTACATCCCCATCATAGCGTATGCTCAAGATTAGGAAGAGTTTATATGGGATTTTAAATGTCCTAGAATATTTATAGAAAATATAGGTTTTATATATAAGCCGTGCTAGCTGAAATAGCATTCAGACAAACAAGTCTGGAGAGGGCCGCGATGTGACGTCAGTACGCAGCCTCCGCTCCCTATACGCGTGTCGTCAAGGCATTGACTTTTTCAGTAGAGCCATGCGTAATGACATCACATTGTGGCTATCTCAAGACTTGCCTTCTTTTTTGCATACTTATCCTATCTGGTAAGACAGTCGGCGTTCTTTGGAACCCAAAAAAGCAGGTGTTTGATATAAAGGATTAAATGTGTCAACACCGCGAAAGTAATCTTCCTTAACACTGCTGGTTTTGACTCGTATATGAGGTGAGCAGCCTGTGATACTGGTGGAGAACACAAGCACTTTTTTGAATCTTTGCACTATTGGTGAATTGATAATCTTGGATTCACTTCAATCAGTCACTTGATAATTTTGATGAACTTTGATTCACTTTCATATATTTTTTGGACTTATTAGTATTTTTAGTTTTATTGAATATATTGGTTTACACTTTTGTTTGTTCAGTAGTGCAGCACTGTTTTTGTTAATTTTTTGCCCTACTGATAGCATGACACAGTCGGCCGGGTGGGCGTAGGAGCTGGAAGAGGACACACAAGCATGGCCAGACAGCAAGAGGTGAGCGGCAACCCTGATCTGTGAAAGCCCCCATGCGGACCGCAGTCGCTGCTCACCTCCTGCTTTGTGGCCCAGTCATCAACAGGCCACAGACCGGTACCAGTCCATGGCCTGGGTTAGGGACCCCTTCTGTACAGGACTATCGGCACTGGAATGCTCTTTTGCAGGTATGCCGGGGCAGCAGTAAAGCATGTAGTTAGAGCTAGGGAATTAGGAAAGTATTATGTCTTGCCTATTGGACTGTAAAATGTCTAACTTTGCACCTTTATTAAATAAAGTATTGAAAGTTTGTCCTTTCCTCGTCTGAAGTTACTAAAGTGGTGTATTGTAACTAACTGGTACACAGTTAACAAATGGGTAATAATACATTGGGGTATGAAGACATCAGTATAGAGTGGAGCAACGTGAGGACATAAGTAGTTGCCAACAGAAGTGTAACAAGCAGCCTTTCGGTAGCATGTACCATACCTGTTCTAGGTGGCACTGTCTCTAGTAGCGAAGGAGATGTGGTCACCACTCCTTCTGCCCTTGGTCTGTCTCTCATGGCAACAGGAGTGAATTGCACCACAGAGATTGCCATCCTGTACAGAGGTACAGCAGTTCCAGGGTCAAGTAGAATGCACGGCGGAGCCCGTGCAAAATTGCACGACAGGGGCCACTCCGCTACTGGGGTTGTAGTGGAAAACGCTGGACAGGTGGTTGTGGACATTGACTCAGCGTGCTCCTCCAAAGTGCAAGTTACTGTGAAAGTTGCGCATTGACACAAGAAACCGAGAGTTAACTGGAGAACAGTTGTAGTGCCAGTGTACATGGCGTACATTCATCACTATAAGTGGAGGCCCACCTTAAGGTTGAGTATTGCCCCCATGGCAGCCTCAGCCTTGTTGCAAGGTATCAAGGAAAACTACACAACGTCAAGGTATTTGTGTGTGTAAAGTGACCCTGTAACATACATAGCTCAAAAGAACCTACCTCAGGGGGTAAACCTCTAGTTTAACCCTTACTTGACACCCAACGTGGAAGATAACATGGAGGACGTTACTTACAAGGTGACGGCCGCAGTGGCCAATGTAACTGTAGTTTGTTTAATCACTGAAATCTAAATTGTGACAGCGGGTGTGGGGAGAGGATCCTTTGGGGATCGGGGGGGGGAGGCAGTAGCTGGAACATGTTACATGTTCTACCCTAAATACGGGTGGAACAAGTAACATGTCCAAAGGTGAACTTAGCCTTTAAGTTAGGGTCCCTGCACTCTTCCCCCTCTCAAAAAAACTTCGTCCTTGAAGGCTAAATGAAATAATTGTTCTTATATCTGAGACGTGAGTAGCTTGTTTTAACAAGTGAACAAGGAAAGGGTTAACTAAGGCAAGGGCAAGGATCAACACATAAACATAAGTAGAGGGCGCAGATTCAAGTGTAGCATAAGAAATCCTTTATTCAAATGAAAAAAAAAAAAAAAAAAAAAAGAAGGGCACTCACTTGATGAAGCGGTAACTCAAGCCTATCGGCTACAACATTCCAGAAAGCCTGTCTTGTCATCCAGTTCTTACACACCGCACAGCACTGTATGCTACAGGGAAGCCAGACTGCAGTGGAGCCTCTAAGCACACTCGAGGCAGATGCATGGCAGCTGGGGAATCCCAAGAGAACTGTCATGGAATGGAGGGTTGAGTGGGCATAGCAGGTGGCATGGTAATGTATTTCAAAGCCCATAGCTTCTTTCTCAAACCACTTCTCCAGTCCCTGTAGCACACGGTGCTGTGCACTGTGTAAGATCTGGATGACAGGACAGAATTCCTGGTACACCCATTCTTCAGCATGTATCAGCGACTTGTAGCTGGACTTCAATATTGCAGTGGGCAATCTTACACTGTGGGAACAGTGACACTAATACACTATAAATATGCACTGCCACTGTACTAATGACACTGGCCAGGAAGGGGTTAAACATCTAGGGCGATCAAAGGGTTAAATGTGTGAATAGCCAGTTTTTATGTGTTTACTATGTGGTGCTTTTACTAAGGGATGTGCTGGATTTTATTCCCTGCCTCGCAGAGAAACAAAATCCAGCACGTCCCCACTGACAGAACAGAGCTCTGCCTTGTTTATATAGGCAGACCTCTGTTCTGTCGTTCTCCTCAACAATCAGCGGGTGCCGGCTGCTGGTGCTGCGACTAATCACAGCACAGTCGGCATGCCTCCTGTCCCGAAGTGCAGGATCATGTTCTAGCCTAGGTACGTGATCCAGCGCAGGAAAGCCACCTTGCCTCCGTATAACCTCTTTATGCAGTTGGCAAGTGGTTAAAGTAGAATTATAGGGAAAACGTCTTGTTTTTTGGAGGGGATTTTCCTTTACTTTCACTTTCTAGGATAATGGTAAACGGGACAGGGGTTCTAATCCCTCTCCACCCTATCCAAAAGTAGAAAAAAAGTTTTGCCTTTAGGCTATGTACACACAATAGGATTTTCCAACAACAAAACCGTGGATTTTTTTCCAAAGGACGTTGGCTCAAACTTGTCCTGCATACACACGGTCACACAAATGTTGTTGGAAATTCCAAACCTCAAGAACACGGGGACATACAACACCTACCACGAGCCGAGAAAAATGAAGTTCAATCGCCAGTGCGGCTCTTCTGCTTGATTCCGAGCATGCGTGGACTTTTGTGCGTCGGAATTGTATAAACACGCTCTGAATTTCCGGCAACAAGTCTTGCTGGTGACAATGCAGTTTTCAGGAGCGTTTCGTGGTTTTGAACATGCTTTTTGCATTTTTTTTTCTCTCTAACAAACTGTGTATAGCTGGTTGTTAAGGACCGGGTCAGGGAGCCGGCCACCACCTCCTTAACAACCTAACAGTCATCAGCTGTCAGCGGGGTTCCCTGCTAACAGCTGAGTGTACAAATAAGAATTGCTGGCAAAAAAAGGCGTGGGATCCCCCTCAAAATCCATACCAGACCCTTATCCGAGCATGCAGCCTGGCAGGTCAGGAAAGGGGGTTGACAATCAAGCGCCCCCCCCCCAAAGCACCTTGTTGATGGGGATAAGGGCCTCTTCCCCACAACCCTGGTTGGTGATTGTGGGGGTCTGCAGGCGGGGGGCTTATTTGGAATCTGGAAGCCCTCTTCAGTAAGGGGGCCCCCAGATCCTGCCCCCCCCATGTGAATGAGTATCAGGTACACCTATAAAAAATGCATAGGTGTGAACCTAGTGTAATGTATAACTATAGGCCAAGCTTTTTTTCATTTTGGATAGAGCAAGGGAGGGTTCTAACCCCTGTAAGGTTTAAATTTGGCATCTGTGTCCCATTGGGGAGATTTCCCTTCCTGTCCCATAGCCAAAACAGGAAGTGAGAGGGAATCTCTACAAATTAAGGAAAACTCTTGGTGCCCCCAGGTCACCAGAACTAGTGTCCCCATTGAATACCCCCCATCTTTCTGAGGTAAAAATGAGGGACAAATTTTAGCACTGGCAAACACTTTTTAAACGTTAAATAGTGCATTTTATATACAACTATATAGATCACACCACAATGAGGCATAAATGAGGAGGAAAGAGGGACATTGCTCCAAATCGGGGACAGTCCCTCGAAATTAGGGACAGTTGGGAGCTATGTAGACACTGGAAGATTTCCCCTCCAGTGGCGGTGCGTCCATAAGGGCGCACGGGCACCGCCCCCTCTCTCCTGCCACCCCCTCTATCACCAATAGATAGATTTGTGCATTGCCTTTTTAATTAGAGCCATAGGCTCTAATAGGCGTCAAAAAAGGTAAACAGTGAGCATCATGCTTGGCGCTCGCAGTTCACTCGGCTGTGTTAGGAAAGCGAATGAATCCTCGGGTCTGTTACCCATCACCTGATTGTCTGAAACAACAGGCGCTGTGACTGGATGCCTATCAGGAGTCCAAGCATAGCAGAGGACGGGAAGATAGGAAGGAAGAAGACATCGAGGAGCATTGAGGACACCGATTGCCGATGTCACCGAAAGACAGGGTAAGTAAGTGTCAGGCAGTCGGCGGGTGGGGGGGCACACTGGCAGCATTTGATGGGCACAGTGGGAGCATTTCATATGGCACAGTGGCAGCATTTGATGGACACAGTGGCGGCAATTAATGGGCACAGTGGCTGCGTTTGATGGGCACAGTGGCAGCAATTGATGGGCACAGTGGCAGCAATCGATGGGAACAGTGGCAGCAATCGATGGAAACAGTGGCAGCAATCAATGGAAACAGTGGCTGTGTTTGATGGCACAGTGGCTGTGTTGGATGGCACAGTGGCGGCAATTGATGGGCACAGTGGCTGCGTTTGATGGCACAGTCAGGCTGCAATTGATGAGTTTTTTTCAGAATTTTTCAGTTTGTTTGCGCCCCCCAAAAATTTTGAGCACCCGCTGCCACTGTTCCCCTCTGTTACTTTTCCGGGGATAACCCAAAATTTGGCATATTCTTTTACTTTCACTTTCAATGATAATGGTAAACAGGACAATTAGAGAGGGTGAGTCGCCTCCTCAGGTGGCACAGACAGTAATAAAAACCTGACAGGAGTTATTACCTCTCTCCCTATTCAAAATGTTAAAAAAAAAAGTTGTCTTTAGTTATATTTTAAAGCCACGTACACACGATCGGATTTTCCACAGACAATGCGCCAGACTTTTGTCCAAAGGGCGTGTGCCAGGAACTTGTCTTGCATACAAACGGTACACAATTGTCGGCCAACAAACACAAACGTAGTGACGTACTACGTGGAATTTCAGCTCTTGAGCACCACCCTTTGGGCATCTTCTGCTAATGTCGTCTTTGGTGAGCGTTGATTCCGAGCATGCGTGTTTGTACTTTGGACTTTAGACAGACCGTTGTCTGCCGAAAATTTACTAGCCTCTCATCCAACATTTGTTGGCGCAAAGTTGGACAACAATTGTCTGAAGGAGCGTACTAACGGTTGGATTTTAGGTAAACAGTCTATCATCACACAATTCCCTGACGAAAATCCGATCGTGTGTACGAGGCTTTAGACCAGTGATGGAAAACCTTGGCATCCCAGATGTTTTGAAACTACAGTACATGATGCTCATGCACTCTGCGATGTTGTTGAGCCTCATGGGAAATGTAATTCCAAAACATCTGGGATGCCAAGGTTCTCCATCACTGGTCCAACGCCTCGTACACACGATCGGATTTTCGTCAGGGAATTGTGTGATGATAGACTGTTTACCTGAAATCCAACCGTTAGTACGCTCCTTCAGACAATTGTTGTCCAACTTTCCGCCAACAAATGTTGGATGGCAGGCTAGTGCCAAGGGTGCCAAGGTTCGCCATCACTGCTTTAGACTATGCAGGTGCTCTGGTACATTCGTAATCTTGCTCGATTTCGTGCATCGTGTTTAGGGCGGCCCGTTCTTTTCAATGGGTTACCAGGCACTCCATGTGAAAATCGCACAATAGAAGTGCATGACCCAAAATGCATAGTTACCATGCGTTTTGACGCATGCGTTAGCAAAGTACGTGGGGGGGGTGGCATTAGAAATGAATGGCACTACTGTGTACCTACAAAAGGATGTGCCTTTGTTGGGCATTGCAGGAATGTGCGCAATTTTGAGTGCGTTTCCACAACACAAAAATACCTAAAAAAAAAACTAGCCTGAGCAAGGTCCCCCGACATATATATTATAATTTGCTAAAATATTATAAAAACACAAATATACTAATATCACATACCAACTATTTGTACCAAAACTATCTTTGATTACATTATTGTAGTTCTTTGATATATTAACTTTTTCCCTTTTGCACCAGAATGTACGACATATATTTTACATTTGGATATGATGTATACATTTCTCTTTATACTGCATATTGTCTATTTTTCGTACCACAATTTTTCTTCAAATATAAGGTGCTAAGCAAAAAAAAACCCACAAATATACAAAGCCAAAAGGTGAGGGTGATGTCTTTGGGAGTGGAATCGGATTTGAAAATAAGGTACCCCTCTTCTCTTCATTCCCGTAGACCAGTGGTTCTCAACTCCAGTCCTCAATAGAGTTGCCACCTCATCCCTTTAAACCCGAACACTTATGAATTACACAGGTTCTGAGGCTAATTAAATGCAGATAAGGCACCAAGTGAGTCCAATTACGACCTTAATCAGCCTCAGAACCTGTGGAATTAATATGTGTTCGGGTTTAAAGGGATGAGGTGGCTCTGAGAACTGGAGTTGAGAACCACTCAAGGTTTAAGCATGGGTCTTCAAGCGATGGCCCTCCAGTTGTTCAGGAACTACAATTCCCATCATGCCTAGTCATGTCTGTGAATGTAAAGCCTTGTACACACGGTCGGAGAATCCATCGGAATGTGTCTTATCGGACCGTGTTGTCGGATAATCCGACTGTGTGTGGTATGCATCGGACTGATTCCGTCGGAATATCCGTCGGACCCAATTTTCCAACTTGTTGGAAATATTTCCCAACCAACTGGTTCGATCGGACATACTCCGATCATGTGTAGAGAATTTTGATCGGACAAAGTGCCACGCATGCTCAGATCAAATTTCTACATCAAAGCTATTGGCTACTAGCCTGAACGTAGTCCCATCGTAACGAAATTACGTCATCATGTTCTGAATGATCGGATTTTTCGACAACTTTGTCCGACCGTGTGTATGCAACAGTTTCGGACAAGATCCGACAGACAAAATCCGACGGATTTGGTTGTCGAAATCTCCGACCGTGTGTACAGGGGCTAAGAGTTTTACAATGCCTCATGGGTAGAGTTGCCACCTTATCCCTTTAAAACCCGAACACATTTTAATTACACAGGTTCTGTGGCTGATTAAGGTGGTAATTAAACTCACTTGGTGCCTTATCTGCATTAAATTAGCCTTAGAACCCTTGTAATTCAAAGGTGTTCGGATTTAAAGGGATGAGGTGGCAACTCTACTCATGGGATGTGTAGTTTTGCAACAGCTGGAGGGCCGTAGTTTGAGGATCCCTGGAGGGATGAGATGGCAACCCTAGTCCTCAAGGTGCCCCAACAGGTCACGTTTTCAGGATTTCCCTCAGATGAAACCGCTGTGGTAATTACTAAGGCAGTGAAACCGATCAAATCCCCTGTGCAAAATAATGTCAAGCCTGAAAACATGACCCGTTGGGACGCCTTGAGGGCTAGAGTTGAGAAACACTGCTGTAGACCAGTGGTTCTCAACCCCTGCCCTCAGGACCCACCAACAGGCCAGGTTTGCAACTGAAATGCATCACAGGTGATATAATTTGCTGCTCAGTGATTGCACTATTCTAGTCTGCACCTCCCCAAGGTAATACTTAAAACCTGGCCTGTTAGTGGGTCCTGAGGACAGGAGTTGAGAACCACTGCTGTAGACCAGTGTTTGTCAACTCCAGTCCTCAAGGCGCCCCAACAGGTCGTGTTTTCAGGCTCCCCATTATTTTGCACAGGGGATTTGATCAGTTTTACTGCCTTAGCAATTACCACAGCCGTTTCATCTGAAGGAAATCCTGAAAACATGACCTGTTGGGGCTAGGGTTGCCACCTCATCCCTTTAAACCTGAACACCTATGAATTACACAGGTTCTGTGGCTGATTAAGGTGGTAATTAAACTCACTTGGTGCCTTATCTGCATTTAATTAGCCTCAGAACCCGTGTAATTCAAAGGTGTTCGAGTTTAAAGGGATGAGGTGGCAACTCTAGTTGAGGCGCCTTGAGGACTGGAGTTGAGAAACCCTGCTGTAGACAATCAACGAGGATAAGAACCTGGTAGCAGCCATTTTATTGTAGCTCTTAAATGAAGACATGTTGGCAATACAGCATGTCCTCTGGACTACAACAAAATGGCCGGCAAGAGCCAATCGCCAAAGAGCTTGCATTTTATTCACGATGCCGAGCATTGGGGGGGGGATGGGCACTATTGTTGCAGGAAGTGAATGGGACAGGGTTACGAGTGATGGAGGCAAACTGCAGCAACCTGACGGAGAGGATATTACGGCTCACCCTGGAGATCATCTACCTGCTGACCGGGGAGGTGAGGAGGATTCTGGGAGCGCAGTTTTATTCCAACAACGAAATTGAAAATGGATCTATTTTTTTTTTTTTTAAATTTGACCATTTTTATTTGTAGCATTCCAGAACTGGTAAAATAATTTTTTTTTTTTTTTAAAAACAACCTTTTTTTTGTACTCAACTGGATGAAATATAATTTTAAGGGACAACGAGTTACAGACATTTTAATTTAGGGTTACTGAAAGCTGGATAATTACAAAAATGTTTTTGTTTTGAAAGATCTTTTTTATTTTTTTCTTGTTTTCTATTTTTCTTGACAAGCTGCTAAAAAACACTGGTATGTTTTTTTTTATTTTTTATTTATTTTAATTTATTTTATTTTATTTTATTTATATATTTATTTTTATTAGTTTTTTTTACAGATTTCCTTTTCCTGACAGCTGGCAGTTTTGAAACATTTTAAACATTTAACAATTGGTTAAATGCGTATTTGCAAATATGGGAAGAAATGAGAGATTCCATCAGTGCCGGTGTAATAAAAAAAAATCCTCAACCTGTGAAAAGTCTCGACCGCGCCACTTCCGGTGCGGCTTCACTGCGCATGTGCAGGCTGTTTTTTCGTGTCCAGGAATAATTTAGAGCCTACAAAACAGCTGATCGCGCAGCTTTATCGCACATGCGCACACTGTTTTCGGGTCCAGAAAAATTATAGACGAGTGAGCGTGTCAGCAGGAGCCCCCCCTAGGCTGATCTGGAGAGGGGGGCAGGCCCCGTGAATAGCTGTGTCTGTGTAAATTAATCCTGTGCCCAAGAGCTTGCAATCTATGACAATGAAAGTTTACTTGATAATATAAGAAAGCCCATCAGAAGAGCTGTGTCTATTTCTATCTCTGTGTACTCTTTTTTTCCTTTTGAAAAGTGTGCTGTAGATAGAGCATGTCAAGCCGTAGCTGTGCTCCCTGGGGAAATGCTGGTCGTTCATCCGTCCTGCTGGAGGGAGCCCAGGTGACCACGAATGAGGGACCTGCAGACTTGGTCATGGTGAGCGAGACCACCCCATATCCCTCACACACCATCCTATACCCCACTCCATCTCCCCCTGACAAAGACACCCTTATCCCCCCCCCCCCCCCCGAGGACAGGGACCCCCATCTCCCCCTAGGCTGTCCCCGTCCTTGGGGGAGAAGGCTGTCCCTGCCCTCCAGGGGAGATGGGGGCAAGCTGCGCAAACACCTGTTTAGTAGGCTCTAAAATATTCCTGGACCCGAAAAACCTGCCTGTGAAGACGCGCAAACAGCCTTTTACCTACGTAGCCGCACCTGAAGGGACGCGGTCAAGACTTTTCACAAGTCACTGATTTTTTTTTTTTATTACACCGGGTCTTCCAGTGCCCAAGGCAGAGATGCCAAACTGGGCCCCCCCCCCCTTAGACCCCTTTCACACTGGGGCACTTTGCAGGCGATACAGCGCTAGAAATAGCGCCTGCAAAGCGTCCTGAAAGAGCCGCTGCTGTGTCTCCAATGTGAAAGCCCAGAGGGGTCTCCACTCCTGCCTATTGAAATCAATGGGGCAGTGTGGCTATACCACCGGCATAGCACTGCTGCAGCAGTGCTTTGCTGTGTTTTTAACACTTTCTCGGTCATTAGCGACCAAATAACGAAGCGAAATTGACGGTAAAGCGCCGCTAAAAATAGCGGCGTTTTACTGCCGGCGCACCCACCGCCCAGTATGAAAGGGGCCTTAGGGTTAGGGTCATGGAACCCCATCCTTGCAATAAACCATTGCACCCAGGGCAGCTACCCCTCCTGCCCACCCCTTGTCCAGGTCCTGGATTCCATCAGTCAGATCCTAGCAAAGAGGGAGGATGATGGCAGCAAGTTGTAACTTCTTTTGTTGGGAAATGTATATAGTGACTGCTAAACTCTCTCCACAGGATAACATAGTTGTGAAGAAGACATCGGTAGATGGACAGAACTCCGTTGTGGTCCCTCTACATTCCTTACTGGTTCCAGAAAGAAACAATGAGCAGAAGATTCTAGAAGTCACGCAGAAGATCACTGACCTCCTGATGGAAGAGGTGAGGGGTGCAGAAATGTATGGGATATTATCAGGGCAGGACTTAGGGTGGTGGGGGCCCCTGGGGTTGAGTCACTTTCGGGCCCTACCTTCTACATTACCATATTTATCGGCGTCAGGCATATAACATGCACCCCAAGATTAGGAGGGAATTTTAAGGAAAAAAACTTTTAGGAGGGAAGTTTAAGAAAAAAAACGTACATTTAAATGCCCATCAATGCAGCCTTATCAGTGTCCATCTGCAGCCTTGCCCGTCCATCTGCAGCCTTGCCCCAGTGTCATTTGCAGCCTTGTCATTGCAGTCTTGAAGTTTAAAAATGGCGGCACCGAGATACAGAGTCCTGTGTATCTCGGCGGTTCTCGGGTCCTCTCGGCGGCTCTTGGGTCCTCTCGCAGTCCCGAGCGGAGCCGAGAGTAACCAAGTGTACTTGGCTCAGCTACAGTCACGCCCAGTCCCTGTGTTATGTTCATCATAGGGCGGGACTGGGAGTGACTGTGAGTGGAGCCGAGCCGAGTACACTCGGCTATGTATCTCGGCAGGGCCCCCTATTGGGTGGGGCCCATGGGCTTGAGCCCAGTCAACCCCAATGGTAAGTCCAGCCCTGGATATTATCCAAGGGATGAGTCTGAATGGTGACTGTATCATTGCGTGTGTCAGGATGTCTCCATGGAGACATTTTTCTTACTTTCTTTTAAATTTATATTCAGAATGAAAACTGGAGCAATTTTAATGTTATTATCAAAGAAGAGATAGAAGATGGAGAAGAGGAGGACAGGGTTATGAAGGAGCGGGAGTGTTTAGAAGGACACAAGGATCTCTACAAGGACGTCATGATGAAGAATCAGCCGCCCCCCACATTACCGGGTAAGAGGAGACTTTATTGTAAAGGAGAGAGCAGTACGGAGGCTCCACCTAGATCCCCCATCATCTGATAAACACATGTATTCAATCAATGTTTGTTTCCCACAGATGAATCCAGTAATGGGAACCCACCAGAGAGATGTCCTCCTCCTCTATATTGCCGGGACCCCACACAGGAAGCTCACACCATCCCTCACCATCATCAGGTAGTTTACTAGGAGGATATCAAACTTAAACTGCATTCGACTAAATTCCATTATGCAGCCTCAGGATAATAGTGCTCACCATCATTTTGTGATTTTAGGGGATAGGAGTGTTTGATATCAAAACTGAGGTTAAAGCAGAAGAAGAAACGTATATGAGGGGGAATCAGCTGTCTATGAAGGAAACTGAAATGGCGGTGACAGCTACCAAGGAGGAAACGTCTCTAGATGCCAGCACAGGTAAGTATTGTATACAAGGAATGCAGCACTTCATATCTTCATTGTAGGTTTATTATTTCACTAAATATTTTCATCAAGGCAGTTCTTTGTTTTGTGCCGGAATGCGTTGAGTACCAAAACCTTCCACCACTAGTCCTACCACTTTTAAAGACAGATACCGGCAAATATTTTCCACTACTCACTTCCTTTGCAGAACTCTGCTTTAGATAATGTCATCAGTCAAAGCTGCAGAAGGAGCGAGTAGAGAAAGTTATCCTCTGCCATCTTCTGTGTTTACAAGTGGCAGTTGGCGTAGAAGTTTAGCAGTGATCTCTGCGTTTGCTGTGCTGCCATCTGTGTGCTGGAGAGTGGCCCTGTGATTGCATGGAGAGGTGTTTTGTCCAACAGTCCCACTCCAATATGTAGGGTCTCTCTAACTAGTAGTCCTCTCTCTGTTCTACTTCTACACCCTAGAGCAGTGATGGCAAACCTTGGCACCCCAGATGTTTTGGAACTACATTTCCCATGATGCTCATGCACTCTGCAGTGTAGTTGAGCATCATGGGAAATGTATTCCAAAACATCTAGAGTGCCAAGGTTCACCATCACTGCCCTAGAGGATCTCCACAGTTTCTTTGGCTTGTAGTGTAATGTAGAAAAAATGTAAATTCAAGTGCCACACCACTGCTTAAAGGCCAATATATGACCATATTCCAACAAGAGTCAGGGGACAACCGCAGGAGTATCCAATGCATTTTGGGGGTCCAAAAACAACCCCTTCATCAGAGATTCAGACAGAAAACAATGTGTATTTAGTTATTTACTGAATGTTAAATTGACCTTTTAATAGTATTTTTAAAGGCAGCTAGCTACCATTTTTGTTTTTTTGCCTGACGCTAACTAGAATACAATTGTACCTGGACCTTTTAGAAATGGTGTGGCACTTCAGTTAACATTTTTGCTAGATTGCACTGCATTAGATGTCACCAAACAGAGCAACAGAGAAAGTGAATAGTAGAAAATGTCCTCTACTGGCATCTGTGGTTACAAGTGGCAGCAGCACCATATGAAAGGCTTGTCTCCATTCCTTAACATAATGTCATGTTCCAAACAAATATGGAGGAGATACTGTACACCATATGAAAGGTCCATCTCCATTCCTCAATATAACGTCATGTTCCCGACAAATGAGGGGGAGATACTGTACACCATATGAAAGGTCCATCTCCATTCCTAAATATAATGTCATGTTCCCAACAAATGAGGGGGAGATACTGTACACCATATGAAAGGTCCATCTCCATTCCTCAATATAATGTCATGTTCTCAACAAATGAGGTGGAGATCCTGTACACCATATGAAAGGCCCATCTCCGTTCCTCAGTATTGCATTCTGTTCCCTACAAAGGAGAAGGGGATACAATATAATGTTGTGTTCCCAAAAAATTAGAAGGATATACTGCACACCATATGAAGGAGGTCCATCTCCATTCCTCAATATAACATTGTGTTCCCAACATATAAAGTGGAGATACTGTACACAATATGAAAGGTCCATTTCCATTCCTCCGCATAGCATTATGCTCCATACAAATGAGGAGGAGATACTGTGCACCATATGAGAGGTCCATCTCCATTCCTCAATATAACGTCATGTTCCCAACAAATGAGGAGGAGATACTGTACACCATATGAAAGGTCCATCTCCATTCCTCAATATAACGTCATGTTCCCAACAAATGAGGAGGAGATACTGTACACCATATGAAAGGTCCATCTCCATTCCTCAATATAACGTCATGTTCCCAACAAATGAGGAGGAGATACTGTACACCATATGAAAGGTCCATCTCCATTTCTCAATATAACGTCATGTTCCCAACAATTGAAGAGGAGATACTTTGTACCATAGGAATGGTCCATCTTTATTCCTTAATAAAACGTCATGTGCCCAACAAATGAGGTGTCCCTTATCATATCATTATCATCCATCTAGTATGTTATAGTTGTTTTGGTTGCATTGTACACCTTATCTAACTACCCTCCTTGCGTTGTTGATACTTCTATACCTTATTCTATGCCAGTTGACTACAAGACAAACATACATGATTCTCAACCTCTAAACATGAACAATGAACATATTATTACTCACAAAAAAATATATATTTCCAACAGGAGGAAACAATGGCTGGAAGACCCAAGAGGGATGTCTTAATTTACCTGCAGATTATAATAGAGTCATTGCACAGTATTCTCCAGGAGTAAGCATTGGTACTCAAAATATACATCGCAAACCTAATTATATGGTAACATCAACAGATCTGTTTAATTCTGAGGATCCCAACGATGAATCACATACTATTATCCCAAATGTCCAACCAAGTTTTCAAAGACCAGATACATTATCCGATCCTTCAAATCCTGAGGAATCTTCTCCCAATAATTTTCAGCAATTTCAGGTTTTCCAACAATCATTCACAACACAACCTGACCTGGTTGTACCCGAGAGCAACAACACCGTTGAAAAACCCTTTTCGTGTTCCGAATGTGAGAAGTCCTTCATGAAGAAATCACATCTCGCTCAACACCGGAGAATCCACACTGGGGAAAAGCCTTACACTTGTTCGGAGTGTGAGAAGTCTTTCGTAAACAAATCAGATCTCGTTCGACATGTCAGAATCCATACCGGGGAAAAGCCCTTCTCGTGTTCTGAGTGCGGAAAGTGTTTTACAGAGAAATCGAAACTTATTATACACCAGAGAGTTCACACCGGGGAGAAGCCCTTTTCCTGTTCCGAGTGTGGAAAGCGATTTTCCGATAAAGGGAACCGTGATAGGCACAAGAAGTCGTTTTCATGTCCAGAGGCGACTGCTTTGCTCAGAAAGTGACACAAATTATCCACCAGAGAACACACACCACCCCGCGGACGCTAAAAAAACTTATGGTGGTTTAATAGATATAATCCTTATGTCCACAGAACAATTCTATGAAAAACTTATGGTGGTTTTACAGATTGAATCCTTATGTCCACAGAACAATTGTATGATAAAGATGAGGCAGCCTGAAAGGATCAGCCAACTCTTATGCCGCGTACACACGATCGGAATTCTCGTTGGTAAAAGCTCTGATGGTTTTCCTTGACGGAATTCCAATGGAATTCGGCTCAAACTGTCTTTCCTACACACGGTCTCACCAAATTCCGATCGTTTATAACGCGGTGACATACAACACGTATGACGGAACTAGAAAAAGGAAGTTCAATGCCAGTAGCCAATAGCTTCTGTCTCGTAGTTGAATCTGAGCATGCGTGATTTTTGGCGTGTCGGAATTGCATACACACAATCGGAATTTCCGTCGGGAAAATTGAGAACATGCGATCAATTTTTGGCTGGTGGAAATTCAGACAGCTAAGTTCCGATGGAGCATACACACGGTCGCATTTTCCGATGAACAGCTCTCATCTGTCTTTTTCTGGCCGGAATTACGATCATGTGTACGCGGCATTATGGATTATTTTATTTTTATAGTTGTAATGTGATTTTTTTTTGATTTTTTTTTTATTTCCTTATTTACAAAAAGTTCATTTTTTGATGTATAATTTATTGTGTATCTTCATGTGGTAGTTTTGCTCAAAACCCAAACTTTTTGCCCCCCGTCTGTTCTGAATATTTCCCCTTTTCCTGTTGTGTCATGCAGACAAGAATTGAGGAAAAAAATCTCTCCAATAAGGGACACAGGCATCAATAAAACCATTTATTTGGTAGAGTAGGTGAGAGCGTGATTTGGTTTTTTGTTTATGATATTTTTTTTAATAAATTTTTAGGAAACAAATGAAGCACACATAAAGGAGATACAAAAGACTGTTAACTGGTCACAATCTCAAACAAATGTGTTGTTACCAAGGCTTATTTTCTCAGAAAATAGGTGCAGGAACTCAACCATGACCCCATAAAGCCCCTCCCCCCCACATCCTCCAAACTGTATTAAATAGTGGGTGTGGTCACATTTCACTAACAGCAAGAGGGTCTTACAGGGGCATTAAATTCCAGGAGTGCACTACGGGCAAAGTGCAGATTTCGGGGGAGGAGGGGTGTCACGCAAAGTGTGCAGAGTTTAAGGGTATGCTGCATACAGAGTGCAGAGTACAGGGTTACACTTCACACAGGGTTCAGGGGTGCGCTACACACAGAGTGTACAGTTTAGGGGTGTGCTGCATACAGAGTGCAGAGTTCCAAGGTACGCTATACATAGAGTGCAGAGTTCGGGGATGCGCTACACACAGAGTGTACAATTCAGGGGTGTGCTGCATACAGAATGCAGAGTTCAGGGGTGTGCTTCACATAGTGTGCAAAGTTCAGGGGTGTGCTGCATACAGAGTGCAGAGTTTGGGGGTACACTACACACACAATGCAGTGTTCAGAGGTGTGCTACACCCATAGTGTACAGTTTAGGGGTGTGCTGCATACAGAGTGCCGAGTTTGAGGATACGCTGCATACAGAATGCAGAGTTCAGGGGTGTGCTACACACAAAGTGTACAATTCAGGGGTGTGCTGCATACAGAGTGCAGAGATTAGAGGTGTACTACACACACAGAGTGCAAAGTTCAGGGGTGCGCTACACACAGAGTGTACAATTCACGGGTGTGCTGCATACAGAGTGCAGAGATTAGAGGTGTACTACACACACAGAGTGCAAAGTTCAGGGGTGCGCTACACACAGAGTGCAAAGTTCAGGGGTGTGCTGTATAGTGAGTGCAGAGTTTGGGGGGTACACTACATGCAGAGTTCAGGGGTGTGCTACTCATTCTCACAGAGTGTACAGTTTAGGGGTGTGCTGCATACAGAGTGCAGAGTTCAAGGGTATGCTCCACACAGAGTGTACAGTTCAGGGGTGCACTACTCACAGAGTGTACAGTTCAGGGGTGTGCTACACACAGAGTTCAGTGGTACACTACACAAAGAGTTCAGGGGTATGCTACACACAGAGTGTACAGTTTAGGGGTGTGCTGCATACAGAGTGCAGAGTTCTAGGGTATGCTACACACAGAGTCCAGAGTTCAGGTGTGCGCTACACACAGAGTATACAGTTTAGAGGTGTTCTGCCTACAGAATGCAGAGTTCAGGGGGGTGCTACACACAGACTGTACAGTTTAGGGATGTGCTGCATACAGAGTGCAGAGTTCAGGGGTACGCTATACACAGAGTGTAGAGTTCGGGAATGCGCGACACACAGTGTACAGTTTAGGGGTGTGCTGCATACAGAATACAGAGTTCAGGGATGTGCTACACACAGAGTGTACAATTCAGGGGTGTGCTGCATACAGAGTGCAGAGTTTGGGGGTGCGCTACACACAGAATGCAGAGTTCGGAGGTGCGCTAGACACAGAGTGCAGAGTTTGGGGTGCGCTAGACACAGAGTGCAGAGTTTGGGGATGCACTACACACAGAATGCAGATTGGTAAGAACTGGTAAGCAGATTGGATTTCCACGTGGTGTGGTGTGCTTTCCCATAAACATTGAAGCTGTTGACGGGTTTATCAACTCTCCCTTCTTGGATTTACTGTTCATTTAGCGCCACATGTGGACTTTTACAAAACTAGAAAGTGCAACATCTGGTGCAGCTCTGCATAGAAACCAGTCAGCTTCCAGGTTTTTTTTTTTGTCAAAGCTTAATTGAACAAGCTAAAGTTAGAAGCGGATTGGCTACCATGCACAGCTGCACCAGATTTTTCACTCTCCAGTTTTAGTAAAACCCACCCCATAGTTTGTAATAGTCCCTGAGCAGAAAGCCAATGTTGAAGTCCCTCCCGTCTTGACTAACACTTTCAGAGTGTCCATTATCTCCAGTGATGTGCTATGTAATGCCCAGTAGCAGGGCTTTTTTTGTGTGGGTGGAACTCAGTTCCACCACCTCTGGCTCCACTATCACTTGTAAATACAGGCGTCTGGCTTCTGTGTTTACAAGTGACAGCTTGTCTCCCAACTGGCTCCCACAGATCTGATCTCCTGCACAATTTGGACAAAGGGGCTGCAGGTGCCCGGGCTGCAGTGCAGATTCCAAAACCCCCACTGGATGATCTCCCTGCAAGTGAGAGAGGAGGAACCACCTACAGTGTGCAGGTAGGTACTAGAGCCAGCTGGTGCTCCAGCTTAATACAGCAACGCAAGTAAGACACGTGGAAGATGGTGGAGCTTTTAAGGAGGGAAGGAGAAGATGGGGCAGTGGAAGGGGGGGTTGCATGCAGAGATCAGAGCTGAAGGGGGGCGAAAGTGAGATGTGGATGAGGGAAGCAGAATTAAGCAGCCGTGGAGCAAGGATGAACTCTGCACTCTGTGTGTAGTGCACCCCTGAACCTTGCATTCTATGTGGAGTGTACCCCTGAACTTTGCACTCTGTATGCAGCACACCCCTAAACTCTACACTCTGTATGCAGCACACCCCTGAATTGCAAACTCTGTGTGTAGCACACCCCTGAACTGTACACTCTGTGTGGAGCGTACCCTTGAACTCTGCACTCTGTATGCAGCACACCCCTAAACTATACACTCTGTGAGACTGAGTAGCACACCCCAGAACTCTGCATGTAGTGTACCCCCAAACTCTGCACTCTCTATGCAGCACACCCCTGAACTTTGCACTCTGTGTGTAGCGTACCCCTGAACTTTGCACTCTGTGTGTAGTACACCCCTCAACTCTACACTCTGTATGCAGCACACCCCTGAATTGTACACTCTGTGTGTAGTGCACCCCTGAACCTTGCATTCTATGTGTAGTGCATCACTGAACTCTGTATGCAGTGCACCCCCGAACTCTGCACTCAGCAGTAGCTCGGCCACTAGATTTTGCATCTCACTTTCTGTTTCCCCTAGTGTTCCCAAATTGTCTGGGGCTGACCAGACTGAGTCCCCACCACAGCGTTCCTCAGAACTGTCATAGATCTGCAGCTTTGCTGAGGATCTATCTCCTCTATTCCCAAAGACCAGCAGGCATGCTGGTACATGTGTTCCCAAAGCTTTAGCTTGCAAGATTCCGCTGTTACCTGGCCTCATACATATAAGTTTGGCATCCCACTACTGCACATACCTCGTTTCCACTGAGCGGGTTGGTTCGGGTTGGTTCGGTACGGTACGCTATTTTGAGTGTTTCCATTATGAAGGCGGCCCATACAACCGAACCATACCGCACCATTCATGGTCCTGCTACAGATGTGGAAAACGGTACGGTTAGGGCGGAGCTACTAGCATCACACAATACATTCCACTGATTAGCAGAGGCAAAGGCATTTTTTCTAAACCCCCTATGGTCCCTGGCGGTCCGACTTGCAGTGGAAATGCTCACCTGAATAGACCAGACCATTCTAACCCTTCCAAACTGTACTGACCCGAACTGTTCCGCTCAGTGGAAACAAGGCATAAGATACTCCTCTTATCTTGTCTCCCTGTGAGCTCTGCAGTAAGTTTCTCTTGCTTGCATTCCATGTCCTGCCTGTCTGTAAGACCAGTGCCATTCCTGTGAGTCCTGTATTCCATGCTTTCCACAATCCCAGTCTATGTGCTTCCCTGTACCAGGTCAGCTGTAGTCTACATGGGTGCCCTCTCCAAGCACACCATGATCCAACGTGCAGGCTGCATGGAGGGTCCATGCTCCCAACCTATACGAGCAGGGCCGCTGATAGAAATCATGGGGCCCCGTACAGCCTACCTGACGGGGCCCCCCCTTCAGCTCCACCCTTGGTCCCTCCTTTAGCCCCACCCCTGGCCCTTCCCCAGATGCCATATTGTGCTGCAGACAGTGGCACCAATGCCATGCTACCCATCAATGCCATATTGTGCTGCAGACAGTGCCACCCATGCCGCCGATGGCAAAGTGCCATTGGCAGCGTGGATGGCACTGTCTGCAGGCAGCACATGCGTTATGGCATTAGCGTCATGGATGGCACTGTCTGCAGCACATTATGGCATTGGCTGCATGGGCGGCACTGTCTCTGCAGGCAGCACATGCGTTATGGCCCATAATGCATGTGCTGCCTGCAGAGACTGTGCCACCCATGACGCCAATGCCATATTCTGCTGTAACAGTGCCACCCATGCCGCATGCGTTATTGCCCATAACGCATGTGCTACCTGCAGACAGTGCCACCCATGCTACCAATGGCATAATGTAAAGATGCTGCTGCAGTAGTAGTAGATCTTGAATCCACCCCCCCAAGCAAGCACACATCTGTGTTCTGTGTTAGCCGGGCCCCAGGAGTCACTTCCTCCTTGATCCTGTTGCTGGTTGCTGTCTGGACTGGAGTGCGAGTGTCCACAAACTATTCCAGTCAGATGCCAGATCAAGCTGCTTCTTTTTTTTCTTCCCCCACTGCCGCTCGTCTCTCTGCTTTTTCTCTGGCCGAGTGAAGAACAGAGCAGAAGGGGAGGAATCACTCCGCGCCAGGGAAGGCAATATAGAGGATGCGCTGGCTGGAACTTGAGCCAGCATGAGGAGCGGGCGCGGAGAGGACATTCTTCCGTGTCCGAAATAGAAAAAATAGTCCCTCCCCCTGCCAATTGAGCTATCGGCATTAAAAAAAAAAAAAAATGTAAAAAGAACGGCAAGGGGTGGGGAGTGTTCAGTTGGTTTGGTGTACTCAGACAGATAGTGTTCATTCAAGGTGGCTGGGGGGATTTTTTTTTTTTTTTTTAACATTAATTAGGTCTCTGTTCAGGTTGCCCGGGCCCCCCTTCTGGCCGGGCCCAGTACAACAGGGCCAGTTGTACTGGCCTATCAGCGGCCCTGTATACGAGAACCAGAGTAGTGGATTTATTGGTTTTAGCTACTGTATATTTTTCTAAACAGTGTGCTCCTTCAGGGCTCCCAGACACGCACTTCACTCTACCCGAAGGTCCCAGCAGATCTCAGTTTGGGTGTGGTGGATGAGCTAAACGTGGCCATGGCCTGTGGCCATCACAATCTGTCCTTGCTATGTTGCTTGGGGCAGGCCTGTCCAAGCTGCAATCCAATGAAGGTCCTTTCATGGACCCCTTTCCCTGCAGCTGTCTATCAAGCAAGGAAGGGAGAAACAGCCTGCATGGCAAGGGATCAACGCACTGCTTGGTGGCTTAAAGGGGCCAGGCTGTTACCCTTGACAACCAGAACCAAAGAGGCCAACCATCTTCTTATGCCGCGTACACGCGGTTGAATTGTCCGGCGTACTTAGTCCGGCAAACAATCCGGCGGACTTTCTACTGAACGGACTAGGCCACACACGAACACACAGAAAGTCCGGCGTTTGCTAGCGCGATGACGTACAGCACGTACGACAGAACTAGAAAAAGGAAGTTCAATAGCCAGTAGCCAATAGCTTCCTTCTCATACTTGCTTCTGAGCATGCGTCATCCTTAGTCCGCCGGACTAGCATACTCACGAACGTATTGTCCGCTGAAAATCCATGTCCGCTGAAGCCCACACACGATCGGATTGTCCGGTGAAATGCGTTTCGGCGGACAATTCGATCGTGTGTACGCGGCATTAGGAACAAAGTCTTCCTATCTAGCCACTTCAAGACTGCATTATGTGGATATACATTGTGGCTTCCTAGTGATTTACCGGGGTTATGCCTGAAATCAGCCACAACCCCGGTATCTTTTTCTACAGCCAGGGGCTGGCTTCCTCACAAAAGCGTTCCGAGCAGCTCACGAGTTTTTCTTTAAAGCAAAAGATCTAACATTTTTAAAAGGTAAAGAAGAGTTTTAGGGCCTTTTTGACCCCCAGATCTCCTAATAAAGAGGTTCTGTCATCCTTATTTCTATTACAAGGGATGTTTACATTCCTTCTAATAGAAATAAAAGTGATTAAAAAAATAATTAAAAGGACAGTGTAAAAAGTAAAATAAATCAGAAAAAAAATTAAAGCGCCCCCATCCCTTCGTGCGAACGTCCAGAAGCGAACGCATACGTAAGTCGGGTACACGTATGTAGACGGTATTTGAGTCACACATGTGAGGTATCGCCGCAAACGTTAGAGTGAGAGCAATAATTTTAGTGCTAGACCTGCTCTGTAACTCTAAACAGGTAACTTTTAAAAAATGTTAAAGCGTCGCCTATGAGGATTTTTAACTACTGTAGTTTGTTGCCATTACACAAGCGTGCGCAATTTTGAAGCATGACATTTTAGGTAGCTGTGTAGTCAGAGTAACATCATCTTTCACATGTTACAAAAAAAATTTGGGTATATATTGTTTTTTCTTGTTTTTTTTTTAAATTCATTAAAGTGTATTTTTTCCAAAAGAGTTGATTTTGCAAAACTGCTGCGCAAATACCGTGTGGCGTACAAAATTACAAGGATCGGCATTTTATTCCCTATGGTCTCTCCTAAATAAAAAAAAAATGTAAAATGCTTTGGGATTCTAAGTAATTTTCTAGCAAAAAAATACTGATATATACGTGTAAACAAAAAGTGCCAGAAAAAACCTGATCGGCAAGTGGCGCAGGGGTCTCAAACTGGTGGCCCTCCAGATGTTGCGAAACGACAAGTCCCATCATGCCATTGCCTTTGGGAGTCTTGCTCTTAACTGTCAGCCTTGCAATGCCTCATGGGACTTGTAGTTTTTCCAACAGCTGGAGGGCCACCAGTTTGAGACCTCTGGGCTAGGGACTATAGGAACAAGAGGTCTGCAGTTTCCCCTTTTGCAATCACAGAAGAAGGGTTCCTCCAGCAGAAAGGGCAGTCTACCATAGCATTGCAATTCTGGCAGCTTAAGGGGTTTCCTCCTTTTGTCCAGGGTGGTAATGCAATATTCATTTTTTACCAGGCCTATGACTGTCTCATACTCTGAGTCCCCCAGAGTTTCTGCTGGGACAAGCTGGGTAGGGGGCAGGGGCAAGGTCTAGGGTACTTAAGATACTAAAAATCACTGGGCTCCCTACAACAGATGTACTATCAGGTGCAGAGCATCTCTGTGGTTTCTTCTCTGGCACCACCAAGTTGTAGTGGCAGGCCAGAGCAACTGACGGTCGTCGTTCCGCACAAAACGTTGAGCTGCATGCGTGTGACAGTCCTCGTGTCCTCAGAGAGAGTCCCAAACACAGCTTTTAGGTTGTCAGATGAAAAATTACAGTTTTGCAGTCATTGCTATGGGTTACCACAGTATTATTATTATTATTCACGATTTATATAGCGCCAACAGTTTACGCAGCACTTTACAATATATAGGGGGGACAACACAATTATAGTACAATACAAAAGGTACAGGAGGGCCCTGCTCGGAGAGCTTACATTCTAAAGGGAGGGGGTGGTGGTACAAAAGGTAATAGCTGCAGAGAATGATTTGATGGGGGTGGTTCGGGGACAGTTAGGTGGGTGTGGGATAGGCTTCCCTGAATAAATGAGTTTTCAGGGAACTCCTAAAGGTGGACTGGGTAGGGGCTGAGCGGACAGACTGGGGCAGGGAGTTCCAGAGGATGGGAGAGGCTCTGGAGAAGTCTTGAAGGCGAGCAAGAGGGGAGGTAACAAGGGAGCTAGAGAGCAGGAGGTCCTGGGAGGAGCGGAGGGGACGATTTGGGTGATATCTGCAGATGAGGTTGGTGATGTAGATGGGGCCGAGGTTGTGGATTGCTTTGTATGTTATGGTTAGCATTTTGAATTTTACACGGTGGGGGAGGGGAAGCCAGTGAAGGGATTGGCAGAGAGGGGCAGCAGTCACGGAACGATTAGTGAGGTGCATTTGTCTAGCAGCAGCATTCATAATAGACTGAACGGGGGGATAGCCTGTTTAAGGGTAGGCCATTAAGGAGAGAGTTGCCGTAGTCAAGGCGGGAAATAATCAAGGAGTGAACGAGTTGCTTTGTGGTGTCATTAGTCAGGTAGGCTCGAATTCTGGAGATGTTGCGGAGGTGAAGGCGGCAGGATTTAGCCAGTGATTGGATGTGGGGGCTGAAGGAGAGGTCAGAGTCAAGGATTACACCCAGGACCCTGCCATGTGTGGAGGGACCAATGGTTGTGTTGTTGATATTAATGGTGAAGTCATGGGGGGAGGGGATCGTGAAGGAGGAAATATAACAAGCTCAGTTTTAGAAAGATTGAGTTTGAGGAAGTGGTGTGACATCCATACCGATATGTCATTCAGTAAGTTGGAGATCTGTGAGGAGATTGAGGGGGTGAGTTGAGGAGAGGAGAGATAGATCTGGGTGTCATCGGCATAGAGTTGGTATTGGAAACCATGGGAGGTTATCAACTGGCCCAGGGAAGAGGTATAGAGTGAGAATGGGAGGGGCCCAGGCATGTACTGGCCATCTGGACTACCGGGAGTTTCCCGGTGGGCCGATGGCTCAGTGGGCCACTCTGATGTAAGGGGGCTGCTGATGGGACACTCTGATCTAAAGGGGCTGCTGATGGGACAATCTGATCTAAGGGGGCTGCTGATGGGACACTCTGATCTAAGGGGGCTGCTGATGGGACACTCTGATGTAAGGGGGCTGCTGATGGGACACTCTGATGTAAGGGGGCTGCTGATGGGACACTGATGTAAGGGGGCTGCTGATGGGACACTGATGTAAGGGGGCTGTTGATGGGACACTCTGATCTAAAGGGGCTGCTGATGGGACAATCTGATCTAAGGGGGCTGCTGATGGGACACTCTGATCTAAGGGGGCTGCTGATGGGACACTCTGATCTAAGGGGGCTGCTGATGGGACACTCTGATCTAAGGGGGCTGCTGATGGGACACTCATAAGGGGGCTGGTGATGGGACACTCTGATGTAAGGGAGTGCTGATGGGACACTCAAAATGTAAGTGGGCCGGTCTGGATGAAGTCCAGGGCCAAATTTCTGTCCCAGTCCAGCCCTGGAGGGGCCCAAGGACAGAACCTTGGGGTACCCCAACAGAAAGAGGAAGGGGAGCAGAGGAGATGGAGTTGTAAGTGACACTGAAAGTGCGCTGAGATAGGTAGGAGGAAAACCAGGATAAAGCAGAATCGCAGAGGCCAGGGGAGTGTAATTTGCTGAGGAGGAGCAGGTGGTCAACAGTGTCAAAGGCAGCAGAGAGGTCTAAAAGTATGAGTATGGAGTAGTGGCCGTTGGTTTTAGCAGTTATTAAGTCATTGGTGAGTTTTAGTAGGGCAGTTTTAGTAGAATGTTGTGGGCGGAAGCCAGACTGTAAGGTGTCAAGAAGGTTGTTGTCCATGAGGTAGCGACTCATTTGGTCATGGACAAGTCGTTCAATGAGCTTGGAGGCAAACGGGAGCAGGGAGATGGGTCTTAAGTTGTTCAAACAGGTGGGGTCTAGTGAGGGGTTTTTTGAGTATGGGGGTAATTAGTGCATGTTTGAGCGGGGAAGGAAAGGTGACGGAGGAGAGGGAGAGGTTGAAGATGTGGGTTAGGGAGTTAGGGATAGAGTGGGAAAGTGGTAGCAGTAATTGTGAGGGGACAGGGTCCAGGGAGCAGGTAGTGAGGTGGGCCGTGGAGAGGAGCTTATTAACTTCACCTGTGGTAACTGGGCAAAAAGAGGAGAGTATTGAACAGGGTGTTGGACCTGTTGTGTTGTGTTCCTCTTTGTATAGAGGAAGAAATACTCTAGCGACATATGAAATTTGAATTACCTGATTAAGTTAATTAAACAGTTACGCCCGTTTTCGCATTACGTTTGGTACAGCCTTCGTATTTACAACCCCATACATTGCAACTTCTCATTTTATCTACTGGAGAAGACTCTTCAGAAGAAGACCAAAGGAACCAATATTTTTGGACTTAGGAGAAATCTATTGAACACAGGTAACATGAACAACGCTCGGGCTGACTACAAACTCTCATTTTGGACTAGGGACACTTTAGTTTAAGGCACACATTCTATAGTTTGTGTTGTAACACAAGTATACAAAACTTGCCATTAGGGCAGCAGAGGGTTTGAATATTGGGTGGGATTAGGGAAAAAGCTTCGGGTGGCAAGCATATTGCACACCTCCCAACTTTTTGAGATGAGAATGAGGGACACCTATCAGCAAAAGTATGCAGGCATAGGACACACCCCTTGCCACACCCCTTTAAAGGAGAATTGTACAGAAAAAACAAGATTGGTTAAACCCACAAGTGCTTTTTTTTACCATTACTATTCCTTTATATTGGCTTTTGGAATTTACAAATGCAGCAATTTAGAAATCAGATGAAAGGTTTAGTGCTGGGAAACACTTTTTGACAGATAAAAAGTGCATTTAATATACAGCTATATAGATCAGAACAAAATAAGTGACAAATGAGGAGGAATGAGGGACAGAGGGGCATTGCTCCAAATCATGGACAGTCCCTCAAAATAAGGGAAGGCTGGGAGCTATGTTAGCCCTTGTACACACGGTCGGACATTCTGACAACCAAATCCGTTGGATTTTGTCTGACAGGATTTTGTCCGAAACTGTTGCATACACACGGTCGGACAAAGTTGTCGGAAAATCCGATTGTACATAACGTGATGACGTTATTTCGTTACGACGGGACTACGTTCAGGCTAGTAGCCAATAGCTTTGGTCTAAGAATTTGATCTGAGCATGCGTGGCACTTTGTCCGTCGGAGTACGCTACATATGATCGGAGTATGTGCAATCGGAGCATTTTGTCTGAAAATTTTACCGGCAAGTTGGAAAAAGTTGGTCCGTCGGATATTCCGACGGAAACAGTCCGATGGAGACCACACACAGTCAGAATATCCGACAAAACGGTCCGATAGGACACATTCCGTCTGAATCTCCGACTGTGTGTACAAGGGCTTAGTGTAGCTTATATACAAAGACATGGCATGCAAATAAATAAATATTACATGGCTTAGAAATTCAATCGAATTCTCAAGCGACGGACAATTTATGGTGCGTGTTAATAGATGTACACAATGTTTGAGCTTTAGTTTCGGGTTTGAGCATTCATTTCAGGATTGGGCATTAGCTTTTGCTGGACAGTGTGCTGGTCTACAACAAAATGGCTGTCTGCTGGTCTACAACAAAATGACTGTCTGCTGGTCTACAACAAAATGGCCAAGAAGAACCAATCACAAAAAAAGCCTGCCTTTTACCCATGATGCAGAGCGCATCGGGGGATGGGTGCTATTGTTGCAGGAAGTGAATGGGACAGGGTTACGAGCGATGGAGGAAAACTGCAGCAACCTGACGGAGAGGATATTACGGCTCACCCTGGAGATCATCTACCTGCTGACCGGGGAGGTGAGGAGGATTCTGGGAGCGCAGTTTTATTCCAGCAACAACCCACTGGGAAGCATCTAATGGACTTTTTTGTTTGCTATTTTTTTTCTTTTTGTGATGCATTTCTATACATAACTTCTTCGAACTCGAAAACTGGATGAGATTTAATTTCTTTGTTTTTATAGCCGACAACAAGTAAGAAGGCAAAGTTTTACAGAATTTATTTTTACTGACAGCTGGAGAATAACATACTTTTTTTTTTTTTTCATTTCCAAAGAGTTTTCCCTGACAAGATGCTAAATCATCACCGGTATGCATGCTTTATTCAGATTTGAAAGCTGGGTATTATTTGATGACAAAATTGGTGAAATACGGGAAGTGACAGTTGCATCTCCTGCACTATGATGGATATTGTTATAGCAGAATAGTATCTGATATAAGATGACTGGAAACAATTCAGAGGCTTATTTGCAAATATGAGAAGAAATATCATTATCTCTGTTTAGATCCTAGCAAAGAGGGACGATGATGGCAGCAATTTGTAAGTTCTTTTGTTGGGGAATGTATATAGTGACTGCTAATCTCTCTCTCCACAGGATAACATAGTTGTGAAGAAGACATCAGGAGATGGACAGAACCCCATTACGGTTCCTCTACATTCCTTACTGGTTCCAGAAAGATACAATGAGCAGAAGATTCTACAAGTCACCAAGACGATCCTTGACCTCCTGATGGAAGAGGTGAGCGGTGGTGGGAATTCTGGGACATTATCCAGTAACAGACAAGGGATGTGTCTGGATGGTGACTGTATCATTGTGTGTGTCAGGTTCCTATAAGGTGTTTCCTTGGAAGAGTAGAGGGATTTATACTACTTTGTTTTAAATTTATACTCAGAACGAAAAATGGAAAAATGTTAGCATTAGTATCAAAGAAGAGTCTAAAGAGGAGGATGATGAGTATGGTGTGATAAAGGAGCCTTCTGAAGGACACAAGGATCTCTACAAGGACGTCATGATGGAGGATCAGCCGCCCCTCACATCACCGGGTAAGAGGAGACTTTATTGTAAAGGAGAGAGCAGTACGGAGGCTCCACCTAGATCCCCCATCATCTGATAAACACATAGAAACAATGTATTCAGTCAGTGTGTGTGTTTCCTACAGATGGATCCAGTAATGGGAACCCACCAGAGAGATGTCCCCGTCCTCTGTATTCCTGGGATTCCATACAGGAAGATCACACCATCCCCCACCATCATCAGGTAGGCGATCAATAATCATTGACAACTACAAAATGATCTGTACGTTACCTGAATTTTTAATATTTTGTTTTACATTAATATTTAGAGTAATTTTAATATTACTATCAAAAAAGAGATAAAAAAAGAAGAGGGGGAAAGTTTGATGGAGGAGTGGGCATATTTAGAAGAACACAAGGATTTCTACAAGGACGTCATGATGGAGGATCAGCTGTTTCTCACATCACCGGGTAAGAGGAGACTTTATTGTAAAGGAGAGAGCAGTACGGAGGCTCCACCTAGATCCCCCATCATCTGATAAACACATAGAAACAATGTATTCAGTCAGTGTGTGTGTTTCCTACAGATGGATCCAGTAATGGGAACCCACCAGAGAGATGTCCCCGTCCTCTGTATTCCCGGGATTACACACAGGAAGATCACACCATCCCTCACCATCATCAGGTAGTTTAAGCTGAACATGTCAAAATAAAACATAACTTTAAACTGTATTAGATTATAGTCTTTTGTGTAGTCTCATAATAATAGTGTTCACAAGGATTTTCTGATTATAGAGGGAAGAAGTGATTGATATGAAAATCGAAGTTAAAGAGGAAGAAGAGATGTATGTGATAGATGATCAGCTGTCTATGAAGGATGCTGAAATGAAGCTGACAATAACAAAGGAGGAATCTTGTCTAGATATTAGCAAAGGTAGATACATAAAATACAGCACTTTATATATAAAGCAATAACTGAACATCACATTTTTATTTCACATTATTCTTTTCACATTTCCATGTATTTTTTATCAAGTTCAGGTATGCAGATTGATCAAACAGTAAATGATGAGAAATCAGGAAACCGTCCAGTGGACCTTTACACAGTGAAAAGTATACTATATGAAAGGTCCATCTCCATTCCTCAATATAACGTCATGTTCCCAAAAAATGAGGAGGAGATACTGTACATCATTTGAAAGGTCCATCTTCATTCCTCAATATAATGTCATGTTCCTAACAAATGAGGTGGAGATACTGTACACCAGGGATATGCAATTAGCGGACCTCCAGCTTTCAAGTTCCATCATGCCTCTGCCTTTGGGTGTCATGCTTGTGGCTGTCAGAGTCTTGCTATGCCTTATGGGACTTGTAGTTCTGCAACAGTTGGAGGTCCGTTAATTGCATATGCCTGCTGTACACCATATCGAAAGCTCCATCACCATTCCTCAATATAATGTCATGTTCCCAACAAATGAAGCGATACTGTACACCATATGAAAGGTCCATCTCCATTCCTCAATATAACGTCATGTTCCCAACAAATGAGGAGGAGATACTGTACCCCATATGAAAGGTCCATCTCCATTCCTCAATATAACGTCATGTTCCCAACAAATGAGGTGGAGATACTGTACACCATATGAAAGGTCCATCTCCATTCCTCAATATAACGTCAACAAATGAGTTGGAAGGTCTTTTTTTCAGTTTCCTTCCATATCACTGTTATTAGTGGATGTACACATCCATTCAGTGTGCTATAGTTGCTTTGGTTGTACTATACACCTTATCTGACTGCTATCCTTGTGTTCTTGCGGTACCTAATTCAATGCCAGAGATCCAGGGAACAATTGACTACTAGACCAACATACATGACTCCTAAATACAAAACACGAACAATGCAACTATTGATTAATAATGGCATATTTTTTTTTCAACAGGAGGATCCAGCGGCTGGAATACCCCAGAGGAACATCTTATTTTATCTGCACATTATAACAAAGACAATAATGACATGGTCCAATATTCTCCAGGAGTAAGCGTTGTTACCCAAAATATACAACACAAACTTAACCATATGGTAAGATCAATAGATCGGTTTGAGGAGTCCAAAGATAAGTCAAATTCTATTCTCCCAAACGTCCAACCAAGCTTTCACAGTGCAGATAAATCACCAGATCCTTCTAGTTCTGAGGCATCTTCTCCCAAAATTGTGTATCCTTTTCAGGATTGTGAACAATCATTCATAAACAAACATGATCCAGTTGTAAATCAGAGAACGGACAACAGTGAAAAACCTTTTTCGTGTTCTGAGTGTGATAAATCCTTCATAAAGAAATCCAATCTCATAGAACACCAGAGAATCCACACCGGGGAAAGGCCCTTCTTGTGTACTGAATGCGGAAAGTCATTTATGCTGAAAACACGACTGAAATCGCACCAGAGGGTTCACACCGGCGAAAAGCCCTTTTCCTGCTCCGAGTGCGGAAAGGGCTTCTCCAGTAAAGGAAACCGAGATAACCACATGAGAATGCACACCGGCGAAAAGCCGTTTTCCTGTGCGGAATGCGGCAGCTGTTTTGCGCAAAAAGTGACACTGATTCTCCACCAGAGAACACACAGCGCCCAAGGCGACTGCCTCGACCAGCACGCGGAACCTCATGAAAACAAAGCTTCACCGTCATGTTCTGAGTGCGGTAAGTCATTTGAGAAGAAATCTGAACAACACGTCCATCAGAAGGGTCCAACCAGTAAGGAGACCTTCCCTTGCCCTGACTGCGAAAAATCATTCAAAAGAAAATGCGATCTGATTGCACACCAAAAAATTCACACCGGAGAACCGCCTTTTTCGTGTTGTCAGAAGTCCTTTAAAGACAGTTGGGAGCTAGTTCGGCACCAGAGGATCCACACCGGGGAAAAGCCCTTCTCCTGTTCTGAGTGTGGAAAGTCTTTCGCTCAGAAGTCGCAACTAAATGCTCACCGGATAGTCCACACCGGCGAGAAGCCCTTCTGCTGCTCTGAGTGCGGCAAATGCTTCCCCAGTAAAGGGAACCGCGATAAACACATGAGAATTCACACCGGCGAGAAGCCGTTTTCCTGTTCAGATTGCGGCAAATGTTTTGCGCAGAAAGTGACTCTAATTCTCCACCAGAGAACGCACACCACCGAAGACCACTGAGAAGGTCATGGTGGAGGTTCATAGGCTGGATCTGTATGTCCGTAGAACAATCGTACGGAAAGGTCTGATCAGATCAGCCGGCCCATACGGAATATTTTAGTATTATTGCTGTGGTTTGACCTCTGTTTTAAGTTCATTACTTACAATAAATTCGTTTTTTGATTTATTGTTCATCTTCATGTTGCTCATGTTTCTTCAGATTTAAAGATTTTGCCCTTTTCCATCCCAGGGTTTTTTCTTTTCTTCCTTTTGTGTCAGGCAGACAAGAATTAAGGAGAAATCTCTCCAACAAAGTCATTGGTGTACAGAAAACTGTTTATTGTTTAGTAGAGCAGTGGTCTCTAGGGATGAGCCGAACACCCCCCGGTTCGGTTCACACCAGAACTTTCGAACGGACCCCCACGTTCGTTACGAACGTTAGAACCCCATTGAAGTCTATGGGACTCGAACGTTCGAAATGGAAAGTGCTAATTTTAACGGCTAATATGCAAGATACTGTCCTAAAAAGGGTTTAGAGACCTGGCTCCTGCCCCAGGGGACATGGGTCAATGCAAAAAAAAGTTTTAAAAACGGCCGTTTTTGCGGGAGCACTGATTTTAATGACGATTAAAGTGAAAAAAAAAAGTGAAATATTCCTTTAAATATGGTGCCTGGGGGGTGTCTGTAGTATGCCTGTGAAGTGCCACGTGTTTCCCGTGTTTAGAACAGTCCCTGCACAAAATGACATTTAACGGAAATAACACCATTTAAAACTGCTTGCGGTTTTAATGTTATATCTGGTTCCTGCAATGTGGTTGAAAATCATTCAGAAAAATGGCATGGGTAGCCCTCCCTGCCCATTACCAGCCTATTTGGGTCTTGTACGCATATTAAGGGGAACCCCGTACCCATATTAAAAAAAAGGAAATGCGTGTGGCCCCCAGGCCCTATATACTCAGAACAGCAGTATACAGGCGGTGCAAACAAGACAGGGACTGTGTAGGTTTGTTGTGTTAAGTTGAATCTGTTTGTAATTTTCAACTGGTACATTTTTAAAGTGTAGCTCCAGTCAAAAAAACTATTTTTAAGCTTTTTGGAAAACATAAGGAAGGGTTATCACCCCTGTATAATTTGTTTTGTCATCCATCTTTTTTCATCTCACTTCCTGTTGTCTCCTTGCGTTTGCAAGTAGGAGATGTTTGTAAGTTGGATGTTTGAAAGTAGGGGCCTGCCCTATATGCTCTGCAGAAATGGTGGAACAAGGTGTTGGTTTTGCCACAACATTGTAAGCCCTCAAAGTGACTCTTGGTGGGCGCTGGAGCGCTCTGCTGTGAACGATTATATCAAGAATTGTAATTACATGCCATTGTTGAACAGTGGTAGAAAAATTGACCTTTGGTGGTTGTGGTGCTGGTGCCACAACACTATAAGTCCTCACCGTTACTCTGGGTGGGCACAGGAAGGGGCCCTCCTGTGAAATATTATATCAAGAATTGTAATTACATGTCCCTGTTAAACAGGGGCAGAAAAATTTGGCCTTAGGCACTGCTGCTGGTGCCACCACACTGCAACCTCTGCCATATACTCTAGTTTTATTGCAGGAATTAGCCCTGCTGCAAAGCATTGCATCAAAAATTGTAATTAAACGCCCCTGTTAAACAGGGGCAGAAAAATTGGGCCTCAGGCACTGGTGCTGGTGCCACCACACTGCAACCTCTGCCACATACTCTAGTTTTATTGCAGGAATTAGCCCTGCTGCAAAGCATTGCATCAAAAATTGTAATTAAACGCCCCTGTTAAACAAGGGCAGAAAAATTGGGCTGCTGGCATCACCCAGAACCAAAAATGTTCTTCCAACATATCAGCGGAGGAGGAAGAGGATAGACAATCAACATAACAGGACAGTCACTCAGCATCAGCATAGGCAGTCTTGAAGGGATGTGGTATTTCAAAAAAAATTATTCGGTTACATCAGCTTCAGGTGCTTGGTAGCTGTGGGTGATCCAAGACTGATTCATCTTGATGAAGGTCAGTCAATCAACTGAGTCGGTGGACAGGCGCACCCTGTGATCGGTAACAAAGCCACCAGCAGCACTGAAGGTGCGTTCCGAAAGAACGCTGGATGCAGGACAGGCCAGTAGCTCAATTGCATACTGTGCAAGCTCTGGCCAGCCCCTGGAACGCCTACGGAGCACCGCTGGTTCTGAGGACAGAGCACTGGAAGAGGCCATGGAGGAAGAAGAAGAGGAGGGGGTGGAGGAGAGAGGTGTGTCACAACCAATAGTAGCATTTTGGAGGCGTGGTGGCGGAACAACCTCCAACACTACTGCACCTTGTCCTGCATCCTTCCCAGCAGCCAGAAGAGTGACCCAATGGGCTGTGAAAGACAGGTAACGTCCCTGTCCATGCCTGCTGGACCATGAGTCAGTGGTAATATGCACCTTACCGCTGACCGCCCTGTCCAGCGAGGCAAGGACATTGCCTTCCACATGCCAGTAGAGAGCCGGAATCGCCTTCCGTGAGAAAAAGTGGCGTTTGGGGACCTGCCACTGAGGAACCGCACATTGTACAAACTCACGGAAGGGGGCCGAGTCTACCAACTGAAAAGGCAGCAGTTGAAGTGCTAGCAATTTAGCCAAGCTAGCATTCAACCGCTGGGCATGTGGATGGCTGGGAGTAAACTTCTTCCGCGGGTCCAACAGCTGGGGCAGGGACATTTGCCTGCTATAATCGGACGTGGGTGTACCGCTAGCAGAGTTCCCGGAAGCACTTGGCTGTGACACACCTAATTCTACACCTTCATTCCTCTCAGAGCAGGTTTCAGAGAGGACTGAAGGTCTAGTGGGGTTAGAGATGCCAGCTGATGAGGAGCAAGGAGAGGTCCGCTTTGTTCTTTGGTGTGGGTCTTTGAGGTACGCTTGCCAATGAGCTGCATGGCAGGTCAACATATGTCTGGTCAAGCATGTGGTGCCCAAGCGGCTGATGTTTTGGCCACGTGAGACATATGTTGCAAATAGCAGCGGTGTGATCTGATGCACTCGTCTCAAAAAAGGCCCACACCAAAGAACTTTTAGAATAACGCGCAGAGGCAGCGCTCTGCACAGGCGGAGCTCTGCGGTGTGATTCAGTCGGTGTGCTGCCCCTAAGCTGGCCCCCGGAGGGCATCCTGCCTCGTTGGACATGTGCCTCCTCCTCCTCCTCCTCCTCCTCCTCCCTCCTTCCAGGCACCCACGTGGAGTCAGTGCCCTCATCATCCCCTCCCTCTTCATCGCTGTAGCAAACCTGGCAGTATGCTGCAGCTTGTGGAACATGACTGCCAGATTGCTGTCCTTCTTGAGCATCCCCTCTCTCTGCGCTCAGGCTACTGCCTTCCTCTAGCTGAGTGTCATCATCAGAGCCCACAAAACACTGGGCATCCTCCTGAAGCATGTACCCAACACTGTGCTCAAAGAGTTCAGGAGACTCCTCAGGAGGACGTGGTGGGTCTAGGGAAGGAGTCACTGATGATGACATTGAGAGGAGGGAAGACGATGCGTTGGCAGCTGCTTTGCGACTACCCTGAGACAGGGTGAGAGAGGATGAGGAGGATGAAGAGGGCTTGGTCATCCACTCTACCAAGTCGTTGGCATGTTGCGGTTCAACATGTCCAGCTGCCGAAAAGAAGGACAAGCGTGTCCCATGGCCACGTGCTGATGACAATGCACCGCGTCCACGACCAGCACTGTTGTCTCTAGACACAGAGCCTGCTTGCCCTCTTTTATCGGCTCGCGCCTGTCTGCCTCTCCTTGCTGGCCTTCCAGACATGGTAATGGCCTGAAGGGAGTTGGGTAAAACAGCAGTTGGGTAGTTTATATTGTGCTGGAGGCACACACAACTTCCAATAACTCCTGCAGATGGCAATTGGGCTCAAATAGAGAACAGCTATGTAGGTGGATTATAGCGGTATGTACTGGGTACAGAGCACGCAGACAGCACGCACTATCTCCTAACACTACTGACTGCAAGCTCTATTATTAAAGATATATAAATATAGTGAAGTGAATAGTGAATATAGTGGTGTATACTGCGGTCAGGGCACAGACAATAACCACTACACAACAGCAAGATAGGAAATCAGCCAAAAACGATCGGTGTGTAACTGTGTTGAAGGTACACAGAACACCCACTGCTTCAGATGCTAACACACTACACGAGGCCGCCTCAATGGCGGCCTTATATAGTGTGGGGCGTGCACTACACAGCCTCAGCTATGATTGGCCACAGGCATCCTGCCTGTGGCCAATCATGGCTCTCCTCGCTGCAGGCGCTGCGATTGGCCAAGCATGCGGGGTCACAGTGCATGCTTGGCCAATCATGAGCCAGCAATGCACTGCGCCATCACAGTGCATTGTGGGCCGTGAGTGCCATGCGAATTTTGACGCGAACGGACCAAGTGTTCGGATTTCGCCGAACGGACGAACAGCCAATGTTCGAGTCGAACGTACGTTCGACTCGAACACGAAGCTCATCCCTAGTGGTCTCCAAAGGTGGCATTTGCTTGCCTTTACCCGGCCCTTGGGGCACTATTCCTTCCAAGGATACGAGGCATTATTCATCCCACTGACACCAATGATGGGGCACTATCCCTCTCACTGAAACCATCAATGGGGCACTATTCCTCCTATTGACACCAATGATGATTCACTATTCTTCCCACAGATTTAAATGCTGGAAAGCTATTCCTCCCTCTGACACCAATGATGAAGCACTGTTTCTTCCACTGACACCATTGATGATTAACCATTCCTCACACAGATATACAATAAATGTTGGAACACTATTCCTCCCACTGACACCAACAATGGAGCACCATTTCACCCACTGACACCAACAATGGAGCAGTATTCCTCCCACTGACACCAGTGATGGGGCACTATTCATCCCACTCATACCAATGATGGGGCACTATTCATCCCACTGACACCAATGATGGGGCACTATTCATCCCACTGACACCAATGATGGGGCACTATTCCTCCCACTGACACCAATGATGGGGCACTATTCCTCCCACTGACACCAATGATGGGGCACTATTCCTCCCACTGACACCCGTGATGGGGCACTATTCCTCCCACTGACACCAGTGATGGGGCACTATTCCTCCCACTGACACCAGTGATGGGGCACTATTCCTCCCACTGACACCAGTGATGGGGCACTATTCCTCCCACTGACACCAGTGATGGGGCACTATTCATCCCACTAGCACCAATGATGGGGCACTATTCATCTCACTAGCACCAATGATGGGGCACTATTCATCCCACTAGCACCAATGATGGGGCACTATTCATCCCACTAGCACCAATGATGGGGCACTATTCCTCCCACTGACACCAGTGATGGGGCACTATTCCTCCCACTGACACCAGTGATGGGGCACTATTCCCTCGCACTGACACCTATGATGGGGCACTATTCCATCGCACTGAAACCAATGATGAGGCACTATTCCTCCCACCGGTACCAATGATGGGGCACTATTCCTTTTCAGTGACACCAATGATGGGGCACTATTCCTTCCACTGACACTGATGGGGCACTATTCCTCCAACTAATACCAATGATGGGGCACTATTCGTCCCACTGATTCCAAAGATGGAGCACTATTCCTCCCACTGACACCAACGATTAGGCACTATTTCTCCCACTGGCACCAATGATGGGGCACTATTCCTTCAACTGACAGCAATGATGGGGCACTATTCCCCACACTGGTACCAATGATGGGCACTACTCCTTCTACTGACCACCAATCTTGAGGCTCTTTTCCTCCCACTGATACCAATGATGGGGCAGTATTCTTCCCACTCATACCAATGACAGGGCTCTATTCCTCCCACTGATACCTTCTTCTAATGACCACCAACCCTGAGACCAAGACATTTTCTACCCTCACTGGCCATCCCTGGCCTAGACGATTGACATGCATGGTGCTCGCTAGGTCTCCTGGGATATGCTCACCACATATTCCAGGAGGCAATCAGTCATTCATTCAAAAGTAAGAGGGGGAGGTCCTAGCAGCACATCATCCCAAGGTCCCTCCAGCTGAACCCGGAAGAGTCGGTGGGTCTCTCGATGATGTCACAATAAGATGGTGGCATGGGACAACAATGGATCCAGTGGCTGGTTGTGTATCCGAACAACAGGAGGTAAGTGGTGGCAGAGAATGGGGGACGGGACGCTGAAGCTCCTCTTTAAAGTGGAATCCCTGGAAACATAATTTCTGTTGTGGAGGACCAGTATTGCAAAACTCTTCTGAAGGTGATGTCATTGGGGCAGCAGATAGTTTGAACACTAGGTACCCCTTTACACCTCATTCCTGTAGTCAACCTTCCTCCACCAGGGTTCCTCCGGAGCTTTCTAGGAGTTCCATGAGCAGAGAACAATTTCTGACTCTCAGATAAGTAACCATGGAAATCAATGATATTTTAGCTATCTGTAAGGGCAGGATTCTTCTCAAAAAAGCATTCTACCTCGAGATCATCATGCTAATGTACCATGAGTTGTAGGTACAGAACTTATTAGCAGGGGTTTCCTAAGACCAGAGAGTTGTTTCAAGGGTTCCTTCATGTTAAAAAAAAAGTTGAGAAAGGCTGCTCTAGGTAGGCAATGAGTAGTGATGGGCTCGGGGGTAGGGTTGTCACCTGTCCGGGATTCACCTGGACAGATTGGGTTTTGAATCACGTGTCCTGGTTTCATGCGAATGAAACCTGGACACAACATTCAGACAGGAATGTGGCTCAGAGCAGGGCCCGACAGGAGGGTGAGGGGGCACTCTGCACGCCACATTACTATTCTCTTTGGCATGCCCAAAAGTGCCTCAGATCTGTTACAATCCTATAAAAAAATTGCTGTGCGCCGCTAAAGTGTTTGGTTTGACTTGAAGAAAAAGTGGCAACCCTACTTGGGGATGTTTGGATCGAAACTGCCAAGAAGCCGTCACTGCACACCGCCAATCATAGGCAGTGAGGCATTTCCCGACCGGCAGCTGCACATACACACGCAGCCTATGATTGGTGGTGTGCAGTGCCGGCTTCCTGGCGGGTACGATCCAAACACGCCCCAAGCCCATTCTTATCAATGAGGATAAGCTCCTGGGGGCAGCCATATTATTGTAGATCATATATGAAGACATGTTGGCATACAACCGGGGCGGACTGACAACTCATGGGGCCCCCGGGCAATAGGAGATTATGGGGCCACAAAGTATACACACACGCAGTATACAATCACACAGTATACACATACATGTACACACAGTATACACAGACGTGTTTCTATTGGGTGAGAAGGTACTGGAGAGGTGGGGCAGCTATAATCTCAGGATTTTTAGATCAAAAGGATGTCGGTAAGGGACATTTCAGAGACAGATGTAAAAAAAAAAAAAAAAAAAAAAACACAGATTTTTACATACTGTCCCTGGTTTTACTGAGGCTGACAACCCTAATGGGGCCCCCTAGTGGCCGGGGCCCTCGGGCAGTGCCCGAGTGGCCAAATGGCCAGTCCGCCCCTGCATTCAACTAAAGGAACATCTCACAGGTCTTAGCCCTTGTACACACGGTCAGACATTCTGACAACAAAATCCATTGGATTTTGTCTGACGGATTTTGTCCGAAACTGGTGTTGCATACACACGGTCGGACAAAGTTGTCGGACAATCCGATCATTCAAAACGCGGTGACGTCATTTCGTTACGACGGGACTACGTTCAGGCTAGTAGCCAATAGCTTTGGTCTAGGAATTTGATCTGAGCTAGACATGGGCGCCGTCAATAAATTTGTTTCGTTCTGTTCCGTATTAAAATTAATTCGTACTTCGTATTTCGTGTCCGAAATTCCGTTTCAATTTGTACGAAATACGAATTGTCGTTAGGTTCGATAACTTGTACAAATGTTCGTTACGATGAATTTAACGGCAAAAATATACCTCAATATGACAGTCGATGCTGATGGAAGTTTGGTTTTTATCCGAAATACGAAATTCCGTTGAAGAATTTCCTATCCGAAATACAAATTTTCGTTGGATGAGGGGCTCCCACCATCCCTGTGCTGTGCTGACTTCCTCCTTCGGATTTGTAAACAAAAGTTCGTATTTCGTACAGAATTCGGGCACATGGCAATTCGTATTTCGGATCCTCCCGAACGTACGAATTTAGGGAAATTCGTACGAAACGAATCACACATGTCTAATCTGAGCATGCGTGGCACTTTGTCCGATCGGAATTCTCTACAAACGATCGGGCAAAGTCCCATCGGATCATGTTGTCGGAAAATTTTATAGCCCAGCTCTAAAACGTTGTCGTTCGGATATTCCGACGGAAACAGTCCGATGGAGCCCACACACTGTCGGATTATCCGACAACGCGGTCCGATCTGACATTTTCCGTTGGAATATCCGACCGTGTGTACAAGGGCTAAGACATTCCTCCTGCTCCCACCAGATGGCAATTTTTGGTGGATTCCATGAATAGAGGTCCTCAGCGTTGAGCATTATTTTCCGATGAACGGTGTGTTCTTTCAGGTCTGCTGGGCTACAACCAAAAGAATGAAAAGAAGCAATCACAAAGGAGCCTGCCTTTTATTCACGACGCTTAGTATTGGGGGGGGGATGGGCAGTATTGTTGCAGGAAGTGAATGGCAGAGTTGGGAGCGATGGAGGAAAACTGCAGCAACCTGACGGAGAGGATATTACGGCTCACCCTGGAGATCATCTACCTGCTGACCAGGGAGGTGAGGGGGATTCTTCTTAGTGATCATCATGCTAATGTACCATGAACTGTAGATAAAAAAAAAAAAAATGTATAGCAGAGGTTCCCTGACCCCGAGACAGGAAAGTTATTTCATGGGTTCTCCGTGTTAAAAAGTTTGAGAATGGCTTCTGTACTGTAGGTAGTCAATGAGGATAAGCTTCTGGGGGCAGCCATATTGTTGTAGCTCATATATGAGGACATGTTGGAATACAACTAAATGAACTTGTCACGTGTCCTAGAGACATTCAACCTGTTTTTGGCTGTTGGCAATTTTTGGAAGGTATTAGTAGAAGTCCTCAGGTTTGAGCGGTATTTCACGATGAACAATGTGTTCCTTCAGACCTGCTGGGCTACAACAAAATGTCAGAGAATAACTAATCACAGAAGACCCTGCCTTTTACCCATGATGCTGAGCATTGTAGGGGGATGGGCGCTATTGTTGCAGGAAGTGAATGGGACAGAGTTGGGAGCGATGGAGGAAAACTGCAGCAACCTGACGGAGAGGATATTACGGCTCACCCTGGAGATCATCTACCTGCTGACCGGGGAGGTGAGGAGGATTCTGGGAGCGCAGTTTTTTTTCCAGCTGCAAAGTGTCTGATGGATATATTGTTTATGACTATTTTTATTGATAACATGACCCTAAACAACTTGTATGGACACATCTGAATGAAATGAAATTTTTTGTTTTGGTTTACCAAAAAGTTACAAGACAAAATTTTCCAGAATTTGTGTTACTGACCTCTGCATGGTTTCTGAAGACCTTTTTATTTGCTGAAAAGTTGCTAAATCGTCAGGGTGTGCTTTCTTTTTCCTGAATTTTCTTTTCTCGAAATGTGAGCTTTTTGTTTGCTGGCAAACTTGGTTAGCCCGGTAGCATAGTGGCGAGCACTTCTGCCTATACTGGTGAGCACTAGGGTGGTTGGGTCAAATCCTGACCATGGCATTACCCACATGGACTTTCCATGTTCTGCTCGCGCCTGTGTTGGTTTTCTTTGGGTACTCCGGTTTCCTCCCACACTCCAAAGACCTGGTGGTAGGTTAATTGACTTGTCTTCAGTTGTTAGTATACAGCAGGGATATGCAATTAGCGGACCTCCAGCTGTTGCAAAACTACAACTCCCATCATGCCTCTGGGTGTCATGCTTGTGGCTGTCAGAGTCTTGCTATGCCTCATGGGTCTTGTAATTCTGAAACAGCCGGAGGTCCGTTAATTGCATATCCCTGGTATACAGTATGTACTTGAGTTGGCAATCTTATTAAGCTCCTTGGGGGGTAAGGACTGATGTGAATGTAAAATATATACAGTATGTAAATGGTCGGTGCTATATATATATATATATATATATATATATATATATATATATATATATATATATATATATATATATATATATATACACACACACACACTCACCGACCACTTTTATTAGGTACAAATGTTCCATTGCTTGGTAACACAAATTGCTAATCAGCCAATCACATTGGCAGCAACTCAGTGCATCCAGACATGGGGAAAGACGACTTGCTGAAGTTCAAACCGAGCATCAGAATGGGGAAGAAAGGGGATTTAAGTGACTATGAACGTGGCATGGTTGTTGGCGCCAGACGGCTGGTCTGAGTATCTTAAAAACTGATAATCTACTGGGATTTTCACACACACAACCATCTTTACAGAAAATCATCCGAAAAAGAGAAAATATCCAGTGAGCGGCAGTTGTGTGGAGGAAAATGCCTTGTTGGTGTCAGAGGAGAATGGGGCACACTGGTTCCAGATGACAGAAAGGCAACAGTATCTCAAATAACCCCTCGTTACAACCAAGGTATGCAGAAAACCATCTTTGAACACACAACACATCGAACCTTGAAGCAGATGGGCTACAGCAGCAGAAGACCACGCCGGGTGCCACTCCTGTCAGCTAAGAACAGGAAACTGAGGGTACAATTCGCACAGCCTCACCAACATTGGACAACAGAAGATTGGAAAAACTTTGCCTGGTCTGACGGGTCTCGATTTCAGCGGGTAGGTTGAGTTGCCACCTCATCCCTTTAAACCCGAACACATATGAATTACACGGGTTCTGAGGCTAATTAAGTGCAGATAAGGCACCAAGTGAGTTTAATAACCACTTTAATCAGCCACAGAACCCGTGTGATTAATATGTGTTCAGGTTTAAAGGGATGAGATGGCAACCATAATGGTTGGGTCAGGGTTTGGTGTAAACAGCATGAAAGCATGGATCCATCCTGCCTTGTATCAATGGGTCAGGCTGGTGGTGTAATGGTGTGGGGGGGATATTTTCTTGGCACACTTTGGGCCCCCTTAGTACCAATTGAACATTTAAACCCCACGACCTACCTGAGTATTGTTGCTGAACATGTCCATCCCTTTATGACTACAGTGTCCCCATCTTCTGATGGCTCCTTCCAGCAGGATAATGCTCCATGTCACAAAGCTCCAATCATCTCACCACTGGACAATGAGGTCCCTGTACTCCAATGGCCTCCACACTCACCAGATCTCAATTCAATAGAGAACCTTTGGGATGTGGTGGAACAGGAGATTGGCATCATGGATGTGCAGCCGACAAATCTGCAGCAATTGCGGGATTCTATCATGTCACTATGGACCGAAGTCTCTGAGGAACGTTTCCAACACCTTGTTGAGGCTACGCCACCAAGAATGAAGGCAAAAGGGAGTCCAACCCAGTACTAGCAAGTTGTACCTAATAATAAAGGGGCTGGTGAGTGTATACCTTTAACCACTTGCTGACCAGACCTTTTTTTTTTTACGTTTGTTGCTTACAAGTTCAAATTGGTATTTTTTACTAGACAATTACGTAGAACCCCAAAACGATATATTTTTTTTTTTTTTTAAGCAGAGACCCTAGAGAATAAAACATTTTATGTCACATGGTTTTTGCGCATCGGTTTTTCAATCGCAATTTTTTTTGGGGAAAAAATACACTTTAATGAATTAAAAAAAATAAAAAATAAAGAAAAAAGATAATATATACCCCAATTTTTCTGTATATTATGAAAAACGTTACCCTGAGCAAATAGATACGTAACGCTTTAAAATTGCACGCTTGTGGAATGGCGCCAAACTACCGTAATTAAAAATCTCCAAAAGCGACACTTTCAAAATTCCTGTAGGTTACCTGTTTTTAGTTACAGAGGAGGTCCAGGCCTAGAATTATTGCTCTCGCTTTAAGGATTGCGGGGCTGCCTCACATGTGTGGTGCAAACACCTTTTTACATACGTGGGCTTGACTTGCGTATGTGCTCTCTACTGCGCACGAGCATGCAGGGACGGGGGGGGGGGCGCTTTTAAAATGTAAATTTAAAAATTTTTTTTTTTTTTTTTACATTTCTTTTTATTTTAATTTTTTTTTTTTTACACTGTCCCTTTAACCACTTTAGCCCTGGAAGATTTTACCCCCCTCCTGACCAGAGCATTTTTTTCTAATTTGGCACTGTGTCGCTTTAACTGACAATTGCGTGGGGGAGGGAAAGCCGACCGTATGAAGGAAAATAAAAGATATGGGGGGGTTATGACATCTAGCGGCAGCCATCATCCAGGTACGTAATGTCAAACTAATGACGTATATTTATAGTTTATATATTTATATAATATATATTTATATATTTATAGTTAGGTGGTCGGCAGGTTAATAAACCCACAACAGTAAAATCAGCCTGTATATGCAGTAAAACATGCTGGTTATACTCACTGTGGAACCTAAGGGGTTAATCTTCCATATTGCGTAAAAAGGCTGTTTGATCCTGTCTCCTCTGATCCTCCCCTTCTTCTGCTGTCCCCAATCCACCTCCTGATAGGTTGGTGGCACTCTACATATGCTCAGTTTGGTGTGTATTCCTGGCGAGTTTTTTTTTTTTTTTTTTTTTTTGTGATCAGCACAGAGTCAATCAGCACTGTCCGGGCAGAAGGTCAGGGGCCTTGCAGCCTCATAGGACAGTCAGAAGAGAATGAAAACACCTCCTACAAGCTTTAACCAGACACTGATAGAGGTCACAAGACTGCTAAATACTTGTTAGGTACCTGGTAGTGGAGCCCGACTTGTAGGAGGAGACCTCTCTTACAATGCTGGTTCAGGAGCCACTGGAATGGGAACAGTGGTCTCGTGAGCACAGTGGCAAGGAGTGCCTGCTGATGTAGAAGCCTCTGGTACTGGTAGCGGAGTAGAGATCGCTCAGGGATGGCCGGACTGCAGGTGATGGTGGACAGAGGCTGGCAGCGGCCTGATGAGCGCAGAGGCAGCGGTCATGTGTGAGGAGAGCCGGGAGTACAGCAGCACACTGAACAGGGCAGCAGGCAAGAGCAGGGTCAGACAGTCCGGGTCTGCAGGCAATCAGGTAGGTGTAAACAGCAGGCAAAGGCAGAGTCGGTAAAACAGGCAGAGGTCGGCAACGGGTCACAGGCAGAGGCAATAGCAGAGAGGTCAGACGAAGCCGAGTCAGTATAGCAGGAAGGCAACCGGATACAGGTAGCAGGACAGAGAAGCTGAAGACAAAACGGCGCCGCACCAACGCATCTAAGGATCCTTTATGCCCTCAGTGGCGCCAAACAGCGCTAACGCGCACACATGTGCGCCATCTGCCGCGCGCGCCTGAGGGACGTGCTGATGCACAGCAATAGACGGACGCCATTGCTCAGTTCGCAGAGGGGTGCGCAGGCGCATGCGCGCACGCATATGCGCCTGTCTACTGCTGGTAGGTCCCTGACAATACTGCTGATGAGAAAAAGTGTATATAGCAGTTTATTTACTAAAATAATTGCACCCCCATGTTCTGTGTTCCGTAGGAGACCAGATATAGTGAATGCAGGCTCCTGGGTTTTGTAACACTTTAACCACTTTCAGCCTCGGACCATTTTGCTGGCTTAAGACCAGACCACTTTTTGCGATTCGGCACTGCGTCGCTTTAACTGACAATTGCGCGGTCGTGCGACGTGGCTCCCAAACAAAATTGACGTCCTTTTTTTCCCCTAAATAGAGCTTTCATTTGGTGGTATTTGATCACCTCTGCGGTTTTTATTTTTTGCGCTATAAACAAAAATAGAGCGACAATTTTGAAAAAAACGCATTATTTTTTACTTTTTGCTATAATAAATATCCCCCCCAAAAAATTTTTTTTATATATATATATATATATATATATATAAACAAAAAAAAATTTCCCTCAGTTTAGGCCAATACATATTTTTGGTAAAAAAAATCGCAATGAGCGATTATTGATTGGTTTGCGCAAAAGTTATAGCGTCTACAAAATAGGGGATAGTTTTATGGCATTTTAATTAATAATTTTTTTTTTACTAGTAATGGCGGCGATCAGCGTTTTTTTTATTTTTTATCATGACTGCAACATTATGGTGGACACATCGGACATTTTTGACACATTTTTGGGACCATTGTCATTTATACAACAATCAGTGCTATACAAATGCAGTGATTCCTGAGTAAATGACACTGGCAGTGAAGGGGTTAACCAGGGGGTGGCAGTGTAGGGGTTAAGTGTTCCTAGGGGTGTGTTACTAACTGTGGGGGGCTGGGCTTTGTTTTAGTGAACACTGATCTCTGCTCCAACCACATGGAGCAGAGATCAGCGTCACTTGTTGCTAGGCAGAACGGGGAGATGCTGTTTACAATGGCATCTCCCTGTTCAGCTGCCCTGTGAGACGATCACGGGTATCTCCGAGGAGATCGAGTCCACGGGACCTGCAACCGGATTCACGGGGGTCCCGACCGGCGCGCTGCCAGGGGTGCGCACACGATGGCAGGGCGGCATATAAAAATGGACGTACCTGTACGCCAATATGCCTGCCCGTGCCATTCTGCCGACGTACATTGGCGCCGGTCGGGAACTGGTTAATAAATAAATAAAATATCATTACTTCTGAAACGGAGATTCCATTGATCAATTCATAATAAAGAAGGATGTTGATGGCAGCAAGTTGCAACTTCTTTTGTTGGGAAATGTATATAGTGATTGCTGATCTCTCAACAGGATAACATAGTTGTGAAGAAGACATCTGGAGATGGACAGGACCCCATTACGGTTCCTCTACATTCCTTACTGGTTCCAGAAAGAAACAATGAGGAGAAGATCCTAGAAGTTACCCAGAAGATCATTGATCTGCTGACAGGAGAGGTGAGCGGTGGTGGGAATTCTGGGACATTATCCAGTAACAGACAAGGGATGTGTCTGGATGGTGACTGTATCATTGTGTGTGTCGGGTTCCTATAAGGTTCCTATAAGGCTCCATACATACAGGTGATACCCCGGTGCTGTGTACAGCCATCCATTGAGTGGCTGTACGCGGCACATGCCAGTACTTACAGACACCCGCATATAGAGGCACTCCCTGAACTGTCTTTTTTTGCATTCGGTTAGTACAGTATGCCCATAGGCAGTATATGAGTACTGGCGTAAACTCGCACACAGATGCGCATACATCCATTCATATGGGCAGCTGTACCGGGACCCATAGTTCTCAACCAGTTCCGACTGCCGACCACAGATATACCGCGGCAGGGCAGATCACATACCTAGTATGTGACCTGACACTTATGGGTCTGGGATCCATGTCTTTATGGACCTTGCTTTGTGCACTGGTGAGCAATCATATTGGAACAGGAAGGGGCCATCTCCAAACTGTTCCCACAAAGTTGGGAGCATGAAATTGTCCAAAATGTCTTGGTATGCCGACGCTTTAAAGAGTTCCTTTCACTGGAACTAAGGGGCCAAGCCCAACCCCTGAAAAACAACCCCACACCATAATCCCCCCCTCCACCAAATGATTTGGACCAGTGCAAATCAAGGTCCATAAATACGTGGATGAGTGAGTTTGTTGTGGAGGAACTTGACTGTCCCGACCTCAACCCAATAGAACACCTTTGGGATGAATTAGAGTGGAGACTGAAAGCCAGGCCTTCTCGTCCAACATCAGTCCCTGACCTCACAAATGCGCTTCTGGAAGAATGGTCCAACATTCCCATAGACACATCTCCTAAACCTTGTGGACGGCCTTCCCAGAAGAGTTGAAGCTGTTATAGCTGCAAAGGGTGGGCCAACTCCATATTGAACCCTACAGACTAAGACTGGGATGCCATTAAAGTTCATGTGCGTGTAAAGGCAGGTGTCCCAATACTTTGGGTAATATAGTGTATATTATATAGGTTAGCGGTAGTAAATAGTGCGTTTTTGTAGGTGCTTATATAAGGCAGTATAGCAATTAGTATCTGTATGGTGTCACCAGACTTGTGCCTGTATTATCGGAGGGCAGCTTCCATTGGAGTTTGTGGTATACCAGGGCAGCACTATCATGGTCAGCCCTATGGTACTGGTTCAGATATCTGGATGTTTCTGTAAGACAGGCCTTGCCCTTGAGCTGATCCTACTCACCAGGAACCTTTCCCCACGCTAAGCATTTTCCTCAAGGCCTCTGTCCTTTTACCTTCCACTCGCTCCAGGCGCATCTGAATGACACAGGAGACCCTATAGCCTCATTCAGTCTAATGAGAACCTCCAGGGCCAGAGATGGCTGACATCCTTCTGTATATAGTGGGTTGTGAGGCATAGTGGGTGCAAGATGGATAACTTTATTGGGCGCCAGACACTTCTTGGATGCAAAAGAGATATTTATTTCTCTTAAGAACTTTTATGGGGGAAAGAGCGTTAGGGACAGGAAACCATTGAGTAGTTGCAAGTTCAATTAGCAGACTCCGAGACTTCAATAGGAGGACAGCCATGCAGGGAAAGGCCCCCAGAAAGGCACTACATCTGCAGGTGCAGGAATGCTGTCTCCTATGGCAACAGTCTTTAACAGTTCCTAACACAAAGCGTAACAGTTCTTTCACCTTCACCACAACTGCTCCTTGTAGTTCTTCAGCCCACCAGTCTCTCACTAGACCCTCTGATTCACTGCCACTGAATCCCTTGAGCTCCTCCAATCTTCACGGTGGTGTTGCCCTCACGCTTCACCCCCGCTTCTCTGCTGGGTCCCTAGCTTGGCACTCCACGCTTCACCCCTGCTGGCCAGCTCGGTCCCTGGCTTGACACACAAGGCTGCTCTGCAAGGGTCACCTCCGCTGGCTGGGTCCCTGACTTGATCACCGCCTGAAGTTTCCAGATTCTCCATTGTGCCCATTTGGCAAGAATACTGCTCCGGTACTTGCTTCAGTTCCTCACTGCGGTCCCTGGTAATAAGGTGGTTGGTCCCTTAGTGGCGACAGCTTCCCTTCTACCTCTGACCACGACAGGTTCTCCGGCCAGCAGAACCGTCACTTATGGTTGGACTGCAGGCCGCAATCCCAACCCTGCGCTGCTCTCTTTTTTCTGGATAGGCCCTCACACAGCCTGGCAGCCAGACGTCCCCACCTTAAACACTTACATGAACTCTCTCGATCCAGTGTGTGAACCATTGGCTCTTGCTACTGTCAATCAAGTCCTGTGAAGAGGAAGCAGGGCTGAGCCATGCCATGTGTGTCTATGTATACACACAGCCCAACTGAGAAAGCGGCTTGTTACAGGGGCACATGGAGAACAGGAGGAGTGGATAGCATCAGCGGGGGACCCCAGAAGAGAAGGTAAGAGGCGCCCTGTGCCAAACCATTAAAGAGAGCAGGTAAGTATAAACTTTTTTATTTCAAAACTAAAAAGGTTAATAATCTTTTTTTAATGCATCAAGATTTCTACATTGAAGAGTAGAAGCATCATTAATACTACTAATACTGTTTTACATTTATGTTCAGAGAGAAAAATGGAGCAATTTTAATGTTGGTATCAAAGAAGAGATAAAAGAAGAAGAGGAGGAGGATGATGTGATGGAGGAGTGGGAGTATTTAGAAGGACACAAGGATCTCTACAAGGACGTCATGATGGACAATCAGCCGCCCCTCACATCACCGGGTAAGAGGAGACTTTATTGTAAAGGAGAGAGCAGTACGGAGGCTCCACCTACATCCCCCATCATCTGATAAACACATTGACTGAATACATTGTTTCTGTGTGTGTGTTTCCTACAGATGGATCCAGCAATGGAAACCCCCCAGAGAGATCTCCCCGTCCTCTGTATTCCCGGGATTCCACACAGGAAGATCACACCATCCCCCACCATCATCAGGTAGGCAGGACCATGGATGTCAGATTGAAACTTGTCTCTACACTGTATTATATTATATTCTTCTCCAGATAGTAGTGCTCATAATAATTTTGTAATTTTAGGTAGAAAACGCGATGGGTTTAAAAATTGAGGTTAAGGAGGAAGAAGAGATGTATGAGATAGATGATCAGCTGTCTATAAATGAAGGTGAATTGATGGTGACAATGACCAAGGAGGAATCTTCTCTAGATGTGAGCACAGGTAGGTATTATATACAGAAAACACAACACTCCATCTCCATTCCTCAATATAACGTCATGTTCCCAACAAATGAAGTGGAGATACTGTACACCATATGAAAGGTCCATCTCTATTCCTCAATATAACGTCATGTTCCCAACAAATGAGGAGGAGATACTGTACACCATATGAAAGGTCCATCTCTATTCCTCAATATAACGTCATGTTCCCAACAAATGAGGAGGAGATACTGTACACCATATGAAAGGTCCATCTCTATTCCTCAATATAACGTCATGTTCCCAACAAATGAGGAGGAGACACTGTACACCATATGAAAGGTCCATCTCTATTCCTCAATATAACGTCATGTTCCCAACAAATGAGGAGGAGATACTGTACACCATATGGAAGGTCCATCTCCATCCTTCAATATAACAAATGAGGAGAAGATACTGTACACCATATGAAAGGTCCATCTCCATTCCTCAATATAATGTCATGTTCCCAACAAATGAGGAGGAGATACTGTACACCATATGAAAGGTCCATCTCCATTCCTCAATATAACGTCATGTTCCCAACAAATGAGGTGGAGATACTGTACACCATATGAAAGGTCCATCTCCATTCCTTAATATAACGTCATGTTCCCAACAAATGAGGAGATACTGTACACCATATGGAAGGTCCATCTCCATTCCTCAATATAACGTTGTGTTCCCAACAAATGAGGAGGAGATACTGTACATCATATGAAAGGTCCATCTCCATTCCTCAATATAACGTTGTGTTCCCAACAAATGAGGAGGAGATACTGTACACCATATGGAAGGTCCATCTCCATTCCTCAATATAACGTTGTGTTCCCAACAAATGAGGAGGAGATACTGGATACCATATGAAAGGTCCATCTCCATTCCTCAATATAACGTCATGTTCCCAACAAATGAGGAGGAGATGCTGCACACCATATGAAAGGTCCATCTCCATTCCTCAATATAACGTCATGTTCCCAACAAATGAGGAGGAGATACTGTACACCATATGAAAGGTCCATCTCCATTCCTCAATATAACGTCATGTTCCCAAAAAATGAGGTGAAGGAGGGTCCACTTTTCCTCAACATAACATAGTAATGAGTGTATGTGAACCTCCACCCAATGCACTGTAGTTAAGGTTGCATTATACATCTTATCTGACTTCTGTTTGGGGAACAGTTGACTATTAGACCAACATGCATAATTATCAAATACAAAAAATACACAATAGTGCTATCTATTAATAAGACAAAAACATTTCCACAGGAGGACCCAATAGCTGGAATACCCCAGAAGGATGTCTTATTTTATCTGCACATTATAACAAAGATGATAATGGCATGGCACAATATTCCCCAGGAGAAAGGATTGCTACTCAAAATATACATCACAGACTTAATCATATGGTAAGATCAAAAGATCAGTTTAATTCTGAGAAGTCCAAAAATAAAACACATATCGTCATCTCAAATGGCCAACCAAGTATTCACAGTGCAAAGACACGACCAGATCCTTCTAATTCCGAGGAATCTTCTCAAGATCCTTTTCAGGATTGTGAAAAATCAAGCATAAAAAATCATAACCTGGTTGGAAATCAAAGAACTAACATCGGTGGAAAACGTTTTTCCTGTTCCGAGTGTGAGAAGTCCTTCATAAAGAAATCAAATCTCATTCAACACCAGAGAGTCCACACGGGCGAGAAGCCCTTTCCCTGTTCCGAGTGCGGAAAGGGCTTCGCCAGTAAAGGAAGCCGTGAAAACCACATGAGAATGCACACCGGTGAGAAGCCGTTTTACTGTCCGGAATGCGGCAACTGTTTTGCGCAGAAAGTGACGCTGATTCTCCACCAGAGAACACACACCACCCAAGGCGACTGCCTTGATCAGCATGTGGAACCTCATGAAAATAAGGCTTTGTTGCCATGTTCTGAGTGCGGCAAGTCATTTAAGAAGAAATCTGTACTCCGCGTCCATCAGAAGGGTCACACCAGTAAGGAGACCTTCCCTTGCCCTGACTGCGAAAAATCATTCAAAAGAAAATGTGATCTGATTGCACACCAAAGACTTCACACCGGAGAACCGCCTTTTTCGTGTTGCAAGAAGTCCTTTAAAGACAGTTGGAAAATCGTTCAACACCAGAGAATCCACACCGGGGAAAAGCCATTCTCCTGTTCTGAGTGCGGAAAGTCTTTCATCCAGAAATCACAACTAAAAACACACCAGATAGTCCACACCGGCGAGAAGCCCTTCTCCTGTTCTGAGTGCGGCAAATGCTTCCCCAGCAAAGGGAACCGTGATAAACACATGAGAATTCACACTGGCGAAAAGCCATTTTCCTGTTCAGAATGCGGCAAATGTTTTGCGCAGAAAGTGACTCTAATTCTCCACCAGAGAATACACAGCACAGGAGACCACTGAGAAACTGATGGTTGAAGTACATAGGCTGAATCTACAGTATATGTCCATAGAACAATATGATAACGGTGAGGCATTCAGAAAGGAATAACCAACCCATATGAATTTATTTTTTATTGCTGTTTTAATTCCATTACTTACAATAAATTCATTTTTTGATTTAACGTTTTTACTTGCTTTAAACTCGTTATTTTCCCTTCTCCGTTCTGAGGTTTCTCCTCCTTCCTTTGTGTAATTCAGACAAGAATTGAGGAGGATCTCTCCAACAAGTACACAGGTATCTATGGAACTGTTTATTATATAGTAGAGTTTGATAAGATTGTAATGGCTGTATATGTCCCCACTTGAGAAACTTTAAGTCCTGATTACAGTTGTTGCTGGAATGAGAAGTCAGAGAAATTTCCTCAAAAGGGATACAGATAACCATAACCCAACAAAGGCTTTCGCTTTCTCCAGTCTGTCAAAAATGCTAAAAGTGTTGGTTGGATTGCCATTTTAATTTGTGACGTTCTCTAGGAACAATGGTTGGGGTCTCAGACTGTCCTCCTTTCTTCCACTGGACTTCCATGTTATTTAGAGAAGTTCTCTAGGAATAGTGGTGGGGTCTCTGGCTGTCCTTCATTCTTGCACTGGACTTCCATTTCATTTAGAAAAGTTCTCTAGGAACAATGGTGGGGCCTCAGCCTGTCCTTCTTTCTTTCACTAGACTTCCATTTTATTTAGAGAAGTTCTCCAGGAACAATGGTGGGGTCTCAGGCTGTCCTTTTGTTCTTACACTGGACTTCCATATTATTTAGGGAAGTTCTCAAGGAACAATGGTGGGTTCTCAGGCTGTCCTTTGTTCTTGCACTGGACTTCCATGCTATTTAGAGAAGTTCTCTAGGAATAGTGGTGGGGTCTCTGGCTGTCCTTCATTCTTGCACTGGACCTCCATTTCATTTAGAAAAGTTCTCTAGGAACAATGGTGGGGCCTCAGACTGTCCTTATTTCTTCCACTGGACTTCCATTTTATTTAGAGAAGTTCCCCAGGAACAGTGGTGGGGTCTCAGGCAGTCCTTAATTTTTCAACTGGACTTCCATTTTATTTAGGAAAGTTATTTGGGAACAATGGTGGGGTCTCAGGCTGTCCTTTCTTGCACTGGACTTCCATTTTATTTAGAGAAGTTCTCTAGGAACAGTGGTGGGGTCTTAGGCTGTCCTTCGTTCTTACACAGGACTTCTATTTTATTTAGGGAAGTTCTCAAGGAACAATGGTGGGTTCTCAGGCCATCCTTTGTTCTTGCACTGAACTTCCATTTTATCTAGAGAAGTTCTCTGGGAACATTAGTGGTTGGATTTCCATTGAGCAATGGTGGGGACTCGGATTGTCCTTCTTTCTTATGTTACATAAAGATATGCATTACGTGACAGCAATAAAATAAAGTTCTCTTTGGTAAACCATAGTGTGGACTCTCGTTTTTGTTTTTGTTACCACTGATCACAATTACTTGTTCTTCTTTAGCAACACTATGAGGAAGAGTTATCATTATGTGGCCTGTGCAGAAGGTGTAAGCAAACAGTAAAATGATTATCTCTGAACATCCTGGTAGAGCTAAAAAAAAAAAGGACATGCAAACCATGTATCTAGTCTGTTGGCCTGTGTTGGTCCAATAAGGATGAGGTATCGGAACTTGGCCTTTGGAAATGGTTATGTGTGAATAGACAGTAAATAGATTATCTGCTGAACATCTTTGCAGAGCTAAAGAGGAGCATGAGAACCACGTATCTAGTCTGTTGGCCTGTGGTTGTCAGAGGGTATGGGTACTTACCATGGGGAAATTGATACAGGGAGAGAGGGAGAGAGAGAGAGAGAGAGAGAGAGAGAGAGGGCTTTAAACACATACTGCAGTCCAGTGGGGTTCGCTTTTGGGGCTATAGCCCCAAATCTGGGGCCCATAGCCCTGAGTCTCTGCAGGGGTCCCCAAGTGGAGGGGAGGTTCTCTGAGGACCCTGATGTAAGTGGGGGGCTCTCTGGTGCAAGGGGGAGGCTCTCTGGGGACCCCTGATGTAAGGGGGGGCTCTCTGGGGACCCTGATGTAAGGGGGGGCTCTCTGGGGACCCTGATGTAAGGGGGGCTCTCTGGGGACCCTGATGTAAGGGGGGGCTCTCTGGGGACCCTGATGTAAGGGGGGGCTCTCTGGGGACCCTGATGTAAGGGGGGGCTCTCTGGGGACCCTGATGTAAGGGGGGGCTCTCTGGGGACCCTGATGTAAGGGGGGCTCTCTGGGGACCCTGATGTAAGGGGGGGCTCTCTGGGGACCCTGATGTAAGGGGGGGCTCTCTGGGGACCCTGATGTAAGGGGGGCTCTCTGGGGACCCTGATGTAAGGGGGGCTCTCTGGGGATATACACACACACACACACACACACACACACACACACACACACACACACACACACACACACACACACACACACGTATTTTACTGTATATACATGTGTATGCCCAGCCAAACATATGACTTTCTTTACGTCGCTGCTATGGGCTCTAGGCCCAGATCTTTTGTAGACCTAGCAACAGGGCCGGATTAACATAGGGGCTATTGGAGCTGCAGCTCCAGGCCCCTTTCTCAAGATAGGCCCATTTGCCCAAAAAAAAAAAAAAGATCGACCTAGAGGATTGTAGCTCGGCGACCAGGAGTCACAGAGACCCCATATTTGGTGGGTATGTAGCTAAAGACCCACCCCAGCACTGGTTAAAATATGGGGCTGCTATCTATGGTTCCGGAGATACAGGGTTCCTTGCGCAGCCTATCAGAAGCTACATACAGAGCGGCAGTATAAATACAAGCTGGAACACTCTGCAGCAGACTGAGAGGATGAACTCACAGAGCTCATAATAATTATTTGTATATTACTTATGATAATTAACCCCTTGGCAACCGGGCCCATTCTGAGACTTCTCTCCTACATGTAAAAATCATCATTTTTTTATGCTAGAAAATTACTCAGAACCCTCAAACATTATATATTGTTTTAGCAGAGACCCTATGGAATAAAATGGTGGTATTTGCAACTTTTTATGTTGGAAAGAAACTGTTTCATTCATAAAAAAAAACACTAAAGTTAGGACGATTTTTTGTTGTGTACTAAGCGATGCTTTACATTTTTTTACAGTTTACATGTTTAGAGTTACAGAGGAGGTCTAGTGCTAGAATTATTGCTCTCGCTCTAATGATCTTGGCGTATGTAACCTGCGTGTATCTGGCTCTGATACTAACCGGTGCCTACCCAGGGACTGACTAGTATCTCTCCCAGCCTGTCCCCACACACCCTCTCACCTGCTGCCCTGTGAATGGGGCAATCACTCCCGCAGTGTTATTCAATCACTCCCGCAGTGTTATTGTGTTCTGCCAGTGAATACAATGATTAGTGTTGCTAACTATAGGTGGCAGCACTGATTATTTTGGGGAAAACCTGACAGGCTGGTTGCACTCAAGTCGGTTAATAGGTTGACTTGTGTAAAACCAGCTAGCCCATACATAGATCGACTATGGCTGGTCTCTGCCTAATTGGTGTAATTTCAATCCATGTCTGGCCCGCTTAACCACTACACAGCCCCTAAACATCCTTCCACAAACCTTTACATTTTTCCTTCCCAGATTACTTCATCCTCCTCTCCTATACATAGTGCCCACTGTCATACTCTCCACACTTCTCTCCTATACATAGTGCCCACTGTCATACCCTCCACACTTCTCTCCTATACATAGTGCCCACTGTCATACTCTCCACACTTCTCTCCTATACATAGTGCCCACTGTCATACTCTCCACACTTCTCTCCTATACATAGTGCCCACTGTCATACTCTCCACACTTCTCTCCTATACATAGTGTCCACTGTCATACTCTCCACACTTCTCTCCTGTACATACTGCTCACTGTCATACCCTCCACACTTCTCTCTTATACATAACGCCCGCTGTCATATCCTACACTCTCCTCACCTGTACATAGTGCCCACTGTCATACACTTCTCTCCTGTACATAGTGTCCACTGTCGTACCCTTCACACTCCTCTCCTATACAGTGCCCACCGACATACCCTCCATACTCCTCTCCTATACATAGTGCCCACCGCCATACCCTCCATACTCCTCTCTTATACATAGTACCCACCGCTATACTCTCCATACTCCTCTCCTGTACATACTACTCACTGTCATACCCTTCACACTCCTCTCCTATACATAGTGCCCACTGTCATACCTCCAACACCTCTCTCCTATACATAGTGCCCACTGCCATACCTCCAACACTTCTCTCCTATACATAGTGCCCACTGTCATACCCTCCACACTCCTCTCCTGTACATACTACTCACTATCATACCCTCCATACTCCTCTCATATACATAGTGCCCGCTGTCATACACTTCTCTCCTGTACATAGTGTCCACTGTCGTACCCTTCACACTCCTCTCCTATACAGTGCCCACCGACATACCCTCCATACTCCTCTCCTATACATAGTGCCCACCGCTATACCCTCCATACTCCTCTCCTGTACATACTACTCACTGTCATACCCTCCACACTCCTCTCCTATACATAGTGCCCACTGTCATACCTCCAACACTTCTCTCCTATACATAGTGCCCACTGCCATACCTCCAACACTTCTCTCCTATACATAGTGCCCACTATCATACCCTCCACTCCTGTACATACTACTAACTTTCATACCCTCCATACTCCTCTCCTATACATAGTGCCCACCGTCATATCCTCCCTCCACACTCCTCTCCTGTAATTACTGCTTACTGTCCTACTCTCCTGTACATAGTGCCCACTGTCATACCCTCCACACTCTTCTCTTATACATAGTGCCCAATTTCATACCCTCTACACTCCTCTGCTGTGCATACTGCCCACTGTCTTACCCTTCACACTCCTCTCCTGTACATAGTGCCTTCTGCCATACCCTCTGCACTCCTCTCATGTACATAGTGCCCACTGTTAGACCCTCCACATTCCTCTCCCTCACCTGCACATACTTCCCACTTTTATACCATCCACACTCCTCCCTTATGCCTCTTACCCACAAAAAACTGTTCTTTAAAATTATATGTTAAAATTATATGTTCCTCAATGTTACCAGCTCTAGAATGGGCACTTTTGTCAGTTCAACTAAAGGAAATCTCACAGTCCTCATATTTGTTCTGCCCCATTATTAGTACTTATTTTATTTTGTAATGACTATTGTGATGTATAGAGGAACACGGGGGATGTCAGCTACTCTAAATATAGCACTTGTAAAAAAAGCAACCCTAAAATATATTTGAAATGTTGACAACCATGTACTTAGGCACTGCCCAAGGGCCACAGGGTCAGTAGGGGCCCCATGAGATGCTCCGGTGATAGTAAAGCGGTAGTAAACTTTTCTAACATTACTACTTTTTAGAGGCCCTTGGGGAGGTTATGCCATAATGTACAAGTGTGCCCAGCATATTAGCACATTAGGGTACACTTACCTGTCAGACCTCCAGTGCTGTGCTGTGATCAGTCCGGCGGGGACGGGGCACTTCCATCTTCACCAGGTCTTCGTTCTGGGTTCTGTGCCTTCCGTCATTTGCCTTGGCCAGGCTGCGTTGATGTCATTCCCTCTTTCTCCCATCCCCCCCTTTCTCTCTCATCCTCCCTCCCTTACCCCTCACACCTCTTTCATCCCCTCTCTCTCTTTCATTTAATTTTTTATAACAAAAAATAGTTTGCATTTTTATTTATTTATTGTTTATAAAAGGCCCCATCAAAATCCTCAGCACCAGGCCCACAATGTTCTTAATCTGGCCCTGCCTAGCAACGCCCCTGCTGCAGTCTATACAGAAGAAAGATGGGTGTGAAACATTTGTGTTAATATAGAGGTGTAACTGGGCTACTCAATTCCATATCCTTAGGGGTGTACACAGAAAGCGTAATGATGCACAGTGAAAGTTTGAAGCAGCGGCATCCTCCTGCTGAAAGCTATTGTCATCATAGTAATAAAATAGAAAAACAAGGAAAAAAAATGGTGCAGCACTAATTAATTAGAAGAAAAACTCTACACCCTTTACATGCAAAATACACAAAATATTATTTAAAAAAGTTCTTTGATATAGACAGTCCTAAAACCATATAGTCCCAACTTCAGAGAAAAGTCATTAATTATATGCAATGAATCCACAAGCAAAATCTTCACCCATTACACCTACTGTATTTGCCTATATTGTTCTCCTTTTGATTATAGACCTCTTAATAAACCCGGTCTATATACACAAATTATGAAAAGAGAGGGTTCCACCATCCCTTCTTATCTGCACAACATGAACATGGATGGATTAAATCCAGCATTTTACTCATGTATCCAGGGTAACTCAGCAGAGGGAGAAACACATCATAATGCTCACTGTGAACCTAAAAAATAAAACAGCCATACACTTCTCTTTAAAGTGCTCCCCTCACAACGACCGTAAAAAAAGAAAAATCTGTGAAACCTTCACCATAAAGCGCATACAATCTGCTCACCTTGTTGCCAGGACCCCTTAAATAATGTAGGTCTATCAAAGCTTAATAAATTAACTCGGAGACCGTTTCTCCTCCGGGGCACTGCTTCTGCCAAGATAGCATTGCAGGGCATACATAAACTTCTTCCTTCATATAGATAACCAAAATACATATATAGACCGCTTAATAAACAAGGTCTATACACATATAGAAGATCTATACACACTATAATTGATAAAGAGAGAGGGCTCTACCATTCCTCTTCAACCTCAATTCATGAACATGGATAGCTTAAATCCAGCATCTCATCCCATATGTCTAGAGTAGCTAAGAAAAGAGAGAAACATATCATAGTGTTCACTGTGAACTTAAATAAACAGCCATACACCTACGAAAATCACTCACCTATAACAAAGGATACTGCTCCTTTTAAGAAACAAAACTGTTAACTATGCAAACGTGCACTTTACAAGAGGTCCATCAAAGCTTAATAAATTAACTCAGAAACCGCTCTCTCCCCTGGGTCTGTGGTTATACCAAGATGGCATTGCAGGGGTTACATAAACGTCTTCCTCTTTATAGACAGTCAAAAATCCACTCCTAATAAACAAGGTCTATACACACTGATCAATAAATTATGCAAAGAGAGGGTTCCACCATCCCTCCTCAACCACAATTCATGAAAATAGATAGATTAGATCCAACGTCTAATTTTGTATGTTCAGAGTAGCTCAGAAAAAGGAAGAAACACATCATAGTGCTCACTGGGAACTTCAATAAACACTCGCACACCTACTATAATCACTCACTTGTAACAAAAGATACTGATCCTTTAAATACCAATCCTGTAACTAGCCAAACACATGTGTTCTTCAAAGTGCTTCTTTCACAACGACAGTGAAAACAGTGTGAAACCTTCACCGTAAAGTGCATGCAGTCTGCTTATCTTGTTGCCAGGACCCCTTAAATACAAGAGGCTAAGAGGTTAAGCTTAATAAATGAACCCAGAAATGTTTTTCTCTACTGGCTCGGTTCTTCTACCAAGTTGGCATTGCAGGGGTTACATACATTTCTTCTCTCTTCTAGAAGAAAAATCCACTTATAGACCTCCTAATAAACAAGGTCTATACACGCTCATAGATAAATGAAGAAAAGAGAGGGTTCCACCATTCCTCCTCAACCACAATTCATGAACATGGATAGATTAGATCCAGCGTCTCATCTTGTATGTCCAGGGAAGCTCAGAAGAGGAAGAAATACATCATAGTGCTCACTGGGAGCTTAAATATACAATTACACACCTACAAAAATCACTCACCTGTAACATAGGATAGTGCTCATTTAAACACCAGTCATGTAAGATATAGTCTCTTTAAAGTGCTCCTTTCACAACGACTGAAAACTGTTTAAAATCTTCATCAAAGTGCACACAATCTGCTCAGGACCCCTTAAATAAAGACGGCCTGGCCAAACTTGAAGTGTTTATTAACCTTGCTCAGTGCTTGTGCTGTCTAATCTGCCCCTCTCTAACTGTAAAAAACCTGGTTGATCCTGCCATTTCCTGTGTCCCACTGTTAGGTGTGACTACTGCAAGTCACCTATTCATAAGTTATGTTACCGTTTCCCAATTATTATTAGAGTCTTATCTAAGCAAGGAGACACGGAAAGAAGTTCTCAGTATGTCTGCTCAGACGGTCGCACTCACTCTGAGGTCCTTTATTATCACACAGCTCTTTTTATACACTAAAAAAGACAGGCGTTAAAAATGTTGAAACAAAACAACTTCTATAAAAGGCAATTTCTAAGTGTCTTCTGCTTTTAGAGCTGAGGTGGCAGATGACCCTTGCGACATGGTTTCCTCTTATGTGTACGTGACTACACCCATCCGGCCTTAAGGATGATGTGTCTTTAAAACAACTGAAAATGAACAGACGAGATAAGCATTTAGTGAAACATACTGTCAACCATTTTTATTCTTATACCTTGATCCTCACAATTTCCCCCTTTGACATCACCCTTCCCTCTTACCCTGGGTCCACCTGAACAAGTTCTAGTCGGCCTATGTCCAAAGTACTCTCCCTGACCGCGAGTTGTCAGAGGGGTATACACCCATCCCCCTGGATAGTACCAACATCTAAAATTCAGGAAGAGTGGCTTTTCTGACAGATGGGTGATGTCAAGGAACCAAATCCACCTATCTTATCCAACTTATCAACTTACAAAAGTTCCATCTTTTCTACAGCATTTACCTTGGCTTTCTTGCAAAAGCACATGAGCAGTTTAAAGCACGCATAAAGAAGAAATACAAATAAAAGCACCACTATAATTGTCATCGCTGCCTTCTTAAGCCAAGAGAATAACCCTGAGAAGCTAAAAGTTCCACCAAACGGATCCCAGTCACGGTCAATATTACGGGCCTTCTCCTGTAGATCCTTTACTTCCGTGCGGTGTCGTGCAATGATGTCATAATAGTCGGGTACTTCGATGCTGGTGTTATGTATCCAAGTACAACATTCATAGTCTTCTGTAGCCTCACAGAGTCCTGTTAATGCTGCACTCATACTTTCAATCGCTAACTCATGTAATTCTATTTGTTTTGTGATGGCTCTGGTCTCTAGATTTAACTTAGTAATGTCATCAGAGTTTTCCTCCAAAATATCATTAATTATTCCAGTATAGTTATTTAGTCGCTTCATTAAGTCTATACCCCATCCTGTCCAGGACGGGAACCAAGCCCATGCCATGTCCTGCTCTAAGAATATTTCTCTCTTGCTACGATATCTGAGGGGATATCTGGGGTGCATACTAGCTTCTAGTAGGTGATCACCTCGTTCATCACCCACTACTCCCATTACTGGTACCAAACTTGCGAGGTAGCACCATCCCTGAGCCCTTCTAGGTATCCAGGTATAACACTTATCCCCACAACAGATGTATATATTATTTCCCAGTGCTACTGATCTTGAACTCATATTATTTCTATAACGAGAGGTGTATCCATAGAGGGATAAGTTGGATACTAACCACCTAACATTATTATCCACAATGTTAGTGAGGAAGTCAGATAATGTCTGGTGTGTGCTGGAATTACTGGGGTAGAAGCTTCCATTTAATACGACAATGGACAAATTAAACTTGCTGTCTTGGCATTCTCCATTTCCTCCCGTTGTGTTCCCTAAGTTGAAACACCAGGCAGGGGAAAAGGCGAGACCATTTGATTTAAACATTACTGTCTTGCTGGTATTTGTTCCAGTTATGTTAATGCTACTGTTAGCAAGGTCAGTATAATTTATAGGAACTGCCATCAGTGGTATGTTTGCTGTACTGGGGTGTAATTTACTGCAAATCCAACATTTCTCATATCCTGACTTCCGAGCATAAGCATATTTAAACTTCAGTAATAACATTTTTTTAGAAAATCCTTCATCCTTGTGAATTTCATTCTGTGAGGTAACCAAACTATTGGTCAGGATTACTGAAACAAAAAGAATAAAAAGATACATGTTGTCATTTGCCAACTGGCTCCTTTTTACAGTGTGATGCGTGGATCCAGGCTGCTTTACCCTCCAACTTGACCGATGTGGGAGTGGTCAGCAGTACTTGATATGGTCCTTCAAACCGTGGCTCTAAAGCTTTTCTGGTATGTTTCTTTACATAGACCCAATCTCCGGGGCTCAGCGAATGAGTACCTGCTATTGAGTTAGGGTCTGGAAGAGAAGAATACACACTTTTGTGGATCTTAGTTAGATGCTGTTGTAATTGTATCACATATGCAGTCAAACTATCACATTGCAATTGCATACTCTGTGGAAAGTATAAACCTAGTCTGGGTGCATTCCCAAAAAGTATTTCATATGGGGATAACCCTGTTTTTCCCGTTGGAGTATACCTTATGGAGAACAAAGCTAAAGGCAGACATTCTGGCCAAGGTTTATTTAACTCTTGCATAGCTTTTTGTATTTTTAACTTTATTGTCCCATTTACTCTTTCTACTGATCCTGAACTCAGTGGGTGGTAAGGGGTGTGGAAACTTTGTTGAACCCCTAACATAGCCATTACATTCTGCATGATTTCTCCTGTAAAGTGTGTTCCCCTATCTGATTCTATTGTTTCAGGAAGACCAAACCTAGGTATTAACTCTGTGATCAGTTTCTTCGCTGTGGCTTTCGCTGTGGCTGACTTCACTGGATAACTTTCTGGCCAGCCTGAAAATAAGCAGATGCACACGAGACAAAATTCAAATGGGCCGCTCTTAGGCATTTGGATATAGTCAATTTGCAGTCTCTGAAAGGGATACTGGGCCCGAACCTGATGTTTACGTGGGGTTTTCACTCTCTGTCCTGGGTTATTTAACAGACAGATTTGGCATGCAGCACAGTAGTTCCTTGCAGTACTACTGAATCCAGGGGCTAGCCATCCTTGGCTTACAATCCTATACATAGAATTGGAGCTGACATGAGTGGGCAAGTGGACAGCCGCTGCCATTGCGGGGTATAGAAAGGCAGGTAGGCATATTCTGCCTCCTTCCCTCCATATATTGTCAAGGCCTGGTGCTGCTCCCATTTTTACCCATCTATCTTTCTCGCTCTCTCCTGCTTGCTCCTGTAGTTTACTCATCTGCTGCCATGTCGGTTCTGGGATGCTCACCTTTACCATAGCTAAGGTCTCAGGGCTTACTTCCCCTAGAGCTGCTTGTTTTGCAGTTAAATCTGCAAATGCATTTCCTTTTGCCTCAATTGTTTTTGCGCTCGTGTGTGCCGCTATCTTCATAATGGCTACTCTTCTAACTTTTTGAAGATTGTTCAGGACTCTTTTGATTCCTTCACCATGTTTAACAGGTGTGCCTGCTGCTGTAAGGTAACCTCTAGCTTTCCATATGTGGCCATAATCATGTGCCACACCGTAGGCGTATGCAGAATCAGTGTAAATGTTCCCTTCTTGTCCCTCTAAGTGTTCTAAGGCTTTTTCTAAAGCTGTTAGTTCCGCTTCCTGTGCAGACATGTGTGCTGGTAATGACTTTGCCTCAATTACCTGTGTGTCCATTACCACAGCATAACCTGTGTGATATTTACCTTTGTCATCGGCAAATCTACTACCATCTATGTACAGTGTGTGTTCTGCATTTGCAATGGGTGTGTCTGTGACATGTGGGAACCCCGTGATCTCTTGTTCCATAAGTTGAAAACAATCGTGTTCATCAGATGTTATGTCATGAAATGAAAGTGTGTCAGAATCCTGAGTTTCTTGTGCTGTGCCTTCACCATTACTCCCCCCTGTCAAATCTGTCTGTAAGGGTAGAAGTTGTGCTAAGTTAAAGAAAGTGCATCGCTGGAAGGTAACATTGGGAGGTAGGAGCAAGGTGCATTGCAGACGCAGCTGCCTCGCCATTGATATGTGCTTTGGCTGAACTTGTGACAAGATGGCGTGTATGTCATGTGTGGTATGTACCACTACAGGATTGTCTAAGACAATTTCTGAGGATTTGTCAATGATAATTGACACTGCTGCGACTGCTCGTACACAGGACGGTGATCCTCTAGAGACAGGATCGAGAGCCGCTGAGAAATATGCTACCGGCCTTTGTTTGATGTGTTGTTGTGTCAACACCCCTGTTGCGTGTCCCGTGATTTCAGCAATGTACAAATGAAATGTTTTGGTATAGTCAGGGATCCCGATCGCAGGTGCCAAAATTAGTAACTTTCTTAAGGTGCTAAAAGACTTATGACCTGCTTCTGTGAGTACATAGGGTACTATTTTCAAGCAATCATATAATGGCTGCATCAGAGAACTGGCATGTGGTATCCATTGTCTACAATATGACACTATTCCCAGAAACATACGAAGTTGCTTAAAGTTGCGTGGGACATTCATTTGTCTTATGGCCTGGACTCGTTCTTCAGTGAGGTGTCGAGTACCCTGGGATATACAGTGGCCCAAAAAGACAACCTTTTTCTGGCATACCTGTAACTTAGTTCTATTCACTTTGCACCCTTTTTCAGCCAGGAATTGTAACAATGATAGAGTGGCTTTTAAACAAGTATCGTTATCCGGACAACATAACAATAGGTCATCTACATATTGCAACAATACACAAGTGTCAGGTGGTTGCCATTCCCCCAACACTGTCTGTAGGGCTTGCGAGTATAGAGTTGGCGAATGCGCCATTCCTTGCGGTAGGCGTGTCCAGGTCAACTGGCGGTTTTTGAGACGGAACGCAAACCACGGTTGACATTCCTCCGCCAGGGGTACAGAAAAGAAAGCATTAGCCAAGTCTATAACAGTAAATGAGGAGCTATCTGATGGTACTTCTGAAAGTAAAGTATGCGGGTTTGGTACTAGTGGCGTTATTGGGACCAATATTTTGTTTACCGCCCTTAGGTCTTGTACCATTCTATACTTTACTGGGCCATCCCCCAATGTCTTTTTCTTGACCGGATACAATGGGGTATTGGCTGGTGACTGTATTTCTTTTAATGCTCCACTTTTGAGTAGAGCCTCCACTTGTAGTTCTATAGCTGCTTCCTGGGGCGCACTGAGTGGGTACTGTTTCTGCTGGGGGAGAACTGCTCCTGGAATCAGCTGTAGAGTAACCGGGGGTATGGGCAAAAGCCCAACGTCTGCTGGATGTGTTTCCCATAGCCCTTCCGGAAGGCTAGACAGAATTTGATCTATTTCCGGCGAGGGTGTATTGGACAGTTCTGGTTCTACTTCCAAACATTGTATTTTATTACAGATTTCTATACCCTCTGGGTCATCTCCTATTGCTAAGGTGACCATACCATCTGGATGATAAGTAATGTTTGCTCCTATTTTCTGAAGAATATCTGCTCCTAATAAATTAGTAGGGGCTCCTCTGGAAATCAAAAAGCGTGACAAAAACATGTGATTCCCTATTTTTACTTTTAAAGGTTTAGTCAGTGGGGCATCGGACAAAAGACCGTCATAACCACTTATGGGTATGGTGTCACGGGATGTCATGTGTGGAGGGACTACTGAATCAGATAATAAGCTGCGTGATGCTCCTGTGTCAACTAAACAAGGAATATGTTTACCTTCCACCTTCATCAACATGTGGAGCATTTTATTCTCTGATTCAGCTAGGACTGGGGCAAGTCATGCGGTCGGATCGTCCCTATCGTTGGTACGCCTCTGTCTGTAGTCCCTCGTGTCTCTGTCCGTGTTTCCTTCCTGTTCGTCTTTTATCCTTTTCCTACAGTCTCTTTTTATATGTCCCACCTTGTTGCAGTAATAACAGGTAAGAGGTTTACGGGAGGAATTCCCTCCTTCATTGACCCGGGCAACAGTGTTAACTCCCGGTGTCCTTCTGGGTTTAGCTTCTGCTAAATCAGCCTCTATGCCTTGTGCTTTCTGCAACAATGTTCCTCTGTCCCGTATGGCTCTCCATTCGGGAGTACATGCCTTCAGTTTGTCACCTATTTGGGGTACTAGTCCTTCCATAAACTGTCGATTGAAAGCCCTAATGGTGACGGGTAAGGCTAAATCTAGACCTTCGTCAGCCATCATGCTTTCCATGTTGAGGTAAAATTCTGTAACAGTCTGACCTGGGGCCTGTTTTATGGGCGCTGTCGAACCCCTTTCCTGCTGTTTCCTTTGGCAAAATTCTCGTAACTGATTAATAAACAGGAGTCTAGAGTCTATATGACGGGGGTGTACTCCTGGTGGATTTGTCGCTGGATCCCCTTGTGGTCTATGTGGAGCAATTTCATTCATAAATTGATTAAACATTGTTAGTGTCATTTTATGTCTACACAAATCTTCCCCATCTTGCCAAGTTGCTTCATGTGTGTCTAGTAATTGTGTCACGAATCTACAGAATGCGGCAGGTTTTGCTACGGGATCAGGAGCATTCTGTATTAATGCCGTAAGAGTGTCAGCCGACCAAGGTGCCCATGTCCTCAGAACGACTTGTTGAGTCACTGTAGGTGGCTGTCCTGCTTGACCCGCATTTGGATTATTTACTTGTATTACCCTAGTCCGACTGTGGACTGGAGCTACGGACTCTGGTCTTTGAGCTCCGCAAAGTACACATTCCTGTGCCCAGTCTGTATTCTGGGTACCGCATACTCGGCATACCCATCCTCTTCCTCTTAAGGAAGGATAAAGTTTTGGTCTTTCGCTACCTGGTGTGGTAGTGGTATAAGGAGGTGGAGTACCTTCCGTTTTTACTCCATCCTCGGGAGCAGAAGGGAGACTCTTGCGTCGGACCTTCATGTCCCATCCACCCTGTTCATGACAATACTTCCATCCCTCCTCTTTAGCCCTGTTGGAAACCTTAATTAAACATTGTATTTGTGATACCCATCTGTTCTGCAGGACCTCTCCCTGTCTGTCTCTCTTTATATTCTCCCAACCTTCTACACTTAGCCCATTTTCTCCATCCATTCCAAATTTCTTGAGAACCCTATTCGTGCCCTGTGCCTTGTCCTTCCCATACAACATTGTAATTATGTCTTTAACAGCATAACATTTCTGAGATTCCTCCTGGGGTTTACCATGTGTCTGGCCCATTTTGACAGTCCTGCCTAGGTGGCGTTTGGATCACTTACTAAGTGTCTCGTTGCCTTCTCCTCCTAGGGTGCCAAAATACTAAAACTTTGTCTGGGGTACTTATTCTGAAACCGAACTACTTTTACACCCCAACCAGATAAATGCGACTACTAATACAACAGAAACAATAATCACAATCATCCCTTGTAGGTGGCCAAACACATATGACTAGATCTCCGGGACTTTGTGGAGACCTTATTCCCTTCCCTTTAACATGGAATTTCTCAGCAATCGTTTCTTATTCCTGCTTTATTGAGGCAGTCAGGACTTATACTTTCAACCCGTTTTTAGGCTCATGAATCAAAAAGCGTATATCAAACTTAAGTGTCGGACCCCCAAGTACTCTTACGAGTTAAGGGCGCATTCCGTTACCCATTGGGATGATATATGTTTCAATTCACACCATACAAACAGGGCTTATCTCAGTCACAACAGACAGATGACAAGGAGACAGACAAGAAACAACGGTAACATAAGTCAAATATTAAATTCAAGACTCGCTTACTACAGAGGTTGGTTTTACCTGAAGAACAATACAGACAGATCTGGTGGGCACAAATCTAAGAAGCACAGAGTTTATAAGAAAATAAAGCTTTTCTTACCTGCGCAGGTTTTGTCTGTGGTTCCTGATGTGCCCGACCTCTTCGTTCCGTCCTTATGTTCGTTCGCCTCTTGTAGTTTCTTTAGCGAAGTCCCTTGTTCGTGCGCCAAAAATGTTAGGTGTGACTACTGCAAGTCACCTATTCATAAGTTATGTTACCGTTTCCCAATTATTATTAGAGTCTTATCTAAGCAAGGAGACACGGAAAGAAGTTCTCAGTATGTCTGCTCAGACGGTCGCACTCACTCTGAGGTCCTTTATTATCACACAGCTCTTTTTATACACTAAAAAAGACAGGCGTTAAAAATGTTGAAACAAAACAACTTCTATAAAAGGCAATTTCTAAGTGTCTTCTGCTTTTAGAGCTGAGGTGGCAGATGACCCTTGCGACATGGTTTCCTCTTATGTGTACGTGACTACACCCATCCGGCCTTAAGGATGATGTGTCTTTAAAACAACTGAAAATGAACAGACGAGATAAGCATTTAGTGAAACATACTGTCAACCATTTTTATTCTTATACCTTGATCCTCACACCACTCTCTCCGCTGACCACGATAATCAGGGCTGCTGAGCCCTGACCAGCATATGTCCCTCCATCATACGTGGCTGTCCTCTCTGCTCTCCTCTCTCCCTCTCACCCCTCCTCCCTGCCTATCAGCTTGGTGTTCTGGGTCTCTGTCTCCAACCCCACCTCCCATCCTGCCGCTTGTCTGAGTGTTCCACTCTGCAGAGATCAGTGAGGAGAGGTCTAAGCCCCTGTATACATGGTTGGAGATTTCGACAACCAAATCCGTCGGATTTTGCCCGTCGAATCTTGTCCGAAACTGTTGCATACACGCGGTCGGACAAAGTTGGCGAAAAAAATCCGATCTTTCAGAACGTGATGACGTAATTTCGTTACTACATTCAGGCTAGTAGCCAATAGCTTTGATGTAGGAATTTGATCTGAGCATGCGTGGCACTTGGTCCGATCAAAATTCTCTACACATGATCGAAGTATGTCCGACCGGCCCAGTTGGTCGGGAAATATTTCCAACATGTTGGAAAATTGGGTCAAACAGATATTCCGACGGAATCAGTTTGATGCATACCACACACAGTCGGATTATTCGACGACACGGTCCAATAGGACACATTCCGACCGATTCTCCGACTGTGTGTACAAGGGCTAAGAGCTGATTGGAGGGAAGATACACCCCCCCCCCTTTACACAGGAACAGAGCTGAGGCTGTCGATCTGCTGGAGGCCCCTCCCCGTCACCATTTTTCTCTTGGTGTCAGGAAAACTTGTTAAAAGTGATTCATGCAGATAGCAGAGGAACCAAGCAGCAGACAAAAATGACACGTATGCCCCATACACACTATCAGATCTTCTGCTGATTTTTTTTTCCTTCAAAACCGTATAATATGAGGTCAAACCTTAGGAGTTTCAATGTGTATGCAATCAGGCTGGCCCTTGCACTACATGGTTTTGGTAAACCTGAAGATAAAAATCAGCAGAAAATCCGATAGTGTTATATGGGGCTTTAGGCTACATTCACACCTCAGCGTTTCAAAGTCGTGCATTTTTGCCGCAATTTTGCACAAGTCACCAATGTAAAAAGCAGAAAAACGCCTGTAATCTGCACCAAAGAAGCTCATGTTCTGTTTTGAACTTAAGGCATTTTGCTTCAGGTGACAAAACACTCAGATGTGAACAGGTCAGGTGCCTTTGAAATGAATGGTATTTTGCTTGTTGGGCGTTTTTCATGCATTTTTTCATGCGTTTTACAAGCGTTTTATGAGCTGAAAACGCTCAGGTGTGAGCGCAGCCTTGGTGCTTTTAACTGAGACAAGTACACAGTATAGTGGGATATGCTTTGCTCATATTTCATGTCTGAGGTTTACAACCACTTTAAAGTGTTTGTAAAGGCTGACCGCTTGGGGGGGGGGAGAAACTTGACTGGACTGCACAGAGTCCTGACCTCAACACCTTGGAGATGAATTAAAGTGGAGACTGGGAGCCAGGCCTTCTCGTCCAACATCAGTGCCTGACCTCACAAATGCGCTTCTGGAAGAATGGTCAAACATTCCCATAGACACACTCCTAAACCTTGTGGACGGCCTTCCCAGAAGAGGTGAAGCTGTTATAGTTGGGCAGGCCAACTCAATATTTACTCCTATGGACTAAAACTGGGATGTCACTAAAGTTCATGTGCGTGTAAAGGTGGGTGTCCCAATACTTTTGACAATATAGTGTGTATATGTACTTATATATTAGCTGCATATATGAATAATGGTGGAACCCCCTCACGGAAATAAAAACTTCACAAAAATTTGAAAAAAGTCCAAATAGTGTGGTGATATCTTGACAAATATGGTTCCTGATTAGTGGGCAGTCCTGTCCACTAGGGGGCCTCATCCACTGGCTTAGATCTCTCCGAATTCACCAACACTTCTCCATGATCACACCTCCTGGATCAGCAATCTTTTAAATGCAGGCTTAAAGTGGAGGGCCACCCTGAAAAACAAAAGTACATTAAAAATTAGCAAAAAATTTGAAAAAAAAAATGATTTTTTTTTTTTTTAATTACCAGAAATGCCTGTTGCTAGGCATATCGTCCTAATCTGCCTCTTCCTCCTCCGCGGTGATGTTCTGTCTTCTCTCCTCCGTGCGGCGTCTTCTGGGTAATGGGTGGCGCTGTGTTCTGGGAACTGTGTGTCCCAGAACGCAGCGCGTCCCATTCACAAAGCTCTGCGCGACTCGCGCATGCGCAGTAGGAAACGGGCAGTGAAGCCGCAAGGCTCCACTGCCTGTTTCCCTTAGTTGAAATGGTGGCGCCGGGACGGGTCGGCGAGAGCTGAGGGACGGGTCGGCCTCGGGCGGCTGACATCGCGGGCGCCCTGGACAGGTAAGTCTGCTTATTAAAAGTCAGCAGCTACAGTGTTTGCAGCTGCTGACTTTTAAAAAAAAAATTTAAAAGCTGGCCCTCCTCTTTAAGCTGCGAAGAGATCATAAAGGCCGTCATCACACTTTTACCATCATAAAAAGCCCAAAATGTATAAAACAAATTCAGGAATACACTCAAATCCAGTCTGGAAGTCAGAAAACCGGCATCATTTTATACCGGGCCTAAGAGGCCTGATTTCTGGTCTGGTACGATGACATGTTTCATCACTCATCAATTGACTTCCTCAAGACAGTAGTGCCCCATTGTTGATGTCAGTAGAATGGTGTCCCATCATTGGTGTCAGTGGGAGGAATAGTACCCCATCATTGGTGTCAGTGGGAGGAATAGTACCCCATCATTGGTGTCAGTGGAATAGTGCCCCATCATTGGTGTCAGTGGGAGGAATAGTGCCCCATTGTTGGTGTCAGTGGGTGGAATAGTGCCCATCATTGGTGTCAGTGGGAAGAATGGTGCCCCATCGTTGGTGTCAGTGGGAGGGATAGTGCCCCATCATTGGTGTCAGTGGGATGAATAGGGTCCCATTGTTGGTGTTAGTGGGAGGAATAGTGCCCCATCATTGTTGTCAGTGGGAGGAATAGTACCCCATCATTGGTGTCAGTGGAATAGTGCCCCATCATTGGTATCAGTGGGAGGAATAGTGCCCCATTGTTGGTGTCAGTGGGAGGAATAGTGCCTCATCATTGGTGTCAGTGGAAGGGTTCCTCTGCGTTGGAAGGGTTCCTGTGTGTTGGAAGGGTTCCTGTGCATTGGAAGAGTTCCTCTGCGTTGGAAGGGTTCCTCTGCGTTGGAAGGGTTCCTCTGCGTTCGAAGGGTTCCTGTGCGTTGGAAGGGTTGCTCTGTGTTGGAAGGGTTCCTGTGCGTTGGAAGGGTTCCTGTGCGTTGGAAGGGTTGCTCTGTGTTGGAAGGGTTCCTGTGCTTTGGAAGGGTTCCCGTGCGTTGGAAGGGTTCCCGTGCGTTGGAAGGGTTGCTCTGTGTTGGAAGGGTTCCTGTGCGTTGGAAGGGTTCCTGTGCGTTGGAAGGGTTCCTGTGCGTTGGAAGGGTTCCTCTGCGTTGGAAGGGTTCCTCTGCGTTGGAAGGGTTCCTGTGCGTTGGAAGGGTTCCTCTGCGTTGGAAGGGTTCCTGTGCGTTGGAAGGGTTCCTGTGCGTTGGAAGGGTTCCTGTGCGTTGGAAGGGTTCCTCTGCTTTGAAAGGGTTCCTCCACGTTGGAAGGGTTCCTCTGCTTTGAAAGGGTTTCTCTACGTTGGAAGGGTTCCTCTGCATTGGAAGGGTTCCTGTGCGTTGGAAGGGTTCCTGTGCGTTGGAAGGGTTCCTGTGCGTTGGAAGGGTTCCTCTGCGTTGGAAGGGTTCCTCTGCGTTGGAAGGGTTCCTGTGCGTTGGAAGGGTTCCTCTGCGTTGGAAGGGTTTCTGTGCGTTGGAAGGGTTCCTCTGCGTTGGAAGGGTTTCTGTGCGTTGGAAGGGTTTCTGTGCATTGGAAGGGTTCCTCTGCGTTGGAAGGGTTTCTGTGCGTTGGAAGGGTTTCTGTGCGTTGGAAGGGTTCCTCTGCGTTGGAAGGGTTTCTCTGCGTTGGAAGGGTTTCTGTGCGTTGGAAGGGTTCCTCTGCGTTGGAAGGGTTTCTGTGCGTTGGAAGGGTTCCTCTGCGTTGGAAGGGTTCCTCTGCGTTGGAAGGGTTCCTCTGCTTTGGAAGGGTTCCTGTGCATTGGAAGGGTTCCTGTGCGTTGGAAGGGTTCCTCTGAGTTGGAAGGATTCCTCTGCGTAGGAAGAGTACCTCTGCCTTGGAAGGGTTCCTGTGCGTTGGAAGGGTTCCTCTGCGTAGGAAGAGTACCTCTGCATTGGAAGGGTTCCTGTGCGTTGGAAGGGTTCCTCTGCGTTGGAAGGGTTCCTCTGCGTTCGAAGGGTTCCTGTGCGTTGGAAGGGTTGCTCTGTGTTGGAAGGGTTCCTGTGCGTTCGAAGGGTTCCTGTGCGTTGGAAGGGTTGCTCTGTGTTGGAAGGGTTCCTGTGCTTTGGAAGGGTTCCCGTGCGTTGGAAGGGTTCCCGTGCGTTGGAAGGGTTGCTCTGTGTTGGAAGGGTTCCTGTGCGTTGGAAGGGTTCCTGTGCGTTGGAAGGGTTCCTCTGCGTTGGAAGGGTTCCTCTGCATTGGAAGGGTTCCTGTGCGTTGGAAGGGTTCCTCTGCGTTGGAAGGGTTCCTGTGCGTTGGAAGGGTTCCTGTGCGTTGGAAGGGTTCCTGTGCGTTGGAAGGATTCCTCTGCGTTGGAAGGGTTTCTGTGCGTTGGAAGGGTTTCTGTGCATTGGAAGGGTTCCTCTGCGTTGGAAGGGTTTCTGTGCGTTGGAAGGGTTTCTGTGCGTTGGAAGGGTTCCTCTGCGTTGGAAGGGTTTCTCTGCGTTGGAAGGGTTTCTGTGCGTTGGAAGGGTTCCTCTGCGTTGGAAGGGTTTCTGTGCGTTGGAAGGGTTCCTCTGCGTTGGAAGGGTTCCTCTGCGTTGGAAGGGTTCCTCTGCTTTGGAAGGGTTCCTGTGCGTTGGAAGGGTTCCTGTGCGTTGGAAGGGTTCCTCTGAGTTGGAAGGATTCCTCTGCGTAGGAAGAGTACCTCTGCCTTGGAAGGGTTCCTGTGCGTTGGAAGGGTTCCTCTGCGTAGGAAGAGTACCTCTGCATTGGAAGGGTTCCTGTGCGTTGGAAGGGTTTCTGTGCGTTGGAAGGGTTCCTCTGCGTTGGAAGGGTTTCTGTGCGTTGGAAGGGTTCCTCTGCGTTGGAAGGGTTCCTCTGCTTTGGAAGGGTTCCTCTGCGTTGGAAGGGTTCCTCTGCTTTGGAAGGGTTCCTCTGCGTTGGAAGGGTTCCTCTGCTTTGGAAGGGTTCCTGTGCGTTGGAAGGGTTCCTCTGCTTTGGAAGGGTTCCTCTGCTTTGGAAGGGTTCCTGTGCGTCGGAAGGGTTCCTGTGCGTCGGAAGGGTTCCTGTGCGTCGAAAGGGTTCCTGTGCGTCGAAAGGGTTCCTGTGCGTCGGAAGGGTTCCTGTGCGTCGGAAGGGTTCCTGTGCGTCGGAAGGGTTCCTGTGCGTCGAAAGGGTTCCTGTGCGTCGGAAGGGTTCCTCTGCTTTGGAAGGGTTTCTCTGCGTTGGAAGGGTTTCTCTGCGTTGGAAGAGTTCCTGTGCGTTGGAAGGGTTCCTCTGCCTTGGAAGGGTTCCTGTGCGTTGGAAGGGTTCCTCTGCCTTGGAAGGGTTCCTGTGCATTGGAAGGGTTCCTCTGCGTTGGAAGGGTTGAGGAAGTAGCAGGTCTGCTCTAAGCACTGGTGGGAGAAGCCTGCCTGCATGACAGTGGAGGTGAGAGCCCTACAGAGGATAAGCTCCCGGGGGCAGCCATATTGTTGTGGCTCGTGTATGAGGACATTATATCGCAAAGTGCTACGCAAACTGCTGGTACAATATAAATCCTGTACACCAATAATAATAACAATGTTGGCATTCAAATAAGTGAACATGTCACGTGTCTTAGACATCCAGCCTACTCTCAGCTGACCACAATTTTTGGTGGGTATTGGTAGAAGTCCTCAGGGTTTGAGCATTATTTCACAAATAACAGCGAGTTCCTTCAAATCTGCTGGGCTACAACAAAATGGCCGAGAAGAACCAATCACAAAAGAGCTTTCTTTTTACCCATGAGGCTGGCCATCGGGGGAGGGGGGGTGGCCACTATTGTTGCAGGAAGTGAATGGGACAGAGTTGGGAGCGATGGAGGAAAACTGCAGCAACCTGACGGAGAGGATATTACGGCTCACCCTGGAGATCATCTACCTGCTGACCGGGGAGGTGAGGAGGATTCTGGGAGCGCCGTTTTATTCCAAACAACAAATCACTGCAAAGAGTCTATATTTGTAATTTCCTATAATTTTTTATTTTTTTGTTTTAAACATTTTTATTATATTTTCACAAGTTTAAACAACAGATGTAGTAATATTTGTTTTTAGCTGACAAAAAAATGACAATTTTGGATGAAATTATTATTTTATTTTTTTATAAGATTTTTTTTTTTAATTTTTAGTTTTTTACTGCTTTTACTTTTTTTTTATTTATTATTATTTTATTTTTTTTGTTTAATTTATTTTTTTCCAGACAAGCTAATAAATAAATCATCACGAATATACTTTTTTTTCCCTGAATTAAATTTTCCTGATAACTGATCATTTTAAACGAATTTCTGTTGCTGATAAAATTGATGAGGATTCTGGGATCGTGGTTTTAATCCACCAGGAAGTGGCTCATGGATATTATTTTTTGTTTGCTATTTTTTAATTGCCCAAAAATAAAAAAAAAGTTCTGTAAACAACTTTTTTTGTACTGACAACTGGATGAAATAGGGAAAACAAGAAAGGGACCAGAATATGGCGATCATACATAATCATACACATAGGTTCCGCTTCCTAAAGAGGTAGGTCCTCTAACTTTGTTCCCTTGTCCAAAATTGTCCGCTATGCTGACGCCTTAAGAGTTCCCTTCACTGGAATTAAGGGGTCAAGCCCAACCCCTGAGGAACAACCCCCCACACCATAACCCCCCCTCCTCAGGGGTTGGGCTTGGCCCCTTAATTCCAGTGAAGGGAACTCTTAAGGCGTCAGCATACTGGACAATTTTGGACAATTTCATGCTCCCAACTTTGTGGGAACAGTTTGGGGATGGCCCCTTCCTGTTCCAACACGACTGAGCTGGAACTAAGGGGCCAATCCCAACCCCTGAAAAACAACCCCCCCACCATAATCCCCCCTCCACCAAATGATTTGGACCAGTGTACAAAGCAAGGTCCATTAAGACATGGATGACCAAGTTTGGGGTGGAGGAACTTGACTGTCCTGCACAAAGTCCTGACCTCAACCCGATAGAACACCTTTGGGATGAATTAGATCGGAGACTGCGAGCCAGGCCTTCTCATCCAACTTCAGTGCCTGGCCTCACAACTGCACTTTTGGAAGAACGGAACATATCTCAGAGGAGGAACCGGTAAATCAAGGGGGCCTACCTCGAGATTATGGGATGGCCCCAACTTTTAGGTAACAAAACATTTAGATCCTCCAAACCTGGTTATACTTTATTATCTAAAGTATTGGGACACCTCCCTTTACACACACATGAACTTTAATGGCCTCCCAGTCTTAGTCCGTAGGGTTCAGTATTGAGTTGGTCCACCCTTTGCAGCTATAACAGTTTCAACTCTTCTGGGAAGGCCGTCCACAGGGTTTAGGAGTGTGTCTATGGGAAAGTTTGACCATTCTTCCAGAAGAACATTTGTGAGGTCAGGCACTGATGTTGGACGAGAAAGCCTGGCTCGCAGTCTCCTCTCTAATTCATCCCAAAGGTGTTCTATCGGGTTGAGGTCAGGACTCTGTGCAGGCCAGTCAAGTTTTTCCACCCCAAACTCGCTCATCCATGTCTTTATGGACCTTGCATTGTGCACTGGTTCAAATCATTTGGTGGAGGGGGGATGATGATGTGGGATTGTTTTTCAGGGGTTGGGCTTGACACCTTAGTTCCAGTAAAGGGAACTCTTAAGGCATCAGCATTCATGACAATTTTGGACAATTTCATGCCCCCAACTTTGTGGGAACAGTTTGGGGATGGTTCCTTCCTGTTCCAACATGACTGCCCACCAGTGCACAAAACGAGGTCCATAAAGAAATGGATGAGTGAGTTTGGGGTGGAAGAACTTGACTGGCCTGCACAGAGTCCTGACCTCAACCCGATAGAACACCTTTGGGGTGAATTAGAGTGGAGACTGTGAGCAAGGCCTTCTCGTCCAACATCAGTGCCTGACCTCACAAATGCGCTTCTGGAAGAATGGTCAAACATTCCCATAGACACACTCCTAAACCTTGTGGACAGCCTTCCCGGAAGAGTTGAAGCTGTTATAGCTGCAAAGGGTGGGCCAACTCAATATTGAACCCTACACACTAAGACTGGGATGTCAAAAAAGTTCATGTGCGTGTAAAGGTAGGTGTCCCAATACTTTTGGTAACATAGTGTATCAGTCCTCAGGTGTGGAGTAGACCTCAAGGAGGCCAACCAGCGGCCGCAGGGCCTTTCCTGAATGGCCGGAAGGCCAAAAAGAGTAGAAGATAGGAACAAGGGAAGAAAATAGAAGAAGATATGGTTGTACTGGTATCAGTATCAGTGCCAATACCGAGTATTTTCATGAGTATGAGTATTGGTACTCGTGAAAATGCTCCGTTACCAGAAACCAATACCTTTTGTGGTTCAATTTGAGCCCATACAAAAAGAATAGGCTCAAATCACACTGCAAAGAATCGCATGGGATTTGTACAGGAATGCGGTGCAATTTCTGTCCGAGTCACATGAGTTTTCCCACACCGCTCCTGTGCGAACTCAAGCTTGTCATAGTGACTTCAGCCTGGGTTCACACAGGAGCAATGGGGGGATGCATTCCTGTTCAAATCACATGCAATTCTTTGCAGTGCGATTTGAGCCTGTCCATTTCGTATGGGCTCAAATCGCACAACAAAGATATCCCTGAGTACTGGACCATAAGTATCGGTGCTCGGACTTTCCGGTAAAAAAAAGGGTGTCAGTCAGTGGCGGCCTGTAATGTAGGGCGCACAGGTGCCGCCCCCCCCAGCCATGCATCCGACCCTTAATCTACATGTGGGGTGCCAGACGTATGGATTCCAATGGGGTTTTTTTTTTTTTTAAGCACGTGATTAGAACCGGAGGCACTAATAGGCTTCAAAAAAGGGTGGGCTCGGGGCGTAGAGCAGTGTGCCCCGAGCCCACCTAGTTGTGTTACATTAGCGAATTGATATTCGCTATTGTTTTCCTGATTCTCCACCCGACCAATCAGGAAGCTCGTCACACGATAAAAAAAAATATATACCACCAGCCACCACTGGTGTCAGTAGAACCCTAGAAGGAGATATTGAAAAAAAGAAGAAAGGAAAAGAAAAAATAGCTGCAGGCGGCGGCATTGATATGTAAATCATGCCCCCCGAGGTCATATCCACAGTAATCTCTAGCAACCAATCAACAAGCAGAAATCATGTGCTGTAACCTCTAGCAACTAACCAGTGAGCTGTAATGTGTGCTGTAACCTCTAGAAACCAGTCAGTGAGCGGTAATGATACACTGTAACCTCTGGCAATCAATTACAATAGATGCCTTATCTGATTCAGTAAACTGATTTTGAGTCTAGCTGCTATTTATTGTATGTCTCAGAGCAAGTGGAGAGCCAAACTGCATGGGGGGGGGGTCAAGAAAAGTTTTGCCCAGGGTCCAATCAATATTAAAGACGACCCTGGTTGGAAGGTGCCGTTGCCCCAGAAAAGAGGGACAATGATGGCAGCTCAACATCTCCAAGGCTTATCTGCAAGTATGAGAAGAAACATCATTGAAAGATCGATGACGTGGATCAGATCGTAGCAAAGAGGGATGATGATGATGATGATGATGATGGCAGCAAGTTGTGACTTCTTTTGTTGGGAAATATTTATAGTGATTACTAATCTCTCCCCATAGGATAACATAGTTGTGAAGAAGACATCAGGAGATGGACAAGACCCCATTACGGTTCCTCTACATTCCTTACTGGTTCCAGAAAGAAACAGTGAGCAGAAGATTTTGGAAGTCACTCAGAAGCTCATTGACCTTCTGACAGGAGAGGTGAGCGGTGCCGGGAATTCTGGGACATTATCCAGTAACAGACAAGGGATGTGTCTGGATGGTGACTATATCATTGTGTATGTCAGGTTCCCATAAGGCTCCATACAGACAGGCATATAAGACCGAGTATGATGTAAAACCGGGGTTGGGAGTATTTCGACATCCAAGAAGTAGAGTTGCCACCTCATCCCTTTAAACCCGAACACATATGAATTACACGGGTTCTGAGGCTAGTTTAATGCAGATAAGGTACCAAGTGAGTATAATTACCACCTTAATCAGCCACAGAACCTGTGTAATTCATATGTGTCCGGGTTTAAAAGGATGAGGTGGCAACCTTGCCAAGAAGCCTTGCCTTCTATGTGAATGCAGACTTTTTCGTTTTCGGGAGTATGTCCACACATTGTACAAGAGTATATCGGCATATACTCACGTACAGTTGCACACATCCATTCGTGGCTAAGGTGGCTGTCCCAGGACCTGGGCTTCCTGGGTGTGGAAATATACTTGATTTTATGTTGTACGTGACCTCATGCACCTGTATTCATGTGACTTAAGGCATTAAGATGTCTCCATGGAAGAGAAGCGCATTTTTAATACTTTACTTTTATATTCAGAGTGGAATCTGGAGCAATAATAATGTTGGTATCAAAGAAGAAGAGGAGGAGGATGGTGTGATGAAGGAGCGGGAGTGTTTAGAAGGACACAAGGATCTCTACAAGGACGTCATGATGGACAATCAGCCGCCCCTCACATCACCGGGTAAGAGGAGACTTTATTGTAAAGGAGAGAGCAGTACGGAGGGTCCACCTAGATCAGTCTTTTCTCAACCATTTTACCCCAGGGGAACCCTTAAAGTAATTTTCAAGGCTCGGGGAACCCCTGATAAAAAAAACATTAATTGGGGGTCCGTGGGAACAATGCCCCTTAATTTGGTGGTAAGTTAGAAGAATTCCCATTTTTAAAGTGGTGGTAAGAATGGCCCCCTTACAGAGAGCTGTAGCTTTGGTGTCATACCACTGGCTCTTCCAAGTGGCATTGGCTCAAAACTATGTAGGCACCATCAAATAGGTGGTAAATCAGGCACAGCTCAAGGAACCCCTAGCCACCTCTGGAGGAAGCTTGGTTGAGAATGGCTGACCTAGATCCACCATCATCTGACCTAATGATCTGAACGCCCTTACGCGTTACGTCCAATCAAGCCTTTATTGTCCCTTGTTTATTAAGAGGTCTATAAGTAGTAAGTAAGTAAGTAGTAGTAGTAGTAGTAGTAGTAGTAAGCTTTGTATTCAGTCAGTGTGTGTGTTTCCTACAGATGGATCCAGTAATGGGAACCCACCAGAGAGATGTCACTGTCCTCCAAATTCCTGGGAGTTTACACCGGAAGATCACATCATCCCTCACCATCAGGTACAAGATCAATAATCACTAATAGCTATATTATGATCTATACATTAGCTGCACTTTTAATTATTTTTTTTTTTACCTTTACATTCAGAAGGAAAACTGGAGTAATTTTAATATTACTATAAAAAAAGAGATAAAGGAAGAAGAAGAAGAGGAGGTTAGTGTGAAGATGATGTGCACATATTTAGAAGGACACGAGGATCTCTACAAGGACGTCATGATGAATCAGCCGCCCCTCACATCACCGGGTAAGGGGAGACTTTATTGTAAAGGAGAGAGCAGTACGGAGGCTCCACCTAGATCCCCCATCATCTGATAAACACATAGAAACAATGTATTCGGTCATAGTTACTTAAAGTTACATCGTTTTTACGATTGAATAAAGACACCAGTCCACCCAATTCAACCTGTGTGGGTGTGTCCGTGTGGGTGTGTTTATGTCAATACCATTTCCAATATCCCTGTATATTGCGTTCGCTAATATGCCCATCTAAGTGTCTTTTTTTAAATATTGACACCACCAATTGTGGAAAGGAGTTACACATCCTTACCGGGATCCTTACTTTGACAGTAAAGAACCCTCTATGTAGTTTAAGGTTAAGTCGCTTCTCCTCCAAGTTAATTGTGTGCCCGCGTGTCTTTGAGACTGAATAGTTTCCTCCCTGTGCTTGAATCACCATTGAGATATTTGTATATCGATATCATATCTCCTCTCAAGTGTCTCTTCTCCAGGGAGAATAAGGTTGGTGCTTGTATTCCTTCCTCATAACGAATGTCCTCCAGTCCCCTTATCAGCTTTGTTGCCCTTCTCTGGACTCTCTCTGCTTCCAGCACATCCTTCCTAAGGACTGGTGCCCAGAAGTAGACAGAATACTCCAGATGCGGCCGAACGGAAAGTGGTAGAATTTTAGTTTTATCTCTGGAGTGCATCCCATTTTTTAATGCATGCCAATATTCTGCTGGCCTTACTTGCTGCAGCTTGGCATTGCATGTCGTTGCTGAGTCTGTAATCTACTAGGACCTCCAGATCTTTTTCCATCCTGGATTCCCCCAGAAGTTCTCCCCCTAGCGAGTAACTTGTATTCATATTTTTAGCCCCAAACTTTACATCTTTCAAAATGAAACCTCATTTACCATGTAGTCGCCCACTCCTTTATCTTTTTGATTTTTTTTTGTAAAGTTTCTATATCCTGCTGTGAAGTTATTGCCCTGCTTAGCTGTGTACCATCAACAGACACTGAGATTGATCTATTTATACCAACGTCTTTATTATATATGAATATATTAAACAGAATTGGTCCCAGGACATATCCTTGGGGTACCCCACTTACCACTCCAGACCAGTCTGAGTACTCGCTATTTATCACCAGCCTTTGGACACGCCCCTGTAACCAGTGTTCTATCTAGGTACATACCCTATAGTCCATGCCAACACAACTCAATTTGTAAATTAGGCGTTTATGGGGGACTGTATCGTATGCTTTTGCACAATCCAGATACACCACATCCACCGGCCTTCCTTTATCTAGATGGCAGCTCACGTCCTTGTAGAATGTTAACAGATTGGTTTGGCAAGAAGGATCTTTCGGAAATCCATGCTGATTACTGCTAATGATACTGTTTTCATCAGAAAATTTGTGGATTTAGTCCCTTATCATCACCCCTCCAATAGTTTGCATACTATCGATGTTAGACTGACTGGTCTGTAGTTTACAGGTATATATCTCTGCTCTTTTTTTTAAATATTGGTACCATGTTGGCTTTTCGTTAATCAGCTGATAACATATCAGTCACTAAACTGTCCATAAAAATTAGGAATAATGGTCTGGCTTATTACCTGGCTAAGTTCTTTGAGGACTCCCAGGTGTAAGCCATCAAGTGTAAGTCAGTGTGTGTGTTTCCTACAGATGGATCCAGTAATGGAAACCCTCCAGAGAGCTCTCCCCATCCACAGCATTCCTGTGATTCCACACTGGAAGATCACAACTATGCATTACCTGATCAGGTAGATGGGACTAATAATCCAGAACTAAATAATGGTTCTATGCTATAAGAGGACATTCTTCTATTTTTCTTTTCTTTTTATTTTTTTTCCTATGCATTCTATCATCTTTGGGGTTTAGGGTGAAGAACCGAAAGGCATCAAATTTGAGGTTAAGAAGGAAGAAGAAGAGATGTTGGTGAGTGGAGCTCAACAGTCCATGGAGGAGGGTGGTCCTCTGTATTCCCGGGATTCCATACAGAAAGATATCCACATCTCTTGCCATGATCAGGTAGATGGGACCAAGCAATAGTAACTGAAAACTATGAGGTGCCATCTCTTATTTGCAATAACTTTTTCATGTTTTATTTAATCATCTTTGGGGTTTAGGTTGGAGAACTGAAAGACATCAAAGTTGAGGGTAAAAAGGAAGGAGAAGAGATGGTGAGTGGAGATCATCGGAATCCGGGAGCCCCCTTTAATAAGGGGGCCCCCAGATACCGGCCCCCCACCCTATGTGAATGAGTATGGGGTACAATGTACCCCTACCCATTCACCTGTAAAATAAAAGTACAAAAAAAACACAACACACAAGATAAAATACTTTATTGCACAGCTCCGAGGGTCTTCCGTCTTCGGGGGTCTTCTCACCGGACTCCTCTGCTATCTTCTTGTAGCTCTTTTGCTAGCGGAGGAGTCCAGCTTTCTTCCTCGCAGCCGGCCTCTTCTTCCGACTTCGGGGTCTTGTCCCCCTCTTCGGTTCTTCTGCCGGGCCACCGCGCCTTCTTATAGCTCTTTTACAGGCGGTGGCCCGGTCTTCTGTCGCCGCCGCCGCCGCCTTCCGTTCTTCTTCTTCTTCTTCTTCTCCTGGAGATGTTGACTCGACAATCTCTCCGGCCGCAATGCCAGGGACGCGCTGCGCTGCCACTTATATAGGGACAAGGGGCGGTGTCACATGGGTTGGTGTCACATGGTGACCCAGCCCCCTTACGATGTCACAGTCCCGGAGGATGCTGGGACTGTCGCCATGTGACATCAACCCATGTGACCAACCCATGTGACATAACCCCATGTGACACTGCCCCTTGTCCCTATATAAGTGGCAGCGCAGCGCGTCCCTGGCATTGCGGCCGGAGAGATCGTCGAGTCAACATCTCCTGGAGAAGAAGAAGAAGAACGGAAGGCGGCGGCGGCGACAGAAGACCGGGCCACCGCCTGTAAAAGAGCTATAAGAAGGCGCGGTGGCCCGGCAGAAGAACCGAAGAGGAGGACAAGACCCCCGAAGTCGGAAGAAGAGGCCGCGGCGACGAAGAAGAATGCCGGGCTCCTCCGCTAGTAAAAGAGCTACAAGGAGATAGCGGAGGAGTCCGGCGAGAAGACCCCCGGAGCTGTGCAATAAATTATTTTATCTTGTGTGTTGTGTTTTTTTTTGTACTTTATTTTACAGGTGAATGGGTAGGGGTACATTGTACCCCATACTCATTCACATAGGGTGGGGGCCGGTATACGGGGGCCCCCTTATTAAAGGGGGCTCCCGGATTCCGATAAGCCCCCCACCCGCAGACCCCGACAACCAACGGCCAGGGTTGTCGGGAAGAGGCCCTTGTCCTCATCAACATGGGGACAAGGTGCTTTGGGGTGGGGGGGCCCCCCCTTCCCCAAGGCACCCCCCATGTTGAGGGCACGCGGCCTGGTACAGCTCAGGAGGGGGGGGCGCTCGCTCGCCCCCCCTTTCCTGGCCGGCCGGGTAGCGTGCTCGGACAAGGGTCTGTTGTGGACTTGGGGGGGACCCCCACGCCGATTTTTTTCGGCGTTGGGGTTCCCCTTTAAGTCCATACCAGGCGGCGGGGCCAGCGACATCTCCTTCGCGAGCCCCGCCTACCTGGAGACGCGCTCGAAATGAGCTGACTTTCCTCCGCGTGTGTGGGCGAGTCCGTTCATTTCAAAAGTAGGGCGGATAGTACGGCGGACTTAGTACGCCGTATTAGTCCGCTCAAAAAGTGCCGTGTGTGGGCAAGTAGCCCGTTCGGAAAGTCCGACAGACAGTCTGGCGGGAAGTCCGCCAGACTAAGTATGTCGGACATACCGCTACGTGTGTACGCGGCTTTACTGGAGGCTGACGCGTCATCCCTACTCTGGAACTTTTCCATGTGCTAGACATGCTGTCCCTCGCCAACGGGTTTCTGTCCTTGTCCTAGCCACTTTCCAAATGTGCACCAACTGTATTGGGACAGTGCTACTTATCAGCACTACCTACAATAAAGATGGCCACCGAGGTCATCCAGAGCACCACCATGCAATCAGATGGCTGCTCCCCTGATGACATCTACGGAGGCCTCAGAGGAACAAGAGTTCCTCTTGTCCACCATCCTTGCTGCATAATGGCTGCTGAACAGCACCACCTGTGTAGGGAGGCCAAACTACACCTGCCTACACTGTTGAACTCAAACTTGCCTCTAAACCAGCCATTCTCAACAAGGGATCCGTGGAACCCTGGGGTTCCTCCAGAGGTTGCTAGGGGTTTCTTGAGCTGTGGCTGATGAACCACCTATTTGATGATGCCTACAGAGTTCAAGGTTCAGCACCACTTGGCAAAGCCAGCAGCATGACACCAAATATCTTTTTAGCTGAAGAAGAAGGGGGGACATTCTTCCTATTGACTCTTCCTATTGACCACCAATATCAGAAGCATTGTTCCTAATGAGCCCTACTAATTTGGTTTTAGTAAGGGTTCCTCGACACATGAAAATAATTTTTTGGGGTTCCTCTAGGGTTAAAAGGTTGAGAAAGCATGCTCTAAACTGTATTAGATATTCTTTAATGTAGTCTCAGGATAATAGTGCTCACCGTAATTTTGTTATTTTCAGGGAGAAGAAATGATGGGTATAAAACCTGATGTCACAGAGGCAGAAAAGATTGATGCACACTGTTATCAGTTGTCAGTAGAAGAAGTTGAAATGATGGTGACAATTATGAAGGAGGATGTCAGTTCAGGTATTAGATACAAAAATGCAGCACTCCATATTTTTTTTTTCACTTTTTTTTGTTCTTTTCGGGTGGCCTGTACAGGCACAGCGACGTACCTGTATATCGCTGGGTACAAGGGACGTGTGCGTTCCCCCCGCCTGCCGACTTCTGCTGTGATTGTACACAGGAGAGTTGGTCAGCAGGTCCTGGCCAATGATTCATGGCTGGAACCCGCTAATCGGCTGTATCCAATTACAGCTTAGAACCCAGTGCTGACAATTAACCCAGGGCTCTGCACAGAGGGAACGATCTCTCAGTTTCTTCTCCCTGCAAAGCAGGGAGAAGAAACAATTATATTTTTTTTTTGTAAAAAGCAGCACACATTAGACACTTTTTAGGCACACACTGGCTCCCAGCCAGTGTCATTAGTACAGTGACAGTGTATAGTATTATCACTGATCACAGTTTTAGTGTCAGTTAGCCAGTTCCCCCCAGTATCAGTTAGTGTCAGATTGGCCGCTGCACTATCGCAGTCCTACTATATGTAGCTGATCACCGCCATTACTAGTAAAAAAAAAAAAAAAAAAAAACAGTTTTATACCATAGTTTATAGACACTATAACTTACAAACAATCAAAAAGACATGATGATCAAATACCACAAAAAGAAAGCTCTATTTGGGTGGAAAAATTATATACTGTACATTTTGTCTGGGTACAGAGTTGCATGACCTCGCAATTGTCAGTTAAAGTAGCGCAGTGCAAAAACGTGAACAATCCTGCTAATACTTAATAAAATACTAAAAATGATATACTGTACATTTGGTCTGGGTACAGAGTTGCATGACCTCGCAAATGTCAGTTAAAGTAGCTCAGTGCAAAAACGTGAACAATCCTGCTAATACTTAATAAAAAAAAATCAACAGGAGGAGCCAACGTCCGGGAGACCCCAGAGGAACGTCTTATTTTACCTGCAGATAATAACAAAGAAGATACTGGCGTGGCCCAATGTCCTCCAGGAGTAATCACTGTTGCTCAAAATATACATCACAAGCTTAATCCTCTGGTAAGATCAACAGATCCGTTTAATTCTAAGGACCCTTCTTCTTCTTCTCATTCTCCTTCTTCTTCTTCTCATTCTCCTTCTTCTCATTCTCCTTCTTCTCATTCTTCTTCTTCTCATTCTCCTCCTTCTTCTTCTTGTTCTCCTCCTTCTCCTTCTCCTTCTCCTTGTTCTCCTTCTTCTTCTTCTTCTCATTCTCATTCTTCTTCTCATTCTTCTTCTCATTCTTCTTCTTTTTCTTCTCCTTCTCCTCCTTCTTCTTCTTTTTCTTCTCCTTCTCCTTCTTCTTCTCATTCTCCTCCTTCTTCTTCTTCTTCTTCTCATTCTTCTTCTTCTCCTTCTTCTTCTTCTTCTTGTTCTCCTCCTTCTCCTTCTCCTTCTTCTTCTTCTCATTCTCCTTCTTCTCATTCTTCTTCTTCTTCTCATTCTTCTTCTTTTTCTTCTCCTTGTTCTTCTTCTCATTCTCCTCCTTCTTCTTCTTCTTCTTCTTCTTCTTCTTCTTCTTCTTCTTCTTCTTCTTCTCATTCTTCTTCTTTTTCTTCTCCTTCTCCTCCTTCTCCTTCTCCTCATTCTTTTTCTTCTTCTTCTTCTTCTTCTTCTTCTTCTTCTTCTTCTTCTTCTCCTTCTTCTTCTTGTTCTCCTCCTTCTCCTTCTTCTCATTCTCCTTCTTCTCATTCTTCTTCTTCTCATTCTTCTTCTCATTCTTCTTCTTTTTCTTCTCCTTCTCCTCCTCCTTCTTCTTCTTTTTCTTCTCCTTCTCCTCCTTCTTCTTCTTCTTCTTCTTCTTCCCCTTCTCCTTCTTCTTCTCCTTCTCATTCTTCTTCTCCTTCTCCTTCTTCTTCTCCTTCTCCTTCTTCTTCTTCTTCTTCTTCTTCTCATTCTTCTTCTTTTTCTTCTCCTTCTCCTCCTCCTTCTTCTTCTTTTTCTTCTCCTTCTCCTCCTTCTTCTTCTTCTCCTTCTTCTTCTCCTTCTCCTTCTTCTTCTCCTTCTCCTTCTCCTTCTTCTTCTCCTTCTCCTCCTTCTTCTTCTTCTCCTTCTTCTTCTCCTTCTCCTTCTTCTTCTCCTTCTCCTTCTCCTTCTTCTTCTCCTTCTTCTCCTTCTTCTTCTTCTTCTTCTTCTTTTTCTTCTTCTCCTCATTCTTCTTCACATTCTTTTCAGGGTTGTGAAAAATCAAGCCTAAAAATTCAAGACCTGGTTGTAAATTGGAGAACGAACGCCAGCAAAAAACCCTTTCCGTGTTCTGAGTGCGAGAAGTCCTTCAAAACTAAATCGGATCTATTTCAACACCACAGAGTTCACACCGGCGAGAAACCCTTTCTATGTCCCGAGTGCGGTAAATGCTTCCAGAGAAAAGGAAACCTTAACGTGCACATAAGAACTCACACCGGCGAGAAGCCGTTTTCCTGTTGCGAGTGCGGAAAGCGCTTCTCCAAAAAAGGGCCCTGTGATAAGCATATGAGGATTCACACCGGGGAGAAACAGTTTTCCTGCTCAGAATGCGGCAAATTTTTTGCGTACAAAATGTCACTCGGTTTCCACCAGAAGACGCATCACCGGACGCCGCTGAAAACTGATGGTAAAGTTCTATAGGTTGAATGGTTAAGTCTGTAGAACAATCGTACAATAAAAAGGCCGTCTGAAAGGATCAGCCAACCCATGTGGAATGTTTTTGTTTTATGGCTGAGGTGTGATTTCTGTTCTAATTTTATTACTGGCAATAATTTTTTGAATTTTTATTTATTTATACGTTTTTATTGTTCATCTTCATGTTGCTCAGGTTGTTTTCTCTTCACGTTTTTTTTGCCTTTTCGCTGTTCTGGGATTTCTCCTTCCAGACAGGAATTGAGGGGAAATCTCTCCAACACAGGTATCAATAATAATTTTTGATTATTATTAATTGTAATTTCAGCGCTGACCATTTTTAGTTTATTGCATTTTGTTCTATGTGTATTTCATAGTTTGGCAGCTGCCTTTATATTTTATTTTTATATTTATATTTATTTTTTCACTTATGCACTATAGCGTGGTATTTTTTCTATTGTCTTTACAAGTATCAGTAAGAAAGAAATTAATTATTTAGAAATTAAAGAAACGAATTATTAAAGAATTAGAATTAAAGAAATTCTTTATTAAGTATTATTTATTAGAGTTTGATCTGCTTCTTTTTTTTTTTATATATATAATCACTTTTTCTTTATTAAGACAAATTTCAACATACAACATTGCAATATATATATATATATATATATATATATATATATATATATATATATATAAAATCTCTTTTCATTAACCTACACCACACGCGCTGCTGCCCCCTATTCAGGTGTCCGGCCCCTTGTCGGGCGCCGGGCGTCTGAATTACAGTGGCGGGTGTGTTTTCAGTAGTGCCTGATTAGAGCTGTCGCCTCTAATAGACATCCTGATTAGAGCCGTTGGCTCTAATAGGCTTCCAAATTGGTAAACAGCGGGCGCACTGCTGTGCGTTCGCTGCTTACACAGTGTTGTGTTAGAGAAGCGAATGCATCGCTTCCCTAACACTGACCCGCCTCTCAGCCAATTAGGTGCTCGGGTCTGGTTATCCTGTCACCTGATTGGCTGAAGCGACAGGCGCTGTGATTGAATGCCTATCAGGCTTCCAATCATAGCAGAGATGACAGAAAGAGGATGGAAGAAGACATGGAGGACTCGGAGCGCGGAGGACAGCGCCGAGACAGGTAAGTGCCGGGCTGGGGGCACACTGCCAGCATTTGATAGGGAACAGTAGCGGCAATTGATGGGGTACACTGGCAGCAATTGATAGGGCACACTGGCGGCAATTGATGGGGCACTTCTGAAAGAATGATCTCATATCAGAAGTCACCAACACATCTTCAAACCGTCCTCTTCTTGCAGGCGCTGTTGGATTGGTACCCGCAACTCCTTCTCTGGGAGTGGGAATTCCTCCTCTGCCAGCGCACGCAAAAGCAGAATGCAGCATTTCTCGAAGCAAGGCCTGGAAGTGCTCCATTCTGACAGCCCTCTGTGACGGTGGTAACATTTCCACCATTTTGTGTTTGTACCGGGGGTCTAAGTACGTTGCCACCCAGTACTGGTCCTTGACCTTTATGCTTTTTATACGGGGGTTCCTGTTAAAACACTGGAGCATGAAATCCCCCATTTGCACTAAACTGGAAGCGGTGTGGTGGCCTGGCTCATCATGCTCATCATCCAGGATAATGTCGTCCTCCTCGTTCTCCTCTCCCCATCCACGGACAACAACAGGGATCCCAGAAAGGTTTAAAGCATGCTCTTCTTGTTCCTCCTCATCCGCCCCAGCACCATCCTCCTCTGACTCCTCTTCAGACTCCTGTTGTTGACTTGTCTCAGATAGAGTAGCCCCCCTGGGAATTCATCCAGCATTGCGACTTCCCCATCTTCCTGCTCTTGCTCCTCCATGGCTTGATTAATGACACGACGCAATGCATGCTCCATAAAGAAGGCATAAGGTACGATGTCACTGATGGCGCCATGGCTGCGACTGACCAGTTTGGTGATCTCATCAAATGGCCGCAGAAGTCTGCATGCGTCGAGCATGAGCAGCCACTGGCGCGGTGAAAAAAAACCAAGCTCCCAAGAACCTGTTCTGCCGCAGAGTTCGTACAGGTAGATGTTAACTGCACGTTTCTGCTGGAGCAGCCTATCAAGCATATAGAAGGTTGAGTTCCATCACGTCGGGCAATCGCAAATAAGACGTCTGACCGGCAGATTGTGTCGCCGCTGAATCTCAGCAAGGCGAGCCATGGCCATGTAAGATCTTCTGAAATGGGCCGAGATTTTCTTTGCCTGCCACAAGATGTCCTGGACCCCAGGGTATTTGACAACGAATCGCTGCACGACCAAGTTTAACACGTGTGCCATGCATGGCACGTGTGTAATTTTGCCCTGTTTCAATGCCCTAAGCAGATTGGCACCGTTGTCACACACCACTTTACCAACTGTCAAATTGAGCAGTGTTAGCCACTGATCTGCCTGTGAACGCAAAGCTGAAAGGAGTGCCGGGCCAGTGTGGCTCTTGGCTTCCAGGCACAACAGACGCAGCACGGCATGGCAACATCTCACCTGGCATGTCGAATAGGTTCTGGGGAGCTTGGGCGGTGCAGCGGAAGAGACGCTAGCAGCGGAAAAGGAGGAGTCAGCCGAGGAGGAGAGGGAGGATGGAGTAGGAGGAGCAGAAGAAGAGGCAGGCCTGCATGCAATCCGTGGCGGTAAAACCAAATCTACACGGGTGCCACGGGTTACATGCTTGATGGCCGTCAGAAGGTTCACCCAGTGGGCAGTAAAAGTTATATACCTTCCCTGCCCGTGTTTGCTAGACCATGTGTCTGTGGTCAGATGTATCTTGCCACCGACACTGTGTGCCAGAGATACATTCACTTGCGGCTGAACATGGCCATATAGCTCTGGGATGCCCTTCTGTGAGAAATACTTCCATTGTGGTGTTCCAATGGGCACAAATTTTCGAAAGGCCTCCGAGTCCACCAGTTTATATGGCAGTAGTTGGCGGGCTATCAGTTCTGACAAGCCAGCAGTCAATCGTTGGGCAAGAGGGTTATCCGGCATCACCATTTTTTTACGCTCGAACATTTGGCCCACGGAAGCCTGCCTTTTTCCAGAAAAACGTGAGCTTGGCGTGATGGAAGGTGGAGTGGAGGACAATTGTGAGGAGAGAGGAGAAGGAGAAGTAGAAGACAAGGCTGGACGGTGAGAGCCTGGAGTGTGGATTTGTGGGTTCCGTTGCTCCCACTGGGCTCGGTGATGGCAGCTCATGTGCCTTCTCAAGGCGGTCATCCCTAGGTGAGTGTTGGGCTTACCGCAACTCATGCGTTGACTGCAAAGGCTGCAGATGGCAACACTATTGTCAGCAGCAGACACGTTAAAAAAAGCCCACACTGCGGAGCCATGTGCCGGGTTTCTGGGAGCGCCAGCGTACATGGTTGATGCCTCGCTCCTGATACATTAGCGGTCTGGTTTGTCCCTCCTGTGCAATCTAAGTTCCGCCTGCTTCTCCTCCCTATCTGCTGGTCCATATCTCCCTCTGAACTCTCCTCCTCTTCCTCTCTTGTGGGCACCCACATGACATCACTAGACACGTCATCATCGATGTCACCTTCCCCACCGCTATAATTAGAGATCTCGGAGTAGGCAGCAACACCGGGGACCAACCTCCTCCTTGGGCTGATCTGGGTACTGTCATCAGACTGCTGAGTGGCGGTTGTTGCTACCTCCTCTTCCTGATCCAATACCAAGAGTGGCTGCGCATCGGAAATGTCTTGTGATGGATCGGAAAATAATTCCTGTGACTTAAGCGGAAGGTATATGGTGGTGGTGTTGGTGGTAGTGTCTTTGGGGGTGCACACAGCAGAGAGTTCATCTTCAGAAGAGGGTGCAGATCGAGAGGATGAGGAGGGTGCAGAAGAGTAAGGCTGAGTGAGCCACTCAACCAAGTCTGGTGCATCCTTTGATGTAATCGCACGCACCTTCTGCAATTTGCCACTTTGGCTCAAGTCTGTTGCTCCTGCCCTACCCCTACCACCCCTGCGGAAGGGCCTGTCTCTTCCTCTGCCTGTCATTTTTTAAATGACCCTGTGACAAAAGTCTCTAGAGAAGTGCAGTATGTATGTGGAAGAAGGTATATAACACCCCGCTTCAATCTGTCGTTTTAGGGGGCCACTGGTTTATCACACCAGTTATAATACTTTTTTCTAATTGCTTTTGTCACTCTTTGTAGTATCGCTGCTGAACCGCTCAGCAGTCACAATGCTGCACAGTGGAAATACACTATACTATGCTTTCTATATTTGCAAGTATTTTATATGTGTATTACACACCTATATACTGGACACCAAATAGTACACCTATACCAGTCCTTAAAAGGACCTTTGTGGACCTAATAGTAGCTAGCTAGTAGCTAGTGAATTGCAGACTGTCCCTGCTCCAAAAACCAAACTGTCCCTCCCTACACTGAGAAACGACAGTTGCAGAATCGGTCAGCACTCAGCCTAGCAGCACAGCAGTGAAGTATAATATGCTTTCTATATTAGAAAGAAAGTATATTATACATGTACAACCCTATATACTGTACACCTATACCAGTCCTTAAAAGGACCTTTGTGGACCTAGTAGCTAGTGATTTGCAGACTATCCCTGCTCCAAACACCAAACTGTCCCTCAGTCCCTACACTGATAAAAGACAGCTGCAGAATCGGTCAGCACCCAGCAGCACAGCAGTGCACCATAATATACTTTCTATATTTGAAAGAAAGTATATTATAAGTGTATTACAACCCTATATACTGTACACCTATACCAGTCCTTAAAAGGACTTTTGTGGACCTAATAGTAATAGCTAGTGATTAGACTGACTGTCCCTGCGCCACACAGCGTCCTGTCCCTACACTGACAAAAAACAGAATGTAAAATGGCTGCCAGATCAGGTCTATTTATAGGGTAGGGGGTATGTTCAATTGTCCATGTGCTGAAATGTCTCAATTGGCTGTCCTGTACCCCATGATGGATGTGTCATGGGTCAAAGTTCTTCACAATATAAATGCATATGTCCGCCGTGCGAACAGCGTCAGAAGTCCGCCGGTTTGGCGAATCGCGAAAAGAGCAAAATTCCCCACAAACCGACCGCCGGGCGCACCTGATGTAAGGAGCACCCTAGGTGTGGAGCACCCTAGGTGTGAAGCCACCTATGGGCAATATACTGTTAAGTGAGCGAAGTTGTGCGGTAAAGCATTGAAAATACACCTGGATTGGATGTTCTTTTATTTCGGGTAACAGGCCTATGGCCGGGAATATGGTGGCCAGCAAAAAGGGGTGACACTAAATGCTAGAGTATCTCCAAAACAACAGGTAGGTGACTGTCCCATCCAAGAAGAAGCTGGGCAGGTCCAAAGCCAGCATGGCAAGAACCGCCATCCAATAAGGGACCCCTAAAACTCTGAAACCAAAAATTTGTTAGCTATTTGTAAGGGGAAGATTCTGCCCACCTGCCGTAAATGTAAAAAACATTCTTCCTAGTGATTATCATGCTAATGTACCATAGGGTTGCCACCTCTTCTTCAAGCCAAACCCGAACACTTTTGCGGCACAAGCAATTATTATTATTTTCTTTTTTTGCAATAAACACTATAGGATTATAAAAGACCTGGGAAACATTTGGGTGCCCCAAAGAGAGTAGTAATGTAGTGCACAAAGCGCGCCAGTGGGTGTGGCTAAATTGCTCTTGCTGACATCATCACCCCACCCTTCAGTGATGCAAAACCTGCCCCCAAAAAGCGGCAACAGATTTGTGTATGACTATCTTGGTTACTTGGAGAGCCACAGCCTGGTCTGAATAATGTGTCCGGGTTTCAGGTGGACTGAAACTCGGATACATGATTCCAAACCGAACTGTCCGGGTGAATCCTGGACAGGTGGCAACCCTAATGTTACCACAGCCGTTTCATCTGAAGGAAATCCTGAAAACATGACCTGTTGGGGCTAGGGTTGCCACTTCATCCCTTTAAAGCTGAATACATATGAATTCCACAGGTTCTGTGGCTGATTAAGGTGGCAATTAAACTCACTTGGTGCCTTATCTGCATTAAATCAGCCTCAGAACCCGTGTAATTCATATGTGTTCAGGTTTAAAGGGATATCTGGCGGCACAGTGGTGTAGTGGTTAGCACTCTCACCTAGCAGTAAGCAGGGTCGCTGGTTCAAATCCCAACCACGACACTACCTGCCTGGAGTTTGCATGTTCTCCCTGTGCCTGCGTGGGTTTCCTCCGGGTACTCCGGTTTCCTCCCACACTCCAAAGACATGCAGGTAGGTTAATTGGCTTCTGTCCAAAATTGGCCCTAGTATAAGATTGGGGACCTTGGATTGTGGGCGCCTTGAGGGTAGGGACCAATGTGAGTGTGCAATGTACAGGGATGGGGTCTATTGTAGACACTCACTTAGGTTGAACTGGATGGACTGGTGTCTTTATTCAACCTTACTAACTATGAAACTATGAATAGCAGGGACAGAGTCACTGTTATATCGAGGCCATTTCCCTTGTTTCCTGTCGTGTCACTTGCATGAAAAATGTGAGGCTTTAGGTGGCAACCGTACCCTGAGACAGGAAAGTTATTTCACGGGTTCTCCATGTTAAAAAGTTTGAGATTTGCTTCTAGGTAGTTAATCGGTATGTGTTCCGGTTTAAAGGGATGAGGTGGCAACCGTACCCTGAGACAGGAAAGTTATTTCACGGGTTCTCCATGTGAAAAAGTTTGAGATTTGCTTCTAGGTAGTCAATCGGTATGTGTTTCGGTTTTAACCACTTTCAGACCGGACCATTTTGCTGGTAAATGACCAGAGGTCTTTTTACACTTTGGCACTGCGCTGCTTTAACTGGTAATTGCGCGGTCATGCAATGTTGTACCCAAACAAAATTTGCGTCCTTTTCTTCCCACAAATAGAGCTTTCTTTTGATGGTATTTGATTGCCTCTGCGATTTTTATTTTTTGCGATATAAACGTAAAAAGACCGCAAATTTTGAAAAAAAATGATATTTTCTACTTTTTGTTATTAGAAAAATCCAATAAACTCAATTTTAGTCATACATTTAGGCCAAAATGTATTCAGCCACATGTCTTTGGTAAAAAAAAAGTCAATAATTGTATATTTATTGGTTTGCGCAAAAGTTGTCACATCTACAAACTAAGGTACGTTTTCTGGAATTTACGCAGCTTTTAGTTTACGACTGCCTATCTCATTTCTTGAGGTGCTAAAATGACAGGGCAGTACAAAACCCCCCCAAATGACCCCATTTTGGAAAGTAGACCCCCTAAGGAAATTGATAAGAGGCATGTTGAGCCCATTGAATATTTTATTTTTTTGCCTCAAGCGATTGAATAATGACAAAAAAAAAATTTTTTTTTTTTTTTTACACAAAGTTGTCACTAAATGATATATTGCTCACACATGCTATGGGCGTATGTGAAATGACACCCCAAAATAAATTCTGCTGCTTCTCCTGAGTACGGGGATACCACATATGTGGGACTTTTTGGGAGCCTAGCCGCGTACAGGGCCCCGAAAACCAAGCACCGCCTTCAGGCTTTCTAAGGGCGTAAATTTTTGATTTCACGCCTCACTACCTATTACAGTTTTGAAGGCCATAAAATGCCAAGATGGCACAAAACCCCCACAAATGACCCCATTTTAGAAAGTAGACACCCCAAGCTATTTGCTGAGAGGCATGTTGAGTCCATGGAATATTTTATATTTTGCCACAAGTTGCGGGAAAATTACAAACTTTTTTTTTTTTTTTTTTTTTTTCACAAAGTTGTCACTAAATGATATATTGCTCATGCATGCCATGGGCATATGTGAAATGACACCCCAAAATAAATTCTGCTGCTTCTCCTGAGTACGGGGATACCACATATGTGGGACTTTTTGGGAGCCTAGCCGCGTACGGGGCCCCGAAAACCAAGCACCGCCTTCAGGCTTTCTAAGGGCGTAATTTTTTGAGTTCACTTCTCACTACCTATTACAGTTTTGAAGGCCATAAAATGCCAAGATGGCACAAAACCCCCACAAATGACCCCATTTTAGAAAGTAGACACCCCAAGCTATTTGCTGAGAGGCATGTTGAGTCCATGGAATATTTTATATTTTGCCACAAGTTGCGGGAAAATTACAAACTTTTTTTTTTTTTTTTTTTTTTTCACAAAGTTGTCACTAAATGATATATTGCTCATGCATGCCATGGGCATATGTGAAATGACACCCCAAAATAAATTCTGCTGCTTCTCCTGAGTACGGGGATACCACATATGTGGGACTTTTTGGGAGCCTAGCCGCGTACGGGGCCCCGAAAAACCAAGCACCGCCTTCAGGCTTTCTAAGGGCGTAATTTTTTGAGTTCACTTCTCACTACCTATTACAGTTTTGAAGGCCATAAAATGCCAAGATGGCACAAAACCCCCACAAATGACCCCATTTTAGAAAGTAGACACCCCAAGCTATTTGCTGAGAGGCATGTTGAGTCCATGGAATATTTTATATTTTGCCACAAGTTGCGGGAAAATTACAAACTTTTTTTTTTTTTCACAAAGTTGTCACTAAATGATATATTGCTCACGCATGCCATGGGCATATGTGAAATGACACCCCAAAATAAATTCTGCTGCTTCTCCTGAGTACGGGGATACCACATATGTGGGACTTTTTGGGAGCCTAGCCGCGTACGGGGCCCCAAAAACCAAGCACCGCCTTCAGGCTTTCTAAGGGCGTTACAGTTTTGAAGGCCATAAAATGCCAAGATGGCACAAACCCCCCCCCCCCAAATGACCCCATTTTAGAAAGTAGACACCCCTAAATTTAGGGGTACACTAGTGAGACTAGGTAATAAATGGCGGGTGCCCTGAAACTATAAAAAAATAACTAACCAACCAGCGTCACCTGTAACAGTTATATGGTGATCACTGGTGAAAGGGTTAACTAGGGGGCAATCAGGGGGCTTTATGCGGTAGTATATGGGGGTCCCTGGCGCTATAAAAAGCTGCGGCGAACCTAAATACCTACCTGCCTAACTAGCGTCACCTGTGACACTAATACAGCGATCAGAAAAACGATCGCTTATTAGGCTGGGTTCACACTGGAGCGATGCGGGAACGCCACGAATGCGCGGCGGGTTCCCGCATCGCATGCCTCCCGGCGGCAGTTCACACTGCCCTATGCGAACTGCTGGGAGTGTCAGTGAAATGTTAATGACACCCCCAGATCAGTTCGCATATCGCAGTGCGATCTGCAAACTTGGATCGCATGGTGTGAACACCCATGCGATCCGATTCTGCTGCGGACCAAAAAAAGGGTCCCGTGCGAGTTTGCGGCGGGTGCGGCGGGTGCGACACGAATTCAGCCATACTATCTGTATAGCTGAACTCGAATCGCACAGAGATCGGATGTGATTTGCACTGCAGTGCGGTGCGAATCACATCCGTTCTCATAAACCGCTGCAATGTGAACCCAGCCTTAGTGACACTGGCGACGGGGGGTGATCACGGGGTTAAACCTTTATTGGGGGGGTTAGGGGGGTACCTTAGAACTAAAGGGGGCTAACCCTAACTGCCCTAACAGTTATTAGTCACAAATGACACCTGCCGGGTGATCAGGGGGTTAAACCTTTATTAGGTAATAAATGGCGGGTGCCCTGAAACTATAAAAAAATAACTAACCAACCAGCGTCACCTGTAACAGTTATATGGTGATCACTGGTGAAAGGGTTAACTAGGGGGCAATCAGGGGGCTTTATGCGGTAGTATATGGGGGTCCCTAGCGCTATAAAAAGCTGCGGCGAACCTAAATACCTACCTGCCTAACTAGCGTCACCTGTGACACTAATACGGCGATCAGAAAAATGATCGCTTATTAGGCTGGGTTCACACTGGAGCGATGCGGAAACGCCGCGAATCCGCGGCGGGTTCCCGCATCGCATGCCTCCCGGCGGCAGTTCACACTGCCCTATGCGAACTGCTGGGAGTGTCAGTGAAATGTTACTGACACCCCCAGATCAGTTCGCATATCGCAGTGCGATCTGCAAACTCGGATCGCATGGTGTGAACACCCATGCGATCCGATTCTGCTGCGGGCCAAAAAAAGGGTCCCGTGCGAATTTGCGGCGGGTGCGGCGGGTGCGGCGAATGGCTGAACTCGAATCGCACAGAGATCGGATGTGATTTGCACTGCAGTGCGGTGCGAATCACATTCGTTCTCATAAACCGCTGCAATGTGAACCCAGCCTTAGTGACACTGGCGACGGGGGGTGATCACGGGGTTAAACCTTTATTGGGGGGGTTAGGGGGGTACATTAGAACTAAAGGGGGCTAACCCTAACTGCCCTAACAGTTATTACAGTCACAAATGACACCAATGCAAAAAAAAAAAAAAAAAAAAAAAAAATGACATTGGTGTCACTGTGACTGGGGGGCAGGGGTAATTGGGGGGGTGATCGGGGGGTAAAGGGGGGGTGTGAGTGTGCCTGGCATGTTCTACTGTGTGTGGGATGTGTTGGTGCAACTCACTGATCCGCTCTCCTCCGTGTCGGAACGAAAAATACCGACACGGAGGAGAGAATACATCACTTCCTCTCCTGTGTTTACATTACAGGAGAGGAAGTGATGTCACCGGGGATTTCCATTCGTCGGGAGCGATCGCGAGGGGGTGGCCATGAATGAATGGCCGTCCCCTCGTCCGGGATCGCTCCCGAACGAAAACCGACCGCCGCAGGCACCGGGCGGGGGCCCGATCGGGCCCCCGACCCGCGGGAGGCAAATCACGTACATGTATGTGATTATGCCTGCCTGTGCCATTCTGCCGACGTACATCGGCGTGAGGCGGTCGGCAAGTGGTTAAAGGGTTGATGTGGCAACCCTATCCTGAGACAGGAAAGTTATTTCACAGTTTCTTCATGTTAAAACATTTGCTTCTAGGTAGTCAATGAGGCTAAGCTTCTGGGGGCAGCCATATTGTTGTAGCTCAAATATGAGGACATGTTAGCATACAACTAAATGAACATGTCACATGTCCTAGAAACATTCATCCTGTTTTAGGCTGATGGCAATTTTTGGTGGATATTAGTAGAAATCCTCAGGTTTGAGTGCTATTTCATGATGAACAGTGTGTTCCTTCAGACCTTTTGGGCTACAAAGAAATGGCCGAGAATAGCTAATCACAGAAGAGTCTGCTTTTTACCCATGATGCCGAGCTTTTCTGGGAGGGGGTATGGGCACTATTGTTGCAGGAAGTGAATGGAACAGAGTTGAGAGCGATGGAGGAAAACTGCAGCAACCTGACGGAGAGGCTATTACGGCTCACCCTGGAAATCATCTACCTGCTGACCGGGGAGGTGAGGAGGATTCTGGGAGCGCAGTTTTATTTCAGCTGAAAAGTGTCTGGTGGATATATTTTTGGTTTTATATTTTATATTTTAGAAGCATTTTTTTATCTGACAAAAAATGTACAGCTTTTTTTGACTCACAACCAGGAGAATTTTTTATTTATTTTTTACCCTACAACAACTTACGAGACGTTTTACAGAATTTGCGTTACTGACAGCTGGAGAATTGCAAACTTTTATTGTTTTTTTTTTTTTTTTTTTGATAAGCTACTAAATCATCACGGGTATACTTTTTTCCCTGAATTTTATTTTCCTGAAATCTGGGTATTTAAAAAAAAAATTTGCTGACAAAACCGGTGAGGATTCTGGGATCACAATTTTATTCCAGCAGCAAGTCACGGGAAATGTCCAATGGACGGTATTGTTCCTTTACCTTTTTTAACTGCCAAAAAATGACGCATTTCTAATTCCGCTTGCCGAACGTACATGATCACGTACCTAGTACGAGATCCGGCACTTTCGGGTAGGGGGCCCCGCCTGCGACCCGGTTCTGCTTTGATTTTACACAGCAGATGCCGATCAGAGAGTGCCGGCCAATAGATTACCGCCGGCACCCGCCGATCGTCCACAACACACGTAGGACAGGGCTCTGCCGATCTAAACATGGCAGAGCCCTGTCCTGTCAGCGGGGAATTCATGGATTTTACTTTCCCTGCAAAGCAGAGAATAAAATCCATGACTTCCCCTAGTAAAAGCAGCAGCCGGTGTACACATAAACACTGGCTAGGCACACAGTTAACTCTTTGATCACCCTAGATGTTTAATCCCTTCCCAGCCAGTGTCATTAGTACAGTGACTGCATATTTTTAGCATTGATCACTGTATTGGTGTCACTGGTTCCCACAAGGTATCAGTTAGTGTCAGAATGTCCGCCACAATATCGCAGTCCCGCTATAAGGCGCTGATAGCCGACATTACTGGTAAAAAAGAAATAAATATATCCCATCGTTTGTAGACGCTATAACCACTTTCAGACCGCCGCACGCCAGTATACGTCCTAACTTTGAAGAGGAATATCGTTGTTATGGCAGCAGTTAGCTGCCATAACCCCGGTATCCTCTTCTTCGGCCAGCGGTCCAGTTTTTCGATAATAGTGGTCTCTGTGGTGGATTCTCCGCAAGATCACTTTTATCGGCGGCAGGAAAGGACCCCCCCCTCCGCTGCTTACCGGAGCTGTCAGTAGCGGCGGGGGCGATCGGATCCTTCTTGGTTTTAGGTATGAAGCTGAGTGAAGGGAAGATGGCCCCCTCCCGTCTCCATACCATTGCAGGGCGGAATCGACATCAAAACATCACTTCCGCCCATACCTCTTAAAGGGACATTTTTTTTTTTTTAAATGCCAACATTTTTTTTTTTTTCATTGCATTTTAATGTAAATATGAGATCTGAGGTCTTTTTGACCCCAGAACTCATATTTAAGAGGTCCTGTCATGCTTTTTTTCTAATACAAGGGATGTTTACATTCCTTGTAATAGGAATAAAAGTGACACCATTTTTTTTTTTTTTTTTTAAAGAATGGTGTAAAAATAAAAGGTAAAATAAATAATAAAAATAAAAATGTAAACGCTCACCGTCCCGCCGAGCTCGTGTGCAGAAGCGAACGTATACGTGAGTAGCGCCCACATATGAAAACGATAGTCAAACCACACATGTGAGGTATCGCCGCGATCGGTAGAGTGAGAGCAATAATTCTAGCCCCAGACCTCCTCTGTAACTCAAAACATGTAACCTGTAGATTTTTTTAAATGTCGCCTATGGAAATTTTTAAGGGTAAAAGTTTGTCGCCATTCCACGAGAGGGCACAAATTTTGAAGCGTGACATGTTGGGTGTCAATTTACTCAGTGTGACATTATCTTTCACAATATTAAAAAAAAAAATTGGGCTAAGTTTACTGTTGTCTTATTTTTTAAATCAAAAAAGTGTATTTTTTTCCAAAAAAATGCGCTTGTAAGACCACTGCGCAAATACGGTGTGACAGAAAGTATTGCAACAACCGCCATTTTATTCTCTAGGAGGTTAGAACAAAAAAATGTTATAATGTTTGGGGGGTTCTAAGTAATTTTCTAGCAAAAAAAAAACTGTTTTTAACTTGTAAACAACAAATCTCTAAAAGAGGCTCCGTCCTTAAGTGGATACATTTTGCGCAAACCAATCAATATACGCTTATTTTTACCAAAAACATGTAGCAGAATACATATTGGCCTAAATTTATGAAGAAATCTGATATATTAAAAAAAAAATTATTGGTTATGTTTTATAGCAGAAAGTCAAAAATATTGTTTTCTTTTTTTTTTTTTTGCTTTGTTTCAAAATGTTCAGTCTTTTATAGTGCAAAAAATAACAGCGGCGCACGACAACGCACTTGTCATTTAAAGTAACGCAATGTCGTATTGTAAAAAATGGTCTGGTTATGAAGGGGGTAAATCTTCTGGAGGTCAAGTGGGTATTCAACTTTTTTTGTACTGAAAGTTGTATGAAACCTTTTACCCTACACAAGTCAACCTTGCTTTGTGCACTGGTCATTTGGTGGAGGGGGGATTATGGTGTGGGGATTGTTTTTCAGGGGTTGGGCTTGGCTCCTTAGTTTCAGTGAAGGGAACTCTTAAGGTATCAGCATTCCAAGACATTTTGGACAAGCTCATGCTCCCAACTTTGTGGGAACAGTTTGGGGATGGCCCCTTCCTGTTCCAACATGACTGCGAACCAGTGCAAAAAACAAGGTCCATAAAGACATGGATGAGCAAATTTGGAGTGGAGGAACTTGACTGTCCTGCACAAGTCCTGACCTCAACCCGACAGAACATCGTTGGGATGAATTAGAGTGGAGGCTACGAGCCAGGCCTTCTTGACCAACATCAGTGCCTGACCTCACAAATGCGCTTCTGGAAGAATGGTCAAACATTCCCATAGACACACTCCTAAACCTTGTGGACGGCCTTCCCAGAAGAGTTGAAGCTGTTATAGCTGCAAAGGGTGGGCCAACTCAATAATGAACCCTACGGACTAAGACTGGGATGCCATTAAAGTTCATGTGCGTGTAAAGACAGGTGTCCCAATACTTTTGGTAATATAGTGTATATAGTAATTGCTAATCTCTCTCCACAGGATAATATAATTGTGGAGAAGACATCGGGAGATGGACAGAACTCCATTATGGCCCCTCTACATTCTTTTCTGGTTCCAGAAAGAAACAATGAGCAGAAGATCCTCAAAGTCACCCAGAAGATGATGGAGCTGCTGACAGGAGAGGTGAGCGGTGGTGGGAATTCTGGGACATTATCCAGTAACAGACAAGGGATGTGTCTGGATGGTGACTGTATCATTGTGTGTGTCAGGTTCCTATAAGGTGTCAGGATGTCACTGTCTATTTCTCCATGGAGGAGTGGGAGTATTTAGAAGGACACAAGGATCTCTACAAGGACGTCATGATGGAGAATCAGCCACCCCTCACATCACCGGGTAAGAGGAGACTTTATTGTAAAGGAGAGAGCAGTACGGAGGCTCCACCTAGATCCCCCATCATCTGATAAACACATAGAAACAATGTATTCAGTCAGTGTGTGTGTTTCCTACAGATGGATCCAGTAATGGGAACCCACCAGAGAGATGTCCCCGTCCTCTGTATTCCCGGGATTCCACACAGGAAGATCACACCCTCTCACCTACAGTTAGAGAAGACATAAAAGAGGAGGAGGATGATGAGGTTGGTGTGATGGAGGAGTTTTCAGGACACAAAGATCCCTTCAAGGAGGTCATGGTGGAGACGTTTAGTAACACAAACCCACCAGAGAGACGTCCCTGTCTTCTGTATTCCTGGGATTCCACACATGAAGATCACATCATCCCTTACCATCATCAGGTACAAGATCATTAATCATTGATGCCTACATTATGATCTGTATATTAGTTGCATTTTACTATATATATTTTACATTCAGAAGGAAAACTGGAGTCATTTTAATATTACTAATGAAAAAGAGGAAGAAAGTGTGGTGATGAAGTGGGCATATTTAGAAGGACACAAGGATCTTTACAAGGACGTCATGATGGAGAATCAGCCGCCCCTCACATCACCGGGTAAGAGGAGACTTTATTGTAAAGGAGAGAGCAGTACGGAGGCTCCACCTAGATCCCCCATCATCTGATAAACACATAGAAACAATGTATTCAGTCAGTGTGTGTGTGTGTTTCCTACAGATGGATCCAGTAATGGGAACCCACCAGAGAGATGTCCCCGTCCTCTGTATTCCCGGGACTCCACACAGGAAGATCACACCATCTCACCTACAGTTAGAGAAGAGATAAAAGAGGAGGAGGAGGAGGAAGAGGTTGATGCGATGGAGGAGTTTTCAGAAGGACACAGAGACCCCTTCAAGGAGGTCATGGTGGAACCATTTAATGACACAAACCCACCAGAGAGATGTCCTCGTTCTCTATATTCTGGAGATTCCACACAGGAAGATCACACCATCTCACATACGGTTATAGAAGAGATAAAAGAGGAGGATGAGGAGGTTGATGCGATGGAGGAGTATTCAGAAGGGAACAAAGCCCCGTTCAAGGAGGTCACGGTGGAGCCATTTAATGATGCAAACCCACCAGAGAGATGTCCCCGTCCTCTGTATTCCCGGGATTCCACACAAGAAGATCACACCATCTCACATACGGTTATAGAAGAGATAAAAGAAGAGGAGGATGAGGTTGATGCAATGGAGGAGTATTCAGAAGGGAACAAAGACCCCTTCAAGGAGGTCATGGTGGAGACATTTAGTGACACAAACCCACCAGAGAGACGTCCCTGTCTTCTGTATTCCCGGGATTCCACACAGGAAGATCACATCGTCCCTCACCATCATCAGGTACAAGATCATTAATCATTGATGCCTACATTATGATCTGTATATTAGTTGCATTTTACTATATATTTTTTACATTCAGAAGGAAAACTGGAGTCATTTTAATATTACTAATGAAAAAGAAGAGGAAGAAAGTGTGGTGATGAAGTGGGAGTATTTAGAAGGACACAAGGATCTCTACAAGGACGTCATGATGGAGAATCAGCCGCCCCTCACATCACCGGGTAAGAGGAGACTTTATTGTAAAGGAGAGGGCAGTACGGAGGCTCCACCTAGATCCCCCATCATCTGATAAACACATAGAAACAATGTATTCAGTCAGTGTGTGTGTTTCCTACAGATGGATCCAGTAATGGGAACCCACCAGAGAGATGTCCCCGTCCTCTGTATTCCCGGGATTCCACACAGGAAGATCACACCCTCTCACCTACAGTTAGAGAAGAGATAAAAGAGGAGGAGGAGGAGGAAGAGGTTGATGCGATGGAAGAGTTTTCAGAAGGACACAGAGACCCCTTCAAGGAGGTCATGGTGGAACCATTTAATGACACAAACCCACCAGAGAGATGTCCTCGTTCTCTGTATTCTGGAGATTCCACACAGGAAGATCACACCATCTCACATACGGTTATAGAAGAGATAAAAGAGGAGGATGAGGAGGTTGATGCGATGGAGGAGTATTCAGAAGGGAACAAAGACCCCTTCAAGGAGGTCACGGTGGAGCCATTTAATGATGCAAACCCACCAGAGAGATGTCCCTGTCCTCTGTATTCCCGGGATTCCACACAGGAAGATCTCACCATCCCCCACCATCATCGGGAAGATGGGGATGAACAACATGAACTCAAAAACAATTCTAAGGTATGAGAGGACATTCTTCTATGTAATCTCTTGTTCCCTTTTCACCAATGTATTCTATCATCTTTGGGGTTTAGGATGAAGAACTGAAAGACATCAAAGTTGAGGTTAAAGAGGAAGAAGAAGAGAGGTTGGTGAGTGGAGATCAGCAGTCTATGGAGGAGGGGAAGATGATTATGAAAAGTGAACAGGAGGAATCTTCTCTACATGTGGATACAAGTAAGTAATACTAAATGCAGAAACAGTTCATTTGTATAGATTGGGGATTGAGGATATGTAGACTTTCCCATCATCAGGGAAGATAATCTCTACAAGGACGTCATGATGGAGAATCAGCCGCCCCTCACATCACCGGGTAAGAGGAGACTTTATTGTAAAGGAGAGAGCAGTACGGAGGCTCCACCTAGATCCCCCATCATCTGATAAACACATAGAAACAATGTATTCAGTCAGTGTGTGTGTTTCCTACAGATGGATCCAGTAATGGGAACCCACCAGAGAGATGTCCCCGTCCTCTGTATTCCAGGGATTCCACACAGGAAGATCACACCATCTCACCTACAGTTAGAGAAGAGATAAAAGAGGAGGAGGAGGAGGAAGAGGTTGATGCGATGGAGGAGTTTTCAGAAGGACACAGAGACCCCTTCAAGGAGGTCATGGTGGAACCATTTAATGACACAAACCCACCAGAGAGATGTCCCCATTCTCTGTATTCCGGGGATTCCACACAGGAAGATCACACCATCGCAAATGAGGTTAAAGAAGAAATAAAAGAGGAGGAGGAAGAGGTTGATGCAATGGAGGAGTTTTCAGAAGGACACAAAGACCCCTTTAAGGAGGTCATGGTGGAGCAATTTAGTGGCCCCCATCCTCAGTATTCCTGGGAATCAATACAGGAAGATCACAACTATGCACAACCTGATCAGGTAGATAGGGCTAAGTATTCAGAACTCAATAATGGTTTTAAGCCAGTTGTCTCCAAACTATGGCCTGGGGGGCAGATGTGGCCCATTGCTTGTCTTTATCTAGCCCTTGGGTTACTTTTCCTTCCACTGATACAAGACACTATTCCTCCCACTGATGTCAGTAGCAGGAATTATGCCCCATTGTTGGTGTCAGTGGGAGGAATAGTGTCCCATTGTTAATGTCAATTTGAGATCTAGTTGTTTGATGTCAGTAGCAGGAACTATTTCTCAAACTGACATTAACAATGGGTCACTTGTTCCTTCCAATGACACCTATGATGGGGCATTATTCCTCCCACTGACACCAATGATGGAGCACTATTCCTCCCACTGACACCAATGATGGAGCACTATTCCTCCCACTGACACCAATGATGGAGCACTATTCCTCCCACTGACACCAATGATGGGGCACTATTCTTCCGACTGATATCAATGATGGGGCATTATTCCTCCCACTGACACCAATGATGGAGCAATATTCCTCCCACTGACCCCAGTGATGGGGCACTATTCCTCCCACTGACACCAACGATGGGGCACTATTCTTCCGACTGATATCAATGATGGGGCATTATTCCTCCCACTGACACCAATGATGGAGCAATATTCCTCCCACTGACCCCAGTGATGGGGCACTATTCCTCCCACTGACACCAACGATGGGGCACTATTCTTCCGACTGATATCAATAATGGGGCACTATTCCTCCCACTGACACCAATGATGGAGCAATATTCCTCCCACTGACCCCAGTGATGGGGCACTATTCCTCCCACTGACACCAACGATGGGGCACTATTCTTCCGACTGATATCAATGATGGGGCACTATTCCTCACACCGACACCAATCATGGGGCATTATTCCACTGACACCAATTAGGGAGCATTATTTCTCCCACTGACACCAGTGATGGAGCACTATTCCTTCCACTGACACCAGTGAGGGAGCACTATTCCTCCCACTGACACCAATGATGGAGCACTATTCTTTCCACTGACACCAAACTGCGGCCTGGGGGCAGATGTGGCCTTTTCATTGCCTTTATCCAGCCCTTGGGGTACTTTTAATGCCACTGATACAAGACACTATTCTTCCCACTGACATCAACAATGGGGTATAATTCCTGCAACTGACATCAATGATGGGGCACTATCTCTTCCACTAACGCCAATGATGGAGCACTGTTCCAACCATTGACACCAAAGATGGGGCCCTATTCCTCCACCAACTACATGTTTACATGTAGTCAGGGGAGGAATTGTTTACTTCCACTAATGCCAGGCCAATTTCTATTTCCAATGGCCACAGTCCGGCCCCCCTAAAGCCTAAAGGACAGTAAACTGGCAGTTTGTTAAGAGTGTTTGGAGACCCCTTTTCTAAGCTATTATAAATTGCGTACTATTCTTCTTTTTTTTTTTTTTTTATCTATCATCTTTGGGGTTTAGGGTGAAGAACTGAAAGACATCAAAGCTGAGATTAAAGAGGAAGAAGAAGAGACGTTGGTGAGTGGAGATCAGCAGTCTATGGAGGAGGAGGAGAAGATGATGGAAATTAAACAGGAGGAATCTTCTCTACATATGGACACAAGTAAGTAAGAAGCGCTAAATGCAGAAACAGTCAACCTTTTAATTTCACTTTTAGGAGTATATCGTATGTATTTACATTATTAAAATGCATACATTATACATGCATACATAGTGTTCACTTCTATCATTTATTGAATATAAACTTATATTCAAAACACTCGCAAGATTGTATAATATCACTGTGAAGCCCAGATAACGAAAAAGCATGTGTGATGATGTCACTGCCCTTACGCGTTACGTCCTTCCCTTACGCGTTACGTCCAATCAAGCATTTATTGTCCCTCATTGATTAAGAGGTCTATACACAGTGCTTTGTATTCAGTCAGTGTGTGTGTTTCCTACAGATGGTACCAGTAACAGAAACCCATCAGAGAGATGTCCCCATTCTCTGTATTCCTGGGATTCCACACAGGAGGATCACACCATCCCTCACCATCATCAGGTACATGGGGCTGAGGATGGTGAACTCAATCTTGACTATAAACCGTATTAGATGATATTCTTCTATGTAGCCTCAGAATAATAGTGCTCACCATCACTTTTTTTTTTTTTTTTAAGGCGGAAGAAGTTTTGGGTATAAAACTTGAGGTCGAAGAGGTAGAAGAGATGGATGTGATCTGTGAACAGTTGCCAATAGAAGAACAAGTGATGGTGACAATTACCAAAGAGGAATCTTCACTAGATGTCAGTTCAGGTCTGTATTAGATACAACCACACTTTTTTTTTTTTTTACATTCATTCTTTCACATCCCATTATCATTATCCCATTCCCAAAACAGGAAGCAAGATGGAATCCCTGCAAATTCAGGGAATACCTTGGGGACCCCCAGGTTACCAGAACTAGTATCCCCATTGGAAGATTTCCCCTCTATTACTATTCTGGGGACAACCAAAAATGTGGGATTTCCTTTTACGTTAACTTTACATGATAATGGTAAACTGGATGGATAGAGAGGGTGAATCTGCCCAAGGTGGACGCAGGTAGCAATAATAACAGACGGGTGTTCTAATCCCTCTCCACTCTATCCAAAACTAAGAAAAAGTTTTGCCTTTAGTTGTACTTTAATTTAACGCGTTCCCGAAAAATGAGGTGGAGGAAGGTCCATTTGTGTTCCTGGCTATACTATAGTCTTTAAATGTATGTAAACCTCCAGCCAGTGCGCTGTAGTTGCTTTGGTTGCATTGTGCACCTTATCTGACGTCTATCCTTGTGTTAGAGAAATGGGAAAATTCGGCCAGGAAGTCTAATACACAGGGCACCTCATCCCAAAATGTATAAAGAAATACGGGACTAGGGAGGAGGGGATTATTGCGGTGCCTAATAATAATAGGATATATCAATGTAAAGGCCTAAATTAACCACTTTCAGACCGGACCATTTTGCTGGTCAAAGACCAGACCACTTTTTGCGATTCGGCACTGCGTCGCTTTAACTGACAATTGCGTGGTCGTGCGACGTGGCTCCCAAACAAAATTGACGTCCTTTTTTCCCCACAAATAGAGCTTTCTTTTGGTGGTATTTGATCACCCCTGCGGTTTTTACTTTTTGCTCTATAAACAAAAATAGAGCGACAATTTTGAAAAAAATGCATTATTTTTTACTTTTTGTTATAATAAATAGCCCCCAAAAATATATAAAAAAACATTTTTTTCCCTCAGTTTAGGCCGATACGTATTCTTCTACATATTTTTGGTAAAAAAAAAATTGCAATAAGCGATTATTGATTGGTTTGCGCAAAAATTATAGCGTTTACAAAATAGGGATCGTTTTATGGCATTTTTATTAATAATTTTTTATTATTTTTTTTTTTTTACTAGTAATGGCGGCGATCAGCGATTTTTATTGTGACTGCGACATTGTGGCGGACACATCGGACATTTTTGACACATTTTTGGGACCATTGTCATTTATACAGTAATCACTGTGTAAATGACACTGGCAGTGAAGGGGTTAACCAGTGGGTGGCAGTGTAGGGGTTAAGTGTTCCTAGGGGTGTGTTACTAACTGTGGGGGGGTTGGGCTTCCATTTAGTGAACACTGATCTCTGCTCCAATCACATAGAGCAGAGATCAGCGTCACTAGTTGCTAGGCAGAATGGAGAAATGCTGTTTACACGGCATTTCCTCCATTCAGCCGTCCCGTGAGACGATCGCGGGTATGCCTGCGGCGATCGAGTCCGCGGGACCCGCGACTGGACTCACGGGGGTCCCGGGCAGCTCGCTCGCGATGGCAGGGCAGCATTGAAGATTGGACATACCTGTACGCCAATATGCCTGCCCGTGCCATTCTGCCGACGTACATCGGCGCTCGCTGGTAGGGAACCGGTTAAGGAAAGTCCAGGAATTACAGACAATTAGGTACAATATATCATTTAAAAGAAATAACCATTGGTTCTTTATTTAATGAAATAGTCATAAAAATAAGTATCATCAGAATTAATTCACAGCAATACACAATACATTGGATAAAATCATCCTCTACTCAATATGGTATAATCGAAATGTAATCACTGGTCAAAATAGTCCCAACATGTTTCACCATTACGATGGCTTCTTCAGGGGAACCATTTTTTTGACCCAAGAGGAGACGAACAATAACTATCCTTGTGTTGTTTTTGTTGTTTTTATCACGGTACCTAATTCTGTGCCAGAGATCTAGCCAGGGAACAATTGACTAATAGACCAACATACATGATTACTGAATGCAAAACATTGAACATCAGAATTAATTCACAGCAATACACAATACATTGGATAAAATCATCCTCTACTCAATATGGTATATTCGAAATGTAATCGCTGGTCAAAAGAGTCCCAACATGTTTCACCATTACGATGGCTTCTTCAGGGGCACCATTTTTTTTTACCCAAAAGGAGACGAACAGTAACTATCCTTGTGTTGTTTTTGTTGTTTTTATCACGGTACCTAATCCTGTGCCAGAGATCTAGCCAGGGAACAGTTGACTAATAGACCAACATACATGATTACTGAATGCAAAACATTGAACATCAGAATTAATTCACAGCAATACACAATACATTGGATAAAATCATCGTCTACTCAATATGGTATAGTCGAAATGTAATCGCTGGTCAAAATAGTCCCAACATGTTTCACCATTACGATGGCTTCTTCAGGGGCACCATTTTTTGACCCAAGAGGAGACGAACAATAACTATCCTTGTGTTGTTTTTGTTGTTTTTATCACGGTACCTAATTCTGTGCCAGAGATCTAGCCAGAGAACAGTTGACTAATAGACCAACATACATGATTACTGAATGCAAAACATTGAACGTCAGAATTAATTCACAGCAATACACAATACATTGGATAAAATCATCCTCTACTCAATATGGTATAGTCGAAATTTAATCGCTGGTCAAAAGAGTCCCAACATGTTTCACCATTACGATGGCTTCTTCAGGGGAACCATTTTTTTGACCCAAGAGGAGACGAACAATAACTATCCTTGTGTTGTTTTTGTTGTTTTTATCACGGTACCTAATTCTGTGCCAGAGATCTAGCCAGGGAACAGTTGACTAATAGACCAACATACATGATTACTGAATGCAAAACATGAACAATGCTACTATTAATTAATACAATTAATTTCAACAGGAGGAGCCAATGTCCGGAAGACCCCAAAGGAACATCCTACTTTATTTGTCGAATGTAAGAAAGAGAATAATGGCATGGCACAATATCCTCCAGGAATAATCATTTTTACTCCAAATATACATCACAAACCTAAGCCTATAAAAAGAACAAAAGATCGGTTCATTTGTAAGCCGCCCAATTATAAATTGCGTACTATTCTCCCAAAGGGCCAACCAATCTTTCACAGCGCGGAGCAACTTCCAGATCTTTCCAATCATAAGGAATCTTCTGAAGAGTCCAAAGATATCCCTACTGTCCAACCAAGCTTTAATATTTTCGGGCAACCGATAGATCCTTATAATCGTAAGGAATCTTCTGAGGTGTCCAAAGATAAACCACCAACTGCCCAACCAAGCTTTCACATGCAGCCTACAGATCCTTCTAATCATAAGGAGCCTTCAGAGGAGTCCAAAGATAAACCACATACTGTTATCCCCGATGTCCAACCAAGCTTTCACATTGCAGGGCAACCCCTAGATACTTTTAATTATAAGGAATCTTCGGAGGAGTCCAAAAATAAACCACATACTGTTATTCCAGGTGGCCAACCAAGCTTTTACATTACAGAGCAAACAACAGATCCTTCTAATCCCGAAGAATCATCTCCCAGTCATTTACATTCTTTAAGGGATTGCGAAAACTCAAGCTTAAAAAACCATGACCCGGTTGTAAATCAGAAAACTCACGCCAGTAAAAAATGGTTTTCTTGCTCCGAGTGTGAGAAGTCCTTCAAAAAGAAATCAGATCTCGTTAAACACCAGAGAATCCACACCGGCGAGAAGCCATATTCTTGTCCTGAGTGCGGAAAGGGCTTCTCCAGAAAAGAGATCCGTGATGGCCACATAAGGACTCACACCGGCGAGAAGCCGTTTTGCTGCTCAGAATGCGGCAAATGTTTTGCACAGAAAGTGAATCTAGTCAACCACTGTCTTGTTCAGCATGTGGATCTTCACGAAATGAAGGCTTCACAGCCATGTTCCGGGTGCGGCAAGTCATTTGAAAAGAGGTCTGAATTCCACGTTCATCGGAGGGGTCACACCAGTAAGGAGATCTACTATTGCCCCGGCTGCGAAAAATTCGTCAATAGAAAATGTGATCTGGTTGAACACCAAAGAACTCGCACCGGAGAGCCACCTTTTTCATGTTGCAAGAAGTTCTTGCAACATAAAAACAGTTGGAAAATTGTTCGACACAAGAGAACTCACAACGGGGAAAAGCCCTTCTCGTGTTCTGAGTGCGGAAAGACTTTTTCAGAGAGATCGCAAGTAAAAGTACACCAGGTAGTCCACACCGGCGAGAAGCCCTTTACCTGTTCCGAGTGTGGAAAGGGCTACTCCAGTAAAGGAAACCGTGATAAACACATGAAGATTCACACGGGTGAGAAGCCGTTTTCCTGTTCGGAATGCGGCAAACGCTTTACACAGAAAATAACACTAATTAACCATCAAAGAGTTCATACCAGACGAATGATCTACCCAAAAACATTCACATAAGACGCTAGTCCTCAGCCGTAGAATACACACCACCCGAGACCATTGAACAACGTATGGTGGTGGCATTTCATAGACTGGATCCTTCTATCCGGGCAACAATAAGACTATAAAGATGAGGCTGTCCAAAAGGATCATCCACCCCGAATGTAACATTTTAGTTTTACTGTTGTGGTTTGATCTCTTGTTTTCTATTTCACTACTTAAAAATGCAAAATTCCTTTAACATCTTCTATGCATATATGCGACCGCTCTGCGATTGGGCTTTAACCCGCCAGAGGCCCCATATACAGTATCCGGCCCTGTGCAAACATCTTTCCAGCACAGTTATCGGCGAGTACCCAATGCATACTTGCGATCGGGAGCTTTCCGATCATTTGACAGCCAATTACAGCGTTCAGGTGATCGGAATGCCAACCTCTGACTCCCGGCATTTAGAACCTCTTAAAAGGCTGGGAGGTGGCGGGGGAAGGGGTTAAATAAAATGTGGGAGGAAAACCCTAAAAAAATCGTATTAGAAGCTATTATTCTCTAACTAGATCCTAGGTAGGGGTCTGGTATAGATGTTAATTGGGGACACCAGAGAAGAAATAATGTGTGGCACCCCCCCCAAATCCCATACCAGACTCTTGAGGTCTGGTATGGATTTTGAGAGGGAACCCTACACATGAATGAAGAAAAAAAGCATAGGGTCCCCCCAAAAATCTACACAAGATCCCTTATCCAATTATGCTGCCTGATAGGCCAGGAAAGGGCAAACAAGTGTGTGGTTCCCCTCCTAAACCATAACAGGCCACATGACTTCAAAACATGGACACCCTGGCAAAGCACCTTTGTTGATGAAGACAAGGGCCTATTCCCCACAACCCTGGCCCGGTGGTTCTGGAGGTCTGCAGACAGGGTGCTTATTGGAATCTGGAAGCCTTATTTAAGGGGGCACCCAGACACCTACCCCATGTGAATGAGTATGGAGTACCCCTACTTATTCACAAAAATAGTAAACAGTAAATAAAAACACACAGCCTTAAAAAAGTCCCATGATGTACATCTGCTATCAACCATACCATCCAGCAATGCAGATTCATGACAGTCACAAGGAACGTTGCTTGCACATCCATTAAAAAAAAAATGCTGACTTGATCTGATGTTGACGACAGATGACAGCTAAATTTAAACAAAAGGGCGGGGTCTCAATTGCATGACAGCTAAGTATAAACAAAGAGGTGGGGTCTCCAGCGTATGGCAGCTAAGTATAAACAAAGGGGCGGGGTCTCCAGTGCATGACAACTTATTATAAACAAAAGGTCTCCAGCATATGACAGCTATGTTTAAACAAAGGGATGGGGTCTCCAGTGCCTGACAACTAATTATAAACAAAGAGGTGGGGTCTCCAGTGTATGACAGCTAAGTATAAACAAAGGGGCCGGGTCTCCAGTGCATGACAGCTAAGTATAAACAAATGGGTGGGGTCTCCAGTGTATGACAACTAATTATAAACAAAGGGGTGTGGTCTCCAGAGCATGACAGCTAAGTATAAACAAAGGGGTGGGATCTCCAGTGTATGAGAACTAAGTATAAACAAAGGGGTGGGATCTCCAGTGTATGAGAACTAAGTATAAACAAAGGGGTGGTGTCTCCAACTTATGACAGCTAAGTATAAACAAAGGGGTGGGGTATACATTGTAAGAGAGACAAATATACAAAAAGGGACTTGGTATCCAGTGCATGACAGGTAAGTATAAAAAAGGGGGTGTGGTCTCCAGTGTATGAGAGCTAATTATAAACAAAGGGGTGGGGTCTCCAGTGCATGACAGTGAAGTATAAACAAAGGAATGTGGTCTGCTGTGTGACATCATTGACCATGTATGGCCATGTCCATATTTGGTCAATGACATCGCTCCGAAGACCCCACCACTTTGTTTATATCAGCTGCCATCCAGTGGAGCCGTCATCAGGCACAGATGTGTAGGTGGTCGGCGAGCGTTGTTCATCATGATAGACATGGATCTGCATCACCAGACGGTTCAGATAATCCCCCTGCCGGCAGACCCCCGCAGCCAGCAGGCCAGAGTTGGGGGGAAGAGGCTCTTGTCCTCATCAATAGCAAGCTCCCCCTGGCAAGGCAAGGGAATATGGTCTGGTGTAGTTAAGTGGGGTACAGATGCTACCCCCCCCCCCCCTTCTTGGCCTAGCAGTCCAAATGCCTGGATAAGGGTCGGCTTCTTTTACGTTTTTGCATATGTTTGTTATTAGACTTTTGGAGGAACCCTGAAGGATCTGGTATAACGTATAAGGGGAACCCATGCTTTTTCTTTTTTTCGCATGTGGTTTGCCTTAAACATTATACCAGACCTGAAGGACCTAGTATAAATTAAAGAAGGAGCCCAACTATCCCCAACTAAATTGTTCACATGGCCGGGGTTCCCCAGGAGTAATAAATGGAGTCAGGTGATGTCACTGGTTGCTAAGGAGGTGCTGATTCCTTTAGACCCCTTTCACACCACACCGCCCATAGCGGCGCATTTCGGGCGCTAGCGGGGCGCTTTTACCCCTCGCTAGCGGCCGAGAAAGGGTTAAAACCACCGGCAATACGCCGCAATATCCTGAAAAGGATAGAGGGGTTTAGTTCAACTTTAACTACTTTAACAGCAGAAGGTAGCGATCACCTATAGTAGAGGGGGAAAAAAAAACTGCTACTATATATGATGTTTGGCTTTTGCCGAAGGGACTGAAAGTTTGTCATTCGGACAAATACATGTGCATGAGCAAGTTCATCCCTACCTATCACTGGGTCATGAAATCAGGGACATTTCCTGAACAGCGATACAGATAACGATATAAGGGTTCTCCTTTACCCAATTCTGTTAAATTGGCTGAATTTCCACTTTAAATACTGAAGTTCTCTGGGACCAATGGTTGGGTCTCACGTTGGTCTTTTTTTTCGTATGTTACATCGGGATAGGCGTCTCTTGACCGCAACACAATAAAGTTCTCATTGGTAAACCATAGTGTGGACTCTTGTTGTTACCACTGATCACAATTCCTTGTTCTTCACCAGCAATGATAAGAGGGTGACTTAAGCTGGCCATAGATTGGTCAAATCTCGGCCGGGTCAGCATTGGGGGGGTTTTCTAAGTGAAGAGACAGTAGATAGATTATAAGCTGGCAGAGCTAAAGAGGGACAGGAGAACCTGACTATCTATTTGGTCTTTTGGTTGTCAGAGGGTACAGGTACTGACCATGGGGGAAATAGCAACTGATGAGGAAAGGAGGCCATGGCAGAGAGACAATCATACAATGGTCTTGGCCAGGGGTCTGCAAACTATGTTCCTCCAGTTAGGGTTGCCACCTGTCCGGGATTCACCCGGACAGTCCGAGTTTTGAATCATTTGTCCGGGTCTCAATCCACCTGAAACCCGGACACATTATTTAGACAGGAATGTGGCTCGGAACAGAGCTTGACAGGAGGGTGAAGGGAATGCACCACATTACTATTCTCTTTGGAGTGCCCAAAGGTGTCCAAAGTCTGTTACAATATTATAGTATATACTAAAAGAAAAAAAAATGTACTGTGTGCCGCTAAAGTGTTTGGGTTTGGTTTGAAGAAAAAGTGGCAACCCTACCTCCAGTTGTTCAGGATTCAGGAACTACAATTCCCATCATGTCTGTGACTGTCAGAGGGATGTGTAGTTCAGCAACAGCTGGAGGGCCGTAGTTTGGAGACCCCTGCTCTAGGCCCTTCTTCGGTTTATCCAGGTACTAAAGTAGAACTTTGGGCAAACCTTTTATTTTTTTTCATTTTGGTTAGAGGGTTATAACCCCTGTCAGATTTTTTTTTTTGCCATCTGTGTTCGATTGCCAAGACATCCCTTCACTTCCTGTCCAATAGCCAAACAGGAAGTGAGAGGAAATCCCTGCAAATTAAGGGAATTCTTTGGGGGCCCCCCAGGTCACCAGAACTAGTGCCCCCATTGGAAGATTTACCCTCTATTACTTTTCTGGGGACAACCCAAAATCTGAGATTTTCTTTTACTTTCACTTTCAATGATAATGGTAAACAGGACAAACCGAGAAGGGGAATCTCCTTAACGGGGGCAGCGACAGCAATAAAAAAATGACAGTTGTCATACCTCCCAAGTTTTGAATGTCAGAATGAGGGACACTTGAGAAAAGGGGGATCTACGGTGCATGTACCGGGAGCGGTGGGATGCTGGGATCACGAGAAGGTAGGAGTGCTAATGTTTCTGGGATCAGTGGGTCACTGGGATAACAGAAGCGCAGGGGGTGCGAGAGCCTCTGGGATCACAGGAAGCCAAAAGTGCAAGAGTCTGTGGGAGCACTGGGATGCTGGGAGTACACAGAGTGCATGGGTGTAGGCAGAGGCATAGCTTGAAGCTAGCGAGCCCCGATGCAAAAGTTGACCTCCCCCTCTCCCCACTACTTCCAACGTGTGTGCAGATACATACACCGCAGGCCAAGATACTCAAAGTGGCTTAAGAGTTTTGTGTTCCCAGAGTTCCTCTTTACATCAGAGGACAGGGATCACTGCTGGAGAATCAGAGGATGGGACCCCTGGCAGGTCACTTGGCAGAGCTACTTTCCCATCCCAGCACTGTATACAGCTCCCAGCTACACTACACATGTAGGGTTGCTACCTGTCCAGGATTCACCCGGACAGTTCGGGGTTGGAATGATGTGTCCGGGTTTCAGACTGTCTGAGACCCGGACACATTATTTAGACTGGACTATGGTTTGCCAGCAGGGTTGCTGGCTGCAGTTGTCTTAGCTGATTGTGTCTGTTACACTCTCTTTCACACTTCCCAAAGCCAGAACTAACACTCCCCCCCTACACACACATATAAAGATGGGAGAGGAGAGAGGGCTCAATCTGCACCTCTTCCCCCCCACCCCTACCCCTCTGTGTCTGCCCACACTCCAATCCCTGGCACTGTGCCTCAGAAAAGGAAAGTTGGGGTCGGGAATTTGAAGTCGAGCAGCCTCAGATACATCTGGATGATAGGTGCTGACTGCCAAAGGGTGAGTGAGCTCACCATCCATCTCTGTCTGTGACTGAAGTCTCCCCCCTTCTCTCTCCTGCCTCTGAGTGAGTACAGTAAGGTAAATCAGGGTTCTCAGAGCACCCCTTACATCAGAGTTCCCCTTTACACCAGAGGCCACAGTGTACCCCCTTACATCAGAGTCCTCAGTGTTCCCCCTTAGATCAGGGTTCCCAGAGCATCCCTTATGTCAGAGTCCCCAGAGTTCTCCCTTACATCAGAGTCTGCAGAGTCGTCCCCCATTACAGTGTAAGGGAACTCTGCGAGTTCAGAAGTTCCCCTTTACACCAGAGGCCACAGTGTTTCCCCTTTACACCAGAGTCTTCTTCGTACATCAGCGTTCTCAGTGTTTCCCCTAAATCAGGGTTTCCAGAGCATGCCTTATGTTAGAGTCCCCAGAGTTCTCCCTTACATCAGAGTCTGCAGAGTCCCCCCTTACAGTGTAAGGGAACTTTGCGAGTTCAGATGTAAAAGGGGAACTCTATGGACTCTGATGTAAAGGGGGACTCTTGTTATTAACTTCATATGATTAAAAATGTTATTTAATAGCAAAATATATCAATAGTTTATACTATAAAAAAAAAAGAGAATCCCAGCTGGTGACCAGGAGACACTGAGCAGTGTCATACCTCACCAGTGACATCGGTCCCATCGTGGCTACAGGACGGCACTCTCCTCCTCTTGCCTCGCTGAGCTTGGTTATCATTCCATGTTGCCAGGAGTCAGCACAGACACTTCTCCATCCTGGGCTGTCCTCAGCTCGTGCTCCTCTCCATTCAGGAAATGGCTCACTGCTTCTCCCCAGCCAATGGGAACAGAGGGGTGTGGAGAAGCCCAGTACTGGAGCGTGGCTATGGGGCCCTACGGCAAATCGGATCTGGATTTTGTGGAGGATATGATAATATGACAGGGAGGCTGCAGGGGCCCCCTGGAGCTAGGGGGCAGGGTTGCGATTGGGACCCCTGCAACCCCTTATGCTACGCCCATGGGTGTAGGAATAGTGGAAGCTTACTTAGCATACACAGGGTACACCAGTGTAGGAACATGTTTGTAGAACCACAAGTAACAAATCAACTTTGCGGGCTGCAGCTGATCTGTAAAAATCCGCGCCCTTCCTTAGGGCCTCTCTATGGAGTAGGAAGCCCTGACCCCTTGGGGAAATGTCCTTCTGACTGAGGGGTATGAAGATCAGAGTGAAACTCAGGGAACATAGAAGGTACTACAGAAAATGGCACTAGCTAATGCATCAAGCCCGACCACTGGGAACACCTTAACATTACCCCTCACCTGAGGAATGGCCTCTGGATACTTCAAGAAGTTGACTGATGGTTCCAGAGAGCCAAAACCTAGCAGAAAGGAACCACCAGCATCAAAACTGCAGCTGAGAAACAAAGCACTAAGATCTGCCATGTCACCAAAGAGAAATCCAGGAGCACCATTGTCCATTAAAGAGGAAGTAAACCCTGATGGGTTTACTTCCTCTTTTTTTCCCTGCAAAGGTAAAGCATAATGGACTACTATGCATCGCATAGTAGCTCATTATGTGTCACTTACCTGACACAGGAGCCAGCGAAGTCGCCGCTGTCCCCTGTAGTCCGCCGCATCCATGTTGCTGGTGGCGTCTCGCAGCTCCGACGAATCACAGCGGCGCAGCCGCGATGACGTCACTCCCGCGCATGCGCACGGGAGTCGCGTCTCGCAGCTCCGCCGCTGCCATACGGCGAAGCCGCGATGACGTCACTCCCGCGCATGCGCACGGGAGTCGACAAATTAGGCAAATCCATTCTTGGATTTGCCGCATTTAGTGCGCCTGCGCGCCGCTGTCTACGGCGCATGCGCCGTAGACAGCGGTGCCCATTTTCGGGCAAATATCTCCTAAACCATATAGGTTTAGGAGATATTGCTTGGACCTACAGGTAAGCCTTAATCTAGGCTTACCTATAGGTCCAAGTTGTTTGGAAGGGTTTACTTCCTCTTTAAGTGATGTTTGGAGGAGTAATAGAGCATACAGCACAGTGGATAAGTGGTTAGCACTTCCGCCTGGCAGCACTAGGGCTTCGGATGGATGCATGTTCTCATGTTCTCCCTGTGATCCATAGGAGACGTATTGCCAAAAAAGCTTTGACTATACTTCTCCTTTAGGAAAGTGCTCAGTGGTATTGAAAAAAAAAAACACTTTTATGCATTGGTATGGTATTGTTTGGCATGTCCCCTAAGGTTGCCACCTTTTCTTCAAGCCCAACCCAGTCAGGTTAGCAGCGACGGCAATTTTATTTTTTTGTAATATACCAAACAAATTGGAGAATAAGTCACATGACCAGGGGAGAGAGGAAGAAGGACAGTGTGTCTTCATTGCTCAGCAGTGCCGCACTGAGACTGAGGTAAGTTCTCAGTCTCAGTGATGGTTCTCTCTGTCTCCCCCTGCAGGCTGGAGGGAGGAGAAAGCCAAAACCTCTTTCCAGCTATCTTAGGTAGCCACAGTCCGGTCTGAATAACGTGTCTGGGTTTCAGACGGACTGAAAACTGGACACATTATTCAAAACCCGGACTATACGAATGAATCTTGGACAGGTGGTAACCTATAAGGCCCCATTCACACCTGAGCGATTATCTGCTTGAAGCTCAAAAAGCTGGAGGAGAAGAAATTATTCTCTGGTTCACATCTTCACTCTAAGTCGTCTGAAGCCAAACGCCTGAAGCTCAAACAAGTTCTGGAGCTTTTTTTGTTGCTCGAATCGGGCAGATTTGGATGTTTTTGGCGTGCTTGTATTCCCATAGAAATTAATTGGAAACGTGCCATTCGTGCATTTTTGAGCATTTCTGCAGGCGTTCTTGCGTGATTTTCTGCTTAAATGAAAAAAAGTAAAAGATAAAATAGTAATAATATATCAATAAGTAAATGTAAAATAAATACACAAATAACTAAAAATCATCATAAATAAGTAAAATAAATGAATAATATTTAATAATACATTAACCAGTTGCCGATCGCCCACCGTCAAATGATGGCGGGGCGTCTCTCGTTCTGGGACGCCATCATATGACAGCTTCCCAGAACGGCAGCTCTCATGCGCCCACAGCTCTTTAACCATGTGATCGGCTGTGTCCAATCACAGCCGGTCACGTGTAAACACGGAGATGCCGGTAATCGACGTTCCTCGACCTCACACTGACAGAGTAGGTGGCGAGGAGAGCTGAATCAGCGACATCTCCACGCACTGGGACATCTAGGCAAAATATAGCTCCAACAGTGTCACCAATCAGTGCCCACCATTGCCCACCAGTGCCAGCAATCAGTTCCCACCAGTTCCAGCAATCAGTGCCCACCACTGCTCACAAGTGCCACCAATCAGTGCCCATTAGCATTGCCAATCAGTGCTGGCTATCAGTGCCACCTATCAATTTAAAGAACATGAAGCACAGGATGGATCAAGCGCCTTGAGGCGATTCAGTTTGCATTTTTTTTTTCTAAATTTTTTGGTCTTTTTATTTATTAAAAAAAAAACAGCAGTGATTAAATGCCACCAAAGCTATATTTGTGTGAATAAAATGATAAAAATGTAATCTGAGTACAGTGAAGCATGACCGCGCATTTGTCATTCAAAGTGTGACAGCGCTGAAAGCTGAAAAATGGCCTGGGCAGGAAGGGGGTGTAAGTGCCGGTAGGTAGGCAAGTGGTTAATAAATAATAATTAACCTCTAACTTTAAACAATATTAAATACATTATTATTATCAATATTAATAATAATAATAATAATAATAATAAAAAAATAAAAGCATCCAAACTTGAACAAAAAAATACATTAATAATAATAATAATAGTAATTTTTTTTTGTGTTCGGGTTAGGATGTTTTGTTATTTATTATTATTTTATTTTTTTAAGGGGTAAGGGTTAAAATTAAGGGTTAATTAATTAATTATTTATCTATTGTTACTTAGTTTTAATTTATTGAATTTATTTCTTTATTTTATTTATTTGTGTATTTATTTTACATTTATTTATTCATGTATTATTATTTGTATGATAACGATAAATACAACTAAATAAAAAAATAATAATAATAATAAATAACCCTAACTCCAACTCCTAATCCTAACCCTAACCCAAAATGAAGTTAAACCCCTTACCGTAAAGAAAAAAAACATTATAAAAAATGAATAATAATAAAAGAAGAAATAAAAGCTAATGGAAAAGCTAAAAAAGCTGAAATACCTAGCAACAAATGATGCAACAAATGATGCAACACTAGGTACCCCTTTTTCTTCATTCTTATTGATAATCAATGAGGATAATAAGCTCCTGGGGGCAGCCATGTTGTTGTAGCCCATATATGAAGACACGTTGGCATACAATTAAATGAACATGTCACATGTCTTAAAAGACATGTCACATGTCTGAAAAGAACCAATCAATGCCTCTTACCCATAATGCAAACTGCTGGGGGGGGTGGGCAGTATTGTTGCAGGAAGTGAATGCAGCGAGCAAAGCTGCACCGACCTGACGGAGAGGATATTACGGCTCACCCTGGAGACCGTCTACCGGCTGACCGGGGAGGTGAGGAGGATTCTGGGAGCACCACCAACACGTTTGGTTCATTTTACTGATTGATACCGGCCAGAAAAAATAACTTTCCTGCAGTTTTATTCCAGCGACAAATCTCCGGGAAGTAACTGGTTGTGTTTTGCGTTTACATTTGTAACATTTCTTAATTTGTTTTATAAATAACTTTGTCGCACTCACAACTAATGACATATATACACGTTTTATTTGATGTTTACAAACAAAATAATTCCATTTTAAAAACGAGTGTCCAGGGGACATAATACTTTTATGAAGCGCTCTGCAGTGTGGTGCCCTCTGAAGAGCGATCCACATTCAAATCACTTTTTAGAGGGCATTGGACCGGCTGCGAGGTGTTATTTTTCCTCCTCGCCGCCTAATTTACCCTATAATGCCGAAGCAACCGTGCCACAATCACGTGCATTTAGCAAAGTGTTGTAGTGTCAGTTGCAGCGAGAGTTCCTGGGACAACTAGTGTTCCTATACCATCTTTACCATTAGGGGCTGGGATCACATGAACACAGGAGAGTCTCTGGGGTGCTGGGATCACGTGAACACAGGAGAGTCTCTGGGGTGCTGGGATCACGTGAACACAGGAGAGTCTCTGGGGTGCTGGGATCACGTGAACACAGGAGAGTCTCTGGGGTGCTGGGATCACGTGAACACAGGAGAGTCTCTGGGGTGCTGGGATCACGTGAACACAGGAGAGTCTCTGGGGTGCTGGGATCACGTGAACACAGGAGAGTCTCTGGGGTGCTGGGATCACGTGAACACAGGAGAGTCTCTGGGGTGCTGGGATCACGTGAACACAGGAGAGTCTCTGGGGTGCTGGGATCACGTGAACACAGGAGAGTCTCTGGGGTGCTGGGATCACGTGAACACATGAGAGTCTCTGGGGTGTTGGGATCACATGAACACAGGAGAGTCTCTGGGATGATGGGATCACATGAACACAGGAGAGTCTCTGGGGTGCTGGGATCACGTGAACACAGGAGAGTCTCTGGGGTGCTGGGATCACGTGAACACAGGAGAGTCTCTGGGGTGCTGGGATCATGTGAACACATGAGAGTCTCTGGGGTGTTGGGATCACATGAACACAGGAGAGTCTCTGGGATGATGGGATCACATGAACACAGGAGAGTCTCTGGGGTGCTGGGATCACATGAACACAGGAGATTCTCTGGGGTGCTGGGATCATGTGAACACAGGAGATTCTCTGGGGTGCTGGGATCATGTGAACACAGGAGAGTCTCTGGGGTCACATGAAAACAGGAGAGTCTCTGGGAGCGCTGGGATCACATGAACACAGGAGAGTCTCTGGGAGCGCTGGGATCACATGAACACAGGAGAGTCTCTGGGAGCGCTGGGATCACATGAACACAGGAGAGTCTTTGGGGTGCCGGGATCACATGAACACAGGAGAGTCTCTGGGAGCGCTGGGATCACATGAACACAGGAGAGTCTCTTGGAATGCTGGGATCACATGAACTCAGGAGAGTCTCTGGGATGATGGAATCACATGAACACAGGAGAGTCTCTGGGGTTCTGGGATCACATGAACACAGGAGAGTCTCTGGGAGTGCTGGGGTTACATGAACACAGGAGAGTCTCTGGGAGTGCTGGGGTTACATGAACACAGGAGAGTCTCTGGGAGTGCTGGGGTTACATGAACACAGGAGAGTCTCTGGGAGTGCTGGGATCACATGAACACAGGAGAGTCTCTGTGAGCGCTGGGATCACATGAACACAGGAGAGTCTCTGGGAATGCTGGGATCACATGCACTCAGGAGAGTCTCTGGGGTGCTGGGATCACATGAACACAGGAGAGTCTCTGGGGTGCTGGGATCACATGAACACAGGAGGGTTCCTGGGACAACTAGTGTTCCTATACCATCTTTACTATTAGGGGCTCAGATGGAGGTGCTGAGGTCACACGAACACAGGAGAATCTCTGGGAGTGCTGGGATCATATGGACACAGGAGGGTCTCTGGGGGCGGGGGGTTGGGTCTTTAGAAGCCTATACAGTGAAAGTAATTCCAGTGTAGAGTCAGAGCCACATACATATACCTGCCAAGTGTCCTGATTTCCATTAGACAGCCCCTCTTTCGAAATTAGACCCCCCACCATGACTAACAAAATGTTTTATAGGGGTGCAGATAAACTGTATAGATAGCTTTGATGAGAGCCCACTCCGCTACTCACACTATCTGCTGCTTGTGTATAGATGGTGGGTTGTAAACCTTCCACTACTCCACCCCCTGGTCCCATATAGCACTGACCTCTGTATGGTCAGGAGTACTCCCTTCACAGAGCTCTGCATATTCTCCATGGTTCCAGATCAGGGCTCCAAAAATCCTACCGAAGAACTGAGGACCATGTCACATGGGGGCCCAAGTCAAATGATGAGTGATCCATGGAGAGGTCTACTTTTCACCATAAGGAGGTCCCCTTCTTTCTGTGATCATTACCACTCCAAACCCGACCTCTCCAGATCACCACCCTCTCCATGGAAGGCCCACTACGGAGAAACAAGAACATAGTCCTCAAGTACAACTTCCACCTTTTATATAGGATCCTGCCAAAGAGGACAATGCTGTGACATCACTTCCTGGGCAAAGTACCAGGAGGAGCCTAACTAAAAGAAAAGCATATTAACCCACCACCAACAGGGGCACTATAATATATTAGAAATATATGTAGCACTGACCCCTGAAGGAGCTGCTGGTTTTATTGGGCTTACCGTTACCTTCTTGACCTCGTCTCTGTCGAGGGTTTTCCGAGGTAGATGACCCAAAGAAATGCAGAAACTGACTCTGGATCTCCTTTTAGTTTGTTTATTTAGAAGATAAAACAGTTTCTTAATAAAGGGTAGAGTTTTAGGAAAAAGTTCAGGTACTTTTGGAACTTCAAAAATAGAAAGTCTCTTATAGAAGAAATCCAGAGATTAACCGTTTCACAGCTGGATTCTCACAACCTCCGGATAGACCTCCTCTCACTAGGCCTAGCAGCCGGTAGGGTGTTAAGTAAAGCAAAGGAGAGTTCTCTGCCACAGACTTGGATATGAATTACATGAAAAGTCTCTGCCACAGACTTGGATATGAATTACTTGAGGGTCATAGACAAATTTAGAGAACTATCATACGGTACCAGTATCTCTCAGCTGGTCCGGCGATACCGTAAGATTGTAAGTCCATGAAGTGTCCTTCAACTGAGCCTCCAGGCCCCTTCAGAGAAACCAGCCTTGTGCATCTCCTCAAGAGTCCTCCCCTGGATGCTTCTCCAGTTACTGGGCCTCTCCTTAGATGAGACGGCACCGGACCACCTTTGAATCCTCAGGCCTTGATATCCATTCAGGCCTGTCCCTGCAGTTACTTCGCCTCGGGCTATCCAGCCCCGAGGCTCGGAATTTCATGGATCCGCACCCCAGGCCAGGAGGGCCATGGGGGCTAGTCAGGAGGACCAGGACCAAGCAGACAGAGAATATCTTCTGCACCGGAACCCCAGAAGCATGTGATCTCAGTACCTTAAAAACCACCTCCCAGACTGCACAGCAGGAGAACACTCCCACTGGGCTGGTCCCGAGAAACGTGGCACTCCATACACCCAACTTGACTGCGTTCTATCCACTTACTAGCGGTGACAGCGACACCTGCGGTCAAGGAGAACTCAGTGAAATCCAGCCAGACTAGTACTGAAACCATAATTTAGCAAAATTAGCCCTAAAACCCAACTGTGGTTTCAGGAATATTAATTTTCAAAACATATAGCGCATGCTCCTCAGGAGCCAGTGCTACATATATTTTTTTTTTTTTGCTAACACAGGAAGCTGTCACCAATTTTTTTTTTAATTTGAACTATCATTTATGCTTAATAATGCCATATTTTTTCACTTCTTCTTAGATTTTCTGACAGGTAATGGAGAAGGAGCGGAATCAGATGGCAGAGAGGATATTACAGCTCACACTGGAGATCATCTACCTGCTGACCGGAGAGGTGAGGAGGATTCTGGGAGGTCACATGACATCACTCTTATCTCTATTAATAAAACACAGACCTGACCAGAGAGGTAAGAAATATAATTACCTCTGAAAAAGATGTCATTGATCAGTTCTTAGCAAAGAGGGACGATGATGGCAACAAGTTTTAACTTCTGTTGTTGGGAAATGTATAAAGCAATTGCTGATCTCTCTCCACAGGATAACATATTTGTGAAGAAGACATCAGGAGAGAGACAGAATTCCAATATGGTTCCTCTACATTCCTTACTATTTTCAGAGATAAACAATGATAAGATTCTAGAAGTCACCCAGAAGATCATTGATCTGCTGACAGGAGAGGTGAGCGGTGGTGGGAATTCTGGGACATTATCCAGTAACAGACAAGGGATGTGTCTGGATGGTGACTGTATCATTGTGTGTGTCAGGTTCCTAAGATGTCAGGATGTCTCCATGGGATTTTCACTATTTTAGTTTAAATCTACATTCAGGTTGGAAACTGGAGCCATTTTAACATACGTATCAAAGAAGAGGTAAAAGAAGAAGAAGAGGAGGAAAGTATAATGAAGGAGCGGGAGTATTTAGAAGGACACAAGGATCTCTACAAGGACGTCATGATGGACAATCAGCCGCCCCTCACATCACTGGGTAAGAGGAGACTTTATTGTAAAGGAGAGAGCAGTACGGAGGCTCCACCTAGATCCCCCATCATCTGATAAACACATAGAAACAATGTATTCAGTCAGTGTGTGTGTTTCCTACAGATGGATCCAGTAATGGGAACCCACCAGAGAGATGTCCCCGTCCTCTGTATTCCCGGGATTCCACACAGGAAGATCACACCATCCCCCACCATCATCAGGTAGGTGGGACTGAGAACGTCCAACTCAAACTTGGCTCTAAACTGTATTAGATTATATTCTTCTATGTAGTCTCAGGATTTTAGTGCTCACAATCATTATGTAATTTTAGGGTGTTGAAGTATTAAATATCAAAACTGAGCTTAAAGAAGAAGAAGAAGGGATGCTTGTCAGTGGAAATCAGTTGTCTATGAAGGAAGCTGAAGTGGTGGTGACAATTACTAAGGAGGAGTCTTCTGTACATGTCAGCACAGGTATCTATTACGTAGAAGAAATTAAGCACTTCACATTTTTATTTCTTTCTCATCTATTGAGGGATAAAGGAATTGTGCTGCAGTCAGGTTATACTGCTGCATGCAGAAGGTTTATACACCAGCAAACAGCAAAATTGTAATGCCGCGTACACACGATCAGACTATCCGGCGGACTTAGTCTGGCGGATAAACCATCGTAAAGTCCGCCGTACTGTCCGAACGAGAGGACCTGCTCACACACGGGACTTTTCTGGCGGACTAGGTCCCCTGCGCCCCCCCCACCCCAAAGCACCTTATCCCCATGTTGATGAGGACAAGGACCTCTTCCGACAACCCTGGCCGTTGGTTGTCAGGGTCTGCGGGCGGGGGGCTTATCGGAATCTGGGAGCCCCCTTTAATAAGGGGGCCCCCGGATCCCGGCCCCCCACCCTATGTGAATGAGTATGGGGTACAATGTACCCCTACCCATTCACCTGCAAATTTTTTTTTAAATAAAACACAACACACGAGGGTTAAAAATAATTTAAAAATAATTTATTGCACAGCTCCGGGGGTCTTCTTCTGTCTGGGGGGGTCTTCTCGCCGGACTCCTCCGCTATCTTCTGCTCTTTTACTAGCTCTTTTACTAGCGGAGGAGCCCGGCTTTCTTCTTCGCCGCCGCCTGGGGTCTTCTTCCGACTTCGGGGGCCTTGTCCCCCTCTTCGGTTCTTCTTGCCAGGCCACCACGCCTTCTTCCAGCTCTTTTACAAGCGGTGGCCCGGTCTTCTATTGCCGCCGCCGCCCTCTCTTCTTCTTGTTCTTCTTGAGATGTTGACTCATAGCTGTCTCTGGCCGCAATGACGGACACAGCGTGCGGCGACTTATATAGGGACATCGCCGGGTGATGTCCCTACCCATTATGATGTCACAGTCCCAGCATCCTCTGAGACTGTGACATCATAATGGGCGGGGACATCACCCAGCGATGTCCCTATATAAGTCGCCGCACGCCGCGTCCCTGTCATTGCTGCCAGAGACATCGACGAGTCAATATCTCAAGAAGAACAAGAAGAAGAGAAGGCGGCGGCGATAGAAGACTGGGCCACCGCTTGTAAAAGAGCTGGAAGAAGGCGCAGAGGCCTGGCAAGAAGAACCGAAGAGGGGGACAAGACCCTCGAAGAGGGGGGCAAGACCCCTGAAGTTGGAAGAAGACCACCGTGCGGAAGCGGCGGTGATGAAAGAAAGCCGGCGAGAAGACCCCCCAAGACGGAAGAAGACCCCCGGAGCTGTGCAATAAATTATTTTAAATTTTAAAATAATGGGTAGGGGTACATTGTAGGATTATTAAAGGGGGCTCCTGGATTCCGATAAGGAATACTGCGATATTCCGAGTCCGGCGGACAATTTTTGAGTCAAAACTCCTTTCTAAGTCCGCCGGACTTTTGGGTAAAAAAAAAGTCCGCCGGACAATCCGCCCGTGTGTGGGTTCCGGCGGACTTTTTTTTTACCCAAAAGTCCGGCGGACTTAGAAAGGAGTTTTGACTCAAAAATTGTCCGCCGGACTCGGAATATCGCAGTATTCCTTATCGGAATCCAGGAGCCCCCTTTAATAATCCTACAATGTACTTTTCTGCCGGATTGTTTGATCGTGTGTACGCTGCATAAGTCAGTCCAGTAGCTGGATGCTTTTCTCAGATTTGTTGCTTAAGCTGGTCTCTGCATAGCAGATATTCAGATTAGCACTTCCTCAGCCTTTCTAAAAAAGAGAGAAATGGTTTGGGACTTTTTATGAGGCTCAGGACATAGAAAGTCAAGTGCCTCCATCCCTATTTGCTGATAGCTTTATGTGAAGCATGCAACCGAATTGGCGACATGAACATGATGTTATATTGAGGAATGGAGATGGACCTTTCATATGGTGTACAGTATATCCTCCTCATTTGTTGGGAACATGACGTTATATGCGGAGGTCCACCATAAAAAAAAAAAAAATTACATAAAAAGGCTCCTAAAAATTTGAAAAAAAAAATTTTTTTTACTTACCAGAAGTGGCTGTTGCTAGGCAGATCATCCTAATCTGCCACTTCCTATTCCACAGTAGTGTCCATTCTTCTCCTCCTCGTGCTGTCTTCTGGGACCTGTGTGTGTCTCAGAACACACCGGCGGCCATTCACAAAGCGCCGCGCAAGTCTCTACTGCCTGTTCCCCTTAATTTGAAAGGCGGTGCCGGAACCCGATCCGATTGGATGTATCAGCCTCGGGCGGCAGAACATTGTGGGCACCCTGGAGAGGTAAGTGTGCTTATTAAAAGTCAGCAGCTACAGTTTTTGTAGCTGCTGACTTTAAAAAAAAAAAGAATTTTCAGCAGGGACACCGCTTTAAGGAATGGAGATGGACCTTTCATATGGAGTACAGTATCTCCTCCTCATTTGTTGGGAACATGACGTTATATTGAGGAATGGAGATGGAACTTTCATATGGTGTATATTATCTCCACCTTATTTGCTGGGAACATGACGTTTCATGTTCCAATAACAGTTTTTATTAAGGAAAGGAGATGGACCTTTTACATGGTGTACGTTATCTCCACTGCCTGGGATTTGGTATAGGTTGACTGGATGCCCTTCCATCACATAAGCAACCAATTTTATTCTTTGAAAGGATTGTCTGCGCTGTCTAAAAATGTATGTGATGAATTGTTATCATTATAGGTCAATTTTCATACCTAAATGTAATAAAAATAATCCAGGGTCTGTGTATGGCCACCAAAGCAAGGCTGAGGAAAAATGCGACCGCGTGTATGCGCCATCGGAATTTAGCTGTCCGAATTCCCGCCAGCCAAAAATTGATAGCATGTTCTCAATTTTCCTGACATATAAACTTTCTATCGGTAATTCCGATCGTGTGTATGCAATTCCGACACGCCAAAAATCACGCATGCTCAGATTCAACTACGAGACACAAGCTATTGGCTACTGGGTATTGAATTTCCTTTTTCTAGTCACGTCGTACGTGTTGTACGCCACTGCGTTATAAACGATTGGAATTTGGTGTGACCGTGTGTAGGCAAGACAGCTTCGGGAAAACCATCAGAGCTTTTTCCGATGAGAATTCCAATCGTGTGTAGGCAGGCATAAGAAGAGGGTTTGGGATTTTATGAACATATGAAAGGTCCATCTCCATTCCTCAATATAACGTCATGTTCCCAACAAATGAGGAGGAGATACTGTACACCATATGAAAGGTCCATCTCCATTCCTCAATATAACGTCGTGTTCCCAACAAATGAGGAGGAGATACTGTACACCATATGAAAGGTCCATCTCCATTCCTCAATATAATGTCATGTTCCCAACAAATGAGGAGGAGATACTGTACACCAGGGATCCTCAAACTACGGCCCTCCAGCTGTTACGGAACTACACATCCCATGAGGCATTGTAAAACACTGATATTCACATACATGACTAGGCATGATGGGAATTGTAGTTCCTGAACAACTGGAGGGCCATAGTTTGAAGACCCCTGCTGTACACCATATGAAAGGTCCATCTCCATTCCTCAATGTAACGTCATGTTCCCAACAAATGAGGAGGAGATACTGTACACCATATGAAAGGTCCATCTCCATTCCTCAATATAACGTCATGTTCCCAACAAATGAGGAAGAGATACTGTACACCATATGAAAGGTCCATCTCCATTCCTCAATATAACGTCATGTTCCCAACAAATGAGGAGGAGATACTGTACATCATATGAAAGGTCCATCTCCATTCCTCAATATAACGTCATGTTCCCAACAAATGAGGAGGAGATACTGTACACCATATGAAAGGTCCATCTCCATTCCTCAATATAATGTCATGTTCCCAACAAATGAGGTGGAGATACTGTACACCATATGAAAGGTCCATCTCCATTCCTCAATATAATGTCATGTTCCCAACAAATGAGGAGGAGATACTGTACACCATATGAAAGGTCCATCTCCATTCCTCAATATAACGTCATGTTCCCAACAAATGAGGAGGAGATACTGTACACCATATGAAAGGTCCATCTCCATTCCTCAATATAACGTCATGTTCCCAACAAATGAGGTGGAGATACTGTACACCATATGGAAGGTCCATCTCCATTCCTCAATATAACGTCATGTTCCCAACAAATGAGGAGGAGATACTGTACACCATATGAAAGGTCCATCTCCATTCCTCAATATAACGTCATGTTCCCAACAAATAAGGTGGATGAAGATCTGTTCCTTGGCATATCAATGGCATTAGTGTCTGTAAACTTCCAGCCAGTGTGCTTATAGTTGCCTTGGTTGCGCTGTACCCCTTATCTGATTTCCATCTTTGCATTATTTTTATCGCTGTACCTAATTCTGTATCAGAGATCTCAGGAAGAGGTGACTATTAGACAAACATAGAAGACGCCTAACTGCAATACATGAACAATGAACATGCTATTATTATTTTTCCTATTATTTATAATAATTCAAATATATCCAACAGGAGGACACAATGGCTGGAATACCCCAGAGGGACGTCCTGTTTTATCTGCACATTCTAATAAAGAAGATAAAGGTGTGGCGGCGGCGCACTGTTCTCCGGGAGTAAGCATTGTTAACCAAAATACACACCACAAACCTAATCCATTGATAACATCAACAAATCCACAGACTGGTTTGATTCTTTGGAATCCTAATGTAAATCACATACTTTTATCCCAAATGTCCAACCAAGATTTCATAGTGCAGATAAATGCTCCCAGTCCCGGCGAATCTTCTCCCAATAATCTGCATCCTTTTCAGACTTGTGAAAACTCATTCATAAAAAAACACGACCTGGTTGTACCCCAGAGCATCCACACCAATGAAAAACCCTTTTCGTGTTCCGAGTGTCAGAAGTCCTTCACAACCAAAGCGTATCTTGCCCAACACCAGAGAGTTCACACTGGCGAGAAACCCTTTTCCTGCTCCGAGTGTGGAAAGTGTTTCTCCAATAGAGGGAACCGCGATAAGCACATGAGAACTCACACTGGCGAGAGGCCGTTTTCTTGTCAAGAATGTGGCAAACGGTTTGCACAGAAAGTGACGCTAATCATCCACCAGAAAGTACATGAAAGAAGAATGATCTACCCGAAAACACGCACCACCTGAGCTCACCGAAAAACCAATGGTGGAGTTTCATCGGCTCAGTTATGTCCGTCGAGCAATTGTATAACTATTCCTTTGTATTGGCTTATGAAATGTACAAATTCATCAATGTAGAAATTGGATGAAAAGTTTAGCACTGGGAAAATTTCTGATTGATAAATTGGGCATTTTGTATAAAACTATATACTGGTAGATCAGACTAAAATGAAGGACAAATGAGGAGGGAAGAGGGACTTTGTTCCAAATCAGGGGTATTTCTTTGAAATCAGGGACAGTTGGGAGGTATGTTTAGACAAGAATTGAAGGGAAATCCCTCCAAGGACACAGTCATCAATAAAGCTGTTTATTTAATGGCGTGAGGAGGAGTTTGAACCTGATATAGGCTCTTATGTTCTCCATTCTGCCAAAAAGTATTATTAATAAAAACTTTACCCAGCATTTCTACTTTTATTACCGAAGTTCTCTGGGAACAATGGTTGGGGGCTTTTCCTTTCTTCATACATTGTTGGGGGGCTCGTCCTTCCTTCAAACGTTGTTGGGGGCTCGTCCTTCCTTCAAAAGTTGTTGTGGCCTTGTCCTTCCTTCATACGTTGTTGGGGGCTCATCCTTACTTCATACGTTGTTGGAGGCTTGTCCTTTCTTCATACGTTGTTGGGGGGGCTCGTCCTTCCTTCATACGTTGTTGGGGGCTCGTCCTTCATATGTTGTTGGGGGCTCATCCTTCCTTTATACGTTGTTGAGGGCTTGTCCTTCCTTCATACGTTGTTGGGGGCTCATCCTTCCTTCATACATTGTTGGGGGCTCGTCCTTCCTTCATACCTTGTTGGGGGCTCATCCTTCCTTCATACGTTGTTGGAGGCTTGTCCTTTCTTCATACGTTGTTGGGGGGGCTCGTCCTTCCTTCATACGTTGTTGGGGGCTCGTCCTTCATATGTTGTTGGGGGCTCATCCTTCCTTTATACGTTGTTGAGGGCTTGTCCTTCCTTCATACGTTGTTGGGGGCTCATCCTTCCTTCATACATTGTTGGGGGCTCGTCCTTCCTTCATACCTTGTTGGGGGCTCATCCTTCCTTCATACCTTGTTGGGGGCTCATCCTTCCTTCATACGTTGTTGGGGGCTCATCCTTCCTTCATACGTTGTTGGGGGCTTGTCCTTTCTTCATACGTTGTTGGGGGGGCTCGTCCTTCCTTCATACGTTGTTGGGGGCTCGTCCTTCCTTCATATGTTGTTGGGGGCTCATCCTTCCTTCATACGTTGTTGAGGGCTTGTCCTTCCTTCATACGTTGTTGGGGGCTCGTCTTTCCTTCATACATTGTCGGGGGCTCATCCTTCCTTCATACATTGTTGGGGGCTCATCCTTCCTTCATACGTTGTTGGGGGCTCATTCTTCCTTTATACATTGTTGGGGGCTCATCCTTCCTTCATACGTTGTTGGGGGCTTGTCCTTCATACGTTGTTGGGGGCTCATCCTTCCTTCATACGTTGTTGGGGGCTCATCCTTCCTTCATATGTTGTTGGGGGCTCATCCTTCCTTCATACGTTGTTGGGGGCTCGTCCTTCCTTCATACGTTACGGAAAGCGGTGAATTGCATGGCAGCAATACAATAAAGTTTTCATTGGTAAACCATAGTGTGGACTCTTGCTTTGTTTCATATGTACTGGTTCCACTGGTCACAATTGCTTGTTCTTGGTAAGAGGGTGACTTATCAGACCTTGGCCATTGGAGATGGTTGTGTGTTTTCTAAGTGTAAGGACAGGAAATAGATTATCTGCTAAACATTCTGGCAGAGGGACACGAGAGCCTGAGAATTTAGCCTATTGGTCTGCGGTTGCCACAGGGTATCTGATATCTACTTCCGTTTTGGTTTCTGCTGGATCCCCCACATAAGTAGCGACATAAAGAATAAACTGTATGATAAAGATGAGGAAGTCTGCAAAGATCAGCAAGCCGTATCGAACGTGGTACTTTTTGCTATTGTTGTGTGATCTGGTTTAAAAAAAAAAAAAAAAAAAAATTATTTCATTACTTACAAAAAAAAAATATTTGTAGTTTATTGTGCATTTTCATGCTGTAGTTTGTCTAACCCTTTGCCCTTGTCTGTTCGTGGACATTTTTCCCTTTTACTCCCTGTCCTGATAATAATTGTTACTAGGACAAAAAGTCAGGAAAATGTCTTCAACCCTAATGGTTCTGCAGGATTTGTATGGGATTTGGTGCTGCTTGTTTTTGTCCAATAGCAGGCTGCACCAGATCTCGTACAGCAAGTGTAGGCAGTTGCTGAGGGGACTGTTGCTGCCATGCTAAGGAAAGTTAATGCTAATCACACACATAGGTTGGACTTGATGGACTTGTGTCTTTTTTGAACCTCGTCTACTGCAGCTCTGTCAGGTTAATAGGGCAAGGGAGTGAGGCAGTGACCATAGATTAGGAGAGAAAGCACAACTGTAAGTGCAGTATAAAACACAATTTATTTGAGCACAGGATATATTGTACTCACAAAAGTATGTGACAGGTAGGCATATCAGCAAAGTAAGCTGTCCGGGGGGTCCATCAGAGGCAAAGACGTGGGAACCGTGGAGCGGGTTGCACCTGCCACTGACAAACCCGTCCAACCAGAAGTGAGTCATCCACCGCGCTTCTGAGGACCACAAAACGCCGGCATCCACAGGCGCAACCCGCTACACGGTTCCCACGCAGAAGTTGCTAGGGGTTCCTTGAGCTGTGGCTGTTGAACCACCTATTTGATGATGTCTACAGAGTTCAAGGTTCAGCACCACTTGGCAAAGCCAGCAGCATGACACCAAATATCTTTTTAGCTGTCTTTAACCGGTTCCCGACCAGCGCACGCCGATGTACTTCGGCAGAATGGCACGGGCAGGCAAATGGGCCTACATGTACGTCCCTTTAAATTTGCCGCCCTGCCATCATGAGTGCGCCGGCCGCAGTGCGCTCGCGTGACAGTCGGGACCCCCGTGAGTCCGGTCGCGGATCCCGCGGACTCGATCGCCGCGGGCATACCCGCGATCGTCTCACGGGGTGGCTGAATGGAGAAATGCCGTTGTAAACAGCATTTCCCCATTCTGCCTAGCAACTAGTGATGCTGATCTCTGCTCCATGTGATTGGAGCAGAGATCAGTGTTCACTAAATGAAAGCCCAGCCCCCCACAGTTAGTAACACACCCCTAGGAACACTTAACCCCTTCACTGCCACCCACTGGTTAACCCCTTCACTGCCAGTGTCATTTACACAGGAATCACTGCATTTATATAGCAGTGATTGCTGTATAAATGACAATGGTCCCAAAAATGTGTCAAAAAATGTCCGATGTGTCCTCCATAATGTCTCAGTCACAATAATAATCGCTGATCGCCGCCATTACTAGTAAAAAAAAAAAAATATTAATAAAAATGTAATAAAACTATCCCTATTTTGTAAACGCTATAACTTTTGCGCAAACCAATCAATAATCGCTTATTGCGATTTTTTTTTTTTACCAAAAATATGTAGAAGAATACTTATTGGCTTAAACTGAGGGAAACATTTATTTTTTATATATTTTTGGGGGATATTTATTATAACAAAAAGTAAAAAATAATGCGTTTTTTTAAAAATTGTCGCTCTATTTTTGTTTATAGCGCAAAAAATAAAAACCGCAGGGGTGATCAAATACCACCAAAAGAAAGCTTTATTTGTTGGAAAAAAAGGACGTCAATTTTGTATGGGAGCCACGTCGCACGACCGCACAATTGTCAGTTAAAGCGACTCAGTGCCGAATCGCAAAAAGTGGTTTGGTCTTTGACCAGCAAATTGGTCCGGTCTGTAAGTGGTTAAGGGTGGCATCCTGAACATCCACTTTAAGGGGGACATTCTTCCTATTGACCACTAATATAAGGAGCATTGTTCCTATTAAGCCCTGGTGATTTGGTTTTAGTAAGGGTTCCTCGAGACATGAAAATTATTTTTGGGGTTCCTCTAGGGTTAAAAGGTTAAGAAAGGCTGTGCTAGGTGGTTAGCCAGATGGTTGCCTCACAGAATTCATGATGTTTCGAACCCTTTATATGTAGTTCATAATCTGTTACCGTCCTTCCTTTTACACAAGTTTATGTGTGTTATGGGGCCTTTACGGCAGACCTAACCTGCGTGTTATGGTCTTCGCTCGTTCCTATTAAGGCTCACATTTGTATGTCTTTTTTGTTACGTGCCTGGAGCGTGCCAGGAGTGTTCGCTGCTCTACCAAACAATCCTTTTTCTTAAAACTTTCTTAAACTTTCTTTCTTAAAGGGCAGTCACATGACTATTGTTGTTTACCTCTGTACTAAAAGAACCTTGCAGAGGTCTCACTTGTCCTCTGCACAGGACTCCGGCAGCCATTTTTGGGGGAGCCTGTGTCTGTTTGGACCCAGAGCTCTCTTGAAGATTGGACAGCCACCTTGTGCCTAAGCCCTTGTACACACGGTCGGACATTCCTACGGAAAATGTCCGTTCGGACCGTGTTGTCGGATAATCCGACCGTGTGTGGGCTCCATCGGACTGTTTCCGTCGGAATATCCGACAGACCAAGTTTTTCAGCTTGGCTATAAAACTTTCCGACAACACGATCCGATCGGACCTTGTCCGATCATGTGTAGAGAATTCCGATCGGACAAAGTGCCACGCATGCTCAGATCAAATTCCTAGACCAAAGCTATTGGCTACTAGCCTGAACGTAGTCCCGTCGTAAGGAAATAACGTCATCACATTCTGAACGATCGGAGTTTCCGACAACTTTGTCCGACCGTGTGTATGCAACAGTTTCGGACAAAATCCGTCGGACCAAATCCGTTGGACGAAATCCGACGGATTTGGTTGTCGGAATGTCCAACCGTGTGTACAAGGGCTTCGAGGGGTTATATAGATCCCCTGCGGTGGCCATCGCATGAGCACTTCATGTAGATATTGACACAGACCTAGCCTGGGGACAGGTTCCTATGGAGAAAGGACATCCCGGACACCCTCCTGCCTCTACCCAGAATTGGGAAAAAGTAACTTTTGTGTTATTCAGTGCATGAGTCTCGCATGAGTTTGCACACCAGCTGGACAGTGGAGCATCCCTCTTAGCAGGTCACTAGGGATGAGCCGAACACCCCCCTGTTCGGTTCGCACCAGAACCTGCGAACAGACCTAAACTTCCTGTGAACTTTAGAACCCTATTAAAGTCTATGGGACTCGAACGTTCACAATCTAAAGTGCTCATTTTAAAGGGTAATATGCAGGTTACTGTCCTAAAAAGTGTTTGGGGACCCGGGTCCTGCCCCAGGGGACATGGATCAATGCAAAAAGAAGTTTTAAAAACGGCCGTTTTTTCAGGAGCAGTGATTTTAATAATGATTAAAGTGAAACGATAAAAGTGTAATATTCCTTTAAATTTCGTAGCTGGGGGGTATCTATAGTATGCCTGTGAAGGGGCGCATGTTTCTGGGGCTTAGAACTGTCCCTGCACAAAGTGTCATTTGTGCAGGAAAAAAAGTCTTTTAAAATCACTTGCGGCTAAATTGTCGGCTCCCCCCTCTCCTCTACTTTTTGACCTGCACCAGTTGATATGTAAAGTCTGATTGACCGACTGTACACTGAACACTATGTTATGTTGTGTTGTACGATGCACTGTTGTATTGTACCAATGTCTGTTTATTTCATTCAATGGTGATAAATAAAAACTTACCTGTTAAAAAAAAAAAAAAAAAATTGTCGGCTCCCCGTAATACAGAGAACACTCAATGAGTGTTCTCTGTATTAGGCCTCTTTCACACGGGGCGGATCAGTAATGATCCGCCCCGTGAAGATCCGCTCGCTCAGCGGGGATCGCTCCGTTGTCCCCGCTGAGCTGGCTGCGGACAGGGCGGTCTCCGCACACTGTGCAGGGACCGCCCTGTCAGCTCTCCGCTCTCCTCTGTGGGGATCGGACGAGTACGGACCGTGTGTCCGTGTTCGTCCGATCCGCTCTGCAGACGGATAGAAAAATAGGATTTTCCTCCGTCTGCAGAATCAGACTGTTGCGGAGGCGGACTAAATCGGGTGTCTGCGGATGCTCATCCGCAGACACCCGCTATCCCATAGGGATGAATGGATGTCCGTATTTCATCCGCAAACGGATGGATGAAATACGGACATACCATCAGCATGTGTGAAAGGGGCCTTAGCCGACAATTCATTCATTCATTGATTAAAAAAAAAAAAAAAAAGCGTGGGGGTTCCCCTAAATTCAATTACCAGGCCCTTCAGGTCTGACATGGATATTAAGGGGAACCCCGTGTCAAAAAAAAAAAAAAAATGACGTGGGGGGTCCCCCTAAATATCCATACCAGACCCTTCAGGTCTGATATGGATATTAAGGGGAACCCTGCATCAAATTTTTAAAAAAAAATTTACGTGGGGGTCCCCCTAAAAATCCATATCAGACCCTTTATCCGAGCACGCAACCTGGCAGGCCGCAGGAAAAGAGGGGGGGACGAGAGAGCGGCCCCCCCTCCCTCCTGAACCGTACCAGGCCACATACCCTCAACATTGGGAGGATGCTTTGGGGGTCTGTGACCCCTCAAAGCACCTTGTCCCCATGTTGATGAGGACAAGGGCCTCATCCTCACAACCCTGTCCGTTGGTTGTGAGGGTCTGCGGGCGGGGGGCTTATCAGAATCTGGAAGCCCCCTTTAACAAGGGGACCCCCAGATCCCGGCCCCCCCCTGTTTGAAATGGTAAGGGGGTACAAAAGTACCCCTACCATTTCACAAAGAAAGTGTCAAAATGGTTAAATAAGACAAACACACTTTTGAAAAATTCCTTTATTAAAAATGAAAAAAATAAAAAAAAGATTCCAGCGGTGCTAATCCACTGTTGCTATCCAGCGACGGATCTCCGGGGTCCAGCGATGGATGATCATATCCAGCGACGGGGGATCTCTCAGTCCAGCGCTGTCCATACATCCTTCTTCTGTCTCCACTCCGGAGACACTGCGGAGATCCCAGCACTGACGTTTCTTATATTAGGAGGGCGGGGCCACCCGTCACCTGACCCCGCCCCTCTGACGCTGGAGAGGGAAGCCAGGGGTTCCCCAGTGACGTGTGGGTGACCCCGCCCCCTCTGATGTAACGCAGGTTTCCGTTACATCAGAGGGGGTGGGGTCACCCACACGTCACTGGGGAACCCCTGGCTTCCCTCTCCAGCGTCAGAGGGGCGGGGTCAGGTGACGGGTGGCCCCGCCCTCCTAATATAAGAAACGTCAGTGCTGGGATCTCCGCAGTGTCTCCGGAGTGGAGACAGAAGAAGGATGTATGGACAGTGCTGGACTGAGAGATCCCCCGTCGCTGGATATGATCATCCATCGCTGGACCCCGGAGATCCGTCGCTGGATAGCAAGAGTGGATTAGCACCGCTGGAATCTTTTTTTTATTTTTTTCATTTTTAATAAAGGAATTTTTCAAAAGTGTGTTTGTCTTATTTAACCATTTTGACACTTTCTTTGTGAAATGGTAGGGGTACTTTTGTACCCCCTTACCATTTCAAACAGGGGGGGGCCGGGATCTGGGGGTCCCCTTGTTAAAGGGGGCTTCCAGATTCTGATAAGCCCCCCGCCCGCAGACCCTCACAACCACCGGCCAGGGTTGTGAGGATGAGGCCCTTGTCCTCATCAACATGGGGACAAGGTGCTTTGAGGGGTCACAGACCCCCAAAGCATCCTCCCAATGTTGAGGGTATGTGGCCTGGCATGGTTCAGGAGGGAGGGGGGGCGCTCTCTCGTCCCCCCCTCTTTTCCTGCGGCCTGCCAGGTTGCGTGCTCGGATAAAGGGTCTGATATGGATTTTTAGGGGGACCCCCACGTCAATTTTTTTTTTTAATTTGATGCGGGGTTCCCCTTAATATCCATGTCAGACCTGAAGGGTCTGGTATGGATATTTAGGGGGACCCCCACGTCAATTATTTTTTTTAATTTGATGCGGGGTTCCCCTTAATATCCATATCAGACCTGAAGGGTCTAGTATGGATATTTAGGGGGACCCCCACGTCAATTTTTTTTTTATTTGACACGGGGTTCCCCTTAATATCCATGTCAGACCTGAAGGGCCTGGTAATTGAATTTAGGGGAACCCCCACGCTTTTTATTTTTTTATAATCAATGAATGAATGAATTGTCGGCTAATGCAGAGAACACTCATTGAGTGTTCTCTGTATTACGGAGACCCGACAATTTAGCCGCAAGTGATTTTAAAAGACTTTTTTTCCTGCACAAATGACACTTTGTGCAGGGACAGTTCTAAGCACCAGAAACATGCGCCCCTTCACAGGCATACTATAGATACCCCCCAGCTACGAAATTTAAAGGAATATTACACTTTTATTGTTTCACTTTAATCATTATTAAAATCACTGCTCCTGAAAAAACTGCAGTTTTTAAAACTTTTTTTTGCATTGATCCATGTCCCCTGGGGCAGGACCCTGGTTCCCAAACACTTTTTAGGACAGTAACCTGCATATTACCCTTTAAAATTAGCACTTTCGATTTCTCCCATAGACTTGTATAGGGTGTTCCGGCTTTTCGAATTTGCTGCGAACAGCCCAAATTGTTCACTGTTCGCTGAACAGGCGAACAGGCAATGTTTGAGTCGAACATGAGTTCGACTCGAACTCGAAGCTCATCCCTACAGGTCACTTTAATCAGCTACAAGCAAATCCACTTGAAACAACCTATATGTTTGATGTAGATAAGTGTTTCATTGATTGCTAAAGTTGGTTTTGGAGGAAGGTTTAATGGTATTTTCCACCGCTGCTTACTCAGCACAGTAAAAACAAAAAAAAAAGAAGTAAGGAAAAACTTATGTCACCTGATCCCTCTGCACCATAACCACACAAAAGCCCTGCAACATGTACCGTATATACTCGAGTATAGGCCGACCCGAATATAAGCCGAGGCCCCCAATTTACCCCCAAAAAAACCGGCAAACTTATTGACTCGTGTATAAGCCGAGGGTGAGACATGCCTGTCCATCCCTGTGTGTGTGTCCGTCCCTGTGTGTCCGTCCATCCCTGTGTGTCCGTCCATCCCTGTGTGTGTGTGTGTCCATCCATCCATCCATCCCTGTGTGTGTGTGTGTCCATCCATCCATCCATCCCTGTGTGTGTGTGTGTCCATCCATCCATCCATCCCTGTGTGTGTGTGTGTCCATCCATCCATCCATCCCTGTGTGTGTGTGTCTCCATCCATCCATCCATCCCTGTGTGTGTGTGTCTCCATCCATCCATCCATCCCTGTGTGTGTGTGTCTCCATCCATCCATCCCTGTGTGTGTGTGTCCATGTGTGTGTGTGTGTGTGTGTGTGTGTGTGTCCAGCCTACCTGTGTCCCGAGCCTGTGTCCCGAGCCTCCGTCCCGTGCCTTGCCTCCTTGCCTCCGTCCCGTGCCGTGCCTTGCCTCCTTGCCTCCGTCCCGTGCCGTGCCTTGCCTCCTTGCCTCCGTCCCGTGTCGTGCCTTGCCTCCGTCCCGTCCCGTGCCGTGCCTTGCCTTGCCTCCGTCCCGTGCCTTGCCAGGATCGCCGCTCTTCGTCGGCGCCTTGGCGGACATACTACAATTCGAAAGCCGCGCCTCCGCCTGTGATAGGCGGAACACTGAATTTCCCAGCAGCCTGTGTTCCGCCTATCACGGACATCGTCTCATCCTCGTACTACGGACGAGGATGAGACGATGTCCGTGATAGGCGGAACACAGGCTGCTGGGAAATTCAGTGTTCCGCCTATCACAGGCGGAGGCGGAGGCGCGGCTTTCGAATTGTAGTATGTCCGCCGTCTGTCTGCTCGATACGCTGATCGAGCAGTCAGACGGCGATGACTCGAGTATAAGCCGAGGGGGGCACTTTCAGCCTCAAAAAAGAGGCTGAAAATCTCGGCTTATACTCGAGTATATACGGTATGCTTCAGATCTCAAACAGCACATGCGCCAGATCAGACGGGATCTGCCTGAAGGCACCGGCGACAAAGCCTTCTCAGGACTACATCACCACTCAGCAGGAGGAACCAGAGAATGTTGCAGGAGGACCCAGGAGATCAACACTCCGGGGAAGTGTCTATTGCCCAGTAGACGGTTTCTTAGCAATGGAGCGGGAGAGGCAGGGCCGTTTTTAAGGCAGGGCAAAAGGGGCAGCTGCCCTGGGCCCTGTCATTGTTGTGGGGCCCAAAGCAGCTGCCTCATACTTGCCAACTATCCTGGTTTAAATTCCCTTGTCCCTTGAGGTTTTAGTCCTGTGCTGTGTCCTGATATCTCAGTGTGAAGTGCTGCTACTAATGCTGCTCAGCTCTGCCCTATTGTTGTGCAAAGATGACTCACTTGCAGACCCTGTGTTTACATGTAAATTACCGGCATTCATATGTAAATAGGGGTGGTCGGTGGCATAAAATATGTATATCATGCCCCCCTGAGGTCATATCCACAGTAATCTCTAGCAGCCAATCAACAAGCAGAAATCATGTGCTGTAACCTCTAGCAACTAATCAGTGAGCTGTAATGTGTGCTGTAACCTCTAGCAACCAATCAGTGAGCGGTAATGGTACACTGTAACCTCTGGCAACCAATGGCAATAGCTGCGTGATCTGATTCAGTAAACTGATTTTGAGTCTAGCTGCTATTTATTGTATGTCTCAGAGCAGGGGGAGAGCAAAACTGCATGGGGGGGGGCCAAGAAAAGTTTTGCCCAGGGTCCAATCAATATTAAAGACGGCCCTGGGGAGAGGCAAGTATTAATTTTTTGAGATCTCTTCAGGAGCTGGGGAATTTAGTTTACCGGGGACCCCGGGCATATCCCAGATTGCCATGTCCCACTAAGACCACTCTTATGCCACGTACACACGATCGGAAAATGCACCAGCAAAAGTCTGATGTGAGCTTTTGGTCTGAAAATGCAATCGTGTGTATGCTCCATCGGACTTTTGCTGGCGGCATTTTGGCTAGCAAAAGATTGAGAGCAGGTTCTCTATTTTTCAGACGGAAAAAGTTTGGAATGCCGTTCGTCTGTATGCAATTCTGACGCGCAAAATTCCTACGCATGCTCAGAAACAATTCGACGCATGCTCGGCCTTGAACTTCATTTTCTCGTCGTAGTGTTGTACGTCACCGCGTTCTTAACGGTCAAAAGTTTAGAGAACTTTTGTGTGACCGTGTGTATGCAAGCCGAGCTTGAGCAGAATTCCTCTTCCTAAGCGCCAGGCATCCAATAGGGTGGCCTGGCGCTTTGGCCAATCAGGAAACAGGTCTGACGCTCTGCCTCCTGATTGGCGGGGAGGAAGGTTAGTGTGAAAATAGCAAAAATTTATTTGCTATCGTCACACAATTGGGTGGGATCAGGGCGCCCCGAGCCCACCCTATTTTGAAGCCTATTAGAGCCTTTGGCTCTAATCAGGTGCTTCAAAAAGTACCACCCGCTGCCGCCACCACCATAGGAATCCATGCGTCCGGGGTCCTGAAAGGGGCCGGGCACAAGGATGGGGGGGGGGGCAGTGCCTGTACGCCCACAGTGCACGGGCCGCCACTGAGCCTAACATTCCTGGCACATGACAGAAATGTAACTGTCATATTGGTTGTGCTCTCAACCAAACTATGGCAGTTGAAGATCAAATAGAGGCCCAAATGGCAGCTTCCTTGGCTGAAAATGATAGACGGGTTTAGTTCCACTGAAAGGAGAAGTTCAGCCCAAGCTCATTTGTTCTGGACTCCCATGACCCATTTCACCCGACATCACAGAGCCAGTCCAGGCTCAGGCAAGATCACGACAATGGAGTCGGGATCTGCCCACATGCCTGGACCGGCAACTGGCTCAGCCTCTCGGCAAACTGCTCAGAGCCTGAGCTGGCCCCTCCTGCCCCCTCCACAGCCCAGCGCTCCAGTGAGTGCGGGGGGAGGGCAGGAGAGAGCTGCTGACTGACAGTTGCCAGCTTTCTGCTTACACGGAGCTCTGAGAACTGAGCGATTGCAGTGTTCGATCTCTCAGTTCTCAGTGTTAGAGGCGCCGAGGGACATCTACCTAGCTACTGTAATGCCGTGTACACGCGATCGGAATTTCGACCAGCAAAAGTCCGATGAGAGCTTTTCATCGGAAAATGTGACCGTGTATATGCTCCATTGGACTTTTGCTGGCGGAATTTGGGCCAGCAAAAGATTGAGAGCATGTTTACAATTTTTCAGACGGAAAAAGTTTCGGAAATTCCGTGTGTATGCAATTCCGACGCATGCTCGGAAACATTAAACTTCCTTTTTATAGTGCCGTCATATGTGTTGTACGTCGCCGCGTTATTGACCATCGAAATTTGGTGTGACTGTGTTTATGCAAGACAGTTTGAGCTGAATTCCGTTGAAAAAACCCTCGGACTTAATTCTGATGGCCAAACCGGTCGCGTGTACGCGGCATAAGTATGAATCTATAAAAACCCCAAACCCCAGACTTCTCTTTTAATGCAGAGGCAGGATGAGTGTGAAACACTTGCGGTAATGTAGGGGTGCTACTAGGTTACTCAGTGCCATGTCCACAGGGGTGTAACCAGGAATCATAATGATATACACTTATATAGTGAAAGGTTGATGCAGCAACACCCTTCTGCTCCAAGCTGTTGTTATAGAAATGACGATGTGTCTCCATGGTGTCCAGTACTAGCCTGCCATGTGAAGATACTGCCCAGGACATTTTAAAAAGTGCATTACCTGGTATTGTAGGCCAGGACATTGATTATGTTTGCCTGCTGCTTTGCAATTGCCTTCAGTTGTGGGAAGTAACAATGTATTGAGTTCTGATTATTTGCCTTAGGCCCCTTTCACGCGGACGTTCCGTTCAGGTCCGCCTGTCAGTTTTTCAGGCGGACCTGAACGGATGCTCCATAGAGGTCTATGGAGTGTTGGGTGTCAGCGGTGAGCTATTTTTCCATCCGTCATCGGATTGGATCGGGTGACGATGGACACTGCGGTCCGTCGTCACCCGATTCCCCTATAGCGGAGAGCGGCGCTCTGACAGGTCCGTCCCTGCGCAGTGTGCGGAGATGGACCGGTCTTCTGCCTGCTCAGCGGAGATTGCTCCGGCGATTCCCCGCTGAGCAAGCGGATATCCACGGGGCGTATCATCACTGATCTGCCCCGTGTGATGTACCATCCATATATACAAGTCCCCCCCATAATCCATCCATATATACAAGTCCCTCCCCCCATATACCATCCATATATACAGCCCCTATACACCATCCAAATATACAGTCCTCTCCTCCCCCCATATACCATCCATATATACAGCCCCCCTGTACACCATCAATGTACCATCCTTATATACAAGTCCCCCCCATATACCATTCATATATACAGTCCACCCCTCCCCCATAATACTATCCATATATACAGTCACCCCATATACCATCCATATATGCAGCCCGCCCCATACACCATCCATGTACCATCCATATATACAGTCCCTCCCCCATATACCATCCATATATACAGCCCCTATACACCATCCATATATACAGTCCTCCCCTGCCTCCATATACCATCCATATATACAGTCCTCCCCCCATATACCATCCATATATACAGCCCCCCTATACACCATCCATGTACCATTCATATATACAGTCCACCCCTCCCCCATATACTATCCATATATACAGTCCCCCCATATATCATCCATATATGCAGCCCCCCCATACACCATCCATGTACCATCCATATATACAGTCCCTCCCCCCATATACCATCCATATATACAGCCCCTATACACCATCCATATATACAGTCCTCCCCTCCCCCCATATACCATCCATATATACAGTCCTCCCCCCGTATACCATCCATATATACAGCCCCCCTATACACCATCCATGTACCATTCATATATACAGTCCACCCCTTCCCCATATACTATCCATATATACAGTCTCCCCATATACCATCCATATATGCAGCCCCCCCCATACACCATCCATGAACAATCCATATATACAGCCCCTCCCCCATATACCATCCATATGTACAGCCCCTCCATGTACCATCCATATATACAGTCCCACCATCCGTGTACCATCCATATATACAGTCCTCCCCCCATATACCATCCATATATACAGCCCCCCCATACACCATCCATGTACCATCCATATAAACAGTCCCCCACTTACAATATGCATACATACAGTCCTCACCCCCCCCCCCCAGCCCCCATAAAATATGCATGCATACAGTCCTCATCACCACCCCATAAAATATGCATACATACAGTCCTCACCCCCCCATACAATATCCATACATACAGTCCTCATCCCCCCATACAATATCCATACATACAGTCCTCACTCCCCCCCCCCCCCCCATACAATATGCATACATACTTAGGCTCATGTATCATGCACAGCTTAAATATCCTCTGCCAATGCCTTATAGGGGGACTCCCCTGTACCCCCGTACTACACCAGGAGACCTCCCCCCACCCCCCGAAATTACACTGGAAGGCTCTGCCAAACATTACACACTACATATGCACTATATTGTACATTACACAGCCTGCACTATATACACAAAAAAAGCAAAAATAGAAAAAATGGTTGAACCACAAAAGGTTAAAAGTGTAGCACAGGGCCTGGCAGAGAAAGAGTTACAGTCTGCTGGACTACAACAAAATGGCCGACAAGAGCAAATGGCCAAAGAAGCCTGCCCTTTACACATGATGCTGAGCAATGGGGGGGATGGGCACGATTGTTGCAGGAAGTGAATGGGACAGAGTTGGGAGCGATGGAGGCAAAATGCAGCAACCTGACGGAGAGGATATTACGGCTCACCCTGGAGATCATCTACCTGCTGACCGGGGAGGTGAGGAGGATTCTGGGGGCACCGCCAACACGTTTGGTTCATTTTATTGATTCATACGTTATTGAGAAAAATAACTTTCCTCCAATTTTATTCCAGCAGCAAATCCCCAGGAAGTGTCTGGTGCACGCACTTTTAATTTATACATTTTATGCAACATTTAACTAGCAGACCCTTTTTTAGGCAACTTTTTTGTACAGCTGGATCATATGAAATGTCTTTTTTTTTTTTTTTTTCTTTCTAACCATCAAGTTCTAAGACAAAGTTTTGCAGAACTTGTGTTACTGACAGCTGAACAGTTACGACCTTTTTTTTTTTTTTTTTGCTATATAATCATAGGTAAGGATGAGCTCAGGCGTGTTCGCACGGTCCACGTGTAGAGCCCGCCAGGAAGTCAGCGCAGCGCTGCGCTAATCAGTAGCAGTGAGACATTCCCTGATCTCTGCAGCCGCACATCGGGGCAACGTCTCACTGCCTGTGATTAGCGCAGCGCTGCGCTGACTTCCTGGCGGACTCTGCACGTGGAGCCTGCGAACGCGCCTGAGCTCATCCTTAATCATAGGTATGAAGTTCTTCGACCCATGTTCTTTTGTGGAACCCTTTTGCTACCACTGATCTTTGGCATAAGTCGGCGGCAGCGGGCAGTTTTTTGGTGTGTAAATCTGATTGTCGGCTGTCAAGTGATTTGGCGGCTATATAGTTCCTGGATTGCTTCCACACACCCCAGCTACACTGTGTCCCCCCCCCCCCCCCCCCCCCATGTTTCCCGGGCTCCATGCTCCCATCGGCAGACCTGAGACCAGCATGGGGGGTAGTGCTGGGTAGATGGGAGGGTAAATATTTCCTTCCTACTAAGAACCTGGAAACGACTTGTGAAACATCACATCAGTTTTCTCTATGATCAAGTGTAGTATCTGTTCCTATTGGTGGCCAGTAGGGGTGCTACTCCCTCATTCTGGCCTTTTGGTAGGAATGGCTGGCTGTATGGTACTCCTGCTGGTGTGATGGGGCTCTGAAGGCTAATACCGGCTGGAACAGAAAGGTAGTTGGGGCACAGGAGAAAACTGGATGGGCCAAATTCCTCCTGATTTGAATTAATCTACTTTGTCTGGCAATGGACTTGGAAGGCAGAGAGTCCTCGGTGTCTGGGCCCCCTGGGAGTAGTCGCCCCAAGAGCGCACTTGGGTGTGGGACCCCACTGTGTGAACAGACACATGGTCACGACACTAAATACTTTTTCTGCACTGCGCCTCCATGGGGTAGGCCTTTTGGCTATGTCCGGGGCATTTTTTGTTATTAGGCCTCAGGGCCCAGTCAGTGCACATTGCATGGCCACTTTTTATCATTTATTTTTCTCCTTGCGTTTTCATTTGTGTGTGTTTTCCTATACTGGATGGAGGATCTATCTTGAAGTCTAGGTTGAGGATATGTGGCCACTAGGTGCCTTCCTCCCCTGAAACCTAGGGGGGGACCCTCTTTGGGAGAGCTCCTCAACCTAGTACTCGGTGGTTGGTTTTGGCTGGCCATGAGCAGAGGGGCACACCAGGCCTTTTGGCTCGTAATCTTGTCCCTGTCAGGAGCCTTGCGCCCCGGAGGTTTGTGGAAAGGTCGGGTTGGTGATCAAAAGCACACCCTTAAAGCAGAGTTCCAGTCACTTATGTGTGTAGTACCCCGGTGTTTAGGCAGAGTTGCTAACAAATTTTGTTTGCCATGTAGTAATTGTCTTGGCTAATTGTTAGAAGATCCACTGATTCCTCTCTAATTCTGGCATTGCTGCACCTTTTATCTTCTGTCACTAGTTGGCACTGTGGCTGGTGACGTCAGATCGACAAGGAATGAATGAATGAAATACTTGTATAGCGCACAATGCGAACTGAATCGCCTCTAGGCGCTGACAAGGGCATAGCAAGGTCAGATTATGAATGGATGGGGTGTCTCAGCCAAATGGCAGGGGTTTCTTTAGTCCCTTGGCATGCTAGGAGAGCCTATTTATTTGGGTGGAGTCGGGTGATCGGTGTTCCGTGCCACCTGGATGGCTATCTAGGTGGACATGTGTTATGTCTCTCCGGGTTGCTATGCCGGAAGCCTGAGGCCTATCCCGGGACACCTGGCTGCTAGGCTGCATGGTGCCTATCCAGGAGCAGGAGAAGCAGCATAGGGTTGGAACTGCAGGATTGGAGTCCAAATTTTGTGAAGGTTCACCTGGACGGGAAACCAGTTGTGGTTGGAGGTAAAGGTGAAACAGTCGCCACTAAGAACCCATCCACCTTATTACTGGAGACCACTGTGAGTAAGCTCCAGCAAGTACCAGAGCAGTCTTTTCACCAGCCGGGGATGGGAAAGCTTCAGCGAGTGCCAAGCCAGGGACCCAGCAAGTTAGCGGGGGTGACGCTTGAGGAGTGTGCAGCGGGGTAGCTGTGGAAGAGCTCAGGAGATATGGTGACATGACGACTGGGATCTGGAAGTCTAGTGAGAAACTGGGAGCTCGGTGAGTAAAGATCTACAGTGTGATACTGTGAGATAAGAGAAGGACTGTACTGTGTTACCAAGAGTTATGTACTTCTACCTTTGCCATAGGAGACAGCGGTCCTACCTATACAGACGTGGCATTCGGCTGGAGGCCTTTCCCTGTATAGCTGTCTACCTATAGTGTCTCGGCGTCTGCCAAATACCATTGCATCTACCTAAGGGTGTCCTGGCCCTAACCTTCTCTCCCACAGTTCTCGTTAAGAGACAATAAATCTCTCGTTTGCATTCAAAAAGTGACTGGCGCCCATCATTTCATCTTGCATTACACCCACCATTCCTGGTAACCCACTTTACAAGGAAGCATGTCATCTCTCCCTAACTCTTGAGGTCACCATCAGGCCTCTAGAGGTCCGGGAGGTCGCTAGTACATGTGTTTATTAAAAGTCAGCAGCTACAAAAACTTATAATAAACACACCCTTATCTGTCCCATGATCCAGCGGTGCACTCACCCCAGCAGTTTTCTCCCTCTCTCCTCTTTCGGCGGTGCTGGCATCTCTACTATGGGCACCCGGCTGTGAAGCCGCAAGCGGAGCTGCGCTCTGCGACTGGTCCCAAACTCTTCTAGGACCTGTCATGTGTCCCAGAAGACTTTGGGAGGGAAAGGGGAAGGAGAACTACCGACTGCCTAAGGCGACTGGAATGGAGGTGGCAGCGGGTACCTGTCAAAATTGGGTACCCGCTCCACCCCAAAAGCTCAATTTCACAAACAGGAGCTGGGGAGGAGGCCTTAAAGCAGAAATTCCACTTTTGCGTGGAACTCACTTTTTTTTACGTTCTTTTTTTGTACACTTAACGTGTTTTTATTTTTTTCCACACCCCCGCAGATTTAAGAAAAAAATATTTGGTTTCTGTTGTCATTTTTTCCGGCTGGTCTGGCTGCGGAAGAAACTAATGGAGTGTCCTGATGTCTCACTAAAGAGAACCTGTCACAAAAAGAAAAATCACATGGGGCTTCCACATTCGGCTCACTCTTCAGAGAGCATTTGACAGGGGGTGAAGTGGCGCTGTTTTGCCTCCTCACCGCCTTCTTGAACCCCCCCCGAACCCACCAACACTAGTATGCTGCAATCGCAGGGGGCCCCTGGATGACGTAAGTTATTACAAAACGCATAGGGTGGAGCGACGCGCTGACGTCACCTCGTACTCCATACGTATACCCAGAAGAACGGGCTGTCTGTTTTGTGTTCCGGACGGCGCATCAGACTGTTTTGCTCTCTGAACTTTTTAATCATGTAAGTGCAATATATCTTTTCTTAATAAACAAGTTTTAAGGTTTTACACTATGGAGCGTTTTATATCTTCTATATACCATGATATCCACGGATGTCCTGACTGTTTGTGAAGTGGGTGTTACAAGTCTGTTAACACGTCTTCGGTCCTCTGGGAGCCAAGCCGTTATTCATTATACGTCTTATTTGATCCTCCGTTATAGGGGATCATAGCTTTCCGGTAAGAGTCCATTCCTGACGTTTTGGTGGTGGAATCTACACATCTTGTTGGGTCTTGAGTGCGGGGACGACTTCCTTCCCGATTTATGGACTTTATTCCACAGTTCACCGTTTAATTTTTATTTTTGATGGTTCACAATTTTTTGTTTTCTTTTTATGCACTTCTGAATTGTGTATATTTTTCTTGTGTTATTTGATTGACATTTTCACAGGCACACTATTGGTGATCATTTATGTCTATGACAGACATACACTTATTTTGCACATGTGATTTTTGATTTGTCATATTTCACAGGATGATTTTTTTGCCATATTTTACATATTTGATTTTGCTTATTTGAGTTTTATAACCACATGGTTAGCGCGATTCTATAGGTTTTTTTCTTTTTTTTTTTGTCATATTTATGTGAGAACCGCGGCTTTCCAATTATTGAATTTTGATATTTTTTGATATTTGTTATACCTGAGCGCAGTTTTGAAATTTTTTCTTTCTCTTCTCATGTGCCCCTTGGCAAAAATGAATTGCCCACCGCTAACCTATGTGATGAAAAAATTTTAAGTTTTAGAGAATAAACCATCAAACCCCCCCCCCCCCCCGAAAAATAATGCCCCACCCCCACAAATGTAAACACACGTCGAGGTGCCTACACAGGAAAATGTCGATTGGCACTACGCATGTTACTTATTGCCGCACCCAACTGAGGGCCCGCAATAATTTTAGGGTCGTTATTTGCGGTTAACTTTAAACTGATGAGCTATAGGGGGCTTTTAAAGCATTGCCTATGGAAAATATAGAGTACTGAAGTTTTTTGCCGTTTCAGGGGCGCATGCAATTTTAAGGCCAGACATGTTGGGTATCTATTTACTCGGCATAACCTCATTTTTATATTTTCTGAAAAAAAATAATGTAGTGTATGTGGTCCCTAAAATTAACTTTTGTGTATTTTTGATGACATTTTGCCCTATAGATAGACTGCTGCGCTAACATCGTGGGACATAGTCTGGAACTACCAATATTTTTTAGGGTTTCTGCTTTCAGAAAACAATTCATATTTTTTTTGAGGTGGGGTGGGGGGGGTTTAAGTAATCTTCAGGCCTAAAATGATTTTTTGTAGACGTGCGGCAGTGAAATGTTCTTTTGTTTGGAAATGTATATAGTGATTGCTAATCTCCCTCCACAGGATAACCTAGTTGTGAAGAAGACATCAGGAGATGGACAGAACTCCATTGTGGTTCCTCTACATTCCTTACTAGTTCCAGAAAGATACAATGAGCAGAAGATATTAGAAGTCACCAAGAAGATGATTGACCTCCTTACCAGAGAGGTGAGCGGTATCAGGAATTAGGACTAAAATGCATATGGTTGGAAAGGGGCTTAAAAAAAGGTACATATTACTGTCCCTAACAGAGGGGGCGCCTTTCCCTACTCTACCCACTTGCATAGAGCGTGCCAAACCCAGGGACTAGGATCTTAAAAAGACTCTGTCAAACCTAAGATGGCCACCAGAGTCACATGGGCGACCAGCATCCATTTGGATTGCCTTAATGACTCGGGAAACCATAGAGGAACCCTGTTCATTGTGACTTCCTCTTCTTCTACTTTGCCACTGTGGTTGAGCACCACCTGCAGTGGAGACAGCAGACTGCACCTGCTTACAGGTGCAGCACACATCCTGCTGCCAGCAGCCTGCCAAAATCAATGACAGGCTGAAATACACAGCAATTTTATGAAGATATATGCAGAAATGAGCAGTGGTTGCATATAGGGATGTATTAGTCTGCAGAACCTAAACCCCTGTACCCAAGTACCACCCAGATGTGTGTATATCTGCGTATCTGCGTACAGCCGCTGAAAATTTCAGCCTGTCATTGATTTTTGTTAGGCGGCTAGCAGCGACTGTACACTGTAGTGTGCCTTCCTGCCACCAATATGTGCCTATTCTGTTAGCTGTACACCCCTTTCTAAGCGTGAGCCAGTCAGTGTACTTCCAGATCAAAAAGTGTGTATATACTGTTTTTACATAAGTAGGAGTACTATGTATCCCTTACTCATTCATATAGGGGGCCTTTATCTCGAGGCACCTTCATTTTTAGAATTAGCTTCCAGATTCTGATCAGCACCCAGCCCTGCAAACCCCCATTAACCATCAGGCCAGGGTTATAGGGAAGAGGCCTTTGTTCAAATCAGACAGAGACTTCCAGGAAGGTCACCCATGGCAGGGTACCTCCTTATGCTGTGGGCATGTTGTCTGGTATGATTCAGGAGGAAGGAAAGGGTGGGGGGGGGGAGGGGGGGGGGCTGAACAAAAGAAGTTGGGAACTGTCAATTATCAGCAATTTTGCTGTAGTAGGTTGTTAACATCATACATATGTGCCACCTTGGGGGCAGGTTAATGGCATTCCCAGCCATGTTATGTAAAGTAAGAGTACTATGTATCCCTTACTCATCCATATTGGGGGGCTTGTATCTTGGGGCACCTTCATTTTTAAAGGTGGTTTCCAGATTGTCATTAACCTCCTGCCCACAGTCCCCCATAACCCCACAACCGCAAGGCCAGGGTTATAGGAAAGAGGCCCTTGTTCATATCAACATGGGGACAGGGGACTGCCAGGAAGGTCCCCCCTTGCAAGGTACCACCCCATGCTGAAGGCATGTTGTCTGGTATGATTCAGGACGGGGGGGGGGGGCAAACTGAACAAAGCAGCTGGGAACTGTCAATTATCAGCAATTTTGCTGTAGTAGGTTGTTAACTTTGTACAGATGGGCCACTTTACAGACAGGTTACTGGCATCCCCAGCCATGTCATGTAAAGAAATTTTGTAGTTTTATTTTTCATTTTGGGCATTCATAAAATTGCGACTCCCCACCAAATAACATTTAAAAAAAATCGTAGTCCACCATCCCCCACTCCCATTACCAAGTCCTCGCCTATAAGCCTATTACTGATTTCTAAGATTTAACTTAATAACTTCAATGGGGTTCTATGAACCCACCCCACACTGAACCCAGATTAGTTTTAACTCATCACTATTGGGGTTGATTTACTAAACCTGGAGCAGTCAGGATGTGGGGCACCTGTGCATGGTAGCCAATCAGCTTTTAGCTTCAGCTTGTTCAATTAGGCTTAGGCAATATAACCTGGAAGCTGATTGGTTTCTATGCATAGCTGCACCAGATTTTGCATACTCAAATTTTACTAAATCCCCCCATGTGTTATATGTGTGTCAGGTTCCTATAGGATGTCAGGATGTTTCCATGGGAGAGCCGAGGCATTATTACTACTCTGTTTTATATTTACATTCAGGGTGGAACCTGGAGCAATATTAACATTAGTATCAAAGAAGAGCTAAAAGAAGAAGAGAGAGAGGATTGTGTGATAAAGGAGTGGGAGTGTTTAGAAGGACACAAGGATCTCTACAATGACGTCATGATGGACCATAAACAGTCAGCATTATTGGGTAAGAGGAGACTTTATTGTAAAGGAGAGAGCAGTATGGAGGGTCCACCGAGATCCCCCATCATCTGATAAACACATAGAAACAATGTATTCAGTCAGTGTGTGTGTTTCCTACAGATGGATCCAGTAATGGGAACCCACCAGAGAGATGTCCCCGTCCTCTGTATTCCCGGGATTCCACACAGGAAGATCTCACCATCCCTCACCATCATCAGGTACACAGGACTGAAGATGTCCAACTAAAACTTGGCTCTAAACTGTATTAGATGATATTCTTCTATGTAATGTTGGGATAATAGTGCTCACCATCATACTGTCATTTTAGAGGGAAGAAGTTTTTGATATCAAAACTGAGGTTAAAGAGGAAAAAGAAATGTTTGTGAGGGGAAATCAGCTGTCTATGAACGAAGTTGAAATGATGGTGACATTTACTAAGGAGGAACCTTCTCTAGATGTCAGCACAGGTAGCTATCACTGTATTACATTTTAGAACTTCACATTTTTCATATCCATTCATTCTTTCACATTTTGAGTTTATTTTGATCAAGTTTCGGTATACAGATTTGAAAAAAAATCATGAAAAGTCAGCAAACTCATTTTCAAAACAATCCAGTGAGCTGACCAGGACTAGTCGCCCAGGAAGGGTATTCTATATAGACTTGGTATGCACATGGTACGGGCGGTATACTAGAGACTATAAACTTGGATTTGCAGTCTAGTTCTTTTAAAGTGATTCTTAAGGATCCTCCATCTTTCATGCTTTCTGGCATTGCTCCCAACATGAACCAAGACAGCTTGGTCATGCCCAGCCCCTCCCAGTAAATTGTCTACATGTTCTACCACATGCTGAACCTTGGCACCTGGAAGACAGCAAAGCATTTGGTTGAGGCGACACTGGTAGTAAATTATTCCATCGGTGCTCCTGATTATAGAATTCCTTATTAATACCAACTGTATACGTCTTCCTGCATTATGCTCACCACCCCTACTAGATGGGCTGCTCTCCCAAATGTCTAGGGTTGCCACCTCTGGGTTTGCCACCCACAAATCTTCACTCAACTTGGAAAATTTGCTTGGGTGTCCACACACAGGACTGGCTTTCCCTTAGTGTAGCCCCCTACCATTCCCTCTAATTTCAATAACCCAGCATCCTTTTTTTTTTTATAATTGACAATTTTTATTAAAGTTTTTTTTATATTTTTTCAATATAGAAAAGGATAACAATCACCGGAAATCATGCAAGCTTACAGTAGCAAATCAACATAGAATACACCCATTACAGTATACACGGGGATGAAGTAAAATCAATACAGTTGCTTCATAGTTCTATAACCAGGTGATTCATATACTCCTGAGGAACCAGGCAAACTAGCAGTATGAAATCAAAACAACAGATTCTTAAAATAGCTATACCAGCGATTCCGAAGCCAAAGAAATATGGCGAGTGCCTACTGGGTTCGTAGAACAGAGGAAGAATCCAGCATCTTACCAGATCATCCTGACTTACTCCTCCATCCTCCACATCAACCCCATTAAAAGAGAACTATGTTTTTTTTTTTTTGGCCCATAATACTCCCCTAGGTGGATGCAGCATCGATCCGATGCTGCATCTGTTCCCCGCCGCCTCTTCACTGAGAACCGAGCCGCCGATGGCTCAGTTCTCTCATCTCCCTGAGTGGAGAGATGCTGCCTGTCAATCAGCAGCTCTCCTGCTCTGCTCCTCCACATTCACTAGAGCGCTGAGCTGTGGAGGGGCAGGGAGCGGCCATCTCAGCAGCTCGCTGAGAGGATGAGACTGCCATCAGTCCAGGCACCTGGCGGATCCAGACTTCGGAAGTCGGGACGACGCAGTGCCTGGACTGGTCTTGGTGATGTCAGCAGAGAGCATACTTCAGACCGCTATCTGCTGAAAACGGGTCACAGGAGTGCAAAATGACTTACACTCCTTTGACCCAGAGGAGAAGCCCAGCCGAATAAGCTCAGGCTAGACTTCTCCTTTAACCACCTGCTTAATGAGTAGAAGACTCCCTTTAAGGCTGTCAATTCTCAGTGTTGCAACTCGCTCCTCCAGATCTCTAATGTGAGGTTCTAGAAGGGCAATCTGCTCACGTCTGTCACAGTGGTGTCCATACTGCATTACTGTATACATGTGACACTGTGCACTGAGCAAAGCCTTCAACCTTCTTAGTACTCATTATCCCAGTTAAAATATTTATGTTACAGAAAGTTTCAAATAATACTTAGGGTTGAAGACTCCTTTTTGTCTTTACCTCTTTTTATTATACGATTCATGTTTTAAAAAATTTGCTTATTCAGATTCCACTTTGTTCACATTCCCAATGTAAGCAAGCTTCAACATGGAGTAGAGATACTGTACAACATATGAAAGGTCCATCTCCATTCCTCAAAATAATGTCATGTCCCCAACAAATGAGGAGGAGATAGTGGACACCATATGAAAGGTCCATCTCCATTCCTCAATATAACGTCATGTTCCCAACAAATGAGGAGGAGATACTGTACACCATATGAAAGGTCCATCTCCATTCCTCAATATAACGTCATGTTCCCAAAAAATGAGGAGGAGATACTGTACACCATATGAAAGGTCCATCTCCATTGCTCAATATAACATGTTCCCAACAAATGAGGAGGAGATACTGTACACCATATGAAAGGTCCACCTCCATTCCTTAATGTAATGAGGTGGAAATACTATATATTATATGAAAGATCCATCTTCATACTTGAATATAATATATCTTCCCAACAAATTTTGTGGAGATACTGTACACCATATGAAAGGTCCATTTCCAATCTTTAATATAACGTCATGTTCTCAACAAATGAGGTGGAGATACTGTACACCATATGAAAGGTCCATCTCCATTCCTCAATATAACGTCATGTTCCCAACAAATGAGGTGGATAAGATACTGTACACCATATGAAAAGGTCCATCTCTATTCTTAGCCATATTAATTACAAAAGTATGTACACCTCCACCCAGTGTGCTATAGTTGCTTTGGTTGCACTGTAAATCTTTTTTATCCTTGTGTTGATGTTATTACTTACCTAATTCTGTGCCAGAAATCTGGGGAACAGTTGGCTAACAGTTGACCAACAAGCATGACTTCTAATTGCAAAACATTTTCAAAAAACATGTTGTTAGTTTTTATTATTATTCTTATTATTATTATTATTATTATTAATACTATTTCCAACAGGAGGACACAATCACTGCAATACCTCAGAGGGACATCTTACTTTATATACAAATTATAATAAAGAAGATAATGGCATGGCACAATATTCACCAGGAGTCGGCATTGTTACCCAAAACGTACATCAAAAATTGACGCATATGGTGGGATCAACAGACCAGTTTAATTCTGAGAAACCCAAATATATATCGCATACTATTATTCCAAACGTCCAACCAAGCTTATACAGTACAGAGGAATCACCAGATCCTTCTAATCCTAAAGAATCGTCTGCCAATATTTTGAATCTTTTTCAGGTTTGCGAAAAATCATTCACAATAAAACCTGACTCGGTTGTACCCCAGATAAACCACACCGGTGAAAAACCCTTTTCGTGTTCTGAGTGTGGGAAGTCCTTCATGAAGAAATCACATCTCAATGAACACAAGAGAATCCACACCAGTGAAAAACCTTTTTCATGTTCTGAGTGTGAAAAGGCCTTCATAAAGAAATCCCATCTCATTGAACACCAGAGAATTCATACCAGTGAAAAACCCTTTTCGTGCTCCGAGTGTGAAAAGGCCTTCAAAAAGAAATCAAACCTTGTTGAGCATCGGAGGATTCACACAAGTGAAAAACCCTTTTCGTGTCCCGAGTGTGAGAAATCCTTCAGAAAGAAGTCAAATCTCATTGTTCACCAGAGAATCCACACCAATGAAAAACCCTTCTTGTGTTCTGAATGTGAGAAGTCCTTCATAAAGAAATCAGAACTTATTCAGCACCAGAGAACCCACACAAGTGAAAAACAATTATTTTGTTCGGAGTGTAAGAGGCCCTTTACCAACAAATCAAAACTCATTCAACACCAGAGAATTCACACCGGGGAGAAGCCCTTCTTGTGTTCTGAGTGTGGAAAGTCTTTCTCTCTAAAATCGATACTCATAACACACCAGAGAGTTCACACCGGTGAGAAACCCTTTTCCTGTTCTGAGTGTGGCAAGTGCTTCTCTAATAAAGGCAACTGCGATAAGCACATCAGAATTCACACTGGTGAGAAGCCATATTCCTGTTCAGAATGCGGCAAATGTTTTGCACAGAAAGTGACACTAATCATCCACCAGAGAACACACACCACTTGCGAGAAGCCATATTCCTGTACCGAGTGTGCGAAAAGCTTCTCCAGTAAAGGGAACTGTGATAAGCACATGAAAATTCACTCTGGTGAGAAGCCTTTTTCCTGTTTGGAATGTGGAAAATGTTTTGCACAGAAAGTGACACTACTTATCCACCAGAGAACGCACACCACCTGAGGTCACAGAAAAAAATGGTGGAGTTTCAAATGCTCCATAGAACAATTGTACGACAAACAAAAGGCAATCCAAAAGAATCATTCAACCCATAGTTGTGGTGGTGTGATCTGTTTTTTTTTCATTTTTTTTAATTTACATAAAGTATATTTTTCCATTTATTTTTTACTGTGCATCTTCCTGTTGTCCTTTTGGTTAAAGAAGAATTAGCAACACAACATAAAAATCCTAGTTGAATTCGCCCAGGGGTCCAAGTGCTTATATAACTTGGCCACATTTTGTTCTGTGACCCTGTTGTGTTTTAAAAGCCAATTTTTATCACTGTCTATGCTAGCTATAGCTCCACCCTAGGCTTAAGCCCAATTTGTGGGCGCAACTTCCATTTCTCTCGGTTAAAAGGGATTCCATGAAGTTTGCCAGGTTACCCTGCCAGAGTTGATTGATCAGTAACAACACAAGCATATGTAAAAGATCATTCAGAGCTGCCGGGGCTATATGATTTATCTGCTTACAAGCAGCCAGAAGATAAAGAACGCAGCCCCACCAGGGATAATTGATCATTTTATGCCGCGTACACACGACCGGACTTTTCGACATCAAAGGTCCGACGGAACGATTCCGGCAGACCATTCGATCGTGTGTGGGCTGCAGCGGACTTTTGATTTGCAAAAATCCATCAGACTTTAGAAATGGAACATGTTTCAAATTTTTCCGCCGGACCCAGTTCCTACCGAGAAATCCGCTCGTGTGTATGCTAGTCCGACGGACAAAAACCAACGCGAGGGCAGCTACTGGCTATGAATTTCCTTACTCTAGTCCGGTCGTATGTCATCATGTTCGAATCCGTCGGACTTTGGTGTGATTGTGTGTGGCCAAGTCCGTTTATTCGGAAAGTCAGTCAGAACTCTGTCAGAACTCCGCCGAAAGTCCGTCGGACCTAGTCCCTCAAAGTCTGGTCGTGTGTACGCGGCATAACTTTCATAAATGAACAGTGAGAACTGCGACTGATAAATCACACACCTCTGACAGCACCAACTGTTCATTCACAAACGTGAAGATCATTCAGTTGCTGCAGAGCTGTGTGATCTATCTGCGACTGATAAATCACACAGCCCTACCTGCACTTGCTGTTCATTGTCAAAAGTAAAGATAATTCAGTTCTGTGGGGCTGTGTGATCTATCTGACAGTATTATGAATGTTTTCTAGCAGCCTAATTAGATCACACAACCTCAACAGCTCTGACTATTCATTTAAAAAGTAAAAGAGCATTTAGTATTTCGGAGCTGTGTGATCTATCTAAGCTGCTAGTAAGCATTCATGACACCGGCAGATAGATCATACAGCCCCACAATGCTGACTGTTCATTCACAAAGGTTAACGATCCTTCAGCACTGGCAGGGTTTGTAATCTATCTGCCAGCTGCTTGTTAATATACACAGCACCAGCAGATAGATCACACAGCCCAGAAAGCGCTGAATGATCTTTTATTTGTTCCCCTTGAGGATCTAATAAGGCTTTTCAATATGTGGTGATTCTTACTTCTTCTTTAACACTCAATCTAATTGCATTTTTTTCTTCTCTTCATGTTCTGCCATGCAAACAAGATTTGAGGGAACATCTTTCCAACAAGGGTACATGCATCATTCCTTTGCCATTCATTGATGGTTATACTGTCACTTGCAAGAGACTTAAAAGCTGCCAAATGGAAATAAAAAGTGGGCAGCCAAGTATAACCCCCTCCTACTCCCATCATGTCTTTTGCATGGTCACAGACATTGTTCCTCTGAAGAGAAAAGTCCAGACTTTTTTGCTAGGTTTTCGTACTTTTTTTCTTGAATCAAGATACCTTTTGTTACTTAGCTGGTCTTGCAATGTAGCTACTTGGATCAACCTTTCCTAAGCCTGACATGGAGTGCCATACCCAGACCCCACTGCGGTTAGCTTGGAATGTTACCTTCAGGCACTCAACTTGGCTTTTGGCAGCCCTGCAATGTCACTTGGCAGTAACCTTAGTTTGTCACACACTTAATGACTGGTATTAGAGCATTAGAAGTGATCTACCCACTGTTTTGGTCGATCCCCTTAGTGTCTGGAGCTCATGGCTGTGGCTCTAAACTGTAACGTGGATGGGTTGTTGGGGGCCTCATCTCTAGTATAGGTTTGCTGTCAGTGAATATAAGGAAGGTCCACTGCTTAAAATGTTGAGTTGCAGAACCTGCATACCCTTTGAGGGACAGCTGGCTGACCCAGGTAGATGTGGTACTCCGATCTGATCATATTCCTGGCAGAAGCTCTGTAGGCTCATCCAGATCTTCTGGCTCAAGGACAAATGTACCATCCTGTTTAACTGTATTTACTGCCAGGGTTGTTAAATCCTAGGTTCTGAGAGACCAAGGCATCTCTGAATTGGTGATTCCCACAATGTTTAACGTTAGGAAGTCTAATTCCAACAAGGTCTATCACTGCACATTGAAGGCATACTTTACTTGGTGCGAGATAAAGAACATTCATCGCAGAAAACTCTACGTGGAATTATTTGAGATGTGTCTGGACCAGCACTTGTCCCTGAGCACCGTCAAAGGTCGGGTCTTTGTGGTCTCAATTTTGTTTCAGAGAGAGCTGGCTTCCCATTCACTTAAATTAAAAAGAAAGGAGCACCCAGTTTCCAGAGAATCAAATACATCAAGTCAACGCATTTTGGGAAGATAGACTCCCCCTTTATTTGTAGAGGAAGCAAACTAAAGCTGGCATCCTGCCATTCAAAAATCTTGAATCCAACATAACCGCTCATGGGAATTGTTCCCACCAAATAGTGTGCAGCAAACGCACTGAAGAAGGGGGAGTCTATTCCCCCTAAACTAATTGGCTTGGTGCACATGTTGTAAATTTTTAATAAATGTCCACAAACCATATTTTAGAAGTCACATTTCTCTGGACACCGGCACTCCTTTCTTTTTTATCTAAGTGATCAAGGAATGAGAAGTCAGCTCTCTTTGAAACAAGATTGAGACCACAAAAACCTGACCTTTGATGGTACTCAGGTCCAAGTGTTGGTCCAGGCCCATCTATAAAAAGGCTGTCATTCTTTCCATGAAAGTTTTTTGTAAAGCATGCATTAAATGTACAGTAATGAACCTTGTGGGAAGCAGACTTCTTAACTTTAACACTGTGGGAATCCCCAATTCAGAGATTCCTTCGTCTACAAGCTGAAACGACTCTAAGGTCGCACAGAAATGGCAGCAGCCCAATCCTCGAGAGGCCCATCTCCACCATCCATTACTGGCCATTATCCACCGGAAGATATTCCTTCCTTTTTGCCCACACGAATACCCATTTAGGACCAGTGACCAATCCAGCGCAGTCTCCAACACAAGCATTCTTTGATTAGGGCTTTTGTGCAGGGTGTCTCCCATGTGGCTCCCTCTGTACATTCCCTGTGGCTTTATGGGATTTCAACTTGGTACTCTCAAATTTGCCCTTTGAAACAATCAGATATATTATGCATATCCTACAATTCATTTCTCCACTCTAATGCACAAGGTTGAATTTTTTGTTGCCATCACCCTGGTGAGGCGAATTTCAAAGCTGGCACCCTTATCTTGTAAAGAACCCTTCATGGTATTACACAGAAAAGGTGGTGTTATGCTTATAACATCCTTCCTTCCTAAAGTAGTTTAAGCTTTTCACCTAAACACAAATAGTGATGGACGAACTTCCGACGGGACGTTTCGCGAACGCGAAACGCGAACGGACACAAACGTTCGCGAAAACGACCGTTCGCCGCGGGCTCCATTGACTTCAATGGGAGGCGAATTTCGCAAACCTTTAGGTCGAATTTGCGGCCACGGGGTAATTATTAGGGGGTAGCACGTAGTCCCACCACCTGGACAATAGCATAATACATGTATGAGGTGAATTTGGGATCGATAACTACAAGCATTTTTTTTTTATTTGGGAAATTGTTCTGACAATTCAGGACTATGGAGCTAATGAAGGCAATGGAGGAGAGGGAAGGTCAGGGACCAGGGTAGGCAAACAAGAGGGTGCAGGAGATACAGAGCACTGACAGCAGCACCGTAATACAGAGCACTGACATCAGCACCGTGACATACAGCGCTGACAGCAGCTCCGTGACATACAGCGCTGACAGCAGCTCCGTGACATACAGCGCTGACAGCAGCTCCGTGACATACAGCGCTGACAGCAGCTCCGTGACATACAGCGCTGACAGCAGCTCCGTGACATACAGCGCTGACAGCAGCACCGTGACATACAGCGCTGACAGCAGCTCCGTGACATACAGCGCTGACAGCAGCTCCGTGACATACAGCGCTGACAGCAGCTCCGTGACATACAGCACTGACAGCAGCTCCGTGACATACAGCGCTGACAGCAGCTCCGTGACATACAGCGCTGACAGCAGCACCGTGACATACAGCGCTGACAGCAGCTCCGTGACATACAGCGCTGACAGCAGCTCCGTGACATACAGCGCTGACAGCAGCTCCGTGACATACAGCGCTGACAGCAGCTCCGTGACATACAGCGCTGACAGCAGCTCCGTGACATACAGCGCTGACAGCAGCACCGTGACATACAGCGCTGACAGCAGCTCCGTGACATACAGCGCTGACAGCAGCTCCGTGACATACAGCGCTGACAGCAGCTCCGTGACATACAGCACTGACAGCAGCTCCGTGACATACAGCGCTGACAGCAGCTCCGTGACATACAGCGCTGACAGCAGCACCGTGACATACAGCGCTGACAGCAGCTCCGTGACATACAGCGCTGACAGCAGCTCCGTGACATACAGCGCTGACAGCAGCTCCGTGACATACAGCGCTGACAGCAGCTCCGTGACATACAGCGCTGACAGCAGCTCCGTGACATACAGCGCTGACAGCAGCTCCGTGACATACAGCGCTGACAGCAGCTCCGTGACATACAGCGCTGACAGCAGCTCCGTGACATACAGCGCTGACAGCAGCTCCGTGACATACAGCGCTGACAGCAGCTCCGTGACATACAGCGCTGACAGCAGCTCCGTGACATACAGCGCTGACAGCAGCTCCGTGACATACAGCGCTGACAGCAGCACCGTAAGCAGCCCCAGGAGGAAGTCAGCACAGCACAGGGATGGTGTGATCCCCTCATAATAAGAACCCCCAGGAGGAAGTCAGCACAGCACAGGGATGGTGGGAGCCCCTCATAATAAGAACACCCAGGAGGAAGTCAGCACAGCACAGGGATGGTGGGAACCCCTCATAATAAGCAGCCCCAGTAGAAATATGACACCGCTCAACCTCTTCAAAGAGGAGGGTAGGGGCATATAGTACGGTGTGCTTTTTTGGGTCAGGGAAGTGAGCCAAATGAATTAAGAAGGTCTGTGTGCTTGATTCCAAAAATTGTTTATAGACATATACATGGTCTACTGATCACATGTGTTGAATTCCTCCGAGATCCATGCCTCATTCATTTTTAGAAATGTGAGGTAGTTAACACTGTGGTGAGCTAGGCGAGTACGCTTATCGGTCACAATCCCCCCTGCTGCGCTGAACGTCCTTTCGGACAGGACACTGGATGAGGGGCAAGCCAACAGTTCGATTGCAAATTGGGCAAGCTCTGGCCAGAGGTCAAGCCTGCCCACCCAGTAGTCTAGGGGTTCATCACTCCTCAGAGCGTCCACATCGGCCGTTAACCCAATGTAGTCGGACACCTGACGGTCTAGGCGTTCCCTGATGCTGGATCCGGATGACACCTGTCGATGGGTCGGCTGAAAGAATGACCTCATATCCGAAGTCACCAACACATCTTCAAACCGGCCTCTTCTTGCAGGCGCTGTTGGATTGGTACCCGCAAATCCTTCTCTGGGAGTGGGAATTGCTCCTCTGCCAGCGCACGCAAAAGCAGAATGCAGCATTTCTCGAAGCAAGGCCTGGAAGTGCTGCATTCTGACAGCCCTCTGCGACGGCGGTAACATTTCCGCCATTTTGTGTTTGTACCGGGGGTCTAAGTACGTTGCCACCCAGTACTGGTCCTTGACCCTCATGCTTTTTATACGGGGGTCCCTATTAAAACACTGGAGCATGAAGGCCCCCATTTGCACTAAAGTGGAAGCGGTGTGGTGGCCTGGCTCCTGCTCATCATCCAGGATAATGTCGTCCTCTTCATTCTCCTCTCCCCATCCTCGCACAACAGGGATCCCAGAAAGGTTTAAAGCATGCTCTTCTTGCTCCTGCTCATCCGCCCCGGCACCATCCTCCTCTGACTCCTCATCAGACTCCTGTTGTTGACTTGTCTCAGATAGAGTAGCCCCCCCTGGGAATTCATCCAGCATTGCGACTTCCTCATCTTCCCGCTCCTGCTCCTCCACAGCCTGATCAATGACACGACGCAATGCACGCTCCAGAAAGAAGGCATAAGGTACCATGTCACTGATGGCGCCATGGCTGCGACTGACCAGTTTGGTGATCTCCTCAAATGGCCGCAGAAGTCTGCATGTGTCGCGCATGAGCAGCCACTGGCGCGGTGAAAAAAAACCCAGCTCCCCAGAACCGTTTCTTTCGCAGAGTTCATACAGGTAGACGTTAACTGCACGTTTCTGCTGGAGCAGCCTATCAAGCATATAGAAGGTTGAGTTCCATCGCGTCGGGCAATCGCAAATAAGACGTCTGACCGGCAGATGGTGTCGCCGCTGAATGTCAGCAAGGCGAGCCATGGCCGTGTAAGATCTTCTGAAATGGGCCGAGATTTTCCTTGCCTGCCGCAAGATGTCCTGGACCCCAGGGTATTTGACAAGGAATCGCTGCACGACCAAGTTTAAGACGTGTGCCATGCACGGCACGTGCGTGATTTTGCCCTGTTTCAATGCGCTAAGCAGATTGGCACCGTTGTCACACACCACTTTACCAACTGTCAAATTGAGCGGTGTTAGCCACTCATCTGCCTGTGAACGCAAAGCTGAAAGGAGTGCCGGGCCAGTGTGGCTCTTTGCTTCCAGGCACAACAGACGCAGCACGGCATGGCAACGTCTCACCTGGCATGTGGAATAGGTTCTGGGGAGCTTGGGCGGTGCAGTGGAAGAGACGCTAGCAGCGGAAAAGGAGGAGGCAGCTGAGGAGGAGAGGGAGGAGGATGGAGTAGGAGGAGGAGAAGAAGAGTCAGGCCTGCATGCAATCCGTGGCGGTAAAACCAAATCTACACGGGTGCCACGGGTTACATGCTTGACGGCCGTCAGAAGGTTCACCCAGTGGGCAGTAAAACTGATATACCTTCCCTGCCCGTGTTTGCTAGACCACGTGTCTGTGGTCAGATGTATCTTGGCACCGACACTGTGTGCCAGAGATACATTCACTTGCCGCTGAACATGGCCATATAGCTCTGGGATGCCCTTCTCTGAGAAATACTTCCTTCCTGGGACCTTCCATTGTGGTGTTCCAATGGCCACAAATTTGCGAAAGGCCTCCGAGTCCACCAGTTTATATGGCAGTAGTTGGCGGGCTATGAGTTCTGACAAGCCAGCCGCCAACCGTTGGGCAAGAGGGTTATCCGGCGTCATCATTTTTTTACGCTCAAACATTAGGCCCACGGAAGCCTGCCTTTTTGCAGAAAAATGTGAGCTTGGCGTGATGGAAGGTGGAGTGGAGGACAATTGTGAGGAGAGAGGAGAAGGAGAAGTAGAAGACGAGGCTGGACGGTGAGAGCCTGCAGTGTGGCTTTGTGTGTTCCGTTGCTCCCACTGGGCTCGGTGATGGCTGCTCATGTGCCTTCTTAAGGCGGTCGTCCCTAGGTGAGTATTGGGCTTACCGCGACTAACGCGTTGACTGCAAAGATTGCAGATGGCAACGCTATTGTCAGCAGCGGACACGTTAAAAAAAGCCCACACTGCGGAGCCATGTGCCGGTGTCCTGGGAGCGCCAGATGTGACCGTACATGGTCGATGACTCGCTCCTGATACATTTGCAGTCTGCTTTGTCCCTGCTGTGCAATGTAAGTCATTGCTGCTTCTCCTCCCTATCTGCTGGTCCATATCTCCCTCTGAACTCCCCTCCTCTTCCTCTCTTGTGGGCACCCACGTGACATCACTAGACACGTCATCATCAACGTCACCTTCCCCACCGCTATAAGTAGAGTAGGCAGCAACACCGGGGACCAACCTCCTCCTTGGGCTGATCTGGGTACTGGCGTCAGACTGCTGAGTAGCGCTTGTTGCTACCTCCTCTTCCTGATCCAATACCAAGAGTGGCTGCGCATCAGAAATGTCCTCTTGATATGGATCGGAAAATAATTCCAGTGACTCAAGCGGAAGGTATGTGGTGGTGGTGGTGGTGGTCGTGTTGTTGGTGGTAGTGTCTTTGGGGGTGCACATAGCAGAGAGTGAAGAAGAGGGTGCAGATCGAGAGGATGAGGAGGGTGCAGAAGAGTAAGGCTGAGCGAGCCACTCAACCAAGTCTGGTGCATCCTTTAAAGTAATTGAACGCACCTTCTGCAACTTCCCACTTTGGCTCAAGCCTGTTGCTCCTGCCCTACCCCTACCACCCCTGCGGAAGGGCCTGCCTCTTCCTCTGCATGTCATTTTTTAAATGACCCTGTGACAAAACTCTTAGTCCCTATACCGCTGAAGGACTGCTGCAGTATAGGTGAGCGGTCAGCAGTGGTGCACGTCAACCCTATCTATTGTGGACCTATAGCGGTCCTTACAGAACAGCAGACTGTACCGCACTCAAGCCTATGTACCGTAGCACCCTATACCAAGTTACCAGTCCTTATAAGAACTTTTGTGGACCAAGCAGGTTGTGTATTAGTGTTTAGCAGACTGTACGTCAGTCCCTATACCGCTGAAGGACTGCTGCAGTATAGGGCAGCGGTCAGCAGTGGTGCACGTCAACCCTATCTATTGTGGACCGATAGCGGTCCTTACAGAACAGCAGACTGTACCGCACTCAAGCCTATGTACCGTAGCACCCTATACCAAGTTACCAGTCCTTATAAGAACTTTTGTGGACCAAGCAGGTTGTGTATTAGTGTTTAGCAGACTGTACGTCAGTCCCTATACCGCTGAAGGACTGCTGCAGTATAGGGCAGCGGTCAGCAGTGGTGCACGTCAACCCTATCTATTGTGGACCGATAGCGGTCCTTACAGAACAGCAGACTGTACCGCACTCAAGCCTATGTACCGTAGCACCCTATACCAAGTTACCAGTCCTTATAAGAACTTTTGTGGAACAAGCAGGTTGTGTGTTAGTGATTAGCAGACTGTACGTCAGTCCCTATACCAATGAAGGACTGCTGCAGTATAGGGCAGCGGTCAGCAGTAGTGCACGGCAACCCTATGTATTGTGGACCGATAGCGGTCCTTACAGAACAGCAGACTGTACCGCACTCAAGCCTATGTACCGTAGCACCCTATACCAAGTTACCAGTCCTTATAAGAACTTTTGTGGACCAAGCAGGTTGTGTATTAGTGTTTAGCAGACTGTACGTCAGTCCCTATACCGCTGAAGGACTGCTGCAGTATAGGGCAGCGGTCAGCAGTGGTGCACGTCAACCCTATCTATTGTGGACCGATAGCGGTCCTTACAGAACAGCAGACTGTACCGCACTCAAGCCTATGTACCGTAGCACCCTATACCAAGTTACCAGTCCTTATAAGAACTTTTGTGGACCAAGCAGGTTGTGTATTAGTGTTTAGCAGACTGTACGTCAGTCCCTATACCGCTGAAGGACTGCTGCAGTATAGGGCAGCGGTCAGCAGTGGTGCACGTCAACCCTATCTATTGTGGACCGATAGCGGTCCTTACAGAACAGCAGACTGTACCGCACTCAAGCCTATGTACCGTAGCACCCTATACCAAGTTACCAGTCCTTATAAGAACTTTTGTGGAACAAGCAGGTTGTGTGTTAGTGATTAGCAGACTGTACGTCAGTCCCTATACCAATGAAGGACTGCTGCAGTATAGGGCAGCGGTCAGCAGTAGTGCACGGCAACCCTATGTATTGTGGACCGATAGCGGTCCTTACAGAACAGCAGACTGTACCGCACCCAAGCCTATGTACCGTAGCACCCTAGACAGACCAAGTTACCAGTCCTGATAAAGAGCTTTGTGGAACAAGTGAGTTGTGAATGATTAGCAGACTGCAGCAGAAGGGCAGCAGTCAAGTATAATATTCTTTCTATATTTGGAAGAAAGAATATTATACGTGTACAAGCCTATTACCGTACCACTGATACCAGTCCTGAAAAGAACCTTTGTGGAACTAATAGTAACAGCAAGTCTTTAAAATTATCCTCACTGCCTGACACACTGCTTCCTGCCTGTCCCTATACAAATTGGCAAAAAAGAGTAGGCTGGAACGATTAGCTGGAACAGCTCTTTTGTGGACCTGATAGTAACAGCTAATGATGATGATGATGATGATGATGAAGAAAGACTAATCTGGCTGAGCTGTCCCTAAAATAGCAGCATACAGCGCTCTGTCCCTTTATCTAAACTGACAAAAGAAACTCAGGCTGCTGACCTAACACCTATACCAGTCCTGAAAAGAACTTTTGTGTACCAAATAGCTAGCGTTTTCTCTGTCCCTACTCCACACAGGATCCTTTCCCTACAGTGACAGAAGAAAGAATGTAAAATGGCCACCGGATCGGGTGTATTTATAGGTTAGGGGGAATGTCCAAGTGTCCATGAGCTGTCATGTCTCAATTGGTTGTCCTGTAACACATGATAAACGTGTCACGAAAGGTTAAAGTTCTTGTATACATTAAACACGTAAGTCCGCCGGGGCGAACGACGGAAAAAGGCGTTCGAACCCGCGGACGGCGAAAGTCGGAAATTCGCCGCGAAACGACCGCCGGGCGAACCGTTCGGCCATCACTAAACACAAACATTCATCCTTCCACCCCGCCATTCTTTGTCTATGAATATGCACTTAGTACTGCTTTGCCACAATACTGAGACATGCTGAGATTATGAGGTGTTATGCTAGTTTGGTCACATTTTTGTTGCCAATGTCCAATTACCACAAATGCAGCAGTATAACCTGACAGTCTATAATGCCTGTGTCCTTCATAAGTAAAAAAAAAAATTCCTTTTATTTAGTTAAGTGGGGAAAAGTTTGATCTACTTTTTATGGCTGTATGTGTCCCTGCTCCAGTCTGTCAAATGTAAAAAAATAAAGTTTTCGCTGAATTTCCACTGCAATTACTGCAGTTCTCCGGGAAGAATGATCGGGGCTCATGCTGTCCTTCCCTTTCAAGTTACATAAAGATATTCATTGCGGGAAAGAAATAAATTTCTCAATTGTAAACCATAGTGTGGACTCTTGTTTTGTTTCATATGTACCTTTACGACTGATGGAACATTCTGGTGGAGCCAAAGAGGGACATGAGAGCTCAAGTATTTGGTCTGCTGGCCTGTGGTTTTTAGAGAGCACAGGTAGTCACTATTAGGAAAATGGCAATGAACGATGAAGAGTCTGTGACAGAGAGAGGGAACCACACAATGGTCCTGGCCCTTTCTTAGCTTATTCAAAACTAAAGAGAAGGTTTTGAGAAGAATTGGGGCTTTAAACTCATACTGCATTCTGTATAGAGAAACTTTGCTATCCTGGGAAATGGCACCATTCTCTCTGAACCTCTCATGAAGTGCATCCACTCAGTCAAGCCCTGAAACTACAAGCGGGATTCACAATTGAGAAACCTTGTTCCCAATACTGCACCTGCCACCCATCCGGAAGACTCATCCTGGCACCCTTGAACTCTCATACCCTAGCTCAACCCTCCTGTAGACTCATCCTGGCTCCCCTGAACTCTCATACCCTCTCTCAACCCTCCTGTAGACTCATCCTGACACCCCTGAACACTCATACAATCTCTCAACCCTCCTGTAGACTCATATTGGCTCCCCTAAACTCTCATACCCTCTCTCAACCATCCTGTAGACCCATCTAGGCTCCCCTGAACTCTTATACCCTCTCTCAACCCTCCTGTAGACTCATCCTGGCTCCCCTGAACTCTCATAACCTCTCACAACCCTCCTATAGACTCATCCAGACACCCCTGAACACTCATACAATGTCTCAACCCTCCTGTAGACTAATCCTGGCTCCCCTGAACTCTCATAACCTCTCACAACCCTCCTGTAGACTAATCCTGGCTCCCCTGAACTCTCATAACCTCTCACAACCCTCCTATAGACTCATCCAGACACCCCTGAACACTCATACAATCTCTCAACCCTCCTGTAGTCTCATATTGGCTCCCCTAAACTCTCATACCCTGTGTCAACCATCCTGTAGACCCATCTAGGCACCCCTGAACTCTTATAACCTCTCTCAACCCTCCTATAGACTCATCCTGGCTCCCCTGAACTCTCATACCCTCTCTCAACCCTCCTATAGACTCATCCAGACACCCCTGAACACTCATACAATGTCTCAACCCTCCTGTAGACTAATCCTGGCTCCTCTGAACTCTCATACCCTCTCTCAACCCTCCTGTAGACTCATCCTGACACCCCTGAACACTCATACAATCTCTCAACCCTCCTGTAGACTCATATTGGCTCCCCTGAACTCTCATACCCTGTCTCAACCATCCTGTAGACCTATCTAGGCTCCCCTGAACTCTCATACCCTCTCTCAACCCTCCTATAGACTCATCCTGGCTCCCCTGTACCCAAGGAATCGGAATATACGAAAAGTAATATGAATATACAAACCAAATTCCAAAAATACGAAAGGAATCCGAATATACGAAAAGTAATATGAACATACAAACCAAATTCCGAACATAAGAAAGGAATCCGAATATATACGAAACAAATTCCAACTATACAAAATGAATCTGAACATACGGAACGACTTCCGAATATACGAAAGGAATCTGAATATACGAAATGAATTCTGAATTTTCAAAACGAATTCCGAATATACAAAAAAGATTCCGAATATACGAAACATCTGAATAAACAAAATAAATTCTAAATATGTAAAAGGAATCCAAACGTATGAAACAAATTCGGAATATATGAAAGGAATCCGAATATCCGAAAAGGAATATGAATATACAAACCAAATTCCGAATATATGAAAGGAATCCGGATATACGAAACTAACTCTGAATATACAAAATTAATTCTGAATATACAAAAGGAACCCGAATATACGAAACAAATCCGAACATACAAAACAAATTCTGAATATACGAAAGGAATCCAAATGTATGAAACAAATTCAGAATATACGAAAGGAATCTGAATATACAAAACACATTTCAAATATATAAAACAAATTCCAAATATATAAATGGAATTCCAAACTTAGTGTACGAAACTAATTAACTTAATAAATGAATCCAAAACAAAGCACGTTTTTCTGTCGTGCAACCATTACTTTCTTTTCCTGTAGTTAAGCAATGAGGATTCGCTTCTGGGGGCTGCCATATTATTGTAGCCCATATATGAAGACATGTTAGCATACAACTATGGTGAATGAACATGTTGAATGCCTTAGAAATTCATTCAACATCTAAACAGTCAGACGGAATTTTAAATACTGTATTTCACTATATAAGCTGAGTTTACTGTTAAAAATAAGTGTGAAATACAAGACTCCGGTGGGTGTAACAAGATGTCCGTGGGGTGTAGCAAGATGGCCATGACAGAACGTCACTTCCTTTACAAAATCTGATGAAACACCCTGCTCTCAGCTGACAACAATGTTTGGTGGGTACTAATAGAGGTCCTCAGGTTTGAGCATTATTTTACGATGAACAGTGTAGTGTGTTGCTCTAGGTCTTCTGGTCTACAACAAAATGGCAGAGAAGAGCCAATCATAGAAGAGCCTGCCTTTTACCCATGATGCTGAGCATTGCGAGGGGGGGGGGGAGAAGGGGGGATGGGCACTATTGTTGCAGGAAGTGAATGGGACAGAGTTACAAGCAATGGAGGCAAACTGCAGCAACCTGACGGAGAGGATATTACGGCTCACCCTGGAGATCATCTACCTGCTGACCGGGGAGGTGAGGAGGATTCTGGGAGCACTGCCAAAACGTTTGGTTAATTTTTTTTTTGATATCCGGTCGAAAAATTACTTCCCTCCAGGTTAATTAAAAATCCCAAGGAAGGGTCTAATGGACGTATTACATTATACTAAAACAAAATTGACGTCCTTTTTTTTTCCCCACAAATAGAGCTTTCTTTTGGTGGTATTTGATCACCTCTGTGGTTTTTATTTTTTGCACTTTTAAACAAAAAAAGAGCGACAATTATGAAAAAAATGTATTTTTTACTTCTTGCTATAATAAATATCCCCCAAAAAAGCATATAAAACATTTTTTTTCCCTCGGTTTAGGCCAATATGTATTCTTCTACATATTTTTGGTAAAAAAAAAAATCACAATAAGCGTATATTGATTGGTTTGCGCAAAAGTTATAGCGTCTGCAAAATAGGGGATAGATTTATGGCATTTTTATTATTATTTTTTTATTAGTACTGGCGGCGATCTTTTTATCATGACTGCGACATTGCGGCGGACACATCAGACACTTTTAACACTATTTTGTGACCATTGTCATTTATACAGTGATCAGTGCTATAATAATGCACTGATTACTGTGTAAAGGACACTGGCAGGGAAGGGGTTAAACTCTAGGGGGCGGTCAAGGGGTTAAGTGTGCCCTAGGGCAGTGATGGCAAACCTTGGCACCCCAGATGTTTTGGAACTACAGTTTCCCATGATGCTCAACTACACTGCAGAGTGCATGAGCATCATGGGAAATTAAGTTCCAAAATATCTGAGGTGCCAAGGTTCGGCATCACTGTCCTAGGGAGTGATTCTAACTGTAGGGGGGATGGGCTCACTACAACATGACAGAAATCACTGCTCCTGATGATAGGGAGCAGTAGACCTCTGTCATGTTGCTATAACAGGGAAATGCCTTGTTTAAATAGGCATCTCCCTGTTCACGATTGCGGGACCCCAGTGGACATCCAGTCAGCAGGACCCGCGGGCACGGTCTCGCAGTACGTGGCGCGTGCGTGCCCACTAGCCCGCAAATTAAAGGGGACGTACAGGCATGCCCATTTGCCCACCCCTGCCATTGTGCCAACGTATATCTGCGTGCGGATGTCGGCAAGTGGTTAAATTATTTGAATCCTACTTAAACACACTGGTCCTAGCCTTGACCCTAAAGCTAGGTTTAGATGTGCGGTTGGGAGGCATTAAAAATGCGGGTTGGACTAGCAGGGATGACTCGGAGTGCATAATTGGGCAACTGTTTCTAAATCTGACAGCTTTTTCATAAGTATCAGAGAGCAGTTGCATATGCCCGGTCTGCCCATCTTAAGATGGATTTTTGCCAAACTCCAGCCATAAACAGGACCATTTGGGTCACATTAGTGTTCCTATTTGGGCTATGGGAGGAAAGAGGCACAGTTGACACATTTCGGGTGGAATAGTGACTGGACCGGTGTGTGGTTCAAATGTTTCCAGCTGGTTTGATGTCAAGATCTGATGGCCAGGAGTGTCTAAAGCGGCCTTTCGCAACCTTTTCAACACAGGGGAACCCTTAAAATAACTTTGTGGTCTTGGGGAACTAAAAATTACTATATCTACATCTCATGATACGTTAGTGATGATCGGTGGGAAGAATGCTCCTTACACTTGTGGTCATTAGGAAGAATTACCTCTCAACAAATAGTTAAAAAGATCAATGGTGCCAGCGGGAACTTATCTGAGTGGCAGAAATTGCTCAAAGGAATCCCTTTCAACCTCAGGAGGAACCCTAGGGTTCCACAGAATCTTAGTTGAGAAACACTGGTGCTAAAGCCTCCCTTAACATCTATTAAGGGGTGGTAGTATTATGCTGCTCTGTACAGTACTCTAGTTCTGCTGTAAAGGGGTATCCTCTTAAGTCTGATCAGGCTCAGGACCTCCTCAATGCACAGGGTTCCTTTAGCCCCGTACACACGAGCGGACTTTTCAACATCCAAGGTCCGACAGAATGATTCCGTCAGACTATTCGATCGTGTGTGGGCTGCAACGGACTTTTGATTCGCAAAAGTCTGACGGACTTTAGAAAATGGAACATGCTTCAAATTTTTCCGACGGAACTCCGCCGGACCCAGTTCCTACCGAAAAATTTGCTCGTGTGTATGCTATTCCGACGGACTAAAACCGACGCTAGGGCAGCTATTGGCTACTGGCTATGAACTTCCTTATTCGAGTCCAGTCGTACGTCATCACGTTCGAATCCGTTGGAGTTTGGTGTGATTGTGTGTGGCCAAGTCCGCTCAGCCGAAAAGTCCGTCAGAACTCTGTCAGAACTCTGTCAGAACTCTGTCAGAACTCTGTCAGAACTCCGGCAGAACTCCTTCGGAAGTCTGTCGGACATAAGTCCTCTCGTGTGTACGGGGCTTTTGTGTTCCAGCCTTGCTCAACACCTATGTTCTCACATTTTTCAGATCACTATCAATGAGTTGGGGTAGCAGCTTTCTAGATAGACTAGAGGTGTGGGGTGTGTGCAGTGTTTGATCATACATTTTATTTGCAAAAATGAGAAGAAATAATATTACCTCTGAAAGGGAGATGCTTTCAATCACTTATTAATAAAGAGGGAGGACGATGGCAGCAAGTTGTAACTTCTGTTGTTGGGAAATGTATATACCATAGTTGCCAACAATGTAAAAAAAAAATTTGGGACACTTTTTTGGCAGTGGGCAGAGTCGTGGTATAATTAGGGGGCGGGGCATTCGCTTATAGGTGTGGCATAGGAAAAGGTAAAAATTTGGCGCGCTGCGCATCGCGGCAAAAAATGGCCGTGGTTTACGTAAAATGGTGGGCGTGGCTTACATGGGGCGTGGCTCGAAGGGGTGTGGTTAGAGTCTGAGATGAATGCGGGATGGAGAGGGAAAGGAGGGGGATGGAGAGAGGGAAAGGGGGGGAAGAGGGAAAGGAGGGACAGTAGCCCCCCGATCCTACACCACAATAGCAATATGTGTTTTCCAGAGTTTGACAATCAGCAGATAAAGATACTCCAAATACCTGGTGTTGGCGCTTCAATCATCCCAGCGCCATGATTGTTATGGTGTCAGGATGATTGAAACGCATTATTTCTATTATTACATTGTAATATAAAATGAAATCATTCAACTCACCATAATGCAGAATCAGTGGTAGCCATGCGCGCGTCACTAGCCACGTTGCCTGCCACAAGATGCCATCAGGAGTCTGTCCTTACATCAAGTGCCCCATCAGAGGTACCTTCCTCACATCTGTGTCCATCAGTGGAGCCCCTCCTTACATCTGGTGCCCCTCTGACATCCACAGACCGCCCCCCCACATCCTGCACAGACCTGCCCCCACATACTCCACAGACCGGCCCCCACATCTCCAGACTGGCCCCCGACATACCACTGGCCCCCAACATCCACAGACTGGCCCCGACATACAACTGGCCCCCCCACATCCACAGACTGCCCCCCCCACATCCATAGACTGGCCCCCCACATCCACAGACTGGCTCCCGACATACCACTGGCCCCCACATTCACAGACTGGCCCCCCACATTCACAGACTGGCCCCCACATCCACAGACTGGCCCCCGACATCCACAGACTGGCCCCAACATTCACAGACTGGCCCCCGACATCCGCGCGCAGACATTTAACTGTGGCGCCGCCCACCGCCCTTTACACTGACACAAACACACACTAGCAGCGGGGGTGGGCGGTGCCACAGGTGTAGACCAACTTCTGGTCTTCTTAAAAATGGCGGCCAGCAATTTAATTTCCCAGGACAAACCGAATTTCGCTGGACATTTCCCGGGACAAAATTAATTAGGGACAAATGTCCTAATCCCGGGAATGTCCCGCGAAATTCGGGACAGTTGGCAACTATGATATACTGATTGCTAACCTTTCGCCACAGGATAACATAGTTGTGAAGAAGACATCAGGAGATGGACAAAACCCTATCATGGTCCCTCTACATTCCTTACTGGTTCCAGAAAGAAACCATGAGCAGAAGATTCTACAAGTCACCAAGAAAATAACTGACCTCCTGATGAGAGAGGTAAGCGATGCCGGGAATTCTGGGACATTATCCAGTAACAGACAAGGGATGTGTCTGGATGGTGACTGTATCATTGTGTGTGTCAGGTTCCTATAAGGTGTCAGGATGTCTCCATGGAAGTGTAGAGGCCTTTTCACTACTTTGCTTTATATTTATATTCAGAGTGAAAACTGGAGCAATATTAATGTTAGTATTAAAGAAGAAATAAAAGAAGAGGAGGCGGATGGTGTGAAGAAAGAACTGGAGTGTTTAGAAGGACACAAGGATCTCTACAAGGACATCATGATGGAGAATCAGCCGCCCCTCACATCACCGGGTAAGAGGAGACTTTATTGTAAAGGAGAGAGCAGTACGGAGGCTCCACCTAGATCCCCCATCATCTGATAAACACATAGAAACAATGTATTCAGTCAGTGTGTGTGTTTCCTACAGATGGGTCCAGTAATGGGAACCCACCAGAGAGATGTCCCCGTCCTCTGTATTCCCGGGATTCCACACAGGAAGATCACACCATCCCTCACCATCATCAGGTAGGTGGGACTGAAGATGTCCCAAACTTGGCTCTAAACTGATGATATCCTTCTATGTAGTCTCAGGATAATAGTACTCACAATCATTTTGTGCTTTTAGGGGGACGAAGTGATGGGTATAAAAATTGTGATTAAAGAGGAAGAAGAGATGTATGAGATAGATGATCAGCTGTCTATAAATGAAGATGAAATGATGGTGACAATTACAAAGGAGGAATCTTCTCTTGATGGCAGCACAGGTAAATATTATAAAATACAGCACTTCACATGTTTATTGTAAACATTCTTTTACATTTCAGTTTATTGTCACCAAGTTTAGGTATGCAGATTGTACACCATATGAAAGGTCCATCTCCAGTCCTCAATATAACGTCATGTTCCCAACAAATGAGGTGGAGATACTGAAACTGCCAGAATCCGCCTCCTCCTCCTCCTCCTCTCACTCCTCTTGTGTGTTCTGTGGCATAGAAACAATGGTGTCTGCATAAAGTGGGCCTTGAGAGGAAAGGAATTCCTTCTCTTCGTCCCACTGCTCTGCCTCGGGTGCCCTGTCCATAATGCCATGCAGAGTCTGCTTCAGCAGGAACAAAACAGGAATTGTGTCACTGATGCATGCATTGTCATGGCTCACCATCCTTGTGGCCTCCTCAACTGGTAACAGTACAGTGCATGCATCCTTTATGAACAGCCATTGGCATGGGGAAAATAAGCCAAGCCAGCCTGAGCCTGTCGCTGTGCCATACTCACACAGGTACTCGTTGATGGCCCTCTGCTGCGTGTGCAGCCGCTGCAGCATTGCCAAAGTCGAGCTCCACCTGGTGGGCATTTCACAAATCAGGCGGTTTACAAGCAAGTGGAATTCCCGCTGAATTTCAGCCAACCGAGCACTGGGTGTGTATGACCACTTAAAATGGCTACACACTCTTCTGGCCTGCTTTAGAAGATCTTCCAGCCCTGGGTACCTATTTAGGAAAAGCTGCACCACCAAATTGAGGCATGTGCCAGGCATGGCACGTGTGTCAACTTTCCCTTTCCCTGCGGACAGGAGGTTTGTGCCATTATCACACACCACCATTCCTGGCTCCAGCTATCGTGGTGTGAACCACCTCTGGGCCTGTCCCTGCAGAGCTGCAAGAATCTCTGCTCCAGTGTGGTTCCTGTCCCCTAAAACACACCAGCTGAAGCACTGCATGGCACCTTTTAGCCTGACTCATTGAATAGCCCTTTGAACGCTTAGGAGGTATTTGAGGTTCATAGGACAATTCAGCAGAGGAGGGCATGGAAGAGGAGGAGGGAGTAGAGCTGACAAATCTGGCATCATCACCAGCTGTATGGAGACATGGTGGCACAACAAGCTGCAGTACTGATCCCTGTTCTGCATCCTTCTGAGTTGCAAGCAGAATTACCCATTGTGCTGCGAACAAAATATATTGTCCCTTCCCATGCTTACTGGACCACGTGTCAGCAGTAATGTGGACTTCGTGGCTGACTGCCTTGCCCACTGATGTCACAACATTGCCTTCCATGTGATGGCAGAGATATGGAATGGCCTTACGTGAAAAGAAATAGCGACTGTGAACCTGCCATTGTGGTACAGCACATTCTGCAAATTCACGGGGGCAGAATCCCCCAGGCATAAAGGCAGAAGTTGTAGAGCCAGCAGCTTTTTTTTTTTTTTTATTTATTAACAGTTTTATCAACACATACAGTACAACACACATATACCAACCCCCCCCCCCCCCCCTTAATCCCCTGTTACATGTCTAAGACATCCATGACAGTACCGTCCGACCCGCATACAGAAAAATACCATACTCATATCACTCCCCCGCCCAGTATAGCAAGCCTGAAATCAAAAACCCAGCCCCAACACAATGGATTAATTCACAGTACCATTAGCATCTAGCCAACATTGCCACACTTTCTCAAATTTTTTGGGGCGTGCCAGCAGCTTTGACAAGCTTGCATTTAGACGCTGGGCATGTGGGTGGCAGGGATTGTATTTTTTTTCTGCTACAGCAGATGGGGCAGTAAGGGGAGGTGGGTAGGCAGTTGAACCAAGAGACGGTGCTCAGAGGTGGGTAGAGGGCTGTGACAAGGGGTGACTCAGAAAAGAGGAGTACCTTCACCCATTCTTTGAGAAAAAAGCCCTGTATATAGCCATCATTAAGCCTTCTCCTCAGAACTTTAAGGTGTGTTCTACCAGATTTGTAGAGCTGAAACATGGTCAGGCTTTCATCCGGAGCCACAGACTGGATGTGGATCTGGATTAGGAGGTGGACTTTGGATATAAAGTTTTATCTTGAGTTTTTATCTGCTGGTTTTTTGTCTTGGGCCATACTGGAAAAACAAATCTTACTGGTAATGCTCTTTTCATGTAGTCACTATGGCAGGGCACGCTTACTACCTTCCTTGGTGTTTAATTGTCTTTTTTTTTTTTTGCATCTATATGTGGTATTGAGGGTTGTTGGCTTTATGTAAATGTAATTGTTCTTTCTATTTCTTGCCCTTTGCAGGTGGGCTGTCAAGGTGACTACATGGAAGGGTATTATCAATAAGAGCAATTTGTGATTTTTAATTGTTGTTATCAATTTTTCCAACAGGAGGACCCAAAGATGATAGTGACGTGGCACAGTGTTCTCCAGGAGTAAGCATCATTACTCAAAATGTACATCACAAACGTAATCATACATTAACATCAACAGATCGGAATAAGTCTGAGGTGTACAAAGATAAATCACACACTATTATCCCAAAGGTCCAACCATGCCTTCGCGGGGCAGATCTATCCCCAGATCCTTATGGACCCGAGGAATCTTCTCCCAATAACTTGCCTCCTTTTCAGGAAAAACGCTACACGTGTTCCGAGTGTGAGAAGTCCTTCAAGAAGAAATCCAAACTTATCGAACACATGAGAATACACACCGGGGAAAAGCCCTTCTCGTGTCCCGAGTGTGGAAAGTCTTTCACCCAGAAGTCTCTACTCAACAGACACCAGAGAGTCCACACCGGCGAGAAGCCCTTTTCATGTGCTGATTGCGGGAAGTGCTTCCCCAGTAGAGGAAACCGTGATAAGCACATGAGAATCCACACCGGGGAGAAGCCCTATTCCTGTAACAAGTGTGGAAAGTGCTTCTCCGATAAAGGGAACTGTGGTAAACACATGAAAACTCACACAGGTGAGAAGTCATTATCCTGTCCGGAATGCGGCAAATTTTTTGCGCAGAAAATGACACTAATCATCCACCAGAATACACACCTCGGAGGCTGCTGAAAAACTTATGGTGACATTTCATAATCAAAATCGTTATGCTAGTAGAACAATTGTACGATGAGGCAATCTGAAAGGAGAAGTAGTGTATAGGTAAACTCCTTACAGCAAAGAAAAAACACTGGGATGCATAACCATGAGTCCAATAAACCATTCTTTATCAGGTATGTCAGGGGATGATGCTGGTAAGCTGCCTTTCACAAGATGCCACTCCCCCAGAGAGACAAAATAAATCTCTGAATCAAGACATAAATAAAAACACATCAGAGGGCGCCATCTAAGTGCAGCATTAAAACATTTATTGTATGATAAAAAAAAACTAATTGGCAACTCACATGAAGTATATTTTTTGAAGGCATGTTGAGCATAAGAAATCATAACGTCCAAGGAACCCTTTAGCAGAGGTACCAAGTCCAGGGACTGTGCAGCACTTATGCTGGCTGGGTAGGCATAGGAAGCTCAGAGCACTTCCTGGTTGGGACGAGACTCCAGGGGAACCCATTGGATGATGTCGGACACCGGGGGATGTCCTGGGGCCATAGCTTTGTGTTTCAAGGTGCTCCTGCCTTTTTGTCAAGCCTTGAAACCTGTAGCCACGCCCCCAGGATGTTCCCCAGCATCCAACATCATCCATTGGGTTCCTCTGGAGTCTTCTCCTGACCAGCAAGTTCTCTGAACTTCCTATGCCTAGTTAGGATGAGACCCCAGAGGAACCCAATGGAAAATGTCTGATGCTGGGGGCGTCTCGGGGGCTTGGCTACACATTTCAAGGCTCGACAAAGAGGCAGGAGCTCTTTGAAACATGTAACCATGCTCCCAGGACATCCCCCCAGTGTATGACATCATCCTCTGGAGTCTCCTCCCAACCAGGAAGTGCTCTGACCTTCCTATGCCTACCCAGCCAGCGGCAGTGCTGCACAATCCCTGGACGGGATGCCTCTACTACAGGGTTCCCTGGATGTCCTGATTTATTATTCTGTACATGCTTTCACAAACTTACTTCATGTGAGTTGCCAATTTGTTTTTATCATACAATAAATGTTTTGATGCTGCACTTAGATGGCACCCTTCGCTGTGTGTGTTTTTATGTCTTGAAAGGATCAGCCAACGAATATGGAAAAATTGTAATTTCATTCTTATGGTGTGGTCTCTTTTTCAATTTCTAATTTATTGTCTTATCTTCATGTTGTAGTTTTGCTTAAAACTCTAACTTTTTCCCTTGTCCATTCTGGGAATATTCCCCTCTTTCTGTATCAGGCAGACAAAAATTGAGGGGAAATCTCTCCAACAAGCACACATGCATCCATAAAACTCTTGATTTAGTAGGGTGCAGAAGAGATTTTTTTAATTTTTATGGCTGTACATGCCACCAGTGAAAAGACTTATAGTCCCAACGATAGTTGTCAATGGGACAAGAAACCAGGAACTTTCTCAACAGAGATACAGACAACAATAACCTGACAGAGGCTCCATTCAATTAAATTTGGAAAAAGATCTTTTGCCTGAATTTCCACTTTAATAACTGAAGTTCTCTGGGAACAATGGTGGGGTCTCAGGCTGTCCTTCCTGCTACATAACAGTATTAATTGCGTTACAGCAATAAAATAAAGTTCTCATTTGTAACCTACAGTATGGTCTCTTGTTTGATTTTATGTCTTGTTAACACTGATCACATTTGCTTGCCCCTCTCGTTTTCACAAGAAGTACTTGTGAGGCCGAGATGCCGAGAGCGGTTTGCCCTTGCAACTACGTGCACCCCATCCCCCGAAGGTGAAACAGGGAGTGGGTGGCACGCAGAGGCACGGGCCACCAGCAAGTGTAAGTTGCTGGTGGCCCGTGATCTTGTTACCACTGATCACATTTGCTTGCCCCTCTCGTTTTCACAAGAAGTACTTGTGAGGCCGAGATGCCGAGAGCGGTTTGCCCTTGCAACTACGCGCACCCCATCCCCCGAAGGTGGAACAGGGAGTGGGTGGCACGCAGAGGCACGGGCCACCAGCAAGTGTAAGTTCCTGAAGAAGTCTGTAGAGCTGTGCAGAGGGTGAGCCGAGGTTCAGGAACTGGCTGAGGGTCCGGTGCATAATTTTAGCAGACAATCCGGAATACAGCAAGGGATCAGGCACAAGAGGAAGTAAACAAGTCCGTAAAGCAGACCAGGGGTCAAATCCGTGTAAGCAAGTAAGCAAGACCGTTGGGCAGGCCGAGGGTAAAACACTTGTAAGCAGGTTGTGCAGCGTCCATAAAGCCGGCCGAGGGTCAAACGCGTGTAGGCAGATCAGGCAAAGTCTGTTGAGCAAGCCGAGGGTCACATCGAGGAGAACAGCAGCGTAGTCAAAAACATTCCGGGTCACAGCAGATAGTCAGATATGGCAAAACTGAAAACAGGTACAAACGGGAAGCTAACGACAAACCAGCAACCCGTTTGGACGCCAGAGCCCTTTGAAATAGCGCTGCACCATCAGGCCGCGCACGTGTGTGCGTCGGAGCGCCAATCCACCACGCATGCGTGCAGGAGCATGGCGAGCATGGGTGGAAAAAGTCCTTCTCTTACACTCGTGTTCTGAGTGTGAGAAGTTCCTCAAAAACAATACAGATCTCATTTAACACCACAAAATCCACATTGTGGAAAGGCTCTTCTCATTTACGGAAAGTCTTTCACTGAGAAATCCAAACTCAATAAACACCATAGAATGCACACTTGCGAGAAGCCTTTACCCTGTTCCGAGTGCAAAAAGTGTTTCTCTGGGAAATCCAAACTCAATAAACACCAGGGAGTTCACACCGGTGAGAAGCCCTTTTCCTACCCGAGTCCGGAAAATGTTTCTCTGAAAAAACCAAACTCAACAAACGCCAAAGAGTGCACACCGGCAAGAAGTTCCTTCCCTCTTCTGAGTGCAGAAAGTGTTTCTCTGATAAAGGGATCTGTAATTAGTACATGATGAGAAGCTATTTTCTTGTCCAGAATAGTTGCACCCCAGAGCAGTAACCCCAGCGAAAAATGCTTTTCATGTGTTGAGTGTGAGAAGTCCTTCAGAAAGAAGTCAAATCTTGTTGTACACCAGAGAATCCACACCAGTGAAAAACCCTTTTCGTGTTCCAAATGTGAGAAGTCCTTCATAAAGAAATCGGTACTCATTCAACACCAGAGAATCCATACCAGTGAAAAACACTTTTCATGTTCCGAGTGTGAAAACTCCTTCACAAAGAAATCAAAACTCGTCCAACACCAGAGAACACCACACTGGGGAGAAGCCCTTCTTGTGTTCTGAGTGTGGAAAGTCTTTATCTCTAAAATCGATACTCATAACGCACCAGAGAGTTCACACCGGTGAGAAGCCATTTTCATGTTCCGAGTGCGGAAAGTGTTTCTCCGATAAAGGGAACTGTGATAAGCACATGAGAATTCACACCGGCGAGAGGCCGTTTTCCTGTTCAGAATGCAGAAAAAGTTTTGCACAGAAAGTGACACTAATTATCCACCAGAGAACACACACCATCTGCGAGAAGCCCTATTCCTGTTCTGAATGTGGAAAGTGCTTCTCCATTAAATGGAACTGTGACAAGCACATGAGGATTCACACTGGTAAGAAACCATCTTCCTGATGAGAATGAGGCAAATGTTTTCCAATAATTATCCACCAGAGAACACACACCACCCAAGGCCACTGTACAACTGATGGAGTCTTATAGTCTCGTGGTGGAGTCCCATAGACTGAATTATGTCCGTAGAACAGTAAAGAGGAGGCAGGGACACTAACAACCCAAAAGTGTTTCTTACCTATTCCATTCTGTCAAAAATGAAAAATAAAGTTTTGGCTAGATTTCCACTTTAATTATTGAAGTTCTTTGGGAACAATGGTGGGGTCTCAGGCTGTCCTCTATTCTTGCACTGGACTTCCATTTTATTTAGAGATGTTCTCTGGGAACAGTGATGGGGTCTCAGGCTGTCCTCCATTCTTGCACTGGACTTCCATTTTATTTAGAGATGTTCTCTGGGAACAGTGGTGGGGTCTCAGGCTGTCCTTTGTTCTTGCACTGGACATCCATTTTATTTAGAGAAGTTCTCTGGGAACAATGGTGGGGTCTCAGGCTGTCCTCCGTTCTTGCACTGAACTTCCATTTTATTTAGAGATGTTCTCTGGGAACAGTGGTGGGGTCTCAGGCTGTCTTTTGTTCTTGCACTCGACTTCCATTTTATTTAGAGTTCTCTGGGAACAATGGTGGGGTCTCAGGCTGTCCTTTGTTCTTGCACTGGACTTCCATTTTATTTAGAGATGTTCTCTGGGAACAGTGGTGGGGTCTCTGGCTGTCCTCCGTTCTTGCACTGGACTTCCATTTTATTTAGAGATGTTCTCTGGGAACAGTGGTGGGGTCTCAGGCTGTCCTTTGTTCTTGCACTCGACTTCCATTTTATTTAGAGTTCTCTGGGAACAATGGTGGGGTCTCAGGCTGTCCTCCGTTCTTGCACTGGACTTCCATTTTATTTAGAGTTCTCTGGGAACAATGGTGTGGTCTCAGGCTGTCCTTTGTTCTTGCACTGGACTTCCATTTTATTTAGAGAAGTTCTCTGGGAACAATGGTGGGGTCTCAGGCTGTCCTCCATTCTTGCACTGGACTTCCATTTTATTTAGAGTTCTCTGGGAACAATGGTGGGGTCTCAGGCTGTCCTCCGTTCTTGCACTGGACTTCCATTTTATTTAGAGATGTTCTCTGGGAACAGTGGTGGGTCTCAGGCTGTCCTTTGTTCTTGTACTCGACTTCCATTTTATATAGAGTTCTCTGGGAACAATGGTGGGGTCTCAGGCTGTCCTCTGTTCTTGCACTGGACTTCCATTTTATTTAGAGAAGTTCTCTGGGAACAATGGTGGGGTCTCAGGCTGTCCTCCGTTCTTGCATTAGACTTCCATTTTATTTTGAGAAGACAACAGAGAGTGGTTTGAGTGGCTCTAAAATATCATGCACCTCATCCCGATTGTTGGGAGTAATGAAAAAGGAGGATTGGGATTATTGTGGTGCTTGAAATAATTATTGCATATAAGAATTATATAAAATAGTTACTTTATTGGTACAAAAAAGAGAAAGAGAGACACAGGGTTCAATTAAAACCAATTGCAGAGCATATACATATTCCATGTAATGGGTTGCTGGTGTCCCAATAAAAGAAGGTGGTCACAAGTAGATGTTATGTCCCAACATGTTTCGCCAGTGATGGCCCTCAAAGGAAAAGGGGAGGGGGTTTAGATGTAAAAAAGTGGGGCCCCAGCCGGGGATAGTGCGAAGAAGACCGTGTACAGCCACAGGAGGTAGATAAAGACCCTACATGCTCAATACCATAGAACAAATAGGTTCAGGGGCACCAGTGTGCTGTTACAGTATGGAAAAGAGACCAAAAATGTACCAAAAGTCTCAAATTGTCCCAAAGTCTCAAAACTGAACTTTTATCCACTGCACAGAATGATGAACAAGTGCGGTCGCCCCTGGTCTCTCTTGGGAACAATGGTGGTGTCTCTGACTGGTCTCCGTTCATGCACTGGACTTCTATTTTATTTAGAGAAGTTCTCTGGGAATAATGATGGGGTCTCAGGCTTTCCTTCTTTGATACTTCACATCAAAGTATTAATTGAGTGACAGCAATACATTATTGGACTCATAGTACAGACTATACATGGGTAAGGACTTCTATCAACAGAAGGTCTATTGTCAGAGGGACAAGTCCTCATACCTGGGCTTGTTTGCAGGGCCCTATACAAAAAAAGACTCTGCCCGGCTCCCCTGCACACTAACCCCTTTTCTTGAACCTCCTGCCAACCCAGCCTGGCTGCCCTGCACACTCACACCTTCTCCGGAACCTCCTGCCAACCCAGCCTGGCTGCCCTGCACACACACACCTTCTCCAGAACCTCCTGCCAACCCAGCCTGGCTGCCCTGCACACACACACCTTCTCCAGAACCTCCTGCCAACCCAGCCTGGCTGCCCTGCACACTCACACCTTCTCCAGAACCTCCTGCCAACCCAGCCTGGCTGCCCTGCACACACACACCTTCTCCAGAACCTCCTGCCAACCCAGCCTGGCTGCCCTGCACACACACACCTTCTCCAGAACCTCCTGCCAACCCAGCCTGGCTGCCCTGCACACACACACCTTCTCCAGAACCTCCTGCCAACCCAGCCTGGCTGCCCTGCACACTCACACCTTCTCCAGAACCTCCTGCCAACCCAGCCTGGCTGCCCTGCACACACACACCTTCTCCAGAACCTCCTGCCAACCCAGCCTGGCTGCCCTGCACACTCACCTCCTCTCCTGACCCTCCTGGAGACTCAGCGTGTTACAAAGGGGGTTGTCAAGTATGGTTGGGATTGCGGACCCTCCTTTGCGGCCTGTTTGGATAGCACACCCGTGTGGGTTACAGGGAAACACAGAAATTAGAATTTTGAAAAGCGCAAAATACAGGACTCACAGTAATAGCAAGAGTATAGTGCAGCACTGGGGTGCTGGTCTTACAGGCAGACAGGACAGGGAATACTAGTAAGAAACAATTACTGAAATGGGGTGCAGAGCTCACAGAGACAGGAGTATCTTGCATCAGTGGGATCCTGAGCTTACAGGAACACACAGTACAATATGTATGAGGAAAATGGAAGTGCACAGGGGTCCCAGAAAATGCTGGTACCCAGGGTGCAGTTGAGGTACACAGACCGGGAACATCCCACAAGACCTGCAGTTTTGGAGGTACAGAGTTCACACTGGAAGACACTAGGGCATGGGCGTCTGCAGAACTTTTTTCAAGGGGGGGGGGGCATCATTTTAGGGTGACTCCATGCACCACCCCTTTTTGACAATGCCATTATCACATTATCATGTTCAGAGACAACAGAGGTAGTACAGTCCCTAGGATAAGTAATCCCCATGTACCATGATGCTCTCCTAGTCTCCTTTGATTGGCCCTCAGTTATGGCCAATAGGTAAGGAACGGAGCCCGCACCCCGATAGTGACGCAACTGTGCTGAATTTAAGATCCGATCCCTGATTCCGGGGGGGGGGGGGCACTTGACCCCCCTTGCCCCTACCTGCGGACGCCCATGCACTAGGGCTATGGAAATCACACTGGAAGGCACTGGGGTATGGAGATCTCACTGGAATGCACTGAAGGTATAGAGATAACATTGGAAGGCACTGGGGATATGGAGACCATACTGGAAGATCCTGGGTGTATGGAGATAACACTGGAAGGCACTGGGGGTAGGAGGACTTGAAGGGACTGGGGGTATGGAGATCACACTTGAAAACCCTGGGGGTATGCAGACTGGAAGGCACTGAGGGTATAGAGATCACACCTGAAGGCACTGGGGGTATGGAGGTCACACTGGAAGGAATCTTCTTCATTTGAAAACACTGGGGTCACTACTCACTAGGAATCTTCTCCATTAGGAATCACGGGGGGTCACTAGGAATCAGAGGGGGACACTAGGAATCTTCTCCATTTGGAAACACTGGGAGAAACTAGGGATCTTCCCCATTAGGAAACACTGGGGTACCCTAGGCCTCTTCTCTATCAGGAAACACTGGAGGCACTAGTAATATTCTTCATTAGAAAACACGGGAGGTCACCAGAAATCTTCCCCATTAGGAAACACTGGTGGTCACTAGGAATCTTCTCCATTAGGAATCACGGGGGGTCACTAAGAATCTTCTCCATTAAGAATCACGGGGGTTCACTAGGAATCTTATCCATTAGGAAACATGGGGGGTCACTAGGAATTCTCTCCTTTAGGAAATACGGGGGGTCACTAGGAATTCTCTCCTTTAGGAAACACTGGGGTTCACCAGGAATCTTCTCCATTAGGAAACACTGGGGGTCACTAGGAATCTTCTCCATTAGGAAACACAGGGGGTCACTAGGAATTTTCTCCATTAGGATTCACGGGGGGTCACTAGGAATCTTCTCCATTAGGAAAAACTGGGGGTAACTAGAAATTCTCTCCTTTAGGAAACACTGGGGATCACTTGGAATCTTTTACATTAGGAAACATGGGGGGTCACTAGGAATCTTCTCCATTAGGAATCACAGGGGGTCACTAAGAATCTTCTCCATTAAGAATCACGGGGGGTCACTAGGAATCTTCTCCATTAGGAAACATGGGGGGTCACTAGGAATCTTCTCCATTAGGAATCACAGGGGGTCACTAAGAATCTTCTCCATTAAGAATCACGGGGGTTGACTAGGAATCTTCTCCATTAGGAAACATGGGGGGTCACTAGGAATTCTCTCCTTTAGGAAACACGGGGGGTCACTAGAAATTATCTCCTTTAGGAAACACGGGGGTCAATAGGATTCTTCTCCATTAGGAAACACGGGGGGTCACTAGGAATCTTCTCCATTAGGAAACACGGGGGGTCACTAGGAACCTTCTCCATTAGGAAAAACTGGGGGTAACTACAAATTCTCTCCTTTAGGAAACACTGGGGGTCACTAGGATTCTTCTTCATTAGGAAACATGGGGGGTCACTAGGAATCTTCTCCATTAGGAAACATGCGGGGTCACTAGGAATCTTCTCCATTAGGAATCACGGGGGGTCACTAGGAATCTTCTCCATTAGGAATTACGGGGTTCACTAGGAATCTTCTCCATTAGGAAACACGGGGGGTCACTAGGAATCTTCTCCATTAGGAAACATGGGGGGTCACTAGAAATTCTCTCCTTTAGGAAACACGGGGGGTCACTAAGAATTCTCTCCTTTAGGAAACACTGGGGGTCACTAGGAATCTTCTCCATTAGGAAACACTGGGGGGCACTAGGAATTTTCTCCATTAGGATTCACGGGGGTCACTAGGAATTCTCTCCTTTAGGAAACACGGGGGGTCACTAGAAATTCTCTCCTTTAGGAAACACGGGGGGTCACTAGGATTCTTCTTCATTAGGAAACACTGAGGGTCAATAGGATTCTTCTCCATTAGGAAACACGGGGGGTCATAAGGAGTCTTCTTCATTAGGAATCACGGGGGGTCACTAGGAATCTTCTCCATTAGGAAACATGGAGGGTCACTAGGAATCTTCTCCATTAGGAATCACGGGGTTCACTAGGAATCTTCTCCATTAGGAAACACGGGGTTCACTAGGAATCTTCTCCATTAGGAAACACGGGGGGTCACTAGGAATCTTCTCCATTAGGAATCACGGGGGTTCACTAGGAATCTTCTCCATTAGGAAACATGGGGGGTCACTAGAAATTCTGTCCTTTAGGAAACACGGGGGTCACTAGGAATCTTCTCCATTAGGAATCACGGGGGGTCACTAGGATTCTTCTCCATTAGGAAACACGGGGGGTCACTAGGAATCTTCTCCTTTAGGAAACACGGGGTCACTAGAAATTCTCTCCTTTAGGAAACACGGGGGGTCACTAGGATTCTTCTTCATTAGGAAACACTGAGGGTCACTAGGATTCTTCTCCATTAGGAAACACGGGGGGTCACTAGGAATCTTCTCCTTTAGGAAACACGGGGGGTCACTAGGAATTTTCTCCATTAGGATTCATGGGGGGTCACTAGGGATCTTCTCAATTAGGAAAAACTGGGGGTCACTAGAAATTCACTCCTTTAGGAAACACTGGGGGTCACTAGGATTCTTCTTCATTAGGAAACACTGGGGGGTCACTAGGAATCTTCTCCATTAGGAATCACAGGGGGTCACTTGGAATCTTCTCCATTAGGAAACATGGGGGTCACTAGAAATTCTCTCCTTTAGGAAACACTGGGGGTCGCTAGTGTTAGGTGTGACCTCAACAAGTCACCTATTTGTCAGGTTATGTTACCGTTTCCCAATTGTTACAGTTAGTTAGAGTTCTTATCTAAGCAAAGAGACACGGAGGTATTCAGTATTTCTGCTCAGAAGTCCGTGCTTAACTCTGACTCTCTCTGACTCTGAGCTCTTTATTACTTCTTTTATAGACAGAAAAGAGCAAACATCAGCAATGTAAAAAAACAACATTTTTGCAAAGAAAAAGCAATTCTCCGGGTGTTATCAGCTGATAAGACAATCTTCTGGGCGTAGACTGCTTTTTAGGGCTGATGCGGCCTCTTATGCGTACGTGACTAAAGATGACGAGTCCTTATTTTACTGAGAAGGATAAAGAAATACAAGTATTTAGTAAGACATACTGTCAACCATTTTGTTTAGACATACCTTAATCCTTACATTTCCCCCTTTGACATCACCCCTCCCTCTTGCCCTGGGTCCACCTGAACAAGTTCTAGTCGGCCTATATCCAGAGTACTCTCCCTGACCGCGAGTTGTCAGAGGGGTATACACCCATCCCCCTGGACAGTACCAACATCTAAAATTCAGGAAGAGTGGCTTTTCTGACAGATGGGTGATGTCAAGGATCTAAATCCACCTATCTTCACAAAAGTTCCATCTTTTCCGCATCATTTACCTTGGCTTTCTTGCAAAAGCACATGAGCAGTTTAAAGCATGCATAAAAGAAAAATACGAATAAGAGCACCACTATAATCGTCATTGCTGCCTTCTTAACCCAAGAGAATAACCCTGAGAAACTAAAAGTTCCACCAAACGGATCCCAGTCGCGACCAATATTTCGGGCCTTCTCTTGTAAATTCTTTACTTCCGTACGGTGTTGTGCAATGATGTCATAATAGTCAGGTACCTCAATGCTGGTGTTATGTATCCAAGTACAGCACTCATAGTCCTCAGTAGTTTCACAGAGTCCTGTCAGTGCTGCACTCATACTTTCAATTGCTAATTCATGTAATTCTAATTGTTGTCTGATGGCTCTGGTCTCCAGATTTAACTTAGTAATATCATCAGAGTTTTTCTCCAAAACATCATTAATAATTCCTGTATAGTTATTTAGTCGTTTCATTAAGTCTATACCCCATCCTGTCCAGGACGGGAACCAAGCCCATGCCATGTCCTTCTTCAGGAATATTTCTCTTTTACTACGATACCTGAGGAGATATCTAGGGTGCATGCTAGCTTCTAATAGGTGATCACCTCTTTCATCACCTACTACTCCCATTACTGGTACTAAACTTGCGAGGTAGCACCATCCCTGAGCTTTTCTAGGTATCCAAGTATAACATTTATCCTCACAACAGATATATATATTATTTCCCAGTGCTACTGATCTATTACCGATATTATTTCTATAAAGGGAGGTGTATCCATAAAGAGATAGGTTACTCACTAACCACCTGGTGTTGTTGTCTGAAATATTACCGAGGAACTCAGCTAACGATTGGTGTGTGTGGGTTATACTAGGGTAGAAGACCGTGTTTTTCCCAGGAGTAGCTTTTGGTATGAAAATGGACAAGTTAAATTTGCTGTCTTGGCATTCTCCATTTCCTCCCGTTGTTTTCCCTAGGTTGAAACACCAATCAGGGGAAAAGGCGAGGCCATTTGACTTAAACATTACTGTCTCGCTGGTATTTGTTCTAATTATGTTAATGCTACTGTTAGCAAGATCAGTATAGTTTATAGGAACTGCCATCAGTGGTATACTTGCTGTGCTGGGGTGTAATTTGCTACAAATCCAACATTTCTCATATCCTGACTTCTGGGCATAAGCATATTTAAACTTCAGTAATAACATTTTTTTAGAAAATCCTTCATCCTTGTGTATTTTATTCTGTGAGGTAACCAAACTATTAGCCAGGATTACTGAAACAAAAAGAATAAAAAGATACATGTTGTCATTTGCCAACTGGCTCCTTTTTACAGTGAGAAGCGTGGATCCAGGTAGGTTTCCCTTCCAATTTCACTGAGGTTGCTGTAATCAATAGCACCTGGAAAGGACCTTCAAACCTTGGTTCCAGTGTCTTTCTGGTATGTTTCTTTACATACACATAGTCTCCTGGTTGTAAGTCGTGTGTACCTGTGACAGAATTAGGGTCTGGAAGAGAAGAATACACACTCTTGTGGATTTTAGTCAGACGCTGTTGCAACTGTATTACATACGTAGTTAACCTATCACATTGCAATTGCATACTTTGAGGAAAATATAAACCTAATCTAGGTGCACTTCCAAACAGTATTTCATATGGGGATAACCCGGTTTTTCCTGTTGGGGTGTACCTAATAGAGAACAAAGCTAAGGGTAGGCACTCAGGCCATGGTTTGTTCAACTCCTGCATGGCCTTTTGTATTTTCAGCTTGATTGTACCATTTACTCTTTCTACTGATCCTGAACTCTGTGGGTGGTAAGGAGTATGAAAACTTTGTTGAACCCCTAACATTGCCATCACATTTTGCATTATTTCTCCCGTGAAATGTGTCCCCCTATCTGATTCTATTGTTTCTGGAAGACCAAACCTAGGTATCAGCTCAGTAATCAGTTTCTTGGCGGTGGCTTTTGCCGTAGCTGATTTCACAGGATAACTTTCGGACCAGCCTGAAAATAGGCAGATGCACACGAGAACAAATTCAAAGGGGCCGCTCTTAGGCATTTGTATGTAGTCAATCTGCAGTCTCTGAAAGGGATATTGGGCCCGGACCTGATGTTTACGTGGGGTTTTCACTCTCTGTCCTGGGTTATTAATCAGACAGATTTGGCATGCAGCACAGTAGTTCCTTCCAGTACTACTGAATCCAGGGGCTAGCCATCCTTGGCTTACAATCCTATACATAGAATTGGAGCTGACATGAGTGGGTAAGTGGACAGCCGCTGCCATTGCGGGATATAGAGAAGCGGGTAGACATATTTTGTCTCCTTCGCTCCATACATTGTCAAGGCCTGGTGCAGCTCCCTCCTTAACCCAACGGTCCTTCTCAATAGCCCCTGCTTGTTCCTGTAGTTCGATTAGCTGCTGCCATGTGGTTTCGGGCATACTCACCTGTACCGTGGCTAAGGTCTCAGGGCTTACTTCCCCTAGAGCTGCCTTCTTTGCAGTTAAATCTGCAAATGCGTTTCCTTTTGCCTCAGTTGTTTTTGCGCTCGTGTGTGCCGCTATCTTCATGATGGCTACTCTTATAACCTTTTGAAGATTGTTCAGGACTCTTTTGATTCCTTCACCATGTTTAACAGGTGTGCCTGCTGCTGTAAGGTAACCTCTAGCTTTCCATATGTGGCCATAATCATGTGCCACACCGTAGGCGTATGCAGAATCAGTGTAAATGTTCCCTTCTTGTCCCTCCAAGTGTTCTAGGGCTTTCTCTAGAGCGGTTAGTTCCGCTTCTTGTGCCGACATGTGTGCTGGTAGTGACTTTGCCTCAATTACCTGTGTGTCCGTTACCACAGCATAACCTGTGTGATATTTACCTTTGTCATCGGCAAATCTACTACCATCTATGTACAGTGTGTGTTCTGCATTTGCAATGGGTATGTCTGTGACATGTGGGAACCCCGTGGTTTCTTGTTCCATAAGTTGAAAACAATCGTGTTCATCAGATGTTATGTCCTGAAACGAAAGTGTGTCAGAATCCTGAGTATCTTGTGCTGTGTCTACACCATTATCATCATTACTCCCCCCTGTCAAATCTGTCTGTAATGGTAAAAGCTGTGCTAAGTTAAAAGAAGTGCATCGCTGAAAGGTAACATTGGGGGGTAGGAGCAAATTGTAGACGCAGCTGCCTTGCCATTGATATGTGTTTTGGCTGGACCTGTGACAAGATGGCGTGTATGTCATGTGTGGTATGTACCACTACAGGATTGTCTAAGACAATTTCTGAGGATTTGTCAATGATAATTGACACTGCTGCAACTGCTCGTACACAGGACGGTGATCCTCTAGAGACAGGATCGAGAGCCGCCGAGAAGTATGCTACCGGCCTTTGTTTGATGTGTTGTTGTGTCAACACCCCTGTTGCGTGTCCCGTGATTTCAGCAATGTACAAATGAAATGTTTTGGTATAATCAGGGATCCCGATCGCAGGTGCCGAAATTAGTAACCTTTTTAAGGTGCTAAAAGATTCATGACCTGCTTCTGTGAGTACATAGGGTACAATTTTCAAGCAATCATATAATGGCTGCATCAGAGAACTGGCATGTGGTATCCATTGTCTACAATATGATACCATTCCCAGAAACATACGAAGTTGCTTAAAGTTGCGTGGGATATTCATTTGTCTTATGGCCTGGACTCGGTCTTCAGTGAGATGTCGAGTACCCTGGGATATACAGTGGCCCAAAAAGACAACCTTTTTCTGACATACCTGTAACTTAGTTCTATTCACCTTGCACCCTTTTTCAGCCAGGAATTGTAACAATGAGAGAGTGGCTTTTAAACAAGTATCGTTATCCGGACAACATAACAATAGGTCATCTACATATTGCAACAATACACAAGTGTCAGGTGGTTGCCATTCCCTATTTTTACTTTTAAAGGTTTAGTCAGTGGGGCATCGGACAAAAGACCGTCATAACCACTTATGGGTATGGTGTCACGGGACGTCATGTGTGGAGGGACTACTGAATCAGACAACAGACTGCGTGACGCTCCTGTGTCAACCAAACAAGGAATATGTTTACCTTCCACCTTCATCAACATGTGGAGCATTTTGTTCTCTGATTCAGCTAGGACTGGGGCAAGTCATGCGGTCGGATCGTCCCTATCATTGGTACGCCTCTGTCTGTAGTCCCTCGTGTCTCTGTCCGTGTTTCCTTCCTGTTCATCTTTTATCCTTTTCCTACAGTCTCTTTTTATATGTCCCACCTTGTTGCAGTAATAACAGGTAAGAGGTTTACGGGAGGAATTCCCTCCTTCATTGACCCGGGCAACAGTGTTAACTCCCGGTGTCCTTCTGGGTTTAGCTTCTGCTAAATCAGCCTCTATGCCTTGTGCTTTCTGCAACAATGTTCCTCTGTCCCGTATGGCTCTCCATTCGGGAGTACATGCCTTCAATTTGTCACCTATTTGGGGTACTAGTCCTTCCATAAACTGTCGATTGAAAGCCCTAATGGTGACGGGTAAGGCTAAATCTAGACCTTCGTCAGCCATCATGCTTTCCATGTTGAGGTAAAATTCTGTAACAGTCTGACCTGGGGCCTGTTTTATGGGCGCTGTCGAACCCCTTTCCTGCTGTTTCCCTTGGCAAAATTCTCGTAACTGATTAATAAACAGGGGTCTAGAGTCTATATGACGGGGGTGTATTCCTGGTGGATCTGCCGCTGGATCCCCTTGTGGTCTATGTGGAGCAATTTCATTCATAAATTGATTAAATATCGTCAGTGTCATTTTATGTCTACACAAATCTTCCCCATCTTGCCAAGTTGCTTCATGTGTGTCTAGTAATTGTGTCACGAATCTACAGAATGCGGCAGGTTTTGCTACGGGATCAGGAGCATTCTGTATTAATGCCATAAGAGTGTCAGCCGACCAAGGTGTCCATGTCCTCAGAACGACTTGTCGAGTCACTGTAGGTGGCTGTCCTGCTTGACCCGCATTTGGATTATTTACTTGTATTACCCTAGTCCAACTGTGGACTGGAGCTACGGACTCTGGTCTTTGAGCTCCGCAATGTACACATTCCTGTGCCCAGTCTGTATTCTGGGTACCGCATACTCGGCATACCCATCCTCTTCCTCTTAAGGAAGGATAAAGTTTTGGTCTTTCGCTACCTGGTGTGGTAGTGGTATAAGGAGGTGGAGTACCTTCCGTTTTTACTCCATCCTCGGGAGCAGAAGGGAGACTCTTGCGTCGGACCTTCATGTCCCATCCACCCTGTTCATGACAATACTTCCATCCCTCCTCTTTAGCCCTGTTGGAAACCTTAATTAAACATTGTATTTGTGATACCCATCTGTTCTGCAGGACCTCCCCCTGTCTGTCTCTCTTTATATTCTCCCAACCTTCTACACTTAGCCCATTTTCTCCATCCATTCCAAATTTCTTGAGAACCCTATTCGTGCCCTGTGCCTTGTCCTTCCCATACAACATTGTAATTATGTCTTTAACAGCATAACATTTCTGAGATTCCTCCTGGGGTTTACCATGTGTCTGGCCCATTTTGACAGTCCTGCCTAGGTGGCGTTTGGATCACTTACTAAGTGTCTCGTTGCCTTCTCCTCCTAGGGTGCCAAAATACTAAAAACCTCTCCTGGATGAGATTTCTGAAATCGAATTACTTTATATGCTAGCCAACTGACAAATATTATGACCAGACTGACGGCTACAACATATACAAGCATTCCTTTTGGTGGCCAAACACATATGACTAGATCTCCGGACTTTGTGGAGACCTTATTCCCTTCCCATTACCATGGAATCTCTCAGCAATCGTTTCTTATTCCTGCTTTATCGAGGCAGTCAGGACTTATACTTTCAACCCGTTTTTAGGCTCATGAATCAAAAAGCGTATATCAAACTTAAGTGTCGGACCCCCAAGTACTCTTACGAGTTAAGGGCGCATTCCGTTACCCATTGGGATGATATATGTTTCAATTCACACCATACAAACAGGGCTTATCTCAGTCACAACAGACAGATGACAAGGAGACAGACAAGAAACAACGGTAACATAAGTCAAATATTAAATTCAAGACTCGCTTACTACAGAGGTTGGTTTTACCTGAAGAACAATACAGACAGATCGGGTGGGCACAAATCTAAGAAGCACAGAGTTTATAAGAAAATAAAGCTTTTCTTACCTGCGCAGGATTTGTCTGTGGTTCCTGATGTGCCCGACCTCTTTGTTCCGTCCTTATGTTCGTTCGCCTCTTGTAGTTTCTTTAGCGAAGTCCCTTGTTCGTGCGCCAAAAATGTTAGGTGTGACCACTGCAAGTCACCTATTCATAAGTTATGTTACCGTTTCCCAATTATTATTAGAGTCTTATCTAAGCAAGGAGACACGGAAAAAGTTCTCAGTATGTCTGCTCAGACGGTCGCACTCACTCACTCTGAGTCTCTTTATTATCACACAGGTCTTATATACACAAAGGAAAGACAGGCGTTAAAAAATGTTGAAACAAAACAACTTCTATAAAAGGCAATTTCTAAGTGTCTTCTGCTCTTAGAGCTGATGCAGCAGTTGACCCTTATGACATGGCTTCCTCTTTGTGTGTACGTGACTGCACCCATCCGGCCTTTAAGAATGATGTCTTTAAAACAACTGAAAACAGATGAGATAAGCATTTAAAGAAATATACTGTCAACCATTTTTATTCTTATACCTTGATCCTCACATGTCCAATAGCCAAACAGGAAGTGAGAGGAAATCCCTGCAAATTAAGAGAAAATGTGATTCGGTTGAACACCAAAGAACCACTTATTCATGGGAGGGCTATAAACCCTGTCAGGTTTTTTTTAGCCAACTGTGTCCCATTTGGAGATTTCCCTTCACTTACTATGCCATACCCAAAACAGGAAGCAAGATGGAATCCCTGCAAATTCAGGGAATCCCTTGGGGCCCCCCAGGTCACCAGAACTAGTATCCCCATTGGAAGATTTCCCCATTATTACTTTTCTGGGGACAACCCAAATTCTGAGATTTTCTTTTACTTTCACTTTCAATGATAATGGTAAACACTAAAACAGGACAAACCGAGAAGGGGGATCTCCTTAACGGGGGCAGCGACAGCAATAAAAAAATGACAGTTGTCATACCTCCCAAGTTTTGAACGTCAGAAAGGGGGGATCTGTGGCTCACATACCGGGAGCGGTGGGATGCTGGGATCACGAGAAGGTAGGAGTGCTAAAGTTTCTGGGATCAGTGGGTCACTGGGATAAAAGAAGGGCAGGGGGTGCAAGAGTCTCTGGGATCACAGGAAGCCAAAAGTGCAAGAGTCTGCTGGGAGTACACAGAGTGCATGGGTGTATGCAGAGGCATAGCTTGAAGCTAGCGGGCCCCGATGCAAAAGTTGACCTCCCCCTCCCCCCACTACTTCCAACGTGTGTGCGGATACATACACCGCAGGCCAAGATGCTCAAAGTGGCTTAAAGCGGAGGTCCACCCTAAAGTGGACCTTCCGCTCATTGGAACCCTCCCCCCCTCCGGCGCCACAATTGGCACCTTTCAGGGGGGAGGGGGGTGCAGGTACCTGTACAGTACAGGTATCTGCACCCACTTCCGGCATAGATTCTGCAGAAGGTACGCCCCTTTCCACAGAATCTACACCCCTTTCCACAGAATCTACGCCCCTTTCCGAAAGGTCACCCGCTGCCTGCTGGGAAACACACGGATCCCAGAGACAGCGGGGACCATCCTTATTGCGCAGCGCGACTCGCGCATGCGCAGTAGGGAACCGGGAAATGAAGCCGAAAGGCTCCACTTCCTGATTCCCATACCCAAGATGGCGGCGGCAGCACCCGAGAGACGATCGAGAGATCGGCTTCGGGTGCCGACATCGCGGGCGCGCTGGGCGGGTAAGTGTCATTATTTTAAAAGTCAGCAGCTGCAGTATTTGTAGCTGCTGGCTTTTTTTTTTTTTTAAACGGCGGACTCCCGGCGGACTCCCGCTTTAAGTTCCCAGAGTTCCTCTTTACATCAGAGGACAGGGATCACCACTGGAGAATCAGAGGATGGGACCCCTGGCAGGTCACTTGGCAGAGCTACTTTCCCATCCCAGCACTGTATACAGCTCCCAGCTACACTACACATGTAGGGTTGCTACCTGTCCAGGATTCACCCGGACAGTTCGGGGTTGGAATGATGTGTCCGGGTTTCAGACTGTCTGAGACCCGGACACATTATTTAGACTGGACTATGGTTTGCCAGCAGGGTTGCTGGCTGCAGTTGTCTTAGCTGATTGTGTCTGTTACACTCTCTTTCACACTTCCCAAAGCCAGAACTAACACTCCCCCCCTACACACACATATAAAGATGGGAGAGGAGAGAGGGCTCAATCTGCACCTCTCCCCCCCACCCCTACCCCTCTGTGTCTGCCCACACTCCAATCCCTGGCGCTGTGCCTCAGAAAAGAAAAGTTGGGGTCGGGAATTTGAAGTCGAGCAGCCTCAGATACATCTGGATGATAGGTGCTGACTGCCAAAGGGTGAGTGAGCTCACCATCCATCCCTGTCTGTGACTGAAGTCTCCCCCCTTCTCTATCCTGCCTCTGAGTGAGTACAGTAAGGTAAATCAGGGTTCTCAGAGCACCCCTTACATCAGAGTTCCCCTTTACACCAGAGGCCACAGTGTACCCCCTTACATCAGAGTCCTCAGTGTTCCCCCTTAAATCAGGGTTCCCAGAGCATCCCTTATGTCAGAGTCCCCAGAGTTCTCCCTTACATCAGAGTCTGCAGAGTCGTCCCCCATTACAGTGTAAGGGAACTCTGCGAGTTCGGAAGTTCCCCTTTACACCAGAGGCCACAGTGTTTCCCCTTACATCAGAGTCTTCTTCGTACATCAGAGTTCTCAGTGTTCCCCCTAAATTAGGGTTTCCAGAGCATCCCTTATGTTAGAGTTCCCAGAGTTCTCCCTTACATCAGAGTCTGCAGAGTCCCCCCTTACAGTGTAAGGGAACTTTGCGAGTTCAGATGTAAAAGGAGAGCTCTGTGGACTCTGATGTAAAGGGGGACTCTTGTTATTAACTTCATATGATTAGAAATGTTATTTAATAGCAAAATATATCTATAGTTTATACTATAAAAAAAAAAAGAGAATCCCAGCTGGTGACCAGGAGACACTGAGCAGTGTCATACCTCACCAGTGACATCGGTCCCATCATGGCTACAGGACAGCACTCTCCTCCTCTTGCCTGGTTGAGCTTGGTTATCATTCCATGTTGCCAGGACTCAGCACAGACACTTCTCCATCCTGGGCTGTTCTACCCCGTGCTCCTCTCCATTCAGGAAATGTCTCTCCCCAGCCAATGAGAACAGAGGGGGGTGGACTGTGGAAGCCAAAGTAGAAGCCCAGTACTGGAGCATGGCTGTGGGGCCCTAGGGCAGATCGGAGCTGGACTGTGTGGAGGATATGATAATATGACAGGGAGGCTGCAGGGGCCCCCTGGAGCTAGGGGCAGGGTTGCGATTGGGACCCCTGCAACCCCTTATGCTATGCCCATGGGTGTAGGAATAGTGGAAGCTTACTTAGCGTACACCGGGTACACCAGTGTAGGAACATGTTTGTAGAACCACAAGTAACAAATCAACTTTGCGGGCTGCAGCTGATCTGTAAAAATACGCCCCCTTCCTTAGGGCCTCTCTATGGAGGAGGAAACCCTGACCCCTTGGGGAAATGTCCTTCTGACTGAGGGGTATGAAGATCAGAGTGAAACTCAGGGAACATAGAAGGTACTACAGAAAATGGCACTAGCTAATGCATCAAGCCCAACCACTGGGAACACCTTAACATTACCCCTGACCTGAGGAATGGCCTCTGGATACTTCAAGAAGTTGACTCCAGAGAGCCAAAACCTAGCAAAAAGGAACCACCAGCTTCAAAACTGCAGCTGAGAAACAAGGCACTAGGATCTGCCATGTCACCAAAGAGAAATCCAGGAGCACCATTGTCCATTAAGTGATGTTTGGAGGAGTAATAGAGCATACAGCACAGTGGATAAGTGGTTAGCACTTCCGCCTGGCAGCATTAGGGTTGTTGCTTCGGATGGCTGCATGTTCTCCCTGTGATCCATAGGAGACGTATTGCCAAAAAAGCTTTGACTATACTTCTCCTTTAGGAAAGTGCTCAGTGGTATTGAAAAAAAAAAACACTTTTATGCATTGGTATGGTATTGTTTGGCATGTCCCCCAAGGTTGCCACCTTTTCTTCAAGCCCAACCCAGTCAGGTTAGCAGCGACGGCAATTTTATTTTTTTGTAATATACCAAACAAATTGGAGAATAAGTCACATGACCAGGGGAGAGAGGAAGAAGGACAGTGTGTCTTCATTGCTCAGCAGTGCCGCACTGAGACTGAGGTAAGTTCTCAGTCTCAGTGATGGTTCTCTCTGTCTCCCCCTGCAGGCTGGAGGGAGGAGAAAGCCAAAACCTCTTTCCAGCTATCTTAGGTAGCCACAGTCCGGTCTGAATAACGTGTCTGGGTTTCAGACGGACTGAAAACTGGACACATTATTCAAAACCCGGACTATACGAATGAATCTTGGACAGGTGGTAACCTATAAGGCCCCATTCACACCTGAGCGATTATCTGCTTGAAGCTCAAAAAGCTGGAGGAGAAGAAATTATTCTCTGGTTCACATCTTCACTCTAAGTCATCTGAAGCCAAACGCCTGAAGCTCAAACAAGTTCTGGAGCTTTTTTTGTTGCTCGAATCGGGCAGATTTGGATGTTTTTGGCGTGCTTGTATTCCCATAGAAATTAATTGAAAACGTGCCATTCGTGCATTTTTGAGCATTTCTGCAGGCGTTCTTGCGTGATTTTCTGCTTAAATGAAAAAAAGTAAAAGATAAAATAGTAATAATATATCAATAAGTAAATGTAAAATAAATACACAAATAACTAAAAATCATCATAAATAAGTAAAATAAATGAATAATATTTAATAATACATTAACCAGTTGCCGATCGCCCACCGTCAAATGATGGCGGGGCGTCTCTCGTTCTGGGACGCCGTCATATGACAGCTTCCCAGAACGGCAGCTCTCATGCGCCCGCAGCTCTTTAACCATGTGATCGGCTGTGTCCAATCACAGCCAGTCACGTGTAAACACGGAGATGCCGGTAATCGACGCTCCTCGACCTCACACTGACAGAGTAGGTGGCGAGGAGAGCTGAATCAGCGACATCTCCACGCACTGGAACATCTAGGCAAAATATAGCTCCAACAGTGTCACCAATCAGTGCCCACCATTGCCCACCAGTGCCAGCAATCAGTTCCCACCAGTTCCAGCAATCAGTGCCCACCACTGCTCACAAGTGCCACCAATCAGTGCCCATTAGCATTGCCAATCAGTGCTGGCTATCAGTGCCGCCTATCAATTTAAAGAACATGAAGCACAGGATGGATCAAGCGCCTTGAGGCGATTCAGTTTGCATTTTTTTTTTCTAAATTTTTTGGTCTTTTTATTAATTTTTTTGTAAAAGATAAAAAAAAAACAGCAGTGATTAAATGCCACCAAAGCTATATTTGTGTGAATAAAATGATAAAAATGTAATCTGAGTACAGTGAAGCATGACCGCGCATTTGTCATTCAAAGTGTGACAGCGCTGAAAGCTGAAAAATGGCCTGGGCAGGAAGGGGGTGTAAGTGCCGGTAGGTAGGCAAGTGGTTAATAAATAATAATTAACCTCTAACTTTAAACAATATTAAATACATTATTATTATCAATATTAATAATAATAATAATAATAATAAAAAAATAAAAGCACCCAAACTTGAACAAAAAAATACATTAATAATAATAATAGTAATTTTTTTTTGTGTTCGGGTTAGGATGTTTAGTTATTTATTATTATTTTATTTTTTTAAGGGGTAAGGGTTAAAATTAAGGGTTAATTAATTAATTATTTATCTATTGTTACTTAGTTTTAATTTATTGAATTTATTTCTTTATTTTATTTATTTGTGTATTTATTTTACATTTATTTATTCATGTATTATTATTTGTATGATAACGATAAATACAACGAAATAAAAAAATAATAATAATAATAAATAACCCTAACTCCAACTCCTAATCCTAACCCTAACCTAAACTGAAGTTAAACCCCTTACCGTAAAGAAAAAAAACATTATAAAAAATGAATAATAATAAAAGAAGAAATAAAAGCTAATGAAAAAGCTGAAATACCTAGCAACAAATGATGCAACAAATGATGCAACACTAGGTACCCCATTTGCTTCATTCTTATTGATAATCAATGAGGATAATAAGCTCCTGGGGGCAGCCATGTTGTTGTAGCCCATATATAAAGACACGTTGGCATACAATTAAATGAACATGTCACATGTCTTAAAAGACATGTCACATGTCTGAAAAGAACCAATCAATGCCTCTTACCCATAATGCAAACTGCTGGGGGGGGGGGGGTGGGCAGTATTGTTGCAGGAAGTGAATGCAGCGAGCAAAGCTGCACCGACCTGACGGAGAGGATATTACGGCTCACCCTGGAGACCGTCTACCGGCTGACCGGGGAGGTGAGGAGGATTCTGGGAGCACCACCAACACGTTTGGTTCATTTTACTGATTGATACCGGCCAGAAAAAATAACTTTCCTGCAGTTTTATTCCAGCGACAAATCTCCGGGAAGTAACTGGTTGTGTTTTTCGTTTACATTTGTAACATTTCTTAATTTGTTTTATAAATAACTTTGTCGCACTCACAACTAATGACATATATACACGTTTTATTTGATGTTTACAAACAAAATAATTCCATTTTAAAAACGAGTGTCCAGGGGACATAATACTTTTATGAAGCGCTCTGCAGTGTGGTGCCCTCTGAAGAGCGATCCACATTCAAATCACTTTTTAGAGGGCATTGGACCGGCTGCGAGGTGTTATTTTTCCTCCTCGCCGCCTAATTTAGCCTATAATGCCGAAGCAACCGTGCCACAATCACGTGCATTTAGCAAAGTGTTGTAGTGTCAGTTGCAGCGAGAGTTCCTGGGACAACTAGTGTTCCTATACCATCTTTACCATTAGGGGCTGGGATCACATGAACACAGGAGAGTCTCTGGGGTGCTGGGATCACGTAAACACAGGAGAGTCTCTGGGGTGCTGGGATCACGTAAACACAGGAGAGTCTCTGGGGTGCTGGGATCACGTAAACACAGGAGAGTCTCTGGGGTGCTGGGATCACGTGAACACAGGAGAGTCTCTGGGGTGCTGGGATCACGTGAACACAGGAGAGTCTCTGGGGTGCTGGGATCACGTGAACACAGGAGAGTCTCTGGGGTGCTGGGGTCACATGAACACAGGAGAGTCTGTGGGGTGCTGGGATCACATGAACACAGGAGAGTCTCTGGGGTGCTGGGAGCACATGAACACACGAGAGTCTCTGGGGTCCTGGGATCATGTGAACACAGGAGAGTCTCTGGGGTGCTGGGATCATGTGAACACAGGAGAGTCTCTGGGAGCGCTGAGATCACAGGAACACAGGAGAGTCTCTGGGAATGCTGGGATCACATGAACACAGGAGAGTCTCTGGGGTGCTGGGGTCACATGGACACAGGAGAGTCTCTGGGGTGCTGGGACCACATGAACACAGGAGAGTCACTGGGAATGCTGGGATCACATGAACACAGGAGAGTCTCTGGGGTGCTGGGACCACATGAACACAGGAGAGTCACTGGGAATGCTGGGATCACATGAACACAGGAGAGTCACTGGGAATGCTGGGATCACATGAACACAGGAGAGTCACTGGGAATGCTGGGATCACATGAACACAGGAGAGTCACTGGGAATGCTGGGATCACATGAACACAGGAGAGTCACTGGGAATGCTGGGATCACATGAACACAGGAGAGTCACTGGGAATGCTGGGATCACGTGAACACAGGAGAGTCTCTGGGGTGCTGGAATCACATGAACACAGGAGAGTCTCTGGGGTGTTGGGACCACATGAACACAGGAGAGTCACTGGGAATGCTGGGATCACATGAACACAGGAGAGTCTCTGGGAGCTCTGAGATCGCATGAACACAGGAGAGTCTCTGGGAATGCTGGGATCACATGAACACAGGAAAGTCTCTGGGGTGCTGGGATCACGTGAACACAGGAGAGACTCTGGGGTCACATGAACACAGGAGAGTCTCTGGGGTGCTGGGATCACATGAACACAGGAGAGTCTCTGGGGTCACATGAACACAGGAGAGTCTCTGGGGTGCTGGGATCACATGAACACAGGAGAGTCTCTAGGGTGCTGGGACCACATGAACACAGGAGAGTCACTGGGAATGCTGGGATCACATGAACACAGGAGAGTCTCTGGGAGCGCTGGGATCACATGAACACAGGAGAGACTCTGGGGTCACATGAACACAGGAGAATCTCTGGGGTGCTGGGATCACATGAACACAGGAGAGTCTCTAGGGTGCTGGGACCACATGAACACAGGAGAGTCGCTGGGATCACATGAACACAGGAGAGTCTCTGGGAGCGCTGGGATCACATGAACACAGGAGAGTCTCTGGGGTGCTGTCAGGAAGATCCTCCTCATGGACGTCTGAGCGGCGAAAGTCGCAGAAGATCTGTTGCCCAGTTTCAGGAGCGTTACCGCGATCGGCGGTGCGCGCGTGCGCGTGCACGTGCGCGGGAGCGCGCACGCGAGTGCGCGCGCGGCCGTTTGACGCAAGTTGGCGCCAATAGCGCTATTTAAACTGGAGCCATGCTTCTCTGCCTTGCTGCCTGATCAACAGCGTTCCTGTGCTTCCTGGTGATCCGTATCTGAACCTGAACCTGTACCTGTACCTGTATCCTGATCCGTATCGAACCCGGCTTGTTCCCGACTCTGCTGATTGCTGCCTGCCTCCCCGACTTTGGCCTTGTACCCGACTACTCTTCTGGATTCCGTTTCTGTACCTGATCTGCCCGTCTGTGCCTGACCTGGACTGTTACACCATCCGTCAACTGTAAGTTGCTTGCTGTTGTACTACAGGACACCTCCCAGTCCTCCGCAATATTTGGCTGTACTCCTTCTGCGTTTGTAGCTTTCTACCTCTGGCTGCAGACTACTGGACTCTTCCACTTCCGCTTATCCATTGCACCTGCATCCGTTGTTGGACTACAATACCCCTCCGTTGTTTGTCACCTCCTGCAATCACTTGTATGCCGTTGCTGGACTACAGGAACCCTTCTGCTGTCTGCTGAACCTTATCTCACCTTTGCCTGCATTTTGACACCGGACTACAATACACCTCCTCCTTCAACGGTCTTCTGCCTCTACCACCTGCTATCCAGTCAGGCACTTGTGCCCCTCTGTGCTCCTGAGCCCCTGTCACCACTACCAGGGTCTCTCGAGTCAGAGGTCTACGAGAGGCCACTCCCTGCACTCCGGGCTCTGCTTAAAGGTATGTGACAGGTGCTGGGATCACATGAACACAGGAGAGTCTCTGGGAGCACTGGGATCACTTGAACACAGGAGAGTCTCTGGGGTGCCGGGATCACATGAACACAGGAGAGTCTCTGGGAGCGCTGGAATCACATGAACACAAGAGAGTCTCTGGGAATGCTGGGATCACATGAACACAGGAGAGTCTCTGGGGTGCTGGGATCACATGAACACAGGAGAGATTCTGGGGTCACATGAACACAGGAGAGTCTCTGGGGTGCTGGGATCACATGAACACAGGAGAATCTCTGGGGTCACATGAACACAGGAGAGTCTCTGGGGTGCTGGGATCACATGAACACAGGAGAGTCTCTGGGGTGCTGGGACCACATGAACACAGGAGAGTCACTGGGAATGCTGGGACCACATGAACACAGGAGAGTCACTGGGAATGCTGGGATCACATGAACATAGGAGAGTCTCTGGGAGCGCTGGGATCACATGAACACAGGAGAGTCTCTGGGGTGCTGGGATCACATGAACACAGGAGAGTCTCTGGGAGCGCTGGGATCACATGAACACAGGAGAGTCTCTGGGAGCGCTGGGATCACATGAACACAGGAGAGTCTCTGGGAGCGCTGGGATCACATGAACACAGGAGAGTCTCTGGGGTGCTGGGATCACGTAAACACAGGAGAGTCTCTGGGGTCACATGAACACAGGAGAGCTCCTGGGACAACTAGTGTTCCTATACCATCTTTACTATTAGGGGCTCTGATGAAGGTGCTGAGGTCACGTGAACACAGGAGAATCTCTGGGAGTGCTGGGATCATATGGACACAGGAGGGTCTCTGGGGGCGGGGGGTGGGGGGTTGGGTCTTTAGAAGCCTATACAGTGAAAGTAATTCCAGTGTAGAGTCAGAGCCACACACATATACCTGCCAAGTGTCCTGATTTCCATGAGACAGCCCCTCTTTCGAAATTAGACCCCTCACCATGACTGCCAAAATGTTTTATAGGGGTGCAGATAAACTGTGTAGCTAGCTTTGATGAGAGCCCACTCCGCTACTAACACTATCTGCTGCTTGTGTATAGATGGTGGGTTGGAAACCTTCCACTACTCCACCCCCTGGTCCCATATAGCACTGACCTCTGTATGGTCAGGAGTACTCCCTTCACAGAGCTCTGCATATTCTCCATGGTTCCAGATCAGGGCTCCAAAAATCCTACCGAAGAACTGAGGACCATGTCACATGGGGGCCCAAGTCAAATGATGAGTGATCCATGGAGAGGTCTACTTTTCACCATAAGGAGGTCCCCTTCTTCCTGTGATCATTACCACTCCAAACCCGACCTCTCCAGATCACCACCCTCTCCATGGAAGGCCCACTACGGAGAAACAAGAACATAGTCCTCAAGTACAACTTCCTCCTTTTATATAGGATCCTGCCAAAGAGGACAATGCTGTGACATCACTTCCTGGGCAAAGTACCAGGAGGAGCCTAACTAAAAGAAAAGCATATTAACCCACCACCAACAGGGGCACTATAATATATTAGAAATATATGTAGCACTGACCCCTGAAGGAGCTGCTGGTTTTATTGGGCTTACCGTTACCTTCTTGACCTCGTCTCTGTCGAGGGTTTTCCGAGGTAGATGACCCAAAGAAATGCAGAAACTGACTCTGGATCTCCTTTTAGTTTGTTTATTTAGAAGATAAAACAGTTTCTTAATAAAGGGTAGAGTTTTAGGAAAAAGTTCAGGTACTTTTGGAACTTCAAAAATAGAAAGTCTCTTATAGAAGAAATCCAGAGATTAACCGTTTCACAGCTGGATTCTCACAACCTCCGGATAGACCTCCTCTCACTAGGCCTAGCAGCCGGTAGGGTGTTAAGTAAAGCAAAGGAGAGTTCTCTGCCACAAACTTGGATATGAATTACATGAAAAGTCTCTGCCACAGACTTGGATATGAATTACTTGAGGGTCATAGACAAATTTAGAGAACTATCATATGGTACCTGTATCTCTCAGCTGGTCCGGCGATACCGTAAGATTGTAAGTCCATGAAGTGTCCTTCAACTGAGCCTCCAGGCCCCTTCAGAGAAACCAGCCTTGTGCATCTCCTCAAGAGTCCTCCCCTGGATGCTTCTCCAGTTACTGGGCCTCTCCTTAGATGAGACGGCACCGGACCACCTTTGAATCCTCAGGCCTTGATATCCATTCAGGCCTGTCCCTGCAGTTACTTCGCCTCGAGCTATCCAGCCCCGAGGCTCGGAATTTCATGGATCCGCACCCCAGGCCAGGAGGGCCATGGGGGCTAGTCAGGAGGACCAGGACCAAGCAGACAGAGAATATCTTCTGCACCGGAACCCCAGAAGCACGTGATCTCAGTACCTTAAAAACCACCTCCCAGAGTGCACAGCAGGAGAGCACTCCCACTGGGCTGGTCCCGAGAAACGTGGCACTCCATACACCCAACTTGACTGCGTTCTATCCACTTACTAGCGGTGACAGCGACACCTGCGGTCAAGGAGAACTCAGTGAAATCCAGCCAGACTAGTACTGAAACCATAATTTAGCAAAATTAGCCCTAAAACCCAACTGTGGTTTCAGGAATATTAATTTTCAAAACATATAGCGCATGCTCCTCAGGAGCCGGTGCTACATATATATTTTTTTTTGCTAACACAGGAAGCTGTCACCAATTTTTTTTTAATTTGAACTATCATTTATGCTTAATAATGCCATATTTTTTCACTTCTTCTTAGATTTTCTGACAGGTAATGGAGAAGGAGCGGAATCAGATGGCAGAGAGGATATTACAGCTCACACTGGAGATCATCTACCTGCTGACCGGAGAGGTGAGGAGGATTCTGGGAGGTCACATGACATCACTCTTATCTCTATTAATAAAACACAGACCTGACCAGAGAGGTAAGAAATATAATTACCTCTGAAAAAGATGTCATTGATCAGTTCTTAGCAAAGAGGGACGATGATGGCAACAAGTTTTAACTTCTGTTGTTGGGAAATGTATAAAGCAATTGCTGATCTCTCTCCACAGGATAACATATTTGTGAAGAAGACATCAGGAGAGAGACAGAATTCCAATATGGTTCCTCTACATTCCTTACTATTTTCAGAGATAAACAATGATAAGATTCTAGAAGTCACCCAGAAGATGATTGATCTGCTGACAGGAGAGGTGAGCGGTGCCGGGAATTCTGGGACATTATCCAGTAACAGACAAGGGATGTGTCTGGATGGTGACTGTATCATTGTGTGTGTCAGGTTCCTAAGATGTCAGGATGTCTCCATGGGATTTTCACTATTTTAGTTTAAATCTACATTCAGGTTGGAAACTGGAGCCATTTTAACATACGTATCAAAGAAGAGGTAAAAGAAGAAGAAGAAGAGGAAAGTATAATGAAGGAGCGGGAGTATTTAGAAGGACACAAGGATCTCTACAAGGACGTCATGATGGAGAATCAGCCGCCCCTCACATCACCGGGTAAGAGGAGACTTTATTGTAAAGGAGAGAGCAGTACGGAGGCTCTACCTAGATCCCCCATCATCTGATAAACACATAGAAACAATGTATTCAGTCAGTGTGTGTGTTTCCTACAGATGGATCCAGTAATGGGAACCCACCAGAGAGATGTCCCCGTCCTCTGTATTCCCGGGATTCCACACAGGAAGATCACACCATCCCCCACCATCATCAGGTAGGTGGGACTGAGAACGTCCAACTCAAACTTGGCTCTAAACTGTATTAGATTATATTCTTCTATGTAGTCTCAGGATTTTAGTGCTCACAATCATTATGTAATTTTAGGGTGTTGAAGTATTAAATATCAAAACTGAGCTTAAAGAAGAAGAAGAAGGGATGCTTGTCAGTGGAAATCAGTTGTCTATGAAGGAAGCTGAAGTGGTGGTGACAATTACTAAGGAGGAGTCTTCTGTACATGTCAGCACAGGTATCTATTACGTAGAAGAAATTAAGCACTTCACATTTTTATTTCTTTCTCATCTATTGAGGGATAAAGGAATTGTGCTGCAGTCAGGTTATACTGCTGCATGCAGAAGGTTTATACACCAGCAAACAGCAAAATTGTAATGCCGCGTACACACGATCAGACTATCCGGCGGACTTAGTCTGGCGGATAAACCATCGTAAAGTCCGCCGTACTGTCCGAACGAGAGGACCTGCTCACACACGGGACTTTTCTGGCGGACTAGGTCCCCTGCGCCCCAATGACAGGGACACAGCGTGCGGCGACTTATATAGGGACATCGCCGGGTGATGTCCCTACCCATTATGATGTCACAGTCCCAGCATCCTCTGAGACTGTGACATCATAATGGGCGGGGACATCACCCGGCGATGTCCCTATATAAGTCGCCGCACGCAGCGTCCCTGTCATTGCGGCCAGAGACATCGACGAGTCAATATCTCAAGAAGAACAAGAAGAAGAGAAGGCGGCGGCGATAGAAGACTGGGCCACCGCTTGTAAAAGAGCTGGAAGAAGGCGCGGAGGCCTGGCAAGAAGAACCGAAGAGGGGGACAAGACCCCCGAAGAGGGGGGCAAGACCCCTGAAGTTGGAAGAAGACCACCGGGCGGCGGCGGCGGTGATGAAAGAAAGCCGGCGAGAAGACCCCCCAAGACGGAAGAAGACCCCCGGAGCTGTGCAATAAATTATTAAATTAAATTTTAAAATAATGGGTAGGGGTACATTGTAGGATTATTAAAGGGGGCTCCTGGATTCCGATAAGGAATACTGCGATATTCCGAGTCCGGCGGACAATTTTTGAGTCAAAACTCCTTTCTAAGTCCGCCGGACTTTTGGGTAAAAAAAGTCCGCCGGAGCCCACACACGGGCGGATTGTCCGGCGGACTTTTCTGCCGGATTGTTTGATCGTGTGTACGCTGCATAAGTCAGTCCAGTAGCTGGATGCTTTTCTCAGATTTGTTGCTTAAGCTGGTCTCTGCATAGCAGATATTCAGATTAGCACTTCCTCAGCCTTTCTAAAAAAGAGAGAAATGGTTTGGGACTTTTTATGAGGCTCAGGACATAGAAAGTCAAGTGCCTCCATCCCTATTTGCTGATAGCTTTATGTGAAGCATGCAACCGAATTGGCGACATGAACAAGGAGTGTCTGGTGAGTGTTTGGTAAAAGGTATCTTATATACATTATATTGAGGAATGGAGATGGACCTTTCATATGGTGTACAGTATCTCCTCCTCATTTGTTGGGAACATGACATTATATTGAGGAATGGAGATGGACCTTTCATATGGTGTACAGTATCTCCTCCTCATTTGTTGGGAACATGACATTATATTGAGGAATGGAGATGGACCTTTCATATGGTGTACAGTATCTCCTCCTCATTTGTTGGGAACATGACGTTATATTGAGGAATGGAGATGGACCTTTCATATGGTGTACAGTATCTCCTCCTCATTTGTTGGGAACATGACGTTATATTGAGGAATGGAGATGGACCTTTCATATGGTGTACAGTATCTCCTCCTCATTTGTTGGGAACATGACGTTATATGCGGAGGTCCACCATAAAAAAAAAAAAATTACATAAAAAGGCTCCTAAAAATTTGAAAAAAAAAAATTTTTTTACTTACCAGAAATGGCTGTTGCTAGGCAGATCATCCTAATCTGCCACTTCCTATTCCACAGTAGTCTCCATTCTTCTCCTCCTCGTGCTGTCTTCTGGGACCTGTGTGTGTCTCAGAACACACCGGCGGCCATTCACAAAGCGCCGCGCAAGTCTCTACTGCCTGTTCCCCTTAACTTGAAAGGCGGTGCCGGAACCCGATCCGATTGGATGTATCAGCCTCGGGCGGCAGAACATTGTGGGCACCCTGGAGAGGTAAGTGTGCTTATTAAAAGTCAGCAGCTACAGTTTTTGTAGCTGCTGACTTTAAAAAAAAAAGATTTTTCAGCAGGGACACCGCTTTAAGGAATGGAGATGGACCATTCATATGGTGTACAGTATCTCCTCCTCATTTGTTGGGAACATGACGTTATATTGAGGAATGGAGATGGAACTTTCATATGGTGTATATTATCTCCACCTTATTTGCTGGGAACATGACATTTCATGTTCCAATAACAGTTTTTATTAAGGAAAGGAGATGGACCTTTTACATGGTGTACGTTATCTCCACTGCCTGGGATTTGGTATAGGTTGACTGGATGCCCTTCCATCACATAAGCAACCAATTTTATTCTTTGAAAGGATTGTCTGCGCTGTCTAAAAATGTATGTGATGAATTGTTATCATTATAGGTCAATTTTCATACCTAAATGTAATAAAAATAATCCAGGGTCTGTGTATGGCCACCAAAGCAAGGCTGAGGAAGTCTTATGCCGCGTACACGCGATCGGAATTCCGGCCAGAAAAAGACAGATGAGAGCTTTTCATCGAAAAATGCGACCGCGTGTATGCGCCATCGGAATTTAGCTGTCCGAATTCCCGCCAGCCAAAAATTGATAGCATGTTCTCAATTTTCCTGACATATAAACTTTCTATCAGTAATTCCGATCGTGTGTATGCAATTCCGACACGCCAAAAATCACGCATGCTCAGATTCAACTACGAGACACAAGCTATTGGCTACTGGGTATTGAATTTCCTTTTTCTAGTCACGTCGTACGTGTTGTACGCCACTGCGTTATAAACGATTGGAATTTGGTGTGACCGTGTGTAGGCAAGACAGCTTCGGGAAAACCATCAGAGCTTTTTCCGACGAGAATTCCAATCGTGTGTAGGCAGGCATAAGAAGAGGGTTTGGGATTTTATGAACATATGAAAGGTCCATCTCCATTCCTCAATATAACGTCATGTTCCCAACAAATGAGGAGGAGATACTGTACATCATATGAAAGGTCCATCTCCATTCCTCAATATAACGTCATGTTTCCAACAAATGAGGTGGAGATACTGTACACCATATGAAAGGTCCATCTCCATTCCTCAATATAATGTCATGTTCCCAACAAATGAGGAGGAGATACTGTACACCATATGAAAGGTCCATCTACATTCCTCAATATAATGTCATGTTCCCAACAAATGAGGAGGAGATACTGTACATCATATGAAAGGTCCATCTCCATTCCTCAATATAATGTCATGTTCCCAACAAATGAGGAGGAGATACTGTACACCATATGAAAGGTCCATCTCCATTCCTCAATATAACGTCATGTTCCCAACAAATGAGGAGGAGATACTGTACACCATATGAAAGGTCCATCTCCATTCCTCAATATAATGTCATGTTCCCAACAAATGAGGAGGAGATACTGTACATCATATGAAAGGTCCATCTCCATTCCTCAATATAACGTCATGTTCCCAACAAATGAGGAGGAGATACTGTACATTATATGAAAGGTCCATCTCCATTCCTCAATATAATGTCATGTTCCCAACAAATGAGGTGGAGATACTGTACACCATATGAAAGGTCCATCTCCATTCCTCAATATAATGTCGTGTTCCCAACAAATGAGGAGGAGATACTGTACACCAGGGATCCTCAAACTACGGCCCTCCAGCTGTTACGGAACTACACATCCCATGAGGCATTGTAAAACACTGATATTCACATACATGACTAGGCATGATGGGAATTGTAGTTCCTGAACAACTGGAGGGCCATAGTTTGAAGACCCCTGCTGTACACCATATGAAAGGTCCATCTCCATTCCTCAATATAACGTCATGTTCCCAACCAATGAGGAGGAGATACTGTACACCATATGAAAGGTCCATCCCCATTCCTCAATATAACGTCATGTTCCCAACAAATGAGGAGGAGATACTGTACACCATATGAAAGGTCCATCTCCATTCCTTAATATAACGTCATGTTCCCAACAAATGAGGTGGAGATACTGTACACCACATGAAAGGTCCATCTTAATTCCTCAATATAACGTTGTGTTCCCAACAAATGAGGAGGAGATACTGGACACCATATGAAAGGTCCATCTCCATTCCTCAATATAACGTCATGTTCCCAACAAATGAGGAGGAGATACTGTACACCAGGGGTCTCAAGCTGGTGGCCCTCCAGCTGGTGCAAAACTACAAGTCCCATGAGGCATTGCAAGGCTAACATTTACAAGCATGACTCCCTCAGGCAGAGGCATGATAGGACTTGTAGGTCTGCAACAGCTGGAGGGCCACCAGTTTGAGACCCCTGCTGACACCATATGAAAGGTCCATCTCCATTCCTCAATATAACATCATGTTCCCAACAAATGAGGTGGAGATACTGTACACCATATGAAAGGTCCATCTCCATTCCTCAATATAATGTCATGTTCCCAACAAATGAGGAGGAGATAATGTACACCATATGAAAGGTCCATCTCCATTCCTCAATATAATGTCATGTTCCCAACAAATGAGGAGGAGATACTGTACAGCATATGAAAGGTCCATCTCCATTACTCAATATAACGTCATGTTCCCAACAAATGAGGTGGAGATACTGAAACTGCCAGAATCCGCCTCCTCCTCCTCCTCCTCTCACTCCTCTTGTGTGTTCTGTGGCATAGAAACAATGGTGTCTGCATAAAGTGGGCCTTGAGAGCAAAGGAATTCCTTCTCTTCGTCCCACTGCTCTGCCTCGGGTGCCCTGTCCATAATGCCATGCAGAGTCTGCTTCAGCAGGAACAAAACAGGAATTGTGTCACTGATGCATGCATTGTCATGGCTCACCATCCTTGTGGCCTCCTCAACTGGTAACAGTACAGTGCATGCATCCTTTATGAACAGCCATTGGCATGGGGAAAATAAGCCAAGCCAGCCTGAGCCTGTCGCTGTGCCATACTCACACAGGTACTCGTTGATGGCCCTCTGCTGCGTGTGCAGCCGCTGCAGCATTGCCAAAGTCGAGCTCCACCTGGTGGGCATTTCACAAATCAGGCGGTTTACAAGCAAGTGGAATTCCCGCTGAATTTCAGCCAACCGAGCACTGGGTGTGTATGACCACTTAAAATGGCTACACACTCTTCTGGCCTGCTTTAGAAGATCTTCCAGCCCTGGGTACCTATTTAGGAAAAGCTGCACCACCAAATTGAGGCATGTGCCAGGCATGGCACGTGTGTCAACTTTCCCTTTCCCTGCGGACAGGAGGTTTGTGCCATTATCACACACCACCATTCCTGGCTCCAGCTATCGTGGTGTGAACCACCTCTGGGCCTGTCCCTGCAGAGCTGCAAGAATCTCTGCTCCAGTGTGGTTCCTGTCCCCTAAAACACACCAGCTGAAGCACTGCATGGCACCTTTTAGCCTGACTCATTGAATAGCCCTTTGAACGCTTAGGAGGTATTTGAGGTTCATAGGACAATTCAGCAGAGGAGGGCATGGAAGAGGAGGAGGGAGTAGAGCTGACAAATCTGGCATCATCACCAGCTGTATGGAGATATGGTGGCACAACAAGCTGCAGTACTGATCCCTGTTCTGCATCCTTCTGAGTTGCAAGCAGAATTACCCATTGTGCTGCGAACAAAATATATTGTCCCTTCCCATGCTTACTGGACCACGTGTCAGCAGTAATGTGGACTTCCTGGCTGACTGCCTTGCCCACTGATGTCACAACATTGCCTTCCATGTGATGGCAGAGATATGGAATGGCCTTACGTGAAAAGAAATAGCGACTGTGAACCTGCCATTGTGGTACAGCACATTCTGCAAATTCACGGGGGCAGAATCCCCCAGGCATAAAGGCAGAAGTTGTAGAGCCAGCAGCTTTTTTTTTTTTTTTTTTTTTTTTTTTATTAACAGTTTTATCAACACATACAGTACAGCACACATATACCAACCCCCTCCCCCCCCCCCCTTAATCCCCTGTGCAGCCTTCCGACCAATACTAAATCTCATTCCATATTTCCAACTATAACAAATATTACATGTCTAAGACATCCATGACAGTACCGTCCGACCCGCATACAGAAAAATACCATACTCATATCACTCCCCCGCCCAGTATAGCAAGCCTGAAATCAAAAACCCAGCCCCAACACAATGGATTAATTCACAGTACCATTAGCATCTAGCCAACATTGCCACACTTTCTCAAATTTTTTGGGGCGAGCCAGCAGCTTTGACAAGCTTGCATTTAGACGCTGGGCATGTGGGTGGCAGGGATTGTATTTTTTTTCTGCTACAGCAGATGGGGCAGTAAGGGGAGGTGGGTAGGCAGTTGAACCAAGAGACGGTGCTCAGAGGTGGGTAGAGGGCTGTGACAAGGGGTGACTCAGAAAAGAGGAGTACCTTCACCCATTCTTTGAGAAAAAAGCCCTGTATATAGCCATCATTAAGCCTTCTCCTCAGAACTTTAAGGTGTGTTCTACCAGATTTGTAGAGCTGAAACATGGTCAGGCTTTCATCCGGAGCCACAGACTGGATGTGGATCTGGATTAGGAGGTGGACTTTGGATATAAAGTTTTATCTTGAGTTTTTATCTGCTGGTTTTTTGTCTTGGGCCATACTGGAAAAACAAATCTTACTGGTAATGCTCTTTTCATGTAGTCACTATGGCAGGGCACGCTTACTACCTTCCTTGGTGTTTAATTGTCTTTTTTTTTTGCATCTATATGTGGTATTGAGGGTTGTTGGCTTTATGTAAATGTAATTCTTCTTTCTATTTCTTGCCCTTTGCAGGTGGGCTGTCAAGGTGACTACATGGAAGGGTATTATCAATAAGAGCAATTTGTGATTTTTAATTGTTGTTATCAATTTTTCCAACAGGAGGACCCAAAGATGATAGTGACGTGGCACAGTGTTCTCCAGGAGTAAGCATCATTACTCAAAATGTACATCACAAACGTAATCATACATTAACATCAACAGATCGGAATAAGTCTGAGGTGTACAAAGATAAATCACACACTATTATCCCAAAGGTCCAACCATGCCTTCGCGGGGCAGATCTATCCCCAGATCCTTATGGACCCGAGGAATCTTCTCCCAATAACTTGCCTCCTTTTCAGGAAAAACGCTACACGTGTTCCGAGTGTGAGAAGTCCTTCAAGAAGAAATCCAAACTTATCGAACACATGAGAATACACACCGGGGAAAAGCCCTTCTCGTGTCCCGAGTGTGGAAAGTCTTTCACCCAGAAGTCTCTACTCAACAGACACCAGAGAGTCCACACCGGCGAGAAGCCCTTTTCCTGTGCCGATTGCGGGAAGTGCTTCCCCAGTAGAGGAAACCGTGATAAGCACATGAGAATCCACACCGGGGAGAAGCCCTTTTCCTGTGCCGATTGCGGGAAGTGCTTCCCCAGTAGAGGAAACCATGATAAGCACATGAGAATCCACACCGGGGAGAAGCCCTATTCTTGTAACAAGTGTGGAAAGTGCTTCTCCGATAAAGGGAACTGTGGTAAACACATGAAAACTCACACAGGTGAGAAGTCATTATCCTGTCCGGAATGCGGCAAATTTTTTGCGCAGAAAATGACACTAATCATCCACCAGAATACACACCTCGGAGGCTGCTGAAAAACTTATGGTGACATTTCATAATCAAAATCGTTATGCTAGTAGAACAATTGTACGATGAGGCAATCTGAAAGGAGAAGTAGTGTATAGGTAAACTCCTTACAGCAAAGAAAAAACACTGGGATGCATAACCATGAGTCCAATAAACCATTCTTTATCAGGTATGTCAGGGGATGATGCTGGTAAGCTGCCTTTCACAAGATGCCACTCCCCCAGAGAGACAAAATAAATCTCTGAATCAAGACATAAATAAAAACACATCAGAGGGCGCCATCTAAGTGCAGCATTAAAACATTTATTGTATGATAAAAAAAAACTAATTGGCAACTCACATGAAGTATATTTTTTGAAGGCATGTTGAGCATAAGAAATCATAACGTCCAAGGAACCCTGTAGCAGAGGTACCAAGTCCAAGGACTGTGCAGCACTTATGCTGACTGGGTAGGCATAGGAAGCTCAGAGCACTTCCTGGTTGGGAGGAGACTCCAGGGGAACCCATTGGATGATGTCGGACACCGGGGGATGTCCTGGGGCCATAGCTTTGTGTTTCAAGGTGCTCCTGCCTTTTTGTCAAGCCTTGAAACCTGTAGCCACGCCCCCAGGATGTTCCCCAGCATCCGACATCATCCATTGGGTTCCTCTGGAGTCTTCTCCTGACCAGCAAGTTCTCTGAACTTCTTATGCCTAGTTAGGATGAGACCCCAGAGGAACCCAATGGAAAATGTCTGATGCTGAGGGCGTCTTGGGGGCGTGGCTACACATTTCAAGGCTCGACAAAGAGGCGGGAGCTCCTTGAAACATGTAACCATGCTCCCAGGACATCCTCCCAGTGTCTGACATCATCCTCTGGAGTCTCCTCCCAACCAGGAAGTGCTCTGAGCTTCCTATGCCTACCCAGCCAGCGGCAGTGCTGCACAATCCCTGGACGGGATGCCTCTACTACAGGGTTCCCTGGATGTCCTGATTTATTATTCTGTACATGCTTTCACAAACTTACTTCATGTGAGTTGCCAATTTGTTTTTATCATACAATAAATGTTTTGATGCTGCACTTAGATGGCACCCTTCGCTGTGTGTGTTTTTATGTCTTGAAAGGATCAGCCAACGAATATGGAAAAATTGTAATTTCATTCTTATGGTGTGGTCTCTTTTTCAATTTCTAATTTATTGTCTTATCTTCATGTTGTAGTTTTGCTTAAAACTCTAACTTTTTCCCTTGTCCATTCTGGGAATATTCCCCTCTTTCTGTATCAGGCAGACAAAAATTGAGGGGAAATCTCTCCAACAAGCACACATGCATCCATAAAACTCTTGATTTAGTAGGGTGCAGAAGAGATTTTTTTAATTTTTATGGCTGTACATGCCACCAGTGAAAAGACTTATAGTCCCAACGATAGTTGTCAATGGGACAAGAAACCAGGAACTTTCTCAACAGAGATACAGACAACAATAACCTGACAGAGGCTCCATTCAATTAAATTTGGAAAAAGATCTTTTGCCTGAATTTCCACTTTAATAACTGAAGTTCTCTGGTAACAATGGTGGGGTCTCAGGCTGTCCTTCCTGCTACATAACAGTATTAATTGCGTTACAGCAATAAAATAAAGTTCTCATTTGTAACCTACAGTATGGTCTCTTGTTTGATTTTATGTCTTGTTAACACTGATCACATTTGCTTGCCCCTCTCGTTTTCACAAGAAGTACTTGTGAGGCCGAGATGCCGAGAGCGGTTTGCCCTTGCAACTACGTGCACCCCATCCCCCGAAGGTGAAACAGGGAGTGGGTGGCACGCAGAGGCACAGGCCACCAGCAAGTGTAAGTTGCTGGTGGCCTGTGATCTTGTTACCACTGATCACATTTGCTTGCCCCTCTCGTTTTCACAAGAAGTACTTGTGAGGCCGAGATGCCGAGAGCGGTTTGCCCTTGCAACTACGCGCACCCCATCCCCCGAAGGTGGAACAGGGAGTGGGTAGCACGCAGAGGCACGGGCCACCAGCAAGTGTAAGTTGCTGGTGGCCTGTGATCTTGTTACCACTGATCACATTTGCTTGCCCCTCTCGTTTTCACAAGAAGTACTTGTGAGGCCGAGATGCCGAGAGCGGTTTGCCCTTGCAACTACGCGCACCCCATTCCCCGAAGGTGGAACAGGGAGTGGGTGGCACGCAGAGGCACGGGCCACCAGCAAGTGTAAGTTCCTGAAGAAGTCTGTAGAGCTGTGCAGAGGGTGAGCCGAGGTCCAGTGCACAATTTTAGAGGACAATCCGGAATACAGCAAGGGATCAGGCACAAGAGGAAGTAAACAAGTCCATAAAGCAGACCAGGGGTCAAATCCGTGTAAGCAAGTAAGCAAGACCGTTGGGCAGGCCGAGGGTAAAACACTTGTAAGCAGGTTGTGCAGAGTCCGTAAAGCAGGCCGAGGGTCAAACGCGTGTAGGCAGATCAGGCAAAGTCTGTTGAGCAAGCCGAGGGTCACATCGAGGAGAACAGCAGCGTAGTCAAAAACAGTCCGGGTCACAGCAGATAGTCAGATATGGCAAAACTGGAAACAGGTACAAACGGGAAGCTAACGACAAACCAGCAACCCGTTTGGACGCCAGAGCCCTTTGAAATAGCGCTGCACCATCGGGCCGCGCACGCGTGTGCGTCGGAGCGCCAATCCACCACGCATGCGTGCAGGAGCATGGCGAGCATGAGTGGAAAAAGTCCTTCTCTTACACTCGTGTTCTGAGTGTGAGAAGTTCCTCAAAAACAATACAGATCTCATTTAACACCACAAAATCCACATTGTGGAAAGGCTCTTCTCATTTACGGAAAGTCTTTCACTGAGAAATCCAAACTCAATAAACACCATAGAATGCACACTGGCAAGAAGCCTTTACCCTGTTCCGAGTGCAAAAAGTGTTTCTCTGGAAAATCCAAACTCAATAAACACCAGGGAGTTCACACCGGTGAGAAGCCCTTTTCCTACCCGAGTCCGGAAAATGTTTCTCTGAAAAAACCAAACTCAACAAACGCCAAAGAGTGCACACCGGCAAGAAGTTCCTTCCCTCTTCTGAGTGCAGAAAGTGTTTCTCTGATAAAGGGACCTGTAATTAGTACATGATGAGAAGCTATTTTCTTGTCCAGAATAAGAAAAATGTTTGGCGCAGAAATTGACACAAATTTTGTTGCACCCCAGAGCAGTAACCCCAGCGAAAAATGCTTTTCATGTGTTGAGTGTTGGAAGTCCTTCATAAAGAAATCCCATCTCGTTGAACATCAGAGAATCCACACTGGTGAAAAACTCTTTTTCTGTTCCGAGTGTGAGAAGTCTTTCAGAAAGAAGTCAAACCTTGTTGTACACCAGAGAATCCACACCAGTGAAAAACCCTTTTCGTGTTCCAAATGTGAGAAGTCCTTCATAAAGAAATCGGTACTCATTCAACACCAAAGAATCCATACCTGTGAAAAACACTTTTCATGTTCCGAGTGTGAAAACTCCTTCACAAAGAAATCAAAACTCGTCCAACACCAGAGAACACCACACTGGGGAGAAGCCCTTCTTGTGTTCTGAGTGTGGAAAGTCTTTCTCTCTAAAATCGATACTCATAACGCACCAGAGAGTTCACACCGGTGAGAAGCCATTTACATGTTCCGAGTGCGGAAAGTGTTTCTCCGATAAAGGGAACTGTGATAAGCACATGAGAATTCACACCGGGGAGAGGCCGTTTTCCTGTTCAGAATGCAGAAAAAGTTTTGCACAGAAAGTGACACTAATTATCCACCAGAGAACACACACCATCTGCGAGAAGCCCTATTCCTGTTCTGAATGTGGAAAGTGCTTCTCCATTAAATGGAACTGTGACAAGCACATGAGGATTCACACTGGTAAGAAACCATCTTCCTGATGAGAATGAGGCAAATGTTTTCCAATAATTATCCACCAGAGAACACACACCACCCAAGGCCACTGTACAACTGATGGAGTCTTATAGTCTCGTGGTGGAGTCCCATAGACTGAATTATGTCCGTAGAACAGTAAAGAGGAGGCAGGGACACTAACAACCCAAAAGTGTTTCTAACCTATTCCATTCTGTCAAAATTGAAAAATAACGTTTTGGCTAGATTTCCACTTTAATTATTGAAGTTCTTTGGGAACAATGGTGGGGTCTCAGGCTGTCCTCCATTCTTGCACTGGACTTCCATTTTATTTAGAGATGTTCTCTGGGAACAGTGGTGGGGTCTCAGGCTGTCCTTTGTTCTTGCACTGGACTTCCATTTTATTTAGAGAAGTTCTCTGGGAACAATGGTGGGGTCTCAGGCTGTCCTCCGTTCTTGCACTGAACTTCCATTTTATTTAGAGATGTTCTCTGGGAACAGTGGTGGGGTCTCAGGCTGTCTTTTGTTCTTGCACTCGACTTCCATTTTATTTAGAGTTCTCTGGGAACAATGGTGGGGTCTCAGGCTGTCCTCCGTTCTTGCACTGGACTTCCATTTTATTTAGAGTTCTCTGGGAACAATGGTGTGGTCTCAGGCTGTCCTTTGTTCTTGCACTGGACTTCCATTTTATTTAGAGAAGTTCTCTGGGAACAATGGTGGGGTCTCAGGCTGTCCTCCATTCTTGCACTGGACTTCCATTTTATTTAGAGATGTTCTCTGGGAACAGTGGTGGGGTCTCAGGCTGTCCTTTGTTCTTGCACTGGACTTCCATTTTATTTAGAGAAGTTCTCTGGGAACAATGGTGGGGTCTCAGGCTGTCCTCCGTTCTTGCACTGGACTTCCATTTTATTTAGAGATGTTCTCTGGGAACAGTGGTGGGGTCTCAGGCTGTCCTTTGTTCTTGCACTCGACTTCCATTTTATTTAGAGTTCTCTGGGAACAATGGTGGGGTCTCAGGCTGTCCTCCGTTCTTGCACTGGACTTCCATTTTATTTAGAGAAGTTCTCTGGGAACAATGGTGGGGTCTCAGGCTGTCCTCCATTCTTGCACTGGACTTCCATTTTATTTAGCGTTCTCTGGGAACAATGGTGGGGTCTCAGGCTGTCCTCCGTTCTTGCACTGGACTTCCATTTTATTTAGAGATGTTCTCTGGGAACAGTGGTGGGTCTCAGGCTGTCCTTTGTTCTTGTACTCGACTTCCATTTTATATAGAGTTCTCTGGGAACAATGGTGGGGTCTCAGGCTGTCCTTTGTTCTTGCACTGGACTTCCATTTTATTTAGAGAAGTTCTCTGGGAACAATGGTGGGGTCTCAAGCTGTCCTCCGTTCTTGCACTAGACTTCCATTTTATTTTGAGAAGACAACAGAGAGTGGTTTGAGTGGCTCTAAAATATCATGCACCTCATCCCGATTGTTGGGAGTAATGAAAAAGGAGGATTGGGATTATTGTGGTGCTTGAAATAATTATTGCATATAAGAATTATATAAAATAGTTACTTTATTGGTACAAAAAAGAGAAAGAGAGACACAGAGTTCAATTAAAACCAATTGCAGAGCATATACATATTCCATGTAATGGGTTGCTGGTGTCCCAATAAAAGAAGGTGGTCACAAGTAGATGTTATGTCCCAACATGTTTCGCCAGTGATGGCCCTCAAAGGAAAAGGGGAGGGGGTTTAGATGTAAAAAAGTGGGGCCCCAGCCGGGGATAGTGCGAAGAAGACCGTGTACAGCCACAGGAGGTAGATAAAGACCCTACATGCTCAATACCATAGAACAAATAGGTTCAGGGGCACCAGTGTGCTGTTACAGTATGGAAAAGAGACCAAAAATGTACCAAAAGTCTCAAATTGTCCCAAAGTCTCAAAACTGAACTTTTATTAACTGCACAGAATGATGAACAAGTGCGGTCGCCCCTGGTCTCTCTTGGGAACAATGGTGGTGTCTCTGACTGGTCTCCGTTCATGCACTGGACTTCTATTTTATTTAGAGAAGTTCTCTGGGAATAATGATGGGGTCTCAGGCTTTCCTTCTTTGATACTTCACATCAAAGTATTAATTGAGTGACAGCAATACATTATTGGACTCATAGTACAGACTATACATGGGTAAGGACTTCTATCAACAGAAGGTCTATTGTCAGAGGGACAAGTCCTCATACCTGGGCTTGTTTGCAGGGCCCTATACAAAAAAAACTCTGCCCGGCTGCCCTGCACACTAACCCCTTTTCTTGAACCTCCTGCCAACCCAGCCTGGCTGCCCTGCACACTCACACCTTCTCCAGAACCTCCTGCCAACCCAGCCTGGCTGCCCTGCACACTCACACCTTCTCCAGAACCTCCTGCCAACCCAGCCTGGCTGCCCTGCACACTCACACCTTCTCCAGAACCTCCTGCCAACCCAGCCTGGCTGCCCTGCACACTCACCTCCTCTCCTGACCCTCCTGGAGACTCAGCGTGTTACAAAGGGGGTTGTCAAGTATGGTTGGGATTGCGGACCCTCCTTTGCGGCCTGTTTGGATAGCACACCCGTGTGGGTTACAGGGAAACACAGAAATTAGAATTTTGAAAAGCGCAAAATAGAGGACTCACAGTAATAGCAAGAGTATAGTGCAGCACTGGGGTGCTGGCCTTACAGGCAGACAGGACAAGGAATACTAGTAAGAAACAATTACTGAAATGGGGTGCAGAGCTCACAGAGACAGGAGTATCTTGCATCAGTGGGATCCTGAGCTTACAGGAACACACAGTACAATATGTATGAGGAAAATGGAAGTGCACAGGGGTCCCAGAAAATGCTGGTACCCAGGGTGCAGGTGAGGCACACAGACCGGGAACATCCCACAAGACCTGCAGTTTTGGAGGTACAGAGTTCACACTGGAAGACACTAGGGCATGGGCGTCTGCAGAACTTTTTTCAAGGGGGGGGGCATCATTTTAGGGTGACTCCATGCACCACCCCTTTTTGACAATGCCATTATCACATTATCATGTTCAGAGACTACAGACGTAGTACAGTCCCTAGGATAAGTAATCCCCATGTACCATGATGCTCTCCTAGTCTCCTTTGATTGGCCCTCAGTTATGGCCAATAGGTAAGGAACGGAGCCCGCACCCCGATAGTGACGCAACTGTGCTGAATTTAAGATCCGATCCCTGATTCCAGGGGGGGGGGCACTTGACCCCCCTTGCCCCTACCTGCGGATGCCCATGCACTAGGGCTATGGAAATCACACTGGAAGGCACTGGGGGTATGGAGATCACACCAGTAGGCACTGAAGGTATAGAGATAACATTGGAAGGCACTGGGGATATGGAGACCATACTGGAAGATCCTGGGTGTATGGAGATAACACTGGAAGGCACTGGGGGTATGCAGACTGGAAGGCACTGAGGGTATAGAGATCACACCTGAAGGCACTGAGGGTATAGAGATCACACCTGAAGGCACTGGGGGTATGGAGGTCACTGGAAGGAATCTTCTTCATTTGAAAACACTGGGGTCACTACTCACTAGGAATCTTCTCCATTAGGAATCACGGGGGGTCACTAGGAATCAGAGGGGGACACCAGGAATCTTCTCCATTTGGAAACACTGGGAGAAACTAGGGATCTTCCCCATTAGGAAACACTGGGGTACCCTAGGCCTCTTCTCTATCAGGAAACACTGGAGGCACTAGTAATATTCTTCATTAGAAAACACGGGAGGTCACCAGAAATCTTCCCCATTAGGAAACACTGGTAGTCACTAGGAATCTTCTCCATTAGGAATCACGGGGGGTCACTAAGAATCTTCTCCATTAAGAATCACGGGGGTTCACTAGGAATCTTATACATTAGGAAACATGGGGGGTCACTAGGAATTCTCTCCTTTAGGAAATACGGGGGGTCACTAGGAATTCTCTCCTTTAGGAAACACTGGGGGTCACTAGGAATCTTCTCCATTAGGAATCACGGGGGTTCACCAGGAATCTTCTCCATTAGGAAACACTGGGGGTCACTAGGAATCTTCTCCATTAGGAAACACTGGGGGTCACTACAAATTCTCTCCTTTAGGAAACACTGGGGGTCACTAGGATTCTTCTTCATTAGGAAACACGGGGATCACTAGGAATCTTCTCCATTAGGAAACATGGGGGGTCACTAAGAATCTTCTCCATTAGGAAACATGGGGGGTCACTAGGAATTCTCTCCTTTAGGAAACATGGGGGGTCACTAGGATTCTTCTCCATTAGGAAACACTGGGGGTCACTAGGAATCTTCTCCATTAGGAAAAACTGGGGGTAACTAGAAATTCTCTCCTTTAGGAAACACTGGGGATCACTAGGAATCTTCTCCATTAGGAATCACAGTGGGTCACTTGGAATCTTCTCCATTAGGAAACATGGGGGGTCACTAGGAATCTTCTCCATTAGGAATCACGGGGGGTCACTAGGAATCTTCTCCATTAGGAATTACGGGGTTCACTAGGAATCTTCTCCATTAGGAAACACGGGGGGTCACTAGGAATCTTCTCCATTAGGAATTACGGGGTTCACTAGGAATCTTCTCCATTAGGAAACACGGGGGGTCACTTGGAATCTTCTCCATTAGGAAACATGGGGGGTCACTAGGAATCTTCTCCATTAGGAATCACGGGGGGTCACTAGGAATCTTCTCCATTAGGAATTACGGGGTTCACTAGGAATCTTCTCCATTAGGAAACACGGGGGGTCACTAGGAATCTTCTCCATTAGGAAACATGGGGGGTCACTAGGAATCTTCTCCATTAGGAATCACGGGGGGTCACTAGGAATCTTCTCCATTAGGAAACATGGGGGGTCACTAGGAATCTTCTCCATTAGGAATCACGGGGGGTCACTAGGAATCTTCTCCATTAGGAAACATGGGGGGTCACTAGGAATCTTCTCCATTAGGAATCACGGGGGGTCACTAGGAATCTTCTCCATTAGGAATTACAGGGTTCACTAGGAATCTTCTCCATTAGGAAACATGGGGGGTCACTAGAAATTCTCTCCTTTAGGAAACACGGGGGGTCACTAAGAATTCTCTCCTTTAGGAAACACTGGGGGTCACTAGGAATCTTCTCCATTAGGAAACACTGGGGGGCACTAGGAATCTTCTCCATTAGGAAACACGGGGGGTCACTAGGAATTTTCTCTATTAGGATTCACGGGGGGTCACTAGGAATCTTCTCCATTAGGAAAAACTGGGGGTAACTAGAAATTCTCTCCTTTAGGAAACACGGGGGGTCACTAGGAATCTTCTCCATTAGGAATCACAGTGGGTCACTTGGAATCTTCTCCATTAGGAAACATGGGGGGTCACTAGGAATCTTCTCCATTAGGAAACATGGGGGGTCACTAGGAATTCTCTCCTTTAGGAAACACGGGGGGTCACTAGGAATTCTCTCCTTTAGGAAACACGGGGGTCACTAGGATTCTTCTTCATTAGGAAACACTGGGGGTCACTAGGAATCTTCTCCATTAGGAAACACTGGGGGTCACTAGGAATTTTCTCTATTAGGATTCACGAGGGGTCACTAGGAATCTTCTCCATTAGGAAAAACTGGGGGTAACTAGAAATTCTCTCCTTTAGGAAACATGGGGGGTCACTAAGAATTCTCTCCTTTAGGAAACACTGGGGGTCACTAGGAATCTTCTCCATTAGGATTCACGGGGGTCACTAGGAATTCTCTCCTTTAGGAAACACGGGGGGTCAGTAGAAATTCTCTCCTTTAGGAAACACGGGGGGTCACTAGGATTCTTCTTCATTAGGAAACACTGAGGGTCACTAGGATTCTTCTCCATTAGGAAACACGGGGGGTCATAAGGAGTCTTCTTCATTAGGAATCACGGGGGGTCACTAGGAATCTTCTCCATTAGGAATCACGGGGTTCACTAGGAATCTTCTCCATTAGGAAACACAGGGTTCACTAGGAATCTTCTCCATTAGGAAACACGGGGGGTCACTAGGAATCTTCTCCATTAGGAATCACGGGGGGTCACTAGGAATCTTCTCCATTAGGAATCACGGGGGTTCACTAGGAATCTTCTCCATTAGGAAACATGGGGGGTCACTAGAAATTCTGTCCTTTAGGAAACACGGGGGTCACTAGGAATCTTCTTCATTAGGAAACACTGGGGGTCACTAGGAATCTTCTTCATTAGGAAACACTGAGGGTCACTAGAAATTCTCTCCTTTAGGAAACACGGGGGGTCACTAGGATTCTTCTCCATTAGGAAACACGGGGGGTCACTAGGAATTTTCTCCATTAGGATTCACGGGGGGTCACTAGGAATCTTCTCCATTAGGAAAAACTGGGGGTAACTATAAATTCTCTCCTTTAGGAAACACTGGGGATCACTTGGAATCTTCTACATTAGGAAACACGGGGGGTCACTAAGAATCTTCTCCATTAAGAATCACGGGGGGTCACTAGGAATCTTCTCCATTAGGAATCACAGGGGGTCACTAAGAATCTTCTCCATTAAGAATCACGGGGGGTCACTAGGAATCTTCTCCATTAGGAAACACTGGGGGTCACTAGGAATTCTCTCCTTTAGGAAACACTGGGGTCACTAGGATTCTTCTTCATTAGGAAATACTGGGGGTCAATAGGATTCTTCTCCATTAGGAAACACGGGGGGTCACTAGGAATCTTCTCCATTAGGAAACACGGGGGGTCACTAGGAATCTTCTCCATTAGGAAACACGGGGGGTCACTAGGAACCTTCTCCATTAGGAAAAACTGGGGGTAACTACAAATTCTCTCCTTTAGGAAACACTGGGGGTCACTAGGATTCTTCTTCATTAGGAAACACGGGGATCACTAGGAATCTTCTCCATTAGGAAACATGGGGGGTCACTAAGAATCTTCTCCATTAGGAAACATGGGGGGTCACTAGGAATTCTCTCCTTTAGGAAACATGGGGGGTCACTAGGATTCTTCTCCATTAGGAAACACTGGGGGTCACTAGGAATCTTCTCCATTAGGAAAAACTGGGGGTAACTAGAAATTCTCTCCTTTAGGAAACACGGGGGGTCACTAGGAATCTTCTCCATTAGGAATCACAGTGGGTCACTTGGAATCTTCTCCATTAGGAAACATGGGGGGTCACTAGGAATCTTCTCCATTAGGAATCACGGGGGGTCACTAGGAATCTTCTCCATTAGGAATTACGGGGTTCACTAGGAATCTTCTCCATTAGGAAACACGGGGGGTCACTAGGAATCTTCTCCATTAGGAAACATGGGGGGTCACTAGGAATCTTCTCCATTAGGAATCACGGGGGGTCACTAGGAATCTTCTCCATTAGGAAACATGGGGGGTCACTAGGAATCTTCTCCATTAGGAATCACGGGGGGTCACTAGGAATCTTCTCCATTAGGAAACATGGGGGGTCACTAGGAATCTTCTCCATTAGGAATCACGGGGGGTCACTAGGAATCTTCTCCATTAGGAATTACAGGGTTCACTAGGAATCTTCTCCATTCGGAAACACGGGGGGTCACTAGGAATCTTCTCCATTAGGAAACATGGGGGGTCACTAGAAATTCTCTCCTTTAGGAAACACGGGGGGTCACTAAGAATTCTCTCCTTTAGGAAACACTGGGGGTCACTAGGAATCTTCTCCATTAGGAAACACTGGGGGGCACTAGGAATCTTCTCCATTAGGAAACACGGGGGGTCACTAGGAATTTTCTCTATTAGGATTCACGGGGGGTCACTAGGAATCTTCTCCATTAGGAAAAACTGGGGGTAACTAGAAATTCTCTCCTTTAGGAAACACGGGGGGTCACTAGGAATCTTCTCCATTAGGAATCACAGTGGGTCACTTGGAATCTTCTCCATTAGGAAACATGGGGGGTCACTAGGAATCTTCTCCATTAGGAATCACGGGGGGTCACTAGGAATTCTCTCCTTTAGGAAACACGGGGGGTCACTAGGAATTCTCTCCTTTAGGAAACACGGGGGTCACTAGGAATCTTCTCCATTAGGAAACACTGGGGGTCACTAGGAATCTTCTCCATTAGGAAACACGGGGGGTCACTAGGAATTTTCTCTATTAGGATTCACGGGGGGTCACTAGGAATCTTCTCCATTAGGAAAAACTGGGGGTAACTAGAAATTCTCTCCTTTAGGAAACATGGGGGGTCACTAAGAATTCTCTCCTTTAGGAAACACTGGGGGTCACTAGGAATCTTCTCCATTAGGATTCACGGGGGTCACTAGGAATTCTCTCCTTTAGGAAACACGGGGGGTCACTAGAAATTCTCTCCTTTAGGAAACACGGGGGGTCACTAGGATTCTTCTTCATTAGGAAACACTGAGGGTCACTAGGATTCTTCTCCATTAGGAAACACGGGGGGTCATAAGGAGTCTTCTTCATTAGGAATCACGGGGGGTCACTAGGAATCTTCTCCATTAGGAATCACGGGGTTCACTAGGAATCTTCTCCATTAGGAAACACAGGGTTCACTAGGAATCTTCTCCATTAGGAAACACGGGGGTCACTAGGAATCTTCTCCATTAGGAATCACGGGGGGTCACTAGGAATCTTCTCCATTAGGAATCACGGGGGTTCACTAGGAATTTTACTCCATTAGGAAACATGGGGGGTCACTAGAAATTCTGTCCTTTAGGAAACACGGGGGTCACTAGGAATCTTCTTCATTAGGAAACACTGGGGGTCACTAGGAATCTTCTTCATTAGGAAACACTGAGGGTCACTAGAAATTCTCTCCTTTAGGAAACACGGGGGGTCACTAGGATTCTTCTCCATTAGGAAACACGGGGGGTCACTAGGAATTTTCTCCATTAGGATTCATGGGGGGTCACTAGGGATCTTCTCAATTAGGAAAAACTGGGGGTCACTAGAAATTCTCTCCTTTAGGAAACACGGGGGGTCACTAGGATTCTTCTTCATTAGGAAACACTGGGGGGTCACTAGGAATCTTCTCCATTAGGAATCACAGGGGGTCACTTGGAATCTTCTCCATTAGGAAACATGGGGGGTCACTAGGAATCTTCTCCATTAGGAAACACTGGGGGGCACTAGGAATTTTCTCCATTAGGATTCACGGGGGTCACTAGGAATTCTCTCCTTTAGGAAACACGGGGGGTCACTAGGATTCTTCTTCATTAGGAAACACTGAGGGTCACTAGGATTCTTCTCCATTAGGAAACACGGGGGGTCACTAGGAATCTTCTCCATTAGGAAACATGGGGGGTCACTAGGAATCTTCTCCATTAGGAATCACAGGGTTCACTAGGAATCTTCTCCATTAGGAAACACGGGGGGTCACTAGGAATCTTCTCCATTAGGAATCACGGGGGGTCACTAGGAATCTTCTCCATTAGGAATCACGGGGGTTCACTAGGAATCTTCTCCATTAGGAAACATGGGGGGTCACTAGAAATTCTGTCCTTTAGGAAACACGGGGGTCACTAGAAATTCTCTCCTTTAGGAAACACGGGGGGTCACTAGGAATCTTCTTCATTAGGAAACACTGAGGGTCACTAGGATTCTTCTCCATTAGGAAACACGGGGGGGTCACTAGAAATTCTCTCCTTTAGGAAACACTGCGGGTCACTAGGATTCTTCTTCATTAGGAAACACTGGGGGGTCACTAGGAATCTTCTCCATTAGGAATCACAGGGGGTCACTTGGAATCTTCTCCATTAGGAAACATGGGGGGTCACTAGGGATCTTCTCAATTAGGAAAAACTGGGGGTAACTAGAAATTCTCTCCTTTAGGAAACACTGGGGGTCACTAGGAATCTTCTCCATTAGGAAACACGGGGAGTCACTAGGAATTTTCTCTATTAGGATTCACGGGGGGTCACTAGGAATCTTCTCCATTAGGAAAAACTGGGGGTAACTAGAAATTCTCTCCTTTAGGAAACACGGGGGGTCACTAGGAATCTTCTCCATTAGGAATCACAGGGGGTCACTTGGAATCTTCTCCATTAGGAATCACAGGGGGTCACTTGGAATCTTCTCCATTAGGAAACATGGGGGGTCACTAGGAATCTTCTCCATTAGGAAAAACTGGGGGTCACTAGAAATTCACTCCTTTAGGAAACACTGGGGGTCGCTAGGATTCTTCTTCATTAGGAAACACTGGGGGGTCACTAGGAATCTTCTCCATTAGGAAACATGGGGGATCACTTGGAATCTTCTCCATTAGGAAACATGTGGGGTCACTAGGAATCGTCTCCGTTAGGAAACACGGGGGGTCACTAGGAATCTTCTCCATTCTCCAGTGTGCGCCTGTGCAGTGTGTGCCCGGCACCGCAGAGAGGAGGGGGTAGCTGATCGTGGCTTTGGTCGTCGTCCCCCCCCCCCCGATGACTGCACCCTGGGACAGGTAAATGTCCCATTATTAATGTTCAGCAGCTGCAGTATTTGTCAGTATTTTGTTTTAGTCGGAAATACGCTTTAAGTCATTTTTTTGCAAAAAAAGCAAATCATTGAGGTGCGGTACACAGGTACAACTCTTCTGAAGGGGAAGATGATGGTGATGGGACAACAGAGGATTTGATCACATCCATTTATCCTGATTCCTGTATGTGATCAATGAACACAATCTTCTGGCAGACATTTTATTGTAGCCCTTATATGTTGGCATATAACTAAATGAATATGACAAATGTCTTAGAAATTCTTCCTGTTCCCATCTGATGGTGTAGTGTCACAGTTTGATGCCTATCACAGGATGGTGCGGAAGTGACGTTGTTGCGTACTGCGCATGCGCGATGCGCTCCAAACGCTCGCGCCGTGCGTTCCAACATAGTTTCGGCAATACAGTTGAGCGAAAACATCACATAATGTTACGGAAGTGATGTTACACACAACACAAACACGGGCCACGTTGTTGCGTACTGCGCATGCGCGATGCGTTCCAAACACTTGCGCCGTGCGTTCCAACATAGTTTCGGCAATACAGTTCAGCGAAACCATCACATAATGTTACGGAAGTGAAGTTACACACAACACAAACACTGGGCCGTTCGTTACAACAGTAATACTTCCCTTGTTACCTAGTAGGTTTTGCATTGCTGGGACTTGTAGTGCCTATCCTGAGCTACATGCTTCAATGTTCAGTGTCCTCATCCCTATCCCCATGCTTCAATGTTCAGTGTCCATCCTTATCCCCGTGCTTCAATGTTCAGTGTCCTCATCCTTATCCCCGAGCTTCAATGTTCAGTGTCCATCCTTATCCCCGTGCTTCAATGTTCAGTGTCCTCATCCCTATCCACGAGCTTCAATGTTCAGTGTCCTCATCCTTATCCCTGTGCTTCAATGTTCAGTGTCCTCATCCCTATCCCCATGCTTCAATGTTCAGTGTCCTCATCCCTATCCGCGAGCTTCAATGTTCAGTGTCCTCATCCTTATCCCTGTGCTTCAATGTTCAGTGTCCTCATCCTTATCCCTGAGCTTCAATGTTCAGTGTCCTCATCCCTATCCCCCTGCTTCAATGTTCAGTGTCCTCATCCCTATCCGCGAGCTTCAATGTTCAGTGTCCTCATCCTTATCCCCGAGCTTCAATGTTCAGTGTCCTCATCCCTATCCCCCTGCTTCAATGTTCAGTGTCCTCATCCTTATCCCCGAGCTTCAATGTTCAGTGTCCTCATCCCTATCCCCATGCTTCAATGTTCAGTGTCCTCATCCCTATCCCCGAGCTTCAATGTTCAGTGTCCTCATCCCTATCCCCGAGCTTCAATGTTCAGTGTCCTCATCCTTATCCCCGAGCTTCAATGTTCAGTGTCCTCATCCCTATCCCCCTGCTTCAATGTTCAGTGTCCTCATCCTTATCCCCGAGCTTCAATGTTCAGTGTCCTCATCCCTATCCCCCTGCTTCAATGTTCAGTGTCCTCATCCCTATCCCCGAGCTTCAATGTTCAGTGTCCATCCTTATCCCTGTGCTTCAATGTTCAGTGTCCTCATCCCTATCCGCAAGCTTCAATGTTCAGTGTCCTCATCCTTATCCCCATGCTTCGATGTTCAGTGTCCTCATCGAAGCAGGGGGATAAGGATGAGGACACTGAACATTGAAGCTCGCGGATAGGGATGAGGACACTGAACATTGAAGCAGGGGGATAGGGATGAGGACACTGAACATTGAAGCTCGGGGATAAGGATGAGGACCCTGAACATTGAAGCAGGGGGATAAGGATGAGGACACTGAACATTGAAGCTCGCGGATAGGGATGAGGACACTGAACATTGAAGCATGGGGATAGGGATGAGGACACTGAACATTGAAGCACAGGGATAAGGATGAGGACACTGAACATTGAAGCTCGCGGATAGGGATGAGGACACTGAACATTGAAGCATGGGGATAGGGATGAGGACACTGAACATTGAAGCACAGGGATAAGGATGAGGACACTGAACATTGAAGCTCGCGGATAGGGATGAGGACACTGAACATTGAAGCACGGGGATAAGGATGGACACTGAACATTGAAGCTCGGGGATAAGGATGAGGACACTGAACATTGAAGCACGGGGATAAGGATGGACACTGAACATTGAAGCATGGGGATAGGGATGAGGACACTGAACATTGAAGCATGTAGCTCAGGATAGGCACTACAAGTCCCAGCAATGCAAAACCTACTAGGTAACAAGGGAAGTATTAGTGTTGTAACGAACGGCCCAGTGTTTGTGTTGTGTGTAACTTCACTTCCGTAACATTATGTGATGGTTTCGCTGAACTGTATTGCCGAAACTATGTTGGAACGCACGGCGCAAGTGTTTAGAACGCATCGCGCATGCGCAGTACGCAACAACGTGGCCCGTGTTTGTGTTGTGTGTAACATCACTTCCGTAACATTATGTGATGGTTTCGCTGAACTGTATTGCCGAAACTATGTTGGAACGCACGGCGCGAGCGTTTGGAGCGCATCGCGCATGCGCAGTACGCAACAACGTCACTTCCGCACCATCCTGTGATAGGCATCAAACTGTGACACTACAATGGCTCTGTATGTTGGATTTCTCTAATAGAAGTCCTCGGGTTTTAGTATTGTTCTATAATGAACAGCGTGTGCCTCCAAATCACCGGGCTACAACAAAATGGCCGACAGGAACCAACAACAGAAGAGCCTGTCTTTCACCCACGATGCTGAGCATTGGGGGGGGAGGGGGGGATGGGCACCATTGTTGCAGGAAGTGAATGGGACAGAGTTGGGAGCGATGGAGGCAAATTGTACCAACCTGACGGAGAGGATATTACGGCTCACCCTGGAGATCATCTACCTGCTGACCGGGGAGGTGAGGAGGATTCTGGGAGCGCAACCCATATGTTTGGTTTCATTTTATTGATCGATATCTGACCGAAAAAAATAACTTTCCTCCGGATTTATTCTACAAACAGATCCCGGGAAGTGTCTCGGGGACGTATATGTTCGGTTTGCTATTTTTGTTTGTCATTTTTTTTATTTAATTGACCAAAAATTACATATTTATATGAAAAAAATGATAATTTATGCAACTGGATGAATTTTAGTTTTTTTTTTTTTTTATTGAAAACAAATTACAAGAAAAAGTTGGATAATTGCAAACATTTGTTGCTTCTAAAGATTTTTTTTTTTATTATATATTTTTTGTGGTTATGTCATTACGGGTATGCGTGTTTTTTTAATTCCCTTTTTTTATTTTTTTATTTTTTCATGGTTATGTCATTACGGGTATGCATGTTTTTTTTTTTTTTTTTTTTTGTGGTTCTGTCATCACAGGTATGCATGTTTTTTTTTTTTGTGGTTATGTCATTACGGGTATGCATGTTTTTTTATTTAATTTTATTAATTTTATTTATATTTTTTATTGTTATGTCTTCACCGGTATGCATGTTTTTTTATTCCTTTTTTTTTTTGGGGGGGTTATGTCATCACAGGTATGCATGTTTTTTTTTTTTTATTTTATTTTTTATTCCTTTTTTTTATTTTTTGTGATTATGTCATTACGGGTATGCATGTTTTTTTTATTTTATTAATTTTATTTTTATTTTTTATGGTTATGTCTTCACCGGTATGCATGGTTTTTTATTCCTTTTTTTTTTTTGGGGGGGGGTTATGTCATCACAGGGTATGCATGTTTTTTATTCCTTTATTTTATTATTTTTTTTAATTTTTTTTTGTGGTTATGTCATTACGGGTATGCATGTTTTTTTTTATTCTTTTTTTTTATTATTTAATTTTTATTTTTGTGGTTATGGAAAAGGAATAAAAAACATACCCGTAATGACATAACCACAAAAAAAAAAAGGAATAAAAAAAAAAACAAACATGTATACATGTGTTTTTTTTTTTTTTTTGTTTTGTTTTTGTTTTTTTTATTCCTTTTTATTTATTTTTTTTTTTTTTTTTGTGGTTATGTCATTACGGGTATGCATGGTTTTTTTATTCCTTTTTTTTTTCTCTTTTAACCACTTGAGTACCGCCCACCGTACATATACTGCGGCAGTGCGGCCGCTTTTGTGCCAGATCACGTGACCTAGTACGTGATGTGGCAGTGCCGGGTCTGGGGCGCACACGTGCGCGCTGCCGGTGATCACACACAGCGGCGGGTAACGCAGGAACGCTGTCCGCTGATTACACACTACAGAGGCAGAACGGCGGTCTTCCGATGTAAACAAGGCAGATTGCCGTTCTGTCGGAAGGGAAGGTGTTGATTCTGTGTTTCTGCTAAGCAGGAACGCGGATCAGTACCTTCCCCTAGTCTAATCACCTCCCCCCACAGTGAGTAAGGACAATCTAGGGACACTTTTAACCCTTTGATCGCCCCCGATGTTAACCCTTTCCTAGCCAGTGTCACTAGTACAGTGATAGTGCATATTTTGTAGCACTGATCACTGTATTAGGGCACTTTCACATCGGGGCCCGAGGAGCGTTGGCGGTAAAGCGCCGCTCTATTTAACAGCGCTTAACCGACGTTTTAGCGGCACTTTTTTGCTGCTAGCAAGGTGCCTTTAACCGGTTGATGTAGGGGTTAATAGTGTATACACTGCTCCTAAAGCGCCCCAAAGATGCGGCTTGCAGGACTTTTTTTTTTTTTTTTATGTCCCGCAAGCGCACACACTGGAGTGCCAGGAGAGGCACTTTTTAGCGCTAAAACGCCTGTAAAGCGCGTCGGTGTGAAAGTAGCCCAAGTGTCACTGTTTCCCGAAAAGTGTCAGTTAGCATCTGATTGTTCGCCGCATTTTCACAGTCCCACTTTGATCGCCACCAATACTAGTAAAAAAATAAAATAAAATCCCATAGTTTCTGGGCGCTATAACTTTTGCGCAAAACAATCAATATACGCTTACTGCGATTTTATTTTTTATAATTGACGTAGAAATTAGCTAAAAAAAAAAAAAAAAAAAATGGGGATGTGTTTTACAGCAGAAAGTAAAAAATATATATTTTTGTCAAAGTTCTCGCTATTTTTTTGTTTATAGCGCAAAAAATAAAAACTGCCGAGGTGATCAAATACCACCAAAAGAAAGCTCTATTTGTGGGGGGAAAAAAAGACATCAATTTTATTTGGGTACGGCGTCGCACGACCGCGCAATTGTCAGTTAACTACTTACCGACCAGCCGCCACAGTCATACTGTGGCAGGTTGGCCCGGCTGCGCGAATCGTCGTCATTGTACGTCGGGCGCTTTAAGAAGCTATAAGGGGGCGCGACGCCAATGAGCGTGGCCGCGATGTCCGCCGATCCACCCGCGATCGCTCCTCAGAGAGCCAGGACGGAGATCTGTCAATGTAAACGGACAGGGGAGTAGAGCGAGATCTGCTGTTCCTAGTGATCAGGAACAGCGATCTCTCTTCTCCTCCTCCAGTCAGTCCCCTCCTTCCCCCCCCCCCCCCCCCCACAATTAGAAACACCTCCCCCAGGGAACACTTAACCCCTTGATCGCCCCCTAGTGTTTAACCCCTTCCCTGCCAGTGTCATTTATCCCGTAATCGGTGGCTATTTTTAGACAATCCAATATAAGCTGTAGGATCTCCCTTCATGGTGTGAGCGCTGCCTGTCTGCTGGTCATCTCTTTCCACAACTTCCTGGATTCCCAGCATGATTTACACCAGGGATCCTCAAACTACGGCCCTCCAGATGTTTTGCGAAACTACACATCCCATTAGACATGACTAGGCATGATGGGTATTGTAGTTCCTGAGGGCCATAGTTTGAAGACCCCCCTGATTTACAGCTTTGTTCACCGTTGTTTACTTTTGGTTTCTAAGGACTACATGTCCCATGGTACCTTGCTGCCTGCAAGCAGTGATTCTTGGACTCCACCACATGAAACTCCTCCTCTCGGCTCCTCTGTAGATCGGAAGGCAGGCTCTGTGAAATGTGTGGCGCAGCAGTGCCTACACACAGGGCATAGTGACTACGCGTTACAGAATTCAAGGAAGGAAATTTATGGGGATCTTCGCAAAGTAAGTGTAGCAAGGTCCCAGGCCCCCTAATGAGAACCTCCAGGGCCAGAGATAGCCGACATCCTTCTGTATGTGGTGGGCTGTGAGGCATGATGGGTGCAAGATATTGGGCGCCAGACACTTCTTGAATGCAACAGAGTTTATTTCTCTTAACAGTCTTTTTGGCGGGAGAGATGGTTGGGGGCCAGGAGTCAGGACACCCTTAGGTAGTTGCAAGACTCCGAGACTTCAATAGGAGGACAACCATGCAGGGTAAGGCATACAGCAAGACGCCACATCCGCATGTGTAGGGATGCTGTCTCCTATGGCAACAGTCTTTAACAGTTCCTAACACAAAGAGTAACAGTTCCTTCACTTCCACCTCAATCACTTCTTGTAGTTCTTCAGCCCACAGAGCTCCCGGTCTCTCTAGACTAGATGATTCACCGACACTGAATTCCTTGAGCTCCTCCAATCTTCACGGTGGTGTGTTCCTCAAGCGTCACCCCAGCCTCTCTCCTGGGTCCCTAGCTTGGCACTCCAGATACTTCTTAAGCTTCACCTCACTGGCCTTCTCAGTCCCTGGCTTGGCACACAAGGCTGCTCTGCAAGGGTCACCTCCGCTGATTGGGTCCCTGGATTGGCACACAAGGCTGCTCTGCAAGGGTCACCTCCGCTGGTTGGGTCCCTGGCTTGGTACACAAGGCTGCTCTGCAAGGGTCACCTCCGCTGGTTGGGTCCCTGGATTGGCACACAAGGCTGCTCTGCAAGGGTCACCTCCGCTGGTTGGGTCCCTGGCTTGGCACACAAGGCTGCTCTGCAAGGGTCACCTCCGCTGGTTGGGTCCCTGGCTTGGCACACAAGGCTGCTCTGCAAGGGTCACCTCCGCTGGTTGGGTCCCTGACTTGGCACACAAGGCTGCTCTGCAAGGTCACCTCCGCTGGTTGGGTCCCTGGCTTGGCACACAAGGCTGCTCTGCAAGGTCACCTCCGCTGGTTGGGTCCCTGGCTTGGCACACAAGGCTGCTCTGCAAGGGTCACCTCCGCTGGTTGGGTCCCTGACTTGGCACACAAGGCTGCTCTGCAAGGGTCACCTCCGCTGGTTGGGTCCCTGGCTTGGCACACAAGGCTGCTCTGCAAGGGTCACCTCCGCTGGTTGGGTCCCTGGCTTGGCACACAAGGCTGCTCTTCAAGGGTCACCTCCGCTGGTTGGGTCCCTGGCTTGGCACACAAGGCTGCTCTGCGAGGGTCACCTCCGCTGGTTGGGTCCCTGGCTTGGCACACAAGGCTGCTCTGCAAGGGTCACCTCCGCTGGTTGGGTCCCTGGCTTGGCACACAAGGCTGCTCTGCAAGGGTCACCTCCGCTGGTTGGGTCCCTGGCTTGATACCCACTGAAGTTTCCCGATTCTTCACCATCCCTGGTTGGTGGGAATACTGCTCCGGTACTTGCTTCAGCTACTCGCTGCGGTCCCTGGTAATAAGGCGGTTGGTCCCTTAGTGGTGACAGCTTTCCCTTCTACCTCCGACCACGACAGGTTCTCCGGCCGGCAGAACCGTCACTTCTGGTTGGACTGCAAGCCGCAATCCCAACCCTACAATGCTCTCTTGCAGTCTGGATAGGTTAGGTCCTCAGAAAGCCTAGCAGCCAGATGTGCCCGGGATAGGCCTCATCTCCGGCCTAGCATCCCGGGCAATACAATACACGTCCGCCCAGACAGCCATCCAGGTGGCACAGAACATAGATCACCTGACTCCACCCGAATATATAGGTTTTGGGCGGCACAGTGGTGTAGTGGTTAGCACTCTCACCTAGCAGTAAAAAGGGTCGCTGGTTCGAATCCCAACCACGACGCTACCTGCCTGGAGTTTGCATGTTCTCCCTGTGCCTGCGTGGGTTTCCTCCGGGTACTCCGGTTTCCTCCCACACTCCAAAGACATGCAGGTAGGTTAATTGTCTTCTGTCCAAAATTGGCCCTAGTATATGAATGGGGACCTTGGATTGTGGGCTCCATGAGGGTAGGGACCAATGTGAGTGTGCAATGTACAGGGATGGGGACAATTGTAGACACTCACTCAGGTTGAACTGGATGGACTGGTGTCTTTGTTGAACCTTACTAACTATGAAACTATGAATATATAAGTTTTCCCAGCAGGCCAAGGGATTCAAGAAAACGCCTGCCCATTGGCTGAGATACCCCATATACCCATAACCTGACCTTGCAATGCCCTTCTCATCTCCAGTACCACCAAGTACCCCGGCCACCTAGTGGTAGAAGAGAAAAGTGCAACAAGGTAGGGAGAAATCAATTGAGCTCTAAAAATTCACCAAGATTCTGGGGCAAATATATTTTTGAGGAGCAACCTTGCCTAAACTCCAGGGTGCTACATACGTTTACAAACTTCAGGCTCATTTAGATTAAACATTGCTGACCACCCGCCCTACAGCACTTTTACCGCTACACATATGCGATTCTGCATTTCGCCTACAGTGGGCATATGTGGGCTGTGATGATTCACAGCCCAAGCTGATCTGTGGGTCCCCAGAACCCAATGTCCTCTGGCGCCAATTGCCAGTAACACATGGAGAACTGAGATATGCTTATGTAAACAAGGCATATCTCAGTTCTGACGGGGGGGGGGGGGTCGATTCTGTGTCTCTGCAAGGCAGGGACTAGAATCCATCACTTCCCTTAGCAAAAGCAGGACACCGTAAACACAAACACTGGTTAGGCACATGGATAACCCTTTGATCACCCTAGATGTTTAACCCCTTCCCAGCCAGTGTCGTCAGCACAGTGACAGTGCATATTTTTAGCACTGATCATTGTATTGGTGTCACTGGTTCCCACAAAGTGTCAGATTGTCTGCCGCAATATTGCATTCCGGCTAAAAGTCACTGATTACTGCCATTGCTAGTATTAAAAAAAAAAAAAAAAAATTCCATAAATATATCCCATAGTTTGTAGATGCTATAACTTATGCGTAAACCAATCAATATACACTTATTGGGATATTTTTTTACCAAAATAAGAAATTCGATTTTTTTACTTGGATATATTTTATAGCAGAAAGTAAAAAATGTATTTTTATTTTTATTTAAAATGTTCTTTTTTCGTTTATAGCGCAAATAATAAAAAACACAGAGCGGATCAAATACCACTAAAAGAAAGCTCTATTGTGGGGAAAAAAATGATAGATATTATTTGGGTACAGTGTCAAACGACCGCGCAATTGTCAGTTACAAAATGCAAAAAAAATGGCCTGGTCAGGAAGGGGGGTAAGTCTTCCTGGGTGTTGAAGTGGTTATAGGAGTAGGCTGTAACGTAGCATGGCATCCCTTTCTCTGAGTACGGTAATGGACAAGGGGTCATTCTCCTCAATTCTTTCTATTGTTTGCTATAAAACTAAGGCAGGCGAGGGTTGGGAGGGGTTATACTGGGCTGTCCTTTTGTTTTGCCAGTATTCAGTCTCCTGAAGGCAACAGGATAACCCAAAATACAAAGAATTACCGCTCTAAGGTAATGACTTCTCCCAAAACAGCTGTCTCCAAAGTCCCACAGGGTGCTGGCTTCTGTTTGCAACAGGAACTGAAGTAGAAAAGATGTAGCTGGATAGCCGCACTCCGAATTATTCAACTTTATTTCAAAAATGTAATTAAAATCATAGCATCTAGGCTGGTAAATAGACTAACTGCACAGCCGCTGACATGTTTCAAAAAGGCTTTTTCCTTTCATCCATTTAAATGTTAATCTTCAGACTTTGGATGTTCACAGGTGTTTCCTTAATTGCTATCTTGTTATACACGTATTTTATTCATTTGTCTAATTGCATGTGTGTGTGTGTATATAGCTCTGTATGTATATTCTGCTCATTAGCTATGACTAAGCACCGTGTTCGGTGTGAAACATGTCAGCGGCTGTGCAGTTAGTCTGTTTACCAGCCTAGATGCTATGATTTTAATTACATTTTTGAAATAAAGTTGAATAATTCGGAGTGCGGCTATCCAGCTACATCTTTTCTACTTCAGGATAACCCAAAGTACTGAAAAATACTTCATCCTGTGTCCCTTAAGGGGGTGCTTGCAATGGTCAGCTTTTATTTATTCATGTAAAACCTTTATCCCAAAAAGGAACAAAATGCGTAGCTATGATTTGCTGAAAGAGAGATGTTGTGGATCAGATCCTAGCAAAAAAAAAAACGGTAACGGCAGCAAGTTGTAGCTTCTTTTGTTGGGAAACGTATATAGTGATTGCTAATCTCTCTCCACAGGATAACATAGTTGTGAAGAAGACATTGGGAGGTAGAAGAAGTCCAGTTACGGTTCCGCTAAATTCCTTACTGATTCAAGAACAAAACAATGAACAGAAGATCTTGGAAGCCACCAAGAAGATGATGGAGCTGCTGACAGGACAGGTGAGCGGTGCCGGGAATTCCGGGACGTTGTGTCAGGATGTCTCCATTAAGGAGCAGAGGCATTAATAATACTTTTATTTTACATTCAGAATGGAAACTGGAGCAATTTTAATATCGTTATCAAAGAAGAGATAAAAGATGGAGAGGAGGAGGAGGAGGATGATGTGATGAAGGAGCGGGAATATTTAGGACACAAGGATCTCTACAAGGACGTCATGATGGAGGATCAGCCGCCCCTCACATCACCGGGTAAGAGGAGACTTTATTGTAAAGGAGAGAGCAGTACGGAGGGTCCACCTAGATCCCCCATCATCTGATAAACACATAGAAACAATGTATTCAGTCAGTGTGTGTGTTTCCTACAGATGGATCCAGTAATGGGAACCCACCAGAGAGATGTCCCCGTCCTCTGTATTCCCGGGATTCCACACAGGAAGATCACACCATCCCTCACCATCATCAGGTAGGTGGGACTGAGGATGCTGAATGCAAACTCTAAACTGTATAAGATAAAAATTCTTCTGTGTAGTCTCAGGATAATTAGTACTCGCCATCATTTTGTGATTTTTTTTTTTAGGGGGTAGATGTAATCAATATCAAAACTGAGGTTAAAGAGGAAGAAGAGATCTTTGTGAGAGGAAACCAGATGTCTATGACAGAAGATGAAATGATGGTGACAATTACCAAGGAGGAATCTTCTCTGGATGTCAGCAAAAGTAAGTATTATATAGAAAGCAGCAGTTTAGATATGTGGATTGATCAAATATAATGAAAAATCAACAAACCTTCACACAAATTTTTCAAAACAATAAAATTGGCTTGTTATATGATGAAAAAGTATTCATTCTACCTATATTATATTTCATGCCGCAGAAAAACTGTACACCATATGAAAGGTCATCCATATAACGTCATGTTCCCAACAAATGAGGAGGAGATACTGTACACCATATGAAAGGTCCATCTCCATTCCTCAATATAACGTCATGTTCTCAACAAATGAGGAGGAGATACTGTACACCATATGAAAGGTCCATCTCCATTCCTCAATATAATGTCATGTTCCCAACAAATGAGGTGGAGATACTGTACACCATATGAAAGGTCCATCTCCATTCCTCAATATAACGTCATGTTCCCAACAAATGAGGAGGAGATACTGTACACCATATGAAAGGTCCATCTCCATTCCTCAATATAATGTCATGTTCCCAACAAATGAGGTGGAGATACTGTACACCATATGAAAGGTCCATCTCCATTCCTCAATATAACGTCATGTTCCCAACAAATGAGGAGGAGATACTGTACACCATATGAAAGGTCCATCTCCATTCCTCAATATAACGTCATGTTCCCAACAAACGAGGAGGAGATACTGTACACCATATGAAAGGTCCATCTCCATTCCTCAATATAACGTCATGTTCCCAACAAACGAGGAGGAGATACTCTACACCAGTGATGGCGAACCTTGGCACTCCAGATGTTTTGGAACTACATTTCCCATGATGCTCATGCACACTGCAGTGTAGTGGAGCATCATGGGAAATGTAGTTCCAAAACATCTGGGGTGCCAACGTTCGCCATCACTGCTCTACACCATGGGTCTTCAAACTATGGCCCTCCAGTTGTTCAGGAACTACAATTCCCATCATGCCTAGTCATGTCTGAATGTCAGAGGTTTACAATGCCTCATGTGATGTGTAGTTTCGCAACAGCTGGAGGGCCGTAGTTTGAGGATCCCTGCTCTACACCATATGAAAGGTCCATTCCTCAATATAACGTCATGTTCCCAACAAATGAGGAGGAGATACTGTACACCATATGAAAGGTCCATCTTCATTCCTCAATATAACGTCATGTTCCCAACAAATGAGGAGGAGATACTGTACACCATATGAAAGGTCCATCTTCATTCCTCAATATAACGTCATGTTCCCAACAAATGAGGAGGAGATACTGTACACCATATGAAAGGTCCATCTTCATTCCTCAATATAACGTCATGTTCCCAACAAATGAGGAGGAGATACTGTACACCATATGAAAGGTCCATCTCCATTCCTCAATATAACGTCATGTTCCCAACAAATGAGGAGGAGATACTGTACACCATATGAAAGGTCCATCTCCATTTCTCAATATAACGCCATGTTCCCAACAAACGAGGTGGAGATACTGTACACCATGGGTCTTCAAACTATGGCCCTCCAGTTGTTCAGGAACTACAATTCCCATCATGTCTAGTCATGTCTGAATGTCAGAGGTTTACAATGCCTCATGTGATGTGTAGTTTCGCAACAGCTGGAGGGCCGTAGTTTGAGGATCCCTGCTTTACACCATATGAAAGGTCCATCTCCATTCCTCAATAGAACATCATGTTCCCAACAAATGAGGTGAGGGAAAGAAAGTCCATCTCTATTCCTCTCTATATTGATATCATTAGTGTATTTGACCTTCACCCATTGTGTTATAGTTGCTTTGTACACCATATCTGACTTTTATCTTTTGTGTTATTACTTTACCCAGTTCATTAGCCCAACATACATGACTGCTAACTGAAAAACATGAACGTTAAACATGCTATTATTATTAATGATAATAAAAATGACTTCCAACAGGAGGACGCGGTGGCTGGAAAACCCCGGAGGGACGTCCTGTTTTGTCTTCACACTATAATAGAGAAGATATGGACATGGCACAGTATTCTCCAGGAGTAAGCAATGTTACTAAAAATAAACATCACAAACCTAGATCAGCAAATCTTACCAATCACTCAATAGTAGGTGATTTATCCAAAGATAATTCAGGTACTATTATCTCGAATGTCCAACCACGCTGTCGTAGAGGACCTAAATCATCAGACCCTCCTGAGAAATCTTCTCGCAATAATTTGCATTCATTTCAGGATTCGTTCACAAAAAAACATGACCCGGTTGTACCACAGAAAACCCACTCCGGTGAAAAACCCTTTCTGTGCTATGTGTGTGAGAAGTCCTTCTTAAGGAAATCGGAGATCATTCGACACCTGAGAATCCACACCGGGGAGAGGCCCTTCTCATGTACGGAGTGCGGAAAGTCCTTCACCAACAAATCGGAGCTCACCATACACCAGAGAGTCCACACCGGCGAGAAGCCCTTTCCCTGTTCCGAGTGCGGAAAGAGCTTCTCTAACAAGGGAAACCGCGATAAACACATGAGGATCCACACCGGTGAGAAACCGTTTTCCTGTTTAGATTGCGGCAAATGTTTTGCACAGAAAGTGACACTAATTCTCCACCAGAGAACGCACACCACCTGAGACCGTTGAAAAAACGGCGGTGTAGCGTCCCAGACTGATTCGATGTGTCCATAGAAAAGTTGTACCATAAAGACGTGGCAATGTGGAAGGATCAGCCAACTCCTATGGAATACTTTAGTTTATTGTTGTGGTGTAACCTCTGTTTTTGTATTTCATTACTTACAACAAATACTTATTTTATTCATAATTTATTGTGCATCTTCATGATGTAGTTTTGCAAAAAAAAGTTTTTGCCCTTCTTCTTGGGGATTTCCCCTTCTTCCTGTGATGCCATGCAAGCAAGAATTGCTGGAAATCTCTCCAGTCATCAATATAACCCTTATTTAGTAGAGTGAGTAAGAGTTCGATCTACTTTTCATGGCTGGAGGTGTCCTCTTCGGAGAGACTTATAGTTGTCGGTGGAACAAGAAGTCATGGAAATTTCCTTTACAGCGATATAGAAAACACTAACCTGACAGATTCTCTCTTCTCTTTCAATCAGTTTTTGCTGAGTTTCCATTTTATTTAGTGAAGTTCTTTGGAAGGAATGGTTGGTTCCTTTGGGTGTCTTTCCTTTTTGTTACATAAAGATAAGCATTCAAATAAAGTTCTCATTGGTAAACCATAGTGTGGACTGGTTTTGTTTCTGTTCTCACTTGTTCTTCATCAGCCAATGATAAGAGGGCGACTTACTGGAACATGGCCTTTGGAGAAGGCTATGTGTTTTCTAAGTTGGGTGCTTAGACATCCCATGCTGATCTTCACTTGCAGAGATCTGAAGTAGCTTCCAAAAAAACAGGAGTTCCTGGGTTTTCACAGCTCAGGAGTGTAACTTTGGTGTCCTTTATCAGGAACATGGGTAAGGCTTTCCATCAACAGAAGGTATATTCTGAGAGAGCCCTTGGATCTGTGTCTCAAGCTGCAGACTGTTCTAGAATGCTGCTTGTCATATTGATCAGTTCATGGTACAAACTACTGGGGCTAAACTAACAGCCCTCTGGATAGCTCAACAGTACCTGGCAGATAATGACTTACTGAAGCCCCAAATCACAGCAATCACTAGGAAATAAGGGGCACATTAGGACGGGGGATAGGAATCTTCTCAGCTACAAAACACAGGGGACACTAGGAATATTCTCAGCTATGAAGCACAGGACATTAGGAATTTTCTCAGCTACCGAATACAGGGGACCAGGCATGTACTGGCCATCTGGACTACCGGGAGTTTCCCGGTGGGCCGATGGCTCAGTGGGCCACTCTGATGTAAGGGGGCTGCTGAAGGGACACTCTGATGTAAGGGGGCTGCTGATGGGACACTCTGATCTAAGGGGGCTGCTGATGGGACACTCTGATCTAAGGGGGCTGCTGTTGGGACACTCTGATCTAAGGGGGCTGCTGATGGGACACTCTGATGTAAGGGGGCTGCTGATGGGACACTCTGATGTAAGGGGGCTGCTGATGGGACACTCTGATGTAAGGGGGCTGCTGATGGGACACTCTGATGTAAGGGGGCTGCTGATGGGACACTCGTAAGGGGGCTGGTGATGGGACACTCTGATGTAAGGGGGGTGGTGATGGGACACTCTGATGTAAGGGGGGTGGTGATGGGACACTCTGATGTAAGGGAGTGCTGATGGGACACTCAAAATGTAAGTGGGCCGGTCTGGATGAAGTCCAGGGCCAAATTTCTGTCCCAGTCCAGCCCTGCAGGGGACACTAGGAATATTCTCAGATACGAAACACGGGGGACACTAGGACTCTTCTCAGCTATGAAACACAATGGACACAAGAACTCTTCTCAGCTACAGAATAAAGGGGACACTAGGAATCTTCTACAATAGGAAACACTAGGACTCTTCTCAACTATGAAGCACAGGGGACATTAGGAATCTTCTTAGCTATGAAACACGGGGGACACTAGGAATATTTTCAGCTACCAAACACAGGGAACACTAGGACTCTTCTTAGCTACAAAATACAGGGGGCACTAGGAATCTTCTCCAATAGGATACACTAGAGGTCTTTTCAGCTATACAACATGGGGGTCACTAGGAATCTGCTATGGGGAACCCAACACTAGCTGTTACTCAGGCAATACCTAAGGGAATGAGCCAAGCTTAAATAGAAGGGAAGATGGCCTGGCTAGGCTGGGCATGTAGGTAACTGAATCAACAGCAGGTGGTTAACCAGTCTTCTTGAGCAGGACTCTGGATAGCTCAACAGAGCCTGGCAGATAATATGACTTACTGAAGCTCCAGATCACAGAAAACAATTACAGCTTGAAGCAGATACTGGGGATTCTAGATATCTTAAAATTACTCTGCCAACAATATAAAACAGGAAAGAAAAGTGTCCTCAGAAAAAAAAAAAGGTGTATATGCCTCTTTTGTTACCCACCATGCTCTAATGTTGAGGAATCTTCCTCTGAAGTCTGCTGGAAATCTGACCTTTTGTGAATTGTCAAACTCCTTGGATCGGCTCACTGGTTACTCCCATTGACCTCCACATCATTACAGAAAACATTAGTGGGCAATGGTCAGCAAGGGGAACCAGAAGATCAACGCACCTGGGTATGCGCTGCCCTGTAGTCTTATCTATGCTCTCGCCAACCCACCAATGGCAGCAATCGGCCAACCTTCAAGGCCTCCAATCTTCTTTTGTAAATTTTCTTTGGCTCAGGTGTCTTAACAAAGACTTAAGTGTAGAGGATACCCAAGGACCACATCGAAAATCTCATCTGCTCAGTATTCTCTTTTATTATCATTATATCTCCAGTGAATGTACTCCAATAGCTAATGTGAACTCTGTAGACCCAGGTGGGTAGCTATCTTTAGTATTTTTACTGTAACAGGTTCTCTTTACTGAAACATCAAAGGTCTTCTAGATATGTAAAGGTAACCAAAACCCTTAAACTCTGGATAGCCTCACACTGGAGAAAGACTTGAAATCCCGTCTTTTATTAACCACTTGAGATCCGCTCTATAGCCAAATGACGGCTACAGCGCGGATCTCCTTTTCCGGGACGACGTCAATAGACGTAGTCCCGTGTACGAGCGGCCTGCGCGCTCTGTGATCGGCGAGTCCATGAGACTCGCCTGATCACCGATCCGTGCAAGGGGTCGATCCCGACCCCTTATCAAGTGATCAGCTGTCAGCCAATGACAGCTGATCATGTGATATAACGGAGCTGGTAATCGGCTATTATTCCTCCTCACGCTAGCGCCCACCTGCCCCCTGCCAGTGCCCACCTGCCCCCTGCAGTGCCACACTTATTAAAAGTGCCCCCCGTCAGTGCCACCCAGCAGTGCCCACAGTGCCACCCAGCAGTGCCCACAGTGCCACCCAGCAGTGCCACCCACAGTGCCCACAATCTGCCTTAAAGGTGCTGCACCCCAGTGCCACATATCCGTGCCCATCAGTGTCATCTACCAGTGCCCAGCAGTGCCACCTATCAGTGCCACCTATCAGTGCCCATCAGTCCCATTTATCAGTGGTACCAATCAGTGCCCATCCGTGCCATCTTATCTGTGCCCATCTTTGTCCATCAGTGCCGCCTTATCTGTGCCCATCGGTGCCGCCTTATCTGTGCCTATTAGTGCCGCCTTAACTATGCCTATCAGTGCCCACCAGTGCAGCCCATCAGTGCCCACCAATGCAGCCCATCAGTGCCCACCAGTGCAGCCTATCAGTGCCGCCTAATCAGCGCACTTCAATGAAGGAGAAAAATTACCCGTTTGCAAAATTTTATAACAAACTATTAAAAATGATTTTTTTTTTTTGCATCTTTTTTTGTTTGTTTAGCAAAAAATAAAACTCCGAGCTGTAATTAAATACCACCAAAAGAAAGCTCTATTTGTGGGAAAAAAATGATAAAAATTTCATTTGGGTACAGTGTTGTATGCCCGCGCAATTGTCATTCAAAGTGCATCAGCGCTGAAAGCTGAAAATTGGTCTGGGACTGAGGGGGGTTTAAGTGCCCAGTAAGCAAGTGGTTAAAACAACGTAGGTCACATCAAATCAAATAATCCACAGCAAGAAGATAACAGGGTACAAAAATACTGGCGCTTTTCGCACCGTAATTTAGTGCTTACTCGAAGCTATGAAGCTATAGTAGCTTCCAAAAAAGCAGGAGTTCCTGGGTTTTCACAGCTCAGGAGTGTAACTTTGGTGTCCTTTATCAGGAACATGGGTAAGGCTTTCCATCAACAGAAGGTATATTCTGAGAGAGCCCTTGGATCTGTGCCTCAAGCTGCAGACTGTTCTAGAATGCTGCTTGTCATATTGATCAGTTCATGGTAAGCTTACATGGTATGAGTAAGCACTGATTACGGTGCGAAACGCGTCAACTTTGGTACCATGTTATCTTCTTGCTGTGGATTATTTGATTTGATGTGACCTACATTGTTTTAATAAAAGACGGGATTTCAAGTCTTTCTCCAGTGTGCGGCTATCCAGAGTTTTGTTCTGCTTACTTACCCATAGCGTGTGTAACAGCCAGCACCTGGGGCTCATCAAGAGGAGTAAGAGCTTTAGCCCTGGAGGGTTACTTTGGAGCGATGGTTTTTCTTCTTTATCAAAAGCCTTAAAGGCAGCAATACGTCGTCCATCACCTGCAGAGGAGATAACAGAGGTCTATTAATGCGGGCAATGGACCACATACAGTATTGCTACCTTTAAATATCTTCGGCCTCAGACCAGGTTAGAATTCTTCAGTCCTCTCTCACGGACCAATTGTGGACCTTTAAGCCCAGATGGCAAATTATCAGAACAGGGCTCTTGTTTAGCTTCAGCCTCCTACCCCCAGGCAAAAGGCCTAGGAAGCAAAAATTGGACCTCTCTTCAGCTAAACCAGCAGGCGGGAAAGTGGCACTAATCATCCACCAGAGACCACACAACACCTGAAGCCACTGAAGACCATATTGTGGAGTTTCGTAGGTTGAATCTATATGTCCATCATATGATCATCTCTCCCACAAAGATACAGGCATCAATCATTTATTTATTTATTATAGTGGGGAAGAGTTGGATTTGCTTCTTTATAACTTTACGTGTCCCCACTGAGAGAGACTTTCTGTCCCGATGATAGTTGTCACTAGGACAAGACGTCAAGGAGTCTGGGAGTCTCATTCCTGGAGAGGTGTCTCAAAGTAAAGTATACAATGCTCCTTCAGCTCCTCAAAGTAGGACTTTCTCTGGCGTCTTTCTAGCGCACCGCTCCACTGTGAAAGCACTCTGGCTTTCACATTGGAGTGAGAGGAGAAGCTCTTTACAGGCGTTTTTTTTTAGCGCTATAGTGCCTGTAAAGAGCCTCAGTGTGAAAGCAACCTCATGCCCCGTACACACGATCGGACTTTCTGACAACGAAACCGTGGATTTTTGTTCGAAGGTTGTTGGCTCCAACTTGTCTTGCATACACACGGTCACACAAATGTTGGCCAACAATTACGAATGTGGGAACGCGGTGACGTACAAGACGTACGACGAGCCAATACAAAAAGGAAGTTCAATAGTCATGTGATGTCTCCATTATAAACGATAGTTTCACAACAAGGCCGATCGCTTCCAGCTGGAAATTTTAATGCGACGGATTTGTGTACACATGATCGGAAAGTCCGACACCAAAGTTTTGTTGGCGGAAAAATGTCCGACAACAAATGTTCGATGGAGCGTACACACGGTCGGACTTTCAGCCAACAAGCTCACATCCAACTTTCCCGTCGAAAAGTCCGATTGTGTGTACGCGGCATAAGAGTTACTGGAAATTGTGTGCCTGGCTGGGCGGGGTGACAGGTGGACTACAATACCCAGCTGCCCTCACAAGGGTTACTTATATGTATGTGTGTATATATATATATATATATATATATATATATATATATATATATATATAACTCATCCATGGGTTCCACACTCTCTCAAACCTCGAAAGAAGTGTCTCGTAAAATGCTAACTATCTTTTCTTTATCCACATTAGTTTCCATTTCATCTCTGCCTAATCTACTACTAGACTCTTCAAAGCAGTCACAATGGCAATTTTAGCCGCTAAGACAGTGCTTCTCAATTATTTTCTGTCATGCCCCCCCTAGGAAGAAGAAAAAATTTCGCGCCCCCCCCCCCCCCCCCCGCGCGACTGTAAATAGTATAATTTGTCTATAAAATTGTTAAGTACACCTCTACATAACACTGTATCCTTATTAACGTATATGAGAATAAAAAAAGAAAGAAATGTGGATCAATTTACAAGAAAAATAGCTTTATTAACTGTAGCAGAAAAGATTTAAAGTAGCACAGGATTTAACTAACTTTAATTTGAGCTGATTTTTTAATCGGAGGTGATGTCTGGATTAATGGCTACAATGAGCACGTTTTGCAATGCATAGCTTTTCGAAGCGGGGGTTTGAAGCAGGACACAGCAACTCTCAGCTCCTTCTCAATGTGTAGCCGAGACCTGTATTTGCTTTTCAGAGCAGCAACAGCAGAGAAGCCAATCTCACACAAGTAAGCCCTTGTACACACGGTCGGAGAATCTGTCGGAATGAGTCTTACCGGACCGTGTCGTCGGATAATCCGACTGTGTGTGGTATGCATCGGACTGATTCCGTCCAAATCTCCGTCCGACCCAATTTTCCAACATGTTGGAAATATTTCCCGACCAACTGGGCCGGACGGACCTAATCTGATCATGTGTAGAGCATTTTCATCGGACCAAGTGCCACGCATGCTCAGATCAAATTCCTACATCAAAGCTATTGGCTACTAGCCTGAATGTAGTCCCATCGTAACGAAATTACGTCATCACGTTCTGAAAGATCGGATTTTTCGCCAACTTGGCCCGACCGTGTGTATGCAACAGTTTCGGACACAATCCGTCGGACTAAATCCGACGGGCAAAATCCGACGGATTTGGTTGGCAAAATCTCCGACCGTGTGTACGTGGGCTAAGAAGTTGCAAATGGAAGAAGAATTTGCACAGCTCTTTTGTCCTAAGAGTGGATATTGCTTCTCCACACTCAGCCAGAATTCACTCAGTGTCTGGGATGTGAAACTTAAGGCCCGTACACACGGTTGGACTTTTTGACAACAAACATGCAAATTAGCTGTTTTGGAGCAACATCCGACTGTGTGTACGCTCCATCGGACAAACTTTTTCTGTTTTCATCTGACTTTTGTTGGCTGTGCGAACGGACAAACTTTCTGGCAACAAAAGTCCGATGGAGCAAAGTCCGACCGTGTGTACGCAAAAGCATCAGACTTTTGTACAAGGTACAAACACGCATGCTCAGGACCAATGCAAAATATCAGACTACAATACAGAAGTTGACCAAAGGTGGCGCTGGAGTCATTGAACGTCCTCTTTTGAAGTGGCGTCAGTACGTTGTGACATCACTACGTTCGTGTTTGTTGTCAAAAAGTCAGACCGTGTGTATGCAATACAAACTTGTGGACCACGCCCTTTGTACAAAAGTCCACGGAAAAGTTTGTACAAAGTCCGACCGTGTGTATGAGGCTTTCGTCTCAATATGGAGTCAGATGTGATTTCTATAAATTGCTCCTCCTCTGCAAGGCTGAAACCAGTAGGAGCTGGTGCATTAAAAGGATCTCTCACCCAGTCATACTGGGAACTGTTTTCAGGGAAGTACTTTGTAAAGAATCCTATCAGTGATGAAATATGCTGCTTAAAATATGGAATCACTGAGGTGGCATCATAGTCAGTAGTGTCAACAAATTCCTGCAAGTTCTCAAATGACACGGTACTTCCTTCATCAAGTCGCCTGCCCCACATTGCAAGCTTTCGAGTGAAAGAGTTGATCTTGTCTGTGGCCTGAGGGAGGTGTTGATTTTTTTCCCTTGAAGCTGTAGATTTAGTTCATTGAGCTTTCCAAATATGTCACTCAGGTAAGCAAGTTTCATCAGAAAGTTCACATCACTAAACTTTCTTGCAACGCAGGGCTGGACTGGGACAGAAATTTGGCCCTGGACTTCATCCAGACCGGCCCACTTACATTTTGAGTGTCCCATCAGCACTCCCTTATATCAGAGTGTCCCATCACCAGCCCCCTTACGAGTGTCCCATCAGCAGCCCCCTTAGATCAGAGTGTCCCATCAGCAGCCCCCTTAGATCAGATTGTCCCATCAGCAGCCCCCTTACATCAGAGTGTCCCATCAGCAGCCCCCTTAGATCAGATTGTCCCATCAGCAGCCCCTTTAGATCAGAGTGTCCCATCAGCAGCCCCCTTACATCAGAGTGTCCCATCAGCAGCCCCCTTAGATCAGATTGTCCCATCAGCAGCCCCTTTAGATCAGAGTGTCCCATCAGCAGCCCCTTACATCAGAGTGTCCCATCCTCAAGCCCCCTTAGATCAGAGTGTCCCATCAGCAGCCCCCTATTATCAGAGTGTCCCATCAGCAGCCCCCTTAGATCAGATTGTCCCATCAGCAGCCCCTTTAGATCAGAGTGTCCCATCAGCAGCCCCCTTACATCAGAGTGTCCCATCAGCAGCCCCCTTAGATCAGATTGTCCCATCAGCAGCCCCTTTAGATCAGAGTGTCCCATCAGCAGCCCCCTTACATCAGAGTGTCCCATCAGCAGCCCCTTACATCAGAGTGTCCCATCAGCAGCCCCCTTAGATCAGATTGTCCCATCAGCAGCCCCTTTAGATCAGAGTGTCCTATCAGCAGCCCCCTTACATCAGAGTGTCCCATCAGCAGCCCCCTTAGATCAGATTGTCCCATCAGCAGCCCCTTTAGATCAGAGTGTCCCATCAGCAGCCCCCTTACATCAGAGTGGCCCACTGAGCCATCGGCCCACCGGGAAACTCCCGGTAGTCCAGATGGCCAGTACATGCCTGTTGCAACGTCATACTTGTGCTCCTGCTCCAAAAACAGTCTTATCTCCTCTCTGAGCTCAACAACTCGGGACAACACTTTTCCTCGTGACAGCCACCTTGCTTCACTGTGAAACAGCACAGCTTGATGTTCAGCTCCCATCTCCTGACAGATAGTAGAGAAAACTCTTTTGTTTTTAGTGGCCTGGTCTTTATTAAATTGACTACTCCTATAATGTCAGTCATAACCTCATTTAATTCAGAGGAAAGGTGCCTTGATGCCAGCGCTTCTCTATGTAAAATACAGTGTGTCCACTCAGCATTAGGTGAGACCTTCTTGTCCGAAGTCCTTTTCTCATCCCTGCCATGGTCTGTGCACCATCGCTGCAAACACCCATGCAATTCTCCCACTTTAGCCCATTCTCAATCAGGAAGCAGTCTAGCATTTTGAATAGCTCTTCAGCCGTGGCTCTGTCTCTGACATATTTACAAAATAGTAGATCCTCACATAGGGAATTTGCCATAACAAAACGTGCATAAGCGAAAAAACAAACAGTCTTTGTTGCTGTCAATTGCTTCATCAAATTGTAAGGCAAAACGTTTATCCTTGAGTTTATCTACCAGTTCGTTAAGATCGTCAGCAATGTCATTTATACGTCTAGCAACGGTGTCATTTGACAGAGGGATCGTTTTTATTTTTGCAGCACTTGCGTCATCCAGCGTGACAGAGACCATGTCTAATGCTGCAGGCAGTATCAGCTCTTCTGCTATGGTGTGGGGTTTTTTGCACAGAGAAATTTGGTACCGCCACCTTATATGATGCCAACAATGCTCGCTTGTTTACTGAAGTAGCAGTCAGAAAGTCGGATGATTGTTTGCAATATTCGACACGTTTTCGCCAAAAAAAACTCAAGCGGCTTATTAGCGTGATTGGGGTGTAATGTCTTTAAGTGACGACTTAATTTATTTGGCGTCATGCTGTCTGCTGCCAACATTTTTAGACATAGTAAGCACACCGGTCTTTCCTCGTCTCCCACCGTAGTCACAGTGAAGCCAAGCATACGCCTCGTCATATTTCCTTGTCTTAGCCTTCGGAAAAGACTTTCTTTTATCTCCTTCTCTCCTTCTCTCTCCGCCTGTCTTCTCATCCCTGTTAACATTTTTTCCATGATGTCACTTGAGGGTCTGCTACACTTCGTGTCCTCTGCATGTGTCACGTGTCACGTGTCACGTGCGTTGGCGGTCACGTGGTCCTCCGCGTCGGGCTGCTACTGGGGCTGCGCTGGGACAATCTCCAGTGTTCGTGCCGCGCTGGCCCCTCTCTCCAGCCGTAGAGTTGCTAGGCAACCAACGCTGTGTGGGACGCCGCTAGTGAGTGAGTCAGATGATCCGATCTAGACATCCAATATGACAGATGACAGCCGAGGTCAAACGAGCCCCCCTTTACGGAGCCTCGTGCCCCCCCACTGCGCTAAGAACATAAAGTATATCGAGGTCTGGATAGGTCTGGGCCAAACACTTGCTCTGCATCAGCAGCACTATAAGGATGACCTATTGGTCATTGAAGAGGGTGTGGGTATTCACTATGGGTAAATTTCAAGCGATGATGGAGGGCAACCATGACAGAGAGAGAGAGAATCACATAATAGTCCTGGCCTCAGAGAGAGAAAATCACACAATAGTCCTGACTTAAGAGAAAGAGAATCAGACAATAGTTCTGGCCTCAGAAAAAGAATCGAGCAATAGTCCTGGCTCCAGAGACAGAAAATCACACAATAGTCCTGGCCCCCTATAGAGAGAATCGCACAATAGTCCTGGCCCCAGAGAGACAGAATCACACAATAGTTCTGGCCCAAGAGAGAGAGAGAATCACACAATAGTCCTGGCCCCAGAGAGAGAAAATTACACAATAGTCCTGGCCCCCAGAGAGAGAGAATCGAACAATAGTTCTGGCCTCAGAGAGAAAATCACACAATAGTCCTGGCTTAAGAGAGAGAGAATCACACAATAGTCCTGGCTTAAGAGAGAGAGAATCACACAATTGTCCTGGCTCCAGAGAGAATCACACAATTGTCCTGGCCCCAGAGAGAGAATCACACAATAGTCCTGGCCCCAGAGAGAATGAATCACACAATAGTCCTGGCCCCAGAGAGAGAATCACACAATAGTCCTGGCCCCAGAGAGAGAGAGAATCACACAATAGTCCTGGCCCCAGAGAGAGAGAGAATCACACAATAGTCCTGGCCCCAGAGAGAGAGAAAATCACACAATAGTCCTGGCCCCAGAGAGAGAGAGAATCACACAATAGTCCTGGCCCCAGAGAGAGAGAGAGAGAATCACACAATAGTCCTGGCTCCAGAGAGAGAGAAAATCACACAATACTCCTGGCTCCAGAGAGATCAAATCACACAATAGTCCTGGTCCCAGAGAGAGAGAGAAAAATCACACAATAGTCCTGGCTCCAGAGAGAGAAAATCACACAACAGTCCTGGTCCCAGAGAGAGAGAATCACACAATAGTCCTGGCCCCAGAGAGAGAAAATCACACAATAGTCCTGGCCCCAGAGAGAGAGAGAAAAAAATCACACAATAGTCCTGGCTCCAGAGAGAGAAAATCACACAATAGTCCTGGCCCCAGAGAGAGAGAGAGAGAGAATCACACAATAGTCCTGGCTCCAGAGAGAGAAAATCACACAATAGTCCTGGCTCCAGAGAGAGAGAATCACAAAATAGTCCTGGCCCCAGAGAGAGAGAGAATCACACAATAGTCCTGGCCCCAGAGAGAGAGAGAGAGAGAGAGAGAGAGAATCACACAATAGTCCTGGCTTAAGAGAGAATATCACACAATAGTCCTGGCCCCAGAGAGAGAAAATCACACAATAGTCCTGGCTCCAGAGAGAGAGAAAATCAGATAATAGTCCTGGCTCCAGAGAGAGAAAAATCACACAATAGTACTGGCCCCAGAGAGAGAGAATCACACAATAGTCCTGGCCCCAGAGAGAGAAAATCACACAATAGTCCTTGCTCCAGAGAGAGAGAAAATCACACAATAGTCCTGGCTCCAGAGAGCAAAAACCACACAATAGTCCTGGCTCCAGAGAGAGAAAAATCATACAATAGTCCTGGCCCCAGAGAGAGAGAGAGAGAATCACACAATAGTCCTGGCTCCAGAGAGAGAAAATCACACAATAGTCCTGGCTTCAGAGAGAGAAAATCACACAATAGTCCTGGCCCCAGAGAGAGAGAGAGAGAGAATCAAACAATAGTCCTGGCTCCAGAGAGAGAAAATCATACAATAGTCCTGGCCCCAGAGAGAGAGGAAAATCACACAATAGTCCTGGCTTAAAAGAGAGAGAATCACACAATAGTCCTGGCCCCAGAGAGAGAGAGAATCACACAATAGCCCGGACCCCAATTATAAGATTTCAGTGCCGTCACACTTTAAATGACACTTGCTCAGTCATGCAACACTATACCCAATTTAAATTTTTTTATTTTTTTTAGATAGAGTTTTATTTTGGCTGCTTTTTTTTGCTATTCATTTTTGAACAAAAGTCTCTCTTAGTTTCTGTTATAGAATTTTGCAAATAAGTCATTTTTCTTCTTCACTGATGAGGGTGCACTGATGGGCACTGATATTGTATCACGGATAGGTGACAGTTTATGTTTTTGGGGTTGTATTCGATACGTGAAAAAAGAGATCACACAAATACTTATAAGTATAACATTTAATAAAAGTAATGACAGATACAGATAATATTAGAAAATATAACAAGAATACTTATCTAAAGATGCTGTTTTGCCAGGTCCATAAAGACATGGATGAGCGAGTTTGGGGTGGAGGAACTTGACTGGCCTGCACAGAGTCCTGACCTCAACCCAATAGAACACCTTTGGGATGAATTAGAGCGGAGACTGCGAGCCAGGCCTTCTCGTCCAACATCGGTGCCCGACCTCACAAATGCATTTCTGGAAGAATGGTCACACATTTCCATAGACACACTCCTAAACCTTGTGGACAGCCTTCCCAGAAGAGTTGAAGCTGCATTTTTTGTCATTTTTATTATGCTAACCAGCTCTTGTGTGCACAATTGGAGGAGCGATTAACAAAATTATTTTAGCTACCAGGATAGCTTTAGGAAATTGAGAAATGTGTGGAAATGATGAGGCAGATTCCCAGTCTTTAGAGCGCAGCAGATTGTATGTAAGATTTGTATCTGCCTGTGAGTGGCTAGCCAGCTAAATGTCCTGCGAAGTCTCCCTCTCGTGGTGACCAGAAGTATTGCAGGTCGTGACAACTGTTCCATGGCTGGTTTTACCTTCCCGGAGTAAGCTGGTCTCCCTCATCCCCGTTCCCTCTGTACCCCTGTTGGTGACAGATTCAAACACCCGGTACCCCTTTCTCCTCAAACCTGTACATACTTAACGAGGATACGTTTCTGCTGGCAGCCGTACTATTGTAGCTCTTATATGAAGACATTTTGGCATACAGCTAAATGAAGGTGCGTGGGGTTCCCCTTGACATCTGGCACCCGCTGATTCCTTAACAACCATTGACAGCAGAAGACGGACGCTGGAGAAAAACCCAACTATTAGATTTGATGTCCAACTTCTGCCAAATAGGGTGAAAGTCCAACATTCAGACGAACACTCAACATGTAAAGATCTGGCCAAACCAGTAGATCATCCCCAGTTTGTAATAACAGTTCCACGTAATGGTTTTCAACAGGCAGGTCTCACATGATACACTTCAATCTCCACGCCAAGGTCTCAGAGGTACGTGAGGGAGGGTGCTGTGGTGCTCATACTTATGGTTCCAGTCCAGAGCCCATACTTATGGTTCCAGTCCAGAGTCCATATTTATGGTTCCAGTCCAGAGCCCTTACTTATGGTTCCAGTCCAGAGACCGTACATATGGTTCCAGTCCAGAGACCGTACATATGGTTCCAGTCCAGAGACCGTACATATGGTTCCAGTCCAGAGACCGTACATATGGTTCCAGTCCAGAGCCCATACTTATGGTTCCAGTCCAGAGTCCATATTTATGGTTCCAACCCAGAGCCCATACTTATGGTTCCAGTCCAGAGACCGTACGTATGGTTCCAGTCCAGATACCGTACATATGGTTCCAATCCAGAGTCCATACTTATGGTTCCAGTCCAGAGTCCATACTTACGGTTCCAGTCCAGAGATCATACTTATGGTTCCAGTCAAGAATCCATATTTATTGTCCAAATCCAGAGCCCTAATTTATGGTTCCAACTCAAAACCCATACTTATGGTTCCAGTCCAGAGTCCATACTTATGGTTCAAGTCCAGAGTCCATAATTACTGTTCCAGTCCAGAGCCCATACTTATGGTTCCAGTCCAGAGCCCATACTTATGGTTCCAGTCCAGAGCCCATACTTATGGTTCAAGTCCAGAGTCCATACTTATGGTTCCAGTCCAGAGCCCATACTTATGGTTTCAGTCCAGAACCCATACTTATGGTTCCAGTCCAGAGCCCATACTTATGGTTCAAGTTTAGAGTCCATAATTATGGTTCCAGTCCAGAGCCTATACTTATGATTCCAATCCAAAACCCTTACTTATGGTTCCAGTCCAGAGCCCATACGTATGGTTCCAGTCAAGAATCCATATTTATTGTCCCAGTCCAGAGCCCTAATTTATGGTTCCAACTCAAAACCCATACTTATGGTTCCAGTCCAGAGTCCATACTTATGGTTCAAGTCCAGAGTCCATAATTACGGTTCCAGTCCAGAGCCCATACTTATGGTTCCAGTCCAGAACCCATACTTATGGTTCCAGTCCAGAGCCCATACTTATGGTTCCAGTCCAGAACCCATACTTATGGTTCCAGTCCAGAGCCCATACTTATGGTTCAAGTTCAGAATCCATAATTACGGTTCCAGTCCAGAGCCTATACTTATGATTCCAATCCAAAACCCTTACTTATGGTTCCAGTCCAGAGCCCATACGTATGGTTCCAGTCAAGAATCCATATTTATTGTCCCAGTCCAGAGCCCTAATTTATGGTTCCAACTCAAAACCCATACTTATGGTTCCAGTCCAGAGTCCATACTTATGGTTCAAGTCCAGAGTCCATAATTACGGTTCCAGTCCAGAGCCTATACTTATGGTTCCAATCCAAAACGCATACTTATCTTTCCAGTCAAGAATCCATATTTATTGTCCGAGTCCAGAGCCCTAATTTATGGTTCCAACTCAAAACCCATACTTATGGTTCCAGTCCAGAGTCCATACATATGGTTCAAGTCCAGAGTCCATAATTACTGTTCCAGTCCAGAGCCTATACTTATGGTTCCAGTCCAGAGTCCATACTTATGGTTCCAGTCCAGAGTCCATACATATGGTTCAAGTCCAGAGTCCATAATTACTGTTCCAGTCCAGAGCCTATACTTATGGTTCCAGTCCAGAGTCCATACTTATGGTTCCAGTCCCGAGTCCATACTTATGGTTCCAGTCCAGAGCCCATACTTATGGTTCAGGTTCAGAGTCCATACTTATGGTTCAGGTTCAGAGCCCATACTTATGGTTCCAGTCCAGAGCCCATACTTATGGTTCCAGTCCAGAGCCCATACTTATGGTTCCAGTCCAGAGCCCATACTTATGGTTCCAGTCCAGAGCCCATACTTATGGTTCCAGTCCAGAGCCCATACTTATGGTTCCAGTCCAGAGCCCATACTTATGGTTCCAGTCCAGAGCCCATACTTATGATTCCAGTCCAGAGTCCATACTTATGGTTCCAGTCCAGAGTCCATACTTATGGTTCCAGTCCAGAGCCCATACTTATGGTTCCAGTCCAGAGTCCTTACTTACGTTTTTTAGTTCAGAGTCCATACTTTTGGTTCTAAAGAGGAAAAGTTCGGGACTTTAGATGAAGCATATTACAGACCATAAAATGTATAGGTGTATTTATTGTCAAGGAGTATATCTAGCAGATAATATATACATGCAGAATTCATATATGTACAAAACACAAATACATGAAATATATATATATATACACACACACATATAATGTGTTGGTGTCAAAGCACATGTCGATGGACGGTATTCAGGGCTCCATATGACGAGTAAGAAATAATAATAATTAAAACTGTAGGAATATAAAAAAGAACATGGTAGATTGAAGTCATGACTGCATCCTAAATAGGCTTGACGCGTTTCATGGTATAAACCACTCTTCAGGGGCGAATGATGTGTCGGCATGTCTAAAAACAACCAATAAATCTAACAAAAAACCTCAGAGATAATGTAAATATGTATAATAACAAGGAAAGGAATTATCCAATCCTACAAAGCTTACATGGAGCTAATAAGCAAGACATACGGTATGGTGCAACCCGGGAAATATGTGATAATTAGGAGGCTGCTTCCCAACCCTTAGAATACATCAGATTGTATGTAAGATTCGTATCTGCCTGTGTGTGGCCAGCCAGCTAGATGTGATGTGAAGTCTCCCTCTAGTGGTGACCAGAGGTATTTCAGGCTTTAACAATCAGTTTCACAGCTGGTTTTAACTTCCCGGAGTATGTCCTCCTTATACTTCACGTTACGACTGGTCTCCATCATCCCTGTACCCCCTGTAGCCTTGTTCGTGACGGATTCAACACTAGGTACCCATTCCTCTTCAAACCTCTAGGTACACAATGAGGCTAAGCTCCTGGTGGCGGCCATATTGTTGTAGCCCATATATGAAGACATGTTGGCAAACAACTAAATGCACATGTGACGTGCCCTAGAAATTCATCCTACTCCCAGCTGCTTGCAGTTTTTTTTTGGTGACACAGAGCAGCCTGCCTTTTACCCACGATGCCGAGCATTGGGGGATGGGCACTATTGTTGTAGGAAGCGAATGGCACAGGGTTTTGCGAGCGATGGAGGCAAACTGCAGCAACCTGACGGAGAGGATATTACGGCTCACCCTGGAGATCATCTACCTGCTGACCGGGGAGGTGAGGAGGATTCTGGGAGCGCCGCCAACGCGTTTGGTTCATTTTATTGATTGATACCGGCCAAAACGAAATAACTTTCCTTTGGATTTTTTTTTTGGACGTATTTTTGGTTTACTTTTTTTATTTGTAACATTTTTTCCCTAACATAAAATAGTATCCAGGGTTGCGCATACTCAGGCTAGGTTCACAGTTTGTTGCGCGTCGAGAACGTGCGCAAAATTGTGCACTCTCTCAACACGCACAGGAACGTGCCGCCTTTCAGCCACTCGTGGTGGTGCCGTTCATTGTTCATGGCTCCCCTTCACGCATTTGCTAACACACACGTTTTTGCATGGACCAAAAAACGCATTGGTGCTGCAGCACCAGGTGGTTCGGCGTGGCGTGATTTAAGAAACACGTCAAGGACTTTTGTCCCCCCGTGTCGCGCTTGTACGGCAGTCCTTGAAGTGAATGTGCTTGCTCCCGAGCCCCCCCCCCGCTCTATACGTCCATATGACACTTAGGCTCCATCCACACCTAGGCGAATTAAATTGTGCGACGCGTTTTCAATGCCATCACTTAGGTGTGAATGAAGCCTTAGAGCTGTGGCTCTGTCCCGCCCCCCCTGCTCTTTCCTCATTGGCTCACTGGCTGTGATTGACAGCAGCGGGAGCCAGTGTCTCAGCCAATTATGAGAGAGAGACCCGGGACAGCCGAGGCTCCTGTGCACATCGCTGGATCGAGAGGGGGTTCAGGTGAGTATTAAGGGGGCTGCAGGAGGAATGGCAAACATAAGGTTATTTACCTTCTTGTATAGAATGCACCTTCAGCCTTTACAATCACTTTAAAGAGGAACTGCAGTCTGCCCACATCGTTTCTAATAAAAACACCTTTGCCATTCTGAAGCTTCCCTCCAACCACTTTGCATATTATTTTATATATACTGTGATTCTCTACTTGCCAAATATGCTGCAGAAATCTCCCTCCACTGCAGCCATTTTAACTGTGGGCATCTGAAGCTGCTGCCTGTTCACTTTACTGGCAGAAAAAAAAAAACAGTTTTACTATCCAAAGTTAAAACAACAACAACAAGAGCAAAAGATTTAATAGATGGAAAGATGGGAAAAAATGACTGAAGTTCCGCTTTGAGCTTCGGGAGTTTGGTTCTCGGAGTGGGCAAGGTGAGGAGAGCAGTTCTAATAGAGGAATTCTTGAGGCGTAAAAACAAGGGCAGAAACGCGAGGTGGGCATTCCAATCAAAGTCTATGGGATCAAAAACACTTCAAAAAAAAAAAGCTGATGTTCCTTTTGGAGTGTATGGAGGTGTACAGTGTATAAACATTAATAGGCACAAATAGAAATGGGATTCTGTGTAGTCTGGCATAAGGAAACAAGCAACAAAAGTGATCAAGTGTGAATGAGGGGCCCCGTTGCTGGGGTCAGTGGGAGAAATAGTGCCCCATCATTGGTGTCAGTGGGAGGAATAGTGCCCCATCATTGGTGTCAGTTGGAAGATTAGTGCCCCATCATTGGTGTCAGTGGGAGGAATAGTGCCCCATCACTGGTGTCAGTGGGAACAATAGTGCCCCATTGTTGGTTTCAGTGGGAGGAACAGTGCCTCATCGTTGGGGTCAGTGGGAAGAATAGTGCCCCATCGTTGCGGTCAGTGGGAGGGGAATAGTGCCCCATCGTTGGGGTCAGTGGGAAGAATAGTGCCCCATCATTGGTGTCAGTGGGAAGATTAGTGCCCCATCGCTGGTGCCAGTGGAAGGAATAGTGCCCCATCGCTGGTGCCAGTGGAAGGAATAGTGCCCCACCGTTGGTGTCAGTGGGAGGAATAGTGCCCCATCGTTGGTGTCAGTGGGAGGAATAGTGTCCCATCGCTGATGTCAGTGGGAGGAATAGTGCCCCATCATTGGTGTCAGTGGCAAGAATAGTGCCCCATCGCTGGTGTCAGTGGGAGGAATAGTGCCCCATCGCTGGGGTCAGTGGGGGGAATAGTGCCCCATTGTTGATGTCAGTGGGAGGAATAGTGTCCCATCATTGGTGTCAGTGGCAAGAATAGTGCCCCATCGTTGGTGTCAGTGGGAGGAATAGTGCCCCATTGTTGATGTCAGTGGGAGGAATAGTACTGGATCGTTGATGTCGGTGTGAGTAGGATGAATAGTGCCCCATCTTTGGTATGAATGGGAAGAATAGTGCCCCATCGTTGGTATCACTGGGAGGAATAGTGCCCCACTGTCAGGTCAGTAAGAGGACTTATGTCCGATTGTTGGTGTCGGTGGAATAGTGTCATGCATCAGTGGGAGGAAAAACTGCCCAGATAAAGGCAAAGGGCCACATCCGGCCCCCGGGTCGCAGTGTGGAGGCCACTGCACTAGAATGAATGAATGGAATTTACTGAACTAAAAACCACATGACCTGCTGGAAACTTGAACATTTGAGAAAAACTCCCCATCCTGCGCCTTCAAATTTTCTTGTCACTGCAGTCGAAAATTACCATTGACTTCACCCCACTAATGAGTAGAAAAACTACAACGCAAAGTTCCTACAGCGCAAAATGCCAAATGAAATTCTACTAGTGTATACCCAGCTTTACAAGATAAGTACAAAGAGGGACATGGATGCCGGAAGTGGCAGTTGGATGTCCTGCACTGTGACTGATATTGTCTTACCAGAGTACTAACTGATACAGTGTGAGTTGAAACAACTTAAAAGTTTCTATGAAAATATGAGAAGAACTATCATTACCTCTGAAAGTGAGATGCAGTCGATCAAATCCTAGCAAAGAGGGAGGATAATGGCAGCAAGTTCACTTCTATTGTATGGAAATGTATATAGTGATTGCTAATCTCTCTCTCCACAGGATAACATAGTTGTGAAGAAGACATCTGGAGATGGACAGGACCCCATTACGGTTCCTCTACATTCCTTACTGGTTCCAGAAAGAAACAATGAGCAGAAGGTCTTGGAAGTCACCCAGAAGATCATTGGGCTCCTGACGGGAGAGGTGAGCGGTGGTGGGAATTCTGGAACATTATCCAGAAACGGACAAGGGATGTGTCTAGATCAGCCTTTCTCAACCTTTTCAACACAGAGGAACCCTTGAAATAGCCCTCTGGTCTCGGGGAACCCCTGGTAAAAATTAGAAATCTACAACTCATGATACATTAGTGTGATGGTCAGTGGGAAGAATGGTCCTTACTCTTGTGGTCATTGGGAAGAATTACCTTCTTACAGATAGCTAAAAAGATCAATGGGGTCAGTGGGAACTTATCTGAGAGGCAGAAATTGTCCAATGCTGAAGGAACCCCTAGCAACCTCTGGAGGAACCCTAACTTCCCACAGAACCTTGGTTGAGAATCAGTGGTCTAGATGGTAACTCTATCATTGTGTGTGTCCGGTTCCTATAAGGTGTCAGAATGTCTCCATGGAGGAGCCAAGGCTTTTTTTATTACTTTGTGTTTTATTTATTTTCAGAGTGGAAACTGGAACAAGTTTAAAGTTAGGATCAAAGAAGAGATAAAAGAAGAAGAAGAGGAGGAGGATGTTGTCATAAAGGAGAAGAAGTATTTAGAAGGACTCAAGGATCTCTACAAGGACGTCCTGATGGACAATCAGCCGCCCCTCACATCACCGGGTAAGAGGAGACTTTATTGTAAAGGAGAGAGCAGTACGGAGGCTCCACCTAGATCCCCCATCATCTGATAAACACATAGAAACAATGTATTCAGTCAGTGTGTGTGTTTCCTACAGATGGATCCAGTAATGGGAACCCACCAGAGAGATGTCCCCGTCCTCTGTATTCCACACAGGAAGATCACACCATCCCTCACCATCATCAGGTAGGTGGGAGTGAGAATGTCCAACTCAAACTTGACTCTAAACTGTATTAGTTTCTATGTAGTCTCAGGATAATAGTGCTCACAATCATTTTGTGATTTTAGGGGGATGAAGTGATGGGTATAAAAATTGTAATTAAAGAGGAAGAAGAGGCAATTGTGATAGATGATCAGCTGCCTAGAAAAGAAGATCAAATGAGGGTGACGGTTACCAAGGAGGAATCTTCTCTAGATGTCAGTAGAGGTAAGAATTATGTGCAAAAACATGCAACACTTCACATTGTCATTAATTTACATTCATCCTTCAAAGTATTTTTTTTTATCAAACTTTGGTATGCAAATTGACTAAATAGGATGAAAAATCAGAAATCTGTCAAACACATTTTTAGACAAGGTGTGCTTCTCATTTGAAGGAATATGATATGATGGAAAAGTATCCAGCGGACCTATACCGCATCCTATGCAATGAAAATACCTTACACCATATGAAAGGTCCATCTCCATTCCTCAATATAACGTCATGTTCCCAACAAATGAGGTGGAGATACTGTACACCATATGAAAGGTCCATCTCCATTCCTCAATATAACGTCATGTTCCCAACAAATGAGGAGGAGATACTGTACACCATATGAAAGGTCCATCTCCGTTCCTCAATATAACGTCATGTTCCCAACAAATGAGGAGGAGATACTGTACACCATATGAAAGGTCCATCTCCATTCCTCAATATAACGTCATGTTCCCAACAAATGAGGAGGAGATACTGTACATCATATGAAAGGTCCATCTTTACTCCTCAGTATATTGTCATGTTCCAAAAAAATGAGGAGGAGATACTGTACACCATATGAAAGGTCCATCTCCATTCCTCGCTATGTTCCCAACAAATGAGGTGGAGATGCTGCACACCATATGAAAGGTTCATCTCCATTCCTCAATATAACGTCATGTTCCCAACAAATGAGGAGGAGATACTGTACATCATATGAAAGGTCCATCTCCATTCCTCAATATAACGTCATGTTCCCAACAAATGAGGAGGAGATACTGTACACCATATGAAAGGTCCATCTCCATTCCTCAATATAATGTCATGTTCCCAACAAATGAAGAGGAGATAATATAAACCATATGAAGGGTCCATCTTTACTCCTCAGTATATTGTCATGTTCCAAAAAAATGAGGAGGAGATACTGTACACCATATGAAAGGTCCATCTCCATTCTTCAGTGTGACGCCATATTCCCAACATCTGCAGTTAAGGATGGCCCATATATATTCCTCACCATATCAAATGTCATTAGTGTAAATACAGTACAACTTCTAATATGCTATAGTTGTCTTTGTTGCATTGTACACCTTATCTGTTGTTATATCTGTACATAATTCCATGCCAAAGATCTGGGTAACACTTGATTTCTAGACCAGCATTCATTATTTGTAACTGCAAAACATGAATAATAAAGATGATGATTATTAAAAAATATTTCCAACAGGAGGCCACAGACGATGGAATACTTCAGAAGGACGTCTTCTATTATCTGCACATTATAACAAAGACGATAATGACATGGCGCCCCATTCTCCAGGAGTAAGCTTCGTTACTCAAAATATACATCACAAACATACTCATATGGTAAGCTCAACAAATCAGTTTGATTCAGAGAATTCCAAATCTAAATCACGTTCCGTAATCTCAACTGTCCGACTAATCTTTCACAATGCAGATAAATCTCCAGATCTTTCTAATCCTGAGGAATCTTCTCCCAATAATTTGTATCCTTTTCAGGATTGTGAAAACGCATTTATAAAAAACCACGACCTGGTTGTACACCAGAGAACCTACACCAGTGAAAAACCCTTTTCGTGTTCCGAATGCGAGAAAATCTTCATCAGGAAATCGGGACTTGCTCAACACCGGAGAACCCACACCGGGGAAAAGCCGTTTTCGTGTTCTGTTTGTGGAAAGTGTTTCAAAGAGAAGTCGCAACTCAATAGACACCACAGAGTCCACACCGGTGAGAAGCCCTTTTCATGTTCTCAGTGTGGAAAGTGCTTCTCCGATAAAGGGAATCGTGATAAACACATGAGAATTCACACCGGGGAGAGGCCGTTTTGCTGTCCGGAATGCGGCAAATGTTTTGCACAGAAAGTGACGCTAATCATCCACCAGAGAACACACAATACCTGAGGACACCGAAAGGCTTATGGTGGAGTTTCGTAGACTGAACTGTTATGTTCTTAGAACAATCGTACAATAAAAGTGAAGCAGTCTGAAAGGATCAGCCAACCCATATGGAATATTTTAGTTTTATTGTTGTTTGATCTTCATTATTTAAAAAAATAGTACATTTTTTGGTAAGTCATTTATTGTTCATCTTCATGTTGTAGTTTGTTTTAAAACTCGGACTTTTTGTCGATTCTGTGGACTTGCCCCTCTTCCTGTTGTGTCATGAAAACAAGAATTGAAGAGGAATCTCCCCAAGAAGTTGTCGATATTCCTATCCCACACGTTCCAGGAATGGCCTCAAAAGTAAAGGGTGCTGTAAAAACGACCACCTGGATCATCAAGTTTCATCCGAAGTTTTCAATGAAAAAAGATCGCATCTCAAAGGACCAAGTGCAACATTTCAGAGCCGCGATAGACGCATTTCGGAGCCGCACACGACCCTTTTGTCATCACGTGCCTGGGCGAAGGGGTCCTGCGCAGCTACAAAGTGCTGCACTTGGTCCTTTGTGATGTGATTGTTCTTCAATAAAAGCTTTGCACGCAACTTGATCATTTGTGGTGTGCTGGCAAACGTGCACTAAAGCCACCCCCCCCCCCCAAGAAGGACGGGGGGCGCAGTAAAACTATTTATTTATTAGAGTTGGGAAGAGCTTAATCTGTTTTCTATGTGTCCCCCATCAGATATGCTTCCTGTCCCAATGATAGCTTATTTGTTAATTCCTGTTGAGGAAACTCCCCAACAAAAACCCAACAGAGGCTCTCGCCCTCTCTAGTTTTGGATGGATTTGAAGTTGTGTGGGAACAATGGTGGGGTTTCAGGTTGTCTCTCCTGTACATATTTGACAGCACAACATGGATCATCAAGTCTCATCTGATGCTCTTATTGAAGAATGATTACATCAAGAAGGACAACGGGATGTGCAGGACCCCTTTGTCAGGCATGTGTTGACGAAAGGGGTCATGTGCGGCTCCAAAACGTGTCCTACGGGGCTCCGAAATATTGCATTTGGTTCTTTGTGATGTGATTATTCTTCAGTAAAAACTTTGGAAGAAATGTAAACAAACGAGGTATAGCACAGGCGAGCATTAACACCACATCCCTTCATATATGGGAAAATACAAAGGCAGGGATAAGTGATCTAGCCCCTGGGACTTTAAAAGGTGCTGGTGTATCGTAATAGAAATAGTAGCCCAAAAAGGTATCATAAAAAGCACAAAGATTTTTATTTCACAATAAGTACAAAGTTATAAACACAAAGCCGAAAATTTAAAATTGATTATTCACATTGTTTTTTCACAGATTAAACACAACCAAATTGTATATTAAAAACGCTCGAAGAATATACCACTCAACATGTTTCGCTCAAAACGAGCTTCCTCAGGAATAGTCGGTATATCTAGTAGATGAACTGTAAAGAGATATAGATATAAATCAAATATATATTCAATATAGATATAGCTAGTATTAGATGCATTCATAGAGTAATATTAAAGATGGATAGCTAAAATGCCTAAATTATATAACAGTTCTCTGTCAAAGGTATCAAACATATTTGTATTATGTCATACATGGTTATTTAATCAGTGTAGGTCGAAATATGATCTCACCTAAAGACCACTGCTGTGCAGCTTGCACCGCAAAATTTTAGCCCCATAAAGTAGGAAATATAGAGTAGAACCAAAAGCTGGGTCCCAGATCTGATGTTAGGCAATCCAAAATTGGACGAAACTTGATGATCCATGGTGTGCTGGGAAATATATGCATTGACCAACAGTCTCCAGTCGGTAGTGGCTACAGCACTCAGAACTGGAGACATCATAGATCAGTGCCCATTTTTGCTAGCACACCATGGATCATCAGGTTTCATCCAAAGCTCTTATTGAAGAATGATCACATCACAAAGGACCAAGTGCAACGTTTTGGGGCCACGTAGGATCCCTTTGTCAGGCATGTGATGACGAAGGGGTCCTACATGGCTCTGAAACACATCCTGTAGGACTCCGAAACACGGCACTTGGCTCTTTGCGATGTGATTATTTTTCAATAAGAACCTTGGATGAAACGTGATGATCCGTGGTGTGCTGTCAAATACTGTATGTGCATTGACCAACAGTCTCCAGTTGGTAGTGGCTGCAGCACCCAAGACTGGAGACATCACTGCTCCGTGCACATTTTTGCTAGCACACCACCATCATCAAGTTTCATCTGATGCTTTTATTGAAGAATGATCACATCACAGACGAAACTTGATGATCGTGGTGTTCTAGCAAAAATGTGCACGGAGTGGTGATGTCTCCAGTTTTGGGTGCTGCAGCCACTACCAACTGGAGACTGTTGGTCAATGCACATACAGTATTTGACAGCACACCACGGATCATCACGTTTCGTCCGAAGCTATTATTGAAGACTGATTACATCTCAAATTACCAAGTGCAAGATTTTGGAGCCACGCTCAACACATTTTGGAACCGCACAGGACCCCCTTCGTCATTGCATGACTGCCAAAGGAGTCCTGTGCAGCCCTTGATCATTCGTCAATAAAAGCATCAAAGGACCAAGTGCAGGGCGGCGCAGGACTCCTTTGGCAGGCATGCGATGACGAAGGGGGTCCTGTGCGGTTCCTAAATAAGTTGCGCTTGGCTCTAAAATGTTGCACTTGGTCCTTTAGGATGTAATCAGTCTTCAATAATAGATTCGGCTGAAACGTGATGATCTGTGGTGTGCTGACAAACATGCACTGGCCTCCCCAAGAAGGACACGGGCGTCAATAAAGCTATTTAGTAGATTGGTGAAGAGCTTGATCTGCTTTCTATGGCTCTATGTGTCCCCATCAGATAGGCTTCCTGTCCCAATGATAGATGTCTCTGGGAAATTTCCTCAACAGGATTAACCCAACAGAGTTTCAAAAACCCAACAGATGCTCTCACCATCCCCATAACAGTTTTTCATGGATGTGAATCTATCTGGGAATAATGGTGGGGTCTCAGGCTGTTCCCTCCATATGTTACATAAATATGCATTGCGTGACAGCAATAAAATACATATTTTTTTCCATTCATAACCCACAGTGTGGACTCTTCTTTTATATGTGTGTGTGTATGACTCAGCTGGGACACTTTAGATAAATCTGTGAAAGCACCGGATCAAAGCAAGAGCCCTTTACAGGCAGGGAATCCAGTCCCCTTTGGTGGTGTAGCAAAGTCTAGTGTCCAGTTTACATCCGTGTGGCTACTGATCCCAGAACCACCTTTTTAGGCACTGCCAACCCACCTGGCTGCAGTTGCCGCTTTCACTAGCCCTCCTAAGTCCTCCCAGACTGACACCACAGTCCTCCCAGACTGCACACTCACCAGCCCACCTGGCTGACTTTCCTGGAGAACTCCTGGACCTGTTGACCTGCTCCTACTGTCCTCACACTTGCTCCCGTGCATCTAGGAAGGATACCCTCCATGTGTTGTAGAGGGTCCCTCCAGCCCCCGAGCCCCAGGCCCGAGGTCAGCCGCCCCCCACCCAGAGTAGGGGGCATCCTCAAGCACCACCGACTGCCTCCTCAGCACTCCTTCTCCAGCCACCACTGAAATGTATCTTCCTCTTTCTGGACAGTCCAAGCAAAGTCCTTTGATTGGAATTAAATAGACTGAGCTCTTGAGGAGGACACAGGACGCAATGTCCTCTTCAAACCTGCTGACTCTAGCACACAAGGGATGTCCTTGGCACACATTCCCTGGGATCTTTCTCACCAGTCTGTGCTCACAAATGTGTTTGGGACATTGGTTGTCTCCTTCCAATAGATACTTTCACCCTGTGATACCAGAATAGATCCTCAGACGACAGTCAGATCAGTCAGCTTACAGCACAGCAGGCCTCCAGAAAGCCCACCTGAGGCCTCGACACCCCGCAGGCACATGGCAGGATGGCTTAGGGGGCTAGCAGCCCCCCTAGGCTGTAATCCCCTCCTCAGGGAAAAGGACCAAGCTGCTCTCTGTCTAAGAGGGTGCTACAAAGAATATCTTTTGAACATTCTGACAGGGCTAATGAGAGACCAGGCATCTAGTCTCTTGGCCTGTGGTTGTCAAAGGGCACAAGTACTCACCATGGTGAAATAACAAAAAAATAGAATCACACAATGGTCTTGGTCCCTTTTCCAAAACTATAGAAGATTTTGAATGTCCTTTCTTTCGGTCGCTTTACCCACTTGTGCCCAAGGTACGTAAATGTACGTCCTTGAGTTGCAGTGGTTATACCGGGATGATGCCTGCACCTAAAAGCACCATCACCGGTGTCAATCTTTTAGCCGTCGATTCTCTTTTTTTTTTTTGCAAACATGATCTGAGTGGTTAATTAGCCACTCGATCACTTCTGCGTGTGGCGGAAGAGGGTGCCATCCCCCCTCCCGCCGCCTCTCCCGGGCTCTGCAGAGCCATCACAGAGGCCGGGAGTGATGCAGCCGGCGTCGATGGCTGCCCTGTACAGAGAGAGAGGAACTGACGTCATTCCCCTCTCTTTCTGTGACCCCAGAAACCGGGAGCGACAAGTAGTTTGTCAGTGGCCAGGTAAGCAGCCGATCAGACTGATCTTTGTCTGATCGGCTGCAGAGGAGGCCAGAGGGGAGATTTTGGGTCTAATAGACCCCAGATCTGTCCATAAAGAGGACCTGTCACGGCCCATGCTGTCACAAGGGATGTTGTTCATCCCTTGGATAGCAGCAATAAAGTTAGTAGAAAAAAAAAGTTAATGTAAACTTTTTTTTTGGTATAAAATAAATAAATATATATTAATGTAGCAAAGTCTTTAGCCTCCTCTAGTCTAATGAGAACCTTCAGGACCAAAGATAGCTGGCATCCTTCTGGATGTTGTGGGTTGTGAGGCATAGTGGGTGCAAGGTAGATAAAGTTATTGGGCGCCAGACACTTCTTGGATGTAAAAGGGGTTTTATTTCTCTTAACAGTCCTTTTTGTATTTTGAAGGGGAAAGAGGGTTAGGGCCAGGACACCCTTAAGCAATTGCAATTTCAAGTGGGAGACTCCGAGACTTCGATAGCAGGACAACCGTACAGGGAAAGGCGCCACAAATCGTTACAGTCCACTTTGCTTCACTACAACTTCTACTTGTAGTTCTTCAGCAACTTGAGCTCCCCGTCTCTCACTGGACTCTCTGATTCACTGACTCTGAATCCCTGGAGATCTTCAAAGCTTTTGTGGTGGTATCTCCCTCTCTGCAAGCATCACCTCCGCTGGTTGGGTCCCTGCCTTGATTGCCACCTGAAGTTTCCAGATTCTTCGCCATGCCTGTTTGGTGATAACGCTGCTCCGGTACTTGCTTCAGCTACTCACCGTGGTCCCTTAGTGGCAACAGCTTTCCTCCTACAAGGCCAAACTTAGGGAGAAATCAATGGATATCTAGCAATTGATCAGGGTAACTTCTCCTGGCAAGTAAATTTGTGAGGAGCGCCCGGACTAAACCCCAGGGCACTACATAAAAAAAAAAGCCCCATCTCACTGTGCTTATGCACACATACGAACGCATAGGTTACTCCCACACACATATGTAGACGGCGATCAAACCACACATGTGAGATATTGTCAGGAGTGAGCAATAATTCTAGCACCAGACCTCCTGTGCAACTCTAAACTGCTAACCTGTAAAGGCGTTTAAAGCTTCGCCTATGGAGAATTTTAAACACCAAAGTTTGCTGCTATTCCACGGGCATACGCAATTTTAAAGCGGGACATGTTAGGGATCTATTTACTTAGCGTAGCATCTTCTTTTACATTATACAAAAAAATTGGGCTAACTTTTGGTGTTTTTTTTTTTTATTTATAAAAATGTATTTTTTTCCCCCAAAAAATTATGTTTCGAAAACCGGTGCGCAAATACCGTGTGACATTAAAAAAAAATCGCAACACTCACCATTTTATTCTCCAAGGTCTCTGCTAAAAATATATATAAAATGTTTGGGGGTTCTTAGTCATTTTCTAGCAAAAAAATGTATATTTTTATATGTAGGGGCAAAGTGTCTTAATTGGCTCGGTTGCGTTGTGGCACACATGGATACAAAGTTCTTCAGAAGGTGAAGGTTGTGTTGTGGCACACATGGATACCCAAGTTCTTCGAAAGGTGAAGGTTGTGTCGTGGCACACATGGATACAAAGTTCTTCGGAAGGTGAAGGTTGTGTTGTGGCACGCATGGATACAAAGTTCTTCAGAAGGTGAAGGTTGTGTTGTGGCACGCATGGATACAAAGTTCTTCGGAAAGGTGAAGGTTGCGTTGTGGCACACATGGATACAAAGTTCTTCGGAAGGTGAAAGTTGTGTTGTGGCACACATGGATACAAAGTTCTTCGGAAGGTGAAAGTTGTGTTGTGGCACACATGGATACAAAGTTCTTCGGAAGGTGAAGGTTGTGTTGTGGCACACATAGATACAAAGTTCTTCAGAAGGTGAAGGTTGTGTTGTGGCACACATGGATACAAAGTTCTTCGAAAGGTGAAGGTTGTGTTGTGGCACGCATGGATACAAAGTTCTTCGGAAGGTGAAGGTTGCGTTCTGGCACACATGGATACAAAGTTCTTCGGAAGGTGAAGGTTGTGTTGTGGCACACATGGATACAAAGTTCTTCGGAAGGTGAAGGTTGTGTTGTGGCACACATGGATACAAAGTACTTTGGAATGTGAAGTTAAGAGTCCATTCACACAGGGGCAATTTTGGATCCGACTTCAAGTCGCCCCAAGTCACGTGACATGATAAAATCAATGTAAGTCAATGAGAGCCGTCTTAATGCACACTACTGAAGTCACTCCGACTTCAGAAAACATTCCTGTACTACTTCAATCTGACTTCTAGGCGACTTGTACCCATTGATTTCAATGGAAGTTGCCTCCAAGTCGGATCCCCTGTCTTAACTGAAGCAACTTTCCAGTAAGTAAAAATAGTTTTCTAGGCAAACCCCTCCCTCCCACAGAACTGATTATTATGTGATTGGCCACTGGCAAAGTCCTCTGTCCTGGAGGCAAATTCAAGTTGCGTTGTAAGTTGCCCAAAGTCATTCTGTGATTCATACTCAAGTCGTGTCCAAGTTGCTTCCCAAAGTTGCGCTGGAAGTCGTATTGCCCCTGTGTGAAGGAACGTGACGGTGAAGGTTGCGTTGTGGCACACATGGATACAAAGTTCTTCAGAAGGTGAAGGTGAAAGTTGCGTTGTGGCACACATAGATACAAAGTTCTTCAGAAGGTGAAGGTTGCGTTGTGACACACATGGATACAAAGTTCTTCGGAAAGTGAAGGTGAAGGTTGCGTTGTGGCACACATGGATACAAAGTTCTTCGGAAGGTGAAGGTGAAGGTTGCGTTGTGGCACACATGGATACAAAGTTCATTCGGAAGTTGAAGGTGAAGGTTGCGTTGTGGCACACATGAATACAAAGTTCTTCGGAAGGTGAAGGTGAAGGTTGCGTTGTGGCACACATGGATACAAAGTTCTTCAGAAGGTGAAGGTGAAGGTTGCGTTGTGGCACACATGGATACAAAGTTCTTCAGAAGGTGAAGGTGAAGGTTGCGTTGTGGCACACGTGGATACAAAGTTCTTCAGAAGGTGAAGGTGAAGGTTGCCTTGTGGCACACATGGATACAAAGTTCTTCGGAAGGTGAAGGTGAAGGTTGCGTTGTGGCACACATGAATACAAAGTTCTTCGGAAGGTGAAGGTGAAGGTTGCGTTGTGGCACACATGGATACAAAGTTCTTCGGAAGGTGAAGGTTGCGTTGTGGCACACATGGATACAAAGTTCTTCAGAAGGTGAAGGTTGCGTTGTGGCACACATGGATACAAAGTTCTTCAGAAGGTGAAGGTTGCGTTGTGGCACACGTGGATACAAAGTTCTTCAGAAGGTGAAGGTGAAGGTTGCGTTGTGGCACACATGGATACAAAGTTCTTCGGAAGGTGAAGGTTGCGTTGTGGCACACATGGATACAAAGTTCTTCGGAAGGTGAATGTTGTGTTGTGGCACACATGGATACAAAGTTCTTTGGAAGGTGAAGGTGAAGGTTGCGTTGTGGCACACATGGATATAAAGTTCTGTGGAGGGTGAAGGTGAAGGTTGCGTTGTGGCACACATGGATACAAAGTTCTTCGGAAGGTGAAGGTTGCATTGTAGAACACATGGATACAAAGTTATTTGGAAGGTGAAGGTTGCATAATATGCAAAGTATGCAGGCGTAGGACACACCCCTTGCCACGCCCCCTTAAGGAGAATTGTACAAAAAACAAGATTGGTTAAACCCACAAGTGCTTTTTATACCATTACTATTCCTTTATATTGGCTTTTGGAATTTGCAAATGCAGCAGTTTAGAAATCAGATAACGGAAAATTGTATACTCACCTTCCGTAATTTTCCTTTCCTGACGCATCTTCATGGCAGCACACACTGGGTTGTGACTCTGCCCCCACAACCTGACAGGATTGGATTAGCTATAAATTTGAAGGGGAGACCCCCCGCTGCATTCTCTGTATGTATCATCACAAAGAGTCAGGGAGGGAATCGTGTGCTGCCATGAAGATGCGTCAGGAAAGGGAAATTACGGAAGGTGAGTATACAATTTTGCGTTTTCCTGACGCCTTGATGGCAGCACACACTGGGAAATAACTCGCCAGTTGGGTAGGTGCAAGTAAAAAATAAACTTTAATTACTTATAACGCAGAAGAATTTGCTCTAGTGATAGATCTGCCGAAGTCAGTCATGGACAAGTAAGCTGAATCCACTTTGTAATGGGAAATGAAGGTATGCCTGGAGGACCAAGATGCTGCTCTGCATATCGTCTCCGGAGATACTCTACAATATGCTGCCCAGGAGGTAGCCACTGCCCTTGTAGAATGAGCCCTGATGCCTTCGGGAATTGTCAGTTGCTGGGAGGAATATGCTTTTTTAATGATCCTAACCAGCCAGGATGTGATGGTGCGTGAAGAGGCTGCTTGACCCCGCTTGGAACCGTGAGGGATGACCAAGAGAGAATCCGTCCTTCTGAACGAGGTAGTAGCGGATAGATAATTGATGATGGTTGACTTCACATCCAGAGGGTGCGGATCCCCCTGATCGTTACGGAAGGATGGAAGAATGATATCCTGGTTGTAGTGGAATGGAGTGGCTACTTTGGGTATAAACTGCACCGAGGGTCTTAGAACCACTTTGTCAGGAAAAAGGACTAAATGAAGCTCCGAGATCATTAATGTTTGTATTTCCGATACCCTTCTTGCTGATGTAATTGCAATCAGGAAAGTCAGTTTTAAGGTAAGGTCCCATAGAGAGATTTTTTCAGATGGAATAAATGGAGGTGAAGACAGGGCATGAAGAACTACTGATAAATCCCATGACGGAAAAAACGACTTCCTGGGAGGTTTGATTTTCAGATAGGCTCTTAAGAACTGGACAACTAGAGGATGAAAGGCCCACTTCGTGTCCGTTTTGGCTGATAGGGCAGACACCTGAACCTTGAGGGTACTTAGACTCAGGCCCTTGTTGACTGGAGGAATTCCAGAACGTGAGCAGGCTCTGGAGAAACGCTATTCCATCCTCTCTGTTGAGCCATGGAGCAGAATCTTTCCCAAATTCTAGAATAAATAGAATTGGTCGTGAATTTCCTAGCTTGCAGTAGAGTCGATATGACCTCTTGAGAACATCCCTGGGCTCTCAGCCTAGCCCTTTCCATCTCCAGGCCATCAGGTGCAACTTCTCCGGAGCTGGGTGCAGGAACTGACCTTGGGACAAAAGATCCGGAGATACCCGAAGGGGAATAGGAGGTTGAAGGCCGAGTTGGAGAAGTGTCATGAACCATGGTCTCCTTGGCCACAGTGGTATAACTGCGATCACCGTCGCTGAGGATCTCGGGAGTCTGGATAGAAACCTCGCGATCAATGGAATTGGAGGAAAAATTTATCCCAGCCTGAAATTCCACGGGTGACTCAGACAGTTCACCCCTTCTGCTGAAGGGAATGACCCTCTTGATAGGAACCTGAGGCATTTGGTATTCGCTGGGGTAGCTGCAAGGTCTATCTCCGGCATTCCCCAAAGTTCCGTTAAAAGAGCGAAGGTTCGAGGGTTCAGGGACCACTCGTTGTTGGAAAAAGTCTCTCGACTCAGGTAGTCGGCTAACATGGTTTGCGCTGCTGGAACATAAACTGCTTTTAGGCTTGAAAGATGTATCTGAGCCCAATCTAAAATGGGTCGAACTTCCTCCATAAAAGTGACACTCCTGGTACCTCCCTGCCTCTGAATGTAGGCCACTGCCACTTTGTTGTCCATGCGGATAACTACATTCTTGCCTCTTAGGAGTGGTGCAAAGGCTCGCAAGGCTTGGAAAGCCGCTCTGAGTTCCAAGATGTTGGAGACTAAGCCCAAAGTCTGAAAAAGCCACTGCCCCTGGGCTGCCAGGTCTCGAAAATGGGCTCCCCAACCCGTCTGGCAGGCGTCCGAAGTTACCACTTCTGGATCTGGAGGGACTATCGGCCTGTATTTCCCGAGGTTGCTGTGGTGTGTCCACCACCATATTGACTGCTTCACTATACTGGAGACCAAGATGGTTTGACGCATCGATACTCCATCCCACTGCCTGAGAAACGAGTTCTGGAGAGGTCTCATGTGCCACTGGGACCACTGTATCATAGGTATTGTTGCTGACATGGACCCCAGTATACTCAGGCAGTCTCTGGCTGGCAACTGGTCTGTTGACAATAGCCTTTGCATTTTCCGTACTAGAGGTCTGACCTTCTCCTGTGGAAGCTGTACCCTGTTTAATTTGGTGTCTAGGTCTGCCCCCAGAAAGACCATCCTCTGTGTAGGTTGCAGACTGCTCTTCCTCCAGTTGACTAACCACCCAAATTTCTGGAGGGTCGCAAGGAGAATCTCCCGGTGGAGAGTCAGAGATTCTTGATCCTCCGCTAACAGCAGGATGTCGTCCAGATAGTGGTGGACTCGTAACCCTTTCTCCCTGAGGAAAGCTACTAGTGGCAGCAGAATTATGGTAAACGTCCTGGGAGCCGAGGAGATGCCGAACGGAAGATACTGAAATTGGAAGTGGTGTTGATTTATGGCGAAGCGTAGGAATTTTAGAAAAAACGGGTGAACTGGCACATGAAGATAGGCGTCCAACAAATCTATAGAAAGCATCCAGTCGTTTAGGTTTATTGCTAGGAGAATGGACTGTAAGCTCTCCATTTTGAAGGACTCCACTTGGATGCCTCTGTTGAGTCTCTTGAGGTCCAGTACGGGTCGCAAGTCGCCGTTTTCTTTTTCACCAAAAAAAAAAAAAAAAAGAGGGGAATAGAACCCTCTCCCTTTTTGGTGTGATGGTACTTCTAGGATTGCACCCTTTTGTCTCAGTTCCGTGATATATTTCACTAGCAGGTTCCTCTTGGACAATGAAGACGGAAGCCTGGTAGCACGGAAGTAGCTTGGTGGAAGACCGTTCTTGAACTTCCATTTGTGACCAAATTTTATTGTGGAAAGTGTCCATAAGTCTTTTATGTGACTTGCCCAAATTTTGGAAAAGCTTTTCAGCCTGGCGCCCACCTGGGCCGGGTGGGCAGGCAGATCTTCAAAACGATTTTGGCTGATCCCCAGCCGGGTTGGCCTTGGATTTTTGTAATTTGAGAAAGGAGGGTTTTGTGCTCCTCCAGTCCCTTCTAAACTCCCTACCAGGATGGTAGGATCTGGATTCCCGGTATTTATCTGGTAAATTACGCTTGAAGGCTGGACCTCTCGGTGTCCTAGGTCTTCTGTCGGAGGGGATCATACCTGACTTTCCTCCGGAAACTTTGGAGATGGCTGAATCTAGTTTGGCACCGAACAGGTTTGAACCATCGTATGGAATCCGACACCAATTAGTTTTAGAGGCTGCTTCCGCTACCCATGGCTTGAGCCATAGAGCTCTTCTTGCCATCACCAGGCCAACATTGACCTTGCAGAAGATCTGATAACATCTACCGAGGCCTCTGCCACGAAATCCCCTGCGAGTCCGATCTCCTGCAGGGAAGATAATATTTTCTCCATCTCGACGCTGTCTCTCAGGTCCTTCTCCACTCCGGATGCCCATCCTGAGATGGCCCTGGCCACTGCCGCCGTAGTAATCGCTGGTCTACAGGCCCCTCCAGCCGTGGAATACGTTTTTTTTAACTCCAGATCCATTTTTCGATCCAAAACATCCCGGAAAGAGACCGCATCCTCGATCGGTAAGGTTACGTGACGGGCCAGGCGCATCAATGAAGATTCAACGAGGGGGGCGTTCATTAGGGGTTTCACTTTTGCTTCCTTCAAGGGATACATTTTCGCCAGTCTATTAGAGAGGCTAGCTCTCTTATCTGATCTTTCCCATTCGTCCTTGATGAGGTCCTCAAGTTCCTCAATAAAAGGGAAGGTTTCTGGATCCCTTTTTAAATTCCGTACCTTCGGAGGATTAGCCGCATCCTCCTGCCAGCCAATTGCCTCCTTAACGGATTTTGCAAAAGGCTCCACCAGGGAAAAGTCAAAGCCGGCTGACATATCCTGACACTCGTCCTCCGAGGAGGATTCTGATGCTTGGGTGATACAGGGTTCCGCAGAGGATGTGCTAGGAACTGCTCTATCCATAGCCGGTGCAGCTGACTCCAGCAATGTTTCCCGTATGGACTCCCTAATGAGATCCGTGGCCATTCTAGCATCTGCTTCTTTTTCTCTAGTGGCCTCACTGAAGCAAGAACGACAAGCAAGCTTGTCTGGCAAAGCCGGGGCACCGCATACCCAGCAGGCACTTGGTGCAGGGCGAGCATGGCGACTCTGATGGTGCGAGGGAGGAGATTTCCTAGGTCTTGACTGGCTGTGGTGTGAGTGGCTATGCCGTGAATGGCTATGCCTCCGGTGGAGTGAAGGGGATCTCAAGCGGCTTCTACGAGATTTCCTGCTTGAGGTATGGCTGGATCTTCTCCCCTGTCTAGAACTTGCCGTTCTTGACTCAGCTGGGCTGCCGGAATAAAAAAAGGCAGCACTAAGCATCTGGCACTCTTTTGATCTCCCCTTCAATACGTACCTAACCGGAAAAGCCTCTTACCTAACTTGCTGACGGTGGTCTGCGTGGGCAGTGGACTCCATAAGGAAAGGGTACAGGATAGTCTAAAACGTAAGAAGGAACGCATAAGCAGGAAGGGACTACTATGAATCGTACCGACACATTTTTATTTATTTTTTTAAAACATTTAACTGCATAAAAAAATAAATTAAATACTTAAGCATAAATATTTAAATAATATTTAACATTTAATATAACAGAAAAAAATAAGTAGAAAGAATACAAAGAAACCCCACAGGGACTTACCTTTAGCAGAATTCTGAATCTAGGGATGCAGAGCAGTTTTTTTCCAGCTGCAGCCAGCAACACATCATGCATTGGAATTTACACAGGAGCACTGTGTTTTTAAAAAATGGCGCCATACCGCCGCTGAATGATGCTCCGCGCATGCGCGGAAGTGATACGAGCACTCCCGCGCCATCTTGGAAGAGGGAAGCAGTAAGGAAAGCCTAGGAACGAAAATCCTAAGACTGGGCATGTGCAGTGCGGCGGAACGGATGGCGCACGAGAGGGATAACAGGTACCAGCAAGACCTGCTCCCTCCGCTGGAGATAAAGAAGGTATAAAAAAATTTTTTCAAAGTTAAATAAAACCTGAGGGTGCCAGGTGAGGAAAATAAGTAAGAAAGAAAGAGGCAAAAAAACAAGAAAAAGGGAGTCCACTGCAAAGAAAGCTTCTTTAAAGCTTTATCAAAATGCCAGTAAAAACGCCCCTTGAGACCACCAGAGCGGGGGGCTCCCCCCATAGAAGCTCCTTTAGAGACTGTACAGGGGGGACTTCCAAACAGGAGAGGCTAGAACCTGCTGGGGTGAATGTGGTAGAGGCTTTTTTTCATCTGTAACAAGGAAACGCATCCGACCAACCTGTCAGGTTGAGGATAAAAAAGAGAATGCAGCGGGGGGTCCCCCCTTCAAATTTATAGCTTATCCAATCCTGTCAGGTTGTGGGGGTGAAGTTACAACCCAGTGTGTGCTGCCATGAAGGCTTGAGGAAAAAAAGGTTTAGCTCTGGAAAACACTTTTTGATAGGTAAAAAGTGCATTTTTATATACAACTTTATAAGATCAGACCAAAATGAGGGACAGAGAGACATTGGAACAGTTGGGAGTAGGGTTGCCACCTCATCCCTTTAAAACAGAACACATATTGATTGCACAGGTTCTGTGGCTGATTAAGGTGATAATTAAACTCACTTGGTGCCTTATCTGCATTAAATTAGCCTCAGAACCCGTGTAATTCAAGTGTTCGGGTTTAAAGGGATGAGGTGGCAACGCTAGTTGGGAGCTATGAAGGTTGCATTGAGGCACACATGGATACAAAGTTCTTCCGAAGGTGTTGGAGACGTCAACGAGGCAGCAGAGGATTGGAACGCTAGGTGCCCCTTTCTCCTCGTTCCTGAGGATAATAAGCTCCTGGAGGCGGCCATATTATTGTAGCCCATACCTGAAGACATGTTAGCGTATAACTAAATAAACGTGTCACTTGAATTAGAAATGAGAAATTCATCCAACACTCAGCTGATGGTAACTTTTGGTGGACTCCATGAATAGAAGCCCTCAGGTTTGAGCATTGTTTTATGATGAACCAGTGTGTTCCTCCAGGTCTGCTGGACTACAACAAAATGGCTGAAAAGAACCAATCACAGAAGAGCCTGGCTTTTATTCATTATACTGACCGTTAGGGGGGAGGGGATGGGCACTATTGTTGCAGGAAGTGAATGGGACAGAGTTGGGAGCGATGGAGGCAAACTGCAGCAACCTGACGGAGAGGATATTACGGCTCACCCTGGAGATCATCTACCTGCTGACCGGGGAGGTGAGGAGGATTCTGGGAGCGCCACCGATATGTTTGGCTTCATTTTATTGATCGATATCTGACCGAAAAAATAACTTTCCTCCGGATTTATTTCAGCAACAAATCTCCGGGAAGTGTCCAATGGTCTTAGTTTTATTTTTTATTATTTAAATTTGTATTTGCTGAAGTTGTTTGTACTCAAAACTTTTCATCGTTTGCACTAAACATTACGTTTTCACGTGCGTATTTAAGGCTGCTTTCACACTGATGCAATTTTGCAGCGTTTTGTGCAACAACAACAACAAAAACCGCCGTCCTATGGGGCCCGTCACACTGGTGCGGTGCACTTTCAAAATTATTGCACGCTGCATCTTTGGTGCATACCAAAACCGCAGATCCCCATTGAAAAGTATAGAAAATGCAGCAAAAACGCACATGCGGTGCGTTTTTTTTTTTTGGGAGTGGGGGGGGGTCACACGTCCAAGGTTCACAGGTACATGCTGGTCAATAGGCACCCAGCAAATGCCCCCAAAATGGACTGAACACGAACCACAAACACGGCAAAATGGCATATGCGTTTTTGATGCGTTTTCTAATTTTCCTTTTCAAGGGAGCAGTGGGAAAGTAGCATTACTCGTGCCTCCTCCCTTAGGCCCCTTTCACACTTTTGTGCAACCTGAAAGTCCAGTGACTTGAAGCAACGCCTGTGTAATCCTGGGGTCTATGGACCTCAAGTTGCATCAAAGTCGGACCAAAGTAGTGCAGGGACTACTTTTGAAGTCCCACAGATATGAACGGTACTCATTGTTTTGCTTTGCAGTCCCAAGTCGCACAAGGGGCCTAAGGCTGGGTTTTTCAGGGCGTTTGCAGATTTCACACTACAGTCCATTAAGCCTGGGTTCACACTGGTACGTGTGGAACACTGCATGTGATTTGCACAGGAATCGCACTGCATTCCTATGCATGGCACGTGCGATATCTGTGTGGTGCATTTCCCTTAGGGTTGCCACCTTTTCTTCAAGCCAAACCCGAACATTTTAGTGGTGCATGGCCCTGCGCTTGCTTAACTTAACCCATTCACCTGAATGGGGCTGCGCTATAACCGTGTGCAATGCACATGGCTACAGCACAATAGCAAGGGTTTTTAGGGATTTAAAACAGGTGATGAGGAGGCAACATAACTCTTCTTCACCACTTGTCAATACCTTCAAAACACGATCCGCTATGGATCACTCTTCAGAGTGCTTTACGACTCCGTTTACACTTGTGGTTGGGGGTAAAATTTACACCCCAAATCAAAGCCCAAACACACATGGGTGTATGATTTTATATATATATATATATATATATATATATATATATATATATAGCAGAGTGACAGGGTGGAGGGGGGCAGGCAGAGTGACATGAAGAGGGATAGGCAGAGTGACATGGAGGGGGACAGGCAGAGTGACATGGAGGGGGACAGGTAGAGTGACATGGAGGGGGACAGGTAGAGTGACATGGAGGGGGACAGGTAGAGTGACATGGAGGGGGACAGGCAGAGGGACATGGAGGGGGACAGGCAGAGTGACATGGAGAGGGCAGGTAGAGTGACATGGAGGGGGCAGGTAGAGTGACATGGAGAGGGCAGGTAGAGTGACATGGAGAGGGCAGGTAGAGTGACATGGAGGGGGACAGGTAGAGTGACATGGAGGGGGACAGGCAGAGTGACATGGAGGGGGACAGGCAGAGGGACATGGAGGGGGACAGGCAGAGGGACATGGAGGGGGACAGGCAGAGGGACATGGAGGGGGACAGGCAGAGGGACATGGAGGGGGACAGGCAGAGGGACATGGAGGGGGACAGGCAGAGGGACATGGAGGGGGACAGGCAGAGGGACATGGAGGGGGACAGGCAGAGGGACATGGAGGGGGACAGGCAGAGGGACATGGAGGGGGACAGGCAGAGGGACATGGAGGGGGACAGGCAGAGGGACATGGAGGGGGGCAGGTAGAGTGACATGGAGGGGGCAGGTAGAGTGACATGGAGGGGGGCAGGCAGAGTGACATGGAGGGGGACAGGCAGAGTGACATGGAGGGGGACAGGCAGAGTGACATGGAGGGGGACAGGCAGAGTGACATGGAGGGGGACAGGCAGAGTGACATGGAGGGGGACAGGCAGAGTGACATGGAGGGGGACAGGCAGAGTGACATGGAGGGGGACAGGCAGAGTGACATGGAGGGGGACAGGCAGAGTGACATGGAGGGGGACAGGCAGAGTGACATGGAGGGGGACAGGCAGAGTGACATGGAGGGGGACAGGCAGAGTGACATGGAGGGGGGCAGGCAGAGTGACATGGAGGGGGGCAGGTAGAGTGACATGGAGGGGGGCAGGCAGAGTGACATGGAGGGGGGCAGGCAGAGTGACATGGAGAGGACAGGCAGAGTGACAGGGAGGACATGTGGAGGGGACACACCATTCTCTCTCATATACAGGACACTGTATTATGCTGGCACCAGCCCTGACTCCCGATCATCACAACACAGAGGTGATAGCAAAGAATCCTAAGAATTCCCCCCTCCCTCCTCAGATCTGTGTATTTCTTACCCAGCCCAGTAGTGTGGAAGGAGCAGATGCTGCGGCTGGTCTCCTGCACGGTCTTTTCCCGGTCAGCTGTCTGTGTGATAAGCTACATATTGTACATACTGCTCGGCCGATCATGGAGCTCATATCCCCGATCCAGCGCGCTGTCCTCCAATCCTGCACTGACACCCGAACACTGGCAGGTCACTGCTGGCCGGACTCTTTCGTCTATAGCGGTCTCCTCCTCTGTAAAGTTGTCCGGGTTTGAGTGTCCTCAGTGTCTGCTGGCCGGGCACCTCTTCTGACCTGTGCATTCCCTGACAAAGGCATGTGAGCTGCGGTTCCCGGCAATTACCTTCCCTGGCGGATACTATAGAAGTGGGGTCCACACTGACTAAATTGTCCAAACAGCTGTAGTAGCATAATAACCTGTAGTAATGCTCCTGCCCGGCCCCCAGCTGAACAAATGGAACTCTGAGCCACAGTGCGGTCTGGATCATGTGTCCGGGTTCCAGGCGGCAGGAGCCCCGGACACGTGATTCAAAATTACTCTAAACCCGTACTGTCCGGGTGAATCCCGGACAGGTGGCAACCCTAATTTCCCTGCATCGCATTGCACGGTATCCATGCGATCTGCAGCAAATGCTAATGCTAGATTGACGACACCCCGAAACAGATCGCGATCTTTTTCGGGGTGTCATTAATCTAACATTGACATTTGCAGCAGATTGCATGGACGCCGTCCAATGCAATGCGAGAAAATGCAGCAGATCTTGTGCGTTTCCTGCATCGCATCAGTATGAGCCAGGGCTCAACATGATCTCCTATGGGTCACGTTCACATCTGTGCGCTTTCAACCGGTGAGTTTTTTATTTTTTTGAAAGGGTCAGACTTTTTTTGCGATTTTGGTTCTATGGACTTCAATGGAGACGCATTTAAAAATAAATGTACGTGCGTTTTTGCTGCGTTTTCCTGCATGACAATAGACCCCCCCCTCCTCTAGCAACATTAACCCATCCCAAAAACTGCATCGAAAACGTATTAAAAAGTGTCAAAAATATATGTGAAAAAAACGCAAATTGCACCAGAAAATTGCATCAACCGCATAGGTGTGAACCTAGCCTAAGGCCCCATTCACATAAGCCGATTAGAAATCTCGGGCAGAATCGCTGCGATTCCAAAGTGTGGAGGAACTCGCAAAGCAGGAAGAATCGTTCCAGCTAGCGATCTTCTTTTTTTGTTAATTTTTTTTTAATTATTATTATTTTTATTTTTTTTTGCGGAAACGCGCATCGTGCATTAAATTTTGGCACCCCAAATGCAGTGCGATTCTGCTGCATTTGTCATTCAATAGAATTGGGTGGCAAAACGTACAGTTAAAATTGGGTGCCCAAAAAAGGAGCAAGAGCTGTTTTTTGGAGGACAAACCGGAATGCGCCGCCCTATGCGTGACAGGCCTTTCCGCGAGTAGGCCACTCTTAAAAAAAAAATAAAAAAAAAAAAATAAAACATTTTTTTTAAAAAAATCGCAAGTGGGAATGCTCATTCCCGCTATGTGAGGTCTGAGTAGAGCCCGTTCACACCGGAATGCGGTGCAGGGAAGGCGATTTCCCCTGCCGCATGTGAACGCTCTGCCGTCGCGAGATGCGTGCGGTTGGCAATTGATTGTTAATGGCACCCAAAATGCATCTCCAGTATGCGATGCCGTCACCAAAGTGCACGGAACCTCAATACTTAGCGGTTTGGTGCGGCGTTGGCATTTTTTATGTCGTTTGGTATTTGCACAGCAGTTTTTCAAACTGAATAAAAAATGTAAATAAAAAAAAAATGTAAATAAAAAAAAAAAATTTGAATAAAAAAATATATATAAATAAAAAAAATTCTTTACCCCAATTTTTGTTTTGCATAATATAAAAGATGTTACCCCGAGTAAATAGATACCTAACATGTCATGCTTTTAAAATCGCGCACACTTGGAATGGCGACAAACTACAGCACTTAAAAATCTCCATAGGGATTTAAATGCCTTTACAGGTTACCTGTTCAGAGTTACAGAGGAGATCTAGTGATAGAATTATCGCTCTGACGTTCTCGGCGATATCTCACATGTGCGGTGCAAACACCGTTTACATATGCACGCGCGACTTATGTATGCGTTAGATCCTGGGTGTGAGCATGGAGGGAAGGGGGCGCTTTCATGTTTTTTTATTTTACTTTTACACGGTCCCTTTTCATTTTTTTTTTTTTTTCTTTTTTTTTCTGTTTCGATCACTTTTAATCCTATTACAAGGAATGTAAACATCCCTTGTAATTTATTTATTTACTTTTTCAATCACTTTTATTCCTATTACAAGGGAATTCCTTGTAATAGGAATAAAAGTGATCAAAAATGAAAGGGACAGTAAAATATGTAAACATCCCTTGTAATATAATTTATTTAACTTTTTTTTTTTTTCACACGGTCCCTTTCATTTTTTTTTTTTTCTTTTTCGATCACTTTTAATCCTATTAAGGGATGTTTACATTCCTTGTAATGGGAATAAAAGTGATCAAAAAAGAGATAAAAAAAAAAAATGAAAGGGACAGTGTAAACAAAAAACTGTAAAATATGTAAACATCCCTTGTAATATTTATTTTACTTTTTTTTTTTTTTGATCACTCTTATTCCTATTTCAAGGTATGTAATTTATAGGTTGGACGAGAACATTGGGTAATACAATGATCATATAATAGGTATATATACAGTATATGTAGTGCTCGCCCCACAGGGCCTGCTGTTTTTACCTGGTTCTTTCCCAAACGGTACAGAGGCTGCTAGTCGCCCAAGCAACAGTTCATTCATTCCTGCTCCCTTACACAGTCTAGGCCTAGGGGATGTCTTTTTGTCATTTATTGCTTGTAGAACTTGTAGCAGGGATTAGGGCATGAGATACTTTAACACTCACAGCTGGGGACCATGAGAAATCCTTCTGAACAGCCTTAAAACATCACAGCTGGGGACCATCAGGTATCTTTCTGATCAGTCCTAAAGAGTCACAGCTGGGGGACCTTCGAGTAACTTTCTGAACAGTCCTAAAACCTCGCAGCTGGGGACCATCAAGTATCTTTCTTAGCAGTCCTAAAGCTTCACAGCTGGGGACCATGAGGTATCTTTCTAAATAGTCTTAAAGAAGAATTAAACCCTGATGGGTTTTACTTCCTGCAAATATGTAGAGATATATGCGGAGGTTTAGGAGATATTTCGAGCACCTACAGGTAAGCCTTAATCTAGGCTTACCTGTAGGTAAAAGTGGTTGTAAAGGGTTTACAACTACTTTAAAGCCTCACAGCTGAGGACCATGAGGTATCTTTCTGAACAGTCCTAAAGCCTCACAGCTGAGGACCATGAGGTATCTTTCTGAACAGTCCTAAAGCCTCACAGCTAGGGGACCATGAGGTATCTTTCTAAATGGTCTTAAAGCCTCACAGCTGAGGACCATGAGGTATCTTTCTGAACAGTCTTTAAGCCTCAGAGCTGGGGGCCACGAGGCAAGTCTCTTTGGCACCTGGTTACCCTGCACAATTGCACAGCTGTAGTCTTTACAGTCTTGTACAGTCTTAAAGTCTCACAGCTGGGGATCATGAGGCAAGTCTCTTTGGCACCTGCACAGCTGTAGGTACCCAGTGCACCTTCAGGAACACTATACACGGTACAGGAGGGCACTTTTCACAAAGCTCCCAGTTCAGGACACAGCTGAGGATAGGAAATGGCCAGTATGCTGAGACCCTATGAGAGTTGTCTCAGTCCAAGCTACCTCTTGAACTTATGTTCCAAAAGCACACATTCACCAGGAATCAATTCAGGGTCCCCAGGACAGCTATATGGACAATGATATAGCGCTCTATTCAAAACAAACAAAATATATAAAAAAAAGTTCATAAACAAGAATATAGTGAATGGCTTCAAAATACGATATCCTCAGATATGGTGATCACATCCAAAGGCAGAAGAAGGAATAATCATAATCCATTTCATACGCAGAGGAGGAGGGGAACCGTCACCAACACCCAAAAACACTGACTCTTACCATAGATGTACAGATAAAAACGCATGTAGTAAATCACCAAGGGGGAGGCAGTTTTCTATGCTGATTTCCCTTCGTCTACAGAGGCGCAATCATCTCAATGGGAGTCGTCCAATGGGAAAAGAGGATTCCTATTTCTGTTTAGTAGGCACTTCACTTCCCAGGAACTGCTTAAATCTCCAGACCAACAATCCTCCCAAAAACCATAGAAAACATAAAACAAAGTGGCCTCATTGCGCAGGTATACTGATAAACCAATAATCTTTTTATTCTCTAAAACCGTAGTTGAACTCACATTTAAGATGAGATATACAGGCATCAAATGACAATCGGCTACAGATGGAAAAAACGAATGAAGACCACTCCTGTGCTCCTTCTGATGTCACCAGGTCCCAAAAAACGCCCTTTTTTGGGACCTGGTGACATCAGAAGGAGCACAGGAGTGGTCTTCATTCGTTTTTTCCATCTGTAGCCGATTGTCATTTGATGCCTGTATATCTCATCTTAAATGTGAGTTCAACTACGGTTTTAGAGAATAAAAAGATTATTGGTTTATCAGTATACCTGCGCAATGAGGCCACTTTGTTTTATGTTTTCTATGGTTTTTGGGAGGATTGTTGGTCTGGAGATTTAAGCAGTTCCTGGGAAGTGAAGTGCCTACTAAACAGAAATAGGAATCCTCTTTTCCCATTGGACGACTCCCATTGAGATGATTGCGCCTCTGTAGACGAAGGGAAATCAGCATAGAAAACTGCCTCCCCCTTGGTGATTTACTACATGCGTTTTTATCTGTACATCTATGGTAAGAGTCAGTGTTTTTGGGTGTTGGTGACGGTTCCCCTCCTCCTCTGCGTATGAAATGGATTATGATTATTCCTTCTTCTGCCTTTGGATGTGATCACCATATCTGAGGATATCGTATTTTGAAGCCATTCACTATATTCTTGTTTATGAACTTTTTTTTATATATTTTGTTTGTTTTGAATAGAGCGCTATATCATTGTCCATATATCTTTATATATTGTTTCCAGCAATATTTGTGTTAGCAGCTATTTTTGTTTTATATAGATTGATTTTGCTTTTTAGCGCAACAAATTTTTTCACTTTTCCCCAGGACAGCTGCCAGCTTCCTCCTGACACAACCCAGTGAGGGAGACTGTCCTTCTCTAGACCAGATCCCTTTGGTGAAGTCCTGCATTCGGTTCCAGATGACACCAAGGTCACATCTCTGCCACTGTTGAGACCTTACAGAACAGCAGCACAGTCCAGAGGCTGCCTAAGGGGCAATTGCCCCCTGAGGCTTAGAACTTTTTCTTGGTGAGGAAAGACAATCTCTCCAGGGCCCCAGACTTGCATATCTGCTTCCCAGACACCATCTGGCCACCACTCCCCAGGGATTGACTAGGCCTTGATTTTAATCCTCCCTCCCTAAGCTCTAGACACTTCTTCTAGAGGCAGGGGGAAGCAATCAAACGCCCCAGCTTGTGAAACCCTGAACAGACCAGACCAAAAGATCTGCCCTTGATTACAGGATCTAAAGACTAAATTTACCTACATGCCTTCATTAGGACGGCTATATATATTGCACAGTCAGTCTAAATTCAATTATTGTTTCTCTGGTTAGAAAATGGATAAAAGGATTTGATGAGCCAAATATTGTGCTTGTGGCAATCACTGGACTCGAGGATAATCACATTGGGGTTGATTTACTAAAACTGGAGCGCCCTGAATCTGGTCCAGCTGTGCATGGTAGCTAATCAGCTTCTAACTTCATCTCGTTCAATTAAGCTTTGACAATAAAAACTGGACGCTGATTGGTTTCTAAGATTTTGCATGCTCCAGTTTTAGTAAATCAACCCCGTTTTATCTTTACATTCTTGCTGTTTTTTCTTTTATCTGCAGATGCCTCATAGACATTAAAGTGGACCTTCCGCTCATTGGAACCCCCCCTCCGGCGCCAAAATTGGCACCTTTCAGGGGGGAGGGGGGTGCAGGTACCTGTACAGTACAGGTATCTGCACCCACTTCCGGCGTAGATTATGCAGAAGGTACGCCCCTTTCCGCAGAATCCACGCCCCTTTCCGAAGGTCCCCTGCTGCCTGCTGGGAAACAAACGGATCCCAGCGACAGCGGGGACCATCCTTATTGCGCAGCGCGACTCGCGCATGCGCAGTAGGGAACCGGGAAATGAAGCCAAAGGGCTCCACTTCCTGATTCCCATACCCAAGATGGCGGCGGCAGCACCCGAGAGACGATCGAGAGTTCGGGTGCCGACATCGCGGGCACGCTGGGCGGGTAAGTGTCATTATTTTAAAAGTCAGCAGCTGCAGTATTTGTAGCTGCTGGCTTTTAAAAAAAAAAAAAAAAAAACGGCGGACTCCTGCTTTAATTTTGGAACCTTAATTTTTGGATTTGTAGCCTTTTTGTCATTAAATGTCAGAAAGCACTCAGATATGCACAGTCAATTTCAAGATCTATTTTGGTGGAACTCTAGAAATAAGTAGGACCGTTTAGGTCACATTAGCGTGCCTGTTTGGGCTATGGGAGGAAGGAGGCACAGATGACACATTTCAGATGGAAACTGGATTAGGTGTTTCATCGTATCCAACTGCTTTCTTTTCCAAGTTCTCTTGGCCAAGACTGTCTATTTCCGCGTACACACGAGCAAATTGTCCGGCGTACTTAGTCCGGCAAACAATCCAGCGGATAGTCCGGCGGACTTTCTACCGAACGGACTTGGCCACACACGGACACACAGAAAGTCCGGCGTTTGCTAGCGCGATGACGTACAGCACGTACGACGGGACTAGAAAAAGGAAGTTCAATAGCCAGTAGCCAATAGCTTCCTTTTTCATACTTGCTTCTGAGCATGCGTCATTCTTAGTCCGCCAGACTAGCATACTCACGAACGTATTGTCCGCTGAAACCCAAGTCCGACGGGAAGATTGGACTGCAAAAATACTTTCTTAGTCTGCCAGACTTCACGCTGGAAACCCACACACGATCGGATTGTCCGGTGAAATGGTTTTCATCGGACTAAGTATGCCAGACAATTCGATCGTGTGTACGCGGCATAAGCCTCCCATAGACCTCTTAATGGGTGGCAGTCTCATGCTTCTTTTTACATTGCTGGTAAAGTATAATTCCTACAGATGCTCTGTTGGCTGTTTGGTACAAGTGGCATCTCAGTTCTGCTTTTCTGATGGGTGGGGGTCTACCACAAATTGGGAGCTTGCCAAACTACAACTGCACATCTCTTGTACACCGCAGCTCTGCTCCCACTATGCCTTGAAGGGGTATTCGCCTCAACGTGATCAGGATTATTACTTCCTCCATGCACAATGTTCCTCTGTGCCCCAGGCTTGCACAACACCTATGATCTCATGTCTTTCTGATCACTATAGAAGAGTTAGTTCATAAAACCTTCATGTACCACCCATTATTCTGAGGTCAGGATGTCTCCCATGCTTAAAATGTCCCTTCCTAATGACCTCACATCACCATATTGTAAGGAGGACCCGAAAACAAGGCCCTTAAGTGCCAGTTCATACCAGTGCGGCTTCAAAGTCGATGTCCCTGTGCTCCTTCATCGTGGCTTGCATTCAACTTTTTTAACAGAAGACAACAAAGAGGGACCATAAATGCAGGACGTTGTTGTTGGATCTCCTGTACTGCGACTGATATTGTCTTAGTAGTGTAGTATCCTTATACAAGGTGATTGGAAACAACTCGAAGGTTTATTTGCAAATATGAGAAGAAATATTATCTCTGAAAGCCGTCGATTATATCCTAGAAAGGAGGAACGATGATGGCAGTTGCATTGTCTTTTGTTGGGAAATTTTATATAGTGATTGCTAGTCTCTCTCCACAGAATAACATAGTTGCGAAGAAGATTCCAGGAGATGAACAGAACCCCATTACGGTCCCTCTAGATTCCTTACTGTTTCCAGAAATAAACAATGAAGAGAAGATTTTACAAGTCACCCAGAAGATCACTGACCTCCTGGCAGGAGAGGTGAGCGGTGCCGGGAATTCTGGGACATTATCCAGTAACAGACAAGGGATGTGTCTGGATGGTGACTGTATCATTGTGTGTGTCAGGTTCCTATAAGGTGTCAGGATGTCACTGTCTATTTCTCCATGGAGGAGCAGAGGCATTTTTACTATTTTGTTTTACATTTATATTCAGGGTGGAAACTCCAGCAATTTTAATGTTCGTATCAAAGAAAATATAAAGGAAGGAGAGGCGAAGGATGGTGTGGTGAAGGAGAAGGAGTGTTTAGAAGGACAAAAGGATCTCAACAAGGAGGTTGTGATGGAGAAACAGCCGCCCCTCACATCACCGGGTAAGAGGAGACTTTATTGTAAAGGAGAGAGCAGTACAGAGGCTCCACCTAGATCCCCCATCATCTGATAAACACATAGAAACATTGTATTTAGTCAGTGTGTGTGTTTCCTACAGGTGGATCCAGTATCAAAACCCCCCAAAAAAGACGTCCCCGTCCTCGAAAATCACGGAAATCCACACAGAAAGATCACACCGTCCCTCCCCATGATCAGGTAGATGAGATGGAGGATGTCCAACTCAAACTTGGTTCTAAACTGTATTCGATGATATTCTTCTATGTAGTCTCAGGATAATAGTACTCACATCATACTGTAATTTTAGGATGAAGTGATGGGTATAAAAATTGTGATTAAAGAGGAAGAAGAAATGTATTTGATAGATGATCAGTTGTCTAGAAATGAAGATGAAATGATGGAGACAACGACCAAGGGGGAATCTTCTGTAAATGGCAGCACAGGTAAAAATGATATTATATGAAATGCAGAACTTCACATTTTCATTTTATGTTCATTTTTTTTAACATTTCAATTATCATCAAATTTAGGAATGCAGTTTTAACCAAAAAAATAAAATGAAAAATCAGCAATCCAATGCACACAATTTTCAGACCGGGTGCCCTGTCCTTTTGAAAGAATAAATCTGAATTCTTATTCATGTTCCCAACAAATGAGGAGGAGATACTGTACACCATATGAAAGGTCCATCTCCATTCCTCAATATAACGTCACGTTCCCAACAAATGAGGGGGAGATACTGTACACCATATGAAAGGTCCATCTCCATTCCTCAATATAACGTCATGTTCCCAACAAATGAGGAGGAGATACTGTACACCATATGAAAGGTCCATCTCCATTCCTCAATATAATGTCATGTTCCCAACAAATGAGGAGGAGATACTGTACACCATATGAAAGGTCCATCTCCATTCCTCAGTATAACGTCATGTTCCCAACAAATGAGGAGGAGATACTGTACACCATATGAAAGGTCCATCTCCATTCCTCAATATAACGTCATGTTCCCAACAAATGAGGAGGAGATACTGTCCACCATATGAAAGGTCCATCTCCATTCCTCAATATAACGTCATGTTCCCAACAAATGAGGAGGAGATACTGTACACCATATGAAAGGTCCATCTCCATTCCTCAATATAATGTCATGTTCCCAACAAATGAGGAGGAGATACTGTACACCATATGAAAGGTCCATCTCCATTCCTCAATATAACGTCATGTTCCCAACAAATGAGGAGGAGATACTGTACACCATATGAAAGGTCCATCTCCATTCCTCAATATACCGTCATGTTCCTAACAAATGCGGAGGAGATACTGTACACCATATGAAAGGTCCATCTTCATTTGTCCATCTAACGTCATGTTCCCACACATCTGATGGAGGAAGGACCATTTCTGTTCCTTACTATATACATGTTTTCAGTTTATGTACACCTTCACCCAGTTTACTATAGTTGCTTTGGTTGTATTGTACACCTTATCTGACTTCTGCCCTTGCACAGTTATCTCTGTGCAAGGACAGAACCCAAAGATCTCTGTATCCAAAGATCTGGGTAACAGTTGTCTTCTAGACCAGCATTCATCCTAACTTTGAAACGTGAACAATAAACATGTTGTTTTTATATTTTTATTGATTAAAAAAATATATATTTCCAACAGGAGGCCACAGAAGCTGGAATACCCCAGAGGGACGTCTTATTTTATCTGAAAACTGTAATAAAGAAGATCTTGGCATGGCACTGTTTTCTTCACATCACAAATTCAATTCTTCGGTAAGATCAACAAATCAATTCATTTCTGTAAATTCCAAAGATATATGCTATATTGTCAAAAGTATTGGTACGCCTGCCTTTACACGCACATGAACGTTAATGGCATCCCAGTCTTAGTCCGTAGGGTTCAATATTGAGTTGGTCCTCCGTTTGCAGCTATAACAGCTTCACCTCTTCTGGGAAGGTTGTCCAGAAGGTTTAGGAGTGTGTCTATGGGAATGTTTGACCATTCTTCTAGAAGCGCATTTGTGAGGTTAAGCACTGATGTTGGACGAGAAGGCCTGGCTCACAGTCTCCGATCGAATTCATCATATTGAAGGTGTTCTATTGGGTTGAGGTCAGGACTATCTCTGTTGTTGGACGAGAAGGCCTGGCTCACAGTCTCTGCTCTAATTTATCCCTATTCGGGTAGATGTAAGGACTGTGCAGGCCAATCAAGTCCCTCCACCCCAAACTTGCCCATCCATGTCTTTATGGACCTTGCTTTGTGCACTGGTCCAAATCATTTGGTGGAGGGAGGATTGTAGTGCGGGGTTGTTTTTTCAGGGGTCGGGTTTGGCCCCTTAGTTCCAGTGAAGGAAACTCCTTAAGGCACCAGCATACCAAAACATTTTAGACAATTTCCTGCTCCCAATTTTGTGGGAACAGTTTGGGGACGACCCCTTCCTGTTCCAACATGACTGCGCACCAGTGCACAAAGCAAGGTCCATAAAGACATGGATGGGCGAGTTTGGGGTGGAGGAACTTGACTGGCCTGCACAGTCCTAACCTCTACCCGAATAGGGATAAATTAGAGCAGAGACTGCGAGTCAGGCCTTCTCGTCCAACAACAGAGCCTGACCTCACAAATGTGCTTCTGGGAGAATGGTCAAACATTCCCATAGACACACTCCTAAACCTTGTGGACGGCCTTGCTAGAAGAGTTGAAGCTGTTATAGCTACAAAGGATGGGCAAACTCAATGGTGAACCCTAGTGTATCACATACCAATATCCTCCATACAAGTTATCACAGTGCAGATAAATCATTGGATCCTTCTAATCTCGAGGAATCTTCTTACAATTTTTTTTTTGTTTCCTTTTCAGAATTGCGAACAACTTTTCAGAATAAAAGATAACAAGCTTATTCCCGTCTTCGAAGACAAACCCTATTCCTGTTCCCAGTGTGAAAAGTCCTTCTTGAGGAAATCGGGACTTGTCCAACACCAGAGAATCCACACTGGGAAAAAGCCGTTTCCGTGTCCTGTATGCGGGAAGTGTTTCATCGACAAGTCGCAACTCAATAGACACAACATAGTCCACACCAAGGCGAGGCCCTTTCCCTGTCCTCAGTGTGGAAAGGGCTTCCCTCATAAAGGGAACCGCGATAAGCACATAAGAGTTCACACCGGGGAGAAGCCTTTTGTTTGTTCAGAATGCGACAAATCTTTTACACAGAAAGCGTCGCTAATCATCCACCAGAAAATGCACGTCACCTGAGACCTCTGAAGAACTAATGGTGACGTTTCATTGGCTGAACCGTTATGTCCTTAGAACAACCATACAATAAAGATGAGACGGTCAGAAAGGATCAGCCAAGCCATATGGAATATCTTTCGTTTTATTGTTGTCTATAGTTTTATTGTAAAATCTCTGTTCTTTATTTGATTATTTTACACAGTACATTTTTATGATTTTTTTTTTTTTTTTTTTGCTTTTATTCCTTCTGGGGATTGTCCCCTCTTCTTGTTACATTATGCAGACAAGAACTGCAGGAAAGATCGGGGGGAAAAAAAAAGAACTATAGGAATATCTATCCAACAAGTATGCAGTCGCCAACGTTGTTTGTTTCGCTTTTTATGTATATACATGTCCGCTCCGTAGAGACTTTCTGTCCTAATGATAATTGTCGATGGGAAATTTCCTCAACAGGGATACAGATAACATAATACAGCAGAGGCCTTCTCTATTCTGTCAGGAAAAATAACAAAAATACTTTTTGTACGGATTTCCACTTTTGTATACTAAAGTTCTCTCGGAACAATGAGTGGGGTTTTGGGCTGTCCTTTTTTTAATTACGTTACATAAAGATATGTAATGAGTGGCAGCAATAAAAATAAAAAAAATTCTCATTGGTAAACCATGCTGTGAACTCTTACTTTGTTTCCTGTGCACTGTTACTACTTTCTCTTCTGATCAGCAACACTATGAATGTGGCTTATTGGAACTTGTTTTTTTGGGGAAGGTTATTTGCTTTCTAAAGGAAGAGATAGTAAATAGATTACAGACCTTCCCACAGAGGTTCCCCTTTCTATAGGCAGCAAGTGAATTCCATTGTAGAACAACTATCTGAAGAGACAGTCTTTTGCCCTAGTTCTTCAGCCAGCTAGAGCTGGGGCCCTGTCTTTATGGTGGTGCACATAATTACAGTCCTAGTAAAGTTTTCATGCAGCGGTAAAGGCTGCTAGTCATATGTCCAGTCCCAATGCACTCAGCCTCTGTGTCACGTACCTGGTAGAAGAGTCTGACATGATGAGGAAGGCCTCTCTTACATCTCTGACTTGGGGCCCCTGATAGAACAGATAGGAGGTTCAGGAGTACAGTGTGGCAAGAGAGCCTGTTGGTCTTGCTAGCAGCAGAGGAAGAACGTTAGTAGACCACAGCAGAGCAAGAGACTGGAGCAGGTGGACACTGGTGAAAGCAGACAGGTACAAGCTTGAAACAGACAGGCGGTAAGCTGGCGCCAGAGGTATATACAGTGCCTTGAAAAAGTATTCGTATGCCTTTGAAATTTTGCACATTTTGTCATGTAAAACAAAAACGTAAATGTTTTTTTATTGGGAATTTATATGCTAGATCAACACAAAGTGGCACATGACTGCGAAGTGGAAGGAAAATAATAAATGTTTTTCAATTTATTTATTTTTTTACAAATAAATACCGTATTTATCGGCATATAACACGCACCGGCGTATAACACGCACCCCAAGTTTAGGAGGGAATTTTAAGGAAAAAAACATTTAGGTGGGAAGTTTAAGGGGAAAAAAAAAACCTTACATTTATATGCCCATCAGTGTCATCTGCAGCCTTGTCCACCATTGCAGCCTTATGCAGTCTTGTCCCCCATTGCAGCCTTGTCTATTTTATTTGCTATTTATTTTTTAAGTTCTTGGCGGGCCTCCGGCGCCTTCGGCTCTTCTCGCCAGCTTTCGGCCATTCTCGGCAGCTTTCGGCCGCCGAGAACGGCCGAAGGTGGCCGGAAGCCGCTGAGAAGAGCCGAAGGCGGCCAAAAGCCACCGATAATGGCCGAAGGCGGCCTTGAAGAGCCGAAGGCGGCTGAAAGCCGCCCAGAGGTTCAGAATTTCGGGGGATCAGCGTGTAACACGCACCCACGATTTCCCCCCTGCTTTTAAGGGGAAAAAAGTGCGTGTTATACGCCGATAAATATGGTATGTAAAAAGTGTGGCATGCATTTGTATTCAGCCCCCTTTACTCTGATGCCCCTAACTATAATCTAGTTGAGCCAATTGCATTCAAAAGTCACCTAATTAAGTAAGTAGATGTCCACCTGTGTGTAATTTATTATCAGTATAAATACAGCTTTTCTGTGAAGCCCTCAGATGTTTGTTAGAGAACTTTGGTGAACAAACAGCATTGTGAAGGCCATGACTAGTGTATAACATATATGCATTTGCTACCAACCTATACCTACATCTCATGGTTGTTAAGGACGGGCCGGCTCATTTATATGTCTGATTGTTAAGGACGCGGGTAGCCCATTTACTTGTCTCATGGTTGTTAAGGACGTGGGCGGCTCGTTTAAAATGTCTCGTTGTTGAGGACGCGGGCGGCCCATTTACATGTCTCATGGTTGTTAAGAATGCGGGGGCGGCTCATTTACATGTCTCATGGTTGTTAAGGACGCGGGTGGCCCATTTACATGTCTCATGGTTGTTAAGAATGCGGGGGCGGCTCATTTACATGTCTCATGGTTGTTAAGGACGCGGGCGGCCCATTTACATGTCTCATGGTTGTTAAGGACGCGGGTGGCTGGCTTCCCAGCCCGCTATTACTTTACACAGAATTCCAAATGGTCAATTGTTTTTCGACTGGTCCGATTTCAAATTTTTCTGAAAATAAAGTTCATGTGAGTGTAAAGGGAGGTGTCCCAATACTTTTGGTAATATAGTGTTTATATTGTACATTCACATCAGCCCCTGCCCTCAAGGAGCTTACAATCTAAGGTCCCTTACTCGCATTCATACCTACACATACTAGGGCCAATTTAGACAGGAGCCAACCTACCAGTGGCGGCTGGTGCTCAAAATTTTTCACCTTTTTTTTTTAAGCCTATTAGAGTCTATGGCTCTAATCAGGTGCTTCAAAAAAAATAATTCAGGCGCCCTGTGTCGGAAAAGGTGCCGGACGCTTGAATAGGGGGTGGCTACAGCGGCCATGGATAGATTAATGCAATGCATGAATCTATCCATTTGTCATATAGGGGATGGCGTGACAGAGGGGGCGGCGCCCGTGCGCTCTTAATGGACGGGCTTCCCCTGCAACCTACCAGCATGTTTTCAGAGTGTGGGAGGAAACCTATGCAGGCAAAACATGCAAACTTCAGGCAGGGAGTGCCCTGGTTGAGATTTAAACCCCAGGCGGAAGTGCTAACCACTCAGCCATCATTCTGCAGGTCCTCCTAGATGTGAAGGAGAGAAGGTGCCAGGTAGTGAGGGACTAGAGCGTGAGATATAAGGTACCGGGTGGTCTGAAGCAGGAGTGAAGATGTGACCATGTCGCAAAACTGAGAAGAAAGTTGGTCTCCAAAAATACAATTGTAAACGTCTCTCTGACTTCAGTAGACAATCCCTCATCAATGGAGCATTGTTTGGTAGGGTGGGCAGCAGGAAAAGTACGTGTCAACACTCTTCATTGCAGGTAATAGCTTTCTCTGCAATTTTATATTGATGAAAGGATCACTTTAAACCAAGGGTCGCCAAACGTCTCCAAAGGGTCTCCAAATCGTTGGTGTCAGTGGAAGATATAGTGTCCCATCATTGGTGTCAGTGGAAGGAATAGTGCCCCATCCTTGGTGTCAGTGGAAGGAATAGTGCCCCATCATTGGTGTCATTGGGGAGGAATAGTGTCCCATCATTGGTGTCAGTGGAAGGAATAGTGCCCCATCATTTTAGTCAGTGGGAGGAATAGTGCCCCACCATTACTGTCAGTGGGAGACATAGTGCCCCGTCATTGGTGTCAGTGGGAGTATTGGTGCCCCAGCCCCATTATTGGTGACAGTGGGCCAAGTAGTCCCCTATTGTTGGTGTCAGTGGGAGGAATTATGTCCCATCGTTGTAGTCATTGGGTGAAATAGTGCTTTAAAGGGCCAGATAAAGGCAAGCAAAGCATCTGGCCATAGTTTGGAGACCACTGATTTAAACTATAGAAAATCGCAGATATGATTTGTATTGCGGCACATATTTAATCAAAGCTCTTCCAAAGGCAAAGGTGATACCACTGGGGCAGCAAAGGATTCGAACACTAGGTACCCCTTTCTCCACCTTCTGCCCCGTACACACGATCGGACTTTCCGACAACAAAACCGTGGACTTTTGATCATAGGTTGTTGGCTCCAACTTGTCTTGCATACACACGGTCACACAAACGTTGGCCAACAATTATGAACTTGGGAACGTGGTGACGTACAAGAGGTATGACGAGCCAAGAAAAAGGAAGTTCAATAGCCAGTGCGGCTCCTTCTGCTTGATTCCGAGCACGCGTGAACTTTTGTGCGACGGACTTGTATACACACGATCGGAAATTCCGACAACAAAGTTGTCGTTTTCAAACTGAAAATTTGAGAACCTGCTAGCCAACAATTGTTGGCGGAAAGGTGGTAATTCTCCTCAATGACCACAAGAGTTAGCCCTTGTACACACGGTCGGAGATTCCGTCGGAATGTTTCCTATCGGAGCATTTTGTCGGATATTCCGACTGTGTGTGGTATGCATCGGACTGTTTCCGTCGGAATATCCGTTGGACCAACTTTTCCAACTTGCCGGAAATATTTTCCGACAAAATGCTCCGATCGGAATACTCCGATCATGTGTAGCCTACTCCGACGGACAAAGTGCCACGCATGCTCAGATCAAATTCCTAGACCAAAGCTATTGGCTACTAGCCTGAATGTAGTCCCGTCGTAACGAAATAACATCATCACGTTATGTACAATCGGATTTTCCGACAACTTAGACCAACCGTGTGTGCAACATCGCTTCCGGACCTCGTGCGGTATTCATCCGTCGGAATAACTCTGACGGATTTGGTCGTCGGAATCTCCGACCGTGTGTACAAGGGCTAAGATGCATTCTTCCCAATTTGAGAACCTGCTAGCCAACATTTCTTGGCAGAAAGTCCGACAACAAATGTTCGATGGAGCATACACACGGTCGAACTTTCCACCAACAAGCTCACATCCAACATTTGCTGTCGGAAAATCCCATAGTGTGTACTGGGCATTGCTCTAGATTGGGGTTTCTCAACCACAGTTTCATGGAACCCTAGGAGGTTATTGGGGTTCCTTGAGCAATTTGTGCCTCTCAGATAAGTTCCCACTGACACCACTGATCTTTTTAGCTGTCTCTGTAAGGTGGTAATTCTCCTCAATGATCACAAGAGTAAGAAGCATTCTTCCCATGGACCTTCACACTAATGTATCATGAGTTGTGTATATATAGTCATTTTTCGCAAGGGTTCCCTGAGGCTGAAAATGTATTTCAAGGGTTCCTCTGTATTTCAAGGGTTCCTCTGCGTTGAGAAGGTTGAGAAAGGCTGGTGTAGATGATCAATGAGGATAAGCTCCTGGGGGCAGCCAAATTATTGTAGCTCATATATGAAGACATTGACATATAACTAAATGAACATGCACATGTTTTAGAAACTCATCCTGCTTTCCCCTCAGCTTACGGCAAATTTTGGTGGATGTTTTTAGATGTCCTCTGGGATGAGTATTAGTCTGGATTCACACCGATGCGGCCACGGGTCACAGGCGTCCATGTTCTCTGATTCAGGTGCGAATCGGGTCTGGATTTTGCCCGAATTCGCACCTGAAACACAGCCAAAGATGCACAGGACCCGTTCCAAATGCAGACCGTGGCCGCCCTGGAGATCCATTGAGAGCCGGTCACACTCTCCCCTGTCATGCGAATAAACCCTCATCCAATTGGCATCAGTGTGAACCCAGCCTTAATTGTATGATGAACAGTATGTTCCTTTAAGTCTGCTGGGCTACAACAAAATGGCCGAGAAGAACCAATCACAGAAGAGCCTGCCTTTAACCCATGATGCTGAGCATAGTGAGGGGGGGGGGGGGATGGGCGCTATTGTTGCAGGAAGTGAATGGGACAGAGTTGGGAACGATGGAGGAAAACTGCAGCAACCTGACGGAGAGGATATTACGGCTCACCCTGGAGATCATCTACCTGCTGACCGGGGAGGTGAGGAGGATTCTGGGAGCACCGCCAACAATTTTTGGTTCATTTCGTTTGATTAATTCTGGCCTGAAAATATCTTTCCTTCGGTTTTATGAGTCTAACGGACATTTTTTAATTTACTATTTTTAGTTGTAAGAATAACGAGCGCAACTGAATTCTTTCTTTTTTTATTTTTTACTTTTTTTTATATATATAACTGTTGATTTTTTTTCTTTTTTTCTTTTTTTACCAGAATATAACAGTTGATTTAGTAAGACAAAGTTTTACAAAATTTCTGTTACTGACAATGTCAGACAATGTCTTTTTTTACTTGAAAATTTCCAAATATCTACATCACCAACCTCATCTGCAGATATCACCCAAATCGTCCCCTCCGCTTCTCCGACGACCTCCTGCTTTCTAGCTCCCTTGTCACCTCCTCTCTTGCTCGTCTTCAAGACTTCTCCAGAGCCTCTCCCATCCTCTGGAACTCCCTGCCCCAGTCTGTCCGCTCAGCCCCTACCCTGTCCACCTTTAGTAGATCCCTGAGAACTCATTGTTGTTGTAGTGTGCCCAGGACGTGCTTGACCATTTCAGTGTGTATACTGTTTGAAGGGATGCTGGCATAGGCACTGTATTGTATATATATTGGTTCACATGTCATCTACCAGCCGCTATGTCCTGGGGGGAGCCTTAAGGTTATATGTGGCCCACCTGATAACACAACTAATAACACACTCATTGGACATAGAGGGGATGTGTATTCAAAGTCTGCAGGAACTCAACAGTGTTTGACACCTTAGATCAGCCTTTCTCAACCTTTTCAACACAGAGCAGGGATGTCCAAACTTTTTTCAAAGAGGGCCAGATTTGATGAACTGAACATGCGCGAGGGCCGACCATTTTGCCTGACATTCTTTGAACCATTAAAATTCGGTCTAAGCGTGCCCATCCGAGCACTAATACACGGCCCAACAAGAATTCTCTTGCCTTTGTGGCTGTGTGTGGTGAATAGATGAACTCAAGTGTATTATTTGGATACACCATATTTATTGACGTATAACACGCACCTTCACTTTAAGAGGGAAGCTTCAGGAAAAAAAAAATTAAAATTTTAAATAAAGAACTGTGAAGCAAAACAAGGGTCAGTGTCTATCTGCAGACCCACAATTGCTAGGAATGCAGCGCTCACCATTGCTAGGAATGCAGCGCCCACCATTGCCAGGGATGCACCCACCATTGCCAGGGAATTCACCCACCATTGCCAGGGAATTCACCCACCATTGCCAGGGAATTCACCCACCATTGCCGGGAATTCACTCACCATTGTCGGGAATTCACTCACCATTGCCGGGAATGCAGCCACCATTACCAGGGATTCACTCACCATTGCCGGGAATGCAGCCACCATTGCCAGGAATTTCACCCACCATGGCCAGGAATTTCACCCACCATTGCCAGGGATTCACCCACCAATGCCAGGAATTCACTCACCATTGCCGGGAATGCTGCCACCATTGCCGGGAATGCAGCCACCATTGCCAGGAATGCAGCCACCATTGCCAGGAATGCAGCCACCATTGCCAGGAATTTCACCCACCATTGCCAGGAATTTCACCCACCATTGCCAGGAATTTCACCCACCATTGCCAGGAATGCAGCCACCATTGCTAGGAATTCACTCACCATTGCTAGGAATGCAGCGCCCTCCATTGCCAGGGATGCACCCACTATTGCCAGGGAATTCACCCACCATTGCCAGGGAATTCACCCACCATTGCCAGGGAATTCACTCACCATTGCCGGGAATGCTGCCACCATTGCCGGGAATGCAGCCACCATTGCCGGGAATGCAGCCACCATTGCCGGGAATGCAGCCACCATTGCCAGGGATTCACCCACCATTGCCGGGAATGCAGCCACCATTGCCGGGAATGCAGCCACCATTGCCAGGGATTCACCCGCCATTGCCAGGAATTCACTCACCATTGCCGGGAATGCAGCCACCATTGCCAGGAATGCACTCACCATTGCCGGGAATGCTGCCACCATTGCCAGGAATGCAGCCACCATTGCCAGGAATGCAGCCACCATTGCCAGGAACGCAGCCACCATTGCCAGGTATTTCACCCACCATTGCCAGGAATTTCACCCACCATTGCCAGGAATGCTGCCACCATTGCCGGGAATGCAGCCACCATTGCCGGGAATGCAGCCACCATTGCCGGGAATGCTGCCACCATTGCCGGGAATGCTGCCACCATTGCCAGGAATGCTGCCACCATTGCCGGGAATGCAGCCACCATTGCCGGGAATGCAGCCACCATTGCCGGGTATTTCACCCACCATTGCCGGGAATGCAGCCACCATTGCCGGGAATGCAGCCACCATTGCCGGGAATGCAGCCACCATTGCCGGGAATGCAGCCACCATTGCCGGGTATTTCACCCACCATTGCCGGGAATGCAGCCACCATTGCCGGGAATGCAGCCACCATTGCCAGGGATTCACCCGCCATTGCTAGGAATTCACTCACCATTGCTGGGAATGCTGCCACCATTGCCAGGGATTCACCCGCCATTGCTAGGAATTCACTCACCATTGCTGGGAATGCAGCCAACATTGCCAGGAATGCACCCACCAATGCCAGAAATTCACTCACCATTGCCGGGAATGCTGCCACCATTGCCGGGAATGCTGCCACCATTGCCAGGAATTTCACCCACCATTGCCAGGAATTTCACCCACCATTGCCAGGAATGCAGCCACCATTGCTAGGAATTCACTCACCATTGCCAGGAATGCAGCTACCATTACCATCAGTGCAGCCATGGAGGGCAGGACGAGCGCCAAAGACATCTTACAGGAGAATCTCCTGTTTACACAACGGCCTCTTTAAGAGAAAGTCCCGCCTCCTTTGATGGACAGCACAGTCATCCAATGGCAGAGACGGGACTTCCTATTACAGCTGCCGTGTAAACAGGAAATTCTCCTCCTGTGTGCACAGCACTCGTCCCGCCTCCTCCCTCCGAGGCAGCCGGACTATATATCTTTTGTGGCCCCGGCGCTGGGAGATCGCCGGGGGCCACAAAAGATATATGTGTTTAAACAACCAGGCGGGCCGTTCAAAACCAGACCGCGGGCCGCGATTGGCCCGCGGGCCGGACTTTGGACATGCCTGACACAGAGGAACCATTGCAATAGTTCTCCAGTCTCGGGGGAACCCCTGTTAAAAATTAAAAATCTACAATTCATGATACATTAGTGTGATGGTCAGTGGGAAGAATGGTCCTTACACTTGTGGTCATTGGGAAGAATTACCTCCTTATAGATCGTTAAAAAGATCAATGGTGTCAGTGGGAACTTGAACTTCTCTGAGAGGCAGAAATTGCCCAATGCTGAAAGAACCCCTAGCAACCTCTGGAGGAACCTTAGGGTTCCACGGAACCCTGGTTGAGAAACACTGCCTTAGATCATGCCCTACATCACACTTGATGCATATCTCTGACCCCCATACTGAGATGTCTAAGCTACTCTCACAGCTTGCCCTTGCAGGATTCTCTGAAGGTACCCAACGGGTCCTTAAGCAGACAGCCACTGGCCTTGGGTGACAGCACGTACATTTTGTTGTGGAAGAACATGCCATCCATGGATTCTGAATGATTCCAAGGGATGGTGTTACTTGGCCTCATTGGTTCCGATAGAGGTGATTCTTGGGGACAGTGAGGAACGTCATTTTCTCAAGGCTAGTGTTTATCCTAAATGTCCCCTCAAACACCGTTATGCTGGGTCATTGTTTTTGGAAAAGAGCATGACCTGGGCATGGTTCCCTTCGGGAACGCATGAGGGAGTGGGCGGCACTAGCGCTCTGCAGATAGAGAGGGGGCACTGATACTTTGTGGGATTGAGTGCACTGGCACTCTGTAGACAGGAGCACTGGTACTCTGCATAGAGAGGGTTGGCACTAGTGCTCTGAAGATAGAGAGGAGGGCACTGATGCTGTGTGGAGGGAATGGGGGCACTGACACTCTTCAGAGAGAGTTAGGTAGAGGGGAGCATTGATGCTCTGTGGAGGGAGTGGGGGCACTAGCGCTCTGCGAAGAGAGAGGAGGGCACTGATGCTCTGCAGAGGAAGAGGGGGGTACTGATGCTCCACGGAGGAAGAGGGGGGCAATGATGCTCTGTGGGGGGGCACTAGCAGTCTGTGGAAGGAGTGGGGGGCACTGAAGGGGTTGGAGGCTCATAGAGGTAACTGGGACTGATTTGAGGGGTGCTGGATCTTCTTTAAGGTATCCTCAGGCAGGAAGCTTATTGCATATAACAGAATGGAGTTTTTACAAATGACTGTACTAGCAGAGCACTGAGCTCTATGACAGGAGCATCTTGCTCAGGTGAGAAGAGCACAGATGATGGAAAAGCAGGGGCATTGCTGGGTCTACAAAAGATCTGGGACTAGAACCCATAGCAGCATAGTAAAGAAAGTCATACGCTTGGGCGGGCATACACATGTATATACAGTAATATATGTGTGTGCGCGTATATATCCCCAGAGATCCCCCCTTACATCAGAGTCCCCAGAGAGCCTCCCCCTTACATCAGGGTCCCCAGAGAACCTCCCCCTTACATCAGGGTCCCCAGAGAGCCTCCCCCTTACATCAGGGTGCCCAGAGAGCTCCCCACTTACATCAGGGTCCCCAGAGAGCCCCCCACTTACATCAGGGTCCCCAGAGTGCCCCCCACTTACATCAGGGTCCCCAGAGAGCCCCCCACTTACATCAGGGTCCCCAGAGAGCCCCCCACTTACATCAGGGTCCCCAGAGTGCCCCCCACTTACATCAGGGTCCCCAGAGAGCCAACCACTTACATCAGGGTCCCCAGAGAGCCCCTCACTTACATCAGCGTCCCCAGAGAACCTCCCCTCCCCTTGGGGACCCCTGGAGAAACACGGGGCTATGGGCCCCAGATTCGGGGCTATATCTCCAAAAGCCACCCCCCTAGTGACGCCACTGTGGGAAAGTATCCAGTGAACCTCTTCCATTGCTCTCAGCAGTGGTGATATGACACCTCACTGATGGCTGGGAGAGGGGCTGAGAAGCTGCGGTGTGTCCAGTCCAGGTTCTGCACACAAGCAGAAACAACACGGGCACTGCTCCTGAGCTCAGGATCGCTGTGTGTACGGGCCCTCAGCACACGGAGGGGAGAGGAGGGGAGAAGCTACAGCACATAACACTACAAGTACTGTGTGCAGATCGAGGCTTACCTATCGTAAGAGGCCAACCAGAAGTGTAAACAACGCTGCTGAGAAAGAGAGAGTTTGGAGACGACAACTGCAGTGTTCAGGCTGCGGGACACAGCTGTGATCAGCGGGATGCCGGGACTCAATTCAATTTTTGGTGCAGTCCCACAGGATCCGGGACGGTTGGGCGGTATGGGCCCTACTGAGCAATGTTCTGCTCAGATTCTAGCAATGAGGCCCAATGATGTTGTACCTTTTTTTTTTTCTTTTCTTTTTTTGCTGGGGAGTGTACAGTATTTCACAAAAGTGAGTACACCCCTCACATTTTTGTAAATATTTTTCTATATCTTTTCACGTGACAACACTGAAGAAATTAAACTTTACTACAATGTAAAGTAGTGAGTGTACAGCTTGTATAACAGTGTAAATTTGCTATCCCCTCAAAATAACTCAACACACAGCCATTAATGTCTAAACCGCTGGCAACGAAAGTGAGTACACCCCTAAGTGAAAATGTCCAAATCTGGCCCAATTTTGAGTGGCCGCCATTATTTTCCAGCACTGCCTTAACCCTCTTGGGCATGGAGGTCACCAGAGATTCACAGGTTGCCACTGGAGACCTCTTCCACTCCTCCATGATGACATCACAGAGCTGGGGGATGTTAGAGACCTTGCGCTCCTCCACCTTCCATTTGAGGATGCCCCACAGATGCTCAATAGGGTTTAGATCTAGAGACATGCTTGGGCAGTCCATCACCTTCACCCTCAGCTTCTTTAGCAAGGCAGTGGTCATCTTGGAGGTGTGTTTGGGGTCGTTATCATGTTGGAATACTGCCCTGTGGCCCAGTCTCCAAAGGGAGGGGATCATGCTCTGCTTAAGTATGTCACAGTACATGTTGGCATTCATGGTTCCCTCAATGATCTGTAGCTCCCCAGTGCCGGCAGCACTCATGTAGCCCCAGACCATGACACTCCCACCACCATGCTTGATTGTAGGCAAGACACACTTGTCTTTGTACTCCTGGTTGCTGCCACACACATTCTACACCATCTGAACCAAATAAGTTTATCTTGGTCTCATCAGACCACAGGACATGGTTCCAGTAATCCATGTCCATGTTCTTAGTCTGCTTGTCTTCAGCGAACTATTTGCGGGTTTTCTTGTGCATCATCTTTAGAAGAGGCTTCCTTCTGGGACGACAGCCATGCAGACCAATTTGATGCAGTGTGCGGTGCATGGTCTGAGCACTGACAGGCTGACCCCCCTCCCCTTCAACCTCTGCAGCAATGCTGGCAGCACTCATACGTCTATTTCCCAAAGACAACCTCTGGATATGACGCTAAGCACGTGCACTCAACTACTTTGATTGACCATGGCGAGGCCTGTTCTGAGTGGAACCTGTCCTGTTAAACCGCTGTATGGTCTTGGCTACCTTGCTGCAGCTCAGTTTCAGGGTCTTGGCAATCTTCTTATAGCCTAGGCCATCTTTATGCAGAGCAACAATTTTGTTTTTTGTTTTTTCAGATCCTCAGAGAGTTCTTTGCCATGAGGTGCCATGGTGAACTTCCAGTGACCAGTTTGAGACAGTGAGAGCGATAACACCAAATTTAACACACCTGCTCCTCATTCACACCTGAGTCCTTGTAACACTAACGAGTCACATGACACTGGGGAGGAAAAATGGCTAATCGGGCCCAATTTGGACATTTTTACTTAGGGGTGTACTCACTTTTGTTGCCAGCGGTTTAGACATTAATGGCTGTGTGTTGAGTTATTTTGAGGGGACAGGAAATTTACACTGTTATACAAGCTGTACATTCATTTTACTTTACATTGTAGACAAGTGTCATTTCTTCAGTGTCGTCACATGGAAAGATATAATAGAATATTTACAAAAATGTGAAGGGTGTACTCACTTTTGTGAGATACTGTATATAGTGATTGCTAATCTCTCTTCACAGGATAAAATAGTTGTACAGAAGACATCAGGAGATGGACAGAACTCCATTATGGTCCCTCTACTTTCCTTACTGGTTCCAGAAAGAAACAATGAGTGGAAGGTTTTACAAGTCACTCAGAAGATCATTGACCTCCTGTTGGGAGAGGTGAGCGGTGGTGGGAATTCTGGAACATTATCCAGTAACAGACAAGGGATGTGTCTGGATGGTGACTGTATCATTGTGTGTGTCAGGTTCCTATAAGGTGTCAGGATGTCTCCATTGAGAGTGGAAACTGGAGAAATATTAATGTTAGTATCAAAGAAGAGATAAAGGGAGAGGAAAAGGAGAGTGTGATGGAGTGGGATTGTTTAGAAGGACACAAGGATCTCAATAAAGACGTCAAGGTAGAGGATCAGCCGCCCCTCACATCACCGGGTAAGAGGAAACTTTATTGTAAAAGGAGAGAGCAGTGCAGATGGTCCACCTAGATCCCCCATCATCTGATAAACACATAGAAACAATGTATTCAGTCAGTGTGTGTGTTTCGTACAGATGGATCCAGTAATGGGAACCCACCAGAGAGATGTCCCCGTCCTCTGTATTCCCGGGATTCCACACAGGAAGATCTCACCATCCCTCACCATCATCAGGTAGGTGGGTCTAAGGATGTTAAATTCAAACTTGGCTCTTAACTGTATTAGATGATATTCTTATATGTAGTCTCAACATAATAGTGCTCACATTCATACTGTCATTTTAGGGGGAAGGAGTGATGGGTATAAAAATTAAGGTGAAACAGGAAGAAGAGATGTGTGTGTCAAATGATCAGCTATCTATAAATGAAGGTGAATTGATGGTGACAATGACCAAGGAGGAATCTTCTCTAGATGTCAGCACAGGTAACTATTATAGAATATACATTTCAGCACTTCACCTTTTTATGTCCTTTTCCTTAATTAATGTGACCTTTTGAAAAAATTAATTTGGCTTGTTTTGATATGATGGAAAAGTATCCAGTGAACCTATACCTCATCCAGTGCAGTGGAGATGCTGTACACCATATGAAAGGTCCATCTCCATTCCTCAATATAACGTCATGTTCCCAACAAATGAGGAGGAGATACTGTACATCATATGAAAGGTCCATCTCCGTTCCTCAATATAACGTCATGTTCCCAACAAATGAGGAGGAGATACTGTACACCATATGAAAGGTCCATCTCCATTCCTCAATATAATGTCATGTTTCCAACAAATGAGGTAGAAATACTGTACACTATATGAGAGGGCCATTCCCATTCCTCAATATAACATCATGTTCCCAACAAATGAGGAGGAGGTACTGTACATAATATGAAAGGTCCATCTCCATTCCTCAATATAACGTCATGTTCCCAACAAATGAGGAGGAGATACTGTACACCATATGAAAGGTCCATCTCCATTCCTCAATATAACGTCATGTTCCCAACAAATGAGGTGGAAATACTGTACACTAAATGAGAGGGCCATCTCCATTTCTCCTTCAATTCAACATCATGCTCCCAGCAAATCTGATGGAGGAAGGTCCATTTCTATTACTCACTAATGCCATATTAATGTCATTAGTATACTTTCATCTTCACCCAGGGGCTGTAGCTGTTTTGTTGCATTGTACATCTTCTTCAACTTCTATCCTTGCATGTTATCTCTGTACCTACCGTAATTCCGTAGAATCTGCACCTAAGTCCGTAGAAAGATCTTGGTAATCGTTGACTTCTAGACCAGTATTCATTAATCCTAACTGCAAAACATCATCAATAAAACATATATTTTATTATTTTTTTTACAAAATGTTTCCAACAGGAGGCCACAGAAATTGGAAAACTAGAGGGAGACGTCCAATTTTATCTGCAGATTATAATAAAGAAGATAATGACACGGTACAATATTTTCCAAGAAAGAGAATTTTTACTAAAAATTTACATCAAAAACTAAATCCTATGGTAAGATCAACAAATAGGTTTACTTCTGAGAATTCCAAACATAAATCCCATACCAACATGCCATATGTCTATACAAGTGATCACTGTGCAAATAATTCACCGGATCCTTCTGATCTTGAGGGATCTTCTCTCGATAATCTGCATCCTTCTCAGGATTGTGAAAAAACATTCATAGAAAACCATGACCTGGTTGTACACCAGAGTAATCCCACCAGCCGAAAACCCTTTACCTGTTCCCTGTGTGAGAAAACCTTCTTGAGGAAATCGGGACTTGTTCAACACCTGAGAATCCACATCGGGGAAAAGCCGTTTTCTTGTTCTGTTTGTGGAAAGTCTTTCATTGAGAAATCGCAACTCAATAGACACCATATAGTCCACACCGGGGAGAAGCCCTTTCCCTGTTCCGAGTGCGGAAAGAGCTTCTCTCATAAAGGGAACCGAGATAAACACATGAGGATTCACACCGGGGAGAAGCCGTTTTCCTGTTCAGAATGCGGCAAAGGTTTTTCACAGAAATCCTCACTAATCACGCACCAGAGAGTTCACACCACCTGAGGCTTCTGGAAAACCTATGGTGGCGTTGCATTGGCTGAATCGTTATGTCTTTAGTACAACCCTACGATAAAAAGATGAGGAAGTCCAAAAGGATCAGCCAACCCATGTGGAATATTTATTGTTACTGTTGTGCGATCTGTTTTTTATTTTATATATATATATATATATATATATATATATATATATATATATATATATATATAATTTATTGTATATTTTCATTATGTAGTTTTGCTTAAAACTCACATTTTCCCCAATCTGGGAATTTTTCCTGTTGCGTTATGCAGGCAATTATGGCAAAATCTATCCAACAGGTACACAGGCATTAATAAAACCATTTATTTAGTAGGTCTGGGAAGAATTTGATCTACTTTTTTTTTTGGCTGTACAAGTGGAGACTTTCTATCCTCAAGGTAGTTGTTGCTGGGCAATTTCCTCAACAGGAAAGCAGATAACCATAACCCAACAAAGACTCTCATCTTCTCTATTCTGTCAATAAATTACAAAAAGTGGATTTTTTTACTTGAATGACTGAAGTTCTCTGGGAACAATGGTGGGGTTTCAGGCTGTCCTTCGTTCTTACTTACATAAAGATATGTATTGCATCACAACAATACAATAAAAGTTCTCATTGGTAAACCATAGTGTGGTTACTACTTAGGGCCGGGACAAGGGGTGTGCAAGAGGGGCGGCTGCCCTGGGCGCAATGGTTTATTGCAGGGATGTGGGCACCCTAACCCTAAGGGGGGACGCAATTTGGCATCTTTGCCCTGGGAGCTGGATGGCCTTGTCTCGGTGTTCTATCAGATTACCGCTAACCATCAGATTGTGCAACGGAAGTGACGTTCCAACCAAAAATGACTTACTGCGATTGCGTGATGCCTTCCATCATGCGTTCCATGGCACGATGTGTTAGCCCTTGTACACACGGTCGGAGAATCCGTCGGAATGTGTCCTATCGGACCGTGTTGTCGGATAATCCGACTGTGTGTGGTATGCATCGGACTGTTTCCATCGGAATATCCGTCGGACCCAATTTTCCAACTTGAAATATTTTCAGACAAACTGGTCCGATAGGACATACTCCGATCATGTGTAGAGAATTCCGATCGGACAAAGTGCCACGCATGCTCAGATCAAATTCCTACACCAAAGCTATTGGCTACTAGCGTGAACGTAGTCCCGTCGTAACGAAATAACGTCATCACGTTCTGAACGATCGGATTTTCCGACAACTTGGTCCGACCGTGTGTATGCAACAGTTTCGGACACAATCCAACGGATTTGGTTGGCAGAATGTCCAACCGTGTGTACAAGGGCTAACACTTTATGATCTGACAGGTAGCGCTATTCTGATAGAATACCCATGCAGACATCTTACTACACCCATCTATGTCTTGAGATTCACAGTAATTTTAGCAATAAAGTGAGCATATATAAATAAATATTGTATATTGAAATATATGATACTGTTTTGATATTACATTTTGAAAGAAGCTGGACCCCATCAGTAGGAAGGTGGCGGAGGCCATGTTGGTACACCCTGCACTGCTCAGCGCTAAACATTTAGATCCCCATAGATCCCCCTTTAGAGCAGGCCAGGGTTCCTATAGATCCCCCTTTAGAGTAGGGTCCCCATAGATTCCCCTTTAGAGCAGGGTCCCCATAGATCCCCCTTTACTCTTTTCACCTATATTCCCCATGCTACCAGGTTTTCCTGCACTACCAGGTACTCCAGGCTGTCGCTGCAAAGAATATATATATTTAGCCAACATGACCCCCTTTAGAGCAGGCCGAGGTCCCCATAGATCCCCCTTTAAAGCGGGGTCCTGAAGGGGCACAAATCCTTCCAATAACACACAACAATGTGGCCCAATGACACCAATGGGATACAATTCCTCCTACTGACACCAGAGATGGGGCATTGTTTTATTCCTCTGGACCTTTTCTACTACCAATGGCCACAGTCTGCCCCCGCAAGTCTGATGGACAGTAAACTGGCCCTTTGTTTAGATAGTTTGAAGACCCCTGGTGAAGACCATGATTGCAGCTGGAATGTAGCAGAGACTGGGGATGTAGCTGAGGTACAGTGGAGGCTGAGACTATGGATGTTGTGAAGGCTGGGAGAGCAACTGAGTTGCAGCGGAAGCAGTGTATGTACAAGAGGGCCGTAGAGGTGCAAGGATGGCTGCAGCAGAGTCAATGAGTCTTGCAGAGGGCAGTGAAGGTGCCAGGGAGGCTGCAGCAGAAACTACAGAGGAATAAACTGTTGTAGGGGATAGCTTTGGTATCTTAGGGGAGTGATAAACACAAATGTAGCTGTGATGGCTTAGTTAAATTTCAGATTCAGCGTACTTCAATGGCACATGATGGGGTTGTGACACTATATTAAGAGTCCATGGCCCTGGAGAAGAAGGAAACCATCAGCAATGGATCACATAAGGTAAGTAGTTGTGAAATTAACCCCTTCTTTATAGGGTCTCCCCACCCGTTGAGGGCCTGGTTTCAGAGGGAAGAGGTGATTGAGGAGCAAAACCATCTAATGCCAGTTGAGATCCAGGAATGTTCTTCCAGGCTTTGCTATCTAACAGATAATTCATAATTCAACTTGCCTTTCGGGATCTTGTAAATTTAGATTTGCTGGAACTCTTATCCCTGGAAGGAAGCTGCCTGAGAAGAAACTGCATGGAGCCCACAAGGGGAATGTTCTATGGTAGCCAATGAGCTTGGGCTGCCCAGGTTAGGGAAGAGTTAAGTCTTGTACCACAGGTTTCCCGGGCTTTTTGGGTTCTGCCTTCCTGTGTGAAATTATCTTCCACCATAGGTTCTCCCCACCCGTTGAGGGCCTGGTTTCATAAGGGAGGAGGTAATGGTCTTTCCGAAACAGAATGAGGACCAAAAACATCTAATGCCAATGCAAAAAAAATACTGCTTTATGCATTGATGTACCTAATTGGACTAAGTCTGTCCAGGCTTTATGGTCACCTGCTGACTTGGCAACATCCACAGACAGCTTAGCTGTTCAATAAGACACAGAAGTTGAATCCAACACAACTTTCCTTCAGCTAATTGCAGTACAGGGGATGTTTTTCCTCTCTTTTGAAGTGTAAGAAGACAATGACTTCCATGTGATCCGTCTCTGTAAATGACTAAAGCTGGCGATCCCATCTGCGGACGTCATACGACAATGGGCGGGTATTGAAGTGGTTAATTACTGCTGGGTTTTTAATTTTTTACAAAAAAAAAGACCAAAAATGTTGAAAAAAATAGTATTTCTATAAATTTTTTTGTAAATAAGTAATTTTTCTCCTTCACTGATGTGCACTGGTGAGGTGGCACTTATGGGCACTGATTAGGTGGCACTGATGAGGAGGCACTTATATGCCACACTGATGGGCACTGATAGGTGTCACAGATAGGAAGCGCTGATGGGCAGCACTGAAAGGCTGCACTGACTGGCATCACTAATTGGAACTGATTGGATGGCATTGGGTACTGCTGGGGCTTTCCTGTAATCAGGGCACTGATGATCAGTGCCCTGATTACCTGCCCTGGTCTTCCCTGCAAGGATATACCACTTATCGGCCCTCCTCGCCACACACACTCTCTCAGTGTGAGGCGAGGAGAGCCGATTAAGAGCACTACCGCATTTACATGGGACCGGCTGAGATTGGACACAGCCGATCACATGGTTAAAGAGCCGCGTCATCGGCTCTTTACAGAGATCAGGGTCGTGCCATGTCCTAGGAATATGACGTCCTCCCAGAACGAGAGCCGCCCGGACCCTCCGTCATTTGACGGAGGGCGCCAATCGGTTAATATGTGTCGGGGTTTAATGGGATGAGGTGGCAACCCTATAGGGCAGTGGTCATCAACTGTGTCCTCAAGGCCCACTAACAGGCCAGATTTTATGTATTACCTTGGGGAGATACAGACTAGAATATTTCAATCACTGAGCAGCAAATGACATCACTTGTGATGGATTTCAGTTATCTTGCAATCCTGGCCTGTTAGTGGGTCCTGAGGACAGGAGTTGAGAACCACTGCCTTAGACGATCATTGAAAACCCACTTAGTCAGGAAGCCAACCCACCTCCACCTAAGAACTTTACCCAAGTCACTTCCATCAGATTGCAATCACTAAGCAGCAAATGATATCACCTGTGATGTATTTCCGTTATCTTGCAAACCTGTCCTGTTAGTGGGCCCTGAGGACAGGGTTGATGACCACTGATGTAGGTAAGCAACGAGGATAAGCTTATAGTTGCCACCTCATCCCTTTAAACCCCGAACACATATGAATGTGGCTGATTAAGGTGGTAATTAAACTCACTTAATGCCTTATCTGCATTTAATTAGCCTCAGAACCCGTGTAATTCAAAGGTGTTTGGGTTTAAAGGGATGAGGTGGCAACTCTAGATAAGCTGCTGGTGGCAACATAATATTTTAGCCCATATATGAACACATGTTGTCGTACAACTAAATGAGCATGTCACATGTCTTCGAAATTCAGCCTGCTGTGCTGGGCTACAACAAAATGGCCGACAAGGACCAATCACAGAAGAGCCTGCCTTTAACCCATGCTGCTGAGCATTGAGGGGAGGGGGGATGGGCGCTATTGTTGCAGGAAGTGAATGGGACAGAGTTGGGAGCGATGGAGGCAAACTGCACCGACCTGACGGAGAGGATATTACGGCTCACCCTGGAGATCATCTACCTGCTGACCGGGGAGGTGAGGAGGATTCTGGGAGCACCGCCAACACGTTTGGTTCATTTTATTGATTGATATCTGATTGAAAAAACAACTTTTGAACAGTTTTATTCCAGCAACAAATCACCGGGAAGTGTCTAAAGGACATACTTTTTGTTTATAAATGTTTTGCAACATTTAACTAAAATATACTTTTTTAAGCAACTTTTTTTGTACTCGCAAATGGATAAAAAAGAAAAAAAGATTTGTTATATATATATATATATATATCTATATATACACACACACTCATGTTGTAAAGCGCTGAGCAAACTGTTGGCGCTATATAAAACCTATATAATAATAATAATATAAATATATATATATATATATATATATACATATACACACCTTTTGTCAAGAATTATTTTAGTAAAACTTCTGTCATGTAGCTTACTAAATCAGTATAAAAAAATTATAATTTTAAAATTAAAAATAAAAATTATTCATCCAGTTGTGAGTACAAAAAAGTTTACTTAAAAAATCGAAACAGTAAACAAAAATGATGTCCATTTGCCCCAATTCACACCGGTGCAGCCTTGAAATTGCGCTACTTTCAAAACTGCAGATCGGTGTGATTTGAATCGGCAATTTCATTGCGACTTCATTTAACCACTTGCCTACCGGGCACTTTCCACCCCCTTCCTGCCCAGACCAATTTTCAGCTTTGGGCGCCGTCGCACTTTGACAATTGCGCGGACATACAACACTGTACGCAAATTACATTTTTATCATTTGTTTCACACAAATCAAGCTTTATTTTGGTGGTATTTAATCACCTCTGCAATTTTAATTTTTTTGCTTAAAGTGGAGCTCCACCCTAAAGTGGAACTTCCGCTCATTGGAACCCTCCCCCCTCCGGTGCCACAATTGGCACCTTTCAGGGGGGAGGGGGGTGCAGATACCTGTATAGTACAGGTATCTGCACCCACTTCCGTCATAGATATCCGCAGAATCTGCGGGTATTTACGCCACTTCCTGCGGGTCCCCCGCTGTCTGCTGGGAAACACACGGATCCCAGAGACAGCGGGGACCATACTTATTGCGCAGCGCGACTCGCGCATGCGCAGTAGGGAACCCGGGAAGTGAAGCCGCAAGGTTCCCATACCCAAGATGGCGGCGGCAGCACCCGAGAGCCGATCGTGAGTTCGGCTTCGGGTGCCGACATCGCGGGCACAGTGGGCGGATAAGTGTCCTTATTTTAAAAACAAAAAAACGGCGGAACTCCGCTTTAAGAAAACAAAAAAAAAAAAAGTTTTCAAACTTTTTATTTTTTTATTTTTATTTTTTCATAGTTTGTTATAAAATTTTGCAAACGAGTAATTTTTCTCCTTCACTGAGGTGCGCTGATGGGGCTGCACTGATAGGTGACACTGATGAGGCACGGATTGGCAGCGCTGGTTGGCACTGATTGGCACCACAGGTGGGCACAGATCAGGAACGATGTCCCTGTAACAGAAACCGATTGACACCCTCCCAGCACTGGAAGCCCGCGCTGTAGCAGTCTTTCGGCTATAGTGCGGTGGAAAGTGGTTAACAGAAGTCCAGTGGCGGCTTGTGTTTTTTTTTTTTTGTTTGGGGGGGGCACAAATGTCCACCCCCCCACGGCACCTCAAAGCTAACCCCCCCACCTCCCCCCCCACACTCATCTGCTGGATCAGTCCACTTACCCCATCTAGGTGGTGGGGATTGGGGCATTGGGTAGAGGCTACTATGTCTTCTCCTCCTTGCTTCAACCGTGCGTCTCCTCCCCTCCTCCTAGGCATCCAATAGGGTCACCTGTCCTGTCGGCCAATCGGTGATGGGTATCAGACGCGCTTCCCGATTGGCCAGGAGGAGGATCAGTGTTGAAACAGCGAATATTCATTCGCTATTTCAAACACCTGGGTGGGCTCGTAGCGCAATGCTCTGCACCCGAGCCTACCCTATTTTAAGCCTATTAGAGCCTCTGGCTCTAATCGGGTGCTTAAAAAAATAAAATAAATCCAAGCCGTTATAATTCAGGCGCCGGTGTCCTATAAAGGGCCAGACACAGTGGCGATGTATAGAGCACTGCATCGCTAGAAGGTGGAGGGAGTGGTGGCCATGGATAGAGGTAGCGGCGCTCGGGCGCCCCTAATGCAAGTCGCAACAAAATCACAGAAAAGTCGTGCAGGCACCTTTTTATAAAGTTGCTGTGATTTGAATGGCAACAATTTGAGCGGTTCCATTGCCGAAAATAGGGTGCTACTTGTAATGCAATTTTGAACTGTCAAATTGCATGACAAATTGCATTGGTGTGAACAAGGGCTAAGGCCGTGTTCACGCTTGTACGACAAACGCTCCGACATTGGACTTGACTTTGAAAATGCTCCCTGCACTACTTTGGTCCGACTTTAAACCTACTTCAGCCCATTAAATATCACTGAAGTCGGATCAAAGTCAGATCACCGTCTTAACTGATCTGACTTTGGCATGCGTCTTATGCTCTGATCTTGAAGGGAAACAGCATGCCAAATAAAAAAAAATAAAAAAACGACATGGGTTCCCCCTCCAAGAGCATACCAGGCCCTTCGGTCTGGTATGAATTTTAAGGGTAACCCTCATGCCGCAAAAGACAGCGTGGGGGTCCACCCAAAATCCATACCAGATCCTTATTCGAGCACACAGCCCATCAGGTCAGGAAAGGGGGTGGAGACAAGCGACCACCCCGCCCCCCCCACCTGAACCGTACCAGGCCGCGTGCCCTCAACATGGAGCCCCCCCCCAACCCCAAAGCACCTTGTCCCCATGATGATGAGGACAAGGGCCAGTTCCTGACAACCCTGGCCATTGGTTGTCAGGGTCTGTGGGCAAGGGGCTTATCGGAATCTCCGTTTAACAAGGGGCCCTCAGATTCTGGCCCCCCCACCCTATGTGAATGAGTATGGGGTACATTGTGCCCCTACCTATTCACCCAAAAAAGTGTCAAAAATAAAACACAGTACACAGGTTTTTAAAGTAATTTTTTACGGGAGCTCCGGCGTGGCTTCCAATTTTCTCTCCCCTCTCCGGTTCTTCTCCGCTGATGTCTTCTAGCCCTCTCCGGTTCTTCCCCGCTGATGTCTTCTAGCCCTCTCCGGTTCTTCTCCGCTGATGTCCTCTAGCCCTCTCCGGTTCTTCTCCGCTGATGTCCTCTAGCCCTCTCCGGTTCTTCTCCGCTGATGTCTTCTAGCCCTCTCCGGTTCTTCTCCGCTGATGTCCTCTAGCCCTCTCCGGTTCTTCTCCGCTGATGTCTTCTAGCCCTCTCCGGTTCTTCTCCGCTGATGTCCTCTAGCCCTCTCCGGTTCTTCTCCGCTGATGTCCTCTAGCCCTCTCCGGTTCTTCTCCGCTGATGTCCTCTAGCCCTCTCCGGTTCTTCTCCGCTGATGTCCTCTAGCCCTCTCCGGTTCTTCTCCGCTGATGTCCTCTAGCCCTCTCCGGTTCTTCTCCGCTGATGTCCTCTAGCCCTCTCCGGTTCTTCTCCGCTGATGTCCTCTAGCCCTCTCCGGTTCTTCTCCGCTGATGTCCTCTAGCCCTCTCCGGTTCTTCTCCGCTGATGTCCTCTAGCCCTCTCCGGTTCTTCTCCGCTGATGTCTTCTAGCCCTCTAGCCCTCTCCGGTTCTTCTCCGCTGATGTCTTCTAGCCCTCTAGCCCTCTCCGGTTCTTCTCCGCTGATGTCTTCTAGCCCTCTAGCCCTCTCCGGTTCTTCTCCGCTGATGTCCTCTAGCCCTCTCCGGTTCTTCTCCGCTGATGTCCTCTAGCCCTCTCCGGTTCTTCTCCGCTGATGTCCTCTAGCCCTCTCCGGTTCTTCTCCGCTGATGTCCTCTAGCCCTCTCCGGTTCTTCTCCGCTGATGTCCTCTAGCCCTCTCCGGTTCTTCTCCGCTGATGTCCTCTAGCCCTCTCCGGTTCTTCTCCGCTGATGTCCTCTAGCCCTCTCCGGTTCTTCTCCGCTGATGTCCTCTAGCCCTCTAGCCCTCTCCGGTTCTTCTCCGCTGATGTCCTCTAGCCCTCTAGCCCTCTCCGGTTCTTCTCCGCTGATGTCTTCTAGCCCTCTAGCCCTCTCCGGTTCTTCTCCGCTGATGTCTTCTAGCCCTCTAGCCCTCTCCGGTTCTTCTCCGCTGATGTCTTCTAGCCCTCTAGCCCTCTCCGGTTCTTCTCCGCTGATGTCTTCTAGCCCTCTAGCCCTCTCCGGTTCTTCTCCGCTGATGTCCTCTAGCCCTCTCCGGTTCTTCTCCGCTGATGTCCTCTAGCCCTCTCCGGTTCTTCTCCGCTGATGTCCTCTAGCCCTCTCCGGTTCTTCTCCGCTGATGTCCTCTAGCCCTCTCCGGTTCTTCTCCGCTGATGTCCTCTAGCCCTCTCCGGTTCTTCTCCGCTGATGCCCTCTAGCCCTCTCCGGTTCTTCTCCGCTGATGTCCTCTAGCCCTCTAGCCCTCTCCGGTTCTTCTCCGCTGATGTCCTCTAGCCCTCTAGCCCTCTCCGGTTCTTCTCCGCTGATGTCCTCTAGCCCTCTAGCCCTCTCCGGTTCTTCTCCGCTGATGTCTTCTAGCCCTCTCCGGTTCTTCTCCCTCTGTCTGCTGTCTTCTGCCTCTGCCAGGTCTTCTCCGCTGTCTTCTCCCTCTGTTCTTCTTCTGATGTTGATTCAATGGTTTTCGGGAGACCTCATGCCATATTTTTAGTGTGGGGGTTTCCTCTTAAAATCCATCCATACCAGACCAAAAGGCCTGGCATGCTCTTGGAGGGGGAACCCATGCCGGTTATTTTTTTTATTTGGCGTGGAGTTCCCCCTAAAGATTCATACCAGACACAAAGTGCCTGCATTGTCAGGATCAAAGTCGGATACCCGATCATTGAAGTCGGATGGATGTCGGACTTCAAGTCGCAGGGCAAAGTCGGATCCACAGTCGTACGACTGTCATGTTCTACTGGTGTAAACCGCCTTACAGCCTGGTTCACACTGGTGGGACATCTGCTCCGGCTTTGGGAACACATGTCGCATGACGTGTACAAATCAATGGTTCCCTATGAGAGCCTTCTTAACTGGTCCCTCACAAGTTGGTCTGACTTTGAAAAAGGTTTCTGCACTACTTTGGTCCTACTTCAGCCCATTGAATATCATTGAAGTCGGATCAAAGTCAGATCCTCGTCCTAACCATCCGACTTGTGACATCCGACATGGTGATTACAGCAGCAGGAAAAGGAATTTATGTCACCCTGGGATTGTTTTGATTGGTCAAAAGACAAATTCAGAGCAAAATCTTATCCTGTTCTTTCAAGTCGGATGGAAGTAGGACTGATGTAGGACCAATGTCGCCGGGCAAAGTTGGATGACAGTCATACCAGTGTGAAGCCGGCCTCAGACACTTTGTCAAAGAACATGTACACCCATGATTAGCAGGTTCTCAGCCAAAAAAATCTTTAAAAAGAAAAATGTTTATCACTATCCAGTTGTCAGTACCACAAATTCTGTATGTTGCACCCTGGGGTTTAGTTAGAGAGCACCTCACAAATTCACTTGCCAAGAGTAGTCATCTAGGTCGATAGGGAGAAATCAATAGATCTCTATCAAAGTTTGGCCTTGTTGCACTTTTTCGCTTATACCCCTAGGTGGCCAGGTACTTGGTTTTACTAGATACATGAAGGGCAACCCAAGGTCAGGTTATGGGTATACAGGTATCTCAGCTAATGGGCAGGGGTTTTCTTGAATCCCTTGGCCTGCTGGGAGAACTTATATATTTGGGTGGAGTCAGGTGATCTATGTTCTGTGCCACCTGGATGGCTGTCTGGGTGGACTTGTGTCGTACACTATTTTAGTACATTTTCAGTTTTGCAGTAACACACTACAGTCCATTTACCTTGGTTTCCTATGGGTCACGTTCATATCCTTTGTGTTTTATGTGTACAGCCCTGCTCCTAATGAGCAGACCCTATTTTTTTTGTAAATGTAAGTTTGTCTGAAGCTGCAGTTTGGCTCAGGCTAATTATATCAAAGTTCTGGTTTCTGTACCAGTTCAGCTGGGTTCTGCTAGTTTCCACTTGACCGTGGGTGTCGCTGTCCCCACCGGTAAGTGTTGGAAATGCAACAAGCTGAATGCGTTGGGTACCCCTTTTACTCAGAAATAGCCCAGTGGGAGTGGTTTACCTGCTGTGCATTCTGGGTAAGGGTACTTAAGGTACAGGCGTCATATTTTTGGGGTTCGTTATCCCGACCTCATGGCCCTCCTGGCCTGGGGTATGTGCTGCCTGTTTCTGTGTCTTGGGGCCGGCTGGCCCGAGGCTTTGTAACTGAAAGGGTGGGCCCCAAAGTCTTGGGGCCTACCGATCCAGGGGTGGTCCTGAGCTGTCTGGCCTGTGGGGAGAAGCTAAGCGACTGGAGTATCTAGGGGAGGACTTTTCCAGGAGAGGACCGAGCAACAAGGCTGGTATCACTGGAAGAGCCTGGAGACTCAGTTGGAGTATGCATCCCGGGTCACCTATCACACAGTATCACCGGATCGTCTGAAAGTAACTGGTACTGTGTGACAACTCTTTAATTTCTCAACAAGTTGCTGGTTGTGCTTTCCAGAGGATTGCACAATGATTCCGTTGAATTGACAAGTCTGTGGCAGAGACTTTGTTCGAGCATCTCACCGGCTGCTAGGTCAGTGAGAGAGGCCTATCCGGTGATTGCCAGATCCAGCCTGGGGAAGCCATTTGTCCTCTGGATCAAGGAAATACCTCAAACCCACAATTACAAGGTACCTGAACTCCCCTTCTATCCGTCTATTGCAAAACTTCATGTTTTTTCAAATAAATCTTTGGAAAAAGTGTTGGAGCGAATATTTTTTAATCGACTTTACAACGGGACCCCTAAGACGGACACAGTGAGCAGGTGAGGTAAGGGTAAGCCCAAAGAAAACAAGCAGCTCCTTCGGGGGTCAGTGCTACATATGGAAAGGGCCAGGGACTTTTTTCTGGTTTTTGGTTCCATAGACTTCAATGGATCAAAAATGTATTGAAAAAAAACGCACCTGGAATATGCAAACTGCATCCTGCATAGGTGTGAAGCAGGCCTTGCTGTTGACTGACTCACTACCTCTACTGGAAGTCTATTCCAAGCATCAACTACTCTTTCAGTCAATTATTACTTTAAAAGATTAGTTTGTCCCTGTGTTTTTGATCTTTGCTTCATGGATGTATGTATGTATATATCTATCTATCTATATATATAATCTCTCTCTCTATCTCTATCTCTATCTCTATCTCGATCGAGTAGTAGGTCAGGGACAGACACTTTTCTGGTTAGGGAAAGTGCAGACCCCTGGCGAGTTTGGTCAGCTCCGGGACAATGTCTGTTTGTAGGAGGTATCCAGACCAGCAATGTGGAGCACTTCACAGCAACATTCTAGTGCCATCCTGATATACCGCTAACTGCCACCCCTCCAGCAGAAGTTGTCCTCAGGTAATACTAGGGTTGCCACCTGTTCGGGATTCACCCGGACAGTTTGGGTTTGGAAGCATGCCTCCAGGTTTCAGACTGTCTGAGACCCGGACACATTATTCAGACTGGACTGAGTGTCCCTCCTACTCTCTCCTGCCTCTAAGTGAGTACGCTAAGGTAAATCAGGGTTCACTCATTACATCAGATTCCTCTTTGTACACCAGAGCATCCCTTATGTTGGAGTTTCCGAAGTTTTTTTTATTTTTTTTTATTTAGCCAGGGCCGTCTTTGGCAGGGCAAAAGGGGCAGCTGCCCTGGGCCCAGTCATTGTCGTGGGGCCCAAAGCAGCTGCCCCTTGAGCCTACACTGCCTGAAAATAGTTGACACATGGTTTCAGGCGGGCCCAAGAAAATGTTTGCCCAGGGTCCAATTAAAGACGGTCCCAAATGTAGCAGTATTGTTCTTGCTACTACCCATACCCTACCACCAGAGAACAACCCACATGCAATTCTCCTGCTCCTGACGATCTCAGAGACACCACTTATGTGTATGTTAGTTGTTTGTACCTGTAGTACAGCTCAAAAATAATAGTGCGCATTTTGTTTTGTTTTTTATTCTACCTAAAACACCCTGACACTGATACTAATTTTAAAAAAAAAAACTGTCCTTGACCTTTGACCCTGACCTTGACCCAAACACTAACCCTGGCACTGACCAAGGTCAGACCTTGATCTAGTTTTTTAAAAATTTTTTTTTTTACATTATTTATTTATTTTCAATCTGCAAGGAAAGAGAGAGAGAGAGACAAATGTATCCCTCTCCTCCATTCACAGAGAGAGAAAAAATTGGGGACTTGATTGATCACTGTGGAAGCCAATCAGAGGCTATCGCATAGATCAGGTGACCCGGAATCAGGCGTTCCAGGTCCCATACATCCCATACGTTAGACTCAGCACAAAGGGAGATGAGCAAATATGCGGCCCCATGGGAAAAAAGCCCTGTCCAGTGGGGCCACATATTTGCTTACGCTCGGCGTGAAGGGGTTAAACATTACCACTAACCTACAGTATAAATTGGAACATCAATGTGCGTGTGTGTGTGTGTGTGTGTGTGCGTATGTGTGTGCGTATGTGTGTGCGTGGGCTCTGTTTGGGTACCGTGGGCCTAGGTCCTACCTACAGAAGGATGACATTGATCAGATTCTAGCACAGAGGGTCATTGATGGCAGCAAGTTTTAACTTTTTTTTTTTTGTTGAGAAATGTATATAGTGATTGCTAATCTCTCTCCACAGGATAACGTAGTTGTGAAGAAGACATCAGGAGATGGACAGAACCCCATTATGGTTCCTCTACATTCCTTACTGGTTCCAGAAAGAAACAATGAGCAGAAGATTTTACAAGTCTCCCAGAAGATCATTGACCTCCTGATGAGAGAGGTGAGTAGTGGTGGGAATTCTGGGACATTATCCAGTAACAGACAAGGGATGTGTATCCATAAGGTGTCAGGATGTCTCCATGGAGGAGGCATTTATACTACTTTGTTTTATAATTATATACAGAGTGGAAACTGGAGCAAGTTTAATGTTGGTATCAAAGAAGGGATTAAAGAAGACCAGGAGGAAGATAGTGTGATGAAGGAGTGGGAGTATATAGGACACAAGGGTCTCTACAAGGATGTCATGATGGAGAATCAGCCGCCCCTCACATCACCGGGTAAGAGGAGACTTTATTGTAAAGGAGAGAGCAGTACGGAGGGTCCACCTAGATCCCCCATCATCTGATAAACACATAGAAACAATGTATTCAGTCAGTGTGTGTGTTTCCTACAGATGGATCCAGTAATGGGAACCCACCAGAGAGATGTCCCCGTCCTCTGTATTCCCGGGATTCCACACAGGAGGGTCACACCATCCCCCACCATCATCAGGTAGATGGAACTGAGAATGTTAAATTCAAACTTGGCTCTAAACTTTATTAGATGATATTCTTCTATGTTGTCTCAGGATAGTAGTGTTCACAATTGTTTTGTGATTTTAGGGGACAGAAGTTATGGGTATAAAATTTGACATTAAAGAGGAAGAAGACATGTATGTAATAGATAATCAGCTGTCTATAATTGAAGGTGACTTGATGGAGACAATGACCAAGGAGGAATCTTCTCTAGATGTTGGCACAGGTAAAAATGATATAATCTAAAATGCAGCACTTCCCATATTTATTTTATGTTCATTCTTTCATATTTCAATACATTTTCATCAAATTTGGCTTGTTATGATATGATGGAAAAGTATCCAATGAACCTATACCGCATCCCATGCAGTGGAGATATTGTACACTATATGAAAGGTCCATCTCCATTCCTCAATATAACGTCATGTTCCCAACAAATGAGGTGGAGATACTGTACACCATATGAAAGGTCCATCTCCATTCCTCAATATAACGTCATGTTCCCAACAAATGAGGAGGAGATACTGTACACCATATGAAAGGTCCATCTCCATTCCTCAATATAATGTCATGTTCCCAACAAATGAGGAGGAGATACTGTACACCATATGAAAGATCCATCTCCATTCCTCAATATAACGTCAAATTTGATGGAGGAAGGTCCATTTCTTTTCCTCACCATAATAAATGTCATTAGTGTATGTACATCTTCTTCCAGTGTCCTATAGCTGCTTTGGTTGTATTGTACACCTCATCTAACTCTCTCCTTGCGTCGTTATCTCTGTACACAACTCCAGACCAAAGATCCGGGTAACAGTTGACTTCTAGACCAACATTCATTATTCCAAACTGCAAAACATGAGCAATAACCATGTTTTATTATTATTGATTCAAAAATATTTCCAACAGGAGGCCACAGAAGCTGGAATATCCCAGAGAGACATCTTATTTTATCTGCAGATTATGATAAAGAAGATAATGACCTGGTACAATATTCTCCAAGAAAGAGAATTGTTACAAAAAATGTACATCACAAACCTAATCCTATGGTAAGATCAACAAATCAGTTTAATTCTAAAAATTTCCAAAGATAAATCCCACACCAATATCCCATACAAGCTATCACAGTGCAGATAAATCACCGGATCCTTCTAATCTTGAGGAATCTTCTCACAATTATCTGTTTCCTTTTCAGAATTTTGAAACATCATTCAGTAAAAACCATGACCAGGTTGTACACCAGGGAATGCCCACCAGTGAAAAACCCTTTAAGTGTCCCGAGTGTGAGAAATCCTTCATGAGGAAAGCGGGACTTGTTCAACACCTGAGACTCCACACCGGGGAAAAGCTATTTTCATGTTCTATTTGTGGAAAGACTTTTACCGAGAAATCGCAACTCAATAGACACCACAAAGTCCACACGGGGGAGAAGCCCTTTTCCTGTCCTGAGTGTGGAAGGTGCTTCCCCCATAGGGGGAACCGTGATAAACACATGAGGATTCACACCGGGGAGAAGCCATTTTCCTGTTCAGAATGTGGGAAATGTTTTGCGCAGAAATCGACACTAATCATCCACCAGAGAATGCACATCACCTGAGGCTGGTGGAAAACTTTTGGTGGTGTTTCACTGGCGGAATCGTCATGTCCTTAGAACAGCCATACGAAAAAAATTAGGCTTTTCGAAAGGATCAGCCAACCCATATGGAACATTTTAGTTTTATTGTTGGGTGATTATTTTTTGTTTTTTTTCTTAAATTTTTTTAAAAAAGTACTTCTTTTTTCTTTTCCTTTTTTTTATCTCATTTATGGTGTATCTACATGTTGTACTTTTTCTTAAAACTCAAACTTTTTGCCTTTCTCTGTACTGGAGATTTCCCCCTCTTCCCGTTGTGTCAAAAATAAAGGGAAAATCTATCCAACAAAGAAAGACACCGATATCAATAAAACCATGCATTTTTTGGATGTACATGTCCCCCCTGGAGAGACTTTCTGTCCCAATGATAGGTGTCACTGGGAAATGTCCTCAACATGGATACACGGATGTGTCATATACTTCAAATGGATTTATCTTGATCAAGGAATTGGTAGTGCAAGTTTTTTTTTTTTTTGGGGGATTTTTTTTTTTTTGGGGGTAATTTATTATAAATTACTCAACAAAAGCTCAAGCCTTCTCCATTCTGTCTAAAAATAACAAAAAAACTGTTTTGGATTTCCACTAATTATTGAAGTTCTCTGCAAACAATGGTGGGGTTTTAGGTTGTCCTTCTTTCTTTATATAAAGATACATGTATTGTGTGACAGCAATAAGATAAAGTTCTCGTTGGTAAACCATAGTGTGGTCTCCTTGTTTTGTTTCATACGCACTGAGCAGCTGATCTGAGCGTTTTGTCGGATATTCCGACTGTGAGTGGTCTGCATCATACTGTTTCAGTCGGAATATCCGTCGGACCAACTTTTCCAACTTGCCGGAAATATTTTCCGACAAAATGCTCCGATCGGACATACTCCGATCATGTGTAGCCTACTCCGACGGACAAAGTGCCACGCGTGCTCAGATCAAATCCTAGACCAAAGCTATTGGCTACTAGCCTGAACGTAGTCCCGTTGTAACGAAATAACGTCATGAAGTTATGTACAATCGGATTTTCCAACAACTTAGTCCGACCGTGTGTATGCAACATCACTTCTGGACCTCTTCCGGAATTAATCTGTCGGAATTACTCCAAAGGATTTGGTTGTCGGAATCTCCGACCGTGTGTACAAGGGCTTAGGCCTCATGTAAACGGACATTTAGGAGCAGTTGGGCATCTTTTTCAGCTGCCCCTGAGCTCTCCTCTGTTTGTTTTCTTATCAGTACACGGGGTCATTTATAGGCAGTTGAGTTTAGATGCATTTTTTTGGAACGCTTTTGGAAAAAATGCTTTCAGGACTGATGTTTAGAGGCATTTGAAATGCCAAATGCCTGTAACAGCTTGTAAATGCTGCTAAACGCGGTAACTCACATTTAGCGGGGTTTTCGTTTAGGGGTGTTTTTTTCTGCAAACTTCTGCAAATGTGGCTGAACAGACATTTGTTAATGTAGGATTCTAGCTGTCACGTTAAATCGTTCAGGAAGGAGAGGTTAAACAACATCCCGTGTACATGAAGCCTAATTTTCTACCTGTCAGCTCATCCTTATCACAATTGTATACTACCACCAGAATGTGGTCATTAGGGCCTCATTGTTCCAGACCAGTTCAGCCAATAGAACTCAAAATTGAATCTCATATTGTCCCACTGTCATGCTTCCTTGGTTGAGAGAGCTAGCTGCAGAGGAGGTACATCTGGGCACATTAAACATGGAGTGAAGGGCAGCGTGGAACTTTGGCAAATACTAAACCAGGGGTATAGTCTTTTCTCCAGAGGGAAGAAGCCCAGACCAAGACATCTCTGGCTAGGAAGCAAAATAATATGGATCAGTGAATGGGGAAATTCCATTAGCGCTTTGGATTCTTGGAGTAATGAGGAGATGGCTGTAGAAGCAAGAGTCAAGAAGGAGGTAATTGCCTGAAACTGTACATGCACTACAAACGCATAGTAGAGGTGGTCAAAGCCTCCAGGGAGGCTTCCAAAGTCCAGGTCTTGTAAGTAAAGAACAAGCTGTTCTTGTGTGACCAGCTGTGCTTTCAATTTTCTAATACAAGACTTCTGGTGGGTCAGCGGAAGGCAGAGGCACCTTGGAAAGGTCTGTGCTTGGCTTGAGCATTGTTCGGTTTCATATACTGCTTTATGCATTAACATACCGCCTTAGCCCTTGTACACACATTTCCGAAGGAAAATGTCCGATCGGACCGTGTTGTCGGATAATCCGACCATGTGTGGGCTTCATCTGACTTTTTCCGTCAGAATGTCCAACCAACAAAGTTTGAGAGCTGGATATAAAAATTTTCCGACAACATGATCCGATCGGACTTTGTCCGATCGTTTGTAGACAATTCCGATCGGACAAAGTGCCACGCATGCTCAGATCAAATTACGAGACCAAAGCTATTGGCTACTAGCCTGAACGTAGTCCCGTCATAACTAAAAAAACTTCATCACGTTACGAACGATAAGATTTTCCAACAACTTTGTCTGACCGTGTGATGGAACACCAGTTTCGGGCAAAATCCGACTGATTTTGTTGTCGGAATGTCCGATTGTGTGTACAGGGGCTTAGACTAATGGCGCGTACACACGACCAGTTTTGCTGTCGGAATAAACTCTGAAGGTTTTTTCAACGGAATTCCGCAGCTGAAGCTGTCTTGCGTACACACGATCACACCAAATTCTGACTGCCAAGAACGCGGTGACGTACAACACGTATGACAGGAGTAGAAAAAAGAAGTTTAATAGCCAGTAGCCAATAGTGTCCGTCTCGTACTTGCTTCAGAGCATGCGTCATTTTTGGTACGTCGGAACAGCATACAGACAAGCGGTTTTCCCGATAGGAATTGGTTCCATCGGAAAAATATAAAACATATTCTCTTTTTAGGTCCGTCAGAATTTTTGATGGAAAAAGTCAGATGGGGCATACACACGATGGGAATATACGATGAAAAGCTCCCGTCTGACTTTTTCTGTCGGAAATTCCGCTCGTGTGTACGGGGCATAAGTCTGTCCAGAAAGTATGGCCACCTGCTGACTTGGCACCATCCACAGGCAGATTAACTTTTCAACAAGACATAGAAGTTGAATGCACTAGGAAAGTGTAGTAGAGGTTATCAGAGGCTCCAGGGAGGCTTGCAAGCAGTCTATGAGAGAGTCCAGGTCTTGCAAGTATCATACAAGCTGTTCTTGTTTGGCCTACTGTTTAGGCAGGTGCCTACAAGGGGAATGTTCTATGGTAGCAAGTGAGCTTGGGCTTCCCTGGTTAGGGAAGAGTTGGGTATGATACCACCGGTTTCTCGGGCTTTTTGGGCATTTTTATATATAAAGGCTGGGCTTGAGATAGCTGGTAGATGGGACCGCATGGGAGCCAGAGGGTCCTTGTCACTTGGAAGGATGTAGCCTTTGTCTGCCACCCCAAGGGAGTCACCAGTAATGGAAACTACCAGTTATTAACTCACACCTTCACAAGTATGCCTGGGCAACCACAGGATAGTTCTCTGTTGCACTGTATTGTTCCTTTCGTTTCAATTGTTCCAATAGCTACTTAATGACTGAACGTATTGTCTTCCCCTCATGGCGCAGTCTGCTCCCAGTTGGGGTGCCTGAGGGTGTAGCCCCTAGAAAGGCTTGTGATATCCGCAGACACCGGTTCTCTACAAACTTGTAATTTTTACCTTTCCATGCACTACCCACTACTGGCTTTAACTGATTGTAAGTTATGCTTATTTCTGTACACCTTGTAAAACTTCAATAAAATGTTAAGGGAACCATCTTTCACTTCCTCCCGGGGCACGGCGGTGCCAGTGTTCTGGCAAAAACGTTCCCCTCATCGGATAGTGTCCGCCCCGTAGCAGCGCTTGCTCAGTACGGAGGACAAGGAGACTCAGAAAGTCTCCGACGATGAACGGCGCCAGCGCACTGAGTCCAGGTTGAAGCCCCACCATCCAAGTGGACATACGGTAGCACTTAGTAACAGGGCCACTTGCGGGCTCGCTTCGCTCACCACACTTTGGGCACAGCCTCGCTTCACTCGGCAAATTTTTGTTCTAACTCTATGTCCACTTGGATGGTGGGGCTTGAACCTGGACTCAGTGTGCAGGCGCCGTTCATCTTCGGAGACTTTCGGTGTCTCCTTGGCAAGCACAGTACAGGGCGGACACTATCCGACGGGGGACAGTATTCAACAAGACACCGGAAGCAAGTTCACCTCTCCCCCCTCCCTCTCAACAATTATCTGGGACACGTCGCAGGTCCCAGGTGATTGCCGGGCCAGTCACAGTGCGCATGCGCAGTACGTGCCCAGCTGTGAAGCCACAGCCGGGCACCCACAGTGACAGAAGAAGTGAAGTGAGAGAAGCGTGGGTGTCCGATTAATAAAAGTCAGCAGTTACAAAAAGTGTATTTTATATGGGTGGAACTCTGCTTTAAACAAGAAAAGAAAAAAAGTGTTTGTTTCATAAAAACATAGAAAAGCGACGGCAGAAAAAGACAGAGTAGTCCATCGAGTCTGCCCATTTTTATTCATTTTTTGTTTTTTTCATTAACTTTATTGTCTGACTATAAGCCTATGTTTGTCCCAAGCATGTTTGAAGCCATTTACAGTTGACTGTCCCACTACCTCTGGTAGTTTATTCCAAGCTTCAACTACTCTTTCATTTCAATAATACTTTTTAAGATTAGTTTTGAACTTTCCTCTAGTTAGTAGGAGGTCATGTCCCCATGTTCGTGATTTTGGTTTCATATTAAAAAAACTGCCTTCCTGAACCTTATTCAACCCATTGACGTTTTTAAAGGTTTCCATCATGTTTCACCTTTCCCTTCTTTCCTCCAGACTGTACATATTAAGTTCTGAAGTTGCTCTCGATATGTTTGATTTCCCAAACCTTTCACCATTTTTGTTACATATCTCTGGACTCCTTCTGCTTTATCAATACAGAGAGCATAGGTGTGCGCACAGGGTGTGCTGGATGTGCCCCAATCACGCTGTGCTGCACAGATTCCCCATGCTGCATGGCTGCAGAAGAATGGACTGGGGAATCTCTGTCTTAAAGGTGAGGCATCAGGGCTCTGTTTAGACCTCTGATATCTCACAGAAGACCCCCAATGGAGCTCCTAAAAAATTGTATATATATTGTAGACATGTCACTGGAGAAGTGGTTGAGGGGGTGTACATCTCACCTAGGTTGCTACACAGTGTGAGATGGTAAGTCCAGGATGGATCAGTTTCTCAGCAGCAATATGCTGCTGAGTTGTTATTTAATCTTGCCGGGCCTGGGTTTATATGGAATGACAGGTAGGTTTGGTAGAGGGACCTGTCATTCCACACCCCCCATCCCTCGATCCAGTTCTGGGTTTTGGATCAGGTGAGCTTTGATCCTAATTAGCCTGGGAAGGTAAAGGCTCTGCGGGCCTGCAGGTGTTCGCTCTCAGCCAGGGAAATGAACAGTCTGTGTGTTGGAGGAAGCTGCAAGCACAGCCACTGCTGGAGCTAAAACCCACCCTGCGATATCCAGGCGAAAGACGCTGTGTTTATAAGTGTCAGATAGGTGAGAAGAACCTGTTAGTAAGCGCCCAGCCGGGCTAGGTTGTTTTCTTTTTTTTGTTATTATTTTGTTCCTGTTATACACAAGAAGCACGGTGTTGCTGTATATTTTGTTTGTTGGACTGTTTGTACCACGAATAAACGCCAAGGTCTGCTTTATAAATTCCAAGTCTGCTGTGAACTGTGTCCAAACTCACCCTACCCCGGGAAGATCCCTTACAATTGGTGGAGAATTCGGGCAACACGGTTGCTAGGGGCAACGGTGTGGACAGACTTGGCTACAGCTGCTTATGTCCTGGGTGAAAGCTGCAACTACACTCCAAGAACAGTCCAGCAACATGGAGGAGATGCTGAAGCAGTTTATGCAAGTGAGTTTGCAACAACAGCAGGCTCAGACAGAGGCCAATAGACGACATGAACAGTCCATGGCGGCACAACAGCAGATGCATAAGGAAGAGTTGCAAGCTTTGCGCCAAAGCCAACAACAACTTATCGAGCACCTGATAGTAAATCGAGAGGCGCCTGTGGTTGCTAATCCACCCACAGTGATGAGAGCCGCTCCAGAGATTTTTTTTGGGAGAAGGACTGTGCAGAAAGCGCTGCAAAAGATGACTGCTGAGGACGATGTTGAGGCCTATCTAACAGTATTTGAGCGCGTGGCTGAGCGAGAGAAGTTACCCGCCGCTGAGTGGGCAGAGGTAATTGCGCCCTATTTAACAGGTGAACCTCAAAAGGCCTACTATGACCTCAGTAAGCAAGAGGTTAAGGACTATACTCGGCTAAAAGAGGAGATACTTGCCCGACTAGGAGTTACTACTGCAGTCCGTGCCCGGAGGGTACGCAACTGGAGCTACAGTCTGGACAAATCAGCGAGGTCCCAGATGTATGACCTAATCCATTTGGCAAGAAAGTGGTTGGAGCCAGACACTTCTACTCCTGCACAAATCCTAGAGAAGGTCGTGATGGATCGCTACCTCCGAGCGCTTCCTACTGACCTGCAACGCTGGGTGGGACAAGGTGATCCTAAGAATGCAAACGAACTTGTCAACCTTGTGGAGAGGTTCCAGGCGACTGAGGACTACCTCCGTGATGTTCCTGCAGCATCTTCACCTCCCCGGAGCGCCAGATCTGTGCCGTCAGCTGGTAAGAGACTTCCATCTATTGGGGGAGTGTGGAGGGGTGCTGATGGAGGAAAAAGGGCTCAAGTGGTGTCTCAGGGACAAAAGACTGGTGATGGTCCCGGGTGGCTAAGGGGCTCTGAAAAGGACTCCTTGCCAAAGAGACCAGGCCCTATCCAGTGTTGGAGATGCCATGAGGCGGGACACGTGTCTGCCCATTGCCCTCTTACCACTGAACCCATGGAGTGTGACGCTAGCCGGCGTCAGTCGCTGTTTGCGGAACCATCTTGTGCTGCAGTTCCTGGACTAGAGACTGAACCGCAAATTTGCAATATTACCATTAATGACCTTCCCGTTGAGGCGTTAATGGACTCGGGAAGCCTCGTAACCTTGGTGCATGCTAGCCTGGTGGCTGGGGACTTAGAGTCTAAAAAGCATATGAGTGTTGTGTGCATACATGGTGATACAAAAGTGTACCCTATAGTGCTGGCTAAAGTCGGGACTGAACAAGGCACCGTACAATATGAAGTGGGTGTGGTGAAAAACCTCATGCATAATGTAATATTGGGGCGCGATTTTCCATTATTCTGGGCTCTCTGGGAAAAAAGGAAAATCCCCAAAAGGAGTGGGGATACCTCTAAGGGGGTTGCTTTGTCCCCTGTGAATGATAGAAGTGTGCAGGATGAAAATGATTGTTCTCCTTTGCAGGTCCTGGCTGGGGAGGAGGAGGCTCCTCCCACTGAGCAAAATATACTAGACTTAGAGGTGTCTAGGGATAATTTTGGCGCTGCACAATTACAGGACCCCACTCTCAAAAATGCGAGAGAGCAGGTTGCTGTTATGAATGGGGTACCTCAGGAACCAGAGGCTGAAAAAAGATTTCCACATTTTTCGGTGACTAATGATCTTTTCTATAGAGTCAATAAGATTAAGGATGAGATTGTGGAACAGCTTCTGGTACCTAAGCCGTACCGGCGTCAGGTGCTTGACATGGCACATAACCATGTTCTTGGGGGACACTTGGGGACTGACAAAACGCGAGAGAGGGTTCTCCAGAGGTTTTTTTGGCCGGCGATATATGATGACATTAAAAAATACTGCGAGTCGTGCCCCACATGTCAGGTTAGTGCCCCAGTGTCACATTTTCGCAGTCCTTTGGTTTCGCTCCCTATTATAGAGGTGCCTTTTGAGCGTATTGCCATGGATTTAGTGGGTCCCGTTGTAAAGTCAGCTAGAGGACACCAGTATATTTTGGTAGTCATAGATTATGCGACCCGCTATCCTGAGGCTGTACCCTTAAGAAACACTGCATCTAAAACAATTGCACGTGAGTTGTTTTATATGTTCTCTAGGACTGGGATCCCCAAAGAAATCCTAACTGACCAAGGTACGCCATTTATGTCAAAACTGATGAAGGAATTATGCAAACTATTTAAAGTCTCACACATCCGTACCTCTGTATACCACCCCCAGACGGACGGATTGGTGGAGAGATTTAATAAAACTTTGAAACATATGTTGAAGAAAGTGGTGGGAAAAGATGGTCGTGACTGGGATCATTTATTACCCTACCTCATGTTTGCTATTAGGGAAGTGCCCCAAGCGTCCACAGGGTTCTCACCATTCGAGTTGGTCTATGGTCGTCACCCTAGGGGTCTACTGGACATTGCAAAAGAGACATGGGAGAGTGAGTCCACCCCATACAAGAGTGTTATTGAGCATGTAGCACAAATGCAGGACCGTATAGCCACTGTAATGCCCCTGGTAAGGGAACACCTCCAGAGAGCTCAAGAGGCCCAAAGTAGAATTTACAACCGGTCCGCAAGAATCAGGACATTCAACCCAGGCGATAGGGTCCTTATACTAGTCCCCACTGTTGAGAGTAAATTCTTAGCGAAGTGGCAAGGTCCTTATGAAATTGTTGAAAAGATCAGTGAGGTGAACTACAAGGTGCACCAACCAGGTAGAAGGAAGCCTTTCCAAGTTTATCACATAAACTTGATCAAGCCCTGGAAAGACAGGGAATCCTTGGTGGCGACAAATACTGTTAATAATTTGTCACCACCAATCCCTCCAGTCAAGGTAGGTGATGCTCTATCAGTGTCACAGAAACAGGAGGCTCTGGAATTTTTACAGAAAAACAAAAACAAGTTCTCTGACCTCCCAGGGCGTACCCACCTCATCCATCATCACATTGAAACTGAGCCTAGAAGCAGAGTAAACCTAAAGCCCTATAGGATACCGGAGGCACGTAGAAAAGCCGTATCTGCCGAGGTAAAACATATGCTTGATCTGGGGGTAATTGAGGTGTCACAGAGTGAATGGTCCAGCCCGATTGTGCTAATCCCAAAGCCCAATGGAACTTGGAGGTTCTGTAACGATTTCAGAAAGTTGAATGAGATCTCCAAGTTCGATGCTTATCCTATGCCCAGGGTAGATGAGTTGATTGAGAAGTTAGGTAACGCCAGGTACATAACCACCCTCGATCTCACAAAGGGTTACTGGCAGATTCCACTTTCTGGCGAGGCTAAAGAGAAAACTGCATTCTCCACCCCTGATGGGCTATTCCAGTATGTAGTGATGCCATTCGGGTTACATGGAGCGCCTGCAACTTTCCAGAGGTTGATGGACTTGATTCTGCGACCACATCGGGATTACTCAGCCGCCTACCTCGATGATGTGGTCATTTTTAGCCCTGATTGGGAAAGTCACCTCTGTAAGGTACAGGCCGTGTTGGATACCATAAGTGATGCAGGGTTGACCATAAATGCCGAGAAGTGTGCTCTAGCCCTAGAAGAGGCCAAATATCTGGGCTACATTGTTGGGAGAGGATTGATTAAGCCACAGCTAAATAAAATTGAGGCAATACAGAATTGGCCTAGACCCCTGACAAGGAAACAGGTTAGAGCTTTCCTGGGTATTACGGGTTATTACCGTAGATTTGTGCCGAACTTTGCCTCAGTTGCTGCTCCACTAACTGACTTGACAAAGGGCGGAAAGACAGCAATGGTCACGTGGACCCCAGAGGCCAAGAAGGCTTTCCAAAGCCTTAAGTCTGCCTTGTGCCAACCACCTGTGTTAGTTACCCCCAATTTCAGGTGAGAATTTCTGGTCCAGACAGATGCCTCTAACACAGGCTTAGGTGCAGTACTCTCACAAGTAGTGAATGGTGAGGAGCATCCGGTGACGTACTTGAGTAGAAAACTAACCCCGGCCGAGAAAAATTATGCCATTGTGGAGCGAGAATGTTTGGCAGTGAAGTGGGCCCTAGAATCTTTAAAGTATTACTTGCTAGGCAGGAAATTCAAGTTGGTGACAGACCATGCCCCCCTAACATGCATGAAGTTAAACAAGGAGAGAAATGCAAGAGTGACTAGATGGTTTCTGTCCTTACAAAACTTTAATTTCACTGTGGAACACAGGCCAGGGAAATTACAGGCAAATGCTGACGCATTGTCGAGGGTGAGTTGTCTGTGGGGACAAAAGGCTCAGCCCTCCGGTCTGAAAAAGAGGGGGGGGATATGTAGACATGTCACTGGAGAAGTGGTTGAGGGGGTGTACATCTCACCTAGGTTGCTACACAGTGTGAGATGGTAAGTCCAGGATGGATCAGTTTCTCAGCAGCAATATGCTGCTGAGTTGTTATTTAATCTTGCCGGGCCTGGGTTTATATGGAATGACAGGTAGGTTTGGTAGAGGGACCTGTCATTCCACACCCCCCATCCCTTGATCCAGTTCTGGGTTTTGGATCAGGTGAGCTTTGATCCTAATTAGCCTGGGAAGGTAAAGGCTCTGCGGGCCTGCAGGTGTTCGCACTCAGCCAGGGAAATGAACAGTCTGTGTGTTGGAGGAAGCTGCAAGCACAGCCACTGCTGGAGCTAAAATCCACCCTGCGATATCCAGGCGAAAGACGCTGTGTTTATAAGTGTCAGATAGGTGAGAAGAACCTGTTAGTAAGCGCCCAGCCGGGCTAGGTTGTTTTCTTTTTTTTGTTATTATTTTGTTCCTGTTATACACAAGAAGCACGGTGTTGCTGTATATTTTGTTTGTTGGACTGTTTGTACCACGAATAAACGCCAAGGTCTGCTTTATAAATTCCAAGTCTGCTGTGAACTGTGTCCAAACTCACCCTACCCCGGGAAGATCCCTTACAATATAAAAAAAAATAATAATAAAATATATTATTAAATAAAATTGTAAAAAATAGAAAAATTGTACAAAAGTTATGATAAAAAAATAAGCTACTGACATCAAGCTCTTCTCTACTGACACTGTCCATTTTCCAAACAAATCAGACTGAGATACTGTACACCATATGAAAAGCCCATCTCCATTCCTCAATATAACGTCATGTTCCCAACAAAATGAGGTGGAGATACTGTACACCATATGAAAGGTCCATCTCCATTCCTCAATATAACGTCATGTTCCCAACAAATGAGGAGGAGATACTGTACACCATATGAAAGGTCCATCTCCATTCCTCAATATAACGTCATGTTCCCAACAAATGAGGTGGAGATACTGTACACCATATGAAAAGCCCATCTCCATTCCTCAATATAACGTCATGTTCTCAACAAATGAGGTGGAGATACTGTACACCATATGAAAGGTCCATCTCCATTCCTCAATATAACGTCATGTTCCCAACAAATGAGGTGGAGATACTGTACACCATATGAAAAGCCCATCTCCATTCCTCAATATAACGTCATGTTCCCAACAAATGAGGTGGAGATACTGTACACCATATGAAAAGCCCATCTCCATTCCTCAATATAACGTCATGTTCCCAACAAATGAGGAGGAGATACTGTACACCATATGAAAGGTCCATCTCCATTCCTCAATATAACGTCATGTTCCCAACAAATGAGGAGGAGATCCTGTACACCATATGAAAGGTCCATCTCCATTCCTCAATATAACGTCATGTTCCCAACAAATGAGGAGGAGATCCTGTACACCATATGAAAGGTCCATCTCCATTCCTCAATATGATGTCATGTTCCCAACAAATGAGGAGGAGATACTGTACACCGGGGGTCAGCAACCCATAGATCGTGATCTACTAGCAGATTACGACCAGCTGACTGGTAGATTGCGGTCTGGGCTTTCTGACCTTCCACCTCAGAGCATCAAACAGAGTGCAATGCAGAGGGACTACTTGTAAAGTTAGAGGTGTAGTATGGAACAAGAGCCGCATTAGCCGATGCCTCCTCTGTAGTGCTGGCTCCTATCCCATGCAGAATGATACCAACTTCAAGCCAACTCTTATCCCAGTGAAATGTTGCCTCCTCACCACCTGATTTAAACCCATGATTGCCGCGCAATGCACACGATTGCAACACGGGAGTATGGCAATTAGAGGTTTAAATCAGGTATGAGGAGGCAACACTGTGCCCGGTGATCTTTGAATTCTTCTATGTTGTTCAGGTAGATCTCCACCTCTTTAATTTTGCCTACCCCTGTGTACACCTTATGAAAAGTCCATATCCATTCCTCAGTATAATGTCATGTTCCCAACAAATGAGAAAAAGATACTGTACACCATATGAAAGGTCCATCACCATTACTTAATATATAACTTCATGTTCCCAACAAATGAGGTGGAGATACTGTACACCATATGAAAGGTGCATCTTCATTCCTCAATATAACGTCATGTTCCCAACAAATGAGGTGTAGGTACTGTACACCATATGATAGGTCCATAACCATTCCTTAATATAACATCATGTTGCCAACAAATGAGGTGTAGGTACTGTACACCATATGATAGGTCCATCTCTATTTCTCATTATGAAGTTGTGCCTAGTAGTAACAGTTGACTTATAGATGAACATTCATGGCCCCTAACTGCACATGAACACCAATTTTTCTTTTTTTTTTTTTTCTCAATCAAAAGTTTTATTGAAAACCAAGTCAGGTTTACAGTCAATGATCAAATATATGTATTATAGCAGTCTATCTGTAAACAGTAAAAACAAATAATTACATCACCAATGTGTTCAGATTTGGTTAACGATAAAGTATGAGGTGTTTATGCAATAGAAGACGTTAACTAGCGTACAACATTTGAGGAACGGTGAGTATTGAGTGGGATGTTTTGGGGGGGGGGGGAGGTGGCAGGGGGTAAGGGAAGGGGAGGGAAATGTGGGATGTGGTTCGCCCTTTGCAATAGTATATAACTCCGCTTGTTACATATACACTTTGTCATTCGGAGCCTGATTCCTACTCTGTTGGAGGGTCAAAGATGCTGGAATGGTTAGCCTTTAAGTGTGCGGAATTCAGGAGAGAGTGTGAAGGCCAGCCATGGTTGCCATGTTTTGTTAAAATTTGTGCTGTTTTCATGTTTGGCCGCCACAGTCTCCTCCATCTTGTAGATGTATTGTACTCTGTTAAGCCAGTCTGACCAATTTTTCATTATTTTCAACAGCTGAACACATTGGCAAGAATACTTCACAGGGAAACCATTTATTACCAGACTTTATAGAAGAACAAAATTGCATGGCACACTGTTCTCCAGGAGTAAGACTTGCTGGTCAATATACATATCAAAGACTAGATCACGTAGAGAGATCAACAGATCAGTTTACTTCTGAGCAATCTAGTAACAAATCCCATATTATCTCAAATGTCCAATCAAGGTGTCCAAGTACAGATGGGTCACCAGATCCTTCCAATCCTGAAGAATCTTCTTCCAACAATTTAGATGTAGTTACACAAGGAAACAATGAGGTATTCCCATGTACTTTTTATAAAGAATCATTCCCAAAAAAACATGGCCTTGTCAAACACCAGAGAATCCACACCAATGAAATTCTTTTTTTTTCCCCCTGATTGTGAGAAGTCCTGGCTAAACAAATCAGAACTCATTCAACACCAGAGAATCCACACTGAGGAAAAGCCCTATTCATGTTCCGAGTGTAAAAAGTATTTCACCGTCAAATTACAACTCATGATACACCAGAGATTCCAAACTGGGAAAAAAACTCTTTGCATGTCACCAGTGCGAAAAATATTTCACCTACCAGTCAAAACTTGACATACACCAGAGAGTCCACACTGGCAAGAAGCCCTACTCCTGTTCCAAGTGTAAGAAGTCCTTCACACACAAGACAGGACTAATTCGACATGAGAGAATCCACACCGGAGAAAAGCCCTTCTCCTGTTCCCGAGTGTGAAAAGTCTTTTATTGGATGAACTGATCTGTTTCTAGAATAATCGTGTGATAAAGATGAGGCAAGGGTCGGGTATTACAAATATTTCAGTTTCAGGAGTTTTGGTCTATTCCATTTATTTATTTTACCAAAAGCACTAATCTGATATATAATTTATTGCACATATTATTATGTTGTAGCTTTGCTTTTTTGTAACAATTCATTGAACATTGCGACCCAATATCAGGCTTGGAGTGAGGGTGCGATTCCCCCGGGTCCTCAGAAATTGGGTGCCGGCGCTAAGCTCACTCATCCAGCAGTGACAGAGTGGTTTAAATAAAGAATTTCACACTCCCAGCAAAAAACAGAATTAAAACCCATTTCCACTGCATTTGTGATGAAGGATTCAGGGCACCCAAGAATGTCCAGCAAGCCCCAGGACCTTCTCCTACAGTTGATTTATCTGCAGGTACGGGGGGAAACCACCAGTGCAGAACTTTCCCAGGAATGGCAGCAGGCAGATGTGAGGGCATCTACACGCACAGTGAGAAGAAGACTTTTGGAGGATGGCCTGGTGTCAAAAAGGGCAGCAAAGAAGCCACTTCTCTCCAGGAAAAACATCAGGGACAGACTGATATTCTGCAGAAGGTACAGGGATTGGACAGCTGAGGACCGGGGTAAAGCCATTTTCTCAGATCAATCCCCTTTCCAATTGTTTGGGGCATCTGGAAAAAACCTTGTCCAGCGAAGAAAAGATGAGCGCTACCATCAGTCTTGTGTCTTGCCAACAGTAAAGCATCTTGAGACCATTCATGTGTGGGGTTGATTCTCGGCCAAGGGAAAACAGCTATGAATAAAGAATGGTACAAAAACATTCTCCGAGAGCAACTTCTCCCAACTACCCAAGAACAGTTTGGTGAGGGACAATGCCTTTTCCAACATGATGGAGCAACTTGTCATAAGGCAAAAATGATAACTAAGTGGCTTGGGGAACAAAACATCGAAATTTTGGGTCCATGGCCTAGAAACTCCCCAGACCTTAATTCCATTGAGAACTTGTTGTCAATCCTCAAAAGGCGGGTGAACAGAATATATTAGTAACACCAACTACAACACCAAGAGGCCCTAACCACATCCATGGAAAAATCCCCAATAATACGTCTACTGGTAAACCAGGTGGGTTTGGTGTAAGTTGATGTGGGTTTTACGCTGCTGCACTTTCTCAGGAAGTTAAGCAAGTATTCTAGGCAAAAAAAATTTTTAATGAGTATTCACAGTGTCTGGTCATAATATACATTCAAGGATGTTACACATGATATTAGTCGCCATCACTCCGGCCGATATATGGATCCAGGCCACATAACAGCACAAGAGAGGCAGTACGTGGACATGAGGACACATGCACATAGAGCAACACACCACCAGTGGAGTGCAGTCCAAACCCGACCGGAGCATGGATGAAGATGTCAAACGACCTCAGCCAGCGCTGCTCCACAAACCACACCCTCTGATGCATTTCCCCCCACCCATGAGGCTTGATCACAGGTGGGTGGGGCAAAATACATCAGAGGGGGTGTGGTTTGCTGGCTGAGGCCGTTTGACATCTTCATCCACGCTCCGGTCGGGTTGGAACAATCCTACATTTCATACAATAGAAAGCGAACCATTGATATTTACAGAAGGAGCGCAAACTTTCACCAAAATATTGCTGCATGTGCCTTAGAAATTTTAATCTGATAAGTGATAAAAGAGAAGAGATAGAGGAAGTCAAAACACATATTCAGGAAGCAGATCCACTCACCCCACATGTGAGGAGCTCTCTGGAATCTGGCTCCAGCAGATTACATAACGTTTAAGCTTTTTGCCCTTGTTTGTGTTCCTGTTGAGATTTTCCCCTTTTCCCTGTTGTGTCATGAAGATAGGAACCGAAGGGGGAAACTCTGCAACAAGGACGCAGGCATAAAAACATTTTTTCCTGGCCCACCTCACATCAGCACACAATGGGTTAACACCTCCTCTGAAGCACCACAGGACCACCTCTTCCTAGCTAAATAAAAGACAGCCCCTCCCCCAAAAAAGTGCAACAGGATACCAATGCAAAGACTCCCTCATACAAGATAGGTTCACAGTGCAAAGGAATTTTCTGTTTGATCTTTGTCTCTCTCTGGTGTCCTTTAGGCTGCATTCACACCTGAGCGTAGCGTTTTCAAGCGTTTTTTTGCGGCGTTTTTACCGCGATTCATGGCGTTTTTACCGCGATTTGCTGCGAATTTGTGCAGGGCAAAAGGTCACCAATGTTAAAGGAAGAAAAACGCCCAAATCAGCCCGATTCGCGCCACAAAAAAGGGTCCGAAACTTGTTTGAGCTTCAGGCGTAGGGCTTCAGGCGACTTGGAGTGGAGATGTGAACCATCTCCATTGAGAATAATGGATTTTTTCCCCTCCAGCATTTTGTAGCTTCAGGCGTCAAGCTACAAAACGCTCAGGTGTGAATGGGGTCTAAATATAAAGTATAAAATTTGGACAGAACAAGTCAATGCCATACAGGTCCTTTCCACCTACTGAGAAGGCCTTGGCTTTCGTTGCTCTCCCAGATGTCATCAGCACCACCAAACCCATTTCCGGTCAAAAGAAATCTTTTATGGCAAGGTCAGTGATGGCACCCCAATATAATGAGACTACTTTTAATATCCCGGCTATGGAATAGGCTAGACTAGAGGTGCAGGGATTCTCATCCAAGGTTGTTCAGACCTTGGTGACCAGAAGAACCTCCATGAACTCTACATATGAGAGGATATGAAAGAGAAGTTTGTTTTGTTTGCTCAGCAAAAGCTTTCTCTCCTGTATTCCCTGCTCTAGCTAATATCCTGGACATTTTACAGTCAGCACTAGAGGTTGGACGGGCAAACAACTCTATTTAAGGTACAGATCTCTACCTTATCTTTCACAGGCAGCAGAAGGGTGCAAAAGCCAGTAACTAGATGCTATTTGCAGATGACAATCTACAGTGCCTTGCGAAAGTATTCGCCCCCTTCGAATACAACATTTATATAACATATAACATTTTAAATTTTTGTGAAGAATCACCAACAAGTGGGACACAATTGTGAAGTGGAACGAAATCTATTGGATATTTTAAACTTTTTTAGCAAATAAAAAACTGAAAAGTGGGGCGTGCAAAATTATTCGGCCCCTTTACTTTCAGTGCAGCAAACTCACTCCAGAAGTTCAGCGAGGATCTCTGAATGATCCAATGTTGTCCTAAATGACTGATGGTGATAAATAGAATCCACCTGTGTGTAATCAAGTCTCTGTATAAATGCACCTGCTCTGTGATAGTCTCAGGGTTCTGTTGAAAGCGCAGAGAGCATCATGAAGATCAAGAAACACATCAGGCAGGTCCGTAATACTGTTGTGGAGAAGTTTAAAGCCGGATTTGGATACAAAAAGATTTCCCAAGCTTTAAACATCCCAAGGAGCACTGTGCAAGCGATCATTTTGAAATGGAAGGAGTATCAGAGCACTGCAAATCTACCAAGACCTGGCCGTCCCTCTAAACTTTCAGCTCAGACAAGGAGAAGACTGATCAGAGATGCAGCCAAGAGGCCACTGATCACTCTGGATGAACTGCAGAGAACTACAGCTGAGGTGGGAGAGTCTGTCCATAGGACAACAATCAGTCGTACACTGCACAAATCTGGCCTTTATGGAAGAGTGGCAAGAAGAAAGCCATTTCTCAAAGATATCCATAAAAAGTCTCGTCTAAAGTTTGCCACAAGCCACCTGGGAGACACACCAAACATGTGGAAGAAGGTGCTCTGGTCAGATGAAACCAAAATCCAACTATTTGCCAACAATGCAAAACGATATGTTTGGCGTAAAAGCAACACAGCTCATCACCCTCAACACACCATCCCCACTGTCAAACATGGTGGTGGCAGCATCATGGTTTGGGCCTTCTTTTCTTCAGCAGGGACAGGGAAGATGGTTAAAATTTAGGGGAAGATGGATGCAGCCAAATACAGGACCATTTTAGATGAAAACCTGTTGGAGTCTGCAAAAGACCTGAAACTGGGACGGAGATCTATCTTCTAACAAGACAATGATCCCAAACATACAGCAAAATCTACAAAGGAATGGTTCACAAATAAACGTATCCAGGTGTTAGAATGGCCAAGTCAAAGTCCAGACCTGAATCCAATCGAGAATCTGTGGAAAGAGCTGAAAACTGCTGTTCACAAACGCTCTCCATCCAACCTCACTGAGCTCGAGCTGTTTTGCAAGGAAGAATGGGCAAGAATTTCAGTCTCTCGATGTGCAAAACTGATAGAGACATACCCCAAGCGACTTGCAGCTGTAATCGCAGCAAAAGGTGGCTCTACAAAGTATTAACGCAAGGGGGCCGAATAATTTTGCACGCCCCACTTTTCATTTTTTTATTAGTTAAAAAAGTTTCAAAAATCCAATAGATTTCGTTCCACTTCACAATTGTGTCCCACTTGTTGGTGATTCTTCACAAAAAATAAAAATTTTATATCTTTATGTTTGAAGCCTGAAATGTGGCAAAAGGTTGAAAAGTTCAAGGGGGCCGAATACTTTCACAAGGCACTGTATATATGACTTTGAGGGAAATCCTTGTACCCTCTGTGGGTCTTAGGCTTGGATCTGGGAGCACCCTTTACTCCAATGGTTTCATTTCCATTGAATTACCTCATGGTAAAACTAGTTCTTTTGACAGCAACTACTTCAGACAGAAGTATGTTGATTGTAAGGCCGCGTACAACTAAGTTCGTCAGACAATCCGACAGACAGTCCGTCCAACATTTGAATGAACGGACTTGACCACACACGATGAACAGACAGTCCGCTGAAAGCTTGCACGATGACGTGTACAGCACGTACGACGGGACTAGAAAAACGACGTCCAATACACTGCAATGCAACCTTCGGCCGTGTAAATCCTTTCTGAGCATGCGCCATACTTAGTCCGTCCAACTTGCCTACACACGAGCGGACTGTCCGCTGAAACCAAGTTTGGACGGACAAAACCAAGTTTGGACGGACAAAATTACGGAAATTCCGAAAGACTTAGTCCATCAGACTGTCCGCTGAAAAAGTCCGCTGAAGCCCACACACGAGCGGATTGTCCGCTGAAACGCGGTTCAGCGGACTAAGTTGGGCAGACAATCCGCCCGTGTGTACGCGGCCTAACACTTTCCTGCAAGGGCCCTTTGGTGTCTTTTTTTTTTTTTTTTTTTTACCAGAAATAGGGATACTACGTTCGATTTTAAAGTAGTATCCATTTTCCAGCAAAACTGGGAAGTAGTCACTAAGTGCACAGCAGGAAGACTTCAATTTCTTACACATGGTCAGGTTACTAACAGTGTACTTGCTCAAAAGAGGAAAGTGGACAATCTTTTCATTTAGCAATGAGGTCCTCAGGAATCGTCCACTGTTGGGTTACCAGGGTGATTCCTTTGGCATGCAGGAAGTAGGCCTTGCTGCTCTGAAACAATTGCAAGCTTACTTGACTAGAGGGGTGGCAGCCTTTGGGGCAGTTATGCCAGGATTGCTTGGAAGATATATGTAAGATGGCGAGCTTGAAGGTCTTGTACAGAACTTCATTCAACTTACAAACTAAATGTGCGATCATTACGTTTGGGACAAGAGAGATCAATTCTTTTTGGCTTTTGCATCCTCAAGTCGGCACAGGACCCAGTGGCTTGTCACAGACGAGGTTATCCAACACCTTAGTTAGGGGAGGGTCTGTCTTTTATTTATCTAGGAAGAGGTGGTCCTGTGGGGCTCCAGAGGAGGTGTTAACCCATTGTGTGCTGACGGGAAAGGAAAATCTGATAACAATTTTCCGTTGTATTGAAGAGTAGGGAAAAGGTACATTTGCTGTTGTGCTTTTATGTGTTTTTTTATTGTTTTACTTGTCTCCATTGAAAAGATTCCCAGTCACTTCCTATTCTGATGATAGTGGTCACCGGGACAAGAAAACAAAGAAGTTTCCTCACGTGGGACCAACTGAAGCTCTCACCTTCACAATTTTGTTGACAATACAAATAAAGGTTTTAAGCTGCATTTCCTCTTTAATCAGTGGAAATCTCTTGGAACAATGGTGGGCTGTCAGGCTGACCTTCCCACCTACGTTACATAGAAACATGCATTATATAACAGGAATAAAGTAAAAATCTCACTGCTAACCCATACTGTGGACTCTTTTTTGTTATTTGCTATGCCATCCATAATTTTATTTAACCAGGAAACACTATGAAGGTGACTTATGGCCATTGGAGAAGGTTATGTGGTTTCTAAGGGAAGAGACGGTAAATAGATTATCTGCTGAACATTTTGACAAAGCTAAAGATAGTCCAAGTATCTAGTCCAGTGATTCTCAACCAGGGTTTCGTGGAACCCTAGGGTTCCTCCAGAGTTCGCTAGGGGTTCCTTCAGCATTGGGTAATTTCTGCCTCTCTGATAAGTTCCCACTGACACCATTGATTTCTTTTAGCTATCTGTAAGGAGGTAATTCTTCCCAATGACCACAAGAGTAAGGACCATTCTTCCCACTGACCATCACACTAATGTATCATGAGTTGTAGATTTTAAATTTTTAGCAGGGGTTCCTCAAGACCGGAGAACTATTTCAAGGGTTCCTCTGTGTTGAAAAGGTTGAGAAAGGCTGATCTAGTCTGATGGGTTGCCAGAGGGGTGCTGAGGAAATGGAAACGGATGATGAAGGTAGCGTGAGAAAAAGAACAAAACTAAAGAAAAGGTATTGGTAGGAATTTGAGATTTAAAGGCTCCTTGGTGTCTGTACATGGGTTAAGGTTATGAAACACTCGTGTTGCTGAGGAGGCGCTACTTATTCTTTTCTTATGGAGTTCCTCAGTGTGCTTGACGAAAACCTGTGAACAAAAAAAGTAAACCATGAAATCACAGCACACAAAAAGCATGCCTGGAGGGTCCAATAATAGTCCAACCTCCAAATTTGAAGGGCCTCAAAACCTGAACCCCTCGGGGTGCAAGGCTCCTGACAGGGGTAAGGTACTCTATGCTCTGCCTAGGTGGAAGCCAGGTGGACCCCGTTCTTCAGGGGCCTGACGAAGCCAGTCCTTCAAGTGCTTGATGGGAGGTTTTCCTTGGAGTGAGACCCCCCCCGTTTGGGGAGAAGAAAAAGACCTGAAGGAGACAGATTTACTCTTCCAAAATCAGGGTTGCCCAATATCCTGCACAATGTAAAGGTGGTACCAGGCTGCTCAGTGTAATTTATGTAACCAAAACCCATAATTTTCCTTAGTACAAATTTGATTTACCGGTAGAGGCATCATCCTGCTCTCAGCTGTCATTTCCATGATTACATGGAGGAAAAAGAAGATACTAACAGGAAGAATATTCTAAGATAACTAGATAAGTAGATCTTAAAATTACACTAATAATACACATTATTATTATACAAGATTTATATAGCGCCAACAGTTTGTGCAGCGCTTTACAATATAAAGGAAGACAATAAAGCAACAATACAATTCAATACAAGAGGGTTAGGGGGGTCCTGCTCCTGGGAGCTTAAAATCTAATGCCGCGTACACACGTAGCCGACTATCCGGCGGACTTCCCGCCGGACTGTCCGCCGGACATTCCGAACGGGTACTTGCCCACACACGGCACTTTTTCAGCGGACTAATACGGCGTACTAACTCCGCCGGACTATCCGCCATACTTTTGAAATGAACGGACTCGCCCACACACGCGGAGGAAAGTCCGCTCATTTTGAGCGCGTCTCCAGATAGGTGGGGCCCGCGAAGGAGACATCGCTGGCCCCTTTACCTGGTATGGACTTAAAGGGGTACCCCAACGCCGAGAAAATCGGCGTGAGGGTCCCCCCAGACCCTTGTCCGAGCGTGCTACCCGGCCGGCCAGGAAAGGGGGGGACGAGCGAGCGGTCCCCCCTCCTGAGCCATACCAGGCCGCGTGCCCTCAACATGGGGGGAGCCTTGGGGAAGGGGGGCCACGCGGCCCCCCCACCCCAAATCACCTTGTCCCCATGTTGATGAGGACAAGGGCCTCTTCCCAACAACCCTGGCTGTTGGTTGTCGGGGGCCTGCGGGCGGGGGGATTATCGGAATCCGGGAGCGCCATTTAATAAGGGGGCCCCCGGATACCGGCCCCCCACCCTATGTGAATGAGTATGGGGTACAATGTACCCCTACCCATTCACCTGTAAAAAAAAAGTAAAAAAAAAACACAACACACAAGGGTTAAAATAGTTTATTGCACAGCTCTGGGGGTCTTCCGTCTTCGGGGTTCTTCTCTCCGGACTCTATCTTCTTCTAGCTCTTTTGCTAGCGGAGGAGCCCGGCTTTCTTCCTCGCCGCCGCCCTCTTCTTCCGACTTCGGGGGTCTTGTCCCCCTCTTCAGGGGTCTTGTCCCCCTCTTCGGTTCTTCTTGCCGCCTTCTGTTCTTCTGTTCTTCTCTTCAGATGTTGCCTTACTTTTTTTTAAAGGTGAATGGGTAGGGGTACATTGTACCCCATACTCATTCACATAGGGTGGGGGGCCGGTATCCGGGGGCCCCCTTATTAAAGGTGGCTCCCGGATTCCGATAAGCCCCCCGCCCGCAGACCCCGACAACCCTGGCCGTTGGCCCTTGTCCTCATCAACATGGGGACAAGGTGCTTTGTCCCCATGTTGGCACCCCCCATGTTGAGGGCACGCGGCCTGGTAAGGCTCAGGGGGGGGGGGGGGGGGGCGCTCGCTCGTCCCCTCCTTTCCTGGCCGGCCGGTTAGCGTGCTCGAACAAGGGTCTGATATGGACCTAGGGGGGACCCCCACGCCAATTTTTCGGCATTGGGGTTCCCCTTTAAGTCCATACCAGGTGACGGGGCCAGCTACGACCCTTTGCTGGCCCCGGCTACCTGGACACGCGCTCAAAATGAGCGGACTTTTCTCCGCGCGTGAAAAGTCTGCTCATTTCAAAAGTACGACGGACTGGCATACCAACGGCCGGATTGTCCGCCGAAATGCGAGTCCGGCGGGAAGATTGGAGTGCAAAAATACTTTCTAAGTCCGCCGTACTTTCGGGTAAAAAAAGTCCGCCGGAGGCTACACACGGGGGGATTGTCCGGCGGATTTGAGTTTGCCGGACTTTTCCACCCGATTGTTTGATCGTGTGTACGCGGCATTATAGGGAGGGGCTGGTGGAACAAAAGGTAATAACTGTGAGGGATGAACTGATGGGAAAAATAGAAGATTTGTTTATTAGCTGAAGGCAGGATAGGCTTCTCTGAAGAGATGAGTCTTCAGGGATTGCCTAAAAGTGGACAGTGTAGGAGATAGCAAGACCGATTGAGGTAGGCAGTTCAGAGGATAGAAGAGGATCTGGAGAAGTCCTGGAGATGAGAATGAGAGGAGGAGACAAGGGAACTAGAGAGCAGGAGGTCTTGGGAGGAGAGGAGAAGACGGTTTGGGCGACACATTATAATCTATGTTGTGACACTTGTTTGGAGGGGACACTAAGTTTCCCTTTCCTGGAACCAACATGACAGCATACATATGGTATTGGATCTGCCACCTGGTCCTGGTCCACAGGATTGGCAATATGTATTAAACAAAAAAACCTGAAATATCCTATAATGATATGTAGGGATGAAAGGAAGTCATCACAGGTCATGAAATCTTGACAAAAAATAGCAAGAATGGTGGGTAGAGTGGGAAAAAAACTTTATATAGATATTCAGTCACCAACCATATGTATGCTGCCATAAATGCACCAAGTAAAATTATGCCAGGTAATTAAACAATATTCACATTTTCTGCCTTATTAGGCAATACATGAGTACACTGCTGATCCCACATGCTATGCGATAGATGGTAAATGTGACCTCTGTCACTCCAACAGTTTGTAGGTTCAAGGAAAAGTGCACCACCCCAACCCTCCGAGTTTAGCTGGAATCAGGTCCTGGCTTGGAGTCCATCACTTTTCCACACAATGGCTCAGAATGATTAAGCTCATTGGGTAAAATATGTCCTGGGGTGGTTCTTTTTGCTAAGATCAAGTGTATCATCTGTTCTTATCAGTGTCCAGTAGGGGTGTTACTCCGTTATTCTGGTCTTTTGGTAGGAATACCTGGCTGTATAGTATCCCTGCTGGTATGATGGGGCTCTGAAAGCTAGTACCAGAAAGAACAGAAACTGGGGTACCCACAGACAATTGGGGCACAGGAGTAATTCTGAAGTCTAGGGGGAGGAAGTGTGGCCAACAGGTTCCTTCCTCTCCTGAACCCGGGGGTCTCTCTTCGCGAGAGCCCCTTGACCTAAAACTCAGTGGTCAGCTTCGGCTGGCCACGAGGAGAAGGGTCAACCAGGCCTTTTGGCTAGGCGGACCAAGTTTGTAAACCTTGTCCCTGTCAGGAGCCTTGCGCCCTTAAGGGTAAGGTCCTAGCCCTTCGGGGAGCGGATTACAGGACACCCTTGAGTGCACTTTTTTTGAGTTTGTGTTTTCACATGCACCTTCTTTGTTCACCTAATGGTTTTCATTTTTTTTCCACCGCAGATTAAAAAAAAATAAAAAATTGTCATGGGGTGACATCATGTGCGGCTTTTCCTTTGGATTATACTCCGGAACTCGAAGCTACAAGTGTGATCATTGGTTAGCATTGTGTCAGCAATACTAGTTCTGATGCCATTCACATTAAATTTACAAGCTGGAACCTTGTATTTCAGGTCTATTTTAATAGTAAGTGATGGCACCATGTGCCTCTGGTGGTAACCATTTTATTGTAGCCCATGTATGGTGACATGCTGTCATGTAGCCAGATAAACAACTGCCTTAGAAATCCACTCCGCTCTCAGACATGAAGTAATGTTTTAATAGAGGACCTCAGTTTTAACCCTTTTTTAATGCCAATGTAGTGTCTGGTCTGCTGGGCCACAACAAAATGGCCGACATGAACCAATCAGAGGATCCTGCCATTTACACATGATTCTGATCATTGGGGGGATGGGCACTATTGTTGCAGGAAGTGAATGGGACAGAGTTAGGAGCAATGGAGGCAAACTGCACCAACCTGACGGAGAGGATATTACAGCTCACAGTGGAGATCATCTACCTGCTGACCGGGGAGGTGAGGAGGATTCTAGTAGCACCGCAAACAAGCTTGGCTCATTTTTTTATTTTATTTTTTTATCAATACCTGACCAAAAAACCTCCAGTTTTATTTCAGCAACAAACCACCGGGAAAAGCACAACTTCATTTTCAACTCACAACTAGATAAAATTACCCAACGAGGTTAATGAAAAAAAAAACCCTAAATAAAAATTGAGAAAAAAAAATGGGCAGACTCGATGGACTACTCAGTCTTTTTCTGCCGTCACTTTTCTATGTTTCTAAAATATTAAATTTTTTTACATTGTTTATTTTTCTAATCAAAAATACAGTGGGGATCGAAAGTTTGGGCACCCCAGGTAAAAATGTGTATTAACCACTTCAGCGCCGGACCATTTTGCCGGCCAAAGACCAGACCACTTTTTGCGATTCGGCACTGTGTCGCTTTAACTGACAATTGTGCGGTCGTGCAAAGTGGCTCCCAAACAAAATTGACGTCCTTTTTTTCCCACAAATAGAGCTTTCTTTTGGTGGTATTTGATCACCCCTGCGGTTTTTATTTTTTGCGCTATAAACAAAAATAGAGCGTCAATTTTGAAAAAACGCATTCTTTTTTACTTTTTGTTATAATAAATATCCCCCAAAAATATATAAAAAAAAATTTTTCCCTCAGTTTAGGCTGATACGTATTCTTCTACATATTTTTGGTAAAAAAAACCGCAATAAGCGATTATTGATTGGTTTGCGCAAAAGTTATAGCGTTTACAAAATAGGGGATAGTTTTATGGCATTTTTATTAATAATTTTTTTTTACTAGTAATGGCGGCGATCAGCGATTTTTATTGTGACTGCAACATTATGGCGGACACATCGGACATTTTTGACACATTTTTGGGACCATTGTCATTTATACAGCAATCACTGCTATACAAATGCAGTGATTCCTGTGTAAATGACACTGGCAGTGAAGGGGTTAACCAGTGGGTGGCAGTGTAGGGGCTAGGTGTTCCTAGGGGTGTGTTACTAACTGTTGGGGGCTGGGCTTTCATTTAGTAAACACTGATCTCTGCTCCAATCACACGGAGCAGAGATCAGCGTCACTTGTTGCTAGGCAGAACGGGGAGATGCTGTTTACAACGGCATCTCTCCGTTCAGCCACCCCATGAGACGATCGCTGGTATGCCCGATCGAGTCCGCAGGACCCGTGACCGGACTCACGGGGGTCCCGACCAGCACGCGAGCGTGCCGCCGGCGGCGCTCTCACGATGGCAGGGCGGTATTAAAGATTGTACGTACCTGTACGCCAATATGCCTGCCCATGCCATTCTGCCGACGTACATCGGCGTGCACTGGTCAGGAACTGGTTAATGTGCATAACGAAGCCAAGGAAAGATGGAAAAATCTCCAAATGGCATCAAATTACAGATTAGACATTCTTATAATATGTCAAAAAAGTTAGATTTTATTTCCATCATTTACACTTTCAAAATTACAGAAAACAAAAAAATGGCGTCTGCAAAAGTTTGGGCACCCCGCAGAGTTATTATCTTGTACTGCCCTCTTTGGCAAGTATCACAGCTTGTAAACGCTTTTTGTAGCCAGCCAAGAGTCTTTCAATTCTTGTTTGAGGTATCTTTGTCCATTCTTCCTTACAAAAGTCTTCCAGTTCTTTGAGATTTGTGGGCTGTCTGTCACGCACTGCTCTTTTAAGGTCTATCCATAGATTTTCAATAATGTTGAGGTCAGGAGATTGTGAAGGCCATGTCAAAACCTTCAGTTTACGCCTCTTGATGTAATCCCCCATGGATTTTGAGGTGTGTTTAGGATCATTATCCATTTGTAGAAGCCATCCTCTCTTTAACTTCAGCTTTTTCACAGATGGCATCAACTTACCATCCAAAATTTGCTGAAATTTTATTGAATCCATTTTTCCTTCGTGAAATGTTCCCTGTGCTACTGGCTGCAATACAACCCCAAAGCATGATTGATCCACCCCCATGCTTAACAGTTGGACAGAGGTTCTTTTCATTAAATTCTGTGCCCTTTCTTCTCCAAACATACCTTTGCTCATTCCGGCCAAAAAGTTCTATTTTAACCTCATTGGTCCACAGAACTTGTTTCCAAAATGCCTCAGGCTTGTCTATATGTTCATTTGCAAAGTTCAAACGCTGATTTTTGTGGTGAGGACATAGAAGAGGTTTTCTTGTGATGACTCTTCCATGAAGACCATATTTGTACAAGTATCTCTTTATAGTGGAATAGTGTACCACAACTCCAGTGTCTGCCAGATCTTTCTGGAGGGATCGTGCAGTAAAACGTGGGTTTTGAATTGCTTTTCTCACAATCCTGCGAGCTGTTCTGTCTGATATTTTTCTTGGTCTTCCAGATCTTGCTTTAACTTCCACTGTCCCTGATGACTGCCATTTCTTAAAGCGGAGGTCCACCCTAAAGTGGACCTTCCGCTCATCGGAACCCTCCCCCCCTCCGGTGCCACAATCGGCACCTTTCAGGGGGGAGGGGGGTGCAGTTACCTGGATAATCCAGGTAACTGCACCCACTTCCGGGATAGCTCTCTGCGGAAAGGGGCGTAACTTACGCCCCTTTCCGCAAGTGCCCGCCCCTTCCCGCAAGTGCCCCGCTGCCTGCTGGGAAACACACAGATCCCAGAGGCAGCGGGAGCGTCCTTATTGCGCAGCGCGATTCGCGCATGCGCAGTAGGGAACCGGGAAATGAAGCCGAAAGGCTCCATTTCCTGATTCCCATACCCAAAATGGCGGCGGCAGGACCCGACAGGCGACCTAGAGATCGGCTTCGGGTGCCGACATCGCGGGCGCGCTGGACAGGTAAGTGTCACTATTTTAAAAGTCAGCAGCTGCAGTATTTGTAGCTGCTGGCTTTAAAAAAAAAAAAAAAAACGCGGAGTCCCGGTGGACTCCCGCTTTAATTACATTCCGAACAGAGGATATTGACATCTGAAAACGCTTTGCTATCTTCTTATAGCCTTCTCCAGCTTTGTGAGCGTCAACTATTTTCAGTTTCAGTTTTCTAGACAACTGCTTAGAAGAACCCATGGTGCTGATTGTTGGGGCAAGGTCAGATGAGTCTGGCCATTTAAAACTTTTGAGATTGACATCACCTGGTCTTCCCAGACGATGATTGAGAACAATCCATGACACTGGCAGGTCTCAGCTTTGCAAAGGGGGCAGTGCATGCTATAAATTCTGCAGGGTGCCCAAACTTTTGCAGACGGCATTTTTTTGTTTACTGTAATTTTGAAAGTGTAAATGATGGAAATAAAATCTAACTTTTTTGACATATTATAAGAATGTCTAATCTGTAATTTGATGCCATTTGGAGATTTTTCCATCTTTCCTTGGCTTCGTTATGCACATTAATACACATTTTTACCTGGGGTGCCCAAACTTTCAATTACCACTGTAAGTACCTACTGTAGACTTCCTTTTTTTTATATATATACAATTTGTTTTGCTGACAGATGACTAAAATACACACTTTTTTTTTTTTGGCAAAAAGTTAAAAAGGTTAATGCGATTTTTTTTTAGAATGGCCCAGTCAACCCTTTCTCTGCCAGTGCCGTTTTTTCGGGGTTTTTTTTTGCACATGTGTTTAAAAAAGAATTTTATGCCTGAATATTACATAAAACCCCAACTATTACATATTTTCTAAAAGCTGACACCCTAGAGTATATAACAGTATTAGTTTTGTTTATGTCACTCGATATTAGTGCAATAGTTTAGGAAATGCTAAATTTCAGTAAAAAATACACTAAAGTTAATTTTGGGGAATGCAAACACAATAAGTTACCCAATTTTTTTTTTTTTCAAAATTAAAAGATGAGGTTACACTGATTAAACAGATAGTCAACATGTCAAGCCTTGAAAATGCATATACAGTAAGTCCCCTTCATACAAACGAGTTCTGTTCCGAGAGCACGTTCGTAAGTCCAATTTGTTTGTAAGTCCAACACAGTTAGCCTAGGTACCCAACTAACACAATCGGCCCAATAAATGACTGTTATAGGTTTATAACACATTTTAGATTTTATTTTGACATTTCGACGAAGCTCAAGCTCATCTTCCTTGGGACATGAGCCTTAAAATTGCAGGTACCTGTGAAACTGCAATAAACTTTAGTACCCTATATTTTGCATAAGTGATGCTTTAAAAGCCCCCTACAGGTCATCAATGTAACGTTATCCAGGAACTCTGGAGGTAACGTCTAGGGATGCACCGAATGTTTTTTTTGGTGCCGAAACCGATCCCGAAAATGAAAAATACACTAGGCCGAAAACCGAAACCGATACCGAAACTGCACCGATACCGAAAATTACTGTTTTTAAAAAATATTTTTATACAGGAGATGGTCAGAGACTGGGGACATGGTACAGAAGGTGGTCAGAGACTGGGGACATGGTTCAGGAGGTGGTCAGAGACTGGGGACATGGTACAGGAGGTGGTCAGAGACTGGGGACATGGTTCAGGAGGTGGTCAGAGACAGGGGACATGGTTCAGGAGGTGGTCAGAGACTGGGGACATGGTACAGGAGGTGGTCAGAGACTGGCGACATGGTACAGGAGGTGGTCAGAGACTGGCGACATGGTACAGGGAGGTGGTCAGAGACTGGTGACATGGTACAGGAGGTGGTCAGAGATTGGGTAAATGGTTCAGGAGGTGGTACGAGACTGGGTAAATGGTTCAGGAGGTGGTCAGAGACTGGGGACATGGTTCAGGAGGTGGTCAGAGACTGACGACATGGCACAGGAGGTGGTCAGAGACTGGCGATATGGTACAGGAGGTGGTCAGAGACTGGCGACATGGTACAGGAGGTGGTCAGAGACTGGCGACATAGTGCAGGAGGTGGTCAGAGACTGGCGACATGGTACAGGTTTTGGTCAGAGACTGGCGACATGATAAAAGTGATAAGTGTGTTGTCCCCAGTGCAGCCAGTGTTGTCCCCTGTGTAGTCAGTGTTGTCCCCTGTATAGTCAGTGTTGTCCCCAGTGCAGCCAGTGTTGTCCCCTGTGCAGACAGTGTTGTCCCCGGTGTAGTCAGTGTTGTCCCCAGTGCAGCCAGTGTTGTCAGAGACTGGGGACATGGTTCAGGAGGTGGTCAGAGACTGGGGACATGGTACAGGAGGTGGTCAGAGACTGGGGACATGGTTCAGGAGGTGGTCAGAGACTGGGGACATGGTTCAGCAGGTGGTCAGAGACTGGGGACATGGTACAGGAGGTGGTCAGAGACTGGCGACATGGTACAGGAGGTGGTCAGAGACTGACGACATGGTACAGGGAGGTGGTCAGAGACTGGCGACATGGTACAGGAGGTGGTCAGAGATTGGGGACATGGTACAGGAGGTGGTACAAGACTGGGTAAATGGTTCAGGAGGTGGTCAGAGACTGGGGACATGGTTCAGGAGGTGGTCAGAGACTGGCGACATGGCACAGGAGGTGGTCAGAGACTGGCGATATGGTACAGGAGGTGGTCAGAGACTGGCGACATGGTACAGGAGGTGGTCAGAGACTGGCGACATAGTACAGGAGGTGGTCAGAGACTGGCGACATGGTACAGGAGGTGGTCAGAGACTGGCGACATGGTACAGGAGGTGGTCAGAGACTGGCGACATGGTACAGGAGGTGGTCAGAGACTGGCGACATGGTACAGGAGGTGGTCAGAGACTGGCGACATGATAAAAGTGATAAGTGTGTTGTCCCCAGTGCAGCCAGTGTTGTCCCCTGTGTAGTTAGTGTTGTCCCCTGTATAGTCAGTGTTGTCCCCAGTGCAGCCAGTGTTGTCCCCAGTGCAGCCAGTGTTGTCCCCAGTGCAGCCAGTGTTGTCCCCAGTGCAGCCAGTGTTGTCCCCTGTGCAGACATTGTTGTCCCCGGTGTAGTCAGTGTTGTCCCCTGTGCAGCCAGTGTTGTCCTCTGTGTAGCCAGTGTTGTCCCCTGTGTAGTCAGTGTTGTCCCCTGTGTAGTCAGTGTTGTCCCCAGTGCAGCCAGTGTTGTCCCCTATGTTGCCAGTGTTGTCCCCTGTGTAGTCAGTAGTGTCCCCAGTGCAGCCAGTGTTGTCCCCAGTGCAGCCAGTGTTGTCCCCTGTGTAGCCAGTGTTGTCCCCTGTGTAGCCAGTGTTGTCCCCTGTGTAGTCAGTGTGTTGTCCCCTGTGCAGCCAGTGTTGTCCCCGTGCAGCCAGTGATGCCCCCTGTGCAGCCAGTGATGCAGCGAAGAGAGAGGAGAGCCGCCTCCGCCGTCTGGTTCAATAGAGCGCCAGGAACATCACAGCTTTAATTTCAATAGCTGTGTGTTCCCCCGTCGTGCGCCGTCGCATACAGCCCCTCCCCCTTGTCCGGGGAACTGTGATAGACAGATCACCTGTCCAATCCATGATAGGTGGCACCAGGGGCGGGGGCAGTGTTCCACCCCCGCCCAGGTCCCGCCCCATTTTTGGCTCAATTATCAGCCGTTTTTTCCTTTTGGCAAATTGTCGAAAAGGGCATTTTCGGCCGATATGTTTCGGCGGACGAAATTTCGGTGCATCCCCAGTAACGTCTTTTGTTTTGAAACGTATATAGTGATTGCCACACTTTCTCCACAGGATAAAATATTTGTGATAAAGATGTCGGGAGATGGACAAAAATCCATTATTGTCCCTCTACATTCCTTACTGATTCCAGAGAGAAACAGTGATAAGAAGATTCTAGAAGTCACCCAGAAGATTATTGACCTCCTGATGGGAGAGGTGAGCGGAGCCGGGAATTCTGGCAAATTATCCAGTAACGGACAAGGGATGTGTCTGGATGGTAACTGTATCATTGTGTGTGTCAGGATGTCTCCATGGAGGAATGTTTAGAAAGACACAAGGACGTCATGATGGAGGATCAGCCGCCCCTCACATCACCGGGTAAGAGGAGACTTTATTGCAAAGGAGAGAGCAGTACGGAGGCTCCACCTAGATCCCCCATAATCTGATAAACACACAGAAACAATGTATTCAGTCAGGGTGTGTGTTTCCTACAGATGGATCCAGTAATGGGAACCCACCAGAGAGATGTCTCCGTCCTCTGTATTCCCGGGATTCCACACAGGAAGATCAGAACATCCCTCACCATCATCAGGTAGATGGGACTGAGGATGTCAAACCTTAATCTAAACCGTGTTAAACTATATTCTTTAATATTGCCTCAGGATAATAGTGCCCACAGTCATTTTGTGATTTTTAGGAGGAAGAAGTGATTGATGTGAAAATTGAAGTTAAAGAGGAAGAAGAGAAGGATGTGAGAGGTGATCAACTGTCTATGAAAGAAAGTGAAATGAAAGTGACAACTACAAAGGAGGAATATTCTCTTAATATAAGCACAGGTAAGTATTCTAGAGACATATTCTGATCTGCACATGAGTTTCCACCAGTGTTTAAAATATATAAATATATATATAATTTTCATCAATTTAGAGAACTTCTTCAAGTTGATGGAGAAAGCTCTAGTGTTCATAAGAACATCAGCGATATACCTGTTCTATCAGCTCATGTGCCCAACAAATGGGGAGGAGATACTGTAAACCATATAGAGGTCCATCTCCATTCCACAATATATTCCACAATATAATTTCATGTTCCCAACAAATGAGGAGACACTGACTGTACACCATATGAAAGGTCCATCTCCATTCCTCAATGTAAGGTCATGTTCCCAACAAATGAGGAGAAGATACTGTACATCATATGAAAGGTCCATCTCCATTCCTCAAAATAAAGTCATGTTCCCAACAAATGAGGAGATAGTGTACACTATATGAAAGGTCCATCTCCAGTCCTCAATATAATGTCACGTTCGCAACTAATGAGGAGATACTGTAACCATATGAAAGGTTCCAACAAATGAGCAGGAGATACTGTACACCATATAAAAGGTTCATCTCCATTCCTCAATATAATTCCATGTTCCCAAAAAATAAGGTGGAGGAAAGGTCATATATATTATGATTGTATGCACACCTTGACTCCAATGTGTTAAAGTTGGTCAGGTTCTCCACAAATGAGGGGGAGATACTGTATACCATATGAAATGTCAATCTCCATTTCTTATTATTAAGTCATGTTTCCAAGAAATGAGGTGAAGATAATGTCCACAAAATATTGGGTCCATCTCCAATCTTCAGTATTAATTCATATTCCCAACAAATTAGGGGAATGTACTATATAAAGCCCCATACACACTATCAGTTTTTTGCTGAGTTTTTCCTTCAGGTTTACCAAAACCATGTAGTGCAAGGGCCTGCCTGATTGCATACCAATTGAAACTCCTAAGGTTTGACCTCATATTATATGGTTTTGGTAAATCTGAAGGAAAAACTCAGCAGAAAAACTGATAGTGTGTATGGGGCTTAAGTCATATAAAAGTTCCATCTTCCCCTTTTAATATAACGTAAGGTTCCCAACAAATGAGGTGGAGGAACTTCCATTGCCATTCCTCACCTTAACAAAGGTTTTAGTGTATGGACACCCTGACCCAGTGTTCTATAGTTGATTTGGTTGTGTTGTACACCTTATCTGACTTCTCGTTGGTATTGGCGTACCTTATGCCATGCTAGAGTTCTGAGCAACAGTTGACTACTAGACAAACATACATGACTCCTGATGGCAAAATATGAACAATGAACATGCTGTTATAATAAGACTTCTTCCCAACAGGTGGACACAATGGCTGTATAACCTCTGAGGGACATCTTATTTTGCCTTCAGATTATAATGAGGACAATAATAGCATGGCTCAATATCCTCAAGGAGTAAGCCTGTTTACCCAGTATATAGATAGTAAACTTGATCATATTGTGAGATCAACAGATTTGTCCAATTCTGAGCATTTTTTTGAGAGATCACATACTATTATCCCAACAGTTCAATCAAGCTATCACAATACAAATGGATTACCATACCCTTTAAATCCAGAGGATTCTCCTTCTAATAATTTGTATACATCTACAGAGAGACACAATAGTGCATTTTCATATTCAGAATCCGATTTTTCAGAAAACTCAACTTTTAATGGACATCAGCGGACACATACTGTAAGGAGTCCATTTTTGTGTTTGGAGTGTGGGGAGCGTTTTTCTCGGAAAATTGCTCTTGTTTTGCACCAGCAAACCCACGCCAGTGAGCCCCCATTTCCATGCATGCATTGCGAAGAATCTTTTCTAGAAAAACACGACTTGATTATACATCAGAGAATTCACACCAACGAAAAACCCTTTTCATGTTCTGAGTGTGAAAAGTCCTTCAGAAGCAATTCAAAGCTCATTATACATCAGAGAATTCACACCGGGGAGAAGCCCTACTCATGTTCGGAGTGTGGAAAGTCTTTCACCCTCAAATCACAACTCAACGCACACCAGAGGGTCCATGCCGACGATAAGCCCTTTTCATGTTTTGAGTGCAAAAAGTCTTTCACGAACAAATCGGAACTCATCCGACACGAGAGAATCCACACCGGGGAAAAGCCGTACTCCTGTTCTGAGTGCGGGAAATCTTTCGCCCTCAAATCCCAACTCAAGACACACCACAAAGTCCACACCGGGGAAAAGCCCTACTCATGTTCCGTGTGCGGGAAGTCTTTTACCCAGAAATCGCAACTCACTACACACCAGATAGTCCACACCGGTGAGAAGCCCTTTTCTTGTTCCGAGTGCGGCAAATGCTTCCCCAGCAAAGGAAACCGTGATAAACATTTCAGAATTCACACTGGTGAGAAACCGTACTCCTGTCTAGAATGCGGAAAATGTTTTACGCAGAAAGCAACGTTAAGTATCCACCAGGGAATGCACAACACCTGAGGCAGCCAAAAAAGCATATGATGGAGTTTTATAGGCTGAATCGACATGTCTGTAGGGCGATCGTGTGAGAAAGACAAGGCAGTTTGAAAGGAGTAACACATCTAAATGGAATATTTTAATTTTAGGTGTTTTGGTCTGTTTTATTTTATTTAAATTTTTCTCTTTCACACATTAACAGTTATGTAGGTTTGCTTTTTATGTAACAATTCATTGTTCTTTTTTTTAAACGTTACATAAAATAAAGCCTTGACAAGCACAGATTACCCACTAAGGGTTTCCATTCTCAGCAGGAAATTGATGTAGTGCCATTTGTTTGTCTGTGTTTCAGTTGAGGGGAATTTCCACTCTGTCTGTTGTGCCATTCACCCAGGTTTAAAGGGGAAATACACTATATTACCAAAAGTATTGGGACTCCTGCCTTTACACGCACATGAACTTTAATGGCATCCCCAGTCTGTAGGGTTCAATATTGATTTGGCCCACCCTTTGCAGCTATAACAGCTTCACCTCTTCTGGGAAGGCTGTCCACAAGGTTTAGGAGTGTGTCTATGGGAATGTATGACCATTCTTCCAGAAGTACATTTGTGAGGTCAGACACTGATTTTGAGTCAATGTACATATTCGCCAGCACACCAGAAATCTTCAATTACCTTCCAGAGGTTTTTATTGCAGATTGATCACATCACAAAGACAAGTGCAATATTTAGTCGCCAGGCAATAATGTTGGACGAGAAGGCAAGGGTGGCAGTCTCCTCTCTAATTTATCCCGAAGGTGTTCTATCGGGTTGAGGTCAGGACTTTGTGCAGGCCTGTCAAGTTCCTCCACCCCAAACTCACTCATCCATGTCTTTATGGACCTTACTTTGTGCACTGGTGTGCAGTCATGTTGGAACAGGAAGGGGCCTTCCCCAAACTGTTCCCACATAGTTGGGAGCATGAAATTGTCCAAAATGTCTTGGAATGCTGATGCCTTACGAGTTCCCTTCACTGGAACTAAGGGGCCAAGCCCAACCCCTGAATATCTCCTAAACCATACAGGTAAGCCTTATAGGCTTACCTGTAGGTAAAAATACAAAAAAGGGTATACAACCACTTTAAGAGTTCCCTTTATTGGAACTAAGGGGAGAAGCCCAACCCCTGAAAAACAACCCAACACCATAACCCCCCCCCCCCCCCCCCACCAAATGATTTGAACCAGTGCACAAAGCAAGGTCCATAAAGACATGGATGAGCGAGTTTGGGGTTTAGGAACTTGACTGGCCTGCACATTTTGGGTAGGACCACCAGATATGGAAAAGGGCGCCTCGAAAATATAAAGGGAGAGGCTGAGTCCTGACTTCAACCCAATATACCACCTTTTGGGATGAATTAGAGTGGAGACAGTGAGCCAGGCCTTCTCGTGCAAAATCAGTGCCTGACCTCACAAATGTGCTTCTGGAAGAATGGTCAAATATTCCCATAGACACACTCCTAAACCTTGTGGACAGCCTACCTCGAAAAAGTTGAAGCTGTTATAGCTGCAAAGGGTGGGCCAACTCAATATTGAACCCTACAGGCTAAGACTGGGATGCCATTAAAGTTCATGTGCATGTAAAGGCGTCCCCATACTTTTGGCAATATAGGGCATCTCCAACAAGGACAGGAACAATAGTGGGGTTTGAGCCGTTGCCTAAAGATATGCATTGTATGGTAGCAAATAAAGCTATTACTAATCCATAGAGGGGAGCTCTTGTTTTGTATGCATTGTTAGCACTTATGACGAGTACTTGTTCCTATTTAGTAACACTATGAGGGCGACTCGTGACCTGAAGGCTACCCTGGGTCCCAAGAGTGGCAACTGCCCCTCTGTTATTGCGACAGGTAGCCGGCGGGGAGGGATGCCGGCTGCCTGTGCAAAAATATACCCCTCAGAGCCAAGAGCAGCTTCCCCTAGGCTCCTCATCCGCTTTGATGTGTATCATAATAAACCAGTAGGAAGAGCTTGAGAGGAGGGACATCCTTCTGAAGTAAGCCATGGTGATCTGAGACAATGACGACCTGGGAGGTATTGGTGGTGGGGGAACAAAAATTTGTATAGGAGGATTTATGCTGGAATGAGTAATTGATGGGAGTTGTGCTAAGGTGAACGCCCTCACAGGATTCAGTTCCCCAAGCAACATTACAGGCCGCTTGCACATTTTCATTCAGGATTAGTCCAGGTACAATCTCCAAGGCTCAGCCAAATAATCAACCAATCCAAAAAGCTACACATGAAAGCCACGGTAGCTATGGAGCAGCTACAACTTGATAAAATAATCTTGCAGAACAAGACCCCAGTAAATTGGGGAAGCAGGTTCTTTCAGTAGAGAAAACATCCATGACCTAAGGACACTAGCAAACAAATGATGCTACCTAGGACGGGAGGTGTCATAAAGTGAATGCTCCTGCAGCTTTTTTGCCAGTGGCTAATCACCTAAAGGTAGATGCCTTTATCCTTGGTTATGTCTAGAGACCCAGTGTCCTGTACTATACAGTTAAAGAGGAAGTAAACCCTGATGAGTTTACTTCCTCTTTCATTCCCTGCAAAGGCAAAGCATAATGGACTACTATGCATCGCATAGTAGTCCATTATGTGTCACTTACCTGACACAGGAGCCAGCGAAGTCGCCGCTGTCCCCTGTAGTCCGCCGCATCCATCTTCTTGGTGGGGTCTCGCAGCTCCGTCGCTGTCATTCGGCGAAGCCGCGATGACGTCACTCCCGCGAATGCGCACGGGAGCCGACACGCGCGTCAGCTCCGTCGTTGAGAATGCCGCGCTCAGTGCGCCGCTGTCTACGGCGCATGCGCCGTAGACAGCGGTGCCTGTTTTCGGGCAAATATCTCCTAAACCATATAGGTTTAGGATATATTTCTTGGACCTACAGGTAAGCCTTAATCTAGGCTTACCTGTAGGTCAAAGTGGTTTGTAAGGGTTTACAACCACTTTAAGAACAGAATTTTTCGCTAGTAGATGGTGTGGGCACGCCAAAGATCAGCATACCTGTGCAATGGGGAAGACAGTGAGTTGGGGACCTTGGATTGTGGGCTCCTTGAGGGTAGGGACCGATGTGAGTGTGTGATGAATATGTGGAGCGCTACATAAAAAATTGACGGCGCTAAATGGGTACCTTAAATAAATAATAATATAGATGAGCATCTTAATGAGACACAATGCACAAGGTTAGGGACAATTGTAGACACGCACCCACACTCACTCAGGTTGAACTGGATGGACTGGTGTCTTTATTCAACCTTACTAACTATTTACTATATGATGATGATCTAAGAGGGTTTTCAATTATTGTTGTTGTCCATGTGTCTCCATGGGAGTGAAGACTGGCTCCTGGATGTTTATATGTAGACTTAGATCCTCCAGGAAGTATGAGATGATCACTCGCTGTATGACAAGCAACTCCACATATCTAAGATCATATTTAGGGCCAGGGGCGGACTGACCATTCGGGCACTCGGCACTGCCCGAGGGCCCCATGCCACCAAGGGGCCCTATCAGGGTTGCCAGCCCCAATAAAACCAGAGACAGTATGTAAAAATGTGTTTTAAAAAAAAATCCCAAGGTTATAGCTGCCCCACCTCTCCGCTACCTTTTCAGTGTGTGTATGTGTATTCTGTGTGTGTATATTGTGTGTCTGTGTGTGTATACTGTATGTGTGTGTATACTGTGTGGGCCCAGTGATCTATTGCCTGAGAGCCCCATAATCTCCTATTGCCCAAGGGCCCCATTATCTCCTATTGCCCAAGGGCCCCATAATCTTCTCCTATTGCCCGGGGGCCCCATAATCTCCTATTGCCCGGGGGCCCCATGAGTTGTCAGTCTGCCCCTGTTTAGGGCACATATACTCTGCTTGCATGTAGGCAGGTGCAGTTTGTCACTTTGCCATTAGGTGATCTTTGTACCAGAATAGTGTCTGGTACATCAGGTAGTGACACTAAGTATGAATCGAAGAAAAGGCTGGATGGCCACACTCTGTTAACACCTTTATTGAAGATGAAAAGCTTCACACCACTATGGGGTGCTTAGTCATAGCTATGCTCTCATAGTCATAGCTAGGTTCCTGTGTGTTCTTTCCTCAGGAAGCTGTAAAGGGCACCCTGCTTCATAATACACAATTGCACAGTGGATAAGGAATTTGATTACTAGAACGTATGCTAAAAAAAAAAAGACAGCAAGCCTCTCTCGCCCCAAATCTGTATGGCTGCCACCTGGTCTTTAGTTCATAGTTTTCCAAAATGTTACCTGATGGATGTCTAATTCTCTGTGGATGCAGCTTTTGGCCACAAGGCTCTTGCAGCAACACCCTGAACCCGGGTCTTTTACCCCTGTTGTTGTTTGGACCTGCTGACAAAGTTCCATTGCTTAGTTCTTGCCCACCCTTGTATTCATTGCTTAGGGACATCCCATGGTGTATGAATAAGTTGTCAATGTCTTGTACTGTGTGATTAAGATTGGAGGAAGTACAGTACAGGACACCAGTCACCTTCCCTAAGCCCTCTTTGTTGCTCTGCATTGCTTGCTACAAAACCGAGGACTAACATAGTAGGATATGGTCATAGGGTGGTACCCCAAGGGAGTGTATCCTCATAAACTTGCCAGTGTCCAATCACCTGAAGATACAAGCCTCTAACCCATGGTGTATGAATACGTTGCCTGTGCCTTGTACTGTACTCTAAGCTATGGAATTTACAGGTAAGTCAAAATTCCTTTGTTTATCCACTTGACCTCCGGAAAGGTTTGCCCATCTTCATGACCAGACCATTTTTTGCAATATGGCACTGGGTTACTTTAACCACTTGCCAACCGGCTCATGCACATATACGTTGGTAAAGTGGTTCATTCCTGCGAAACGCTGTACTCCTATGTCGGCTCCTTAAAGAACCAAAGCAGGCGCCTGCCCGCTGCATGGCTGAGGGACCCGATGCGTGTGGCCGGTGGGTTTCGATCGCCGCCGGCTACCTGTGATCGCGGGCACGAGAGTCAGAACAGGGATCTGTGTGTGTAAACAAACGAATCCTCATTCTGACAGGAGAAAAGAGACAGATCTGCTGTTTGTAGTAATTATGGACAGCGATATGTCTCCTCCTCCAGTCAGTCCCATCCCTTTGCAGAGAAACAAAATCCAGAACATCCCCACTGACAGGACAGGGCTCTGCATTGTTTACATGGGCAGAGCTCCATCCAGTCGGCCTCCTTGCCGATCAGCGGGTGCCGGCAATCATCCATTGGCCGGCACTTGCTGATCTCCTTCTGCTGTGACTAATCACAGCAGATGCAGCATGCCCCCTACCTGGAAAAGCTATATATATATATATATATATATATATATATATATATATAGATATATATATATATATATACTGTAAAGTGTATATAATTCTGTGCAGATCGGCCGGTCACCAGTGGTTATACTGTATACGTGGTATATCATATTGGGGCAGAGCAGTGGCTATGTGGTTAGTACTTCTGCCTGGCAGCACTAGAGTCATTGGTTCGAATCCCAACCGTGGCACTACCTGCCTGGAGTTGCATGTTCTCCCTTTGCCTGTGTGAGTTTCCTCCCACACTCCAAAGACATGCTGGTAGGTTAATTGGCTCCTGTTTCAATTAGCCCTAGTATGTGTATGTATTAATTTGAGTTTAGGGACCTTAGATTGTAAGCTCCTTGACAGGGACTGATGTGAATGTACAATATACTGTATATGTAAATTGACAGTGCTATATAAGTACCTGTAAAAAATAAATATACTGCACTTTCCTGTATAATACATAATCCACCCAGCACTGTAAATTGCATACTATACATTGGTGATCAGTGGGAAGAATGTCCCTTACATTGGGGGTCAGTGGAAAGAATGTCCCTCACATTGGGGGTCAGTGGGAAGAATGTCCCTTAAATTGGTGATCAGTGGGAAGAATGTTCCTTACATTGGTGATCAGTGGGAAGAATGTCCCTTACATTGGTGGTCAGTGGGAAGAATGTTCCTTACATTGGTGATCAGTGGGAAGAATGTCCCTTACATTGGTGGTCAGTGGGAAGAATGTCCCTTACATTGGTGATCAGTGGGAAGAATGTCCCTTACATTGGTGGTCAGTGGGAAGAATGTCCCTTACATTGGTGATCAGTGGGAAGAATGTCCCTTACATTGGTGGTCAGTGGGAAGAATGTTCCTTACATTGGGGGTCAGTGGGAAGAATGTCTCTTACATTGGGGGTCAGTTGGAAGAATGTCCCTCACATTGGTGGTCAGTGGGAAGAATGTCCCTTACATTGGGGGTCAGTGGGAAGAATGTTCCTTACATTGGTGATAAAAATGCCACTAGGGTGACCACATCATCCCTTTAATACAGGACACATATGAATTACACGGGTTCTGAGGCTGATTTAATGCAGATAAGGCACCAAGTGGGTTAAATTACCACCTTAATCAGCCACAGAACCTGTGTAATTTATATGTGTCCTGGATTAAAGGGATGATGTGGCAACCCTAAATGCCACTCTAAAAAGCTAAACTGATTATTGGTTTGTGCTCTGCCAAGTGGTATTGAACTTCGCCGGCATCATCAGATGGGAGGTCATTCAGTCACAGCTCAAGGAACCCCTGACAACCTCTCGAAGAACCCTGGTTGAGAATGGTTGCAGTAGAAGAACGAAGAGCAAGGGAGAAGTGGCAAACACAAACAGGAAGTGATGTTGAGAACCAACAGGAAGTGATGTCAGGTACAGACAGGAAGTTCCGGGTGAAAGGTGAGTTGGAGGGAAGTAGAGAGGAGACATTGCTGGAACTGGCAGCAGAGGAGGTAATAAGATATTATTTCATATTTACACCCAGTAACCCCCCCATTGTGTTGTCTTATCACTGGCAGACTCTGCTACACACATATATAAAGAATAATAGTACGACAATAGAATTTTGTCTACTGTTGTCTGTATTTTGGGTCCCCTCCCTTCTGAGGTGGCCATCAATAGATGATCAGGACAATTGGCTTCTCTAAGTCACGTATTTGGCTTCCTCGGGGTCGAAGGACGTTCTCTAAAAGTGTTCACGAGATTTCTTCGCTTTTTATATCGCTGTAAATGAATGCTTCAGAAGCAAATCGCCCAGCCAGAGCCAGTTTACTCGCCGATGTTTCAGAACGATGACCAGGGACTTATGGTTTCCACCTCATCCCTTTAAAACCAAAAACATAATAACTCTACGGGTTCTGAGGCTGATTAAGGTGGTAATTAAACTCACTTGGTGCCTTATCTGCATTGAATTAGCCTCAGAACCCGTGTAATTCATATGTGTTCGGGTTTAAAGGGATGAGGTGGCAACCCTACAAGGGACTCTTTGATGAGGACCCAAAATAAAAAAAAAACGTAGTATGGAAATTGCACGACCTGCGTAGAAAATAGAGGGGGTGTGGCCAAAATTATTGTGATTTCACATTGTATGGGCCGGTGTCTTATCATATAAGGTCCCCCATCAGATAGCGTCCGCTGTGTACTGCGCATGCGCAGTACACAGCAACACAGATTCCGAAAATTGCAGAGGATGAACGGCGCCTGCGCACCGAGTCCAGGTTCTAGCCCCACCATCCAAGTGGACATAGAGTAGGAATAAAAAAGAGCCGAGCGCAGTGAGGCCGAGCCCGAAGCGTGGCGAGCGGCCCTCTAATATTCACAACCCTATGTCCGCTTGGATGGTGGGGCTACCACCTCCACTCACGGCGCAGGCGCCGTTCAGCTTTGGAAATTTTACGAAGCTTCTTCTGCCCCGTACTGCGCATGCGCACTACGGAGCGGACGCTATATGATGGCCGGACTGAATATGCCAGAACACCGGCTTGTAGCATCACTTTTACTAATTTGCTGAGTTTAAAGGATACGTTTACTTTGAGGGCTGGTTCACAACACTTGCGGTGCGGGAAATTGTGCAATAAGTGTGCGCTTTGCCACACCGCATTTCATGCGTTCACGGCCACCAAATTGCAGAGTACTACAGTGCCATGCGGTTTGGTGCAGTGCAATTTTGAAAATGCTTCATGGCAGTACTTTTTGCATGTTGGGAAGCCCATTGAAATTAAAAACATGCACGCTTGGATGCACCTTTTATGCTGCGAACAAGCCCTTAGAGAAAACATCCTATAAACTGTACACTCATTGGTCTGTCCATCCAAACCTGCTGGTTAATAGTCCAGATTAAGGATGAGCTCAGGCGTGTTCATATGCTTCACGTACAGAGCCCGCCAGGAAGTCAGCGCAGCGCTGCGCTAATCACAGGCAGTGAGACATTTCCCGTTCTCTGTCAGCCGCACATCGGGGCAATGTCTCACTGCCTGTGATTAACACAGCGCTGCGCCGACTTCCTGGCGGGTTCTGCATTTGGAGCATGCGAACACGCCTGAGCTCATACTTATTCCAGATACATCCTAAATATAGATATAGAACCATTTGTCCAACTGTCCATCCAGAGCCTCTGGTTTATAGACCAGATACATTCTAAATATAGAGACATTTATTCAACTGTCCATCCAGAGCCTCTGGTTTATAGACCAGATATATCCTAAATATAGAACCATTTCTCCAACTGTCCATCCAGAGCCTCTGGTTTATAGACCAGATATATCCTAAATTTAGAACCATTTCTCCAACTGTCCACCCAGAGCCTCTGGTTTATAGACCGGATACATCCTAAATATAGAACCATTTATCCAACTGTCCATCCAGAGCCTCTGGTTTATAGACGGAATACATCCTAAATATAGAACCATTTCTCCAACTGTCCATCCAGAGCCTCTGGTTTATAGACCGGATACATCCTAAATATAGAACCATTTATCCAACTGTCCATCCAGAGCCTCTGGTTTATAGACCAGATACATTCTAAATATAGAGACATTTATTCAACTGTCCATCCAGAGCCTCTGGTTTATAGACCAGATATATCCTAAATATAGAACCATTTCTCCAACTGTCCACCCAGAGCCTCTGGTTTATAGACCGGATACATCCTAAATATAGAACCATTTCTCCAACTGTCCATCCAGAGCCTCTGGTTTATAGACTAGATACATTCTAAATATAGAGACATTTATTCAACTGTCCATCCAGAGCCTCTGGTTAATAGACCAGATATATCCTAAATATAGAACCATTTCTCCAACTGTCCACCCAGAGCCTCTGGTTTATAGACCGGATACATCCTAAATATAGAACCATTTATCCAACTGTCCATCCAGAGCCTCTGGTTTATAGACGGAATACATCCTAAATATAGAACCATTTCTCCAACTGTCCATCCAGAGCCTCTGGTTTATAGACCGAATACATCCTAAATATAGAACCATTTCTCCAACTGTCCATCCAGAGCCTCTGGTTTATAGACCGGATGCATCCTAAATATAGAACCATTTATCCAACTGTCCATCCAGAGCCTCTGGTTTATAGACCGGATACATCCTAAATATAGAACCATTTATCCAACTGTCCTTAAACAACATGCATAAGTAACACTTCCCTTTAAATCACTCTATAGCTTTCTTTCAGTTACATTGATTAACAAAGCTTACAATGTAGCATAGGAAGCCGACTCAGGTCAAGGATTATATATGAATGCTGTGTAGTAATTATCCCATACAGTCCAGATAATTGAGTGTTTTTTTTTTTTGCAACTAAACACAGGAGAGTCGTACATAGATCAGACGACCGACCACCTGAATGAGGATGGATGAAGACCACAGTGACATGACTGAGACATTATTAGACCTTACCCTGGAGATCATCTTCCTGCTAACCGGAGAGGTGAGGAGGATTCTTGGAGGACACTTATGTTTGATTTCGATGTGTAGTATACTGAGTATGCCACCACAAAAAAAAACATGACCAGGTATGTTAGTCATAATGAGAATGGCTGTAGGAAGTAAGTACTCATATCTGTCATGCACACTCTCAATAGGATTGCTCAGCAGTGAAGAAGCCATCTGGTGAGTATGTGACATCCAAGACCCATTTGCATCTGAGAGGAGAATGGAGAAGGGCCCAGAGCTTGATCGCTATGTCTACATCAGACTCCTGGAAATATGAGAGAACTAATAATCTGAAGATTCTGGAAGTCATCAGGAAGATCATTGAGCTGCTGACAGGAGAGGTGAGCGGTGGTGGGAATTCTGGGACATTATCCAGTAACAGACAAGGGATGTGTCTGGATGGTGACTGTATCATTGTGTGTGTCAGGTTCCTATAAGGTGTCAGGATGTCACTGTCTATTTCTCCATGGAGGAGTCGGAGTATATAGAGGAAAACAAGGATCTCTACAAGGACTTTGTGAATGAATATCAGCATCTTTTTGAATCATTTGGTAAGCAGACAGTAAATAGTAATCCTAGTCTAATGGAGATATTTTAGTTATGGGTGAATTCACCTAGATCCCCCGTCATCTGATAAACACATAGAAACAATGTATTTGTTCAGTGTGTGTGTTTCCTACAGATGGATCCAGTGCTGGGAATTCACCGGAGAGATGCTCCACTCCTATAAAAGAGGAGATTGAGGAGATAGTTGTGACAGAGGAGCTTGAAGAAGGATACATGGATATGTACAAGAACATTGTGGCTGGAAAAAGGCAAAACTTACGTTACGTGAGGATGAGAGGGGATACGGTTCACCTGAATGACAGAATAATGAACATTACCCAGGAGATCATCTACCTGTTGAGTGGAGAGGTGAGGAGGATTCTGGGAGGTCACATGACATCACTCTTATCTCTAATGAAGCCCCACTTCAGGACGATCTCCTCTTTACCTCTAACTAATCACTTAAATAACAACCCTATCTATATGCCCTTTTTTACTTAGCTAAAGCTGCAACCACATGATAATCCAGCCCTGAACCTTCTCCTCTTCTCTTTAATTCTTGCTTGGATCTTTCTTCAGATGTCCACATCACTGCCTGTGTGACGTGGACACTTCCTATTTGATGTCCAGCGCCGAGGGGTACTCTTAGGATCCAGAAAAGGACTGACATCTGCGGAGGGGAGTGGAGGGAACTGGTGGTTTTGGGCACCATCGTAGCACCGGATTAGTGGTCCCCTACATATACAAAATCGCTTTCATCAGGATCTCATGAGAAAGATGAGAAGCTGGTACTCCGGCTTATAATGTCTCCACTACTGCTTAATATAAAGATTCAAAGGGATAAACAGCCAGCAACTCTGTATCATCCACTTGCAGAAGTGTTTATTGGTTACAGGGGGAATACAACATAAATATGCATTTCAGCTGTGACTAAGGCCTCATGGTCGAAACACGTAAGGATATTCATGTTGCGTTCACCCTGTAAACAATAAAAAGGCCTGCAATCGGATGGTACAGAGTTGCCGGCTGTTTATCCCTTTGAATCTTTTTAGCCGTCCCTCACACCAGAACCAGCTAAGGCAGGGGTCAGCAACCTTTTTCCACTTTAGGGCCGGATTCAATGTATGTGGATGCATGGAGGGTCGCATTCACCTCCTAATAAATGAAGATGATACACATCCCCCTGCACCTCTGGACTTCTTTACATTACACAGCCCCCTTCACCTCTGGACCCCTTTATAATACACAGCCCCTGCGCCTCTGGACCACTTTACATTACACAGCCCTCTGTGCCTCTGGACCACTTTATATTACACAGCCCCCATCTCTGGACCCCTGTACATTACACAGCCCCCCTGTATATTACACAGCCCCCTCTACACATCACACAGCCCCCTGCATATTACACAGCCCCTCCCCCAGCTACTAGGAGGGACTGGGCTCTTTAAATTATTATTATTTTTTCTCATTTATTAAATTTTTATTTAATTTTTTACACTGTCCCTTAAGAAAAAAAATCAGATCACTTTTATTGCTGTCACAAGAAATGTAAACATCCCTTGCTATAGTAATAGGCAGTGACAGGTACTCTTTATGGAGGGATCTTGGGTCTATAAGACCTGGACCTTGACTTGGGGGCTTCACCAGGTAAGGAGTTAAAAAAAGAAGCTTGGCAGGATGGGTGAGAGAGGGGTGGGCAAAGAACGGCTTTAGGATGGAGTGAGGCTTTAATAGAAGAACACAGACCTAACCAGAGAGGCGAGTAGTATTTTAGGAGGTAACATAACATTACCCTTCTCAATGAAATAAAGCACAGACCTGGTGAGGGTCAAGGAGGATTCTAGGAATATACATAGTAATGTTTATGTCTATTTTTATACAGGAATATGAAGTAGTGAAAAATTCATCTGGTGATCCATTCATGCCCAGCAGCCGACCCCGGGATGAGTTCCTTATGACGGATCCTAATCTTTCCTCCTTGATACCCGAGAGAAACAATGAGCTGAAGATTCTAGAATTCACCTACAAAATCACTGAACTACTGACAGAAGAGGTAAGTGGTGCCGGGAATTCCGGGACATTATCCAGTAACAGACAAGGGATGTGTCTGGATGGTGACTGTATCATTGTGTGTGTCAGGTTCCTATAAGGTGTCAGGATGTCACTGTCTATTTCTCCATGGAGGAGTGGGAGTACATAGAAGGACACAAGGATCTCTACATGGATGGTATAATGGAAAATTTTCAGACCTTCACATCACCGGGTAAGAGCAGAGTGAAATTATACAATTGCCAAATCTTGAAAAAATTGTATCCTATTCATTGCAAGCTGAAGAGGCTCTTCCTATTAATGGGTAGCTTGGCTTCTACTGATAATAATAAATGTTATTTTTCAGAAGTTTTTTAAAATAAATTAACCTTGGTTTAAATCTTTTTTTTTTTTTAATTTTACAGTTTTTGTGCCAAATAAAAATACTATTTATTAATACAGAAAACAACTTTCATAATTAGAAAATTGGGAATTTCCCATTGATCTTCATGATTGATGCATCTATCCATCATTTAACCTAACATATAAGGTGGGAATGTTTTACACCATATCATGTTTAGTCTTCACCAGAGAATGTAATCTTTCTGTTTCCCACGTGACCAAATATTCACAAGAAATGAGATTGAGATATTGTACCGAAAGCACTATTTCTCAATATAACATCTTGTTCCCAACAAATGTGGAGGAGACACTGTACAACATATGAAAAGTCCATCTCCATTCCTCAATATAACGTCATGTTCCCAACAAATGAGGAGGAGATACTGTACACCATATGATAGGTTCATCTCCATTCCTCAATATAACGTCATGTTCCCAACAAATGAGGAGGAGATACTGTACACTATATGAAAGGCCCATCTCCATTCCTCAATATAACGTCATGTTCCCAACAAATGAGGAGGAGATACTGTACACCATATGAAAGGTCCATCTCCATTCCTCAATATAACGTCATGTTCCCAACAAATGAGGTGGAGATACTGTACACCATATGAAAGGTCCATCTCCATTCCTCAATATAACGTCATGTTCCCAAAAAATGAGGTGGAGATACTGTACACCATATGAAAGGTCCATCTCCATTCCTCAATAGAACGTCATGTTCCCAACAAATGAGGTGGAGATACTGTACACCATATGAAAGGTCCATCTCCATTCCCCAATATAACGTCATGTTCCCAACAAATGAGGTGGAGATACTGTACACCATATGAAAGGTCCATCTCCATTCCTCAATAGAACGTCATGTTCCCAACAAATAGGGTGGAGATACTGTACAACATATGAAAGGTCCATCTCCATTCCTCAATATAACGTCATGTTCCCAACAAATGAGGAGGAGATACTGTACACCATATGAAAGGTCCATCTCTATTCCTCAATATAACGTCATGTTCCCAACAAATGAGGAGGAGATACTGTACACCATATGAAAGGTCCATCTCCATTCCTCAATATAACGTCCTGTTCCCAACAAATGAGGAGGAGATACTGTACACCATATGAAAGGTCCATCTCCATTCCTCAATATAACGTCATGTTCCCAACAAATGAGGAGGAGATACTGTACACCATATGAAAGGTCCATCTCTATTCCTCAATATAACGTCATGTTCCCAACAAATGAGGAGGAGATACTGTACAACATATGAAAGGTCCATCTCCATTCCTCAATATAATGCCGTGTTCCCAACAAATGAGGAGGAGATACTGTACACCAAATGAAAGGTCCACCTCCATTCCTCAATATAACGTCATGTTCCCAACAAATGAAGTGGAGACATGTTCACCTCTATTCCTCATCATCAGTGACAAAGTAAGATTTGTATGTATAGCCTTATCCAGCGTGCCATGGCTGGTTTGGTTGTATTGTACACTTTAATTTCTTCTAATATATTACTGTTAAGTTTGTACTCAATGTCTTGGCAGGAATCTAAAACCATTGACTTTTAGACTTCTAATTGCAAAGTGTTAAAAAAAGAACATGGTTTTTAGTAATAATAAAAAAAAAATTCTTTCTAACAGATGGGCACAGTATGTGGACTTCTTTGGAAGAACATCGTATGTTCTCTCCAGATGATTACACAGAAGACAATGGTTTTGCACACTTTTATCCAGGTGAAAATCTTATTACGCAAATGATGTATGGTGGCCTTTACCATGAGGAGAGATCGAGAAGGCATCCCAGTACAGCGAGGCGTTCTTTTAGTAATTCAGAGAGAGAGACATCTTCGGAACGATCATATCCGTGTCTGCAGTGTGGGAAATCCTTTTCCTGGAAATCTGATCTTACTAGACATAAAAGAACTCACACCAAACTGTATACCCTCAACTGTTCTGAGTGCGGTAAACCTTGCAGAGACAAAACGGACCTTATCCAACATCTGAGAATCCACACTGGCGAGAGGCCTTATGCATGCTCTGAGTGCGGCAAGTGTTTTCAACGCAGCGATCTTCTGAAGAGACATCACAGAGTTCACACAGGAGAGAGGCCTTTTGTGTGCTCTGAGTGCGGTCACAACTTTAAAGAGAGAGCCCTGCTGACGAGACATCTCAGGGTGCACACAGGCGAGAAGCCATTTTTATGCACAGAGTGCGGTGAGTGTTTTATGACGAAAGCGCTTCTAAATGTACATCATAGGGATCACACGGGCGAAATTCCTTTCGCGTGTATGGAGTGCGGCAAAAGTTTCACGCGGAAGGACACCCTCATCGTACACCAGAGAAGCCACACTGGCGAAGTGCCATTTGTCTGTCCAGAGTGCGGGAAGGGCTTTAAAGAGAAAAGCTCCCTTGTTGCGCACAAGCGAACCCACTCGAACGAGCGTCCGTTTCCCTGTCCGGAGTGTGGCAAAAGCTTTAGAGAAAAATTGTATCTTGCACGGCATATGAAACGCCACATGGGCGAGGGATCTTTTCCGTGCTCGGAATGCGGGAAAGTTTTTGCGTGGAAGCACAGTCTTATGATACATGAGAGGACCCACACAGGGGTCATGCCATTTGATTGCCTGGAATGTGGCAAAGGCTTTGTGGAAAAAGGCGCCTTCATCAAACACCAGCAAAGCCACACAGGAGAGCAGCCGTATACTTGCCCGGAGTGCAGCAAGCAGTTCACTCAGAAATGGTATCTCACCCGACACCTGAAAAATCACAAGGGGGAGCGTCCGTTCCCGTGTTCAGAGTGCGGAAAATGTTTTACGAAGAAGCAGAATCTCATCGTACACCAGCGAATCCACACGGGTGAAATGCCCTTTATATGTTCGGAGTGCGGGAGAGGGTTCGCACGGAAAGGAACGCTCCACCAACACCAGTCCACCCACACCGGGGTGCGGGCCTATTCCTGCCCAGACTGCGGGAAGTGTATTACGCGGAAACATAATCTCATCATACATCAGCGAACCCACACCGGGGAAATGCCATTCGTATGTCAAGAATGCGGGAAAGGTTTCACAGGGAAAGGAGAACTCAATAAGCACCAGTCCATACACACCGGAGAGCGGCCATTTTCCTGCTCGGAGTGTGGGAAAACTTTTAGGCAGAACAAACATCTGATTGGGCACCAGAAAACACATCACCAGAAACTTTCTATGGTGGTGGCAGTGAAAGATGAAGGCATTTTGTAAGATTAATTTTTGTGCCCAGTTATGGTAAAGACGAGAAGCTTAAAGGACTGATATTACTGTTACAGTCTGGTGAGTTGAGGTCAACTGGCTGTGTTCCCATCTATATTGCTGTGCTCACATTTGTCTCTGTTGCATTCTCCATAATGTAAAATAAAAAAAAAAAATCAACAGGAGGGGACATAGCTTGCTTGTGCATATAGATAGACTCATCTTAGTCCTTCTGAAATCGAACTTGAAAAGTATTAAACGATGTGTCAGCTCTTAAATGGGCCAAAAAGAAGCTGGAAATTTCAAGCAGGATGACAAAAATGGCACCATTACCACCACCAAGGATGCCAACCCAGGCAGTCCCAGGACAGAGGTCGTCCACCGCCCGGGGCAAGGATCCAGAATTGCACCCCCCTCCCTCACTGTTAATACATGCCATAGAATGTGTGTAGCACTCTGCGTCTGTTCTTCACCCCCTTGCTCATCTGCGCCCAGGGCAGCTGCCCCTCCTGCTCACCCGTTGTCCAGGCCTTGAGCCCTGGTACATGACCAGACACCACCAAGGGTTTAGAAACTAGAGCCGATCCATATTAACCTCCATGATTGAAGAAGTCCAAAACGGACATTTCACTCATGCAGCACAATGTACAGAAGCTGTAAGTTGGAGTCTTCAAAACTGAGGTACACATTTCTCAGATTCACCCAATACCACAATCTATGTAAAATCTGCTAGCTGTGACTAGTAAAAAGATGTGGAATAAGCACTACAATTTGAAGCAAACTCAAAGGGGTGGAACCTCTCTTGATACTTTGAACTTGCTCTTCTTCATCCTAGAACCAGTTGAAACCTTTACTGTCCAATTTTTGAGCTACAAGACACTTTACTTCAAGAAAGCCAGTCTTAGTGCTCCACTTTTGTCTTTATACCCTGATTTTTCAGTTCAGACACAAAAACTAGAATCAAGTGTACATAAGTTAGTAAAGACTATGTCATGTAAGCCTCAAGTGTACTCTCCTGTATCCTCAAAATTTGTTGGTGTTGGGTACCAGAATTGGGTCAACACTTTTAAGAAAAAGTACACGCAGTGCAGACTCTCTATCTACAGAAATTGCATAATGGAAATGCCAAAACTGAGGTATACATTCTTTCAATTCACGTCCACCCAACTCCACAATCTATGAATACTGCTAGCCGTGGATATCCACCAGGAAGTTGAAAATGGACTGTAAATATCGGCAAAGTCAAAGAGGGGTGGAACCTCTGTCGATACTTTGAACTTGCTCTTCTCCACCCAAGAACCACTTAGAACCTTTACTATCCAATTTTTGAGCTACAAGACACTTTACTTCTTTGAGAAAGCCATCTTAACTGCTCCACTTTGCCTTTATACCCTGATTCTTTCAGTTCAGACAAAATAACTAGAATCAAGTGTACTAAACTTAGTAGAGACTATGTAATGTAAGCCTCGAGTGTACCCTCCATTATCCTCAAAATTTAGTGTTCGTGTTGGGTACCGCCGTTGGGTCAACACTTTTAAGCAAAAAAATGGCTCGCAGCCTAGAGAAGCTACATAATGGAGTTACACATTACTTTGATTCACGTCCACCTAATTCCACACTCTATGAAAAATGCTAGCCATGGATGTCCACCAGGAAGTCAAAAATTTACTGAAAATCTCCGCAAACTTAAACGTCTGGAACCCTTTCTTGTACATTGAACTTGCTCCCCTCCAACCAGGCATCACCTTATACTGTCAAAGTTTTGAGATGAAAAAACCAAGAAACTTTACTTTGTTGAGAGCTAGATTGCTTTACTGTATCTTTAAACCCAGCTTTTCAGTTTAAACACAAAAAAACACCAAAAACTATAACTAAGTTTATGGAAGTTAGAAAAGGTTCTCCTTTATTTAGGACTCAAGTGTGTCCTACTGTAGTCTTCGAAATTGCTGGTGGTGGGCAGTACCTGGGACAGGGTATAGGATCCAAAATTTACCCCCCTCCCTCACTGTTAATACGTGCTGTAGAACCATGCTGCGTCTATTCTTTGCCCCCTTGCTCGTCTGTGCCCAGGGCAGCTGCCCCTCTTGGCTACCCCTTGTCCAAGCCCTGGTGGTGAGTACCAATTGGGTCTTGTGTTTCAAGGGCTTAAAGGAATCCTACACAGTGGCTGGACACAGTGCTCTTCAGGGAACAGGAGAGCGACTCCCTGTCAAAGACGCTTAAGCCTTCTCCAAATTGACCTTTGGTGCCATTAACATCATATTTGCTGTTTTCGGAGGCTACATGTCTGTTTTGAAACTTGCCACAAACTTTGTTGCTATGCAAGCACCTCTGTCATTTTTCCAGATGCTTTTGTACTTTTGCTTCAGTTCATGGTTATTGCTTAGCTAAAGGGACTAATGTCTGTGTCCAGCCAAAAGGTTTTGTTTAGTTTTGCGATGGAGGGAAGAAGTCAGAACTCCTGTTGGATTTTCTCACTTGCTGTGGTCATAAAGGGCCTATAGCACCGCTCCAAGCTGAAGGCTACAGGATCTCCCCACCAGTACTCTGAACACAGGAGCAGGCACCAATCCAGAAGTTTAAGTATTCCAAAGAAGACTCACCACTCAAAACGACCCGATGTAGTCACGGTGTATAGCCTTAGCTAGTACTGCTTCACCCATGCCCTCTGACAGGTTTCGCCCACCCACCGGGGCTTGCTCACAGAGGACTTCTGTGAGCAAGCCCTGGTGGGTAGGGCGAAATGCGTCATGGGGCATGGCTGGAGTTGTGCATACACTGTGACTACATTGGGTCGGTTTGAGTGGCGTCTCTCTTCTTTGGTTTCCTCACTTGCTGGTCTTACTAGACTGGAAGGGAGGAGGAAAATTTGTAACAGAGACCAAACACCAGTAATAAGTTGACAGATTGTAGCCTTTTCTAAACTTTTGTCTGGACATATACTTTAAAACTCAATTAATATGGGGTTAGTGGGGATGCGGGAAGAGGGATACATTTGGATCACTCACGCCGGCTGTATTTTTTTTAAATACATCTACTACTAATGCTTAGGGGTGTAGTTTGGGGATATTGGACTATATTTGATATCCAGGCTGTATGATTATCTCTAACCACTTCAGGACCCTTTATGGCAGGGGTTCAGCGGCCTGCAGGCCACCGCTGCTAAATCTCTGGCCCGTTAGTGCCCGTGATTAATTCATGGGCACCCGGCCCGTGGATAGATGATAGATAGATGGCGCCCAGATTCATTCTTGGCCCCTCCTGTTGAATTGTCAGACGAGGAGACTCACAAGGAGACTAGCTATTAGGAACTCGCAATCTATCATTCAGAACAGAACACTGATTTTTGTGTTTACACGCACACACACGTCCCTGTTCTGCCTCTCATGCACATGATCACTCATGGCCAACAGTCATCGTGACGGTAGGCCATGAGCATCGGCACCCCCTCAGTGCATCGGGTGCTGCGCACGCTTGCTATCCCGCGAGCCGACGTATAGCTATGGCGATTCGCTGGATCGTGCCTACCTGTCGCAGTTTAAAGATGGCGGCTGGTCGGCAAGCAGTTAAACAGTGAATAATAGAAATATTCAGGGCCATCTTTAATATTGTCTGAGCCCAGTCCACTGCCAATACTGTACCCCCCCTGTCCACAGCCACTACTGTATCCCCCTGTCCACAGCCACCTCTGTACCCCCCCCGTCCACAGCCACCTCAGCCCTTAAGTGGAAAAATGTTGCTGACCCCTGCTTTATGGATTCAGATAAGCGATGGGCCTGCTGCTTTTCCAATAACTTTGCTGATATTGTTTTTGGGGGGCTAAATCTGGCTCTTTTAGTGGTAGTTTTTTTCCCCCCAAGAATTAATCTTCTCTATGCAGTTTAAAGGAAATAACTAAAGAAATTTGAAAAAAAGATCCCCCGTTTTTTCCAACTTTGCCTAGGTTTAGCATTAAAACAAGTGTTGTGGTAGATACAATTATGGATTATATTTTGCAACTTGTTATGTTGATCATGGTGCTAAAATCATGTAAGGGTGCAAAGTATAAATCTACTTTCTGTATGTTTGTAAAGCCCATCTCCAGCCGAATATTAACCCGCCCCTCCATATCACACCCCTCTAACGGTTCTGTATGTTCTTTTTTTTTTTTTTTTATTGTACACACAGAACACAGGAGGGTATTCAGAGATGAAGGGTTAGGTTGTCACCTTCAGGAAATTTGGACACTGGAAACCAATGCTCTAAGATAGCCCACTGCCAACACCCTCAGTTTTTTACTGTGTCCTTAGGAGATAAATATCTTCTGTCTGTTCTAGGGAAAGCAAACTATTTTTAATTTTTAAGATTACATTTTCTACTGGCAAAATGTCTTCAGTTTCTCCAGAGACTTTAGGGCCCATTCTGAACCTTTCCAGATAAGCCTTTCCTTGGCATAGCAATAAAGTACCTGCACCCCGCTGTGAAGAAGAAGCCTTTGTGCACTAGACACTGCGTTACACTCAGTACCTTAGAGGCAATGGGTGGGATCCGCAGGTCCATGGCTGTGGCTTAGAGTTTGGTGGAACCTTGTCCCTGAAGACTCCTGAGAGTTTGCTTAGCCGAAGGGCAATCGTGTGGGAAGGGTTTTAAAGAGAAAAGTTCACTCTAAAGTCGGAAATGGTACTCGGACCTCCTTTTAAAAATCTAGCGGACTGTCCGTTGGCCCTCCCAGATCATCCAGATCCTCTGTCCCAAGAGCCCAGTTTACCACCAGCTTCACTGTCACTGGATTTAATAGACCAGCCATTGAAGCCCAAGTCCTGAAGTATAGGGACCTATGCACATAAATTATTTCTGAAATGTTGAAGGCTAGGAAGTAGACCACTTGCAAGGTTTACCATTGCACTTGGAAGGTGTATTTCTTGTGATGCGAAGCAAGAGGTTACCATCCCAGGAAGAATTCCTGGCTTTTCTCCAATCCGGTATGGGTCGACATTTGGCCTTTGAAGTTCGAATCTTGAAGTATAGGGTCCTATGCACATCCGTTATTTCTAAACTGCAAGGTCTACCATCACACCTGGAAAGCTTATTTCTCATTATGCGAAGCAAGACGTTTCAATCCCAGGAAGTATTCCTGGCTTTTCTCCGAATGGGTCTGAGTCAACATTTGACCTTGGGTATCATCAAGGGTCAAATGTCAGTCCTGGAGATTCTCTTTCAGAGACCACATGCTTCTTGCTCCTTGTCTTTGTAAAGGTCATTGCTCACATTGCTCCTGTGATCCTGTAGGAGCTCAACCTGGTACTGTCGACTCTCCAGAAAGGGATGTAACTTCAAGCACTGCTCCCAGCAAGAGGAGAGACTCTCTTCCCCAGGTCCTCAGACGTGGGGGTGCAGGTGTCCTAGTTCACTCATCCGACAGTAACAATGCTTATAGACATAGGGGACGCCCCTCTCCTAACTTATCCCATGTGTAGTAAAGGTGTTAGATGGCCTCAGCCAGGGATACTTCTCAAACCACACCGCAGATGCGTTTTAACCCTGCCTACTGGGGCTTAGACATAGCGGTCAAAAGGGTGTGGTTTTTGGAGTAGTGCTTGTTAAGGCCGCCTAACACCTGACCTATATGACAAGTCCTGGTGAGCGGAGCAAAATGCATCAAAAGCATGGTTTGTTGAGTGACGCTGGCTGAGGCCGCCTAACACCTTTACTACACACAGGTCAGGTTGGGAGAGCAGCGTCCGCTATGTCTTTAAGTATTGTTATCTCCAGATGGGGATGTTCTCTTGTCTACTCTCATTTGCTTAGTTGTTCTTGCTGCGATCTCCTTGGCACATTGTGTTTCTGAGTTAGTGGCATTAACCTGTGAATAATCCTTCCGTATACTGCAAAGGGACAAGGTTGTTTTGAGGCCTAAAGCCTCCTTTCCCCCAAGATGGTTTCTCCTACCTCCCACCAGGACATTATTCTGCCTTTTCTATGTCCTTCTCCAAGCCATCCCAAGGATGTCCTCCTCAACTGTCCAGATATAGTACATGCTACATCTACAGTCTAGCTCATGGTTACCACTTTTAGACAAACTTGATTCATTTTGTAATTCCTGAGGGTCTCTACAGGGGGTGACCTGCAGATCACGCTACCATCTCGACGGAGATTCATGCAAGCCTATGGGCTTAAGGGCAAAGTTTTAATTTCCCCTGACAAAGCACACCCGTATTTGTGTTGTGAAGGGAGGTAGAGAGGAGGTTGCGGGCAGGGGGCTTTGGGGGGGAAACACAACTGAAATGTGGAAGGGCAAAGTCCACCCCAGCGCCCCCCTGTTACAGCCAAGTGGCATTTACTTGCCTCCCGCTATGTGGAATCCCTGCATTTGCTGTTGCCGGTGCTTTTACAAAAAAACAGCACTCCTGGCATCTCTTTAGCTGTGCTTGTTCCTGAATTCCATGTGTTTTCCTCCACGGCCTCTATGAATATACATATTTGGCATCCCTTGCATTCCTCCATATGGGCTGGCTGCCATAGCTTTCAGGACCTCATGCTGAACTTTCGCAGGCCGTGGGTTGAACACCCCTGGCTTACGGTTTTCGTCGCCAGTGTCCAAATCTCCTGAAGGTGGAAGCATAACCCCATGTCTCAATACCATCTTGTGTCCTATAAGGTACTCCAAGAAAAGGATTTAACAGATACTGTAAGACAAAAATCCTATTTTTGCTCACCTAAAGCCTTAGTTACATGACGCTCTGTCCCGAGTCTTTTTCTGCTTACAGCAGGCAGCGTCCTTCTTCAGGCTTCCATGTCATGCAGACAATGACATGGACACTCATATGGGCTGTCCAGCAGTAGAATCCTTTTGTAATTCAGGAGTCTGCAGGGGTGATGTCGGTATGAGGTGACCACTGGAGTCCAGCTGGTGCAACGTTGGATTAGTGCAGGGGTAGCCAACCTGGGGCTCCAGCTGTTGCAGAACTACAAATCCCATCATGCTTCTGGAAGTAATTGTAACTGCCAACCTTGCAATGCCTCATGGGGAAATGTAGTTCCACAACAGCTGGAGGACCCCAGGTTGTGTACCCCTGGATTATTGGTTACCCAAACCTGGAAAGGACATTGACGAGGAACCCAGACAACTGACCTAGGGTGAGTACATCTTTCTTCACAAGGTAAGAGAGAAGAAAAAATTTGCAGGATGGGTTGGAGGGGAGATGGGTTCATATTTGCCCAGAGATGGGCTTTAAACACACACGCAAAAAAAAGAAGCAAAATTAATAGTAAAACAGTTTGCACAATAACAGTAACTTTTATTTAAAAAACTGGGAAAAAGTTAAACTGCCTGAGAAGGGAAAGGTAGAAAGAGGTTGGTTAGGTGCTCAAAAGGCTAAATAAATGATTAGGGTAAGCAGGAAAGAGCTTTATTAAAGCTCATCTCCAGCTAAGGTAAACACACCCAATTAAATGCTATGTACCTACCCCTGTTGAGATAACCCTCAAATTACCTAAATCCTTACCTAAATCCGCAGTCGCGTGGCAGTTTCCGAGTCCTCTCCTTCACTGCAGAGTGGCAGGGTCCCTCTTTGGGTGCCCACGTCTCTTCCTGGTGACTGGCGGGATTCCCATCGGGAATTAGTCCTAACTGGGTCCTGAAGACTCTAGAGGTGGTGTGATGTCACTGTGAGGGGCAGCAGCAAGAACAGCCTGAGGTGGGCCCAAACTGCAGCAGTGGATCACTGATGATCACTTCTGGAAAAGGTGACGTGATGTGTAAAAAAAAAAATGCAGTTTTGAAGGTGACATTGGGAATTCCCATTGGAATTTGGTTCTCACAGGGTCCTGAAGTCTCTAAACGTGGCGTGATGTAACATGAGGGGCAGCGACAAGGTCAGTCTGAGGTGGGCTCAAACTCCCAATGGTGAATCCACTGGTGTTCACTCCAAGGAAAAGTGACAAGTAAAAAAGAAGTCTTGAAGGGGACATTGGGAATTGGTTCTCACAGGGTCCTGAAGACTCTAAAGGTAGCGTGATGTCAATATGGGTGGCAGAAACAAGACTGAGGTGGGCCCAAACTACAGCTGTGGATCCACTGGTGTTCACGCTTGGAGAAGGTGTAGGTAAACTCTTATTAAAAAAAGTATTTCTGAAGGTTTTTATAAAAATAATAACTGGGTGGGAGGAGAGAGGGAGTAGCACGGCTTTCTTTTTGCTTTGCTGCAATATTTTAAGGCTTATTTACACCGGCAGCTGTTAGAACGCAGTCGCTGGTGTGTGGTAGGAAGACAGTGGTGCCAATTGTGGCAAATTGCACTGTGTTTATCCTTTTTTGATATTTCGTTAAGTTCTATTGGCTGCAGCCAGTGTGAGGCATTGGATTGCATTGCCCCTTACGCTGAAAAAAAAATTGGTACATGGTGTACTTTTGGAGCGTGGCAGTGTGAGTCTAGTAGGAGACTACCAACTTGGGGATTCTATCCAGTAATAAAAGGTCTTAAGGCTTCAGTGAAATTCCTTAATTGGAAAAGCATATGACTGGTCAAATATCTCATCCTTAAGGGCTCTTTCACATGGGTGGGAGTGCTTACTGCTTCCACGGTTGGTCTTTTCAGGGTGGGTGGAATCACAGTGGTTGCCAGGTAGAGAACGGAAGAAATCTCAAACGCTGCATACCATAGTCATTTTAAAGAAAGCAATCTCAGCCCGGCTCTGCACAGTTTTGTACCACCCAAAGGGCTTAGTCGTGTAGATTGGGGCGGGACGAAACACGTTGGAGAGTGACCTGGATGGAATCGAGTGACTGTCAGGCTCTGATGTTTTACCGCACTTGAGGTTACTTCTTTTCTCTATACTGTATACAAGTCAGGACAGGTTCTTCCTCAGCCTGCACCTCCAGCGTGAGTCACTAGACTTGGGATAGACTGGAACCTGGAGTGGCACCCCTAACATTCTAAGAATGGCTGTCAGGTGTTTAGAAGGCAATCCTGCAGCCCCCCTTGATGTCTTTTATTTTTTTTTATTTTAATCCCAAGGGGATTTTGTATTTCAAAGGTCAACTGTTTGGCTCATAGTCGCAGCAAAGTCCCGTTGACTTTAAGATTGACTTATCGCAGTTAAAAATGCCGCAACTACAGCATGTGTACAGCCTTGTCTGGCTGTAGTGGTAGAAATTAGGTGGGCGGTAAAAGCGCATCCCGGTCGCCTGTGTGAAATAGCCCATAAACGTTTGTGAGAGCTGTCCGGATTGGATCAAAATATCTGCTTTTATAGTTGAAATGATCAGCCCCCCCACCCGCTCCAAACAAGGGCCCACTCCTTGTTCTATTCAGGGACAGAGGAATAATATTTAATACTCTCTCTGGGTAGCTTTCTTCTCTCTGATGCTCCAGATTATGTACAATGGAGGACTTGTTGGTCTTGCATAATATACGATGAAGTCATACGGTGGCCACCAGTTGGAGCCCTGAAGAGAAGAGACATCGGGGGAACGATCACACAGCATGGTGGAAATGAGGAAAGATTTGGAAGACACAAGGAGGTGTTAACATTTCTCTTGGGTTCTTTTAATTAATTTATTTTTTGTGACTCCAATGGGGACACTTATTCTCAGTGCTTGCCCTGTGCCACCAAGACAGCCATAAAAACATTATCAAAATTTCTAACCCTTACAACGTGTCTCCGTTCAAAGATGTAGGCGTAATCTCCCCAATAGGGACAGATACGGCAACAAAGTCCCTCACCTCTTTATCCAGAACCAAAGATTTCTGTTGGAGATGGGCTTTCAAGCCATACCCCAGGCAGCTATGAAGGATCACCATATAACCAAATCATGTATCCATGTAAATGACATTTAAAAAACCCCATAAAATGTATGTTATATACAGTACCTGAATCTGTCGTTATATTCCTTAGCTGTAGCCATTTTTTTAACGCTAGATGTAAGCCGCATAGGTTTCATTTGTAGTCTTGTTACCTATTGTATATTGTGATTACATAAAATTAGTCGTAACCACTTCCATTGGTGTCCTGTGTCTTTTTTGTTGAAATTCTCTTTCATTGACCTTTTGGCATCGGGTCTCCTAAAATTAAGCAAATGAATTATCACTGTCACAGCCTAGGCGGGTTCATCTAAGAAGCTGAGTCTCCTCTCTGTAATATAGTGAAAGGGTTGTTTAGGGTTTTAATGTATGCAGTCAAAGGAAAGAAAAAAACACCAACAAGACCCGAATGTCGGAAGCAACTTCAGCCCAACATCCAGGCCACACCACCAATGCGTTTCGTCCCACCACAGGAGCTTAGTCATTCATGTTATGTTTCCCACAAGGTGTACAGGAGATACAGCATTTAAAAAAAAAAAATGATCTCTATTCCTCATTCCAACATAATATTCCTTGTAAATTAGATGCAGGTAGGTCCATCTCCATTACTCACCATAACAATGTCCATAAAGGAGAAGTACAGCCATAGCTCGTTTGGTTGTACTTCTCCTGTGGATCACAGGAGTGCAGTTTATTCTGCAATCCTATCACCTGTTTTCAGCAGACAGCAGGCTGAAGTCACAGAGCTGGTCCAGGTTGGGGAAAGATCGCGACCATATGGTCGGGATCCTCCCAGAACCCTGGCTCGGTACCTGGCTCAGCCTCTCAGTGAGCCACTGAGTGCCTGGGCCAGCCGCTCCCGCCCCCTCCGCAGCCCAGTGCTCTAGTGAGTGCAGGGGGAAGCAGTCAGCAGCTCTCTGCTCACAGAGCTCTGAGAACTGAGCGATCAGCAGTGTTTGATCACTCGGTTCTCAGTCTTAGAGCCAGAGGGGGACCGATGCTGCATCCACCTAGGTAAGTTTGATTCTTTAAAAAAAATAAAAAATCCACAAACTTTTCTTTAAACCACTTGAAGACCAGGCCTATTCTGACACTTTTTGTTTACATATAAAAATCTGTATTGTTTTTGTTTTTTTTGCTAGAAAAATACTTGGAACCCCCAAACATTAGATATATTTTTTAGCAGAGGCCCCAGAAAATAAGATGGTGGTCATTGCAATTTTTTTATGTCTCACTGTATTTGCGCAGAGGTTTTTAAAATGCAATTTTTGGGGGAAAAAACACACTTTAATGAATTTTAATGCAAAAAAACACAATATATAACCCAATTTTTTGGTAAAATATAAAAAATATTAAATAGATACCTAACATGTCACGCTTTAAAATTGCGGACAAACTACGATACCTAAAAATCTCAATGACACTATAAATTTTTGAAGGTTACCTGTTTAGAGTTACAAAGGAGGTCTAGCTCTAGAGTTACTACTCTCGCTATAATGTTTGCGGCGATACCTCACATGTGTGGTGCGAACACAGTTTACATATGCGTACATGAGCAGGGGGGGGTAATTTTTTATTTTAAAAAACTTTATTTTTACACTGTCTCTTTAAATGTTTTTATCACTTTTATTCCATCACAAGAAATGTAAACATCCCTTGTCATAGAAAGAGAGCATGAGGGATCACCTTAATGGAGACATCTGGAGTCTCTAAGACCCGAGATCTCTCCTCTACCCTGGAAAGCATGAGATTAATGAGTTTTTTTATAAATCTTATATTTTCCTCCAAAAAATGGCAGTGTGTACATCTGCCCTGACCGGAAGACATAATAATGCTAGTCGCTCTTGGTCTCCCAGACCATAGAGATGATCGGAGACAATTTGGTCTCTCCAGTCACCTCTACTGTAAGCCGGTGCAACTGGCAAATCGGATGCCAGGCTTCCCGCCAGGACAGGAGAGGCATGGAAATGGGGGGCACCTCTTCCGCCACCTGTAGAAGCAATCCAGCTGCTAATTAGCCACTAGGATTGCTTTTACTTCGTAGAGCATAGCTGGCTGAAAATTTTGATTCGATTGTTATGGCTGACAGCTGCAGCCATAACCCTGGTATAACCACTTGCAATCAATCACGTACATGTATGTGATTGGCCAGCAAGTGGTTAATGCGGTGTACTGTGACCCATAGCTGGGTAGGTAATAGCGCTGTACCGATTTCTCTTTGCACACTGATATAATGGGCATATGTAGTTCCATGGCAGAGCTCTGTAAAATAGTGAACTACTTCACAAGCATAGAGGACTCTTTATATGTAAAAATAAAAAATGAATTGACTTTGTTTATCTTTTAAAAAAAAAAATACTGAACCACAGATCATCACGCTGCGCGAAATACCTCAAAGAGACAATGTCATTTAATTAATAATGCGGAAACAAAATGGCATTGCGATATATTCTCCAGGGGATCGAACTCCAGATTCTTCTGCTCTTGGAGGATATTGTGATAAATCATCCATACAAATGTCCATTTACGATTTCAAGATGTGGATCATCTGCCAGCTATGAGTCCTCCATTACGAGAGAATCCATTCTCCTGTTCAGGGTGAGGGACATTTTTTTCCCTGGAGGTCATACCTTATTTTGCATCAAAGTACATACACAAGTGAGTGTCCATTTGCCTGTTCGAAAAAAATATGCTTGGGGATCAAATATTGTTAGACACCACAGCAGAGAACGATACGTTCAGACTGTGGGAAATGTGGAAAATGTTCTACCCTGAGATCGGATCTTATAAGACATTTAAGACATCAAAATGGTGAGATGGTCAATTTTCTTGATATTGGGGACCTCAAGTGAGGCCACATGTGAAATTCAGTGAATAATCTTTATCAGAGACAGCAGACACACATCCAGGATATAGACAAAAACCAGGGGCCTGGTATGATCTTAGGGGAAGGAACCCCCATGCCATTTTTTATTTTTTTATTTTTACATTTTGGCGTGGGAGTTCCCCCTGAAGAGCCATACCAGACCCAAAGAGCGTGGTATGGATTTGCGTGGGGGGACACTGCACTGTTTTTATTTGACCTCAGAGTCGCATTGCCACAAGCCAGATCAGTTAAGACGGTGATCCGTCTTAGATGCAACTTCCATTAAATTCTATGGGGTGAAATCGGGCCCAAGTTGGACCAAAGTAGTGCAGGAACCTTTTTCAAAGTCGGAACGACACAAGTCGGACCAGTTAAGACGGCTCTCATAGGGATTCATTGTTTTTTTAAGATGTCACGCGGCATGTGCTCCCAAAATGCATGTCACACCAGTGTAAATGGACCTTAACCACTTCCCGCCTAAGGCCGTCATATGACCTCCTGGACTTTGAGTGGATATCTAAATAACGACTTTGAGTGGATATCTAAATAATGGGCGCAGCTGCAGGCATCATTCAGATATCTTTTTTTTTGCTGGCGATTCCCTGCAAAGTAAAAACAATCAACTCGCTGGAAACTCCAATCACGTCACATCACTTCCAGTTTCTTTAAACCATCAGTAACTGGAGATTTTGAAGAATTGCTGTTTGGACACAACACCGGCAACCGAATACAGTCCGGTACAGGAAGATTTAGCTGTTTTGACAGCACAGCGGCTAACGAGGACAAAGTTGTCGCCGCCTCGTAGGCGTCCATTTTGTTGGCTAGTATCGGAGCGGAGTAACAATCTCCGCTCGTAATATCGTGCACCGGATTGTATTCGGTTGCCGGTGTTGTGTCCAAACAGCAATTCATCAAGATCTACAATTACTGCTGGTTTCAAGAAACCGGAAGTTAAGTAGTTGGAGTTTCTGATGAGTTGGGACCGGGGGGAAGGAGGAGGGAGGCCGAAATTCCAGGTGATCTTGGTGGAGCCAGGTCTCCCAAAAGTGGGGACAGGTACCTGAAAAAAACAGGTACCCATTCCCTCTCCCCGCTGAAAGGTGTCAAATGTAGCATCAGAGAGGGGGGGGGGGGCAGGTAAGTGGAGCTTCCACTTTTGGGTGAAACTTCCACTCAAGGAGCCACCAGGAGGTGTCATCAAGAGGTTAAAGAGGAACTGAACTCTAGAAGTTGTGCCCAAAAAACACAGACAATGAGCAAAGGATTAGTCACCAGTATTGCCTATGGTCTCCTTGCAGCTGATCTTTGCTGATCACTGACTTGCCAGGCCTTTTTTTGCAGTCTGTCCCTGTGGGGAGGTGGCCATCTTGGTAGAGGCAGGATTCTGCTTCCTCGTGTCAGAACCTCCCGTCAAGAGAACAGTAAGCAGCAGTGGCAGCCTGTCCATTAGGGTCGCCCATGTGCCGCCACCTCTATCCACAGCCACCACCCCCTATATGAATAGATAGATTCATTCATATCCACGGCCACGGCGGACACCCCTTATCCATGCGTCCGGCCCCTTTCAGGACGCGCATGAATTACAGTGGTGGGGGTGTTTTTTGAAGCACCTGATTAGAGCCATAGGCTCTAATAGGCTTCAAAATAGGGTGGGCTCAGGTCGCAGAGCATTCCACCAGGAGCCCACCCTGGTGTTACAACAGCAAATGAATATTTGCTATTGAGACACTGATCCTCAATCCGGCCAATGAGAAGCAGGTCTAAGACCCGTTTTCCGAAAAGATAAGAGTCCCAATTGGCCGTTCTCCCCAAAGGAAGAAGGAAGCGGAAGCTGCCACAATGCCTGGAGAGCAGGGCAAGCCACCGCCAAAGCCTGGGAGAAGCGCTACTCACCATAGATGGGGTAAATTCTTCAGACCTGACCAACTGGCTGACCACTAGCCACCACTGGTGAGCAGCATGGTGGTGACATCACCAAATCTGTTGAGAGTAGCAGTCAGAGACAGCAATGCCTTAGATCTCACACTGCAGATATACTGCTATTAAGCTTTAGGCACAGGACTGCCTAGGCACCCTCAAATCCCAAAGGTTGCACGGTTGTTTGTCCAGGTTGGGCCTATGTAAGTATGAATATGTCGTATCTATGGGATTCCTGGAGAAGCTAAAAATCACTGTAGTAGTCTCCGCTGCTACAGTGATCACCACTATCTTCCGGTCCTGTGGAGAGCAGCTGTCCTGCAACATTGTGAACACAGTTTGTTGCCCACTCAGCCAAGGTTGAGGTGGGGCAGTGACATCACGATTTCCACCTAATCCAATCAGAGAGCAACTTGAATTCACTATGCATAGTAAAAATTTTGTTTACTATGCAGCAGTTCAGCAATTTAGATAACAGCGATCACTGTAGGAGCGGAAAACTATTATACTGATGTCCAGCTTCCATGGGGATCCATCAGATATGGAAAATGCATATTTAAATTGGTCCAAGCTGGTCCAATGTAACTATGTTATGAAATTCATACCTGGAAGTTTGCTTTACATATCCCTAATTAACACCTTCTTCCCCTTCACCATGTACCAGGCAGGGTTCACACTTATGCGAATCGTTTTCTCCGTATCCGATTCGCATGACAGGAGAGTGTGACCGGCTCGCAATGGTCCAATGTAACTATGTTATAAAATCCAAACCTGGAATTTTGCTTTAACCACTTAAGGACCGGGCCTCTTTTTTAGATGTGTTGTTTACAAGTTAAAAACATTTGTTTTTGCTAGAAAATTACTTAGAACCCCCAAAGATTATAATTTTTTTTTCTAACACCCTAGAGAATAAAATGGCGGTCGTTGCAATACTTTCTGTCACACCGTATTTGCACAGCGGTCTTACAAGCGCACTTTTTTTTAAAAATACACTTTTTTGAATTAAAAAATAACACAGCAGTAAAGTTAGCACAATTTTTTTTTATATTGTGAAAGATAATGTTACGCCGAGTAAATGGATACCAAACATGTCACGCTTCAAAATTGCGCCCGCTCGTGGAATGGCGACAAACTTTTACCCTTTAAAAATCTCCATAGACGACATTTAAAAAATTCTACAGGTTGCATGTTTTGCGGTGCAGAGGAGGTCTAGGGCTAGAATTATTGCTCTCGCTCTACCAATCGTGGCGATACCTCACATGTGTGGTTTGAACACCGCTTTCATATGCGGGCGCTACTCACGTATGTGTTTGCTTCTTTATTTTTTTTGTTTTTTCTTATTTATTTTACCTTTTATTTTTACACTGTATTAAAAAAAAAATGTGTCACTTTTATTCCTATTACAAGGAATGTAAACATCCCTTGTAATAGAAAAAAAGCATGACAGGACCTCTTAAATATGAGATCTGCGGTCAAAAAGACCTCATACTTACAGTAAAATGCAATAAAATAAAAATGAAAAATGGGTGGAAGTGACGTTTTGCCGTTGCTTTCGTCCTACAGTTTCATAGAGACGGGTGGGGGCCATCTTCCCCTCACTCGTCTCCATGCACAGCCACTGAGAGAATCGGATCGCCTCTGCCGCTGCCGACAGCTCCGGTAAGTGGCGGAGGGCACCGGATTGCGTCAGGAAGGGGGGGGCCCTCTCCCGCCGGTGATAAAAGTGATCTTGCATCAAATCTGCCACAGAGACCACTTTTAACTTGTACCGGACCGCCAGCCGAACGCGGTGGTACTGGGGTTATGGCAGCTAGCTGCTGCCGAACAATGATATCCATCCTCAAAGTGAGGACGTATATAGTCGTGCAGCGTTCCGGAAGTGGTTAACTAGCCCCAATTAACCCCTTAAGGGCCAGGTCTATTTTTCAAACTTGCTGTTTACAAGTTAAAATAATTTTTTCTTTTGCTGGAAAATTACTCAGAACCCCGAAACGTTATATATGTTTTTTTTTTTTTCCTACACCCTAGAGAAAAAAATGGCGGGCGTTGCAATACTTTATGTCACACGCAATTTTGTTTGGAAAAAATACACCTTTTGAAGAAAACAGTAAAATTAGCCCAATTTTTTTTTTTAATATTGTGAAAGATAATGTTACGCCGAGTAAATTGATACCCAACTTGTCACGCTTCAAAATTGCTCGTGGAATGGTGACAAACTTTGACACTTAAAAATCTCCATAGGCGACGTTTAAACATTTCTACAGGTTACCAGTTTTGAGCAACAGAGGAGGTCTAGGGCTAGAATTATTGCTTTTCCTCGAAGCGATCGCGGCGATTCCTCACATGTCTGGTTTGAACACCGTTTTCATATGCGGGCGTGACTTGCGTATGCGTTCGTTTCTGCGTGTGAGCATTGGGGGGGACGGGGCGCTTTCCATTCATTTTTTAGTATACTGTATAGTGATGCTGGATGCCAATCAGAATATGCAACTGCGTTGTGGCCATCTTGGTACACCCGCCCTCGTCGTTCCGATGGACTTACCGAATGAACGGACTTGGCCACACACAATCACACCAAAGTCCGACGGATTCGAACGTGATGACGTACGACCGGACTAGAGTAAGGAAGTTTATAGCCAGTAGCCAATAGCTGCCCTAGCGTCGGTTTTCATCCACTGGACTAGCACACAGATGAGCGGATTTCTCCATAGGAACTTGATCCTGTGGAAAAATTAGAAACATGTTCCGTCAGATTTTTGGACAGCAAAGGTCCGATGGAGCCCACACACGATCGAACTGTCCGACTGATTCGTTTTGTCTGACCTTTGCTGTCGAAAAATCCGGTCGTGTGTGGGCGGCATTAGAATTCAGCAAGCGGACATCTTTATGCACCCACCGGAGTCTTGCTTTTCACAGTTATTTTTAACAGTAAGCTCAGCTTATATATATATATATATATATATATATATATATATATATATACTGTATTTCACTATATAAGCTGAGTTTACTGTTAAAAATAGGTGTGAAAAGCAAGACTCCGGTGGGTGTATAAAGATGTCGGCTTGTCAACTTCAAAACTCTAAGGCTTACTGCGGACTAGTGTGGGTGTACCAAGATGGCCGCAACGCAACTTGACTTCAGTTGCTTATTCTGATGGGTAGTGGCCTTTGCTCTTGTCATTTCCAGTTTCTAAATAAAGCAATGCTGCCCACTGACTCCTGGGAAAGGATGGCACACATCTCCCAGGAGCACAGGCGCAGAGGGAAATTACGTCAATCGCCAAGGACCAGAAGTGGCAGAATAGAAGGAACCCCATAGCAACAGCAGTTACAGAGTGAGTAAAAAAAATAATAATAATGTTTTCCAAATGTTGCTGAAGGAGAATGCTGTGGATTTATGTAAAGTTAATTTTATGGGTGGAACTTAGGGTTGCCACTTTTTCTTCAAGCCAAACCCGGGCACTTTAGCGGCGCACCGCAAAACATTTTTTTAATATACACTATAGGATTGTAACAGACCTGGGACACCTTTGGGTGCTCCAAAGAGAATAGTAATGCTGTGCACATAGTGCCCTCTCCCTCTCCTATCAGGCCCTGTTCTGAGACACATTCCTGTCTGAATATTGGGTCCGGGTTTCAGATGGACTGAAACCCAGACACATGATTCAAAACCCGAACTGTCCAGGTAAATCCTGGACAGGTGGCAACCCTAGTGGAACTCCACTTTAATGTCTTCATAGAGTTGTCCTGATGCCGCTGTCTACGGCTTGCGGGTTACCCTTGCAGGGACCCTTGGGGATTTTGGATATGATGTGGTATGGCAGGTCGGTTGTTCACGAGTCTTATTAGTTGTTGATTATGAGATTAGAAGTTGTTTTTATCCATAAGGCTATTATTTACTTCCATCTGTTTTCCAAATATTGTGTAAGGCCCCTGCATGGGCTAATTGCCTGAGATTTGGAATGTTTATGGTGTGACTATGTTTTTTTACCTATTCAAAATAATGAAAAGATTTATTAAAAAAAAATGTCTCCTACAGAGGATTTTGGGTACTATAGTTTAGATTATTTTTGCAATTCCAGTTTTATAAACGCAACCCAATATTTTATGTTTTACCAAAAAATAATATTGTGTTTGTTTGCGTGTTCATTTTAGTGTGTGTTTTTTTTTTTTTTTATGAAAATATCTGTTTGATAAATAACTGCGCAAATATCATGCCTCGTAAAAAATTGTAGCTACCACCATTTTATTGCCCAAAGTCTCTGCTTTCAGAAAATATATACTTTTTGGGGTGTTTACAGTAATTTCTAGAAAAAAAAAGTTGATTTTAATGCGTGCAAAAAAAAGAAATAAAAAATTGCCCCGGTAAGCAATCGGTTAATATATGGAAGAACGTGCCACAACTCAGCGGTTCTTGTCGGAAAACAACTATGGCTGTAGATTTTATATTCTCTGCAATGTGGTGGTGTTATATTGAGTGGAACGCACAAACAGGAAGTGAGGTCCAAGACAGACAGGAAGTGATGTCGGATACAGAAAGGAAGTGATGTAACATACAGACAGGAAGTTCTGGGTCAGAGGTGAGTTGGGAGGAAGTAGAGAGGAGACATTTCTGGAACTGGAAGCAGAGACGGTAATAAGACATTTTGAGTTTACACCCAGCAGCCCTCTCTCTGGTGTTTAGAACCCGCATACAGACTAGATATGGAACCATTTATACAACTGTTAGCTTGATCTGGGTTCACACCTGTGTACGTGTCAGAAATGCACTCAAAATTGCATGCTTTCACGAAAACGCACATAAATGTGCTTCCCTTTAACAGATCCGCAGGGGGTGCCATTAATTGTTAACGACACCCCCATGGATCTCCTAATGTGTGCATGATTTGAAAAAGTTTGAGAGTCTTCACTTCCACATTTCTCCTGTGTAGGGAACCCCATTGAAATGAATGGGATAGACACGACACAGGGAGATGTGTGCGTACCTGCATGGTATGAACGGAGCCCAATACATATCCCCAAGTTGTCCCAGATCTTATCAGACTGTCCTGGTGAACAGAACCCCACAGTCCCGAGAGTCCAGGATATGTCCCGTCACATAAATAAATGAAAGTCCACCTGGCCAAGCTGTCTAGCTGCACTTTTCCTCCCACTGACCACCCAGGCAAGGGCATATTTTGTCCAGTTGATGCCAAGGCATTTTTTTCTGTATCATTATTATTATTATACAGGATTTATATAGTGCCAACAGTTTGCACAGTGCTTTACAATATGAGGGCAGAAAGTACATTTACAATACAATTCAATACAGGGGGGATCAGAGGGCCTTGCTTGTTAGAGCTTACAATCTGGAAAGGGAGGGTCAAGTGAAACAAACGTTAATAACTGCTGATGGGAAAATTGAAAATACAATTGTTAGGTGTGGGTAGGATGGGCGTCTCTAAAGAGGAGGGTTTCTGGGATCGTCTAAAAGTTAATAGAGTAGGAGATAGTTGGACAGATTGGGGTAAGGAGTTCCATAGGTTGGGAGAGGCTCTGGAGAAGTCCCGACGAGGGAGAGCAGGAGGCCTTGGGAGGAATGAAGAGAATGATTAGGTTGGTATTTTAAGACTAGGCTGGTGATGTAGTTGTGGATGGCTTTGTAAGTAGATGTTAGTATCTTGAATTTAATTTGTTGGGTGAGCGGAAGCCAGTGGAGAGATTGACAGAGAGGAGAAGCAGATAGAGAGCTGTTGGTGAGGTGAGTCTGGCAGCAGCACTCATGATGGATTGAAGGGGGGATAGACTATGTAGAGGTTAGCCAATGAGAAAGGAGTTGCAGTAGCTGAGGCGAGAGATGACCAGGGAGTGAATTAAGAGCGTTGTTGTGTCATTGGTTAGAAAGGCGTGCATTTTGGAGATTTTTCGGAAGTTGAGGCGGTAAGATTTGGACAGTGATTGGACGTGGGACTTAAAAGAGAGTTCGGAGGATGGGCTTATAGTTGTGGTTGCCTGTACTGTGGCCTGGAACGTTTTTTGGTTTTCCTCCTACCAACAAACATTTCTTTTTGTGAGGGACTTTTCCCATCACTGATCATTACTAGAGATGGGCTCGGGCGTGTTCAAAACCCCCCACGTGCCTGATGCCACCAGGAAGCCGGAGCTGCACACGGCTAATCACAGATGGTGAGATATTTCCTGTTCCGCAGCTGCACAGACCGGGAAATGTCTCACTGCCTGTGACTAGCGATGTTGAGTGTTGGCTTCCAGGTGGGATCAGGCACGTGGGGTTTTGAACACCCCCGAGCCCATCCCATTATTCCTTGGAGATTTTTTTTCCCTTACACTGACATGTACATGGAAGGTTCACCAGTAAGGCATCTGGACCTCAAAGAGGCATAGTTAGATTTTGGTGCAAGCTCCATTCTAAACCAAGCGTAACATTTAGTGCAATGTAGCCATGATGACTTCTCACAATGTGTGCCGCATGTAATCCCCACAACATAGCGCCTATTTACAGTGGCAGGTTGGCTCGTTCCCGCGAATTACCGTACCTGTATGTCGGCTCCTTTAAAAGCCATAGCAGGCACGTGCCCGCTGCATGGCAGGGTACCCGATGCGCGTGGCCCGCGGCCACGATGTCTGCTGGCCACCCGCGATCGCGGGCACGAGGGTCAGAATTGGGATTTGTATGTAAACACACAAATACCCGTTCTGACAGGGGAGGAGAGACAGCTCTGCTGTTCCTAGTAATTAGGGACATTGATTCTCCTCCTCCAGTCAGTCCCCTCCCCCCACAGTTAGAAACACACATGAGGGAACACATTTAACCACTTCACTGCCACACAGTAATCCAGTGGCTATTTTTAGCTCTGATTGCTGTATAAATGTCACTGGTCCCAAAAAAGTGTCCAATCTATCCGCCGCAATGTTGCAGTCCCGCTAAAAATCGCTGATTGCCGCCATTACTAAAAAAAAAAAAGCCATAAATCTATTCCCTATTTTGTAGATGCTATCATTTTTGTACAAACCAATCAATATACACTTATTGTGTTTTTTTTTTTTGTTTGTTTTTTTTTTTTACCAAAAATATGTAGACGAATACATATCGGCCTAAACTGATCAAGACATTTTTCAGGAATTTTTTTGGGGGGATATTTATTATAGCAAAAAGTAAAAAATATTTTTTTTTTTTCAAAATTGTCGCTCTTTTTTTTTTTATAATGCGAAAAATAAAAACCGCAGAGGTGATCAAATACCACCAAAAGAAATCTCTATTTGTGGGAAAAAGGGACTTCAATTTTATTTACAACGTCGCAGGACTGCTCAATTGTCAGTTAAAGCGATGCAGTGCCGTATCGTAACAAATGGCCTGGTCATTAAAGAGGGAAAATCTTCCGGGGCTGAAGTGGTTAAAGCCAGATACATCCTAAAAACATTTATCCAACTGTCTATCCAGACAGAGCCTCTGTTTTATAGACCAGAGACATCCTAAATATTCTGGGAGGGTCACAGGACCTCACTGTTAGCACTACAATATAAACACAGACCTGACAATAGGTGGGGATTATGAGAGGTCAGAAGTGACAGTTGTTACTATCTGTGTCTACACAGACTTCTAAAGCAGTAAAGAAAAGATCTGGTGGACCATAACACCCAGTATCTGTCTTTACAGGAGATCCCCCATCACAGTGCCTCCACCTCGCTGCCTGACAACAGAGGTAACCTGTGCCAAGAAGATCCTAGAAGTCACCCAGAAGATCATTGATCTGCTGACAGGAGAGGTGAGCGGTGGTGGGAATTCTGGGACATTATCCAGTAACAGACAAGGGATGTGTCTGGATGGTGACTGTATCATTGTGTGTGTCAGGTTCCTATAAGGTGTCAGGATGTCACTGTCTATTTCTCCATGGAGGAGTGGGAGTATTTAGAAGGACACAAGGATCTCTACAAGGACGTCATGATGGACAATCAGCCGCCCCTCACATCACCGGGTAAGAGGAGACTTTATTGTAAAGGAGAGAGCAGTACGGAGGGTCCACCTAGATCCCCCATCATCTGATAAACACATAGAAACAATGTATTCAGTCAGTGTGTGTGTTTCCTACAGATGGATCCAGTAATGGGAACCCACCAGAGAGATGTCCCTGTCCTCTGTATTCCCGGGATTCCACACAGGAACATCAGGAGATCCCACACCATCATCAGGTAGATGGGATTGAGCAACCACAACACAAAAGCATTTGTAAGCTACGAGAAAACATCTTTCTGTGTAACTTCTCTGTAACTCATCTCTGGAATTTAGGATGAAGAAATAAAAGACATCAAAGCTGAGATTAAAGAGGAAGAAGAAGAGACATTGGATAGTGGAGCTTGGCAGTCTATGGAGGAGGGGGAAATGATTATAAAAAGTAAACAGGAGGAATCTTCTCTACATATGGACACAAGTGAGTAAAAAACACTAAATGCAGAAAGAGCTCATATGTATAGATTGATGACCGAGGATATGTAGACTTTCCCTACATCAAATAAGATAATCTCTACAAGGGCGTCATGATGGAGAATCAACCACCCCTCACATCACCGGGTAAGAGGAGACTTTATTGTAAAGGAGAGAGCAGTACGGAGGCTCCACCTAGATCCCCCATCATCTGATAAACACATAGAAAGAATGTATTCAGTCAGTGTGTGTGTTTCCTACAGATGGAACCAGTAATGGGAACCCACCAGAGAGATGTCCCCCTCCTCTGTATTCCCGGGATTCCACACAGCAAGATCACACCATCCCCCACCATCATCAGGTAGATGGGACTGAACATGTAGACTTAAAAATATATTCTAAACTATAAAAAGGACATTCTTCTATGTAATCTCTTTTTCCATTTTCACAAAATGTATTCTATCTTCTCTGGAGTTTAGGACGAAGAACTTAAAGACATCAAAGCTGAAGTTAAGGAGGAAGAAGAAGAGATGCTTGTGAGTGGGGCTCAGCAGTCTATGGAGGAGGGGGAGATGATTATAAAATGTAAACAGGAGGAATCTGCTCATTATATCAACACAAGTAAGTAATAAACTTTAAACGTAACAACAATTCACATTTTCATTTTACTTCTGAAGCTCAATACAACATAATGTCCTCAAGGAATGAGGAGGAGATACTGTACACCATATGAAAGGTCCATCTCCATTCCGCAATATAATGTCATGTTCCCAACAAATGAGGAGGAGATACTGTACACCATATGAAAGGTCCATCTCCATTCCTCAATATAACGTCATGTTCCCAACAAATGAGGAGGAGATACTGTACATCATATGAAAGGTCCATCTCCATTCCTCAATATAACATCATGTTCCCAACAAATGAGGAGGAGATACTGTACACCATATGAAAGGTCCATCTCCATTCCTCAATATAACGTCATGTTCCCAACAAATGAGGAGGAGATATTGTACACCATATGAAAGGTCCATCTCCATTCCTCAATATAACGTCATGTTCCCAACAAATGAGGCGGAGATACTGTACACCATATGAAAGGTCCATCTCCATTCCTCAATGTAACAATGTCATCAGTATACAGTTGTTACTCGATGAAGTATAGTTTGAATGTATTGTATATTTCATCTGAATTATTGATAAGGTGATTGCAAAATGTGAAAATACATTTCTTTTAATATTGCTTTCTTATAGATGGTCTCCATGTATCTCCAGATTGTGATGCAAAAAATAATGATGTCAAAGAATGTTCTCCAGGATTAAATCCTATTCCTCAAAATATACACCACAGACCATATCATTTGGAGACAGCAAGGGATCCGTCTAATTCTGAGGAACCTCCTGGTCAATCACATACTGGTACATCAGACATCCATCTCAGACCAGCAGATCCTTCACTGTCCTGTATGGAGTGTGGGAAATCTTTTAAAATTAAATCTAAACTTCTTATTCATCTCAAGTCTCACACCAACATGACTTTTACATGCTCAGAGTGCGGGAAATGTTTCAGTGAGAAAAAAGAACTTCTAAGACACCAGAGAAGACACATAGGTGAGAATTCATATTCTTGTTCTGAGTGTGGAAAGTGTTTTACTCACAAAAGAAGCCTTTTAAACCACCAGAGAACCCACACAGGAGAGCGTTCTTATTCGTGCTCAGAGTGTGGGAAGTGTTTTACTCTTAAAGGAAACCTTCTAAATCACCAGAGGAGTCACACGGGGGAGGGTTCTTTTTCATGTTCAGAGTGCGGGAAATGTTTTACTCTCAAAGGAAACCTTCTAAAACATCAAAAAATTCACACCAGTCAGCGTTCTTATTCATGTACAGAGTGCGGGAAATGCTTTACCCACAAAGGAAACTTTCTATATCACCAGAGAATTCACACGGGAGAGCGCCCTTATTCGTGTTCAGATTGCGGGAAAAGTTTTACTCGCAACACAACCCTTCAAAAGCACCAGAGGAGTCACACGGGGGAGTGTCCTTTTTCATGTTCAGAGTGTGGGAAAGGTTTCGCTGTGAAAGGAAAGCTTCTTAAGCACCAGAGAAGTCACATGAGCGAGCATACTTTCTCCTGTGCAGATTGTGGGAAATGTTTCACTAGAAACCAAGACCTCATTGGACACCAGAAAATTCACACGGGTCAGCGTCTTTATTCATGTCCAGAATGTGGAAAATGTTTCCGTTGGAAAATACAGCTTCTGAGACACAAGATCACTCACACTGGTGATTATCCTTATTCGTGTTCAGAATGCGGGAAACGTTTCGCTGCGAAAGGAGAACTTCTTACACACCAGAGAATTCACACTGGTGAGCGCCCTTATTCGTGTTCAGAGTGCGGGAAATGTTTTATCGCGAAGCGCAACCTCCTTGCACACCAGAAAATTCACACGGGTGTGCGTCCTTATTTATGTTCAGAGTGCGGGAAATGTTTCACCGAAAAAGGAAAACTTTGTATACACCAGAGAAGTCACACCGGTGAACGTCCTTATTCATGTTCAGAGTGCGGGAAATGTTTCACTGTGAAAGGAAGCCTTCTCAGACACCAGAGAAGTCATACGGGTGAACGTCCTTATTCATGTTCAGAGTGCGGGAGATGTTTCACAGTGAAAGGAAAGCTTCTTAAACACCAGAGAAGTCACACAGGAGAGCGTCCTTATCCGTGTTCAGAGTGCGGGAAATGTTTTAGGTGTAAAAGTCATTTAACTAGTCATCAGAGAACACATACCCGCTGATGTCGGATTAAAGAAAAATCTTGACAAGCGCACTCCGTTATAACCTTTTTATTGAAGACTGTAAAATCCGTACGGTTCCAAAGACGTCAGAGGCACGGGAAAAAGATACTGACGCGTTTCACACCACTATGGGGTGCTTATTGCTACCAGAAGGTGGGCTGACTATATATATATATATATATATATATATATATATATATATATATAATATATATAGGGGTGGAAAAAATCAATCAGAAGGCTTCATGTAAAGGACCGCCCACATGGGCACGTCAGCCCAAATTCCAAAACTTATAGGAAGCACCTGGAGTCATGCAGGTGTATGGGATGTTCAATCTAACTTAGACAATCCCAATGTAGACATACCAGGATTCCTATACAGCACAAAGAAATACGCCGAAGTGTGTACACCCCTCACATACAGCTTGTATAACAGTGTAAATTTTCTGTCCCCTCAAAATAACTCAACACACATTAATGTCTAATCCGCTGGCAACAAAAGGGAGTGCACCCCTAAGTGAAAATGTCCAAATTGGGCCCGATTAGCCATTTTCCCTCCCCGGTGTCATGTGACTCGTTAGTGTTATGCCTTGTACACACGGTCGGACATTCCGACCACAAAATCCGTCGGATTATTTCCAATAGATTTTGTCCTAAACTGGTGTTGCATACACACGGTCGGACAAAGTTGTTGGAAAATCTGAACGTTCGGAACGTGATGACGTTATTTCGTTACGACGGGACTACATTGTGGCTAGTAGCCAATAGCTTTGGTCTTGTAATTTGATCTGAGCATGTGTGGCACTTTGTCCGATTGGAATTCTCTACAAATGATCGGAAAAAGTCTGATCAGATTTTTTTGTCGGAAAATTTGAGATCCTGCTCTCAAATTTTTTCCGTCGGAATTTCAGATGGAAAAAGTCCCATAGAGCCCACACACGATTGGATTTTCTGACAATATAATCCCTTTGGACTTTTTCTGTCAGAATTTCTGACCGTGTGTACAAGGCAATACAAGGTTTCGGTTGTGAACAGGGAGCAGCAGGTGTTTTAAATTTGGTTTTATCACTCTCACTCTCTCATACTGGTTACTGGAAGTTCAACATGGCACCTCATGGCAAAGAACTCTCTGAGGATCTGAAAAAAAAAAAAGAATTGTTGCTCTACATAAAGATGGCCTAGGCTATAAGAAGATTACCAAGACCCTGAAACTGAGCTGCAGCACGGTGGCCAAGACCATATAGCGGTTAACCAGGACAGGCTCCATTCAGAACAGGCCCTCGCCATGGTCGACCAAAGAAGTTGAGTGCACATGCTCAGCGTCATATCCAGAGGTTGTCTTTGGGGAATAGACATATGAGTGCTGCCAGCATTGCTGTAGATGTTGAAGGGGTGGGGGGTCAGTCTGTCAGTGCACACTGCATCAAATTTGTCTGCTTAGCTGTCGTCCCAGAAGGAAGCCTCTTCTGAAGATGATGCACAAGAAAGCTGGCAAACAGTTTGCTGAAGACAAGCAGACTAAGCCCTTGTTCACACGGTCGGAAAATCCGTCGGAATGTGTCCTATCGGACCGTGTTGTCGGATAATCCGACTGTGTGTGGTATGCATCGTACTGATTCCGTCGGACCCAATTTTCCAACATGTTGGAAATATTTCCCGACATACTCCGATCATGTGTAGAGAAGTTTGATCGGACCAAGTGCCACGCATGCTCAGATCAAATTCCTACATCAAAGCTATTGGCTACTAGCCTGAATGTAGTCCCATCGTAACGAAATTACGTCATCACGTTCTGAAAGATCGGATTTTTCGCCAACTTTGTCCGACCGTGTGTATGTAACAGTTTCGGACAAGATCCATACTGAAGCAGAGCATGATCCCCTCCCTTCAGAGACTGGGCCGCAGGGCAGTATTCCAAATGATAACGACCCCAAACACACCCCCAAGACAATCATTGCCTTGCTAAAGAAGCTGAGGGTAAAGGTGATGGACTAGCCAAGCATGTCTCCAGACCTAAACCCTATTGAGCATCTGTGGGGCATCCTCAAACAGAAGGTGGAGGAGCGCAAGGTCTCTAACATCCATCAACTCTGTGATGTTGTCATGGAGGAGGGGAAGAGGACTCCAGTGGCAAACTGTGAAGCTCTGGTGATCTCCATGCCCAACAGGGTTAAGGCAGTGCTGGGAAATAATGGTGGCCACACAAAATATTGGCCCAATTTGGAAATTTACACTTAGGGGTGTACTCACTTTTGTTGCCAGCGGTTTAGACATTAATGGCTGTGTGTTGAGTTGTTTTGAGGGGGCAGCAAATTTACACTGTTATACAAGCTGTACACTCACTACTTTACATTGTAGCAAAGTGTCATTTCTTCAGCGTTGTCACATGAAAAGATAGAAGAAAATATTTACAAAAATGTGAGGGGTGTACAGGGGCGGACTGACAACTCATGGGGCCCCCGGGCAATAGGAGATTATGGGGCCCCCAGGCAATCAGACATTATGGGGCCACACAGTATACACAAACACACAGACACAGTATACAATCACACAGTATACACAGACATGTTTCTATTGGGTGAGAAGGTACTGGAGAGGTGGGGCAGCTATAATCTCAGGATTTTTAGACCAAAAGGAAGTCAGTAAGGGACATTTTAGAGACAGATGTAAGAAAAAAACACAGATTTTTACATACTGTCCCTGGTTTTACTGAGGCTGGCAACCCTGATGGGGCCTCCTAGTGGCACGGGGCCCTCAGGCAGTGCCCGAGTGGCCAAATGGTCAGTCCGCCCCTGGGGGTGTACTAACTTTTGTGAGATACTCTATATATAAAATGTTGATGTGTCAATAAAAACCCTACAATACAATGATCTTATTTTTGTATTTGTTCTATGTGCCACAGGGTCACTGGAGAAAAATATACAATCAACACTAGTAAATATAATAGTATAATAAAAAAAATATATACTTATGACTACGTTGTGAACACAGGACCATGAATAAAACATCACAGTATAAATAAGAGAAGAGATTGAACTCAAATCTGCACAGGGATTGGTATTTTGTAAAAACGAAACAATTATTGCGCTAGGAAAAATAATATAAAAACAAGCTGCAAATAAACCCCATCAAATATCCCTATGGTAAATGTAAATAATAAAAAATAAAGTTGCGCTAAAACTGTGAATAATAAGTGAAAAGTTGATCTCAGTGTGATGAAATACCCAAGCAATAAAAATTCATTAAATGAAATAAAAGTCTACTCAAAGTCCTTTCATATTCTCACACACTATTAGTGAAAAAAGTGTCCGTACTAAATGAAAAGCAAAGACATAAATGTTCAATCGAGCCCCTGCAGCAATAGCCGACACCGACCAAGATCCTGACCGCAATGGTACATAAGGGTCCTTACCAGATCAGATGGACTCCCTATTAAATGGAGTTGTCTGGGCAAGCAGACACAGTCTCGGCAGGGACTTTTTTTTATTTTTATTATTTTGTAAAAACTCCCTGAATGAATCAGACGGGGGACACACAACTACAAAACACCGCCATATAATATAAGGCCTCTTGCATGCGATACTCCATGGATGCCCTCACAGAAGCTCTTGATCTAGGAGGATGTCTATGGATGACCTCCTGGAACAAGAGAGCCATCCTGTAGCCGTCTTTTGGCTATAGCTCTGTAGGGAAGTGCTTAAAATTGGGGGAGTCATGAGTTGCCCCATTACACAATGATATCTTCCAAAAAACAAGGAGTATTTTAGACCCTGAGTCTAAAGGGAGACCTTTATATGGATATCAACCCATTGTAATTATATAAGACTTTCCTGCCATTTACTATTTGCAGGTAGACAGCCTTATAAATCATCTTAGTCAAAAACTGTGTATCTTTGATTCTGTGTTCATTAGCATATACATCATTTTCCCTATAGATGGTAGACCTGGGCACCGTCAATATATTCGTTTCGTTCTGTTCCGTTTCGTATTAAAATGAATTCATACTTCGTATTTCGTGTCCGAAATTCAATTTCAATTTGTACGAAATACGAATTGTCGTTAGGTTCGTTAACTTGTACGAACGTTCGTTACGATGAATTTAAAGGCAAAAATATATCTCAATATGACAGTCGATGCTGTTGGAAGTTTGGTTTTTATCCGAAATACGAATTTTCGTTAGATGAGGGGCTCCCACCATCCCTGTGCTGTGCTGACTTCCTCCTGGGGATTCGTAAACAAAAGTTTGTATTCCGTACAAAATTTGGACGCATGGCAATACGTATTTCGGATCCTCCCGAACGTACAAATATAGGGAAATTCGTACGGAACGAATCGCACATGTCTCATAGATGGACCAATAAGAAGCGATTGATTTTTGCCACCTCTGCAGTTTCACCAAATCCACTCTTTGCCCTCCCCTGTTTGATTGGAGCCTTAGATTCAGATCTAGTACCTCCTCATCAACTTACAGGTAATTTGGGAACGGGATTTGGCCTTCTCCTCTTTCTGCTCATCCAGGAAAATTGTATTTGAGACTGTGATATGTATTTTGCTTGGATTTATGTATTGAGTATCTTTTGAGTCTAATAATTGTGTTATTCTTTAATACAGAATTAAATGAATGATCATATATACAGTTGACTGATACTAAGTTTTCCTGAAGAAGCCAGTGTTATGGCGAAACATGTAGAGACGTAGTCAGTCGTACCTTTCTATGCACTGTATTATCTGTTTTCGACAGTAACATGTTGAGTTTTAAGATGTCTGTCTGAATACATGTAGAACTCCCGAAGGAGCTGCTGGTTTTATTTGGGCTTACCGTTACCTCACTTGTTTGCTTCTCCGTCCTGGGGTTCCCGTGGTAGATGTCTCAAAGAATGTGGAAACCGACACTGAATCCTCTTTTAGGTTATTTATTTAGAAAAAAATACAGTTTCCTGACAGACTCCATGGCAGCAACGTGTGGGTTAAGTCCCGCCTCCACTACCCTATAGGACACTACTCCCATAAATCTTTGCTCCCTGCCCATGGCCGTGTTCTTTTTTTGTCCTCCTCCGTAGGACCCATTACGGTCTTTCTACCTGAAGATTGCTCCCACATGATTCCGTTGTTGGTTTGGCCGAATAGCGACTGTGGATGGAATTGTCGCATGACTCCGTTAAGCCCTAGCTACTAGCGGGGTATGGAGTGGGCATTTGGATATAAGCGCTGGAGGAAAGCCAGGAGCCTAGCCACTGGCAGGCAGGCTGCGCATTTGGTCGGATAGCCCAGCTAAATAGCAGGTGACCTATTTTGCCCTGAGAAGTCCGGTATGTATTGTGCTTACCTTCGGCCTGGAGACGATCGTGTGGGAGCGGTAAGATTGTTCCTCTTTTTCATGGCAGCAGTTTGTGTTTGTTCCTTGCCTTTTCTCCTTCATTTTCCGTTCGTTTTTTTTGTGTCTATGTCTGTGGGTATAGGCATGGCGGCCGGATTAGCCTGCGTTCCAGCCGCCGCTCACTTCCTGGTTTTCGTTGATAGGTTCGTTCTGCGCATGCGCGAGTACGGCACAGGATCGAGGCTTGGTTCGCGCATGCGCGATAGCGGCAAAATGACGCTATTCGCGCATGCGCAGTAGCGGTGCACAGGACGCGGTGATGACGTCATTAAGGCGCCCTATTTAAACATAGAAAATAGCCTGCAAGCTTTGGGAATGCTTGCAGGTTATTACGTGACTTCCCCTTGTCCAGGATTTCTGCTGTGGAGGTAGGTGGCCTTCTGGGAAGAAGGGGGTGGGCGTGTGTGTGTGTGTGTATGGTGCCCTCAGCCTTACTTATATGTCTTTGCAGCATTTATGGAAACCCCTAGAGATATGGACTCACCTCCGCCTGTATGTGGCCAGCCCTCTCATAATAGGTACTGTCTGGGGGGGAAGTAGGGGGGGGGGAAGTGGGGGGGGGAGGGGTCCGGTATTAGTCAGTGTGTTATCTTTCCTTATCTGTATGTCTCTTCTATCTCTGTCTTAGCCCATCTAGATCAGAACAGCAACGCAGCTCAACGCACAGAGGAAGTGATTCTTCTAAGTCTTACCACCGGCATTCATATTCTAAGTCTAAACATCACGGCTCACCCTCAAGATCTGGGCGCCGTAGCGAGGATCGATCTCGCTCCTCCAGGGCTCATTCCAGCCACTCAGTTATTAATACTTGCTGGGGATGCAGATCGCAAGTTCCTATTGGGAAATCCCTGTGTGACCTCTGCTTTTCCAAAGCCTCTAGTGAGAGAGGGGGTACGGACCAGCAACTAAGATCCCTTGTGGAAAAAGTGGTGAAAGAATCCCTCAAGGGGATCGGGGCCAGTCAGACCCCTGTGCCTCAGTCAGAATCACCTCAGTCACCAGTCAGGGAGTCGCATGCTCAAGAGCTCTGGGAGTCCTCTTTAACAAGCCACCATTCAGCTGCTGCTTCAGACAGTGAATCTGAGGAAGATAGTCCCTGTGTGGGGTTTGACTTTGCCTTACTTTCCCCCTTGGTGAAGGCCATCAGAGAGGCTTTGAACTGGGAAGATGAGGTGGCTAATCCTTCCAAACAAAGGAAGTATTTCAAGCAACTTAAAAGGGAGGGTCTTAACTTTCCATTCCTGTCTGAACTTGGTGAGGTCATCACGGATGAATGGAGTAAAGTTGAGAAAAAGAATAGTATGCTCTCAAAAGTCCTAAGGTTATATCCCTTTAAGGAGGATGAGGTCAAGTATCTGGAATCAGCTCCACTCGTGGATGCAGCGGTGATGAGACTAGTAAAACATGTGACCCTTCCATTGGAGGATACAGTTTCATTCAAGGATGCCTTAGATAGGCGGATTGATTCCGATTTAAAGAGTCTACCTCACTGCTGGTATGGCATGCAAGCCAGCATTGGCTTTAGCGGCAATGTCCAAGGCCATGGAAGTCTGGACGGACGGTGTGGATGATACCCTCAGAAACATTTCGGATGAAGTCGCTAAAAACTCTCCTATCCAGGAGTTACGGCTTGCTTCGGCTTTTCTGGGGGAGGCTTCGATTGACATCATCTGCCTAGTGTCCCGGGTTATGCTTTCAGCTGTAACCGCCAAACGGGCCCTTTGGCTCCGTCCCTGGCTGGCTGATCCAGCATCTAAACAGGTGTGGTGCCGTATCCCTTTCGAGGGTTCTTCCCTTTTTGGGAATAAATTGGATAATGCCATAACCCGGGCCACTGGTGGTAAGTCGGGGTTTCTTCCTCAGGATAGACGTTTAAAAAGCCAGAGGAGATTTTTTCCTAAAAAGCAGTATCAAGAGCAGGCCAGGGAGGCCCGTAGCTATAGACCGGGTCAGGAATATTCCAGATCATGGAAATCAAGGCAGTCATCCTTCAAGAAATCCGACCAAGAGCAGTGCGACAGGAGAGAGGGAACCAACCAAATCTTTTTGAGATTGGGCCCGCTCAGATAGGCCAGGTGGGGGCTCGTCTTCTACATTTTCGGCATGTCTGGGCGGCCTCAATCCAGGACTTCTGGACCGTCAGAACGGTCTCTTCAGGCCATTCTTGGACCTTCAGCAGGTCCCCAAGACTAAAGTATGTTCCCACTTCCTTTCCAGCCACAGAAGAAAAAAGGCAGATCTTGTTGGCCTACGTGAAATCTTTATTGGCTCAAGGCGCTGCCGTACCCGTGCCAGACGATCAACGAGGGAGAGGAATTTATTCTCCTCTTTTTATGGTCCAAAAGAAAAACGGTTCTTGGAGACCAGTCATAGACCTTACACATCTGAATCGTTTTATCAAAAAGGAAAGGTTCGAGATGGAAACCTTGTCAACAATAGTGATGGCCGAACGGTTCGCCCGGCGGTCGTTTCGCGGCGAATTTCCGACATTCGCGGTCCGCACGTTCGAACGCCTTTTTCCGTCGTTCGCCGCGGCGGACTTACGTGTTTAATGTATACAAGAACTTTAACCTTTGGTGACACGTTTATCATGTGATACAGGACAGCCAATTGAGACATGACAGCACATGGACACTTGTACATTCCCCCTAACCTATAAATACACCCGATCCGGTGGCCATTTTACATTCTTTCTTCTGTTAAGATAGGGACAGGTTCCTGTGTGGAGTAGGGAGAGATAAACCACTAGCTATTTGGTACACAAAAGTTCTTTTCAGGACTGGTATAGGTGTTAGGTGTTGATAGGTTTGCTGTGCTGCTGATTCTTGCAGCAGCCTGAGTGTCTTTTGTTAGTTTAGAGAAAGGGAAAGGACGGTGTATGCTACAGGGACAGCCAGATTAGTCTTTCATCATCATCATCATCATCATCATCATTAGCTGTTACTATCAAGGTCCACAAAAGAGCTGTTCCAGTAACCACTAATCGTTCTCTTTTTTTGCCAATTTGTATAGGGACAGGAAGGAAGCAGTGTTGTCAGGCAGTGAGGGTAATTTTAAAGACTTGCTGTTATTATTAGTTCCACAAAGGTTCTTTTCAGGACTGGTATCAGTGGTACAGTAATAGGCTTGTACATGTATAATATTCTTTCTTCCAAATATAGAAAGGATATTATACTTGACTGCTGCCCTTCTGCTGCAGTCTGCTAAACATTCACAACTCACTTGTTCCACAAAAGTTCTTATAAGGACTGGTAACTTGGTATAGGGTGCTACGGTACATAGGCTTGAGTGCGGTACAGTCTGCTGTTCTGTAAGGACCGCTATCGGTCCACAATAGATAGGGTTGACGTGCACCACTGCTGACCGCTGCCCTATACTGCAGCAGTCCTTCAGCGGTATAGGGACTGACGTACAGTCTGCTAATCACTAACACACAACCTGCTTGTTCCACAAAAGTTCTTATAAGGACTGGTAACTTGGTATATGGTGCTACGGTACATAGGCTTGAGTGCGGTACAGTCTGCTGTTCTGTAAGGACCGCTATCGGTCCACAATAGATAGGGTTGACGTGCACCACTGCTGACCGCTGCCCTATACTGCAGCAGTCCTTCAGCGGTATAGGGACTGACGTACAGTCTGCTAAACACTAATACACAACCTGCTTGGTCCACAAAAGTTCTTATAAGGACTGGTAACTTGGTATAGGGTGCTACGGTACATAGGCTTGAGTGCGGTACAGTCTGCTGTTCTGTAAGGACCGCTATCGGTCCACAATAGATAGGGTTGACGTGCACCACTGCTGACCGCTGCCCTATACTGCAGCAGTCCTTCAGCGGTATAGGGACTGACGTACAGTCTGCTAAACACTAATACACAACCTGCTTGGTCCACAAAAGTTCTTATAAGGACTGGTAACTTGGTATAGGGTGCTACGGTACATAGGCTTGAGTGCGGTACAGTCTGCTGTTCTGTAAGGACCGCTATCGGTCCACAATAGATAGGGTTGACGTGCACCACTGCTGACCGCTCACCTATACTGCAGCAGTCCTTCAGCGGTATAGGGACTGACGTACAGTCTGCTAATCACTAACACACAACCTGCTTGTTCCACAAAAGTTCTTATAAGGACTGGTAACTTGGTATAGGGTGCTACGGTACATAGGCTTGAGTGCGGTACAGTCTGCTGTTCTGTAAGGACCGCTATCGGTCCACAATAGATAGGGTTGACGTGCACCACTGCTGACCGCTGCCCTATACTGCAGCAGTCCTTCAGCGGTATAGGGACTGACGTACAGTCTGCTAATCACTAACACACAACCTGCTTGTTCCACAAAAGTTCTTATAAGGACTGGTAACTTGGTATAGGGTGCTACGGTACATAGGCTTGAGTGCGGTACAGTCTGCTGTTCTGTAAGGACCGCTATCGGTCCACAATAGATAGGGTTGACGTGCACCACTGCTGACCGCTCACCTATACTGCAGCAGTCCTTCAGCGGTATAGGGACTGACGTACAGTCTGCTAAACACTAATACACAACCTGCTTGGTCCACAAAAGTTCTTATAAGGACTGGTAACTTGGTATAGGGTGCTACGGTACATAGGCTTGAGTGCGGTACAGTCTGCTGTTCTGTAAGGACCGCTATCGGTCCACAATAGATAGGGTTGACGTGCACCACTGCTGACCGCTCACCTATACTGCAGCAGTCCTTCAGCGGTATAGGGACTGACGTACAGTCTGCTAAACACTAATACACAACCTGCTTGTTCCACAAAAGTTCTTATAAGGACTGGTAACTTGGTATAGGGTGCTACGGTACATAGGCTTGAGTGCGGTACAGTCTGCTGTTCTGTAAGGACCGCTATCGGTCCACAATAGATAGGGTTGACGTGCACCACTGCTGACCGCTGCCCTATACTGCAGCAGTCCTTCAGCGGTATAGGGACTGACGTACAGTCTGCTAAACACTAATACACAACCTGCTTGTTCCACAAAAGTTCTTATAAGGACTGGTAACTTGGTATAGGGTGCTACGGTACATAGGCTTGAGTGCGGTACAGTCTGCTGTTCTGTAAGGACCGCTATAGGTCCACAATAGATAGGGTTGACGTGCACCACTGCTGACCGCTCACCTATACTGCAGCAGTCCTTCAGCGGTATAGGGACTAAGAGTTTTGTCACAGGGTCATTTAAAAAATGACATGCAGAGGAAGAGGCAGGCCCTTCCGCAGGGGTGGTAGGGGTAGGGCAGGAGCAACAGGCTTGAGCCAAAGTGGGAAGTTGCAGAAGGTGCGTTCAATTACTTTAAAGGATGCACCAGACTTGGTTGAGTGGCTCGCTCAGCCTTACTCTTCTGCACCCTCCTCATCCTCTCGATCTGCACCCTCTTCTTCACTCTCTGCTATGTGCACCCCCAAAGACACTACCACCAACAACACCACCACCACCACCACCACCACATACCTTCCGCTTGAGTCACTGGAATTATTTTCCGATCCATATCAAGAGGACATTTCTGATGCGCAGCCACTCTTGGTATTGGATCAGGAAGAGGAGGTAGCAACAAGCGCTACTCAGCAGTCTGACGCCAGTACCCAGATCAGCCCAAGGAGGAGGTTGGTCCCCGGTGTTGCTGCCTACTCCGAGATCTCTACTTATAGCGGTGGGGAAGGTGACGTTGATGATGACGTGTCTAGTGATGTCACGTGGGTGCCCACAAGAGAGGAAGAGGAGGGGAGTTCAGAGGGAGATATGGACCAGCAGATAGGGAGGAGAAGCAGCAATGACTTACATTGCACAGCAGGGACAAAGCAGACTGCAAATGTATCAGGAGCGAGTCATCGACCATGTACGGTCACATCTGGCGCTCCCAGGACACCGGCACATGGCTCCGCAGTGTGGGCTTTTTTTAACGTGTCCGCTGCTGACAATAGCGTTGCCATCTGCAATCTTTGCAGTCAACGCGTTAGTCGCGGTAAGCCCAATACTCACCTAGGGACGACCGCCTTAAGAAGGCACATGAGCAGCCATCACCGAGCCCAGTGGGAGCAACGGAACACACAAAGCCACACTGCAGGCTCTCACCGTCCAGCCTCGTCTTCTACTTCTCCTTCTCCTCTCTCCTCACAATTGTCCTCCACTCCACCTTCCATCACGCCAAGCTCACATTTTTCTGCAAAAAGGCAGGCTTCCGTGGGCCTAATGTTTGAGCGTAAAAAAATGATGATGCCGGATAACCCTCTTGCCCAACGGTTGGCGGCTGGCTTGTCAGAACTCATAGCCCGCCAACTACTGCCATATAAACTGGTGGACTCGGAGGCCTTTCGCAAATTTGTGGCCATTGGAACACCACAATGGAAGGTCCCAGGAAGGAAGTATTTCTCAGAGAAGGGCATCCCAGAGCTATATGGCCATGTTCAGCGGCAAGTGAATGTATCTCTGGCACACAGTGTCGGTGCCAAGATACATCTGACCACAGACACGTGGTCTAGCAAACACGGGCAGGGAAGGTATATCAGTTTTACTGCCCACTGGGTGAACCTTCTGACGGCCGTCAAGCATGTAACCCGTGGCACCCGTGTAGATTTGGTTTTACCGCCACGGATTGCATGCAGGCCTGACTCTTCTTCTCCTCCTCCTACTCCATCCTCCTCCCTCTCCTCCTCAGCTGCCTCCTCCTTTTCCGCTGCTAGCGTCTCTTCCACTGCACCGCCCAAGCTCCCCAGAACCTATTCCACATGCCAGGTGAGACGTTGCCATGCCGTGCTGCGTCTGTTGTGCCTGGAAGCAAAGAGCCACACTGGCCCGGCACTCCTTTCAGCTTTGCGTTCACAGGCAGATGAGTGGCTAACACCGCTCAATTTGACAGTTGGTAAAGTGGTGTGTGACAACGGTGCCAATCTGCTTAGCGCATTGAAACAGGGCAAAATCACGCACGTGCCGTGCATGGCACACGTCTTAAACTTGGTCGTGCAGCGATTCCTTGTCAAATACCCTGGGGTCCAGGACATCTTGCGGCAGGCAAGGAAAATCTCGGCCCATTTCAGAAGATCTTACACGGCCATGGCTCGCCTTGCTGACATTCAGCGGCGACACCATCTGCCGGTCAGACGTCTTATTTGCGATTGCCCGACGCGATGGAACTCAACCTTCTATATGCTTGATAGGCTGCTCCAGCAGAAACGTGCAGTTAACGTCTACCTGTATGAACTCTGCGAAAGAAACGGTTCTGGGGAGCTGGGTTTTTTTTCACCGCGCCAGTGGCTGCTCATGCGCGACACATGCAGACTTCTGCGGCCATTTGAGGAGATCACCAAACTGGTCAGTCGCAGCCATGGCGCCATCAGTGACATGGTACCTTATGCCTTCTTTCTGGAGCGTGCATTGCGTCGTGTCATTGATCAGGCTGTGGAGGAGCAGGAGCGGGAAGATGAGGAAGTCGCAATGCTGGATGAATTCCCAGGGGGGGCTACTCTATCTGAGACAAGTCAACAACAGGAGTCTGATGAGGAGTCAGAGGAGGATGGTGCCGGGGCGGATGAGCAGGAGCAAGAAGAGCATGCTTTAAACCTTTCTGGGATCCCTGTTGTGCGAGGATGGGGAGAGGAGAATGAAGAGGACGACATTATCCTGGATGATGAGCAGGAGCCAGGCCACCACACCGCTTCCACTTTAGTGCAAATGGGGGCCTTCATGCTCCAGTGTTTTAATAGGGACCCCCGTATAAAAAGCATGAGGGTCAAGGACCAGTACTGGGTGGCAACGTACTTAGACCCCCGGTACAAACACAAAATGGCGGAAATGTTACCGCCGTCGCAGAGGGCTGTCAGAATGCAGCACTTCCAGGCCTTGCTTCGAGAAATGCTGCATTCTGCTTTTGCGTGCGCTGGCAGAGGAGCAATTCCCACTCCCAGAGAAGGATTTGCGGGTACCAATCCAACAGCGCCTGCAAGAAGAGGCCGGTTTGAAGATGTGTTGGTGACTTCGGATATGAGGTCATTCTTTCAGCCGACCCATCGACAGGTGTCATCCGGATCCAGCATCAGGGAACGCCTAGACCGTCAGGTGTCCGACTACATCGGGTTAACGGCCGATGTGGACGCTCTGAGGAGTGATGAACCCCTAGACTACTGGGTGGGCAGGCTTGACCTCTGGCCAGAGCTTGCCCAATTTGCAATCGAACTGTTGGCTTGCCCCTCATCCAGTGTCCTGTCCGAAAGGACGTTCAGCGCAGCAGGGGGGATTGTGACCGATAAGCGTACTCGCCTAGCTCACCACAGTGTTAACTACCTCACATTTCTAAAAATGAATGAGGCATGGATCTCGGAGGAATTCAACACATGTGACCAGTAGACCATGTATATGTCTATAAACTATTTTTTTAATCAAGCACACAGACCTTCTTAATTCATTTGGCTCACTTCCTTGACCCAAAAAAGCACACCGTACTATATGCCCCTACCCTCCTCTTTGAAGAGGTTGAGCGGTGTCATATTTCTACTGGGGCTGCTTATGATATCCCTGTGCTGTGCTGACTTCCTCCTGGGGGTTCTTATTATGAAGGGATCACACTATCCCTGTGCTGTGCTGACTTCCTCCTGGGGGTTCTTATTATGAGGGGATCACACCATCCCTGTGCTGTGCTGACTTCCTCCTGGGGCTGCTTACGGTGCTGCTGTCAGTGCTGTATGTCACGGTGCTGCTGTCAGCGCTGTATGTCACGGTGCTGCTGTCAGCGCTGTATGTCACGGTGCTGCTGTCAGCGCTGTATGTCACGGTGCTGCTGTCAGCGCTGTATGTCACGGTGCTGCTGTCAGCGCTGTATGTCACGGTGCTGCTGTCAGCGCTGTATGTCACGGTGCTGCTGTCAGCGCTGTATGTCACGGTGCTGCTGTCAGCGCTGTATGTCACGGTGCTGCTGTCAGCGCTGTATGTCACGGTGCTGCTGTCAGCGCTGTATGTCACGGTGCTGCTGTCAGCGCTGTATGTCACGGTGCTGCTGTCAGCGCTGTATGTCACGGTGCTGCTGTCAGTGCTCTGTATTACGGTGCTGCTGTCAGATGCCTCTATCACGGTGCATGTGTCATTCCGGTATGTCACGCTGCTGGTGATCATCTCCTGCACCCTCTTCTTTGCCTACCCTGGTCCCTGACCTTCCCTCTCCTCCATTGCCTTCATTAGCTCCATAGTCCTGAATTGTTAGAACAATTTCCCAAATAAAATAAAAATGCTTGTAGTTATCGATCCCAAATTCACCTCATACATGTATTATGTCATTGTCCAGATGGTGGGACTACGTTTTACCCCCTAATAATTACCACGTGGCCGCAAATTCGACATGAAGGTTTGCAAAGTTCGCCTCCCATTGAAGTCAATGGGGCCCGCGGCGAACGGTCGGTTTCGCGAACGTTTGGGTCCGTTCGCATTTCGCGTTCGCGAAACGTCCCGTCGGAAGTTCGTCCATCACTAGTCAACAATACAACAGTCAGTCCAGTCAGGCGACTGGATGATTTCAATAGACCTAAAGGACGCTTACTTTCATGTCCCTGTGGCAGAAGATTTTCAGTAGTTTCTGCGATTTTCAGTAGGAAAACTACATCTCCAGTTCGTATGTCTCCCGTTCGGACTTTCAACGTCCCCCCGAGTGTTCTCAAAGGTGTTGTTGGCCGTAGTGGCTCTATTGAGAACCAAGGGAATTCGTCTTCACCACTATTTGGACGATCTTCTGCTAGCCCAGGACAGAGACCGTCTGTTATTGCACAAGGGTCAGGTTATCTCCGCTCTTCAAGAGTTCGGTTGGATCCTGAATCTAGAAAAGAGTCAGTTAATTCCTTCCCAGTCTCTTGTGTTCCTAGGCGCACTCTTCAACACAGTGAAGGGTACCATCTCATTACCCGAAGAGAAAGTAGTGGTAATTCGGGACAGAATTCGTCCGGCCCTCTCAGCCTCCCATCTTCCGGCTCTTCAGTGCCTGAGAATTATTGGCACCATGGTGGCCACGATTCCAATGGTGAAGTGGGCCCAATGGAAGATGAGACCGTTCCAAAAAGGGTTTCTTCACCAATGGCTAGGCGACAAGACTCAACCTATCCGGATCACATCTTCAATGAGAATCTCTCTGCTCTGGTGGCTTCGGAAGGAGAACCTATTCAATTGTCATTCCATTCTCCCCATCTCATGGGTAACAATAACTTCGGATGCCAGCAACAGGGGCTGGGGCGCCCACTGTTTAACGGAAGTAGCACAAGGCACCTGGGACTTCCCTTCCAGGAGGATGGTGTCGAATATTCTAGAATTGAGGGCAGCCTTCCAGGCGCTCCTAGCCTTTCGTCATCTGGTCTCAGGAACCTCGGTCCTACTCAGACTAGACAACACAACAGCAGTGGCATATATAAGGAGACAAGGAGGTACTCGGAGTCTGTCCCTTCTTCAGGAGGTAGAGCCAATCATGTCTTGGGCTCAGAAGAACCTGGTCAACATTACAGCAACTTATGTTCCAGGAACGCAGAACGTCCAAGCGGATTTTCTGTCTCGAGTCAGTCTGGACAACAACGAATGGTCCCTTCACGAAGAAGTTTTCAGGTGGATTCTAACGTTGTGGTTCTCCCCAGAGGTCGACCTATTTGCCTCCCCTTGCAACAAGAAACTGGAAAGGTATTATTCCAGGTTTCGGGATCCTCAGGCCTACGGAGTGGATGCTCTGACGGATCGATGGTGGTTCAACAAAGCTTACGCCTTTCCTCCAACTCCTATTATTCTACAGTTCCTGCGGAGACTCAAATCAGAAGCAGTAGAGGTGATAGCTGTAATACCTTATTGGCCCAACAGGCCATGGTTTCCGCTTCTAATGCTCCTCAGTGTCAGAGATCCGATTCCCTTACCTCTCAGACCCGATCTTCTATCCCAGGGCTCGAAGCTCCATCCCTGTCCGGCCCATCTATGTCTGAGGGTCTGGTTTTTGAGAGGGGAAGGTTAGAGGCTCTGGGTTGTCCAAAGGAGGCCATTCCTACTTTCATGAGTGCAAGGAGGAAAAGTACCAACCAGGTGTATGAGAGGATTTGGTCTAGATTCACAAGTCACTTGTCTTCCAGGTCTTGCTCCAATGGTAATTTGACGGTTCAGGATGTTCTGGGTTTCTTACAGTCCGGACTAGACATTCCCCTATCTGTCAGCGCTCTTCGTGTGCAAGTCTCGGCAATTTCGGCCTTTTCTGGAGTATCCCTTGGTTCAGCAATTTTTTAAAGGAGCAATTAGACTTAGACCACAGAGGAAACCTAGATTTCCCAAGTGGGATTTACCGCTAGTTCTCGACTTCTTCTCTCATCTGGACAGAACACTTTCAGTCAAAGAATTGTCCCTAATGACATCTTTTTTGGTAGCCATATCCTCAGCAAAAAGAGTCTCTGAGATTCAGTCTTTAGGATCAAAGGAACCTTTCCTCACATTCTTCCCTGACAGAGTGGTCCTAGTGCCAATGCTGGGTTCGAACCCAAAGGTTACCTCAGTCTTTCATGAAAATCAGGACATTACCTTTCCTACCTTTAATTCTGCTGGGAGTCAGGATCTTCATCCTCTCGACATGGGAGTTATTCTGAAACGATACCTGGAGGCGACAGCTTCATTCCGGCAATCAGATTATCTTTTTGTTCTTTTTCATGGTAAAAGCAAAGGCCTTAGGGCTTCGGTCAGATCCATCTCCACGTGGGTGGTTCAGGCGATCCAGTGGGCTTATAATGAGAAGGGCTTGGCTCCTCCTGAGGCGGTTACGGCACATTCCATGAGAAGTCTTTCTACTTCTTGGGCAGCTTCACGTCATGTGGCTCCTGAGGTTATCTGCAAGGCTGCCTCTTGGTCATCCATTCATACATTTATGGCTCACTATTGTGTTGAACCTGCCAGTTTATCTTCCGTTGATTTTGGTTTAAAGGTGCTGTCGGTGGACAGTGTTAAATAAATTTTTGTTCAGCATTTTTGCCCACCCGAGTGTGTTTGGCGAGTTATTTCCCACACGTTGCTGCCATGGAGTCTGTCAGGAAAATGGAAAATTCCTATCAAAATACTTACCATAATTTTCCTTTCCTGATGGACTCCATGGCAGCAGGAGTTCCCTCCCAAAATGGCTGGAGTAGGCTAGTTATCGAACACGGCCATGGGCAGGGAGCAAAGATTTATGGGAGTAGTGTCCTATAGGGTAGTGGAGGCGGGACTTAACCCACACGTTGCTGCCATGGAGTCCATCAGGAAAGGAAAATTACGGTAAGTATTTTGATAGGAATTTTCTGTTTTCTCAATTAGGGTAGAGGGTTAGGAGGGAATTCAGGTACTTGTACTGAAAAATGGAAGTCTTTAGAGAAAATCCAGAGAATAGAAGCCGTTTCACAACTGAATTTAACAACCCCCGGATAGACCTCTCTCACTAGGCCTAGCAGCCGGTGGGGTGCTGGACAAAGTCTCTGCCACAGACTTGTAAGATACACTTGAGTGTTACTGAGGGATGTGGATAAATTTAAAGAACTGACATAGGGTACCAGGTTCTCTCAGCCGATCCGGCGATACGGTATGTGTGTTGATCCAGGTTGCATCCTTCAACAAAGCCTCCAGGCTCCTTCAGAGAAACCTGCCTTGCGCACGGTCTTCTCCTGAACAGAGTCCTCCCTTGGGGTTCTTCAGTTGCTGGGCCTCTCCCTTTAGATGAGACGCACCAAACCACCCTTGGATCAGTAGGCCCCGAAATCCACTCAGGCCTGTCGTTGCGTCGCCTCGGGCCAGCCGGCCCGAGACTCAGGATGCATGGTTCCGCACCCCAGGCCAGGAGGGCCATGGGGTCGGGTCAGGAGGACCACCAGAACCAACAGACGGAACACCAAAATTACTTGGCCACGGTACCTTAAATACCAGCCCCCAGAATGCACAGCAGGAAAATGCTCCCACTGGGCTGGTTCTGAGAGGATAGTGTTATTCAATGCACCCAGCTAGACTGCGTTTCTACTCTTGCCAGCGGTGATAGCGACACCTGTGGTCAAGGAGAACCCAGTGCACCCCAGCTGAGTTTGTACTGAAACCAGAAATTTGGAGAAATGGTCCTAAAGCCCAACTGTGGCTTCAGGCAAATTAACTTTTCAAAAAACCATAGTGCCTGCTCGTCATGAGCCAGCGCTACATACAATTTTGATATTTTATATATTTCTTGTTTGACTGTGTTATAAGCACCTTAAAAATCCAATTTTCCCTGATCTGTGCCTTTTTATACCTGTGATTTAATAGCTGTATAAATATTTTGGTATGTTATATCTAATATATGTTTCTTCAGCCAGTTTGCACTTCCTTAAAACATGTGAAGGATCCTGAGGAAGAAATTTTGCGAAATGCGTCAACCTATGTGCTTGTTATGAAGATATGTATAAACAGCTTAGAATACTTCTTGTTTTTTGGAAGATTTAATTGTATAATAGGGACACACATAACACCCCAATTTTACTATTGTGTTTTTTTAATACTTTATAAATAAAGTTATTTCTATTTTAACAAAGAGTGTTTTCCCTTGGTACCAGTAAAGTCCCTTTTTCTCCCTTATTTGCAAATTGTTTTGTGCTTTGTGTATTTTTGGGATGTGGTAATTATTTTAACAGCGTATATAAATGTTTAATTGTAATTTTTCAATTGTATTTTATCTAAATATATATAATGTTACTAAAGAGTTCCTCTTCAGTGGTGGTCTCCAAACTGCGGCCTGAGGGACCAGATGTGGCCCTTCACTTCATCTTTCACCTGGCCCTTGGTGCACTATTCCAACCAACTGGCACCAATGATGGAGCAGTATTCTTCTCATTGATATCAACAATGGGGCGCTATTCCTCCCATTAAAACCAATAATGGGGCATTTTCTACTTCCACTGGCCACAGTCTGGCCCCCCTAAAGTCTGAAGGACAGTAAATTGGCCCCGTGCATAGAATGTTTGGAAGCCCCTGTTCTACAGTCTACTTGAACTGAAGATGGTTTTCTATGCCATCAGGAGAGAGGAACATGGACTTAGTAATGGACTAAAGCTTCTTGACTTCAGCCAAGTAAGAAAAGGGTATATAAGTCAAAGTGCAAAGGTATATAAGTCATTGTTTGGTCTAATAAATCAGAACTGACCATCTTAGTCTCCCTTTTGTGCTGTACTGATTTTTGGTTGTTATTCTGCCTCACTACGGTCTGGAAGAAAAGAAACTTTGCCAAAGCTTTATCCTAATCTGGGTTTGTGCTCCTTGGTGGCTACCGAGCGATAACCCAACAGTGAGCCATCATTATTCTTTACATGGTGATACATTTTTTGGTTCTTGGGGGTTCATTTTAATGGGCTGCCTTAATGCAATTCACATTAGCATGCGTTAACACCAGACACCCCCTGGTATCCAAACTGTGGCCCTCCAATTGTTCAGGAACTACAATTCCCATCATGCCTAGTCATGTCTGTGAATGTCAGGGTTTTACAATGCCTCATGGAAAGTTTAGTTCTGCAACAGCTGGAGGGCCGTAGTTTGGAGATCCTAAACCATCAAGTGTGAAAGGGAGCAAGGCTCGGTTCACACCACTGCAATGCAACTTTGACGCGATTTTCAGTGTGATTATGTATCTGTGTTCAAGGTATCTTTGTTGGTCAGTGAGTCATTCATAACGGAAATCTTCCTACCCTATTCTGTATATACGTAGAAGATAAAGAGTGATGCATGTGTCCATCACACCTTCATATCTAAATGTTTGTCCACACAACCCTGAGCTTGTTCATTACCCTCTCACCTTCCATCTCATGGACCTCATGCAGGAGATATACAGTCACCGGACACTTTATTAGCTCCCGCTTACTAGTATAGGGTTGGACCCCCTTTTGCCTTCAGAGCTGCCATTATTCTTCATGGCATAGTTCCAACAAGGTGTTGGAAACATTCCTCAGAGATTTAGGTCCATAGTAACATGATAGTATCACGCGGTTTTTGCAGATTTGTCGGCTGCACATCCATGGTGTGAATATTCCATTCCACCACATCCCAAGGTGCTCTATTGGATTGAAATCTGGTGAGTGTGGAGGCCTTTGGAGTGGAGTGACCTCACTGTCATGTTCAAGAAACCAGTAGTGAGATGATTGGAGCTTTCTGACTTGGTGAATTACCCCGCTGGAAGGAGCCATCAGAAGATGGGAACACTGTAGTCATAAAGGGATGGACATGGTCAGCAACAATACTGTGTGTAAACAATGCTCAGTTGGTACTAAGGGGCCCAAAGTGTGCCAAGAAAATATCCCCCACACCATTACACCACCAGCCTAAACCATTGATACAAGGCAGGATGGATCCATGCTTTCATATTGTTTACACCAAATTTTGACCCTACCATCCGAAAGTCACAGCTGAAATCGAGAGCAGGCAATGTTTTTCCAATCGTCTATTGTATAATTTTGGTGAGCCTGTGCAAATTGTAGCCTCAGTTTCCTGTTCTTAGCTGACAGGAATGGCACCCGATGTGGTCTTCTGCTCCTGTAGCCCATCTGCTTCAAGGTTGAATGTGTTGTGCATGCAGAGATGTTATTCTGCATACCTTGGATGTAACGAGAGGTTATTTGATTTATTGTTGTCTTTCTATCATCTTGAACCATTCTGCCCATTCTCCTCTGACCTCTGACATTAACAAGGCATTTTCCTCCACACAACAGCCGCTCACTGTTTATTTTGTCTTTTTCTGACCATTCTCCATAAACCAGAGAGATGGTTGTGTGTGAAAATCCCAGTAGATCAGCAGTTTATGAAATACTCAGACCAGCCCGTCTGGCACCAACAACCATGTCACGTTCAAAGTCACTTAAATCCCCTTTCTTCCCCATTCTGAGGCTCTGTTTGGACTTCAGCAAATTGTCTTCACCAGGTTCAGATGCCTAAATGCATTCAGTTGCTCTCATGTGATTGGCTGATTAGCAATTTGTGTTACCAAGCAATTGAACAGGTTTATCTAATAAAGTGGCCAGTTAGTGTACACTGATCAGCTATAACTTTACGACCACCCACCTAATATTAGGTAGGCGACCTTTTTGGACAAAATAGTCCTGACACATCAAGGTGGGGCCTCCACTAGACCTCTGAAGGTATGCTATGGTATCAGGTACCAAGCCGTCAGCAGATCCTTTAAGTCCTGTAAGTTGGGAGGTGGGGCCTCCATGGATCGGACCTGTTTTTCCAGCACATCCTACAGATGCTCTATTAGATTGAAATCTGGAGAATTTGGAGGCCAAGTCAAACTCATTCTTGTGTTCCACAAACCATTCTTGCAGTGTGGCAGGGTGCATTATCCTGCTGAAAGAGGCCAGTGGCAATCAGGGAATACCATTTCCATGAAGGGGTGTATTTGGTCATCAACAATGTTTAGGTAAGTGGTACGTGTCAAAGTAACACCCACTTTAACTAAAGTGTTAACAGTTTATTTTTATCAATCAACAAAATAGAAAGTAAATGAACAGAAGCGAATTCCAAATCAAATCAATATTTGGTGTGATCACCCTTTTGCCTTCAAACCAGCATCAATTCTTCTAGGTAGACTTGCACACAGTTTTTGAAAGAACTCGGCAAGTAGGTTGTTCACAGACATCTTGGAGAACTAACCTCACATCTTCTGTGGATGTCGGCTTCCTCAAATCCCTCTTACCCGGGCCAAACATGGGTTGAATCCCGACTGAATTTTCTTTCGAAAACCTGAAATTTTGTGCGTTTTGTGGTCAGATGATGCCACCATTGATTTCAAAACTTGACCAGCCAAGCCTTGAATTTCACCTCATGTTACTAGAGAAAAGAATTTTCCTGACAGGCTCCATGGCAGCATACGTGTGGGTTAGCCCCGCCTCCATAACTACCCTATAGGACACTTCTCCATTAAATCTTTACTCTGAACTACCAGCCATGTCCCTTTTTTGTCCTCCTCCGTTGGACCATGTAGTTGGTTCTCCTACCTGAAGACGACCCCCCCCTACAAACAGGATCAGCCGAGCGTCATAAGTATCATGTCCCTTCGATAAGCCTTGTCTGTTAAGCAGGGTATGGAGTGTATAAGCAGTGTAGCGTTGAAGAAATGGAAGCATGTCAGTCTGTCAGACGAGAGCACGCCGGTTACTTCAGCTAAAAGAATATCTGAAATCAGAAACCTGGGTTCAAAGGAGCATTTTCTAACTTTTTTTTTTCAGATAGAGCAGTATTAATTCCTATGCTGGGGTCAAACCCCAAGTAACTTCAGTTTTTCACAAAAATCAAGAAATTGTGCTTCCCACCTTTAGGTCAACAGAAAGTCTAGACATCCATCCTCTTGATGTGGGGCACACTCTGAGACAATATCTGGAAATCACGGCATCCTTTTTAGCCTTCTGCACAGGAAAAATAAAGGAATGCGGGCTTTGGTTAGATCTATTGCAACTTGGATCGTACGGACCATTCAAAGAGCTTGTGTTGCAAAGGGTTTGGCTCCTCCAGAGGCAGCGACTGCATGCTCAACTTTGAGTATTTCAACCTCTTGGGCAGCTTCTCGACATGTCGCTCCTGTGTGGCTTCCTGGTCATCTATCAACACATTTGTATCTCACTACTGTGTTGAACCAGTTGCTTTGTCATCTGTTAATTTTGGTTTGCAAGTACTGTTGGTTGACGGTGTTAAATAAATGTATTTTCTTTGCTCAAGCATTTGCCTACCTGGGTGTGTATAGCAAGTTATTTCCCACACGTATGCTGCCATGGAGCCTGTCAGGAAAACTGAAAATTTCCTATCAAATACTTACCGTAATTTTCCTTTCCATGGCAGCAGGAGTACCTCCCAATGCTTGGAGTAGGCTAGTTACGGAACATGGCTGGTAGTCCAGAGCAAAGATTTATGGGAGAAGTGTCCTATAGGGTAGTTATGGAGGTGGGGCTAAACCATACGTATGCTGCCATGGAGCCTATCAGGAAAGGAAAATTACAGTAAGCATTTTAAATGAAATTTTCCATTTTCATGGCTGGGAATCTTCTTTTCTTTCTGGGAATTTTCTTTTCTTGCTCATGTGCACTTCTTTTTAAATTATATTTCTCACATGATTCTCTCATCGTTGATTAGAAAATCATTTTTGTTTTTTAAAAAAAAAAATCCAATGTAGCGCCGCCTCCTGAAGAGCACGCGCTATGTTTTTTGAAAGTTAAAGTTACACCTGAACTGCAGTTTGGTTTGGGTACAATTGTTCTAAATTTGGACTTTAGCATTAGTCTTGACTGGACTGTGGAATGTTCAGCCTAGCCACAAGGGGCGGATCCACCCGACGTATTGTCTCGGGGCCAGCTAGCCCGAGGCAAAGAAACTAAAGAAGGATTCCGATGTGGTCCAGTGCCATCTCCGGTAGTTGAAGAGGCCCAGTAACTTCATAGCTATCCAGGGGAGGACTCTTCAGAAGAAGGCCATGTATGGGTTGGATTCTTAGCAAGAACCTGGAAGGGCTGAAGTACCTAAGTGAATCCAGTCTCGTGGGTATCGCCAAGCTGGCTGAAAGATCCAGGTATCACACAAGTGTTCCAAAAGTTTTAGTTTCCTGTATGTTCTACAACAACGTCTGTGGCAGAGACTTGCTCCTGAGTTAAGCAACTTGTTGGCTGTTAGGCCTTGTGAGAGAGGGACTATCCAACTTAAGTGAACATCCACTTGTGAATGGCTATTCTCTGGATTTAGTCAAAGTAATCAAGACCTTCATTATTGACTATTATTGATTATTGACACTAAGAGTACCTGAACTTTCTTTCTAACCCTCTGATCCTATTTTGAGAGACTGTTCGTTGTCTTTCAAATAAAAAACCCTTTATGTGGATCTGTCGTCAGTCTCTGAGTTTACTGGGCCATCTACCACGGGAACCCCTAGACACAAATCGAGGTGAAGAAGGTAACGGTAAGCCCAATCAAACCAGCAGCTCTTTCAGGGGTCAGTGCTTCACCAACATGCCTGATCACTCAAATTCGAATGGCTGTTTGAAAATCGGCCATTGCTGTGGCCCACTAATGATCTGAAATTCTAACAAACATTCTGATAAAAAAGATTTTCGAATTCAACCCATGTATGGCCGGCTTTACAGTGTACTACATCACTTCCGGGGTCACAGCTGTCATTCCTTGGCTGGTGAGAGCAATAATTCTAGGGCCATAATTTACAGGTAACCCTAAACTGACAACCTGTAAAAGCTTTTAAAGTGTCTCCTACAGAGAATTTTGGTTATTATAGTTTTTTTTTTTTTCTGATTTCGTGGGTATGCACAATTTTAGGGCTTGACATGTTAAGTGTCTGTTTACTCAACGCAACCCGATGTTTTATATTTTACCAAAAAATAATATTGTGTTTGTCTGCGTGTTCATTTTAGGCTGCATTCACACCTGAGCATAGCGTTTTCAAGCAGAAAATCAAGCGAATTTACCACGATTTTGCTGCGTTTTTTACGGCGTTTTGACGCGATTTTATGCAGGGCAAAAGGTCGCCAATGTAAAAAGAAGAAAAATGCCCAGACCTGCTTGATTCGAGCGACAAAAAAGGGTCCGGAACTTGTTTGAGCTTCAGGCGTCCGGCTTCATCTCCATTGAGAATAATGGATTTTTTCCCCTCTAGCGTTTTGTAGCTTCAGGCTTCAAGCTACAAAACGCTCAGGTGTGAATGGGGCCTTATGCCGCGTACACACGACCGGACTTTTCGAGGGACTAGGTCCGACAGACTTTCGACGGAGTTCTGACAGAGTTCTGACAGAGTTCTGACGGACTTTCCGAATGAACGGACTTGGCCACACACAATCACACCAAAGTCCGACGGATTCGAACGTGGTGACGTACGACCGGACTAGAATAAGGAAGTTCATAGCCAATAGCTGCCCTAGTCGTTTTTTTGTCCATCGGACTAGCATACACACGAGCGTATTTCTCGGTAGGAACTGGGTCCGGCGGAGTTCTGGCGGAAAAATTTGAAACATGTTCCATTTCTAAAGTCTGTCAGACTTTTGCAAATCAAAAGTCTGCTGCAGCCCACACACGATCGAATGGTCTGTCGGAATCATTCCGTCGGACTTTTGATGTTGAAAAGTCCGGTCGTGTGTACGCGGCATTAGTGTTTTTTTTTTTACTTATGAAAATATCTGTTTGATAAATAACTGCGCAAATATCGTGCAGCATAATAAATTGTAACTACCACCATTTTATTCCCCAAAGTCTCTGCTTTCAGAAAATATATACTATTTGGGGGTGTTCAGTCATTTCTAGCAAAAAATGTTGATTTTAATGTGTGCAGAAAAAAATTGCCGTGGTTAATGTGTAATAATGTATGGAAAAATGTGCCATGTCTGAAAACATCCACAGCTGTAAGTTTTATATTCTCTGTAATGTGGTGGCGTTACATTGAGTGGAAAGCACAGACAGAAAATTATATGCAAGACAGACAGGAAGTGATGTCGGATACTGAAAGGAAGTGATGTAACATACAGACAAGAAGTTCCGGGTCAGAGGTGAGTTCGGAGGAAGTAGAGAGGAGAGATTTCTGGAGCTGGAGGCAGAGACGGTAATAAGACATTTTGAGTTTACAGCAGCCCTCTTTGGTGTTTAGAACCCGCATACAGACTAGATATTGAACCATTTATACAACTGTTGGCTTGAACTGGGTTCACACCTGTGTGTGTGTGTGTGTCAGAAATGCATGCAAAATCGCATTCTTTCCCGCCTTGCACATGTGCTTCCCTTTAGCAGATCCGCAGGGGGGGGGGGGGGTGCGCCATTAATTGTTAGTGATACATACCCCCATGGATCTCCTAATGTGCGCATTTATGAAAAAAGTGAGGGACTTCACTTCCACATTTCTTCTGTGTAGGGAAACCCATTGAAATGAATGGGATAGACACGACACAGGGAGATGTGTGCGTACCTACACGGTATGAACGGAGCCCAATACATATCCCTGAGTTGTCCCAGATCTTATCAGACTGTCCTGGTAAACAGAACCCCACAGTCCCAGAGTCCAGGATATGTCACATAAATAAATGGAAGTCCACCTGACCATGCTGTTCAGCTGCACTTTTCCTCCCACGACCCCCCATAGGCAAGGGCATATTTTTTTCCAGTTGACGCCATGACATTTTTTTTTTTGCACTGTTGCCTGGAAAAATTTTGGGTTTTCCTCCCACCAACAACAAGCATTTTTTTATTCAGGGCACTTTTCCCCCCACTGACAATTACTGTTCGGGTTTTGTTTTCCCTTACACTGACATGTACATGGAAGGTTCACCAGTAATGCATCTGGACCTCAAAGAGGTCTAGTTAGATTTTGGTGCAAGCTCCATTCTAAACCAAGCGTAACATTTAGCGCAATGTAGCCATGATGACTTCTCACAATGTGTGCCGCGTGTAATCCCCACAACATAGCGCTCCTTTTTCTTAAAGTGGTTCTTCACCCTAAAGGGGAAGTTCCGCTAATCTGATCCCCCCCCCCCTCCGGTGCCACAATCGGCACCTTTCAGGGGGGAGGGGGGTGGGGGGTGCAGTTACCTGGATAATCTGGTGTCTGCACCGACTTCTGGGCAGACCGCCGCAGACGCCCCGCCCCTCCCCTCCCCCCCGTTGTGTTCTGGGAAACGCACAGTTCCCAGGACACAGCGGGGGATCTTAAGAGACGCGCAGCGCGACTCACGCATGCGCAGTAGGGAACCGGGCAGTGAAGCCGCCATGCTTCACTTCCCGATTCCCTGACAGAGGATGGCGGCGGTGGCAGCAGCGAGACGAGCGATCGCTCGTCATCTGCCGCCGACATTGCTGGACCTTGGGACAGGTAAGTGTGATTTTATTAATATTAGTAGCTGCTGGCTTTTAATATTTTTTTTTTTAGGTGCAGAACCACTTTAAGTTAGAATATATGTAGAGAGATACATCCTAAATGTAGAGCCATTTATCCAAATTTATCCATCCATTTGTCCATCCAGAGCCTCTGGTTTAAAGTGGTTGTAAACCCTTACAAACCACTTTGACCTACAGGTAAGCCTAGATTAAGGCTTACCTGTAGGTCCAAGAAATATCTCCTAAACCTACACGGTTTAGGAGGTATTTACTAAAAGACAGTCACAGCTGTCTACGGCGCAAGCGCCAAAGACAGTGGCGTGCAGGAGCACTATCGCCGTTAGCGGCATGCCGTTAGCAGCGGCTCCCGTGCGCATGCGCGGGAGTGACCGGAGCAGCAATACCCGGAAGAAGATGGACGCCCCAGACTACAGGGGACAGCGGTGACTTCGCTGGCTCCTGTGTCAGGTAAGTGACACATAATGGGCTACTATGCGATGCATAGTAGTCCATTATGCTTTACCTTTTCAGGGAAACAAAGAGGAAGTAAACCCATCAGGGTTTACTTCCTCTTTAAAGACCAGATATTTTGCCTTGAAATTTTCCACATTTTGTCACGTTACAGCCAAAAACGTAAATGTATTTTATTAGGATTTTATGTGATAGACCAACACAAAGTGGCACATAATGATGATGATAATTTTTTTTACAAATAAATATCTGAAATGTGTGGCATACATTTGTATTCAGGCCCCTTTACTAAAATCTAGTCCACCTGTGTGTAGTTTAATCTCAGTATAAATGCAGCTGTTCTGTGAAGCCCTCAGAGGTTTGTGAGAGAACCTTAGTGAACAAACAGCATCATGAAGGCCAAGGAACTCACCAGGCAGGTCAGAGATAAAGTTGTGGAGAAGTTTAAAGCAGGGTTAGGTTATAAAAAAATATACCAAGCTGAACATCTCACAGAGCACTGTTCAATCCATCATCCAAAAATAGAAAGAGTATGGCACAATTGAAAACTTACCAAGATATGGCCATCCACCTAAACTGACAGGCCGGGCAAGGAGAGCATTAAAGTGGAGTGCCACCCTAAAAAAAAATGACATCAAACTGTTCCTAAAAATTTGAAAACAAAAAAGAAAAATATATTTTTTTAATTTACCAGAAATGGCTGTTGCTAGGCAGATCGTCCCAATCTGCTTCTTCCTATTCCGCGGTGATCTTCAGTCTTCTCCTCCTCGCGTTGTCTTCTGGGGAATGGGGCCGCCCTTTGTTCTGAAACACACAGTTCCCAGGACACAGCGCGCCCCATTCACAAAGCGTCACGCGGCTTGCGCACGCGCAGTAGGAAATGGGCAGTGAAGCTGCAAGGCTCCACTGCCTGTTTCCCTTAGTTAGAATGGTGGGACCCAAGAGCCGAGGGACGGGTCGGCCTAGGGCGGCCAACATCGTGGGCACCCTGGACAGATAAGTGTGCTTAATAAAAGTCAGCATCTACAGTGTTTGTAGCTGCTGACTTTAAAAAAAATTATTCTTTCAGCTGGCCCACCCCTTTAATCAAAGAAGCAGCAAAGAGGTCCATGGTAACTCTGGAGGAACTGCAGAGATCCACAGTGCAGGTGGGAGAATCTGTCCACAGGACAACTATTAGTCGTGCTCTCTACAAATCTGGTCTTTATGGAAGAGTGGCAAGAAGGAGGCCATTGTTGAAAGAAAGCCATAAGAAGTCCCGTTTGCAGTTTGCGAGAAGCCATGAGGGGGACACAGCAAACATGCGGAAGAAGGTGGTCTGGTCAGACGAGACCAAAAATAAACCTTTTTGGCCTAAAAGTGTGGCGGAAAACAAACACTGCACATCCTCCTAACCACTCCATCCCCACTGTGAAACATGGTGGTGGAAGCATCATGTGGGGACGCTTTTCTTCAGCAGGAACAGGGAAGCTGGTCAGTTGATGGGAAGATGGATGGAGCCAAATACAGGGCAATCTTAGAAGAAAACCTGTTATGCCTTGTACACATGATCGGATTGTTGGCCAAAAAATCAATGGAATTTTGTCCGAAGGGCATTGGCTCAAACTTGTCTTGCATACGCACAATCACACAAATGTTGGCCAACAATTACAAATTTAGTGACGTACAAGACATACGACGAGCCGATAAAAAGGAAGTTCAATAGTCATGTGCCACCCTTTGGGCTCCTTCTGCTAATCTTGTGTTTATCTTGTGTTAGTAGAAATTTGAGTGATGATTCGTGCTTTTCAGCCTCGTGCTTTTCAGTTCATTTCTGCTTTTTAGGTTGTGCTTGTCGGTTCGTATCTGTTTTTCAGTGCGTGCTTGTCAGGTTGTTTCTGTTTTTCACTGCGTTCTATTTATAGTTTGCTTCTGATGTTCAGTGTGTGCTTGTGTGGTTGTTTCTGATTTTCAGGTCGTGCTTGTCAGGTCCTTTCAGATTTTCAGTGCATTCTGTCAGTTCGTTTTGAGAAGCCGTTCTTTTACTAGCCATGTGGCGTTCTTGTCAGAGATATTGTGCTATTTTTGGGCTTTGAGTTATTGCTATGACCCAAGTCCAGTCCAGGAACCAGGGAAGGAGGAGTAATTGGACCAAGAATTGGTTGCTTAATCGTGACCAATTCTGTCATATGCCTTTGCTGCTGGAGCTCCAGGAGAATAATCCTGATGATTTCAGAAATTGCCTCTGGATGATGGACCCTGTTTTTCACCATCTATTGGCTTTGCTGTCCCCTTATATTACTAAGCAGGACACCTGCATGCGGCAAGCCATCTCTTCCGAGCAAAGGCTCGTCGCCAGCTTTGTGGTACTTGGCAACACGGAGAAGTCTCCAGGACCTCAAGTTCACGACTGGGATCTCCCCCCAGACTTTGGGAATCATTATTCCAGAGACCTGTTCTGCCATCATTCAAGTCCTGCAGAAGGATTATATCCGGGTAAGTTTTATCCTTTAACATCACATTCTATGTATTTAATGTTTGCCAATGTATTGTATTCATTTCTTCATTCCGTAATTACCATGATAGTAATATTTTGTGAATGCCTTCTTTGTCCTCATGCATGCTGTAAGCTTTTAATGCTCCTATTTTGTCCCTAACCACTTCAGCCCTGGACGATTTTACCCCCTTTACCAGAGCACTTTTTGCGATTCGGCACAGCGTCGCTTTAACTGCCAATTGCGCACCCAAACATAATTGACGTCATTTTTTTCCCACAAATAGAGCTTTCTTTTGGTAGTATTTGATCACCTCTGCGTTTTTTATTTTTTGCGCTATAAACAAAAGAAGAGCGACAATTTTGAAAAAAACACAATATTTTTTACTTTTTGCTATTATAAATAACCCATTTAAAAAAAAACAAAAAAAAAAAAAAACACATTTTTCCCTCAGTTTAGGCCGATACGCATTCTTGGTAAAAAAAAAATCGCAGTAAGCGTATATAGATTGGTTTGCGCAAAAGTTAGTGTCTACAAAATAGGGGATATATTTATGGCTTTTTTTTTTTAACTAGTAATGGACCATTCACATTTACACAGCGATCGGTTCTATAAAATTGCACTGATTACTGTGTAAATGTGACTGGCAGGGAAGGGGTTAACACCAGGGGGCGCTACAGGGGTTAATATGTTCCCTATGGGAGTGAGTCTAACTGTGGGGGGAGGGGTCTCACAAGGGGAGGAAACCGATCAGTGTTCCTCTGTACTGGGAACACACCATTGGTCTCCTCTCCACTGACAGGACGTGGATCTGTGTGTTTACATACACAGATCCACGGTCCTGCTGTGTTCCTGGGCAATCGCGGGTACCCGCTGGGCACGCGTACTGGGTCCAGAACGACGCCGCGGGCACGCGCCCCCCTAGGCAGCCGGGAATGGGAGGACGTCGTATGATGTCCACCCAGGATGGGAGATCTCATCTGTGGGTGTCATATGACTATGGGTGGGTAGGGAAGTGGTTAATGCATATTTGCCCTCAATAACCTCCCCAGCATGCTATCCTGGGCCCATACACACCTAGCCTAGTAACTTAAATGTTTTTTGTCAGCTACATTTTAGTGCTCACCCTAAACACCCCATAAAATGTGTTCAGATGTTATTGTTGTCCTTAAATTCAGCAGAGTGCCAGAGACTATCTTTTTGGGGCCCAAACTCATTTGGAACCCTCCCTTCCCCCCAACCGCTAAGTCATCTGATACCAATACTCTATCTGCTGACTTTGCCAAACCCATACACACTATACCTACCACTTTTGTGTTCATATTTATGGATGAATTCGCCAAAGCATGTAGTGAAAGTGCCTGCCTGAATACTTTCAAATGGTACTGTTGAAAGTTTTGTTCTCCTATTATCTTGATAGGTAATTGCAGAATGTAAAAAGGTGCTTCAATTTGGACAGTGTGTGTTCATATTTTCGGATTATGACACTTCTTACCTGTCCAGTGGGCCATCAATAGTGTAAGTAAGGAGGGGCTGGCCAAAGTAACACACGTTATTTATGCATTCAGCTCTCAATGAAGTGGAGAGGGTTACCTGTCCAAAACATCTACCCATCCCCCCACCATAAAATGTTTCCAATTGGCCACAAGAGGGGGTGGGGAATCTGATGAGTTGACCTTATACTTTTGTCTTTAAATACAAATTTCAATAAATTTTATACTTGTTGGCCAATAATGTTTGTGTTTAATCTGTCTGTAATGTTATATGCAAAAGTACTATTTTTTTTTCTTGTTTGACTCCACAGTTTCCTTCCAACCCACAGGAGTGGCAGACTGTGGCTTCCCAGTTTTATCACCAGTGGGATTTTCCCAATTGTGGTGGTGCTATAGATGGGAAGCACGTAAGGATTGTACCACCACACAACTCAGGGTCTTACTACTACATTTATAAGGGGTTTAGTAGTATTGTGATGTTGGAGGTGGTGTCGGCCAATTATTAGTTTCTCTACCTGGATTTTGGGAAGAACGGCAGAAACTCTGACGGAGGAATGATCATCCAGACCAAGTTCTACAAGCGTCTACAAAATGGCACACTGCGGTTGCCACCTCTGGAGTAGAATGTCGAGGGCCTCAATTTTGTTTTTATCGCGGATGAGGCCTTTGCACTGGGGGAACATCTCATGAGGCATAATGGTAAGCTGGTTCAGGATCTTCCTAACGTCCAGAAACCTGGCCAAATATAAACTGAACCATGTTGTGTTGAGCTGCTGAATTCTCCACAACTATCTAAGGAAGAATACAGCCAGCTATCTGGCCTCAGTTTTGACTGAGGCGGACTTTGCATTGGATACAGTCCTGGCTCCCCCCCCCCCCCCCCAAAGTGCCCGCGAAGTTAGATAATATGTTGAGTACTTTGTGAGCAGAGGGGCAATTGATTTACAACAAAATGTTGCAGATGTGCAATCGTTTTTTTTTTTTGAAGAGCTAAACTCATATTTCATTTGAATTACTGTTTTTGTTTCTTATCTGTCTCCTAGGTTCTCAAATGGCCTTTTGATTTTGGCCATTTTCTTCAATAGTGCAAACGTAACTTATTTTCTACATGAGGTGACAATCTTTTCTTCAGCTAACTATTATGTTGTGCTGTGGGTCTGCTACACACACACACACACACTGTTATTGTTATTAATGTATGTAATACATTAATGATAAAAATATTCATCCTTTTCAACTCCTTGAATTAATTGCTTGGAGTCCCTAAAATACACTGGTTGAGTATAAAACATTTTACTCCAAGCACAATCACATGTGTGTTATAAACAGTTTTTGAACAAACCAACATCTTGGTGTATAACATGTATGTTTAAAATGAATTTGCCATTTTTGGGGCTAAACAGGCATGTTTAAAAAACATAACATACACATTCCCAACTCAGGAATGTTTAAAATTCGACTTTGCTAAACTGAAGGCCCCCATGATGGGAGCTAGCACATGTTGACACACTGGGGCTTATTTCAGAAAGGCCAATCCACTTTGCCCTACAAGTGCACTTGCATTGCACTTGTAGGGCAAAGTGGTTTTTCCTTTTTGAAATAAGCCCCAGTGTGCCAACATGTGCTAGATCCCATCACGGGGGATCAATGGATGTGTTTCAGAGGTGCAACCACTTCCTCTCACCTACTTTAGTTGTGAGGAAGGGGTTGCACCCACAAAACGTGTACATTGATATCCCATGATGGGAGATAGCACATGTTGACACACTGTGTGCATCTTCAAAATTTGGCTTTGCGATTCATTTAAAACTGTAAAAACCTACAACATGACGACAACTATATAATGTTTTTTTTGTTTAGATTTTTCTTAAAATATCTATGATGTTGCTCAGTCTTTTTTGAACATCATGGATGTTTTGTTTCATTTGTTCCAAATCACGATTACAAACCATGATTCACTGATCAGGATTTATGCACTTGCACTGCTGAAGTGAGTTTCTTCTTCCACAACATCCACATCACCTAAAGATAAAAAAACACACCATGTATTAAAAATATGCAGGCATCTATCTATTACCTGAAGCTGTGGTCTCAGACACTGACCTGTGTTCGACACCATTTCTCCACCTTCACCCAGTACTTCAAGCACATCAACATCTGCATCTTCAGGGTGTGTGGCGAGTGTCCTTTCTTCAGAGTGTTCAGTAGGTGCTGGGTTACTGGTGTCCCCAGATGTCCCTCTTCCTTTCTCCCCTATGTGAATACAAAAAAGGTATGCTTAGCAGACAAGATATGTTAGGCTAGAAATAGTAATATGAAACATTGCATGAAAGTGTCTTCAGATTGTCTGTTTTGGCAGAGTTCCAAGCTGAATACATGACTTGTTCCCTTTCCAAAGCTGGAATACTTACCTGTTTTGTGCAAGTTTCACACATGGAGAGACCCCTAGTATCCACTGGAGCACTTGCGTGGGACACCATAACAAGGGCGTGTTGTGCTTTTTAAGGATAGTTTTCCCACACAGTATTTATTATTGAGTAATTTTTAACGAGGATATTTTTAAGATACAAAATCAATCTATATGGGTATACTTCCTCTTTTTCTCCCTGCAAAGGTAAAGCATAATGGGCTACTATGCATCGCATAGTAGCCCATTATGTGTCACTCACCTGACGCAGGAGCCAGCGATGTCACCACTGTCCCCCTGTAGCACAGAGCATCCATATTCTTCTGGGTATCGCTGATCCGGCCACTCACAGAGCCAGAGCAGTGATGACTTCACTCCCGCGCATGGGAGCCGCCACTAACGGCATATCGCCATTAGCAGCGGCATGCTCAGTGCGCCTGCGAGGCGCTGTGTATGGCGCATGAGCCATAGACAGCGGTGCCTGTCTTTTTGTAAATATATCCTAAACCGTATAGGTTTAGGAGATATTTCTTGGACCTGCAGGTAAGCCTTAATCTAGGCTTACCTGTTGGTCAAAGTGGTTTGTAAGGTTTACAATCACTTTAAGATGGCTACCGTAGCTTTAAAAAATGGATACTCTTAGCCCTTGTACACACAGTCGGAAATTCTGACGGAAACGGTCCGGTCGGATTATATTGTCGGAAAATCCGATCGTGTGTGGGCTCTATCGGACTTTTTCCGTCGGAAGTTCTGACGGAAAAAATTTGAGAGCAGGATCTCAAATTTTCCGACAACAAAATCCGATCTGACTTTTTCCAATAGTTTGTAGAGAATTCCGATCGGACAAAGTGCCACGCATGCTCAGATCAAAGTACGAGAGCAAAGCTATTGGCTACTAGGCTGAACGTAGTCCTGTCGGAACGAACGAACGTCATCACGTTCCGAACAATCGGATTTTCCGACAACTTTGTCCGACTGTGTATGCAACACCATTTTCAGACAAAATCGGTCGTAAAAAATCTGACGGATTTTGTGGTCGGAATTTCTGACTGCGTGTACAAGGGCTTAAAGAGGATTTACTTCTTGCGACCTCCGAGATCCAAGTATCAGGGTTCAGGAATCTTCATGAATGTTAAAATATGTATTCATACATGGTGCATGAGTGTCAGTCTGGGAGTGTGTGTATCTCCCAGCGTCCCCCTACCATCTCAGACAATACCATCTCGGACAATAAGATCATAAAACTTATAATATGCTCACCTCAAAAGGTATGGCTTCTTTTCTATTGGTTAAGCAAAAACTAATGATTTACTTTGGTGAATTTCAGGTAATATCACCTTCAACCACTAGGCATGTCTGAGAGCAGAAAATGTGTTCTGAACTATCTTTTAAATGAAATGTTCAATTTTAATAATATGTATTTGTTTGTATCTTGGTGAGAAGAATATATACCTTTTAAGTATTCTGGTAACTGGTCTAATATGAAATACACTCAGTATAATTTTGATTAATTACTATTACATAAAATGGTTATATATATGTATAGCTATAAAAACTGGTCTATCGATTAAAGACACATGTTGTTATATATATTAATCAATAGCACATAAAATGATTATCTATATGGATACATGTATAATTCTGGTATATCCGATGAATATTTGTTTTATCTAAAAACATGTGTAAATTCTTATACAGTTATAATTATGATTATATGTTTTTCATAATACTAATTCATTTCTTAACACTTCTACTTATAATCACAATTTTCATATTTTTACCTTATACCAAAGTTGTTAGGTCTGCAGATACTAAAATTATAATATATCTGTGATCTAAAATATCACATATAATTCGAAATGACTGACAATCACGTACAGTGCCTTGCGAAAGTATTCGGCCCCCTTGAACTTTTCAACCTTTTGCCACATTTCAGGCTTCAAACATAAAGATATAAAATTAAAAATTTTTGTGAAGAATCACCAACAAGTGGGACACAATTGTGAAGTGGAACGAAATCTATTGGATTTTTGAAACTTTTTTAACTAATAAAAAACTGAAAATTGGTTTTGTGCAAAATTATTCGGCCCCCTTGCGTTAATACTTTGTAGAGCCACCTTTTGCTGCGATTACAGCTGCAAGTCACTTGGGGTATGTCTCTATCAGTTTTGCACATCGAGAGACTGAAATTCTTGCCCATTCTTCCTTGCAAAACAGCTCGAGCTCAGTGAGGTTGGATGGAGAGCGTTTGTGAACAGCAGTTTTCAGCTCTTTCCACAGATTCTCGATTGGATTCAGGTCTGGACTTTGACTTGGCCATTCTAACACCTGGATATGTTTATTTGTGAATCATTCCTTTGTAGATTTTGCTGTATGTTTGGGATCATTGTCTTGTTGGAAGATAAATCTCCGTCCCAGTTTCAGGTCTTTTGCAGACTCCAACAGGTTTTCATCCAGAATGGTCCTGTATTTGGCTGCATCCATCTTCCCCTCAATTTTAACCATCTTCCCTGTCCCTGCTGAAGAAAAGCAGGCCCAAACCATGATGCTGCCACCACCCTGTTTGACAGTGGGGATGGTGTGTTGAGGGTGATGAGCTGTGTTGCTTTTACGCCAAACATATCGTTTTGCATTGAGGCAAAAAGTTTGATTTTGGTTTCATCTGACCAGAGCACCTTCTTCCACATGTTTGGTGTGTCTCCCAGGTGGCTTGTGGCAAACTTTAGATGAGACTTTTTATGGATATCTTTGAGAAATGGCTTTCTTCTTGTTACTCTTCCATAAAGGCCAGATTTGTGCAGTGTACGACTGATTGCTGTCCTATGGACAGACTCTCCCACCTCAGCTGTCGTTCTCTGCAGTTCATCCAGAGTGATCAGTGGCCTCTTGGCTGCATCTCTGATCAGTCTTCTCCTTGTCTGAGCTGAAAGTTTAGAGGGACGGCCAGGTCTTGTTAGATTTGCAGTGGTCTGATACTCCTTCCATTTCAAAATGATCGCTTGCACAGTGCTCCTTGGGATGTTTAAAGCTTGGGAAATCTTTTTGTATCCAAATCCGGCTTTAAACTTCTCCACAACAGTATTACGGACCTGCCTGGTGTGTTCCTTGGTCTTCATGATGCTCTCTGCGCTTTTAACAGAACCCTGAGACTATCACAGAGCAGGTGCATTTATACAGAGACTTGATTACACACAGGTGGATTCTATTTATCACCATCAGTCATTTAGGACAACATTGGATGATTCAGAGATCCTCGCTGAACTTCTGGAGAGAGTTTGCTGCACTGAAAGTAAAGGGGCCGAATAATTTTGCACGCACCACTTTTCAGTTTTTTATTTGCTAAAAAAGTTTAAAATATCCAATAGATTTTATTCCACTTCACAATTGTGTCCCACTTGTTGGTGATTCTTCACAAAAAATTAAAATTTTATATATTTATGTTTGAAGCCTGAAATGTGGCAAAAGGTTGAAAAGTTCAAGGGGGCTGAATACTTTCGCAAGGCACTGTATATTTTTAAAATATTCCTGACTGCACAAAATTCACATCTTTCGAACATGTGTTGAAACTTTGAACAGTCCCAATGGATGTTTAGAAATGGATTAGCTATCCACACAGTTCCTAAAAATTCACGCAATGAGCCAAGGTGTAACAGTCCGAAAAAAACGTTTGTCTTTGTGGCTGTTATTTATCCACTAAAGCAAGGTACATGTCTCCTTGCTTTGTGACATGAGCTACCATTGTTCCAGCAAGTCTCTGTCTCAATGCAGGCTTGTAAAAGTTTTCAATAGTTGACGCAGTAACATCTTGGAAAACATGAGATCATCTATTTTGCTTTAAAGGTCTCCAAGAGGGTAACAGTTCAATGATGGCAAAATCTAGGTTTTTGAGGCCTAAACTAATCTCTAATTTTTTCCAGTAAATATAAATTAATTATTTCTTCATAAATCCACAACAGGTGTTATGATGTCCCACACTAGTACTCCTGCATCCAGATGTGTAAACTGCTGAGTGTCCTCTCCTTACACCGACTAAAGTTGACATTTCATTATAGTTTCAAACACATCTAGACAACAATCTAATGAAATTATTTTAATGCAAATAGGCCTGAACAAATTTGGTAACCTGCATCTCCCAAAATGATGTTTTAGTTGCCGAACGAACGATGATTAATGTCCCACAAACGATTCCTACTTGGCCTTTTAAACTGTACAACAGTAAAGAAAAGAACACGGAGCAGCATGCAAGTAGTAATAATAATAATAATAATAATAATAGGAAAACAGGATAAATACTTTTTTGCTTTTCCTGATTTTGCTATACTGATCTTCCTTTCTCAATTTAAGGTCTGACCAGCGTTTTCTCAACTGATCCTTGGATCGTCGTACCCCAAAATTCCTGTGCAGACTTCTCACAACTTTACCCATGATCTTGGCCTGACATTTGGGTTTCTGTAAGGTTCATGCTTCCCATCACAGTCTGGGAGTTTACGGACGTACATATGATCTGTGAGAGGAGGACGGAGGATCGTTACCGCGGATCGTTCAAACAAAGGTACAATTGTAAATTGGGGCATCAGTGGTTAATGGCATATACTGCTTATAGATTGATATCTATTGGGACATATCTATATTGGGACAAGATTATGAGAGTTTAGCCTGACATTAGGGTTTGTCTTGTGTTGTGTCTTGCAGAAAAATGGTTGATAAATTTACGGCCCCAGATTTCCTGCCACGGTTTATAGAAAAATACAGAGAGCTGCCATGTCTCTGGCAGGTAAAATGCAGGGACTATACAAACAAGATAAAGAGGAAGGAAGCAATGGAGAAACTGTTGGAATTAGTGAAGCCTGTGCATCCCATGGCAGACATCCCCTATTTGAAGGCCAAAATTGGTGGCCTGAGGAGCACATATAATAGGGAGCGCAAGAAAGTCCAGGATTCCGAGAGATCAGGAGCATCGGTAGATGACGTATATGTCCCCAGGCTGTGGTACTACAACAGCCTGCGCTTTTTGTCTGACCAGAGGGAACCCAGGCCATCGCTCTCAACACTTCCTTTAGCATCAGCTGAGGCTCCTGAGGTCCAACCTGGGCCTTCTCCCAAGGAAGAAGATGTGGAGGAGCCCATCTTGACCCAGGTATAGCATTGTTGAACATATTTCTTGTCAAAAATGTAATGATGTTAACTAGATGTTATTGATCATAAACTTCTGATTTAACAAAGTGGTTTACATATCATTAGACAGTAGTGGCCAAAAATGATTGGGACAAGAATGAAAAATGCTGTTGTCATAATGATAGTCTTTTCTATTTGTTAACTTTCAATTTGCAACAGTCATGAGCTCAAAATTGTGTGTGATTGATGACCAAAAACCTAAAACTATGTACTATTTTCATACACAGGAAAGTCTCAGCCTCAGCCAAGAGGAGGCCATGGCAGGCAGCCTAACAGAATCACAGGTTCCTCTCCTCCACCCTCCTTCAAAAAGGGCCTATAACTCCAGCAACCTAGAGGAAGCCACGGCTGATTTTCTACGCAAAGCTACAGCTGCAATTAGCCCTGATGGCCAGGAGGCATTTGGATGGCTGACAGGCAACAAGTTAAAACAGATGGAGGAGGACCAGCGTACTATGTGCGAGGAAATAATTCTTCAGACCCTAAACAAGGGGACGAGGGGTGAAATCACCAGTAAAACACACCTCTGCGATTTGGACCATGCTCCTCCACCACCTCGACCAACACCACAGCCACCCCACTCACCACAGCAGCATGATGGACCGTGGCCAATGCAGCCACACCCCCAACAAGTCCACTCAGCTGGGGATTATCCCCATTATAATTTATGATTTTCTTTTTGTTTAATTTGAGTTTTTGTGCAGAGAATGCATTTTGTATTTCATTTCCTTCATTTGTATGGAAGGAAGTGTTGAGAGTCATGGCCTGGGTTCTATGTGGTCTGGCCAAAAATGCAGGCTGTTGGAAGACCACAGCCTCGGGACATATATGTCATCTGCTGCTGCTCCCGATCTCGGAGTCCTGGACCATATTGTGCTCCCTATTAAATGGACTCCTCAGGTTACCAATTTTGACAGTCAAATAATTGATGTCTGCCCTGGGGTACAAAGGCTTCACCAATTCGAACTGTTTCTCCATCGTTGCCTTCCTCTTTATTTTGATATGACCTTGTGCTCCCTATTGAATTAAAATGTTTTTATATCATAAATACATGGGTATGTGTTTTACTTCAAAAGGGACAGTTTGTTTATGAGTCGGCAGGTACATTTCAAAAATACAATGTCAAATTAACAAGGGACACCAACATAGTTGCATCTTTGAGGTTATAAAATACAAGATAATGGTATTGAAGATAGGAATTTGAACGGGACTTAGAGTGAGGCATGTCAAAGATATATGTCTAATTATACAGAAAGTAATTTTTTAGATTATAAATTTGGTTTCATTTAATGTAATGTCATGGTACCAAATCAATGGTCCAAGGTATTAAAAATATATCAATAATAATATAGACTGAATAGCGTAATCACAAACTAGTTACATGATCCTAGTCATCTAAACATATTTAATATAGTTAATGACTGGACATGATGGTAAAATTTATACAAATTAATCAGACAGTAAACATGATTAATACAATTCATACAAAGGTAAATATATGAGAGGATATAAAATAATTTTTGCTTAAAAAAATCTATATATATATTTTTTGGGCATCCATAAGTTGTTAACTCGACGTGTTTCTTGGCTTGTAACCAATCGTCGGGAGTCAGATGCATGTAAAAACTAAAAGGGGGGGGGGGGGAGATGATAAAAATATCAATCATAGGTGATGCATCAATTTAGTATTGATGCATCACCTATCACTGTAGAGATACTGTACACCATATGAAAGGTCCATCTCCATTCCTCAATATAACGTCATGTTCCCAACAAATGAGGAGGAGATACTGTACACCATATGAAAGGTCCATCTCCATTCCTCAATATAACGTCATAATCCCAACAAATGAGGAGGAGATACTGTACACCATATGAAAGGTCCATCTCCGTTCCTCAATATAACGTCATAATCCCAACAAATGAGGAGGAGATACTGTACACCATATGAATGGTCCATCTCCGTTCCTCAATATAATATCATGTTCCCAACAAATAAGGTGGAGATACTATACGCCATATGATGGTCTATCTCCATACCTCAATATAACGATGTTACCAGTACACAATTGTTACTCGATGAAGTATAGTTTGAATGTATTGTATATTTCATTTGAATTATTGATATGGTGATTGCAAAATGTGAAAATATATTTCTTTTAATATTGCTTTCTTATAGATGGTCTCCATGTATCTCCACATTGTGATGCAAAAAATAATGATGGCAAAGAATGTTCTCCAGGAGTAAATCCTATTTCTCCAAATATGCACCACAGACCATATCATTTGGAGACAGCAAGGGATCCGTCCAGGGATTTTTTTCAGGGAGAACTTGGTGGAACTCGGTTCCACCACCTCTGGCTCAGACCCTTGGGGGGAGGCTGCTGACCAAAATCACTTGTAAACACAGAAGTCTGGTTTCTGTGTTTACAAGTGAAAAGCTTGCACTCTGTGTGTAACCCCCCCTGAACTCTGCACTCTGTATGTAATGCAATCTTGGTATTTAATGCCACTTTAGGACTCTCCTTCAGTTTGTGAAATTTGACTGACCATACCCACCATTTGATGTGATTTGGAGGGTGTGTGTGGGTGGAGGATAACAAGCCCTGGATCTGTCTAATCCTGAGGAACCTCCTGGTCAATCACATACTGGTACATCAGACATCCATCTCAGATCAGCAGATCCTTCATTGTCCTGTACGGAGTGTGGAAAATCTTTTAAAATTAAATCTAAACTTCTTATTCATCTCAAATTTCACAACATGACTTTTACATGCTCAGAGTGCGGGAAGTGTTTCAGTGAGAAAAAATAACTTCCAGGACACCAGAGAAGACACATAGGAGAGAATTCCTATTCCTGTTCTGAGTGTGGAAAGTGTTTTACTCACAAAATAAGCCTTCTAAACCACCAGGGAAGTCACACAGGAGAGCGTTTTTATTCATGCTCAGAGTGTGGGAAGTGTTTTACTCTTAAAGGAAACTTTCTAAATCACCAGAGGAGTCACACGTGAGCGTCTTTATTCATGTTCAGAGTGCGGTAAATGTTTCACCGAAAAAGGAAAACTTTGTATACACCATAGAAATCACACAGGTGAACGTCCTTATTCATGTTCAGAGTGCAGGAGATGTTTCACTGTGAAAGGAAACCTTCTTAGACACCAGAGAAGTCATACGGGTGAGCGGCCCTATTCATTTTCATAGTGTGGGAAACGATTCACAGTGAAAGATAAACTACTTACACACCAGTGAAGTTACACGAGCAAGCATACTTTCTCCTGTGCATAGTGTGGGAAATGTTTCACTAGAAATGAAGACCTCATTGGACACCAGAAAATTCACATGGGTCAGCGTCTTTATTCATGTCCAGAATGTGGAAAATTTTTCTGATGGAAAATACAGCTTCTAAGACACAAGATCACTCACACTGGTGATTATCCTTATTCATGTTCAGAGTGTGGCAAACGTTTCGATGTGAAAGTGAACTTCTCATACACCAGAGAATCCACACTGTTGAGCGCTCTTATTCATGTTTAGCGTGCGGGAAATGTTTTACTGTGAAACGAAACCTCCTTGCACACCAGAATATTCACACGGGTGTGCTCCTTATTTATGTTTAGAGTGCAATTAATGTTTCACCGAAAAAGGGAAACTGTATACACCAGAGAAGTCAAAACTGTAAACGTCCTTATTCATGTTCAGAGTGCGGGAAATGTTTCACTGTGAAAGGAATCCTTCTTATACACCAGAGAAGACACACAGGAGAGCGTCCTCATCCATGTTCGGAGTGTGGGAAATTTTTTTTTGTAGGTGTAAAAGTCATTTAACTAGTCATCAGAGAACACATACCCGCTGATGTCGGATTGAAGAAAAAGCTTGACAGCCGCACTACGTTATAGCCTATTTATTGAAGACGGTAAAATCCGTACAGTTACAAAGACCTCAGAAGCACAGGGACAAAGATACTCACGCGTTTCACGCCACTATGGGGTGCTTAGTCATAGCTACCAGAAGGTGGGCTGACTGTTATATATATGTGTATACAGTGGTGTGAAAAAGTGTTTGCCCCCTTCCTAATTTCCTGTTCCTTTGCATGTTTGTCACACTTAAGTGTTTCGGAACATCAAACCAATTTAAACAATAGTCAAGGACAACACAAGTAAAAACAAAATGCAATTTGTAAATGAAGGTGTTTATTATTAAAGGTGAAAAAAAATCCAAACCATCATGGCCCTGTGTGAAAAAGTGATTGCCCCCTTGTTAAAACATACTATAACTGTGGTTGTCCACACCTGAGTTCAATTTCTCTAGCCACACCCAGGCCTGATTATTGCCACACCTGTTCACAATCAAGGCATCACTTAAATAGGAGCTGCTTAACACAGTAAGGTCCACCAGAAGATCCTTAAAAGCTACACATCATGCCGAGACCCAAAGAAATTCAGGAACAATTGAGAAAGAAAGTAATTGAGATCTATCAGTCTGGAAAGGGTTATAAAGCCATTTCCAAAGCTTTGGGAATCCAGCGAACCACAGTGAGAGCCATTATCCACAAATGGCGAAGACATGGAACAGTGGTGAACCTTCCCAGGAGTGGCCGGCCGCCCAAAATTACCCCAAGAGCGCAGCGACGACTTATCCAAGAGGTCACAAAAGACCCCACAACAACGTCCAAGGAACTGCAGGCCTCACTTGCCTCAGTTAAGGTCAGCGTTCATGCCTCCACCATCAGGAAAAGACTGGGCAAAAATGGCCTGCATGGCAGAGTTCCAAGGAGAAAACCACTGCTGAGCAAAAAGAACATCAAAGCTCGTCTCAATTTCTCCACAACACATCTTGATGATCCCCAAGACTTTTGGGACAACATTCTGTGGACCGATGAGACAAAAGTGGAACTCTTTGGAAGGTGTGTGTCCAAGTATATCTGGCGTAGAAGGAACACTGCATTTCATAAAAAGAACATTATACCAACAGTAAAATATGGTGGTGGTAGTGTGATGGTCTGGGGCTGTTTTGCTGCTTCAGGACCTGGAAGACTTGCCGTGATAAAAGGAACTATGAATTCTGCTGTCTACCAAGAGATCCTGAAGGAGAATGTCCGACCATCTGTTCGTGTACTCAAGCTGAAACGAACTTGGGTTCTGCAGCAGGACAATGATCCTAAACACACCAGCAAGTCCACCACCGAATGGCTGCAGAAAAACAAAATGAAGACTTTGGAGTGGCCTAGCCAAAGTCCTGACCTGAATCCTATTGAGATGTTGTGGTATGACCTTAAAAAGGCCGTTCATGCTCGAAAACCCTCTAATGTAACTGAATTAGGACAATTCTGCAAAGATGAGTGGGCCAAAATTCCTCCAGGACGCTGTAAAAGCCTCATTGCACGTTATCGCAAACGCTTGGTTGCAGTTGTTGCCGCTAAGGGTGGCCCAACCAGTTATTAGGTTTAGGGGGCAATCACTTTTTCACACAGGGCCATGATGGTTTGGATTTTTTTTCACCTTTAATAATAAACACCTTCATTTACAAATTGCATTTTGTGTTTACTTGTGTTGTCCTTGACTATTGTTTAAATTGGTTTGATGTTCCGAAACACTTAAGTGTGACAAACATGCAAAGGAACAGGAAATGAGGAAGGGGGCAAACACTTTTTCACACCACTGTATGTATTGGGTGGAAAAAGGACCGCCCACTTGGGCACGTCAGCCCAAATTCCAAAACATATAGGAAGCACCTGGAGTCATGCAGGTGTATGGGATATCCAATCTAAATTAGACATACCAGGATTCCTATACAGCACAAAGATACAAATAAGCAGACATTTAAAAATACATAAATGCATATGAGACCAAGACCAAAATCGGTATATTTATACCGTATTTATCGGCGTATAACACGCACTTTTTTCCCCTTAAAATGAGGGAAAAAACGCGGGTGCATGTTATATGCCGATCCTCCGCAATTTCTGGGCTCTGGGCGCCTTTCAGCCGCCTTCGGCCTTTCTTGGCGGCTTTCAGCCACCTTCGGCCCTTCTCGCGGCTTTCGGCCTTTCTCGGCGGCTTTCGGTCGCCTCCGTCCCTTCTCGGCGGCTGAAAACCGCCATGAAGGGCCGAGAGCGGCCGAAAGCCGCCGAGTACGGGCGAAGGCGGCCGAAAGCCTCCGAGTACGGCCGAAGGCGGCCAAAAGCCGCCGAGAATGCCCGAAGGCGGCCGAGAACTGCCGGGCGCCGCCGAGATACACAGGACATCTCGGCGTTGCCATTTTTAAAAATATAACCTAACACTGAGGGGACAACGATGCACAGGCTGCATGACAAGGCTGCAATGAGGACAGGCTGCAATGAGGAAAGGCTGCAATGAGGACAGGCTGCATGACAAGGCTGCAAATGACACTGACAAGGCTTCAGATGGACACTGATAAGGCTGCATTGATGGGCATTTAAATGTAAGTTTTTTTTTGCTTAAATTTCCCTCCTAAAAGTTTTTTTCCTTAAAATTCCCTCCTAAACTTGGGGGGCGTGCTGTACGCCGGCGCGTGTTATACGCCGATAAATACGGTACGTATTTATTGGCTTATAACACTCACCTTTTCCCCCTGAAAATATACGCCGATAGTGTACCACGGAGGGGGACTAGCGCCACCGGAATTCACTGAGCCGTCATCTCCTGTATAATCGGCTCTGATGTCACACACACAGTCCTGCCTCCGCCACCGGCATTGGACCAGTGTTCTGTCAATCACAGGAGCTGATCCAATGCCGATGGAGGCGGGACCGTGTATGTGACTCCAGACTAAGCCGAGTAAACAGGTGATGACGGCTCGGTGATTTCCTGCATCATTTTACTGCATGAGAGATGGTGAGGCTGCAGATGGGCATCAGGCTGCATTGGTGGAAGATGGGTGCATATCAGGCTGCATTGAGGATGCAGATGGGCACAGATCAGGCAGCACTGAGGCTGCAGATGGGCACAGATCAGGCTGCATTGAGGCTGCAGATGGGCACAGATCAGGCTGCATTTAGGCTGCAGAGGGGCACAGATCAGACTCCATTGAGACAGCAGATGGGCACAGATCAGGCTGCATTGATGGGCACTGACCATTATTTTACTTCAAAGTGGTTTATTTAAAAAAAAAGTTTTTTTGCTGAAACTTCCCTCTTATATTGAAGGTGTGTGTTATATGCCGATAAATACGTGTGTGTGTGTGTGTGTATATATATATATATATATATATATATATATATATATATATACACATGTACGATCAGTCAACTGTATATATGGTCATTAATTTAATTCTGTATTAAAGAATAACACAATTATTAGACTCAAAAGATACTCAATACATAAATCCAAGCAAAAACATATCACAGTCTCAAATTCAATTGTCCTGGATGAGCAGAAAGAGGAGAAGGCCAAACCCTGGTCCCAAGTTACCTGTAAGTTGATGAGGAGGTACTAGATCTGAATCTAAGGCTTCAATCAAACAGGGGAGGGCAAAGAGTGGATCATTTGGTGAAATCACAGAGGAGGCAAAATCGCCACTTATAGGTCCATCTATAGGGAAAATGATGTATATGCTAATGAACACAGAATCAAAGATGCACAGTTTTTGACCAAGACATTTATATGGCTGCCTACCTGCAAATGGCAGGAAAGTATATGATTACAATGGCTTGATATCCATATAAAGGTCTCCCTTTAGACTCAGGGTGGAGAAGGATGCCACCGAGATTTTCCAATCAGGCTCCAAAAAATTCACAACCACTCAGAGGGGCCTAAATAAACCAAAAGAAGTAACCCTATAGATATATTGGCCGTAGATATAAAATTGAACCAACAAATCAGCTAAGTTAGACTGTACTTACACAGGTCAAACCTTGAGCTTGCACTCCCTCTCCCGTCCTGGACCATGACAAATTTGCCAAAACAGGTGTGCTTCTAAGCCCCCTCCACCTCCACCAAGGACCAATGGCGCTGGCGGAGGTGCAGACGCCAAAAAAGAGGCACCAGAAATTACGCTACATGTCATTTCTGGCAGGACACTGACGCGTCGTTGACGTTGTACGTCATATCCGGTGCGACCCAATGCATATAAACTCGCCTCTTTTTGGCATCCGCGCCTCCTTAGCATGCGTTAACACCAGACACCTAGGGGTCTCCAAACTGGCCCTCCAATTGTTCAGGAACTACAATTCCCATCATGCCTAGTTATGTCTGTGAATGTCAGAGTTTTACAATACCTCATGGAAAGTGTAGTTCCACAACAGGTGGAGGGCCATAGTTTGGAGATCCTGAACCATCAAGTGTGAAAGAGTCCAAGGCTCAGTTCACACTACTGCAATGCGACTTTGACGTGATTTTCAGTGTGATTATATATCTTTGTTGGCCAGTGAGTCATTCATAACTGAAATCTATTTCCTACCCTATTCTGTACATACGTAGAAGATAAAGAATGATGTATGTGTCCATCACACCTTCATATCATAAATGTTTTTTGTCCACACAACACAAAGCTTGTTCATTATCCTCTAACCTCCCATCTCATGGACCACATGCAGGAGATATACAGTCACCAGACGCTTTATTAGGTTTACAATACTAGTACCAGGTTGGACCCCCTTTTGCCTTCAGAGCTGCCTTCATTCTTCATAGCATAGTTCCAACAAGGTGTTGGAAACATTCCTCAGATATTTTGGTCCATAGTAACACGATAGCATCACGCGGTTTTTGCAGATCTGTCGGCTGCACATCCATGGTGTGAATCTTCAGTTCCACCACATCCCAAAGGTGCTCTATTGGATTGAAATCTGTGAGGGTGGAGGCATTTGTCATGTTCCAGAAACCAGTGGTTAGATGATTGGAGCTTTGTGACTTGGTGAATTACCCCGCTGCAAGGAGCCATCAAAAGATGGGTACACTGTAGTCATAAAGGGATGGACATGGTCAGCAATTATACTGTGTGTAAATGATGCTCAATTAGTACTAAGGGGCCCAAAGTGTGCCAAGAAAATATCCTCCACACCGTTACACCACCGCCAGCCCAATCCATTAATACAAGGTATGATGGATCCATGCTTTCATGTAGTTTACACCAAATTCTGACCCTACCATCTGAATGTCGCAGCTGAAATTGAAACTGATGAGACCAGGCAATGTTTTAGCAATCTTCTATTGTCTAATTGTGTTGAGCCTGTGCGAATTGTAGCCTCAGTTTCCTGTTCCAGTACAGTACAACGACATGCTCAAGCCACCTCGGCTTTTTTTTCCACACACCAATGGCTGATCATTAAGGATGCATGCACTGTATTATCACCATTTGAGGAGGCCACAAGGATGGTGAGCAGTGACAGTGCATGCATGTGACACAATCCCTGTTGTGTTCCTGCTGGAGCAGACTCTGTGTGGCATTATGCACAGGGCACAGGAGGGAGAGCAGCAGGAGGAAGAGGAGGACTTCCTTTCCTCTCAAGACCCACTTTATCCAGATACCATCATTCCTATGTCACAGAACACACAGCAGGAGAGAGGGAAGGAGGATGAGGAGGAGGATTCTGGCACTTTCATCGTTTTCTAAGAAGAGGAAGACATGTGTCAATCTGTAAGCAATGCCTTTCCAACCCCCGAACCCTTGGGAGTAGTACGTGGCTGGGAGGAGGAAGTTCCAGATGCTGTGATCCTGAGTGACCCGAGTCTGCTTCTCAAGCCTTTGCATATTTGAGGCGCATGGGCAACCTCATGCTTCAAAGCTTGAGAAAGGACCCAAGAATACGTGGCATAAAGGAGGATGATTACTGGTTGGTAACCCTCCTTGACCACCGTTATATGGGGAAGGTCTCAGAACTCATCCCGTCCCCACAGAGAGTACAGAAGATAAAATCTCTTGAGGCCGAGGAAGGCCCCGGGTCCGGACGGATACACTACTCAATATTATAAGACGTTGTTCCCCGTCCTGGGTCCACGCATGGTGAGATTCTTTAACGCCGTGGGGGCAGACACAGCCCTACCTAAGGATCTGCTAAACGCACATATCTCTTTAATCCCCAAGGAGGGTAAGGACCCCTCCGGATGCGGAAGTTATAGACCCATCTCCCTGTTAAACACGGACTTAAAATTATTCACTAAAATTCTATCGACACGCCTTGCCCGCCACCTGCAGACACTAATCAACTTGGATCAAGTCGGTTTTATACCTGGAAGGGAAGCGCGTGATAACACTATAAAAGTTCTAAACCTACTTCACGTGGCCAGTACTAAAAAGTCCCCATGTGTATTTCTTAGCATAGACGCTGAAAAAGCGTTCGATAGGGTGAGCTGGGCATTCCTGTTTTCGGTACTCCGTTATATTGGCCTAGGAGATAGAATGCTCACCTGGATCACCAAATTGTATTCCTCCCCCACGGCACAGGTGAAGGCTAATGGTATCCTATCTACGCCCTTCCCTATCACAAACGAAATGAGGCAGGGGTGTCCTCTATCACCCTTAAGGCCCATACACACGATCAGACTTTTTGACAACAAACATGCAAATTAGCTGTTTTGGAGCAACATCCGACCGTGTGTACGCTCCATCAGACAAACTTTTTTGGTTTTCATCGGACTTTTGTTGGCTGTGCGAACGGACAAACTTTCTGGCAACAAAAGTCCGATGGAGCAAAGTCTGATCGTGTGTACAGAAAACCATAGGACTTTTGTACAAAGTACAAACAGGCATGCTCAGAACCAATGCAAAAGATCAGACAACAATACAGAAGTTGACCAAAGGTGGCGGTAAAGAGCAGAAAAACCACGTGATTTGGTGAAAGTTGGCTGAAAAAGTCCTGCTGTGTGTATGCAACACAAGTTCAGGGCCGACGCCCTTTGTACAAAAATCCAAGGGAAAGTTTGTACAAAGTCCTATCGTGTGTATGAGGCTTAACTCTTCGCACTCTCGCTAGAACCCTTCCTGTGTAACATTAGACGAAACCCTGACATTCAGGGTATTCAGGTGGGTGCCTTGCACTGTAAAATCTCGGCGTACGCGGACGACTTATTGTTCACTTTGACCAACCCCACAATCTCACTGCCCAACCTCCTTAAAGAATTCAAGGCGTATGGGGAGTTATCGAATTTAAAAATCAACTATTCTAAATCGGCAGCCATGGGTGTAGCTGTTCCCCCATCAATCATGCAATCTATGCAAACCCACTTCACCTTTAGATGGACAACTGTGGCTCTGAAATATTTAGGGACTCAAATTCCCATGGACATCACACGAACGTTCGAGTTGAATTTCCCACCACTCTTGGTCACAATCCGCTCACTCCTGGATGGCTGGTCCAGGGGTCTCCATTCGTGGTTTGGCAGGTGTAACCTCCTTAAAATGTGTATACTGCCTAAGATCCTCTTTCTGCTCCAGGCCCTTCCAATACATCTCCCATTAGCATTCTTCAAGCAAACGCACAACCTCTTCATAAGCTTTATCTGGGCCAGCAAAAAACCTAGGATTAATAGACACCAGATGTCCCTCCCCAAACACCAGGGCGGTCTGGCAGTCCCTGATATTAAGCGGTACTTCCTGGCGACGCACTTGGGTCGTTTCCTGGACTGGAGACGGAACGGTGGAGTTAAACTGTGGGTACAGTTGGAACAGGCTCAGACAATTGTCCCACTGAAAGGCGCGATTTGGTGCTACGACTCCCTCCCCTTGAACACGAAACAACACCCCCTCCTGGGGACCACGCTGCGACACGGTAGACAGGTAGCTGTACAACATTCACTAACCTCGCTTAAGTCCCCTCTTTACCCAATACTGGGTCACCCAGACTTTGCGCCGGGCCTTCACCCCAGGGAATTTGTTGCCTTACGTAACAAAGCTTTTGATCATGCGGCTAAATTGGTGATACAGAACCGTTGGCCTACTCTCGCGGAACTATCCGACGGAACGGGTGAGTTCCGCCTAAATTTGTGGAAGGCGGTGCAGATACACCACTTCCTGCACTCGATCCCTGAACCCCAGGACTTCTGTCGTCCACGGACAGTATTTGAGGAGCTTTGCGTAGGCACTGAACCTTTGACTAGTACGCTATCCAATATGTATGTACTACTTAACTCACCCGCCGCTCAACCACGCCTGATTGGCCTGGAAAAGTGGGAGAAAGACCTAAACCGAACGTTCTCAGACACACAAAAACAGAGGATGATTAGCTGCGCGGTTACAACGTCCATATGTACCAGAATACAGGAGGCAAACTATAAAGTTCTCTATAGGTGGTATCTCACTCCTCCAAGACTTCAAAAATGTTTCCCTGACATCTCGGACCGATGCTGGCGCTGTGGCGAGGAAGAGGGAACCATGCTCCACATTTTTTGGACTTGCTCAAAGCTCAGAGATTATTGGGGAGCTGTGAGGCGCATTGTTCAGAATTTTGCGGAATACACAATTCCAGATGACGCCGCCTTCTTCCTCCTACACCTGTCAGCTATCCCCCTAAAAAAATATAAAAAGTCATTAGTACGCCATCTTTTGAATGCAGCGAAGTCATGTATTCCGCTTAGATGGAAACAACAGTCCCCGCCCACTGTTACAGATTGGCTGCGCAAAGTGGAGGAAATTAGGAAATTAGAGGACTTGGCCCTTACGGCACAGCATAAGAGCGAGCAATTTACGGCGACGTGGGCAATTTGGATTACCTTTATATATTCGGAGGAGGGGACTGCCCTCCTGGGTTCTTAGTGGACTTGCGACGGTGCGGGCCCGCGGATAGGGATGACCATCTCCCTGGCTGATACCCCCCCCCCTTCTTTTCACTCTCTCTTTTCTCCCCCCCCCTTCCCTGAAGAGTATATAGAAAATGGAAGGGAGGTTCCCGTCTTGGACATGAGTAATTACGGTGGGATGATAAGTGGCTTAGCGCAACATCCCGGTTTACTGGCAGTTTACTGTGAGACGCCTGGCCCTGTGATTTTGCTAGTACTGTTTTTAAGTCATGCAAGCGCTTCATATGTTTGTACCTCTGTATTGATTGTACTGTCGGGATACCTCCCTTTATGTGGTGTTTAATAAAAAATGTATATTTGAAAAAAAAAAAAAAATCTCTTGAGGACACATTAAAGAGGATTTTATTGAACCTTTTTCCTGACTCCAGTAGGTTACAGTGTGGTGGAAAACTTTGTTTCGAGTCTTCTGCTGGTAAAGAGAGGAGCGTTGGAGAAGGCGTCCGCTTAATTGAGGCATTTCAGAATTTTTTTAGTCCTCGAAGCCCAGGGCTGTCAGCTTCCACATCCCATCGGCAGCATCTGCATCACATGGTGGACCTCGGAGCTAAAACAGAGATGGAGAGATTTCCAGCTGAAGATCCACTGACTTACTGGGTCATGAGAATAGACCACTGGCCAGAATTTGCCCAGAAGTATGCTATTGAGTTGTTGGGTTGTCCTACATCCAGCGTGCTTTCAGAATGGGCATTCAGTGCTGCAGGAGGTTTCATTACTGATCATAGAATGCATCTGTCCACAGACTCCATGGACCGTTTGACTTTTATAAAAATGAATCAGTCCTGGATAGGGATGAGCTCAGGCGTGTTCACATGGTCTACCTGCTGAGCCCGCCAGGAAGTCAGCGCAGAGCTGCACTAATCACAGGCAGTGAGATTGCCCTGATGTGCGGCTGCAGAGATCAGGCAATGTCTCACTGCCTGCGATTAACGCAGCACTGCGCCGACTTCCTGGCAGGCTCAGCACGTGGACCATGCAAACACCCCTGAGCTCATCCCTAATCCTGGATTACCAGCTACGAAGCCCCTGATGCCGATGTCACTGATTAAGTCTTTTTGGAATGTGGAATCTCTGCAGGACTTCAAGGCTGCCTAGCTTTGAGGGTGTTCAATCATTTAATCTGAAATAATTTTTTTGGTATAGGTTTCATGGGCACAATTAAAATCCAAAGACCAATTTTTCAGCACCCGTTTGACAGGTGCATATCATTGCAATTTTTTACAGCAAGGCCAATTCTTGCTTTCACCAAGAGTACCTCTATAGGGTTACGGTGGGAAGGCGCCACCGACACCCAAAGACCAATTTTTCAGCACCCGTTTGACAGGTGCATATCATTGCAAATTTAAAAAAAATTTACAGCAAGGCCAATTCTTGTTTTCATCAAAAGTACCTCTATAGCAGTGGTCATCAACCCTGTCCTCAGGGCCCACTAACAGGCCAGGTTTTATGTATTACCTTGAGGAGATGCAGACTAGAATACTGCAATCACTGAGCAGAAAATGATATCACCTGTGATGTATTTCAGTTATCTTGCAAACCTGGCCTGTTTGTGGGCCCTGAGTACAGGCTTAATGACCACTGCTCTATAGGGTTACGGTGGGAAGGCACCCCCGACACCCAAAGAGTAATTTTTCAGTACCTGTTTTACAAGTGCATATCATTGCAATTTTTTTACAGCAAGGCCAATTCTTGCTTTCATCAAGAGTACCTCTATAGGAGTATGGTGGGAAGGTGCCCCCGACACCCAAAGAGTAATTTTTCTGCACCTGTTTGACTGGTGCATATCATTGCAATTTTTACAGCAAGACCAATTCTTGCTGTCATCAAGAGTACCTCTATAGGGTTACGGTGGGAAGGCATCCCTGACACCCAAAGAGTAATTTTTCAGCACCTGTTTGACAGGTGCATATCATTGCAATTTTTTTACAGCAAAGCCAATTCTTGCTTTCATCAAGAGTACCTCTATAGGGTTACGGTGGGAAGGCGCCACCGACACCCAAAGACCAATTTTTACCCATGCGTTACTTCTATCCAAAGTCAAAGTGACACCAGAATGTATCCAAAAAATCTCTAATCTGGCTCCCAGTGCACTATATTGTGGCCTCATCATACACAATGGCTCCCCAGCTGTTGCTGAGCAAAATAAAGGCAGCTTGCAGGGAAAATTTCATTTCCTGGTGCCTCCATGGCAGCATACCTGTGACAAGCTCCGCCTTGGCTCCTCCCTCAGGACTAGTGAATATTATAAAAGAAATGGTTAGCGCAGCCCCAGCATTCTCCTTTTTTTCCTCATACCTCATGGCAGTGAATTCTGGTCAGCGTCCTTACCTTCTGCATTTGGCAGCCTCCGTCCGGTTCAAGCCTCTCCCGGACGCAGTTCCTTCTCTTGGGCTGCTAAATGCGCTTATAAGGTTGGAAGTCCCTTCTGTAGGATCTTTTGGGACAAGCAGTTTGTCTCTTAAGTAAGAGCTTTATCTGCAAATTGGTCATTTAGGCATTAGCTCACTTATGGTTACAGATGCAGCAGCTATTTCTGCATTCCTTTTTTTTTCTCCCCTCTCTCTCTCTCCCTCCTTTCTCTTTCCTCTTCTCTCTCTCTTTTCCTCCCCTCCTCTCCCCAACTTTCCATTTTTTTTCTCTTGGTCTCTATTTTTTTTTTTCTCTCCCTCTTCGTTCCTTGTCAAAGAAGACCCCCCTCCTAGCCCCTGTCGCCCTCCAGGCTCCCCAGGAGCCGCGCACGCTCAGCGCCAGCTTTTTCTACACTTTCGGCGTTCACCCCCCCCGTGTTCTGCGCATGCACCGGCGGGGCAGGTCCTCCGGGTGCTCGTTATGCCGGTCGGCGCATGCGCTGTAAATCCGGAGGCCACGGCAGCCATTTTGGTTGAGGGCTGAGCCCTCAAAGCATCAGGGACAGTGTTCCAGGGTCTCCTGTTCCTATTTATCTCCCTCCATATAAAAAAAAAAAAAAAGAGTGCACTGAGGCTGGTACTTTTATGTACTTCAGTCCTGTATGCCAGAAGACGTCTAAGAGGACCTCAAGGCGTCACGAAGACGACGATGACTCTAGTCACAGCAGAGACAGGTCCCCCAGGCATGGGGATTATAGAAGTGGCAATCGACCAAAAAGCCCCGTCATTCGCGCTCCCCGAGACCTAGAACTCCAGGATGTCAGGCCTTTGGAGCTACCCCACTTCCAGACAAACTGATCTGTCGAAGTTGCCTCAAGGTCTATGCAGCGGACAGAGAATCTGAAGGTCTGCAAGTGGCGGACCTGCTCAAAAAGCAGTAAAAAATTCCCTTGCGGAATTGGTAGCCACAATGCCGACGCAACAACCAGCATCCCCTCCTCAGGAGCAAACGGCTGAGGCTTCCACTCCCGGGCTGTCCACAAGTGGAATTTTTCGTCTGACGCCTGCACCTTCCTCTAAACATCAAGAAAAGAATGCTATCTCAGAGAAATCTGATGACCTAGATGCCTCTGGCTTTGCTTTCGCCATGGCCCAGCCTTATGTACAGGCAGTTAAACAAGCGATCGGCTGGGAAGTGACCAACACAGAGGTTAAGAAGTCTAAATCATACTTCCACTTTCTCAAACGGCAGATCTCCTTTTTCCTTCTCACGGACAAGATCAGGGATGTGATTGAGGAAGAGTGGAAAAAGACAGAGAAAAGATTCTCCATTTATCGCTTGGGAAAGTTATACCCTCTCTCAGAAGCTGATTCCGCAATGCTGGAGGGTTCTCCAGTGGTCGATGCAGCAGTGGTAAGGTTGGCAAAGAATGTCATGTTGCCCCTAGAAGATTCAACTTCTTTTAAGGATCCACTGGACAGAAGGATGGATCTCGATCTCAAGAAGGCTTACCAGATGGCAGGCGACGCCTGTAAGCCTGCGATAACCCTGACATCAGTGTCCAATGCACTACGGACGGATAATATAGAGTCGGCAATCCAACAGGACATCCCAAAGGAGGATATAATCAGGGCCTTGGATGAGCTGAAGCTCTCAGCAGACTTTATTGGTGAAGCCACCATTGATTCAATTCATTGATCCCCAAGGGCAATGCTCCACACAGTGATGGCCAAACGGGCCCTGTGGCTGAAACCGCGGGCAGTGGATATTGCCTCAAAACAAAACTGGTGCAAGATATCTTTTGACGGCGAAGCCTTGTTTGGGGAAAAACTGGACAAGGCCATCTCTCGAGTCACTGGCAGAAAATCAGGCCTACTACCCCAAGACAGGCGATCCGGATGCTCCAGGACATTCGCGCTCAGATTCCAATACTCCAAGAATAAGGATTACCGACAGTCCAGGCAAGGGAAAGGTTTCAGGCATGATTGGAAAAGCACACAGTCCACGTTCCTCAAGACCCGAAGACAGAGACCAGTGCCTACCCCACAGGATTCCACTAAATCCTTTTGTCACCAGGCCAGCCCAAGCGATCCCTGTAGGGGCCAGGTTAAAACACTTCTCAAAGACCTGGGAACAAAAGTGCAGGGATCCTTGGGTAGTCTCCACAGTCAAATATGGCCATTTCTGGTCGTTCCTAGACAAACCTCCGAAGGACTTCTTCCCGACAAGGGTGTCAAGGTTCCCCCAAAAAGCGGAAGCGCTACAGCGATTTCTTCTCTCCTGGCAGGAACAGCAAGCAGTAGTCCCAGTGCCTCCATCAGAAAGATTTTAGGGTTTTTACTCAACCCTGTTTCTAGTCCCCAAGAGAAACGGTGGGTGGAGACTCGTGATAGACCTAAAAAGACTAAATCGCTATATCTTCCTAGAAAAATTCAAGATGGAGTCACTACAGACGATTATTCGTATAGTCCAACCAGTGGACTGGTTGTTGTCAATAGACTTGCAGGACGCTTACCTGCATATACCCATACTCCTTCCATTCCAGAAGTATCTGAGATTTGCAGTGGGGCAGGTACATCTCCAATTCCAGAGCCTTCCATTTGGCCTCTGCACGTCGCCAAGAGTCTTCACAAAGACCCTGATTGCTATCATAGCCCTCTGAGAGAATTGGGGCTGTGGGTATACCACTACTTGGACGACCTTCTACTCCTGGCGAAGGATCCAGCCCAGTTAGTGGAACACAGGAACATTCTTTTGACGACAGAATTCGGATGGAAGATAAACCAGGAGAAAAGTCACCTTTCTCCAACCCAGGAGAGGGTTTATTTGGGCGCTCTGTTCAACACAAGGAACGGAACAGTGGCTCTCCCACCTCAGAAGGCGACATCCATTATTCAACAAATGAAGAAAGTGAGTACGAGATCCTACCTGGCAGCCTCAAACTGTTTGAGCCTGATAGGCCGGATGTCGTCATGTATCCCTATGGTCCCCTGGGCCCATTGGCATTTGAGACATTTCCAGCTGGAGTTCCTGAGACTGTGGAACAGATGGTATCTATCCCAACCCATACACCTGACGACCTTGATGCTCAGGAGTCTACATTGGTGGATGAAGAAACAGACACTTCTGAAATCATGCCCGCTAGGGCATGTCGACTGGATCACAATTACTACTGATGCCAGTGCAGCAGATTGGGGAGCACACTGCAAACAGATCTCAGTGCAGGGAAGATGGTTCTTCCATACAGCAGGCGTGGTGTCAAATGTCCTGGAGGTCAGAGCGGCCTACCTTGCATTACTAGCCCTAGAGTTCGAGATTACAGGGAAACCAGTTCTCCTCAGAATGGACAACAGGGCTGTGGTATCTTATGTACACCGACAAGGGGGGACACGCAGCAGGTCCCTCCTGAAGGAGATGGAACCCATAGTCCTCTGGGCAGAAAGGAATCTAAAGACCTGAGGGCAGTCTATCTGCCTGGTCATCTCAACTCGAGGGCCGACAGCCTTTCCTGCAAGTTTGTGGATACCAACGGATGGTCTCTACACCCGCAGATTTTCAACTGGATAGTGAACCAGTGGGGTCCCCTCGAGCTAGACATATTTGCAACAACATTAAATACCAAACTCCCAAGGTTCATCTCAAGGTTTGCTCACCCCCAAGCGGAGGCAATGGATGCCCTCTCAGCCCCCTGGGCATGCAATCGGGCCTATGCCTTCCCTCCACGGCCTTTCATTTAAAGATTCTTGTCAAGACTTATGAGGGAAACCACGACGGTGATAGCGGTCCTACCTTACTGGCCAAGACGTCCTTGGTTCCCCACAGCAATGTATCTGAGTACCCGGCCTCCAGTCAAGGTTCCAATAATACCTCTTCTCCTGTCGCAAGGATGTCACACCCATCAAGATCACCGCAGGCAGCTGAAAGGGAAAGGTTCCAATCCCTAGGGTGTTCCAACAAAGATCGCAACCCTGCTCAAAGCAAGAAAACCATCCACAAACGGTATACACGATAAGTTGTGGAACAAGTTCAGGGCCTTCATGATTGGCAGAAGCTGTGATCCAGATTCCCCATCATCCTCTCAAATTCTCGAGTTTTTGCAGGCAGGCCTAGACCTAGGTCTTGCACTAGGTACACTAAAGGTACAGGTATCAGCAATTTCAGTGGCAACCAGTAGAAGATAGGCCGAGGATCCATTGATAAGCCAGTTCTTCAAAGCTGTCAGAAAGTTCTGTCCGCCAACTAAACAATCTTTTCCCACTTGGGACCTTGCTATCATCCTAGAGTCCTTAGCCAATCCACCTTTTGCCCCTTCGGAGTCGGCATCACTCTGGAATCTAACCTTGAAGCTAGCCTTCCTGATAGCTATAACCTCTGGAAGACGGATTTCAGAGCTCCAAGCTTTGGGAGCAGATCATAATCATATCATATTCTATCCGGACAGAGTAGAATTCAGAACAGTGTGAGGATTTATTCCCAAGGTTGCATCATCCTTGAACATGTCGGAACCTTGGGCACTCTCAACATTTTCGGAACAGGACTCTGGTTCTCTTCATGAGCTAGACATTGCCTCCACGTTGAGATGCTATCTGCAGGCCACAGCATCATTCAGGGGTTCCATCAGGCTGTTTATAATTCCCTGGGGTAAAAACAAAGGCAAGGAGGCGTCAACAAGAACGATTGCCTCATGGATCATTAAACTCATCCACAAGGTGTACAGGACAAATGGACTGGAACCCCCTTCGGCGGTCAGGGACGCACTCCACCAGAGTGGTTTCTGCCTCTTGGGCGGCAAGAGCGAATGTGTCAATTGAAACTATTTCTCGGGCAGCGACTTAGTCGTCCCAACATACGTCTCTGAAACATTACAGGGTGGACCCAGGAGCTCTCTCATTGGTGGAGTTTGGCAGACAGGCAGTCACATCAGCCTTCGCTTCTTCTAAATAATAATTTCTTTAAAATAAACTTCTAAGCATCATCCCACCGGTCTTAGCTAGTTATTTGTCACAGGTATGCTGCCATGGAGGCACCAGGAAAACAGAAAATTGTACCATACTTACCGTAATTTTCTTTTCCTGGTGCCTAGCCATGGCAGCATACAATCCCACCCTCGGTATTCTATATTACGGAGAATGCTGGGGCTGCGCTAAACATTTCTTTTATAATATTCACTAGTCCTGAGGGAGGAGCCAAGGCGGAGCTTGTCACAGGTATGCTGCCATGGATAGGCACCAGGAAAAGAAAATTACGGTAAGTATGGTACAATTTTCAGTTTTTTTTTGGGCTTTATAAAAGCAATTATTGCTGCAGCAGATTCTAGACATGGTACAGATCTGCCACTTTACAGGTAGACTAAGGGGAACCCCCGGGCACTATATTGGAAGGAAATGTTCCTTTTTTATGCTTTCACTTTAAAAATCAAAAAATCACTGCTCATTTAAAAATGTAGTTTTTCACAAGTTTTTTTATTTTTTATTAATACATGTCCCCCAGGGCAGGACCCGGACCCCTATAAACATTGTATGCCAAATTACTTGTATATAAGTCTTCAAATTGGGCAATTTGGATTTTTGATGTTCGGGTCCCATTGACTTTAATGGGGTTCATTATTCTGGTCCGAAACTTTTGTGGTGTTCGAAAGTTAGAGTGCGAACCGAAGAGGGGTCCATTCGGCCCATCCCTAGTAGGTTGTTCACAGACATCTTGGAAAACTAACCACAGATCTTCTGTGGATGTTGGCTTCCTCAAATCCCTCTTATGCATGATAAACATGGGTTGAATCCACACGGAATTTTCTTTCGAAAATCTGAAATTTTGTGCGTTTTGTAATCAAATGATGCCACCACTGATTTCAAAATTTGACCAGCCAAGCCTTGAATTTCACCTCATATTGCCACAGAAAAGAAATTTCATGGCCAGGAATCTCCTTTTCTTTTTGGGAATTTTCTTTTCTTGTGCTCATGTGCACTTCTTTTTCAATTATTTTTCTCACACGATTCTCCCATCGTTGATTAGAAAATAATTTTTCTTGTTCAAAAAAAACATGCTCAAATTCAAGTAGCTGCATGAAAATCGGCTGTTGCTGTGGCCCACTAATAATAGGTAATTCTAACAAACATTCTGCTAAAAACAATTTTCTTCCCCAAAGTCTCTTTTTTCAAAAAATATATACTTATTGGTGATGTTTACAGTCATTTCTAGGAAAAAATTTAGATTTTAATGTCTGCAGAAAATAATTGCCGCGGTAGGTCAGCGGTTAATGTGTAACAATGTAGGGAAGAATGTGCTGTGTCTGAAAACATCTGCGGCTGTAGGTTTGATATTCTCTGTAATGTGGTGGTGTTATATTGAGTGGAACGCACAGACAGGAAGTGATATCCAAGACAGGCAGGAAGTGATGTCCGATACAGAAAGGAAGTGATGTAACATACAGACAGGAAGTTCTGGGTCAGAGGTTAGTTGGGAGGAAGCAGAGAGAAAACATTTCTGGAACTGGAAGCAGAGACGGTAATAAGACATTTTGAGTTTACACCCAGCAGCCCTCTTTGGTATTTAGAACCTGCCATTCAGGGACAATTTTGCCAAGGACCGGGGGGAAGTGGGGTGTTGAATGTAGTTTTGGGGTTGGCAGGATTTCAGCGGCGAGTGATTTTTCGGGTGAATGGTTTTAGCACTTATATCATCCCAATACCATGCTTGAAATGTATTTCTATTATTACATTGTAACCCCCCTCCCTCAGTATAGACTTCCTCCTTCAGTACGGACCCCCCCCCCCTACTAACTATAGACCCCCTCCCTCAGTCCGGCCCCCTCTCCACCAATTAGAAGCCCCCTCCCTCAGTACGGACCCCCCCACTAACTATAGGCCCCCTCCCACAGTACAGACCCCCCTCCACTAACTATAGGCCCCCTCCCTCAGTACAGACCCCCCTCCACTAACTATAGGCCCCCTCCCTCAGTACGGACCCCCCCACTAACTATAGGCCCCCTCCCTCAGTACGGACCCCCTCCACTAACTATAGGCCCCCTCCCTCAGTACGGACCCCTCCCACTAACTATAAGCCCCCTTCCTCAGTATGGACCCCTCCCACTAACTATAGACCCCTTCCTCAGTACGGACCCCTCCCACTAACTATAGACCCCCTCCCTCAGTCCGGACCCCCCTCCACTAAGTATAGGCCCCCCACTAACTATAGACCCCCTCCCTTAGTACGGATCCCCTCCACTAACTATAGGCCCCCTCCCTCAGTACGGACCCCCCTATATAAGGGCCCCTCCCTCAGTATGGACCCCCCCACTAACTATAGACTAAGGAAGAGCTCCAGCGTGTTTGCACACTCCACATGCAGAGCCCGCCAGGAAGTGGGCGCAGCGCTGCACTAATCACAGGCAGTGAGACATTGCCCCAATGCGCGGCTGCTGAGATCGGTAAATGTCTCACTGCCTGTGATTAGCACAATTCTGCACCGACTTCCTGGCGGGCTCTGCATGTGGCGTGTGTGAACACGATGGAGCACATCCCTACTATAGACCCCCTCCCTCAGTACGGACCCCCCTCTCCACTAAGTATATACCCCCTCAGTAAAGATCCCCCTCCACCAAGTATAGACTCCCCTCCCTCAGTACAGACTCCCCCCTCCCCTCAGTATAGACCCCCCACTAAATACAGATCCCTTCTGCATCAGTATAGATCCCCTTCAGTACTGACCCCACTAACTCATTATAGACCCCCTTCAGTACTGACCCCCCTAAGTACAGACCCCCCCCCACAGTACACACTCCCCACTAAGTAGAGAGCCCCCCATAGCTGGGGGGCACTTTTTACCCTTTTCCTGATCACTATCCCTGTCCCTCCTCTGTCCATCTACATACACATAATATAAGCTTAGAACAGATCTCAGATCAGCACCAGGAATGCACAGCAGTGTCCCTCTTCCCTCTCCGTGTACTTGTAAATAGACGTGGAGGGGGAGGCAGCTTCAGTCTGCTCTGCAGTACAAGGCAGGGAGACATCCAGGGGCAGAGATGGTAACCCTGACTGACTGCAGTGCTGGTGGACTAGTGTCTTTGGGGCTGCTCCCGCTGACAGCCTCGTCCGGCATGGTGTAGAGCGTTAAGAGCGGAGGAGGAGAAAGTTAACTTCTCCTCCGCTTTGGATGCTGGGCAGAGTCGTGGCTGTGAGGTCACTGGTTGGTAGACGCCAGGCGGCTATAGCAACCAGTGACCAGAGTCTCGGGCGGAGCTGGAGGCAGAGCCAGCGATATAGCGGGGTTTGCTCGCTCTGTCAATTCCATTCCGGCAGTGGCGTAGCGTGGGTTGTCAGCGCCCGGGGGAAGGAAAGTAATTTGCGCCCCCTAACCTGCGGACTTTTCACACTCCCTGGGTGCCTTCCCTTCCTACAATAGTACTGACCTACCAGATTCCTAAACTGACCTACCTGACCACTAATCTACCTGATTCCTAAACTGACCACTACACTAACCTCTACACTGACCTACCTGATTCCAACATTGACCACTACAAACTAGACTGACCACTACACTACACACTAATCTACCTGATTTCTATACTGACCACTACACTACACTACCCACTACACTGACCACTACACACCACACTAACCTATCTCATTCCTATACTGACCCTTACACTAACCTACCTGATTCCTAATTCAAACCACTACACTACACAATGACCACTACACTGACCTACCTGATTCCTATACTTACCACTACACTATACAATCCAGTACACTACACAATACACTATACAATCCACTACACACCACACTGACCACTACACACCATACCACACTAACCTACCTGATTCCTATACTGACCAATGCACAATACACTACTACACAAACTACGCTATCCACTGACCACTACACAATACACTATACTACTACACAATACTCTATACACTACCCACAGACCACTACTCAATACACTACATACTGACCTCTACACAATTCTCTACCCACAGACCAATACACTGACTACACACACACACACACTATTAGAGGTTGACCGATATGGGTTTTTCTCTGGCCGATGCCGATATTTGATGCTGATTTTTGTGGCTGATATTTTAGGCTGATTTTTATTTTTTGGGCAGTTGGCACTGGCAGGGGGCACTGACAGGTGAAACTGGCAAGTGGCACTGATTGGCAGGTGGCACTAATTGGCACTGGCAGATGGCACTGGCAGGTGGCACTGGATGGCACTAATTGGCACTGGTAGGTGGCACTGGATGGCACTGGTAGGTAGTTCTGGATGGCACTAGCAGGTAGCACTAGTTGGCACTGGCAGGTGGCACTGGCAAATGGCACTGGCTGGTATTGGCAGGTGGCACTGGTTGGCATTGGCAGATGGCACTGGCAGGTGACACTGGATGGCAATGGCAGATTTCACAGCCGATAGTATAACTGTGTCAAACCGAATGCTCTCTGCAGCGCCGCGGTGTGTGAAATTGTATGGAGAGAGAGAGGCGCTGACAAATTCAGCATGATGTAGGAGGTGGGTGGGACCGTGTAAGGATCGTACCACAACTCAACTCGGGGTCTTACTACTACAATTATAAGGGGTTTAGTAGTATTGTGATGTTGGCGGTGGTGTCGGCCAATTATGAGTTTCTCTACCTGGATGTTGGGAAGAACGGCAGAAACTTTGGTGGAGGAGTGATCTTCCAGACCAAGTTCTACAGGCGTCTACAAAATGGCACATTTCTGTTGCCACCTCTGGAGGAGAATGTCAAGGGCCTCAATTTTGTTTTTATCGTGGCTGAGTCCTTTGCTTTGGGGGAAAATCTCATGAGGATATTCCCCATGAGGAACATGACTCCAGAGCATAGGGTTTTTAATTACCGGCTGTCATGTGCCAGAAGAGTGGTGAAGAGTGCGTTTGGCATAATGGCAAGCCGGTTCAGGATCTTCCTAACGTTCATAAACCTGGCCGAATATTAACTGAACCATGTTGTGTTGAGTTGCTGCATTCTCCACAACTATCTAAGCAAGAATGCAGCTGCTATCTGGCCTCAGATTTGACTGGGGATCAATGGACATGTTTCGGGGATGCAACCACTTCCTCTCACCTACTTTAGTTGCAAGGAAGGGCTTGCACCCACCAAAAACGTACATATATATCCCATGATAGGAGATAGCACACGTTGACACACTGTGTGCATCTTCAAAATTTGGCTTTGCGATTCATTTAAAACTGTAAAAACACGTACAACATAACGACAACTATAAAAAAAATTTTTTGTTAAGATTTTTCCTAAAATATCTATGATGTTGCTCAGTCTTTTTTGAACATCATTACAAGCCATGATCTCACTGATCAGGATTTGTGCACTTGCATTGCTGAAGTGAGTTTCTTCCACAACATCCACATCACCTAAAAATAAAAAGAACAACATGTATTAAAAAAAAAAAAAATTCCTGTGCAGACTTCACAACTTTAGCCATGATCTTGGCATTTATGACATTTGGGTTTCGGTAAGGTCCATGCTTCCCCTCTTAAGCCCCATACACACTATCAGATTGTCTGCTGATTTTTTCCTTCAGGTTTACCAAAACCATGTAGTACAAGGGCCTGCCTGATTGCATACACATTGAAACCCCTAAGGTTTGACCTCATATTATATGGTTTTGGTAAATCTGATGGAAAAAATCAGCAGACAATCTGATAGTGTGTATGGGGCTATAGTCTGTCCTTTTTAAGATATCCACCATCTCCAGCATTTCTTCAAAAGATATATTTGAGGCCTTATATCTCCTCCTGGATCTGGAACTGCCTTGCTCTGAGCTTTCCTCGTTGCTGCTAACAGCACACACCTGCTGTATCTCGACCATGTGTTCGCCCACTGCCCCGAAAAAGAAGAGGCGCGGAATACACTAGAAAGAAGGACAGGGGCGGAGGTTCATGCATGCGCAGTGTATATAAAGCCATACCACGCGGGCGAGGTAACGTACGTACGTATGATCTGTGAGGGGAGGACGGAGGATCATTACCGCGGATCGTTCAAACTAAGGTACAATTGTAAATTGGGGCATCAGTGGTTAGTGGCCTATACCTCTTATAGAATGAGGCCTATATTGGGACAATATTAAGATGCCGCATACACACGAGCGGTATTTCCGTCAGAAAATTCTTGGATGGTTTTTCTGACGGAATTCCGCTCCAGCTTATCTTGCATAAACGCGGTCACACCAAATTCTGACAGCCAAGAGCACAGTGATGTACAACATGTACGACGGCACTATAAAAGGGAAGTTCAATACCAAGTGTGCCACCCTTTGGGCTCCTTCTGCTAATGTCTTGTTTATCTTGCATTAGTAGAAGTTTGGTGAGAGACACGATTCGCGCTTTTCAACCTCGTGCTTTTCATTTCGTTACTGCTCTTCAGTTTTTTTGCTTGTGGGTTTGTATCTGTTCTTCAGTGTATGTAGTCAGTTCGTATCTGGATTTCAGTGCGTATTATTATAGTGCGTATATGTTTTTCAGTGCGTTCTTGTCCGCTTGTTTATGATTATCAGCTCGCTCTTCACAGGCCTTGCTGTTCTTCAGTGCATTCTGTTAGTTCGTTCTGACCAGCCGACCGTTTTGAAGCCATGTTGCAGGTACGTACTGGTCTTAGAGTTCGTGCTGTGCGGGGGCTTGGTGTTGGGGTTCTTACTTGGACCCAAGCCCAGTCCATGAACAGGGTTGGGAGCAGTTCATGGACCAAGAATTGTTTACTCCAGTGTGACCAATTCTCTCATATGCCTTTGCTTTGTGAGATCCAGCAGAATAACCCTGATGATTTCATGAACTTTCTCTGGATGACAGACCCCATTTTTCACTGTCTGTTGGCTTTGCTGACCCCTTATATTAGCAGGCAGGACACCTGCATGCGGTAAGCCATCACTCCTGAGCTCAAGAAGTCTGCATGACCTCAAGTTTTCGACAGGCATCTCTCCCCAGGCTCTGGGGATCATTATCCCAGAGACCTGTTCTGCCATTATTCAGGTCCTGCAGGAGGACTATATTAAGGTAAGATTTCTCCTTTAACATCATTTTCTATGTATTTAATGTTTGCTAATGTATTGTATTTATTTCATCATTCCCTAATTACCATGATTGTAATATGCTGTGACTGTCCCCTTTGTCCTCATGCATGCTGTAATCTTTTACTGCTCCTTTTTTGGCCTACATGCATATTTGCCTTCACTAACTTCCCCAGCATGCTATCCTGGGCCCATACACACCTATAGCCTAGTCACTTTACAATGTATTTTGTCAGCTGCATTGTAGTGCTTTACCCTAAACACCCCCTAAAATGTGTACAAATGTTATTGTTGTCCTTAAATTCATGCAGAGTGGCAGAGGCTTTTTTGGCTCCCAAACTCATTTAGAACCCTCCCCCCCCCCTAAAAATTTTAAAATGGACCATCAGAGGGGGTGAGGAATCTGATAATGGACCTTATATTTTTGTCTTTAAATAAATGTTATACTAATGTTGTCAAAGAATGTTTGTGTCTAATCTGCTTGCAATGTTATGTGCAAAAGTACTCTATATTTTTTTTCTTTTTTGACTCCACAGTTTCCTTCAATGCCACAGGAATGGCAGACTGTGGCTTCCCAATTTGCTCATCATTGTGACTTTCCCAACTGCAGAGGGGCAGTCGATGGAGAGCACGTCCACATTGTGCCACCACCCCATTCTGGGTCATATTATTTTAACTATAAGTGGTTCCATAGTATCGTGTTGATGGCGGTGGTGTCAGTGACATGTGAGTTCCTCTATGTGGATGTGGGGAGCAATGGCCGGATGTCGGATGGTAGAATCTTTGCCCAGATCGAGTTCTGACTACGTCTCAAGAGTGGTGGCTTGGTATTGCCACCTGCAGAAGACAACGTTGGGGGAATCCCATTTGTGTTAGTTGCAGATGAGGCATTTGGTCTGGGTGATAACATGATGAGGCCATTCCCCCAGAAGACCCTCATCCCGGAGAAGAGGGTTTTTCATTACAGGCTGGCCAGAGCCAGAAGAGTGATGGCGAATACTTTTGGGATAATGGCCAGCCAGTTCCGCCTATTTCTAATGGCAATAAATATGGCAGAGTACAAACTAAACCACATAATTTTATCTTTCTGCATGCTGCACAACTTTTTAAAGCAAAATAATCCGAATTATGTTGCCTCTGTTGGGCCTGAGGCTGGACTTTCAGAAACTCCAATGATGGCCCTGGAAGCTGGCCGTCCTGGCTTGCCCCCCCCAAAGCGTGAAGTGCGTCTAAAATATGTCGATTACTTTACAGGTAGGGGGGCCATTGCTATGCCAGCAAATTTTGAATACATTTTCTATTTTATCAGATAAAATCTTGATTTTGATTTAATGCTTGTGTTTATTTTAGCTGTCTCCTAGGTTCTCCTATGCCGCGTACACACGTATCAGACTATCCGGCGGACTTAGTCTGGCGGACAAACCGCCGGACTGTCCGAATGAGCTACCTGCCCACACACGGTACTTTTGCGGTGGACTAGTCCGCCGTACTGCCGGACTATCCACCGTACTTTTGAAATGAACGGACTCGCCCGCACACAGAGAAAAGTCTGCTCATTTTGAGCGGCTCCAGGTAGCTGGGATGGAGTTAAAGGAGAATCCCTACGCCGAAAAAACGGCATGGGGGTCCCCCCAGGTCCATATCAGACCCTTATCCGAGCACGCTACCCGGCCGGTCAGGAAAGGGGGTGGGGACGAGCGAGCGCCCCCCCTCCTGAGCCGTACCAGGCCACGTGCCCTCAATATGGGGGGGTGCTTTGGGGAAGGGGGGGCCGCGTGGCCCCCCCACCCCAAAGCACCTTGTCCCTATGTTGATGAGGACAAGGGTCTCTTCCCGACAACCCTGGCCGTTGGTTGTCGGGGTCTACGGGCAGGGGGCTTATCAGAATCCGTGAGCCCCCTTTAATAAGGGGGTCCCCGGATACCGGCCCTCCACCCTATGTGAATGAGTATGGGGTACAATGTACCCCTACCCATTCACCTGTGAAAAAAATGTAAAAAAAACACAACACACAAGGGTTAAAATAGTTTATTGCACATCTCCGGGGTCTTCTTCCATCTTCGGGGGTCTTCTTGCCGGACTCCTCTGCTATCTTCTGCTAGCTCTTTTACTAGCGGAGGAGCCCGGCTTTCTTCTTCGCCACGCCCTCTTCTTCCGACTTCAGGGGTCTTGTCCCCCTCTTCGGGGGTCTTGTCCCCCTCTTCAGTTCTTCTTGCCGGGCCACCGTGCCTTTTTCTAGCTCTTTTACAAGAGGTGGCCCGGTCTTCTGTCGCCGCCGCCTTCTGTTCTTCTTTTCTTGAGCTGTTGCCTCGTCGCTGTCTCTGGTCACAATGACAGGCACGCGTCGTGCGGCGACTTATATAGGGACTTCACCGGATGATGTCCCCGCCCATTATGATGTCACAGTCCCAGAGGATGCTGGGACTGTGACATCATAATGGGCGGGGACATCATCCGGCGATGTCCCTATATAAGTCGCCGCACGCTGCGTGGCTGTCATTGTGACCAGAGACAGCGACGAGGCAACAGCTCAAGAAAAGAAGAAGAGAAGAACAAAAGGCGGCGGTGGCGACAGAAGACCGGGCCACCGCTTGTAAAAGAGCTAGAAGAAGGCGCATTGGCCGGGCAAGAAGAACCGAAGAGGGGGACAAGACCCCCGAAGTCGGAAGAAGAGGGCGGCGGCGAAGAAGAAAGCTGGGCTCCTCCGCTAGTAAAAGAGCTAGCAGAAGATAGCAGAGGAGTCCGGCGAGAAGACCCCCGAAGACGGAAGAAGACCCCCGGAGCTGTGCAATAAACTATTTTAACCCTTGTGTGTTGTGTTTTTTTTACATTTTTTTCACAGGTGAATGGGTAGGGGTACATTGTACCCCATACTCATTCACATAGGGTGGGGGGCCAGTATCCAGGGGCCCCCTTATTAAAGGGGGCTCACGGATTCTGATAAGCCGCTTGCCCGCAGGCCCTGACGACCAACGGCCAGGGTTGTCGGGAAGAGACCCTTGTCCTCATCAACATGGGGACAAGGTGCCTTGGGGTGGGCGGGCCACGCGGCCCCCCCTTCCCCAAAGCACCCCCCCATGTTGAGGGCACGTGGCCTGGTACGGCTCAGGAGGGGGGGCGCTCGCTCGTCCCCACCCCCTTTCCTGACTGGCCGGGTAGCGTTCTCGGATAAGGGTCTGATATGGACCTGGGGTTTTTTTTCGGCGTAGGGATTCTCCTTTAACTCCATACCAGGTGACGGGGCCAGCGACGCTTCCTTTGCTGGACCCAGCTACCTGGAGCCGCTCAAAATGAGCAGACTTTTCTCCAGGCAGGAAAAGTCCGTTCATTTCAAAAATACGGCGGACTAGCGCACACACGGCCGTATTGTCCATCGAAATGCGGTAAAAAAAAGTCCGCCGGAGCCCACACACGGGCGGATTGTCCGCTGGACTTTTTCACCGAATTGTTTGATCGTGTGTACGCGGCTCTAGTGCACTTGTAGTGCCAAGTGTTTTTTCCATTATTAAATAACACCCATTGTTACTGTAAACATCAACTTAATACAAAAACTGGTATTGAGCATTAAAAGAAGAAGCCATACATTGTTGAGTATAAAGCCTTTTACTCCGTGCACATTCACATGTGCGTTGTCAAACATTTTTTTCCAAAAAATAAAACATCTTGGGTTTATAAAGTTTTACCTTGATAATTTTTTAATATAAAAGAAACGGGCATGTTTCAGAACATAACATACACAACTCAGGAACTTACAAAGTTCAACATAGAAAAACTGAAGGCAATATCAGACATTATAGTGTAAAAAATTTGTTGATCTTGCCTTCATCAGATGGCGTGATGTCACCCCTGTAAAAGCCAAATTTTTAAGTAGCACACACATTGGGAGTCAGACTGGGGATTTTCCTCCTGATCCTATGCCTAATGTCAACATGTGCTATCTCCCATCATGGGGGATCAATGGACGTGTTTTGGGGTGCAACAACTTCCTCTCACCTATTTGAGTTTTGAGGAAGGGGTTGCACCCACAAAACTTGTACATTGATATCCCCTGATGGCAGATAGCACATGTTGGCACACTGTGTGCATCTTCAAAATTTGGCTTTTAAAATGCATCAAAAAATTTACAAAATTGGTCCCAAATAAATATCAAGTGGTGTCATTTTGTTGGTATTTAAAGTCTTCCTATTACATCAGTCACGTTCTTCAGTTTTTGTTCAACCTCATTTGTGTTTTGCTTTATGATGTCTAAATCCCGACTACAAAACATTATGTCCTGGATTAGCCTTTGTGCACTGTCACTGGTGAAATGAGGAGATTATTCTTCCACAACATGCATATCACCTAAAAGCAAAAATACCTTCTCAGATGTCCTGAGTCTTTTCTCCTCTATGAGAATGAAACAAAATGTATACTTAGCACACAGATATTTGAGGCCAGAAAAAGGAATATGAAACATTGCTTGGACGTGGGGTACAATTGTCTATTTTGGCAGAGTTGAAAGCTGAAGACATGATTTTTTTCACTTACCAAAGCTGGAATACTTACCTTTTTTGGACAAGTTTCACACATGGACACACCCCAAGTATCCACTGGGGTACCTGTGTGGGACACCCTAAAAAGTTTGTTCTGGTGTCCCACACTAGTGCTCCTGAGTCCAGATGTGTAAACAACTCCATGTGGTAAGCTATTAATGAAGTGCTGAAGCTGTCTATAGCACCACTCATCCATTGGGAAGGGGCCATATTGTTCCCTCGGTGTCGCCAGCGGCAGCAAGCCTTGGTTCTGAATGAATATACCACATCTGGACTCTCCATCAGCCACCCACGTCCGAAAAACAGATGGATGTTCCCCTGGAGCGAACCAGGGGAAGCCACCAAGGGGTGCCAGGGTGGAAGTCAGTGGAGCAAGCCTTCCCCTTCTATTAAAAAGCATCCCAGATTGTCAGGGCATGGGTGGCCATGGGACAGACCAGCACTGAAAGACCCCCTGCTCTCGTGGGGGACCCAGGAGGCATGTGAAAGGTTTCAGCCAGCTAGGAACTTATCTAGTGGTACCCAAAGAGGGTCACCGCGATACCAATCTTGAATGCGCTGTAGAGCTATAGCCTCATAATATCCAAGGTCTACCAGGACCCCCAAACCACTTGCTTTAAGGTGCTGTATCGTGCAGAGGGCCAGACGGGGGGGGCGGCCATTTCCCACTCCATATATATTGTATAAACAGGCTGTTGAGGGTTGAGAAAAAAGTCCTAGGCAGTGCGACAGGCACCATCTGCAGGAAGAACAGGATATGGGGCAGCACATTATCTGAAGCACACTTACTAGGCCCATCCACAAAAAAGCGGATCGGTCCCATTTTTTTAAAAATCCACTCTGATAGTGGAAAGCAATGGCACGTAGTTACACTTGTAGAGCTGAGAACAACTGGCAGGCAGATAGACATCTAAATATTTCAGTGAGGTTTGACACCAAGTAAATGAGAAGGCAGTTTGCAGCTGTGTATGCAAACCAGGGGGGACATTCGGTGATAGGATCTCTGATTTGTTGTAATTCATCTTAAAATTGGACAACAGGTTGAATTCCCATAACTCTGCCATGATGTTAGGCACTGATATCAGGGGCTCAGAGACACAGAATAGGACGTCATCTGCGTAGGTAGACAGCTTATGTTCGGTCGGCCCTACGGTAAAGCCCTTGATATCTTTATTAAGGCGGATTTTATTAAGCAGCGACTCGAGGGTTAAAACAAAAATAAGAGGGGACAAAGGGCATCCCTGGTGCGTCCCATTGCTTATCGGGAAAGTATCTGACAGTAGGCCATTTACTTTTACCTTGGCGGTCGGGGAGCTATAGAGGGAGGATATCCATGCAAGCATTTTGGGGCCCAGGCCAAGCCTGGTCAGCACCACTCTCAAGTAGGCCCAGTCCACCCTGTCAAATGCCTTCTCGGCATCTGTGGAAAGCAAAAGACGGGTGGAAACAGCAACTGTGGGGGGTCAAGTAACATCAGGAACACCTTAGGTGCCAACTTTAGAAAGAACCACCATTCAGGCTTCCTCCACGGGGAGGGGATGTTTGACCAGGGGGGCCTCTTCTGGATCTGCGTCGGCGGCTTGCTTGCCACGGTTCAGGGTGAGTTGGGAGAGGTATCCCCAATGAGGCCCTCCAATCTGGAATTTACACCTGAGGCAGTCTAATGCCGCGTACACACAGTCGGAGAATCTGTCGGAATGCGTCTTATCGGACCGTGTCGTCAGATAATCCGACTGTGTGTGGTATGCATCGGACTGATTCCGTCCGAATCTCCGTCGGACCCAATTTTCCAACATGTTGGAAATATTTCCCGACCAACTGGGCCAGTCGGACCTAATCCGATCATGTGTAGAGCATTTTGATCGGCCCAAGTGCCACGCATGCTCAGATCAAATTCCTACATCAAAGCTATTGGCTACTAGCCTGAATCTAGTCCCATCGTAACGAAATTACGTCATCACGTTCTGAAAGATTGGATTTTTCGACAACTTAGTCCGACCGTGTGTATGCAACCGTTTCGGACACAATCCGTCAGACTAAATCTGACGGACAAAATCCGACGGATTTGGTTGGCAGAATCTCCGACCGTGTGTACAGGGGCCAAGAGACTCCACAAAGTGGGGTAGATCAGCTTTGGATCACAGGGTAGACTGCTTACCATCCTTAGTAGTGGAAAGAATAAACGGGAACCCCCATCTATAAGTCAATTGTACACCCTGGAAAGGTCCAGAAAGAAGGTTAATTTAGCTCCATCAAAATCCACATGTCTGACTCCTCAGACTTGGTTCATGATGCGCTCTTTAAGGGAATATTTGTGCAGTTTGCAGATAATGTCCCTGGGCTTAACAGGATCTTCAGGGGAGGTCGCAGGGCTCTGTGGGCCCGGTCTATTTCAATGTGCTCAGATTCCTGGCGGCCTAATATTTGTTTAAAGACCCCTTGCAGGGTGGGTACAATGTTTCTTGGGCCTGTGGCTACTGGCAGACCCCTGTATGTTAACCCTGCGGCTCCTGTTTTCAGAATCATCCATTTGATCCAACAGTGCCTCAAGCCTGCAGTCTTGCATTTTGCAATGGTCAGTAAGGGCTTGCAGGGTGGGGGTAGTCTCGTCCCACTGTGTTTCCAGGGCCTCCACTCTACCCCCATGTGTGCTGTGTATGCCTATAAGGCCTTAATGTCCTGTCTTATAGCCTTCTCCACTCTGTGGACAAACGTCTCCAGATCAGCCTTAGCAGCCTTAGTAGGGAGGAAGAGAATGTGGGAACGAATGTCTCTATTCCTTCCGGCATCACCTCCATTAGTGGGCTTTTCTGAGCTATTTGAGCTGGAGGGAGAGGAAGGGAGAGGCCGGGACAGCAGAGGCATGTGTGGGGAGCTGATGGGGCAGCCCTAGCAGCGTGGCCACCAGGCGCCATCTTAGCTGTACTTGCCATTCCTTTGCGGGTCCCAGAGAAGAAGTTATCCAGGGACTCTGACCAACGTCGAGGGGTCCGTTGCAACTGTGGTGATGTCTTGCGCTTTGGGAGCATCTTTCTGTGTGTTGGTCCCCCCGTGTATGCTGCCGTTTAGGCTGTAAGAAGAGTGGGTCTCACGGAGCTCCAGGGAAGCACGTCCTCACTCGTGCATGCTGTAGCCACGCCCCCTTATATTTGGGTTTAGGTAATATTTCCCGTCATAGATGGCCCTATTCAGGATGTCCACCATCTCTACAAAGGACATATTTGAGGCCTTAAATCTCTTGCGGGATTGGGACGTTTCTTGCTCCGGGCTTTCCTCCCCGTTACTGCTGTTATGCACCTGCTGTGTCTCTGCCATTTCATCTCCCACTGCGCCGAAAGAGAAGGGGTGGGGAAGTTTCTCGAAAGAATGTCAGGGGTGGGTGACTCAGGCGGAGTTTCACGCATGCTCAGTGTATATAGAGCTAACACGCGTGTGTCGCATGTACGATCTGTGAGTGGAGGAAGTACTGATCATGATAACGAAGGTAACATTTGAGCTTGGGACATCAATGGCCTATATGGATTAGAGATTGAGGCCTATATTGGGATAAGATTAGGAGAGTTTAGCCTGATATTAGTGTTTTTGTCTTGTGTTTTGTCTTGCAGAAAATATGAAACAATTCAAAGACCCGGAATTCATGGGCCAATTCATCGACAAATACAGGGATATGCGAAATCTGTGGGAGGTAAAAAACCCTTTATATAGAAACAAACCAGCTAGGAAGGCATCGCTGGAGAAACTGCTGCAATTTGTGAAGACGCTGGTCCCCGAGGCAGACATCGACTTTGTGGAGAGGAAAATTGATAGCTTGAGAAGAACGTATAGGAAGGAGCTTAGTAAGATCCATGCTTCCATGAGATCAGGAGCAACAGCAGAGGAGGTGTATGTACCCAGTCTGTGGTACTACAACAGGATGCGGTTTCTAGAAGACCAGATTGAAGCCAGGGAATCACTTTCTCCCCTTCTGGCCCCCCATCTATCCACCCTTCCCTCATCCCCAGCTGAGGCTTCTGAGGACCAACCTGGGCCTTCCATCCAGGATGAAGTTGAGGATCCCAGCTGGAGCCAGGTATAGCATTTTTAAACATATTTATTGTCCGCAAATTATTGTTGTTAACTAGATGTTATTATTGATAACAAATGAATGATTTAACAAAAAGTGTTTCACATATCAATAGACAGTAGAGGCCAAAAATGATTGTGACAAGAATGAAAAATGCTGGGGTCAGAATGATAGTCTTTTCTATTTATTAACATTCAATTTGCAACAGTCATGAGTTGAAAATTGTGTGTGATTGATGAACCAAAAACTAAAACTAGGTCCCTTTTTCATACACAGGAAGACCTCAGCCAGGACGAGGCTCGGGATTGTGGCACCTCAGCCAGGAGGTGGCCAGGCCTAGTAGGAGCCTCACCCAATCTCGGGTCCCTCCCCACTGCCTTCCACCCACCCAAAAGGGCCAGGAAGGGGAGTAACATGGAGGAGGCAGCACTTTCCCTCATTAAGGAGGCTAATGCGGCCCTGAAAAGTCCCCCCCCCCCCCCCCCCCCCAGAGGTGTAGAGGCCTATGGCTACTATATAGCGGCAAATATGCAGAAAATGGAGGATGGCCAATGCGTCAACTGCAAAAAAAAATATTTTTGAGGCCAATCATAGGGGTTGAGGGGCCAAATGACCACTTATGTGCGCTCGGCCATCCTCCTCCTCCTGCCACAAGTCCACCTCCAGAGCCACAGCCTCCAAGGAAGACAAGAAAGTGATTGCCTGGCTTCAGTCTGGTCTTTTTTTATAAATTCTTTCTTTTTACATAGGTTTCACAATACAATTCATTACAATCACACAATCTCTTCTTAATATATCTTAAGTAGTTCTATCCAACTATATATCTTGTATTGGCTCTAAAATTCCTCATGTTTTCCCTTTTTCTACTAATCCATTCTCCTAACAAAAATTATCATCCCCCTCCCTAACCCCAAAAAAATGTAAAAAAATATAGGACCAAGGGAGGGTTAAAAAAAATAAAAAAAAATTATAACCCCCCCACCACCTCTCCCCTCTCCCCTCTCCCCTCTCCTCTCCCATCTCCCATCTCCTCTCCCATCAGCCAGACGCCTCGGTCACATTGACAGATTTTTATTTTATTTTTTTATATGTCATTCTAATCTTTCCCTGTAAGCCAAGTACGGGGCCCATGTTGTCTAGTATCTCTCATCTTGATCTTTCATTGCCAAAGTAAGATTTTCCATTTGTTGGTTATCTGCAACTCTAGCGAGCCATTGTGCCCTAGTTGGAGAATTGTCTTTTTTTCCACAGAACAGGGATACATGCCCTAGCTGCCGTTAAAAGATGTCTCAGCAGCGAGTTTTTGAATTTTTCCACTGATATAGGGATATCCAGCAGCAAAAAAGTTGCCGGCGTATCTCTAAGGGCAATTCCTGTTATTGTTTTAATATTTTCAGCTACCATTTCCCAAAACTCTCTAATTCTTGTACATTCCCAAAAAATATGTAGAATTGTACCTTCTGCTTTGTGACATCTCCAACAAACATCCGACTCTTGGGGGTAAATCCGATGTAGTACACTCGGTGTTCTATACCATCTGGTGAGAATTTTGTACAGTAACCCCCCCTCCCGATATTTACTCGCTACTGATGCCTTTTGATTAAATAGCAAAATCCTACCCTTCTGTTCTTGGGAGAATGATGTCTCTAGATCTATATCCCATGCTTGAAGAAAGGTAAGTTCCTGAGACATTTCTACTCCTTTCAATATAGTGTAAAAATAAGACGAGTGTCTCATTGACTCTCCCTTCAAAGATGTCTCCTCAAACGCAGTCAATGCTCTCACTTTTGCATATGTATTTGATTTAGATCTAATAAAGGCTTCTAGCTGCATCATTCTAAAAAAAAAATTTAATTCAGGTGCTATTTCTCTTTCAATCTCTTTTTTTTGACATTAGACGATTATCCACTGACAGAAGACGCAGCCTGTTGTAGTACCACAGTCTGGATACATATGTCATCTGCTGCTGTTCATGATCTCTGGGAGTCCTGGACCAGATTATGCTCCCTTCTATATGGACTTCTCAAGCTACCAATTTTTCTTTATGTAGCGCCAGCTCCTGAAGAGCACACAGGTGTGTTTTTCTCCATTTAACATTCCTGGAACCGCTGTTTGGTTTTGGGTTTAATTATACAAAATTATGGTCTCAGTACCATCTCTGGCAGGTGTGAGAATACAGTTCAGCTGGGTGCATTGAGTGCCATTTTTCTGAGAACCAACTCAGTGGGCGTGTCTTCCTGCTGTGCATTCTGGGAGAGGGTACTTAAGATACTGACATCACGTGCTTCAGGGTTCCGGTCCGGAAGTGCTTTCTGTCTGTTTGGTCCTGGTCCTCCTGACCAGCCCCCAGGGCTCTCATGACCTGGGGTGCGGATCCATCCAATTCTGAGCCTCTGGGCTGGCTAGCCCGAGGCCAAGTAACTGGGGGGAGGATTCGGAGGTGGTCTGGTGCCATCTCATCGGTGGAGAGGCCCAGCAACTGAAGAAGCAACCAGGGGAGGACTCTTCGGGAGAAGGCCACGCTGAAGGCTGGCTTCTCAGAAAGAGCCTGCAGGCTTAGTTGAAAGACCCCAAGTGAATCTTCACTCGTACAGTATTGCCGGGCCGGCTGCAAGATACTGGTACCATATGAGAGCTTTCTAAATTGGTCTACATCTTTCGGTTACTACAAGTGTTCTACAACAAGTCTGCGGCAGAGACTTTACTACAAGTGTTCTACAAGAAGTCTGTGGCAGAGACTTTGTTCAACCGTTCCATGTGCAAGTCTATGACAGAGACTTCGCTTTATCTGAGCACTATATGGGCTCCTAGGCCTAGCGAGAGGAGGTCTATCCGATAAGGGTGAGGATCCAGTTGAATGTCTGTTCTCTGGATTGTTATAGTGAGAGGCTACCTGTTTTCACTAAGTTCCAAGAGTACCTGAACTTCCTACCTGAAATCCTCTAACCCTCATCGAGAGACTGTGTTGTCTATTTCCTTTTTTGCAAAAAAAAAATCCCTCAAGTGGATCTGATATCAGTCTCTGCAATTCTTGGGCCATCAGCCTCAGGAAACCCCTAGACATACACAAGGTCAAGAAGGTAACGGTAAGCCCAATAAAATCAGCAGCTCCTTCGGGAGTCAGTGCTACATTTACAAAATTGATGTCTGCCCTGGGGGCCAAAGGCTTCACAAATTGAAGCAGTTTCTCCAGCGTTGCCTTCCCTCTTTATTTTGTTGTTATGAGCCAGAATAAATGGAGATTTTTTTGTTATGAAAATACTTGCCTATGTGTTTTTATTCAAATAGGACAGTTTGGTTTTGTGAGTAGGCAGGTACATTTCCAAAATACAATGTCAAATTAACAAGGGACACCAACCTCCTTGTGCTTAAAAATACAAGATAATAATGGTGTTGTGGAAACTTGACACATACAAAAAAAAAGAAAAAGTATGGAGATCACTAGAAAACAATTTAAATGAGATCTCGATTAAAAAAAAAAAAATAAAATAAAAAAAAGGACTATAAAAAAACAATTCTAAACATTATTATGGAGATCTGGCTTTAAAAACAAAAAAGATCATTCAGGAGATCACAAGAAATAATTAAGAAATACGTTTGTCAGAACTCTGGGCATGTGCGTTCTTTTGCGCGTCGGAATTGCATACAGAGGGATTTTCCTATAGAAACTTTTTCCGTCGTAAAAATTGAGAACCTGCTCTCAATCTTTTGCTGGCAGAAATGCCACCAGTAAAAGTCTGATGGAGCATACACACGGTCGCATTTTCCGACCAAAAGCTCACAGCGGACTTTTGCTGGTGGCATTTCCGACCGTGTGTAAGCGGCATGAAAGTTTAGCCTGACATTAGGGTTTGTCTTGTGTTGTGTCTTGCTGATAAAATGGTTGATAAATTTATGGCCCCAGATTTCCTGCCAGAGTTTATAGAAAAATACAGGGACCTGCCATGTCTCTGGCAAGTAAAATGCAGGGAATATTCAAACAAGATAAAGAGGAAGGCAGCGATGGAGGAACTGTTGGAATTAGTGAAGCCTTTGTATCCCACGGCAGACATCACCTATTTGAAGGCCAAAATTGGTAGCTTGAGGAGCTATAATAGGGAGCGCAAGAAAGTCCAGGATTCCCAGAGATCCGGAGCATCAGCAGATGACGTATAAGTCTCCAGGCTGTGGTACTACAAGATCCTGCGTTTTAGGTCTGACCAGACGGAACCCAGGCCATCGCTCTCAACACTTCCTTCAACATCAGCTGAGGCTCCTGAGGTCCAACCTGGGCCTTCCACCCAGGAAGAATATGTGGAGGAGCCCAGCTTGACCCAGGTATAGCATTGTTGAACATATTTCTTGTCAAAAATTGAATGATGTTAAATAGATGTTATTGATCCCAAACTTCTGATTTAACAAAGTGGTTTACATATCAATAGACAGTAGTGGCCGAAAATGATTGACAAGAATGAAAAATGCTGGGGTCAGAATGATAGTCTTTTCTATTTGTTAACATTCAATTTGCAGCAGTCATGAGCTCAAAATTGTGTGTGATTGACTAAAAACCTAAAACTATGTACCATTTTCATACACAGGAGGAGGCCATGGCAAGCAGCCTGACAGAATCGCAGGTTCCTCCCCTCTGCCCTCCTTCAAAAAGGGCCAAGATGTCCATCAACCTGGACGATGCCACGGCTGCTTTTCTACGCAAAGCTACAGCTGCAATTAGCACTGCCCCTGATGGCCAGGAGGCGTTTGGATGCCTGACAGGCAATAAATTAAAACAGATGGAGGAGGACCAGCGCACTTTGTGCGAGGAAATAGTTCTTCAGGCCCTAAACAAGGGGACGAGGGGTGAACTCACCCGTAAAACGCACCTCTGCGAGTTGGACCATGCTCCTCCACCACCTCCACCAACATCACAGCCACCCCACCCAACACAGCAGCATTTGTGTGCAGACAATGCGTTTTTTATTTAATTTTCTTCATTTGTGTGGAAGTAAGTGTTGAGAATAATTGCCTGGGTTCGGTGTGGTCTAGCAAAATATGCAGGCTGTTGGAAGACCACCCATATGTCATCTGCTGTTGCTCCCGATCTCTCGGAGTCCTGGACCGTATTGTGCTCTCTATTGAATGGACTCCTCAGGTTATCAATTTCGACAGTCAAATAATTGATGTCTGCCCTGGGGGGTACAAAGGCTTCACCAATTCCAACTGTTTCTCCATCATTACCTTCCTCTTTATTTTGATATGACCTTGTGCTCCCTATTGAATTAAACATTTTTGATTTGACAAATACCTGGCTATGTGTTTTACTTCAAAAAGGACCGTTTGTGAGTAGGCAGGTACATTTTAAAAATACAATGTCAAAGGGACATGAACATAGTTGTATTTTTGAGGTTAAAAAAAGGTAATAATGGTGTTGTGGTAACTTGACATACACAAAAAAAATGTATATATTATTCTGGAGATCACTAGAAGAAAACATATATATATATATATATATATATATATATATATTCTTCTGGAGATCACTAGAAAAAAAATATTATTCTGGAGATCACTAGAAAAAAAAAATAGAAATATAGAAAAAAAATGTCAGAACTTTGGGAATATCACCAGCAAAGCAGCTTCATTATTAAACCATTATAAAGAAGAAGAGAATGTGCTGCATTGAGGGATTTCAAAATTTGCCACATCACGAATGTGATATCTCCATTACAAATGCTAGATTTACAAGACCAAATGCTTCCAGCTCGTTCTTGATTCCAAGCATGCTTGTACTTTTAACTTTTGTGTGACAGAATTGTGTACACACGATCGGAAAGTTTGACAACAAACATTTGTTGGTGGAAAATTTGAGAACATGCTAGCCAACATTTGTTGTCGGAAAGTCCTACAACAATTGTCCGATGGAGCATACACATGGTCAGACTTACCGCCAACAAGCTCACATTCAAAATTTCCCGTCGGAAAGTCCAATCATGTGTACGGGGCTTTAGAGTCTGCAAAAGACTTGAGACTGGGGCAGAGGTTCACCTTCCAGCAGAAAACCGACCCTAAACATACAGCCAGAGCTACGATGGAATGGTTTACATCAAAGCATATTCATGTGTTAGAATGGCCCAGTCAAAGTTCAGACCTAAATCCAATTGAGAATCTGTGGCAAGGCTTGAAAATTGCTGTTCACAGACGTTCTCCGTCCAATCTGACAGAGCTTGAGCTATTTTGTACAGAAGAATGGGCAAAAATGTCACTGTCTAGATGTGCAAAGCTGGTAGAGACATCCCCAAAAAACTTACAGCTGTAATTGCAGTGAAAGGTGGTTCTACAAAGTATCAACTCAGGGGGGGCGCCATACAAATGCCCCCCACACTTTTCAAATTTATTTGTAAATAATTTTCTAAAACATCATTTTCTTTCCACTTCACAATTATGTGCCACTTTGTGTTGGTCTATCACATAAATTCCCAATAAAACACATTTACCTTTTTGGTTGTAACATGACAAAATGTGGAAAATTTCAAGGAGTATGGATACTTTTTCAAGTCACTGTACATCCTAAATATTCTGGGAGGATCTTACGACTTTACTGTTACCACTGTTATAAAAACACAGACTTAACAGGAGGTGGGGATCATGAGAGGTCAGAAGTGACAGTTGTTACTTTCTGTGTTTACACAGACTTCTAACGCAGTAAAGAAAAGATCTGGTGAGCCATAACACCCAGTGGCTGTCTTCACAGGAGATCCCCCATCACAGTGCCTCCACCTCGCTGCCTGACAACAGAGGTAACCAGTGCCAAGAAGAGTCTATAAGTCACCCTGAAGATCATTGAGCTGCTGACAGGAGAGGTGAGCGTTGTTGGGAATTCTGGGACATTATCCAGTAACAGACAAGGGATGTGTCTGGATGATGACTGTATCATTGTGTGTGTCAGGAGATCATTTTCTATTTTTCCGTGGAGGAGTGGGAGTATTTAGAAGGACACAAGGATCTCTACAAGGACGCCATGATGGAGAATCAGTGATTTCCCCATCCTTTGTATTCCCAGGATTCCACACAGGAAGATCACACCACCCCTCACCATCATCAGGTAGATAGGGCTTAGCAACTAGAACACAAATGTATTTCTAAGATACGAAAAAACATTGTTCTCTGTAACTTCTTGTTCCCTTTTACATATGTATTCCATCATCTCTGGAGTTTAGGATGAAGACATAAAATACATCAAAGCTTACATCATCAGGGAAGATAATCTCTACAAGGACGTCATGATGGAGAATCAGCTGTCCCTCACATCACCAAGTAAGAGGAAACTCTATTGTAAAGGAGAGAGCAGTACGGAGGGTCCACCTAGATCCCCCATCATCTGATAAACACATAGAAACAATGTATTCAGTCAGTGTGTGTGTTTCCTACAGATGGATCCAGTAATGGGAACCCACCAGAGAGATGTCCCCCTCCTCTGTATTCCTGGGATTCCACACAGGAAGATCACACCATCCCCCACCATCATCAGGTAGATGGACTGAACATGCAGACTTAAAAATATATTCTAAACTATAAAAAGGACATTCTTCTATGTAATCTCTTGTTCTATTTTTACAAAATGTATTCTATCATCTCTGGAGTTTAGGATAAAGAACTAAAAGGCATCAAAGCTGAGATTAAAGAAGAAGAAGAGGCGCTTGTGAGTGGGGCTCAGCGGTCCATGGAGGAGGAGGAAATGATTATGGAAAGTAAACAGGAAGAATTTTCTCATTATGTCAGCACAAGTAAGTAATAAAAATTAAATACAGCAACAATTTTCATTTTACTTCTAAGTCTAAAAAGTAGGTTCCAAATGAATGAGGTGGAGATACTGTACACCATATGAAATGTCCATCTCCATTCCTCAATATAACATCATGTTCCCAACAAATGAGGAGGAGATACTGTACTCTATGTGAAAGGTCCATCTCCATTCTTCAATATAACGTCATGTTACCAACAAATGAGGTGGAGATACTGTACACCATATGAAAGGTCCATCTCCATTCCTCAATATAACGTCATGTTCCCAACAAATGAGGAGGAGATACTGTACACCATATGAAAGGTCCATCTCCATTCCTCAATATAACATCATGTTCCCAACAAATGAGGAGGAGATACTGTACTCTATGTGAAAGGTCCATCTCCATTCTTCAATATAACGTCATGTTACCAACAAATGAGGTGGAGATACTGTACACCATATGAAAGGTCCATCTCCATTCCTCAATATAACGTCATGTTCCCAACAAATGAGGAGGAGATACTGTACACCATATGAAAGGTCCATCTCCATTCCTCAATATAACATCATGTTCCCAACAAATGAGGAGGAGATACTGTACAACATATGAAAGGTCCATCTCCATTCCTCAATATAACGTCATGTTCCCAACAAATGAGGAGGAGATACTGTACACCATATGAAAGGTCCATCTCCATTCATCAATATAACGTCGTGTTCCCAACAAATGAGGAGAAGATACTCTACACTAGTGGTTCTTAACCTTTCTAGTGCCATGACCCCTTGATAAATGTACCACTCTTTCTCTTTGTTCTTCTTTCTTTCCCTTTTTATCTTCTTCTATTCCATTTTTTTTTCTTTGTTCCTCCCCCTCTTTTCCTCTCCCTTCCATGTATTCTTATTCCTATTTTTATTCCTTCTCTTACTCCAAAGTGGCACATAATTGTGAAGTGGAAAGAAAACGATAAATGGTTTCCAAAATTATTTACAAATATATATGTGAAAAGTGTGGTGTACATTTGTATTCAGCCCCCCCTGAGTCAATACTTTGTAGAACCCCCTTTCACTGCAATTACAGCTGCAAGTCTTTTTGGGGATGTCTCTACCAGCTTTGCACATCTAGAGAGTGAAATTTTTGCCCATTCTTCTTTGCAAAATAGCTCAAGCTCTGTCAGATTGAATGGAGAGCGTCTGTGAACAGTAATTTTCAAGCCTTGCCACAGATTCTCAATGGGATTTAGGTCTGGACTGTGACTGGGCCATTCTAACACATGAATATGCTTTGATGTAAACCATTCCATTGTATCTCTGGCTGTATGTTTAGGGTCATTGTCCTGCTGGAAGGTGAACCATCCGCCCCAGTCTCAAGTCTTTTGCAGACTCAAATGCCCTGTACACACAGTTGGACTTTCCGATAGAAAATGTGCGATCGGATCATGTTGGAAAATCCGACTGTGTGTGGGCTCCAACTGACTTTTTCAGTCAGATTTTTCAGACGCACAAAGTTTGAGAGCAGGATCTAAAATTTTCCGACAACAAAATCTGATCGCATAAATTCCGATCGTGTGTAGAAAATTCCGATGGACAAAGTGCCACGCATGCTCAGAATAAACCAAGAGACGGAAGCTATTGGCTACTGGCCCGCTTATAGTCCCGACGTATGTGTTTGACGTCACCTCGTTCAGAACAGATTTTCCGACAACTTTGTGCGGCTGTGTGTATGCAACACAAGTTTAGGCCAAAATCCGTCTGAAAAAATCAGAAGGATTTTGTTGTCGGAATGTCCGACCGTGTTTACAGGGCATAACAGGTTTTCTTCTAAGATTGTATTTGGCTCCATCCATCTTCCCATAAACTTTGACCAGCTTCCCTGTCCCTGCTGAGGAAAAGCACCACCACAACATGATGCTGCCACCACCATGTTTCACAGTGGGGATGGTGTGTTCAGGGCAATGTGCAGTGTTAGTTTTCTGCAACACATGTGTTTTAGTTTTAGGCCAAAAAGTTCAATTTTGGTCTCATCTGTTCCACATGTTTGCTGTGTCCCCCACATGGCTTCTCGCAAACTGCAAATGGGACTTCTTATGGCTTTCTTTCAACAATGGCTTTCTTTTTGTCATTCTTCCATAAAGGCCAGATTTGTGGAGTGCACGACTAATAGTTGTCCTGTGGGCAGATTCTCTCCTAAAAAGAAAAAAAAGACAGAGGGCACACCAGCTTTGTGCATTACCTTTTGCGACAATTGTTAAAAAAGCGTATGAAACTTACTCACAAAGATTAAAATCAGGAAAACTGTAAAATCCACCAGGTGCTCGTCCAGCATGGTTAACTGGTCAGTAACAGTTGTGGACGGAACAGTCCAAAAACTGATGCGTTTCGAGGGATGTCCCCTCTTTTTCAGACATAAATTTGGAGTACAGGTAGATACTGTAACGATATCACGTCCGGGACAGGAAATGTTGTAACTAGTTGCCATGTTGTTTGGAACGCAGCCATGACAGCTTGGCTAACCTTGTAACATTACAGAAGAATCTGAACTCCCTCCTTCCTCCTCCCTGTCTTTGGAATCCAAAGCTTTTAAAATTTCAAAAGGAAAGAAAGGTTATCTCAGCAGAGAAAGCAGAACCAGGCTAGGTCAATAAACAAGGCTCTTGTTGCCTGGCAGTATATTCAGGCCTGTCATAAAACTGTCACCCTCTCCATTCAGAGAATGAACAGATACCTGTCGTAAATACCTCAAACCACATAGAGTGCAGACAGATTAGCATAGTTCTAAACCTTTAGAATGTTTCATAACTTCCAAAGCAATCATAGCACAGCCATAATATGGACATATTTAGTTTCCTCAGATAATTTCTAACATTTCAAGTCCAGACACCCCTAGGTCAGGTCATATGGGAAGCCACTGGAACCCGTTACTCCTCCTAGGTAACCCTGAAATGGGAAACCTGTCATGTGTGGACTTGTTTTGAAGCAAATATCATGCTGATCACTAAAATGGATATCTGCAGTCTATAAACAGTAGAGAGGCAGAGATATTGATATGTATCACAAAGTGTACCTGGGACAGGGTCATGAGTGTAGACACCTCCCAGCAACCAACCCCTAAACAAAATGACCAGACGATTGGTCACTGGTCGCTGTCAACACCCCCTTTGATTTGACAGAAAATAGGAGAGGCCAAGGCAATGGTCAGTTCTCCTTTTACCATCCAAGCAGGAAGATCTGCCAGGTTTGAGAACCGATTACCTTTGCTCATCGATCGAACTCTGATCAACCTTCGGACATTAATTGCAAGTATTTTTCCTTCCCAATTCTAAATTATTTCTTTGTGGCTGTATATTGTCCTTATTTTTTGAAACATCCTTTTTCTGTAAATATTTTATTCGCACCAACCTTGACCTTTTCATAATAAACCCTTATGTAGAAAAGTGTTAACTTTGTCTTTAAAGCTCTTGATGCAAACTATAAACGAACCTGTCTCTTAAAAGGGCGCTACTGTGGTAGAGTAAGGCACTGAGCAGACCTGTCTGTGGTGGCAGTGTGTGTTGCAGGCGCTTATTCTAAAATTATAATTGGTATTGCTAAAATTACGAGTCCCCCCGGCTCTGTCTTTTAAAATGGGGGTGGTGGTAGTTAAAGGGTTAACTGTGTAATTAGCCCAGTGACAATCGCGCTCAGGCTGCCTGCGCCTAGATTGTGGTCCCGCAAGCTGGAAAATCTTTGTGTTGGGCGCAGCTGAGTGTGGCATTGTTACGTAAGTGACAGCGGGGTGTGAGGTTGGCCGGTCCTTCGTCGCCAGTTAGCGAGGAGGGCAGGGATCTGACACCCACGTTCGTCACAGATACCACCAGTGAAATTCAAAAAATATATATATATTTATATTATTTTCCCCATATCTATTCTTTGTCCTTTGTCCACATTAACCTGTGTGGTCTCTGGGGGATGGCAATTGCATTCCACTGACTGCAGTGTCAGGCGGCTCGTCAAGTTGAGAGCCGCTGCGGCTCTCTGTGGATGTGCCGCACCACAGCCCGCTTGTCACACCGTAACACCAGCTGGATGGTTCTCGGATGTTCCCATGCCAGTTGGGAGCCCGGTAGTGATGTTCACGGGTCCCCACGGCTGAGATTTCCACTTCCTAGTCCAGCGACCGGATTTGACGTCATCCCGTATCACCGGAAGTGACGTCAGTGAGTCATGGGGTCGTCGTCTGGAAAGCACAGCATGGCCATACTTCCTAGTCTCGGCTGGCATGCATTCCAGTAGCTTTAGGACAAATCAGAAGTTTTACCTGTTAATTGTGACAGTGCCGGCTCTGTTCTTCCATTTAGCCGTTAACAACATGGCTTCCTATTTTATGCTTTGCTACTCTGGACCTCTGCACACCCCTACACTACCGTAGATGACAGTGAGTATCATATGTTCTCATATGTGGAGGCCATTGGAGTACAGTGACCTCATTGTCCAGTGGTGAGATGATTGGAGCTTTGTGACATTGTGCATTATCCTGCTGGAAGTAGCCATCAGAAGATGGGGACACTGTAGTCATAAAGGGATGGACATGGTCAGCAACAATACTCAGGTAGGCCGTGGCATTTAAACGATGCTCAACTAAGGGGCCCAAAGTGTGCCAAGACAATATCCCCCACACCATTACACCACCAGCCTGAACTACTGATACAAGGCAGGATGAATCCATGCTCTCATGTTGTTTACACCAAATTCTGACCCCACCATCTGAATTTTGCAGCTGAAATCAAGACTCGCCAGACCAGGCAGGTTGGATGTGTTGTGCTTTCAGAGATGATATTCTGCATACCTTGGGTGTAATGAGTGCTTATTTCAGTTACTGTTGCCTTTCTATCATCTCCAACTAGTCTGCCCATTCTCCTCTGACAACAACAAGGTATTTTCCTCCACACAACAGCTGCTCACTGGATATTTTCTCTTTTTTTGTACCATTCTCTATAAAACCTGAGAGATGGTTGTGTGTGAAAATCCCAGTAGATCATCAGTTTTTTAAATACTCAGACCAGCCCAACAACCATGACACAAAGTCACTTAAATCCCCATTCTGATGCTTGGTTTGAAAGTCAGCAAGTCGTCTTCCCCCATGTCTAGATGCCTAAATGCATTGAGTTTCTGCCATGTGATTGGCTGATTAACAATTTGTGTTGCCAAGCGATTAAAGAGGTGTAAATTATACAGGCAGTCCTCGGGTTACAAACAAGATAGGGTATGTAGGTTTATTCTTAAAGTGATTGTAAAGTCTCCTTTTTTTAAAATAACAAACATGTTATACTTACCTGCGCCAAAACAGCCCTGACCAGTTGAGGTGTGGCCTCCATCAGATCTCTGAAGGTATGTTGTGGTATCTGGCACCAAGCCGTCAGTAGCAGATATTTTAAGTCCTGTAGGTGGGGAGGTGAGGCCTCCATGGATTGGACTTGTTTTTCCAGCATATCCCACAGATGCTCAATTGGACTGAGATCTGGAGAATTTGGAGGTCAAGTCAAACTCGCTGCGGTGTTCCTCAAACCATTCTTGAACCATTATTGCAGTGTGGCTGGACGCATTATCCTGCTGCAAGAGGCCGCTGGCATCAGGGAATACCATTTCCATGAAGGGTGTGTCTTTGGATATCAACAATGTTTAAGTAGGCGGTACGTGTCAAAGTATCATCCACATGAACCGCAGTAGCCAAGGTTTCCCAGAAGAACATTGTCCAAAGTATCACACTGCCACCGCTGGCTTGTCTTATTACCATACTGCTTCCTGGTGCCATCTCTCTCACAGGTACGTTTCACCCCCCGGCCATCCACATTATATAAAAGAAAACATGATCCATCTAGGGTGCCCACGTGTCCCGGATTGCCCGGGATTGTCCCTTAATTCATATTTTTGTCCCGTGTCCCGGGCACCTTCATTCCGGGACAATACAGTGTCCCGGAATAAAAAAAAAAAAAACACACCGCCAGCGGCCAGTCCGCCACCCTGTCCTGATAAACATATTGCTGATTTGCCGAACTGGTTGCTAGGGCCGCCCCGCCTCGCATCTAGCAACCAGTGACGTCGGCTGACACAAGGGCACCCTACGGCTGAGTGAGTGAGCGAGGCCTTACCCACAGCTGTCTTGCGCTGAGCAGTGCACCTCCGAGTCCACCCACCGGCGTATCCTCTCCTTCGCTTCTCCGCATCCGGCCACAGCAGCAGGGAGAGAGAGAGCAGCCACAGTCACCAGTGCTTCTTCATTCTGTATCTCCTCCTCCTGAGTCTCCTGACTGGTTGTGGCACTGCTGGTAAGTCAGGATGCAGCCTGTGCCCACTGCCCAGTGCCAATCCCCGGGGCCGACTACTCCCATAGCCGTTGCCTACAGCACATGCACATTGCCAGCAGCCCAACTTCTCCAGTTCTTCTCCTAAGCCTCCTCCCGCCCACGAGGGCCATGACCCGACTCCAAGCCGCCAGCCAAAGTTCCAGGTTAGTGTACTCAGTATTTTATGAGAACATGCATTCTTGCAATCATGTATTGCTTTTAACAATGTTCCTTCTAGATACTGTATTGTACTATTCCTTCTAGATACTTTTTGGAACAATAAAATGTCATTGTCGTTATGTGTGTGTGTATATATATATATATATATATATATATATATATATATATATATATATATATATAGAGCCCTTTGACAGTGGGGCGTTGCGGGCGCCGGCGGTTAAATGGCGCTGTTTTTATCATTCAGATCAATGGGCAGGAGTGGTGTATACATGAGTTTTTTAACATCCTGCAAGCGTACCGCTCCAGTGTGAAAGCCCTCCGGCTTTCACACTGGAGAGACAGGAACAGCTCTTTACAGGCGCTATGCAGGCGCTATTTTACATGCGACATCCTTTTTTCCCCACAAATAAAGCTTTCTTTTAGTGGTATTTGATTGCCTCTGCGGTTTTTATTTTTTACGCTATAAACAAAAAAAAGGAGTGACAATTTTGAAAAAAAGAAATATTTTGTACTTTTTACAAAGAATTTGGCAAAAAAAGTATCAAAAAACATCTTTTTTGGGGGCGGGCGTGGGTGCGGGGGGGGGGGTGTCCCTGAATGGCAGTTTGGAAATGTGGTCACCCTAGATCCATCTGACCAGGCCACCTTCTTCCATTGCTCTGTGGTCCAGTTCTGATGCTCACGTGCCCATTGTAGGTGCTTTTAGCTGTAGACACAGATCAGCATGGGGCACCCTGACCGCACTGTGACTACACAGCCCCATACACAATCAACTGCAATATCCTTTTTTTATTATTTCAGCACATCAGCTTCAGGGACAACATGTTTACAAAAATATATCCAACCCACTTTTAGATGCCATCTCAACGAGATAATCAATGTTATTCACTTAACCTCATAGCATTCATAAAGTTATAGCTGATTGGAGTATATAGAACATAATGGAAGAATGTGAAATGTATAGGAAAAAAAAAGGAAGGCTGCAGTTTCTATTTTCACCCCAAGGTGGTGACCTCACTTACAGAATTAAAGTGGTTGTAAACCCTTACAAACCACTTTGACCTACAGGTAAGCCTAGATTGAGGCTTACCTGTAGGTCCAAGAAATATCTTCTAAACCTACACGGTTTAGGAGATATTTACAAAAAGACAGGTCTATGACACATGCGCCGTAGACAGCGGTGCACTGAGCATGCCGCAGATCACGGCAATATGCCGCTCGTGTCGGCTCCCGTGCGCATGCGTGGGAGTGACGTCATCGCGGCTCCGGCGAATCACAGCGCCGGAGCAGCGAGACCCGGAAGTCACTCATGGCAGTCACTCATGGCAGCGGTGAAGATAAAGGAGGAGGACCGCTTCGGGGGCTTCGATCTCAGGTAAGTTATTCATAATGAGCTAGTATGCTATGCATATTAGCTCATTATGCCTTTGCCTTGCAGGTTGCATTTTTTTTTTTTTTAAGTGCCTTTACTTCCTCTTTAAACGCTGGGCATAGAGACAGCAAGAAATGTAGGGTATTGAGAGGAAGTGATATCGGATACAAACAGGAAGTGATGTAAAGTACCAAGAGGAAGTGATATAAGATCCAAACAGCAAGTGATATAAGATACAAACAGGAAGTGATGTAAGGTACTGAGAGGAAGTTATTTAAGGTACACACAGGAAATTATTTAGATTTCAATCAATGAGTTTATTTGGAGGGAAGTAGAGAGAAGACATTGCTGGAACTCAAAGAAAAGGAGTTAATAAGATATTATTTTATATTTACACTCTGAACCCCCCCCATACAGTCTGGACATAGAGCCATTTGCACAACTGCTGGTTTATACATGCCCCAGATCTGTCCCTGATCCCATAAGACCACCAACAATGAGCATTTTTCCCGCAGTTTGCCCCCCCCCCCCCCCCCCGCCTCTCCCTTTATATTTTTGAGGCACCCTTCTCCATGTCTGGTGGTCCTACCCAAAAGACTTAAGACTTAGGTTTACTGTCTGATTCAATCGGTCCTGTCAGTCACCTTAAAGGAGAAGTATAGCCAAAGCTTGTTAGGCTGCACTTCTCCTGTGGATCACGGGAGTGCAGTTTGTTCTGCACTCCTGTGACCCATTTTCATCAGACAGCGGGCTGAAGCCTGCTGTCAGCTGACGTCACAGAGGCAGGTTCGGGAAAGATCATGACCACATGGTCGGGATCCAGCCACATGCCTGGATCGGCACCTAGCTCAGCCTCTTAGTCCCCCCACTCCAAGCTCCTGAAAGTTGGGGACCCTTAGATAAGTTACAACGACCACATGGATTTGGTTCACCCTCCGCAGTCAATATGATTTTTGGAGCAACCTGATATGGGGCAGTACGATAGATTATACCGCATGGGATACTTTTTCATTCCTTCCTTTTTCCCCAGGAAAGCTCCCCTGTCTCTATCTCTCTTTCTGATCCTCTTCTTCTCTCTTCTCCTTCACTCCTTCCACCGTCTTTTTGGTGGGTGTTTTTTTTTTTTTGCTTGCCCTTTTCTCTTCTAGTTTACAGTGCCCTTGTATTGAGAGTAGGAGTGCTTTCCCTGCACTCTCATCCCCTTCCGGCACCCCCTTGCCCTCCCGCCCCCTTCCGGCCCTCCCGCCCCGGTGTTCTGCCGTATAGTGTCCGCCCCGTACTGCGCATGCGCAGTACGGAGCAGACGAAGCTTCGGAAAATCTCCGAAGCTGAACGCCGCCTGCGCCGTGAGTGGAGGTGGTAGCCCCACCATCCAAGAGGACATAGGGTTGTGAATATTAGAGGGCCCCTCGCGGGCGAGCTTCGCTCGCCACGCTTCGGGCTCGGCCTCGCTGCGCTCGGCTCTTTTTTATTCCTACTCTATGTCCACTTGGATAGTGGGGATAGAACCTGGACTCACGGCGCAGGCGCCGTTCATCCTCGGCAATTTTCGGAATCTGTGTTGCTGTGTACTGCGCATGCGCAGTACGCAGCGGACACTATCGGATGGAGGACATTATATGACAAGACACCGGCCCTCCCTGCCCTCTTCCGGCCTTCCCTGCCCTCCCGCCCCCTTCCGGCCTGTCCTCCCGCCTTCCCTCCCCTCCCCTTCCGCCTTACCTTTGCCCATCTGTTCCCCCTTCATCCCCCCTTCATCCTTCCCCATTCCCCTTCCCTTCCTCCTGTCTCTCTCCTTTCCCCTCCCCCAGAGAGTACAACTACACAGGCAACACTTTTTCCTACTGATCGACGTTATGTGCCTCCACGGTTTTGAATTTGTGTACTTTCTGACCTTCCCCCTGTTTGGCGAAAACCAAGTATTGTTATGTGACTGTTTGGGCTTGGTCTCTTGTCTTTTTGTTTAGTGCTGTAATCCTGCATTTTATTGTACCCCTTTGTGCATTGCTTTTATACCTTTTTTGTTGTTTTAAATTGCAAAACACAATGAAAATTTTAGTAAAGCAAATCACATGGGACCTGATGTGTGGGGTGAATACAGTGCATAGCAAGGAGAAGGAACAAACAAATATTTAGTAACAGGCAGCAAACGTTAAACACGTTAACACTCGTTAGGCACACACTTAAAGTGGAGTTCCCTCCTGTAAAAAAAAAAAAAAAAAATTAAATCAGCAGCTACAAATACTGTAGCTGCTGACATTTAATATAATGACACTTACCTGTCCAGGGATTCTGCGATGTTGGCATCCCAAGCCAATCCGTCCTTCGGCTCCGGGTGCAGGCTCCAACATTGCGAGTAAGAGAAACCTTGAGGGAAGCCTTAAGGCTTCACAGACGGTTTCCTACTGCGCATGTGCAAGTCGCACTGCGCCTTCTGAACGGTCTCGTCATCTTCTGGGACACACAAAGGTCCCAGAAGGCAGCGGGAGGAGGAGGGGCCAGACACGACGTAGATTGCCATGTGGTGATCTTACCAGGAATTGGGAGCAGATACCTGTCAAAACCAGGTATCTGCTTCTCTCCCCTCCCCAACAAAAATGCCAAATGTGGCAGTGGAGGGGGATGGGGGGGGGGGGGGAGGATGGGAACGGAGCTTCCGCTTTTGGGTGGAGCTCCACTTTAACCCCTTGATTACCTCCAGATGATAAACCCCTTCCCAGCCATTAGTACAGTGACAGTGTATAGTATTATCACTGATCACTGTATTACTATCAGTCAGTTAGTGTCAGATTGTCCCCCACACTATCACAGCCCCTCTATAAGTCGCTAATCACTGCCATTATCAGTATATATAAATAAAAATTGCAGTATATATAACATAGTTTGTAGACACTATAACTTTGCAGATTCAATTTTGGATCAAATTTATAAAGAAATTTGATTTTTTTTTTTCCTTTTTTTTATTGGATTTGTTTTTATTATTTTATATATTTTTTTAATATTTATTTTTTTTCTGTTTTTTTTTCGTTAATAAAAATCCAGTGGTGATCAAATATCACCAAAAGAAAGCATTTGGGTACAGTGTTGTATGACTGTGCAATTGCCAGTTAAAGTAGTGCAGTGCTGAATAGCAAAATATGCCCAGGTCACGAAGGGGGTAAAACTTTTTTCCAGTGGTCAAGTGGTTGAAGGAATACATCGTACTGATCTGTAACACCACCTGCAGCTTTAACGCATCCCCAAGTATATTTTCGAATTGCCCTTTAAACCTCAAAAAAGAGCCTCTCTTTGCTAAATGATGTACAGTGCCTTGAAAAAGTATTCATACTCCTTGAAATTTTCCATATTTTGTCATGTTACAACCAAAAATGTAAATTTATTTTTATGTGATAGACCAACACAAAGTGGCACATAATTGAGAAGTGGAAGAAAAATGATGAATGTTTTTCAAAATGCTTTACAAATATGTGAAAAGTGTGGCGTGTATTTGTATTCAGCCCCCCTCTACTCTGATACCCCTAACTAAAATCTAGTGGAACCAATTGCCTTCAGAAGTCACCTAGTTAGTAAATAGAATCCACCTGTGTGTAATTTAATCTCATTATAAGTACAGCTGTTCTGTGAAGCCCTTGGAGATTTGTTAGAGAACCTTAGTGAACAAACAGCATCATGAAGGCCAAGGAACACATCAGACAGGTCAGGGATGAAGTTGTAGAGAAGTTTAAAGCAGGGTTAGGTTATAAAAAAATGTCCCAAGCTTTGAACATCTCAGGGAGCTCTGTTCAATCCATCAAGAGTATGGCACAACTGCAAACCTACCAAGACATGACCGTCCACCTAAACCAGGCATGTCCAAAGTCCGGCCCGCGGGCCAATCGCGGCCCGCAGTCCGGTTTTGAACGGCCCGCCTGGTGTGCTGCGGGATCAGGGCTGTCAAATGAGCCGATCCCCGGCACTGTGTGAAGCTCAGTCGGCTTCAAAAGTGAAAGTAAAGTGCAGAGGAGTGTGCTGTGCTCTCTGCTTCCCCCTACAGTGCAGTACCCGGCTGAATGAGGAAATGGAATGGAAAGGAACTGTACTACAAGCTAGATTCGTTTTAAAAAGGCTTCATTTATGTGTATGTGTGTGTGTGTGCATGTGTGTCTGTATGTATGTATGTGTGTGCATGTGTGTCTGTATGTATGTATGTGTGTGCATGTGTGTCTGTATGTGTGCATGTGTGTCTGTATGTATATGTGTGCATGTGTGTCTGTATGTATGTGCATGTGTGTCTGTATGTATGTGCATGTGTGTCTGTATGTATGTGCATGTGTGTCTGTATGTGTGCATGTGTGTCTGTATGTGTGTGTGCATGTCTGTCTGTATGTGTGTGTGTGCATGTCTGTCTGTATGCATGTGTGTGCATGTGTGTCTGTATGTATGTATGTATGTGTGTGTGTGCATGTGTATCTGTATGTATGTGTGTCTGTATGTATGTGTGTCTGTGCATGTGTGTGCATGTCTGTATGTATGTGTGTGCATGTGTGTCTGTATGTGTGCATGTGTGTCTGTATGTGTGTGTGCATGTCTGTCTGTATGTGTGTGTGTGCATGTCTGTCTGTATGCATGTGTGTGCATGTGTGTCTGTATGTATGTATGTATGTGTGTGTGTGCATGTGTATCTGTATGTATGTGTGTCTGTATGTATGTGTGTCTGTGCATGTGTGTGCATGTCTGTATGTATGTGTGTGCATGTGTGTCTATATGTGTGTGTGTGTGCATGTCTGTCTGTGTATGTGTGTCTGTATGTGCATGTGTGTCTGTGTGTGTGTGTGTGTGTGTGTGTGCGTGTGTGTGTCTGTGCATGTATGATTGCATGTGTGTGTGTTTCCATGTATGTCTGTATGTATGCGTATGTGCATGTGTGTCTGTATGTATGTGCGTGTATGTCTGTCTGTATGTGTGTGCATGTATGTGTGTCTGTATGTATCTGTGTGCATGTATGTGTGTGTGTGTGTGTGTGTGTATGTATGTCTGTATGTATGTGCGTGTATGTCTGTATGTATGTATGTATGTGCCTGTATGTATGTATGTATGTATGTACGTGTGTGCATGTGTCTGTATGTGTGTGTGTGCATGTGTCTGTATGTATGTAAGTATATGCATGTGTCTGTATGTGTGTATGTCTGTGTGTATGTGTATGCATGTGTGTTACTTTTAATCCAGACCCCCCCCCATTCTTGTACCATCAGAACTGCTTTTGTGGTGCTTGTGTGTGTGATAGCAGCCAGGATTGCTGCTCCTCTGAAAAGCAATCCATATACAGATCGCTTTTTAGAGGCATTTGAAAGGTGGTAAAGAGGCATTATGTTGCCTCCTCACCACCTGTTTTAAGCCCGTAAATGTAGCATCACTATACCGCAACTGTGCAGTCCACACATTTGCGGGGTAGTTGCAGTGCAGGCCCATTCACCCTGAGCATACCTCCAGCTGCAGCCACAGCATGTGTACACCCCCAGCTGCTCCCTCTGCAGCTAAAGGGGGAGAAGTTGGGGGTGGTAAAAACAGCTCAACCATGTAGTTTTACTGCCCCTCCAATAAGCCCTTGGCTCACATCTGCATGGCTGCATGCTGTGTGTAGGGCAGCCCATGCATTTCAATGGGCTTCCATACCCACAAAAATGCAGGGAAAGAAGTCCCAGAGCTTTTTTTTTTTTTTAATTGCGCTGCACCAAAAGCACCCCATGTTTCCAATGTGTGGGGTACCATTAAGACTTAACGGTACCCCTAAAGAACAGAGCATGCGTCTGTGTGTCGGGCAAACGAGCGCGACAAAGGCACAAGAATTTTTGTTGGGCCAGGTATGAGTGCTCGAATGACCGAATTTTAATGGTTCAAAGAATGTCAGGCAAAATGGTCGGCCCTCACACATGTTCACTTCATCGAATCTGGCCCTCTTTGAAAAAAGTTTGGACACCCCTGACCTAAACTGACCGACGGGGCAAGGAGAGCATTCATCAGAGAAGCAGCCAAGAGGTCCATGGTAACTCTGGAGGAGCTGCAGAGATCCACAGCTCAGGTGGGAGAATCTGTCCACAGGACAGCTATTAGTCGTGCTCTCCACAAATCTGGTCTTTATGGAAGTGTGAGAAGAAGAAATCCATTGTTGAAAGAAAGCCATAAGAAGTCCTGATTGCAGTTTGCGAGAAGCCATGTGGGGGACACAGCAAACATGTGGAAGAAGGTGCTCTGGTCAGATGAGACCAAAATTGAACTTTTTGGTCTTAAAGAAAAACGCTGTGTGTGGTGGAAAACTAACACTGCACAACGCCCTGAACACACCACCCCCACTGTGAAACATGGTGGTGGCAGCATCATGTTGTGGGGATGCTTTTCTTCAGCAGGGACAGGGAAGCTGGTCAGAGTTGATGGGAAGATCGATGGAGCCAAATACAGGGCAATCTTAGAAGAAAACCTATTGGAGTCTGCAAAAGACTTGAGACTGGGGTAGAGGTTCACCTTCTAGCAGGACAACGACCCGAAACATACAGCCAGAGCTACAAGAATGGCCCAGTCAAAGTCCAGACCTAGATCCAATTGAGAATCTGTGGTAAGATTTGAAAATTGTTGTTTACAGACGCTCTCCATCCAATCTGACAGAGCTTGAGCTATTCTGCAAAGAAAAATGTGCAAAAATGTCCCTCTCTAGATGTACCAAAGCTGGTAGAGACATCGCCAAAAAGACTTGAGGCTGTAATTGCAGAGAAAGGCGGTTCTACAAAGTATTGACTCAGGGGGGCGCCATACAAATACACACCACACTTTTCACAGATTTATTTGTAAAACATTTTGAAAACCATTTATCATTTTCCTTTCACTTCACAATAATGTGGCGCTTTTTTTTTTTTTTTTTTTTTTACACTTTAATAGGATTTGACACTAAGCTTAGGGCTCTTGAATTTTCTGCTGAGTTCACTAAACCTCCTGGGAACTGAACCCGGCTCAGTTTGCTCATCCCTACTGCTGGTTTATAGCATAGATATGGGGTCAGTATGCTATCTAGACACTATCCATCCAGGTACAGATCAGATAATCAGTTTATTGTCCTTCTCTATAGAGAGAAGAGTCCTGTATATGACCACATCAGTGAAGATGGACAAAGACCAAGGTCACATGACTGGGAGGATATTAGACCTCACCCAGAAGATCACCTACCTGCTGACCAGAGAGGTGAGGAAGTGTGGGGTTCTTACACAATCGTTTTTTTCAACTTATAAAATAAAGTCGTCATGAATAAAAGATAATGTGATCTGATGAAGGGCGGAGATTCTGGGTTTGTCACAGTCTTAGCCCTTGTACACACGGTCGGAGATTCCGACGGAATGTGTTCTATCGGACCGTGTTTCGGATAATCCGACTGTGTGTGGTCTGCATCGGACTGTTTCCGTCCGAATATCCGTCGGACCCAATTTTCCAACTTGCTGGAAATATTTTCCGACAAAATGCTCCGATCGGACATACTCCGATCATGTGGTAGAGAATTTCGATCGGACAAAGTGCCACGCATGCTCAGATCAAATTCCTACACCAAAGCTATTGGCTACTAGCGTGAACGTAGTCCCGTCGTAACGAAATAACGTCATCACGTTCTGAACGATCGGATTTTCCGACAACTTGGTCCGACCGCGTGTAAGCAACAGTTTCGGACACAATCCGTTGGACAAAATCCGTCGGACAAAATCCAACGGATTTGGTTGGCAGAATGTCCGACCGTGTGTACAAGGGCTTAGGCTGGGTTCACACAGGTAGAATACAACTGTTGTATGACTGTCATCCTACTTTGCCCAGTGACATCGGTCCTACAATGGCCCCACTTCCATCCGACTTGAATGGACAGTATACGATTTTGCCCCGACTTTGAGATAGCCCGACTTGTCCTGTGAAAAATCAAAACAATCCCAGTGTGACATAAATTCCTTTTCCTGCTGCTGTAATCACCATGTCGGTTGTCACAAGTCGGATGGGTTAGGACGAGGATCCGACTTCAATGATATTGATTTGGCTGAAAATGGACCAAAGTTGGACAAAAATGGTGCAGGAACCTTTTTTAATGTCGGAAAAACTTGGGTCGAACCAGTTAAGAAGGCTCTCAAAGGGACCCATTGATTTGTACACGTCATGCGACATGTACTCCCACAGTTGGAGCGTAACCAGTGTGAACCGGGCCTAAAAGAGGAACTAAACCCATCCATTTAACCGTTTCAAAAAACAGTTACATTCCTGGCACATGCCGGGAATGTAAGGCCGCGTACACACGGGCGGACTGTTCGCCCAACCTTGTCCGCTGAACAGTGTTTGGGCGGACAGTCCGCTCGTGTGTGGGCTTTCAGCGGACAGTTTCAGCGGACAGTTGGACGGACAAAGTCTTTCGGAAATTCCGAAAAACTGTCCGCTGAAACTGTGTTTGAGCGAACAGTCCGCCCGTGTGTGGGCCTGTCCGCTGTACTTTCGAAATGAGCGGACTGTTCCCGCTCGGAAAGTCCGCCCATTTCGAGCGCGTGTACAGGTAGGCGGGGCCCGCGAAGGAGACGTCGCGGGCTCCGCCGCCTGGAATGGGCTTAAAGGGGAACCCCAACGCCGAAAAAAATCGGCGTGGGGGTTCCCCCCAAGTCCACACCAGACCCTTGCCCGAGCACGCTACCCGGCCGGCCAGGAAAGGGGGGCGAGCGAGCGCGCCCCCCCTCCTGAGCCGTACCAGGCCGCGTGCCCTCAACATGGGGGGTGCCTTGGGGAAGGGGGGGCCGCGCGGCCCCCCCACCCCAAAGCACCTTGTCCCCATGTTGATGAGGACAAGGGCCTCTTCCCGACAACCCTGGCCGTTGGTTGTCGGGGTCTGCGGGCGGGGGGCTTATCGGAATCCGGGAGCCCCCTTTAAGAAGGGGGCCCCCGGATACCGGCCCCCCCACCCTATGTGAATGAGTATGGGGTACAATGTACCCCTACCCATTCACCTGTGAACGAAAGTACAATAAAAAACACAACACAGAGAAAAAATATTTTATTGCACAGCCGGGGGTCTTCCGTCTTCGGGGGTCTTCTCGCCGGACTCCTCCGCTATGTGTGTGTAGCTCTTTTGCTAGCGGAGGAGTCCGGCTTTCTTCCTCCCCGCCGCCGGCCTCTTCTCCCGACTTCGGGGGTCTTGTCCCCCTCTTCGGTTCTTCTGCCGGGCCACCGCGCCTGGTCCGGTGGCCCGGTCTTCTGTCGCCGTCTTCCGTTCTTCTGTCGCCGCCTTCGGTTCTTCTGCCGGGCCACCGCGCCTTCTTGTAGCTCTTTTACAGGCGGTGGCCCGGTCTTCTGTCGCCGCTGTCGTCGCCGCCGCCGCCGCCTTCCGTTCTTGTTCTTCTTCTTGTTCTTCTTCTTCTCCTGGAGATGTTGACTCGACGAGCTCTCCGGCCGGAATGCCAGGGACACGCTCCGCTGCCACTTATATAGTGACAATGGGGCGGTGTCACATGGTATATGTCACATGGGTTGGTCACATGGGTTGATGTCACATGGGGACTATGACATCGTAAGGGGGCGGGGTCACCATGTGACCAACCCATGTGACATATACCATGTGACACCGCCCCATTGTCACTATATAAGTGACCGCACAGCGCGGCTCTGGCATTCCGGCCGGAGAGCTCGTCGAGTCAACATCTCCAGGAGAAGAAGAAGAACAAGAAGAAGAACAAGAACGGAAGGCGGCGGCGGCGGCGGCGACGACAGCGGCGACAGAAGACCGGGCCACCGCCTGTAAAAGAGCTACAAGAAGGCGCGGTGGCCCGGCAGAAGAACCGAAGGCGGCGACAGAAGAACGGAAGACGGCGACAGAAGACCGGGCCACCGGACCAGGCGCGGTGGCCCGGCAGAAGAACCGAAGAGGGGGACAAGACCCCCGAAGTCGGGAGAAGAGGCCGGCGGCGGGGAGGAAGAAAGCCGGACTCCTCCGCTAGCAAAAGAGCTACACACACATAGCGGAGGAGTCCGGCGAGAAGACCCCCGGAGCTGTGCAATAAAATATTTTTTCTCTGTGTTGTGTTTTTTATTGTACTTTAGTTCACAGGTGAATGGGTAGGGGTACATTGTACCCCATACTCATTCACATAGGGTGGGGGGCCGGTATCCGGGGGCCCCCTTCTTAAAGGGGGCTCCCGGATTCCGATAAGCCCCCCGCCCGCAGACCCCGACAACCAACGGCCAGAGTTGTCGGGAAGAGGCCCTTGTCCTCATCAACATGGGGACAAGGTGCTTTGGGGTGGGGGGGCCGCGCGGCCCCCCCTTCCCCAAGGCACCCCCCATGTTGAGGGCACGCGGCCTGGTACGGCTCAGGAGGGGGGGCGCGCTCGCTCGCCCCCCTTTCCTGGCCGGCCGGGTAGCGTGCTCGGACAAGGGTCTGGTGTGGACTTGGGGGGAACCCCCACGCCGATTTTTTTCGGCGTTGGGGTTCCCCTTTAAGCCCATTCCAGGCGGCGGAGCCCGCGACGTCTCCTTCGCGGGCCCGCCTACCTGTACACGCGCTCGAAATGGGCGGATTTGCCTCCGCCTTACGTGGGCGAGTCCGTTCATTTCAAAAGTTGAGCGAACTGTTTGCCCAACCTTGTTCGTCAAACAGTCCGCTCGTGTGTGGGCAAGTCCGCTCATGCAAATTTTGAGCGGACTGTTTGATGAAACTGTTTGCCGAACAAGGTTGGGCGAACAGTCCGCCCGTGTGTACGCGGCCTAACTTTCACATTTGCTTGTGCTCTCAACCAAACTGTTAAACCATCCAATGGCTGGAGTCGTAATTGATCACATGTGCAGAACCACGGCAACTGCACATCAGATGCCAAGATGGCAGCTTCCTGGGCTGAAAAGGAGAGGAGGGTTTAGTTCCACTTTAAGGAATGCTAACGGTCACATTGCTTGTGCCCTCAACTAAACTGTCAAACCATCAAATGTCCGGTGTCTTAACTCAGTGTTTCTCAACTCCAGTCCTCAAGGCGCCCCAACAGGTGACGTTTTCAAGCTCTCCATTATTTTGCACAGGTGATTTGATCAGTTTCACTGCCTTAGTAATTACCACAGCCCTTTCATCTGAGGGAAATCCTGAAAACATGACCTGTTGGGGCGCCTTGAGGACTGGTGTTGAGAAACACTGTCCTAACTGATCATATGTGCAGCATCATGGCAGTTGAAGATCAAACAGAGCCCCAAATGGCAGTTTTCCTTGCTGAAAACAAAAGGAGGGTTTAGTTCTGCTTTATTTTAGTAAGCATTTCCATTTCTCATAATATCTCTCAATAGGATTATACAGCAGTGAAAATGACATCTGGTGAGTATGTGACCTCCATGGAACATCACCGTGTGTCAGGACTGAGAAGGAGCCAGAAACACATCACTGTCTCTTCATCTGTGTCCCTGACTCCCGGGAGTGACGAGAGCAAGAAGGTTCTAGAAGTTGCCAAGAAGATGATGGAGCTGCTGACAGGAGAGGTGAGCGGTGCCGAGAATTCTGGGACATTATCCAGTAACAGACAAGGGATGTGTCTGGATGGTGACTGTATCATTGTGTGTGTCAGGTTCCTATAAGGTGTCAGGATGTCACTGTCTATTTCTCCATGGAGGAGTGGGAGTATATAGAAGGACACAAGGATCTCTACAAGGACGTCATGATGGAGGATCAGCATATGTTCAATAATGTAATAATAGGAAGAAACAAATTAAGTTTGAATGATATGCTACTGAACCACACCTTGGAGATCATCTACCTGCTGACTGGAGAGGTGAGGAGGATTCTAGGAGGTCACATGACATCATTCTTATCTCTATTAATAAAAAAAATAGACCTGACCGGAGAGGTGAGGAGGATTCTGGGAGGGTAATATGAAGTATGATTTTTATTTTATTTAGTATTATGGACCAATAAGAAAGCCTGATGATCCACAATTTCCCTCACTGATACTGGAGAGACTCAATGACAAGAAGATCCTAGAAGTCACCCAGAAGATGATGGAGCTGCTGACAGGAGAGGTGAGCGGTGGTGGGAATTCTGGGACATTATCCAGTAACAGACAAGGGATGTGTCTGGATGGTGACTGTATCATTGTGTGTGTCAGGTTCCTATAAGGTGTCAGGATGTCACTGTCTATTTCTCCATGGAGGAGTGGGAGTATATAGAAGGACACAAGGATCTCTACAAGGATGTCATGATGGACAATCAGCCGCCCCTCACATCACCGGGTAAGAGGAGACTTTATTGTAAAGGAGAGGTGCAATACAGATGCAGAATGTGTTTCCATTTTAGAATGATTTTAGTCTACTAAAATATACTGGAGATTTTAGTTGACTAAAATACAACTAACACTCAGAAGACTTTGACTAAAACTAAATCGAAATTTGAGGTCAAAATGAACACCGCTGCTACAAACATTAAAGGGTAAAGGGTTTGTTAACCTACATGTCTTGACATAATCCGCTCGGTGTTATGTCCCCCTGTGTGTGTGTTGTATGAAAAAAAAAAAAAGAAAAGCTTTATATACCTTATTTGTGAGCGATGATCAGCAGTCATGTGATGCGCTGCCTCTATCCTCTCCTCATCTGACAGCTCCAGCGGGCGAGGCTGAGATACCACCGCTGACGCCAGTCTGGAAGGGAGTAGGAGAAAGCCGGTGGGTTGTGTGACCGCTAATCAGCGCTCACAATAAAAAAAAAAAAAGCTGTATATACCTTAATACAACACACACACACACACACACACACACACACACACACACACACACACACACACACAAGAACATATCCTTATGAGAGAGCATGTTATTTAACCACTTAAGGACCACCTCACGCCGATGCACGTCGGCAGAATGGCACGGCTGGGCACAATCACGTACCTGTACGTTGCTCTTTAAGTGGCCAGCCGTGGGTCAGGAGCGTGCCGCTGTTGGCGCGCTCTCGACCTGGTCCTGAGCTCCGTGACCATGGCCGCGGGACCAGCGGACCCGATCGCCGCTGGTGTCCCACGATCGGGTCACAGAGCTGAAGAACGAGAAGAGATCTGTGTAAACAAACCTCTCCCCGTGCTTCCTACTGTGGCTGTCACCGATCGTCTGGTCCCTGATATAGGGAAAGACGATCAGTGACGTCACATGCCAGGCCACGCCCCCTACAATAAAAAAAACACAAAGTCATACATAACCCCTACACTGCCCCCTAGTGGTTAACTCCTTCACTGCCAGTGTCATTTACACAGGAATCTGTGAATTTAAATAGCACTGATTGCTGTATAAATGACATTGGTCCCAAAAATGTCCGATGTGTCCACCATAATGTCACAGTCATAATAAAAAAAAAAAATCGCTGATCGCCACCATTATTAGTAAAAAAAAAATTTATAAAAATGCTATAAAACTATCCCCTATTTTGTAAACGCTATAACTTTTGCGCAAACCAATCAATAATCGCTAATTGCGATTTCTTTTTTTTTTTTAAACAAAAATAAGTAGAAGAATACGTATCGGCCTAAACTGAGGAAATTGTCGCTCTATTTTTGTTTATATCGCAAAAAAAAAAAAAACGGTGATCAAATACCACCAAGAGAAAGCTCTATTTGTGGCAAAAAAAGGACGTCAATTTTGTTCGGGAGCCACGTCGCACGACCGCGCAATTGTCAGTTAAAGCGAAGCAGTGCCGAATTGCAAAAACTGGCTTGGTCCTTTGGCTGCAAATTGTTCCGGGGCTTAAGTGGTTAAAGTAAGACATGTTATTACAGCAGCAACTGGGGGGGGGGGGGGGGGGCTGGGGAAACCCTGACACAGGAGCCGACAGGCAGGCAGGGAGGGGAGGAGGAAAAAAGGAAAAAGCTGCTCTTTGGAAAAATGATATATGACAAGTGAGCAGCAGCTCAGCTTATTGTGGGATATACACAAAAAACGTATACAGGAGAGAAGCTGCGCTAAAAAAAAAAAAAAAATCCACAGTGGTCGTTATTTCTATAAAAACTTCCAAACGAAAAAAACCACCAGTGAATTTCACAACGAATGCACGTCCACCTTAAGGAATTCATGCTTAGCAGAATGTAAGCCAAGCAAGCAGACGGCTTTAACCCAGCCTGGGCCTTGGAATGCAAAAGGATGTAACAACAATGAAGTCCTTGCAGGCTTAAAGCGGAGGTCCACCCTAAAATGGACCTTCCGCTCATCGGAATCCTCCCCCCCTCCGGCGCCACAATTGGCACCTTTCAGGGGGGAGGGGGGTGCAGTTACCTGGATAATCCAGGTAACTGCACCCACTTCCGGGATGCTCTCTGCGTAAAGGGGCGTAGATTACGCCCCTTTCCGCAAGTGCCCGCCCCCTTCCGCAAGTGCCCCGCTGCCTGCTGGGAAACACACAGATCCCAGAGGCAGCGGGGACCGTCCTTATTGCGCAGCGCGACTCGCGCATGCGCAGTAGGGAACCGGGAAATGAAGCCGAAAGGCTCCATTTCCTGATTCCCATACCCAAGATGGCGGCGGCAGCACCCGAGTGACGATCTAGAGATCGGTTTCGGGTGCCGACATCGCGGGCGCGCTGGACAGGTAAGTGTCACTATTTTAAAAGTCAGCAGCTGCAGTATTTGTAGCTGCTGGCTTTTAAAAAAAAAAAAACGCGGAGTCCCGGCAGACTACCGCTTTAAAATCCTGGATAAGCTTTGGCTCTACAAACCAATTAACCCAGACAAAAAAATATTGTATAACATAGCGTAATATTGTCAAGTTTATAAACAAATACAACACCACATAATTGCACTTACAATGTGAATTAAGTGTAGACGTAAAAGATAAAAACACCCAGTGATGTATAAAATATAATGAATCCAAGTGCACCAACACCACATAGAGGGCCTCCTTACCAGACGACAGACCCACAAATGCAGATATTCCCACAGTTGGGTAAATCCTCCACCGGATATACAGGCAAACCAAATGATGATTAGTCCAAAATTCCAGCAGTAACAATCCCCGTATCTCCCGTACGTTTGGTAAGTATCAACCCAAAAGAGAGGAATAACAGACCATAGCGTAATACCATCAAAACCAATTTATTATAAAACAGAAGAATGCACTTACAAAACACACGATATTCTTAAAAACAAAATGAAGGCGGCCTGCAAAAAACTAGACTCCCGTCCTCCTCAACGGCGTGGTGACGTCAGCACATACCTCCCAGGCGCGTTTCGTCATTGAAAATGTCATTTGATTGGACAATTTCATGCTCCCAACTTTGTAGGAACAGTTTGGGGATGGCCCCTTTCTGTTCCAACATGCCTGCACACCAGTGCACAAAGCAAGGTCCATAAAGACATGGATGAGCGAGTTTGGGGTGGAGGAACTTGACTGGCCTGCACAGAGTCCTGAACTTGCTCACCCATGTCTTGCTTTGTGCACTGGTCCAAATCATTTGGTGGAGGGGGGGGGGATTATGGTGTGGGGTTGTTTTTTAGGGGTTGAACTTGGCCCCTTAGTTGCAGTGAAGGTAACTCCTAAGACATCAGCATACCAAGGGGCCAAGTTCACCAAACACCATAATCCCCCCCCCCCCCTCCACCAAATGATTTGGACCAGTGCAAAAAACAAGGTCCATAAAGACATGGATGAGTGCGAGTGTGTGGTGGAGGAACTTGACTGACCTGCACAGAGTCTTCGCCTCTACCCCATAGAACACCTTTGGGATGAATTAGAGCGGAGAACGTGAGCCAGGACTTCGCATCCAACATCAGTGCCTGACCTCACAAATGCTCTTCCCGGAAGAATGGTCAATAATTCCCCCCAAAAAACACACCTAAACCTTGTTCCCAGAAGAGTTGAACCTGTTATAGCTGCAAACGGTGGGCCAACCCAATGTTGAACCCTAAGGACTAAGACTGGGATGCCATTACAGTTCATGTGCGCGTCAAGGCAGGCGTCCCGATACTTTCGGTAATGTGGTGTATTTTCATTTGAGACTGGTGGCTGCAAAATGTGAAAACGACTTTTTTCTTTTCTTTTAATCTAACAGATGAATGTCGTATCAGGAATTCTTCGGAGGGAGATCCTGTTTTATCTCCAGATTGTGATGCTGAAAGTCAAGACATTGGACAATGTTCTCCGGGAGTAGATCCTCTTCCTCAGACTGTACTCCACAGATCATATGGCTTGGAGGCCGGCATGGACTCCTCTCATCCTGAGGAACCTCCTGAGCGATCACATCCTGGTACATCAGACCTTCATCTCCATTCAGGAGAACGTCGTAGACGGCAGAGAGGTCACACGGGTGAGGGTCCTTATTCATGTTCCCAATGTGGAGAATGTTTCACTGGAGAAGAAAGCCTTCATAGACACCAGAAGCTTCACACGGGCGAGGGTCCTTATTCATGTTCAGAGTGCGGGAAAGGTTTTATTGTAAAAAAAGAGCTTCTTACGCACCAAAAAATCCACACAAGTGAGCGCCCTTATTCATGTTTAGAGTGCGGGAAATGTTTCACCGAAAAATCAAACCTTCATACCCACCAGAAAACTCACACAGGGGAGCGCCCTTATTCATGTTCTGAGTGCGGGAAATGTTTCACTTTGAAAGTACACTTTCGTAGACATCAGAGAACTCACACAGGGGAGCGTCCTCATTCGTGTTCAGAGTGCGGAAAAAGTTACACTGCGAAGAGAGACCTTCTTATACACCAGAGAAGTCACACAGGTGAGCGTCCTTATTCATGTTCAGAGTGCGGGAAATGTTTCACTAAAAAAGCAAGCCTTCAAGCGCACCAGGGAATTCATACAGCTGAGCGTCCTTATTCATGTTCCGAGTGTGGGAAATCTTTCACTAAAAAGGAAGCCCTTCATACGCACCAGAAAACACACACAGGGGAGCACCCTTATTCATGTTCAGAGTGCGGGAAATGTTTCACCAAAAAAGCAAGCCTTCAAGCGCACCAGAGAATTCACACAGGTGAGCGTCCTTATTCATGTTCAGAGTGCGGCAAATGTTTCACTCAAGCAGCAACCCTTCATGCACACCAGAAAACTCACACAGGGGAGCGCCCTTATTCATGTTCTGCGTGCGGGAAATGTTTCATTGTGAAAGCAAACTTTCTTAGACATGAGAAAACTCACACAGGGGAGCGTCCTCATTCGTGTTCAGAGTGTGGGAAAAGTTACGTTGTGAAAACAGACCTTCTTATACACCAGAGAAGTCACACAGGTGAGCGTCCTTATTCATGTTCAGAGTGCGGGAAATCTTTCACTGTGAAAGGACAGCTTCTTGCGCACCAGAAAAGTCACACGGGTGAGCATCCTTATTCATGTTTGGCGTGTGGGAAATGTTTCAATATGAAAGGAGAACTTAATAAACACCAGAAAATTCACACAGAAGAGCGTCTTTATTCATGCTCAGAGTGCGGGAAAAGTTTCACTTATAAAGCAAACTTACTTTCACACCAGAGACTTCACACCGGAGAGCGTCCCTATTCGTGCTCAGAGTGCGGGAAATGTTTCAGTCATAAAGTAAGCCTGCTTGCACACCAGAGACATCACACTGGAGAGCGTCCTTATCCGTGCACACAGTGTGGGAAATGTTTCACTCAAAAATCAAGCCTTCGTACGCACCAGAGAGTTCACACAGGTGAGCGCCCTTATTCATGTTCAGAGTGCGGGAAATGTTATACTAACAAAGCATACCTTTGTGTACACCAGAGACTTCACACAGGTGAGCTTCTTTATTCATGTTCAGAGTGCGGGAAAGGTTTTATTAAGAAAGGAGACCTTCATATACACCAGAGACTTCACTCAAGTGAGGTTCCTTATACATGTTTTGAGTGCGGGAAGGGTTTTCATGTAAAAAGAAGCCTTCTTATGCACCAGAAAATTCACACGGGGGAGCGTCTTTATTCATGTTCAGAGTGCGGGAAAAGTTTCATTCAGAAATCAAACCTTCGGACTCACCAGAAAATTCACACGGGTGTGCGTCCTTATTCATGTTCAGAGTGCGGGAAATGTTTCACTAAAAAAGCAAGCCTTGATGAGCACCAGAGAATTCACACCGGAGAACGTCCCTATTCATGTTCAGAGTGCGGGAAATGTTTCACTCATAAAGTAAGCCTGCTTGTACACCAGAGACTTCACACTGGAGAGCGTCCTTATCCGTGCACACAGTGCGGGAAATGTTTCACTCAAAAAACAAACCTTCATAAGCACCAGAGAGTTCACATGGATGAGCGTCCTTAATCTTGTTCAGAGTGCAGGAAAAGTTTCACTCAAAAATCAAACCTTCAAACTCGCCAGAAAATTCACTCCAGTGTGTGTCCTTATTCATGTTTAGAGTGCGGGAAATGTTTTTCTGTGGGAACTCTTAGGGCGTCAGCATACCAAGACATTTTGGACAATTTCATGGCTCCCAACTTCGTGGGAACAGTTTGGGGATGGCCCCTTCCTGTTCCAACATGACTGCGCACCAGTGCAGTAAAGACACGGATGAGCAAGTTCAGGACTCTGTGCAGGCCAGTCAAGTTCCTCCACCCCAAACTCGCTCATCCATGTCTTTATGGACCTTGCTTTGTGCACTGGTACGCAGTCATGTTGGAACAGGAAGGGGCCGTCCCCCAAACTTTTCCCACAAAGTTGGGAGCATGAAATTGTCCAAAATGTCTTGGTATGCTGACACCTTAAGAGGTCCCTTCACTGGAACTAAGGGGCCAAACCCAACCCCTGAAAGACAACCCCCACACCATAATCCCCCCTCCTCCACCAAACGATCTGGAGCAGTGCAAAAAGCAAGGCCCAGAAAGACATGGATGAGTGAGTTTGGGGTGGAGGAACTTGACTGGCCTGCACAAAGTCCTGACCTCAACCCGATAGAACCCCTTTAGGATGAATTGGAGCGGAGACTGCGAGCCAGACCTTCTCATCCAACATCAGTGCCTGACTTCACAAATGCGCTTCTGGAAGAATGGTCAGACATGCCCATAGACACACTCCTAAACCTTGTGGACGGCCTTCCCAGAAGAGTTGAAGCTGTTATAGCTGCAAAGGGCGGGGCCAACTCAATATTGAACCCTACGGACTAAGACTGGGATGTCACTATGCCCATGTAAAGGCAGGTGTCCCAATACTTTTGACAATATAGTGTATATTTGCCTTGCGGACCAGTAGGGTGCAATACAGGTTTAGTGATTGCCAGACTGGGGAGTTGAGGCCTTGAAGGGCTTTGCTGCGTGGACTTCTGTGATGAGTGAAGATTGGACCTGGGGTCCTGCGGTTGGAATGGGGAGCGCCCTGCTAGTAGCCCAGCTATTAACCTGCACTTGTGATGCGCCCTGATTTGGCCCTTCTGTCTCTTGACCCCTGGCTGGGGCTCCTCTGCCCGCGAGTGAGTGAGATCTTCTGTCTCCAATATGGGAGCTTCATTTGTCGGGTGGGCCCCTGTACCAGACGTTAGAGACAAGGAGTTATTGGATGTCTAACGAGGGGCACCAGACAGCTGTAAAATCTGACAAAACTTTTAGCTGGACCAACACCTTAAGCAGTTCACCCCTCATGAGCCAAGGCTTTGGACTAAGGCTCCGTTCGCACCTGAGCGATCCCAATCGCGGGTAGAATTGCTGCGATTCAGCCTGTCGTTCTAAATCGTGGCAAATCGCGGGAGGCTTGTGTGAGGCATGATTTTGGCGCTCTATAAATCGCACTGCATTCATGCAAATACCGATGCTGCCGCTCAAAAGAAACTCCCCGCTCCTTGCGATTTGCGGCACGATTTATTGTGCCGCAATTGGGGTGCCGTTAAGAAGTAATGACATCGCACAAGTGTCTCCCTCGAATTTGCCGCAATTCCGAATCGCGGGCCGATTCTGCCCGAGATTCAGATCGCTCAGGTGTGAACGGAGCCTTATTGTTCGGTGATAATGGTCATTACTTAAGTGTAATACATACTGTATATCCTTTTTTTGGGGTACACACAAGGCTTGCATTTGGCAATATTGTCTTCCAAAAATGTTTTTACAGTAAAACCTCGGATTGGATAACGCTTATGAGTGTTTACGCAATTTTTTTTTTAAATCCTGACTCAGTTTAGTGAACATTGTCTGCCAAGACGAGCAGGGTTCAAGCCCCTGGGGTGTGCAGTACCGCATTTGGCCAGAGGTGCGGGGGCGCCGGTGATGCTCGGAGTGCCTCCGAGTGTCTCTGAGTGGTCTCCCAGCTTCTCCGAGCATCTCTGTGTGGTCTCAGAGCGTCTCCTACCTTCTCTGAGTGGGCCCAGAGCTTCTCCGAGTGGTCTCTGAGCTTCTCCGAGTGGTGTCCGAGGTTCTCCAAGTGGTCTCTGAACTTCTCCGAGAGTCTCCTAGCTTCTCTGAGTGGTCTCTGAGCTTCTCTGAGCGTCTTAGTGGCCTCTGAGCTTCTCCGAGTGGTCTCCGAGCTTCTCCGCGTGGTCTCCGAGCTTCTCCGTGTGGTCTCCGAGCTTCTCTGAGCGTCTCCTAGCTTCTCCGAGTGGTGTCCGAGGTTCTCCGAGTGGTCTCTGAGCTTCTCCGAGAGTCTCCTAGCTTCTCTGAGTGGTGTCCAAGCTTCTCCAAGTGGTCTCTGAGCTTCTCCGAGTGGTCTCCGAGCTTCTCCGAGTGGTGTCCGAGGTTCTCCGAGTGGTCTCTGAGCGTCCTAGTGGTCTCTGAGCGTCCTAGTGGTCTCTGAGCTTCTCGGAGTGGTGTCCGAGGTTCTCTGAGTGGTCTCTGAGCTTTTCTGAGTGTCTCCTAGCTTCTCTGAGTGGTGTCCAAGCTTCTCTGAGTGGTATCTGAGCTTCTCTGAGCGTCTTAGTGGCCTCTGAGCTTCTCGGAATGGTCTCTGAGCGTCTCCTAGCTTCTCCGAGTGGTGTCCGAGGTTCTCCGAGTGGTCTCTGAGCTTCTCTGAGTGGTCTCCGAGCATTGCCCAGTGGTCTCTGAGCTTCTCAGGGGCACTCAGAGTGGTATCTGAACTTCTCTGAGTGTCTCCAAGCATCTCCTAGCTTCTCTGAGTTGTCTCCGAGCTTCTCCAAGTGTTTCCGAGTGTCTACAGCGCCCCCCCCCACCTCTGGCCACATGCGGTACTGCATAGACAAGCAGTGGCTATGCACCCAATTATCAGATTTTTCATTGATTCCTATGGGGATACTCGCTTTGAGTGTTTTGGATTACAAGCATTCTTCTGGCACAGATTATGCTCCTAATCCAAGGCACTGCTGTATATCCAATTTAATAGACAAAAGATTTAATAAAATGGAAAAAAAAATAAAAATTATTTTACAGTTTGATTAGAAGTAGTTTTTAAACATGTTTTCCATTAGATAAAAGGTACGCATTTTATTCTATCGTTTTTTTTCCCTTTTTATTATGACACTAAAATGATGTTTCTATTACAAAGCGCGATGAAGATCATTACAAATGAAATAAAGGTTGTTGTTTTTTTTTCCAGTTTTTTGTGTTTTTATCCATTTTCTTTCACTTGAATTTTATTAGAAACAATAAGAAAAGGATACTATGTGAAGAAAAAATAAAAAAAAATTCAAAAGGTAGTTTCCCTCCACAAATATTGAACATTAACCACTTGCTGACTGCCCTATGACAGTTTTACTCCTACAGGGCGGCAGCGGTGCGCCGGATCACGTACTGTAGTTATACGCGATCCGGCTCTTCCAGGGCGCGTGCAAATTAGGGGCAAGGATCTATGCTTTCTCCTTAGTAAAAGCACCTCACACAGTACACTAAATTACCAGCTAGACACACATTTAACCCTTTAATCACCCCTGTTAACCCCTTCCCAGCCTGTGTCATTAGTACAGTGACAGTGCATATATATTTTTTTTATCACTGCTCACTGTATTGGTGTCACTGGTCCCTGAAAAGTATCAGTTAGGCCGCGTACACACGGGCGGACTGTATGGCCAACTTAGTCCGTCAGACAATCCGACGGACAGTCCGTCCTACTTTCGAATGAACGGACTTGACCACACACGATGAACAGACAGTCCGTTGAAAGCTTGCGCGATGACGTGTACAGCACGTACGACGGGACTAGAAATCGGAAGTCCAATACACAGCAATGCAACCTTTCGCCGTGTAAATCCTTTCTGAGCATGCGCCATACTTAGTCCGTCCAACTAGCATACTGACGAGCGGACTGTCCGCTGAAACCAAAGTTGGACGGACAATATTACGGAAATTCCGAAATACTTAGTCCGCCAGACTGTCCGCTGAAAAAGTCCGCTGAAGCCCACACACGAGCGGATTGTCCGCTGAAACACGTTTCAGCGGACTAAGTTGGACAGACAGTCTGCCCGTGTGTACGCGGCCTTAGTGTCACAATGTCCGCTGCAATATCGCAGTCCCGCTATAAGTCGCTGATCGCCGCCATTACTAGTAAAAGAAAAATATATATCAATATATTTGTTGTTCTACCAATATATACAATTATTTATGTTGTCATTGCACTGATGAATTACTGTGGAATGTATATTACATCCCTTTTGTTGGGATTCTCCATCGCACTATTGCACTTTTCTCCTGTAATTATTTTTCAATCAATAAAAAACTTTGTAAAAGAAAAATATATATAATATCCCATAGACGCTAGAACTTTTGCACAAACCAATCAATATACGCTTATTGGGGGTCTTTTTTTTTTTTTACCAAAAATATGTAGCAAAATACATATTGGTCTAAATTGATGAAGAAATTATTTTTTATTTTATTTTTTCAAATTTTTATTACATATGTTTTCTAGCAGAAAGTAAAATATATATATATATATATATATATATATATATATATATATATATATATATATATATATATATATATATATATATATATATATATATATATATATATATATATATATATTTTTTTTTTAATAGTTGGTCTTTTTTTTTTGTTTAAAGCGGGAGTCCACCGGGACTCCGCGTTTTTTTTTTTTTTTTTTTAAAAGCCAGCAGCTACAAATACTGCAGCTGCTGACTTTTAAATAGTGACACTTACCTGTCCAGCGCGCCCGCGATGTCGGCACCCGAAGCCGATCGCTCGCTCGGCTGCCGGGTCCCGCCGCCATCTTGGGTATGGGAATCAGGAAATGGAGCCTTTCGGCTTCATTTCCCGGTTCCCTACTGCGCATGCGCGAGCCGCGCGGCGCAATCCGGACGGTCCCCGCTGCCTCTGGGAGCTGTGTGTTTCCCAGCAGGCAGCGGGGCACTTGCTGAAGGGGGCGGGCGCTTGCGGAACGGGGCGTAACGTACGCCCCGTTCCGCAGAGAGCTAGCCCGGAAGTGGGTGCAGTTACCTGGATTATCCAGGTAACTGCACCCCCCTCCCCCCTGAAAGGTGCCGATTGTGGCGCCGGAGGGGGGGGGGTTCCGATGAGCGGAGGTCCATTTTAGGGTGGACCTCCGCTTTAACCACTTCAATACCGGGGCACTTAGACACCTTCCTGCCCAGGCCAATTTTCAGCTTTCAGCGCTGTTGCACTTTGTTAGGTGTGACCTCAACAAGTCACCTATTTGTCAGGTTATGTTACCGTTTCCCAATTGTTAGTTAGAGTTCTTATCCAAGCAAAGAGACACGGAGATATTATTCAGTATTTCTGCTCAGAAGTCCGTCGTTAACTCTGACTGTCTCTGACTGACTCTGGCTCTGAGGCTTCTTTATTACATCTTTTATAGACAGAAAAGGGCAAACATCAGCAAATGTAAAAAAACAACATTTTCAAAGTAAAGACAATTCTCCGGGTGTTATCAGCTGATAAGACAATCTTCTGGGCGTAGACTGCTTTTTAGGGCTGATGCGGCCTCTTCTTGATGAGTACGTGACAATAGATGACGAATCCTTATTTTACAGAGAAGGATAGAAAAATACATGTATTTAGTAAGACATACGGTCAACCATTTTGTTTAGACACCCCTTAATCCTTACATTTCCCCCTTTGACATCACCCCTCCCTCTTGCCCTGGGTCCACCTGAACAAGTTCTAGTCGGCCTATATCCAGAGTACTCTCCCTGACCGCGAGTTGTCAGAGGGGTATACACCCATCCCCCTGGACAGTACCAACATCTAAAATTCAGGAAGAGTGGCTTTTCTGACAGATGGGTGATGTCAAGAAACTAAATCTACCTATCTTCACAAAAGTTCCATCTTTTCCGCATCATTTACCTTGGCTTTCTTGCAAAAGCACATAAACAACTTAAAGCATGCATAAAAGAAAAATACGAATAAGAGCACCACTATAATTGTCATTGCTGCCTTCTTAACCCAAGAGAATAACCCTGAGAAACTAAAAGTTCCACCAAACGGATCCCAGTCGCGACCAATATTTCGGGCCTTCTCTTGTAAATTCTTTACTTCCGTACGGTGTTGTGCAATGATGTCATAATAGTCAGGTACCTCAATGCTGGTGTTATGTATCCAAGTACAGCACTTATAGTCCTCAGTAGTTTCACAGAGTCCTGTCAGTGCTGCACTCATACTTTCAATTGCTAATTCATGTAATTCTAATTGTTGTCTGATGGCTCTGGTCTCCAGATTTAACTTAGTAATGTCATCAGAGTTTTTCTCCAAAACATCATTAATAATTCCTGTATAGTTATTTAGTCTTTTCATTAAGTCTATACCCCATCCTGTCCAGGACGGGAACCAAGCCCATGCCATGTCCTTCTTCAGGAATATTTCTCTTTTACTACGATACCTGAGGGGATATCTAGGGTGCATGCTAGCTTCTAATAGGTGATCACCTCGTTCATCACCTACTACTCCCATTACTGGTACTAAACTTGCGAGGTAGCACCATCCCTGAGCTCTTCTAGGTATCCAAGTATAACATTTATCCTCACAACAGATGTATATATTATTTCCCAGTGCTACTGATCTTGAACTGATATCATTTCTATAACGAGAGGTGTATCCATAGAGGGATAAGTTGGATACTAACCACCTAACATTATTATCCACAATGTTAGTGAGGAAGTCAGATAATGTCTGGTGTGTGCTGGAATTACTGGGATAGAATCTTCCATTTAATACAACAATGGACAAATTAAACTTGCTGTCTTGGCATTCTCCATTTCCTCCCGTTGTGTTCCCTAAGTTGAAACACCAATCAGGGAAAAAGGCGAGACCATTCGACTTAAACATTACTGTCTTACTGGTATTTGTTCTAATTATGTTAATGCTACTGTTAGCAAGATCAGTATAGTTTATAGGAACTGCCATCAGTGGTATACTTGCTGTGCTGGGGTGTAATTTGCTACAAATCCAACATTTCTCATATCCTGACTTCTGGGCATAAGCATATTTAAACTTCAGTAATAACATTTTTTTAGAAAATCCTTCATCCTTGTATATTTTATTCTGTGAGGTAACCAAACTATTAGCCAGAATTACTGAAACAATAAAAAGATACATGTTGTCATTTGCCAACTGGCTCCTTTTTACAATGAGAAGCGTGGATCCAGGTAGGTTTCCCTTCCAATTTCACTGAGGTTGCTGTAATCAATAGCACCTGGAAAGGACCTTCAAACCTTGGTTCCAGTGTCTTTCTGGTATGTTTCTTTACATACACATAGTCTCCTGGTTGTAGATCGTGTGTACCTGTGACAGAATTAGGGTCTGGAAGAGAAGAATACACACTCTTGTGGATTTTAGTCAGACGCTGTTGCAACTGTATTACATACGTAGTTAAACTATCACATTGTAATTGCATACTTTGAGGAAAATATAAACCTAATCTAGGTGCACTTCCAAACAGTATTTCATATGGGGATAACCCTGTTTTTCCTGTTGGGGTGTACCTAATAGAGAACAAAGCTAAAGCTAGGCACTCAGGCCATGGTTTGTTCAACTCCTGCATAGCTTTTTGTATTTTCAGCTTGATTGTACCATTTACTCTTTCTACTGATCCTGAACTCTGTGGGTGGTAAGGAGTATGAAAACTTTGTTGAACCCCTAACATTGCCATCACATTTTGCATTATTTCTCCCGTGAAATGTGTCCCCCTATCTGATTCTATTGTTTCTGGGAGACCAAACCTAGGTATCAGCTCAGTAATCAGTTTCTTGGCGGTGGCTTTTGCCGTAGCTGATTTCACAGGATAACTTTCGGGCCAGCCTGAAAATAGGCAGATGCACACGAGAACAAATTCAAAGGGGCCGCTCTTAGGCATTTGTATGTAGTCAATCTGCAGTCTCTGAAAGGGATATTGGGCCCGGACCTGATGTTTACGTGGGGTTTTCACTCTCTGTCCTGGGTTATTAATCAGACAGATTTGGCATGCAGCACAGTAGTTCCTTGCAGTACTACTGAATCCAGGGGCTAGCCATCCTTGGCTTACAATCCTATACATAGAATTGGAGCTGACATGAGTGGGTAAGTGGACAGCCGCTGCCATTGCGGGGTATAGAGAAGCGGGTAGACATATTTTGTCTCCTTCTCTCCATACATTGTCAAGGCCTGGTGCAGCTCCCTCCTTAACCCAACGGTCCTTCTCAATAGCCCCTGCTTGTTCCTGTAGTTCCATTAGCTGCTGCCATGTGGTTTCGGGCATACTCACCTGTACCGTGGCTAAGGTCTCAGGGCTTACTTCCCCTAGAGCTGCCTTCTTTGCAGTTAAATCTGCAAATGCGTTTCCTTTTGCCTCAGTTGTTTTTGCGCTCGTGTGTGCCGCTATCTTCATGATGGCTACTCTTATAACCTTTTGAAGATTGTTCAGGACTCTTTTGATTCCTTCACCATGTTTAACAGGTGTGCCTGCTGCTGTAAGGTAACCTCTAGCTTTCCATATGTGGCCATAATCATGTGCCACACCGTAGGCGTATGCGGAATCAGTGTAAATGTTCCCTTCTTGTCCCTCCAAGTGTTCTAGGGCTTTCTCTAGAGCGGTTAGTTCCGCTTCTTGTGCCGACATGTGTGCTGGTAGTGACTTTGCCTCAATTACCTGTGTGTCCGTTACCACAGCATAACCTGTGTGATATTTACCTTTGTCATCGGCAAATCTACTACCATCTATGTACAGTGTGTGTTCTGCATTTGCAATGGGTATGTCTGTGACATGTGGGAACCCCGTGGTTTCTTGTTCCATAAGTTGGAAACAATCGTGTTCATCAGATGTTATGTCCTGAAATGAAAGTGTGTCAGAATCCTGAGTATCTTGTGCTGTATCTACACCATTATCATCATTACTCCCCCCTGTCAAATCTGTCTGTAATGGTAAAAGCTGTGCTAAGTTAAAAGAAGTGCATCGCTGAAAGGTAACATTGGGGGGTAGGAGCAAAGTGCATTGTAGACGCAGCTGCCTTGCCATTGATATGTGTTTTGGTTGGACCTGTGACAAGATGGCGTGTATGTCATGTGTGGTATGTACCACTACAGGATTGTCTAAGACAATTTCTGAGGATTTGTCAATGATAATTGACACTGCTGCAACTGCTCGTACACAGGACGGTGATCCTCTAGAGACAGGATCGAGAGCCGCCGAGAAGTATGCTACCGGCCTTTGTTTGATGTGTTGTTGTGTCAACACCCCTGTTGCGTGTCCCGTGATTTCAGCAATGTACAAATGAAATGTTTTGGTATAATCAGGGATCCCGATCGCAGGTGCCGAAATTAGTAACCTTTTTAAGGTGCTAAAAGATTCATGACCTGCTTCTGTGAGTACATAGGGTACTATTTTCAAGCAATCATATAATGGCTGCATCAGAGAACTGGCATGTGGTATCCATTGTCTACAATATGATACCATTCCCAGAAACATACGAAGTTGCTTAAAGTTGCGTGGGATATTCATTTGTCTTATGGCCTGGACTCGGTCTTCAGTGAGATGTCGAGTACCCTGGGATATACAGTGGCCCAAAAAGACAACCTTTTTCTGACATACCTGTAACTTAGTTCTATTCACCTTGCACCCTTTTTCAGCCAGGAATTGTAACAATGATAGAGTGGCTTTTAAACAAGTATCGTTATCCGGACAACATAACAATAGGTCATCTACATATTGCAACAATACACAAGTGTCAGGCGGTAGCCATTCCCCCTATTTTTACTTTTTAAGGTTTAGTCAGTCAGTGGGGCATCGGACAAAAGACCGTCATAACCACTTATGGGTATGGTGTCACAGGACGTCATGTGTGGAGGGACTACTGAATCAGACAACAGACTGCGTGACGCTCCTGTGTCAACCAAACAAGGAATATGTTTACCTTCCACCTTCATCAACATGTGGAGCATTTTGTTCTCTGATTCAGCTAGGACTGGGGCAAGTCATGCGGTCGGATCGTCCCTATCATTGGTACGCCTCTGTCTGTAGTCCCTCGTGTCTCTGTCCGTGTTTCCTTCCTGTTCGTCTTTTATCCTTTTCCTACAGTCTCTTTTTATATGTCCCACCTTGTTGCAGTAATAACAGGTAAGAGGTTTACGGGAGGAATTCCCTCCTTCATTGACCCGGGCAACAGTGTTAACTCCCGGTGTCCTTCTGGGTTTAGTTTCTGCTAAATCAGCCTCTATGCCTTGTGCTTTCTGCAACAATGTTCCTCTGTCCCGTATGGCTCTCCATTCGGGAGTACATGCTTTCAGTTTGTCACCTATTTGGGGTACTAGTCCTTCCATAAACTGTCGATTGAAAGCCCTAATGGTGACGGGTAAGGCTAAATCTAGACCTTCGTCAGCCATCATGCTTTCCATGTTGAGGTAAAATTCTGTAACAGTCTGACCTGGGGCCTGTTTTATGGGCGCTGTCGAACCCCTTTCCTGCTGTTTCCCTTGGCAAAATTCTCGTAACTGAGCAATAAACAGGGGTCTAGAGTCTATATGACGAGGATGTACTCCTGGTGGATCTGTGGTAGGATCCCCTTGTGGTCTATGTGGAGCAATTTCATTCATAAATTGATTAAACATCGTTAGTGTCATTTTATGTCTACATATATCTTCCCCATCTTGCCAAGTTGCTCCATGTGTGTCTAGTAATTGTGTCACGAATCTACAGAATGCGGCAGGTTTTGCTACGGGATCAGGAGCATTCTGTATTAATGCCATAAGAGTGTCAGCCGACCAAGGTGTCCATGTCCTCAGAACGACTTGTCGGGTCACTGTAGGTGGCTGTCCTGCTTGACCCGCATTTGGATTATTTACTTGTATTACCCTAGTCCGACTATGGACTGGAGCTACGGGCTCTGGTCTTTGAGCGCCGCAATGCACACATTCCTGTGCCCAGTCTGGGTTCTGGATACCGCATACTCGGCATACCCATCCTCTTCCTCTTAAGGAAGGATAAAGTTTTGGTCTTTCATTACCTGGTGTGGTGGTGTTATAAGGAGGTGGAGTACCTCCCGTATTTACCCTATCGCCGGGAGCAGAAGGAAGACTTTTGTGTCGGACCTTCATATCCCATCCACCCTTTTCCTGACAATACTCCCATCCCTCCTCTTCAGCCCTGTTGGAAACCTTAATTAAACATTGTATTTGTGATACCCATCTGTTCTGCAATATCTCTCCCTGTCTGTCTTTCTTTATTTCTTCCCAACCTTCTACACTTAATCCATTTTCTCCATCCATCCCCAATTTCTTGAGAATCCTATTTGTGCCCTGTGCCTTATCCTTCCCATACAACATTGTAATTATGTCTTTAACAGCATAACATTTCTGAGATTCCTCCTGGGGTTTACCATGTGTCTGGCCCATTTTGACAGTCCTGCCTAGGTGGCGTTTGGATCACTTACTAAGTGTCTCGTTGCCTTCTCCTCCTAGGGTGCCAAAATACTAAAAACCTCTCCTAGATGAGATTTCTGAAATCGAATTACCTTATATGCTAGCCAACTGACAAATATTATGACCAGACTGACGGCTACAACATATACAAGCATTCCCTTTTGGTGGCCAAACACATATGACTAGGTCTCCGGGACTTTGTGGAGACCTTATTTCCCTTCCCATTACCATGGAATCTCTCAGCATTCGTTTCTTATTCCTGCTTTATTGAGGCAGTCAGGACTTATACTTTCAACCCGTTTTTAGGCTCATGAATCAAAAAGCGTATATCAAACTTAAGTGTCGGACCCCCAAAGTACTCTTACGAGTTAAGGGCGCATTCCGTTACCCATTGGGATGATATATGTTTCAATTCACACCATACAAACAGGGCTTATCTCATTCACAACAGACAGATGACAAGTAGACAGACAAGAAACAACGGTAACATAAGCCAAAATATTAAGTTCAAGACCCGCTTACTACAGAGGTTGGTGTTTACCTGAAGAACAATTCAGACAGATCAGGTGGGCACAAATCTAAGAAGCACAGAGTTTATAAGAAAATAAAGCTTTTCTTACCTGCGCAGGATTTGTCTGTGGTTCTTTGATGTGCCCGACCATTTCGTTCCGTCCTTATGTTCGTTCGCCTCTTGTAGTTTCTTCAGCGAGTCCCTATTCGCGGCGCCAGAAATGTTAGGTGTGACCTCAACAAGTCACCTATTTGTCAGGTTATGTTACCGTTTCCCAATTGTTAGTTAGAGTTCTTATCCAAGCAAAGAGACACAGAGATATTATTCAGTATTTCTGCTCAGAAGTCCGTCGTTAACTCTGACTGTCTCTGACTGACTGTGGCTCTGAGGCTTGTTTATTACATCTTTTATAGACAGAAAAGGGCAAACATCAGCAAATGTAAAAAAAACAACATTTTTGCAAAGGAAAGACAATTCTCCGAGTGTTATCAGCTGATAAGACAATCTTCTGGGCGTAGACTGCTTTTTAGGGCTGATGCGGCCTCTTCTTGATGAGTACGTGACAATAGATGACGAATCCTTATTTTACAGAGAAGGATAAAAAAATACAAGTATTTAGTATGACATAAGGTCAACCATTTTGTATACCTTAATCCTTACAACTTCGAATGACAATTGCACGCTCATACAACACTGTACCCAAACAAACTTTTTATAATTTTGTTCCCAAAAATAGAGCTTTATTTTGGTGGTATTTGATCACCTCTGCGATTTTTATTTTTTGCCCAACAAATAAAAAAAGACCGAAAATTTTGAAAAAAAAAAAAGCAAGTTTTTCTTTGTTTCTGGTACATTTAGTATGTTTTCTTCTTCAAGGACAGGCACTGATATGGCTGCACTGACGGGCACTGATGGGCACCAATGAGGTGGCACTGATAGGTGGCACTGGTATGCGGCATTGATGGGCACTCATAGGCGGCACTGATGGGTACTTATGGGTGACACTGATAGGTGGGCACTGATGCGCACTGATAGGTGGCACTGCTGGACACTAATGGGTGGCATTGCTGGGCATCACTGATTTACAAATTTTCACATTTGTTACATGATGGTGCCAGTCAGTGCCCATTTGTCTGCACTGATTGGCCATTTATTTGCACATGTGGATGGCCATAGGGTACATACCTGACCATCCACATGTTGCCCCCTTCCCTGGTGGTCCAGGTGGCTTCCCTGGTGGTCTAGTGTGGGCATCCGAGGGGGGGGGCTGCACTGATGAACAATCGGCGCAGACCCCCCCACTGACAGGAGAGTCGCCGATCGGCTCTCCTCTACTCACGTCTGTCAGACGCAAGGCAGGAAAAGCCGATCAACTGCTTTTCCTGTTTACATCGTGATCAGCCGTGATTGGACACGGCTGATCGCGTGGTAAAGAGCCTCAGCCGGAGGTGTAGCGAGATTGTCAGACAGACACACCGCACCACCGATCGCCTCGATAAGCGCCACCGCGGGCACGCGGCGGCTGTTATCCTGAAGGACGTCATATGACGCCCAGTCAGGATAACTGAACTACCGCCCGGCCATCATTTTGCTATAGGCCGGAAGTGGTTAAAGCATAGAAAGAAAAAAAAAAAAAGCAGAGGTGATCAAATACCACCAAAAGAAAGCTCTATTTGTGGGTAAAAACGACCAGGTAATTGTCGGTTAAAATAACACAGTGCCGTATCGAAAACAGAAAAAAAAAAATGGCCCGGTCATGAAGGAGGTAAATCTTCCGGAGGTCAAGTGTTTAAGCAATTGTAGCACTCTCTACCTTTTTTTTTTAACATAAAGTTTATTCGTTTTGAATAAAACCCGTACAAAACAGCTGTACATTCTCGACAGTCGTTATCTATGACATGAATATCGATGCAACAGAGTAATAACCGTCAACAGAAGAGTAGATCCATTCTAACCTAGAAGTAGATTGCACTAGGATGTCGTGTACAAGGGGGAAACGAAGTTCCATAAATCACAAGTAGTACAGCAGGTAGAGTTTATTAGTGAAGCATATCTTATATAGGGCATGTGATGGAATGGGGGGGCAGATCCCTTGTTGGGCTGGTAGATCTGCAATTATGGCTCTGATCCTGACATGGACTGTATTGAGTGTCAAAGGGGATGAGGATCCAAACAGGCGAGGACCCATGTATTTACCATGTTCCAATTGTGATGCAGACTTTGGGGGGGGGGGGGGGGGCGGGTTAGGTGGTAGAAAGGTCTCATTCAATCTCGCACCAGTCCCACCATGTCCCTAATCCTCAAATCCCTAATCCTCAAGCCAGAGTAAGCCTCCTCTCCTTAGTCCACGCCGCCCAGATTTTTTTTTCATATTTCTTGGTGCAGTTACGTCCTAGATAAGTTAATTTATAGAGTGGTAGGGCTGCATCCGATAGGGCTCTCCATTGTTGTACCGTTGGAGGAGAGGAAGCATTCCATTTTAGGAGGATCGCTTTCCTTGCGTAGAATGCTGTGTAGAATACAAACAGTTTTTTTAGCCTGTGTTGCCTCTAGTGTGTCCACAATACATAGTAGCAATGGTAACGGGTCACAGGGAACTCTAAAGCCCCGTACACATGAGAGGACTTATGTCCGACAGACTTCCGAAGGAGTTCCGTCGGAGTTCTGCCGGAGTTCCGACGGAGTTCTGACGGACTTTTCGACTGAGCGGACTTGGCCACACACAATCACACTAAACTCCGACGGATTCGAACGTGATGACGTACGACTGGATTCGAATAAGGAAGTTCATAGCCAGTAGCCAATAGCTGCCCTAGCGTCAGTTTTAGTCCGTCGGAATAGCATACACACGAGCGAATTTTTCGAAGGGACCGGGTCCGGCGGAGTTCCTTCGGAAAAATTTGAAGCATGTTCCATATTCTAAAGTCCTTCGGACTTTGGCGAGTCAAAAGTCCGTTGCAGCCCACACACGATCGAATAGTCTGACGGAATCAGTCCGTCGGACTTTGGATGTTGAAAAGTCCGCTCGTGTGTACGGGGCTTTAGTTTACTTATAGAGTTGATATTGGCCACCACCCTCCTCCAGAAAGTTTGAATATGTTGACAGGACCATATGACATGGAAGAAAGATCCCGTCTCTGAGGCACATTTAGGGCATAGGGCGCTCATATCAGGGTACATCTTAGCCAGGCGCTCCGGTGGATAGTAAGCACGATGAATGAATCTAAGCTGGGTGAACCTATCCCTCGCGGAGACCATGAGGGGAAGGTATTGCTGAACACCCTCCGCCCAATCTTCATCCAGCAAGAGCTGGTATGTCCGCCTGCCATTTTGAGAATAACCAAGAGCCTGCAGAAGTGTCTAGGCCAGCCTTTCCCAACCTTATCAACACTGAGGAACCCTTGAAATAATTCTTCAGGCTCAGGGGAACCCCTGCTAAAAATGTAAAATCTATATAACTCATGATACATTAGTGTGATGGTCAGTGGGAAGAATGGTCCTTACACTTGTGGTCATTGGGAAGACTTATCCCCTTACAGATAGCAGGACCTCCCGTAAATAGACCCACTCAACCGAATCAAATGCTTTTTCAGCATCTAGGTAGGCCACTGCATCAGAGGAGGTAAGGTATTTGTCAGAACCCTGTACAACCTCCTCAGGTTTATAACTGTGCCCTTACCCAGCATGAATCCGTTTTGGTCCTTATGGACCATGGTAAGGATGACTTCATTCAATCTCCTCACCAAGATCTTAGTAAGAATCTTGGCGTCGTCATTGAGCAGGTCAATAGGCGGAACACAGCCCGGGGTTCTTACCTGGTTTTAGTATAACAACTATAACCACCTCTGCCATAGAGGCTGGGAGTTTCCCTTCCTTCAGTGTCTTGACTATCATCTTATGAAGCCTAGGTGTCAGTTGCTCTCCGTACTGCTTGTAGAATTCCGGGGGGATCCCATCCACACCCAGGGTCTTCCCTGCCTGGAGGTCACCCATAGCCTGCTGGACTTCCTCCTCAGTTATGAAGCCATCCAGGCATTCACGTGCTGTGTCAGAGAGGGTGGGGAAATTGATCTGGTCTAGAAAGGAGTTTAATTCTTCACTATGGTAGTCCTCCTTGGAGTAGGCAATTTGGGCATTTATGACCGGGGGTCAACCAGCAATGCACCATCAGCATCATAAATACGGGCAATGGATCTGCTCCCTGGCTAACCATGCCAGGAGCCGCCTGGTCTTGCCCCCCTGCTCAAAAATGCGCTGCGACTGTGCTAGTTGGTTCTTTTTTGCTTTGGACACCCTAAGGAGCATCACCTCCTCAGATGCAGCCTGCATATCCAAATAGGTGATTGGATTTTGAGATAGCACGTACTAGGACTCCAGATTCTGAGCTGCGGCCTCTGCCTCTGCTAGTATGTTGGATGCGTTCTGCCTGACTTTAGAGATGGAGGATTGGTATGAACCCCTTATATAGGTCTTAAATGCATCCCATGTAACATTAACTGCAGCAGTGCCTATATTTGTCAGCCAGAAGTCATTTATGTGTGTGGAGATCTCGGCCTCTACTATGGGATCTGAGATCCAATAGCGAGATAGCCGCCATAATCGCTCCGAATGGGGGCATTTGGGTTTGAAAACTACACAGCATAGGGGAAAGATCCGATATTCCCCTTGGTAGATTAGCAACCTCCCGGACACGGGAGAGCATCCCTCCACTGACAAAGATCAGATCTATGCATGACATAGCATGGTGAGAGGTAGAGTGGTAGGTGAAGGCCCTGTCTGTCTGGTGTCTCCACTACCAGACATAGGTCAGGCCGTAAAAGGGACGCCCATTTCGACAGAGGAGAGTCCACACCGGCCCCTTGGGATAGCCTGTCTAGAGATGGGTTCGGAACCATGTTGAAATCGCCAGCAATGATAAGGTTATCAGTGGAGTATGTAGAGAGGAGAGGCATTAAGAGTTTTAAAAGGGGAACTGAGGCCGGTGGCGGTATATAAAGACCAAGAATTATCATTCCAATGGTATCTATAAGGACATGTAGTAGTACGTACCTCCCCTCCGGGTCCACCTTAACATCCAGTAACTCATACGTTAGGGATTTATGAATCAATACACTAACTCCCTGGGCAAAACTCGAGTGTGTGGCATGATAATAGTGGCCACCTCAGGGCTTCTTCAAGCTTAGCATCCTGCTTTCCTGTAAAATACACACATGTGGACCATACATTTTAAGATATGCTAAAACTAAGGAGAGCTTCACTTTATCATTAAGTCCCCAGACGTTCCAAGAGAGCAACCTCATGTGGGCCATAGGGAGAATTGCAATTTTGAAACGCCAGGGGAGTATACCAAGAGTGGACCCGAGGAGAGGCACGCCAGATCTACCATGAATACATCCTTACAGAGGGCCTGGCAGACTCATAATAGACTCTTGAGCTGTATGCAGTCGGACTGCCAGAGAAAACGACTGCGACAAAAACATTGTGACATAAACAAGCTAAAACCTTAAGAAAAAAACCCACAACCCCCCCACCCTGCACAAACGTTGGGGAAATCGGAGTGGCCATTCCCTTAACCAGAACTTAGCTCAACCAGAGCACTTTAGGTATATCTCCTATGGGGACAAGGAGAAAAAAAGAAGGCGACCCAGGCGGGGGGCTGGGGGTGCTAAGGCAGTGTTTATATAGTCAGTGCAAGCCTCAGGCAGCTGCCCCCAACCTGAATGTAAAAAACAGAAACCAGTATATTATGTAACGTTAAATGAGGTCGCTTAGCACAGGCTAAGGGCACATACTTGAAAGGCACAACTTGGCGAACATGAACAACTTCTCTTTGCCCCCCCCAACACCCACAGCAGGCCATCTCCTAGTAAATAGCCGCTCTGTGAGACTCCCTCCCCCCAGCTTGCATCAACCCTTCATGCCATCACCATATCTCATGAAAAGTTCAGCCGGCATAGTAAAGCCTAACAGTTTAAGGCGGCAGTCCCCAGCAGCTAAAGGAGGAGGGCAAGAGCTCCAGCGAGCCAACAGGGGGAACATCGCCATGTAGTTTGGGCGAGATGAAGTTCATCAGTGTCAGGCCGCATGGCGAGGGAGGAACTATCAGTACTCCAGCACAGACAGATGGCAATTTTGGAGACTCCAAAACTGTGGTCCATGTGCATACAGTCCCGGCATGAGAGAGGGCGGAGAGCCAGCAGGGAGCAGAGCAGAGCTTGACCGGCCGGGGATCTTCAGCAGTGGTGCCGGCCACGACCCCGGCCCTCACCAACAATGGCCATCCATAAGGTGTCTCACGGCAAACAGACATTGTACGGGGTAGTGGCTATGGGGAGTATGAGAGTCAGGCTGGGACTCGGATATCAGGGGGGCATTTTTTGCAGAGTGAGACAGCCGGGGGGTCACCGCCAGCCACACCGGGGGGAAGCAGATAGGAGACAGGCCGCTACATCAGCGGGGAAATAAACAAGGAACAATGGGAATACAATTACCGGGGTCTAGGCAGGGTATCCAGCCACTGGGAGGCCTCCTCCGGCGAGGTAAAGTAGCATGCAAATTCTCCGTCCACCACCCGAAGGCGGGCAGGAAACAACATACTATATTTAATGTTCTTGGAACGAACCTGTGCCTTGACGTGGTCAAAGGTTCTGCGGTGCCTCTGGGTTTTGACAGAGTAATCCGGGAATAGCATGAGTCGTGAGTTGTCATATTGGAGCTCACCTACCTTCCTTGTCTCTTGAAGTACCATATCCCGATCTCGGAATTTTAACAGGCGATCCCGAACCTTCAGCATCCTCTGCTGAGGAGGAGGCGATATCTTCTCCCTCTGCCTGGAAGGTTGGCTGTAATACTGGGTCTGGGGACTCAGCCTGCCTAATCTACTGGGCTGGAGTCACCCCTGAAGTGCCTGGTACCCCTCTAGTTAGAGAGGGTTGAATGGCTTGGTTTAGACCTGGTGCAGAGCCCACACGGTTCACTTTTGTCTTTGGTTATCTGAAACGACTGGAAAATTCTGCCAGGGAGTTGAGGACTACTTTCTTGAGCAAGGTTGACACCTGCTCACTCTCATACTCCTGGTCTCTGGCAAGCTGCCTGAAGCAGTTGCTGCAAAGCAACTTTCCAATCATAAGGTCATCTTCACATGACCAACATTTGCCTTTCGGGCGCTGAGCCCCCGGAGAAGCTGTGTGCATTCTCTTAAGCGTACTTTTGCGCCCTTTGTACTGGGGTCTGCCAGGACTGGAGGAGTCACTTTCTGCCCTGGAAAAAATCCTGACGATCCAGAGGGCCTAGAGCAGTGATGGCGAACCTTGGCACCCCAGATGTTTTGGAACTACATTTCCCATGATGCTCAACTACACTGCAGAGTGCATAAGCATCATGGGAAATGTAGTTCAAAAACATCTGGAGTGCCAAGGTTCCCCATCACTGGCCTAGAGTGTGAGCAGCTGGGACTGCAATAGACAGGAAGACACGCTTGTCGGGGGCAGAACGCACTCTTTTTCCCGCATCTTCTTACTTACCCAAAGTTGGCCCTTACCTGGTATTGTGGTGGTCTTGGTTATGTGGTGTTAGGCTCATGCTGGCGGAAGAACCAAGCAGTGCAAGGGGGACTGCATGGCAACAGAGAGAAATAAAAGAAGCGAGAGAGGAAAAAAATACATATATACCCCCTTTTTTTATTGAATTTTTGGCAAAGAGTTGGCACGAGTGTAAATTCTGTAATTGTGCTTGTTTTCTGTAAGCAAGAATATTTTATTTATTCAATCTAATAGCACTTTTATAAACATATAACAAAGACATGATTGATGTCGTATATAACATAACCGTTATCCTCCGCAAATCAGCTCTCGATGATGAAAAATCTAGGATGCAGTTTTTATACTCTCCACAAGGTGTTGAACTTACTTACTGTGATTGAAACAGACAGACAGGAAGTGATGTAATTTCCAGACAGGAAGTTCCAGGTGAGAGGTGAGTATGGAGAAAGTAGAGGGGAGACATTGTAGAAACTGGCAGCAGAGGAGGTAGACCGGATACATCCTAAATATAGAACCATTTATCCAACTGTCCATCCAGAGCCTCTGGTTTATAGACCGGATACATCCTAAATATAGAAACATTTATCCAGCCTCTGGTTTATAGCCATTTATTAAACTGGCATACAGTTATTTCAAGCTTGCTTGCTGTTAACAGTAGTAGGATTAGAAACGACTCTATTTATTTTACAATAGTGCTTTATTTTTCTATTTCTAACTTACTGGTTGTCCTGTCATGTGAGATCCTACACACCAATCACAGCACAGCTACCCCCTATGGTTGCCACCTTTTCTTCAAGTCTAACCCGAACACTTTAGCGGCGCACAGCAATCTTTTTTTTTAATATAAACTATACATATATTTTGCAATTAAATAACATTTCTAATCAAATTAAGCACAAGAGTTCCCCTTTAAATCAGAGTCCACAGAGTTCCCCTAAAACTGCATGAGGGGGTGTCTCTGATGTAAGGGAGAACTATGGGGACTCTAACATAAGGGATGTTCTGGGAACCCTGATCTAAGCTGGAACTCTGATGTACGGAGCAGACTCTGATGTAAGGGGTGCTCTGAGAACCCTGATTTACCTTAGTGTACTCACTCAGAGGCAGGAGAGAGAAGGGGGGGGGGGGACTTCAGTCACAGACAGGGATGGATGGTGAGCTCACTCACCCCTTGGCAGTCATCACCTCTCATCCAGATGTATCTGAGGCTACTGGAATTCAAATTCCCAGCCCCAACTTTCCTTTTCTGAGGCACAGCACTGGGGATTGGAGTGTGGGCAGACACAAAGGGGTAGGGGCAAGAGGAAGAGGAGCAGATCGAGCCCTCTCTCCTCTCCCGTCTCTGTGTGCAGGGGGGGGGGGATTGTTAGTGCTGGCTTTGCGCAATGTGAAAAAGTGTAACAGGCACTCTCAGCTTACCCGACTGCAGCCCGCAACCCTGCATGTGAAGCCATAGTCTGGTCTAAATATTGTGTCTTATCTCTATTAATAAAACACAGACCTGACCTGAGAGGTGAGTAGGATTCTGGGAGGTCACATGACATCACTCTATTAACTAAGGATGAGCTCAGGTGTGTTCGCATTGCTCCACGTGCAGAACCTGCCAGGAAGTTGGCACAGCGCTGCGCTATTCACAGGTAGTGAGAAATTGTCTCTGCAGCTGCACATCAGGGCAATGTCTCACTGCCTGTGATTAGCGCAGCGCTGCGCTGACTTCCTGGCGGGTTCTGCACGTGGAACATGCAAACATGCCTGAGCTCATCCTTACTATTAACCACATGCCGACTGGGCCATAGCAAAAGATGGCTTATTCTGGGTGGACGTCCATGGGACATCCTCACAGAATCGCGCTCCCGCGTGCCCCATGGGGTGTGCACATGGGAACTTCTGTGACCCGGCGCATCCCAGTAAACGGCCGCTAATAGCGGCCGTTTACCACGTGATTGCTCCATCAAATGGCGGAGCAATCCCTTGTAAACAAACCGGCATCATGTCATGACGCCGGTTCCTCCCTCCCCTCTCTGTACCGATCGGTACAGTGCGAGAGGAGAGGGGAGAGATCGTTTGCAACGCTGTGGGCACTACAGATCCAGCCCACAGTGCTGCTCAGTGCCCATTTTGTGGCAGTACTATGCAAAACTATGTAATGCTCTGCCAATACTCTGCAATAAATTTTAACAGAAGCAATGTTTGTTTTGTTTTTTTTAAAACAAATTTTCAGTATTTTTTGATTCATAGCGCAAAAAATAAAAAAACTAGCGTTGATTAAATACCACCAAAAGAAAGCTGTATTTGTGTGAAAAAAAGGACATACATTTCATAAGGGTGCAGTGTTGCATGACTGAGAAATTGTCAAAGTGTGAGAGCACCGAAAGCTGAAAATTGGTCTGGATAGGAAGGGGGTTTAAGTGCCCAGTGGTCAAGTGGTTATTAAAACACAGACCTGACCAAAGAGGGGAGGAGGATTCTGGGAGGGTCAGCCATCACTTTTATCACTATAAATACAAACCTGACTGTACAGTAATAATTGTTACTATCTCTTTGTACACAGGATTATGAAGTAGTGAGGAAAACATTTGGTGGTGAATTAATACCCATCATCTGTCCACTTGGGCCTTTCCCTTTCCCATTACCTTCATCTCCTTTGGCAACTTCTGAGAGCAATGACAAGAAGATCCTTGAGGTCATCCAGAAGATGATTGATCTTCTGACAGGAGAGGTGAGCGGTGCCGGGAATTCTGGGACATTATCCAGTAACAGACAAGGGATGTGTCTGGATGGTGACTGTATCATTGTGTGTGTCAGGTTCCTATAAGGTGTCAGGATGTCACTGTCTATTTCTCCATGGAGGAGTGGGAGTATTTAGAAGTAGTGATGGACGAACTTCCGACGGGACGTTTCGCGAACGCGAAACGCGAACGGGCACAAACGTTCGCGAAAACGACCGTTCGCCGCGGGCTCCATTGACTTCAATGGGAGGCGAATTTCGCAAACCTTTAGGTCGAATTTGCGGCCACGGGGTAATTATTAGGGGGTAGCACGTAGTCCCACCACCTGGACAATAGCATAATACATGTATGAGGTGAATTTGGGATCGATAACTACAAGCATTTTTTTTTTATTTGGGAAATTGTTCTGACAATTCAGGACTATGGAGCTAATGAAGGCAATGGAGGAGAGGGAAGGTCAGGGACCAGGGTAGGCAAACAAGAGGGTGCAGGAGATACAGAGCACTGACAGCAGCACCGTAATACAGAGCACTGACATCAGCACCGTGACATACAGCGCTGACAGCAGCTCCGTGACATACAGCGCTGACAGCAGCTCCGTGACATACAGCGCTGACAGCAGCTCCGTGACATACAGCGCTGACAGCAGCTCCGTGACATACAGCGCTGACAGCAGCTCCGTGACATACAGCGCTGACAGCAGCACCGTGACATACAGCGCTGACAGCAGCTCCGTGACATACAGCGCTGACAGCAGCTCCGTGACATACAGCGCTGACAGCAGCTCCGTGACATACAGCACTGACAGCAGCTCCGTGACATACAGCGCTGACAGCAGCTCCGTGACATACAGCGCTGACAGCAGCACCGTGACATACAGCGCTGACAGCAGCTCCGTGACATACAGCGCTGACAGCAGCTCCGTGACATACAGCGCTGACAGCAGCTCCGTGACATACAGCACTGACAGCAGCTCCGTGACATACAGCGCTGACAGCAGCTCCGTGACATACAGCGCTGACAGCAGCACCGTGACATACAGCGCTGACAGCAGCTCCGTGACATACAGCGCTGACAGCAGCTCCGTGACATACAGCGCTGACAGCAGCTCCGTGACATACAGCGCTGACAGCAGCTCCGTGACATACAGCGCTGACAGCAGCTCCGTGACATACAGCGCTGACAGCAGCTCCGTGACATACAGCGCTGACAGCAGCTCCGTGACATACAGCGCTGACAGCAGCACCGTAAGCAGCCCCAGGAGGAAGTCAGCACAGCACAGGGATGGTGTGATCCCCTCATAATAAGAACCCCCAGGAGGAAGTCAGCACAGCACAGGGATGGTGGGAGCCCCTCATAATAAGAACACCCAGGAGGAAGTCAGCACAGCACAGGGATGGTGGGAACCCCTCATAATAAGCAGCCCCAGTAGAAATATGACACCGCTCAACCTCTTCAAAGAGGAGGGTAGGGGCATATAGTACGGTGTGCTTTTTTGGGTCAGGGAAGTGAGCCAAATGAATTAAGAAGGTCTGTGTGCTTGATTCCAAAAATTGTTTATAGACATATACATGGTCTACTGATCACATGTGTTGAATTCCTCCGAGATCCATGCCTCATTCATTTTTAGAAATGTGAGGTAGTTAACACTGTGGTGAGCTAGGCGAGTACGCTTATCGGTCACAATCCCCCCTGCTGCGCTGAACGTCCTTTCGGACAGGACACTGGATGAGGGGCAAGCCAACAGTTCGATTGCAAATTGGGCAAGCTCTGGCCAGAGGTCAAGCCTGCCCACCCAGTAGTCTAGGGGTTCATCACTCCTCAGAGCGTCCACATCGGCCGTTAACCCAATGTAGTCGGACACCTGACGGTCTAGGCGTTCCCTGATGCTGGATCCGGATGACACCTGTCGATGGGTCGGCTGAAAGAATGACCTCATATCCGAAGTCACCAACACATCTTCAAACCGGCCTCTTCTTGCAGGCGCTGTTGGATTGGTACCCGCAAATCCTTCTCTGGGAGTGGGAATTGCTCCTCTGCCAGCGCACGCAAAAGCAGAATGCAGCATTTCTCGAAGCAAGGCCTGGAAGTGCTGCATTCTGACAGCCCTCTGCGACGGCGGTAACATTTCCGCCATTTTGTGTTTGTACCGGGGGTCTAAGTACGTTGCCACCCAGTACTGGTCCTTGACCCTCATGCTTTTTATACGGGGGTCCCTATTAAAACACTGGAGCATGAAGGCCCCCATTTGCACTAAAGTGGAAGCGGTGTGGTGGCCTGGCTCCTGCTCATCATCCAGGATAATGTCGTCCTCTTCATTCTCCTCTCCCCATCCTCGCACAACAGGGATCCCAGAAAGGTTTAAAGCATGCTCTTCTTGCTCCTGCTCATCCGCCCCGGCACCATCCTCCTCTGACTCCTCATCAGACTCCTGTTGTTGACTTGTCTCAGATAGAGTAGCCCCCCCTGGGAATTCATCCAGCATTGCGACTTCCTCATCTTCCCGCTCCTGCTCCTCCACAGCCTGATCAATGACACGACGCAATGCACGCTCCAGAAAGAAGGCATAAGGTACCATGTCACTGATGGCGCCATGGCTGCGACTGACCAGTTTGGTGATCTCCTCAAATGGCCGCAGAAGTCTGCATGTGTCGCGCATGAGCAGCCACTGGCGCGGTGAAAAAAAACCCAGCTCCCCAGAACCGTTTCTTTCGCAGAGTTCATACAGGTAGACGTTAACTGCACGTTTCTGCTGGAGCAGCCTATCAAGCATATAGAAGGTTGAGTTCCATCGCGTCGGGCAATCGCAAATAAGACGTCTGACCGGCAGATGGTGTCGCCGCTGAATGTCAGCAAGGCGAGCCATGGCCGTGTAAGATCTTCTGAAATGGGCCGAGATTTTCCTTGCCTGCCGCAAGATGTCCTGGACCCCAGGGTATTTGACAAGGAATCGCTGCACGACCAAGTTTAAGACGTGTGCCATGCACGGCACGTGCGTGATTTTGCCCTGTTTCAATGCGCTAAGCAGATTGGCACCGTTGTCACACACCACTTTACCAACTGTCAAATTGAGCGGTGTTAGCCACTCATCTGCCTGTGAACGCAAAGCTGAAAGGAGTGCCGGGCCAGTGTGGCTCTTTGCTTCCAGGCACAACAGACGCAGCACGGCATGGCAACGTCTCACCTGGCATGTGGAATAGGTTCTGGGGAGCTTGGGCGGTGCAGTGGAAGAGACGCTAGCAGCGGAAAAGGAGGAGGCAGCTGAGGAGGAGAGGGAGGAGGATGGAGTAGGAGGAGGAGAAGAAGAGTCAGGCCTGCATGCAATCCGTGGCGGTAAAACCAAATCTACACGGGTGCCACGGGTTACATGCTTGACGGCCGTCAGAAGGTTCACCCAGTGGGCAGTAAAACTGATATACCTTCCCTGCCCGTGTTTGCTAGACCACGTGTCTGTGGTCAGATGTATCTTGGCACCGACACTGTGTGCCAGAGATACATTCACTTGCCGCTGAACATGGCCATATAGCTCTGGGATGCCCTTCTCTGAGAAATACTTCCTTCCTGGGACCTTCCATTGTGGTGTTCCAATGGCCACAAATTTGCGAAAGGCCTCCGAGTCCACCAGTTTATATGGCAGTAGTTGGCGGGCTATGAGTTCTGACAAGCCAGCCGCCAACCGTTGGGCAAGAGGGTTATCCGGCGTCATCATTTTTTTACGCTCAAACATTAGGCCCACGGAAGCCTGCCTTTTTGCAGAAAAATGTGAGCTTGGCGTGATGGAAGGTGGAGTGGAGGACAATTGTGAGGAGAGAGGAGAAGGAGAAGTAGAAGACGAGGCTGGACGGTGAGAGCCTGCAGTGTGGCTTTGTGTGTTCCGTTGCTCCCACTGGGCTCGGTGATGGCTGCTCATGTGCCTTCTTAAGGCGGTCGTCCCTAGGTGAGTATTGGGCTTACCGCGACTAACGCGTTGACTGCAAAGATTGCAGATGGCAACGCTATTGTCAGCAGCGGACACGTTAAAAAAAGCCCACACTGCGGAGCCATGTGCCGGTGTCCTGGGAGCGCCAGATGTGACCGTACATGGTCGATGACTCGCTCCTGATACATTTGCAGTCTGCTTTGTCCCTGCTGTGCAATGTAAGTCATTGCTGCTTCTCCTCCCTATCTGCTGGTCCATATCTCCCTCTGAACTCCCCTCCTCTTCCTCTCTTGTGGGCACCCACGTGACATCACTAGACACGTCATCATCAACGTCACCTTCCCCACCGCTATAAGTAGAGATCTCGGAGTAGGCAGCAACACCGGGGACCAACCTCCTCCTTGGGCTGATCTGGGTACTGGCGTCAGACTGCTGAGTAGCGCTTGTTGCTACCTCCTCTTCCTGATCCAATACCAAGAGTGGCTGCGCATCAGAAATGTCCTCTTGATATGGATCGGAAAATAATTCCAGTGACTCAAGCGGAAGGTATGTGGTGGTGGTGGTGGTGGTCGTGTTGTTGGTGGTAGTGTCTTTGGGGGTGCACATAGCAGAGAGTGAAGAAGAGGGTGCAGATCGAGAGGATGAGGAGGGTGCAGAAGAGTAAGGCTGAGCGAGCCACTCAACCAAGTCTGGTGCATCCTTTAAAGTAATTGAACGCACCTTCTGCAACTTCCCACTTTGGCTCAAGCCTGTTGCTCCTGCCCTACCCCTACCACCCCTGCGGAAGGGCCTGCCTCTTCCTCTGCATGTCATTTTTTAAATGACCCTGTGACAAAACTCTTAGTCCCTATACCGCTGAAGGACTGCTGCAGTATAGGTGAGCGGTCAGCAGTGGTGCACGTCAACCCTATCTATTGTGGACCTATAGCGGTCCTTACAGAACAGCAGACTGTACCGCACTCAAGCCTATGTACCGTAGCACCCTATACCAAGTTACCAGTCCTTATAAGAACTTTTGTGGACCAAGCAGGTTGTGTATTAGTGTTTAGCAGACTGTACGTCAGTCCCTATACCGCTGAAGGACTGCTGCAGTATAGGGCAGCGGTCAGCAGTGGTGCACGTCAACCCTATCTATTGTGGACCGATAGCGGTCCTTACAGAACAGCAGACTGTACCGCACTCAAGCCTATGTACCGTAGCACCCTATACCAAGTTACCAGTCCTTATAAGAACTTTTGTGGAACAAGCAGGTTGTGTGTTAGTGATTAGCAGACTGTACGTCAGTCCCTATACCAATGAAGGACTGCTGCAGTATAGGGCAGCGGTCAGCAGTAGTGCACGGCAACCCTATGTATTGTGGACCGATAGCGGTCCTTACAGAACAGCAGACTGTAACGCACTCAGGCCTATGTACCGTAGCACCCTATACCAAGTTACCAGTCCTTATAAGAACTTTTGTGGACCAAGCAGGTTGTGTGTTAGTGATTAGCAGACTGTACGTCAGTCCCTATACCAATGAAGGACTGCTGCAGTATAGGGCAGCGGTCAGCAGTAGTGCACGGCAACCCTATGTATTGTGGACCGATAGCGGTCCTTACAGAACAGCAGACTGTAACGCACTCAGGCCTATGTACCGTAGCACCCTATACCAAGTTACCAGTCCTTATAAGAACTTTTGTGGACCAAGCAGGTTGTGTGTTAGTGATTAGCAGACTGTACGTCAGTCCCTATACCAATGAAGGACTGCTGCAGTATAGGGCAGCGGTCAGCAGTAGTGCACGGCAACCCTATGTATTGTGGACCGATAGCGGTCCTTACAGAACAGCAGACTGTAACGCACTCAGGCCTATGTACCGTAGCACCCTATACCAAGTTACCAGTCCTTATAAGAACTTTTGTGGACCAAGCAGGTTGTGTGTTAGTGATTAGCAGACTGTACGTCAGTCCCTATACCAATGAAGGACTGCTGCAGTATAGGGCAGCGGTCAGCAGTAGTGCACGGCAACCCTATGTATTGTGGACCGATAGCGGTCCTTACAGAACAGCAGACTGTACTGCACTCAGGCCTATGTACCGTAGCACCCTATACCAAGTTACCAGTCCTTATAAAAACTTTTGTGGACCAAGCAGGTTGTGTGTTAGTGTTTAGCAGACTGTGCGTCAGTCCCTATACCGCTGAAGGACTGCTGCAGTATAGGGCAGCGGTCAGCAGTAGTGCACGGCAACCCTATGTATTGTGGACCGATAGCGGTCCTTACAGAACAGCAGACTGTAACGCACTCAGGCCTATGTACCGTAGCACCCTATACCAAGTTACCAGTCCTTATAAGAACTTTTGTGGACCAAGCAGGTTGTGTGTTAGTGATTAGCAGACTGTGCGTCAGTCCCTATACCGCTGAAGGACTGCTGCAGTATAGGGCAGCGGTCAGCAGTAGTGCACGTCAACCCTATGTATTGTGGACCGATAGCGGTCCTTACAGAACAGCAGACTGTACTGCACTCAGGCCTATGTACCGTAGCACCCTATACCAAGTTACCAGTCCTTATAAAAACTTTTGTGGACCAAGCAGGTTGTGTGTTAGTGATTAGCAGACTGTACGTCAGTCCCTATACCAATGAAGGACTGCTGCAGTATAGGGCAGCGGTCAGCAGTAGTGCACGGCAACCCTATGTATTGTGGACCGATAGCGGTCCTTACAGAACAGCAGACTGTACTGCACTCAGGCCTATGTACCGTAGCACCCTATACCAAGTTACCAGTCCTTATAAGAACTTTTGTGGACCAAGCAGGTTGTGTGTTAGTGATTAGCAGACTGTACGTCAGTCCCTATACCAATGAAGGACTGCTGCAGTATAGGGCAGCGGTCAGCAGTAGTGCACGTCAACCCTATGTATTGTGGACCGATAGCGGTCCTTACAGAACAGCAGACTGTACTGCACTCAGGCCTATGTACCGTAGCACCCTATACCAAGTTACCAGTCCTTATAAGAACTTTTGTGGACCAAGCAGGTTGTGTGTTAGTGATTAGCAGACTGTACGTCAGTCCCTATACCAATGAAGGACTGCTGCAGTATAGGGCAGCGGTCAGCAGTAGTGCACGTCAACCCTATGTATTGTGGACCGATAGCGGTCCTTACAGAACAGCAGACTGTACTGCACTCAGGCCTATGTACCGTAGCACCCTATACCAAGTTACCAGTCCTTATAAGAACTTTTGTGGACCAAGCAGGTTGTGTGTTAGTGTTTAGCAGACTGTGCGTCAGTCCCTATACCGCTGAAGGACTGCTGCAGTATAGGGCAGCGGTCAGCAGTAGTGCACGGCAACCCTATGTATTGTGGACCGATAGCGGTCCTTACAGAACAGCAGACTGTACTGCACTCAGGCCTATGTACCGTAGCACCCTATACCAAGTTACCAGTCCTTATAAGAACTTTTGTGGACCAAGCAGGTTGTGTGTTAGTGTTTAGCAGACTGTGCGTCAGTCCCTATACCGCTGAAGGACTGCTGCAGTATAGGGCAGCGGTCAGCAGTAGTGCACGGCAACCCTATGTATTGTGGACCGATAGCGGTCCTTACAGAACAGCAGACTGTACTGCACTCAGGCCTATGTACCGTAGCACCCTATACCAAGTTACCAGTCCTTATAAGAACTTTTGTGGACCAAGCAGGTTGTGTGTTAGTGTTTAGCAGACTGTGCGTCAGTCCCTATACCGCTGAAGGACTGCTGCAGTATAGGGCAGCGGTCAGCAGTAGTGCACGTCAACCCTATGTATTGTGGACCGATAGCGGTCCTTACAGAACAGCAGACTGTAACGCACTCAGGCCTATGTACCGTAGCACCCTATACCAAGTTACCAGTCCTTATAAGAACTTTTGTGGACCAAGCAGGTTGTGTATTAGTGTTTAGCAGACTGTGCGTCAGTCCCTATACCGCTGAAGGACTGCTGCAGTATAGGGCAGCGGTCAGCAGTAGTGCACGGCAACCCTATCTATTGTGGACCGATAGCGGTCCTTACAGAACAGCAGACTGTACCGCACCCAAGCCTATGTACCGTAGCACCCTAGACAGACCAAGTTACCAGTCCTTATAAGAACTTTTGTGGAACAAGTGAGTTGTGAATGATTAGCAGACTGCAGCAGAAGGGCAGCAGTCAAGTATAATATTCTTTCTATATTTGGAAGAAAGAATATTATACGTGTACAAGCCTATTACCGTACCACTGATACCAGTCCTGAAAAGAACCTTTGTGGAACTAATAGTAACAGCAAGTCTTTAAAATTATCCTCACTGCCTGACACACTGCTTCCTGCCTGTCCCTATACAAATTGGCAAAAAAGAGTAGGCTGGAACGATTAGCTGGAACAGCTCTTTTGTGGACCTGATAGTAACAGCTAATGATGATGATGATGATGATGATGAAGAAAGACTAATCTGGCTGAGCTGTCCCTAAAATAGCAGCATACAGCGCTCTGTCCCTTTATCTAAACTGACAAAAGAAACTCAGGCTGCTGACCTAACACCTATACCAGTCCTGAAAAGAACTTTTGTGTACCAAATAGCTAGCGTTTTCTCTGTCCCTACTCCACACAGGATCCTTTCCCTACAGTGACAGAAGAAAGAATGTAAAATGGCCACCGGATCGGGTGTATTTATAGGTTAGGGGGAATGTCCAAGTGTCCATGAGCTGTCATGTCTCAATTGGTTGTCCTGTAACACATGATAAACGTGTCACGAAAGGTTAAAGTTCTTGTATACATTAAACACGTAAGTCCGCCGGGGCGAACGACGGAAAAAGGCGTTCGAACCCGCGGACGGCGAAAGTCGGAAATTCGCCGCGAAACGACCGCCGGGCGAACCGTTCGGCCATCACTATTTAGAAGGACACAAGGATCTCTACAAGGACATCATGATGGAGAATCCGAGGACCTTCAGTCATGGACACATTATAAAAAAGCCATATCCCTTGAGTGAGGTTATGTTGAACCACACGCTAGAGGTTATCAACCTGTTGACTGGAGAGGTAAAGATGATTCTGGGAGTGCATAAACACATCGCTCATCTATGTTAATTAATCACATATGATGGGAGGGATGAGGAACTCTGACCTTTTAATAATAATTTTTGTATTGTACAGCAGTGTGCAGTAGTGAAGAGGACATCTTTTGAGCAGAACAGAAAGAAGGCAAATCACAATTTATTCTCAAGATTGTGCAAAAGCCAAAGTCCCCTTATCCTACCCCCTCCCCACTCAAATTCTAAAGATGAACATAAGCAGAAGATTCTAGAAGTCTCCAACAAGATGGGTGAGCTTCTGACAGGAGAGGTGAGCGGTGCCGGGAATTCTGGGACATTATCCAGTAACAGACAAGGGATGTGTCTGGATGGTGACTGTATCATTGTGTGTGTCAGGTTCCTATAAGGTGTCAGGATGTCACTGTCTATTTCTCCATGGAGGAGTGGGAGTATTTAGAAGGACACAAGGATCTCTACAAGGACGTCATGATGGAGGATCGGCCGCCCCTCACATCACCGGGTAAGAGGAGACTTTATTGTAAAGGAGAGAGCAGTACGGAGGCTCCACCTAGATCCCCCATCATCTGATAAACACATAGAAACAATGTATTCAGTCAGTGTGTGTGTTTCCTACAGATGGATCCAGTAATGGGAATCCACCAGAGAGATGTCAATGTTCTCTGTATCCCTGGGATTCTATACAGGAAGATCACACCATCCCTCATGATGTGGTAAATCTGGAAAACCTGCATGAGCTTCTGAGTTATGTACTGTTGGCCCTATATACTTTAATAGGAGCACCAGAAACACGCTTGAAAAACATGTGCTTACATGTGCTTTTCAGGTGCTGCATTTTAAAGGTCTACAGGGCCAGAAATGTGGGATTCTGCTCCTTTACTAATGCCTCTAAATCATGAAGCTAAATGTGATGGGCCATTCAGGAATATATCTCTGTATGAGGCCTCAAAATCAATACATTTTCACTATGTTGTTTATGGCCCAGAGCCCTCTGACCGATACGGATAAGGATGACAAACAAGGTTAACACAAACTCGCTTACTTGAACCGGACCTGAAAGTGTGCCCTGGCCTAACGTAGGGTATACCAAAATAAGGGGGCATACCCTTGATAGAGAAATGAGTAATTAAATGAAATGAAAATGAAATGGAGTGAAATGAGTACTCGCCCGAGGAGTATAATGCTTGAGAAATGCCCTGACAGGGGATGGGTGGGTGGGTATCGCGCACCGGAACCGACAAGGGAGCCAGGCGAACGGGCTGGTTATATACTCCACCGGGCTCCACCCATAATTACAGGCCACCATACTGGCCTTTCCATTTATGGCCCAGAGCCCTCTGACCGATACGGATAAGGATGACAAACAAGGTTAACACAAACTCGCTTACTTGAACCGGACCTGAAAGTGTGCCCTGGCCTAACGTAGGGTATACCAAAATAAGGGGGCAAAAACATACAGGTAGGGAATGCCTTTATTGATTCGAGTTTGTTACTGGGTGAGCTTGACAAAGGCCTGGGCCATCTCTACTTGCGGATTGGGTATGTAACGGGCGAAACAGGTGGACTTCCATCTACCCAACTTTTTGATAACGTGGACCGGGACCCCTTGGCGGGAGGCAGTTGAAGCCGCTCCGATCCGAAATGAATGTCCGGAGTAGTGAGCCGGATTGAGGTGAAGGATGCCCAGGAGTATCCTGACATGCTCCATGAACTGGGCTGCGTTCAGTGGCTTACCGTGGAATGGCAGAAGCGGGCCAGTTCCTGGTTGATCGGCCAGAAGGGTCAACAAGCGGGTGAGAATGGCGACCGGGCACCAGCGGTTGTTAGTTTTATAAAAATGTATGTCTGTACCTGGGCCAAGCTGCTGCGTCTTGGATACTGCTATATGTAGGATGAAATGGTCTCCGTGCCTGACCAGGTGGTGCTTGCATAGCGTGCGAGCTGAGGGGCTACTGGAGGTAAACTCGCCTGGCCGTAAGAAGCCGTAGAAGGCCAGGTGTATGGCTGCTTGTATAATGATACTAGTGTGGAGTCCGAAAGGTGCAGTGGCCAGAATATCAGACATGTTTCTGAAAACGTCTCCTGTGATAGGCAGGCGTTTGGGGGAGGCCGTAGGCTGGCGTTTCTGGATGCCGCGCATGACGGCCCGAATGGCGTGAAAAGTGAACAAGGAGGGTTCGGCAGGGTCCTGGAGGGACGTAAAATGTTGTACCCCGGCCAGGTATAGCCGGATCGTGTTAAAGGATAACGCCAAGTCCGAGTGGCAATGGGCAATGAAGGCCAGGACTTGCTTGACCCGGGAGGTCTCTGTGGAGTGAGATGTTAAGAAACGGTTAAAGGCCCTCCAGGCTGTTTGGTAGGCCTTGCGGGTATTGTCTGCGAGGGAGTGATTGATGAGTTGAGTTGCGGCTACTAGGTGAGGGGTTAATCCAGGGTCAGTTGAGACCAGTCCGGGATAGCTGCTGACGTTGGTCCGGCTCCGGGCACCTGATCAAAAAAGGAAACTAAGTTAAAGCGGGAGAGGGCGTCCGCTGCCCGATTACATTTACCGGGGATAAAGGCACAATGAACATTAAATTGAAACAATAACGAGAGCTGGACCAGTCGCCGCAGGAAGGACATAATCTCCAGAGACTTAGACCTGCCTTTGTTAATGATTTCCGCAGTGGCGAGATTGTCCGTTGAAAAGGTCACTGTTTGACCGGACCAACTGCGGCCCCACGTGTGGGCAGCGGCTACGATGGGGTACAACTCGAATAGGGAGGACGTCTCGGTGAAGCCCGGAATTGCCAGTATCTGAGGAGGCCAAGGGGCTGCGAGCCAGAGGTGGCCAAAAATTGCCGCAAAACCCGTGGAGGCCGCTGCGTCGGTCACGACCTGCGGTGACGAGGAGGACACGGAGGGAATGAACAGGGACACGCCATTCCAGGACGTCAGGAATTCCTCCCACATGGCAAGATCTGCTATAGCTGCGGGGTCCAGGCTGAGGACGTGCTCCGGGTCTTGTGAATGGGACAGAAGGACTAACAGGCGCGATACGAATGCGCGACCTTGAGGGATGATGCGCATAGCAAAATTAAGCATACCGAGAAGGGACTGTAGCTGCCTCTTGGTGCAAGTTCTGGTGCGGGTGAAGTCCCTCATGACCGACCTGATGCGGCTTAGTTTATCCGGGGGGAGGCTGGCCTGCATAGTGCTGGTGTTTAAGCTGACCCCGAGGAAGGTGATTGCCTGCGCAGGGCCCTCCACCTTGTGCTCAGCAATAGGGACGTTAAGGTTATTGAAGACCACCCTTAGTTTATCCAGATCCCCTGGAAGGGAGCCAGGTGACTCGACCAGCAGGAAGTCATCCAAATAGTGTATGACTCCCTGGCACTGGGCTACGTGCAGCAAGATCCATGCGAGAGCCTGCGCAAACGAGTCGAAGAGCCAGGGGCTACTCTTGGACCCGAAGGTTAGCTTAGTGGCAAAATAGTAGAGCTCCCTCCATTTGATGCCATGCCAGCACCAGAGAGATGGATGGATAGGAAGGAGCTTGAAGGCGTCCGAGATGTCGGCCTTGGAGAGCCATGTTCCTGTGCCTGACTTGAGAATGGCCTGGATGGCCGTATCTACGGATGCGTATTTAAGGGAGAACTCCTCAGAGGGGATAAGGGAATTAAGACTGGGGACAGAGGAAGAATAAGGCGCTGACAAATCGTAGACCAACCTAAGTTTATTGGAGAATTTGCCCTTGACAAGCCCAATAGGGCTGACTCGCCAGGTGTTAAATGGGGGCTTCGTGAAAGGGCCTATGATGAAATCCCGGTCTAGCTCTGCCCGTAATAGCTGGTCGATGGCTTGTACGTCCGTGGCTGCTGACCGCAGGTTCTGGCACTCGTGTGTAAGGTGAGGGAGAGAGATAAGTCCTGTATGAAAGCCCTGAGTAAAGCCCTGAACTAGGTAGGTGGCAAGTGAGGGGGTGGGATGATTGGCGAGGTAGACACTGAGCCACGACACGTTGACCCGGCTTAGTCAAGATTTTCTAGCCTGCTTGACCTCGCACATGAGCCTGGGATGAGCTCTATGACATCGTGAGCATACATGAAGCAGCCTGCACTGGCTGAAATTACACGACCCGCTGTTGAAGTTGTTACAGATGGCTGCGCCTCCCAAGGTCTTGACCGGGCGCCCCAGTTTATCCGTCTTCGGCAAGCGTACCGGCGCCGGTAGGGCCTGGGCAGTACCTGAGGTCGATGGACCGTCTACGGGCGGGGTTGCCACTGAGCTGGCACACCAAGTTGCGGTGTGAGTAGCCGACTGGCAAATGGCACAAAGGGGAGACCGCAGCCCTGCGAAGTGTCGGCAGAACAACTCGGTGTCCAAGACACTCCAATCCGTAGGTATCTGAAATTGGGAGAGCCTGGCGGCCGCCTTAGCGGGGAAGGAGCGGTGATAGTCATAAAATGAAAAACCGCCGTATTTATACCCCAGGTCAACTACCACGTGGAGGTAACGATCCAGTTCCTCCCTCCTGCCGGGGGAGGCCGAGCAGATGACATCCCTCAGCATGCCGAAGGCCAAGGTGAACTCGGTGACCGAAAGCTTCCTGTCCAGCCTGGGGTCTTTGGCTTTGAGGACCACCGACACGTCCCCCCAAGTGTAAGCTTTGTTTTCTGCCAGCTCATGAATGGATATCAGGAGTGAAGCCAGATTGACGTCCTTGCCCTCTAGGATGTCCTTCCTGATGTTGGCTGATATTAAATGAGAAGGGTACACTACTGGTGTACACCCGGGGGTACCTGCGCTGGTGTTCTCCACTGCTTGTGAAGCTGGTATAGGAGGAGAAACGACTGGGCGGGTCTCGAGGAGAGCCACCCGACTCTGAACCTCTGACATTGAGGTCGTCAGGGATGACACCAGCGTGTGAAGCTGCGTGATGGAAGCAGCGATAGAGCCCAGGGAGGCCTGCTGGGCACTATCCTCAACCGCGGCTGGGGGAGGAAAGAGGAGCCCGAAAAGCTCGGCCTTTCTGACTGTAGCTGGGAAGGGTACACCCCTACGCCTCAACTCGGCTGTCAGCCTGGGAATGGTCCATGTTCAGAAGGACCTTTGGCTGCCGCTCTCTGAGACGAGAGACGGAGACAACGGAGCCGTGTAGTCCTCGCTGCCAGCCTGGGACATGGTGGCAAAATCCAGGCTTGGTGAGTCTATTAATCCTTGGGTCTGGGTTTTTCTCCTATACGGAACCTAAGAGGGTGACATGGATTACAAGACTCGTAGGAGACTCCTGAGCAAACACATTTTTTTTTTTTTTTTTTTAAAGAGAAGGATACTACCGCTTGTGAGCGTCTCCCTCCCAGAAGATTCTCTTACCTAAGGAGGCACCGTCCGACCCGGTGCAGGTTGGACCTACTGAAAACTCGACTGATCTGAGGAGATGAAGGTAAGTTTGTATGAGACTCCTATACCTGCAGAGAGATGTCTAGCTAAATCGTGGAGGTAAGACTGGAAAATGTGATGAAAGACATAACTGAAACGAGCTACATAAATGAAACGAGCAGACAACCGAATTTAGAATAACGTGCATATGGCGACAGAGACGTGACTTGGTTGCGTCGCAGATGAAAAATTTCCTTTTCCTTCCCTTTCCCCATTTTTTTTGTTTCCAATGCAAATTGCACATAGAACGTGGGGCTCAAGCGGAGGTGGACCTCGCCACGTGGAGCTCAGGCAGGGGGGGGGGGGGGCCTGCCACGTGGAGCTCAGGCGGGGGGTGAACCCCGCCACGTGGAGCTCAGGCAGGGGGGGGGGGGGGGGCCTGCCACGTGGAGCTCAGGCGGAGGTGGAGCCCGCCACGTGGAGCTCAGGCAGGGGGGGGGGGCCTGCCACGTGGAGCTCAGGCGGGGGGTGAACCCCGCCACGTGGAGCTCAGGCAGGGGGGGGGGGCCTGCCGCGTGGAGCTCAGGCGGAGCCCGCCACGTGGAGCTCAGGCAGGGGGGGGGGGCGTGCCACGTGGAGCTCAGGCGGGGGGTGACCCCGTCACGTGGAGCTCAGGCAGGGGGGGGGGGGACCCCGCCACGTGGAGCTCAGGCGGGGGGTGAACCCCGCCACGTGGAGCTCAGGCAGGGGGGGGGAGGGGACCCCGCCGCGTGGAGCTCAGGCAGGGGGGGGGGGGACCCTGCCACGTGGAGCTCAGGCAAGGGGGGGGTACTGAAATGAGGCGTGCAGCTGGGCGCACCAGAACGAATCGATGCATAAGGAATGCGATGGGATTCGGATTGGAGCGTAATAAGTGACAGAAATGATAACATGGTTAGAAATGGCAGAAATGAAATGATCCGACATAACCGACTGACATGATTGAAATGACTGAAATGATTGACATGAAAAGAAATGACATGACGGACATAGTACAAACGGTATGAAATGATTTTTTTTTTTTTTTTTGGTTTGAACAACCTGAGATTGACATTGCCCGGACTGCTCAATTCAGCGTGACAAGCAGACAGCTGCGATTTCGAAACGGTTCGATCGGTTCGAACACAATGAAATGAGTCGTTCGGTTTAGCAATGACGTGCTACGAAACGAAGTGCCTGTTGGCACGAACGACATGTACCGAAAAGGTGACAACGACTTCTTCGAAGGAAGGGGTAGTGACATGAGGTATCGAATACAAGTGTCGCAGTTAAGACGTTCGTGTAATTTAGAGTGAGTGGTTCGTGAGTTCAGGAATCTAGTTTACGTGACTTAATAACACATGAAACGAAAAGGGTGCCGAAGCCCTACCTGCGACAGCCGGCCCAGACGTGTTGTACGACAACGGAAAATTTCGATTAGAGTATAGCGACTCAGACGGCAACCAGACGGACGCTGACGAACGACAAGGCTTTGTCGACACGAGGCGGACGAAAACGTAGGAACTCACGAACCCGGCTCACTGTAAAGTCACGTGGATAGTCGGCCCTTGATTTCTGACGTATCAGATATCGCGCACCGGAACCGACAAGGGAGCCAGGCGAACGGGCTGGTTATATACTCCACCGGGCTCCACCCATAATTACAGGCCACCATACTGGCCTTTCCATTTATCTTTCTGTTGCTTTAGGATGAAGAAATTATCGACATTAAAGAGGAAGAAGAGGCATATGTGAGGGGTCATCATCTGTCTGCTGGAGAGGATGAAATCATCCTGACAGTTAAAGGGAAGGAATCTTCTCTCGATATCCACACAGGTGAGCCATTAACACTGAATGCAACTCACACTTGGCCATTTATTTACAGTATACTTTTTGTTGATACGGATATACAAATATATTTTTGGCAAGTGGCTGATAACATTTCCAAAACTTTGCACTCTGGGCAAATAATGGTGCATATAGTCAGTTGCAGTAGAAGTTTTTGGTATGTTGCCTTTCTATAGTGAGGTTTTCTGTGTTTGTGAGTATCTACCATACAATCGACACAGAGTCAGCTGTCTTGCAGTAGAAAACTATTAATGGTTTTATCAACTTAGTGATCAGTATGCTTCATGTTCTCTAAGCCCTTGTACACACGGTCGGATATTCCGATGGACAATGTCCGATAGGACCGTGTTGTCGGATAATCCGACCGCGTGTGGGCTCCATCGGACTGTTTCCGTCGGAATATCCGACGGACCAAGTTTTCCAGCTGGGCTATAAAACTTTCCGACAACGTGATCCGATCGGACTTTGTCCGATTGTGTGTAGAGAATTCCAATCGGACAAAGTACCATGCATGCTCAGATCAAATTCCTAGACCAAAGCTATTGGCTACTAGCCTGAACGTAGTCCCGTCGTAATGAAATAACGTCATCACGTTCTGAACGATCGGATTTTCAGACAACTTTGTCTGACCGTGTGTATGCAACAGTTTCGGACAAAATCCATAGGACAAAATCCAACGGATTTAGTTGTCAGAATGTCCGACCGTGTGTACAAGGGCTAAGAGTGCAGGAGATACTGTACACCATATGAAAGGTCCATCTCCATTCATCAATATAATGTCATGTTCCCAACAAATGAGGAGGAGATACTGTACACCATATGAAAGGTCCATCTCCATTCCTCAATATAACATTGTGTTCCCAACAAATGAGGAGGAGATACTGTACATCATATAAAAGGTCCATCTCCATTCCTCACTATAACGTCATGTTCCCAACAAATGAGGTGGAGATACTGTACACCATGTCAAAGGTCCATCTCAATTCCTCAATATATTCCTTAATATAACATTGTGTTCCCAACAAATGAGGTGGAGATACTGTACACCATATGAAAGGTCCATCTCCATTCCTCAATATAACATCATGTTCCCAACAAATGAGGAGGAGATACTGTACACCATATGAAAGGTCCATCTCCATTCCTCAATATAACGTCATGTTCCCAACAAATGAGGAGGAGATACTATACACCATGTGAAAGGTCCATCTCCATCCATCCATATAACGTCATGTTCCCAACAAATGAGGTGGAGATACTGTACACCATGTCAAAGGTCCATCTCAATTCCTCAATATATTCCTTAATATAACATTGCGTTTCCAACAAATGAGGAGAAGATACTGTACATCATATAAAAGGTCCATCTCCATTCCTCAATATAACGTCATGTTCCCAACAAATGAGGAGGAGATACTGTACACCTTACAGTATGAAAGGTCCATCTCCATTCCTCAACGTAATGTCATGTTCTCAACAAATGAGAGGCAGGTAGATCCACTTGTCACCAATACAAATGTTATTAGTGTACACACACCAATGCTGTGTGCCATGATTGGTTTTGTCGCATTGTACTATTTATATCAGTGTGACGATTGCTCCCTTTTCCTTGTCCAAGTTCTATAAAAGTGTTGACGACTAGACCGATCTACATGACCCATGACTGTTAGACATGGAAAAATAATAGATTTTGATTTAATTTATTATTTTCCACAGATGGCCGTATTTTGAATTTCTCAGAGGAACATCTAATATTCCCTCCAGACCATAAAGTCCAAAATGATAACATTGCACAGTTTTCTCCAGGAGTAGCCCCTATAACTCCAAGCATGTATCACATACATTACTGTGCAGACAGATCAATGGATCCCTCAAATCTCAAGGAATCTCCTGAAAGATCACACAGTGCTACCCCAAATATCCATCTAAGTGCAGTTAGATTACAACATCCTTCTAATCTTGATAATGACTCTTCCAATAATCCAGATACAGGTACAGCTGGAGAGAAGAATGCATTTCCTTGTACTAAATGTTGTTTTAGTGAGAAGTCCAATCTTCTTGTACATCAGAGGTCGCACACCCACCAGGGTCCATTTCTATATTCAGAAGGTGAAAAGACTTCTACTCACGAATCAGCACAGGTCATACCTGAACCACATCAGGACAGAGGGTGGCCCTACTCATGTTCGGAGTGCGGGAAATCCTTGAAAACAAAATGTGAACTTCGTGTTCACCAGAGAATCCACACCGGCGAGGAGATCTTCTCCTGCAGCGAGTGCGAGAAATTATTCACGGCAGAGTCGCAACTCAAAAAACACCAGAAATATCACACCAGGGAGAAGCCCTTCTCGTGTCCCCAGTGCAAAAAATCATTTATGGAAAAATCGCAGTTTGTGGCGCACCAGAGATCCCACAGCGGAGAGAAGCCCTTTATCTGCAACGAGTGCGGAAAACCGTTTGCAACCAAGTCCTACCTCGTTAGACATCAAAAAGTTCACACTGGAGAAAAGCCTTTTTCATGTTCGGAGTGCCCGTTGTCCTTCACAACAATATCAGGTCTTGTTAAACACCAGAGGATCCACACCGGTGAGAAGCCCTTTTCATGTCCTCAGTGCGGGAAATGTTTCTCACAGAAAGGACACCTCATTACCCATTTGAAAAGGCACACCGGCGAAATGCCCTTTTCATGCTCAGAGTGCGGGAAGTGTTTCACTTCAAGTGGACACCTTCTTACGCACCAGAGAACCCACACAGGCGAACGTCCTTTCTCATGCCAAGACTGTGGGAGAAGCTTCACTCAGGAAGTGAACCTCCTTAGACATCAGAGAAGTCACAAAGGCGAGCGTCCTTTTTCCTGTCCAGAGTGCGGGAAATGTTTCATCGACAAAGCATACTTGCTCATACACCAGCGAATCCACACGGGGGAACGTCCTTTTGCATGCTCAGAATGTAAGAAGTGTTTCACACGGAAGGGACGCCTGCTTAAACACCAGAGAAGTCACACAGGTGAACGCCCTTATTCGTGTTCAATGTGTGGGAAAAGGTTCACAGAGAAAGTACACCTTATTACACACCAGAGGACCCACACAGGTGAACGTCCTTTTTCCTGTCTGGAGTGCGGGAAATGTTTTGCCGATAAAAGAAACCTTCTTAGACACCAAAGACTACATGTGGTCAAGCATCCTTTTCATGATGAGATTGCGGGAAGTGTTAGAAATGGATAAAATATCCTTTTGCACAGTAGAAAAGTCAATCAAGAGAGCAGTTTTTTTTTTATATATATATATATATTTCTCTGGTGTGAAGTAAATCATTTTAAAGAGAAATGTAGATATATTCTGTGGTGGCTTTTATAAGCTGAATTGTTATGGCCATGCACAATTTTGTAACTAAAGTGAACAGTTTTTAAAGGGTTAGTCCATCCTTTTGAAAAGTCATAAGTAGGGTTGCACTGATACCAATACCGAGCATTTGCATGAGTACTTGTACCCTTCCAAATGCTCTGATGCATAATCCGATACCTGGACAGCCTCAGAGATGATCGGTGGGGGGCAGTTATAAGCACCCTTCTCCCCGTATAGATTTTCTGACAGCCGCTTCTTCTCCTCTCCCTCCCGCAGCTCTCAAGGAGATCAGTTCTTGTAACTGCCCCCCCCCCCCCACCGCAGCACCGACTGTCCCCTGTGTCCTCCAGGTCCCCCTCTGTGCTCCCTGTGTCCCATGTGGCCTCCTCCGGGTAATGATCTGTATTGTCCTCCGGGTCCCCCTCTGTGTCCTCCCTGGCTCTCCGGCTCCTCCTCCGGTCCCCCCACTGTCCCAGATCTGTCAGGATGGAGAGCGGAGGAAGGAGCCAATAAATCTGTCATTTACCAGCTCCTTCCTTTTCTGAATGAACAGAGTCAGTGATCACTGACTGTCCATTCATAACTCAGTATCGTAAACTCTGTTTACGATGTTTCAGTTTTATAAATGGAGAGGACCCGTTGTCTCCTGTCCATTCATTTTCAGTGCAGCTGAGGATGCTGAGAAAGGGACTGGGGAATCTGTGTCCTTAGTCCCTTTCCTTGTCTCAAAAGGGAGATGTCAGGGGTCTATTTAAACCCCTGATATCTCACCAAAGGCCCCCCCCCCCCCAAAAGGGCTAATAAAAATAATATTAATAAAATAAAAATGTAATAAATATTTAAAAGTTAAATTGTAAAAAAAAAATCAAGAAAAAAAACACTGACGCCATCCACTCTCCCTCCCCCAAAAAAGAAAGCATTGTAAAAAAATAAAAATAAATAACAAAAAAAATTAAAAACTACTGGCACTGCTGCATATTAGTGCCACTGTCATGTCATAAACAAAAAAATATCAGTAATCGGTATCAAATACTTGAAAAAAGTACCGCCACACAACACCAGACCAAGAAGCATGTGGAGATCACTGGAGTAGTGGTGTCTACTTCAGTGTTTTCCATCTTGAAGGGGCATCAACTGGGCATTGAGCATTGTTACATTGGTACAAGCTGGCACATATACACTATATCACTGAAAGTATTGGGACGCCTGCCTTTACACGCACATAAACTTTAATGGCACCCCGGTCTTAGTCCGTAGGGTTCAATATTGAGTTGGTCCACCTTTTGCAGCTATAACAGATTCACCTCTTTGGGGAAGGCTGTCCACAAGGTTTAGGAGTGTGTCTATGCGAATGTTTGACCATTCTCCCAGAAGCACATTTGTGAGGTCAGTGAACTGATGTTGGACGAGAAGGTCTGGTTCGCAGTCTCCGCTCTAATTCATCCCAAAGGTGTTCTACCGGGTTGAGGTCAGGACTCTGTGCAGGCCAGTCAAGTTCCTCCACCCCAAACTCGCTCATCCATGTCTTTATGTCTGCAGAGCTCAGTGAAGAGAGCTCTAAGAGTTGATTGGAGGGAAGGTACATAACCCCTTCACACAGCTAACAGGAGCAGAACTGAGGCTGTCAATCAGCTGGAGATCCCTCCCCTGCCACCTTTTTTCTCTCGGTGTCAGGAAAACTTGTCAGAAGTAACTCATGCTGATAGCAGAGGAAGGAGGCAGCCAACAGAAATTACACTTAGCGCTCTAAATTGAGACAAGTGCACACTATTCAGAGATATACTTTGTTCATATTTCATGTTTATAACCACTGTAAATAACGCTGACTATAGTACAAGAGGGATAGTAGCAGCACACAGTCTATACTCACTAATGTCCTTGGCCGCCTCCTTCCAATATCTTCCAGACACCTCTCCAGTGAATTCTTCAGACCAGATCCCCTAAAAAAAAGTCCCTCATTCATCTCCAGCGAATTTCAGCAGAATAGGCCCCCGCAGCAGCCCTCCAGGTTGGGATCTCCTCCTCTAGGACGCAAAGCCTCCTGTTCCAAGCCCCAGGCTATTTATGTTCCCTCCCAGCCACCATCTGGGTATACTTCCCAGGGATTGGTTAGGGCTGCATAAATGTTCAGCTGCTAATTTGACTCTCCCAGCCCACTATCCTCCAGAATTACAGGGAGGCGCAGTCAACCCTGCAGTAAGTGAAACAGACCAGATCAAAATAATCACGTGCAGCTACGCTGATTACCGTGAGCTAGTAACTAAACTTCTTTCTCGTACATCACGTGGGTTATAGGGTATCACTAGGTGATTGGACACTGGCACACCCTAGACAGGAAGTTCAATCCCCCATATAACCCCTCCTCCCACTAGAGGTACCTCCGTTTTTTCGCCAGTGTCTTAGGTGTTGGTCGAGTGGGGGGAAGACTACTAAAGTTCTCAGGGCTCTGGCAGGAGGAATTTTGGGACAAATGGGAGGTCTCCACAATAACTCTATGTTACAAACTAGAATTCCGAGAATTCCCTTCTCCTCGTTTCCTCAGATCAAATGTACCCAGAGACCCAGAGAAAAAGAAGTCTCTCCTTCTAGCGTTGGAGCGACTATTGTCGCAAAAAGTTATCATGGTAGTTCCCATGCAAGAGCAGGGAATGGGGTTTTATTCAAAACTTTTCACGGTACCGAAGCCAAACGGAGATGTCAGACCCATTCTAGATCTCAAAGATCTAAACCGATTTCTAGAGAGAGATATGGTCCTTTCGCATGAAATGGATCCAATCGGTAGTCTCCATCCTACGAGGAGGAGAACTTCTGGCGTCAATAGACATCAAGGATGCGTACCTGCATGTACCTATTTTCCCTGCTCATCAAAAGTTCCTGCGTTTCAAAGTAGAAAACGCCACTTTCAGTTCGTAGCTCTGCCTTTCGGGCTAGCTACTGCACCTCGGGTGTTTACAAAGATCTTGGCCCCTCCTCTGGCCAGATTAAGGGCCCAAGGTATAACGATAATAGCATACCTAGGCGACTTGCTCTTGATAGACCGGTCGGTAGCCCGCCTGGAACAAAATTTGATTACCACAATCAACTACCTGGAACGCCTAGGTTGGGTCCTCAACTTAGAAAAGTCTTCTTTAAAACCAGTAAGAAGACTAGAGTATTTGGGTCTGGTTATAGATACAGCCCAGCAGAGGGTATTCCTACTCCAAGCAAAGATCAGTGCTATAAGAGAACTGATTCAGGTAGTCATGGCAAAGAACGGTCCTTCTATTCATCTTTGTATGAGGTTGTTGGGGAAGATGGTGGCTTCATTCGAGTCGGAGCCTCAGCTGGTGGTTGATACCCAAAAAACTGCGGAAAGGAAAATCCTTTTTTTCAGTTACCTGGATAGTGGTAACAACAGATGCCAGTCTTTAGGGTGGGGGGGGGGGGCAGTCCTGGAATAGTCGACTGTCCAAGGGAAATGGTCCAGGACTGAGAGGGCCTTACCCATCAATATTCTGGAGATCCATGTGCCCTAAAAGCCCAGACACTCAGGTTGCAGGGTTGCCCTGTCAGGATCCAGTCCGACAATGCCACAGCAGTGGCTAATATCAATCACCAAGGGGGCACCAAGAGTTGTGCAGCTCAGGAAGAAGTAAACCAGATCTTAATCTGGGCAGAAAGACATGTGCCATGCATATCGGCAGTCTTCATTCCGGGAGTAGAGAACTGGCAGGCGGACTACTTGAGCCACCAGCAGTTAGTGCCAGGGGATTGGTCTCTCCACCTCGATGTCTTTTGCCAGAGATGGGGGGTTCCGGATATAGATCTCTTTGCGTCCAGGTTCAACAACAAGTTCGACAACTTTGTGTCAAGAATGAGGGATCCTCTTGTATGCGGGACAGATGCGTTGGTTACTCCATGGCATCAGTTCTCTCTGATTTATGCGTTCCCTCCTATTCTGCTACTGCCAAGACTGCTTTGCAGGATCAGGCAGGAAAAGAAGTCGGTGCTTCTGGTGGCCCCAGCATGGCCCAGAAGAGCTTGGTATGCAGAAATAGTGAAGATGGCGGTAGGCTCTCCTTGGACCCTACCGTTCCGTCCAGACCTGCTATCCCAGGGACCGGTATTCCTTCCTACCTTACAAACACTAAATTTAACGGTTTGGCTATTGAAACCCACATTCTGAAGAATTGTGGGCTTTCGGGCCCTGTGATATCTACCTTGATTAATGCAAGAAAGCCAGCTTCCAGAATGATTTATCATAGAGTCTGGAAAGCATATGTCTCCTGGTGTGAATCCAGCGGTTGGCACCCCAGAAAATATGTCATAGGCAGAATCCTTGAATTTCTGCAAAATGGGTTAGAGATGAAACTGGCTTTGAGTACCATCAAGGGCCAAGTCTCTGCCTTATCGGTTCTGTTTCAACGTCCACTTGCTTCACACTCTTTGGTCCGAAGCTTTATACAAGGGGTAACACGACTTAATCCTCCAGTTAGGGCGCATCTGAACCCCTGGGATTTGAATTTGGTTCTGTCAGCTTTACAGAAGCAGCCTTTTGAACCGATACATCAGATTCCCTTAGTTCTGTTGACAAGGAAATTAATTTTTTTGGTGGCCATTTCTTCTGCCAGAAGAGTATCAGAATTAGCGGCCCTCTCTTGTAAAGAACCGTATCTGATAATGCACAAGGATAGAGTGGTGTTAAGCCCTCATCCTAGTTTTCTACCGAAGGTGGTCTCAGGTTTTCATCTAAACCAAGATATTGTTCTGCCTTCCTTTTTTCCAAATCTCTGTTCTACGGAAGAGAAGTCATTACATTCTTTGGATGTAGTGAGAGCAGTCAAAGCCTATCTGGAAGCGACGGCTCAGGTTCACAAAATGGATGTTTTGTTTGTGTTGCCAGAGGGTCCTAAGAGAGGACAGGCAGCATCAAAATCTACCATTGCTAAATGGATTCGACAAGTAATTGTTCAAGCTTATGGTTTGAAGCAAAAGATTCCGCCTTTTCAGATCAAGGCGCACTCCACTAGGGCTATTAGTGCTTCGTGGGCGGTGCATCACCAGGCCTCCATGGCTCAAATCTGCAAGGCCGCAACCTGGTCATCAGTCCACACATTCACCAAATTTTATCAGGTGGATGTCAGAAGGCATGAGGACTTCGCCTTTGGGTGTAGTGTGCTGCAGCCAGCAGTACAGGGTCCTCGGGTCTGAGTACACCCTATGTTGTGTGGTTCCCCTCCCCTCAGATAGCATTGCTCTGGGACATCCCACCAGTAATTACTGAGTCTCTGTGTCCCGTGATGTACGAGAAAGAAAATAGGATTTTTATAACAGCTTACCTGTAAAATCCTTTTCTTTTGAGGTACATCACGGGACACAGCGGTCCCTCCCCTCTTCTAATACACTTATATTGCTTTGCTACAAAACTGAGGTACCTCCAGTGGGAAGAGGGGTTATATGGGGGATTGAACTTCCTGTCTAGGATGTGCCAGTGTCCAATAAATAGTGATACCCTATAACCCACCAGTAATTACTGAGTCTCTGTGTCCCGTGATGTACCTCAAAAGAAAAGGATTTTACTGGTAAGCTTTTATAAAAATCCTATTTTATCTTTCCTAACACCTATCTAGGAGGGTGCTACATAACATTCGATTTTGCCCCCCCTTTACAGAGAACAAATGTGCATGCAGTATCAGGGGACGAAAATCTCTGCACATTCTTTTTATAAACAATCCCGTAAAAGGTGTGCTAGGAATTTTTTTTTCCATATGAATGTTTGAATTGGTTCTGCTTCGTGGGCCTTCATAATGTGTTCTTCCTACACACTGTACATATATAGTGTATGATAACCGTTTTAAAATATACATAAAGAATATCTAAATTTCTTACTGACATGCTCAGGTGACACTAGACTTGCAAGGTCCCAAAGGTGCTGCTTCTTCAACCTTTGACCCTAAAGGCTCATTTACACTATGCTTCGACTATAGGTCGAGTTGGAATGGGCAATACGTGCTGGAACCCAATACTCCCGCATCAGCACTTTGTATGCTGCCTCCAAGATGGCAGCATTAAAGGAACATTTACGGTAGCTACAGAAGACCAGGCCTTGCTCCAGTCCCTCGGATCGATCCCATGTCCCAAATCCCATTCCCATTGGGACATATAGGAGAGTGAGGTGAGAGATGATTGACCATTCAAACCTGCATAGAGGGTGGAGATAAGGCCCGGGGAAACCGGGGCATGTAGACAGATATGTTCGAAAGCGTATGTCTGGAACGGGTAGGAGGAGGTACATCAGAGCCTAGTCCAGTGCTGGATCTGAAGAAAACAAAAGAATTCTGCCTGGGGAGCGTCATAGGATTCACACAATGCAGACCACGTTGGTGGAGTACATGTAGTCAACAGATGGCATACCTGGAACAGAGACTCTTTGGATCGGCAGCAGAACCACACAGAAAGTAAAGTATAAAGTCTTTATTGAAGCATAAATATTAAAAGCAACTGGATGGGTACAGGTAGGGGAAATGGTGGTAGGTTGACGCGTTTCACACTATAGAATTGCTTTGTCAAAACCACAGAGGTAAGGCCCCATGAGGTCCATCACGCGAAAACCTGAGAAGATCCCCAGCTCATTGGTATCCTTGGTCAACAGATTCTCATCTCATTGGTATCCTTGGTCAGTAGATCCCCAGCTCATTGGTAGCCTTGGTCAGTAGATCCCCAGCTCATTGGTAGCCTTGGTCAGTAGATCCCCAGCTCATTGGTAGCCTTAGTCAGTAGATCCCCAGCTCATTGGTAGCCTTGGTCAGTAGATCCCCAGCTCATTGGTAGCCTTGGTCAGTAGATCCCCAGCTCATTGGTATCCTTGGTCAACAGATTCCCATCTCATTGGTATCCTTGGTCAGTAGATCCCCAGCTCATTGGTATCCTCGTTCAGCAGATCCCCAGCTCATTGGTAACCTCGTTCAGCAGATCCCCAGCTCAATGGTATCTTCGTTCAGCAGATGCCCAGCTCATTGGTATCCTCAGTCAGAAGATCCCCAGCTCATTGGTATCCTCAGTCAGCAGATCCCCAACTCATTGGTATCCTTGGTCAGTAGATCCCCAGCTCATTGGTATCCTTGGTCAACAGATCCCCATCTCATTGGTATCCTTGGTCAGTAGATCCCCAGCTCATTGGTATCCTCATTCAGCAGATGCCCAGCTCATTGGTATACTTGGCCAGCAGATCCCCAGCTCATTGGTATCCTCACTCAGCAGATCCCCAGCTCATTGGTATCCTCGTTCAGCAGACCCCCAGCTCATTGGTATCCTCGTTCAGCAGATCCCCAGCTCATTGGTATCCTCCTTCAGCAGATGCCCAGCTCAATGGTATCCTTGTTCAGCAGATCCCCCAACTCATTGGTACCCTTGGTCAGCAGATCCCCAGCTCATTGGTACCCTCAGTCTGCAGATCCCCAGCTTATTGGTACCCTTGTTCTGCAGATCCCCAGTTCATTAGTACCCTCCTTCAGAAGATCCCAAGCTTATTAGTATGCTCTGCTGATGCCCCTCTCAGTAGTAACCCCCAGCTCTGCTGATCCCCCCACTCAGCCGTTCCCCAAGCTTTGCTGATCCCCCACTCACTAGTAACCCCCAGCTCTGCTGCTCCTCTGGCTTGCCCTCTCTCAAGTCCCCACTCACCTCCTGCTATATCGATCCCACTCTGCACACCAAATCTAGTTTTTACTTCTCTTGTGCCCCAGCTCTGCCTCTCAGTTCTCTCTCCTGTGCCCATTCACCTATAGCATTCCTATGTTTAACACCAAGTGTACAGCCTGCTTGTTGCTCCACTCCAGTCCACACTCCACTTACCTTCCTATTGCTCCAGGTTGCACACCAGATTTGAAGTCTGCACCAGACACTTCCAAAATATATACACATGAACCGGAAAGTGACTGCTAAAGATGTCTTTCTGGTTCGTTTACTGGTTTCCCATGGCGTTACCATGCAAATTCAGCCTGCCTAGGAACACCCACTCCTCAAGACTGACACCCACCCATGAAGCCATTTTGTAATTTGCATAACTCCTCCCACTGTTCGCATTAAAGTGGTGTTCCACCGAAAAAAATAAAAATTAATGTGCCTAAAAAAAAAAAAAAAACTTTTGGAAAAATTTTTTTTTTTTACTCACCTCTAAATGGCTGTTGCTAGGGGGTCCTTCATAGTCTGCCTCCTTCAGTGCCTGGGCTCCTAAAGTCACTTTCGGCACAGAAAGGGCTCAGCTCTGCCCCCTCCCTCTTGTCAATCATCTGGTCCCAGATGATTGCGCGGCCACTCACTGCGCGCGGCGCCGCTCGCGCATGCGCAGTTGGTGCCTGGCTGTAAAGCCACAGCTGGTTGCCCACAGTTACAATGGCGGCACTGCCGAATGGAGGGCGTGAGGAGCTTCAATTGTATCTGCTGACTTTTATTTTATTTATTTTTTATAATGGGAACGCCTCTTTAAAACTGAAGGCTCTTGGGGGGAGTACTGAGGCAGAGGACTGTAGGGTTTTCAGGAAGCTATGTACAGCACCCTGCCAGCCCCTCCCACCTGCCATGATCTGCCTGCATTTCATAGAGAAGCGCAGAGACCCAGTGATGACATGACTGGGTCAAAAATTAAGTATGAAACTTTTTTTTTTTTTTTTTAAATGTCATTAGCCTGTTAAGGAGGGAGGGAGGAACTAGGAAAGACACCCAACGGTGTGTTTATTATATGTCAGTGGTTCTGTTGGAGTTGCTGGTTCTGCACAGTTTCCACCATAACAAGGCATTCCCTCTTTACCTGCTGGATGTTTAATTTATTTCATAAAGTTGGATAATGCATGGAGGCCCGAGAACGCTGAGGAATACTACAGCAAGAGGAGTGAGACTCTACAATACAGAAAGAGAAAGATATAATAAAGCAGGAGCCTTATCCCAGCAGATTCCCACTAGAATTAAAATTTCAGTTTTGAACGGATTTACCCTTTATTCCTTCAAAGTGTTTTTAATGAGATTGGATATCCTGGCACTGAACAAACCCAGATATTACATTGTAAAAGGAGCAGTGACATCATCACTGTGCTGTATATAGTCTGTGCAGAGAGCAGAGCTGTGGGAGGGGCCCAGCAGGCTCCACCCACTACAGGCTGCCTGGACTATATTTTGACATTTACTCATCACGGAGTTCAACTTTAACAAATCAAGTGCAGTGTCAGGACTCTTGGATATATAGACAAGAGAGGCATTCCATGTTCATAACATGAATACAATAAATGCACATAGAATCCTACGGCAAGATTTTTGTTAACTGCTTGCGGACCGCCCGCCGTACATTTACTGCGGCAGGGCGGCAACTCTGCGCCAGATAATGTACTTAGTATGTATTCTGACACTTTCTGGTCTGGGGCGTGTGTGCGCCGTCACCGCCCCGCTCCTGCTGTGATTATATACAGTGGGGGGCACCATGGACTCGATGTCCGCCGGCGCCCGCCGATTACACAGGGCACAGGCAGAACGACGATCTGCCTATGTAAACAAGGCAGACTGCCATTCTGTCAGTAGGAAGGCATGGATCCTGTGTCTCTGCTAAACCGGAACATGGATCTTTGCCTTCCCCCTAGTTAAAGCACCTCCCCCACTGTGAGTAAACACAGCCTAGGCACACATTTAACCCTTTGATCGCCCCTGATGTTAACCCCTTCCTGGCCAGTGTCGTTAGTACAGTGACAGTACATTTTTTTTTAGCAGTGATCACTTTATTAGTGTTACTGGTCCCCAAAAAGTGTAATTTAGGTGTCTGATTTGTCTGCTGCTATATCGCGGTCCCACTATAAGTCACTAGCCGCCATCATTACTAGTAAAAAAATAAAATAAAAGATACAAAATGTTTTTTTTAATAAAAATATGTCATAGTTTGTAGATAGTTTTGCCCCCCTGACATCCACAGACCGCCCCCCCCCGACATCCACAGACCGGCCCCCGACATCCACAGACTGGCCCCCACATACACAGACTGGCCCCCACATACACAGACCGGCCCCCACATACACAGACCGGCCCCCACATACACAGACCGGCCCCCACATCTCCTGTCCTCCAGACGTGGCATGCCGTCGTTGCCGCGCGGAATGACTTTGAACTGCGACGCAGCATCTGAGCTTTATTGAAGACCAGCTTCTGGTCTTCTTTAAAATGGTGGCATTGTCTCCGCTGGCTGTGGACCTCTAGCGGCCGGCGGCAGCGAAAAAACGGGACAAACCGAATTTCCCGGGACAAAATTAAATCGGGACAAATGTCCTAATCCCGGGAAATTCGGGACAGTTGGCAACTATGTTACTGTGCATTCACAATTTGCGCTACACGTCCTCACTGGTCCCTGCTGTCTTTTGGGACCTGTGTGTCTCCCAAAAGACAGCGGGGGGGAAAGGGGCTTACATGGCGTAATGGTGTAGATCACCGTGTAGCCTGGGGCAATCTACGCCCAGAAGTGGGAGAAAATACCTGGATTAGAGAGGTATCTGCTCCCCCCTGAAAGTTGCTAAATGTGACACCGGAGGGGGAGGGGGAGGAATCTGATCAGCGGAAGATCCATTTTTGGGTGGAACTCCGCTTTAAAATGAATGAACCGGTGCCAGGGTCTCTTTATGAAGGCTGTAGTTCTTATACTTTCCACAAGGTGGTGATCTCGCCCATTCTGAATGGAACACACAGACAGGAAGCTGTTGAGTGTAAAAAAAAAAAAACACACAGGAAAAACAGGAAGTGATAGGAGAATAAATAGGAAGTTCCAGGTCAGAGGTTTGTTGGGAGGAAGTAGAGAGGAGACATTGCTGGAACTGGCAGCAGAGGAGGTAATAAGATATTATTTTATATTTACACCCAGTAACCCCCCGTCATGTCTGTTCTTTTTCTCGAGTAGCTGATGCTATAGAAATGTGCATAAATATATGTTACTATAATAATATAAAACTAAATGTACAGCACTCAATTGAACTGTACATCCAGAGTGGAGATGAGTTTGGGCATCCTCCGAACTCATCTCTAGCCAAACTCTGCCCTTTTCACTCCGATGATCTACAGGCCGGGTCGTTCCCGATCCCCAAATCATGTCCTCAAAGCCGAGCGCAGGAGACTCCTGATCAAACATGGCACCACGATTTAAAAAAAAGGAGCCCGGTTTTGTAGTGCCTATTGACATTAAAGCCAAGTGGTGATAGTATTATACACTAACCGGCCACGTTCTTAGGTCCACCTTGCTAGTACCGGGTTGGACCCCCTTTTGCCTTCATTCTTCGTGGCATAGATTCAACAAGGTGTTGGAAACGTTCCTCAGAGATTTTGGTCCATAGTGACATGATAGCATCACGCAGTTGATGCAGATTTGTCGGCTGCACATCTATGATGCCAATCTCCCTTTCCACCACATTCCAAAGGTGCTCTACTGGATGAGATCTGGTGAGTGTGGAGGCCATTGGAGTACAGTGACCTCATTGTCCGGTGGTGAGATGATTGTAGCTTTGTGACATGGTGCATTATCCTGCTGGAAGGAGCCATCAGAAGATAGGGACACTGTATTCATAAAGGGATGGACATGGTCAGCAACAATACTCAGGTAGGTCGTGGTGTTTAGACGATGCTCAATTGGTACTAAGGGGCCCAAAGTGTGCCAAGAGAATATCCCCCGCACCATTACGCCACCACCACCAGTGCGAACCGGTGATACAAGGCAGGACGGATCCATGCTTTCATGTTGTTTACACCGAATTCTGACCCCACCATCTGAATGTTGCAGCTGAAATCAAGGCTCATCAGACCAGGCAACGTTTTTCCAATCTTCTATCATCCAATTTTGGTTATCCTGTGCCAATTGTAACTTCAGTTTCCTCTTATTAGCTGACAAGAGTTGCACTCAGTGTGGTCTTCTACGCTATAGCCCATCTGCTTCAAGGTTGGATGTGTTGTGCGTTCAGAGAGGGTATTCTGCATACCTTGGTTGTAACGAGGGGTTATTTGAGTTACTGTTGCCTTTCCGTCATCTGGAACCAGTCTGCCCATTCTCCTTTGACCTCAGACGTCAACCAGGCATTTTCCTCCACACAACTGCCGCTCACTGGATATTTTCTCTTTTTCTGGCCATTCTCTGTAAACCCGAAAGATTGTGTGTGAAAAGCCCATTAGGCACCAACAACCGTGCCACATTCAAAGTCACTTAAATTCCTATTCTGGTACTCAGTTTGAACTTCAGCCAGTCCTCCTCACCACGTCTAGATGCCTAAATGCATTGAGTTGCTGCCATGTGATTGGCTGATTAGCAATTTGTGTTATCAAGCAATTGAACAGGTGTACCTAATAATAAAGTGGCCAGTGAGTGCATATACCATGCACAGCCCCGTCTCTCTTATGTCCATAATATTCTACTGAATGGATGGTAGCAGTGGTTTGGATTCGTTTCTGCGACCTTATGTACGACATCTTGGATTTTCCCATATGCCTAATTTGACTCCCTGTAATAAGGGTCCATTAAGTCTGGTGAGTGCATTGTGTGTCTGCATGCAGGTGGAGAGGAACCTTTCCTATACTCACTGAGGACTTTATTCACATGTGGGATTTATACACGGACTTCACAATTTTTATGTATGCTTTTATAATTCAAATGAAGATTTATTTGTTCTCTATGGTGATTTATAATATGTATTTTATGATCTAAGAGCACAGTTTCTTTTCACGTTTTTAGTATTTTTTTTTTTTTTTTTTTTACAATTGAACTACAATTAAAGCGGAGGTCCACCCTAAAGTGGACCTTCCGCTCATCGGAACCCTCCCCCCCTCCGGTGCCACAATTGGCACCTTTCAGGGGGGAGGGGGGTGCAGGTACCTATACAGTACAGGTATTCTGCACCCACTTCCGGGATAGCTCTTTGCGGAAAGGGGTGTAGATTACGCCCCTTTCTGCAAGTGCCCGCCCCTTTCTGCAAGTGCCCCGCTGCCTGCTGGGAAACACACAGATCCCAGAGGCAGCGGGGACCGTCCTTATTGCACAGCGCGACTCGCGCATGCGCAGTAGGGAACCGGGAAATGAAGCCGAAAGGCTCCATTTCCTGATTCCCATACCCAAGATGGCGGCGGCAGGACCCGACAGACGATCTAGAGACGGGTGCCAACATCGCGGGCGCGCTGGACAGGTAAGTGTCACTATTTTAAAAGTCAGCAGCTGCAGTATTTGTAGCTGCTGGCTTTTAAAAAAAAAAAAAAAAACACGGAGTCCCGGCGGACTCCCGCTTTAAGAGCTGCGTGTTGTAATTTTGTTTTTTTGGTCATTGATTTGCATTTGGGTTTGGAACCTATTGCCTCCTATATTTTCTCTTAAAGCGGGAGTCCACCGGGACTCCGCGTTTTTTTAAATTTATTTTTATTTTTTTTTAAAAGCCAGCAGCTACAAATACTGCAGCTGCTGACTTTTAAAATAGTGACACTTACCTGTCCAGCGCGCCCGCGATGTCGGCACCCGAAGCCGATCTGTAGATCGTATCTCGGGTGCTGCCGCCGCCATCTTGGGTATGGGAATCAGGAAGTGGAGCCTTTCGGCTTAATTTCCCGATTCCCTACTGCGCATGCGCGAGCCGCGCTGCGCAATAAGGACGGTCCCCGCTGCCTCTGGGATCTGTGTGTTTCCCAGCAGGCAGCGGGGCACTTGCGGAAAGGGGCGTAATCTACGCCCCTTTCCGCAGAGAGCTATCCCGGAAGTGGGTGCAGAATACCTGTACTGTACAGGTATCTGCACCCCCCCTCCCCCCTGAAAGGTGCCAATTGTGGCGCCGGAGGGGGGGAAGGTTCCGATGAGCGGAAGGTCCACTTTAGGGTGGACCTCCGCTTTAAAAAACACAAATGAGTAAAATGATAGCAAGGGGTGTGGGCTATAGATGACCCTCCTCTGAGTAAGAGGTCTCTCAATTACTAGTTAAAATGTTATCTCTGTTAGATCACATGACCGCCTCAATGAGGATGAATGAAGACCGGATTCACATGACTGGGCGGATATTAAACCTCACCCTGGAGATCGTTTACCTGCTGACCGGAGAGGTGAGGAGGATTCTGGGAGGTCACGTGACATCACTCTTATCTCTATTAATAAAACTCAGACCTGACCGGAGAGGTGAGGAGGATTCTGGGAGGTCACGTGACATCGCTCTTATCTCTATTAATAAAACTCAGACCTGACCGGAGAGGTGAGGAGGATTCTGGGAGGTCACGTGACATCGCTCTTATCTCTATTAATAAAACACAGACCTGACCGGAGAGGTGAGGAGGATTCTGGGAGGTCACATGGCATTCAATATTTTCCTTGTTAATGCACACATACGATAATAAAGGAGATTCTGAGGAGGATTCTGGGATTGTAAGCAGTTATAACTGTTTTGTCCCTTCTTCCTCAGGATTATGAAGTGGTGTGGAAGACATCTTGTGAGGGATTAACATCCATTATCCTTCCACATGGACCTCCACTTCACCCCATGACAAATAAAAGATTTATCAACCAGAAGATTTTAGAAGTCACTCAGAAGATCATTGAGCTGCTGACAGGAGAGGTGAGCGGTGCCGGGAATTCTGGGACATTATCCAGTAACAGACAAGGGATGTGTCTGGATGGTGACTGTATCATTGTGTGTGTCAGGTTCCTATAAGGTGTCAGGATGTCACTGTCTATTTCTCCATGGAGGAGTGGGAGTATTTAGAAGGACACAAGGATCTTTACAAGGACGTCATGAAGGAGGATATGGAGACCTTAAGTCAGGAAAACACTGCAGAAAAGCAATGCAACCTAAATAAAATACTAAACCATACTATTGAAGTCATCTACCTGCTGACTGGAGAGGTGAGGAGAATTCTGGGAGATCGTGTGACATCACTCTTGTCTCTATTATTTAATACAAAGGTAGGAGAAATGAAGTATTCTGACAATATAATATTTGGTCTATTATACAGGAGTGTGCAGTAGTGAAGAAGACCTCTTTTGAGCAGAAGAGAGAGAAGACAAATCACAGTGTGCCCCCAAGATTGTCCAAAAGCCAAAGTTCCCCTATCCTACCTCCTCCTCACTTAAATTCTAAAGATGAACACGAGAAGCAGATCCTTGAAGTCACCCAGAAGATGATTGATCTGCTGACAGGAGAGGTGAGCGGTGGTGGGAATTCTGGGACATTATCCAATAACAGACAAGGGATGTGTCTGGATGGTGACTGTATCATTGTGTGTGTCAGGTTCCTATAAGGTGTCAGGATGTCACTCTCTATTTCTCCATGGAGGAGTGGGAGTATTTAGAAGGACACAAGGATCTCTACAAGGACGCCATGATGGAGGATCAGCCGCCCCTCACATCACCGGGTAAGAGGAGACTTTATTGTAAAGGAGAGAGCAGTACGGAAGGTCCACCTAGATCCCCCATCATCTGATAAACACATAGAAACAATGTATTCAGTCAGTGTGTGTGTTTCCTACAGATGGATCCAGTAATGGGAACCCACCAGAGAGATGTCCCCGTCCTCTGTATTCCCGGGATTCCACACAGGAAGATCACACCATCCCTCATCCTCATCAGGTAGGTGGGTTCGAAAAGCTAAACCTCAGAAGTTATTCTAAACTTTTTACTCCATTCTTCTTCTCAGTTTTTTTTTATTTTTTACAATCAGATTTTTAAACATGTTGTTTTCTATTGCTCTGTTGGTGTAGGACAAAGAGTCGATAAATGGGACATTTGAAATTAAAGTGGAGGAAGAGGAAGAAATGGTGATGGTAATGGTATCCAAACAAGGGAAATCTTTATTATGTATGAAGACAGGTAAAAAATTAACATTTAATACAAGAACATTTTATAGTATCATTGTATTTCTGTGAGTTTAAATTAGGCAGCACAATTGAAATGGATGTTTAGCAAATATCAACCTCCTGTTGAAGCGAGAACAGCCTGCCCAGAAGAAACCCTATCTACAAATTGTGTACAATCCCTTTGAATTGTTTGGTATTTTACATCGTAAATTTACCTTTCTAGTTCTCCTCAATCTCACATAGCGTTCTATCTTGTAATCAAAAAAATCCACATAGAAGAATTGTCCATTGCTGTCTATAAGAATATCATCTATGTACCTAATCTGCCAAACAAATGTGGTGAAGATACTGTACACCATATGGTACATAATCTTGTCATTAGTACTCACCAGATTAATGTATTACTTTTATGCAAGTCCTAGTAATCCCAACAAATGAGGAGATACTGTACACCATATGAAATGTCCATCTCCATTCCTCAATATAACGTCATGTTCCCAACAAATGAGGAGGAGATACTGTACATCATATGAAAGGTCCATCTCCATTCCTCAATATAACGTCATGTTCCCAACAAATGAGGAGGAGATACTGTACACCATATGAAAGGTCCATCTCCATTCCTCAATATAACGTTGTGTTCCCAACAAATGAGGAGGAGATACTGTACACCATATGAAAGGTCCATCTCCATTCCTCAATATAACGTTGTGTTCCCAACAAATGAGGAGGAGATACTGTACACCATATGAAAGGTCCATCTCTATTCCTCAATATAACGTCATGTTCCCAACAAATGAGGAGGAGATACTGTACACCATATGAAAGGTCCATCTCCATTCTCATTTGTTGGGAACATATATTGAGGATGCTGTACACCATATGAAAGGTCCATCTCCATTTTTCAATATAACAGCATGTTCCCAACAAATGAGATATTGTATGCAAAACTCTGTGAAACCCGTGTGTAGTAAACCCACAGATTCCTCCTGACTGCAGAGAAAATTAATTATTCTTTTGCTATAAATAAAAAACATTTTCAATAGTTGAATACATTATCACATTTTTCTCTAAAAATTGTGTTTCCTTTACCCCATATATGCATAGAAACAATGTATTCAGTCAGTGTGTGTGTTTCCTACAGATGAATCCAGTAATGGGAACCCATCAGAGAGATGTCCCCGTCCTCTGTATTCCCGGGATTCCACACAGGAAGATCACACCATCCCTCACCATCATCAGGTAGGTGTAATTTGGGGGAGTCTTTTGGCTCAACTGAAATCCAAAATTCCTAAAGAACGTTCTTTCGTGTAGTTTCCATTTGCTGGTTAGTAATTTTACATCATCCTTTTGGATTAGGATAAACTGACTGATGTGAAAGTTGAGAATAAAGATGAAGGAGAGGAGACATCGGTGGGTGAAGGCTGGCAGTCCACAGAGGTGGGTGAGGTGGCCGTTAAAATTAAAGAGGAACCTTCTCAGGATATCGGCACAGGTAAGAAATAAATACTAAATACAAGGCATTGAGGATCCAGAGCTTAACAATATTCAAAAACTCTGTATTCTTCTTCTATGTAGTCTCAATTAATTTTTGTCTACATTTTTTGTTGTGTTTGATATCGTTCTGTTGGTTTAGGGTTTGGTTTAGGGTGAAGAAATTATTGATATGAATGTCGAGATTTAAAGCGGAAGAAGAAATGTATGTGAGGGGTGATCAGCTGTCTACAGGGATGGTTGGAATGATGGTACCAATTTAAAGAGGAGGAATTTTCCCTAAATATCAAAACAAGTATATATGGTTTTATTTTTATTTTACTCTAGCACGGCCACATTAAAAAAAAAATAAGGCAGGTTTTAAAAAAAACTTAAAATATAATAATACAAATGTCGCTGTATAATATAGAAACTTATCTTACCTTTTTAGCTTCAGCAAGAAACTCGGCATTCACTTTTATTTATGATTTTGCTAGACGTGGATCTGGGCTGAGTGTTGTCTTGGCTGGGCTGAGTTCTGGGCTGGTTGAGTTAAGTTCAAGCCTGGCTAGCTGGGCTCAGTTGGGTTGAGTTCTTGCCCAGCTGGCCGGGTGGGAATTCTGGCCTGGTTGGCTCCATTGACTTCTGGACTGAGTTATGACCTGGCTGGCTGGTATGAATTCTGGCTGGGCTAGGGCTAGGATTGGCCTGTCAAAGCAATGTACATTTTGGTTAGGACAGTGCAGGGGTCAGGAGTAAGTAATGCAGCGTTCAGTGGTCAGTAGCATGTAACTTGGAGATCAGTAGTCCGTAAAACCGTGTAATAGGGTCAGTAGTAAGTAATGCAAATTTCATAGATCAGTAGTGTGTGTAACACAGAGTGAAGGGGTAATGCTGAGTTGAGAGGTCGGTAGTATGACACACAAAGTGCAGAGGTCAGCAGTAAGTAACGCAGAATGCCAATCCACATTTTGCAACCATCCCAGGCCTTTGTATGTGACATCACATACAAGCACCTAGGATGGACACAAGCAGAGGTTTGGGGAGGGGGGGGGGGAACCAACATGGCAGAAAAAGCAGCTATGACTTGCCATTGCTTCCTTGCATCACTTTGAATATGAGGGGTGGATCATGAGGCAGGGAAAGGTTCACTTCATTACCGACCATAACACTGCATCAGTGTACCTACCCTTTGGACCTGTGTGCAAGAGTTGCTTTGGTTGCAACGCATTAAACAATAAAAATTCCATTGCTGCACACCAGAAAGATTCCAGGTGTCAGACGAGTAAGAGAACACATCCTATAGCTCAGCTCCAAACAGGCCATGCCACCACCGACGCGTTTCGCCCTACGTCTAAGCTCTAATGAGCAGGGCCCTCAGATTTCTCTTGTACCAATGTAACTGTAATGTCTGCCTTAATTTTTTTTTTTGGTGCTATATAAATCCTGTATAATAGGCCTTGTGTGTGAGGCAAAGCACATTGGGGCGTAGCCTAGTTGGAGTTGGGCTGAAGCTGCTCCCCCCCCCCCCCCCTCTCTTTTTTTTTTTATTTTTTTAACTTGTCTGACACCTGGGCTCTTTCTGGTGTGTGATGCTGGGATTTTTCTTTGTGTATATGCTAAGGCAGGATGGGCTCTTCATACCGCCACCCTCCCAGTGCGAGGGAACCTGGATTGCCATCCACTTCTCTTTTTTTTTTTTTTTTTTCCCAGATTTTGAATGCAATACATTGCACAGTAGTACCTTGGATTAAGAGCATAATTCGTTCTAAAGCACTCGTATATCAAAGAGTTTCCCCATAGGAATCAATGGAAACTCAGATAATGTGTTCCCGTGCCACTGCTGGTGTATGCAGTACCGCATGTGGCCAGAGGTGCAGGGGTGTCGGAAACACTAAGAAGCTCAAAGACACTCGGGGACCAAGTGTCTGAGCGTCACCCACGACCCCCCCCCCCCCCCACACCTCTGGCCACATGCGGTACTGCAGACGCCAGAGGCTTGAATCCTGCTCGTCTTGTGAGACAACGCTCGCAAATCGAGTCAGGATTAAAAAAAAAAATTAAATAATAGCTCGTATTGAGAAACGCTCGTACACCGCGTTACTCACAATCCGAAGTATTACTGTATATCTTATCTAATTTTGTATTCCTATATCGGTGACCATTTGATAATTGAATGCATGACCACCATTCATGGCTCCTGACTATAAAACATGGAACATTTTAATGTGATTTTTAATATTGACATAAATGTTCTTTCCTACAGGCGGACGCGATCTTCTGAACTCTTCTGAGGGACATTTAATATCCTCTCCAGTTTTTAAAGCGGAAGAAAATAGCGACTTACAAATTTCTCCAGGAGACAGCCCCGTTCACCAAAATATACATCCCGGACATTATTGTGCAGATACATCAATGGATCTTCCAAATCAAGACGAATCTCCTGATAAATCTAATTTTTTGAACCCAGATGTTCATCAGAGATTTCTCGGTGTAGATCGATCCCCATTTCCATCCAATCCCGAGGAATCTTCCTCCGATCTTTCAGATACGGCTACAAGAGACGAGAATCAATTTTCCTGCTCTCATTGTGATAAATGTTTTGGTAAGAAGTCGCATCTCGCTTTACATCAGCGGACGCATAAATCCGAAGATTCATTTCTATATTCAGAAGTCGAGAACAGCCCAGCAGATCAGTCTCAGTTGTTTCCACATGAAGGACATCCTACAACAGGGTGGCCCTACTCCTGTTCAGAGTGCGGGAAATCTCTGAAAACAAAATGTGAACTTCGCGTACACCAGAGAACCCACACCGGCGAGGAGATCTTCTCCTGCACCGAATGCGATAAATCCTTCACGGCAAAGTCGCAACTCAAAAAACACCAGAAATATCACACCAGGGAGAAGCCCTTCTCGTGTCCCCAGTGCAAAAAGTCATTTATGGAAAAATCGCAGTTTGTGGCGCACCAGAGATCTCACAGCGGGGAGAAGCCCTTCTCCTGTAACGAGTGTGGGAAACCATTCGCAACCAAATCGCATCTTGTTAAGCACCAGAAAGTTCACACCGGTCTAAAACCCTTTCCATGTTCGGAGTGCTCATTGTCCTTCACAACAATATCTGACCTCGTCAAGCACCAGAGAGTCCACACCGGTGAGAAGCCCTTTTCATGTTCCCAGTGCGGTAAATGTTTCTCACAAAAGGGAAACCTCATTACTCACCTGAAACGCCATACCGGTGAAATGCCCTTTTCATGCTCCGAGTGCGGGAAGTGTTTCACTTCAAACGGACGCTTACTTACACACCAGAGAAGCCACACGGGCGAGCGTCCCTTCTCATGCCCAGAGTGCGGGAGAAGCTTCACTCAGGAAGTGAACCTTCTGAGACACCAGAGAAGTCACAAAGGCGAGCGCCCCTTTTCCTGCTCCGAGTGCGGCAAATGTTTCACTGAGAAAGGATATCTGATTGTACACCAGAGAAACCACACAGGCGAGCGTCCGTTTGCGTGCTCAGAGTGTGGGAAGTGTTTTACGCGGAAGGGTTATCTTCTTACACACCAGAGAAGCCACACGAGTGAGCGTCCTTATTCATGTTCATTGTGTGAAAAAAGCTTCACTCAGAAGGTACACCTTCTCACACATCAGAGGACTCACACCGGCGAGCGCCCTTTTTCCTGTCCAGAGTGCGGGAAATGTTTTGCCGAGAAAAGATACCTTCTTGTACACCAAAGGAGACATGCGGTCAAGCGTCCTTTTTCGTGTTCAGAGTGCGGGAAGTGTTTCATGAGGATAAAATACCTTCTGGCGCACCAGCAAAGTCACCAGAGTGGGTCTTCTTTTTCATTTTCAGAAGTAAACACGAACATACCGTGACTGAATTGTTCTGTCCGTAGCACGGTTGTGTGACCAAGATGATGAACTGTTAAAAGGTCAGTCCACCTCTTAGAAAATACAAGGCACATTGTCCAGCCAGATTTTATCTATTAACCACTTCCGGACCGGCGCACGCCGATATACGTCGGCACTTTGAGAAGGGATATCGTTGTTATGGCAGCAGCTAGCTTCCATAACCCTGGTATTCTCTTCTTCAGCGGGCGGTCCGGTTTCAGATAAAAGTGGTATCTACAGCGGATTCGCCGCAAGATCGCTTTTATCGACGGCGGGAGAGGGCCCTCCCCTCTCCCGCCGCTCTCTGGAGCCCTCAGTAGTGGCGGAGGTGTTCGGGTCCTCTCCCTGGCTTCGTATGGAGACGATTGAGGGGGAAGATGGCCCCCACCTGTCTCCATACCATTGCACCCGTCTTCCACCCATAGCTCCATAGCTTTTTTTTTTTTTTTTTTTTTTTTTTTTTTTTTTATTATTGCATTTTAGTGTGTGGTTTTTTTTTTTGTTTTTTTTTTTTGTTTTTTTTTTAATTTTTTGCAGAGAACCTAGAGAATAAAATGGTAGTCTTTCTAATGTCCTCTGTCCCGTGCCCACGTGGGAAGCTGCTTCCCATGAGGGCACTCTTGCATGCTCACCCCCAAACCCTGCTGCTGCTTCTATTGACACAGACAGCGGGACTCGGCCCCACCCCCCGGCTCCCTTGTCACTGGCTTTGACAGCACTGGCAGCTCATGGCTTGGTGAGGGGGGGTTGCTGATGACTAAACAAAAATGTGTAGGCTTTAGAACCACTTTAAGCAGAGCAAAACGCGTTGGAGGCACAGCTTGGCTGAGATTTAATGCTGAGGCCATCCATTCTTCTACTACAGGTTTGTCATGATATATGGACCTTCCTCCCGCTGGAACTAAACATCAGGACTGAATTTAGAGACCATCTATAATTTTAATGAAAGCCAACAACATATAGAGAACATATAAAGCAACAGAAATCCAAAAGAATAGTAACATACCCATTCTTTATTCTACTCCACAATTTCTAGAAGATGCCAGTAGAGGCCCTCTGTGCCCCACCTATAACTTCACTTCTGGGTGGACTGACCCTTTACAAAAGTCATCTGAACATCCCCGTGCCAATCCCATATAAACATGGAAGGCTTCAACTACGCTACTTCTCCACCCTTTGACCAAAGCCGCACAAATCACACCCTTACACACTACAAGGCCGAGGGAGGTGTAGAATTTCTATGGACTCCATTAAGGGCTGTCGCTGACTTTCCATTGGCTGGACCCATGTTTACCAGCCTATTCGCCAAACCGCAGAGAAATTCTGGTGGACAAGAAAAGCTTGAGACGGCCATATTGTATTCCTGTGACGTTCCTGCAACAAGATGTGTCCTCCTGGAGGAGTTGTTGCTTCTCAGCCGATTTCAACAAATCAGTTGATTGCCTTGTATTTTTGTGTTCCTATGGTCCCTTTACCCCAATAAAACCCAATTACTTTCCCGTATGTGTTCTCTGTCTGTAATTGAGAAAGTCAATCCACAATTATTTCATTCAAAACTACGACATTGGTGTTTGATGGATGTCATAGAGTTAAACAACCTTGCTTTGTATTAGATGTTCAAGACTCCCTTAGTGAGATCGGGTCCGTTTTGGCGCATTATGGCCCTAGAATTATTGCTCTCGCTCCGACATTCACGATGATTCCTCATGTGTGTGTGTGTGTGTGGTGCAATCCGGGCTTTTTTTTTTTTTTTTTGCTGGAACACAGGTCCGGCACCTCCAGCACTGAATGCATGTAATTGCAAAGTGTGCTGGGTTGTGCTACAGTGTCTATTGATGCTGGTTGTGGGGGGATCTATTTGTTGCTGGAGGGGATGTATTTTTTTGCAGGGGGTATTGTTGCTGGGGAGGTCTATTATTGCTGCTGAGGGACCTGTTGTCTTTGGAAGGGATCTATTTTTGCAGGGGGGAGGTCTATTGTTGCTGGGGGGGGGGGGTTGCTGTCACTGGGAGGGATCTACTGTTGAGGGAGAGGTCATCTGTAGCTGGCTGCTGGAGGGTCTATTGGTGTTCGCTGTGGGGAGGAGATCTGTTGTTGCTGCTGGGAGTCTATTAATCTTGGGTATTTTGTTGCTGGGGGACCTGTTGTCTCTGGAAGGAATCTATTGTTGCTGGGGTTGGTCTTATGTTGCTGGAGGAGTCGGTTGTCACTGGCACAGTGGTGTAGTGGTAGCACTCTAAAAAGGGTCGCTGGTTCAAATCCTAACCACGACACTACCTGTCTGGAGTTTGCATGTTCCCCCTGTGCCTGCGTGGGTTTGCTTTCAGGTACTCCGGTTTCCTCCCACACTCCAAAGACATGCCGGTAGGTTAATTGGCTTCTGTCCAAAATTGGCCCTAGTATATGAATGGGGACCTTGGATTGTGGGCTCCTTGAGGGTAGGGACCGATGTGAGTGTGCAATGTATGTATGGAGCACTGCCTAAATTGACGGCGCTATAAGGGTACCTTAAATAAATAGGGATAATTGTAGACACGCACCCACACTCGCTCAGGTTCAACTGGATGGACTGGTGTCTTTATTCAACCATACTAACTACTGTTAAGGGAGCAATCTATTGCAGTTGGCTGCTGGAGGGTCAATTGATGTTGCCTGTGGGGAGATCTGTGGATCCTGGGGGGTCTATTGTTGCTTGGGGAGGGGGGTATTTTGTTGCGGGTGATCCATTGTTGCTTGGGGGTCTATTGTTGTCTGCGGGGGGGGGGTCTATTTTGCTGCTTTACTTGTTATCATTAACAAGTCCCATAAAAGTTACTTAGTACCACAAATGTTACTTGGTTCTGTATTCTCTAAAAGGGGCGGCACTGGAAGGTGGGTAGGGGGGTGGAACCAGGGGACAGTGCTCAGAGGTGGGTAGGGGGTGGAACCAAGGGACAGTGCTCGGCAGTGGAACCAAGGGACAGTCCTCGTAGGTGGATATTGGGTGGAACCAAGGGACACTGCTTGGAGGTGGATAGTGGGTGTAACCAAGGGACAGTGCTCGGAGGTGGATAGTGGGTGGAACCAAGGGATAGTGCTTGGAGGTGGGTAGGGGATGGAACCAAGGAACAGTGCTCGGAGGTGGGGAGTGGGTGGAACCAAGGGACAGTGCTCGGAGGTGGGTAGGGGATGGAACCAAGGGACAGTACTCAGAGGTGGGTAGGGGATGGAACCAAGGGACAGTACTCGGAGGTGGGGAGTGGGTGGAACCAAGGGACAGTGCTCGGAGGTGGGGAGTGGGTGGAACCAAGGGACAGTGCTCAGGGGGGGAGGTAGGGGATGGAACCAAGGGACAGTGCTCGGAGGTGGGTAGTTGATGGAACCAAGGGACAGTGCTCGGAGGTGGGTAGTTGATGGAACCAAGGGACAGTGCTCGGAGGTGGGTAGTTGATGGAACCAAGGGACAGTGCTCGGAGGTGGGTAGGGGATGGAACCAAGGGACAGTGCTCGGAGGTGGGTAGGGGATGGAACCAAGGGACAGTGCTCGGAGGTGGATAGTGGGTGGAACCAAGGGACAGTACTTGGAGGTGGGTAGGGACAGAGACAATGGGTAACTCTGAAAGGGGAGTTTCTGCACCTATTCTGTGAGAAGAAAAGCCCTGGGTGCAATTGAAGCTTACATACAAGTGCACACCCTACATTGGGGTGTGTGTGGGTGACAGGTGTGCTTTAAAACATATATATTATATGCAATAAAAATGGCAGAGAGCTGAGACAAATCATTTACCATTGACAGAGGCGCTTACCGTGATCAGCTTTCATTTATTCCCAAAAGTTATAAACAAAAAACAGTCCTGACTTATTAAAAAGTGAGACTGGACTTTAATTTGTTAGTCAAGTCCATCTAAATCTGCTAGACTTGCACTACCCTCTCCCCAGACTGACAATGCTGCTGTCTATTGCATTAAAGCGGGGGTCCACCCTAAAGTGGACCTTCCGCTCATTTGAATCCTCCCCCCCCCCTCCGGTGCCACAATTGGCACCTTTCAGGGGGGAGGGGGGTGCAGGTACCTGTACAGTACAGGTATCTGCACCCACTTCCAGCGTAGATTCTGCAGAAGGTACGCCCCTTTCCGCAGAATCTACGCCCCTTTCCAAAAGTCCCCCGCTACCTGCTAGGAAACACACGGATCCCAGAGACAGCGGGGACCATCCTTATTGCGCAGTGCGACTCGCGCATGCGCAGTAGGGAACCGGGAAATGAAGCCGAAAGGCGGCAGCACCCGAGAGACGATCGAGAGATCGGCTTCGGGTGCCGACATCGCGGGCGCGCTGGGTGGGTAAGTGTCACTATTTTAAAAGTCAGCAGCTGCAGTATTTGTAGCTGCTGGCTTTAAAAAAAAAAAAAAAAAAAAAAAAACAGCGAACTCCCGGCGGACTCCCGCTTTAAGGTGAAAAACCTGGAGACTTTACAACCAATTTAACTCTTTCCCACTGTAGGGAAAAAGAAGGCTGTGGATCTTACATGCTCCACAAGGTGGACATCTCGCTCCTACTGAGTAAAATGCAAGAGCTGAAAGGATGAGCCTTAAAAACAGGAAGTGATGCGAGGTACAGACAGGAAGTTCCGGGTGAAAAATTAGTTGGGAGGGAGTATAAAAGAGACATTGCTGGAACTGGCAGCAGAGGAGGTAATAATCATTTTGTATTTATACTCCAACTCTATATCATGTCCTCTTCCTCCATAGTCACTGTGACCTCCATAACCACTCTGGTTTATATATCAGATACATCCTAAATATAGAGCCATTTATCCAACTGTCCATCCAGAGCCCCTGGTTTATAGACCGGATAAATCCTAAATATAGAGCCATTTATCTAACTGTCCATCCAGAGCCTCTGGTTTATAGACCAGATACATCCTAAATATAGAACCATTTATCCAACTTATATAAATAGGGAATATGTGTTTATCTTTCCGTTACATTGATAAATAAGCCCACTAATATAGTTCAGAAAGAAGACTACGATGTCGGAACAATGGAGGAACACTACTAAGGGTCCTTTCACACGGGGCGGATCAGTTCTGATCCGCCCCGTGGATATCCGTTTGCTCAGCGGGGATCACTCCGTCGATCCCCGCTGAGCAGGGAGATGACAGGTCCGTCTCTGCACACTGCGCAGGGACAGACCTGTCACAGCGCCGCTCTCCCCTATGGGAGATCGGATGACGACGGACCGCAGTGCCCGTCGTCACCCGATCCGCAGACGGATGGAAAAATAGGTTTTTCCTCCGTTACACTTTTTCGGATCGGAGCGGGTCGGATGTCAGCGGACATGTCACCGCTGACATCCGACGCTCCATAGAGCTCTATGGAGCACCCGTTCAGGTCCGCCTGAAAAACTGACAGGCGGGCCTGAACGGGACGTCAGTGTGAAAGGGGCCTAAGACATTATTCATACTACTAAAGTCTAGATTCTTAGTTCATTCCCATCTACATAAAGAAGTATTCTAAAAAGATGACATGGCCACATCAATGTGGATGAACAAAGACCATCACAGTTCTGAGAGGATATTACAGCTCACCCTGGAGATCACCTACCTGTTGACCGGAGAGGTGAGGAGGATTCTGGGAGGTCACATGACATCACTTATCTCTATTAATAAAACGCAGACCTGACTGGAGAGGTGAGGAGGATTCTGGGAAAATATACAGTGATAATTGTTACTTTCTGTTTTAACGCAGAATTGTGAGATATTGAATAAGACATCTGGTGAGCAATTAACACCTATCCATGAGCCTTTCTCCACTTTATTGTCTTCACTTCCCTCCCTGACAACTAAGAAATATATCTGCAAGAAGATCCTAGAAGCCATCAATAGGGTCATTGAGCTGCTGACAGGAGAGGTGAGCGGTGGTGGGAATTCTGGGACATTATCCAGTAACAGACAAGGGATGTGTCTGGATGGTGACTGTATCATTGTGTGTGTCAGGTTCCTATAAGGTGTCAGGATGTCACTGTCTATTTCTCCATGGAGGAGTGGGAGTATATAGAAGGACACAAGGATCTCTACAAGGACATCATGATGGAAAATCAGACGCCCCTCAGTCATGTACAAACTGGAGAACATAAATGTAATTTAAATGAGTTAATACTCAACCTCATCCTAGAGGTAATCTACCTGCTGACTGGAGAGGTAAGGACGATTCTGGATGTTTTAAAGACATCATTTATTTCTATTAATAAAACACATATCATAAGAGAACAGAGGTCTTCTAAACCTTTGATGATAATTTCTGTATTGTACAGGAGTGTGCAGTAGTGAGGAAGACCTCTTCAGAGTCAAGTCACAGCATGTCCCATGGATGGTGGAAAAATCAAAGTCCTATTATACTTCTTCCGCTGCATTCAATTTCTAATGGACAAAATGGGGAGAAGATCTTAAAAGTCATCCAGAAGATGATGGAGTTGCTGACAGGAGAGGTGAGCGGTGCAGGGAATTCTGGGACATTATCCAGTAACAGACAAGGGATGTGTCTGGATGGTGACTGTATCATTGTGTGTGTCAGGTTCCTATAAGGTGTCAGGATGTCACTGTCTATTTCTCCATGGAGGAGTGGGAGTATTTAGAAGGACACAAGGATCTCTACAAGGACATCATAATGGAGGATCAGCCGCCCCTCACATCACCGGGTAAGAGGAGACTTTATTGTAAGGCTGGGTTCACACTGCTGTGGTGACGAGGTCGGATGTGATTCGCACTGCAGTGCAAATCACATCCGATCTCTGTGTGATGCGAGTTCAGCCATACAGATAGTATGGCTGAATTTGCATCGCATCCGGCCCAAACTCGCACAGGACCCTTTTTTTGGTCCGCAGCAGAATCGGATCGCATGGGTGTTCACACCATGCGATCCGATTCCTGTCCGAGTTTGCAGATCGCACTGCGATATGCGAACTGATCTGGGGGTGTCATTAACTTTTCACTGACGCTCCCAGCAGTTCGCATCGCAGCAGTGTGAACCCAGCCTAAAGAAGAGAGCAGTACGGAGGGTCCACCTAGATCCCCCATCATCTGATAAACACATAGAAACAATGTATTCAGTCAGTGTGTGTGTTTCCTACAGATGGATCCAGTAATGGGAACCCACCAGAGAGATGTCCCCGTCCTCTGTATTCCCAGGATTACACTCAGAAACATCACACCATCCCTCACCATCATCAGGTAGGTGTAATTTGGGGGGTCTTTGGCTCAACTGAAATCCAAAATTCCTGAACGTTCTTTCGTGTAATTTCAATTTACTGGTTAGTAATTTTACATCATCCTTTTGGATTAGGATAAACTGACTGATGTGAAAGTTGAGAATAAAGATGAAGGAGTGGAGATGCCGGTGGGTGAAGACTGGCAGTCCACAGAGGAGGTTGGGGTGGCCGTTAAAATTAAAGAAGAGGAACCTTCTCAGGATAGCTGCACAGGTAAAAAATAAATACTAAATACAAGACATTGTATTTCACACAGTTGCTTGCTGGAATTCTCTAAAAGCATTGAACACTAGGCCAAGATAGGTGACCCCCCTGTCTGTAAAACATGGTGGGGCCTGGAGGGGGGGGGGGGAGCCATGGTTGCCACCAACAGTAGACTTCAAACATGTCTGCCTGTATTCATCTTCACTACATGGGGGATGATGGGGATAGTAATTTACATAAAAAATTAATCTCACAGAAAGTGTAACAAGGACACTTCCAGTGTAGCCCAAAACAAAATAAAAATAATACTGCTGGAATGCCCTTCAAACCTGGATCGGTCGGATTGGCATGTGAATAGACTGGTGCAAGACAGAATCTTCTTTTAGGCCTGGTTCGCACCTATGCATTTTTTTCTGTGCGTTTTCCGTTTTGCATGAAACGCACTACAGCCCTTTTAACATTGTTTCCAATGGGTCACCTTCACATCTGTGTGTTTTATGGAAAGGGTCAGGGACTTTTTTCTGGTTTTTGGTTCCATAGACTTCAGTGGATCAAAAACGTGTATTGAAAAACGCAAAATGCACCTGGAATATGCAACCTGCATAGTTGCAAACCAGGCCTTCGGCTCTAATAGACCTCAACAAAATGGTAGCTGTCTGCACACAGACACTGACTTCCTATTGCATAAATGTCGAGTAAAGGATGGCTTCAGCTCTTGTTCTCCACCTGAGGGAATCAGAGCCAACCAAAAATCCCGACCAAGGAACAACAGGAAGGCAGACATGGCACGTCTCGTTTGTCGGGATCTTTGCTTAACGTCAGTTTTTGGGTTACATCGCTGACTGCGCAATTGTCAGTTAACCACTTAACCGCCGGAAGGTTTTACCCCCTTCCTGTCCAGACCATTTTTTGCAATAGGGGGTGCTGCGTTGATTTAACTGACAATTGCGTGGTCGTGTGACGCCGTACCCAACAAAAATTGATGTCCTTTTTCTCCCACAAATAGAGCTTTCTATTGATGGTATTTGATAACCTCTGCAGTTTTCATTTTTTGGCGCTATAAACAAAAAAAGACCTACAATTTTGAAAAAAAAAAAAAACTATATTTCCTGACGCATCATGGCAGCACACACAATGGGTTGTGACTCCGCCTCCACAACCTGATAGGACTGGTTAGCTATAAGATTTGAAGAGGAGTCCACCGTTGCATTCTCCTTTTTTCCTCACCTGAATGGGACATCACCTATTCGATCGGTTAGCAATGGAGCCCCTTACCGCACTACCCCAGCTAGGTTCAGCCTCTCCTACCTGGAAGCTCCTGTCCGTACGGTCTCTAAATGAGCTATAACGCAGGGGGCCCCACTCTGGTGGTCTCAGGGGCAAAAAATCAAGTAAGTAAAAAAAAAGAGGTTTTAATGTATGCAGCGGTCTCCCTCTACCTATTTTGTTCTAGCTACTGCTCTCCCACTTACTTCCCCAGGCATACCTTTATCCTTTGTCTCATTTTCGTTTTTCTCTTTTTTCCCTTTTCTTTTTCCTTCTTTACTTTCTCTGGGCATGCTGAGCCCTGTAGTTCCACAGCGGTATACCCTTTCCAACATGGCGGCCGTGTTTGGACGCTCGGCGCTCAGGAAGTGACATTTCCCCCTGCCCTCTGCATTTGCCAGCATCCAAGATGGCGCGGGGCGGCGCGGCCGGCCAGTGCGCATGCGCGGCGGTGACGTCACTCCTCCGGCGACGGCGGTCTATTTAAAAACTGCCTTTTTCATTTTTGATGTGCTGCTTGTGTTTCTACACCACCTGTCATCCTGGTCTCTGCACACAGCCTGCTACCTTGCAAGACAAGTCCTCCTTGATCTCTGGTAAGTGTTTTTTCTATCATCTTTATGTTGCGTACCATTAATTTCTGTGTCAGCACCTTCTGCCTATACTCTGCATGAGCTTTTACACTGAAAACCTCTGGTCACAGGTGTACTCTATCCTTCCCTATGGAGACCGCTGCCTTAGTAGACCATCCAAGAACTACAAGGTAAGGGGACGTATGGATTGGTAAGTAGTGAAGAGGAGAAAAAGAGAGCACTGCCATTAATACCTTTCATTTTGGTAGCTCTGGCAGGTCATCGGGGTCATCCTATTCTAAACGAAAGGAACGTTTCCCCTCAAGACACTCGCACTCTCGGCGTAGTCGGTCAAGGTTTTACTTCCAGTCATAGCACCATACCCATCCTGCGGTTAATACCTGCTGGGTCTGTGGAGCGCAAGCATTACCTAGTAAGCTTGTTTGCCAAATCTGTCTGGAGGAAGCAACTCGAGACAAAGAAGCTGACGCAAGAGAAGCTTCCAATATCATAAGAGACTCGGTTAAAGAAACGATTTTGCAGGTGACAGCATACGATCCAATCAGATCATCTAACTCAGCCTCAACTTCACACACCCCTCAGGATCCAGACGACTCCCCGGAGGAAGAGGAACCCTTGGCCCCTACAATTTTCGATTTTGCATTGATAAACCCTTTGCGAAAAACAGTTAAGGAGGCGATCGGTTGGGAAGAAGAGAAAGACGCCCCTCCTAAGTTAGGAAAATATTTCCCTAATCTGAAAAAGGACCCGGAGGTCCTTCCCTTTATTGAAGAGCTAGAGGAGCTCATAAAAGATGAATGGCAAAGGCCAAAAAAAAAAAAATCCGGTTTGAATAACAGATTAGCAAAGCTCTATCCCCTAAAAGAGCCAGCAGTGAACCCTCTTATCTCCGCTCCTGTGGTAAACTCCTTACTGATGCGTTTAGCACGCCATGTAACCCTACCAATAGAAGACAAGATTATTTCAGCGCTGCAGGAACTCAGCCTAGCGGGCGATTTTGTAGCAGAGGCGGCGGTGGACGTTATACGATCTTCAGCAAGAGTGATGCTGGCCTCAGTAACTTCCAGGAGGGCGCTCTGGCTGAAACCTTGGGTTGCTGATGCAACTTCCAAATCCAGCTGGTGTAAGATCCCTTACGATGGCACTAACCTTTTCGGTTTAAAATTAGATCCCGTAATATCAAACGTCACGGGAGGAAAATCGGGTCTAAAACCGTCGGACAGAAGACCCAAACAACAGATAAATCCGTCCTTCAGACGACACTTGCCCGAAAGGTACCGGGACGTAAGATCTTATAGACCCGGGAAAGAATTCAAACGGTATTGGCGAAACACACAACTCTCTTTTGTGAGAGTCCAAAAATCAAAGACAACCATTCCGGGAGACCAACAAAAAATCTTTTTGATGCCATGCATGCCCAGCCCGCAATAGTAGGTGCGAGGCTGAGGTTATTTGCCCAAGTATGGATAGACAGAATAAAAGATCCCTGAACGATATCCACCATTCAGCAAGGTCACAGGTGGAAGTTCAAGCAAAAACCACCAAAAAAAAAAAAAAAACTACAGGCCTACCAAACTACCATTTTCGCGTCGAAAAAGGAAGCTTTTAGTCAAATACATCAGGCAGTTGCTCCAAAAGCAAGCAATCATAGAAGTTCCACAGGAGCAGAGGGGAGAAGGTCTTTACTCCCCTCTTTTTCTTAGTGTTAAAGAAAACAGGAGACCTGAGGCCTGTGTTGGACTTGAAAAGGTTGAACCAAATGATTCTAGTCGAATCATTCAGGATGGAGAGCCTCCAATCAATATTACTAACAGTAGGAGAGCAAGACTGGATGCTCTCAGTCGATTTGTCCGACGCTTATCTACACATTCCAGTGCATCAAACCTTTCAAAAATACCTGCGCTTCGCGATAGACAAGCAACACTTTCAATTCAAAGCCTCCCATTCGGGATATCGACGGCACCCAGGACCTTCACAAAGGTTTTACTTCCAGTCATAGCACTATTGAGAGAGAGGGGACTAAGGGTCCTACACTATCTCGACGATATTCTTCTTCTAGCAGACAGTCGAGAAACACTTCTACAACATCGTTCAATCCTGATTTCCACACTCCAGCAATTCGGGTGGATAGTGAATTGGAGGAAGGGCAGCCTGGTCCCAGCACAGAAGATGGTCTTCCTAGGAGCCGAATTAGACACCAGATCCATCACAGTAGGGCTTCCCCAGGAAAAACTTTATCCACTCATCCGCAAAGTAAAAAGGCTACTGTCAGCAGACTACCTGTCTGCAAGAAAGTGCTTAAGCGTTCTGGGCTCAATGTCATTAACCTTTCTAATGGTTCAGTGGTCCCAATGGAATTCGAGGATACTCCAGAATTTGTTCCTAAAACAATGGAATGGGGTATCAATGTCACAACAAATATCGATCACCAGGGCAGTCAAGGAATCAGTACGATGGTGGACTCAAACCAGCAATTTAGCACGCCGTCGTCCTATCGTTCACCCACTCCCAGAAATAGTAACGTCAGACGCCAGTCATCTTGGGTGGGGAGCGTATCATCTAGACCGGGGAGCACAGGGCCGCTGGCCCTTCTGTCCACAAGGGATAGTCTCAAACGTTCTGGAGCTCAGAGCCGCATGGCAAGCACTCCTAACTTTCAGTCCCCTTCTTTCAGGGAAGAGTGTCCTACTACGCATGGACAATACAGCGGCTGTGAATTATGTCCACAGGCAAGGGGGCACCAGAAGCAAAGTCCTAATGCGGGAAGTTCGACCTATAATCGAGCGGGCTCAAGTTCACCTGACGGTTTTGAGGACAGTATATGTACCCGCGATTCACAACCAACTCGCGGACGACCTAAGTCGAATGTTTATATCAAACAACGAGTGGTCTTTCAGTCACAAGGCCTTTACTCTTCTGACACGCAAATGGGGCGTTTCCGATATAGATCTGGCAGCAACTCCAGCGAACCGCAAATGCACTCGCTTCTTAGCAAGGACAGCCTATCCAGCAACGGGGATCGACTGTCTTCACCATCCTTGGGTATTTCGCCTAGGTTACATATTCCCTCCGGTGCCCCGGTTTAGCCAGATTTCTGGCCAGACTGAGGAGTTTGTCTTCCACAGTAATAGCAGTGTTGCCCTTAGAGTCTAGAAGACCATGGTTTCCGACCATCCTGCAATTGAACACAGAGGAGCCTCTCCCACTTCCGCTGTTCCCAGACCTGCTCTCGCAAGGGCAATTCCTACACCCGTCACCAGAGCGATTACACCTGATGGCTTGGAAACTGAAAGGGAAAGGTTGCTAGAACAGGGTTGTTCATTAAGAGTAATATCTACCTTACAACAAGCAAGGAAGAAATCGACAAACAACATATACAATAAGATTTGGGAAGAATTTTCCACAATAGCCCAACAGCAGTCCTGGAACCCTTCCCTCTCCATCAGTCTCTCAGGTGTTAGAATTCCTACAACTAGGCCTAGAGAAAGGATTAAGGTCAAGCACCTTAAAAGTTCACGTCTCTGCCATACCTGCAATGACAGGAATCAAATAGGCTTTAAATCCCCTCATCATTCAGTTTCAGAAGGAATGCCTAAAAATAAGGCCTCCCAGAAAACCAACTTTTCCGACCTGGGATCTGTCGATCGTTCTGGAAGCTTTAACAAAAGAACCTTTCACGCCGGCGGGATCAATATCCCTATGGGACTTGACACTAAAACTATCATTTCTAGTTGCAATCACATCGGCCAAGAGGGTCTCCGAGCTGCAAGCTCTATTAATCAAAGAACCACACCTAGTTTTTTTACCCAGACAGGGTCGTACTCAAACCTTCGGACCGGTTCGTGCCGAAGGTAGCATCTAGCTTCCACTTCAATCCGGAGATCAATCTTCCTGTTTTTCTCAACACAGACGGAAATCCGCATCCTCTTGACGTGAAGTCTGCAATCTCTACCTATCTGGAAGTCACCGCTCCATTTAGAGAGTCAGAAAACCTCCTGGTCATTCCGCATGGCGCCAAAAAAGGTCAAGCGGCTTCTTCAAGGACAATAGCTTCATGGTTAATTAAAATTATCAAGAAAGCATATCTAGTTCAACATCTTTCAATACCGAAAAACCTGAAAACGCATTCAACGAGGGCGATGATGGCCTCATGGGCAGCGTACTGTAGAGTATCACCAGAGACTATATGCAAGGCAGCAACTTGGGCATCAAAAACCACATTCATGTCGCACTACAGAATAGACCCGACTCAACTAACTACGGTTGAGTTCGGGAGATCAATTATTCAATCAAATTCATCCATACCTTGTACTTGAGTAAATAAAAACTTCTGAAAGGCACCCTCCCATTTAGCGAGTTATTTCCCATTGTGTGTGCTGCCATGATGCGTCAGGGAAACGGAAAATTGTATACTCACCTTTCCGTAATTTTCCTTTCCTGACGCATCCCATGGCAGCACACAGGATCCCACCCCTCTAAGGTGATAGTTACTGAGAATGCAACGGTGGACTCCTCTTCAAATCTTATAGCTAACCAGTCCTATCAGGTTGTGGAGGCGGAGTCACAACCCATTGTGTGTGCTGCCATGGGATGCGTCAGGAAAGGAAAATTACGGAAAGGTGAGTATACAATTTTCCGTTTTTTTACTTTCTGATATAAAAAAAAAACATATCCAATAAAAATAAAAATGTAAAAAAATCAAACCTTTTCATCAATTTAGGGCAATATGTATTCTTCTACATATTTTTGGTAAAAAAAAATACCAATAAGTGTATATTGATTGGTTTGCTCAACAGTAAGCCCTTGTACACAGGGTCGGAGATTCTGTCGGAATGTTTCCTATTGGACCGTTTTGTCGGATATTCCGACTGTGTGTGGTCTCCATCGGACTGTTTCCATCGGAATATCCGACGGACCAACTTTTCCAACTTGCCGGTAAAATTTTCCAACAAAATGCTCCTATCGGACATACTCCGATCATGTGTAGCCTACTCCGATGGACAAAGTGCCATGCATGCTCAGATCAAATTCCTAGACCAAAGCTATTGGCTACTAGCCTGAACGTAGTCCCGTCCTAACGAAATAACGTCATCACGTTATGTACAATCGGATTTTCCGACAACTTAGTCCGACCGTGTGTATGCAACATCACTTCCGGACCTCTTCCGGAATTAATCTGTCGGAATAACTCAGACGGATTTGGTTGTCGGAATCTCTGACCGTGTGTAGGGGGGCTCAGGCTACTTTCACACTGGCCCGTTACAGACGCTACAGCATTAAAAATAGCGCCAGTAAAGAGCCTCTCCTATCTCTTCAGTGGAAAGGTGCGCTTGCAGGACGGTAAAAAAAAGTCCTGCAAGCCGCATCTTTGCAGTGCTGTAGGAGCTGTGTATGCGCGCTCCTAAAGCTCCTGTGCCCATTGAAATCAATGGGGCAGCTTTGCCGGCGGTTTTAACCCTTTTTTCTGGCTGTTAGTGGGAGTTAAAAGCGCCCCGCTAGCGGGCGAATAGCTTGTAAACGACGGTAAAGCGACACTATTTTTAGCAGCGCTTTACCGACAACTCCCTCCCACCCCAGTGTGAAAGTAGCCTTATTGCGTCTACAAACTATAGGATAGATTATTTTTTATTTCTTTTACTAGTCATGGCGGGGATCAGCGATTTTTAGCAGAACTGCGACATTGTGGAGGACAAATCTGACACTTTATGGGAACCAGTGACACTAATGTCATGTACACGCGATCGGAATTCTCGTCGGAAAAAGCTCTGATGGTTTTCCCGTCGGAATTCTGTCAGTATTTCGCTCAAATTGCCTACACACGGTCACACCAAATTCCGACGGTCAATATCACTGCGACATACAACACGTTCAACGGCACTATTAAAGGGAAGTTTAATGCTTCTGAGCATGCGTCGAATTGTTTCCGAGCATGCGTCGGAATTGCATACGCATGATCGATAAATCCGATAGAAAGGTTTTCTGTCTGAAAAATTAAGAACAGGCTCTCAATCTAAAGACCGGAAATGCCAACAGAAAAGGACCGATGGGCATACACGCGGTCGTAAAATCCGATGAAAATCAAAGCTCCCATCGGACTGTTTCCATCGGAAATTCCGGCCCTGTGTAACGCGGCATAATTCAGTGATCAGTGCTAAAAAAAAAAGAAAAAAAAAAAGCACTGTCGCTTTACTAATGACACTGGCAGGGAAGGGGTTAAGTGTATTCCCTGGGAGTGCTTCCTTAAGCTGGCCATACACCTATAGATTATCTGCAGATTTTCTATGGTTAGATGGAAAAAGTGGGAGATTCCTCCATCCACACAGTTTAGCGAACATGGAGAAATCTGTTGCACTTTTTCCATCTATCCATAGAAAATCTGCAGGTAATCTATAGGTGTATGGCCAGCTTTACTATGTGGGGGATGGTTTAACTGAAGAAAAAGAGAGATCCATGTTACTGCTTAGCAGAAACACAAGATCTCTTTCTTTCTTACTAGGAGAACAGCGATCTGCCTTGTTTACATAGGCAGACTGCCGTTCTGCCTCTTTCTGAACGATTGCTGGGTTTCCGGCAGGCATTGGGTCTGCCGGACCCGCTGATTGGCTCCCGCTGTGTCCAATCACAGCGGGAGCAGGGCTCCGACGGCGCACGCGCCACAGGAATGCAGGTACGTGATTTCACGCTTAAGGGTCGCCCTGCCGCAGTATATGTACGTCGGGCGGTCCTTAAGTGGTTAAAGTAACGCAGTGCCTCCCGTATTGCAAAAAATGGCCTGGTCATGAAGGGGGGGGTAAATCTATAGGAGGTCAATTGGTTACGTTTTAGCTATTCTTTTGCTTTTAATAATAAATGAAAAAATATCTTTCCAACAGATGGACATGATGTTCTGAATACCTCTGAAGAAATTCCAATGTCCTCTCTGGATTATAAAATGGAAGAGGACGGGGTCTCAGAATATTCTCAGAGAGTGAACCCCACAGCAACAAATATACAACCCCGAGACTGCAGTGCAGATAGATCACCAGATCCCTCTAATCTTGAGGAATCTTCTTCTGATGATTCAGATACCAGTATACCTCCAGATAAGAACCCATTTCCTTGTCCTGAATGTGAGAACTGTTTTAGTGAGAAGTCCCATCTGGTTGAACATCAGAGGTCGCACACCCGTGATATTCTATATTCAGAAGGTGGAAAGACTTCTACTCACGAATCGGCACAGGTCACACCTCCACCACTTCACCACAGAAGGTGGCCCTACTCATGTTCGGAGTGCGGGAAATCTTTGAAAACAAAGTGTGAACTTCGCCTACACCAGAGAACCCACACCGGCGAGGAGATCTTCTCCTGCACCGAGTGCGATAAATCCTTCACGGCAAAGTCGCAGCTAAAAAAACACCAGAAATATCACACCAGGGAGAAGCCCTTCTCGTGTCCCCAGTGCGAAAAATCGTTTATGGAAAAATCGCAGTTTGTGGCGCACCAGAGGTCTCACAGCGGAGAGAAGCCCTTCTCCTGTAACGAGTGCGGGAAATCGTTCGCAGCCAAATCACATCTTGTTAGGCACCAGAAATATCACGCCAATGAAAAGCCGTTTCCGTGTTCCGAGTGCGAGATGTCCTTCACCACAGTATCGGGTCTGGTTAAGCACCAGAGAGTCCACACCGGTGAGAAGCCCTTTTCGTGTTCCCAGTGCGGCCGATGCTTTTCCCAAAAAGAGAACTTCATCACCCATCTCAAGCGGCACTCTGGCGAAATGCCCTTCTGTTGTTCGGAGTGCGGGAAATGTTTCAGCTCAAACGGACACCTTATTACACACCAGAGAACCCACACGGGCGAGCGTCCCTTCTCGTGTTCTGTGTGCAGGAGGAGCTTCACTCAGAAAATTAACCTTCTTCGCCATGAGATGCGTCACAAGGGCGAGCGCCCCTTTTCCTGTGCGGAGTGCGGGAAATGTTTCATCGACAAAGCGTACCTGCTTCTACACCAGAGAAACCACACGGGGGAACGTCCTTTCGCGTGCTCCGAGTGTGAGAAGAGTTTTACGCGGAGGGGTCACCTACTTAAACACCAGAGAAGTCACACGAACGTGCGTCCTTTTTCGTGTTCGTTGTGTGGAAAAAGCTACACCGAGAAAGGACACTTTCTTACACACCAGAGGACCCATACAGGCGAGCGCCCTTTTTCCTGTCCCGAGTGCGGGAAATGTTTTGCCAGCAAGGGATACCTTCTTGCACACCAAAAAAGACACACCGTGAAGCACCCTTTTCATGCTGGGTGTGCGGAAAGTGTTTCATAGGGATAAAATATCTTCATGTGCTGGATGAGATTGTGAGGAAACCTGGCAATAGGTGTGGGCAGTGGTCATATTTTGCCATGGGTGCCCCAAAGACCCTACACCGGGCAAGTGAACTTTTCAGTAGATATGAATGCAAAAGGTAAAGGGTTCTACGTTATAGGAAACATCTAGAAATATTCCAAAAGAGGAGACGGCTCTGCAAACCTGGAAATGTGATCCTGTGAGGTTCATCTTCACACCAGTGACCCTGTCATAGCCTCTGCAAGCCAGTTCTGTAGGTGTGATCAAAGGAGCCACCACCTCGGTGCATTGCAGTTACACAATCTTTAGTGAAGATCAAACGGTAGAGGGCAGTGATGGTGAACCTTGGCACCCCAGATGTTTTGGATCTACCATTCCCATGATGCTCAACTACACTGCAGAGTGCATGAGCACCATGGGAATGGTAGTTCCAAAACATCTGGGGTGCCAAGGTTCAGCCATCACTGGTATAGGGGGAGTAAGCTCCAGCACAGAAAAGTTGACGCGTTTTGCTGAAACACGTCAACGTTTCTGTGCTGGACTTTTAATCCCCCCTATACCAATGATGGTGAACCTTGGCACCCCAGATGTTTTGTAGCTTCATTTCCCATGATGCTCAACTACACCGTAGAGTGCATGAGCATCATGGGAATGGTAGTTCCAAAACATCTGGGGTGCCAAGGTTCGGCCATCACTGGTATAGGGGGGATTAAAAATCCAGCACAGAAAAGTTGACAGGTTTTGCTGAAACGCGTCAGCTTTTTGTGCTGGACTTTTAATCCCCCCTATACCAATGATGGTGAACCTTGGCAGATGTTTTGTAGCTTCATTTCCCATGATGCTCAACTACACTGCAGAGTGCATGAGCATCATGGAAATGGTAGTTCCAAAACATCTGGGGTGCCAAGGTTTGGCCATCACTGGTATAGGGGGAGTAAGCTCCAGCACAGAAAACTGACGCGTTTGGCTGAAACGCGCCAACGTTTCTGTGCTGGATTTTTAATCCCCCTATACCAGTGCTGCCGAACCTTGGCACCCCAGATGTTTTGGAACTTCATGTCCCATGATGCTCAACTACACTACATGAGAATCGTGGGAAATGTTGTTCCAAAACATCTGGGGTGCCGAGGTTTGGCCATCACTGCCCTAGACTGTTTGATATGCGATTAAAACTGTCTAACTGGAATACATTGAGGCTCCTTTTGATCGTTTCTAGAAATATTAATTGTGACGAATCGGTACCCTGAAATTTTGTAACCTTTTTGTTGTCAAAAATAAAAATACAGAAGGCGTGGAGTCCCCACTTTGCATATCTGGACACTACATTCTGTCTTGGTAAGAGCCAAACTAATAAATATAAGGGATTCTTGAGGTGTTACTATGTTGTTATTCCAAATAATCAATAAAATACACTATATTATCGAAAGTACTGGGACGCCTGCCTTTACACACAAATTAACTTTAATGGCATCCCAGTCTTAGTCTGTAGGGTTCAATATGATATAACAGCTTCAACTCTTCTGGGAAGGCCGTCCACAAGGTTTGTAGTGTGTCTATGGGAATGTTTGACCATTCTTCCAGAAGTGCATTTGTGAGGTCAGGCACTGATGTTGGACGAGAGAAAGGAGAGTGCGAGCCAGGCCTTTATTCATCCCAAAGGTGTTCTATTGGGTTGAGGTCAGGACTCTGTGCAGGTCAGCCAAGTTCCTCCACCCAAAACTCGCTCATCCATGTCTTTATGGACCTTGCTTTGAGTACTGGTCCAAATCATTTGGTGGAGGGGGTTATGGTGTGGGGTTGTTTTTCAGAGTTTGGGCTTGGGCCCTTAGTTCCATTGAGGCGTCATCATACCAAGACAATTTCATACTCCCAACTTTGTGGGAACAGTTTGGGGATGGCCCCTTCCTGTTCGAACATGACTGGGAACCTATCGGGCTGAGGTCAGGACTCTGTGCAGGCCAGTCAAGTTCCTTCACCCCAAACTCGCTCATCCATGTCTTTATGGACCTTGCTTTGTACACTGGTGGGCAGTCATTTTGGAACAGGAAGGGCTAACCTCAAACTGTTCCCACAAAGTTGGGAGCATGAAATTGTCTAAAATGTCTTGTTATGCTGATGTCTTAAGAGGTCCCTTCACTGGAACTAAGGGGCCAAACCCAACCCCTGAAAAACAACCCCCCACACCATAATCCCCCATCCACCAAATGATCTGATTGATGGCTTTATTGGTGCCCCTATACCCCTTCAATTTAAAGGTCAGAGATCTTTGAGCTCGTGAAACGCGTAACAGTTTTTGAAAAACATTGTTGTGATCCGCAGTAGATAAGCGGTTCGATATTTTTTTTAAACAGTGTAAAGAAACAGCTGAAATCGCAAACGAATGCCCCGTACACACGATCGGATTTTCCGACAACAAAACCACAGATTTTTGTTTACGAACGTAGTGACGTACAAGACGTACGTAATCTCTCCATTATGAACGCTCGTTATATCTCCGGCTCGTACTTGATTCTGAGCATGCGTGAACTTTTGTCCGACGGACTGGTGTACACACGATCGGAAACATTTGTTGGCGGAAAATTTGAGAACCTGCTAGCCAACATTTGTTGGTGGAAAGTACGACAACAACAAACGTTCGATGGAGCGTACACACGGTGGGACTTTCCACCGACAACTCGCATCCGACATTTGTTGTGGGAAAATCCAATCGTGTGTACAGGGCATAAGTGTGGCAGAGCTCTATTGTGTAAAAGACAAAGGGCAACTAGCAAAATTTTATATAAAAGAGAGCATCTCATCCGACATAGTGGAAGAACAGCGGTTTCTGTATGGGCTTGCAGCTAACTCTATGCCAGGACATCGGAGGGACAGCCGCCGGCCAGGTATAGAGATGGAAGCAGGAAGTGCTGATCACCAGGAAGACAAAACCAGGATGGAACGCAAACACCGGACTGGAGCTGACGTCACATATCGAAGTGGCCCAATTGGGTGGCGTAGCTACATGTTTCTGAGCTTCAGTGCTCTTGCGCCATTATCCCAGTATTGCGTTTATTAGACCCCTTTCACACTGGTGTTGCAGACACACGGTCGGACAAAGTTGTCGGAAAATCCGATCGTTCGGGAACATGACGACGTTATTTAGTTACGATGGGACTACGTTCAGGCTAGTAGCCAATAGCTTTGGTCTAGGAATTCGATCTGAGCATGCGCGGCACTTTGTCCGATTGGAATTCTCTACAAACGTCAAAGTCCGATCGGATCATGTTGTCGGAAAATTTTTATATCCAGCTCTCAAACTTTGTTGGTCGGACATTCCGACGGAAAAAGTCAGATGAAGGCCACACACCGGCGGATTATCCGACAACGCGGTCCGATCGGACATTTTCCGTCGGAATGTCCGACCGTGTGTGCAAGGGCTAAGGCACCGCTGCCTCTGACTGCTCGGCTCAGGAGATGTTGAGTGAAATTTTCTGATGTCACCACTGTGCTGCCCACTGTTCTCTGCTGGAGGCGCTGATGTGAGGAAGAAAAGCCCCGCCTCTACCAAGATGGTCGCCTCCATACAGAGACCTCGCAGAATAAGGTATGGTAAGTCAGCAATGCACAAAGATCGGCTGCAAGGGGACCACACAGGCAACGCTAGTCCTTTGCCCTCTGTCTGCATTTTTTGGCACATCTTCCAAAGCTCAGTTTCTCTTTCATTTTGAGCACTTGGATACGGCACATGTGATCTTTCCAGTAACTAAATACGGCTAAATAACGAGACGAGATTTTAAAGATAAAATATCATTTTATTAATACATACCGAGGCCTGTCTTCATGAGGTCCTCCAGAGCTATAAGGAACCAATGGAGGATCGCCAGACCTGGCCGGTAACAATTTTGGGTGGACAGACGCTTCTAAAACTTGCTACTGCCTCACCCACATGAATCCCAGACCTGCAGACCCACAAATGTTCTGTAGGTCCGACATTTGCTAATGAAGAAGCCTGAATCCCACCTTCGCACACCGGAGAGGATCAGACCGAGAGGGCTTCAGGAAATCAGGGGGCTCTTTCTCCATTCCCAGGACTGATCGTCACTTTCCTGACCCCAGAGAGGTTCTGCTCACCAAGGTCCCTCTGAGAAGGTCCAGCCAAGGCATTTTATCACATTGTTTTTCAATCTGTTCTCCAGAATAAGCCCGGCTTCTCGGGTTGGATCCCTCATTCAGTTAAATGTAATTCTAATTTGCCTTATAAAGAACAATTAGTGGATCCTGTGTTCTCAGTTTGTCATTTGGAGGGGAAGTCAATGAAATATGGAGGACCACAATGTACACTATTACCAAAAGTATTGGGACGCCTGCTTTTACACGCACCTGACCTTTAATGGCATCCCAATCTTAGTCCGTAGGGTTCAATATTGAGTTAGTCTAACTTTTGCAGCTATAACAGATTCAACTCTTCTGGGAAGGCCGTCCACAAGGTTTAGGAGTGTGTCTATGGGAATGTTGGATCATTCTTCCAGAAGCGCATTTGTGAAGTCAGGCACTGATGTTGGACGAGAAGGCCTGGCTCGCAGTCTCCACTCTAATTCATCCCAAAGGTTGAGGTCAGGACTCTGTGCAGGCCAGTCAAGTTCCTCCACCCCAAACTCACTCATCCATGTCTTTATGGACCTTGCTTTGTGCACTGGTCGAAATAATTTTGCGGGGGGAGGGGGGGGGGGGGGGTGATGGTGTGGGGGTTGTTCTTCAGGGGTTGGGCTTGGCCCCTTACTTCCAGTGAAGGGAACTCTTAAGGCGTCAGCATACTGGACAGTTTTGGACAATTTCATGCTCCCAACTTTGTGGGAACAGTTTGGGGATGACTCCTTCCTGTTCCAACATGACTGCACGCCAGTGCACAAAGCAAGGTCCATAAAGACATGGAAGAGCGAGTTTGGGGTGGAGGAACTTGACTGGCCTGCACAGAGTCCTGACCTCGACCCAACAGAACACCTTTGGGATGAATTAGTGCGGAGACTGCGAGCCAGGCCTTCTCATCCAACATCAGTGTCTGACCTCACAAATGCTCTTCTGGAAGAATGGTCAAACATTCCCATAGACACACTCCTAAACCTTGTGGACGGCCTTCCCAGAAGAGGTGAAGCTGTTATAGCTGCAAAGGGTGGGCCAACTCAATATTTATACCTACAGACTTATGCCCCGTACACACGGTCAGATTTTCCGCCGGAAAATGTTCAATGGGAGCTTGTAGTTGGAAATTTCCGACCGTGTGTAGGCTCCATCGGACATTTTCCATCGGAATTTCTGTCACACAAAATTTGAGAACTGGGCTCGCACAGACAGGAAGTGGGGGGGGGTCGCACCCATAGGAGGCGGGGTCACACAAACAGGAAGTGGGCTTACACAGACAGGAGGTGGGGTCGCACAGACAAGAAGTGGGGGGGTCACACAGACAGGAGGTAGGGATCACACAGACAGGAAGTGGGGGGGGTCGCACAGACAGGAAGTTGGTATACACAGACAGGAGGTGGGGTCGCACAGACAAGAAGTGGGGTTGCAAAGACAGGAAGTGGGGTTGCACAGACAGGAAGTGGGGTCCCACAGACAAGAGGTGGGGTCACTCAGACAGGAAGTGGGGGGTCACACCCATAGGAGGTGGGGTCACACAGACAGGAAGTGGGGTTACACAGACAGGAGGTGGGGTCGCACAGACAAGAAGTGGGGGTCACACAGACAGGAATTGGGGTTGCACAGACAGGAAGTGGGGGTCACACAGACAGGAGGTAGGGAATCACACAGACAGGAAGTGGGGGGGTCACACAAACAGGAGGTGGGGGGTCGCACAAACAGGAGGTGGGGGTCACACAGACAGGAAGTTGGGATACACAGACAGGAGGTGGGGTCGCACAGACAAGAAGTGGGGTCACACAGACAGGAAGTGGGGTTGCAAAGACAGGAAGTGGTGTCACACAGACAGGAAGTGGGGATCGCACAGACAGCAAGTGGGGGACGCACAGACAGGAAGTGGGGTCGCACAGACAGTAAGTGGGGTCGCACAGACAGTAAGTGGGGGTCGCACAGACAGGAAGTTGGGTCCCACAGACAAGAGGTGGGGGTCACTCAGACAGGAAGTGGAGTCGCACAGACAGGAAGTGGAGTCACACAGAAAGGAAGTGGGGGGTCACACAGACAGGAAGTGGGGTCCCACAGACAGGAAGTGGGGTCCCACAGACAGGAAGTGGGGGTCACACAGACAGGAAGTGGGGGTCGCACAGACAGGAAGTGGGGTCCCACAGACAGGAGGCGGGGTCACACAGACAGGAAACTGAGTCACACAGACAGGAGGTGGTGTCACACAGACAGGAAGTGGGGATCGCACAGACAGGAAGTGAGGTCGCACAGACAGGAAGTGTGGGGGTCATACAGACAGGAAGTGGAGTCACACAGACAGGAGGTGGGGTCGCACAGACAGGAGGTGGGGTCACACAGACAGGAAGTGGGGTCACACAGACAGGAAGTGGGGTCACACAGACAGGAAGTGGAGTCGCACAGAGAGGAGATGGGGAGATAGTAGAGGGGAGCTTGTAGAAGAGGAGATGTAAGCAGACATTTTTCTATAATTACCCTGAGTGAGTCCGAGTTGTGTCCTCCATAGTCCCTGTGATGTATTTTCTGTCACAACTGGAGAATTCAGTCAGAGAAGAGCTGAGGAGACCCATCACCTCACACTTCCCGCCTCATACCTCCTCCACTGCCATTGGCTGCACTCCCTCTCCACCAACCAATCATAGGGGTAGGAACACACTCACCGGGCAGATTCTGCTCTCCACAGAGAATCACCTCAGACCTCTCCACTGCGATTGGTTGCACTCCCTCTACAGGAACCAATCACAGAGTGGGATCAGAGTTACCACAGAGACTGACCTCAGACCTCACTATCCTCTCACACTATTACTGCTGTACAGAGAACACCGAGCCAATCTCTGAAGCACAGGAGCTTACGCTCTAATGTCCCAACCACCTGAATAAAGTATTAGTATACATTTATATACAGTAGTTCTGACATATACCGCAGCGCTCTACAGAGATCACTGAACCAGTCACATCAGTCTCTGTACCACAGGAGCTTACGCTCGAATGCCCCCCCCCCCCCACAGTCACACACTATTATACATTATATATCGCTGACATACACCAGCAGAGAGTTCATAGGGGGATAAAGCCAGCCGCCCGCAGACTGCCCCTGATGTGGAAGGTGTTCTATAGCACAAACATTTTAAGGGCACCTGTCCTAAGGAAAATATATCGCAGAGCACCTCTAAAAAATGCTACTTACCTGGCAACATAAAGGTGGAGGAGCCAGACGGGTGGCATTGTTACCAGAGTATAGAAGGGTTTTCATAACCTTACAGCCGCTGCAAGAGCAGCAAAAGTGTTAAAGTGTAATCTGTTTTTTGTTTTTTTTATGAACCAAAAAGTTATATTATTATTTTATTAGGTTTCTATATTGTATATAAACATTTAACAATTGGTATGTTTCCTCTCCGCCTCAGGAACCAATCGCGAGCAATATTCATAGGACGCGCCGCAAGTGCCGACCGGGTTTCGCTGCTCTAATTATTATATCAACATCTGACTAATGCCGCGTACACACGGTCGGAACTTCCGACAGAAAAAGGGACGGGAGCTTTTCATCGTATATTCCGATCGTGTGTATGCCCCATCGGACTTTTTACATTGAAAATTCTGACGGAAAAACCTTCAGTTAATTCCGATGGGAAAACCGGTTGTGTGTACAGGGCATAATAGGCAATAAAACACTGGCTTGACCAATAATTATGTTAGCAAACTGCATTTCCTGCTGTATACGGCAAAAGACTCCTTTATCTGTGGTTGATCCATTTTAATCATTTTGTGCTGTTGGACCTTTAAAAGGTATGTTCTTGTGTCCTTACCTGACCTCGGTCCCATGCATGAGACCTCTGATCTGGTGGTTGTAGTGTCCTTCTCCTGGGTCTGTACATGCAAAGTGTGGCATCTCTCTCTCCATATAGGTACCTCCTTGTCCAGGTCCTGCACACAAAGTTTTGTTCTCTCACCAGTTCCCAGCAGGTTACTGTAGCAAACTAGGGAGTTCAAATCTCTCAAGAGGGATCTATGAGTAACAAATGTACCCTTGTGGTTCAAAGTCAATAACATGGGTCCTATGACATCACAACCCTCTTTGGATGTTTTGCTGTTTACCCTGGACCTGTCAATGGAATCGGTCTCATGATTTTCAACCACTTTCCAGATGTGTCACTGATAACCATGGGTCTGTCAAGGGGATCGGTTTAATCTCTATCAATCACATGGGTCTCACAACATCCCATACTTCTCTGAACGTTTCGATAACCCTGGATCTGCCAAGGGGATTGGTTTAATCTCTACCAATCACATGGGTATCACAACATCCCATACCTCTCTGGACGTTTCGATGATAACCCTAGTTCTGTCAAGGGGATCGGTTTAATCTCTACCAATCACGAGTCTCACAACCTACCATACTTCTCTGGACGTTTCGATGATAACCCTTGATCTGTCAAGGGGATCGGTTTAATCTCTACCAATCACATGGGTCTCACAACATCCCATACCCCTCTGGACGTTTCGATGATAACCCTGGATCTGTCAAAGGAATTAGCCTAATCTCTTCCAATCACATAGGTCTCATAACATCCCATACCTCTCTGGACGTTTCAATGATAACCCTTGATCTGTAAAGGAGATCGGTTTAATCTCTACCAATCACATGGGTCTCACAACATCCCATACTTCTCTGAACGTTTCGATAACCCTGGATCTGTCAAGGGCATTGGTTTAATCTCTACCAATCACATGGGTCTCAAAACATCCCATACCCCTCTGGACATTTCAATAATAACCCTGGATCTGTCAAAGGAATTAGCCTAATCTCTACCAATCGCATGGGTCTCACAACATCCCATACCTCTCTGGACGTTTCGATGATCTGCCAAGGGGATTGGTTTAATCTCTGACAATCACCTGGCTCTCACAACATCCCACTCCTCTCTGGATCTGTCGCTGATAACCCTGGATCTGTCAAGGAAATTGGTCTGATCTCTACCAATCACATGGGTCTGATGATATCACACTGCTGTCAGAATGTGTCACTGATAACCATGGGTCAGTCAAGGGGATTGGTTTAATCACTACAACATCCCATGCCGTTCTGGATGTTTCGATAACCCCGGATCTGTCAAAGGAATTAGCCTAATCTCTACCAATTACATGGCTCTCATGACATCCCACCCCTCTCTGGATGTGTCGCTGATAACCCTGGATCTGTCAAGGGAAACAGTCTGATCTCTACCAATCACATGGGTTTCATGATCTCCCACCACTCCAAATGTGTCACTTGATAACCATGGGTCTGTCAAAGGGGATCGTTTTATTTTCGACCAATCACACAAGTCTCATGACATTCCACCCCTCTTTGGATGTTTTGTGGTTTACCCTGGATATGTCAAGGGAATCGGTCTAATCACTACCAATCACATGGGTCTCATGATTCTTCAGATGTGTCGCAGCGCTGGACTGGTGTCGCTCAATCCTGCCTAGTGGCAAGTTACTGTGTGGCAGGTGTAGAGTGAATTGCTTCCAAAGGGTAGTATCCCAATTGTAGGTGGTAAGTGATAGACTCCGTTGGGGTCTAGGGCTGCTACCTTTCTAAATAACAACAGTGGAGGCATTGCCACAGTGAACACTTTGGGTGATTGGGGAGGAGCACCGATGTCCAAAAAGAGAAAGGTCTCACTTGATGAATTTTGTAGTTATTTATTGGAGATAAATGTAGACAATTAGAGACAGCTTGTCTCTGCTCCACAAGGCTGGCTACTGCAGAGCCGTTGATCGAATTTAACCCTCTCAAAATGTAACCACTCTTCAAGAAATACAGCCCTGAAGAAGAGGGAGGTAATTTCACCGAAACGCGTTGACTCTACTTTTATCTCAAACTGATAACCAAGGATCTTTCAAGGGAAATCGGTTTACTCTCTACCAATCACACAAGTCTCACGACATCCCACCCCTCTCTGGATGTGTTCCTGATAACCGTGGATCTGGCAAGGGAATCGGTTTAATCTCTACCAATCACACGAGTCTCATGACATCCCACCCCTCTCTGGACGTGTCCCTGATAACCGCGGGTCTGTCAAGGGAATCAGTTTAATCTCTACCAATCACACAAGTCTCACGTCATCCCACCCATCTCTGGATGTGTCGCTGATAACCGTGGATCTGTCAAGGGAATCGGTTTAATCTCTACCAATCACACGAGTCTCATGACATCCCACCCCTCTCTGGACGTGTCCCTGATAACTGTGGATCTGGCAAGGGAATCAGTTTAATCTCTACCAATCACACAAGTCTCACGTCATCCCACCCATCTCTGGATGTGTCGCTGATGACTGTGGATCTGTCAAGGGAATCGGTTTAATCTCTACCAATCACACGAGTCTCATGACATCCCACCCCTCTCTAGACGTGTCCCTGATAACCGTGGATCTGTCAAGGGAATCGGTTTAATCTCTACCAATCACACGAGTCTCATGACATCCCACCCCTCTCTGGACGTGTCCCTGATAACTGTGGATCTGGCAAGGGAATCAGTTTAATCTCTACCAATCACACAAGTCTCACGTCATCCCACCCATCTCTGGATGTGTCGCTGATAACCGTGGGTCTGTCAAGGGAATCGGTTTAATCTCTACCAATCACACGAGTCTCATGACATCCCACCCCTCTCTGGACGTGTCCCTGATAACTGTGGATCTGGCAAGGGAATCAGTTTAATCTCTACCAATCACACAAGTCTCACGTCATCCCACCCATCTCTGGATGTGTCGCTGATGACTGTGGATCTGTCAAGGGAATCGGTTTAATCTCTACCAATCACACGAGTCTCATGACATCCCACCCCTCTCTGGACGTGTCCCTGATAACCGTGGATCTGTCAAGGGAATCGGTTTAATCTCTACCAATCACACGAGTCTCATGACATCCCACCCCTCTCTGGACGTGTCCCTGATAACTGTGGATCTGGCAAGGGAATCAGTTTAATCTCTACCAATCACACAAGTCTCACGTCATCCCACCCATCTCTGGATGTGTCGCTGATAACCGTGGGTCTGTCAAGGGAATCGGTTTAATCTCTACCAATCACACGAGTCTCATGACATCCCACCCCTCTCTGGACGTGTCCCTGATAACTGTGGATCTGGCAAGGGAATCAGTTTAATCTCTACCAATCACACAAGTCTCACGTCATCCCACCCATCTCTGGATGTGTCGCTGATAACCGTGGGTCTGTCAAGGGAATCGGTTTAATCTCTACCAATCACACGTGTCTCACGACATCCCACCCTTCTCTGCTGAACCTGTGTCGCTGATAACCGTGGGTCTGTCAAGGGAATTGGTTTAATCTCTACCAATCACACAAGTCTCATGACATCTCTCTCAACCCTCTCTAGATGTTTCGCTGATAACCCTGGATCTGTCAAAAGGATCAGTCTAATCTCTAACAATCACATTAAACTGTTACACTCGTAATATCTATTTTATATCGTCTCTTTACTACTTCTACTAAGTTATTAACCAACATGGGTACACTTTTTTTAATATTTATTACTTGATCAAATAACATACATATTACTTATAGCTTAAAGTGACCAGACCCTCCTATTATTACACATTTTAAAGGGACCAAACCCCTCATTACGACATTCAAATATTGTGACATTTTCAGGGGACATGACCAGATAAGACCTGTTCACAATAACTTAAACAAAATCTATTTTGTATTTAAAAACATTAAATATGGAGTGTCCCCATGCTTCCATGTGTGTGATGGACACTGAGCTGTCTAATTTTTAGCACCCCCACCCCGTGTTTCTGCTGTATGACCAGTCCCATCAAGCTGCTCCTCTTCACTGGTCATGTAGCCAACTCCTCTCTGACGTCATCAGGACCAGCCTTGTAGGTGAGGACGTCAAAGTTTTGCCCACATACCAGAAGCAAAGGAGAGCATGGGCTGCTGGGAGAGGGACAAGGTAAATGTTCTTCTACAGTAAACCTAACCTACCCTACACAAAATGAGCATCCAACCCTTGCTATCCTGGCAATATGGGGGGGGGGGGGATAACCACATACTACTAAAATGGTATGACCAACTTGAGTTTGGCTTTAAAACCAACTTGTACTTTTCCCATTTTGTTTTCGCTTAATAGTCTGCCCACCTTCTCTGTGCCCTGTTCACCAAATTGGGTATGAGTTTATATTTTACCCTGATCAGATTGCCAGGCCTGACTGCTGTCACATGGGGATAAAGAAAGGGGGGGGGGGGTCTTTGCCTTGTGTAAGCTCTAACCAGACTGACCTGGAGCTTGCATATGGCTTCTTCTCTGGGTTCCTGTTGGTAAAGAGGATGGTAGGGAAAAAAAAGTATCAATGGCAGATAGGGTGGCCAATTAGACAAACCTGATGGGTTCACTCCCTGTCCCAATCAATATGAATAAAGTAAATTTGGGTGGAGATGTTTTTTAAAGCCCATCACCAGGAAACTTGAACCCCTCTCGCTTCCTCTCACTCTCCTCTAACCGATCATTGGCTTGAAAAAGACACTCCAGAGTCTTCTCTCTCCTGTGTTTCACATGAGCTGAGGTACTTCTTCAGGTGTCTGTCACATCCTATTGGTGGCAGGGTCACATCTATGTCACATCCTATGGGTGGCAGGGTCTTTTAAGGATCCAAAAGAAGATGATGTCAGCACATACAGTAGGGACATGGGTGCTCTGCAGAGTTCGATTAGCAGTCCTCTTGCACCCAGAGATGGTGTTAGGGAGGGACCCAGACAGCCAACCAGGGCTTTACTTTTGCACACACTTCCTTCATCCCAAAGCTTCCAAGCTGAGCTCATTTTGCTAATTTAGGCATATCTTCCTCTTGCTTGTGTTCGTCCTGTGACAAAAGAAGTTTAGCTGAAAATCTGCACCAAGTCTGGAATAGCTGCATCATTAGTGGAAAGAGAGATTTCTGCGGCAGAATAACGGGCAGCAGCAAAGTTCCACAAGGGAATGAACTGTGTCTTACTCCACCCATTATGAAGAAAAATACTTAAAAGTACATATACTTCATTGTATTTACAAATTTTCTGCCAACTGATGCGTTCCGCCTCCGGCTGGGAACTAAGCCTAGAGCTTTGATAAGTACAACTACTTCATTTTATTCTGTCTATATCACCAAACACAACACAGGTCCACATTTAAATATCAAATATGGATTTGGCTAATCCTACAGGTTAAAAAATACCTGGTCCTTGACTGGATGTTGTCAGCCAGAAAAATGACCAGTTCTCTCTACTAATTGTAGGTGAAGGTTCTGTTTATAGTGGGAAAGGTGAAAGGTGGATTAATGTCACATAAGATATTAGCTATCACTGTCACACTCGGCAGATGATTCCGAACTCTTTCAACAGGTTGGGTATCTGCCTGGATGATCTTCAGGTCGAACAGGGAGCCTGATAGATCCAATACACAAAAAAATTAAGGCACAATGTACCACCAGATCACAATACGGCAAGGGTTAAGCACCGGCAAGACTTCCACCATACACCTTATCACGGACTTTGGAAATTGCCAACACAAAACTACGAGCAAGTCCTCTTCAACAAAATGGTGGCCGTCTGCACACAGACACCCAAGTCCACGTTGCATAAATGTGAATGAGATGGGTAAAAGATGGCTTCAGCTCCTGTTCTCCACCTGTAGAGAGCCCCTCAGATGCGTTTTGTCCTTTTCGGAGCTCAATCGTAGTCAGTCCCGATTCTGATGTTCTGCGCTAAAGCACAAAACATACAAGCTTTCCAAATCCATGTAGGCCAAGAACTGCAATAAGTGGCAACTTACACTGCTTATTCAGGGGGGAACAATACAAAGCAAAAGGGAGCAGAATCCTTCTGTTTTTTTAGGAAATCTGTGGGCTCTTCGAAGCAGTGCAGCCTTTGCCAGCAAAGTAGCTCACTGCTTGTAAACTATATCACCCACGAAACCACCAACCAATGGATATACCTAAACTTCTAGTGCCCCTATTCTTTTCTACCCTTACCATTGTCCTTATACTGTGCTGGTGGAGCACTAGACTCCATATTACCCCTTCACACCTAAGGGTAAAACAAATGTAAATGCCTAAGCACAATTTTGAAACTTTGACATGTGTTAGTAAAAACCGTACATATCATCACAACTTCTTTGTGCATCCAGGTAGATTATACCTATACCTATATTTTTTTCAGGACAAATTGGGCAATTTAATTTAGTGCTAAAGAGCAATAGATATTCAGTTTTTTTTGTTTTGTTTTTTAATTCTCAAAAAAAACGGGCCCAAAATAGTAAAAAAAAATATGTTTTTAGCTGTATATTTCTTAATACTATCATAACCTACCACCAAAGAACAACCCAAAATAAATTCTCCTGCTCTGGACGATCCCAACAATACCACATATGTGAATGTTAGTTGATGTTTGTACCCTTAGTACAGCTCCAAAACAATAGTGCACGTTTTGCATTTTTTTTATCCTACCTAAAACACACTGACACTAATACTAATAAAAAATAAATAAAAGAAAAACCCTGCCGAAAATATACTGACCCTGACCGTTGACCCTTACTTGACCCAAACACTAACCCTGACATTGACCTAGATCAAACTTTGATCCAAGTATTTTTTATTATTATTTTTATTTATTTTATTTTTTTACACACACCTTTTTTTTTCCCTCTGCAAGGAAAGAGAAATACAATGTATCTCTCCCCTTCATTCATAGAGAGAGAAACACAGGAATGAGCTTCACAGCGACTGATAAGTGTGATAGACAATCAGGAGCTATCACAGCGATCAGGTGACCCGGAAGTGGGAGATCTGGGTCCCGATCATTAGTATGGGACCCGGGGGGGGGCTGCCGCTGAGACACTGGTCTCTGTGCTGGGAGCGTGCTATGCGGCGCGCTCCCTGCACAAAGACAGGTAGGCATATATGCGGCCCCACGGAAAAAAGCCCAGTCTGCATATATGTGAAGGGGTAAAAGAGGAAGTAAACCCTGATGGGTTATACTTCCTCTTATGTTCCCTGCAAAGTAAAAGCATAAATGGGTTAGTACGCATTGCATACTAGCCCATTATGTGCCACTTGCCTGCAAACGAAGCCCGCGATGCCCATGCTGGTGGTCGTATACATCTTTACCCCTCTTCCTTCCGGGGCCTTGGACTCCGGCTCTGTGACTGGCCGGAGTCGTGTGACGTCACTCCCGCACATGTGCCGATGACATCGGCACTTTCTTTAGCGCGCATGCGCCGATTATGTCGGCGCAAGCGTATATGGTAAATATCTCCTAAACCGTGCAGGTTTATAAGATATTTCCAGTACCTAAAGGTAAAGGTAAAAGTGGTGTGTAAGGGTTTACAACCACTTTAAGCAAAATTATACAAATAAAAAATTTAGTTCAGGAAGTCTGGAATACTATACTTATATAGTTTGCTTCCTTGAAAACCCACCTTTTTTGGTTGCCTGGATGGTCCCTAAATGGCTGCCCCATCTCCCTGTGGTTGCCTCCTCTGCCTAGCCATCGGCAAAGGAGACTCTTGCCTACCCATCTGCAAAGGAGACACCCTGGCCAGGGCTGTGTTTGTCCATTGAAACACACAGTGCCTGCCAAGCCATGCCTCTGCTCCCTTCTACCAGCGCCGGGAGTCAGCTGTAGAAGCCTATGGCTATCCTACACCCACACCTCCTTTAAAACAAGGAAGTTCAGGGGGAAAATCGCAGTTCGTGAGGACTGAGCAGTGGTGACAAAGACAACGGGTAGGTAAATGAACTGGAGAATGTTTTACCCTAAATCTGAATTCCATTGTAATTACAGTGGTCCACCAAGGTCCAATGTCGGTATGTACGTGGCATACCTGCAGGATCCAAGTAGGCACCGCTACTACTGTGATCGCCACTGTCTTCGGGGGTCTGGTGGCTGCCCTGCTGCATAATGAACACAGGGAGTTGCTCACAAGTGCCATTCAGAGATTGCCTTGCATTTTTCACAGTGAATGCAAGGCATTTTCTGACTGGACTAGGTCAAGACTGTAATGTCACCTCCCCACCTCATCTAATCAAAGAACGCCTTTAGTACTACTTTGAGAAAAAAAAAAAAATCACAACATTTAGAGGCAGCTCTCCATCAGAGGGTCCCTGGAGTAATCAAAAAAGCATTAAAAGGATGAGAGGGCTACAAGAACTTGAATGAGTCCAGTAAAAATCTATTAAATCAATCAACACATTTCAGGGGCTCAAAACTCTCCTTTCCTCAGGGCTTGAACACCGGCAGAAAATGTAAAGAGATTCTGGACAATACTCTGAATTTTTCTGGCAGTCAGCCTGGCAGCCCAAAACACGGCCTCATTATCTATTTGATTCGCAATTATTGTCCAGTCTCTCTTTAAACCTATTGTCAGTAGCCAAACCCTGAGAAAGCCCCCCGGAAATGCATTGTACTGTTTTTGTGGTTAAAGAGAACTTCTTATAAGCCTCATTCAAGTCCTTGTGGCGCTCCCATCCTATCAATTAACTTTTGGACCACCCCAGTGACCCTCTGGTGCACCTTGGTTGACTAAAAGGTGCCAATAAAGGCTGGACGCCTCTTAAAGTAGTACTACTTTCTAGTGAGAAAAGCAGTCAAACTAGAAAAGAAACCTCTGAGACCAAGCCCCGGTGGATGGGGTGAAACACGTCAAGGGGCGTGGCTGGAGCAGCACTGGCTGAGGCAACAAAATCGATAGATTCTATGAGCACCAGGTTCAGTCTTGAGTGGCGTCTCACACCTTATAGAAAGTCAGGGGCAGGTAAACGAATCCCCAAGCTCAACTGATCGCTGAAGACCGATGCTCTGGCTATAGTGCTCCCGCTCTCCGACGATCAGGTCCATAGTAAATTCAAGCCGGCAACTCGGTGTGTGTTTTAAAATCTGAGTCCTTATTATACTGAAACACACTGGTAAGAATCTAACACGTTTTGGCTGTGATGGGCTTTCTCATAGTACAGACACGGAAAGGCTATCACAGTCGAAACGCGTTAACTTGTTTCAGTATGTAGCCAATAAAGATTTGGATTTTACAGACTACACCAAATTGCTGGCTTGGATTTACTACAGAAAGAAGTAATTTAAATAGTAAGAAAAAAGCTAGGGGTTAAGTGGAAGTCACAGGATGCCGTTCAGAACTCTTCAAGGGCCTACAGCAAATTTAGAACAATGGTCATCAATACAATTCTTTTTCTTTAACTCTTTATAAATAAAATGTCCATCTCTCTTAAGAACCCTTCACCCAAGGTCACAGGTGTTGCAATTCATTTTACTGTAAAAGGGTCCCCTTTCTCGGGACCTGAAGATGGCTCCTGAACATCATGAGTTCTCCAGTGTCCGGTGAGTCCTGAGTTTTGGGACTCCGGTGGAGCAGAACATAGTTTGTCTGTGGAGTGAATCTTTTGGTGTCTATTGAGAAGCCTTTTCTCTTTGAACCTTTTGCCACAGTCAAGACAGGGAAACCACATCATCCCTGTGTGGACCTGCTCGTGTTTCCGCAGGAATAGCCTCCGGGTAAAACGCTCCCCGCACTCTGCACAGCCGTACGGCTTCTCTCCGGTATGAAGCCTAAAATGGTCAACCAGGTAGGACTTCTGCTTGAAGCGTTTTCCGCACTCGGAACAGGGGTAGGGCTCAAAGCCGGTGTGGATCCTTCGGTGTGTCATGAAACTGGACCTATGGGCAAAGCTCTTGCCGCAGTCCACACAGGTAAACGGCTTAACCCCTGTATGGACCACCTGATGTCGAATAAGGACCGCCTCCTGCGCAAAACATCTCCCACACTCGGAACAGGAAAACGGTTTCTCGCCCGTGTGAGTGCGCTGATGGTTGAGGAGAAATACTTTGCGGGTGAAACAACTTCCGCACTCAGAACAGGAGAACGGTTTGTCCCCATAGTGCATCTTCTGGTGTTCGCGGAGAGAACCGCTCTGACGAAACCTTTTCCCGCACTCGACACACTGGTATGGCTTCTCTCCCGTGTGGGTGAGCCGATGTCTGATGAGTTCAGAGTTGAAGCCAAATTTTTTTCCGCACTCCGAACACTCGTAGGTCTCCTTGTCTGCTTTCCGATGCCTATGGAGACCCCGGTCTTGTGTGACACGCTTGCCGCAATCTGGACAGAGGAACGGAATCTTGTTGGAGTTGATGGTCTGATACTCTTCAGGAGGTAACTTTAACAGAAACCATTTAACACATCCTGAACAAACGAACAGAGCATCAATGGCTTGAGCGTCTGTGACTGTCTCAAGAGGACGCCCGCCACATATAGGGGGATCCTGTGGCAGATGGGCACTGGGGAGTCTTGGATGAAGATTTGGATTAGGAGGTGTGCCTTCTGAAGAGCTAAATGTATCCATGTTTTCAAGAGGACCCACGCCACGTATAGGGGGGCTCAGTGACAGTTGGGCACTGGGGAGTCCTGGATGAAGATTGGGATTAGGAGATGTGTCTACTGGAGAGCCAAATGTATCTGTGTTCTTAAGAGGATGCATAGGGGGCTCCAATGACAGATGGGCACTAGGGAGTCCTTGATGAAGATTGGAATTAGGTTTGTCTTCTGTAGAGCTAAACGTAACCCTGTTTTTAAGAGAACGTCCACCACCAGTTGGTGGCAGATGGACACTAGGGAGTCCTTGATGAAGATTGGGATTAGGAGGCCTGTCTTCTGAAGAGCCAAATGTATCCCTGTTCTTAAGAGGACTTCCACCACACGTAGGAGCAGTTGGTGGCAGATGGGCACTGGGGAGACTTTGATGAAGATTGGGAATAGGAGGTCTGTCTTCCAAAGAGCCGAACATACCCCTGTTTTTAATAGGACGCCCACCACACGTAAGAGGAATCGTTGACAGATGGTCACTGGGGTGTCCTGGATGAAAATTGGGATCTTCTGAAGAGCCGAATGTAATGTTCTCATCTTCTGAGTTACAATCCAGAGATGAACTGAGACGTCTCTCAAGGTGGAGAGTTGGGTCAACACCGATTTCTACCGAAGGTTTGGACACGTCTTCGTCTTCTGCTTTACATCTTAGAAATGAGTGTGAAGATTCGCTGGTCTCCCATCCAACTGCTGGAGATAAAGGAGAATTTATACTTACTATTGAGGTATCCTCATTCGTGGTACCATTCAAAAACCTGCCATGATCCACCATCTTCTAATTTTCAAATGATTGGTCTTTTAATTACAACTCATAACTACAAACAATTTCAATAATGCTATAAAGTTCCATTGTATTTTCAGTTCTATCGTATTATCATTTGTGTTCATCACTGGCTTGGTCAAACATTCAATCATACGTGGATGTAATCCCTGGCTTTATACGCTGGTACTAAACAATTTTCAGATATAGATCAAAAATAAATTGCGCTAATTAAATAATTATGAAAATATAAAGGGATCTGTGTTCATAAAGCACATAAAAAGAAAAGACAGAAAAGAAGACCATAAAGTGATGTGAAATCCAATGTGTCCCTTGTGACTTTCACCGAAAATGTGTGCCTCCGCCTCATAAAATGGCTCCTCATGACCTCCTGTTACGGGAGGTCTTTTGCCCTTGTGGCTATATACCCAGCCAGGGCCTTTGACCGTTCAGGGGGATCGCGCTGTCAGGATTCCGCCACCCAAAATGGATTTGATCACACGTAAGCCCAAAAAAGAGATAAGGCCTCCAAGGTGTAAAATCTTCAATGTTTATTGGTTTAAAAATGTATTCCACTTACAGTACATCTAGGAATGTAATCTTACATAAAAATTCAAGCCGGCCGGCTAATAGTAGCAGCCTCGTGTATCTGGACTTGCGAGAACCCAGTGACGTCAGCGCGTAAATCCTCCCTATGTGTTTCGTCAGAGAGGACGTCATCCTGGGGTACTTTCTCAGATATAGATGGGAGTGAGTGGCGATTTATTTACTACTGGGATTGCAAGCCAATAAAGACCTGTGCAATCTTATCTTTTATGTGAATGTACATACTTAATAAACTACTGTTATTTCCTTTGTGTATGCTGCTCGTGATAGGATGGTGGCGATAGGAGTGTACGCTACAGGTTTTTTAATGTACATTTACTGCTTTTTCCTTGTTTTGGTGTGTGTGTGTGTTGTTTGCTTTTGCAAAACTTAATAAAATGTCAATAAAAATCTATTTGATCAAAAAAATATTTTTTTCAGTCCATCATTTACTAATTTTCCACCAACTGATACGTTTCACTCCCTGCTGGGAAATAATCCTAGAGCTTTATAATTAAAGTGGTTGTTAAGGTACGAGGTTTTTTTTAACTTAATGCAGTCTCTGCATTATGGTAAAAAAAAAAAACCTTCAGGCTGCAGCTTCCCCCCCCTCCAGGCCCCCCTTATACTTATCCACGCCCAATCTCGATCCAGCGATGTGCAGAAGAGCAGAGGCTCTCTCCATCCTCATTGGTTCAGACACAGCAGTGGAAGCCATTGGCTCCCGCTGCTGTCCATCACAGTCAGCGAGTCGGGAGCAGGAGCAAGCATGTACGATTGCCCCATATAAAGGGGCTTGCTATGTGGGCACTTGGCAGGGGGAGGAGCCCGAAGAGCTGGTGGGGGAGCTGAGAAAAGGAGGATCTGGGCTGCTCTGTGCAAAACCATTGCAGGGCAGGGGTGAGTATAACATGTTTGTTATTTTAAAAAAATATAAGCATTAGAATCCCTTTAGGGCCAAGCAGTGGGCGAAATGTGTCAGTTTACGAGGTGGGTGGAGTGTCCTCAATTGTGTTGGAGAAATAAAATAGTTCCAGCAGCTTCCTATGATGGTATGTGGACTGGTATGGGAGGAATGGATCCTGGACAGGTGAGCACCCACTCAGGTGATGACAGAGACAGTGCTTTGAGTAGTATTAGTGAAATTATGAGTGATTATCTTACCCCCTTATCTTCCAACACACTCCCTGATATCCTAGAGATTATTTCTTAGGGATAAAGCATTGTATTCTTGTCAGGTAAAGCCGGCAACTTGGGGTGCTCCATCAAAATGAATCCTTTATTGGCGTCATATATAAAAACACAATTCTGTAGGTGCTAACGCGTTTCGGCTACACAGCCTTCCTCATACGCAACGTGTGGCCGAAACGCGTTAGATCTAAAGCATTGTGTCTTTATATATGTAGCTAATAAAGGATTCATTTTGAAAGAGCAATCCGGGTTGCCGGTTTTACTTGACAAGGATACAATTCTTTATCCCCAAGTCATTTTCCTGCAATCTCTAGGATCGAATCTCTCCAAAGAACTCAACTAGTAAACTACTGAACTGGGCACCAGCTGTCTCCTCATTACTTTCTATTGACAGAGGAGGGAGGAGCAGAAGAGATTGTAGTAGAGACCAAACAAGGAGAATTTGAGACTCTTCTCTGGATTTAGTGTTTATTCCTCACCTGTGCTGATCTCTGGAGAAACTTCTTCCTTCTTACACGGCTCATCATCCCTCACATATGTCTCTTCATTCATCGCTTCTACTTCAAAATTAGTTGCCATTTTATTCTTTAGACAAAAAAAAATAGAACGAATCATAGGCTGAACGAGTTTAGACCTTGGAAATCTGATATGAAATAAGGCCGATCACTTCTACCTACCTGATGATGGTGGGGGATGGTGTGATCTTCCTGTGTGGAATCCCGGGAATACAGAGGACGGGGACATCTCTCTGGTGGGTTCCCATTACTGGATCCATCTGTAGGAAACACACACACTGACTGAATACATTGTTTCTATGTGTTTATCAGATGATGGGGGATCTAGGTGGAGCCTCCGTACTGCTCTCTCCTTTACAATAAAGTCTCCTCTTACCCGGTGATGTGAGGGGCGGCTGATTCTCCATCATGACGTCCTTGTAGAGATTATCGTGTTCTTCTACGTGCTCCCTCCCCTCCATCGGGAATTTAATACCGACATCCTGACACACACAATGATACAGTCACCATCCAGACACATCCCTTGTCCGTTACTGGATAATGTCCCAGAATTCCCGGCACCGCTCACCTCTCCTGTCAGCAGACCAATGATCTTCTGGATGACTTCTAGGATCTTCTTGTCATTGCTTCTCTCCAGTATCAGTGAGGAAAATGGTGGATCATTGGGCTTTCTTATCGGTCCATAATACTAAAAAAAAAAAAAAAAAAAACATACATCATACTACCCTCCCAGAATCCTCCTCTCCAGTCAGGTCTGTGTTTTATTAATAGAGATCAGAGTGATGTCATGTGACCTCCCAGAATCCTCCCCACCTCTCCGGTCAGCAGGTAGATGATCTCCAGGGTGAGGTCCAGTATCTCCATCATGTGACTTCGCTGCTCCTCAATCTTCTGGTGGTCTAGACACAGAACAAAGTCAGGTGTTTTTCGCAAACCTAACATAACAGAATCTAAAAGGGAAATGGTTTCAATGTGCTCATCAACTCAAAGTATATGGGGATATAAGGTGAGTGTTCATGACATTAATGATGAAGAAGAACAGAAACTTCATCCGTTGCCCCAACTGTTCACCAATATACAAGGAGGCTTGGTCCAAAAACACCCAATGTAGGCTGTGTCATTCAGTGGTGGTGGTAGGTTGTCCAGTGGTCCTCAGAGTCGGTACGGTTATAGATGTAGACTAGAGGGGATGACTCGTCTGGGTCTACAAGGAGACCTCATATTGTGTGACCACCTATAAATGGTTCCCAGTTTGCACTTGAGTGCATATGATTGGACCAGAGACCAGTAATGTCTTGGTGGTGCCCCTGGCATCCAATGTGTACAGCATATTAAAAAAGAAATATATATATATATATATATATATATATATATATATATATATATATATATATGTGTGTGTGTGTGTGTGCCTGCCCTTTACAGATGTCTCCAGGATTTCTCCCAGACAATCATATAATGATAGATGATCTCATCCTTACCTCCCCTGATCCCATATCCACTACAAGCTGCCATCTCTCCACTGTTGTCCACATCGGATGTTGTCAATAAAGTTCACAGCTATTTCTATACAGTATATATATATATATATATACTGACATCTTGTGGCCAAATTTGGGTGCTGCGTCTCAACCAGAGGGAGAAATGCATTGTACACAGCAGGGATCACTCTGGGGGGACTCGCACTCCCTCTAGTGGTCACACTGAGAACTGTGCTGCATTATATCAGCGGGAAGAAGTAATCCTTTTATATCATTATTATTGATCATCAGGGGCGGACTGACCATTTGGCCACTCGGGCACTGCCCGAGGGCCCCGGGCCACTAGGGGGCCCCATCAGGGTTGCCAGCCTCAGTAAAACCAGGGACAGTATATAAAAATCTGTGTTTTTTTTTTACATCTGTCTCTGAAATGTCCCTTACCGACAACCTTTTGGGCTAAAAATCCCGAGATTATAGCTGCCCCACCTCTCCAGTACCTTCTCAGCCAATAGAAACATGTCTGTGTATACTGTGTGATTGTATACTGTGTGTGTGTATACTGTGTGGCCCCATAATCTCCTATTGCCCAGGGGCCCCATAATCTCCTATATCCCAGGGGCCACATGAGTTGTAAGTCCACCCCTGTTGATCGTATTTATTGTATTATTGTTAATAATAGTATTATTATTATTCAAGCTATACATGAATTTAATAAGTAAACTATGAACAACCTTTTCTACATGTTATCTTTTTTCTTTTGCAAAGTTTTTTGTTTTTTTTAATCGAATTTTCAGCATTAAAGTAAAACTTTCTGGTTAAAATAAATATTAGAAAAAAAAACTAAAAGGCAAAACATTTTTTTTACATTTTTTGACAGATTGGAGAGGCATTAGAACCCCTGTCGGTTTTTATTGATGTCTGTGTCCCCTTTAGGGAGATTTCCCCCTCTCTATTTGTCCTGTTTACTATTATTATTGAAAGTGAAAGTAAAAGGAAATCCCACATCTTTGGTTGTCCCCAGTAAAGTAATAGAGGTGAAATCTTCCAATGGGGACACTAGTTCTGGTGACCCGGGGGAGGTGCCCTTAAGGGATTCCCTTAATTTGCATGGTTTTCCTCTCACTTCCTGCTTGGCTATAGGACAGGAAGTGAAAGGAAATCTCCATAATGGGACACAGATGGTGAAAAAAAAAATCTAAAGGGTTATAACCCTCTTTTCAAAATGTAAAAAAAGTTTTCGTTTCACCGAGCGGATGGTGTATGTATGATAACTAAGTCCTTCCCCGGCTAAGCAGCTGCATGGTTCCGCCTGTACAAAATGCAGTCCTGTGTTTGCCAGACATGATTATATGATCCATTTGATGAGTGGTCATTGGCTCCACTCAGGGCATGCATAATGCCTGGGATATGTTCAATATCGTGTCTTATTTCCTCATTTTTATTTATTTTTATTCTTACAGCAAATCTGTCTTTTTATAAAAAAAACTTCAAATTGCCCTGCCTTGCAGTGTGAGCCGCTGTGGCGACTGAGATTACTTTTAGCGCTATTTTACTGCTGTGTCAATTCCCGCTGCCAATCTATAGAAATCATCCTGTACTTCCAAGTATGGGAGAGCATGGACACCAAACTCATACTGGGCACAGCAGGTGTACAGACCTGAGAACTGGGCACAGAGATGGTGGGAACCCCTCATAATGGGCACAGCAGGTGTACAGACCTGTGAACTGGGCACAGAGATGGTGGGAACCCCTCATAATGGGCATAGCAGGTGTACAGACCCAGGAAATCAGCACAGGGGTGGTATGAACCCCTCATAATGGGCACAGTAGGTGTACAGACCCAGTAACTCCGCACAGGGATGGTGGGAACCCCTCATAATAGGCACAGCAGGTGTACAGACCTGGGAACTTGGCACAGCAATGGTGGGAACCTCTCATAATGGGCACAGCGGTTGTGTACAGACCTGGGAACTCAGCACAGGGATGGTGGGAACCCCTCATAATGGACACAGCTGGTATACAGACCTGGGAATTCAGCAAAGGATGGTGAAAACCCCTCATAATGGGCACAGCAGGTGTACAGACCTGGGAACTCATCACAGGGATGGTGAAAACCCCTCATAATGGGCACAGCAGGTGTACAGACCTGAGAACTGGGCACAGGGATGGTGGGAGCCCCTCATAATGAGCACAGCAGGTGTACAGACCTGGGAACTCAGCACAGGGGTGGTGAGAACCCCTCATAATGGGCACAGTAGGTGTACAGACCCAGTAATTCCGCACAAGGATGGTGGGAACCCCTCATAATGGGCACAGTAGGTGTACAGACCCAGTAACTCCGCACAAGGATGGTGGGAACATCTCATAATGGGCACAGCGGGTGTACAGACCTGGGAACTTGGCACAGGGATGATGGGAACCCCCCATGATGGGAACAGCGGGTGTAAAGACCCAGGAGCTGGGCACAGGGATGGTGGGAACCCCTCATAATGGGTACAGCAGGTGTACAGACATGAATACTTAGCACAGGGATGGTGGGAAACACTCACAATGGGTACCTCATCACCTGGTGGAGTGCTCTCTGTACAAGACTGCAGAAGATGTCAGACCTATATAAATATATAATAATAGTGTAGGACTGTGGTGGACATTAGAGTGTAAGCTGTTCTTGTGCAGAGAATGATGTGGCTCAATGTCCAGCTATATGAGTGCATAAAAATATTACAAAAAAAATAAACTAATAAGAGAGTGAAGAGATGAGATTAGTAAAAAAAAATTGATATTTATTGGGATTCATGTTGTAAAGTGCTGCGCAAACTGTTGGAGCAATATAAATCCCGTGTAGTAATAATAATTTACACATTGGATAAAGTCACGTTCATCCACAGATATGGAGGTTCTGCTCTTTCAGTGGAGTAACTGTAGGTGGCGCTGCTGATGTCTGGCCAAGCTGGAGCTCTGGGTGAATCGGTCTCCGCACTCTCGGCAGGCGTAAGGTTTGTCCCCCGTGTGGTTCTTGTGATGCCGGTAAAAACTGGACTGGTGAGCGAAGTACTTCCCGCACTCCGTACAGCAATACGGCTTCTGTCCGCTGTGGACCGTCTGGTGCTGAAGGAGATAAGCCTTCAGGGTGAAATGTTTTCCGCACTCTCGGCAGGAATAGCTCTTCTCCTCCGAGTGACTCTGGACGTGCCTCTGGAAATTGGACTTCTGCGAGAAGTCCTTGCCGCAGTGCGCGCAGGAATACGGCTTCTCCGCTAGGTGGACCTTTTGATGCCGCATGTGGTTGGACTTCTGGGTGAAGCTCTTCCCGCACTCCGAGCAGGAGTATGGCTTCTCCCCTGTGTGGATGCGTTGGTGTTTGTTAAAGTCGGACTTGTGCGCAAAGCCCTTCCCACAGTAGGAACACACGTACGGCTTCTCGCCAGTGTGGGACCTGCGATGGGCCAGGAGGAAAGCTTGGTTCGAGAAACTTTTCCTGCACTCGGAGCCGGAGGTCTCACTTAAACTAAGGCTCCGATTTTGGGAACAAGAGTCAACTGAATTGAGGCACACTTCACCCCCTGAGTCAGGTGTATTATGGGTAATAATTACTGACTGGGTAGGAAGATGCCTTTTGTGTGTGGCGGGACCAGCTGGCAGATTAGCAACGTGAAGATCTAGATGAAGATGAGGAGCAGTGGTGTCCTCTCCCACAGATGTCTCAATGATGTCTTCTATTTTACGCCGCGGAAATGATCGGCTGCCCTGTCCATCTGCTGGATAAGAAATCACTTTACAGTAATGTGTACACTTCCATATTTTTATTTTTTCGGAACTCTTTGATACTAGAAAGGTCATCGTTCTCTATTGCTAAGCTCGGCTGTCAGGGACCTTGTGCAGCATGCAAGCACTTCATACCGGGCACTGTCGCCCCCTTCCTGCCCAGGTCAAATTTTACCTTTCAGTGCTGCTGCACTTTGAATGACAATTGACACGGTCAGGCACCACTGTACCCATATGAGAGATAGAGCTTTCTTTTGGTGGTATTTAATCAACATCACTGGGGTTTTTTATATTTTGCTAAACAAACAAAAAATACAAAAAAATATTTAAAAAAAAAAAATGTTTTCCTTAGTTTCTGTTATAAAATTTTGCAAATAAGTAAATTTAATTCTTCCCTAATGTGCACTGATGAGGTGGTGCTGATGTGCATTGATGAGTTGGCCCTGATGTGCACTGATGAGGCTGCACTGATGTGCATTAATGAGGTGGCCCTGATGAGGCTACACTGATATGCACTGATGAGGTGGCCCTGATGAGGCGACACTGATGTGCACTGATAGGCGGCACTGATGAGGTGGCACCGATTTGCACTGATCAGGAAGCACTGATGGGCTATGATGAGGCAATATTGATGAGGCTGCACCGATGGGCATTGATGAAGTGGCCCTGATGAGGCAGCACTGATACTGATGTGCATTGATGAGGTGGCCCTGATGTCCATTGATGAGGCTGCACTGATGTGCATTGATAAAGTGTCCCTGATGAGGCAGCACTGGTAGGCGGTACTGATGAGGTGGCCCTGATGTGCACTGATGAGGCGGTACTGATGTCCTCTGATAGGTGGCACTGATGAGGCAGCACTTATTTTCACTGATGATGCTGCACTGATGGGCTATGATGAGGTGATATTGATGAGGCTGCACTGATGTGCATTGATGGGGTGGCCCTGATGTCCACTGATGAGGCTGCACTGATGTGCATTGATGAGGTGGCCCTGATGTGCACCGATGAGGCGACACCGATGTGCACTGATGAAGCAATACTGATGAGGCTGCACTGATGGGCGCTGATGAGTTGGTACTGATGAGGCGGCACTGATAAAGTGGCACTAATGGGCACAGATAAGCTTCACTGAGGGGGCTGCCTTGATTATTTGTGTAAACAGTGTACCCGCTCTGCCCTGTCAGACTTGCCGGTTATCGGCTCTCCTTTCCTCACACAGAGACAGCATGTGAGGAAATTAATTATGATAACCGGCAAGTCTATTTACATATGGCCAACTTTAATTGGACGCAGCCGATCACATAGTAAAGGGCCGCTGTGGTTGGCCCTTTACCATGATCTGTGATCACCTGTGTCCAGAGGACACAGTGGTCACAAAGCGTTCCCCAGGGGGCACGCAGGAGGTGCACACGTGGGTGGACATCATCCCAGAACTGAAGAGCCGCGCTGTAGCCGTCCTTCATCTAGAGCTTTGGATTGTTTCGCAAAAATGCAGCATGTCTGTATTTTTCAGCAGTGCATTGCAACCCACCTGATGGCACTGATACCTGTGACATGAAAGTGTGGCAATATATTATGGTATGTCTAAGATGTATTGTATGAATAGGGTTTATTCCTCACCTGTGTTGATCTCTGGAGGAATTTCCTCCTCCATCCATGGCTCATTACTACACACATATGGCTCCTCCTCTTCTTTAACTTTAACTTTAATATCAAGCAAGGCTCCATTCTGGATAAACACAAAGCATTAATTTTTCTGTAATGTCCATAGAGGTTTTTATGAGATACAATAATGGGACAATTAGCCCCATCTACCTGATGAGGATGAGGGATGGTGTGACCTTCCTGTGTGGAATCCCAGGAATACAGAAGACGGGGATATCTCTCTGGTCGGTTCCCATTACTGGATCCATCTGTAGGAAACACACACACTGACTGAATACATTGTTTCTATGTGTTTATCAGATGATGGGGGATCTAGGTGGACCCTCCGTACTGCTCTCTCCTTTACAATAAAGTCTCCTCTTACCCAGTGATGTGAGGGGCGGCTGATTCTCCATCATGACGTCCTTGTAGAGATCCTTGTGTCCTTCTAAATACTCCCACTCCTCCATGGAGAAATAGACAGTGACATCCTGACACCTTATAGGAACCTGACACACACAATGATACAGTCACCATCCAGACACATCCCTTGTCTGTTACTGGATAATGTCCCAGAATTTCCGGCACCGCTCACCTCTCCCGTCAGCAGCTCAGTGATCTTCTGGGCAACTTCTAGGATCTTCTTCTCATTGTTTCCCTCAGATGTCAGAGAGGGAGGTGGAGTACCCATAATGGGGCTGAGGCTCTTGCACCATCCTTTGGATACATGGTCAAGGCTACTGGGTGTAACATGGGCACTCTGCTTCGATTCAGGTACATATACCTAGATAAAGACAAACATTAGGAATGTTCCTACAGATGTGACCTCCCAGAATCCTCCTCACCTCTCCGGTCAGGTCTGTGTTTTATTAATAGAGATAAGAGTGAAGTCACCTGACCTCCCAGAATCCTCCTCACCTCTCCGGTCAGGTCTGTGTTTTATTAATAGAGATAAGAGTGATGTCATGTGACCTCCCCGAATCCTCCTTACCTCTCCGGTCAGGTCTGTGTTTTATTAATAGAGATAAGAGTGATGTCATGTGACCTCCCAGAATCCTCCTCACCTCTCCGGTCAGGTCTGTGTTTTATTACTAGAGATAAGAGTGATGTCATGTGACCTCCCCGAATCCTCCTCACCTCTCCGGTCAGGTCTGCATTTTATTAATAGAGATAAGAGTGATGTCATGTGACCTCCCAGAATCCTCCTCACCTCTCCAGTCAACAGGTAAATGATCTCCAGGGCAAGATCCACTATCCCCTTGGTCATGTGACTCTGGTTCCAGCTCATCCCATATATGTTTCCGGATGGTCACCTATCCCGTAACCTCACAGCCAACCTGCAAATAAAAGAAAGTGGGGATTGATCACGCGCTAATAAGACCGATCTTGCACAGTTCCACAGTACAGGACATGATAGCAATGTGTAAAGTCAGCCAATGAGTAATTCCATGGTTGTCATTAAAGTTCAGGAAGATCTGCAGAGAAACCATTGGGCTGTTGTACATTCTGCTCCACCAAATGTCCCATCTGGGTCACCATACGGCATGGACGCGACTATGTAACTATATACATGCATTGACGTGGAAAATATATATTATTATATGAAATATACTGTATGTGTATAAATATATATATATATATATATATATATATATATATATATTAACATAATGTGAATGTATATTTCATACATAAAAAAAATATTTATTTAGATATAGATATATTATATCTATATATAATATATTCTACATTATGATATGCAATTATCACATACCTACAACAGACATAAACATACTATCCCTCTTACCAGCTCCTATATCCCCCTCCTTTACATCCTAATTGGTTTTCCATTGTGTGTCTGAAAAGGAAGTTGTCAATAAAGATATCCATGACTTCCTGGTTGTGCGTTCCACTTGGCTTTGGTTGCTTTTATTTTTCAATAAACTTTATTGTTAAGTAGGGATTGCTGGCAAACACAATCAATTCATGAAGGAGAGAAATGGAAGGGGTGGCAGAGGTTCTATACGGGGGATGTGGGATGGAGGCAAATTGACAGCCTGGAGTTTTTGTGGTGATCAAAGCATGCTGGGATTTGTAGTGCAGCTGAAGTGTTGCTGTATATAGTGTGATATTGGGGAGTTCAGCTCAGTGGTAGATGCGTTTTTAGGGAGTCCATGGCAGTCTGAACTGTGGTTTAGGGCTTGCCAGCCTATTTTTATTAAAACAAATATGACGCAAAGTCCTTTAAATCAGGATTTCCCACACAGGGGGTTCAGTTTCACATAGCAAAACCGCAGATCTCCCAACTGTCCCATTTTCGCGGGACTGTCCCTGATTTGGAGCAATGTCCCTCTGTCCCTCTTTCCTCCTCATTTGTCCCCCATTTTGGTCTGATCTATATAGGTGTATATAAAATGCACTACTTATATATCAAAAAGTGTTTCCCAGTACTAAACTTTTCATCTGATTACCAAATTAATGCATTTGGAAATTCCAAAAGGAACAGAAGGGGTAAAAATCACGTATGGGTTTAATTAATCTTTCTTTTTTTTATACAATGCTCCTTTAAGGGGGCGTGGCAAGGGTGTGTCCTATGCCTATGTAATTTTGCTAATAGGCGTCCCTTGTTCCCATTTCAAAAAGTCGGGAGTTATGAAACTGGTAACAAAAATGCAGAGCCACCCGGCTCCCTCTTCAGCAGCACTGCTGCTCTTTTTACTGGTTCATCAAACCCTGATCTCACCCAGCTTTCTGGGTTCTCCTGACTCACCCAGGCTGTAGTTACAGCCCCCTGCTGCATGGGCCCAGTCCTGGCCTTTCACTAGGGGGATATCCTGGTACCCCCAGTCTCCTTCACTCCTCTGGGACCTCCAGATTCTTTCAGTCCCCTGGATCTGCCAAGTTGTCCCGGCTCTCCCAGTCTCCTGGACTCACTTAGCAACTTCAACTCTCCCAGTCCTATAGGTAGGGTTGCCACTTATCCCTTTAAACCCGAACACACAGGTTCTGAGGCTAATTTAAGTGAGTTTAATTACCACCTTAATCAGCCACAGAACCTGTGGAATTCATATGTGTTCGGGTTTAAAGGGATGAGGTGGCAACCTTACCTATAGGTATGGAATCTCTCCTCCAACATGGAGTGTTGTCTTCTGAGTAGAGCACCTCTCCTGATGAGAGTACGCATGTCTCCCAATGGGAGAACACACCTGTCTCCAAATGGGAGTTCAGAGCTTAGGCCATGCCTCACTTATGAGTGTGCACACCAGCACACTCACACAGCCTGCAGGTCTCCAGTAAGACCTGGGCACAAGACTGAAGGCTTCATCCCACCCAAGACTCTCTGAAGCTTTCGGACCTTGATCTGGGATTACAAAAACAGTAGTTTGTGTCTCTCCCCCTCCCACAAAGGTGACTTTTCTTTTCAGTGGTTTGTGTCTCTGCTCCTCCCACAATGGTAAGCTCTCCCCACAGTAGTTAGTGCCTCTGCCCCTCCCACAATGGTGAGATTTCCTTGTGTCACAGCCCCTCCCACAATAGTGAGATCCGCCAGCAGTTAGTGTCTCTGTCCCACAATGGTAAAATTCCCCTGCAGTAGTTTGTGTCTCTGCCCCTCCCACAATGGTAAAATTCCCCTGCAGTAGTTTGTGTCTCTGCCCCTCCCACAATGGTGAGATTTTCTGCAGTAGTTTGTTTCTCTGTCCCTCCCACAATGGTGAGGTTTCCCCCCCAGCAATTAGTGTCTCTGCCCTTCCCACAATGGTAAAATTCGCCTGCAGTAGTTTGTGTCTCTGCTCTGCCCCTCCCACAGAGGTGAGATCTTCCCCCAGTAGTTAGTGTCTCTGCCCTTCCCACTATAGTGATATTTCCCTGAAGTAGTTTGTGTCTCTGCCCCTTCCACAATGATGAGCTTCCCCACCAGTAGTTAGTCTTTCTGCCCCTCCCACAATAATGAAATTCCCTGTAGTAATTATTGTCTCTGCCCCTCCCACAATGATGAGATTTTCTGCAGGATTTTGTGTCTCTATCCCTCCCACAATGGGGATAATTCCCTGCAGTAGTTTGTGTCTCCCTTATGTTATTCTAATAAATACCACATATGTGTAGCACCCTCTAGTGTGCACTTTGTGTAGGTACATTTATTTGTATGACTCATGATAACTGTGAGAGTCTGTAATTAGGTCGGGTTACTTCAGGTCAGGCTGGATGGCTCTACAGGGCAGGTCTTTGTTACCTCCCCCTGGATCTAGAACCTTGGAGAAAATGCTGGAAGTCAGTGGGCGGAGGCCAGGAGGTTTTGATCTGCATACTTAAGGGAATTTGGACAATCCCCAGGCAGAGGGCCTGGCAGCGTGGCCGGGTCAGCCCTTAAATGTGGTGGAGCAATGCCAGTAGGGGAGTTGGGTGGAAGATGGAGTGCTAAAGGTTGCTGTCCTGTGGCCTGGGAGGGGACCCTGGGGGCTTGTCCTCCAGGCTGGGAGCTGAGAAAATGAAGGAGAGGAAGCCTAAAGCCCCGTACACACGAGAGGACTTATGTCCGACAGACTTCCGAAGGAGTTCCGTCGGAGTTCTGCCGGAGTTCCGACGGAGTTCTGACGGACTTTTCGGCGGAGCGGACTTGGCCACACACAATCACACTAAACTCCGACGGATTCGAACGTGATGACGTACGACTGGATTCGAATACGGAAGTTCATAGCCAGTAGCCAATAGCTGCCCTAGCGTCGGTTTTAGTCCGTCGGAATAGCATACACACGAGCGGAGTTTTCGAAGGGACCCGGGTCCGGCGGAGTTCCGTCGGGAAAATTTGAAGCATGTTCCATATTCTAAAGTCCTTCGGACTTTGGCGAGTCAAAAGTCCGTTGCAGCCCACACACGATCGAATAGTCTGACGGACTCAGTCCGTCGGACTTTGGACGTTGAAAAGTCCGCTCGTGTGTACGCGGCATAAGAGAGGAATCTCCATTACCTTTGAACATCCGAACTGGCATGGCAAGATCTAAACAGATGGAGGCCTGAACAGGAGTCTTACCCAGTGCACAGGGGAGCAAAGGACAGTGTGAGTACCTCAGCACACCCAGAGGCATAGAAGGGGAAAGAATGCCAGACGTTGCACACTTTCCAGGGACAGCGTTGTGCTAAATCCTGATCCATTGTCCTGGGTTGTTCTTCAGGGCTGCCAGGTGGGTTGGTAGTCGAGCAGCCAGGTGGGCTGGTAGTATCTGCAAGTGTCAGAACAGAGTGAGGTTCTGCTGAAGAGATATATTGCTGTATACAGTTTCAACTTTGTGCTATTTCCCTAAAAGGGACTGAGAGCTCCTGGTTCGTAAAGAACTTTGTCACTGATCCACAGAAACTGCGACGAAGGGCGTACAGTTCAGGATCTTCATTTTTGTGTACATAAAGAAGGATGTTTGTTCTCATCTGATGTTTCTTCAAGTCAAGTTGGGCATCCTATAATCCCTATACCCTATCCAAGTTGTTTTCCCAATAAAACAAGCCCATGGACTGATTTCTTGTGTTGGAAATGTGTGTTACCTGGCTGTGTGGGAATAGAGGAAATCAAGATATCCAGCAGCTCCTGCGGGGGGTAGCACTAAATTAGGTTTATGAATATGTACATTCAATGTATAAAATCTTCCTCAATCTGGGCTCCCTCCAATTACTGCCCTAATGGCATGGCATTGCTCAGGTGACCTTTGAAAAAGGAGAGAGATAAGTGTTCAGGCAGAGTCACTAGCTGGCTGCTTCCACCTGAACATCCCACCTCCCAGGTCCTTCTGTAGACAACATGTGAGCCATGCCTTGGTGTTGATCTGCAGGTGCAGTGGGCTCCAAATTTGGATTATCCCTCAACACCATGGGTTTCACAGCACAAGTGTCATGGTTAGTCCCTGGCATCTCCCCTTCCTGATCACTCTATGGTATACCATCTTTATTTGGGTGGGTCAGGGGACTTGGAGGCATCATGGGAGCAGATGGTAATTCTAAAACGGTCAACCAACATAAACAGGGTCCCAACATGGACAGAAGACCTACGCAAGTGACCAAAAACTGCAGTGGATTGAACGTGCATTGGTAAAGAGTCGTTTCTGGAGATTGATTATTTGGAAAGTATCAGAAGCCATTTCACTAACCACTATGGCTTAGCCAACTGGACCACAACTCATCAGATAGCTACGGATTTGGCTCTACAACGTTACCTTTAGGTATTTTGTTAACACGGCTGAAAATGACCTTTGGCAAATAGCCCAGATGGATGGAAATGTATCCCTCTCAACAGTTTCAGATAATAGTAACAACATCAAGGCAAATGTATCTTTTATTATTGATGGAGACCAGCCAATGGAGAATGCAGGTTAATGAGCTGGAAAGTGCAACAGCACTAAAGTCATCCCAGTGCTTTCGAAGGGGTGTGTAGTCATCTCTCACATGATGGCGACGTGCAACTGTCTGGATGTAGGAAAACTTGGATTCCACTGCAATGCAAAGTGTCCTTGTTAGTCCAACACTGATGTTCTCCTTAAGACTTTCTAAGACAGTAAATATTGAAGAGCTTCAGACGATGTTGTGAAAAGCCCAACTAAATAAAACGCTTCTTACAAACGTGTCTGAAATAAAATCAGGTCCCGTCAATGCCCTGAAGCTCAACGTGATGCAACTTTTGGTTCTGGTGCCGTACAAGAGACGACTTACACACAAAGCCCTTCCCGCACTCGGGGCAAGAAAATGGCCTTTCCCCAGTGTGGGTCCTCTCGTGGATATGGAGGTCAGAACGGTTTCGGAAGCACTTTCCGCAGAGGGAACACGAATGTGGTTTCTCCCCAGTGTGGGTGCGCTGATGTGAAATGCGATGGGAGCTGCTGACGAAGGATCGGCCGCACTGGAAGCAGGGGTAAGGCTTCTCCCCCGTGTGGATTCTCTGGTGGACGATGCAGTCAGAGCTGCTGCTGAAGCATTTGCCACACACAGCACAGGAAAAGGGCTTTTCCCCGGTGTGTGTCCTGACGTGGATGGCAAGGTTTGACTTCCTGCTGAAGGTCTTCTTGCACTGCATGCAGGCATATGGCTTCTCTACAGTGTGAGCCCTATGATGGACAGCCAATTCTGAGGTATTGAGAAAGCATTTCCCACACTGCAAACAGGTACAGGTCTTTCTTCCAGGGGGGGGTTTCTGGTGTCTACCAACTGGTGGCCTACCATAGGCACTATGAGAAACTGGTTTCTGTACTGTAAAATGGTCTTCAAGATCAGAATCAGAGAATTGATGTTCAAACCTCTCAAAGCTTTGGAAAGCATCAGAAGCCACTTCATGATCAAAGTTATTATATTGGGTCACTGAATGGCTGGTGGCCGTAAAGTCTTCTTCAGCCAAGAAGGTTTCCTCTCTAATCTGAGTAGAGGGATATTGTGTGTTATGTGCAGAATCATCGAAGCGCGGGAGATCTTCTTCATCTTGACATGAAGTTGGTGTGTCAGTGATGTTCTCCAGAGTATGGGACTTGGTTTGTTCTTGTGGTGAGGCTTTTGTAGTTGAGTGATTGATTTTGATGATGGTATCTTCACTTAAACAGTCCTTTGATGGAAAAATTAGGACGTGGGACTCTCTAAATAGTAAATCTGTTGAAGAGAGAGAGATACACGGTGGTGAGATGGTGGAATGGGATGAAACCAATCATAAAAAGAAGAGGCACTAAAGGGTCCAAGGGATGCCTTGGTCATGCGTGTTATATAATTGAGGGTTCATTATTGGTGATGGGACAAAGTCAACTGTTACCTTTCCAGCAATAAAAGATAAAAAGTCTCTTCTTACCTGGTAATGTGAGAGGCGGCTGGTCCTCGATCATGACGTCCTTGTAGAGATCCTTGTGTCCTTCTAAATACTCCCACTCCTCCATGGAGAAATAGACAGTGACATCCTGACACCTTATAGGAACCTGACACACACAATGATACAGTCACCATCCAGACACATCCCTTGTCTGTTACTGGATAATGTCCCAGAATTCCCAGCACCGCTCACCTCTCCTGTCAGCAGATCAATGATCTTCTGGGTGACTTCTAGAATTTTCTCCTTATTCCTTCTCTCGGGTATTAGGAAGTGAGTTGGAGGCACTGTGATTGTTATATTATCTCCAGACTTGTTCATTATCTGTTGGAACGGAAAAAGTGATGTCATGTGACCTCCCAGAATCCTCCTCACCTCTCCGGTCAGGTCTGTGTTTTATTAAAAGAGATAAGAGTGGTGTCATGCATACTTACCAACTGTCCCGAATTTCCCGGGACATCCCCGGGATTTAGACCGTTTTTCACAACTCCTGGGAAATCCTTTGTTTTCCCAATGTTTTTTTTTTTTTTGCCACCGCTGCCACCGCTAGAGGCCAGCGGAGACACTGTCTCCACCGGCCGCCATTTTCTTGAAGACTAGAACAAACAAGGGGCCGCCAACAGAAATTGAGCTGCTGCACCACCCACCTCCCGCCCTGCTCCCGGTCTGTCTGTGACCTGATGTGGGAAGAGGTGGGGTGGGCGGTGCTGCAGCTTAACTTCTATTGGCAGCCACCCAGCCGGCTTTGCCTATTTTGTTCCACTGACTCTGCCTATTCGATTTGGTTTTCTGTAATGGCGGCAGAGACAGTCTCCACTGCTGGGGGGATACCTGATGAGAGGGGGGCTCTGACTGGGGGATACCTGATGAGAGAAGGGACTCCACTGGGGACACCTGATGTAAGGAGGGACTCCACTGGGATTGCCTGGTGTAAGGAGGGACTCTGCTGGGAATGCCTGATATAAGGAGGGACTCTGCTGGGAATGCCTGATGCATGGAGGGACTCCGCTGGAGACTCCTGATAACAGGTGACTTGGCAAGTGACACACTCTGGGTTTCCACTGATTCTACATTATGGTGAGTTTAACTATTTCTTTTTATATTACAATGTAATAATAGAAATCATCCTGTCATCATAACAACCATGGTTCAGGGATGATTGAAGTGCCAACAGGTGTTTGGAGTATGTTTATCTGCTGTTAAACTTAAAAAAATAAAATAAATACATAACATATATTGCTATTGTGTTGTAGGATCTGGGCCTGCTGTACCTCCATCCCTCTTTCTTTTGCTCTTTCTCCCTTTGTTTCTCCCCTCCATCCCTCGTTCATATCAGACTCTAACCACACCCCTTTTGAGTCACGCTCCTTTAAATCACGCCCAATAGCTTAAACTACACCGACTTCTCGCCGCAGCATGCTGCGTTTTTATTTCCCCCCTGTATGTTAAACGAATGCCCCATCCCCTAATCATAAGACCCCGCCCACAGGCCAAAAAGTGTCCCTATAAATGTTTTTACAATGTTGGCAACTATAGTCCCAGAATCCTCCTCACCTCTCCGGTCAGGTCTGTGTTTTATTAATAGAGATAAGAGTGATGTCATGTGACCTCCCAGAATCCTCCTCACCTCTCCGGTCAGCAGGTAGATGATCTCCAGGGTGAGGTTCAGTATCTTTTCAGTCATGTGACTTGGCTCCTTCTTCATCGCTGTCCCGGAAATTCTCTTGACCTATAGAAGACTCTTCTATACATTTATTGCCATTCAATATTTTGGATCCACTAAAAATATATAAAAAAAAATACAAACTTCAGTCCATGCATTACATAGTCCTTAGCGGTCTTGATCTGGGAATTTGGCAAGGGTAGTGGAAAAAAATGAACCCACATGACCCAGGTTCCTGGGGGGGGGGGGGGGGCTGACATCTACGGACGCGCAGGAAGACACTCTCTTATATAGACAATCTATTTAATAAATATATAGCAATGTAATAAAATACTACACAGAATATAATAGATATATGATAGAACACATACCCTGCTGGTGAGATGAGCTCCCCTCCTCCCCCTAGACTACAACTGACATTTCTCTACATTTGTTTCTTCCATCCTAACATCAGTCCTCTGGCATCATCTACTACTGCCTAGCCATATTACCCTCACAGGTCCAGCTGCATCCTAGGAAGTGGAAGTTTAACCCAGGGAAGGGTATTGAAAAGACTACAACACCCACAGTGCATTGCTGAGCCCCCCCCCCCCCTGTGTGAGGGCTCTGATAGGTGACATCTGCACTGTGCGTTCCAAAGTGCGTCCGGTATTTGCGTTCCAAAAGGAGAGTCGAACTTCCAGATAAGCTTTGATCTCTATGTCTGCCCTCGTGTGGACAGTCTAAAAAATGCAACTTTTTAGTGTTTGTAGTTCTATAATGATTCATGCTGTAGAGGAGCGCTGCCATCTAGTGGCGGTTTTTCTAAATGCAGGTGTAATAATTATGATAGCAACAACAATGTTAATTTTATGATATATATATATATATATATATATATATATACAGTGGGGACGGAAAATATTCAGACCCCCTTAATTTTTCACTCTAAAATAATTTAAGTTCATTTTTTTCCTCATTAATGTACTCACAGTTAGGGTTGCCACCTTTTCTTCACGTCAAACCCGAACACTTTAGCGGCACACAGCAATTTTTTATAGTATAAACTATACACATATTTTGCTATTAAATAACAATTCTAATCATATGAAGTTAATAACAAGAGTCCCCCTTTACATCACAGTCCACAGAGTTCCCCTTTTACATCTGAATTCGCAGAGTTCCCTTTCACTGTAAAGGGAGACTCTGCAGACTCTGATGTAAGGAAGAACACTGGGGACTCTGACATAAGGGATACTCTAGGAACCCTTATTTAAGGGAGAACACTGAGAACTCTGATGTGTGGAGAGAACTCTGATGTAACTGGGAATACTGTGGCCTGGGAACTCTGATGTAAGGGGTGATCTGAGAACCCTGAATTTACCTTAGTGTACTCACTCAGAGGCAGGAGAGAGAAGGAGAGAGACTTCAGTCACAGACAGGGATGGATGGTGAGCTCACTCACCCCTTGGCAGTCAGCACCTCTCATCCAGATGTATCTGGAAGTCATAGTCCGGTCTGAATAATGTGTCCGGGTTTCAGGCAGTGTGAAACCTGGATGCATGATTCCAAACCCGAACTGTCCGGGTGAATCCCGGACAGGTGGCAACCCTACTCACAGCACCCCATATGACAGAAAAACACAGAATTTTTGACATTTTTGCAGATTTATTAGAAAAGAAAAACTGAAATATCACATGGTCCTAAGTATTCAGACCCTTTGCTCAGTATTTAGTGTAAGGTGTTCGTCTTCTAGATTCCCCTGGATAGCCTAGGCTGGAGTGGCTTAATGGAGGTCCCAAACGCCGGCGGATAACCAAATACACATACTCGCTCGTGGGTACGTGGTAACTGATTACAGAGTTTAATGGAAAGTGGACCGTCTTTTATGTGGTAATTTACAAAGCACGCCCTGTGGGGGGGGGGCAATAGGGTAATTCATACATACATCAACAATTTTCTTAAACTCATGACATTATGTAAGTCAAAGGTTAAATACAATCTTCTGATAGTTATTTTGCCTTTTCAGCATCTGCTGACTGACCATATTCTTGCGTAACCAGTCCTATCTATCCCTGTGCCCCTTACCACAGACAGATGCTTCCTGATATGTCAACATCTTGCATCTTAATTCTGAACCTATTGAAATGCACGCCTAAGCATATTATCTTAGACCTTTGACTTAGTACATCTTTGGTAACCTTAATAAGTATTCCCTTATAATCCTCCCTTTGATCATTCTGTGATTTACATAATGATCATTCCTTTTCTAATTTAATAGCACAGGCTTCATACTCCGAACCCTTGTGCTCTTGGTTTTTATACCATACCGTTGGACCTTTAACAATGGAAGTGAGTTTCAGATCCTCCGGAGCGGCCGTGTTTCCCTTTTTACATAAACATTTGATTATCTTATAACAGGCATATAAAAATAGAATGAAGAGGATCACAGTGGCAATTGTCATGGCAGTATTTCGGAGCCAAGATATTAATCCCCCAAAACTAAAACTGCTCGAGAATGGATCCCAGTTTTTTCCTATGTTTCTTGCCTCTTTCTGTAGTTTATTTACCTCTTCCCTGTGTTGGGCAATAACGTCATAATAGTCTGGGACTTCGATGCTGGTATTATGAATCCAGGTACAGCACTCATAATCCTCAGTAGTCTCACAGAGGCCAGTAAGGGCTGCACTCATACTTTCTATAGCCAACTCATGTAGTTCTAGTTGCTTCCTAATTGCCCTAGTTTCTAGATTTAGTTTGGTTATGTCATCAGAATTTTCCTCCAGAATCTCATCAATTATGCCAGTGTAATTATTTAATCTTTTCATTAGGTCAATTCCCCACCCTGTCCAGGAAGGGAACCATGCCCAGGCCATATCTTTTTCTAAAAACAATTCTCGTTTATTACGGTGTCTAAGGGGATATCTAGGATGCATGCTAGCTTCAAGGAGGTGACTTCCCTTGTTATCCCCTAATACCCCCATGATAGGAACCAGGGCTGCAAGGTAACACCACCCCTGGGGTTTGGTTGGGATCCAGGGGTGACAGAGTTTGCCGCAGCATATATATATGGTATTTCCTAGAGCTAGGGGCCGTTTATGGAACACGTTCCTAAGAGTATCAGAAAGGCCAGAGAGCACCAGAATTGATATTAATTGGTGTATTGTAGACTTAGTACTGGAGCTAAGAAAGTCTAAAAAGGTGGCATTTAGGGTGGGATCTGAAGTATGGAAGAAAGAAGGACTGTTAAGCGATGTCATTGAAATGTTAAGTTTTGCTTGTTTGCAAACCTCGGCTCCATCTGTGGTGTTTCCCAGTCGGAAACACCAGTCTGGGAAGTGGCTTCTACCTATAATTTGGAAAGTGAGGGTTTTATTTGAAAGGGTCCTAGTAACATTCGTTAGGACAATAGGGGGTGTTCCATTAAGGAGGGGGGTAAAATTCAAGGGGACTGCCATGAGAGGGATTCTAGCTGTACTGGGATGTAGCTTGCTGCAAATCCAGCATTTCTCAAAACCGGATTTTTGAGCATAGCTATATTTGAATTTTAGTAGTAACATCTTGTCAGTCAGTCCCTTAGGTGACTCATTAACGGGTACAATACTTCTACTATGTCTTTGGCCGGGGGTATTATTCATCTTAGGTGGTCCACATATCCCTTTTAATAGACCTAAGTCTTCTGGATGATATATACAGTTGGCTATAAACCATGTGGGCAGGAATACAAGTAGTACCAGACTACCCCAAAGGCATACAGCCTTCCCTGACACTGAAGGTAAAAACATTTCTATAAGTTCTTATGCTTGTCCTTCTTCCTCGCTATCGTGTAGGGTTTCAAGGGTTAATTGTCCAATGCCTTCCTGAATCTCTTGCAGTTCCGGTAGCTGTTCGGGTGGGTCGGGTTCTTCTTTAATAGTTGGGGGTCGGGGGTTGTGGGAAGCGATGGGCACTTTTTCAGCCTGCTGGCGTGGATCCAGGTGTTTCCTTGGTCAGTCAGGACCGCAGTTCTGGACACCTTTTCAACCTTCCAAGGTCCAGAGTAGATTGGTCCGATCCTCTTTTTGTGGGCCAGTTGCTTGACTAGCACTTGATCTCCTGGGATGAAGGGGTGTGTTGGCTCTGTGGAGATAGGAGAGAAGGTGACAGAAACTTGTTCGTTCGTTTCATGAAGCATACTTACCAGGTTTTTCACGTACATTTCCTGTTGGGAATAAATGTCAATATCAGTGTCTTGGTCTAATGGGGGTAATTCTATGTTTGCGGGGACTCCCATCAAAATTTCAAAAGGTGAAAGTTTCGTTCTGGCGTGGGGTGCCGTTCTAATCTGGAATAGCACAGAAGGGAGGTGATCAAGCCATCCCTTCATTGTGCCCCCTGTGGCCTTTTTCAATTTATCCTTTATATTTCTATTCATTCTTTCCACTACCCCTGCGCTTTGAGGGTGATAGGGGATGTGTAGTTTCCATTGCAGCCCTAACAATTTAGCCACAGCCTGGGTAACTGAGGAGCTGAATGCAGGTCCCCTATCTGACCAAATAGATGTTGGTATGCCAAACCTACAAATCCAGTTATTCAGCAAGCATTTTGCTGCTATATTGGCTGTCTCACCTGCACAGGGAGTGGCTTCAACCCAGCCTGAAAATTTATCTACGACAACGCACAGGAATTTTAGGCTCCCCTTTTGTTTTGGCATGTGTGTGAAGTCTACTTGTAAATCTGTAAGGGGACCTATTGGTGGGGGTAGATGACCATGTAGGCCATGCCGTTTGCCCTGCACATTGTTTTGAGCACAGGTAAGGCAACTTGTGGCCAGGAGTTTGACTTGTTTGTTCAAGGCGTTTGTGCAGAAAGATTTGGTGTACATAGTGGCTAAAGGGACGGCACCTATGTGTCCTGGACCATGAAGGTAGGAGAGAATTAGAATACTGCTTGCCTCAGGTATTCCCAATATCTTCCCCTCTTTTGACCACAGACCCTCTGGGTCTTTGGTCAAGCCAGCCTTCACCCAATACAAGACATCTTCCTCAGTGGCTAATGATTGCATTTGTGCCACTACAGATTTAAAGTTAGGACAGGTGAAATGATCCTTAAAGTACATGGACGTGGGGGTGGGCTCCTGGGTGGAGGATAGGGTGCCCACGTGTCCCGGATTGTCCCTTAATTAATGTTTTTGTCCCGTGTCCCGGGCACCTTCATTCCGGGACAATACAGTGTCCCGGGCTCCCGGAATAAAAAAAAAAAAACACACAGCCAGTCTGCCACCTTGATAAACATTTGCTGGACTGTATGGTTGCTAGGGCCGCCCCGCGTCTAGCAACCAGTGACGTCGGCTGACACGTGGGCAGTTACCCTATGGCTAAGCAGCGCGCCTCTGAGTCCACTCTATCCCCCTCCTCTCCATCTCCGCCTCCGGCCGCAGCAGCAGGGAGAGAGAGAGAGCAGCCCCCAGTATCTCGGATCTCTTCCTCCTGAGTCTCCTGACTTGTAGCGGCACTGTTGTAAGGCAGGATCCAGCCTACTTCCCCAGCCACTGCCTGCAAGCAGCACATTGCCAGCCAGCAGCCCGACTTCTCCAGTTCTCCTCCTGAGCCTTCTCCCGCCCACGAGGGCCACGACCCAACTCCGAGCTGCCAGCAAAACTTCCAGGTATGTGTTTGTTGTTGCAGGCTGGCAGCAAATATCATGACCAGCTCTATAATGTGATACAGCAACTTGTTGGCAAATACGACCTGTTTCTCTTTACACTTCCCCTTATTCTTTAGTCACTATTAAATTATTAAAACCTGCAGATGCTCCACATCAAATAATAACTGCACTTTAGCGTGGGCATGTTTGTCTTATGTACATGTGTTCTATTACAAGGACAATATCACTAAAAGCCTTCTTAAAAGCCTTAAAAGACTTAAAATAGTTTCTGTCATAGGCAGAACATAATTCTTCCTGTTCCCAAATTAGGATGAGATATTATTGATGAAGTTTCCATCTGAATATCTGAAAGTTTTATATAGATTTATACATAATCAAATTTTTTTGAAAAAAAAACAAAAAACGCAATAAGCGTATATTGATTGGTTTGCGCCAAAGCATTAGCATATACAAAATAGGGGATAGATTTATAGCATTTTTATATATTTTTTAAAAAATTTTTTACTAGAAATGGCGGCGATCAGCAATTTAAAAAAAAATTTTTTTATCGGGACTGCGACATTATGGCGGACAGATCGGACACTTGACACATTTTTGGGACCATTGTCATTTATACAGCGATTAGTGCTATGAAAAGGCACATATGACTGTAAAAATGTCACTGGCAGGGAAGGGGTTAACACTAGGGGGGAGGGGGGGTGATAAAGGGGTTAACTGCATTCCCTGTGTTTGTTGTATAACTGAAGGAGGAGGGCACTGGCAGGTATCAAAAAACATCTTTTTTTGGGCAAGAATGGGGGGGGGGGGGTGTCCCTGAATGGCAGTTTGAAAATGTGGTCACCCTAGTGGAGGACTGGGCTGCCTTTTTCGCTTCTCGGTCAGCTAAGGCATTTCCCTTGGAAAGTCTGCTATTATCTGAAGAATGTGCTTTTACTTTAATTATTGCCACCTCTTTTGGGAGCAAAATAGCCCGAAGAAGTGCCTGAATCTGGGTAGCATTGGAAATAGGTTTATTATCCGCTGTTTTAAAACCTCTTTTAGCCCATATTACTCCGAAGTCATGCACCACCCCAAATGCATATCTACTGTCAGGCCGCGTACACACGCGCGGACTGTTTGCCCAACCTTGTTCGTCAAACAGTTTCGGCAAACAGTCCGCTCAAAATTTGCATGAGCGGACTTGCCCACACACGAGCGGACTGTTTCAGCGAACTTGCCAAACAGTTCGCTCAACTTTTGAAATGAACGGACTCGCCCACGTAAGGAGGAGGCAAATCCGCCCATTTCGAGCGCGTGTACAGGTAGGCGGGGCCCGCGAAGGAGACGTCGCGGGCTCCGCCGCCTGGAATGGGCTTAAAGGGGAACCCCAACGCCGAAAAAAATCGGCGTGGGGGTTCCCCCAAAGTCCACACCAGACCCTTGTCCGAGCACGCTACCCGGCCGGCCAGGAAAGGGGGGCGAGCGAGCGCGCCCCCCCTCCTGAGCCGTACCAGGCCGCGTGCCCTCAACATGGGGGGTGCCTTGGGGAAGGGGGGGCCGCGCGGCCCCCCCACCCCAAAGCACCTTGTCCCCATGTTGATGAGGACAAGGGCCTCTTCCCGACAACCCTGGCCGTTGGTTGTCGGGGTCTGCGGGCGGGGGGCTTATCGGAATCCGGGAGCCCCCTTTAAGAAGGGGCCCCCGGATACCGGCCCCCCACCCTATGTGAATGAGTATGGGGTACAATGTACCCCTACCCATTCACCTGTGAAATAAAGTACAAAAAAAAACACAACACAGGGAAAAAATATTTTATTGCACAGCTCCGGGGGTCTTCTCGCCGGACTCCTCCGCTATCTGTGTGTAGCTCTTTTGCTAGCGGAGGAGTCCGGCTTTCTTCCTCCCCGCCGCCGGCCTCTTCTCCCGACTTCGGGGGTCTTGTCCCCCTCTTCGGTTCTTCTGCCGGGCCACCGCGCCTTCTTGTAGCTCTTTTGCAGGCGGTGGCCCGGTCTTCTGTCGCCGCTGCCTTCCGTTCTTCTGTCGCCGCCTTCGGTTCTTCTGCCGGGCCACCGCGCCTTCTTGTAGCTCTTTTACAGGCGGTGGCCCGGTCTTCTGTCGACGCTGTCGTCACCGTCGCCGCCGCCGCCGCCGCCGCCTTCCATTCTTGTTCTTCTTCTTGTTCTTCTTCTTCTTCTCCTGGAGATGTTGACTCGACGAGCTCTCCGGCCGGAATGCCAGGGACACGCTCCGCTGCCACTTATATAGTGACAATGGGGCGGTGTCACATGGTATATGTCACATGGGTTGGTCACATGGTGACCCCGCCCCCTTACGATGTCATAGTCCCCATGTGACATCAACCCATGTGACCAACCCATGTGACATATACCATGTGACACCGCCCCATTGTCACTATATAAGTGGCAGCGGAGCGTGTCCCTGGCATTCCGGCCGGAGAGAGCGTCGAGTCAACATCTCCAGGAGAAGAAGAAGAAGAACAAGAAGAAGAACAAGAACGGAAGGCGGCGGCGGCGGCGACGGCGACGACAGCGGCGACAGAAGACCGGGCCACCGCCTGTAAAAGAGCTACAAGAAGGCGCGGTGGCCCGGCAGAAGAACCGAAGGCGGCGACAGAAGAACGGAAGGCAGCGGCGACAGAAGACCGGGCCACCGCCTGCAAAAGAGCTACAAGAAGGCGCGGTGGCCCGGCAGAAGAACCGAAGAGGGGGACAAGACCCCCGAAGTCGGGAGAAGAGGCCGGCGGCGGGGAGGAAGAAAGCCGGACTCCTCCGCTAGCAAAAGAGCTACACACAGATAGCGGAGGAGTCCGGCGAGAAGACCCCCGGAGCTGTGCAATAAAATATTTTTTCCCTGTGTTGTGTTTTTTTTTGTACTTTATTTCACAGGTGAATGGGTAGGGGTACATTGTACCCCATACTCATTCACATAGGGTGGGGGGCCGGTATCCGGGGGCCCCCTTCTTAAAGGGGGCTCCCGGATTCCGATAAGCCCCCCGCCCGCAGACCCCGACAACCAACGGCCAGGGTTGTCGGGAAGAGGCCCTTGTCCTCATCAACATGGGGACAAGGTGCTTTGGGGTGGGGGGGCCGTGCGGCCCCCCCTTCCCCAAGGCACCCCCCATGTTGAGGGCACGCGGCCTGGTACGGCTCAGGAGGGGGGGCGCGCTCGCTCGCCCCCCTTTCCTGGCCGGCCGGGTAGCGTGCTCGGACAAGGGTCTGGTGTGGACTTTGGGGGAACCCCCACGCCGATTTTTTTCGGCGTTGGGGTTCCCCTTTAAGCCCATTCCAGGCGGCGGAGCCCGCGACGTCTCCTTCGCGGGTCCCGCCTACCTGTACACGCGCTCGAAATGGGCGGACTTTCCGAGCGGGAACAGTTTGCTCATTTCGAAAGTAGCCTACACACGGGCGGACTGTTCGCTCAAACACAGTTTCAGCGGACAGTTTTTCGGAATTTCCGAAAGACTTTGTCCGTCCAACTGTCCGCTGAAACTGTCCGCTGAAAGCCCACACACGGGCGGACTGTCCGCCCAAACACTGTTCAGCGGACAAGGTTGGGCGAACAGTCCGCCCGTGTGTACGCGGCCTCAGTGTAAATGTTCACCTTCTTATCTGTAAATAAAATGCAGGCCCTGGTGAGGGCTTCTAGTTCAGCCACCTGAGCCGAAGAGGGGGGCAGTGGTTTGGCTTCTAATACCTTGTTTGGCAACTGGACTATTGCATATCCTGTTTGGAAGGTGGAATCGGAGGGACGGGAGCAACTACCGTCCACAAAAACATTGTCTGCATTGGTAATCGGTACGTCGGTGAGGTCTGGTCTTGGTGATGTGATAGACTCCACTTGTGTTATACAGTCATGAAACTGGTCTGGGTCTTGTGGTAGGCGTAACATGGAGTGCAAGAGACGGACGGCAGGGTTGTTGGCGGGAACATATTTGAGAGACAGATTGTCTGTGTTCATGAGGGAAATCTCATATCCACTGAGTCTTTGTGAGGTCATGTGTTGGGTGTTCATGTTCTGTATGAGGTGGGTGACAGAATGTGTGGTGTAAAGCGTCATCGGGTGTCCCAAGACCATCTTGTTGGCATCTTGTACGGCCATAGCACAAGCGGCTAAATTCTGAAGGCATGATGGCATGCCTTGAACCTGAAGGGGGAGTTTTTTAGATAGGTAGGAGACAGGGCGGTAGCCTGTTCCATGCTGTTGTGTCAAAACCGTGGCAAAAGAGGTCCCCGAGACTACACAGTATAGTTGAAAAGCTTTACCATAGTCTACCAACCCCAGGGCGGGTGCACATGACAAACTGTTCAATAGGGCCTGGAAGGCTTTAAGCCGTTCCTCTGTCCAATCAACCTGCCTAGGGGCTGTTGAGGCGGTGGCCTCTCTTAGTATGCCATCATAATGAGAACAGTCGGGGATCCACTGGCGGCAATATACCACAGCGCCCAAGAATGAGAGCAGGGCTGCCTTGTCTTTTGGGGGGCTCAGAGCTTGTAGGGCTGCGGCGCGTTTGGGTGAGACCATCCTTGTCCCCCTTTTTAGTATGCACCCCAAGTATTCCACTTGTGGCATACACCACTGTATCTTCTTTCTGGATGCTAAATGCCCGATGTGGGCTAGATGGTTCAACAGAGATGTGGAATCGACCGCACAATCTTCAGCAGTGCGACTGCACAAGAGCAAGTCGTCCACATACTGTATTAGCACCGACCCTCGCTCAGGCGTCCAAGACTTGACAGTCTCATTGAGTACCATAGAGAAGGCAGCAGGACTATCAACATACCCCTGAGGCAGGCGTGTCCAGGTTAACTGACCCGTCAACTGGCCCTCCGTCCAGGAGAAGGCAAACATAGGCTGGGCCTCTTCCGCAATGGGAATGCTAAAGAAGGCATTTGCTAAATCAATCACTGTGTAGCATAGAGAATGTGCCGGTATACATGAGAAGATAAAAGTGATGTCTGAGACTAGGGGTGGAAGTGGAATCACTTGTTTGTTAACTGCCCTTAGGTCTTGTACAAGTCTCCACTCCCCACTGGCCTTTTTTACGGGGTAAATGGGCGTGTTCCAGGGACTGATGATTGGTTTCAGGATACCTTTTGATATGTAATCATTAATTTGAGGGGAGATGCCTTTGACTTTCTCTGGGGGTAGGGGATACTGTTTTTGATATTGTATCCCCGCATCTGATCGCATTTGGGGTGCATATGGTGTGCAATTAATAAAGCCCACACTACCTTTGTTTTCTGCCCAAATTGTGTGATGGTCAAGGGAGGAAGGTATCATCAGAAAGAAACTCCTGTGTGCATGTCTTTTTGGGCTGTGTAAGTCACAAAGAGGGGAACTTGCAGTGAGGGAGCCGTCTTTGTCAAACTTAATGGTAATGTTTAACTGGGATAATAAATCTCTGCCCATTAGGGATACTGGACAGGAAGTCAGGACAGCGAAACTCTGCATACATAGCTCTAGTCCATCCGGGGTAGAGACTGGTAAAGGCGGGGTGACGGAATGAGTAACCGATGTCCCATTTATTCCAATAGAGTGTCCCTCAGTACACAGTGGTGTGTCATACCTCTCATCATTTAATGAGCTAAAAGTGGCACCTGAATCAAGCAGGAAACACACTATGTGGTTGTCTACGCGTAATATAACTTGTGGTAGACTCTTCCATGATAGGTTGTGGCACACCAGACTGAGGGAAGGGACATACTCTAGGCATCCCTATTGGGGGTGTGTTTGTCGGGTAGACGGCCACTGCATGGGGATTCGAGGGGGAGGTCTGTTAGAGGTTGGGGTGTAGGGTGGCTGTGTAAGCGCATGGTTTTGAGATGGTGTTTGGGGAGGTGGCGGGTATTGGGGGTACCTTGTAGTGTGAGGGGGGGGGCGATTAGCAGCGTTGTACCCCCTTCCCCTGCCCCTTGGATAGCTCACCCTCTGTCTATATGGGCACTGTGATTTCCAATGTCCCTGTTCCCCACAATTGAAACATCCTTGGTCAGGTGGGTAGGGCTGCATGGTCATGAGGTGCGGTGGTGAGGATGAGGTTTCAGGTGTGACTAGGGTTTGTGTTTGTGTCAAGGAGGGGAAAATTCCCCCTTTTTGTTCAAAGACCCCTGAAGTCTCTCTGGACCTGGCGTCCTTCATGAATTCATCTGGTGCTTGCTCCGCCCATTTGGGGTTTGTGAATTTGAGCAATTGCGTCACTTTGGGATCGCCTCCCGACATGATGGTAGTGGTAAATAATTGTGGTGTGGCCCCATCTACAGCTTTCCATAGGGAGTATACTCTGGTACAGTAATCATAGAATTTCTCTTTAGGTCCCTGCTTGGCTAGGATCAGTTCTTGGAGTGCAGATGGTCCTTTGTATAATTTGGACCAATGACCTCCCATGCCTTTCCAAAAGGATATCCAATCCTTATCGGTCTGGATATGGGTTGTCCATAGGTCGTTTACAGGGGCTACTTCTGGGCTGTCTGGGTCTACAATGCTAAGAATACTTTTTATGTCATCTTTGTCAAGCCCTGTGCCTGCACTATATTTTGCCAGAAAGGTACCTGCATCTCGTGGATACTTCTTGGGATTGGGACATAGTTCTTTTATTTTGGAGAGTGTACCCAAAGGTAATGGTATATGCACCTCGGTGTTCCCCATGGTCATCAAAGGTGCTTTGAATGAAGCCCCTACTGCTTCTTTCTCAGTTTCCTCTTCTATGGATAATGTCCCTGTTTTACTAATTGGACCTGACTCCTCAGTTTTGGGAATAGGTGTCTCTTTTGTATGGCTTCTTGTAGTGGTGGGGGGCAGTGCTATAATCCTATCCTGCGCTTCTTTTAACATTTCCTCCTTCTTCCCTAATTGCCTTCTTAACTTTTCTAGTTCCTTTTGTAAGTCCTCCATCCTATGTTCCTCTCTCTCTTTTCCCTCCTGGAATTCCTTCTCCCTTTTTTCCAAGTCTTTCTGATACATGACATCTGTATTGTCTGACCTACTTCTGCATACTTATTTAACCCTCTCCACATATCCCAACTCTCCAAACCCAACTCCCCCATTAACCAGACCAGACTGAGTTTGGAGTAAAGGGCCAACAGGCCTTGATTTATTTAACCAAAATAGATATATAAATATAAATAACAAATATAACTTTCAATAAATAACCATAACTTGTAAACATTCCAGTAAACTGTATCCTGGGTCATATATAATCGACCCTACTGGTCACTGCACATTACCTTTTAACCTCTTGACCTCCAGACGGAATCCCCTGTCTCGGAGGCTATACCAACCAATGCAGTGACCTACCCGTTTTTACTCTTCCGGTTAACCCCATGTAACCGTGAAGTACCAATCCAACCACCCCCATCACCATGGATGGGTACCACCTATTCTCCACCTGTACCACTTAACCTTCTCAACTACCCCCCAGGACACTGCCAATCCCAAACCCGCTTTTCCCAAAAAAGACCCGTCACCAAAAAAAAAAAAAGGGGAGGGTGGGTGGGAATCTCTTCCTCCTCCGCTCTACACTGGCCCTGTCTTCCTCTCTGCCTCGTGATTCCTAACGTTTTTGGCTCCGCCCACCGCAACTCTTAAAGCGGCAGGACCCTATTTTCTTAACACAGGCGACAGTGCATCCAAAGCATCTGTCATGTCGTCCTGCGCTTACAGCCTGCTGCTGCAGCTCCGTGACGCTCTTTTCTAACACTATTTTCCTATCCACTTCTGCCTTTTCTGCCTCATCGAGGGCTATTTCTTTTTGTTTTAGGTCTTCCATAAGTGTTTCTAACTCAGTTCTCCTTTTCCCTATTCTCTCTTCTTCCTCCTTTTTCCTCTCTTCAAACTCTTTTATCTTTGCCTCTAATTCCTGCTTTTCGGGACTACCCACCTCTTCTTGTCCTGTAACTTCTTCCTGTCTCCCCTCTTCCTCTCTGCCCCTACTTACTTGTTCCCATTGGGCCACTTGTTGTGGTGTTGCTGTGGTGTGTGCTATGGCGGCTAGGACTACAGGATCCAGTGAAGGATATAGTTGAAGGTATGGACCTGGCGTCCCATCCTCGTTTTTTACCATAACATAAGGTGGGGGTGGACATTGAGGCGGGGGAGGGGGAGGTGAAGGGGGTGCAGGGGCTTCAGCCATAGCACTGGGTCCTATATTTGGAGTAAGCTTTGTAGTTTTATTAATATGCTTCTTTTTATATTTGTGTAGACATTTATCCCATGCATGGTAACAATCTTTTATATATTGAATATTTTCCCACTTCCCTGGAGGGTACGAATTTTTGTGGATTTGGCATATTTTACTTACTTCCTGCCAGTCTTCCTCAGTACAAGGACCATATGGCCCTGGGTCATGTATCCCCAATTGCTGACACCTTTCTCGGACTTGTGTCCAAAATGGTTCTACCTGGGGGCCAGGGATCATATTACTGACAAATTCATAGGGTGATGGGGTGGACATGGCTTGGGTTGCTGCAGAATTCCCCATCTAGTAGTCTGGGCAGTGTGTGTCTAGTGGTAGGACACAGGTGATAACACCCGGTTTGTCCAACAATCCGGTCTCTGGTCTGGGAGTAGGATCCCTGATCTTTTTTGGGGCAGATGGACTTATATAAAACTATGAAGATTTACCCTTAATATATGATGAAGGGTAAATCTTTCCTAGTGGCGGGATATACCCCTCTTACACCAAGTCTGCAAGAGAAGCCTGTAGGTCTAGTGGTCAAAAGAATCTACCTTTCATAAATGCTAAGAAAAAATAAACCTAGCGTGCAGTGTGAACAGGCGGGTGCTACCTCACTACAATCTGGTTCTTAATACTCTGTATTCATTTAACAACATTTGGGTTTATTCAAACAGATATCCACTCTATATAATTATATCTTATACAACGTTAATACTCTATATACTTACGCTTGCACCTAAAGAGAAACAGACATATTTTTATGGTTTAAGATTTCAGCTTTAAAACTTTACAATCACATCATGATGCATTTCATTATTTATAGTGCACTTTAAAACTTCTCAAAGTGGGCGTCCATTTAGCCAATCCTTATGTCACGGGCGTATATGATACCTCCCGTGTTAGAATATAATCATAAATATCTCTCTTAGTTTATAGTCGGACCAACCTAGTCAGACTCCTCAATACCTGCGAACCCTTTTCACCCCCCAAGGGACCAGCCTAGTCCGTTGCGAAGGCACAGTTTATATATATATACAATTACATTTCTTATAATGGTTGTTTGGACAGGTCAAGCATAAACGCCAATTACCATAAAAAGAGGTAAAAGGTGTAAATATGACTTACCTGTGCAAACCCCACTTCTGGTACCAAAACTGTAAGGTGTTCGTCTTCTAGATTCCCCTGGATAGCCTAGGCTGGAGTGGCTTAATGGAGGTCCCAAACGCCGGCGGATAACCAAATACACATACTCGCTCGTGGGTACGTGGTAACTGATTACAGAGTTTAATGGAAAGTGGACCGTCTTTTATGTGGTAATTTACAAAGCACGCCCTGTGGGGGGGGCCAATAGGGTAATTCATACATACATCAACAATTTTCTTAAACTCATGACATTATGTAAGTCAAAGGTTAAATACAATCTTCTGATAGTTATTTTGCCTTTTCAGCATCTGCTGACTGACCATATTCTTGCGTAACCAGTCCTATCTATCCCTGTGCCCCTTACCACAGACAGATGCTTCCTGATATGTCAACATCTTGCATCTTAATTCTGAACCTATTGAAATGCACGCCTAAGCATATTATCTTAGACCTTTGACTTAGTACATCTTTGGTAACCTTAATAAGTATTCCCTTATATTTAGTAGAAGCGCCCTTTTGATCGAATACAGCCATGAGTCTTTTTGGGAAAGATGCATCAAGTTTTTCACACCTGGATTTGGGAATCCTCTGCCATTCCTTCTTACAGGTCCTCTCCAGTTCTGTCAGGTTGGATGGTAAATGTTGGTGGACGGCCATTTTTAGGTCTCTCCAGAGATGCTCAATTGGGTTTAAGTCAGGGCTCTGGCTGGGCCCTTGAAGAACAGTCACAGAGTTGTTGTGAAGCCACTCCTTCCTTAAGGTCATTGTCTTGTTGGAAGGTAAACCTTCGGCCCAGTCTGAGGTCCTGAGCACTCTGGAGAAGGTTGTTGTCCAGGATATACCTGTACTTGGCCGCATTCATCTTTCCCTCGATTGCAACCAGTCATCCTGTCCCTGCAGCTAAAAAACACCCACACAGCATGATGCTGCCACCACCATGCTTCACTGTTGGGACTGTATTGGACAGGTGATGAGCAGCGCCTGGTTTTCTCCACACATACTGCTTAGAATTAAGACCAAAAAGTTCTATCTTGGTCTCATCAGACCAAAGAATCTTATTTCTCACCATCTTGGAGTCCTTCAGGTGTTTTTTTTAGCAAACTCCATGCGGGCTTTCATGTGTCTTGCACTGAGGAGAGGCTTCCATTAGGCCACTCTGCCATAAAGCCCCAACTGGTGGAGGGCTTCAGTGACTTTCTACACTTTTCTCCCATCTCCCGACTGCATCTCTGGAGCTCAGCCACAACGATCTTTGGGTTCTTCTTTACCTCTCTCACCAAGGCTCTTCTCCCCTGATAGCTCAGTTTGGCCGGACGGCCAGCTCTAGGAAGGGTTCTGGTCGTCCCAAACGTCTTCCATTTAAGGTTTATGGAGGTCACTGCGCTCTTATGAAGCTCAAGTGCAGCAGAAATTTGTTTGTAACCTTGACCAGATCTGTGCCTTGACACAATTCTGTCTCTGAGCTCTTCAGGCAGTTCCATTGACCTCATGATTCTCATTTGCTCTGACATGCACTGTGAGCTGTAAGGTCTTAATATAGACAGGCGTGTGGCTTTCCTAATCAAGTCCAATCAGTATAATCAAACACAGCTGGACTCAAATGAAGGTGTAGAACCATCTTAAGGATGATCAGAAGAAATGGACAGCACCTGAGTTAAAGCGGAGGTCCACCCTAAAGTGGACCTTCCGCTCATTGGAATCCCCCCCCCCTCCGGCGCCACAATTGGCACCTTTCAGGGGGGAGGGGGGTGCAGGTACCTGTACAGTACAGGTATCTGCACCCACTTCCGGCGTAGATTCTGCAGAAGGTACGCCCCTTTCCGCAGAATCTACGCCCCTTTCCGAAAATGCCCCGCTGCCTGCTGGGAAACACACGGATCCCAGAGACAGCGGGGACCGTCCTTATAGCGCAGCGCGACTCCGCTGGAAATGGGGAAACCGGGAAATGAAGCCAAAAGGCTCCACTTCCTGATACCCATAGCCAAGATGGCGGCGGCAGCACCCGAGAGACGATCGAGAGATCGGCTTCGGGTGCCGACATCGCGGGCGCGCTGGGCGGGTAAGTGTCACTATTTTAAAAGTCAGCAGCTGCAGTATTTGTAGCTGCTGGCTTTTAAAAAAAAAAAAAACGGTTTAAATATGAGTGTCACAGCAAAGGGTCTGAATACTTAAGAGCATGTGACAGTTTTTCCCCAATCGTCTTTCAGGACAGCCACCTTTGAGAGACACTGGCTCCTCCCCTCTTAGGAAACACCGCCTTCATTTTCATGATTTAAGCCTCCTCCTCCCTTCGTTCCTCAGTTATGGTGTTTCCTCCGGTGGGGAGACATCGCTAAGGAACCTTAGCTGAATTCGGTTGGTGAGACTGAAGCTATCCGAGCGGAGCCCCGGCCCCACTCGGTTACCCGACCGTCTATCGGTCGGCCCTTGACAGTCGGATCAGCGGGGAGCTGAAGCGTTCGTACTGTCTATACACCCTAAACTTCGCTTGGGGAAAGCAGGAAGTTTTACAGGGTCGTCCGTCCGTTCACCCGCGGGTGTTTTAACGGAACAGGCAGTCCGGTCGGCTGGGGAAGCTGAACTTTTGACTGACCTTTTTCTCTATACGCACTCCAATCTTCGCTTGGGGAAAGCAGGAAGTTTTTGGGGAGGTTCATCCCTGCGTTTCGCCCAATGGGGCGCTGCAACGAGGACGTCCAAGGCCCCCCTGTGTATCCAGTCGGCTGGGAGCCAGAGGCCGGACCGGTTGGCGGGCGACGTCAATTCCTGTGGGGGCGGACCTCTTCGTTGGATCCGCGTCTTCCGGTTCCGGACGCGGCACGTGGAGGGGAACCTAGCGTTCGGCTGGTGCAGCCTCTCTTTCTACAGTTGCACAGGTAGCTGTTGGAGGCACGTTCGTACCACTCTTCCTCAACAGGAGAATGTCCAGAGCAGTGGCTTCGGGAGCTCCAGGAGTAACGGCACCAGCCACTCAAAGGTAAAAGCCCTGGCGAGGGGTTCCCTTACCTTACAACCAGTAGCTCCACTGGTGTTTTTTCCCCCTAGGTGGTCGGGGGGAAGGGCAGTGCGTCTGGGATCCAGATGGAGATTGATCCTAGGGGAGGGCACTCCCGGTGGTCCTCTTAAGTAGTGCTGGTGTTTGTTTTTTTAGGATTTTATGCTGCTCTTTTATCTCTAGGTCTCTGAAGGACATGAGCAAGTCTCCCCTTGGTTCTAGGAGGGAGCGTCCTTCATATAGAGCCTCTTTGGGGGAATCCCTGGTTCAAAGGCACTTGGTAAAGAGTGTATTGAAGCACCGGATAGCTCAGTCAGACCTTTAACCTAAGGTTCCAGTGGCCTCAGAGGGTTCAGGTCCCTGTTTGAGCGCCATCAGGAAACAGGCAGCAGAACACGGTGCATATCTGGCGGCTTCTGTGAAGGTTACAGTGGCCTCAGCTCCAGAGCACTCTTTCACCAGCACAGCAGAGTGTTCCACCTAACCCGATGGATGTTCCTCCTGCAGGTTAAGGGAGAGTCTAGAGGGTTCCAGAGAGGAAGTTGAGGAAGAAGTTGACAGTGCCGTCTCAGACTCCCAAGGGAATCTGATAAAGGTGAGGGCTTGGGTGGGGAACCCAAAAGAACCCCTCGATATAAACTTCCCCCTGGATGAAGTGGATAAGCTCTTGAGAGCTATTCATACCACTTTAGGAAGAAGGCATTGTCACCCCACGATCAGATGTACTAGGACCTGGGGGAAGCGGGTGTTCCCGGTTCATGATGTCTTGATCGATGCCATCAGGATGGCGGGGTCCCGAAGGAAAACCTTTCTTTTCTGGTGCTTTAAAGCAAAGGTTTTTTCTTGGGCGGAAGAGGAAGCTCTTGTCTGGAATAGAATCTCCCAGGTTAGAGACTACCTTTCTTCAGACGTCCAGGCATACTGACCTGTCCTCAGGGACATGGGAATACTTTCAGACCCTATGTTTGAAATGATGGACTCACTTCTGAAGTCTATCCTCCTTTCCCATACTGCTTAAGGTGTTGGCATACGCTGCTTCGATTCAATCCAGGCGAATGTATGCAAGATCTTCGGCTCTGACCAACTCAGCCTGGAGGGCCTCAAGGCTGAAGACATGGCAGGGGGTCAAGGCGTCCAAGGCAAAAGCTCTGTGTAATCCTTTTTTACAGGAAACCTGCTGTTGGATGGATTCACTTCTGAAGGATGCCTGGGATTTATCATAAGAAAATCTTTAAGCCTGACATAGAAGCCACAGTGGTGGCTCGTAATATGAAGTGTTGGCTTATCCAGATTAATGCATGAAGCAATGACGGCAGAGGAGACTTTTCTATCCTCCTCTCCCATGGTGCTTAAGGAGTCAGCATACACTGCGGGTGCTTCGGCTCAATCCATGCGAATGTATGCAAGGTCCTCGGCTCTGGCCAACTCAGCCTGGAGGGCCTTAAGGCTGAAGACATGGCAGGGGGACAAGGCGTCCAAAGCAAAGCTCTGGAATCCTTTTTACAGGAGACTGCTGTTACTGCTACTGTTTACTGCTGTTTGGGCCAGGTCTTGAAGCAGTGCTAGATCGCACGGCTGATAAGAAAAAGGCCTTTCCCCTTAAGAAGAAATATGGGGAGCAGTAAAAAAGGGGCCTTCTTCCCCCAGTGGGAGATGATCACCTCCAATCAGTTTGTGTTGGGGATCATCGTAAGAGGTTACCGTTTGGAGTTTTCAGAGCTCTCCTCTTTTGAGACTCCTTGTCACTGAGCTGCCAAAATGTGCCCTTCTTTCCTCTTCAGGAGTTAGAGGAACAGGAAGTGGTAATACAGGTCCCAGCAGGATATATAGAAAGGGCTCCTATTCTCACATTTTTGTGGTTCACAAGCCTTTGGGAAAAAAGTTCAGGCTCATCCTGAACCTGAAACGTCTGTGTGTCTTAGTCACCTACAGATGGCTTTCGTTGGTTTTGGTCACTGGGTGAGGGCACCTCTTCCACCAAAACTGTTTCAGGGCATGGATAGTATGGATGCATACCTGCATATTCCCATTGCAGAGAACCACCAGCGTTTCCTTAGGCTGGCAGTGATAACTTCTGTAGGGGTGCTACACATTCAGTTCAAAGCACTTCCCTTTTGGGCTATCCCTTTCCTCCTCCTATCTTCACCAAAGTGATGGTAGAGGTTCTGGCATTCCTGCGTCTCAGGGGAGTCTCGGTGATCGTGTGTCCTGAAGATCTTCTCCGGTTTGTACCTTCTCTGACGCAGTCGATTTGGGATCAACAGGTAACAAAAGACCTGTTAGTGAGCCTGGGTTGGCCTCTGAACCTAGAGAAACCCAACTTAAATTCCTTACCAGGGGGTCACCTTCCTGGGGTAGGTGCTGGGCTCAACAGAACAAAAGGTCTTCCCTCCTTGGAGAAGATCCAGAAGATAGACAGAGCACTGTTGTTTCTCCAGGGCAACCGTCAAAAACTCAGTTAGGCAGGTTGAGTTTACTGACAGCCACGCTCCTAGCAGTTCAGTGGACGGGGTCATGTTACCGTCCTCTGTAAACTATTCATCTTGAAGCTTTGGGACCACAGTCAGGGGTCTTGGGACTCTTTGGTTCCAACTCAGGTAAAGAGGTCCCTTTGGGAAAGGGAGCACGTTTGTTACAAGACCTAGAATGGAGTTTCCCAGTATCCAGGGTGGTTACAACCGATACGAACGGCTTAGGTTGGGGTACACACCTAGACTCCTGTTTGGTACAGGGTACCTGGGAGAGGAAGGAATCTAAGAGATCCTCAAATTGGAGGGAGTTGAGAACAGTAGATCTGGTTCTCAGGACCTCTCAGAGTTCTCTGGAGACTTCATGTAAGAGTCATGGAAACAATCCCTTGGCAGTGGCTTGCGTCGACAGGACGGGGACTCCTGGAGCGGATCCTTATGGGTCCTAGCGAAGGCCATCCTCAGATGGGCCGAATATTAAAATCCTGTCTTTTCAGTGATCTGTTTGAAAGGAGAGCAAATCCTGATATTAGATTTCCTCAGAGCAACCAGGTTCTCAAGCAGGAGGTTCTTCGAATGGATCACCCAGAGTTGGGGGATTCCTTGGATAGACCTCTCTTTTTCTCAAGGGAAAACGCAAAGGAAGCCATCTCCTGTTCCATGAACAGGAGAGATGGGAGGTCGGGAGCAGACACACTAAAGCACAGAGTTAGGGTTTCTCTAAGTGCTATGCTTTCTCCCCTCCCGTTCTGATTCCTGCAGGGTCAGGGAAGTTTTCAGGTGGAGATTACTACCTATTTTCTAATCGCACCTCTTGGGACCAGGAGGCCGTGGTTCTCCATTCTGAAGGGCCTGTCAGTGGAACCCCCCCCCCCCCCCCCGGGTTTTCCCGGTCTAGGAGTGTCCCTTCACCCAGGGTCCAGTCTGCGGTCCCCAGGTGGATTCTTGCAGCTTGGCTACTGAGAAGGAATTGCTGAAGGGCAAAGAGGTCTCAGACTGTTTAATAGCCACTCTTCTGAATTGCAGGTAAATAGAAACTCAGACCATTTTCTTGAAGGTATGGAGACGGTTCAACAGCTGATGCTCAGAGAACTCCTTCAATGTGCACAGCCTCGTAGCCGTTCTAGAGTTCCTGCAGTCAGGGGCAGATAAAGGTTTAGCCCCATAAACATTGAAGAGTCAGGTTTTCGCTTTTAGCGTATTCCTGGAAGGGCATCTAACATCAGACCTTGGTATAGTAAGGTTCTTAGAGCCTTAAGTAGGCAAAGACCAAGCCTTTGGTCGCCCCCTTCCCAGTCGGGGTCACTCATTAGTTTTACAGGTTCCCACAAAGGAACCTTTTTCAGCAATTGGAATCTGGCTGGTTATGGTTGATCACTCTCAAAACTGTGTTTTTTGTGGCGATCACTGTGGCAAGGAAAGTGAGTAAACTCGAAACCCTTTCTGTTAAGGCACTCCCTTTCCAGACCATTCAGTTTTTAAGACCATTCTGGCCTTTTTACCTAATGGTAGTCTCTAATCCTCAGAGAGTCCGAGAGATTATGCTGCCTATTTTTCGTTCAAAACCAGTGAGCGAACAGGAACACATCTTATTGGACGTGTCCTTCATTATTTTGGTTACACAAAGCCAGTTCAGGAAGTCTGATTTACCTTTGGTGTTACTTCCAGGGGCTAGGAAGGGTTCCAAAGCCTTTAGACGTACGCTAACCAGATGATTAAGGTCAGCCATTGGGCAGACTTGCGCGGTTGGGGTATTAAAGCCTCCAGTTAGAATTAAAGCACACTCAGCCAGGACAGCGGGCGGCAGCTCCGCAGACAATGTGGGCTGGTGTGTCTCCTGAACAGATCTGTAGAGCCGCAACGTGGTTCAAGTTTTCTACGTTCGTGAAGTGCTATAGATTGGATCTTCTCTCAGCCAAAGACCAAGCCCTTTGGTCACAAGGTGCTGCAAGCAGTAGGTCCCACCCTAAGACAGGGTACTCGCTTATCCTCTCAAAGGTGGCTGTCCTGAAAGACGATTGGGGAAAAATGGAATTACGTACGGTAATGTCCTTTTCCAGGAGTCTTTCAGGACAGCACCGGTTCCCATCCAAGTTTTTTGCAGATCATCGGGAACTCATTACATGAGGCCGTCAGGTAAGACTTAAAAGTTTGTTTATTTGACGTGTTCTTGTGTCTCCCCAGTTGGCCGGAGGTACTCTGGAAGAACTGAGGAACGAAGGGAGGAGGAGGCTTAAATCATGAAAATGAAGGCGGTGTTTCCTAAGAGGGGAGGAGCCAGTGTCTCTCAAAGGTGGCTGTCCTGAAAGACTCCTGGAAAAGGACATTACCGTACGTAATTCCATTTTTCTTTTTTAATAAATCTGAAAAAATGTCAACAGTTCTGTGTTTTTCTGTCAAGATGGGGTGTTGTGTGTACATTAATGAGGAAAAAAATGACCTTAAATTATTTTAGCAAATGGCTGCAATATAACAAAGAGTGAAAAATTTAAGGGGGTCTGAATACTTTCCGTCCTCACTGTATATATATATATATATATATATATATATATATATATCACGTACCTCCCAACTTTTTGAGATGGGAACGAGGGACACCTATCAGTAAAATTATTTAGTAAAAAAATTAATTAGTAAAAGTTAGGTATAGAACACACACCCTGCCACCCCTCCTGAAAGGAGAATTAAACCAAAAAAAAATAAAGGGGCGGACTGACAACTCATGGGGCCCCCGGACAATAGGAGATTATGGGGCCCCCGGGCAATAGGAGAAGATTATGGGGCCCTTGGGCAATAGGAGGTAATGGGGCCCCAGGCAATAGATTATGGGGCCACACAGTATACACACACATACAGTATACACACAGACACACAATATACACACACAGAATACACATACACACACTGAAAAGGTACTGGAGAGGTGGGGCAGCTATAATCTTGGGATTTTTTTTTAAAAAACACATCTTTTTACAAACTGTCCCTGGTTTTATTGTGGCTGGCAACCCTGATGGGGCCCCTTGGTGGCATGGGGCCCTCGGGCAGTGCCCGAGTGCCCGAATCATCAGTCCGCCCCTATTAAACCCACTAGTACTTTTTTGCCACTACTATTCCTTTATATTGGCTTTTAAAATTCCCAAATGCAGCGATTTAGAAATTGGATGAAAGGTTTAGCGCTGGGAAAAAACTTTTTGATTAAAAAGTGCATTTTATGTATAACCATAGAGATCGGACCAAAATGCGAGACAAATAAGGAGGACAGAGGGACTTTGTTCCAAATCAGGGACAGTCAGGAGCTATGATATAATAATATATAGGTGGTATATTATTATTATATTATTATTTGTAGTAGTATTGATATTGTTGTTAATTTTATTAATAATCCAAATAATAATATTAATAAAACAGTTTAATTATTGTTGCTACTACTTATACTGTACTATTATTATTAATAATAATAATAATAATAATAAAACTAACAATACTACTAATAATTATGATGATGAGAATTATAATAATAAAAATTAATATGAATAGTAATATTAAATAATAATAATAATCTTACCGCTATTGGTTTTCTCTGCCATCAGTCGTTTTATTGCTGAGCATTTTAGGAAGGAACACATCCCCGGTATCCCTTAAGAAGCGCATACTCTAGAAACTCTGGAAACTGAGCAGCACACTGCACAGCTATAGGGGTTGAAACCATTGATGTTTTTCTCACCTTAATGCATTCTATTAAGCTTCTATAAACCTTCTGTGCTGCAGCTGCCCCCCCCCCGAGCCCCCCTTTTACTTACCTGAACCCGATCTTGCCAGCGACGAGAATGAGCCCAGCAGCTCCAGCCGCTGTCTCTGCTCCTCACTGGACAGATTGATAGCAGCAGGAGCCATTGGCTCCCACTGCTGTCAATCAAATCAACTGATGCAGAAGCTGGAGGGGTGGGCCTAGTCCTGCTGTCTGTGTCAATGAACACAGCAGCAGGACTCAGGAGCACGCCCGCATGAGTGCCCCCATGGAATGCGACTCTCTGTGGGGGGGCACTCGAGGAGGAGGAGCCAGGATCGACGCTGGGGAAAAGGAGAATCAGGGCTGCTCTGTGCAAAACCCTTGTATAGAGGAGGTAAGTATAACATGTTTGTTATTAAAAAAAAAAAGAACCTTTACAATCACTTTAAGGTCTGCAGCACCCAATGGTCAGCAGGGAGGAGCATACACATCTAAAGGGATGTTGGGAATGTGTTCTGTTTTTGGGCCACCTCTTACAGCTATTGGTTTTCTCTGCCATCAGTCATTTTGTTCCCCAGCTTTATAGAAAAGAACACATACCCGGCATCCCTTTAGACCTTCATACTCAAGCGTCAAAAGACTAAAGCCTGCAGCACCCAGTGGGCAGCAGGGAGGAGCATGCACATCTAAAGGGATGTCAGGAATGTGTTCCTTTATAGAACGCTGTGACATTTACAGAAGCCTGTCTGTCCCTCCCACCAAACCCTGAACAAAGACCAGACCCAGTGAGGAGATATTTCTGGGAAACAAAACGATTTGATTGAAAATTGTATGGGGGGGGGGGTTGGTATTATATTCGTACATTACATTTCAGCTTTAATATAAATTACTTTCAAAGTAAAGCCAGTTTGTTTGAACGTTTTGGAGACATCTTCATCTAATACACATAAATGTAAACTGTCCATAGCTGTGCCCAATGATCATGTAAAAAAGAATAGGCAGGTTAAGCTAGATGGAAAGCTCAGCCATAATTCCATCAGGTTCACAAGTTTTACCTCTTTGCTGCTCCATATTCCATATTTTTTCTGGTTAATAAGGCTGGAAAAAAAAAAAGGATGTCCATCAAGTTCTCATGACTCCAGCAGCTTTGGTCCAGAGGCAGGAACAACCCCTCCCCGCCAAAACATCCCATCCTAACCTACCAAAGGCAAGCTCATTCTCCATAGCGAGATTTAAAGTGTGCCCATTAGTACTTTAGTAGCTTTTAATGTTCTGAATGAGTAGATTCAATGAAGAGAGAGGGCACCATAAAATACCAGGGTGTGCTGAAGCCAACAAAGTGCCCCTGTAAGCCCGGGCATCCCTTCACCCAGGGCCTCTCTCTCTCTCCGCGTGACAAGAAGTAGCAGAGTGAGAGGCGAGCAGAGAGAGCAGGGGCCGGGCGATCGAGATATTGTGGACAATTACACAGGTGAGGTGTATGCTTGCTTGGGGGGGGGCAGGGGGGGGCTTGAAGTTCAACATCTGCAATACATACCCTGCCAATACCCTGCCAATACTCTGCAATACATACCCTGCCAATACCCTGCCAATACTCTGCAATACATACCCTGCCAATACTCTGCAATACATACCCTGCCAATACTCTGCAATACTTACCCTGCCAATACTCTGCAATAAATACCCCGCCAATACTCTGCAATACTTACCCTGCCAATACCCTGCCAATAATTTGCAATACTTACCCTGCCAATACTCTGCAATACTTACCCCGCCAATACTGTGCAATACATACCCCGCCAATACTTTGCAATACTTACCCCGCCAATACTCTGCAATACATACTCCACCAATACTCTGCAATACTTACCCTGCCAATACCCTGCCAATACTCTGCAATACTTACCCTGCCAATACTCTGCAATACTTACCCCGCCAATACTTTGCAATACTTACCCCGCCAATACTCTGCAATACATACTCCACCAATACTCTGCAATACTTACCCTGCCAATACTCTGCAATACTTACCCTGCCAATACCCTGCAATACTTACCCTGCCAATACTTACCCTGCCAATACTCTGCAATACATACCCTGCCAATCCTCTGCAATACATACTCTGCCAATACTCTGCAATACATACCCTGCCAATACTCTGCAATACTTACCCTGCCAATACTCTGCAATATTTACCCTGCCAATACCCTGCAATACTTACCCTGCCAATACTCTGCAATAAATACCCTGCCAATACTCTGGGGAGGGGCAATGGGTGGGGCCAGGGGTGGGGCTGAAGGAGGGACCAGGGGCGGGGCCAGGGTGGAGCTGAAGGGGGCCCCATCAGGTAGGCTGTATGGGGCCCCATGATTTCTATCAGCTGCCCTGCCTCCACCCACCTCTCATAATGCAAATCCCGATGCTACTGCACCCTTTCTGCAGCCCCACCATTGCCACCATTACATTCTTTTACTATGGGGCAGTCACTACTCCTATCAGCCTTATAGTAGAAGGAACTTGGGGCGCTCCCATCCCTCAGGGCAGCTGTCCCTTCTGCCCACCCTTTGTCCCGGCCCTAGCTATGGGTACACCTCAGGCACTCTTGTTGACCAGCAGCCGTGATAAAGTCAATGACAGAATGAGCCACAATAAACACATCTAAAAGTCTTCCTCCCAAGGTGGTCTCATGGCTCCTCCACCAGCTGCGGACGAACACTTCTTTTGGGTCTGTTCCTCCCTTGAGCTATTCAAATCCAAGCAAAAAAATAAATTAAAAAAAGCCATGCTTCTTCAAACTTCTTTTATCCGTCACAACTACCCATTGCCAAAGCTTGGAGGACCCCTAGTCTGTGCCTTATCGAGGTGAAGCAGAGAGGGACACAAGCCATGCTCCACAACTACATTGAGGCCACCCTACTGGACCGAATACCCAAACACCCATAGATCTTGGCCTGGGGTTGACAATTTTCTCCCTCGAAACTTTGAACCAAACATTGCTAGGACCGTGAATAAGGCTTGTTACGGTGGACTAGCCTAGACCCAGAACCATTTTGAAGTCTGACCAGACTTTGGGAGACCTCAACCCTCCTCTCTTATTTTCCTCCTTCATATTTCATTCTCTATTCCGCGGTCTCCAAACTTTCTAAACAAAGGACCAGTTTACTGTCCTTCAGAGTTTAGGGGGGCCGGACTGTGGCCAGTGGGAATAGAAAATGTACCGGCATCAGTGGGATTAAACAATGCCCCATCATTGTTATTACAGAGAGGAATAGTAACCCATCTTTGGTATCACTGGGAGGAATAGTGACCCATCACTGGAATCAAAGGGAGGCATGGTGCCCCATCATTGGAGTCAGTAAAAGGAATGGTGCATCATCGTTGGTGTTATTGGGAGAAATAGTGCCCCATCATTGTTGTCAGTGGAAGGAACAGTGCCCCATTATTGGTGTCAGTGGGAGGAATAGTGCCCCATTATTGGTGTCAATGAAGGAACAGTGCCCTGTCATTGATGACAGTGGGAGGAATAGTTCCTCATCATTGGTGTCAATGAAAGAACAGTGTGCTGTTGTTGGTGTCAGTGGAAGGAACAGTGCCCCATTATTGGTGTCAGTGGGAGGAATAGTGCCCTATTATTGGTGTCAGTGGGAGGAATAGTGCCCCATTATTGGTGTCAGTGGGAGGAATAGCGCCCCATCATTGGTGTCAGTAGGCGGAATAGTGCCCCATCATTGGTGTCAGTGGGAGGAATAGTTCCTCGTCATTGGTGTCAATGAAAGAACAGTGTGCTGTCATTGGTGTCAGTGGGAGGAATAGTGCCCCATCATTGGTGTCAATGAAGGAACAGTGCTCCATCATTGGTATCAGTGAAGGAACAGTGCCCTGTCATTGGTGTCAGTGGGAGGAATAGTTCCTTGTCATTGGTGTCAATGAAGGAACACTGCCTTGTAAATGGTGTCAGTGAAAGAACAGTGTGCTGTCATTGGTGTAAGTGGCAGGAATAGTGCCCCATGATTGGTGTCAATGAAGGAACACTGCCCCGTCATTGGTGTCAGTGGGAGGAATAGTGCCCCGTCATTGGTGTCAGTGGGAGGAATAGTGTCCCATCATTGGTGTCAATGAAGGAACAGTGCCACCCCATCACTGGTGTCAGGAGGAATAGTGCCCTGTCATTGGTGTCATGAAAGAACAGTGCCCCTTCATTGGTGTCAGTAGGAGGAATAGTGCCCCGTCATTGGTGTCAGTAGGAGGAATAGTGCCCCGACATTGGTGACATTGGTGTAAATGAAGGAACAGTGCATCGTTATTGGTGTCATGAAAGAACAGTGTCCTGTCATTGGTGTCAGTAGGAGGAATAGTGCCCTGATACTGGCTACACTCCACTTTTTATGCCTTGAAGCTTTTGGACTCTCCCTACCTTTGAGATTTTTTTTGGGCGGTTCCTCTTTTTCAATAAGCCACAAGGAGATTTGTCCCACGTGTTAATCTTAAATGGAAAAAAAATGTGTTCTATGAGTGTAAGTGCAGACATTTTGCTAACCTGTATGGAATTGTGACTGTACATGGCTTCTTTTTCCTAAGAAGAATATTTAACAAGAAAAAAAGGCCACACTTCTGTTTATTTATTTTTTGAACAAACATTATTGCTAGTAGTACGAGATCACAAAGCCAGATGAAGACGACTAAGCCCCTGTCAGGGCGAAACGCGTCAGGGAGAAGGATAAGGTCTAGCCAATGGCAATGTTCTACAGTCTGGAGTTGTGATTAAGTAATAAGGTTTGTTCAGTTAAAAAATAAAAAAAACAGCAGAAACGTGGCTCTTTCTGTGGTTGGGTTTGCGTGAAACCACCTGGAGAAAGTACTGCACCTCCGACTCCATGCAAGTCTGAAGTGGGGCGGTTTTGAACCTTCCAAAGCTTTTAGTGGAATTCTGCTCTCGGTTCAGCCTAGGCATGCTCACTGTACAATGGAGGGATCAGTAAATGTATGAAAAAGTAATGGATAAATATGGTCGCCTCTTGTGTATATTGAGTAAAAAACTTAACAGAATAAAAAAGATTTATAAAAGTTGAACACAATAATATACAGTATATAACATGATACCTACTACAGGCTGATAACATCCCTTTCAATGGCCATGGTTCATCAAAAGCATTTAAAGGAACCTTCAAACACACGTAGGGTATGCTAAAGAAGCCTCTCATGCTACATGGTTAGGCAAAATGCGTCGGTGGCATCAGCAGAGCGGAGTGTCCTGAACAGTGGTGGAAGAATAATGTTGTGTTTATCCTTACAGAACAGCAGGGTGCAGCTTCCTATAATGGTATAAGGCCTCTTATGTTACCATATGTCATTTGAGCATTCCTTAAGTGCAAGCTGATAAAATACTATTTATTGACCTGGATTCATCAATCGTTTTTAGGAAACCTTCAAACACACTTAAGGTATTCTAAAGAGGCTTCCCATGCTATATGATTACGCGAAATGCGTCAGTGCATCAGCAGAGTGAAGTGTCCTTAACAGCGGTGGAGCAATAAAGTTGCGTTTATCCTAACGGAACAACAGGTTACGGCTTCCTATTATGGTATGAGGTCTCTCATGTTTCCATATGTCATTTGAGCATTCCTTATGTGCAGCTTGATGAATCAAGCTAAAAAAAAATTCCCATTTACTGTATTGACCCTGATTCATCAATAGCTTTTAAGGAGCCTTCAAACACACTTAGGGAATGCTGAAGAGGCCTCTCATGCTACATGATTAAGTGAAATGCGTCAGTAGCAGCTGGGTGACGTGTCCTTAACAGAGCAGGAACAATAATGTATTTATCCTAACAGAAGAACAGGATGCGGCTTCCTATTATGGTATGAGGCCTCTCCTGTTACCGTATGTCATTTGAGCATTCCTTAAGTGCAACATGTTCAATCAAGCTGATCAAATCCCAATTTATTGGACCCAATTCATCAATCGCTTTTAACCACTTGAAGACCAGGCCTTTACTGGCCCTTTTTGTTTACAAGTTTAAATCAGTATTGTTTGCTAGAAAATTACTTATAACCCCCAAACATTATTTTATATATATATATATATATATATATATAATATTTATTATTTTTTATTTTATTTTTTAAGCAAAGACCCTAGGAAATAAAATGGTGATCGTTGAAATTTTTTATGTCACACGGTAATTGCGCAGCGATTTTTCAAACACAATTTTTTGGGAAAAAATATATTTTAATGAATAAAAAAAAAAAAAAAATATATATATATATATATATTGCAATATTTTGGTGAGCTATAAAATATGATGTTACGCCCAGTAAATAGATACCTAACATGTCACGTGTTAAAATTGCGCACGCTCGTGGAATTGCGACAAACTACGCTACTTAGCAATCTCCATAGGCAACGTTTTAAACGCCTTTACAGGTTACAAATTTAGAGTTAGAGTTAAAGAGGAGGTCTAGTGCTAGAATTATTGCTCTCGCTCTAACGTTTGCAGCGATACCTCACATGTGTGGTGCGATCACTGTTTACATATGCGTTTGCTTCTGCGTGGGAGGGACGGGTGTGCGTTACATTTTTTTTTTGTTATTTCTTTTATTTTATTTTTTTACACTGTCCCTTTAATTATTATTTGTTGCGCACTTTTATTCCTATGAAAAGGAATATAAACATTCATTGTAATAGAAATAAGGATGACAGGTCCTCTTTATGGAGAGATCTGAGGTCAAAAAGTCCCCAAACCTCTTCTTTTACCTTTAGGCTCCATTCACACTTGTGCGGCTCCAAAGTCGAGCGAGTTTGGAGTGCAACTTTGGATGGGCGAGTCTTGGATGTAGCTTGTCCCTCTGCAAAGTCGGACCCACTGTTGCATGTATAACATTTAGGTATGACTTTCACGCAACTTTTGAGGGTTAACATTGAAGCCTATTGCCCTCAAATTGCCTGACACCCTTGTGCAACTGGTCATGCGACTTTGGACATCACATGACAAGTCGTACCCCACGTTTTCACGTACTACTTTGGTTCAACTTTCATGAAATTTGAGGGCCAAAGACTTCAATGTAAACCTTCAAAAGTTGCATGAAGTTCATACCTGAATGTTTTTTATGCAACGGTGGGTCCAAGTTTGCAGAGGGACAGCAAATCACATCCAAGTTGCACTCCAAAAGTTGCCCCGACTTTAGAGTCGCACAAGTGTGAATGGAGCCTTAAAAGCAAAAGATCAAAAAAAATATATATTCTGATCTTTTGATTGAGATAAAAAAAAAATTGTGCACTTCCTCCCTGAACCGGAAGTGACGTCATGATGTCGCTCTGGTCCTCCAAGGCCATAGAGGCAATCAAAGATGATCTGGTCTCTGTTCGCCTCTTTGACCAGACGGGCGCACCATTCGATCGTTTCTCGTGAGCCAGCAGAATAGCTAAGCATGAGAAACAACAGCGAACAGGGGGGTTGGGGAAGGTCACCTACTGCTACTTCTGAAAGTGTTTTAGCAGCTCATGAGGCATTTGGAATGTTAGCTGCTGGCTGAAAAAAATGATATTGGGATTATGGATGATAGCTTCAGCCATAATACCGGTAAACCACTTGAAAACCGCAACATACTGTATATAGATATATATATGTTTTGCAGTTGGCTTAAGGAAACATCAAACACACTTAAGGTATTCTAAAGAGGCCTCCCATGCTATATGATTAAGCGAAATGTGTCAGTTACATCAGCAGGGTGGAGTGTCTTCAACAGTGGTGGAACAATAAAGTTGTGTTTATTCTTATAGAACAGCAGGGTGCAGCTTCCTATTATGGTCTGAGGCCTCTTATGATACCCTACTGTATACTATTTGAGCATTCCTTAAGTGCAACCTGATGAATCAGGACCAACAGCTTCCGAAATTATCCTCCCATACAACATTATTCTTTTCTCATTGCAGGCACTGGCCCTCCGGAGGAAAGGGACGTGTTGGGTGAAGAGAGTTGTTTCTCAGTGTGATTGCTCTGGTGTTTGACTAGGGAGGTCTTACAGTGGAAACCTCTCCCGCACTGTTCACAGGAATAAGGCCTCTGCCCCGTGTGAGTCCGCTGATGCAAGAGGAGGTTCGACCTTTGGATGAAACGTTTCCCGCAATCAGAGCAACAGTAAGGCCTTTCCCCCGTGTGGATCCTGAGGTGCCGGGTGAGGTCAGAGTTTTTCAAGAAGGCCTTCCCGCATTCGGAGCAGGAGAATGGCTTCACCCGGCTATGGTACTTCCGGTGTTTGGTGAGGCGGGACTTTGAGACAAAACACTTCCCGCACTCGGAGCAGTAGAAGGGCTTGTCGCCACTGTGGACCCTCAGGTGGGCCCGCAGGACGGCGTTGGTGACAAAGCATTTCCCGCACTCGGGGCATCTAAAAGGCTTCTCGCCCGTGTGAGATCTTTGGTGGGTGACCAGGTGGGCATTCTTGATGAAGGACTTCCCGCACACGGAACAGGGGAACGGACGCTCACCCGTGTGAATGCGCTGGTGGGTGACGAGCTGCGAGTTGTAGAGAAAACATTTGCCGCACTCCGAACAGGAATACGGCTTCTGTCCAGTGTGGATTTTACGGTGTTTGATGAGCTCGGCATTGGTCTCAAAGCTCTTTCCACAACCGCAGCAACCGTAGAGTTTATCCTCATTGGGAGTTTTGGTGGAAGGGGCGTTCTCGGCTATGCGTTGACCAGATCCAGAGGAAGGTTCTTCAATGGCCATAGAAACCTTCTGGCTCTGACAGCTTTCCAAGCATGGGGGATGTTTGTCAGCCGAGAGGGGGATCTCCTTAGTAGGAGCAGATGAAAGTTGGATATGAAGGTTGGGTATGAAGACATCAGGTTGGTGGAGATCTTCTTCAGTTGAGGGGGGCTCCTTCTTAATAACAGTAAATACATATGACGGAGAGTCCGTAGGTGGGGAGACGTAAGAGCTGGACAGGTGTTCCTCAGATGAGAGATTTTCTTCCTTAACAATCATCAGATGAACATCTTCAGCCAACTCATTGTGAAGATCACCTAAAAATAAAGGGATTGTGTTAAAAAGTCAACAAATCTCATCTCCCTCCCCATAAAGAAAAACAAAAAAATAAAACTATCCTTACCCGGTGATGTGAGGGGTGGTTGCTCCTCCATCATGACGTCCTTGTAGAGATCCTTGTGTCCTTCTAAATACTCCCACTCCTCCATGGAGAAATAGACAGTGACATCCTGACACCTTATAGGAACCTGACACACACAATGATACAGTCACCATCCAGACCAGCCTTTCTCAACCTTTTCAACACAGAGGAACCCTTGAAATAGTTCTCTGGTTTCGGGGAACCCCTGCTAAAAAATGTAAATCTACAATTCACGATACATTAGTGTGATTGTCAGTGAGAAGAATGGTCCTTACGCTTGTGGTCATTGGGAAGAATTACCTCCTTACAGATAGTTAAAAAGATCAATGGTGTGAGTGGGAACTTATCTGAGAGGCAGAAATTGCCCAATGCTAAAGGAACCCCTAGCAACCTCTGGGAGGAACCCTAGGGTTCCACGGAACCCAGGTTGAGAATCAATGATCCAGACACATCCCTTGTCTGTTACTGGATAATGTCCCAGAATTCCCGGCACCGCTCACCTCTCCTGTCAGCAGATCAATGATCTTCTGGGTGACTTCTAGAATCTTCTTGCTGTGGCTTCTCCCGGGTCTAAGGGCGGGAGGTGGGGGATCTGTGATTGGGCTGTGAGTCCTGCTCCATCCTCCTGATATACAACAGTTGGTGGATTCCACATGGTCACCGGGCTTCTTCATAGGCCCATAATCCTAAGTAGAAAATGAGTGCACTTTACAAAGAATTAGTGCCCGTTCACACTACCGCGACTTGACAGGCGACTTAGCCGCCTGAGAAGTCGCGCTCCGTTCTGTACTATGGAACCGTTCTAATAGGAGCGACTCAAGTCGCTCCGACTTAGAAAAAGGTTCCTGTACTATTTTTGGGGCGACTTCAGACGACTTGCATTGACTTCTATACAGTAGTCGTTTTGCAAGTCGCTGCTGAAGTCGTGTGCAGGTCGTGTCTGTGAGTCACGCTGCAAGTCGTGTCGCCCTTGTGTGAACGGGCACTTACAGTAATAATGTTTCTTTCTTACAATCCTTTGCCAGGTCTGTGTTTTATAAACAGAGATAAGAGTGATGTCATGTGACCTCCCAGAATCCTCCTCACCTCTCCGGTCAGCTTCGTGTTTTATTAATAGAGATAAGAGTGATGTCATGTGACCTCCCATAATCCTCCTCACCTCTCCGGTCAGGTCTGTGTTTCATTAACCAGTTCCCGACCGTCTCGCGCAGATATACTGCGGCAAAATGGCTCTCCTGGGCGAAAGCCCACATGGGTACGTCTTACCCTTTTTCGGCCACCAGAATGCAAGCGTGTGTGCCCACTGCACGGCGGGGGACCCAATGCGCATGGCCGGCGGGCGCAATCGCATGCACGAGTGCTAGCACAGGGATTTGTGTGTGTAAACACACAAATCCCTGTGCTGTCAGAGGAGAGGAGCCATATCGATTGTTCCTACTAAGTAGGAAAAACGATACGTCTCCTCTCCTAGTCACTCTCATCCCCACACAGTTAGAATATGCTTAGAGAACACACAGTTAACCCCTTGATCGCCCCCCTAGTGTTTACCCCATTCCTGCCAGTGACATTTACACAGTATTTAGTGCATTTTTATAGCACTGATCGCTGTATAATTGTGAATGGTCCTAAAAAGGTGTCAAAAGTGTCCGATCTGTCCGCCATAATGTCGCAGTCCCGATGAAAATTGCAGATCACCTCCATTAGTAGTAAAAGCCAGTTAAAGCGACGCAGTGCCAAATTGTAAAAAGTGTTCTGGACAGGAAGGGGGTAAAATCTTCCGGGCTGAAGTGGTAAATAGAGATGAGAGTGATGTCATGTGACCTCCCAGAATCCTCCTCACTTCTCTGGTCAGGTCTGTGTTTTATTAATAGAGATAAGAGTGATGTCATGTGACCTCCCAGAATCCTCCTCACTTCTCTGGTCAGGTCTGTGTTTTATTAATAGAGATAAGAGTGATGTCATGTGACCTCCCAGAATCCTCCTCACTTCTCTGGTCAGGTCTGTGTTTTATTAATAGAGATAAGAGTGATGTCATGTGACCTCCCAGAATCCTCCTCACCTCTCCGGTCAGCAGGTAGATGATCTCCAGGGTAAGTTGTAAGATCCTGTCCCTCTTGTGACTTCTGCCCTTCTTCATTCTTGGTTCAATCACTGGGACGCTGTACAGAGAAATATCTTTTTTTATATTTATTATTCTCTGATCTCACAGCATTGTATAGAGGAGAAATAAAAAAACATCACCTAACAATTAGGAAATGTTACATCTGAGAGGGAAGCGACTGGATGAATACGGAATGCAGCAAATTTGCCGCAATGCCATCTTCTCACACATACGTTAAATAACGGAGATTACCTTTTTGTTTCTGCCAATCAGATCATCACTGCCGTCTCCCCCCTCCTCCTCGGAGCGATAATAAATCAACACACAAGGTTTACAGTCTCCTTCCCAGCTTCAGCCCCCTTCTTCTGCCTCCATCTGCAGTAGCTCTCTGGAATCATCTACTACTGCCTGGTCCTAAAGTTGAAAAGGGATTCTGGGAAGTGGAGTCCATTTGGTTCTCAAATGACCAGAGGAGAATTATCCGCCAACTACACGGCCCACAATGCCCAGCAGCATCCAGTTCCTGCATTACCCAGCGAGTTCCGTCTTCTGTGTTTCAAAGCGCTTCCTGTTTGCATTCCACAGACTGCTGTCAAAGTTAGAAGGAATGGCTGGGAACCACAGAGTAGGGACGGTGAAATAGAGTTCACTGCTACCATCTTGTGGTTATTTTGCTAACTGAACACCTCAACGTTTTTTATGTTTAGGTTTAAAAAAAAAAAAAGAAAAATTACGAAAAAAACAAACTAATAATTATATATATTATTACTTATATATAAGTTTTTCAAGGAGCTGGAGCTGCATGGAGGTAAGCCCGACTTTTGGAAGCCAAAAACTATCCACAGGTTGATTAGGGCATCGGAAATTGCTGAGAGTGTTCCAGGCTTCCCTTCAGCCACTTGCAAAGTGGTCTGGAGAAATGAGAAAAAAAAAAAAAGAGACTCACCAACAGGGACAAATATCCAGCATGAATGGCAATCCAAGGGGGGGGGGGTTGCCGCTCAGGACATTCATGCATGCCAGAAACCTGTGCAGTACAGGCACTGCCCTTTTTTGTATCATCCAGGAGGAAACTGCTTTGCACGTTTTCTGGGAGTGCCCCTTTGTGCAGGGCCCTTTTAAGGGCCTTGGAACCCGAACTTAAAGATTTTGTGCCACAGACTGCAATCACACACTCCCCCCCCCCCCGTGTATCCTTGGCAGTTCAATAAAGATTCAGGCCTGTGAACTCTTTTTCCTCCTCCCCCCATCCCCTATCACACCTGTTGCCTGTCGAAATGCAATTTGACTGAAACGTTATACGATTTACTAGTAACATGCTTTCGAGGTAATGCGGCGTCATGCATGACGTGAGGTTTCGGGGTATTTATTACTCTGCAAAACACGTTAGGCATAATTACCGCAGGATGAATCTAATTTATTTGTATGCTTGGAACTGCATTTTTATGTAGTGTATTCATGCGCTGTGTCGCAGTACAGAGTGGAATGTACCCTGTTGTAGTATTTGTTTTTTGTATATTTTAATGCAAAATGAGGCGTACATTTTCAATCAAAAAAAAAAGCACCCTCTGGGTGCTGTTGTTCCTTCCACCAGCAAAAATGTCGCTTCAGGAATCTAGTGGGACGAACCACAGCGCCCGGGGGGGGTCCACTATCTCACACAACTGGCAGTGTCAGATAGCAGTGGTGCTGATAGCTCGGCATGGGAGTAAAGAATGCTGGGAGAAGGCGTCTCCTGTATACGTGTAGCGAAGCCCCGAATGCCTTTCTTGTTCTCAGTTCTGGTTTACCGAGGTGTGTAGCTAAGCCTATGAATGTGCGCTCTGTGATCTCCAATGATTACATGAATGCACTGCAGTGGAGGAAATGCCTTCCGTGTTAAAGCAGACACAGATTGTCTGAATGTGAACAAAGCAGAGATTGCACTGGGCTGGGACTATGATGTAAACTCTGTACAGCACTGCGGTATATGTCAGAGCTATATAAATGTATAATAATAATAGTGTGTGACTGTGGCCGGGACATTAGAGAGTAAGCTCCTCTGGTACAGAGACTGATGTGACTGGCTCAGTGTTGTCTGTACAGCGCTGCGGCATATGTCAGAGTTATATAATAAAGTTCAAATATCTTGCAATGAAACGAGATTTTATTTTAGAATAATGTTACCAGAAAAAAAAAAAAAAAGAGAAGTAAAAAAATAAAAAAAAGTGACCAGTGTGGATGTTTCTCCCAAAACCGCTCAGACCTGTGATGGCCGCTCATTCACATGGATTCACCTGGAACAATCAGTTGGTTGATGAGGAAAGGAGCAAACGGCAACAGCTTTCTCAACCAATCAGATTCCATTCTCCTTCCGTCATGCGCGGCAAAGTTTTAATTGGTTACTCACCATCTGCCCCAAAAGCACAATTCCAACCAGGACACAATAAACCTAAGCACTCTATGTTCCCTTAAGGCCTGTACAGGCTCTTGAAGTGTCCACTGGTGTCGGGAATGCAGACACAGTGGGTGTTGTGATATGGCTGAACCGGAGTGACTCCATCTTTATAAGTTCATATAAGATTAACTTGGGTTAACCTGTTAGTTTAAACTCTGTATTTACAGACTGTAGCGGTTTTCCTATAAAGCATACATATAAGAAAATATAGCTTGCATAAGCAGTTTTATTCTGTATTGTCTAAATAAAGAACTTGTGTCTCAATATGTGTGGGCCACAGGACTCATGACTGTGACTCATGAAAGCAGATGACATAATTAATGATATGTAATGTACACCTCTGTATTAACCACCCCCATGTTCTATGCAATGATTGGCTAATAATAGCGCATATAAATTGTGGATCCGCCCAGAATTAAACCAGACAAGCTCTGAACACCAACTTTGACTCATCTCTTCTTGTCTTCAGCAAAATGCTGTCTCCTTAGTGCTGCAGTGCTAAGCGGATTTCGTAAGTGTGGTAATTGCCGTAATTATACCTCGCTGGTCTTTTTCAGGTATATAGAAATACCATTTTAATTACAACAGTGGGGTCTGTGGAAGTCCCTTCTCTCATTAGGCAAAATGAACATTTTAAGAGTCTGCACGGATGTGACGCAACATCACTGTGCTGCCTGACAATAGCCATTCCATGGGAAGGTAGAAGCTGTCACAGGCAGAAAAGAGGGGCCAAGCCCCGATTCCGGCTAGGTTCATATCTATGCATTTCGGGAACGCAAGCAAAATAGCGTGCTTTCCTGACACGCACTGCCCTTTAGCAGACGCACTGCGATGCCATTATTGGTAATGGAATCCCCACACATCTGCAAACGTGCGTCAAACCGCATCATATCACAGGTTCAGTGTGGCACATTTTTTGGAAAAGGGTTACGGGCTTCTTCTCACGCAAAGGACAACCAATTAAAATGAATAGGTGGTACTACATGAGACTTGTGAATCTCAGTCGCACCTGTGGGTGTGAACAGAGCCTTAACTGCACCCCCTCACACATACACACACACATACACACATCTGTAAACGTGTGATTTTGCATGCTCCAAACTGCCTGGTGCCTGGGGTTTGGTGCGTTTTTTAAAAATAGGGTCAGGGGTATCTTTTTTGTGTTTTTAAAATCAATAGACTGCTCTACACGTGAAGCAAGGGAACCAACTGAAAACGCATACAGTCGCCCCTGTAATTGTGAACCAAGCCTTGGGAACTGCTTTTCTGTGTTTCTCATGTGTAGGGAGCCCAATGAAATGTATGTGCAAACAATATGAACCTCCTGTACTCGAGATAGCTGTTCCGACTGTGGTGAACCTTAGCTCTTCAGAAACTTGACTCTAAGCAAGACCTTGCAGCCCCCTATAGAATTGTGAGGAGTCCAAAAAGAACAATAAAAACAGAGGAGGCATCAGCCTCGCACATTACCTTACTTACTTATTGCTCCTATCCCAACATGATGAAGACACTTCAAATGTTGATGCATTGCGAAAGTAGGGCTCTGAGGATACTCAAGGTTACTACCCTCGATAATGCGGCAGCTATTTGAAGTGTCTTAATAGATATGGAGCGCTATTTCCTGTGTTAAACCATATACAATGTGACAATGTACAATTTATGAAATGATCATTGTGCAGAAGATAATACTTGATGCAAATATGCTTCAATATAATGAAAATGAATAAAGTGACTGATGCATAAGCCACACTATAAAAACAGTACTCAACATTTTTAAACATTTAATAAACTTATTATAAATAAGTGCCTTTTGTGATTCTTATTTGTAACACACAAAGTTTATATAGTGAATGGATGCAGCATATGTGGAATCTCATTCAGATAATCTCCTGCATATGTCTCCTCTGCTTTCAATCATTGAGCATTGCAAGATGTCTATGTTCCGCTTCAAAACAATCACATATGTTTGAAGATATGATGTCTCATAAAAGGTAAAAAGTTGGCCTCTTACCAGATATGGTGGACCCCTATTACAGAGATCAAACTCACTGTAGGAGTATATTTGCCTGTCTGGATATCACCCTCTTGCTTTCTCCAATCCAACACATTTCCACAAAAATGTTGTCTACTGGGACATTTGTCATCTACTGGGAATCCCCAGTAGATTAAATTTTTGTGGAAACGCGTCAGTTCCCTGTAATGGCAGACAGCTTGTTAGATGAATGATATCACCGCCAGATACAATTTTTTCATGCCTGAAATTTCTGCCTTGTTGTAAGTGTAACTATTTTAATCCATGCCGTTTTACACTATGAGGCTTTTTCTTTCCTTATCTATATAATTTCCTGAAAATTTGGAGTTCCTTTACATTGTTATGGATATAAAGATCCGATATCAATACACTTGAGATTTCTAAGCCAGTTAATATGCTGAACACCCATGAAAGCAATCCAATCCCTTGGTCTTTGAATCGAGTTCAAGTCTGTGAGTTGCATGGAAGCAGGACAACCAAGAGGGTGATATCCAGACAGGCGAATATACTCCTACAGCGAGTATGGTCTCTGTAATAGGGGTCCACCATATCTGGTAAGAGGTCAACTTTAACCTTATGAGACTCCATCATATCTTCAAACATATGTGATTGTTTTCAAGCAGAACATATCAGACATCTTGCAAAGTTCAGTGATTCAAAGCAAAGGAGACATATGCAGAAGCTTGCCTGAATGAGATTACCACATATACTGCATCTATTCACTATATGAACTTTGTGTATTACAAATAGGAGTCACAAAAGGCGCTTATTATTTATAATAAGTTTATTGAATGTTTGTTCATTTTGAACTTTTTTGAGCACTGTTTTAATATTGTGGCTTATGCATCAGTCACTTTTATTAATTTTCATTATAATGAAGCATATTTGCATCAAGTATTATCTTATGCACAATGATCACTTTATTAATTATATAGTCACATTTTATATGGTTTAAACACAGGAAATAGCATTTCTTATTTATTAATACATTATTTTGACTTTATTCCTGGTCTCGAGTAGCAGCTGTTTCATCATTTAGACCAGCGCAGAGATTTCACATTTAACCACTGGGCACTTAAACCCCCTTCCTATCCAGACCAATTTTCAGCCTTCTGTGCTCTCACACTTTGAATGACAATTACTCAGTCATGCAACACTGTAGCCATATGAAATTTGTGTCCTTTATTTCACACAAATAGAGCTTTCTTTTGGTGGTATTTAATCAGCACTGGGTTTTTTATTTTTTGCGCTATAAATCAAAAAAAGACTGAAAATTCGGTAAAAAAAAACTAAAATTCTTTGTTTCTGTTAAAATTTATTGCAGACTATTGCAGCGTTGCAAAGCATTGCACAGTGTCGCAGAGTATTGCACAGTATGGGCAGAGTATGGGCAGAGTATTGTCACAGAGCAGTGCTGCGGGCACTACGCATCCAGCCCACATTGCTGCTGCAATCTCTCCCCCTCTCCCCTCGCACTGTACCGAGCGGTACAAAGAGGGGAGGGATGAACCGGCATCATGTCATGACATCCACCGACGCCCTCCCAGAAAAACCCGACCACGCTGTAGCCATCTTTTGGCTATGGCCCGGTCGGCAAGTGGTTAAACATTTGAAGTGTCTTGCCCATGTTGGGATTGGAGCAGTAGACAAGATGACGTGGGACATTGATGTGCTAAGTACCCTATGTCATTTTATTTCTTCAACAAAAGGTTTTATAAAAAAGGTATTGCACAGGGCTGGTGCACCCTCCGTTTTTGCTGTTCCATTGAAATGTATGGGCTGCCCTACACATGGGAAACATTTGCATGCTCAGTGCCACCTGTAGGCGTGAACCAAGCCTTAAAAGGCAGAATGCATAAAAATATAGAAGCTTACGTCAATGTCAACAATTATTCTTATAAGCAATCATACCGTTACATGCCTGGTATCTGTCCCCCATTGTTTCCATTATATCATGCTAAAAACATAGGGAAATCTCCCAGTGCATCATGGGAGGTGACTTTTTTATTTGAAAAGGGAACATCCACACATTTTTGTAAAACATTCAAATCTGTACACATGTATCTAATGATTAGAGGCTTAATGCATTTTCTCCTTTCACAGAAAGGGTCATATAGTGTCCAAAGTGGTAAGAGGATTATAGAATGTGGCCATTTCCCAGGCTGAGTTCTTTATTAACCTAAGGACTCAGGATGCCGAGAGAAAAAGTTGTTAAGAGTGCGACTTGGTGACTTTACTAGACATAGTTCCCTGAGGAAGTCTGTTCCCTGAGGAAGTCTACCCTTTAGGCCGAGCTGTTTCCCAAAGTTCAGTTGGTTGTGTACTACCATCACAACCATTGGTCATGTCTGGGTTACCACCCGATCCTCTGCAAGTTGCCCACTGCAGTTCTCACCTACACTAATCAGCCTGCTGATAGTGAAAGTGCTGAAGTTGGGCTGGTCATCAAGTCCCTTGCTTTTGGAGAACCAAACGTTGCGACAGCCACCAGTCGATCACTGGGTGCTTCGGGTACAACACTGAGGTAAATGGGAGCTTCAACTTGGACATCTGCCTTCTTACTGGTTGGTTATCAGGCTTTTTCCAACCAGGCCAACTTCAAACACATAACTGAAGTGAAGGACAGTTTGGGCCCCCACCCTGATAGTTAAGGTAAGCGGCTGCTCTCTTAGGAGCAACACTTGCATTTATCTCAAGGCTTTCCTTATAGTTAGCATGTTGCCTCTAGAAAAGACAATAATAACTAGCATGCTCCCACAAGGTAGGTCAAAAGTAGGTCCTCTCAAGGAGGACATCCAATGTGTACCTGTGCCAAGCTCAGTCCTTCACTTGGGATCATACTATGGTGCGCTTTACATAGTCACAATTCGCTAAAGATGACAAAGGTCCCGGAGATGATGGTGACAATGATGCTGTTGGCAACGAGGAGGATGATATCAAAGATGCGGCCAGTGGTGGTGACGGAGGAGGTGGAGGGACTTTGTGGCTCTTCTGGTGGTGGACCAATTTAAATTTTGACTCATAGTAGATTCCGCAAGTCCGGCAGGTGAAGCGTCTCTCCCTGGTGTGGATCCGCTGGTGGGCCTCCAGGTTGGCCTTGGTGTAACAGCCCTTTAGGCAGATCGAGCACATGAACGGCTTCTCGCCTGTGTGAATGCGCCGATGGACGGCGAGGTAGTAGGTGCTAACAAAGTACTTTCTGCAGATCTCGCAATATGGGTTCTCACCCCTGTGGCTGCGTTGGTGCTCCACCAAATACGTCTTGGTGGTGAAACCCTTCCCGCACTCGTGGCAAGGGTATGGTTTCTCTGGGCCGTGAGTCTTTTGGTGACTGAGCAGGTGTGCGTTCTGGGTAAAGGATTTCCCACACTTGTGGCACACGAACGGCCGCTGACCTGTGTGGCGCTTTAGATGCTGGGAGAGGTTGGCAAACTGGGAGAAGCACCTTCCACACTCCGAGCACGGATATGGCTTCTCCCCTGTGTGACTACGCTGGTGGATTACGAGTTCTGCCCTGGTGATGAAGGACTTGCCGCATTCTGTGCAGGAATAAGGCTTCACGCCTGTGTGGATCTTGCGGTGCCTCATTAGGCCGCGCTGGTAAGAGAAGCATTTCCCTCACTCGGCGCAGGCGTACGGCTTGCTCCCTGTGTGAGTCAGCTCGTGTTTGGCAAGCTGGTCACTGTCGGGGAAGCGTCGCCCGCACTCGCCGCAGGTGAACAGCTCCTCTCCACTGTGGATGGTCTGGTGTTTGAGGAGGTTGGCTTTGCTGGTGAAGCTCTTCCCGCACTCTGAGCAGAAATGAGGCTGCTCTTCGGGGTGGGTGGCCTGGTGGTGGTCATCAAATTCTGAGACGTTGGAAAAAGACAGGCCGCACTCTGAGCAAATGTATGCACCATCCCCGGAGTTCATATACTGCTCACCGCTATACAGCTGCTCTTCCGTATCCGGAGTATATTTGGACTCTTCATCATTTTCACTGAGCGTTTCTTCCTCACTCAAGTCTGACTCCTCCTTAAGATCAGAAGGTGAATCCTGCAGTGGATCCATCGGCATAGAAGCCTCAGGGAGGGAAAGAAGCTCTTTACCTTCAGCCCAGAATGGTTCCTCCTTAATAGACTTTAAAGACAAGGGTGGAGAAACGTCCATTTGTGTGACATCATCTTCTTCTTCTTTAGGTCCCAGAGGTTCCGCTTTACCATTATTGCCCACACATTGTGAATTGGTGGTTGTATCAAGGTCATTGTGTGGGAAATGTTCTCCTTGACACCAGGCAGGTTCTTCTTTAATGCAGGTAGTAGTAGCCTCTGCAGGATGTGATGAAGGGTCAGGAAACAGGGGATCTTCTTCCTCCTTAACAGGACTTGACTTTTCCTCATCATCTTCTGCAGTATGGCGGTCCGTAGGATGATCGGAGGGTAAAGTCCTAACAGGGACATCTTCACACAAGGTCTCTGTCCTGTCTGGTGTGGGAATTCTGTCACATGTGGGGCTTATAATAACATTCTCGTCTTCATTTTTACAATCCGGTGACGGAGGATCATTAGAGTTGGGTTTTCCACACAACAGATCTGTTGGGAGAAAAGCCAAGATGGTGAGAGGATGGAGACAAAAACCAGAATATCATACAATAGTCACACTTCTGCTGACGAGTATTACATAAAGGGTTAACACAAGGATAGTTACAGGTTTAAAAGATCACCTCCCCTGATGGGGAAATTTAGATTTCCTTATTAAAGTTGTCTCACAAGATCTTAAAAAGCCTCCAAAGCCTGGTTACCTTAGTTGACTTCATACCAAAGGAACAGACCGAGTCCTTGGTCAAAGATCATGTTGCTTGCATGTTATACCTACAAGCATTTGTGTGATCTCTCTTTGCACATCTTGAATACAACCCTGAAAATGTAAATGATCACATAACAGCGATATAACCTCCCCCCACCGCCAACCCTCTGAAGCTCCAAATAGGAGAAAGCCCTATATTAGATCTATGTTGGAACTTACATAGGGCTAATGACCTCCCTATGGATCTGGCAAATGGCCGCTCAAGGTGCCAATCGGTCCACCTTTGCTAGCATCAGAGACTGTGTGCTGGATCGACTTGATCAGTCACTGGTTGTTGGACCCATTCATCTCCTTCATCCCATCCAGGGCCACATCATTTACTTCATGCCGGGCCACATCATCTCCTTAATCCCGTGCCACATCATCTCCTTCATCCCATCCCGGGCCACATCATCTCCTTCATCCCGGACCTGGGCCACATCATCTCCTTCATCCCGGACCCGGGCCCTATCATTTACTTCATCTCTCACATGGGCCACATCATCTCCTTCATCCCGGGCAACATCATCTCCTTTATCCCAGACCCAGGCCCCATCATCTCCTTCATCCCGGACCTGGGCCACATCATCTCCTTCATCCCTCACCCGGGCCACATCATCTCCTTCATCCCTCACCCGGGCCACATCATCTCCTTCATCCCATCCCGGGCCTCATCATCTCCTTCATCCCATACCGGGCCACATCATCTCCTTCATCCCATCCCGGGCCACATCATCTCCTTCATCCCTCACCCGGGCCTCATCATCTCCTTCATCCCATCCCGGGCCTCATCATCTCCTTCATCCCATCCCGGGCCTCATCATCTCCTTCATCCCATACCGGGCCACATCATCTCCTTCATCCCATCCCGGGCCACATCATCTCCTTCATCCCTCACCCGGGCCTCATCATCTCCTTCATCCCATCCCGGGCCTCATCATCTCCTTCATCCCATCCCGGGCCTCATCATCTCCTTCATCCCATACCGGGCCACATCATCTCCTTCATCCCATCCCGGGCCACATCATCTCCTTCATCCCTCACCCGGGCCTCATCATCTCCTTCATCCCATCCCGGGCCTCATCATCTCCTTCATCCCGGACCCAGGCCCCATCATTTACTTCATCCCTCACCCGGTCCACATCATCTCCTTTATCCCAGACCCAGGCCCCATCATCTCCTTCATCCCGGACCTGGGCCACATCATCTCCTTTATATAGAACCCAGACCACCATGCCCACTCCTCTTACCTGGAGACTGGAGCGGATTCTCCATCATAACATCCTTGTATCCTTCTGAGCAGCTCTGTGACATCACAGCTCGGCCTAGGATCAAAGAATGGATGAAACTTTATCATATACACAAGATTTTTAATACCACCCCCCCACCACCAATTACTGTTTCACAGCACACCCACCACATTTAACACCTGCTCTTCATTACTAACCTCACAAAATTATTTTTTTCCAAGAGAACCTGTAGCCATTTCACTAGGGGTGCACCGATATATAATTATATTATTAGGAAAAAAAATTATTTTATCATGTACTGCTTATATTTTTTATTTTTTTGCATAGCAGAGACCCTTGAGCAGGGTTAGGCAACCTTGGCCCTCCAGCTGTGGTGAAACTACACATCCCATCATGCCTCTGCCTCTAGGAGTCATGCCTGTGATTGTCGGGGTCTTGCAATGTCTCATGGGACTTGTGGTTTCACCACAGCTGGAGGGGTGAGGCCCCCGCCCTAGAGAATAAAATGGAGGTTGTTGCAATATTTTATGTCACACGGTATTTGCACAGCGGTCTTTCAAACGTAACTTTTGGGGGAAAAAAATACTCTTCTACGAATAAAAAAAAAAAAACAACAGTAAAGTTACATAGACTCACATGGAATAGCATGTCATTGCCATCATTCCTTGATATATCGACATATTAGAATACCTCAACAATGGGACTTTATAGGCAATATTCATTGACCAAAAAATAGTAATTATCATTTCACAGATAAACAAAAATATTTATTGATACACAATCGTTGAGGTATTCTAATATGTCGAAACAACAGTCAAGTTAGCCCAATTTGTTTGTATAATGTGAAAGATGATGTTACACCACGAGAATCGTGATCTTTATACTAAGCGAGAAAATCGTTTAATTAACGATTATTTTATTAATTAACTTATTTAAGCCAGAATCATGCCACTCTATGTTGACTGTTTTATTTTGTACTACTGTGTGCTACCCAAAAATGTCCGATCTTGTAACTCTAAACTTTAATAAAAAACCTTGATACAAAAAAAAAAAAAAAATCGTAACTACAATAACAATACAAAAAAATAACATAAATTCTAATCAATACTAACTGTTATAATAACGCTAAAAATACCAAAACTAATAATAGTAATTAAAAAAATATATATATATATATATATATATATATTTTATTTTGCATAATAATATCACTTAAGATATACAATTTAATTGGTGCGGTCACTATAGTCAATAAAAAGAAAATAATGACATTTTTTAAAATGAGATATAGATATATATATATATATATATATATATATATATATATATCTCATTTTAAAAAATGTCATTATTTTCTTTTTATTGACTATAGTGACCGCACCAATTAAATTGTATATCTTAAGTGATATTATTATGCAAAAAAAAAAAAATATATATATATATATATATATATAAAAAACATTATACCAATGCTAAAAGTGAATAAAATAAAATTAATAAAATAATTATCATTATACCAATGCTAAAAGTGAATAAAATAAAATGAATTAATAAAATAATTAAAATTATACCAATGCTAAAAGTAAATAAAATAATAATTTTACGATTATAATGTCCCTGTTAAAAATAATAATAATAATAATAATGGCTGAGTTTCAGCGCCCCCTGCTGACGGCCCACTGTATTGACTAGTGTACAGCGGCCTCCACTGGCCGCTCCGCTGTACTTCGCCCCCTCTATAGACTTGTGAGGAGTCCTCAGTCCCCCTCACACACTCCGCTAACAAAAGGAACCTGTAGTTAAGGCCCCAGTCAGCTCCACCCATAACAGTAGCACCCAGAGGGGGAAATTCCACCCCACTCACCCGCTATCAGCCCTTCACATACACACACACCACCCTCCTCTCCTGCAGCGTCCTCCGCTGTCTGTCCTGACCGGAAGTTGCTAATAAAGCATTTCCTTCCCCCGTGCGTTCCAGCCTGGCTCTGCCTGACAAGCATCCTGTGGGTGGCTGGACAGGAAGGCGCCAGAAAGAGACGTGGAACGCAGAAGGCGGTAGTGCGCTGGAACGCAGAATGGACAATAGAGAGTGGATGATGGTAGGATGTAACTTGTATTGTACAATTAAAGCTTTTCCCCGGTATTCTGACCCTGCCTGTGGGGAGAGACCTGAACACGCTGTCTTTCATCCTATATATATAATTGTATTAGCTTGTGTAGCTTCACAATGAGCAGTAAACACACAAGTCCCTCATCTTTAGGGTTGTCACTTCTTCTGAGGACAAAAAACAGGATTAACTATTACAAACATTGGGAACAAGTCTTTTTTTTTTTTTTTTACCAGCTAGGCGGTAACCCAATCCCCACCCTGTGCCGTGGCACTGAAAACCCTCTGCTGCCCCTAACAGTCATCTTTTGGACCAGCACACTGCTGATGAATGACCACCGACACTTACCATGGGGTTCCTGACCTCTGACCTCCTCCTGTTCCCAGTCCCACCTCTATGACCCCTTAATCATGCATGGTCAATTGACCTACACCCAACAACTTCACTACTTGAGCTGCCCCTCTCTTCCGCTACCAAAAGCAATCAAAATGGCCTTAAAGGGTTTTCTTATGCATCCTAAACATTGTTGAGGTGTCAGGTTGTCACGAGGGTCCAACACAAGTCAGCAGGACCCTACCTTAGAGTTGCCACCTCATCCCTTTAAACCCGAACACCTTTGAATTACATGGGTTCTGAGGCGAATTAAATGCAGATAAGGCACCAAGTGAGCTTAATTACCACCTTAATCAGCCACAGAACCCATGTAATTAATATGTGTTCGGGTTTAAAGGGATGAGGTGGCAACCATACCCTACCTACAGCAACACCAGAGACCCTCTGGCCAATGCATGAGATGCTTAATGGATCCAGCAGGTAGGCATTGAGGAAGGAACCAGAAACCATTTGGCCACAACTATGAGGAAGACATTGTGGTGCACACCTCTGTACGTGGGTGGTCTTAGATTCAGTTCCGAACTTTTACATTTTAGAATTCCTGAAATAATAATAATAAAAAAAAAAGGATATTTGGATTTCATGAACAAGGTGCAGTTGGGAAGATTTTGTATTGTGGTCCTTCAGCAACCACACAGCTAGTTCACCTTCAGCCCTGACATGGACCCCACCTTGTCTCTTTCAGCTGTTCTTCTAGAGTCCCGAATCTGAGATTCTTCCTATCAATCCACGCCGGGTACAGACCCGGAACTGAGGATGAAGAACTGGATCACTATGACTGAGAGGATATTAAACATCACCCTGGAGATCATCTACCTGTTGGCTGGAGAGGTGAGGAGGATTCTGGGAGGTCACATGACATCACTCTTATCTCTATTAATAAAACACAGACCTGACCGGAGAGGTGAGGAGGATTCTGGGAGGTCACATGACATCACTCTTATCTCTATTAATAAAACACAGACCTGACCGGAGAGGTGAGGAGGATTCTGGGAAGTCACATGACATCAATCATCTCAGCTACAGCGGGTTTACTTTTCTTTGTATTCAAAAATGATTATTTCTGTTTAGGAATATGAATTGGTAACAAAGACATCTATAGAGCATGGGACACCCAGAAGTTGTCCACGGGCTTTCCATGAAAGAATTAATGACAAGAAGATTCTACAACTGACCAACAAGATCATTGATCTGCTGACAGGAGAGGTGAGCGGTGCCGGGAATTCTGGGACATTATCCAGTAACAGACCAGGGATGTGTCTGGATGGTGACTCTTTTTTTTTTTTTTTTTTTAATGCAGGATTATCAAGAAGAGCTTGAAGGTCCATGTGTAACATCAGTAGAGAGAGAAGACAACCTGCCACTCCCACCACTGGTAAGATCCCGGCTTTGTAGTCTTGTGCCCTCTTGTTTATAAGCCATGTTTTCACTTTTATAGCAGTTTAGCTTGGCTGTAGTAGAAGGTCAGGCCGTTGGGGAGTTTCCACTGGCAGTGGTGTTCTGAGAAGCTGATTGGAAGTGTCCATGGGCTAGTCCATACTAGTCCATGGAGCCAAGTGTTGTCCTCCAGCCCAAAGTTCTTCCTTGGCCCTCTGCTCCCACATGGCCATCTTGGAACGATATTTCAAGCGTGCGCAAACACGCCTTACCAGGTCAATGAGACTTGGTGGAGACCCGCAGTGTGTCTGTTCAGGAAGTGCATCCCTGCCCATCTTACTTCTTTGTCCTAAACCTTCATCATCCAGCTGTCCTCACGCACTGTAACCCTGACGTTCAAAGAGACTCCCAGCCGGCCTCTCTCCAGAAGGACTGTCAGACCATCTCTATCTTATTCCTATATATTAGCCTTTCTCAAGTTTTTTGACACAAAGGAACCCTTGAAATAACCTTCAGGTCTTACCTCTGCCAATAATTACTATATCTACAGCTCACAAGAACATTTGTGTGGACAGCAAGTTGAGGCTTAAGAATACATAGAGGAATAAGGAACACTCCTGACATCGATAGGCTAAGAGTATGTCCCTTACTTTGGTGGTCAGTGGGAAGAATGTCCCTTACTTTGGTGGTCAGTGGGAAGAATGTCCCTTACATTGGTGACCAGTGGGAAGAATACCCCCTTACTTGGTGGTCAGCGGTAAGAATGTCTCCTTACTTTGGTCAGCGGGAAGAATATCCCCTTACTTTGGCAGTCAGTGGGAAGAATATTCCTTACATTAGTGGTCAATGGGAATAATGTCCCTTACATTAGTGGTCAATGGGAATAATGTCCCTTACATTGGTGGTCAATGGGAATAATGTCCCCAGCTGTTCTCAATTAAGGATCCATGGAGCCCTAGGGAACTCTAAGATATAGTACTTACATTTATATGAAATCATATTAGGCAGGTCTGAAAATATCCCTACACTTGGTCAACTGTTTTTTTTTTTTTTTTAACCTACGAAGTCCAGAATTTGTCTTTGTTGAGGAGTACTGTGGACACAGCCTACATGTTAGGCAGGACATTCACATGTGTAGTTTTGGACATGTCCCCACTTCCTCCTTAATGTGTGATCCACATTTGTCTTTCAGACACCTAGGCCGGAAGTCCACAGGTCTTCTTTCGGATGTAACATCTCAAATTCTCTGGTAAATACAGCAGTTCTTACAAGCCAAACACGAATACAGCAAGAACCAAACTCATGTGATGCCACCACATCTATCATTTCCAAGGAGAAATCCAACTCTAATAAACGAGAAGCGGGTGGCACCGACGTTCCCACAGCCAGTCTTACACGGCAGACACAATGCAACTCTACCCAAATTAAAGAGGAGTCCATCTCAAGTGAAGAAAACGATCTTGCCAGACCTTCCTCTCCCATGCACATAGAATATTTATCTGTCACCGTGAAGGAGGAATGCTGTGAGGGTGAAGGCAGTGGTCTCTCGGACTCTGATAATGAGGTGACACAGGAGGCAGTTGAAAAGTTGGGTTTCCCAGAATGTGAGAAGTCCTTCAGTTCAATGGAAAAGCTCATACGCTACCAGGCTTCTGACTTGGACTCGAAAGGCAGCGAATGTCTGGAATGTGGAAAGTTTTTTTCAAAGAAGTGCAATCTCCGGGTCCACCAGAGGTCCCATCGGGGGGAAAAGCCATTCTCTTGCGCTGAATGTAAGCAGAGCTTCTCCGTCAAGTCAACGCTGGTCAGGCACCTGAGGATTCACAGTGGTGAGAAGCCATTTGCTTGCCCTATATGTGGTAAATGTTTCCGGCAGAGCCAGTCACTGGTGGCCCACCAGAGATCCCACACGGGAGAGAAACCCTTCACCTGCCCCGTGTGTGAGAAATCCTTTAGCAGCAGCCAGTATCTGGTGGCTCACCAGCGCAGTCACACCGGGGAACGGCCCTATCCCTGCCCGGAGTGTGGCAAATGCTTCAGCAAGAAGCCCACGCTGGTTATACACCGTCGGATCCACTTGGGGAAAAAACCCTAGACCTGACCGGACTGTGGTAAATGTGTCATCTGGAGCTCTGCCTTTGCCATCCATCAAAAGACCCATGTGGCTGGTAAACACTACCCCTGCTCGGAGTGTGGCAAGTTCTACGGATCGAGGAAGACATTGATGTCTCACATGAAGTATCATAGTTTAGACCAAATTGCTAGTGCGTCAGTGTGACCTCCGAGGATGGAGACTTGTTGAACGTTCTCAATGGGCGGTGGAGGTGGCCTTTTCACAAAAAGAGGACCTTTCATTTTTTTCAGGTTCCCTATGTACCGATATATCATTAATGTACCTCTGTTACAGAAATAAAGCACTTTCCCCATATTCTAGGGTAGTCCTTACCTCAGTCTCCTATAGAAAACGCTTCCATTATCCATCCTGGTATTTGGGACAGAAAAACAGTAAGAAGGAAGTATTTCACCAGCTGACTTAATTAACACACCCCCTTACACCCCCGTCCCCCTCAGGAGATTGCTCCCATCCACCTCTACAGTTTCATGTTCTTCAATGCAATAATTATCACCGAGCTCTGTTCTCACTAAATAGAAAGCCATCAATTATTTTGTACCTTACCTTCTTCTTGTTCATTTGGCACAGTGTATAGGAGCTGAGTGATCACATAACAGCCTACATGGAGCAGAGCTGTAGTATTGAAAACAGAGAAAGTGTATCCCTGGAAGTCTGTAAACCTCACCATACACTATACATTCTGATTGTAGAATACCTTCTTCTTCTTACATACATCATTCACTTGGCAGAGTATGCAGGAGCTGAGTGATCACATAACAACCTATGTGAAGTAGAGCTGTAGTATTGAAAACAGGGAAAGTGTGTCCCTGGAAATCTGTAAAGCTCACCATACCCTATACATTCTTGTTGCACAAAACCTTCTTCTTGCATACATAGTTAATTTGGCAGAGTGTGCAGGAGCTGAGTGATCACATAACAACCTATGTGGAGCAGAGCTGTAGTATTAAAAACAGGGGAAGTGTGCCCGGAAGTCTGTAAAGCTCACCATACACTATTCATTCTGATTTGTACAATCTCCTTGGGTCTACCATCAACTGTGTAATGCAAAGGCCTGCCTGATTGAATACAGAGTGATTGGATAGATAGTTTAGTCCTAATATATAGTTTTGGTAAATCTAAAGAAGATTGTACAATATATGGCCACCTTTAAAGGAAATAAAACACAAGGTGGTATAGTAATAAGGGAGGTGTGGTCCAGAGTGGTAAAACACTCCCTATTCTTTGATGCAGTAAGGCAGTGAATGATGGGATATGAAGCTTCCTGGAATGTCACATGATCTACAGGAAGTGATGAAAGAAGAAAGCTTTTTTTTAAACTTTCAAACAAAGGTGGACATTAAAAGCTGCCATGGACTTGGTAAGTGAGAGATCAGCACATTGGGATGTCTTGGGCAGAAAAGAGATTAGAAAAGGCTTCTATTGATTATGAAAAGTGAAATTGTGCCTGAAAAGGTGAACCTAGCCTTCTCCCTAGGTGAAAGGGTCATTCCACGTTACATGTGCGTTGTATCTGATCTATGTTCCCTTCTGCCATGTGCAGAGGTCTTGTTCTCCTTGTAAAAAATAATTTGGAATGGTTGTGTAAGATTGACAATGGGGGGAAGCAGCGTTGGGGATTTTGATGACGGGAGGGGAATCTCTATTCTGGAGGCCATGAGGGGTAGAAGAACCCACTTGGTCTTTAAGTCCCAACACGTCCTTTCTAAATCCGACACCCCAGCTTGTAAGGATGGCTCATGTAAAGTAGACTCCATTTTCATTGACATTGCAACTCTTGCACCACCTATTCTCCACCAGCGTGTTAAAATGCAAAAAGTGGGCAAGCTTCATGGACCTCTGTTGTCCTATAGAAGGCTATGAGGATCTACAGAAGAGCTGTAGTATTGAAACAGGGAAAGTGTGTCTCTGTAAGTCTGTAAAGCTCTCCATACATCCCTACAATCTGATTGTACAATACCTTCATCTTGCATACATTGTCAATTTGGCAGAGTGTGCAGGAGCTGAGTGATCACATAACAACCTATGTGGAGCAGAGCTGTAGTATTGAAAACACAGGAAGGGTGTCCATGGAAGTCTGTAAAGCTCACCACACACTATACAATCTTATTGTACAATCTCTGTTAGATCTACCATCAACTATGTAGTGTAGGGGCTAATAGATCCAGCTGGGGAGGGGTAGGTAGGCAGGGTAAGTGTGCTTTCTCTGAAAGTATACTTATTCTTTAAAGTACCTGTATACATTGATATTTTTGTATAAAAAAATAAAATTGACCAGCTTTGTCTATCAATGTTTTGCACATCTGTATTAGGGGGGATGGAGGTCCATTGTTCTCCATTGTGACATCTGCCCTGAAGTGAAGATCTTTGTACTTCAATGGTGCCCGACCATCATTTGTTTATGACATCTGCTCTTTACATTCACGAAGAGAGATCCAGCACCTATGTATGCGAGATAAAGTCAATGAGGGGTCTACTTACAACAAAAAATTAAAATTCTGAGCCGTGGTTTTACTGTGCCCCCAAATGAATGGGTTGCTTTTAGCGAGTTGGGGTGCCATTGAAAACGAATTGCATTCAAATGCATGTAATGTGCGTAGTGGTAACACAATGCACACGCGGCGATGCAACCCTCAAAAATGATCCTTAAAACTGAAACTGATGGAAATTTAAATATTCAATTTCTCTTATATTAATATAATTAGAATACTACCAGCATATAAATATCATAATTAGAATACTATACTCAAATTGTTATAATAACAATATAGTTTCATCATTTTATTATTATTATATAATTACTATGTTTTTATTCAGAGTATGTATTCATTTCTTTTCTTTTGTAAAATAGATTGTAAGCTCTAACGAGCAGAGCCCTCTGATTCCTCCTGTATTAAAATATATTGTGACTGTACTGTCTGACCTCATGTTCTAAAGCGCTGCGCAAATTGTTGGCGCTGTATAAATCCTGTATAATAATAATAATTTACACCTGGGTGGTGGTTTCATAAACCAGCAAATGCATTCTTCCAAATGACCACAAGATGGCACTGCTTCTCTGCAGAATGAGATTTCTATGTCAGTCCTTGCACTTCTCACTCTGGCCACCTGGTGGTGAAATCAGCTGGGATGCAGACAGGAAGGCAGGGAGCAGGCATTCTGGGAATTGTAGTTTATTCCCGTATCCTTGTACTATTGGATGTGCAACTGCAAACTACAAACCCCATCATGCATAAGCCACTTTAAAAATAATGGCCAGTAAGAACCCTTTCCTAAAAAGCAATTGCTTTCTGGGGGGATATGATGGTTTGCAATGTTGTCCTGTAAGTAAATGCCCCTCCTACTAAGAGTTTAAAGGGATCGCACATCATTCCTGAACCAAAATCAGGAACCTAATATGAGGCAAGAGGAGACATCACAGCTGAACTGTATTCAGGTAGATGATCTATAACATTATTCATTTGGATTGAATTGTATCTATTTATATAGCTCTGACGTATACCGCAGTGGTGTACAGAGAACACTGAGCCGTCACATCAGTCTCTGTACCAGAGGAGCTTACACTCTAATGTCCTCCCTCCCCCCACAGTCACACGCTATTATTATACATTTATATAGCTCTGACATATACCGCAGTGCTGTACAGAGAACACTGAGTCAGTCTCTAAGCCAGAGGAGCTTACACTCTAATGTCCCCCCCACAGTCACACACTATTATTTGACATTTATATAGCTCTGACACATACCGCAGTGCTGTACAGAGAACACTGAGCCAGTTACAGTGCCTTGCGAAAGTATTCGGCCCCCTTGAACTTTTCAACCTTTTGCCACATTTCAGGCTTCAAACATAAAGATATTAAATTTTTATTTTTTGTGAAGAATCACCAACAAGTGGGACACAATTGTGAAGTGGAACGAAATCTATTGGATTTTTGAAACTTTTTTAACTAATAAAAAATTGAAAAAGTGGGGCGTGCAAAATTATTCGGCCCCCTTGCGTTAATACTTTGTAGAGCCACCTTTTGCTGCGATTACAGCTGCAAGTCGCTTGGGGTATGTCTCTATCAGTTTTGCACATCGAGAGAAATTCTTGCCCATTCTTCCTTGCAAAACAGCTCGAGCTCAGTGAGGTTGGATGGAGAGCGTTTGTGAACAGCAGTTTTCAGCTCTTTCCACAGATTCTCGATTGGATTCAGGTCTGGACTTTGACTTGGCCATTCTAACACCTGGATACGTTTATTTGTGAACCATTCCTTTGTAGATTTTGCTGTATGTTTGGGATCATTGTCTTGTTGGAAAATAAATCTCCGTCCCAGTTTCAGGTCTTTTGCAGACTCCAACAGGTTTTCATCCAGAATGGTCCTGTATTTGGCTGCATCCATCTTCCCCTCAATTTTAACCATCTTCCCTGTCCCTGCTGAAGAAAAGCAGACCCAAACCATGATGCTGCCACCACCATGTTTGACAGTGGGGATGGTGTGTTGAGGGTGATGAGCTGTGTTGCTTTTACGCCAAACATATTGTTTTGCATTGTGGGCAAAAAGTTGGATTTTGGTTTCATCTGACCAGAGCACCTTCTTCCACATGTTTGGTGTGTCTCCCAGGTGGCTTGTGGCAAACTTTAGACGAGACTTTTTATGGATATCTTTGAGAAATGGCTTTCTTCTTGCCACTCTTCCATAAAGGCCAGATTTGTGCAGTGTACGACTGATTGTTGTCCTATGGACAGACTCTCCCACCTCAGCTGTAGTTCTCTGCAGTTCATCCAGAGTGATCATGGGCCTCTTGGCTGCATCTCTGATCAGTCTTCTCCTTGTCTGAGCTGAAAGTTTAGAGGGACGGCCAGGTCTTGGTAGATTTGCAGTGGTCTGATACTCCTTCCATTTCAAAATGATCGCTTGCACAGTGCTCCTTGGGATGTTTAAAGCTCGGGAATTCTTTTTGTATCCAAATCCGGCTTTAAACTTCTCCACAACAGTATTACGGACCTGCCTGGTGTGTTCCTTGGTCTTCATGATGCTCTCTGCGCTTTCAACAGAACCCTGAGACTATCACAGAGCAGGTGCATTTATACAGAGACTTGATTACACACAGGTGGATTCTATTTATCACCATCAGTCATTTAGGACAACATTGGATCATTCAGAGATCCCCGCTGAACTTCTGGAGTGAGTTTGCTGCACTGAAAGTAAAGGGGCCGAATAATTTTGCACGCACCACTTTTCAGTTTTTTATTTGCTAAAAAAGTTTAAATTATCCAATAGATTTCATTCCACTTCACAATTGTGTCCCACTTGTTGGTGATTCTTCACAAAAAATAAAAATTTTATATCTTTAATGATTGAAGCCTGAAATGTGGCAAAAGGTTGAAAAGTTCAAGGGGGCCGAATACTTTCGCAAGGCACTGTAGATCAGTGTCTGTACCAGAGGAGCTTACACTCTAATGTCCCCCCCCCCCATAGTCACACACTATTATTATTATACTTATGTAAAGTATGTCCGGCTCAGGGTGGAACACCCAAATGATTGGCACCTCATCCCAAATAGTTAATTATTGAAGTGAAGAGAGGAAAGGGGATTTTTACGGTGCTTACAAATAATAATGAAAAACAATAATTTAACCACTTGCCGCCCGCCCATAGGCAAATGACGGCTGCAAGGTGGTTTCAAAATCCTGACTGGACGTCATAGACCGTCCTCAGGATTTTGAGCCGCTGCGCGCCCCCGCAACTACGATCTCGGTAAAGAGTCTCTCTTTACCACGTGATCAGCCGTGTCCAATCACGGCTGATCACAGTGTAAATAGGAAGAGCCGGTGATCGGCTTTTCCTCACTCGTGTCTGTCAGACGCGAGTAGAGGAGAGCCGATCGGCTGCTCCTCTGACAGGGGGGGTCTGTGCTGATCAATTATCAGCACAGCCCCCCCAAGGATGCCCACACTGGACCACCAGGGACGCCACCAGACCACCAGGGATGCCCAGCACCAGGTATGCCACCATAGACCACCAGGGATGCCAGTCAGTGCCACAATGGATGCCAATTAGTGCCCACAATGGGCATCACTGATTGCCATGCATTATTGTTTGGCACTGATTGGCATCCATCAGCACAAAACCATACAATACAATGTCGTCTATCAGTGCCCATCCATGCCACCTATCAGTGCCCATCTGTGCCACCTATCAGTGCCCATCTGTGCCATCTATCAGTGCCCATCCATGCCAACTATCAGTGCCCATCCATGCCCATCTGTGCCGCCTATCCATGCCCATTCATGCCGCCTATCCGTGCCAATTTGTGCCACCTATCAGTGTCGCCTATCAGTGCCACATATCAGTGCCCATCAATGCCACCTCATCAGTGCCACTTCATTGGTGCCAGCTCATCAGTGCCACCTTATCAGTGCAGCCCCATCAGTGCCCATCAGTGAAGGAGAAAACTTACTTATTTACAAAGTTTTGAAACTGAAACAAAAAAAAACATTTTTTTTCCCAAATTTTCGGTCTTTTTTTATTTGTTTAGCAAAAAATAAAAACCGTAGAGGTGATCAAATACCACCAAAAGAAAGCTCTATTTGTGGGGAAAAAAATAAAAAAATTTTGTTTGGGTACAGTGTAGCATGACAGCGCAATTGTCATTCAAAGTGCGACAGCGCTGAAAGCTCAAAATTGGTCTGGGCAGGAAGGTGTTTAAGTGCCCAGTATTGAAGTGGTTAAAAATATATATATTCATTTTAATGAGACTATAGTTAAAACACAACAGGGCCACTTTGTTCACTAGTAATCAACAATTCATATTAGAGGTGGTTGTTAGGTGAATATTCAGCTTCAACAGAAGTTGCTTTTTCGTATGTTAACCCGACATGTTTCGCATTAGCTTCATCAGGGGATATACAAATCAAAAAAAAAACTTAAAAACTGTACAAAGATACAAATGAAAAAATGAAACGAAAATTAAGTACAAAATATACTATTATTATTATACATTTCTATAGCTCTGACATATACCGCCGCCCTGTATACAGATCCACCAGATTCCATGGTCTTACAATGTGTTTTGGCTCAGCGTTGGCCATATACTGGAATAGTTGGGTAGTATTTATGTTCTAGAGCGGGAGGAGAGACACTGTCCTACTATAGTGGGAAAATGGCGATGGGGCAAGTTTTTTTTTGGTAGTTTCTCCCGCCTCTATCTAAGATTTGCCAGACGCTGCCGGTAGACATGAGGTCATCTCCCAACCCGGCGTGAGAGTGCGTTTAACCCGAGCCACTGAGTGGGCTTCTCTGGATTCAATACTTTTCCTAAAGTGATATACCCAGACCTCTACATGCATGCCTCTGTGTGGCCTACGTCCTGATCTTTTGTTAATACTAGTCAACGTTGAAAGCCATCTCCCTTCATGCCACGCGACAGATTCAATCCATAACCTTTCTTTACATTTGGGGAACCAAGGGTTCCAGGATAGCTCGGGCCACAATGTATGCCTCTAAGGATTCGGGGCGGACTAGGAATGCCTGATTTCAGGAAATACTATGTGGCTGCGCAGCTTGCCCAACTGTGCCAGCTTCATAGCCAACATTATAGACCACATTGGGTTTCTATAGCGGCCCAGGCGTGCTCTCCACTTACAATAGATCTTGTCCTTTGGATTCCACCAAAACATCGTAAAGCTATACTGTGCCCCACGCTCTCCTACAGCTAGTGAACCACTAGCTGTAGGAGGTGGCCTTTACATTCCACACATATCCCGGTAGTTCCTCTTTTTGGCAATCCCCTGTTCCCACCAGGGATGCAACCTGAAAGGTTTGGCTGGTGGTTGAACAAGGGATCGTACCGTATAGGCGACTATTTTGATCATAGGGGCATACACCCCCCTCCTATTTCACGGGCAGTCTGGAGATGCCCCTCACGGAGAGCTTCCACTTTGTCAACCCATTACGGAAGGAGGGCTCTGACTTAGGAGTCTGAACAATGTTCGAAAACAGATGCGTACAGGATGCTGCTATGCGTGGCGGCGTCTCTATGCTACACAAACTGTTGGCTGACTCCACTGCTAGATTATCTTACAAGGTGGCACGGGAGAGGGATCTGTCCGTAACCCCTGAGAACGGAGTACGCAAATCCATAAAGGGATCCTTAATGTTGCCTTGACTGAGGCAAGTTACAAAGTCCATGCCAGATGGTATTTAGTGCCGGAGCACCTGTCAAAAATGTACCCAGACACCTCGTCTACCTGCTTCAGGGGTTGTGGTCAGATAGGTTCACCATTACATGTGTGGGGGTCATGTCCCAAGGTACGTCACTTTTGGATGAGGGTTCATTCATTTATTTTTTCAGTCACAATGGTCAACATCGCTAAAGATGCGTGCATCACCCTACTAAATAAGCCTGTTGAAAATGTTCCACGACACTCCGTACCACTCAGGTCTTGATCTACTTTATATTTCTAGCAGCCAAAATCAGGATAGCGACAGCATGGAAAAGCCACATCATAGATATTGCCATAGTAAAACGAAAACTTAACGTGGATTATGTTGAATGAAAAATTGTGAGTGTCTTACGAGATAAACCATTCCAGTTTCAAATATGGCCCCCTTGCTTGTTTACTTACAGGTTTCAAATTACTAAATCATATAGTACGAATAAGTTGACGCTGGATCCCCGGAGAGACCCATCTCTTTTCTTCTCCCCCTCCCCCCCTTTCTTTTCTCTTCAAAGCATTGCATGGCTAAGCAAAAGCTCAACCCATTGGTCCACAGACATTGTCATAGAAGTGTTGTAGAACATCCAGGGGATCACTGTAGGATGCTGTGGGACAATGTTGGAGGTTGGGGCAGTGGGGGAGGGTGAGGGTTCTCAGGGGCCACTATGAAAGGTTGTGTACTAGGTTAGTTGGGAGGCACTGTAGGAGGTTAATGGATCTGCAGCTGGCTGGATGCCTGGGAGAGGGAATGCTGCAGCCCGGCAGTAGCCCACTGCCTTGTGGTTGAGAACCACTACTCTAAACAATTTGTTCAGCAATGGCACAGTAGCATAAAACGTTGTACGTCATCATTATTTTTTGTTATGATTTCATAAAAATTTTATCAACTATTAGGACCAATTGATTTAGAAATGCAGGTCTTTTCGGAGTTCACAGATGCTTTTTTGCACAGGTCTCAGGATGTTCGCCATGGAAGAGTGGGAACATTTAGAAGGACACACGGACCTCTACATGCATGTTATGATGAAAAACCGGACCCTCGTCACATCACCAGGTAGGGTTTCTGGAGAGATGGTATACTTTAATTTCTAGAATAAGAAGGATCTAATTGTTTCAAATACTAAGAACGTCTTTTTTCCAACAGATTTAACAATGGATGAAGAAAAAAAATATAAGAATGGTTCTATTATAAAGGAACCCCTCTCACCTGAAGGACATCTTCTCAGCCCTGACATCGCCACATCTTCATGTCATGTAGGATGTGCAGCTACTCATATCAAAGAAGAAACCCCCTCAACTGAAGAACATCTTCTAAACTCTGTCATCTCCATGCCAATAAATTGTGCACAGTGTCCAGCTACTCATATTATAGAGGACCCCCTCCCAGCTAAGAAATATCTCTACGATGTTCAACTACTCATATCATAGAGGAACTCCCCTCAGCTGTAGAAGATCTCCCCGACCCTGATATCTCCACATTTACATGCCCAGTAAGATGTTTAACTACTCAAATCAAAGAAGAAACCCCATTACCTGAAGAATATCTCCCATACTCTGTCATCTTCATACCAACAAATTGTGCACAGTGTTCAGCTACTCATGTCAAAGAGGAATCCATCTCAGCTGAACGTCTTCCACACACTGACAACAGCACACCAATATATTATACACACCATCCAGCTTCTTGTATTCCAAAGGAAACCACCTCAGCTGATGAATATCTTCCCCATCCTGACATCTCCATTCCTGAACATCATGCACAATGTACCGTTACTCAGATTAAGGCGGAACCCCTTGTGGCTGAAGAACATCACCAAAATTCTGGCATCCCCAAACCTACAGCTCATGTGCAAAGTCAAGCTATTCATATTAAAGTGGAACCTCTCTTGACTGAAGAACATTACCCACGATCCAACATTTCTGAATCCTACCTGCAGTCACCAAAAGAGTTAGTTTGTTCTGAATGTGGGGGAGTTTTTACCCAGAACATGGAGCTCCAGAATCACCAGAAACCTCCAGGTGGAGGACAAACACATGTTTGTCCTCCATGCTCGAAAATCTCTGGCGGACAGTTAAAACTTGCAGGGCACATGAAAACTCATATCAAAAAAGAATTGCCCGTCTCTAAGCCAGTTCTCCAAAACTCTGACCTCATTCACCACCAGAAAGTTACTGAAGTAAACCAAAGTTTTTGTAATGAAGGAGGAAAATGCTCAAAGAGTAACACCACCATAACCCAGGAGAGAAGTCTGTCTGAAGAAAAGCTTTATTCTTGTCCCATCTGTGTAAGGTCCTTCACCCGAGCCTCAAATCTCAGGAAACACAAAAAGATCCACTCTATTGAGCGCCCATATGCCTGCTCTACCTGTGGGAAGTGTTTCCGGACCACAGTGGGATGCCGAAAACATAAGCAGATTCACCTGGGCCTCAAGCCTCACAATTGTGAGGAGTGTGGTAAATGCTTTGCCAGCAAAGCAGACCTTGTCATTCACAGGAGGATCCACACGGGTGAGAAACCATTTCCTTGCTTCGAGTGCACGAAATGCTTCATCAGCAGCTCGGCGCTTTTTCAGCATCAGAAGATCCATCATGCCCTCCGGCCACATTCCTGCACCGAGTGTGGGGCATGCTTTGCCTATCCATCACAGCTAATCAGACACCGTCAAACACACACCGGGGAACGACCGCACGTTTGTTCCGAGTGCGGAAAATGTTTCCAGCTCCTCGCTGACCTGGAAAAGCACCACAGAACTCACACAGGACATAAGCCATATTCTTGTGCGGAGTGTGGTAAAAGCTACTCAACCAGCTCGTATCTCATTGTCCACCAGAAGATCCACCAGGGAGAGAGGACCTATTCTTGCAGAGAGTGCGGGAAGTCCTTTGCACACAAGTCCTTCCTCGCCAAACACCATAAAACCCACACCAGAGACAAGCGCTTTTGCTGTACAGATTGTGGAAAATGCTTTAAGGAAAATCACCATCTCATCAAGCATCGTAAGGTACATAGCAAAGAGAAACTTTACCCATGCCAGGAGTGCGAGAAATCCTTCGCTACCAGCCCCAAACTCTTGGCACACCAGAGAAACCATGCGGGAGAGAAACTGTATTTTTGTGCTGAGTTAGGGAAGAGTTTTATGAGCCCTGCCTACATCTCTACATCAAGATGTCATACACAGCTTCCAGCTACTCCTACCCGAAAGGAAAACATCTCAAATGAAGAATATTCTCCCCACCCTGACATCTCCACACCTGAATGTCATGTACAATGTGCAGATACTCATATTAAGGCAGAATCCCTCTTGACTGAAGACTATCATCCATATTCAGATATCACAACACCTACAGGTCATCCACAAAGTCCAGCTACTCATATTATAGTGGAATCCCTCTTGACTGAAGGACATCATCCACATTCTAACATGGACATACCTGCAAGTCCAACTACTCATATTAAAATGGAGCCCTGCTTGGCTGAAGAACATCATCCAGGTTCTAACATAACCACACCTACAGGTCATGAGCAAAGTCCAACCATTCATATTAAAATGGAACCCATCTTGGCTGAAGAACTTCATCCACATTCTGACATGGCTACACCTACAGGTCATGTACAAAGCCTAGCTAATATTAAAATTGAGCCCCTCTTGGCTGAAGAACATCATTCATATTCTGACATCGCCACACCTACAAAGCATGCACAAAGTCCAGCTACTCATATTATAGTGGAACCCTTCTTGGCTGAAGAGCGTCATCCATATTCAGCATATTCAGACATCACAACACCTACAGGTCATGCACAAAGTCCAACTACCGTATTTATCGGCATATAACACGTGCTGGCGTATAACACGCACCCCAAGCTTAGGAGGGAATTTTGTGGAAAAAACTTTTAGGAGGGAAATTTAAGGTAAAAAAAAAATTACATTTAAATGCCCATCAATGCAGCCTTATCAGTGTCCATCTTGTCATGCAGCCTGTCCTCATTGCAGCCTTGACATGCAGATTGGCCGCTTATGTTTTTAAAAATGGCGCTGCCGAGATGTCCCGTGTATCTCGGCGGCACCCAGAAGTTCTTGGCGGCTTTCGGCCGCTCTCGGACCTTCTCGGAGGCTTTCGGCCGCTCTCTGAGGCTTTCGGACGCTCTCGGAGGCTTTCGGACGCTCTCGGACCTCGGCAGCTTTCGGCCGCTCTCGGAAGGTCCGAGAAGGTACGAGAGAGGCCAAAAGCCGCGAGAAGGGCTCTGGGCGGCTGACAGCCGCCCAGAGCCCAAAAAATTGTGTGGAAATCGCGGAGTATCGGCGTATAACACGCACCCGCGATTTTCCCCTGAATTTAAGGGGAAAAAAGTGCGTGTTATACGCCGATAAATACGGTACTTGTATTAAAATGAAACCTTTCTTGGCTGAAGAACATCATCCACATTCTAACACGGCCACACCTACAGGTCAAGCACAAAGTACAGCTACTCATATTAAAGTGGAACCCAACTTGGCTAAAGAACATTATCCATATTATAACATAACCACACCTACAGGTCATGCGCAAATTTCAACTACTCAAATTAAAATGGAGATCCTCTCGACTGAAGAACATCTTCCACAATCTAAAATTCCAACTACTCAAATTATAATGGAGCTCTGCTCGACTGAAGAACATCATCCACAATCTAACATGTCCAAATCCCAATAATGTACAGAATTTGTAACTACTCTTATTAAGGAAGAATCCCTCTCATCTGATGAACATCTTCCATGCTCTAACATCTCCGCACCCAAACACTGCACAGAATTTCCAGTTACTTATATAAAGGTGGAACCCCATACATGCAAAGATGTAGCTCCCACTGACAATGAGATTTCAGATATTAACATGGTAACAGGCTCAGTTAAAAGATTTTCCAGAAACCAATAAGCATTTAGAAATCCATCTGGTGTCATCAAAAAAGTTAGTTTGTTCTAATTGTGGGGCACATTTTACCCAGAACTTGGATCACCAGCAAGGTCATGGTGGAGTGGCAGCAAGTGTTTGTCCTGTGCTGGAAAAGCTTTAGAGGTCGGTCAAAACTTGAAGGCCACCTGAGCACCCATTTGGCAAAAGAACTGTCCTGCTCTGGGTCATGTCTCAAAAATTCTCCCCTCCCCAACCACCAGAAAGTCCCTGCTGAAGAAAACTCAAACTCTTTTATTGACGGAAGAGAAAATGCTCAAACAGTAACTCCACCCCTGCCCATCAAAGAAATCAGTCCAGAGAAAAGCATTATGAACCCAACCCTCAGACCTGAGCAAACACAAAAAAGATCCACGCTAAGGAACGCCCTTATGCCTGTTCTGCCTGCGAAAAGTGTTTCCGGGGGAACGAAAACACAAACAGATGCACACGGGGCAACAAACTTCACCGATGCGATAAGTGTGGAAAATGGTTCACCAGTAATGCAGACCTTGTCATTCACAGGAGGATTCACACCGGTGAGAAACCATTTCCATGCTCTGAGTGTGGGAAATGCTTCATCTGCAACTCTGCGCTTATCCAACATCAGAAGATCCACCAGGGTGTCCGGCCACATTCCCGCACCGAGTGCAGGGCATGCTTCGCCTATCAATCTCAGCTAATAAGACACCATGAAACCCACAGCGGGGAACGACCACATGTTTGTTCTGAGTGCGGAAAATGTTTCCAAATCTTCAACGACCTGGAAAAGCACCATACAACTCATACTGGGCATAAGCCTTATTGTTGTGTTGAGTCCAAGAAAAGCTACTCAACCAGCTCGTACCTCATCTTCCATCAGAGGATCCACCAGGGAGAGAGGCCCTATTCTTGTACGGATTGCGGGAAGGCCTTTGTGCACAAGTCTTCCCTCACCGAACACCATAAAACGCATTACCAAAGACAAACGCTAAGTCTGTATGGAATGCAGAAAATTGTTCATTGAAAATCACCACCTCTTCAAATATTAAAGAACTGAAAATCCCAAAGAATGTGGGAATCCTTTTTACATCTAAGACTAAATGCAGGGTACAGCAGAGAAACCATGCAGGAGAGAAGCCATATTCTTGTGCCAAGTGTGGAAAAGTTTTCATTAGTCCTGCCTACCTTGGCAGACATCAGCAAGTTACTGCCAAGCAGAAAATGACTGAGCAGCCTGTTGGAGGGAAGGCTTTTCAGGCAGACTCTTCCCTATGATTAAGCTCCAGGGCAGAGCGAAACACGTTGGTGGCGTGGCCTGGTCGGAGCTCAGACTGACACATACTTTTCCATTAATGGATTTGCAGCAATGTGCGCCTTTCAGGACTTCTTCACTACAGGCTCTTCTTTATGGCTGAATTTGTGATTTAGCTGATGTAAGCGACTTAAATGGCTTCTAGCTTAAGTATGTAAATCAGAATAAATGGACAGATTTAACAATTACTCTGTGTGGCTTTTACTAAAAGGAACCGGTGTTTTTAAAATGATTGATTAGGCAATTGGCCATCTTCAATTCTTCCAAATCTAGAGCAGCCATTCTTAATCTGTTTACCCAAGAGGGACCTTTAAAACAATTTCCAGGTGTCAGGGATTCCCTACTAAGATTAGTCTGTTAAGGGTCATAGGGAAAATGACCCTTACCAGTCAGTTGAGGGAGTAACTTCTTACAGTGCTGGCTAGATTGCTACCCTTATGCCGCGTACACACAATCGGGCTTTCCACCAACAAAACCGTGGATTTTTTTCCGAAGGATGTTGGCTCAAACTTGTTTTGCATACACACGGTCACACAAACGTTGGCCAAAAATTCCGAATGTGAGAACACGGTGATGTACAAGACATATGACAAGCCAAGAAAAAGGAAGTTCAATAGCCAGTGCGGCTCTTCTGCTTGATTCAGAGCATGTGGTGGACTTGTGTACACACAATCGAACTTTCCGACAACAAGTTTTGTTGGTGGAAAATTTGAGAACCTGCTCTCAAACATTTGTGTGCAGAAATTCCGTCAGCAAATGTTCGATGGAGCATACACACGGTCAGACTTTCCGACAAGCTCACATCGAACATTTCCCATTGGAAAGTCTGACCGAGTTTACACGGCATTACAGTGAGCTGAAAAGATCATTGGTGTCATGCTACTGGTGGCAATGGACCATATGGAAGGTCAAATAACCACAGGAATGAACCCCCTCCAACTTTTGGAGGAACCCTAGGATTCCATGAAACTCTAGAGCAGTGGTCTCCAAACTGCGATCCCTTTGCTTGCTTTACTCTAGCCCATGGGCATTATCCCCCCTGTCAGCAACAGTGGGGCATACTTCCTGCCACTGACACAGACAATGGGGCACTATTCCTGCCACTGACACCAATGATTGGGCACTATTCCTCCCACTGGCACCAACAATGGTGCACTATTCTACCCACTGACACCAATGATTGGGCACTATTCCTCCCACTGACACCAACAATGGGGCACTATTCCTGCCATGGACACCAATGATTGGGCACTATTCCTCCCACTGACACCAACAATGGGGCACTATTATACCCACTGACACCAATGATTGGGCACTATTCCTCCCACTGACGCCGGGGCACTTTCGTCTCCCACTTGCCACAGTCAGGGCCCCTAAATTTTAGAGGATAGTAAAGTGGCCCTTTGTTTAGAAAGTTTGGGGACCCCTGCTCTAAAGGGACTCTAGGGCTCCATAGAACCCTGGTTGAGAATGGCTGCTCTAGAGGTTAGTAGAGCTTCTTTGAGCTGTGACTGATTGGCCTCCCTTTTTAGTTTCAATTGTTTTTTATTAAGATTTTCATAAAACAATAACAAAGAACTCGACTTTACATTGAGCATTACACAGTTGCCAAAGTACATATATACATGCATATATATATATAAAATGTACTAGGAGTCCATCTCTCATGTTATCAAAATCAATAAACCTGTACTGATACGGACTGTACCTTATTTGTTCTAGTGTTTGTGGTGTATAGAGCTTTTCTTACTGTGGTTATTCCACTGTAGTCCTCATACCATATCCTATGGCCCTATGTATGCTCTATATCAGTGATGGTGAACCTTGGCACCCCAGATGTTTTGGAACTACATTTCCCATGATGTTCAACTACACTGCAGAGTGCAGGAGCATCATGGGAAATGTAGTTCCAAAACATCTGGGGTGCCGAGGTTCGCCATCACTGCTCTATATCATGGGCCTTGGATTACAGCCCATCCCCTGGGGAGCACCAGCTCACCTTCCATCTGTTGGGGGGAGTCTGGCCTCCCCAGTGTCGGAGGGGCCCCCTCCAGACCTCATTAGGTTAGTGTCTTGCCGAGAGAAGAATAAAAAAAGGGGGGGGGTAAGTCCCGAAAGAAGGAAAAGGGGGAAGACTCAGAATTAGTGGGGGGGTAGAGTTGGGAGGTGAGGGTCAGGGAGAGGGAGGAAGGGGGGCTCCATTGACCTCCATTTTGATGGTTCCTGCATCCACCGAAGAAATTATTTTTGCAGGTGTTTTCCAAGACCTAAAATATATTCTTCTCAGCTAGACTGTTGAGAAAGGCTTGTATACAGCATGACACCTGACTGCATTACAGTAACAGGAAGGATAATTTGAGCTTTAAAGTGGCCATAGGGTAACTTTTAGTCATGCTTATCAATATCTACAGGTCACACGTCCCATGTCTTCTTTTGCCCTGGCTAACCCAGTGCTTGTTCTTCCAGGTTCCTGAAGATTCTGTACTGAGGTGCTATGGTTTTGAGCTTGGCCTCAGTAACAGATTGTATACAAACTCCAGAGATGAGGTATTTTCAGAATGGATATCTCTTAAAAAAAATATGTTGCAATGATTCCTAAACTTGAACCTCTTACCATTGTGGGTACCTGAGGTTTTTCAAACACCATATTGTTGATGTCTAATGCCGCGTACACACGACCGGACTTTTCCAAGGACTAGGTCCAACGGTTCCGAATGAACGGACTTGGCCACACACAATCACACAAAAGTCCGATGGATTCGAACGTGATGACGTACGACCGGACTAGAATAAGGAAGTTCATAGCCGCCCTAGCGTCGGTTTTTGTCCGTCGGACCCGCATACACACGAACGGACTTCTCGGTCCGGCGGGAAAATTTAAAACATGTTCTATTTCTAAAGTCCGCTGGATATTTGGCAAGCAAAGGTCCGATGGAGCCCACACACCATCGAATTGTCCGACAGACTCGTTCCGTCTGACCTTTGCTGTCAAAAAGTCTGGTCGTGTGTACGCGGCATAAGTATTCTTCAATCATGTTGTGCGGTAGTCACAAGTCAGGTAAGGCTCTGGTTTTTATCCCACCTCCACCGGTTTTTGGGCTTCTACTAAACGACGTGAACTCTGGTGGTGGCCCTTAGTCCTAAAGATGTGCAGTGCCACTTTTGCCAATTCTCTAAAGGTTATTGTGTTTCAGAGGGGAAGAAGAGAACACAAGGCAGTCAAGTGCTTAGCAAACGAATCCTCCGGGAAAGACACTTCACTGATGCAGTAAAAGACACAAGGCTGTTAAGAGATCTTGAACGTTTGGGCAATCTGGTGGCAAAACACAACACGAACTGAGGACCTATCAAACGTGGATAGAGAAACAATGTTGTCTTGCTTTGTTGGTGACCAACTCAACATCCAGTTTAAAGTCAACTGATTAATTTTAAAGAACCCAATTGCACTTTTGAGGGGAACCCCTGAGAATAGAAATATGAAAACAGTTTATCAGTAGGTTGCAGACTTGGAACAAGTAGGCAGGGTTCCTCTAGAGCAGTGGTTCTCAACCCTGTCCTCAAGTACCCCCAACAGGCCATGTTTTGGGAATATCTCTTAGATAAAATAGCTGTCCAAAATACCCAGCCATTGACTCTGATTTAAAGCAACTGTTGCAAGATAAAGAAAAACCCGCAAACATGGCCTGTTGGGGGTACTTGAGAACCACTGCTCTAGAGCAGTGGTTCTCAACTCCTGTCCTCAGGACCCACTAACAGACCAGATTTTAAGTATTACCTTGGGGAGATGCAGACTAGAATACTGCAATCACTGAGCAGCAAATGATATCACCTGTGATGTATTTCAGTTATCTTGCAAACCTGGCCTGCACTCATGGGCAGGGACAGATGCCGACCAAGGATCTCCCTGCATGTGAGAGAGAGGCCAAGCCACCTACACTTCTGGGAGGTACTAGAGCCAGGCAGGGTAGGTGAGATGTGGAGCTTTTTTTTGGGGGGGGGGGGGGGGGGGTAGATGCGGGCATACCCCTAAACCCTGCACTCTATATGGGGTGCACTCCTGAATATGGCACGTGGCGCACTCCTGAACTCTGCACGTGGCGCACTCCTGAACTTAGCACCCTTTGAGGCAATCATTATCCTAATGTGGCCCAGGATGAAATTGAGTTTGACACCCCTGCTCTGGGGGCTGTTAGGGGCTACCTTGAGCTGTAGCCAAAACTAAAAAAAAGTTTGTTTTAGTTATATTTTAAGAAGCGAGATCGTATCAGCGTAACCTGACCACAGTGAGGGCAACTGACTGGATCCTGATGCTCACCCACCTTATAACCCCAATCAAAGCTACTCGGCAATCTCTACTTTGACTTTAACTCAAACCTTTCTGTAAGAGGGGGCACTCATATCCCAAAATGTGATGGCTGTATCCACCGTTCTCGTTCAATAAACATTTCAATCCGGGCGGGGGGTTGGGCAAGCTGTCAATCTCAATCGTGGGGGGGCTACAGGTGGATTGTGACCATGGCTTTACCTCCACTGCTCTCCTGTTAACTGCAGAGCGGAGGGCAGGAGCTGCTTACTGAGTGTTTGCCAGGCAGTACTAGGAACCAATCACCAGTTCTTACTGTTATGAACTTAGTCTGCTCCCACCTCCCACCCAGCACAATGTTGTCTTCAGATCTCCGCTCTGATGAACACACGCTGGCAGGTAAGTGCTACCTACACAGCGCTGTGTGTATATGGGGGGGGCATGATATGAAAGGGGCAGAGGATACAGCACACTACAGGGTGAGGGCGTGATGTGAAGAGGACACTTGGGGGGGGGGGGGGGGTTAATGTGAAGGAGGGGCAGAGTATACTGTGTTGGGGGTGTACAGAACACTACTACTAGGGGGAGGAAGGGGGCAGAGGGGACACAGCATTGGGGAGGGGGTATAGGACACTACAGTGGGGGGGGAGGGTGATGTGAAGCTGACAGAGGACACAGCGATGCGCGCAGAGGACACAGCATTGGGAGGGTGATGTGAAGGGGACAGAGGGCGCTACTGTGATGCTGTCTTTTTATTGGGAGCTTGGTAGTTTGTATTTCTAAAGAGCACTGTGTGTAGAACCCCCCCGCACCTTTGCATTTATCAGTGTAGTCCAGGTAGATCTCATAATCTGAATGGTTGACTACCCCCTACTTTAAATTAACTTTCAAGCGAGATGATGGAATTTACAAGAAGCTACCAACTGCATATGCAGGATTTGATCTTCCAAAGAGCCATTCCTCCATTGCGATCAGACGCCTGAATCAGGTCTACCCACCACCCTTTTCCTATGGCTTCTTCGAGGAGAACACCCACGCTTCTGGATTTACATTACAACCAATCCTCATTTCTATTTGTCCAGCGCTACTACATACCTATTGGGCTGGGAAGAATGGAACAGAACCCCTGTGCATTTAAAGCGGAGGTCCACCCTAAAGTGGACCTTCCGCTCATCGGAACCCTCCCCCCCTCCAGTGCCACAATCGGCACCTTTCAGGGGGGAGGGGGGTGCAGTTACCTGGATAATCCAGGTAACTGCACCCACTTCCGGGATAGCTCTCTGCGGAAAGGGGCGTAACTTACGCCCCTTTCCGCAAGTGCCCGCCCCTTCCCGCAAGTGCCCCGCTGCCTGCTGGGAAACACACAGATCCCAGAGGCAGCGGGGACCGTCCTCATTGCGCAGCGCGGCTCGCGCATGCGCAGTAGGGAACCGGGAAATGAAGCCGAAAGGCTCCATTTCCTGATTCCTATACCCAAGATGGCGGCGGCAGCACTCGAGTGTCGATCTAGAGATCGGCTTCGGGTGCCGACATTGCGGGTGCGCTGGACAGGTAAGTGTCACTATTTTAAAAGTCAGCAGCTGCAGTATTTGTAGCTGCTGGCTTTAAAAAAAAAAAAACCGCGGAGTCCCGGTGGACTCCCGCTTTAAGTCTAGATTCACAGATTTTTTTTTTTGAAGATACGGGTAAAAGTGTGACTCAGACTCAACATGTCTCCACCACACGACCAATTCCAACCAAACCCCAAAACAAAAACAAAAAACGATCTATCGCAGCCACATTCGTTTTCTTTCCCTTTATCTTTACCTGGTGGTCCCGTGAATAATCCACCGCCTGTCCCTGAGCTTTTACCCTAATTTCTCCACTGTGCCTAAGGTAGGAACCATGGTGGCCACACAGAGTGGCCTTCAAACATGTCTTCCTCTCTATTAGATGGTGGATTGATGGGATCTTCCCCACTAACACCCACATATAAAGGTGATTTTATATTTGCATAACTCCTCCAAAGAGCCAGCCCACTGCTTGCATCAAGGCTGAGCTTGAGAGGAGTACGGATGTAGGGTGCTGTAATGCTATCTCCCACCCACCATAATCTGCCTGCATTGCACAGAGAAGCACAGAGACCCAACAATGAGATCGCTGGATCTAAAATAAAGGAAACTGAAATATTAAAAAAAAACATTTTATTAGCATTTTGATGAGGGAGGAACAAGGAAAACGATATCCACCACGCCCTCTCTCTGATAAACCCAATAAACCTTACACAAGCCTGAAACTTGGAGGAACGCAAAGGACTGGAATCCTCAAATTATTTAAATTGGCATTTCTTTCTAATAGTGTTGCTTTCATTGGGTGTCTTGATTCTTTGATGAAAGGTCCTACATACCAAAAGATCTCCAGTTTCCTTGGTTTGCAATGGAACTAAAAGCTTCTGACATTGAAACGCCACACCACAGTTTATTAGTCTAGATGTAAATATATTCCAATGCAGGATCAGGTAGAATACTTACATGAATATGCCAACGCGTTTCGGGGGGGCAAAACTCACCCCCTTCAACAGGATTTAACAAAATAAAGTGGCCGTGCTTTAACCAGTTGCTGATGAGCACTGTAGATTATCACAGCATTTGGTTAAACTCTGATGAAGAGGATGGGTATTGACCCTCGAAACGCGTTGGAACTTTCATCTACTTGATCCTACAGTGGAATCAAATCTATATCTGGATTAATGACTCGTAACGTGGCGCTTCAAGCCATTTAGTTGCTATTTTTGGGGTCTATCTATCCCCACTTATTTTATAAATCTTTAAAAGTCTAGGGGTGGGGGGGGGGGGGAACAGAATGGCCAACTAAACAAGCCCTACAGAGCAATTTTCTGCGCTGTGAAAAAGGCAAAGATAAAAATATGGCTTCTTAAAATTGTAAGCAACTCAAGATTTCTTTTTGAAAAGTCAACTGAAGAAATGTGTCTTTTCTGAAGCTTATTTAAGATCCATGAATCTGATGTCCATAATGAGAAGGACACACTTGGGCAGAGGTCGGGGTGCCGGGGAAAGTACCGTCAGAGTTTGCCTTTCAATGTCCACACCAGTACTGACGATGAACCCTGCCACATTTTTCTCCTCGATGCTTTCATCTGGTAGTCCACCTTCGAGGGGCACCACACTTAGCAGGTGGTGAGCCATGTCTCTGCCCGGTGTCACAGGCACCAGTTTCAGCTGATTATCCTCCTGCGACATGCCCAGGGGAAGGCAAGAATCAGGGATTGAGGGAGCTCCAACTTTGTAGACCTTAACCTCGGAGAACTTCACCTCAAAGGCGTGAGGGTAAAGAGAACCCCGAGGGCCATAGAAGTACTCCCGCACCCGCTGATCTCTAGACTCCCTCCGGCACTCCTTGGACCTCTCTGAAGCTCCGCCAGATTTAGGGAGCAGAATTGTATGGACAAAGTGCGGGAGGTCTCGGTGGAGGTCGTTGTACAGACGTTCTTGGTCCAGCACGATCACGACATCCACTTCAAAAGCCGAAGCAGCGTGTATTATGGCTTGATAGCCACCGCCTTTGACCCAACCGCAAGTATTAATGATGCAGCCGCTGACTGCAGCTCGACGATTGGAGTCACATCGCAGGTTGAAGACCTGAGCCAGGCGGGAGGTCAGCTGTGGAAGGAGAAGCAAAATGGCGGTCAGAAGTCAAATACATGATAAACACATTGAGCAGAAAGAACAGATCTATGGAAAGTGCACTGAGAACTTATACTACAGTTTTGCATAGACATGTAACCACCTATCCCATCGAAAACTGCCCATACATGGTACAATTTTCTTTAAACCTACCAATAATTTCATTTGACTTACCAATGTGGTAGAAGGGCCTACCTGATTGGATACCACCTTGGGATGTGATATTAAAGCAGGAGTCCGCCGTTTTTTTTTTTTTTTTTAAAAGCCAGCAGCTACAAATACCGTATTTGCCGGCGTATAAGACGACCCGGCATATAAGACGACCCCCTAAAAACCTGCACAGTTAAAATGTTTTGCCCGTACTCACCGTTTAAGACGACCCCCGATTCCGAGGCTTCCGACGCTTCATATCCCTCTTCTTCTTCGTTCTTGCTGGAGCCATTTCCTTCTTCCTTCTGGTGCTGGAGCCAATCACGGCGAGCAATGTATTCTATTAATGAATACAAAGCCTGCTGGGATTGGCGGAGGCTGTTACATCATCAGCCCGCGCCTCACTCTCAAAGCCAATCGGAGCAGGCTACTGTGTGTAGCCTGCTCGGATTGGCAGAGATTGCTGCTCCAATCCGAGCAGGCTCTGTATTCATTTGAATACATCGCTCACTGGGATTGGTTCAGTGGTATATACTGTATGTAGCCGAAGCTACATACAGTATTACCGGACAGCCAGAAGGCATCCCAGCAGCGGACCCGGCGTATAAGACGACCCCTCCTTTTTGCTCAGTTTTTTTAAGTGTAAAAGGTCGTCTTATACGCCGGCAAATACGGTACTGCAGCTGCTGACTTTTAAAATAATGACACTTACCCGCCCAGCGCGCCCGCGATGTCGGCACCCGAAGCCGATCTCTCGATCGTCTCTCGGGTGCTGCCGCCTCCATCTTGGGTATGGGAATCAGGAAGTGGAGCCTTTCGGCTTTATTTCCCGGTTCCCTACTGCGCATGCGCGACTCGCGCTGCGCAATAAGGATGGTCCCCGCTGTCTCTGGGATCCGTGCGTTTCCTAGCAGGCAGCGGGGGACCTTCGGAAAGGGGCGTAGATTCTGCGGCAAGGGGCGTACCTTCTGCAGAATCTACGCCGGAAGTGGGTGCAGATACCTGTACTGTACAGGTACCTGCACCCCCCTCCCCCCTGAAAGGTGCCAATTGTGGCGCCGGAGGGGGGGGGGGGGGGGGGTTCCAATGAGCGGAAGGTCCACTTTAGGGTGGACCTCCGCTTTAAGTTCTTTGGACTGTGTAGGTAAGTACTCAAATTACAGTTTTAAAACATCTTTAGGACATTGTGGAACCAGACTGATATCTATACCTAGCTTTGGATCCATCAAGGGCATCTGTGATGAAGTCTCTTCCTGAAAACCTACTGCCAAGCTCCTGCAAATGCCACAACCAAATGGCATCTTCTAATGGCAGAGCTTGGGATCTTCAGTTTAAAGACTTCACTAACAACTGGAGAAGCCACCAGCATCTACCCACAAATAGAGCCATTGTATTCCTCTCAGCAAGGACATCTATGACGAGGTCTCCTCCTGAACAGAAAAAAAAAAAAAAAAAAAAAAGAGATGAGACCATAGCGGGCTCACGACTGCTCACAACGGGAAAAGAAAGCAACAAAGTAGTATATTTTGATCATCAAAAGTTAAACTTTATTGAAAAAAATGCACAGACATTTAAAAAAGAAATCACACAGGTGTGTCACATACCTACACCTGTGAGATCCTTTCCTTCACAGTACCACATAATCAAGTAAAACAGGAAGCTGTAGAGAAAAAGGAAACCAACAAAACAACGTTGTATACAAAAAAACAATACAATACCCTGCTGTCAACTACCGTATTTATCAGTGTATAACACGCACTTTTTTTCCCCTAAAAATCAGGAGAAAATCGAGGGTGTGTGTTATACGCCGATCCTCCACATTTTGGAGCCTCTGGGCGGCTTTCAGCCGCCTTCGGCCCTTCTCGTCAGCCAAAACGGCCATCAAAGTGTAGAGTCACTTGGGGAGTGTAGTGGGGGGCTGACAGCAGCGTTATGACGCTAGGTCGTGGCGTTTTGTGCCTATGTACAGGCACTTCATCTGGACAATGTGCAGGGATAAATGCTGTTACCCCGCCCCCCCCCCCCCCCCCCCACTACACTCCCCGAGTGACTCTACACTTTTATGTACATTTTGGGTTATTGCATAGACTTTTTATCTCTTGATACAACTACACTGGTGAATGTTTCACTTAGAGCTCCCTCTGCTGGATGCCTGTGTGGACTTATCCCTTTGGAGACCATTGATGACCCGGATGTGCTAAGAGTGCTTGCTCCCTAACGCTGACCAACGCTGTCTATCGATTATCTGCCTGGTAACCGCTCCGCTTGTAGTCTGTCTGCTTGCACTATGGTGACCATCCTTTATACTGTGGATTAATTCCCCTTGGACCCTTCCTGATGGCATGATCGTGGTGATCTGACGGACAGCTGAGTGACATGAGCGGTATGTAACTGGTACACTAAAAGCCTCTATTCATCTATATGACCATATAGCCAGTTGGCGGCTGACGTGTGTGTCTTCAGATAGGACAAGACTCATGGACTTATACCATGCAAGATAGATCCCTCACTGTCTATATTGTTTGAGGGGTATTACACTGTTATACTCTGTAGAAGTGTTTGGGAACTGCTTGTTCATTTATGCATCAGCAGACTATATACTCTCCATCTATTGGACTGCCTTTTTGCTTCACACTTGCTATACCAGCTATAGACTTGCAAAATAAGATTTTTGACACGTGAATACAGGGAAGTGAACATATATTTTCCCTTCTGCTGGATCTCTATGAACTATAAATATATTCCATATTATGGGTCTGGTGCGGTCAATTAGGATATTATGAGAAAGTATGGCTATGCCCTATACCCGGTTTAGTTAATTTTTATAAGAGTGCGATATCGGGGTCACAAGGAAGTGGGGGGTTTATATAGTTGACAGAAGCGTATTGTATTGTTTTTAGTATACAACATTGTTTTGTTTGTTTCGTTTTTCTCTACAGCTTCATGTTTTACTTGATTATGTGGTACTGTGAAGGAAAGGATCTCACAGGTGTAGGTATGTGACACACCTGTGCGATTTTTTTTAGATGTCTGTGCATTTTTTTCAATAAAGTTTAACTTTTGATGATCAAAATATACTACTTTGTTGTTTTCTTTTCCCGTTGTGAGCAGTCGTGAGCCCGCTATGGTCTCATCTCTCTTCTTTTCTGTTCATGCACATTTATTCTGCCCCAATGCGAGGAAGCCCGTCATATTGACGGATTAACCTTTTGATCTTTTCGTTAGACCAGCGAGTGGATTCAAGTGCTTTTTTTTTTTATTTTTTATTTTTTATCTAGATCTCCTGGACACTCTACTGCAGTGATGACGAACCATGGCACCCCAGATGTTTTGGAACTACATTTCCCATGATGCTCATGCACTCTGCAGTGTAGTTGAGCATCATGGGAAATGTATTCCAAAACATCTGGAGTGCCAAGGTTCACCATCACTGCCCTACTGCCTAGATCTTGCAGATGCCACCACCAAATTGCGTCTTCTAATAGCAGAGCTGGGATCTTGAAAGCAAAAATGACCTACCAGTAATGAAGCCACCAGCATTGACCCAAAATGGAGCCATTTGATTTCCCTCAGCAAGGACATTTATGAGGAGTTAACTTCCTGAACACCCAACTGTCCACCTCCAGCAAATACCACCAAACGACATCTTCTAATGGCAGAGCTTGGGGTCTCGAGTAGAAAGGTTTCACCAACCAGTGGTGAAGCCACCAGCATCAACCCACACATGAAGCCATTTTTTAACCACTGAGCATTCAAATCTTTCTAAATCTGACCAAGCATGGCCACCATAGATATTTACCATCCATCCCAGGAACTGATTCTATCTCAGCCAACATAACTGTCCTGTGTATGGACCCCGAGGTCTGACCACCATAACATCGTTGGTGGACTCTAAATCTACAGCAACCTAAGAGCCGTGATAAGGAAGAGCCCAGAGCAGCCAATTTATTACCAGGCAATCAATGAAGGAGTTATAAAAAGTGCTTCCTCACCTTGTTGTAGAGCTTGATGTTAGTCCCCGGCGTAGTGGAGCCAAAGTGATAAATAAGCGGAGCCTGAGTCGAGAATCCTTCCTCCACATCAGCTGGACGTTCCACACACAGAGCCCCGACTGTCCCAGGGACTGACACCGAACCCTGCCCGACATCTAGCTCCACCATGGCTGGGCGCCGGCCGATCCTCACAGCGTAGTTTAAGAGTAGACGGCAAAGCGTAGATTTACCCACGTCAGATGGCCCGGCAACCAGCACCCGGGGACCGCGCTCTCCTTCCCGCTCCGCTTGCACCCTCATCTGCTCCAGTGCCACGTGGGTGTTGAGGTAGAGCAGCATGGGGGTATCCTTGGAGACGTAAGCCATGTCCGAGCTCCCGAACAGCTGAACGGTGCACCCGTGCCAGGTGAAGACGGCGGCTCGGCTCCCCGGTGGGAATGTGTACTTCTTATTCTTCACCAGCTCTGTGCCGAACACCTCGGCGAGGCCCGACACCAGTTCCACCTGCACGGGGGCCGAGCCTTCCACCTCCAGCCGCAGCTCTGTCTCCCTGTCCAGCTCGAACTTGGTGGAGGGGATGCTGGGGGTAGAGGACGGCCAGGGACTGCTGACCTCCGAGGTCCCGCCAAGAGCATCTTCTGACATGGTGGCCACCTGAAATACGAAGGGACGAGATGCTGGTCAACGAGATAAAAGGGAAAGACTACAAACATAAACAAGCCCAACTCAAAATTCAATCTACCGACCAGTTTTGATCGTCCTACAGTTATCCTTAGCCCCGCCCAACCATGCTAATGCCCCACGCCATCCCTGGTAGGTGGAATCTGCGTCCACAAACCAGAAGACTCTGGATATAGGAAGCCAATCAATTCAGTTCAGGCCCCCTCGTTTCTTGACGCATCCATTGGGCTCATATGCAAAAAGCACTGCTAAGCGTCATGCCAAAAAAAAATTCCACCTGCTCTGGCAACGCGACGCTCAGTCATTGTGACACAGAGATGTTACCCATAGCAACTGGTGAGCTCTCTCTCCTCCAGTGTCACTGCATGGTTGCTATGGGCAACGGCTCCATCTGACTAGGCCCAGCCAGGAGCACAGTGCAACCCTATATGCCCTCCCAGCCAGACAAAATACCCCAATTCACACCAGCAAACTCACCAGCAGCGTTAAACAGCACGACCGGAAGTCACACACGGCTCAGAAGCCCTTCCGGGGTCACAATCTGAGTGAAGAAAGCCGCGGCCATTTTGTTGTAGATCAACTCACTTTTTGAGTCGCTTACAACTACGTCCTCCACTTCTCTCACAAAACATAATTTTTTTTATTACACTAGCACGTGAGAGAAAACATAACTGAGCCTCCCGCAACAGGTTAAAATTAAAGTGTCCGCAATTTGGAAGAGCGGCTGCCATTTTGTTGTAGTCCGAGTCGCTTTATTGAAGGGGTATCCGGTTTTCCAAACATCGCCGAAATCATTTAAACAGGTAAGTAGCACTTTTCTCTTTAATGAGTTGTTAATTATATTTTGAGGTGGGTGAGTGAACGGTGTAGCAAAGTGACAGCCATTTGTTGTAGTCCAGCCAGATTCCTGAATATTCGGTGTCAAGACATCGCGGAAGTCATTTCAAGAGTCAAGCAGTACTAGAATGAAAGTGTCCGCAATTTCGAAGAGCGGCCGCCATTTTGTTGTAGTCCGGTCGCTTCCCTGAAAAGGGTATTCGGCGTCCAAACATTCTAAATCTAAAGTCTAAATCATTTCAATAGGCAAGCAGCACTTTTCTCTTTAATGCGTCGTCTATTTTATGGTATTTTGAGGTGGGTGAGTTAAAGGTTTAGCAAAATGGCAGCCATTTTCTTGTAGTCCAGTCTTTTCACTGACAGGATGTTCGGTGTCAAAGCATCGCTCACATTTTTTTCAATAGATAATCAGCACCTTTCTCTCTACTTTGCAGTCGATGTTGTGGTATTTTGCGGTGTGTGACTAATGGTATACCAAAACGGCAGCCATTTTGTCGTAGTCCACAACACTTTCTCAGAGCTCCCTAATCCTCTGTGTGTCTGGACCTGAGCTGATTTGAAGGGTTTGTGATGCTGGAGTGAGTGTGGGAGAGGTAATTTTAAGTGCTGCTGTTATTAATGCCATTATTATTATATGTATTGTTATGTACAGATGTGAGGCTGATTCATAAACTCAATCGGCATGAAAACAGAGGTCTTCCTCGCTCTGAGCGCGCCATGGTGGCCACTATCTGTAACATCGCCGCTTTTTCATGCAGAAAATGGCGGTGTCAGATTTACTGATGCATTTTTTTTAGCTGCATGGTCAGCTGATGTTGATTCGTGTTAGGCTATAGGTAAGTGGTCCTCAAACTGTGGACCCGGGGCCAGATGCGGCACTTTGCTTGCTTTTATCTGGCACTTGCCATCCAGGGTTGCCACCTGTCTGGGATTCACCCTGAAAATGTCCGAGTCTCGAATCATGTGTCCGGGTTTCAGTCCACCTGTGGCTCAGAACAGGGCCTGACAGGAGGGTGAGGGGTACTATGCACCCCCCTTTAGTATTCTTTTTGAAACCCCCAAAGGTGTCCCAGATCTGTTACAATCCTATATTGTATGCTAAAACAAAAACAAAATGTACTGTTGACTACTAAAGTGTTAAACCCTACCATCCACTGACACCAACAATGGAGACAAATTCCTCCCACTGACACCAACAATGGGGCCAAATTCCCCCCAGTGACACCAACAATGGGTCCAAATTCCCCCCAGTGACACCAACTATGGGGCCACGATTCCCCCCCAGTGACACCATTAATGGAGCCATGATTCCCCCAAGTGACACCAACAATGGGGCCATGATTCCCCCCAGTGACGCCAACAATGGGGTCAGGATTCCCCCCAGTGACGCCAACAATGGGGCCATGATTCCCCCCAGTGACACCAACAATGGGGCCATGATTCCCCCCAGTGACGCCAACAATGGGGTCAGGATTCCTCCCGGTGACACCAACAATGTGGCCATGATTCCCCCCAGTGACACCATTAATGGGGCCGCGATTCCTTCCAGTGACACCATAAATGGGGCCACAAATGCTCCCAGTGACGTCAACAATGGGGCCACGATTCCTCCCAGTGACACCAACAATGGGGCCACGGTTCCTCCTAAAGACATCAATCATGGGGCAACAATTCCTCCCAGTGACATCAACGATAGGGCCAATTTCCTCCTAGTGACACCAACAATGGGGCCATGATTCCCCCCAGTGACCCCATTAATGGGGCCACGATTCCTCCCAGTGACACCATAAATGGGGCCCACGATTGCTCCCAGTGACGTCAACAATGGGGCCACGATTCCTCCCAGTGACACCAACAATGGGGCCACGATTCCTCCTAATGACATCAATCATGGGGCAACGATTCCTCCCAGTGACATCAACTATAGGGCCAATTTCCTCCTAGTGACACTAACAATGGGGCCACGATTCCACCCAGTGACACCAAGAACGGCCCGCAATTCCTCCCAGTGACACCAACAATGGGGCACGGTTCCTCCCAGTGTCACCAACGATGGGGCATGGTTCCACACTGTGACATTAACGATGGGCCACGGTTTCTCCCAATGACACCTAAAACAAAGCCACGATTCCTCCCAGTGACACCAACAATGGGGCCACGATTCCTCACAGTAACACCAACAATGGGGCCACGATTCCTCACAGTGACCCCAACAATGGGGCCCAATGACATCAAGTATGGGGCACAATTCTTTCCAGTGACATCAACAATAGGGCTAAATTCCTCCAACAATTGGGGTTATATTTCCCCCAGTGACACCAACAGGCCACGATTCCTCACATTGGCACCAACAATCGGGCCACGATTCCTCCCAGTGACACCAACAATGGGGCCCAATGACATCAACGATGGGGCACAGTTCCTCCCAGTGACATCAACAATGGGACCAAATTCCTCCCAGTGACACCAACCATGGGGCCCAATGATATCAACGATGGTGCACGGTTCCTCCCGCTGATACCAGCGATGCCCATTGTGTACTCCTACTGATGCCAGGACATTCTACTCCCAATAGCCACAGTCCGGCCCCCACTAAAGTCTGAAGAACAGTAAACTTGCCCTTTGTTTAGGAAGTTTGGAGATCCCTGCTATAGTTGGACACGAGGCGGAGCGTAGGTGTGGTGACAGCACCGGCCCAAGTCTTGAACGTCGTAGGTTCCTTAGGCTCTTTAAAGGGTTAGTTCAGCAAAAAACTGCCTATGCAGATAAGGGGTGTCTGAAGATTAAAACAAATTGTGCAGCTCTAAAGTTGAATAATCTCCTTGGGTAGGACTTTTAGGTACCTCATAAAGCCTGACTGGAATACTCCCAGAGATGGCATCATCCTGTCCTTCCTTGTTACTAGGACGTTACTAAGACGCTCCTAGTCATTACTGCTCACATCCACAGGAGTGAGCTTTCCAACGCTGAGCTCAGAGCTCTGCATCAGGGGAGAGAAAACGCATGTGAGGGGGACTGAATCACAGAAAGAGCTCCCTCCTGTGGTGGTGGAGGGGAACAGTAATAGCTAGGCTTCGCTTGGCAACGACCTTAGCAACGTCCTGGGAGTTTTCCAGTCATGATTCACGAGGTACAGAAATGGCCTACGCCTATAACAAGGGCATTATTTAACTTTGGTCAAAGCCACACAGTTTTTCAAAATCGAAAGTTTGCATAACATTAAACACTTTTACAAGTCATTAATTGTGACCTGTATATTGTCGTTTAGACTTTTTTTTTTTATTTGTGCAATAAAAATCTTGTGCTTGCCAGTTTCAGGTTGCCGAAACTTCATTATTTAATGGATGCCCCAAGAATGAAGAAGGACAAGCCTAACGTCACCCAGATAATACTAAATCTTACCCTGGAGACCATCTACCTGCTGACCGGAGAGGTGAGGAGGATTCTGGGAGGTCACATGACATCACTGTTATCTCTATTAATAAAACACAGACCTGACCGGAGAGGTGAGGAGGATTCTGGGAGGTCACATGACATCACTCTTATCTCTATTAATAAAACACAGACCCGACCGCAGAGGTGAGGAGGATTCTGGGGGGGTCACATGACATCACTCTTATCTATAATAATAAAACACAGACCTGACCGGAGAGGTGAGGAGGATTCTGGAAATGCCATACTGGCTCTTGTTTTCTTGATGGAAAAATGTATTCCTTTTCCTTTCAACTTTCAGGACTATGAAGTAATGAAGAAGACATCTGATGTTGGTGTCACTTCCCGTGTCCCTGAGGTATTGAACAAGAGCTGGAGCCATACTTTGAATCCTTCACCTCTTGTTATGAAACAGGAGAAGAATGACAAGAAAATTCTGGAACTCACCAACCAGGTCATTCACATACTGACTGGGGAGGTGAGTGCTGCTTGAACAATGTACAGCTAATCTACAAGTCTCTCGTCATTTCCTGTCAATAGATCTATGTTTGAGTCACCTTCTGTACCTGGCCCAGTCCAGGTTCTCAGAAGGACAGCCTATTGTCAGATTAAGAAGGGTTACTGATCACAATTTAGTGTTGGGCCCCGTATTTGTCCTTGGTGAAGCTAAAAGGTCCTTCCAACCACCACCAAACCGTTTCTTATATTAGGCAAAAATTTCAGTGGTGGGTTGCTGACACTTGGCACTTGAGTCTCTGGGACTACCCATAGCGAGGGGCTCCCACCAATGCAATCTGAATTTTAGAGAATGCAACAAAAGTAGTTGGAACTCGCCAAGGTGGGAACCATTCATGATGGCTCCATCCTGGTTCACTTTAGAGCTTTGGGTGCTCTTGTCATCTTGGGGTTAGGCCTTCTGATTCAATCTTCGCCATAAAAGGTAAAGTAAGACCTGGTACAGACATCCCACCACTGGAGAATATTTTAAGTGGCTGGAAGTTGAAGTTTTTTTTTTTTTTAACTCAACCTTTAAATAAATACCTACAACTTAGGGTCAATACCCACAGACTTAGTAGAATGACTACAGTGACCTATAAAGAACAAAAAGGTGTTGGCGTCACTGAGAACTCTTCCCTTTCTGCAGGTGTGGAAGTATTTGGGAAAAACAACTCTATATGACTACACAAACCTTGAAGAATCTCCGTCTATACGGTTGCGTGGTAAGTTGAGGTTTACCGGCTGCTCATCTCATATTATGGGTACAACTCTAAGAACTAGGTCTTTACTGTCAAATCTTCATGTTGACTTTTCTTTTTTTGGCATGAAAGGACCATGTCCATGTGTTTAACTATATTGCTCCCTCTCTGTATTGGGTAGGAAGTAGGTCCTGGTACATATTATATTGCCCTCTCTTCCTCTTTGTGTTCTCCTTAGCTTTGAGTACTGGTATTTCTATAGGGGCAAAATCCAAAAACCTAATGAACATGTCTTTTTTTTTTTTTTTCTTTACCAGATGTGACTCATGATGATCCACCCAATTGCACTAAGATGGCATCCAATTTCAATGGCGATGATGACCATATGTCCTTTAGGCATGATTTATCTGCAGGGGCTCATCTACCAGACCCTGACATCTCCACATTAGTTCAGAAGTACTCAAATGAAGAAGATCTTCTCCACTTGGAGGTCTCCAAAGGAAAACCACATACACAATATACATCTAGTGAAGATCTTCTCCACTTGGAGCTCTCCAAACCTGGACCACATACATCTAGAGAAGAAGATCTTTCCCATTTGGAGGTCTCCAAACCTAGACCACATACATCTAGAGAAGAAGATCTTCTTCACTTGGCGGTCTCCAAACCTAGATCACATACATCTAGAGAAGAAGATCTTGTCAACATGGAGGACTCCAAACCTAGACCACATACATCTAGAGAAGAAGATCTTGTCCACTTGGAGGACTCCAAACCTAGACCACATACATCTAGAGAAGAAGATCTTGTCCACTTGGAGGACTCCAAACCTAGACCATATACACAAAATCGATCTAGTGAAGATTTTGTCCATTTGGAGGTCTCCAAACCAAAATCACGTACACAACATACATCTAGTGAAGATCTTCTCCATTTGGAGGTCTCCAAACCAAGATCACGTACACAACATGCATCTGCTGCAGATCTTCTCCACTTGGAGGTCTTCAAACCTAGACTACGTACACAACATACATCTAGTAAAGATCTTCTCCACTTGGAGGTCTCCAAACCAAGACCACCTACACAACATAAATCTCAAATTGATGCATGCTCACATGAAGACAGGCATCCAGGAAAGCTTGGTCTTCATAGCCTTGCAGATGACAGTCAATACATATCTTTCGTCATTAAGGAGGAGGAGGAGGAGGAGGAAGAAGAAGGAGATCTACCACACCCAGACACATCCACCAATCACTTACAGGTCACATCTCCAGAAATGTCAGCTGAATCAATTATGTTGGAAAATGTAGGTAAAAATTTGACTGCCCTTGGGAACAATTTTAATGTCTCACCAAGCCTGGAACACTCACATCAAGCCAAACCTGGTGAGGAACCATATACTCATTATAGTGTCGGTGTAGGCGACGATTTAGCTACAGCTGGGTACTCCAGAAACCTTGCTGACCCACAGACGAATCTCAGCAAGCGTCTGATGATTCTCCAGAAGGATAAAACCTTCTTCTGCTCAGAGTGCGGAAAATCATCCTCCTGGAAGTCTGCATTAGTCCATCACCAGCGCATTCACACAGGAGAGAAGCCATTTTCTTGCCACGAGTGCGGGAAATGCTTTATTAGTAAGTCTCACCTCATTCTACACCAAAGGACTCATACGGGAGAGAAGCCATATTCATGTTCGGAGTGTGGAAAATCCTTCACCTGCAGCTCGCATCTTGTTACGCACAGAAGGGTTCACACGGGAGAGAAGCCTTATTCCTGCTCTGAGTGTGGCAAAAGCTTCATCAGCAGCTCAAACCTCATCCGGCACCAGAAGTTTCACACCGGAGACAAGCCGTATTCGTGCCCGGACTGCGGCAAATGCTACCGGTACAACTCCGACCTGGCTAGGCACCAGAGGAGGCAGCCTGGTGGAAAACCGTACTCTTGCTCGGAGTGTGGAATGTGTTATTTTAGCAAATGCGCCCTTGCTGTGCATTTACAAAGTCATGGACTGGCTCCCCGTGTTCTGTAGTAGGGACGGGGAAGTAATCTGCATCATGCTGCAGATCAGAAACATTCTTTGTTGAAAGGGTCAATCCGCCCCAAAAGTTATATTTGTAGGCCTCCTCAAGGTTGATTGCTTGGACCATTGGCATCACCATTCTCTAAATGTACATAATAAAATTACTGTCACTATTTTTATATAGGAGAGCATGGTGCAGTCTTATTGTCCTAGGATCTCCAAAGTTCACTTCCCAGCAGCGGTCTTACCTTTGTGGGGTCTGTAGGGTCTTATGATTTAATACAAACATGTGCCAGTGGGGGGCTTGGCTCCAAAATGGCCCCACAGTATGCATGTGGGCTTGTGTGACTGTTATAAGAACATTAGAGTGTAAGTTCCTCTGGTACAAAGACTGATGTGACAGGTTCTCTGTACAGCACTGCGGTATATATCAGAGCTATAGAGAGGTATAATAATAGTGTGGGAGTGTGGGAGGACATTAGAGTGTAAGCTCCTCTGAATGAGATTGGCTCAGTGTTCCCCATACAACGCTGTGGTATATGTTAGAGCTATATAAATGTATAATAATAATAGTGTGTGACTGTGGTGGGTGGGTGACATTAGAATGTAAGCTCCTCTGGTACAGAGACTGATGTGAAGGCTCAGTGTTCTCTGTGCAGCAGTGCGGTATATGTCAGCTATAGAAAGGTATAATGATAATAGTGTGTAAGCTCCTCTGATAGAGTTTGGCTCAGTGTTCCCTGTGCAGGGCTGTGGTATATGTCAGAGCTATATAAATGTATAATAATAGTGTGTGACTGTGGGGGGGGGGCATTAGAACCTTAGAGTGTAAGCTTCTCTGGTACAGAAACAGATATGAAGGCTCAGTGTACAGAGCTTCGGTATATGTCAGAGCTATATAAATGTATAATAATAATAGTATGCAAGGACATTAAAGTGTAAGCTCCTCTGGTACAGAGACTGATGTGACAAGCTCAATGTTCTCTGTACAGCAATGTGGTATAAGTCAGAGCTATATAAATGTATAATAATAGTGTGTGACTGTGGAGGGAACATTAGAGTGTAAGCTCCTCTGGTACAGAGACTCAGATCCTGTAATACTGAGATTACAGGAGGATGGTTGGTGGTTCATATTGTGGGGCAGGGTGTAGGCATAGTGGGTGGGGTGGTCATAGTAGTGGATGGGAGGGTTGGGGGTGTACAGTGGTAGTGGGGGGATTCTGGCTGAGATTACAGAATGGATTGGTGATTAATATTGTGGGGCGGGTGTATGCATAGTGGGTGGTATGGTGATAGTATTGGATGGGGAGGGTTGGGGGTGTGCCGTGGCGCTGGGGGGGGGGGGGGGATTCTGGCTGAGACTACAGGAGGAGGGATGGTGGTTCATATTGTGGGGCGGGTGTAGGCATAGTGGGTGGGATGGTGATAGTAGTGGGTGGGGAGGGTTGGGGGTGTGCCGTGGCGGTGGGGGGGGGGGGATTCTGGCTGAGACTACAGGAGGAGGGATGGTGGTTCATATTGTGGGGCGGGTGTATGCATAGTGGGTGGGATGGCGATAGTAGTGGATGGGGAGGGTTGGGGGTGTGCCGTGGCGGTGGGGGGGATTCTGGCTGAGATTACAGGAGAAGGGATGGGTGAGTAATATTGTGGGGCGGGTGTAGTAGGCATATTGGGTGGGATGGTGATCGTAGTGGATGGGGAGGGTTGGGGGTGTGCAGGGGGGGGGGGGGCTGAGATTACAGGAGGAGGTGTTGGTGAGGATAGCTGAGACTGGGGGGGGGGGGGTAATTCAGTTATATTGGGTGGTGGTAGTGGCAGAACCAGGATGGTGGTATGTGCAGATGCAGTGGGTGGAAAGGGGGGCCTGGCTAAAATTGCAGGAGGGGCTGGATTGTTACTGTTGTTAGTGGTGATATGGGCTGGGGGGATAATAATGGTGGGGGGGGCGGGGGCTGGCTTATATTTCAAAGAGGGGTGTTACTGTGTGTTGCCCTCTGAATCCGAAGCTACACAGTATAGCCAGGGATTGAACAAACTCCATTGAAAACAATGCACTGCCTGTGTGCGGCCGGGGTCTTATCCCGACCGCTGTAAAGTAAGGAGGTTGAATAAGTGAGTCACACTCAGAGCTCCCTCTAGTGGCTAATCTGCACATTTCTAGATTTAATACAATACCAAAAAAATATGGAAGAACAAAAATACATGTACAGCACACTACAGAACATAATAGGTCAAAATGATCGATTGCTGGAAATACACTGTACTTTCTCTTTTTAAAGCACCTTGTCTATGATAGACAAGTTTTCCGTGCTTTGAGCTTTTGGTGGCCACTTTGCAAAGAACATTGAAGTCTGAAATGTAATTTCATGTTTTTCACTTCACATTTGGATCGTGCAAAGAAAATGGTAAATTCCACGGTGTGTTGGCGATTGTCGGGTACTGTTGTTTGGATTGAAGGCTTGGTCCTCACCATAATCACAGAAATGGTTACCACAAGGTCACCGCACTGTTTAACCACTTCCAGCCTAGATTCTGACATTTCTCTCTTACGTGTAAAAATCATATATTTTTTTTTTTTTGCTAGAAAATTACTTAGAAACATTATATATATATATTTTTTTAAGCAGAGGCCCCTAGAGAATAAAATGGTGGGTGTTGCAATTTTTTTATGGCACACAGCATGTACACAACGATTTTTTTCAAACGCAATTTTTTGGGGAAAAAATACACTTTAACAAATTTTAATGCCAAAAAAACAAACAATATATAACCCAGTTTTTGGGTAAAATATAAAAGATCATGTTACCCCGAGTAAATAGGTACCTAACGTGTCAGGCTTTAAACTTGCGCACGCTCATGGAATGGCACCAAACTACGGTAGGTAAAAAATCTCCATAGGCGATGCTTTAAATTGTTTTTACAGGTTACCAGTTTAGGGTTACAGAAGAGGAATTATCACTCTCGCTATAACGTTCGTGGCGATCCTTCACATGTCTGGTGCAAACACAGTTTACATATGCAGGTGTGACCTACGTATGTGTTCACCACTGCGCTCAAGCATGAGGGAACTTTAAAAAAAAAAATTTTTTTTTTTTATATGATTTATTTATTTGTTTACACTGTCCCCCTTCTATCTTTTTTTTTACCACTTGTAAGACATAACAGGTCCCTTTTATGGAGAAATCTGAGGTCTACAAGACCCCAGATTTTTCCTCTACTCTGTAAAGCATGAGATAAAAAAAATTCACCTCTGCTTTCCAGAAAAAAAGATTGCAGTGTTTACATCTGCCAGAACCAGAAGTCATGACATCGCTTCCGGCCTCCCAGGACCATAGAGATGGCCAGGCACCATTCGGTCCCTGTCCACCTCTATGGTACTCCGGCAGCACCACCAGATCGGATACCATTCGATTGCATGGAAGAGCTCAGAGGGGTGGGGGGGGGGCATCCCCTCCCACTGCCTGTAAAAGAAATCCAGCGGCTAATCGGCCACTAGGATGGCTTTTATGGCAGTGAATCGCTGGCTAAAAAAAAGATACCGGATACAACCACTAAAATTCCAAGATGGCATGACATCCTATGGGCGAGAAGTGGTTACAGGTATTTTCAAAGAGGTTGTTACGGATATAGTTCATAGAGTCTCATGTGATATGTCATCGCTGTCTTTCTCACCACCGGTAGGCCTGGAGTCCTCCTCCTCTGGCAGTTTAGAGTGAATTTGTCGGTGTTTCAGAAGGGCCGTCTTCCTCCGAAAGCACTTCCCGCACTTTGAGCAGCAATAGTGCTTTCGCCTTGTGTGTACCGTCATGTGTCTAGTAAGATCTGCCTGCCGGTTAAAAAATCTCCCGCATTCCAGGCAAGCGGATGGCTGGTCCCCCATATGGTACTTCCAGTGCTTGTTAAGAGCACACTTCCTGGTGAAACCTTTGCCGCATTCGGGGCAGCAAAAGGGCTTCACCGCAATGTGAAGTTTGGCGTGTAAATTCAGGTTGGACTTTGAGGAAAACTGCCCCCCACATTTACCGCAGATGAACGTCTGTTCTTTGGGGAGGTCGTTCCCGCCATGAGTGCTTGAGGAAGGCTCATTCTCCGCATGGTCTTTCATAGATCTGGCGTTGGCGTGCTCCTTCTCCGCGGCGTGTCGTTGGTGGTGGACTGCAAGCAGCGAAGCCTCGCCAAAAGTCTCTCCACACTCCCAGCACTTGTACAGCTTGTCTCCAGTGTGCGTTCTCATGTGCAACTCCAGGTTCGAGATGATGGAATAACATCGTCCACATTTGCCACAAACAAAAGGTCTTTGTTTTGTGTGCATTATGGGTGGGGGATGACTAAAGCTAGGAGAACGCTGGCTACATTCAGTGCAGGAAGGTTCTGTTGTGCTCATAAAACTTCCTTTTTTGCATGTGTTTGAGTCTTCTTTAATAGGGGTAGATGTATTTTGGATAGATCCTGTTGGCTTGATATCACAGCTTGAGGGCTGGTTCCCTTCACATGAGAAGGGTTCCTCTTTAACCTGAGTACATGAAGAATGGGTAGGACACGCATGTGTGTTGAGATGTTCCTCAGTTGAAAGGTGTTCATCCTTAACGTGAGGAGGTGTGGAATGCATATGATATGTTGGTGTTAAACTGTCCTGGTGGGGAAAATGTTCTGGAGCTGAGAGGCTTTGCTCCTTAACATGAGGAGGTTTTGAGTGTGTACAATATGTGGATGTAGAAATTCTAGGATGGGGGAGATGTTCTACAGCTGAGAGCACTTCCTCCTTAACATCAGTGGTTGTAGGTGGCATTTGATGAGTAGCCAATAAGATGTGTTGACGATGTTCTACAACTGAAAGGACTTCCTCCTTAACATCAGTGGTTGTAAATGGCACACGATGAGTAGCTGTTAAAATGTGTGGAAGATGTTCTACAGCTGAGGGGACCTCCTCCTTAACATCAGTGGTTGTAGATGACACATGACGAGTAGCCATTAAAATGTGTGGGAGATGTTCAACAGCTAAGGGGACTTCCTCCTTAACATCAGTGGTTGTAGATGGCACATGATGAGTAGCTGTTAAGATGTGTGGAAGATGTTCTACAGCTGAGGGAGGCTCATCCTTAATTTCACTAGGGGTAGATTGTGTTAGCATGGAGATCTCAGGATGTGGGAAGTGTTCTACTTCACAGGAAAGAGGTCCCTCGATAATCTGAATAGATACATATTGTATTTGTTCTGCAGGTGTGGAAATATCAGAGTGTGGAACATGTTCTGACAAAAGGAACCCTTTATCAGTTGGTGTAGATTGAGTAAGAACAGTGGATAAAGACATGTCAGGGTGGGGGACATGTTCTTCAGCCGAGAGGGAATCCTCTTTAAGATCAGTAGATGCAGATTGTTTATAATGGGTGGCTGTGGAGATGTGCTGAAGATGTTCCATTTCACCAGACGGGAGCTGTTCCTCCATAATCTGAATGGATATGTATTGGATGTGGTCTGCTGCTGAAGCGATGTTTGAATGTGAAGGAGGTTTTTCAGCTGGCAGCGACCCCTCCTTAATGGGAGAAGTTGGTGACTGCCTATGATGGACAGGTGTGAAAATGTCGGAGTTGGGGTGCAGTTCTTCAGCTGTGAGGGCTTGCTTCTTGGCTGAAGGTGTATGACACGTGGGGGTGGAGATATCAGGGATAGGGAGGTGTTCCTCACACAAGAGGTGCTCCTCTATGATGGGAATTGACATGTCTTGTACGATGTTTGTCAGGGTAGATATATCAGAGTATGGAACATGTTCTTCCTCCTCACATGATGTCTCCATGTTCTGCTCCTCTGATGGGGAACATTTGGCAGGGAAGGGATTGATATGAATGTTGTTATCTTCATTCATACAGTTCGGTGATGGAGAAATAAGAGAGTCGGATCCTACAGATGATAAAGCTGAAAGAAAACATATTGGTGAGATGATGGAAACACGGGAACAGATATAAACATAAAAACACAAAGATAAAATTCTGAGTGGGGAACTTTCATTGTTGTCTACAGTGATTGTGCTTATTGATTGGTCCTATGCTGAGCAATGGAGTAGGAGGTCAATGAAGCTGTGTGTTTAGCTGTGAAAAGTTCTATTGCACGGGAAGGAGAGATTAAAGAATATGAAAATGCCTTTTATTGAGACAAATTTCTCATTGGTTCCTTGGGGCATTTGCTATTAAACAAGCCTCATACAACTGAGAACTGTGATGCCTTATCTTCTAACTCAATGATGTGAGTGGCGGCTGGCTCGCCATAATAACATCCTTGTAGAGATCCTTGTGTCCTTCTAAATACTCCCACTCCTCCATGGAGAAATAGACAGTGACATCCTGACACCTTATAGGAACCTGACACCTTATACAACATAGAACTGTGATCCCATATCTTCTTACCCGGAAATATGAGGGGTGGCTGATTCTCCATCATGACGTCCTTGTAGAGATCCTTGTGGCCTTCTAAATACTCCCACTCCTCCATGGAGAAATAGACAGTGACATCCTGACACCTTATAGGAACCTGACACACACAATGATACAAGTCACCATCCAGACACATCCCTTGTCTGTTACTGGATAATGTCCCAGAATTCCCGGCACCGCTCACCTCTCCTGTCAGCAGCTCCATCATCTTCTGGGCGACTTCTAGGATCTTCTTGCCATTGCTTGTGTCTGTTGTCGGGGAGGGAGGTGGTGGCTCTGTGGTTGGGATCTGGCTCCTGCTCCATCCTCCAAAAGAACATTCGCTAGACGCCTTCTTGACGGGTTCATAATTCTGTGCAACATAAACGAACAAGAATTTAGAAATATTTTTAAAAAGAAACTTGAACCGGCATGGAGATGTTGAGCTGTCAAGATGTGACCTCCCAGAATCCTCCTCACCTCTCCGGTCAGGTCTGTGTTTTATTAATAGAGATAAGAGTGATGTCATGTGACCTCCCAGAATCCTCCTCACCTCTCCGGTATTTTTTTTTTCCTTCTTATTTTATTTTTTATTTTGACACTGTCCTTTAAAAAAATATATAAAAAGTGTATTTTTACTTTAAAAATTAAAATGTGACTCAAATTTTTTTTTTTTAAAGGACAGTGTCAAAATAAAAAGTAAAATATATAAGAAGGTCATTAGAGCGAGAGCAATAATTCTAGCCCTGGATCTCCTGTGTAGCTTAAGCTGGTAACCTGTAGAAATCTTTAAACGTCGCTTATGGAGATTTTTAAGGATAAAAGTTTGTCGGCATTCCACGAGCGGGCGCAATTTTGAAGCCTGGCATGTTGAGTATCAATTTACTCGCCGTAACATTATCTTTGACAATAGAAAAAAATTAATTGGGCTAACTTTACTGTTATCTTATTTTTAAATAAAAAAAAAAATGATTTTTTCAAAAAAAAAGTGCGCTTGTTAGACCGCTGTGCAAATACGGTGTGACATAAAGTATTGCAACAACCGCCATTTTATTCTCTAGGTTGTCTGGAAAAAAAGTGATATATTTTATATATATATATATGTTTGGGGGTTCTAACTTGTAAACACTGAGTCTGAAAAATAGAAAAATAGACCAGGTCCTTAACCACTTAACAACCGCCCATTGCCGATTAACGGCTTCAGGGCGGTTGTTTAACTCTGAGAGGCCGTTAATTAACGGCCTCCCAGAATTCTGCTCTCGCATGCCCCCTGGGGCACGCACACGAGAGCATCCGTGACCGCTGGGTCCAGTGGACCCGGCGCATCACGAATCACGGTAAACGGCCGCTCATCGCGGCCGTTTACCACGTGATCGCTCCGTCAAATGACGGAGTGATCACTTGTAAACAAACCGGCGTCATGTTATGACGCCGGTTCATCCCTCCCCCTCTCTGTACCGATCGGTACAGCGGAGGGGGAAGAGATCGGTGTCAGCAGCGATGTGGGCTGCATCTGCAGTGCCCACATCGCTGCTCACCAAAAATTAACCCCTCAATTCCCTGCCAACACTCTGCAATACCCTGCAACACTCTGCAATACCCTGCAATACTCTGCAATACTCTGCAATACTCTGCAACACTCTGCAATACCCTGCAACACTCTGCAATACCCTGCAACACTCTGCAATACCCTGCAACACTCTGCAATACCCTGCAACACTCTGCAACACCCTGCAACACTCCGCAACACTCTGCAACACTCTGCAACACTCTGCAATGCTCTGCAACACTCTGCAATGCTCTGCAACACTCTGCAATGCTCTGCAACACTCTGCAATGCTCTGCAACACTCTGCAATACCCTGCAACACCAATACCCTGCAACACTCTGCAATGCTCTGCAACACCCGCCAATACCCTGCAACACTCTGCAATGCTCTGCAACACCCGCCAACACCCTGCAATGCTCTGCAACGCAATACTCTGCAACGCCATACTCTGAGATACCCAGCCATACTCTGAGATACCCAGCCATAGTCGGTGATACCCTGCAATACCCATCCATAGACATCCCCCCCCCCCTCCCGCCGCCCTCTGGTGCTTCTACCGAAATGCTAATACGATCAAAGCCAGAATCTTTTTTTTTTTTCAGGCTTCCTAGCTTAGAGGTGAGATGTGGGGTCTTATTGACCCCACATCTCACTGTAAAGAGGACCTGTCATGCCATATTCCTATTACAAGGTATGTTTACATTCCTTGTAATAGGAATAAAAGTGATCAAAAAAATTATTTTTGGGGGAAAAAATGTCAAACTAAAATAAATAAAGTAAAATTAACAATAAAAAAAAATGTTTTTTTTAAAGCGCCCCTGTCCCCATGTGCTCGCATGCAGAAGCGAACGCATACGTAAGTCCCGCCCACATATGAAAACGGTGTTCAAACCACACATGTGAGGTATCGCTGCGAACGTTAGAGCGAGAGCAATAATTCTAGCCCTAGACCTTCTCGGTAACTCAAAACATATAACCAGTAAAAAAAATTTAAATCGTCGCCTATGGGGATTTTTAAGTAGCGACGTTTGGCACCATTCCACGAGCGTGTGCAATTTTGAAGAGTGACATATTAGGTATCGATTTACTCGGTGTAACTTCATCTTTCACATTATGCAAAAATTGGGCTAACTTTACTGTGTTTTTTTTTTTTCAAGCACAAAACTGTTTTTTTTCCAAAAAAAAGTATTCGAAAAATTACTGCGCAAATACCGTGCAAGATAAAAAGTTGCAAAGACCACCATTGTATTCTCCAGGGTGTTTGCTAAAAAAAAATATATAATGTTTTGGGATTCTATGTAATTTTCTAGCAAATAAATGATGATTTTTACATGTAGGAGAGAAATGTCAGAATTGTCCTGGGAGCTCCAGAACACCTGATGGCGCTCCCTGCATGTTGGGCCTCTGTATGTGGCCACGCTGTGTAAAAGTCTCACACATGTGGTATCGCCGTACTCGGGAGTAATAGCAGAATGTGTTTTGGGGTGTAATTTGTGGTATGCATATGCTGTGTGTGAGAAACAACCTGATAATATGACAATTTTGTGGAAAAAAAAAAAAAGTTAAAAAAATCTTGATTTTGCAAAGAATTGTGGGAAAAAATGACAACTTCAAAAAACTCATCATGCCTCTTACTAAATACATTGGAATGTCTTCTTTCCAAAAAGGGGTCATTTGGGGGGTATTTGTACTTTTCTGGCATGTTAGGGTCTCAAGAATTGAAATAGGCCGTCAGTACTTCAGGTGTGATCAATTTTCAGATATTGGCACCATAGCTTGTGGACTCTATAACTTTCACAAAGACCAAATAATATCCACCAATTTGTACTTATTTTTACCAAAGATATGTAGTAGTATAAATTTTGGCCAAAATTTATGAAGAAAAAATTACTAATCTGCTAAATTTTCTAACAGAAACAAAGAAAAATTCATTTTTTTACAGGATTTTCGGTATTTTTTCTTTTATAGCACAAAAAATAAAAAACCCAGCGGTGATTAAATACCACCAAAAGAAAGCTCTATTTGTGTGAAAAAAAAGGACAAAAATTTCATATAGGTCCAGTGTTGCATGACTGAGTAATTGTCATTCAAATAGCGAGAGCACCGAAAGCTGAAAATTGGTCTGGTTATTAAGGGTGTTTAAGTGCCCAGTGGTCAAGTGGTTAAAGAGGATGTAAACCCTGATGGGTTTACTTCTTCTTTATCTCCCTGCAACGGTACAGCATAATGGGCTACTATACATCGCATACTGGCCCATTATGTGTCACTTACCTGACACAGGAGCCAGCGATGCCACCGCTGTCCCCTGTAGCACGGAGTGTCCATCTTCTTCCGGGTATCGCTGCTCCGGCCACTCACAGTGCCGGAGCAGTGATGACGTCACTCCCACGCATGCGCACGGGAGCCGCCACTAACGGCATATCGCCGTTAGCAGTGCCATACTGCTAACGGCGTTAGTGCGCCTGCGCCCCGCTGTCTACGGCGCATGCGCCGTAGACAGCGGTGCCTGTCTTTTTGTAAATATCTCCTAAACCGTGTAGGTTTAGGAGATATTTCTTGGACTTACAGATAAGCCTTAATCTAGGCTTACCTGTAGGCCAAAGTAGTTTGTAAGGGTTTACAACCACTTTAAGTGGTTAATGGAGATAAGAGTGATGTTATGTGACCTCCCAGAATCCTCCTCACCTCTCCGGTCAGGTCTGTGTTTTATTAATAGAGATAAGAGTGATGTCATGTGACCTCCCAGAATCCTCCTCACCTCTCCGGTCAGCAGGTAGATGATCTCCAGGGTGAGGTCCAATATCCTCTTAGTCAGGTGACTTGGATCAATCTCCATCATTAGGGGATCTGGTGTCCGATGTAGGGAGGACTTTGGCGGGATGACATTTTGAGGGATACTCCTTTATCCAGGATACAGAAGACCAATATTAGGAACAACACCTAACAATGAAACACATAAAACCATTACACATCCGATGAGGATCAATACGCTTCAAATATCTAATATTACAATCATGTGACATAATGTTAATATGAAACAATATATTTAGTGTTTGTGTTCTCTATAGAGATTAATATATGTAAATATGAACCCAGAGAGAATTAGCTGCACATCTTCAACAACAGCAAGCCCAAAAAAGAAAGCTTTCTCTGTAAAACCGGAAATAGCTTGCCCCCTTCCATATCTGTCCCCCTTTACACTTTCTGCCTTTGCGTTCCAAACCACTTCCGGGTTATGCACTTCATCTGCTTCTGTGTGCGTTCCGTTATGATTTACACTGATGGCGAGCGCCACCTAGTGTCCATTTATAATAATTGCATGCTACACTCACTATCCGCGCAGTTTACCCTTCTGCCAGGCATTAAAAAAAAATCATCTCCCTCTTGCTTCTTTTTCCTTTGCCCTCCTCTGAATGCAATAAACACAAACATTCCCGTGGCTGGGAGGTTAAATGGGACCTGAGAGAGTACTAGACGACTGCGGATAAAGAAGCCGGAAGTGTCCTGGAACGCAACAAGAGGAAGTCTGGTGGAACGCAGAAAGGAAGAGCATCCTATGCAGGCAGAAGCAGTGGAATGCCGAGCAGGGTCAGTTTTTGTACTGTTAGAAGGGAGAGGGACAGAAGGTAATGAGACACACTGTGACCTCATCATACATTGTCTGCTATTTATTATTGGTGACATTTTATTATTATTATTTTAGGAGCCTAAAAACCCGATTTCAGTGCATTTCTCTCTATATTTATGTGTATTTGTATATTAGATGTCTTAGTAATAGTGTGTGGGGACTGTGGTACAAAGGTTAGCTCACCACTCTCTGTACAGCGCTGCAGTATATGTCAGAGCTATATAAATGTATAATAATAATAGTGTGGGGGGGACATTAGAGTGTAAGCTCCTCTGGTACAGAGACTGATGTGATTGGCTCAGTGTTCTCTGTACAGCACCATGGTATATGTCAGAGCGATATAAATGTATAATAATAAGTGTGTGACTGTGGGGGGACATAAGAGTGCAAGCTCCTCTGGTTCAGAGGTTGGCTCACCACTCTCTGTACAGCACTGCGGTACATGTCAAAGGCTCAGAGCTATATGAAGAGCATGAGAATTCTCATGTAAACAGACTTACTGTATTTCGCTTGCTGGTATTTTTATAAGCTGTGTGGAGCAGGCTTAGAATGAACCTGCAGTATGAAGCCTGAAAGCGAAAGCTATTATTAAACCGAGTAGGGGGATGGGTAGATCTCATCACCTGAAGATCCTGCAAACTAAGCAGATCCTCCAAGAGAAAAGCCATTCAAAAATGAATATCATACTTAGTGAGGAACCAGGTATTACCCGTTCGTTATCTTCCTTATTCATTAGTTCCAGGCAAGTCTGAAAGTGAAAGCTACTGGAAGTCTTCTCATCTGCTTGTTTATTTTAATCTACAGTAGAGACGTTGCTCTATAGGACGTCAGGTTGTACCACCAAGAATGGCTGAGGGAGAGAACCACAAAACCCAGAAGATATTGAACCTCACCCTGGAGATCATCTACCTGCTGACTGGAGAGGTGAGGAGGATTCTAGGAGGTCACATGACATCACTCTTATCTCTATTAATAAAACACAGACCTGACCGGAGAGGTGAGGAGGATTCTGGGAGGTCACATGACATCACTCTTATCTCTATTAATAAAACACAGACCTGACCGGAGAGGTGAGGAGGATTCTAGGAGGTCACATGACATCACTCTTATCTATAATAATAAAACACAGACCTGACCGGGGAGGTGAGGAGGATTCTAGGAGGTCACATGACATCACTCTTATCTCTATTAATAAAACACAGACCTGACTGGAGAGGTGAGGGGGATTCTGGGAGGTCACATGACATCACTCTTATCTCTATTAATAAAACACAGACCTGACCGGAGAGGTGAGGGGGATTCTGGGAGGTCACATGACATCACTCTTATCTCTATTAATAAAACACTGACCTGACCGGAGAGGTGAGGAGGATTCTAGGAGGTCACATGACATCACTCTTATCTCTATTAATAAAACACAGACCTGACTGGAGAGGTGAGGAGGATTCTAGGAGGTCACATGACGTGACATGAGGACAAATCTTCCCGACAGGGCACAGACAGCAATAAAAATATGAGAAATGTTCTAACCCCTCTCCACTCTATCCAAAACCTTACACCTTGTTCTGTGTCTTGTTTCTGTAGAATTATATCATCACCAAGAAGTCATTGGAGACAAATATGGCACCCAACTTCCTCGCCCTTGTCCCAGAAGGAGGGAACAGAAGCCAAGGTCTCATTATGGAGCCTCCACCTCACTGTCTTGCATTGGAAAGAAATAATGACAAGAAGATTCTAGAAGTCATCCAGAAGATCATTGAGCTGCTGGCAGGAGAGGTGAGCGGTGCCGGGAATTCTGGGACATTATCCAGTAACGTTTCTGGATGGTGACTATCATGGTGTGTGCGTCAAGTTTTTTTTGAAGGGGACACTGTCTTTGTTGTATTGCAGGCACAAAGGCATGGAGAAGAACATAAGGACCATAAGAAAGATTTTGTAATGGAGAACTGGAAGGCCCTTAAGTCTGCAGGTAAGAGTCGTTTAAACCACCCACCATTAAAGAAACCCAGCAATATCAAGAAATTTAAAATTTCCAGATGTCTTTACCAGCGATTCCCTATGTTGAACAGGGATGGCAAAGTGTTTCAGACCATATTCAGTGGAACCTTTCTAAGGTTGGAGACCATATTAGGTAGAACTTTTCCGGGGTTGGAGACCATATTAGGTAGAAATTTTCCAGGCTTGGAGACCAGGGTTCCTCCAGAGGTTGCTAGGGGTTGATTGAGCTGTAGCTGGTCGAACTTACATTTTGAAGGTGCTTGCAGAGTTCCATGACCAGCAACACTGGGGGCTACCTAATATGGTATACAACCCCGGAAAAGTTCTACCTAATATGGTCTCCAACCCCGGAAAGTTCTACCTAACTTGGTATTCAACCACATAAAGGGGCTACCTAATATGGTATCCAACCCCAGAAAAGTTCTACCTAATATGGTCTCCAACCCCAGAAAAGTTCTACCTAATATGGTCTCCAACCCCAGAAAGTTCTACCTAACTTGGTATTCAACCACATAAAGGGGCTACCTAATATGGTATCCAACCCCGGAAAAGTTCTACCTAATATGGTATCCAACCCCGGAAAAGTTCTACCTAATATGGTCTCCAACCCCGGAAAAGTTCTACCTAATATGGTCTCCAATCCCCGGAAAAGTTTTACCTAATATGGTCTCCAACCCCAGAAAAGTGCTACCTAATATGGTCTCCAACCCCGGAAAGTTCCACCTAACTTGGCATTCAACCCCAGAAAGGGGCTACCTAATATGGTATCCAACCCCAGAAACGTTCTACCTAATATGGTCTCCAACCCTGGAAAAATTCTACCTAATTTGGTCTCCAACCCCAGAAAATACTATGCAATACAGAAGGAATCAGAGGGCCCTGCTATTGCAATAATTACAGTAAGATATAAAAGTGAAATAAGATGATGATTCCTAATTAGGCTGCTTTATAGAAAAGGATAGAATAAAACAGAATCGAAAATTGAATAGAATAAGATATAATACAATTCTATTCTGCTTCATTTTGTTCTTTCCTATTCCTTTATTTTCTATTTTATTCTATTCCTTTGTTTTCTATTCTATGCTATAAAGCGGCCTATGTCAGAATCATAATTTTATTTCATGTTTATACCTTACTGCATTTATTGCAATATGTTTCCATTTTAAATATATTAATGATTTGATTATAAAATAACGAATATACAAAACAAATTCATTAAAACGAATCATTCGAACATAACCAATATGACAAAACAAAATTATTAAAGTGGTTGTAAACCCGTACATATACCCAGTGAAGTGACTGGCCTCAGGTGATACACAGAGATTAAACATATCCTACTACATACATTATACCTGTTTATCTGCAGTCTTCTCTTCTTTACATCCGTACAAAGGGCAGAATTATAACGTTTTTCTGAGAGTTCAGAAAAAAGGGGACAGAGAACTGAAGTTACACTGTACAGAGCTTAGTGAAGAGAGCTCTGACAGCTGATTGGAGGGAAGTGACACCCCCCGCCCCTTTTTCACACAGGAACAGAGCTGAGGCTGTCAATCTGCTGGAGATCCCTCCCCTGTCACCATTTTTCTCTTGGTGTCAGGAAAACTTGTCAAAAGTAACCCATGCTGATAGTAGAGAAAATATGCAGCAGACATAAATGACAGTTAGTGCTCTGGACTGAGACAAGTACACACTATAGGAGGGATTTGCTTTCTTCATATTTAATGTCTGAGGTTTACAACCACTTTACCTGACGTTCAGTCATTTTTTTCAACTGTCCATCTAGTAAATCTTCTGCCCTTCTTGTTGTTTTAACTTTGGATAGTAAAACATTTTCTTTCTGCCAGTAAATACCTTACACAGCCCACTCCTTGCTTCTTGTCTGGTCATTAGCCTGGGCATATGATAACATGCACAGCTCTCTCTCTAACTCTGGTGAGCGTTTACCAGGAAGGGAGGGAGGATGAGTCATAAGAGGACCAATGAGAGCTGCAGGGCTGGAGGTGTGCCTCTGTGTTAATCCAGGAAGTGAACAGGCAGCAGCTTCAGCTGCCCACAGTTAAAATGGTTGCAGCCAGAATCAGCGGAGGGAGATTTCTGCAGCATATTTGGCAAGTACAGAATCACAGTATATATAAAATAATATGCAAAGTGGTCAGAGGGAAGCTTCAGAATGGCAAAGATGTTTTTATTATAAATGATGTGAGCAGACTGCAGTTCCTCTTTAACAAACAATTTTGAAACTAAACACATTTTTCTGTCCTGCACTTCTCTCTCTTATATAGCGATGTCACTTGTCCCCAATATAAACATTCATATCAATCCCCATGTGTCCATCTTCTCACCACCCTCTCTTTATCTCCACCAGATTCCCTAGGAAGAGTCACCCATCCCAATGCACCATCACTGGACCTTCTGAAAGACCTCAGAACTATCCACCCCACCTCTGCCAAATCCTGCTCAGCGGAGGAACTTGATACGGCCCACTCTCCAGAGAAGAACTCACTATGTAGACCCGTTGACTTCTCCAAAGCAGTGGATTGTGTTCAAACTGCATCTGCTAATGTTAAAGGGGAAATGGCTGTACAAGTAGAAGACACGGACTTACATCGTGGGCATCAGACGTCTCTTGGTGTTAAGGAGTCAACCTTGTGTAATGAGGAAGGACTAGCTCTACCCACTCACCGCTCAACATCTGGTCATATTAAGGAGGAGCCCTCTTCATCTGATGAAGAGAACCTCTCAAATGGGGAACCCATATCTGTTATTGTTAAGGAGGAACCAGATTCAGGTGATGAAGAGCACCTACCAACCGAAGAGCAGTCCCAAACATGGCCAGGAAAAAGTGGCTTGCCTGACCACAGTAAGTGCTACATATGTAACCAGGACCTCTCTGCGCAAGAAATGGTCTATATTGCAGGAGGACTCTACCCGTACACCACATGTGGGACATGCTTCACAGACAACGCCCAGGTTTTGATGCACCAGACCACGCACCCGGTCGACAAGCGCTATTCTTGCTCCGAGTGTGGGAAATCCTTCGCAAACAACTCGCACCTGGTCCGACACCAACGTGTCCACACTGGTGACAAGCCGTATTCCTGTCCCGACTGTGGGAGGAGCTTCGCCAACAGCTCCCACCTTGTACGTCACCAGAGGGTCCACACCGGGGACAAGCCTTACTCCTGCCTGCAGTGCGGGCGCTGCTTCTCCAACAACTCCCACCTCGTTATCCACCAGCGGGTCCACACGGGCGACAAGCCCTACTCCTGCGACGAGTGCGGCAAAAGCTTCGGCACCAAACAGAACATGGACCGTCACAAGAGGATCCACACGGGGGAGAAGCCCTTCGCCTGTCCCATCTGCAAAAGGAGCTTCGCCCATAAGTCGGCCATGATCAAACACGAGCGGATCCACACAGGGGAGCGGCCGTACACCTGCGGTGAGTGTGGGAAGGGCTTCGTGGCCAAGTCTGAGCTGGTGAAACATGAGAGGACTCACACGGGGGAGAAGCCGTACGAATGCACAGAGTGCGGGAAACGTTTCAGCCGCAACTATGAACTCGGCCTTCACAAGAAGATTCACACGGGGGAGAAACCTCACTGTTGTCCCCAGTGCGGAAAATGGTTCCTGAGGAAGTACGAATTCATCCTTCATGAGAGGACCCACACAGGAGAGACTCCATATTGCTGCTCCATATGTGGGAAAGGATTCAGCCACCGGACTAATTTCAGCCGCCACCTGAGCACTCACACATCTTATAACCCTTAACACAAAGCCTACATACTTCATGCTTCTATTTCTAGCTCAACTCTGGCTGCAGTGCCACCTGGCGGTGAAAACCAGAACTGCGACATGACTATCCATACTCAATACGAGCGATGATGTACATGAACAGTTCTTTGTTCTATCTGTAGAGGACAGCAGAAGGTTCTACTATCGGTAATAAGGAGGGGACACTAGATAGAGCAGGCTTCTCATTTTCCTGAAATCCCGCCACAAAGTATTTGGGTTTTGAAAAGCAGAGTAGGGTTAGAATCCGGTCAGGTTTTTATTTTTTTGGCCTGTCTGGATCCTATTGCAGAGATTAGGCTTTTACTTCTTGTCCTGGAGACACAACAGGAAGTAAAAGGATATGTCGCCAAAGGGAGGAGACATACCAACAGGTTTCCCCACTGGGATATTTCCCTTCACTTCCTGTTCTGATGACGGCTATAACCATTTGGATTTCCATCTCTTTTTGTTATGGCGACACAACAGGAAGTGAGAGCGAAAGCCGCCATTTTTTGTGCCTTTTATTTATATCCATGACTCTACAGCTAGGATTGAAGTCAGGTAATAAAGGTAGCGCACGCAATCACTAGATCATGGTGGACACTGGTTTCCAGGAGACATCACTTCATGGGGTTTGTGAACTGCTACATGTCTGAGCTGGCTTTGCTGGCTGACAGGTTCTCCTGCTTGGGCTGCTCGTGTGATCCAGACCTTGGTAGCCTATGGGAGACTTTTAGTGGAATCATTTTACATTCACGATGATCAAGAATGTGATCAGCCTATTGACAATAAGAATGGATCAATATTTTCTAGGCCTTGTATGTAGTGATCATTTACAATTATAATATTGCTAACTCTGTATGCATGCTGCACATTCTGTTTGAGGGCGCTGAACCTATCATGGGCACCCAACTGGTAAAATCTTTTCGGTCTCCCTGTGCTGAGTTTCCGGGTCTGTACACCTTCTGTGCCCATTATGAGGGGTTCCCACCATCCCTCTGCTGAGTTCCCAGATTTGCACACCTGCTGTGCCCATTATGAGGGGTTCCCACCATCCCTGTGCTGAGTTCCCGGGTTTGTACACCTGCTGCTCCCATTATGAGGGGTCCCCACCATCCTTGTGCTGAATTTCCGGGTTTGAATGCCTGCTGTGCCCTTTATGAGGGGTTACCATCATCCCCATGCTGAGTTACCAGGTGTGTATACCTCATGTGCCCATTATGAGGGGTTCCCACGAACCTTGTGCCGAGTTCCCAGGTCTATACACCTGCTTTGCCCATTATGAGGGGTTCCCACCATCCCCGTGCTGAGTTACCAGGTCTGTATACCTACTGTGCCCATTATGAGGGGTTCCCACCATCTCTGCTGAGTTCCCGGGTCTGTACACAAGCTGTGTCCATTATGAGGGGCTCCCACCATCCCTGGTGGAGGAGAACCTGGGACACACATAGTTGGGTAGAGACATTCAAAACTCCTCTCCACCCCATTACTTAGAGATATTTGGAGTTTGGGAAATGTTCTCTCCATGAAGGGCCTCCTTAATATTGCCTGGCCGATACTACTTGTAATCTTCCTTAGCCTGAGGGACATGGTCTTACTCCTTGGACTCAAACCAGTCAGCCTATCCTGGGTGGGATCTGCTGATTTATGAGCTGATAAGGCAGGAGGATTTCCTTCAGCTCTTCTAACGAAGTAGATGAGTTACATAGTTAGTAAGGTTGAATAGAAGACACCAGTCCATCCAGTTCAACCTTTGAGTTTAATTCAGACTGGTGCATTCAGACACAGGGGGCCAGGCTGGGTATGATGGAGGTGCTCAGAGGACTACAAAATAAATTTGGAGAGGGTTACTATTCTATGGGCTGCCTGAAGCAAATGGTTGGCATAAAGCAGTGATTCCAAGGGATGGTCTCCAGTGGCCCATTGCTAAACTTGGCAACCCTTAGTTCCACCATTAAAAAGTTGTGATGTGTGATTTATAATGTAGATTACATATATTTAGCTTAACCACAGGACAGGTCCTCTTATTGTCCAGCGATGTCCATTTAGGGCAGCCCTTTACTCCCTTTTAGTTGTCAGGTTTATGAGCTGCATTGTGCTGACACGGAGGAGTTCCTAGCATACCCTCTGGTGTCCACATGAGAATGTAAATGCTAAGAGCATTTTGGACACCTCCATCCCCAACATCATCTCAAAACACATAGCAGTTATCCTCGCAGGGGTGGTTTAGAATCTTGCTTCTCGAAAGAAACAGATTTGGCCTCCTGGCTTCCACTTGCAGGACCACTGCACATTCCTCAGACCTAGGCCCTTGTATGTTAAAAAAAAAAAGCCTGCACAGGCTTGCAATGCCCAGTTGCACCGGCTCTTGGGTAGGACCAGAAGCCCCAGTCCTTCCAAAACCAAAAGAACTTCTGCACAAACAGTGGGTGTTGGTTGTCGACAAAAGGTGGACCTACGGTTGAAGACTGCATCCCATCCAAAACTCTACAAAGTCTCTGGGTTCCAGGACCCAGGCCTTGCCAAGCCCTGAGCCCCAGTCACTTTCAAAGCCAAAAGGTCTGTGCACAGCAGCTGCACAATCAGTGGGTGCTGGTTGCCAAACAAAAGGTGGACCTAGGATTGGAGGCTACATCTCACCTAAAACTCCATAGTCTCTGGGCTACAGAACTCAGGGACCAGAACTTGCCAAGCCCCGAGCCCCAGTCAATCCCAACAAAGCGTGGACCTAGGGTTGGAGGCTGCATTCCACCCAAACCTCTACAAAAGGACCTTGGAGTGGAACTTGCCAAGCATTAGAAAACCAACATGCTTGTTTCCTTTCTACAAGACCCATATCCTTGAGCTCCTCCCCCTATATGGGTGGGAACCTTAGGTGACAACAGTGCGATTTATGACTCTGTGATCCAGCCTCACCTCTGATTAGTGGATCCTTGCAAGGCAAACTGTGTTCCAACTGCATTTTTACATTGTGACATAGTATTAGCCTATCATATAAATATATGTGATAGTAAAATAAAGTAAGCCTGTACTCTGCCCATAAGTACTGGTGACTTATGGACCCTCCTATAAGTATAAGTGAACTCCGGGTCCAGTTTAAATGTAGATATTATAAATTGGCTGACCCTGTCAGAGTAAAAGGTAACCCTGCAAGAGAAGAGGTATACCAACCTCTTGGATTGGCTTGTTTTCCCATACGTCCCCTCCATTCCAGTTATGTGGCCTCCATCATACTCTTTGGCATTGGACTCATCTGGAATTGTCAGAAGCCTGTGTCTCCCTTAACGTGCCTTGGTTCCATCTTCAGACCTATGCATTACTAGAAGACACAGTAGTGATGCAGGAATCACAGGATGTAACAAAGGTGTGCAATGGGAGACAATGACATTCAACACTAACGGAGTCTGTAGCTCTAGAACAATGGAAAGGTAGGAGACAACGGCCAGCAAAGAGGTGAGTACAACCTAAGCTTCATCATGGCTCCTTACACTCTTACATGAGAAAAAAAAAAAGCTTTAACAGGAAAACTTGGGTCACCAACAAGATGATTGAGCTGCTGACAGTACAGGCGAGTGGTGTTAGGAGATATGGATCATAAGCCAGTAACAGACAAGACATGGGTCTGGATGGTGACTGCTGGTTGAGGATACCTCAATGCAGAAACCGGCTTCCTGGTGGCATGCAAACCCATAGCTAAGACATTGTGAAAACATTCTGAACTGGAGATGGCAGGTTGGTAGTCTGTAGAGTGCTCCACTGGCTGGGGTTTGGGTGCAGTTATGGAGGAGCAGTGATCTTGGGTAAGGGTTTATAGCTCTAGGGTTGTGGAACCCTTTTAACTTACAATAATAATGTCTTATCACATTGATATTTTCTCCTTTTTCCCTCATCTGTGAAGTTCAAACACTGTAAAGCTTCTGTCAGCCTTCCTCTCAAGACATACAATGAAGGCTGGAAATTTCTACATTTTTATTGCAGAAAGTGACATATAGGATTTACTATTGCTGAAGGGAGAAGAAAGCAACAGGAATAAAGAGACCGTGTGGAGGGGGGAGAGAAAAGCAGGAGGAGTGGCAGGACAAACTCTGCTGCCAGGGAGACATAGAAGATTTAAACTTACAAGGCAAGGGTCTTATCTTATCTCTGATAGTCTTTCTCTTTCTCCCTCAGCAGCATGTAAACTTCAACACCGTAAAGCTTCTCTCGGTCTTCCTCTCTAACTGAGCCAAGATATGCATTCAAGGCTGGAAATGTACATATTTTAACTGAAGAAAAGTGACAACTAGTTTTTGAGACCAAGGACAGGTGTGAGCACTTTCGATAGAGAAGCGACTCCTCTGGGCTTCAACAAAATGGTCTCCAGCAAGCAAAAAAAAAACAGGAGCAATGCTGGAGGCAATTTGAAACACACACCAAGTTTGGTAGCATAAATAATAACGTGGAATGTATGTGTTAAAAAAATAAATAAAATACAATTGTTATCAGACTGTTATAGATCAAAAGTTCAGCTTTAACAGTTTCAGAGGGAAAAGTCACCAATGGCCACCTCCATGTGTAGGTAGCCTTCCATGAAAGCGGACGTTCCCTTTAAGAAGTGTTAAGCACTTAATTTACAACGTGCTACAGCTCTCCATTGGTAATAGCATTTTGGATGCCTCTACAACGTCCCACCATTGCAATATTAGATGTAGGTTGGAGCAGAGCCAAGCAATTGAATGTTCTCCCTCTCCCAAAACACTATTGCAAGCTGCTTCTGTCTTCTACAAAAATTAGACTCGTCTTGGCCACCTTATTTAAAAAATTTAGTTACTGGGCATGCCAGCCACAATCTCGCCCCCGATGGTATTCACCCCACTCAATTGAGTGGACTTTACAATTAAAGCTGAAGTTTACGCTGCTCATATTTTGTCTTCCATGGTCCCCCCTCATCTACATGCTAATAACGTAAACCTTCTCATTTTCATTGCATACTATTTTAGACTTAGTGACTGGCCAACCATGGCTGGTGGGAGGGGCCGACAGGGTGCTGTACATAACTTCCTGAAAACATGTCTTCTCTGGGCTTCAACAAAATGGCAGCCTCCAGTAAGACAAAACCAGAGCAATGCTGGAGCCATTGGAAAATGCTCGAGAGTACTCCTCTCAAGATCCCTCAGCCCTGATACAGGTAGGGGGCTGGCTGTTTGGGAGGTGTTATGCAATAATCAAAGTACCTTAATGGGGGGGGGGGTGTCAAGTCTGAAAGGGGGGGGGGGGGCTGTTCCTAGGCAGGCTGCAAATGCATGGAGACCGCTCTAGGTAATGCCCACCTGTGATGCTCAAGGATTGAAAAGAATTGAAAGGGGTTGGAAAGGGACAGTCACAAACTAGTTGCTGGACATCTTTAAGCCAGGATGGCTTTCATCATCTTCTGAATGCACATTAGATGTACAAATGGAACCAACACATTTCAGGGGAAAGCACCTCCCTTCATCAGGGTTTGAATTCAATAAAAGGGAAACACTGTGCTTATCGCTACAAGACAGCAGTACCTGCAAGTTTATTCTAGGGGTAGGCAACCTTAGCAGCTGTAGTGAAACTAAAAATTCCCATCATTCCTCTACCCCTGAAGTCATGCCTGTGGCTGTCTGAATTCTGGCAATGCCTCATGGGACATGTAGTTCCACATCAGCTGCAGCGCTGATGTTTACCCCTGGCTTAAAGTAACACCGCCCTAGCTTGTTTAACAGAACAATAGCTGCACAGTTGTCTGGCACTATATAGAGATCACCGATCCCCACTCAGGCCTTAGTCCCACCTTCAGGATTCCAAAATTTCATTTTTGAAGGAAATAAGTGTTTATAAGACAACGCTGGACCAATATGAAGAGTCTGGTATCTCTGGAGGTGATCCACAATATAGTGCTCTTTAACAGGATCCCACAGGTAGATGAGGGTGAAGGGAAAAGTAGTCCTGATGGGGGGGGGGGGGGAAACGACTCGGCTTCTGTCTGTCTGGTAGCGACTTGAAATTGTTCTGCAAGGTAAATGTAGAGGAGGTAGGAGGCACGCTCGATATGCAGGGGACATCACACTTCAGGCTTTTATACAACCTTTTATTGAAGTCTCACGGGGTACAAATGGAGCCAACGCGGTTCAGGGGAAAAGCACCCCCCCCCCCCCCCCCATCAAAGCTGATATGGCGGATGAATTAACAACTGGCCTGGAACTGGAGAGGAATTGTTACCGGAGCTTTGCAAGTCTGCAGAAAATGGAACAGAGCAAGCATCAGAAGAGCTCCGGAGTAGAGGCTTTAGAGAATAAATTGGTGGGTTTTTGCAATTCTTTATGTCACACAGTGATTTGAGTATTTGCACAGGTTTTTGGAAAAAAATATATTTTTTAATTTTAAAGCAGAAAAACAATACATGACCCATTTTTTTTTGTAAATTATGATGTTGTGCAGAGTAAATACCGTATTTATCGGCGTACTGTATAACGCACTTTTTCCCCCTTAAAATCAGCCGATTGTGAGGGGGGTTTACACGCCGCCAATATACACATAGCCGAGTTTACTCAGCTGGGCTTTGCTCCTCTAACGGTCACGCCCAGTCCCACAACTGGACCTGTGTTATGCCCATCATGGGAGCCGGGCCAAGGGGCGGGACAGCGGGAGGAGCTGAGAGGACCCGAGATACACAGGACATCCGTCTCTGTGTATCTTGGCGGTGCCAATTTGAAACAACCAGCCTGCAATCAGACTGGGCAAGGCTGCAGATGGACACTGATTATTCTGCAATGATGGACAAGGCTGCAGCCGGACACTGATAAGGCTGCATTGACAGGCATTTAAATGTACATTTTTTTTCTCTTAAAATTCCCTCCTAAACTTGGGGTGCCTGTTATACGCCGATAAATTCGCTAGATACAAAACATGCCATGCTTTAAAATTGCACACACTCTTGCAACGGCATCAAAACGAGGTAAATTTTACTATCACAGGAGGCCTGGTGCGAAAATGACTGCCCATGATCTGACGTTCGCGGTGATACCGCACGCGTGGGCACTTACTTTTTTTTTTTTTCGCTGTCTCTTGAATTATTATAATTTTTTTTAAACACTTTTAGTGATGTCACAAGTAATGTAAACATCCCTTGTGACAGCAATAGGCAGTGACAAGTGCTCTTTCTGGAGAGATTCAGGGTCAATAAGACCCCAAATCCCTCTTCTGAACTACAAAGCATTTTATCACATCAAGATCGGTGTGATCAAATGCTATTCATTTTCAAAAATGGCGCCTGTGACAGAGGATTCGTCGTTGATGTCCGGGTAACCCAGAAGTGACATCATCACTTCCAGGCTACTATATAATTGAGCCCAACAAAGCCGATCCAGTCTTTGCTGGGCTCTGTGATCAGCCAGCGGAAGCGCCGGTTGGTCGATCGGGGATCCCCAGTGCAACGGGAGATCCTGATAAAGCCATGGAAGATGGTTGACCTCCCCTCCCGCTGCTTGTAAAAGCAATCCAGTGGCTAGTAAGCTGTTAGGATTGCTTTTACAAGAGAACCAACAGTCCTATAAAACTGTACCGGGGTGATGCCTGCAAGCATCATCCCAGAATAACCACTTGAAGTCCAGTGACGTTGGCAAGTGGGTAATTCATCCGCCACCTCAGCCATGAAGGTGGCGGCCAACACAAGCGCGTTGGCTCCATTTGTACCCTGTGAACTGCAAAGGCCAATAAATACGTTATATAAAAGCCTGAAGTGTGACGTCTCTGTCTATCAAGCATGCCTTCTACCTCGTCTACAAAAAATTGACAGACTCGCCTCCTCCCCTCTCCAATCCTTCATAGAACAGGGTCCTAATAATGAGCTTATATGTATAAGCATAAGAAGCATTGTTCTCTGTGCCACAAGTTGGCGCCATTTTAGCGAATACAATAAAAATTTAAATTCCGTAAGTAATCAAATTATTCCACCCAATTTACTTCAACCCTCCAGTATGAGAATGAGCTTCAGTGAGCAAAAAAATAACCATTTATTATAAACTCCAACAGAAAACACTGACAGACTGGTAACGCTCATCTTGATTCGTTTTCATTTATTGGCCTTTGCCAGTTTGGTGACTACCCTCCAATTTACAGCAGGAGGTAGTCACGCCTTCCTATTCAGCACCGTAGAGGAAACTGCTCGGTTCTATAATTATGTCCGTGATGCTTTTTTGTTGATGGCCGAGTAGTCACCCTTCACTGCTCTATCCAAAAATATATTCAAAAAAGGCTGCGAATACAATAACTGGTCATCTATAATGGTTCTGTTTAATTAAGAAGGCCTGACCTTCAGTAGATATAATACTTCAGCCCCTTCATGATTAATTCCATTGGTTGGATCTGTGCAAACTGGTCCTACTGACGTCTGGAATTCATTTCCATTGGTTGGATCTGTGCAAACTGGTTCTACTGATGTCTGGAATTCATTTCCATTGGTTGGATCTGTGCAAACTGGTTCTACTGATGTCTGGAATTCATTTCCATTGGTTGGATCTGTGCAAACTGGTTCTACTGATGTCTGGAATTCATTTCCATTGGTTGGATCTGTGCAAACTGGTTCTACTGATGTCTGGAATTCATTTCCATTGGTTGGATCTGTGCAAACTGGTTCTACTGATGTCTGGAATTCATTTCCATTGGTTGGATCTGTGCAAACTGGTTCTATTGACCTCATGATTAATATCTGGTGGTTGGATCTATGAAAACTTGTTCTATGGACATCAAGAATAATTTCTGGCGGTTGGATGTACGCAGTTTCCATGAATATCAGGAATAATTTATGGTGGTTGGACCTATGCAAACTTGTTCTGTTGATGTCAGGAATTCATTCCACTGGTTGGATCTATAAAAACTGGTTCTATTCACATTGGGAATTCATTTCCACTGGTTGTATCTTTGAAGGCTGGTTATATTGACGTATTGAAATCATTTCCACTGGTTGGATCCATGAAAACAGGTTCTATTGACATTGGGAATTCATTTCTACTGGTTGGATATATGAAAACTAGGTTTTGTTGAAATTAATTTCCACCGATTGGATCCATGAAAATTGGTTCTATGGACTCCAGAAAATGTATTTGCCAATCACTTGAATAAGGAAAAACATTTTTTTTTTCCCCCAACGAAAGGGTTATTGTTGAAATCCCCTTATGTATATAATGGCACCTAATTTGCATAGAAAGGGCAGTCATAATTCTCCTGAAGTGAGGAGGGTCTTGGAAGTCAGGCTAGGAAGACTCTAGTCCTGGTTGAAATCTATTAGAACAGTCCAATACCTAGCAGACTTCAAATTTATTAACTTATCTATAGTCATCTATTTCCGACTATCTGAAATCCATAGTTTGGGCCCGCAGCACCGATGGGGGTCATTGGCCTTGTTGCTCCCTGATATGAATCTTCTCATGTTTGACCTGATGCGCCCTAGTGAAGAACCATTTCCCGCAGTCTTTGCATGGATATGGCTTATCTCCAGTGTGATACCGCTGGTGCTTTGTGAGTTCTGGGACGCTACGGAAAAACTTGCCACAGTCAGAGCAGCCAAACGGTTTCTCTCCCGTGTGAATCCGAAGGTGCTTGACAAAATCGGGTTTTCGGATGAAAGGCTTGTCGCAATAGGAACAAGTGAAGGGCTTTTGGTCTGCGTGGATCTTCCGGTGGCGGTTACATTCTGAAATGCTGACAAAACTCTTCCCACATTCGGGGCAGGAATAGGGCTTCACCCCGGTGTGCGTTCTCTCATGCACAACGCGTTCAGAGAGACTGGCGAAGCCTTTGCCGCACTCCGAGCAAACGTACGGTCTTTCCCCGCTGTGGATCCTCTTATGCGTCACCAGGCTGGAGCTGTGGCTGAAGCTCTTTCCACACTCGGTACAAGTATACGGCTTCTCTCCAGAGTGAATCCTCTGGTGCGTCACCAGACTAGTTTTCAGACTAAAGCATCTGCCACATTGGGGGCAGGCATACGGTTTCAGCCCAGCATGGACTTTCTTGTGCTGCTTGAGCGATGACTCTGAGCTGAAGCATTTCTTGCACTCTGGGCAGGTGTGATTCTTGGACCCTGTGTGGACAACCTCGTGGGCTTTAAGCGTGGAATTCCTGGTGAAGCTTTTCCCGCATTCGGAACACGAATACAGCCCGTTCTCCTCATGGACTTTTCGGTGCATATTAAGCATCGATCGGACGGTAAATCTTTTCCCGCAATCGGGACAGGGGAAAGGTTTGTCGCCGGTGTGCGTCCTAAAGTGCGCATCTCGGACGCTTTTAAATGTAAAGGCCTTCTCACATTCGGAGCACGTATAGGGCTTCTCTCCCGTGTGAAGACGCTGGTGAACTTTCACCGTCGCTCGGGCAGTAAAACACTTCCCACATTCTGAGCAGGCATAGGGTTTCTCCCCAGTGTGGACTCGCTGATGGATTTGCTGATGGCTGACAAGCATCGAGTGATCTATGAAACACTTTCCACACTCAGAGCAACGGAACGGTTTGCCTTCCAGTTGTTCCGGTGTCTGCTCTTCTTCACTGAGAACATCCTTCTCGCTCGACTCCTCTTTCACAATGATAGAGAAATGCTGGGTGTATTCCTCAGATACAGGAAAGTCTTTGATATCTTCATCAGAGAGAGGTTCCTCTTTGATACGACAGATGGGCCCGGAAGGGTCAGACTTTGGATGACGTTCGTCACCACTTGAGAATGCATCCTCTTTGATACAAGATCTGCGAGTGCGAGGAACAGAGTCCAGGTGGTGTTTTTCATCACTCAACAGTGCATCCTCTTTGATATGAGAGCGAAGAGCTGGAGGAACAGAGTCGGGGTGATGTTCTTCATCACTCGAGAGTGCATCCTCTTTGATATGAGAGCGGAGAGCTGGAGGAACAGAGTCCGGATTTTGTTCTTCATCATTTGATAGCGGCTCATCTTTGATATCATAGATTAGGGTTGTAGGAACAGAGTCTAGGTGATGTTCTTCATCACTTGAGAGTGACTCCTCCTTGATTTCGACAGGGAAATGTTCTTCATCGGAGAATGATTCTTCCTTAATTTGGACAGTTGTGTAATCCATTGTGTGATTTTTCTGGTGGACCTGGTAAAAAAATAAAAAATAAATAAATTATATTGCAGTCAGTTTAATAATTAGATTACTGGACCTTCTCCTCCCATTTACTCCATGGAGACGTTTTTCCCCAAACTCAGAACAAGGAAGTCATGAATGACTTTGTCTTTCTAGTAATCCTCCATCATGACATCCTTGTGTCCTTCTATATACTCCCACTCCTCCATGGAGAAATAGACAGTGACATCCTGACACCTTATAGGAACATGACACACACAATGATACAGTCACCATCCAGACACATCCCTTGTCTGTTACTGGATAATGTCCCAGAATTCCCACCACCGCTCAGCTCTCCTGTCAGCAGCTCAGTGATATGGAACTTTCAGTCTGAGTTTACAATGTTATTGGTAAAACACATGTGGGGCCAATTAAAATGTCAACTGTTAGCTAAAGTAAAGGCTACCCGAGCAGAAACTCCACCCACCAATATGTGACCCTCTGAGGCCATCAAAGCTTCCTGCCTCATCGGTGAACCATTTAAAGGCTCCCCTTATGCCCTGTACACACGGTCGGACATTACAACGACAAAATCCGTCTGATTTTTTCCGACGGATTTTGGCCCAAACTTGTCTTGCATACACACGGTCGCACAAAGTTGTCAGAAAAGCCGATCGTTCAGATCGCGGTGACCTACAACACGTATGATGGGACTATAAACGGGCCAGTAGCCAATAGCTTTTGTCTCGTAATTTATTCTGAGCATACGTGGCATTTTGCCCGTCGGAATTGTCTACACACGATCGGAATTTCAAAAAATCTGATTTTGTTGTCGGAAAATTTTAGATCCTGCTCTCAAACTTTGTGTGTCGGAAATAGTCAGACGGAGCCCACACACGGTCGGATTTTCCTGCAACAAGATCTGATTGCACATTTTCCGTCGGAAAGTCCGACCGTGTGTACAGGGCATTAGTTCTCCATGCCAGATGACGGAGCAGGCAAACACCAGGCCCTTCTTGACCAAAAATTTAAACTACCACACAACAAAGAGACCACACATCATGCCACTTTGCTCTATACCAGGGGTATTGAATTAAAATTCACGGGGGTGTGGACAGTATAATGCCCTTCCAGCAGAGGTCTGAATCACATATCTGTGCTATGATCCTTCACATCACAGCTCCCACCACACCCCTAACATCACAGTTCCCACCTTACATCAGTGTCATCAACCCCCACCCTCCTTAGATCACACCACCCCCTTTTACATCACAGAAACAGAACCAGTGCCCACTTTACGTGCGGCAGGGTGGAGGGCAGCCGGTCTGGGCAGAGAGCAGCCGGTGCGGCAGGTCTGGCCGGAGGGCAGCCGGTGCGGCGGGTCTGGGCGGAGGGCAGCCGGTGCGGCGGGTCTGGGCGGAGGGCAGCCGGTGCGGCGGGTCTGGGCGGAGGGCAGCCGGTGCGGCGGGTCTGGGCGGAGGGCAGGAGATTCCCAACCTATCCTGATAAGTGGGTAATTAGTTGCTAGGACCACCCCAACAAGCAATAACCCCCTTTTAACTGGCAAAGTGAGGCAGCTCCCATCCTCCGCCCAGACGATGGGTGACGTGCTGACGTCACCACACTTCTGCGATTCTGGAAGGACAGTCGGCTATTCATTTATATATACGGTTTTATGCTTTTCAAATGTAAGTGCAATTTTTTTAAGCTACAATTCAAGTGCCATGTGTTTTTACACTATGACGAGTTTGATATTTGGGGAACTCCAATCTGTGCGATATCCCGCGGTCGAACTTTATGCTGTATGGGTTCCAAGGAGGGCCACAGCCTTGACTGAGTTACGCTCGCTTGCTGATCCTATGCTCTGCATATCTCGTGTGTGGTGGGATTTACCAACCTTATACCTTCTCTGGATGGAAGAAGCCCCTGGCTGGGTAGAAGCTGCAAGTGCTATTGACCTCTTTCTATAAGAGGTCCATGCAAGCTGGTAAGCCGGCATTCTTGTTACGGTGGAGGTCACCTTTTTTTTTTTATCACAATTGGACTTTATTTAATATTGTTTTCATTTTATATTTTTCACCGTCATGCAGGTGTAGCGTTTTTGATTAATTACCTGGATGGATTTTTTCACATTAGGACATTCTTTGGATTTTTATTTGATGTACTAAGTATATGTTTAGCGCAGCTCCATTTTTTTTTTTTTTTGTTTATTTAATGCGTCTATCTCACACTTGAGTTGCTGCTTTTGGAAACCTTCACATATCCGAGCAGTTTGTTTTTTCTTTATACTGTATAGAGAAAACACAGTGTAGGTTCCGTTTACCCTTACAAGAGGTTCTCTTGTTGGAAGACCAACAAACCCAACTGATGGTACTAACCTTTGACATTCTTGCCAGTATCTCCGGGGCTTCTGGGAGCGAGCAAACATGTGACAAATGTTCCAGGATATAGTGCCCAAGCTTGAACAGCCAATAATCTGGCTGAATGGTCTCCAAACTGCAGACCTTTTCTTAACTTTATCTGGCCCTTGAGACACTTTTCCATGCACTGACACCAACAACGGGGCACTATTCCTCCCACTGACACCAATGATAGGACATTACATTATTCCTCCCACTGACACCAATGATAGGACATTACATTATTCCTCCCACTGACACCAATGATAGGACATTACATTATTCCTCCCACTGACACCAATGATGGGGCACTATTGCTTCCACTGACACCAACGATGGGGCACTATTGCTTCCACTGACACCAACGATGGGGCACTATTGCTTCCACTGACACCAACGATGGGGCACTATTGCTTCCACTGACACCAACGATGGGGCACTATTGCTTCCACCGATACCAATGATGGGGCACTATTCCATCTGTTGACACAAATGATGGGGCACTATTCCTCCCACTGACACCAATGATGGGGCACTATTCCTCCCACTGACACCAATGATGGGGCACTATTCCTCCCACTGACACCAATGATGGGGCACTATTCTTCCCACTGACACCAATGATGGGGCACTATTCCTCCCACTGACACCAATGATGGGGCACTATTCTTCCCACTGACACCAATGATGGGGCACTATTCCTCCCACTGACACCAATGATGGAGCACTATTCCTCCCACTGACACCAATGATGGGGCACTATTCTTCCCACTGACACCAATGATGAGGCACTATTCTTCCCACTGACACCAATGATGGAGCACTATTCCTTCCACTGACACCAACAATGAGGCACTATTCCTCCCGCCGACACCAACGATGGGGCACTATTCCTCCCGCCGACACCAACGATGGGGCACTATTCCTCCCGCCGACACCAACGATGGGGCACTATTCCTCCCGCCGACACCAACGATGGGGCACTATTCCTCCCGCCGACACCAACGATGGGGCACTATTCCTCCCGCCGACACCAACGATGGGGCACTATTCCTCCCGCCGACACCAACGATGGGGCACTATTCCTCCCGCCGACACCAACGATGGGGCACTATTCCTCCCGCCGACACCAACGATGGGGCACTATTCCTCCCGCCGACACCAACGATGGGGCACTATTCCTCCCGCCGACACCAACGATGGGGCACTATTCCTCCCGCCGACACCAACGATGGGGCACTATTCCTCCCGCCGACACCAACGATGGGGCACTATTCCTCCCGCCGACACCAACGATGGGGCACTATTCCTCCCGCCGACACCAACGATGGGGCACTATTCCTCCCGCCGACACCAACGATGGGGCACTATTCCTCCCGCCGACACCAACGATGGGGCACTATTCCTCCCGCCGACACCAACGATGGGGCACTATTCCTCCCGCCGACACCAACGATGGGGCACTATTCCTCCCGCCGACACCAACGATGGGGCACTATTCCTCCCGCCGACACCAACGATGGGGCACTATTCCTCCCGCCGACACCAACGATGGGGCACTATTCCTCCCGCCGACACCAACGATGGGGCACTATTCCTCCCGCCGACACCAACGATGGGGCACTATTCCTCCCGCCGACACCAACGATGGGGCACTATTCCTCCCGCCGACACCAACGATGGGGCACTATTCCTCCCGCCGACACCAACGATGGGGTACTATTCCTCCCGCCGACACCAACGATGGGGCACTATTCCTCCCGCCGACACCAACGATGGGGCACTATTCCTCCCGCCGACACCAGTGATGGGGCACTATTCCTCCCACCGATACCAGTGATGGGGCACTATTCCTCCCACCGATACCAGTGATGGGGCACTATTCCTCCCACCGATACCAGTGATGGGGCACTATTCCTCCCACCGATACCAGTGATGGGGCACTATTCCTCCCACTGACACCAACTATTTCTCCCCATAATACCAAAAATGAGGCAATATTTAATGCCACAGTCCGGCCCCCTATAGGCTAACAGTAAACTGGCCCTTTGTTTAGAAAGTTTGGAGACCCCTAATCAGTCCTGATCATTGTCAGGTGGGTAGGTGGTGGATAAAGGTAGAGTAGTTACAGAAGGGAACCTGTGCCTAGTGACCCAGATCAGCGACTGAGCATAAAATGCTGGAGGGTCACAGAAGGAAGAGGATGGAGACGAGGGGAAGGCAGAAGCTGGCGACATGGCCTGTGGACCAGGGATGAGCTCAGAGATGTGCAGATCGTAGTCCAAACCCACCTGAGCTATCCCACCAGGAAGCCGTCGCTGGACGGAGCCGAGGCATGCCCCACCCGGCACTTACACACGCCTGAGCTTATCCCTACTCCACCCGAAACATCATGGTGGGTGGAGCTACGAATCCTCTACCTCTATATGTATATTTTTCAAGCGATGGTGCTCCCAGAACGCCAGGCCGTTGGCATCGAAATCAAGAGTCAGCTGGAATGATACACCCCATACAAACCTGACCACACCGATCAGCCATAACTTTATGGCCACTGCCTGATAAAGTGGATAACACGTCTCTCGTTACAAGTGTTATGGCATGACATGAAAAAGTTAGTGGGATACATTACGCAGCAAGTGAACATGTTGTCCCTGAAGTTGGTTTGTTAAAAGCAGAAAAGTGGGCACTGCGGTTTGCTGTGTATGGGGCTGTGTAGCCAGGATGCCCATGCTGACCCATATCCACAACCAAAAGCTCCTACAATGGACACATGAGCATCAGAACCGGACCGCGGAGTGATGGAAGAAGGTGGCCTGGTCTGACGAGACACATTTTTTTCACTTATCTGGGGAAGAGATGGCACCAGGATGCCGTACAGGAAGAAGACAATCCCGCCCCCCCTAAACATCAGTGTGCCACAGGCTAATCTTGTCTTGGAGCCCAGGTCAAGTGTTGTGGAGTGCCTCCGCATTCTGTGACGCAACGCCCCCGCTTTCCCATGCCCCGAAACATAAACAGTGCTCCGCGGCATGCCAAGCTTGGCACAGCCATGGCGAGGTCACCTCCCCCCCCCACCTTTACACACCCCCCAAACCACCTGAGAACCCCCCAAAACCCAGCAACAGGTCCCCAACAATGTCCTCACCAGCCAGAGGCCGACTCCTGCCCACGTTTCCACTCGGCTTTCTATTGCTTCTGGCTGGACCGGAAGTCTCCTTGCATCACATCCGTTCCACCCATTACTTCCTGGCTTTTGCGTTCCAGCCGACTTCCGGCTTCCTCGTTAAAATCTGTATAGGGGGAAGTTCCGAGAGTGGCCGGCAGGTGGCGGCGTCTGACAGCGCTGCGTTCGCTCAGGGAACTGAAGGGGGAGAATGGCTGCATTGTGTAATGCGACCACAAGATGGCAGCAGCGGACAGCACAGAATTCACTACTAGATATTATAATAGGGGAGAGACTTGATAATGTGAATTAATATTGGGATCTCAATTTTTTTTTTTTTTTTTTTTTTTATTTAAAGCAAAATTAAACCCAAAAGCAAACATTAAAGAGGAACTGCAGTCTGCTGACATAATTTATAATAAAAAACATCATTGTTATTCTGAAGCTTCCCTCCAACCACTTTGCATATTATTTTATATATACTTTTTTAGCACTTTATATTTTCGCCTGCACTTTATTGACTGATTTGCACCTTATATATTGGATTGCAGTGGATGCACTTTATTATATATCATTCAGGCCTCACATGTTCATTTGTCATTTGTTATATGTGGCGAATATCACTTTGTTTACAGGTTATTTTCACCTACATCATTAGTATGGTCTTTTAGCCACTCAGGTTATGCGCACAATCATTTATGCTTTGTATACAAAAAAAAGTTGGCCAGTCCCGGGCGGTGTAGAGCGGAGCCCTTAAGACCTATGGTCACTAATACTGTCATTGATAATTTAAATAATTCCCCACCCTTGAGAATCAGACACCCAACTATTCCCACTCCACCACAACAACACACATTGGTTAATCCAGAACACTGTTTCTGTAGGGCTATCTCATGTTTAGTACAGCTTCCCTAGACACAATGTTAGCATAGCTCTCAACTGTCCCTGATTTCGAGGGACTGTCCCTGATTTGGAGCAATGTCCCTCTGTCCCTCTTTCCTCATCACTTGTCCCTCATTTTGCTCTGATCTATATAGTTGTATATAAAATGCACTTTCTATCTTTCAAAAAGTGTTTCCCAATGCTAAACCTTTCATCCAATTACTAAATGACTGCATTTGTAAACTTCAAAAAATAATATAAAGGAATAGTAGTAGTAAAAATAAAGCACTTGTGTGGTTAAAGAGGGATTCCACCTACAAAAAAATTATTAAAAGCCAGCAGCTACAAATACTACAGCTGCTGACTTTTAATAAATGGACACTCACCTGTCCCGGGGTCCAGCGATGTCGGCAGCAGAGACCGATCGATCGCTCAGCTCTCGGCTGCTGCCACCGCCATTCTCGGTGAGGCAATCAGGAAGTGAAGCTTCACTTTCCGGTTCCCTACTGCGCATGCGCGAGTCACGCAGCGCAATGGGAGTGGTCCGCGCTGTCTCTGGGACCCGTGTGTGTCCCAGCAGACAGCGTGCCGAGACAGGAAACAGCATAGACTCCCGTGGGAGTCTATGCCCGGAAGTGGATGCAAATACCTGTCTTAGAGGGTTTCGATGAGCAGAAGTTACACTTTAGGGTGGAACCCCGCTTTAACTATTTTTTTTGTATAATTCTCCTTTAAGAGGGCGTGGCAGGGTGTGTGTCCAATGCCTAGGTGTCCCTCGCTCCCATCTCAAAAAGTTGGGAGGTATGTGTTAGCCTTTTTTGGCAAGGCTTCTATGAAACCCACTATCCCCATAAAGTAAATCTATAAGAAAGGTATAGTGGCAGCCATCACTGATCTTTCCTTTTAGAATAAAAGTGCAGCCGCTTATTCTATAAATAATAATTAAATAGTCTCACAAATTAAAAGTGCAAAACTGGTGTCAATAAATAAACAACATTTTGTGACATATAAGTGTACAATTGAAAATTGGTGAAAAAATAAAATAAAAAAATGTAAGTCCATGAATTATACATAAATGTCCATAGATGTAACAGAGACCATCAAATAAATAATGTGACTTTATTAAATATATTGTGCTTGACCACGTGGAACCTGTCACCTCTAATCGCCACTAATAAGATGGGGGCTTACCGGATCACCAGCGACCCCCCCTATTTAGGGGAGGTCAAGCAGCACAGATTGGATCCCAGATCCCCACCACTACAGATGTCCAGATATCAAAGATTTCCCCGATCTCCCTTGTGTCTCCTATCAGCAGACTCTGCAGCTCAGGTGGTCAGTCACGGCAAACTTCCCAAACATTGTCAGTGGAAAAGTTCATGCAAAATAAAAAAGTGCTCCGAATCGTGTAGTATATTATTACAAACAAAATTATTATAGCATAGTACTCAGATGCTGTAAAAGGACTCTACCGAGTCTACAATGGACAAATAGCGTTTAAAACGAGCAAACAGCGTTTAAAACAAAAAGAACCGCTAGCAGATAAAAAAAAAACCTCTGTATGTAGGTTTAAATTGCGATCACACATGCGCAGGACGTGTGGGCGTGGCTACCCACGGTTTGGCTTAGTGCATTCCTTAAGCTGCAATTATTGAGTGCCCGCATGATTCGCTATTACCCTATTCGCAGGCAATACTATCAAGGCACTCTCACCTGGTATTTTTTGTTTCTTTTTGTTGTTACTGTTTATACCATGTTAGAGACATATTGGTTTGTGGTATATATGTTGCCATTCTTATACCACTCTCAGCTGTTGGCCTTGGCAACTGTTCACTGTTTTGTGAGTTTGTCTCAATTAACCATTTGCCGACCAATGTGCGACGATGTCCGTCGGCACAATAGCATGGCTGCGCAAATGGGCGCCGCTTATCTATACATACCCTTTAAGACATGGGGCACGCACGTGCCCGCCGCATACTCCATGACCGTGCCCGTGTGTCCCGCGGACTCGGTGTCCCGCGATCATTTCAGAGAGCAGCAGAACGGGGAGATGCCTATATAAACAAAGCATTTCCCTGTTCTGCCTAGCAACATGACAGAGATCTACTGCTCCCTGTAATCGGGAGCAGTGATCGCTGTCATGTTGTAGTGAGCCCATCCACCCGCCCCCCAGTTAGAATCACTCCTTAGGACACACTTAACCCCTTGATCGGCCCCTAGTGTTTAACTCCTTCCCTGCAAGTGTCATTTACACAGTAATCAGTAAATTTTTATAGCACTGATCGCTGTATAAATGGCAATGGTCCCAAAATAGTGTCTGATGTGTCCACCATAATGTCGCAGTCACGATAAAAATCGCAGATCGCCGCCATTACTAATAAAAAAATTAATAATAAAAATGCCATAAATCTATCCCCTATTTTGTAGACATAACTTTTGCGCAAACCAATCAATATACGCTTATTGCAATTTTTTTTACCAAAAATATGTAGAAGAATACATATCGGTCTAAACTGAGAAAGCCATCCGTTTTTTTATATATTTTTTGGGGGGATATTTATTATTGAAAAAGTAAAAAAATATTGCTTATTTTTCAAAATCTGCTCTTTTTTTTGTTTATAGTGCAAAAAATAAAAACCGCAGAGGTGATCAAATACCACCAAAAGAAAGCTCTATTTGTGGGAAAAAAGGATGTCAATTTTGTTTGGGTGCAATGTCGCACGACCGCACAATTGTCAGTTAAAGCGACGCAGTGCCGAATCACAAAAAGTGCTCTGGTCAGGAAGGGGGTAAAATCTTCCGTGGCTGAAGTGGTTAAATAATAAAAATATTGTGAAAGAAATCGAAGGAGAAGCAGTTTAAACCCTTAGCTGTGCAGGGGGGGTTTTCACTGTAAGGGCGACAAGGATGTCAACTGGTGGTGTCAGGGAGAAGTTTCGATATTTTTGAAAGGCTCTTGGACGTGCATCTTATGCCGCGAAACACGCGATCGGAATTCTCCTCGGAAAAAGCTCTGATGGTTTTCCTGATGGAATTCTGACGGAATTCGGCTCAAGCTGTCTTGCCTACACACGGTCACACCAAATTCCGATCATTTATAACGCGGTGACGTACAACACGTACGACGTGACTAGAAAGAGGAAGTTCAATAGTCAGCAGCCAATAGCTTCTGTTTCGTAGTTGAATCTTAGCACGCGTGATTTTTGGAGTGTCGGAATTGCATACACACAATCGGAAATACAGATAGAAAGTTTTTACGTCGGGAAAATTGAGAACATGCTATCAATTTTTGGCTGGCGGAAATTCGGACAGCTAAATTCCGATGGAGCATACACACGGTCGCATTTTCCGATGAAAAGCTCTCATTGGTCTTTTTCTGGCCGGAATTCCGACCATGTGTACGCGGCATTAGTGAACAGAATATACAGGGATATGGGAAATGATATCGACACTGACACACCTACACAGGCTCAAACTGGATGGACTATTGTCTTTATTCAACCTTACCTACTATGGAATTTTTTATCTATTTCTTATTTTTTTTATTTCTTATACCACGTTCACACGATCGGACTTTCCGCCAACAGAACCGTGGATTTTTTTCTGAAGGATGTTGGCTCAAACTTGTCTTGCATACACACGGTCACACAAATGTCGGCCAACAATTTCCGAACGTGAGAACGCGGTGACGTACAAGACGTACGACGAGCCGAGAAAAAGGAAGTTCACTTTGTGTTGGTTTATCACGTAAAATCACAATAAAATATATTTACGTTTTTTGGTTGTAACAGGACAAAATGTGGAAAATGTCAAGGAATGAATACTTTCCTGACAGACTCCATGGCAGCAACGTGTGGGTTAAGTCCCGCCTCCACTACCCATAGGACACTACTCCCATAAATCTTTGCTCCCTGCCCCTGGCCGTGTTCTTTTTTTGTCCTCCTCCGAAGGACCCAGAAGTGGTCTTCCTACCTGAAGATTTATCATCCCCACGATCGAGGTCGGCCGGTCTGCGACTCTGGGTCTGGAAAGTCGCATTACTCCGCTAAGCCCTAGCTATTAGCAGGGTATGGAGTGGGCAGTGGAAGAGGCGCTGTGAAGAAGCCCATGTCCTGGCCACTGGCAGGCAGGCTGCGCATTGGTCGGATAGCCAGCTATTAGCAGGTGACCTGTTTTGCCCCCTGGAAAGTCCGGTGTCATCTTACCTTATCTTCGGCCGAGTGATCGATCGTGGTGGGAGTGGTGAGAGGTTCTAAAAGTTCTTTATGGCAGCAGTTTTTGTATCTTATTATCTGTCTTCGTTTGTTTCTGTTTGTTTGTATGTGCAGGCATGGCGGCTGATTCTTCCGCGTTCCAGCCGCCGTTCTACTTCCGGGTTTGCATTTTCGGCCGTACTGCGCATGCGCGAACGCGGTTGAGATCGAGGCTTGGTTTCGCGCATGCGCGATAGCAGCAAATTGCCGCTGTTTCGCGCATGCCCACAGGCACGGCGGTGACATCACAGGGGCGGGCTATTTAAATGTGGAATTTGTCTGCAAGCTTTGGGAATGCTTGCGGGCTGTTGCGGTGACTTCCCCCTGCCTCTGTGTTGCATCCACTGGTAAGTGGCATTCTGGGATAGGGAGGCTATCCCTTCCCTGTCCCTTGCACTGATCCCTTGTCATCTTTTCAGCGCGTATGGATATCGCTGAGGACATGGATTCCTTACCGCCAGCCCTCTCATAAAAGGTATTTCTAATGATCACCTGAAGGTCTGGTGGGGGAGGGGTATTTATCTGTTAGCTCTGTCCTGATGTCTTGTCTCTTGTGGTTTCTTGTCTTGTTCCTTTTTCAGCCCTTCCAGGTCAGAACAGCATCGCAGCTCTCATAGAGGGAGCGACTCCTCCAAGTCGCATCACCGGCACTCCTCTTCCAAATCTAAACATTATGGTTCCTCCTCAAGATCAGGACACCGTAGTGAAGAAAGATCGCACTCCTCGAGGACTCAATCTAGTCACTCAGCTAGTGCCTGTTGGGGGTGCAGAGCTCTTGTACCGGCAGGAAAATCTTTATGCGACCCTTGCTACGCCAAGGCTTCCAATGAAAGGGGTGACGCGGATCAACAACTTAAAACCCTGGTGGAAAAAGTTGTTAAGGAGTCCCTCAGAAATATTGAGGGCCAGTCCTATGTTCCCCCGGCAGAGCCGCCACTTTCTCCAGGAAGGGAGACTCAGCTGCAGGATACTTGGGAATCCTCTGCGCATAGCCACCCCTCAGCTGCCATATCTGACAGTGACTCTGATGAAAGTGATCCCTGTGTGGGCTTTGATTTCGCTCTACTGCCTCCTCTGGTCAGAGCTGTTAAAGAGACACTGAACGGGGAAGATTCTGTGGCTGCTCCTTCCAAACAAAGAAAATTCTTTAAGCAATTAAAGAAGGAACGGATTAATTTTCCTTTTATCTCTGAGCTAGGTGAGATTATCACAGATGAATGGGGCAAGGTGGAGAAGAAAAATTCCATGCTATCAAAGGCTTCGAAACTCTATCCTTTCAATGAAGAAGAGGTGAAGCATTTGGAGTCAGCGCCATTGGTAGACGCAGCAGTCATGCGGCTGGTGAAACATGTCACTCTTCCCTTAGAGGATACCGTGTCTTTTAAGGACGTTCTGGACAGACGAATTGATGCTGATTTGAAGAGAGTGTATCTCACAGCAGGAATGGCCTGTAAGCCAGCGCTAGCTCTGGCCACTATGTCCAAAGCAATGGAGATATGGACAGATAGTGTAGATGAGACACTTAGAAATATCTCTGAAGATACAGCTAAGAGCTCGCCTATCCAAGAGCTTAGGCTGGCCTCCGCCTTTCTTGGGGAGGCCTCTATCGACATTATACGCCTGGTGGCTCGGGTGATGCTTTCTTCTGTTACGGCTAAACGGGCTCTTTGGCTCCGCCCCTGGCTGGCAGACCCAGCCTCAAAACAAGTATGGTGCCGCATCCCCTTTGAAGGGTCCTCCCTTTTCGGCAATAAGTTGGATGAGGCTATTACCCGAGCCACTGGTGGGAAGTCGGGGTTCCTCCCCCAGGACCGGCGTTTGCAAGCCCAGAGAAGGTCTTTTCCAAAGAGACAGTACCAGGAACGAGCCAGGGAAGCTCGCAGTTACAGACCAGGCCGTGAATTTTCCAGGTCCTGGAAATCAAGACAATCCTCTTTTAAAAAATCTACAAAAAGTGATTTGAAGGGAGAGAGGGAACCAACTAAATCCTTTTGAGGTTGGGCCCGCTCAGACAGGGCAGGTGGGGGCTCGTCTTTTCCACTTTCGCCATGTCTGGGCGGCCTCGATCCAAGACTTCTGGACCGTCAAGACCGTCTCCTCAGGTCATGTTTGGACCTTCAAGGAATCTCCCAGACTCAGATGGGTCCCCACCTCTCTCCCGGCCTCAGACGAAAAAAGGCTAATTCTTCTAGCCTACGTGGAATCTTTGTTGGCTCAAGGCGCCATTATCCATGTTCCAGTCATTCAGCGAGGCATGGGAATCTACTCTCCTTTGTTTATGGTCCGGAAAAAGAGCGGGGCCTGGAGGCCGGTCATAGATCTAACCCACTTGAACAGTTTTATCAAAAAGAAAAATTCAAGATGGAGTCTTTATCCACAATTCAACAATCTGTCCAAGCAGGGGACTGGATGGTCTCCATAGACCTCAGGGACGCCTATTTTCATGTCCCAGTTGCAGAAAATTACCAGCAGTATCTCCGCTTCTCCGTGGGCGAAAGCCATTTTCAATTTACTTGCCTTCCCTTCGGGCTATCAACTTCTCCTCGTGTATTTTCAAAAGTATTGTTGGCAGTGGTAGCTCTTCTGAGAACCAAAGGGATTCGTCTACATCACTACCTAGACGACCTTCTGTTGTTGGCTCAAGACAAGGATCAACTTCTAGTACACAGAAAGCAGGTCATCTCCACCCTACAGGAATTCGGGTGGATCTTGAACTTGGAGAAGAGCCAGCTGGTCCCATCTCAGCGGCTGGTGTTCTTAGGGGCCCTATTCAACACTGTCAGAGGCACCATCTCATTACCAGAAGAGAAGTTGTCAGTGGTCAGGGACAGAATCCGTCCAGCCCTCTCTGCCTCTCATCTCCAGGCTCTCCAGTGCCTGAAAATTATAGGCACTATGGTAGCGACAATCCCGATGGTGAGGTGGTCACAGTGGAGGATGAGGCCCTTTCAGAAGGGTTTCCTTCATCAATGGTCAGGCAACAAAACCCAGCTGATTCGGATCACCTTATCCATGAGGAATTCCCTTCTGTGGTGGCTCCAACGGGAAAATCTCTGCAACTGCCATTCCATTCTCCCCATCTCATGGGTCACCATAACAACAGATGCCAGCAACAGGGGTTGGGGCGCCCACTGTCTGGCGGAAGTGGCTCAGGGCACCTGGATTCTCCCCTCCAGAGGGACGGTGTCGAACATCCTGGAGTTAAGGGCAGCCTTTCAAGCTCTGCTAGCCTTTCGGCATCTGATTTCAGGAGCCTCGGTCTCACTCAGGCTAGACAATACCACAGCAGTGGCGTACATAAGAAGGCAAGGGGGTACCCGAAGTCTATCCCTTCTCCAGGAGGTGGAACCGATCATGACCTGGGCTCAGAGGAACCTGAAGGATCTGACAGCATCTTATGTCCCAGGGATTCAGAACGTTCAGGCAGACTTTCTTTCCCGGATACTTCTGGACAACAACGAGTGGTCTCTCCACGAGGAAGTGTTCAACTGGATCCTGACAATGGGGCTCTCCCCAGAAGTCGACCTGTTTGCCTCCCCTTGCAACAAAAAACTGGAGAAGTATTATTCAAGGTACAGGGATCCTCAAGCCTACGGGGTGGATGCCTTGACAGAGAAATGGTGGTTCCACAAGGCCTATGCCTTTCCCCCAACTCCTATTATTCATCAGTTCCTGAGGAGACTCAGGTCAGAGTCAGCAGAAGTGATAGCCATAATTCCCTATTGGCCCAACAGACCCTGGTTTCCGCTTCTGATGCTCCTCAGTGTCAGGGATCCAATTCCTTTACCATCCAGGCCAGACCTTCTGTCCCAAGGGTCGAGATTACATCCTTGCCCGGATCACCTGCGCCTAAAGGCTTGGTTTATGAAAGGGGACGGTTGAAGGCTTTAGGCTGTCCTGAAGAAGTCATTCCCACTCTTCTTAGTGCTCGAAGAAGCAGTACTAACCGGGTATATGAGAGAATTTGGGCGAAGTTTGCAGATCACTTGTCTTCAAGGTCCAGTTCCTGTAATACCCTGACAGTCCGGGACGTCTTAAGCTTCTTGCAATCAGGATTGGATATCTCCCTTTCGGTTAGTTCTCTCCGGGTCCAGGTTTCAGCAATTTCAGCTTTTTCTGGAGTCGCATGGGCCAATCATCCCTTGGTCCAACAATTCTTCAAAGGAGCAGTCAGGCTTAGGCCACAAAGGAAGCCTAGATTCCCCAAATGGGACCTTCCATTGGTTCTAGATTTCTTCTCTCAACTTGACAGAACGCTCTCAATCAGAGAATTAACCCTTAAAACCTCTTTTCTGGTAGCCATAACTTCGGCGAAGAGAATCTCCGAAATTCAGTCTCTAGGTACAAAGGAACCTTTTCTCACCTTCTTTCCAGATAGGGTGGTCCTAATTCCGATGTTGGGGACAAATCCCAAGGTGACCTCTGTTTTCCATGAAAACCAGGAAATCACTCTTCCTACCTTCAATTCTGCTGGAAGTCAAGATCCACATCCACTCGATTTGGGAGTTACTCTAAAACAATATCTGGATATTACAGCTTCTTTTCATCAATCTGACTTCCTCTTCGTACTATTTAACGGGAAAAGTAGAGGCACCAAGACCTCCGTTAGATCCATCGCTGCTTCAGGCAATTCAATGGGCTTATAGAGAGAAGGGCTTGGCTCCTCCTGAGGCGGTTACAGCACACTCTACCAGAAGTCTCTCAACCTCATGGGCGGCTTCGCGCCACGTTGCACCTGATGTAATCTGCAGAGCGGCCTCCTGGTCTTCTATTCATACTTTCATGTCTCACTATTGTGTTGAGCCAGCGTCTTTATCCTCTGTTGATTTTGGTTTGAAAGTCCTGTCGGCCGACAGTGTTAAATAAATCTTTTGTTCAGCATTTTTGCCCACCCGGGTGTGTTTGGTGAGTTATTTCCCACACGTTGCTGCCATGGAGTCTGTCAGGAAAATGGAAAATTCCTATTAAAATACTTACCGTAATTTTCCTTTCCTGATGGACTCCATGGCAGCAGGAGTTCCCTCCCAAATGGCTGGAGTAGGCTAGTTACCGAACACGGCCAGGGGCAGGGAGCAAAGATTTATGGGAGTAGTGTCCTATGGGTAGTGGAGGCGGGACTTAACCCACACGTTGCTGCCATGGAGTCCATCAGGAAAGGAAAATTACGGTAAGTATTTTAATAGGAATTTTCCATTTTTTCAAGGCACTGTATATGTCTAATACGGGGACAATGAAAGCAAGACAAAGTTCTTTCATTAACATTCAAAAATATTTAGGGGATGAGGACATAGGCTCAAGGTCTGGGACAACCAGGCAACCGGAATGTGCAGGAGGTCAGCCGATGGAATCTGATGTCATTTCTCATGAGAAGTTTCCTTTGAAGGAAGAGCGAGTCTTTATTGTAAAGTTTATTTCAGGGGCATTTTTTTTTTACTTGCGATGCCATGTCTTTAGAGTGCCATCTGGAAGCTGTATGTCAGGAAGTTCAATCAGGATCCCTGCTGGAAAACTGCTAACAGCAAACCAATTACAGCATAAAACATTCAGGGGTCTAATTAAAAAAAATAATATAAAATCCCAGATGAATGCACAAGCATTAGCCCAGCTGTAACAAATTATTTTTCCTAGTAAGTTATTTTTTTTTTTTTTAAGGGTTGTCAGCTCCATCTAGTGGCCATAATGTGGTATTTTCATGAAATTCCTCAGTCAGGAAAGTACAACATTATGGCCACTAGATGGCACAGACAATCATAGGAAATAAATATATTAAGCAAAAAAAGGGTGATATTTCATTATGGCTGGGCGAATGTTTTATAAATAGACCCCTTAAAGTGGTTGTAAACCCTTACAAACCACTTTGACCTACAGGTAAGCCTAGATTAAGGCTTACCTGTAGGTCCAAGAAATATCTCCTAAACCTACACGGTTTAGGAGATATTTGCCGAAAGACAGACACCGCTGTCTACGGCGCATACGCTGAGCGCGCCGAAGTTAGGCGATATGCAGCGAGTGGCGGCTCCCATGCGTATGCGTTGGAGTGACGTCGTTGCGGCTCCAATGAATGACAGCGCCGGAGCAGCGAGACCCACCAAGAAGATGGATGCTCCGTACACAAGGGGATAGCGGTGACTTCGCTGGCTCCTGTGTCATGTAAGTGACACATAATGGACTACTATGCGATGCATAGTAGTCCATTATGCTTTACCTTTGCAGGGAATCAAAGAGGAAGTAAACCCATCAGGGTTTACTTCCTCTTTAAGAACTTCAGCTCATCGGAACCCTCCTATATATATATATATATATATATATACTGGAATTTTTTTTTTTTATATACTAGTAATGACGGCGATCAGCAACTTTGCGGAACTGTGATATTGCAGCAGACGGTCTGACATTAAAGCGGGGTTCCACCCTAAAGTGGAACTTCCGCTCATCGGAACCCTCCCCCCCTCCGGTGTCACAGTTGGCACCTTTCAGATGGGAGGGGGGTGCAGATACCTGTCTAAGACAGGTATTTGCACCCACTTCCGGGCATAGACTCCCACGGGAGTCTATGCTGTTTCCTGTCCCGCCGCGCTGTCTGCTGGGACACACACGGGTCCCGGAGACAGCGCAGACCATTCCCTTTGCGCTGTGCGACTCGCGCATGCGCAGTAGGGAACCGGGAAGTGAAGCCGCAACGCTTCACTTCCTGATTCCCTCACCGAGAATGGCGGCGGCAGCAGACGAGAGCCGATTGATCGGCCTCGGCTGCCGACATCGCTGGACCCCGGGACAGGTGAGTGTCCATTTATTAAAAGTCAGCAGCTGTAGTATTTATAGCAGCTGGCTTTTAATATTTTTTTTTTCCAGTGGAATCCCTCTTTAAAGAGGAAGTATTACACAACTTCAAAACCACCAAGTGCGTAATGTATGGAGCACTTGCCCCCGTTTTGATCCATGCTGTGGTCAACCATACCTCTCCTCGGTTGACCAACCACCAGGGAGATGAATATATAATAAGGCCTGAATGACAGTCTCTGCTCCCCCTGCTGTGATGAAGGACGGTGCTCATTTTCAGCCTGCGCCTGCTATAAGCGACAGAGTGAAGAAATGTCACCAGCACACCAAGGATTCCTCAAAAGGGTCCAAAGCTTTATTCACATGGTTACACTAAACACATAGAGGCCCTGCGTGGCTCCAAAACGTTGCCGTATGTGTACCGTGTGACCATGTGAATAAAGCTTTGGACCGTTTTGAGGAATCCTTGGTGTGCTGGTGACATTTCTTCACTCTGTCTCTTATAGCAGGCACAGGCTGAAAAACGAGCACCATCCTTCACCACAGCAGGGGGAGCAGAGACTGTCAACATGAGGCTCCAGTGTATGTTTTTTTTTTTTTACTAGGTGTTCCTCAGCAGCTTCTTTACATCTAGACTAGCCCCACTCACACCAGTCTCTTACTTCATTCTCACACCTATTACAAGGTGTGTGTGACTGCCAGAGAAAAATGTGGACAGCAGACGGGGATGATACCAGAGCTTGGGGTGAATGAGAGAGTAGGGCTGGGGGCATGAGAGAAAAAAGGGGGAAATTAAAAGGAAGAAGAGATTAAAAAATAGGGAAGGAGGTAGATCTCATGCCTAACTTCCCATTTAACGGGGTAGTGGCTACAATGCTGTAGCAACCTTATAGGATTGTCCATAAATTGGGCTTTAGCCTGGGGAAGAGCTGATAACCAGCCGAAACAGAAAAAAACTATGTTCTTTGCACAACCACAGCACAGATCAGAACGGGACCAAGTGCTACATGTGATTCTTAAGTTCAAGACCACATTAGCATGCCTTAAAGTGGAACTGTAAATGGCCCATACTGGACAAAGTTTATAGAGGGGACCAAAAACAGGCTTTACTTACTATATATCCCCAATGATCTTACACCACCACAGACACTTAAGCTGTACATTTGTTCTCCCCCATGCTTTCTTGGATCTAGTGGATCTTGGAGGCAGGAGGGGAGTGGGGAACATGAACTCTCACTGCTTACGGTCCCTTTAAAGTGGGATTTTGACCTTGTAATAAACCAATTAGAGTTCCACTTTGAGACATGCTGCCGTGGCTTTTTAGACACTTCTTTGTGATAATATTGGCCAAGGGCCAATCTGACATTCCTTTGGTGCAATCACAGCTTGACGAATCTGAGTTTTAATATGTCGGTTCCACACAATACACTTTTTATTGTTTGTAGTCTACCTCATCATATTATATTGGGACAGATATGGCTTCAATTTTGTAGCAATTAATAATTTTTCCCAATAAAATGTTTACATAATTTTCACACCCTCCATAGAGTCACCGTAAATTAAAATAAAACAGCATCTTCTGATTGAAATACATATTACTGCAACTTTAATGTTCAGCTCCCATAGTGCCCCCCCCCCCCCGAACCTCCTATAGTGGGCCTGCAGTGCCTCTCAAGCTCCCAGTTTCCTACTGAGAGCCCTCAGTACCCACCAACCTCCCACAGTGTGACCAGGCGCTCTGCAGTGACCCCTAGCTTGCTGCAGAGCCTCCAGGCCCCACATAGTGCCTCCAACCGCCAACAGTGTCCTCCAGCCCCTGAAGGGCCCTACAGTCTCTTACCATGCCCCTGCAAAGCCCCCAGCCTCCTGGAGAGACCCCATGCTTCACCTCCCTCCAGAAATCTCAAACCCCCATAAAGGGCCACTAAGTCTTCTGCAAAGTCCCCAAACTTCCTCCAGAACCTCCATCCACCCACAGTGACACCCAACCCTATCCAGATCCTTCTAGCATTTCAATACATATTTTGCACAGTATTCCCATACTTCTATTGTGCGAATATTTTTTTTTTAATACTGGGGCATAGAAGGTTCTGGAAAAATTTACCAGGCCCTGGTCTCAATAAGGTTAAGAAACACCGATCTAGATTATCTGAAATCATTGCTGCCACCTGGGGATGAAAATAAATGATGAAGGTCCGCTTTAAAGTGTCTACCACTTCAACATGCTTTTTTGATGTGTTTTTTGATGCTTCTGTGATACTTTTTTGAAGCTTTAATGAAACTTCACAAATGCTGTGTGTGTGTTGGTTTTCTATTTGTTTTAAAGAAGCCCAGCAGAACCCCCACCTCAGTAGTGCCCTCACTCAGCAGATCCCCAACTTATTAGTACCCCAGTTCAGCAAGTGCCCAGCTTATTAGTATCCTTGTTCAGATGATTCCCAGCTTTTTAGTAGCCTCGTTCAACAGATCCCCTGCTCAGTAGTAACCCCCAGCTCTGCTGATTCCCCGCTCAGTAGTAACCCTCAACTCTGCTGATCCCCTAATCAGTAGTAACCCTCAGCTCTGCTGATTCCCCACTCAGTAGTAACCCTCATCTCTGGTGATTCCCCACTCAGTAGTAACCCTCATCTCTGGTGATTCCCCACTCAGTAGTAACCCTCGTCTCTGGTGATCCCCCAATCAGTAGTAACCCTCAGCTCTGCTGATTCTCCACTCAGTAGTAACCCTCAACTCTGCTGATCCCCCAATTAGTAGTAACCCCCAGCTCTGCTGATCCTTCTGTCTCTCTGGTCCCTGCTCACCTCTTGCTATATTGCTCCCATGCTGCTCACCATGTGTAGCATCTGCTAGTTTCTCCGCTCTGGTCCCCACAGCTCTGCTGATCCTCTGGTTTGCTAATCCTTCTCTCTCTCCAGTCCCCGCTCACCTCCCGCTACATTGATCCCACGCTGCCCACCACATGCAACATCTTCTAGTTTCTCTTGCTCTGGTCCCCCAGCTTTGATGATCCTCTTCCCCTCAGTCACTCCTCACTTTCCAGTCCTGTTCACCTTCCGCTATAATGTCCCCATGTTGCACACAATGTGTGCCATATGCTAGTTGTTCCACTCCAGTCTGGACCCGGTTCACCTTCCTGCTGCTCCACCAGACACTCCCAGAATATATACATGAAGCGGAAGTGACTGCTGATGATGTCTTTCCAGTTGGCTTGTTGGTTTCTCAGTGCATTCTGGGATATCTCACACCTGCAATACTTTCAAAGCTAAGCTAATGCTGAATAAAAGCCTCTCAAAAGCTTAAGGTGGCATTAGCAAGTGTTATTATAGACTTCTAGGGAGGCTTTTGAGACGCTTTGAAGCACCAAGAAACCGACATGGGGTATGATTTTTTTTAAAGCGAAGCAAAGGCAACATGTAAACATGACAGTAAGTTAACCTTTTTAATTAGTGACAAGGGCTTTGATTGGACTTTAGAGTGTTTTAAAAAAGGGTGTCCAATGCCAAATTTTGAAGCAAGTGTAAACGAGCCTTAAGAGTTAGGATCCCAATAAATAAATTTAGATCTTTAATAAAACAGAAAAGATTTGGTTTAGAACTTGGTGCAAAGGATTAGTCTTTTCGTTAACAAAGAGAGTTCAGTTGAGATTTCCATCCGTTCACATCAGTGGTGTGAGAGGTAAGGCAATGGCACAGAAGTGGGTCTTGCATGCACTCCATCATCAAGCCTGTGACTGTATACCTGCTTGCAACTGATGCCGATGACCACCAGCAGTGTAGCCTTAACAATTGTGACCTGAAGTGTTTACTGATAAGAAGACTATAGAGTTTCACTTCATTAACTCAACTTCCCAGTGCTAGGAGACAAGAAGTCCCATCGCCCCCTCCCAAAACAGAGCCAGCACTGTTCCGAGTATTCTACCCTTTGGACTGATACAGAATCTCATCTACCGTGCGTGAATCCGCTGATGTTTAATCAGGTCGGAGTTGCTAATAAAAGCTTTGCCACACCCGGAGCAGGAAAATGGCTTTTCCCCCGTGTGAGTCCTCAGGTGGATAACGAGGTTGGACTTGCAGATGTAGCTCTTATCACACTGCGAGCAGGCATACGGCCTTTCCCCGGTGTGGACCCTCTTGTGCCGGCTGCACTCGGAGCTGCTGCTGAAATGTTTCCCACACTCGGAGCAGGCGTAAGGTTTCTCACCGGTGTGGCTCCGGCGGTGCGCCACCAGCTGAGAGTTGGTGATGAAGCACTTGGCGCACTTGGAGCAGGAGAAAGGCCGGTCACCAGAGTGGATCTTCCGGTGCAGGGCCAGGTTGGAGCTGTTGATGAAGCACTTGCCACAGGTGGGGCAGACGTATTGTTTTTGGCCGGAGTGGATCTTGCGATGGGTCACAAGGTTGGACTTGCTGCTGAAGTGTTTGCCACAATCGGAGCACGAGTATTGCTTCTCCCCTGTGTGGATCCACTGGTGCGTCACAAACTGCGTCTTCCGGCTAAAGGTCTTGCCGCACTCCTGGCAGGAGTATTGTTTGTTGCCAGAGTGAATCTTCCGGTGGCTGCTCAGCTCGGCCTTGCTGATGAAGCATTTGCCACACTCTGTACATGGGTAGGGCTTCTCCCCGGAGTGGCTCCGCTGGTGCCGGTTGAACTCCGACTTGTTGCTGAAACAGCGTCCGCAGTCCGGGCAGGCGTATGGCTTCTCCCCGGTGTGTATCCGCTGGTGGGTCACCAGGTTGGAGTTACTGATGAAGCACTTCCCGCACTCTGAACAGGCATAAGGCTTCTCCCCAGTGTGGATCCGCCCGTGGGTCACCAGGTTGGACTTGACGTTGAAGCTCTTGCCACACTCCAAACAGGAGTACGGCCTCTCCCCCGTGTGAATGCGCTTGTGCGTCTGGCAGTCCGTCCTACAGTTAAAGGACTTGCCGCATACTGTGCAGCGGAAGGGCTTTTCGCCCGTATGACCCCTCTGGTGGCTGAGCAGCTTGGAGCGATGCTGGAACCGCTTCCCACAATCCGAACACGAGAATGGCTTCTCGATGGTCGGGTTGGTGAGGTAGTTCCAGCTACACCTGCCCGTGTAAGATTTGGTTTCCTGAGCATGACCACAAGGCATGTTATTTTCAGAGTCAACTTCAGATACATTCTCCTTTATTACAAAGGTTGTGTATTCTGAAGGGTCACCCATTATACAGTTGTAGGTGTCACTCCGATTCTCTTCATCACCTGGTGTGGTTTCCTCTTTTACGTGAACCGGTCCATGTGCAAGAGCTGCTGAGGATCCATCGTTTACTCCATTGCTAGGTACTGACTCTTCCTTAACGTGACACTGTACACTTTTGGTTGCTGTAGAAGTGTCCAAGTGTGGAGGAAGTTCTACTTCCCCTGACAGGTCCTCTTTAACAAAAGAAACATTAATGGGGCCTTCTTCTTGCTCTTTAATGTGACCCAGAGAACAGTCCATGGAGTATGTTGTAGGAGAAGAGTCAATTAGATTGACTTCTTCACTTGGCCAGATCTCCTCCTTTATATCTGAAGGTGCAGCAATGTCACATTGATGGAGATCTTCTTCTTCATATGAAGTTGGTGCCTCAGCGATTTCCTGTGATGCATGGGTGACTTCTATCTTCTCAGTGGGGGGGAATTTGGCCATTGGGGAACCAGTACCAATACCATATTCTTCACTCATAGAATCTGATAATGGAGAAATGGTGTTCTGGGAACCTCCAAGCAATGAATCTGTTAGAAGGAAAGGTATGGCTCTCAGAGGGAGGAAACATGGGGAGAATGTTGAGTCAGCCCGACCAAAAGTGACATCTCGTTTCTGTGTGGATTCTAGAGAATTCCATCACTGACCGGTTCCCTACACCGGTGAGATATACCGGTTGGATTTTTAATTACATTTATATTATAGAGATTGCATTAGGAAGGACAGGAACAGCAGTGATAGCAAGGTATGTAGGAATGGAACTAGGAACTGGGGTGGGGAGCGATCACCATTGGAGAAACACAGAGAGAAATGTAGGTGACCCCTATAGATGGAATGTCAATTTTGGGTTGGCTGACTCTTTAATAAACAGAAGATACTGGTTAATGGAGAGTCCTTGTACAGAATAACATGTGCTTGGATTTCTACAGTTTTCTAAGAAGGAAGGCGGAAAGGAGGGTGGAAGAGTTGGATGAAGGGAAAGTAAGGAGTAAGGAATGGAGGGAGTAGGTATGGAGAGAGAGGAAGTGGAAGAGGGAAGAAAAGAATGGAGGGAGATTGGGAGTAAGGAAGGGAAAAAAGGGAGGGGGAAGAGAGGAAGTGAAAGTGGAAGGGTGGAAGTAAAGGAAGGAGGAAGAAAGAAAAGGGGACAGGGAGAGAGAGAAAAAGGGAGGGTAAGAGAAATAAAGGGAGGAAGTGAAAGAGGGAAAAGGAAAGTGAGAGGAGGAAGCAAGTGAGAAAGGAATAATGGGAAGAAAGAAGTGAGTGCAGTAGGAAGGAAATAAGGAGGAGGAGAAAGTAAGCGAAGAAGGAAGGGAGGGAGAAAAAAAGTCAGTGTGATGGGAATAAAGGGAATATGCAAGAGAGAGAGAGAAAAGAGAGGGAGAGAGGAAGTGATGGAGGGAGGGACAAAATAAGTAAAGGAGGAAGTGATAGAGGGAGAAGGTGAGAGAAGAAGACAGGGAGGAAGAGAAAAATGAAGGATGGAGGTGAGCAAGGTAGGAAGGAAGGAAGGGAGAGAGGATGTGAGTGAAGTAGGAAGGACTTAAGTGAGGAATGTAGGGAGGGAGGGAGGAAGTGAGTGATTGAAGTAGGAAGGAAGAAAGGGAGGGAGTAGAATAGGAAGGAAGTGTTGGAGGCAGGGAGGGAGGAAGAGAGTGAAGTAGGAAATGATGGAAAGAAAAAGTGAAGTAGGAAGGAAGTGAGTGAGGAAGTGAGTGAAGGAGGAAATGATGGAGGGAGAAAGTGAGTGAAGAAGAAAGAAGAGAGGGAGGAAGAGAGAAAGGAAAGATAAAAGGTGAACAAGAGAGGAAGGAAGGGAGAGAGGAAAGGAGTGAAGAATGAAGGAAGGAGAGAGTAAAATAGGAAGGAAGTGTTGGGGGGAGAGGGAGGGAAGGAGCGAAATAGGAAGAAAGTGATTGAGGGAGGAAATGAGTGAAGGAGAACATGAGAGAAGAAGAAAGAAAGAGAGGGAGGAAGAGAAAAAGGAAGGAAGGTGATGATGGAGGGAGGGAGTGAAGTAGGAAGGAAGTGAGTAATATAGGAAAAAAGTGAGGGAGGGAGGGAAGGAGGAACTGGGTGAAGGAGGAAATGGTGGAGGGAGAAAGTGAGAGAAGGAGAAAGGAAGAGAAGGAGGACGAAAGGAAGGAATGAAGAAGGCGAGCAAGGAAGGAAGGGAGAGAGGGAGGGAGGGAGAAAGAAAAGAAGGGGTTGAGGAAGAAGGGAACTGAGCACAGGATAAAAAGAGAATGAGGCGAAGGAATGGAAAAAGAGAGCATATGTGAGAGAAGGAGAAGGGATAAGGGTATGGAGGAAGGGAAGGGAGGAAGGAAAACGAAAGGTGGAGAAAGGGAGAGAGCAAGGGAAAAAGTGAGAAAGGAAGAAAGGGATGGTAAAAGAAAAGGAGGAGATAAGGGGATGGAGGACAGGAGGGGTGAGGTAGGAAGGATGGAGGGCTGGGTGGATGGATGGATAAGAAGGAGGAAAGGAAGAAAGGGAGGAAGTGAGAGAAGGAGGAGGGATGGGAGGAGGAGGAGACAAATGAAAGGAGCAGGAGAGAAAAAGAAAGAGTGGGCCCTGACCTTACCCAATGATGTGAGGGGTTGAAGATCATCCATCTTGTTGTCCTTATAAGGACCCTCACATTCCTTCAAGTACTCCTGCAAGAGAAACAGCGACAATTTCTATCTTTTTTGGTAGACACAAGAATACTATTCCATAATTCCCGGCACTGCTCACCTCTCTGGTCAGAAGCTCGATGATCTTGTTGGTCAGTTCTAAAATCTTCTTGTCTTTCTCATATACCACTAAGGGTGTTGGAAGAGCTCTGGTGCGATTCCCAATCCCACAAGGTGCTACAACCTCCCCAGATGTCTTCACAACTGAACAATTCTATAGAATAGATAACAACATTACATGCAAAGAGTCACACAGGTCATTTTTAGGGATTCCAATAAAATCCAAGTGGTGGCTAGTGACCCTCCCAGAATTATCCTCACCTCTCCGGTCACCAGACAGATGATCTCCAGCGTGATATCTAATATTTTCCCACTTAGCTGACTCCTCCTCTCCTCCATCTTGGTTTGGTCAGTAGGATGACCTGTATGTCTCCTGCTCCCCTGGCAGATGACGGTGGACTTCGAATTGTGTGCAAGTTCCATCTACAAAGTAAAAAGTCTTCTGTCAAAGTCCAATACTTAGAAAGAAAGAAAAAAAAGTCCTCACTGCACAAACTCCTTACACACTGATGGACCAGCACAAGGCCAATGGAGAATCCCAAGGTCCAGTTATTGGTGGGACAGTGCTCTTCTGTAAACCTGGGAACCTGGTGGACAAATTCCAACTTTAACCAAAGTCAGAGGTCAGGCCCGTCTCCTTACACACTAATGAACCAGCACAAGGTAATGGAGAATCCCAAAGGCCAGTCTTCTGTATAGTTCTCCTTTGTGAACCCAGGAACCCGAGTGAACAAATGTCCACTTTATTCAAAGTCAGAGGTCATGCCATCCTCCATACACACTGATGGATGAGCACAAGGTCAATGGGAAACCGCAAAGGTAAGTCATTGGCCCACTTCTGCATAGTCTTCCTTTGTGAACGTCGTTGAACAAATGCCAAGTTTGACCATAGTCAGAGGTCATACCTGTCTCCTTACATCCTGGTGGACCAGCACAAGGTCAATGGAGAACCCCAAAGGCCAGTCATTGGCTCCTGTTCTGAATAGTCCTCTGTGAACCCAGAAACCCCAGTGAACAAATACCAGCTTTAACCAAAGTCAGGGATCTTGCCCCCCTCCAAACACACTGATAGACCAGTACAAGGTCAATGGGAGAGCCTCAAAGGCCAGTCATTGGCTGGATAGTTTTCTGTGTACCAGGGAACCCCAGCGAGCAAATACCAACTTTGACTAGAGACAGCACAAGGTCAGTGGTGATCCCCAAAGGCCAGTCATTGGCCGTCCTTCTGGAAAGTCTTCCACTTTGAACCTGGGAATCCCCGGGGGAACAAAACACCAACTCTGATTAAAGTCTTAAAGTCGGAGGTCATGCCCGTCTCCTTACACGCTGATGGACCAGCATGTGGTCAATGGAAAAACCTCAAAGGTCTGTCATTGGCACCTTTTCTGGATCGTCCTCTGTGAACCAAGAAATCCTGGTGAACAAATACCAACTTTAACCAATATCAGAGATCTTACCCCCCTCCATACACACTGATGGACCAGCACAAGGTCAATGGGGAACCCCAAAGGCCAGTGATTGACTGGATATTTCTCTGTGAACCATGGAACCCTGGTGAGCAAATACCAACTTTGACCAAAGACAGCACAAGGTCAGTGGTGATCCCCAAAGGCCAGTCATTGGCCGTCCTTCTGGAAAGTCTTCCACTTTGAACCTGGGAACACCCGGTGAACAAAACACCAACTCTGATTAAAGTCTTAAAGTCGGAGGTCATGCCCGTCTCCTTACACGCTGATGGACCAGCACGTGGTCAATGGAAAACCTCAAAGGTCTGTCATTAGCACCTTTTCTGGATCGTCCTCTGTGAACCAAGAAATCCTGGTGAACAAATACCAACTTTAACCAATATCAGAGATCTTACCCTCCTCCATACACACTGATGGACCAGCACAAGGTCAATGGGGAACCCCAAAGGCCGGTGATTGACTGGATATTTCTCTGTGAACCATGGAACCCTGGTGAGCAAATACCAACTTTGACCAAAGTCAGAGATCTTGCCCTCTCCCTATACACTGATGGGCCGACGCAAGGTCAATGGAGAACCCCAAATGCCAGTCATTGACCCTCCTTCTGGATAGTCCTCCTCTATGAACCCGGGAACCAATTCCAACATTGACCAAAGTCAGAAGCCTTGCCCGACTCCCAGGAGGAGAATCGGTCATCCTCTGAGCAGCATCTGCAATGCATCATGGGATTCAGCCCTACACCTGAACTCTATCACAGATCATAGAACCTCAGACTTCAATTTTAGGGGCCCCTGGGATCCTGTCTTAGGCTAAAAGGTATCAGCTGCTATGTATTTATATTAGCTGATTTCCCTTACAGGATCCAATAGACACCAGATAATCCCATCTTAGGATAAGAAGTATCAGCTGCTCTCTCATAGGATCTGATATACACCAGACAATCCCATCTTTGGCTAAGATGTCTCAGCTGCTCTGTATTTATATTAACTGCTTTCCCAAAGCAAAGATACAATAATCACAAGACAATCTTGTCTTAGGGTAGGAGTTTGTCAGCTACTCTGTATTTATAATAACTGATACCTATAGAAAGGATATGATAGACACGAGACAATCCCATCTGAGGCTAAGAGGTACTAACTTCTCTGTATTTAAATTAGCTAATTTCTCATAGAGGACCCAATAGACACAAAACAATCCCATCTAAGGGCTAAGAGGTATCAGCTACTTTGTATTTATATTATCTGCATTCCCAAAGAGGGAATATGATAAGCATGAGGCAATTAAGTCTTAAGGTAAAAGGTATCATCTACTATGTATTTATATTAGCTGCTTTTCCATAGTAAGAATACATAAGACATTGTAGAATATGAGTTACCTGTTACTCTGTACTTATATTAGCTGCATTCCCATAGAAAGGGCATAATTGACACAAGACAATCCTGTCTAAGGGTAAGAGGTCCCAGCTGCTCTGTACTTATATTAGCTGCTTTCCCATAGTAGGATCCCATAGACACAAGACAATCCTATCTTATGGTAAGAGGTCCCAGCTGCTCTGTATTTATATTAGCTGCTTTCCCATAGTAGGATCCCATAGACACAAGACAATCCTATTTTATGGTAAGAGGTCCCAGCTGCTCTGTATTTATATTAGCTGCTTTCCCATAGTAGGATCCCATAGACACGAGAGGATCCTATCTTATGGTAAGAGGTCCCAGCTGCTCCGTACTTATATTAGCTGCTTTCCCATAGTAGGATCCCATAGACATGAGAAAATCCTATCTTATGGTAAGAGGTCCCAGCTGCTCTATATTTATATTAGCTGCTTTCCCATAGTATGATCCCAAAGGCACAAAACAATCCTATCACAGGGCAAGTGGTCTCAGCTGCTCTGTATTTATATTAGCTGCTTTCCCATAGTAGGATCCCATAGACACAAGACAATCCTATCTTATGGTAAGAGGTCCCAGCTGCTCTATATTTATATTAGCTGCTTTCCCATAGTAGGATCCCATAGACACAAGACAATCCTATCTTATGGTAAGAGGTCCCAGCTGCTCTATATTTATATTAGCTGCTTTCCCATAGTATGATCCCAAAGGCACAAAACAATCCTATCACAGGGCAAGTGGTCTCAGCTGCTCTGTATTTATATTAGCTGCTTTCCCATAGTAGGATCCCATAGACACAAGACAATCCTATCTTATGGTAAGAGGTCCCAGCTGCTCTATATTTATATTAGCTGCTTTCCCATAGTAGGATCCCAAAGGCACAAAACAATCCTATCACAGGGCAAGTTGTCTCAGCTGCTCTGTATTTATATTAGCTGCTTTCCCATAGTAGGATCCCATAGACACGAGAGGATCCTATCTTATGGTAAGAGGTCCCAGCTGCTCCGTACTTATATTAGCTGCTTTCCCATAGTAGGATCCCATAGACACGAGAAAATCCTATCTTATGGTAAGAGGTCCCAGCTGCTCTGTATTTATATTAGCTGCTTTCCCATAATAGGATCCCATAGACACGAGACAATCCTATCTTATGGTAAGAGGTCCCAGCTGCTCTGTATTTATATTAGCTGCTTTCCCATAATAGGATCCCATAGACACGAGACGATCCTATCTTAGGGTAAGAGGTCCCAGCTGCTCTGTATTTATATCAGCGATTTTAAAGATCGAGGAAAAGTTATTTTCTTCTTTTTGATAAGAGGATATTTTTCAACACTTTTGATTTGATGTTCTTAATTGGTAGATCAATCGAAAAAAACAAAACAAAGATAAGGGGTGTGTTCCTTTAAGTAAAGTCTAGTCTTCCTTAAAGGATCACTCCACCCAGTGACTACTCAGTACACATAAAGAGAGATGTTATTCCTATCTCCTCAATGTGTGTATTTCCTCCAATCCTACTCCTCATTTCCAGCTCCAATCCCCAGATCTGCTCATCCACTGACTACTTACACTCTATCTGGGAGTCCTGGGTGTCAGGCAGAGGGGGAGGAGCCACCGCAGACCAGCTGGTTGCTAGGTAACCGTCATCTTGGGCTCACAGACCGGCCTACCGAGGATCACATGACTCTTTCCTTCTCCCAGCCTCTCTTCAACCCAACCACGGGACCCGAAACTGCCCCGAGAACCCCCTCGCTAGGACACCGGAACTGCCCCTCCTCTGGTGAAACGCAACCCGGAAGAGTGCGTGGAACGCACAGGTGGCCTCGCGTGGAACTCAAAACCAGGAAGCGCCGCTGGAACGCAAACAGGGGAAGCCACAGAGTCCCTCCCATTGCAATCACCCGCAGCTCACAGAACTCGCCCGTGATTCGTCACATTCGGCGACCCAGATATGTGACGAAACAATGGCACAACAGAGGTGGAACGCACAACCCGGAAGTCAGAAAAAAAAGAAAAGGACTCTAGGGGTTGGAACGCACAACCCGGAAGTGGAGTGAAACAGAGGTGAAAAGAACAGGAAGTTTCCAAGCAAAGCAGGAAGAATGTATTTAGGAGTCGATGGTGGAAGTCTGTATTAAAGCTTGGGCAGCTTGGAGCTACTTATGATTGTGCTGAGGTACCCTTTAAATCACAATGGCATATTTATGAAATTGGGTTTTAGCCATTGTAACCTTAGTACATTACTATATTATCCATCCTGATATTAACCTCTGAGCGTATAGAGAGCGATACTCACTGAGGATGGAGCCGAGCCACACGTCCGAGATATTGGACCTCACCCTGGAGATCATCAACCTGCTGACCGGAGAGGTGAGGAGGATTCTGGGAGGTCACATGACATCACTCTTATCTCTATTCATAAAACACAGACCTGACCGGAGAGGTGAGGAGGATTCTGGGAGGTCACATGACATCACTCTTATCTCTATTCATAAAACTTAGACTTGACCGGAGAGGTGAGAGGCAGGAAAGAGCTCGGGTTCAGCTCTGGTTTTGGTCCAAACTCATGTTGGGCCGAAACTCAGAAGGCAGCTGGCCAATGAGTTGCAATCAAGGGATTCCCTGCTCCACAGCTGCATTTACACAAAGGGGGCGGGGATATGCGTGACATCATTGGCATATGAGGGCAATTTCACTTACCTAATATGGTCGAGTGGCCCTTTGTGTACACGCAATTACAGAGCGGGGAATCCCCCACCCACAACTGATTGGCCCAGCAGTAATAGCTGCCTTCTGGGGTGGACCAAACCCAAGCTCACCCCTAAAGTGGAGGATTCTGGGAGGTCTCATGACATCACACTTAAGTTTCTTCCTTTTTTCCTCCTGTGTAGAAATGTGCGGTGGTGAAGATGGTGTCTATTGAGAGCCTCTTACAAGGAATGTATCCACCTATGTTTAGAGGAAAGGGCAGAAGTCCCACCATGAGACTTCCACCTCCATCCACAACACCTGAGGGAAACGATAAGAAGATCCTAGAAGTCACCCAGAAGATCATCGATCTGCTGACAGGAGAGGTGAGCGGTGCCGGGAATTCTGGGACATTATCCAGTAACAGACAAGGGATGTGTCTGGATGGTGACTGTATCATTGTGTGTGTCAGGTTCCTATAAGGTGTCAGGAGGTCACTGTCTCCTCATTTCTCTCTCTAGGCATTTTTAGAAGATTGTCCATCTTTCCAGAAGAACGTTGTGATGGACAGCCACCACTCCACCTCAACAGGTTTGTTTTATTTTCGAATATTCTAAGCTGGTAATGGGCAAGCTGGCGGATGTACTGGGTTGATGGCTTGAGTGTCCTTTTCGTGTTAGAAAATTTCTATCACCATCTTCCAAGGTCCACCTAGATCCTCACTGACCTTTCTCTGGCTCCAGAAACACTTCTGTTATTGTCCGGCAGATTTATTTAACCACTTGGGTACCGCGCTATTGCAAAATGACGGCAATAGCGCGGACCCACATTTTCGGGACTACGTCTATTGACGTAGTCCCGGTTACGAGCGGCCTGCGCGCCCCCTGAGGGGCGCGTGCGGCGCGCTCTGTGATCGGCGAGTCCGTGAGACTCGCCTGATCACCGATCCGTGTAAGGGGTCGATCCCGACCCCTTATCACGTGATCAGCTGTCAGCCAATGACAGCTGATCATGTGATAAAACGGAGCCGGTAATCGGCTAGTATTCCTCCTCGCGCTGACAGCGCGAGGAGAAAAAAAAAAAGCCGATCGCCGGCGGCCGTGTTCGGGACATCAGTCCCGATCACGGCCAGCAATTTAAACGGACACCTGCCCCCTGCCAGTGCCCACCTGCCACCCGCAGTGCCATCCTGAAATAAAGTAAGTGCCCCCCTGTCAGTGCCACCCAGCAGTGCCCATAGTGCCCACAGTGCCACCCAGCAGTGCCCGCAGTGCCCACAGTGCCACCCAGCAGTGCCACCCACAGTGCCACCCAAAATCTGCCTCAAAGGTGCTGCACCCCAGTGCCGCCCATCAGTGCCCAGCAGTGCCGCCCATCAGTGCCCAGCAGTGCCGCCCATCAGAGCCACCTATCAGTGCCACCTATCAGTGCCCATCAGTCCCATCTATCTGTGGTACCTATCAGTGCCCATCCGTGCCACCCATCCGTGCCACTTATCCGTGCCACCCATCCGTGCCATCTTATCTGTGCCCATCTTTGCCCATCAGTGCCGCCTTATCTGTGCCCATCGGTGCCGCCTTATCTGTGCCTATTAGTGCCGCCTTAACTATGCCTATCAGTGCCCACCAGTGCAGCCTATCAGTGCCCACCAATGCAGCCCATCAGTGCCCACCAATGCAGCCCATCAGTGCCCACCAATGCAGCCTATCAGTGCCGCCTAATCAGCGCACTTCAATGAAGGAGAAAAATGACCCGTTTGCAAAATTTTATAACAAACTATTAAAACATGATTTTTTTTTTTTTTTTTTTTGCATCTTTTTTTGTTTGTTTAGCAAAAAATAAAACTCCGAGCTGTAACTAAATACCACCAAAAGAAAGCTCTATTTGTGGGAAAAAAATGATAAAAATTTCATTTGGGTACAGTGTTGTATGACCGCGCAATTGTCATTCAAAGTGCATCAGCGCTGAAAGCTGAAAATTGGTCTGGGACTGAGGGGGGTTTAAGTGCCCAGTAAGCAAGTGGTTAAAGCTGAACTCCGACATAGTTTTCAGTTGGGCTCATTACTTCCTGTATGTACATTACCAAATATTATTATTTTATTTTTTTTAAATGTAATTTACCTAATCTTTGATTTTTGATGTGACATCATCTGTGCAAACAGAAAGCACAGGAGGTATCAAGAAAGGACCTGCACAAACTATATTTCCCACAATGCAATGGGAATTGTAGTTATCCATTAATGTGATTAACAGTCAGGATGGGCAACAAACCCACTGACAAAGTAATTTCCTGCTAACTATGCTCACATCTCTGCACATCCCAGGAGGAGTGAAGTCCAGGAAGTCTTGGCAATCATGGTTTTATGTCATGGTGGGCAGGAGAGACTCAGAGTCTCTTGGTCTGTAAATCGTGTTTTATTTAATATTGGGTTGGAGAGAGCAGGAGTCATATTGCCTGTTAGTCACATTTTATGTCATTTTGGTTTGGAGAGACCAGGAGTCTTCTGGCTTGTAAAGCATTTTGTATATCATGGAAGGTGGGAGAGACCAAGAGTCTGCTGGCCTGTCAGTCATGGTTTATGTCCTAGTGGGTTGGAGAGACCAGGAGTCTCTTGACCTGTAAAGCATTGTGTATATCATGGTGGATGGGAAAGACCAAGAGCCTCCTGCTCTCCCAATCCTGGTTTATATCATGGTGGGTTGGAGAGACTAGGAGTCTCCTGGCCTGTGAAGCATTGTAAATATCATGGGAGGTGGGGGAGACCAGCAGTCTTTTGGCTTGTAAAGCATTGTGTATTTTATGGTGGGTGGGAGAGACCAGGAGTCTCTTGGCCTGTCAGTCATGCTCTATGTCGGGGTGGGAGGGAGAGCCCACGAGTCTCCTGGCCTGTCAATCATGGTCTATGTCATGGTGGGATGGAGAAACCTGGAGTCTCCTGACCTGTAGGGCATTATGTATATTATTATGGTGGGTGGGAGGGACTAGGAGTCTCCTGGCCTGTCAACCATGGTCTATGTTATAGTGGGTTCGCAAGAACAGGATTCTTCTGGCCTTTCATACAAGGTCTATGTCATAGTGGGTTGGGGAAACCAGGAGTCTACTGACCTATAAAGCATTGTGTATATAATGGTGGGTGGTGGAGACCAGGAGTCTCCTGGCCTATCAATCATGGTCTGTGTCATGGTGAATTGGAGATATCGGGAGTCTCCTGGCCTGCAAATCCAATTCGGCCATGCTATTGGTCAGGACTAATCTGAAGTTTGAGATGCCTGGGTCCTCCAATTACAGCTAGCGTCATTGCTTCATCACTGGTAAAAATAAACAATAACTAAACAAGGGATTTACAAGACTTGTGGTCTGAGGAAAATGCAGGTACAGCGGCCACCGATCTTACAAAAAGGAAATAAGTAATTGAGTACTTATTTGGCACGTTTCCTGGATTGATTTTTATAGTTTAGGTAACATTTTATCTCACAAGGAGAGTGTTTTTTGTAGGGTAAGAAATGTAATTTAAACAGCTACTGAAAAGGAGTTCAGCTTTAACTCGGAGCCACAGAGTGTGTCGCTCAGTGAAAGGGTGCTCTCAGTACCGATACCATTTTTTTTAAGAGTACGAGTACCGATACTTTTCCTCAAGTACTTGCCGATACCAGTTACAATACTCAATTTAAATGAAAAAAAATATTATATGTGTATATATATATATATGTGTGTGTGTATGTGTATGTATATATGTATGTGTGTGTGTGTGTGTGTGTGTGTGTGTGTGTGTGTGTATATATATATATATATATATATATATATATATATATATATATATATATATATATATATATATATATATATATATATATATATATATATATATATTAAAAAATTTTTTTATAGCTTTTACTTTTTTTGGGTGGGGAGGGGGTTATTGTTTAGGGTGGAGGGGTGGATTATTGTTTAGGGTGGAGAGAGGGGTTATTGTTTAGGGTGGATGGGTGTTATTGTTTAGGGTGGAGGGGGTGTTATCGTTTTGGGTGGATTATTGTTTTGGGTGGAGAGGGTGTTATTGTTTAGGGTGGGGAGGGGTGTTATTGTTTAGGGTGGAGAGGTGGGTTATTGTTTGGGGAGGAGAGGTGGGTTAATTTTTAGGGTGGAGGGGCGGAGAGGGGTGTTATTTTTTGGGTGGGGAGGAGAAGGGGGGTATTTTGGAACTCACACACTGCCAATTCCTACACTACAACACCCAGCAGACCTGCCCTCCCCCTCCAAGAAGTTCTGCAGCAGCAAAGCCTGGCTCAGTGCAGGACACACTACTAACCCGGCGGGCAGATCTGTCACCCCGCAGCCACCTGCAGAGGAGCAAGAGGAGGAGAAGCACATCGCCGGAGGACACAAAAAAACTGAGCCAACGCGGGAGGGGGAGGAGCCATGGAGGGTCCACTGCGGGGAAGGGAAATCCCCACTGACAGCTGAAACGTCATTAGTTGTTAAGGACATGGCAGCCTCGCTCCTTAACTACTAATGACTGCCTGCATTCTTTTGTATACATTTTATCTGACAGCGGAGGAATCGTTCTGACAGATGAAAGAGCCAAACCTGAAGGTATCGGTTTCGGGTATTGTTGCATTTGCACCAGTACCGATACTCATGCAAATGCTTAGAATTGGCACCCATACCAGTATTGGTATTGGTGCAACCCTAGCTCTCAGTGCCACTTTTGATGTATTTAATGCAAGACAAAGGATTCCCAGAGCACTATGAGCTACATATGAGACAGGACAGTAGCCGCTGCTTGCTTTCCGGCTGTGTTTGTCAGTCTGAAACCTGTAACGGAGCCATTAGATAAGGGAGAGATGACAACAGTAAGTCATTTGGCTTGAGTCACGGAGCTACATTACCTTTTTTTTATAAATTTTCTTTAAAACATTTTCAAAAATACACAGCTAGTCCAGTTGGGTTTTTATTGGCATCTGCTATATAAGGCTGGTAATAGTATTATTAAGAAGAAGTATGAGCCTATAACCAAAGGGGTTTTGTATCTTACAGATTTATCGGAGGAAGCAGAGATGATACCGATTTGCAGTGTGATAAAGGAGGAATCGGATCATGATGAGGAAGAAACCATCTTGAATGGAGGTATCAGTACACAGACTGAGGACACAGTGATCACAATTAAGGAAGAATCTGAATTTTCAGACAGAGGCTCTTGGAACCGTAGAAAATTGCCTCCACTGACACAAATTGAGCAGGACGACCCTCAAAACGTTGACATCTGCGATGACCAGAGACATACACTGTCTACTCCTGTTAAGGAGGAGATGGACAAAGATGATCTTGAGGAGGACTATACATCTTTTACTATAAAAGAAGAATTATTTTTGACCAATGTATTAGATTCCTTGGGACAAACCTCACAGATGGGCTCAACCTTTCCTCAAGATTGGAACATACATGAAGAAATTGGAGCTCCCTATATAGCAGGTGGAAGCACTCAGTCAGGGGCTTCCCAAAGCTCACAGACCACGATCTACAACTGTGACGGGTGTAAAAAAATCTTCACCAGCAGCTGTGACTTCCTCAAACACCAGTTGATGTATCAAGGGCCTCATTCCCTCTCCTGCCAGGAGTGCGGGAAGTGTTTCGCCACCGAGGAGCAGCTGGTGAAGCACCATCGAGTCCACACAAGGCCAAAGCCGTACAACTGCTCTGAGTGCGAGAAAACATTCCCTCTGAAGCAGTTGCTCGTAATACACCAACGTAGTCACACCGGGGAGAAGCCATATGCCTGTAAGGACTGCGGCAAGTGTTTCTCCCAGCGGTCGTCACTCGGGAAGCACATGCGATCCCACTCAGGAGAGAAGCCGTACCCCTGCCCTGTGTGTGGAAAGAGATTTGGCAGCAGGCCCACCCTCATAATCCACCACCAGAGTCACACGGATGAGAAGCCCTTTGTGTGCTCGGAATGCGGGAGGAGCTTCCATCAGAAGATCGCACTGATAAAGCACCAGCGCATTCACACGGGTGAGAGGCCGTACTTATGTGCGGAGTGCGGGAAGCGCTTCACGCAGAAGCATTCGCTGTCCATGCACAAACGGACTCATTCTGGCGAGAAGCCCTTTGAGTGCTCGGAGTGCGGAAGGTGCTTCTCCCGTAACTCGCTCCTCATCGTTCATCAGAGGATCCATTCTGGGGAGAAGCCATACTCCTGTACGGAGTGCGGGAAGTCCTTCCGCCATAAGTCAGTGCTGAGCAACCACCAGCTGACTCATACCAGGGCGCAGTCTTTTCCTTGTCCAGAGTGCGGGAAATGTTTTAACCGCAGCTGCTACCTCATTCTACACCAAAGAGTCCACCAAAGGGCCCAAACGTCAAATATTTTGCTCACCGATTAAGAGAACGGATTTATTTTTTTCCTATACGTGTGGATTTTATTTTCCAGCTAACACAATAAAATGTATAAAAAAACAACTAAAGTGCCTAATAACCTCCCGATTTTTGCTGGCTGCCTCAAGTTTTAAACTCACACTGAAAAACATAATCGGATTCAACAGTGAACTGCAAGTTCAGCTCGATCACCCCGTTTGCTGATGACGAAGCATACAAGGTTATCTCACATCAAAAACTTGGAGGAATGAATAAGTCCTGATGGAACTCTTGGATTGTCCAACAATCTTATAGTAATGTTTGAACAGGGTCTCTGGATTCAGTGCCACACCACAGGTGAAGAGTTATTCCAAAGTAAGAGCAAATAGAAGACTATATGAAAGAGACAGCATGTTTCAGGGGCCATAACTTTCCCCCTTCATTAGGAGTTGAGGAGCACCAAAAGATCTCCATGGTTTTTGATGCAACTGAATTGGTCTGAGGTTGAAGTACCACACCACAGGTTAATAGTTATTCCAAAGTAAGATCAAATAGAAGACTATATGAAAGAGACAACCTGTTTCAGGGGCCATAACAACTCTCCCTCTTCATCATGACCTAAGGAGCACCAAAAGATCTTGGTTTTACGATGCAACTGAATTGAACTAAAAATTGAAGTGCGGCAGGTTAATGGATCAAAATGATAGTTATATTCCAACATAAGATCAAATGGAAGACTATACAAAGGAGACAACGTGTTTCGGGGGCCACAACAACTCCCCGCCCTTCATCAGGGCTTCTCCAATTTTTTCTTTGTTTTGTGATACAACTGAACGTGTCTGAAATTTAAGTGCCATACCGCAGGTTAATCGTTCAGCTAATAGTTAATTTCTTTTATATAGTCACCCGTTTTATCTTTTTTTTTTTTTTAGAATAAATGCATTTTGGGGGCCACAACAACTTCATCAGGACCTAAGGAGCACCGAAAGATCTCCATGGTTTGTGATGCAACTGAATTGACCTGAAATTGAAGTGCCGCACGACAGGTTAATAGTCCATATAATAGTTATATGACTATATAAAAGAGACAACGTTTTGAGGGGGAAGGCCACAACTAGAGGTCGACCGATATATCGGCCGATATTTGCCGTTTTTTAAATAATCGGCATCGGCCGATGCCGATTTAGAACTACAGCGGGACTTTGAAATGACTTCTGTATAGAAGTCAGTCTAAGTTGACTGAGTCGTCATAGCAACCCTTTCCTCCTCTCTGGGCAGGCTGCCAAGAAAAGAACAGAAAGATACAATGTTTACACTTGAATGAATTAAGTCATCTCAGTGTGTAGAAGTTCTCAGTTTAACCATTTAAAGACTAAATCTTTTCTGACACTTGTTGCTTACAAGTAAAAATCCTGTATTTTCTGCCAGAAAATCACTTAGACCCCCCAAAAATTATATATATTTTTTTAGCAGAGATCCTAGGGAATAAAATAGCGGTTGTTGCAATATTTTATGTCACACGGCATTTGCACAGAGGTCTTTCAAATGCATTTTTTTGGGAAAAAAATACACCATTTAAAAAATAAAAATAAAATAAAAACAGTAAAGTTAGCCCATTTTTTTTTTTTTTGTCCAAAAGTTTTGACTACCTGTTTTTATTTAATATATATATATATATATATATATATATATTTTTTTATCTAAATCATACATACAAGTAAACTGATTGGAGGTTTGTTTTGTTTAATAAATGTTTAAATGTAAGAAATTTTCTGTATCACTTATGAAGGCTGCTTTCACACTGGAGCGGGCAGGCGTTGATGGTAAAACGCAAGTTTTAGCGGCTCTTTACCATCATTTTAGCGGTGCTATTTGGCTGCTAGTGGGGCACATATAACCCAGCTAGCGGCCAAGGAAGAGGTTAAATGCGCCCATGAAGCACCGCTGCCAAATCGCATTGTTTGCGCTTCGGCAGTGGTGCCCATTCATATCAATGGGCAGGAGTGGTGGAGGAGCGGTATACACCACTCCAAACGTGCTGCTTGCTGGACTTTTTTTTAAGATCCTGCCAGCGCATCGCCTCAGTGTGAAAGCACTCTGTCTTTCACACAGACTGCAGGGGAGCCATTTTACAGGCACTTTACATGCGCTATTTTTAGCCCAAAAGCGCCTTAAAACGCCCCAGTGGGAAAGGTGTGTTAGATCAAGGGGGATTAAAAATAAATAAATAAATAAAATAAAATCGGCCTAACATATCGGCCCAAAAAAATCGGCATCATATATCGGCTATCGGCCGCCATGATTTCTAAATATCGGCATCGGCCAGAGAAAAACCCATATCGGTCGACCTCTAGCCACAACTACTGAAGGCCAAAAGAGATCCAGTGAAGAAAGAGAGATTCATTTTGGTATAAGTCAATAAAAATATTAAAAAGAAATACCAGGCCGTGTTTTTTTTTTTTCATTCATACTTGTCTCTGTTTTACAAAGACTCCAAAGAATTTTAAGTCCTAATAGCCTTAAATAACCTCCATGACTAAGCTCTGTGGGTGGGGTGAAATGTGTAGAAGGGCGTGGCCTGGATGGAGCCAGGCTAAAGTCGTTCATTATTACAGACAAGGGCTACACTGACTCTTACTAGGAGCATTATTTAAAAGTATGGATTCTGGACAGCCGCAGTCCAATAAAAGCCTTTATTGTAATGAATAGTCAATGTTTGTGACTACAGAAGCAGGGCAAACAACTGACGCGTTTCACATCAGTGTTGCTTAGTCATAGCTAGGACTAAGCAACAGCGATGTTGTGAAACGCGTCAGTTGTTTTTCCTGCTTCTGTTGTCACATGAATGTTGACTATTCATTACAATAAAGGCTTTTATTGGACTGCGGCTTTCCAGAATGCCCTGAGCTCTAACAAGAACTTGGCCCCGGTATCCCTTTAGGCTGGACCATCTAACTGCTGAGTGTCCCTCCTGGGAATTTTAGCGTGCAAACCCTATTGCAGGCTGAAATACACTGCGGCTGGGCGGGACTGAACAATGTCCCAAGTTGTATTCATGTTTGGGGCCATATTTACTTGAATGCCTGCAATTCAGGTCTTCTGTGTTTTGGGCATATATCCCTGAACGCATGGGGCCCTAAAATGGGAATACTACTCAGTACAGTGTTCAGCCCTAACCAGCTGCATCAAATGGAAGATTATACAAAAGAGACAGCATGACCCAGCTGTCTTGGTCCGTGTTGGAACCAATGACAGAATATATGGAAGGTGGAGGCTCCTTAAGAACCAATTTAAAGAACTAGGCTGCAAGTCAAAGGGTAGGACCTACAAGAGGATATTCTCTGAAATATTGCCTGTGCCATGTACAACACAGGAAAGGTAGGGGGAGATTAGAGAGCTGACTGCATGGCTAAAGACCTGGTGTAAGAAGGAGGGATTTGGGTTTTTAGAGCATTGGGCTGGCTTTTCATTGAGGTGCAGCCTATATGCTAAAGATGGTTTTTACCTAAATGGAAGGGGGTCTACTGTGCTGGGGGAGAGGTTAATGGGAAGGCTGGAGGAGTATTTTTAAACTAGGATTGTGGGGGGGGGAGGGTGAATTAGACTATAATGGGGCAGACAGGAGTCAGCCCCTATTGGAGGGTGGAATGGGAAAAGATGGGGGGATGGTTATGGGAGATGATATGAAGGTTCCTATGTTACAAACAACCATTGGAAATGGTACTATTTGTACTAAAATAAAAAATATGCAACATACGGTACATTTGCAAAATGTGACAATGAAGAAAAGTGTTTGCTAGCCAATGCCAGAAGTCTGCCAAGCAAAATAGGTGAGCTGGAAGCTCTGATGCATGAGGAGAACTACGATCTAAGTGGTATTGCTGAATCTTGGCTTCATTCTTCTCATGACTGGGCTATTACGTACGGATTTCTGTATTGACCATCCGAAAATCAGACATTGAGTTCACATCAGACAAAAATCCTATAGCCTGCACATCCAGCTTTTGTCTGACGAAAAAGTCAAATCGTTTGTCGAATGCACCATACTAACGATCCGAAAATCCACAGACAGCTTGTCTTCAGACTTTTCCCTTCTGATATTCGTACCTTGTGTACAAGGTTTTAGACTGGGAGGAAATATTGGCATCAATGGACATAGGTTACGAAAAAGAGGAAACTAATGTTTTATGGACTTTAAAAGGCACGTGAGTACTAATCAATGGACATAGAACAGAAATGGGAATTCTTCAAAGCGACTGTATGCAAACTCACTGCAAAGTATATTCCAATGGGCAATACGTTTAAAAGGCTAAAAATAAAACCCATGTGGCTCACGGCAAAAGTTAAAATGGCTATAAATAATAAAAATAAAAAAAAGATTAAAAAAAATATAAAAATGAAGGAACACTATCATCGTTTAAATGCTACAAAGAATAAACAGAATATGTAAAAAGGAAATAAAGTATGCAAAAATTCAAAACTAACAGCGGGTTGCAAAAGATAGTAGGACAAACCCCCAAAATTCTTCAAATATATTAATAGTAAAGGTCAGGTCTGAGCATGTAGGCCCTTTAAAAGATAATCTAGAGTGAGTGACTGGGGACAAAGAGAAGGCAAATTTATTAAATACTTTCATCAGCTCTGTGTATACAAAGAAGCATGGGGGAGCTCATGTCCATAATGGGGGTGGTATTGACACAGCTCCATACGATACACAATGGCTCAAAAGGGATATAGTCCAGAAATATTTAGACAGAATAAAGGTGGATAAAGCATGTGGACCAGATGGCATCTACCCACGGATCCTAAAATATGCCATTAAGCTATGCAGTGTAATAACGTCCTTACAGGATGTCTCCAACTTACAAAAGGACCTCAATGCTCTGTCTAATTGGGTGACTATGTGGCAAACGAGTTTTAAAGTTGATAAATGTAAAGTTATGCACATGGGGGCTAAGAATATGCATACATCATACGTACTAGGGGGAGTACAACTGGAGGTATCCATAGTGGAGAAGGATCTGGGGGTTTTGGTAGATCATAATCTCAATAATAACATGCAATGCCAAGCTGCGGTTTCCAAAGCAAGCAAAGTCCTTTCTTGTATTAGGAGAGGTATGGACTCCAGAGAGAGAGATATCAGGTTGCCCCCCCCCTGTACAAATCATTAGTAAGACCTCAACTGGAATATGCAGTTCAGTTTTGGGCACCAGTTCTCAAAAGGATATCGGAGAACTGGAGAAAGTGCAGAGAAGGGCAACCAAACTGATAAGAGGCATGAAGGAGCTCAGCTATGAGGAAAGATTAGAGGAACTGAATTTATTCCCTCTTGAGAAGAGGAGATTAAGGGGGGGATATGATCAACATGTACAAATATATAAGTGGTCCATATAGTGAACTTTGTGTTGAGTTATTCATTTTAAGGTCATCAAGAGGACAAGGGGGACTTTACGTCTAGAGGAAAAAAGATTTACTATCCAAATACAGAATGGTTTCTTCACAGTAAGGCTGCTTTCACACTGAGGCGCTTTACAGGCGCTAAAGTGCTAAAAAAAAGCACCCTGAAACAGCTGCTGCTGTGTCTCCAGTGTGAAAGCCCCGAGGGCTTTCACACTGGAGCGATGCGCTTGCAGGGCGGTCTTTCGAGCGCTGTAGGAGCGGTGTATTTACTGCTACTAAAGCGCCCTTCCCATTGAAAACAATGGGGCAGCGCTGCAAACCCGCCTGCGGGCGGTTTTAACCCTTTTTTGGCCGCTAGTGGGGGTTAAAACTGCCCCGCTAGCGGCCGCATAGTGCACGCAACGCCCCAGTGTGAAAGTAGCCTTTCAGCTGTGAAAACGTGGAATAGACTCCCTCCAGAGGTGGTTCTGGACAGCTCATATTGCTTTAAAAAAGGCCTGGATTCTTTCCTAAATGTACATAATATAACTGGGTACTAACATTTATAGGTAAAATTGATCCAGGGAAAATCCGATTGCCTCTTGGGGGGATCGGGAAGGATTTTTTTCCCCTGCTGTAGCAAATTGGAGAATGCTTTGCGGCGGTTTTCGCCTTCCTCTGGATCAATTGTGGGTCATAGATTGGGTATATCCTCCTCTCTCTCTGGTCCCCACTCACCTCCCGCTATATTGCTCCCACACTGTGCAACATGTGTGACATCTGCAAACCCATGGTATGTATGTGAGCTTCTCAGGCTGCTAGTAAATGTAGACCTTTGCCTGGTGCTGTGAGTGCTGGCTGGGAGGAGACTGCCCACACTCCAATGACAAATAAGATTAGAAGAGCCCCACATCAGAAAGAGACCTGTTGCATGTAGACAAGTGGCAGTCTCAGCCTAGACCCCCAACAGGCCGTACCCCCAACATGTTTTACTCCGCCCACTGGAGCTTATTCATGGGGATGTCACCACGTGTGACATCTGCTAGTATCTCCTGCTCTGGTCCCCCAGCTCTGCTGATCCTCTGCCACTCAGTCCTCTCTCTCTGGTTGCCACTCCCCTTCCGCTACAGTGTTCCCATGTTGCACATCACATGTGCCATCTGCTAGTTGCTCCACTCCAGGCTGAACCCCGCTTAGCTTCCTGCTGCTCTACGTTGCACACCAGATGTGACGTCTGCAACCGACACTCCCAGTATATATACACATGAACCAGAAGTGACAACTGATGAAGTCTTTCCAGATCGCTTGTTGTTTTCCCAGTGCATCCTGGGATATCTCATACCTGCAATACCTCCAAAACAAAGAGAAGCTAATGCTGAAAAAAAGCCCCTCAAAAGCTGCAGATGCTTTTAGGCTTCTATGGAGGCTTTGGAGATGTTTTGAAGCACCAAGAAATTGAAATGGGGTATCATTTTTGAAGTGAAGCAAACAGTGTCAACAAGACTGTAAGGTGACCCTTTTTTGTTTAGTGACAGGGGCTTTGATTGCCACCTGGAGTGCTTTAAAAAGCGTGTCTACAATTTGAGGTGGCCTTTTTCCTGCTTGAGCTCAGTAATGTTCCTGGGTGCCCACGGAGGGCCATACAGAACTTGTGTACTGAGATGGAAGTGGAACTTGTCTTTCCATTATAGATGCCCAACCTCAACTCAATCGAACCCTTGTGATATAAACTGGAATACCAACATCAGCTGAGATGGAAGAGGAACTTGTCTTTCCACTATAGATGCTCAACCCAACCGAACCCTTGTTATAAAAGCTGGAATGCCAACATAAAGTCAAACCTCGTCAACCACCTCGCCCATCACCTCACTGCTTGGTTTCATTTATGCTCTTGTGTCTGAATATGTAGGATCTGAAAATGTTCAAAAACGTAGAAGACATAGGAGAGAAGAAGCAAAAAAGAAAGGGAGGCAAGAAGAAGAACAAATTGATAACAGGAAAGGTTCTTCTGAACATGTCAATCCCTTGCCTGGCCTCAGGGCTCAGAAATGACCTTAGCTATGGAGATATATCTGGGTCTCCACTAGGGTTATTGAAGTTACGCGTGACAGAATTGTGGCATGTGTGGTTTCATTTTGATAAATGTATAACCATGTACGTATGCATCATACATTCTAGGGGAGTAGAAATTGGAAGGTTGCCGAAGTATCTGGGTGGTCCAGTAGATTATAGGTTGTCAGGGAAGTGGACCTTCTGTTTTCATGGAAGGTCCACTTTGGCCACTATCTGGTCAGCAATGACAGAGATATCAACCTTCCGAACGGTACGTTGCTGGATAGGAAGGGTGATATCTCGATCATTGCTACAGCGATATAATCTTTTTCAGGTGGCGATTCCCTTTACTGTAAAAGTAATCCCAGTGGCAATGGAGCCGCTGGATGACTTTCACAGGCAGCGGAAAGAGGTCCCCGCCCCCTTCCTCCTGCCACCAACTTTACTGAGCGATCGGGGAGCTCAGTAAGGATGTGATTGGTAGCATTCTGTTCCAGGGAGACAATGAGAGGAACTGATGTTGTTCCTCCCTCTGTGTGACATCAGAAACTGGAAGCGATGAGGATTTAGTTACTTCCGGTTTCCATTCTTTGTTTACCTGGCCCTTACCATCCAGTAAAGCAGCCGATCAGACCGATATGTGTCTGATTGGTTGCATTGGAGGCCAGAGGAGAGATTTGGGGTCTAATAAACCCTTGTGATAGCAATAAAATTGATTGAAAAAAAATAAAGAGACAGTATTAAATAAATAATAACATTTAAAAATAAATAAAAATTAAGCGCCCTATCCCCCATGTTTGCACGCGAATGCGTGCATCAGTCCCACGCGAATATTTAAATGTCAATCGCACCGTGCGTGTGAAGTATTGTCAGGAACGCCAGAGTGAGAGCAATATTTCTAGCATCAGACTTCCTGTGTCACTCTAAACTGGTAACCTGTTACGGCTCTTTAAGTGTCGCCTATGCAGATTTTTTTTTTTTAGGTACCGTAGTTTTGCGCTGTTCCATGGGCGTATGCAACTTTAAAGCTTGCACATGTTTGTTTTTTCGGTACCGCAGTTTGGTGACCTTTCTAAGGGTGTACACAACTTTTAAGCATGACATGTTTGGTATCTATTTACTTGGCATAACATATTTTTTTTAATATTTTTATCAAAAAAATGGGGTATTATATTTTGTTTTTGTGCATGAAAATTTATTAAAGTGTATTTAAAAAAAACAAAACAATTGCATTTGATAAACCGCTGCGCAAATATTGCGTGACATAAAAATATTCGTAAAAATATACTAAAGCGCTGATGTGAATAAATATTAAAATATGTGAGAAATAAATATTAAAAGATAACTAAATAATATAGCTGCAATTATATATGTGAACTGAACTGAACAAAAATAAATTGCTTTAAAAGAATAATTGCGCTAATATTAACCTACTAATAAAAATATTCACCACCCATTTCACTCTCTAGGGCCTCTGCTAAAAAAAAAAAAAAATTATATATATATAGAAAATATATATATATACATATATATATATATATATATATACATATATACACAAACACACATATATATATATATATATATATATATATATATATACATACACAAAAAATTTTTTGCTACAAAACTACTTAGAACCCCCAAAGATTTAATATATATATATATATATATATATATATATATATATATATATATATATGTATATATATATATATATATATGTATATATATATATAAAATCTTTGGGGGTTCTAAGTAGTTTTGTAACAAAAAAAAAAAATTCTATGCAGGAAAGGGGTGTCAGAGTTGGTCCAGACTGTAAGCGGTTATAAAAAAGCTGAATATGTTTCTAAGTGAATAATATAATATATACATATAATCAGCTCTAAAAATGTTTTTAACTAACAATACTGTCGATGGTTGAGCCAAGGGAAATCCAATTCCCTAAAAGGCTCAGGAAGGAGTTTTTTCCCTGTTGGACTACATTACGCTTTATAAAGGTTTTTTTGCCTGCTTCTAGATAAACTGTGGATTTGGGGTTCTGCTGAGATAGGTTTTCAGTTGGTTTATTTTTTTCTATTGGTTGAGCTCAATGTACTTGTACCATTTTTGCACCTATGAGAAGCATATGACTGAAGAAGGAGGGACATGACAACCCTATAGTGCTCTAATGCAGTCTGCGAATTCTCGACTGCAGTTTTCAAATAGGGACACTAGAGGGCGAGCGAGCACCTACTAGAAATTCTAGCGTGTAGTTTTCCATATGCACCGCTAGATGGCAGCGCCAAGTACTTCCAGAGACACGTGGAACGCACAAGCCGATTGGAACGCAAGAACCCGGAAGTTTGGTGTGACAAACAAAGGCCAGAGTCCAAACAGGAAGTGTTGGAGCTCCAGGGGCTTTGTGAGTGTATTAGACTGAAATCTGCAATTAATGTTTGCTATAAACTGGAGAGCCTGGTCATATGGATTTCCTAATCAGTACTGTTTATTGTAACCATATATTAATGTATCCCATTTACTGTGCAATTCAGAGACATATTTTCTTGTTATTTCTTACAATGCCAGCCCTGTCCTAATGGTAAAAATAGGTGTTTTTTTTTTTCTAAAGGTTTCAGCTGATTGGTCCTTGGAAATGCTGAGATGCTGTGAGAAGGAGATGACAGATCCGATCGGGATGGACGCCAACCAGAGTCACATGACTGAGACGATATTAGACCTCACCCTGGAGATCGTCTGCCTGCTGACCGGAGAGGTGAGGAGGATTCTGGGAGGTCACATGACATCATTCTTATCTCTATTAATAAAACACAGACCTGACCGGAGAGGTGAGGAGGATTGTGGGAGGTCACACGACTGATTTTTTTTATTTATTTGCTGTTCTCCTTTGTAGAAATATGGAGTGGTGAAGATGGCATCCATTGATTGTCTCTTACAAGGCTTGTATCCAGCTATGTCAGGAAAATTGAGCAGTTCCATTAAGGAACCACCACCTCCCACCCTGATATTGGCGAGATACAACGAGAAGAAGATTCTAGAAGTCACCCAGAAGATCATTGAGCTGCTGACAGGAGAGGTGAGCGGTGCCGGGAATTCTGGGACATTATCCAGTAACAGACAAGGGATGTGTCTGGATGGTGACTGTATCATTGTGTGTGTCAGGTTCCTATAAGGTGTCAGGAGGCCACCAGGGAGGAGTGTGTAGAAGGACACAAGGATCTCTATAAGGACACCATGATGGTGAAGCGACCACCCCTCACATCACCGGGTATGGTATAATGAATTTTTTTACCTTTATTTTATTCTATGGTGATCACATTATATGGAGGTAATGGGTTGGTATCCTTTTTTTCTATACAATCTTCTCACATTTTCCTGAGACCCACCCAACTTTGGATGGTGGTGTCCAATTTCTTCATTGACTAACTGCTCGCTGCTAGAGCCAAGGCTGTTGGCCCCTTCTTCAGGTCTTAGTTTGGTTCAGCTCTGAAGAAGGGGGCATGTCCCCCGAAACATGTAAGCGTACAAATCTGTATCTACTTGAGCCAGGAGAAACCATCCCATGGCTGGATCAGAACTTTGTGATTTTTTACGCTTGCTTTCATCTCTCTTTCTGAGTATGTTTTTGGCCTGTGGGTGTTTAATAAAAATGGTGGTGGTAATACCCAAGCAGATACAGATTGGTAGGCTTACGCATTTCAGAGGACTTTCCCCCTTCTTCAAAGCTGAGCCAACCTTAGACCAGCTCTGAAGAAGGGGGCATGTCCCCTGAAACACCCACACCTACCAATCTGTATCTGCTTGAGCCAAGACTGTGTGCCCCTTCTACATGTCATAGGTTGGTTCAGCTCTGAAGAAGGGAGCATGTCCCTCGAAAGGTGTGAGCCTACCAATCTGTATCTGCTTGAGCCAGGAGACACCATCCCATGGCTGGATCATAACTTTTTGATTTATCACGCTTCCTTTATCTGTGTTTGGTGGGTGGGTGTTTAATAGAAATGGTTGTGGTAATGCCCAAGCAGATACAGATTGGTAGGTTTACACATTTTAAGGGACATGCCCCCTTCTTCAGAGCTGAACCAACCTAAGACCAGTTACTAAGAAGGGGGCATGACTATCTCACTTACTCTCTATGCCCACTTTGCCTCCCCTCCTCCCTTGCACCATTATGGGATTATGTTTATGCTCTCAAATGACGATAAAAACTCCACCACGGGGACCCTGATTTCAAGTTTAATTCTCCAGGACAAAACTCAGAGGAAGGTTCCCCACCCTAGAATCCTCACCTCTGCCATCAAGCTCCTCACCTCCCTACTCTATCCTCCTACTTTGACCTTTATCCATTCATCTCCAAGACAAAACTCAGAGGAAGGTTCCCCACCCTAGAATCCTCACCTCTGCCATCAAACTCCTTACCTCCCTACTCTATCCTCCTACTTTGACCTCTATCCATTCATCTCCAAGGCTCGATTTCCTGAGCTCCCCTCCCCACTCTCTTCAGCAGCGGTCCCTTTATCTCTCTACTCTTCTCCCCTTTTCCCTTTCATTTCCTACCCCACCCTCTCTACTGCCCTCATCCCCCCAGCCTGGTATCCTCCATTTCTGTATTAGAACTATTACGAGTAAGATTTGATTCAGGTCTCTACTGCCCCTCCCTCTTATCGAGGAGTATGGGAGCACCAGCTAAGTCTTATGAGTTTGTTTTCTAAACAAGAAAGAAGTCCAATCTCTGAATGCCAACAAAAGCCCAGATGTAGAAAGGTAAAAGTGGCTTCAGCCCAACTCCATCCAGGCTATTGGTCCGAAGCGTTTCGCTTCGCACACAGGGCTTAGTCGTGGAGGCGGGGCTCGGATGTAGCATTTTATGCCCACCAACAGATCTTTGTATTGTTTGTACTTATGTCTTATATGCTCTGAAGGTAAAACCTAAAGGATAACTCCACTTAATTGGAAAAAAAATATATAGCATATACAAATCGCCACACAAGCCATACTACACTTACCGACCACAATATGTATATATAGGTTGCGTTTTGCAAGTGGTTTACCGGGATTATGACTGACGCTATCAGCCATAACCCCAGTATTGTTTTTTGCAACCGTTGGCTGGCTTTCTCATGAGCCGCTGGAATGCTTTCCGAAGCTGCGGGAGGGCATGTCCCCTTTCCCCTCCCACCGGATGTCCCCCCCCCTCCCGCTGCTCACCGTTGTTTCTCCGGCTTACTGTTTTCACCGGTTGGCCCGAGAGACAATCCAATGGTGCGGCCGGCTGCTCCCATAGGCGACCAAAAAGTAGATCGTCTTTGATCGTCTCTATGGCCTTGGAGGACCGGAGTGATGTCATGAAGGCTGGAAGTAAACTTTTTTTTTTTTTTTTTTAAAGCAAAAGATCACTTTTTTTTGATCTTTTGCTTTTAAAGGTAAAAAAGAGATTTGGGTTCTTATTGACCCCGGATCTCTCCATAAAGAGGACCTGTCATGCTTATTTCTATTACAAGGAATGTTTATACGCCTTGTAATAGGAATAAAAGTGACTGATCATTGCACCGGCCCGCTGCCAATGTCATATGATCGCTGTGATCAATCACAGAAGATCAAATGACAATTGTAAACAATGAATGGCTTCTGTCTATGCCATCCATTGTATACAATTGTGTTGCTAGCTACATAGTTACATAGTTAGTCAGGTTGAAAAAAGACACAAGTCCATCAAGTTCAAACAAAAAAAATAAAAATACAATCCCATATATACAAACCTACACCCACAATTGATCCAGAGCAAGGCTGTGATTGGTCACAGTGACCACATGGTACAGGCAGGGCCAATCACAGCCCATTTGTAGCATGTGATTAGCTGTGGCCAATCACAGCTAATCACAACAATACACAGTGTGTTCCGGTAAAAATATTTGCTTATAGCAGTAAAATGCACTGCTATAAGCAATCATATTATGTAAAATAAAAATCCTGATTCCATCCCCAGAGTGGTACAATGTTACTATGGTAACACTGTATGTAAAAAAATAAAAATAAAATAAAGTCCTCTCTTCGGCAGGACATATACTAAAATTAGAACGATACAGAGAAGATTAGCCTGGCCCCTGCGCAAAGGATGACGCGCACATTCGTGAAGCGTTCCATATTTTTGGAGAGAGGACCTTCCTCCCAAGGTGCTCACCTTATTTATGGTGGCTGCTGCACTTCTTGGAATTTTTTTTTTTACCCAAAAAAATGATTTTTCTCAAAAAAATAAACAAAAAAAATAACAAATATAAAAAAAAAAAGTAAAAAATTCTTACAATTTTCTTCTTTTTTTTTTACATGTTGTAAACAAAGCATGTAAAAAAAAGAAAATTGTAATAAGTAAAAAATTATTACAATTTTCTTTTTTTTTTTACATGCTTTGTTTACAACATGTAAAAAAAAAAAATTGTAATAATTTATTTTTTTAAATATTTGTTTTTTTTCTTGTTTATTTTTTTGAGAAAAATCATTTTTTGGGTACAAAAAAATTCCAGTCCAGTGTCCCTGATCACCGCCACACCCATTATATGATGACGCTGTACTGCACTGTCGACAGTGTGTAAAAAAAAAAAAAAAAACGTGAAAAAAATGATTGGTAAGCTGCAATACATGAGGTTTGATTTTTTGGGGGTTTTTGTTTTTTTGGGTTTGATACCTCTTCATTATTGCTGCTACCGAAATGAACCAAAATGTATTTATTTTTAACAGATTTATCGGAAAGAGCCCAGATGCCGGAGACGTACGGAGCTATAAAGGAGGAACTGGACTGTTCTGAGGAAGAAAGGCTTTTGAACGAAGACGTGGATTACATGAAGGTCAGAATCGAGGAAGAAGGTCCCTTGAGAAGAGACCGCGGAATGCCATCTTCTCCATACTTAGACGTCTGTGAGGGGCGAAGACGTACGTCGTGTACTCCGTACAATAACGAGGAGTCAGACCAAGCTACTCTTGAGACAAGCCATTTATCTCTTCAGATTAAAGAGAACCTGTTTTCGGACGATGAAGACCATTTGGAAGAAAAGCCACCAACCGAAGAAGAAGGAACCGGCAATGGAATCGAAAATGGAGATGAAGCTGAGAGAATAATCGAAACGGGTGAACGGCTCCCAGTTCAGAGCCCGGAGGCCAAGAGGCACACCTGTGACGGGTGCGGAAGCGTCTTCACCAGCAGTTCTGACTTCCTCCAACACCAGCCTACGTGCAAAGGTCCTCGTTGGCAGTGTGGTGAGTTTTTCGGCAACGAGGGGACACCTCAACAAATCCATACAAGGTCAAAACCGTACGCCTGCTCTAAGTGTGGGATGTCTTTTAGGTTGAAGTCGCTGCTTGTAGAGCACCAGCGCGCTCATATCAAGGAGAGGTCTTTTGCGTGCAAGGAGTGCGGGAAGTGTTTCGACCAGAGGTCGGCGTTCATGAAACACTTGGGGACACACTCCGGGGAGAAGACGCATTTGTGTTCGGAGAGTGGGAATAATTTCAGCAGCAGTTTCGGCCTTGTTATCCGGCATCAAAGTCCAACAGAGAATGAGCCCTTTGTGAAGTCTCCTACCAAGGAGGAGCCCTACTTCTGCTCCGTGTGCGGGAAGTGTTTTGACCAGAGGTCGAAGCTCATGAAGCACTTGGGCTCTCACTCCAGGGAGAAGGCATATTTGTGTTCGGAGAGTGGAAACGATTTCAGCAGCAGTTCCGGTCTTGTTACCCAGCACCGAAGTCCAACAGAGAATGAACCTTTTGTGAAGACTCCAACCGAGGAGGAGTCCTACATCTGCTCCGAGTGCGGGAAGTGTTTTTCCTGTAGCTCACTCCTCATCTCTCACCAGAAATCCCATTGCAGGGAACAGCCGTATTTATCATCTGATTATAACGAACCCGTCAGTCAAAATCCTTTTTTGGGCAGCCATCAGAGAAATCCCACCGGAGTGAAATCCTATTCTTGTTCAGAGTGCGGGAAGTGTTTCTCCGATAGCGGACACCTGACTGTTCACAAGAGAATCCATACAGGGGAGAAGCCGTACACCTGTTCGGAGTGTGGGAAATCCTTCATCCAGAAGTCGTTGCTGATAAGCCACCAAAGAACTCACACCGGAGTGAAACCCTATTCTTGTTCCGAGTGTGGCAAGAGTTATTCCCAGAGCGGTCACCTGACTGTTCACAAGAGAGTCCATTCCGGGGAGAAGCCGTACACCTGTTCAGAGTGCGGGAAATCGTTTTACCAGAGGTCGTTGCTGATCTACCATCAGCGAATTCACACCGGGGAGCGACCTTACTCTTGCAAGGAGTGCGGGAAGTGTTTTACCCATAGGGCCAACCTAGGGGTTCACCAGAGAATCCATTTAGGGGAAAAGCCATTTTTGTGCGGAGAGTGCGGGAAATCCTTTATTAATAAGTGGGGGCTGGTCAACCACCGGAGAACTCATACCGGGGAACGGCCTTATTCTTGTCCTGAGTGCGGAAAGTGCTTCTCCCGCAGTCCTAACCTCCTGCGACACCGGAGAGTCCACTTGTCAGAAAGTTAATTTATCACTTAAGAGACCTTTTGAGACTTTTTTTTTCTAAGTCTGCATTTTTTTTTTAAGCTGAACTCCAGACAGTTAAATGTTTTATTTGAAATGCATATATGGGAACAGTTCTATCTGTCCATCCAGTCCTGAGATTTACACAGCCCTGGCAACAGAGCTGGGTTGGCGACTTGGCTTTCCCTGCAGCAGCCAAGCAATACCGGGTCTCTGTGCTTCTATATGCGATGCAGGCAGATCATGGCTGGTGGGAAGGGCCTGCAGGGTGCTACTTCAAAACATCACAGCCTTGATATCAGCCTCTTGTGGTCCCTGTACATTAGAAATCAGACTAGGAGAAGGAGAAGGAAGCAGCACAAGGAGCCAGTCAGCTGTGCTATAATGATTATGCGCTATCAAGGAACACATTCATAGTAGGAGAGAGCAGAGAGATAAGCTCATCAATCTGCTGCTTCTCCTTTCACTGTCCAATCACAGCTTGGAATAGGGGCAAAACTTGTAACTCCAGCAGAGAGGAAAAAGGTCTCCTGCTTTGCTACACTATAAGACAACAGACAGAGGGAGCAACAGCCTAGAGCTTTACCTTCATTATACACTTTATTAGTAAAATAAAAGCAAGTAATACACTCACAAATGCATAGGATTGCCCTATGCATTTGCCCATCTTTTCAGATAAAAAGATGATAATCAAGATGCGACTGCCAAGTTTCGAGGGGCAACCCCTCTTTCTCAAGGTGTACATGGCAGATAATCAGCTTCTAATTTCAGCTTTTTCAGTTAAGCTCTGATAAAAAAAAACTGGAAGCTGATTGGTTTCCCCTTCAGTTTTATTAAATCAACCCCATAGTGTCAACAGGCATATCAGTTAATCAAAGTGCGACTGTAGTGTTTTGAGGGGCAACCCTTTTTCTCAGGCCTCTGAGGAAGAGGGGTTAGCCCTTGAAAGCTGTGAGCCATATTCAAAGCTGAAGGGGTCTTCCCCATGCCACAAGCTAAGTGTTGAAGATCTGGCGATAGTCGCATCTTGATTATCTGAAATGTCTATCGACACTATGACACTATTGATTTACTCAAACTGGAGAGTTCAAAATCTGGTGCAGCTGTGCATGGTAGCCAATCAGCTTCTAACTTCAGCTTGTTCAATTAAGCTTTGAAAAAAAACCTTGAAGCTGATTGGTTACTATGCAGAGCTGCACCAGAGTTTTCACCCTCTAGTTTTATTAAATCAACCCCATAGTTTCAACAGGCATTTCAGATAATCAAGATGCAACTATCGCCAGATCTGCAACACTTAGCTTGTGGCTCGGGGAAGACCTTTCAACGTTCAATATGGCTAACGTGTTTCGGGTGGAAACCCCTCTTCCTCAGACACTTGAAAAAGAGGGGTTATCCCTCGAAACACTACAGCAGCTTCTTTATTATCTGATAAGCCTGTTGACACTATGAGATTGTGAGTATATTACTTTCTTTTATTTTACTAATCAAGTGTATAATGAAGGTAATGCGCTAGGCTAGTGTGCCCCTTGTCTATTGTCTTATAGTGTAGAAGGATAGAAAAACCTTGTTTTTCTCTGCTGGAGTTACAAATCTTGTCCCTCCTCCAGCCTGTGATTGGACAGTGCAAAGCAGCAGATTGATGAGCTCATCTCTCTGCTCTCTCCTCCTATGAGTGTGTTCATTGAGAGCATATAATCACTACAATATGGCTAACGTGTTTCGGGGACCAACCCCTCTTCCTCAGAGATCTGAAGAAGAGGGGTTACGCCCTCGAAACGTGATAGTGGCATCTTGATTATCTGATATGCTTGTTGACACTATGCGTTTGTGAGTATATTATTTATTTTATTTTACTAATAAAGTGTAAAATGAAGGTAATGCGCTAGGCTGGTGCGCCCTCTGTCTGTTTTCTTATAGTGCTGCATGTCAAGGGCCACCTACAGTCCAAAGAGGACGGAAAGGCATCACAGCGCCAGAGCACAGGTTGTAGGAGAGGAAAACTTACCAAGATCTAAGCACCACATTTGAGCGCCAGAGGTTGCTTTTATTGTTTTCTCCTGCTCTGTTAGACAGGGCTGTGCTGTGTGACAGAGCTGTGTAAATCCCAGGACTGGCTGGACAAAAATATACATCCTTTGGCAGGTAAAACGGCTCCCTTATATGTTTTTTTAATCTGTGTATTCAGCTGTTTGCCTGGAGCTGAGCTTTAATATCCGCCTGGAGTTCTGGTTTGAACCTATGAACCCTAAGCGAACAAAAATGTATTTGCTAAGGCATTGTGTGTAAATAAATGAATAAAATTCTTTGTTGCCTATAAGCACTGCCGCTCTACATATATACACTTCAGCGATAGCTGCGTGGCACTTCTCGGGGCAGGGTTGCCAACTTCCCAAAAGTCAAATTTACTGACACAAAATTGTTTCAAACAATTTTTTTACTGACAGTTCACAAAGTTAACCAAAATTACCACTTGCCATGCAAATATCAATACTTAAGCTACAAACGTGTAGCTAGTGCGGTATAACAAAAGGCAAGAAACGTATTTCTCCTTTTACATATTTACATATTTTTTCCGATACAGTTCCCCGCATGCGACTCACGTGTAAGGTAAAATCTACGGGCTTGGAAATAGATGGAAAACTGGCTAAAAGACCGAATTGATGAATATGGGTTTTATGAATATCCATACAATAAAAAAAGAAAGAAAGAATGTAGCTGCGCTAACAGTGATTATCCCCCGTAAGCGGGAACTTCAATCAATGTGTACATTTTCCCAATAATTCGACAATAGTGAAGGTGAAGAAATCAATTGTTAAAATAATAAATAAATGATTTCCAATAAATTGAAATTGATCAATAAATTGATGTGAATAACAATAATTCATATAAATATTCCTAATGATAAATATAAATAATAAGTGTATATATAAAAATATAAATAAAAGTAAATATCGCCCCGTTCGCTCAGATCCTACGTGACTGCGTCAGCACGTCCTAGCCACCCGACGCGCGTTTCGTCACACGACGACGTCGTCTGGGATACAATACATTATGAAAATATTATGAAAGAAAAATTATTATTGAAAAAACATAAACCAATATATGTGACATTGTTCAAATAATTATGTCCTTCAATATAATAACAATACCATGTAACGTTGGTTAATATGATTACTCTGGCAATATAAGAGACCACGTGTTTCTTTTGTGAATAAGCCCTCTCTTGTTGCTCAAGTCTGGAAACCCAAAAATGTGGTGAGCTCATGTGAAATATGGGTCTCCAAAGCCTCACATACAGGATCGGATTTGTGCCTGGATTTTGTCTTGTATACAAATGGCAAGGAACTGTCGGCCAACAAACACGAACGTTGTGACGTACTACGTGGTTTTTCAGCTCTTTAGCGACACCCTTTGGGCTCCTTCTGCTAATTTTGTGTTAGTAGAAGAAGTTTGGTCATAACGAATGACCTGAAATACGAATGAAACTAAAACAAACTAATTATTCGGCAGCGCACATGTCTACTGCAGAGTGCAGTGTAAGGGGGAACCCTGCGGACTCTGATGTAAAGGAGAGCTCTGTGGAGTATGATGTTAGGGGGAAATCTCTGGATTATGATGTCAAGGGAATCTCTGTGGACTCTTGTGTAATGGTGACCAGAGACCCCATTAAATACTTTAGAGTTCCCCTTTACATCACAGTCTGCAGAGGATGCTGTAAGGGAGAACCCTGCGGACTCTGATGTAAAGAGGAGCTCTGTGGACTGTGATGTGAAGGGGAAGCTCTGTGGACTCTTTTGTAAGGGGGGTGGGGGAGCTCTGGTGACCCCCTTTACATCAGAGTTTCCATATACACCAGAGTCCGCAGCATTCCCCCTTACATCAGAGTCCTCAGAGTTTTCCTTTACATCACAGTCTGCAGAGTATACTGTAAGGGGGAACCCTGCAGACTCTGATGTAAAGGGGAGCTCTGTGGAGTATGATGTAAGGGGAACTCTCTGGATTGTGATGTCAAGGAAAACTATGGACTCTTGTGTAATGGGGGGGGGGTCTGGTGACCAGAGACCCCATTAAATACTTTAGCATTCCCCTTTACATTACAGTCTACAGAGTATACTGTAAGGGGAAACCCTGCAGACTGATGTAAAGAGGAGCTCTGTGGACTGTGATGTGAAGGGGAAGCTCTGTGGACTCTTGTGTAAGGGGGGTGGGGGGAGCTCTGGTGACCCTCTTTACATCAGAGTTTCCCTTTACACCAGAGTCTGCAGCATTCCCCTTTACATCAGAGTCCCCAGAGTCCCCCATTACATCACAGTCTGCAGGGTATACTGTAAGGGGGGAACCCTCCAGACTTTGATGTAAAGGGGGAGCCCTGCGGACTGTAATGTGAAGGGAAGCTCTGTGGACTCTAGTCTAAGGGGGGTGGGGGAGCTCTGGTGACCCCCTTTACATCAGAGTTTCCCTTTACACCAGAGTGCGCAGCATTCCTCCTTACATCAAAGTTCTCCTTTACATCAGGATTCCGTACTCTGCATACTGTGATGTAAAGGGGAACTCTGATGTAAGGGGGTCTTTGATCACCAGAGCCCGCCTCCCCATTACACAAGAGCCCACAGCGTCCCCCCTTAAATCAGAGTCTTACAGTGCATGGGGGAACTCTGTGGATCCTGATGTAAAGAAGAATCCTGATGTAAAGGGCGGTGCTGCGGACCGTGATGTAAAGAGAAATGCTGCGGACTCTGGTGTAAAGGGGAACTCTGATATAAGGGGGTCTCTGGTCACCAGAGCCCCACCCCTTACATCAGAGCTTTCAGAGTTCCCCCTTACCTTAGGGTCCCCATCAGAATTCACCCTCTTATATCAAGGTGCCCTAATAATGGAGAAGGTTGAGTATTTCCCTATTAGTAGTGCTCCATTACATTGTGGATTACACCTGCAATTCTCACTCGTGGACACCAGGTGGCGCGCAAGTCTTCACTAAAAATCTTATAGAAGAAAAGCGTGCAGTTCACAACGCCAGCCGCTAGATAGCAGCGTTGAGCAAGAACTAATATCAGTGGAACGCACGGAAGAATCCTACAGGGAGCTGGAACGCACAACCTGGAAATCTGGCACAAAAAAAGGGAAGCATTTCTGGAAGATGGGGGCGGGCCCTAGCCTCAGAATTGGAAGACTGTATCAGGTTCATGGAGGTAAGATGATTATTTATGTTGAGTCTTGTATAGATTGGAATTGCTATGTATAATCATTGCCCTTTAGTGTAATTCTCAATCAATATATCACCCTTGTATGCAGAATAATGCAGAACCTGATTTTTTTGGGAAATTTTTATTTCACTGAGATATCCTGAAAGAAAAAATGTTGATTTCCTGGCATCAATCCAAGGCCGCATGCATGTGGAAATAGTCCCGCCTACTACCAATCTACCGGGCTGGTGAGACAACAGGTCGGCCTCTATTCTTTGTCCTCCAGAACTCACGGCCGATGTGAACGAGGGGAAAAAAATCCTTGACCTGCCACCTTTGGTGGCTGTCCATGTAGGTTCAGCCTCTCCTGTAGAGGAGACCCTCAACTTAGGCTCTAAATATTCCAATATGGTAGGGAACCCCTTCTGTGGATCCTTTGGCATGTCCAGTTTTGTGCTCCCCTATTGTGGCTCTGATAATTGTGCCGCCATTTTTTATTTCCATGTGTTTCTCCCTGGCCACGACCATGCTACATTCCAGCGGTCATTGTGGAATTGACATTGTTCCCGAAAATGATGTGGCTTCCAGAAGAAGTGCAATGCACAATTACCTCTCCGGTGTCTATCTTGGATTCGGGCAAGCTCTGTGGATTGGCTGTAGGGGAGGATGACAGGGGTAGGAGACCTCTAATTAAATGTCTAAGATGGCATCCACCACCAGTTTTTGAACACGGGTATGCACTGATGAGGAGCAGTTGATGGTGGTGGACCAAAGCCAAGAGCCAAGTCCCTCAGGCAGGTTCTACCACTTGAGTCACTGCAAGAGCTACAAAGTATGAGATACGTGGGACTTCCAAATATTCAACCAATTAGCACTCTGCACTGTCTGCAGCTTATATCCCAGCCTTCCAGAATGTACAGGCAGACAATCCAAAGAGTATCCAGCGTGTTTGGGGGGGTCCTAATATGCCCCCTTCATCAGGGCTTGTTTGAAGAAATATATTTGGGTTAGCAGTGAACTGGAACTTTAATACTATTGTGTCAAGTGTCCGACATACAATCCGATGGATAATCCGGCAGACTTTCTACCGAACGGACTTGGACACACACAGACGCACAGAAAGTCCGGCGTTTGCTAGCGCGATGACGTACAGCACGTATGACGGGACTAGAAAAAGGAAGTTCAATAGCCAGTAGCCACTAACTTCCTTTTTTCGTACTTGCTTCTGATCATGCGTCATTCTTAGTCCGCCATACTAGCATACTGACGAACGTATTGTCCGCTGAAACCCAAGTGCGACGGGAAGATTGGAGTGCAAAAATACTTTCTTAGTCCACCGGACTTCACACTGGAAAAGTCAGCTGAAGCCCACACACGATCGAATTGTCCGCTGAAATGCGTTTCGGTGGACTAAGTACGCTGGACAATCTGATCATGTGTACACAGCATAAGATAACCTTTTCCACTGATATAGTGGCTGCTCTATCCAGGAAATTCTCAGCATCACCAAGCAGTTTTTGATCCAGGAGGTGTTACAGTTGGTCAGCAGAGCTTGGTGGATGCCAAAAATTTACCCCTTGACTTCCCCAGTCAGTCACAAGACAATGAGATTTTTTCAAGAGCTCCTGGGGCAGAGGGGTTTGATGCCCTGGTTCAGCTGGGGCATGCCTTTCCACTGCTCTACCATGGAGCCCACATCTTCATTGTTCACCCAAATGTGTAACCTCTGGCTCTGAAGGCATGGAGATTGAGAAGAAGAGGCTGGAAGCCCAAGTCTGCACTCTCCATGTGATCAACAACCAACTAAAGGGAAAGTTGACATTTATCATCTCATCGGGGCTGGGTTCTTGGCATTTACCACTGAAAAGGGGGTTTCACCTACTTCACCAGTGACTGTACAGTTACTGGGCTTTTTACAGTCAGAAGTTGCCTTCACCCTGAGCCTTAGGTCTATCAAAGTTTCAATTCATTTGCCACTTACCGGTCAAAGATAGACTTTCAGTCTTCTTGTATGTCAGTTTTTTAAAGCAATATTGAAGACCTGGACTCCTTCTAAAAACCTATTTCCTCAGTGGGACCTGTCAAGAGTTCTTAAGGTGTCAATCTTTATCCCCACTGAAGGAAGTGGCACCCTGGAAGCTGACCTTAAAAATGTCTTTCCTAGTAGCAATCACCTTGACCAGAGGAGTATCTGTACTCCATGCATGGGGTGTGTGCCGCCATACAGAAACTGTTTACTGGATTGAGTAGTCCTATGTCCTATTGTATGTTTTGTGCCCAACATCCCCTTCTTTTGACATCCTGATCAAGTATGGACCAGTGTTAATTCTGATGCCAAATTTTGATTTAATTTTAGTCAGCCTTTAGACTAAAATGCTATTTTAGGTTTAGTCGTAACTTAGTCATCTGAATTGTTTTAGTTTTAATTGTATGTTAGTTGACTAAAATAGTGTTAATTTCATCTACAAAAATATTTTGAACAGAATTGGTTAAACACTGGCGTGGACCCTCTGTCCCCTTGGGACCAGCCAGGCACAGCAGCAATGATCTTAATGTCTCCAGGTCTTTGAAGGCATACTTGCTGGATATGGCATTTTTCAGAGGATTGGAAAGAATGTTCCTAATTTCCTTCTGTAGCCAACAAGAGGAAGGAAACATCTGCTCCTACAATAACATCATGGTTTGTCAAGCTTCTATGGAGGGCCTCTAAGGTGGCTAGGCTGGTACCACAAAAAGTTAGTGCTGCATACCAACAAGCCAAAACTCAATGTCTTGGGCAGTCGATGAAAACCATTTGTGGATCAGCCAACTGGTCTTCTGATGACACCATCCTGCAACATCACCAGATAGATCCACCAATTCTTACTATGGCAAATTTTGCCAGGAAAGCTATAGCGCCATCTCTGTCCTTATAAAAAAATGTGCCTAAGCATACCCTACTTTAGCCTCTCTCAACCTTTTCAACACAGAGGAACCTCTGAAATAACTTTCTGGTCTCAGGGAACCCCTGCTAATATTTACTATAACTGCATCTCATGATACATTAGTGTTCTGGTCAGTGGGAAAAATGATTACACTTGTGGTCATTGGGAAGAATTCCCACCTTACAGATGGCTAAAAAGATCAATGTTGTCAATGGTTGAGAAACCTTGCCCAACTTGTACCTATTGGTTATTGGTTTTCCACAGGTATGATGCCATTTTAGCAACAGGAAGATTTAAAATTCGATCATACCTACACCGTAATTTTTCCTTTCCTGGGGTCAATCCATGGAAGCATACTGGACCCACCCAGTTCATTTGTAGCATTTTATAGGAAATGGGCTGTCGTGTGAGCTTAAACTCAAATCTATACACTGGTCCTGTGGGTTGGTGGTGGACAGGGCTACTTCCACATATATACTGCTATGAATTGGTACCACTATAGGAAAGGTACAGGGTAATTATGATTAAATTTCCCATTTTCTTTGAATGCTTGAGTTGACAGGAGCAGTATCCATAATCTCAGAGACGCACTGAGTGTAGCTGCGCTGACTGATCTATGAAAATGGAGATGGACCAGAATGACGTGACTGGGAAAATATTAAACCTTACATTAGAGGTCGTCTACCTGCTGACTGGAGAGGTGAGGAGGATTCTGGGTAGTCCCATGACATCATGCTTATCTCATTTAATAAAACACAGACCTGACTGGAGAGGTGAGGAGGATTCTGGGTGGTCACATGACATCACTTATATCTCTATTAATAAAACACAGACCTGACCGGAGAGGTGAGGACTTGACTTTTTCGAACTTTTGCCTTTTATTTAGGTTTATGTACCTGAAACAAACACCAGGGAACTTGTTAGGATGAGGAACGTCCAGAACCTAATTACGGAGAAAACTGTAAAGAACACCAGCGTCAAGATCCTAGAAGTCATCCAGAAGATGATGGATCTGCTGACAGGAGAGGTGAGCGGTGCCGGGAATTCTGGGACATTATCCAGTAACAGACAAGGGATGTGTCTGGATGGTGACTGTATCATTGTGTGTGTCAGGTTCCTATAAGGTGTCAGGATGTCACTGTCTATTTCTCCATGGAGGAGTGGGAGTATTTAGAAGGACACAAGGATCTCTACAAGGACACCATGATGGAGAATCAGCCACCCCTCACATCACCGGGTATGCTCTAATATATTCTCATTATCACCTATATGTGGATAAATGGAACATAAACTCTAGCTGGTATTTGTCATAATGGATCAGGTCATCTGTATGTGGAGTTGGTGGCATCAACATCACCTTCTTCTGAGATCCCACCAACTTTCCATGAAGCTTTCTAATCAATACACAGTTGAGTAATTATTTGTTATTCATTTATAGTCTCATCCTTTACTTGGAACCACAAAAGCTTACAACAGTCAGTCAGCCTAGATAAGTGGTGGTCAACATACAAGAGATAGGGGCCTGTAGACCAGGACATCACTAAAGGGCCAGACATAATAATCAGCAAATGTATTGCTACAGAAGACTGTGGACATACTGCAGGTTATGGTCAGAGAGTACTGACTTGTTACACGAGACTACTGGTGATTGTTGCTATTACCATCCCTTTAGAAATCAATACTTTTACACCTGGGGTGTCAAACTCAATTTCATTGTGGGCCGTATCAACATTATGGTTGCCCTCAAAAGGCTGGCTGTATCTGTAAGACTAGATGCCCAAAAGCCCCCCCACCATCCGAAGTCAAAAGTCCCCCACCCTCCCTTACATCAGAGTGCATCCCCTTACCTTGGCCTGCCGCTGGGAAGAAGCTGGGGGTGAAGCTGGGAAGCATAAAGGGGAGGGTCTGGAGGAGGACAAGAGGAGGACTGGAGTCAGCTGCCAGAGTCTGCTGAATGCTGAAACGAGGGGGGGGGGGGGGGGTGCTGCAGCTGCACAAAGAGGCACAGGACCTGTAAGAGGATTTCTGTCCTCCTCTCTGCTACCAACTAATGAGACGGGGGGGGGGGGGGGGGGGGGTTCGGAAACGAGCCTATTTGTGGCTGCATGGAGAAGTGCAGGATCTAGAGGAGGTGTTATGTCCTCCTCTCTATTGTCAACTGCTGAAACGGGGGGGGGGTCAGAAATGAGCCTCTCTGTGGCTGCATGGAGAATACCGAAGGATCTGGAGGAGGAGTTATGTCCTCTTCATAGCTGCTGACTGCTAAGACAAAGTGTGGGTGGAGATGAGGGAAGTGTCGCAGCTGCAGGAAAGATGCAAGGGCCAAAAAAATAGAAGGTCAGTGAAAGTACTGTCATTGTTCACATAGAGACACACCCACTTTCATTGACCTTCTATTGTCAAGCATGATCATTGAGCTGTAGATGTTTGAGCAATGAGCCGTTGAGTTACATTTATGAAAACAAGTACTAAAGTTTCGACCAATGAGCAGAAATTCTGAGCAGACCTGTAACTAAAACTTATTTCCATTTTACAGATTTGTCTGAAGGAGTCGAGAAGCTGAAGAACCACAGGGCTATAAATGAGGAGTTGGACTCTTTAGAAGATGGGAGTGTTAATACAAAGGAGGAAGGAGGTCTCCCAGGAGGATACTGTTGGTATCTACCATTGTCTCAAGATGGGAATGGTCCCAGGGCCGAGATACATACACTTTCTACTCTCATTAAGGAGGAGTCAGCCAAAGATGAGCTTGAAAAAGAGAAAATGTCTTTTCATTCTAAGGGGGGACTATTTTTAGAAGATGACGATCCATCGAAACAAAAAATAACGATTGATTCCCAAGCCATGGATGGAGGTGTAAAGGATGGAAATGGAGACTTCTGTAAAATGTGCGGGAATGGAACTAAAGGAATCGTTCAAACTGCCTGTCAATTGTCCCAAAATAGGGACATCTCCGAAACAGAGAGACTTGCGCCATTTAGTCCCATTAAGGAAGAGTTGGACTTGGCCGCAGTTGAAATTGACTATTTATCTTTTCCTGGACATTCTGGGGAACACAAAACGCAAATTGACTCCCAAGCCAAAGACAGGAGCGTACAGAAAGGAACAGGAAGCTCCTATATAATGTGCGGGGATGGGACTAAAAGAATTATTCAAGCAGCCTGTCCATCATCTCAAAATAGGAACATCCCCATTACGGAGAGACTTGCTCCATTTACTCACTTTAAGGAGGAGTCAGTTAAGATTGACCATTTTTCTTTTCCGATTAAAAATAAATTATTTTCAGAAGTTGGACTACTTCAGGAACACAAACCACAGACTGACTCCCAGGCCAAAGACAGGAGCATACAGAAAGGAACAGGAAGCTCCTATAAAGTGTGCAGGAAAGGTATTGAAAGAATTAATCAAGGTGCCTGTCCATCGTCTCAAAATAGGAATGTCCCCGGGACAGAAAGACTTGCACAATTTACTCACGTTAAGGAGGAGTCCGTTGGGTTTGACCAATTTTCTTTACCTATTAAAAAGAAATTATTTTTGGAAGTTGGACTTCCTCAGGAACCCAAACCTCAGATTGACTCCCAGGCCGAAGACAGGAGCGTACAGAAAGGAAGCTCCTCTAAAATGTGCAGAAATGGGACTAAAAGTATAAGTCCACCGTCCTGTCCGTTCCAACCCCCGTCACAAAGCTTGGAGACGAAGACTTACAACTGTGACGGGTGTGAAAGCATCTTCACCAGCAGCTCCGAATTCTTCAAACACCGGATGATGTACAAAGGGCCCCATTCTCTGCCCTGCTCAGACTGCGGGAAGTTTTTCAGCAAGCAGAAGAACCTGATCAGGCATCAGCGCATCCACCGAAGCCTGAAACCGTACACCTGCCCCGAATGCGACAAGTCCTTTCAGCAAAAGTCCACGCTCGTGGTACACCTGCGCATTCACACTGGGGAAAAGCCGTTCCCGTGCCAGGACTGCGGGAAGTGTTTCGCCCAGAAGTCGTCGCTCGTGAAACACATGCAGTCTCACACCGGGGAGAAGCCGTTCTCCTGTTCAGAGTGCGGGAGGTCCTTCAGTCGGAAGTCGATGGTGATCAGCCACCAGCGGACTCACACAGGGGAGCGGCCTTACGCTTGTGCCGTGTGCGGGAAGTGTTTCTCCAGCAGCACAAACCGTCGCTCCCACCAGAGAATCCATTCGGGGGAGAAGCCCTATGCCTGTTCAGAGTGTGGGAAATCCTTTTCTCTGAAGTCATCCCTGACCAGCCACCAGCGTACACATACCGGAGAACGGCCTTACGTTTGTTCGGAGTGCGGGAAAGGCTTTACCCGCAGTTATCACCTTGTTCAGCACCAGAAACTTCACTCCTCAGAGACTCCCAAAACCAGTTAAGAAACTCTAGGAAATGCACTTATCAGATGATACTGGGTTATACGCTTATCTTTCAATGGATGATGTCTGCTCACTGCATACACTCCGTCAGATGATCCTGGGTTATACACTTGGCTTGCAATGGGTGTTGTCAGCTCTCTGCATGTAATCCATCTAGATGTTTGCTCGTCACAAGCAGAGAACAAAGATACACATTACATGCGTAATCTAGTACTAAAAGGTATTTATTATAGGTTTCCTTAAGATTGCACACTTACAATGTAATTCAAAATAAAAGAGCATGTAAAAACAATGTATCACAAGTCAATATTCCTGACTACCTCTCACCGCTCCAGCGGTGTTCCCGGGTAAGGAAAGCAGGAAAGCCGACGATGTAGGTTGCTAAGGGCCTGACCACTCCGCAGCCTGCATGGTCAGGCCCTCAGGATCATCTGACGGAGTGTATGCAGTGAGCAGACATCATCCATTGACAGATAAGCGTATAACCCAGTATCATCTGGTAAGTGCATTTCCTAGGGAGATTGTGACACGTGCAGTGTGGAGTAGGTGATTGTTTTGAATTACTATCTGCAACGTTTTTTCTGTTATGGACAATCCTACATTTAAATCTGCCTCATTTTATATATAAAGTGGACTTCATAGTTATTTAACTATTTTAATGAACTTTTAACAAACCCTAAAACGTTTGGATTATTTTAGCGCTGCTAATGTAATGGTATTTGTTGCTGTGACATATTTCTGCTTTAGTGTTTTATTATTATAGTAGCTGCTCTTGTTATTTTAAAGTAACACACTTTCCATGAGCACTGAGGGAGACCTTCAGAGGCCGGGCGCGACCTTATGACGTCACCAGCCTCAGCAGATTTAAACACTGCTGTTTCCTCACCTGGGAAGCCAAGATCTTTTTTTTTTTTTTCAGCCTTTCCAGCCTAGAGGCGTGATGCAGGGACTTACTCACCCCAGATCTCGCTGTAAAGAAGACCTGTCATGCCCTATTCCTATGACAAGGGATGTTTACATTAATAGGAATAAAAGTAATAAAAAAAATAAAGGGAAAGTGTCAAAATACAAAAAATAAAAGTAAAATAAATAATAACAAAAAAAACTTTAAGGGAACGTTTTAAAATAAAAAATAGAAAAGGGGGGTGACTTGTGCGCTATTCAAAATGTTGAATAAATATAATTAAAAGTGTAATAAATAAGTATATAGCCGCTGAACTCCTATATTGTCACCGGCACCAGTAAAAATAATAACAATCAAGTGAAGCATTGCTATATATATATATACTCATAAAAATCTAATATTAAGGTGCATTCTCTATATGATCAAAGAAAATATCATAATAACATAAATGCATATATTAAAAAAGGTGCATAAATGAAATATGAATATTGATACTTTGCACTTTAGATATGTTATTATATTTTCTTTGATCATATAGAGAATGCACTTTAATATTTTATTTTTATGCGTATATACAGTGCTGTGAAAAGGTATTTGCCCCCTTCCTGATTTAAAAAATGTTTTTTTTGCATATTTCTCACACTTAAATGATTCAGATCATCAAACTAATTTTAATAGTACACAAAGATAACCTGAGTAAATCCAAGATGCAGTTTTTAAATTATTATTTAATTTATTAAGGGAAAAAGGCTATTCAAACCTGCCTGACCCTATGTGAAAAAGTAATTGCCCCCTCCCATGCCGAATCATGAATGAACTGTGATTAACCACAATTTTTTGGAAAGCTGAGTTAAATTTCACTTGCCACACCCAGGCCTGATTACTGCCAGACCTGTTGAATCAAAAAATTACTTAAATGGAAGCAGCTGTCTGAGCACAAAAAGTAACACATCATGCCGTCATCTAAAAAAATTCAAGAACAGATGAGAAACAAAGTAATTGACATGTATCATTCTGGAAAGGATTACAAAGCCATTTCTAAGGCTTTGGGATGCTGGCGAATCACAATGAGAGCCATTATCCACAAATGGAGAAAACTTGGAACAGTGGTGAACCTTACAAGGTGTGGCCGGCCAGCCAAAATGACTCCAAGAGCACAACGACGACTCATCCAGGAGGTCATAAAAGAACCCAGAACAATATCTAAAGAACTGCAGGCCTCACTTGCCTCAGGTAAGATCAGGGTTCAGGATTCAACTATAAGAAAGAGACTGGGCAAAAATGGCATCCATGGGAGAGTTCCAAGGCCAAAGCCACTGCTGACCAAAAAGAACACAAAGGCTCATCTCACATTTACCAAAAAACATCTTGATTATCCCCAAGACTTTTAGGCAAATATTGTGTGGACTGATGAGACAAAAATTTTACTTTTTGGTAGGTGTGTGTCCCGTTACATCTGGCATAAAACGAATAGAGCATTTCATAACAAGAACATCATACCAACTTTGGGATGCCGGCGAACCATGGTGAGAGCCATTATCCACAAATGGAGAAAGCTTGGAACAGTGTTGAACCTTACAAGGAGTGGCCGGCCAACCAAAATGACTCCAATAGCACAACGACGACTCATCCAGGAGGTCATAAAAGAACCCAGAACAACATCTAAAGAACTGCAGGCCTCACTTGCCTCAGGTAAGATCAGGGTTCAGGATTCAACTATAAGAAAAAGACTGGGCAAAAATGGCATCCATGGGAGAGTTCCAAGGCCAAAGCCACTGCTGACAAAAAAAACCCACAAAGGCTCATCTCACATTTACCAAAAAACATCTTGATTATCCCCAAGACTTTTAGGCAAATATTCTGTGGACTGATGAGACAAAAAAATTACTTTTTGGAAGGTGTGCGCCCCGTTACATCTGGCATAAAACAAATACAGCATTTCATAACAAGAACATCATACCAACAGTCAGACATGGTGGTGGTAGTGTGATGGTCTGGGGCTGCTTTGCAGCTTCAGGACCTGGACAACTTACCATAATTGATGGAACCATGAATTCTGAGCTCTACCAGAAAACCCTAAAGGAGAATGTCCAGCCATCAGTTCATGACCTCAAGCTCAAGTGCACTTGGGTTATGCAGCAGGACAATGATCCGAAACACAACAGCAAGTCCACCTCCAAATGTTTCCAACAAAGCAAAATGTAGGTTTTGGAGTGGCCTAGTCAGTGATGCCCAGACTTAAATCTAATTGAGATGCTGTATCATGACCTTAAACAGGCCGTTCATTATGGAAAACCCTCCAATGTCTCTGAATTAAAACAATTCTGCAAAGAAGAGTGGGCCAAAATTGCTCCACAGCAATGTGAAAGACTCATTGCCAGTTATCGCAAACACTTGATTGCAGTTGTTGCCGCCAAGGGTGGCACAACCACTTATTAGGTTTAGGGGGCAATTACTTTTTCACATCAAGCCAGGCAGGTTTGGACACCTTTTTTGCCTTAATAAATGAAACCATCATTTAAAAACTGCATTTTGTATTTACTCAGGTTATCTATGTGTAATAATTAAATTTTTTGATGATCTGTGTCATTTAAGTGTAACAAATATGCATAAAAAATCAGAAAGGAGGCAAATACTTTTTCACAGCACTGTACATACAGCGCTGCTTCACTTGATTGTTATTAAAATAAAAGTAAAATAATAATAAAATAATAATAATTTAAAGTGCCCTCGTCCCCGCACGCAGAAGAGAACGCAAACGTACGTCGCACTCGCATATGTCAAAAGGTGTTCAAACCACACATGTGAGGTATCACTGCGATCGTTAGAGCGAGAGCAAAAATTCTAGCACTGGACTTCCTTTGTAACACTAAACAGGTAACCTGTAAAAAAATTTAAGCGTTCCCTATGGAGATTTTTAAGTACTGAAGTTTGGCACCATTCCAAGAGTGTGCACAATTTTAAAGCGTGACATGTTAGGTATCTATTTACTCTGCGTAAAATCATCTTTCATATTATGAAAAAAAAAATCGGGCTACGTTTAGTGTTTTTTTTAAATTCGTGAAATAGTTTAAAAAAAAAAAACACATTTTGAAAAATTGCTGTGACATAAAAAGTTAAAACTACCATAATTTTATTCCCTAGGGTCTCTGCTAAAAAATAATTTATATATATATATATATATATATATATATATATATATATATATATATATAAATGTTTGGGGGTTCTGGGCAATTTTCTAGCAAAAAAAATATGATTTTTACATGTAGGAGAGGATTGCCAGGATAGGCATGGTATAGAAGGTGTTAATATCTACCCCATGTTCACCTCTCCTTCACCTCTCCTTCACAAATAAAACAGGAATCTAAAATAAACCCTACAAACCCTGCTTCCTAAATACAAAGCATAAAGGGTATCACTAGTCAGAGGGCTTAGAGGAGAGACCAGCCAAGGTAACTAGATTGTAGGGATTCTTGCCAGTAATAAGTCATTGGTGTAATATTGTACTGTAAAAAAAAAAAAAAAAAAAAAAAAAAACCTTTGTTGACTAAAGTTCTCCATCCAAAAAGATTGGGAAGGTCCAAATAAAAAAAACAAAAAAAAAAAACAACAAATAATAAAATGTAGAATTTTCATACATCAATAAAAAGTTTGAAGAAAAAAAGTGCAGATTTCTTTGTGTTTTAAAACGGAAAATTTATATCAAATACTTACCGTAATTTTCCTTTCCTGATGGACTCCATGGCAGCCTACGTATGGGTTAATCCCGCCTCTCATACCTCATAGGACCCCACTCCCATAAATCTTTGCTTCTGAACAGAGACTGTGTTCCGTAACTTAGCCTACTCCAGCAAATGGGAGGGAACTCCTGCTGCCATGGAGTCCATCAGGAAAGGAAAATTACGGTAAGTATTTGATATAAATTTTCAGTTTTCCTGACAGACTCCATGGCAGCCTACGTATGGGAAATAACTAGCCATACACACCCGGGTGGGAAATTGCTGGTTAACAGAAAAAAAGGTTTAATTGGCACCGTCAACAGATAAGACATGCAAACCAAAATTAACCGAGGATAAAGAAGCCGGCTCAACACAATAATGTGTCATAAAGGTATTAATTGATGACCATGAGGCCGCTTTACAGATCACTTCTGGAGAAAAATGACGAGCAGCCGCCCATGATGTTGAAACGCTCCTGGTAGAATGAGCTGTCACCGCCTCTGGAGGAGCCAAACCCTTAGCTTTATAAGCCCCTTGAATAGCCTGAACAATCCAAGCTGCGATGGTTCTTGAAGAAGCACGCAATCCCTTATTCTTTCCATGGAAGTAAACAAAGAGATGGTCAGAAGTCCGAAAGGGAGCTGTGGTTTCTAAGTATTGTTTTAGAACTTCTCCAACATCTAAAGGATGAATGTTAGAATCTTCGGAAGTCCGAAAAGTAGGAAGAACAATCTCCTGGTTCTCATGAAATACAGATGTGACCTTAGGATTTGACCCTAACATGGGAACCAAGACCACACGATTCCGGAAAGAACGTCAGAAAGGGTTCTTTGCAACCCAGAGAGCTGATCTCGGAGACCCTCTTGGCCGATGTTATGGCCATCAGGAAGGCAGCTTTGAGAGAAAGAGCCTTGATAGATGATTGAACCATATGCTCAGGCCTTTCCTCTGAAAAGAAATCCAGGACAAAAGGAAGATCCCACTTGGAGAATCTTGTTTTTTTCTGGGGTCTGAGTCTTATTGCTCCCTTGAAAAACTGTCTGATAAGACGGTGTTTGGCCCAGGAGACGCCAGTAAATGCCGAAATTGCCGAAATTTGAACTCGTAAGGAACTCACTGATAGTGATAGGTCTAGTTCTGTCTGTAGGAAACCCAAAATGTCTTGAATCTTCAGATCACTACAGGAACTGCCAGCGGAAGAAATATAGACAGCAAACTTCGCCCAGATTCTTTGATAGACCTTATTAGTACCTGGCCATCTAGCGTCCAGTAGAGTAGCGATAGCAGTACTTGGACACCCTAATGCTTCCAACCTTCCCCTTTCAAGAACCAGGCCATCAGATGAAGATGGGACGGGCTTGGGTGAAGAGATGTTCCCTGTAGCAGGAGATCTGCCCTGGAAGGGAGAGGAACTGGATTCCGAAAACTCAGATGCATTAGGAGCGGAAACCACGGCCTGTTGGGCCAAAATGGAGCAACTGTCACCACCTTGACTTTCTCCCACCTGAGTCTTGAAAGGAATCGCAGGATGACCGGAACTGGGGGAAAGGCATAAGCTGTGCGAAACCTCCATTGATCCATCAGTGAATCCATACAGAAGGCCTCGGGACAACGACACCTCGTATAATATTTCTCCAGCTTGAAATTGCACGGGGAGGCAAACAGGTCCACTTCTGGCAGGATCCCCAGAGACAGAATCCATGTGAATATCTCGGGATGGAGAGACCACTCGTTGTTGTCCAGGGAGAACCTTGAGAGGAAGTCCGCCTGGACATTCTGAATTCCGGGGAGGTAAACCGCCATCAGATTTGCCAAGTTCATCCGAGCCCAAGACATGATCGGGCTTACTTCCTTCAACAGAGAGAGACTGCGGGTGCCTCCTTGTCTCTTGATATAAGATACTGCTGTCGTGTTGTCCAGCCTTAGGAGAACCGAGGTCGAAATCAGGTGAGAAAAAGCTTGAAGAGCACGGAGAGCAGCACGAAGCTCTACAACATTCGAAACTACGTCTCGGGCTGGAAATTCCCATACTCCTTGGGCTATTTCTGACAGACACAGGGCGCCCCAGCCCCTGTTGCTGGCATCCGTCGTTACCGTGATCCAAGAGACGGGAGCTATGGAATGGCAATTGAGGAGGTTCTTTCGTTGGAGCCACCAGAAGAGACTCTCCCGCATGAAGTGGGTTATCCTGACCAGATGGTCTCGAGACCCCTGGTCCCATTGTAGAAGAAAACCCTTCTGAAAGGGACACATCCTCCATTGTGCCCACTTTATCATGGGGGCTGTGGATACCATAGTGCCAATTATCTTGAGGCACTGCGAGGCTCTGAGAAGAGGAGAATGCAATGCAAGCTGAATCCTGTCTCGGATCACTGGAATTTTCTCCACCGGCAGGGAAATGGTACTTTTTACCATGTTGAACTGGGCTCCGAGAAAAATCAGAGACTGAGTTGGATCCAAATGACTTTTTTTTCCACGTTCAACAGCCAACCGAATTCCGTGAGTGTAGAGATGACTTGAGTTCGATGTAACAGCAGCTGTTCTCTGTCTTGGGAAAGCAACAGTAGATCGTCTAGGTAATGGTGTAATCGTATACCTTTGATCCTGATTAGTGCTACTACAGCCAGTAAGAGCTTCGAAAACACTCGAGGCGATGTTGTAAGCCCGAACGGGAGACATACAAATTGAAGATGTAATTGGCCCACTGCGAACCGAAGGTACTTCTGAAACTCTTTTGCGATCGGAACATGGAAATAAGCATCCTTCGTGTCTATGGAAATCAACCAGTCGTCTGGTTGTATTGACTGACGTATTGTTAGTAATGTCTCCATCTTGAATTTTTCCTTCTTGATGAAGGAGTTCAGATGCGTTAAGTCGATGACTGGTCTCCAGGAGCCATTCTTTTTGAGGACCATAAAAAGGGGGGAGTAGACCCCTTGAAATCTCTCCTTGGTTGGGACTGGAATGGCAGCACCTTGGGCCAACAGGGAGTCTGTGTAAGACAGGAGTACCTTTCTTTTTTCTTCCACGAGTGGTAGGATTGTAGGAACAAACTGATAAATGGGCAGACTGTTGAACACCCAAGAATGACCTGAGGAGACCGTCTTGACAGTCCAATAGTCTTGAATCGAGGCTGCCCAGACGTGCCGGAAATGGAGTAGCCGAGCCCGTATTTGCTCTGTCTGGACAGGCCCCATATCAAAAGGACTTAGAAGCCTCTCGACCCCCTGATGTAGTTGACTTAGAGGATTTTTGGCCTGAAGACTGAGTTCTTCTCCAGTTCTTCCTAAATTCCCGACCAGGTCTGTAACGACGAGCATCTCTAACACGCTCCTGTTCTTGTCTAGGCTGAACTTTCCTCTGATTCAAGAGGCGACGATCCTGGGGTAAGAACCCTGATTTACCTCCAGTAGCACGGGTAATGGCAGAATCAAGCTTATTCCCGAAGAGGGAGGGCCCCTCAAAGGGAATCTTACACCATGCCTGCTTAGAGGCAGGATCTGCAACCCAGGGACGAAGCCACAAAGCGCGCTTCGCAGTAACTGAGGAGAGCATGACATGTGCCACTAGGCGGATAATATCAAGGGATGCTTCTCCCAAAAAGACTGATGCTAGCTTCAGTTCATGTACTGGTGAACTCCGGATAAGTTCTTCCGAAACGCTTCCCAAAGCCGCACCAACATCATCTGTCCAAGACTCCATGGCTTTAGACAATGCTGCAAGAGCCAGAGCTGGCTTACAGGCCATGCCTGCAGTGATATAAATACGCTTTAGGTCAGTGTCAATCTTCCTCTCTAAACCATCCTTGAACGAAACGGTATCTTCAAGAGGGAGTGTAGCATGCCTGACCAGACGCATTAGTGTCACATCAATAAGAGGGGCTGAATCCAGATATTTAACGTCTTCACTTTTAAATGGGTACATTTTGGCAATCTTGGAAATCAAGGAGTTCTTCCTCTCCACTTTTCCCCATTCGTCTGAAATAATCTCCCCAAGCTCACCCATGAAGGGAAAATTCGGGCGATCCTTCTTAAGGTGTTTAAAGTACTTCCTCTGTTTAGAGGGTGCTTCAACTGGCTCTTCCCATTTTAGAGCATCCTTGACCGCTCTGACTAACTGCGGGACAAGAGAAAAATCGAAACCTGCAGTCGATTCATCAATCTCACTGTCTGAAGACTCACTTGGAGAGACACTGTGTCTGGAGGGACCCGGAATTACAGGGTCTGCGTCTACATCGACTAGAGCTGTAACAGAGGGAGGATTAAACATTCGATCAGACTCTGCTTTGTTCAGAGACTCTTGAACCACCTTCCTGACCAATGCTTCCACTTGCTGGTCTCCGGCTCTTCTTTCCTTCATAGCTCTGGAATAACAAGACTCACAGAGAGATTTACCCTCTGGAACGTGAGTTTTACAACCCCAGCAGGCTTTCTCTGAGCGGCTGGAACGGTGGGTTGAATGACGACCAGATCCAGATCTTGACCTATCTTCATGGTGTCTGGAGGGTGATCTAGAGCGTCTAGAACTTGACGTAGAATGACGATGTTGTAACCTAGACTGGTCAGTATCTTTGCGTGCCGACAAATGACGTTCAGACCTAGAAGGGCTAAATAGAGAAGAAAAAAGACTACAGCAAGAAAAACAAAAGTAATTAGCCAAAATAAAACGAGCAGAAGGAAATAATATTCCTACCTGCAGCGTAAGGGTTGGCCACTGGGGGGCGATGATACATCCATAATGAAAAAGTCTGTATGCTGGAGAGATTCAAAAACACCATAAGCATCCAACAGGAATCAAATAGTAGAGCTTACTGGCGAACAGAACATACCTCCAAGCAAGACACACAGCACACCGGGAAGCCGCCGTTCTCCCGCAGAGCAATCCCAACCATAGCTGTTTCTGACAGCTATTTATCCGGTCAGCGGAGTTCGCGCGCATGCGCGATCACCACCGTCTTCCGAAAACTGCACATGTTCGGACCAAGCCTCAATCCGAACTGCGCAGAACGAATGGAAGAGGCGGCGGACTGGAACGCAGATGCGCTCCAGCCGCCATACATACCAGGAAATGCAAAAAAAAGGAGATGACAAACCACACACAAAAACAGGCTTCCATAATGATAAATGATTAAATCAATACGATACCGCCACGGCACGATCCCGATCCATCCTGACTGGGGGTACTCCACCCACTGCACGAACGGGACATCAAAACAGAGGCCTCCTGCTAATAGCAAAGGATGTATGGTCAAATTGCCGCTTGCCTGCCAATGGCAGGTTAGTAAGCTCTTCATGGCATCGCATATAACGTCTCCACCCGGCTAATAGCTGGGACTGCTGGAATCCATAACCACCATCAGGATCCTCGTGCAAACAGGACTGGACCGGAACTCTTCATAAGGTAAGCAAACACCTTGGTCCTAGGAGGAGAACAAAAAAGGAACACAGTCTCTGTACAGAAGCAAAGATTTATGGGAGTGGGGTCCTATGAGGTATGAGAGGCGGGATTAACCCATACGTAGGCTGCCATGGAGTCTGTCAGGAAATTACTTTTATGTGAATGTTACTTGTCTCTGCCTCTTGCTTCTCTATTACACACAGTGCCTGATGTCTCTATACACACTCCAAACCTCATCCTTTCTTATTACACACAGTAGACATGAGCCCTGCCGAAAAATCCATTGGATTTAATTTCATTCGTTTTTTTTTTTTTTTTCATTTTTCGAGTCATCCGTTATGATCGCAATTTGTAAATTCAAAAATTTGAAAAATACAAAAATAAGAAAGAAAATCCAAAAAATTCAAAAGAATAACGAACTAACTAACTAATAATAACTATTAAATTCTAGGTATTGTAATTTCCTTTCAAATTTGGCTGTTAGTGAACGGAACAAATACGAATTTATCCGAAGTTACGAATTATCCGAAACAACAAATGCTGCATCGAAATAAATGGAACGGAATACTGAAGTAATAATAAATAATAAAAAATAAATAAAACGTTTTTATTATTATTATTATTGTTATTTATTATTATTAATTCGTTACGTTCCATTCATTTAGATAAGGCATTCTTTATTTCGGATCATTCGTAACTTCGGATAAATTTGTTTGTTACGTTCACTAACAGTCAATATGGAAAGGATATTACAATAATTATAATTTAATAGTTAGTAAAACTTAAGTTATTATTAGTTAGTTATTATTTCAGAGTTTATAAATTTATGAATTTTCGAATATTCAAATTTACAAATATTCCAAAAAATTTGTTAAATGGGTTTTTGTTCATTCGGATATTTACGAATTAACAAATTTGTCCAAATACAATGAAAAAACTATTTGGAACAGAACGAATTGCACAGTGCCTAATCCATCTATATCGTGACAGTGCCTCATATCTCTATGCTTATGCAGCACCTTACACATCTTCAGTGTATATATATATATATATATATATATATATATATATATATATATATATACACACAGTATTTCACAAAAGTGAGTATACCTCTCACAATTTTGTAAATATTTTATTCTATCTTTTCATGTGACAACACTGAAGAAATGACACTTTGTTACAATGTAAAGTAGTGAGTGTACAGCTTGTATAACAGTGTAAATTTGCTTTCACCTCAAAATAACTCAACACACAGCCATTAATGTCTAAACCGCTGGCAAGAAAAGTGAGTACACCCCTAAGTGAAAATGTCCAAATTGGCCCCGATTAGCCATTTTCCCTCCCTGGTGTGATGTGGCTCGTTATTGTTACAAGGTCTCAGGTGTGAATAAGGAGCAGGTGTGTTAAATTTGGTTTTATCGCTCTCACTCTCTCATACTGGTCACTGGACGTTCAACATGGCACCTCGTGGCAAAGAACTCTCTGAGGATCTGAAAAAAAGAATTGTTGCTCTACATAAAGATGGCCTAGGCTATAAGAAGATTGCCAAGACCCTGAAACTGATCTGCAGCACGGTGGCCAAGACCATACAGCGGTTTGTCAGGACAGGTTCCACTCAGAACAGGCCTCACCATGGTCGACCAAAGAAGTTGAGGTCACGTGCTCAGCGTCATATCCAGAGGTTGTCTTTGGGAAATAGACGTATGAGTGCTGCCAGCATTGCTGCAGAAATTGAAGGGGTGAGGGGGCAACCTGTCAGTGCTCAGACCATACGCCGCACACTGCATAAAATTGGTCTGCATGGCTGCCATCCCAGAAGGAAGCCTCTTCTAAAGATGATGCACAAGAAAGCCTTCAAACAGTTTGCTGAAGACAAGCAGACTGAGCACATGGATTACTGGAACCATGTCCTGTGGTCTGATGACACCAAGATAAACTTATTTGGTTCAGATGGTGACAAGCGTGTGTGGCGGCAACCAGGTGAGGAGTACAAAGACAAGTGTGTCTTGTCTACAGTCAAGCATGGTGGTGGGAGTGTCATGGTCTGGGGCTGCATGAGTGCTGCCGGCACTGGGGAGTTACAGTTCATTGAGGGAACCATGAATGCCAACATGTACTGTGACATACTGAAGCAGAGCATGATCCCCTCCCTTCAGAGACTGGGCTGCAGGGCAGTATTCCAACATGATAAAGACCCAAAACACACCTCCAAGATGACCACTGCTTTGGTAAAGAAGCTGAGGGTAAAGGTGATGTACTGGCCAAGCATGTCTCCAGACCTAAACCCTATTGAGCATCTGTGGGGCATCCTGAAGGTGGATGAGCGCAAGGTCTCTAACATCCCCCAGCTCCGTGATGTCATCATGGAGGAGTGGAAGAGGACTGCAGTGGCAACCTGTGAAGCTCTGGTGACCTCCATGCCCAAGAGGGTTAAGGCAGTGCTGGAAAATAATGGTGGCCACACAAAATATTGACACTTTGGACATTTTCACTTAGGGGTGTACTCACTTTTGTTGCCAGCGGTTTAGACATTAATGGCTGTGTGTTGAGTTATTTTGAGGGGACAGCAAATTTACAGTTATACAAGCTGTACACTCACTACTTTACATTGTAGACAAGTGTCATCTCTTCAGTGTTGTCACATGAAAAGATAGAATAAAATATTTTACAAAAATGTGAGGGGTGTACTCACTTTTGTGAGATACTGAATATATGGCCTGTCACCTCTTTTGTATACATGGTTTGACAGATACAGTGCCTGATGCCTCTGTGTATGGAGGTATCAGGCACTGTATCTGTCATACCATGTGTGTAGTAAGGCAGTAAAGCATTGCAGACTCGAGATGTGTGAAGAATTGCATGTAGTAGAAGCATGATGCACTGCGTGTACTACAGAGTAGGGATGAGCTTCGTGTTCGAGTCGAACATACGTTCGACTCGAACATCGGCTGTTCGCCCGTTCGGCGAATTCCGAACGTTATGGGCCGTTCGCACCAAATTCGTGTGTGTCGCTCACAGCCCACAATGCACTGCGATGGCGCAGTGCATTGCTGGCTCATGATTGGCCAAGCATGCACTGTGACCCAGCATGCTTGGCCAATCATAGCGCCGGCAGCGAGGAGAGCCATGATTGGCCACAGGCAGGCGGCGGCCTTGTGTAGTGTGTTGGCATCTGTAGCAGTTAATGGGTGTTCTGTGTACCTTCAATACAGTACACACCGATCGTTATTAGCCGATTTTTCGTTCTTGCTCTTCTGTAGTGGTTGTTGTCTGTGTGCCCTGACCGCAGTATACACCGCTATATTCACCTATATATCTAGCGATATATCTATCTTTTATAATAGAGCTGTCAGTCAGTGTTAGGAGATTGTGCGTGCTGTCTGCGTGCCCTGAACGCAGTATACACCGCTATATCCACCTATATAGCTAACTATCTTGCTCGTTTTAAATAGAGCTCTCAGTCAGTGTTAGGAGATTGTGCATGCTGTGTGCGTGCTCTGAAAAAGATGGACGGCACAACAAATTATACAGGGGTGATAACCCTTCCCTATGTTTTCCAAAAAGCTTAAAAATAGTTTTTTTGACTGGAGCTACACTTTAAAAATGTACCAGTTGAAAATTACAAACAGATTCAACTTAACACAACAAACCTAAACAGTCCCTGTCTTGTTTGCACCGCCTGTATACTGCTGTTCTGAGTATATAGGGCCTGGGGGCCACACGCATTTCCTTTTTTTAATATGGGTACGGGGTTCCCCTTAATATGCGTACAAGACCCAAAGGGGCTGGTAATGGGCAGGGAGGGCTACCCATGCCATGTTTCTCAATGATTTTCAACCATATTGCAGGAACCAGATATAACATTAAAACCGCAAGCAGTTTTAAATGGTGTTATTTCCGTTTAATGTCATTTTGTGCAGGGACTGTTCTAAACACGGGAAACACATGGCACTTCACAGGCATACTACAGACACCCCCCAGGCACCATATTTAAAGGAATATTTCACTTTTTTTTTTCATTTTAATCATCATTAAAATCAGTGCTCCCGCCAAAACGGACATTTTTAAAAGTTTTTTTTGCAGTGACCCATGTCCCCTGGGGCAGGAGCCAGGTCCCCAAACCCTTTTTAGGACAGCATCTTGCATATTAGCCGTTAAAATTAACACTATTAATTTCGAACGTTCGAGTCCCATAGACTTCAATGGGGTTCTAACGTTCGTACGAATTTGGGGTCCGTTTGAAAGTTCTGGTGCGAACCGAACCGGGGGGTGTTCGGCTCATCCCTATTACAGAGGTATAGAAAAGAGATGACAGGCCATATAGTACCCCATTCTTCATTATTACACCCAGTACATAATCTCTCTCTCTCTCTCTCTCTCTCTCTCTCTCTCTATATATATATATATATATATATATATATATATATATATATTTATATTTACTGTATACTATACAGATAGATAGATACATTTCCAAGGGTAAATCTATCATGCATGGAGCTGCCCTTACAGAGTGGACAATTCTCAAATATCTGCCAGAATGTGCCAACTTTCCTCTTGTCCTCTCCATCTAAGCTCCGTGGTTCCAAACCCATTGATCACACCAGTGCTTGGACTCTTGAACAGTGGTCTCCAAACTGTGGCCCTTTGCTTACCTTTATCCGGCCCTTGGGGTACTGTACCCACCACTGCTATGAGGGACTACTCCTCTTACTGACACCAAAGATGAGGCACCATTCCTTCTAATGACATCAGCAATGAGGAAATTACTTTCACTGACACTAACAATGGAGCATTATTCCTTCCACTGACACCAATGAAGGAACATTAATTCCTTCCTCTGACACCACTGATGGGGCATAATTCATCCCACTGCTATAAACAATTGTGCACTTTTTTTCCACTGACAACAACGATGGGGCACCATTCCTTGTACTGACACCAACAAGGGAGTATTATTCCCTCCATTGACACCAATGATAGGGCATCTTCCATTGACACCAATGATGGGACATCTTCCATTGACACCAACTATGGGGCATCTTCCATTGACACCAATGATTGGGCATCTTCCATTGGCACCAACGGTGGGGCATCTTCCTTTGACACCAATGATGGGACATCTTCCATTGACAGCAACGATGGGGCATCTTCCATTGACACCAACGACGGGGCATCTTCCATTGACACCAACGATGGGGCATCTTCTTTTGACACCAACGATGGGGCATGTTCCTTTGACACCAATGATGGGGCATCTTCCATTGACACCAATGATGGGGCATCTTCCATTGACCCCAATGAGGGGGCATCTTCCATTGACACCAACGATGGAGCTTCTTCCTTTGACAGCAACGATGGGGCATCTTCCATTGACACCAACGATGGGGCATCTTCCATTGACACAAATGATGGTGCATCTTCCATTGACACTAACAATGGGGCATCTTCCATTGACACCAACGATGGGGCATCTTCCATTTAGACCAAGGATGGGGCATCTTCCATTGATACTAACGATGGGGCATCTTCCATTGACACCAATGACGAGGCATCTTCCATTGACACCAACGATAGGACACTTTTCCTCCCATCAATATAAATGATTGGGCACTATTCCATCCACTGAAAACAACAATGGGATACTGCCCACGGACACCAGGGCATTTTCTCCTCCCACTGGAAACAGTCTGGCCCCCCCTAAGGTCTGAAGGACAATAAACTGGCCCTTGGTTTAGAAAGTTTGGAGACCCCTGCTCTAGAATGTGTTCAGTTTAGGATAGACATAACTGACGGGAAAACTCTAAATATCGCCCTATCAGAGCTCTTATTCCGCAGTGTGGACTACCATCTGTAGTTCCTACAAATAGACACAAGGTGGCGTGTGTGCACTCATTAGAAAAACACAGTGCAGTTTGCAAACTCCATCACCAGATGGCAGTGCTGAGCAGAGGCTGTTGGAAAGCACAGCGAGGAAGTGGGAGAGACAGGATGTGAGGTGGAACGCGAAAAAGGAGATTTAAAAAAAAAAAAAAAAACAGGAAGTGCTGGGCTCTCTTTCAGAGATGGGTGACTGCTGATTTATCTGGTAAGTTGTACTTTATTTATGTGTTTTATGTTGCATAGTCTGCTTTGTTTTTTGTACAATAAACAACATCCAGTTGGATAAGACGTTTTATGTTTTTTTATTGAGTTTTTTTTCCTCGGTCACATGTAGAGTTGCCACCTCATCCCTTTAAACCTGAACACATATGAATTACACGGGTTCTGAGGCTGATTTAATGCAGATGAGGCATCAAGTGAGTTTAATTACCACCTTAATCAGCCCCAGAACCTGTGTAATCAATATGTGTTCGGATTTAAAGGAATGGCGGCAACCTTAGTCACATGACCGCGTACAACCTCCCTTTTCCAGCCCTCTCCCCCATTGCAGGAATGGAGAGATGCTTCAGTTCTCAGCAGCTGGAGTTTCTTGGAGCCGCTGTCAATCAACAGAGCTGGGCTGGGGGAGGGGGAGGGGGGTGTCGGCAAAGCTGACTACAGGACTACGACGTGCTGTAAAAGGATCATTCTGAGAAAAAAAAAGGTTCCTTCCACTTTTCTTTACACAGAAGGTAGACAGAGATTCCACCGATCCACTGAGGATGGACGAGGACCGCGGTCACATTAATAGGAGGATATTAAACCTCACCCTGGAGATCATCTACCTGCTGACCGGAGAGGTGAGGAGGATTCTGGGAGATCACATGACATCACCCTTATCGCTATTAATAAAATGCAGACCTGACCAGAGAGGTGAGGAGGATTCTGGGAGGTCACATGACATCACACTTATCTCTATTAATAAAACACAGACCTGACCGGAGAGGTGAGGAGGATTCTGGGAGGTCACATGACATCACTCTTATCTCTATTAATAAAACACAGACATGACCGGAGAGGTGAGGAGGATTCTGGGAGGTCACATGACATCACTCTTATCTCTATTAATAAAACACAGACCTGACCGGAGAGGTGAGGAGGATTCTGGGAGGTCACATGACATCACTCTTATCTCTATTAATAAAACACAGACCTGACCGGGGAGGTGAGGAGGATTCTGGGAGGTCACATGACATCACACTTATCTCTATTAATAAAACACAGACCTGACCGGAGAGGTGAGGAGGATTCTGGGAGGTCACATGACATCACTCTTATCTCTATTAATAAAACACAGACATGACCGGAGAGGTGAGGAGGATTCTGGGAGGTCACATGACATCACTCTTATCTCTATTAATAAAACACAGACCTGACCGGAGAGGTGAGGAGGATTCTGGGAGGTCACATGACATCACTCTTATCTCTATTAATAAAACACAGACCTGACCGGGGAGGTGAGGAGGATTCTGGGAGGTCACATGACATCACTCTTATCTCTACTAATAAAACACAGACCTGACCGGAGTGGTGAAGAGGATTCTGGGAGGTCACATGACATCACTCTTATCTCTATTAATAAAACACAGACCTGACTGGAGAGGTGAGGAGGATTCTGAGAGGTCACATGACATCACTCTTATCTCTATTAATAAAACACAGACCTGACGGGAGAGGTGAGGAGGATTCTGGGAGGTCACATGACATCACTCTTATCTCTATTAATAAAACACAGACCTGACTGGAGAGGTGAGGAGGATTCTGAGAGGTCACATGACATCACTCTTATCTCTATTAATAAAACACAGACCTGACCGGAGAGGTGAGGAGGATTCTGGGAGGTCACATGACATCACTCTTATCTCTATGAATAAAACACATACCTGACCGGAGAGGTGAGGAGGATTCTGGGAGGTCACATGACATCGCTCTTATCTTAACACAATTACAGTACAGTTCAATACAAAAGGTACAGGAGGGCCCGGCTCATAGAGCTTACATTCTAAAGGGAGGGGGTGGTGGTACAAAAGGTAATAGCGGCAGAGAATGATTTGATGGGGGTGGCTCGGGGACAGTTGTTAGGTGGGTGTGGGATAGGCTTCCCTAAATAAATTAGTTTTCAGGGATCTCCTAAAGGTGGACAGGGTGGGGGCTGATCGGACAGACTGGGGCAGGGAGTTCCAGAGGATGGGAGAGGCTTTGGAGAAGTCTTGAAGACGCGCATTGGAGGAGGTTAACAATGGAGCTAGAGAGCAGGAGTTCTGGGAGGAGCGGAGGGGACAATTTGGGGCGATATCTGAAGATGAGGTTGGTGATGTAGATGGGGGCGAGGTTGTAGATGACTTTGTATGTTATGGTTAGCAATTAATTAATATTAATAAAACACAGACCTGACCAGAGAGGAGGGCTAGGGGGCACTATAGTTGGTAATTTAAACAGAATTTTTGTTCTCTTCTGCAGGATTTCATGGTAGTTAGCAAATCATCTCGGAGTGAACTGAGCAAGGGCCAGATCCCCTTCATGCACCTTCCTCCTGGACACAACGACACGAAGATCCTAGAAGTCACCAAGAAGATGATGGAGTTGCTGACAGGAGAGGTGAGCGGTGCCGGGAATTCTGGGACATTATCCAGTAACAGACAATGGATGTGTCTGGATGGTGACTGTATCATTGTGTGTGTCAGGTTCCTATAAGGTGTCAGGATGTCACTGTCTATTTCTCCATGGAGGAGTGGGAGTATTTAGAAGGACACAAAGATCTCTACAAGGACGTCATGATGGAGAATCAGCCGCCCCTCACATCACCGGGTATGGTATCATTTATTTTTATTATCTATATAAGAGAAGGAAGCAAGGTAGTTGCCATAATGCATAAGGGTCTCTAGGTTTAGAATTGATGGTTGTAGGATTTTTCTTTCTCCAGGTTTTCCACCACCAATGTTTGAGATCCATCCCATGCGTACATTACTAAACAGCTAACTGAGTGGCTACATGTAATTTACATGTAATTTATTGCAGAAGAGACATTACATTTCTATTCTGCAGGAAAGATCCTGCCTGTCTGTACGTTTTTTTTTTTTTTTTAGTTCCACTATAAGGGTTTATTTACACTTGCTTCAACTAACACACATTAAAGTGCCTACAGCTTTAACATGCGTTTTATTTGTGTTTGATGCTTCTGTGATGCTTTTTTCAAGCTTTAATGAAGCTTGACAAATGCCCTGTGTGTGTGTGTTGACTTCCTATTTGTTTTAAAGGGGCTCCATAGAATGCTGGCTCAGTAATACCCCCACTCAGCAGATCCCCCAGCTCATTAGTACCCTTGTTCAACAGATCCCCACTCTGTAGTACTTCCTGCTCTGTTGATCCCCCACTCAGTAGTACCTCCTGCTACTGAGGTACTACTGATTCCCCACTTGGTATTACTGTATCTCCTGCTCTGCTGAGCCCCCACTCAGTAGTAACCCCCTGCTCAGCAGTAACCCCGAGCTCAGGTGAACCCCCTACTCTGTAGTAACCCCCAGCTTTGCTGATCTCCCTATCAGTAGTAGCCCCCAGCTCTACCGATTGCCCAAACAGTAGTAACCCCCAGCTTTGCTGATCCCCCCCACTCAGTAGTAACCCCCTGCTCTACTGATCGCCCAAACAGTAGTAACCCCCAGCTCTGCTGATCCTCTGGTTTGCTAATCCTCCTCTCTCTCTTGTCCCCGCTCACCTCCCATTATATTGCTCCCACACTGCTCACCAGATGTGACATAGTTTCATAGTTTGTAAGGTTGAATAAAGACACCAGTCCATCCAGTTCAACCTGAGTGAGTGTCTACAATTGCCCCTATCTCTGTACATTGTACACTCACATCGGTCCCTACCCTCAAGGAGCCCACATCTGCTAGTTTCTCCTGTTCCAGTCCCCCAGCTCTGCTGATCCTCTGTCTCTTAGTCCTCTCTCTCTCTGGTCCCCACTCACCTTCCGCTATAGCATTCCCATGTTGCAGTCCACATGTGCCGTCTGCTAGTGGTTCCACTCTGGACCCCGCTCACCTTTCTGCTGCTCCACACTGCACTCCAGATGTGATGTCTGCACCAGACACTCCCAGAATATATACACATGAAGCAGAAGTGACTGCTAACATCTTTCCAGTTTGATTGATGGTTTCCCAGTGCATCCTGGGATATCTCATTCCTACAAAATGAAGCAAAGCTAAAGCTGAGTAAAAGCCTCTCAAATGCTGCAGGTGCTGTTACCGAGCGTTGTCATAGACTTCTATTGCCGCGTACACACGAGCGGACTTTTCAACATCCAAAGTCCGACGGACTGATTCCGTCAGACTATTCGATCGTGTGTGGGCTGCAACGGACTTTTGATTCGCAAAAGTCTGACGGACTTTAGAAATGGAACATGCTTCAAATTTTTCCGACGGAACTCCGCCGGACCCGGTCCCTTCGAAAAATTTGCTCCTGTGTATGCTATTCCGACGGACTAAAACCGACGCTAGGGCAGCTATTGGCTACTGGCTATGAACTTCCTTATTCGAGTCCAGTCGTACGTCATCACGTTCGAATCCGTCTGAGTTTGGTGTGATTGTGTGTGGCCAAGTCCGCTCAGTCGAAAAGTCCGTCAGAACTCTGTCGGAACTCCAGCAGAACTCCGGCAGGACTCCTTCGGAAGTCTGTCGGACATAAGTCCTCTCGTGTGTACGGGGCTTATGGAGGCTTTGAAGACACTTTGAAGCATCAATAAAGTGACATGGGGTATTATTTTTGAAGCAAACCAAACAACGTGTGAACAGGACTGTAAGGGAACCATTTTATTTAGTGACGGGGCTTTGACTGGCATTCAGAGTGCTTTAAAAAAGTGTGTCCAATGCCACATTTTGAAGCAAGTGTAAACGCAGCTTAAGTTTCATTTATGACCACAAGTCAGAGAGTTTTTACCAATGTGGGGTAATCCTTAAAATACTTGTCACTGAAACATATTTATATTTAACAGATATATCTGGAGGAGCTGAGACGCTACAGACGCATGGAGCTGTTAAGGAAGAAAAAGACTCTTTAGAAGACAGAGGTGTTAATACCGAGGTATGCTGTATGAAGGACAACATAAAGGTGGAAGAGCTCCACAGAGGAGACTGTCAGAACAATGCATTGCGACTGTCTCCACATAGTGGGATGGAGAGACTTGCATCGCTGACTCACGTTAAAGAGGAGTTGGGCGATGCCACTCTTGAGATAGACCACTTATCTTTTAATTTGAAAGAAGAACCATCTTCAGAAGGTAAAGATCCTCTGGAACTAACATGGACTGACTCGCAGGCTCAACACAGGAGAATTCAGGAAGGTCCACCATGGCCACCAACACAAGGCCTGGAAACAAAGACCTACAACTGTGACCAGTGCCAAAGCATCTTCACCAGCAGCTCGGAGTTCCTCAGACACCAGCTGATGTACAAAGGGCCCCATTCTCTGCCCTGTTTGCAGTGCGGGAAGTTTTTCGGCAGGGAGGAGCAGCTGGTGAAGCACCAGCTGATCCACACGAGCCCGAAGCTCTACACCTGCCCCGAATGCGACAAGTCCTTCCGGCTTAAGTCGCTGCTCATAGAGCACCTACGGACTCACACCGGGGAGAAGCCTTTTGCGTGCAAGGACTGCGGGAAGTGTTTTGCCCAAAGGTCAACGCTCATGAAACACTTGCGCGCCCACACGGGGGAGAAGCCGTATTCCTGTGCGGAGTGTGGAAAATCATTTAATCAGAAGTCGATGCTGGTCAACCACCAGCGGACTCACACGGGGGAAAGACCTTATTCTTGCTCGGAGTGCGGGAGGCGTTTTTCCCATAGCACGAACCTCGTGACCCACCAGAGAATCCATTCGGGAGAGAAGCCTTATTCTTGTATAGAGTGCGGGAAATGTTTTACCAAGAAGTCAGCCTTGACCAGCCACCAGCGAACGCATACTGGGGAGCGGCCCTACGCTTGTTCGGAGTGCGGGAAAAACTTTACTCGCAGTTCTTACCTCCTTCTACACCAAAGAGTCCACTCAGCTGCCCAAAATCCATCTCACCTTCATAAACATGACAGGAACATGATAAAAACCCTGCATACAACGTAAGCACGCCGTTGTCTGAAGAATACAAACTAACCAGGGAACAGAAGCCCTCACTGAAATGTGAAAAGGCTTTGCAAATGTGGCTTTTCATCCAGAAAATTGGGAAGATTGCAAAAATTTCCAGGGAGTGGCAGTTTTTAGCTTTCGTGAACTATTAAAAACATAAGGAAAATAAATGCATTGTCTTATATCCCTGTATTATGCTCAGTGCCTCATACCTCTCTATTGCTGGTCTAGTGTGACGTCTCTTGTAATCCTTCACCCCTTTTTATTATAAAAAGATTTTATTACCTCTCTATTACGTACAGCTTCATTTGCCTCTCTTTTTAATTCAGTGCCTTACACCTCTGTAACAAATGCTGTGTCCCTTTCCTCTTCTTTACTACTCACAGTGCCTCTCCATTACTTGCAGTGCCTTGAATATCTTTACTACCATAGGCGTGCGTAGAGGGGTGTAACAGGTGTGCCTGGGCACACCCTAATCACTGTGCAGTGCCAATTGCCCCTACTGCCTGGGCTTCCCCCGTGTTGGCCCCTCTGCCCTGCAGTGCTTCTGGCTTCGCTCCTCTCCTCTCCCCCCGGCTGCTGCAGGGATGCTTCAGGATGGAGAGCGATGGAAGGGGCTAGTAAATATTGTTATTTACCGGCCCCTTCCTTTTCTAAATAAACACGGTGAACACACTTGCTCATTGTGTGTTTACTATGCTTCAGTTGGTGAATGAACAGGAAGCCACTCAGCACAGAGCACTTCCCATTCATTCACTGCCCCATGCAGCTGAGGCTGTAGAGAAAGGCATATGTGTCTGAGCTTTGGGGTGCACACCCTAACGCAATGGGCTGTGCACACCTACGTTTACTACGCACAGTTCCTCACACCTCCTTTTCATATGCAATGTCTCTCAGATCTTTACTTCATACAGCACATCACAGCATACATTGTTTCACGTGTGATGAGTAGGGTTGTAGGTCCTCGGGCCTTGCCCTGAAAGTCTTAGGAGGGGGTGGACCTCTCTCATGGGGTCTCCCTTCAGGGGGAGCCCCACCTGGGGTGGTCTGTTTCGGCAGACCTCCCAGAGAGCGGGGTCCATCTGGCTTTGGTCAGATAGATCATGTGAAAGTACCCCAGTCCCTGTCTGGAGCCTAACGCCCCGGGGGATCAGGGCAAGGTCCTTCCATTTTGGAGGACCATATGTACACCCTATGTGCACTTTTTGTATTCACTTTTTGGTGTGCACATGGTGAAGTTTTTGAAATGTGTGTTCACACAACACGGGCTTACAAAAAAACAAATCACAGCATACAGTGCCACATGCTTCTCTAAGATAGGAAGTGCATCATACCTCTATATTGCTTATAGTGCCTTATGCCTATCTATTGTGCCCGTTCTCTTATGACTCTATCAGGCATAGTTCCTCATGCTCTTCTACTACACACAGGAGTACACTCAGAACCGAGAATGGCCGTAAGCAGCAGAGAAAGGCCGAAAGCCGCCGAGAACGGCCGAAAGCCGTCCAGAGGCTCACAACCGTCGGGGGATCGGTGTATAACACGCACCCACGATTTTCCCCTGATTTTAAGGCGATATTATTGTTATACACCGATAAATATGGTAAATTAACCCCACACCGAAAGCGCCGGTCCACCCTAAGGTTGGAGCTTCCGCTCATTGGAACCCCCCCCCCCCCTCCGGCGCCACAATTGGCACCTTTCAGGGGGGAGGGGGGTGCAGGTACCTGTACAGTACAGGTATCTGCACCCACTTCCGGCGTAGATTCTGCAGAAGATACGCCCCTTTCCGAAGGTCCCCCGCTGCCTGCTGGGAAACACACGGATCCCAGAGACAGTGGGGACCATCCTTATTGTGCAGCGCGACTCGCGCATGCGCAGTAGGGAACCGGGAAATGAAACTGCAAGGCTCCACTTCCTGATTCCCATACCCAAGATGGCGGTGGCAGCACCCGAGAGACGATCGAGAGATCGGCTTCGGGTGCCGACATCGCGGGCGCGCTGGGCGGGTAAGTGCCATTATTTTAAAAGGCAGCAGCTGCAGTATTTGTAGCTGCTGGCTTTAAAAAAAAAAAAAAAACGGCGGACTCCCGCTTTAACGGTAAAGCGCCACTCATTTTAGTGGCGCTTTAGCGCTGTTTAACCACTTAAGGACCGGAAAGGATTTGCCCCCTTAATGATCATGCGTCATTTTAACTAACAATTGCAGCTGTACCCAAACAAAATTGATGTCCTTTCCCCCCACAAATAGAGCTTTCTTTTGGTGCTATTTGATCGCCTCTGCGGGTTTTATTTTTTGCTCTATGAAAAAATAAAAAGAGCGACAATTTTGAGAAAAATATATTTTTTTTAAACTTTTTTTGCTATAATACATATAAAAAAACAAAACAAATTTCTTCATCAGTTTGGGCCGATATGTATTCTTCTACATATTTTTGACAACGATTTTCATTATCGATTATTATCAATTCAGTCCTACTCTATGTTAGGTGTGACCTCAACAAGTCACCTATTTGTCAGGTTATGTTACCGTTTCCCAATTGTTAGTTAGAGTTCTTATCTAAGCAAAGAGACACGGAGGTATTCAGTATTTCTGCTCAGAAGTCCGTTCTTAACTCTGACTCTGGCTCTTTATTACTTCTCTTTTATAGACAGAAAAGGGCAGCATCAGCAATGTAAAAAAACAACATTTTGCAAAGAAAAGGCAATTCTCCGGGTGTTATCAGCTGATAAGACAATCTTCTGGGCGTAGACTGCTTTTTAGGGCTGATGCGGCCTCTTCTTATGCGTACGTGACTAAAGATGACGAGTCCTTATTTTACTGAGAAGGATAAAGAAATACAAGTATTTAGTAAAGACATACTGTCAACCATTTTGTTTCCACATACCTTAATCCTTACATTTCCCCCTTTGACATCACCCCTCCCTCTTGCCCTGGGTCCACCTGAACAAGTTCTAGTCGGCCTATATCCAGAGTACTCTCCCTGACCGCGAGTTGTCAGAGGGGTATACACCCATCCCCCTGGACAGTACCAACATCTAAAATTCAGGAAGAGTGGCTTTTCTGACAGATGGGTGATGTCAAGGATCTAAATCTACCTATCTTCACAAAAGTTCCATCTTTTCCGCATCATTTACCTTGGCTTTCTTGCAAAAGCACATGAGCAGTTTAAAGCATGCATAAAAGAAAAATACGAATAAGAGCACCACTATAATCGTCATTGCTGCCTTCTTAACCCAAGAGAATAACCCTGAGAAACTAAAAGTTCCACCAAACGGATCCCAGTCGCGACCAATATTTCGGGCCTTCTCTTGTAAATTCTTTACTTCCGTACGGTGTTGTGCAATGATGTCATAATAATCAGGTACCTCAATGCTGGTGTTATGTATCCAAGTACAGCACTCATAGTCCTCAGTAGTTTCACAGAGTCCTGTCAGTGCTGCACTCATACTTTCAATTGCTAATTCATGTAATTCTAATTGTTGTCTGATGGCTCTGGTCTCCAGATTTAACTTAGTAATGTCATCAGAGTTTTTCTCCAAAACATCATTAATAATTCCTGTATAGTTATTTAGTCGTTTCATTAAGTCTATACCCCATCCTGTCCAGGACGGGAACCAAGCCCATGCCATGTCCTTCTTCAGGAATATTTCTCTTTTACTACGATACCTGAGGGGATATCTAGGGTGCATGCTAGCTTCTAATAGGTGATCACCTCGTTCATCACCTACTACTCCCATTACTGGTACTAAACTTGCGAGGTAGCACCATCCCTGAGCTCTTCTAGGTATCCAAGTATAACATTTATCCTCACAACAGATATATATATTATTTCCCAGTGCTACTGATCTACTACCGATATTATTTCTATAAAGGGAGGTGTATCCATAAAGAGATAGGTTACTCACTAACCACCTGGTGTTGTTGTCTGAAATATTACCGAGGAACTCAGCTAACGATTGGTGTGTGTGGGTTATACTAGGGTAGAAGACCGTGTTTTTCCCAGGAGTAGCTTTTGGTATGAAAATGGACAAGTTAAATTTGCTGTCTTGGCATTCTCCATTTCCTCCCGTTGTGTTCCCTAGGTTGAAACACCAATCAGGGGAAAAGGCGAGGCCATTTGACTTAAACATTACTGTCTCGCTGGTATTTGTTCTAATTATGTTAATGCTACTGTTAGCAAGATCAGTATAGTTTATAGGAACTGCCATCAGTGGTATACTTGCTGTACTGGGGTGTAATTTACTGCAAATCCAACATTTCTCATATCCTGACTTCCGAGCATAAGCATATTTAAACTTCAGTAATAACATTTTTTTAGAAAATCCTTCATCCTTGTGTATTTTATTCTGTGAGGTAACCAAACTATTAGCCAGGATTACTGAAACAAAAAAGAATAAAAAGATACATGTTGTCATTTGCCAACTGGCTCCTTTTTACAGTGAGAAGCGTGGATCCAGGTAGGTTTCCCTTCCAATTTCACTGAGGTTGCTGTAATCAATAGCACCTGGAAAGGACCTTCAAACCTTGGTTCCAGTGTCTTTCTGGTATGTTTCTTTACATACACATAGTCTCCTGGTTGTAGATCGTGAGTACCTGTGACAGAATTAGGGTCTGGAAGAGAAGAATACACACTCTTGTGGATTTTAGTCAGACGCTGTTGCAACTGTATTACATACGTAGTTAACCTATCACATTGCAATTGCATACTTTGAGGAAAATATAAACCTAATCTAGGTGCACTTCCAAACAGTATTTCATATGGGGATAACCCTGTTTTTCCCGTTGGAGTATACCTTATGGAGAACAAAGCTAAGGGTAGGCACTCAGGCCATGGTTTGTTCAACTCCTGCATGGCCTTTTGTATTTTCAGCTTGATTGTACCATTTACTCTTTCTACTGATCCTGAACTCTGTGGGTGGTAAGGAGTATGAAAACTTTGTTGAACCCCTAACATTGCCATCACATTTTGCATTATTTCTCCCGTGAAATGTGTCCCCCTATCTGATTCTATTGTTTCTGTGAGACCAAACCTAGGTATCAGCTCAGTAATCAGTTTCTTGGCGGTGGCTTTTGCCGTAGCTGATTTTACAGGATAACTTTCGGGCCAGCCTGAAAATAGGCAGATGCACACGAGAACAAATTCAAAGGGGCCGCTCTTAGGCATTTGTATGTAGTCAATCTGCAGTCTCTGAAAGGGATATTGGGCCCGGACCTGATGTTTACGTGGGGTTTTCACTCTCTGTCCTGGGTTATTAATCAGACAGATTTGGCATGCAGCACAGTAGTTCCTTGCAGTACTACTGAATCCAGGGGCTAGCCATCCTTGGCTTACAATCCTATACATAGAATTGGAGCTGACATGAGTGGGTAAGTGGACAGCCGCTGCCATTGCGGGGTATAGAGAAGCGGGTAGACATATTTTGTCTCCTTCTCTCCATACATTGTCAAGGCCTGGTGCAGCTCCCTCCTTAACCCAACGGTCCTTCTCAATAGCCCCTGCTTGTTCCTGTAGTTCGATTAGCTGCTGCCATGTGGTTTCGGGCATACTCACCTGTACCGTGGCTAAGGTCTCAGGGCTTACTTCCCCTAGAGCTGCCTTCTTTGCAGTTAAATCTGCAAATGCGTTTCCTTTTGCCTCAGTTGTTTTTGCGCTCGTGTGTGCCGCTATCTTCATGATGGCTACTCTTATAACCTTTTGAAGATTGTTCAGGACTCTTTTGATTCCTTCACCATGTTTAACAGGTGTGCCTGCTGCTGTAAGGTAACCTCTAGCTTTCCATATGTGGCCATAATCATGTGCAACACCGTAGGCGTATGCGGAATCAGTGTAAATGTTCCCTTCTTGTCCCTCCAAGTGTTCTAGGGCTTTCTCTAGAGCGGTTAGTTCCGCTTCTTGTGCCGACATGTGTGCTGGTAGTGACTTTGCCTCAATTACCTGTGTGTCCGTTACCACAGCATAACCTGTGTGATATTTACCTTCGTCATCGGCAAATCTACTACCATCTATGTACAGTGTGTGTTCTGCATTTGCAATGGGTATGTCTGTGACATGTGGGAACCCCGTGGTTTCTTGTTCCATAAGTTGAAAACAATCGTGTTCATCAGATGTTATGTCCTGAAACGAAAGTGTGTCAGAATCCTGAGTATCTTGTGCTGTGTCTACACCATTATCATCATTACTCCCCCCTGTCAAATCTGTCTGTAATGGTAAAAGCTGTGCTAAGTTAAAAGAAGTGCATCGCTGAAAGGTAACATTGGGGGGTAGGAGCAAGGTGCATTGTAGACGCAGCTGCCTTGCCATTGATATGTGTTTTGGCTGGACCTGTGACAAGATGGCGTGTATGTCATGTGTGGTATGTACCACTACAGGATTGTCTAAGACAATTTCTGAGGATTTGTCAATGATAATTGACACTGCTGCAACTGCTCGTACACAGGACGGTGATCCTCTAGAGACAGGATCGAGAGCCGCCGAGAAGTATGCTACCGGCCTTTGTTTGATGTGTTGTTGTGTCAACACCCCTGTTGCGTGTCCCGTGATTTCAGCAATGTACAAATGAAATGTTTTGGTATAATCAGGGATCCCGATCGCAGGTGCCGAAATTAGTAACCTTTTTAAGGTGCTAAAAGATTCATGACCTGCTTCTGTGAGTACATAGGGTACTATTTTCAAGCAATCATATAATGGCTGCATCAGAGAACTGGCATGTGGTATCCATTGTCTACAATATGACACCATTCCCAGAAACATACGAAGTTGCTTAAAGTTGCGTGGGACATTCATTTGTCTTATGGCCTGGACTCGGTCTTCAGTGAGGTGTCGAGTACCCTGGGATATACAGTGGCCCAAAAAGACAACCTTTTTCTGACATACCTGTAACTTAGTTCTATTCACCTTGCACCCTTTTTCAGCCAGGAATTGTAACAATGAGAGAGTGGTTTTTAAACAAGTATCGTTATCCGGACAACATAACAATAGGTCATCTACATATTGCAACAATACACAAGTGTCAGGTGATTGCCATTCCCCCTATTTTTACTTTTTAAGGTTTAGTCAGTGGGGCATCAGTCAGGAGTCCGTCGTAACCACTTATGGGTATGGTGTCACGGGACGTCATGTGTGGAGGGACTACTGAATCAGACAACAGACTGCGTGACGCTCCTGTGTCAACCAAACAAGGAATATGTTTACCTTCCACCTTCATCAACATGTGGAGCATTTTGTTCTCTGATTCAGCTAGGACTGGGGCAAGTCATGCGGTCGGATCGTCCCTATCATTGGTACGCCTCTGTCTGTAGTCCCTCGTGTCTCTGTCCGTGTTTCCTTCCTGTTCGTCTTTTATCCTTTTCCTACAGTCTCTTTTTATATGTCCCACCTTGTTGCAGTAATAACAGGTAAGAGGTTTACGGGAGGAATTCCCTCCTTCATTGACCCGGGCAACAGTGTTAACTCCCGGTGTCCTTCTGGGTTTAGTTTCTGCTAAATCAGCCTCTATGCCTTGTGCTTTCTGCAACAATGTTCCTCTGTCCCGTATGGCTCTCCATTCGGGAGTACATGCCTTCAGTTTGTCACCTATTTGGGGTACTAGTCCTTCCATAAACTGTCGATTGAAAGCCCTAATGGTGACGGGTAAGGCTAAATCTAGACCTTCGTCAGCCATCATGCTTTCCATGTTGAGGTAAAATTCTGTAACAGTCTGACCTGGGGCCTGTTTTATGGGCGCTGTCGAACCCCTTTCCTGCTGTTTCCCTTGGCAAAATTCTCGTAACTGAGCAATAAACAGGGGTCTAGAGTCTATATGACGGGGGTGTATTCCTGGTGGATCTGCCGCTGGATCCCCTTGTGGTCTATGTGGAGCAATTTCATTCATAAATTGATTAAACATCGTCAGTGTCATTTTATGTCTACACAAATCTTCCCCATCTTGCCAAGTTGCTTCATGTGTGTCTAGTAATTGTGTCACGAATCTACAGAATGCGGCAGGTTTTGCTACGGGATCAGGAGCATTCTGTATTAATGCCATAAGAGTGTCAGCCGACCAAGGTGTCCATGTCCTCAGAACGACTTGTCGGGTCACTGTAGGTGGCTGTCCTGCTTGACCCGCATTTGGATTATTTACTTGTATTACCCTAGTCCGACTATGGACTGGAGCTACGGGCTCTGGTCTTTGAGCGCCGCAATGCACACATTCCTGTGCCCAGTCTGGGTTCTGGGTACCGCATACTCGGCATACCCACCCTCTTCCTCTTAAGGAAGGATAAAGTTTTGGTCTTTCATTACCTGGTGTGGTGGTGTTATAAGGAGGTGGAGTATCTCCCGTATTTACCCTATCGCCTGGAGCAGAAGGAAGACTTTTGTGTCGGACCTTCATATCCCATCCACCCTTTTCCTGACAATACTCCCATCCCTCCTCTTCAGCCCTGTTGGAAACCTTAATTAAACATTGTATTTGTGATACCCATCTGTTCTGCAGGACCTCCCCCTGTCTGTCTCTCTTTATATTCTCCCAACCTTCTACACTTAGCCCATTTTCTCCATCCCTTCCAAATTTCTTGAGAACCCTATTCGTGCCCTGTGCCTTATCCTTCCCATACAACATTGTAATTATGTCTTTAACAGCATAACATTTCTGAGATTCCTCCTGGGGTTTACCATGTGTCTGGCCCATTTTGACAGTCCTGCCTAGGTGGCGTTTGGATCACTTACTAAGTGTCTCGTTGCCTTCTCCTCCTAGGGTGCCAAAATACTAAAAACCTCTCCTGGATGAGATTTCTGAAATCGAATTACCTTATATGCTAGCCAACTGACAAATATTATGACCAGACTGACAGCTACAACATATACAAGCATTCCCTTTTGGTGGCCAAACACATATGACTAGGTCTCCGGGACTTTGTGGAGACCTTTATTCCCTTCCCATTACCATGGAATCTCTCAGCATTCGTTTCTTATTCCTGCTTTATTGAGGCAGTCAGGACTTATACTTTCAACCCGTTTTTAGGCTCATGAATCAAAAAGCGTATATCAAACTTAAGTGTCGGACCCCCAAAGTACTCTTACGAGTTAAGGGCGCATTCCGTTACCCATTGGGATGATATATGTTTCAATTCACACCATACAAACAGGGCTTATCTCAGTCACAACAGACAGATGACAAGTAGACAGACAAGAAACAACGGTAACATAAGCCAAAATATTAAGTTCAAGACCCGCTTACTACAGAGGTTGGTGTTTACCTGAAGAACAATTCAGACAGATCAGGTGGGCACAAATCTAAGAAGCACAGAGTTTATAAGAAAATAAAGCTTTTCTTACCTGCGCAGGATTTGTCTGTGGTTCTTGATGTGCCCGGCCTTTTTGTTCCGTCCTTATGTTCGTTCGCCTCTTGTAGTTTCTTTCTGCAGGTCCCTGTTCGCGGCGCCAGAAATGTTAGGTGTGACCTCAACAAGTCACCTATTTGTCAGGTTATGTTACCGTTTCCCAATTGTTAGTTAGAGTTCTTATCTAAGCAAAGAGACACGGAGGTATTCAGTATTTCTGCTCAGAAGTCCGTTCTTAACTCTGACTCTGGCTCTTTATTACTTCTCTTTTATAGACAGAAAAGGGCAGCATCAGCAATGTAAAAAAACAACATTTTGCAAAGAAAAGGCAATTCTCCGGGTGTTATCAGCTGATAAGACAATCTTCTGGGCGTAGACTGCTTTTTAGGGCTGATGCGGCCTCTTCTTATGCGTACGTGACTAAAGATGACGAGTCCTTATTTTACTGAGAAGGATAAAGAAATACAAGTATTTAGTAAAGACATACTGTCAACCATTTTGTTTCCACATACCTTAATCCTTACACTATATTACACGTAAAACCTTTCCATTACACTCATTGCCTAATATCTGTTCTGTATTGCCTTCAGACCTCTACTATGCAGAAAGCCTTATACGAGGGGGTGCTGATAAGTGTAAGGCGTGCCCCTCTTCTTGAGTAGCCCGAGCTGGACTTTAGTGACCACTGGAAAGACCTTTCAATCGATTGGGTAAAATCAGACAATCACACGAGTTGAGGATTATCATGACTACAAGTTCTTTATTTCCTGTATACTACTTTTTATGTGCTTCAAATTGCATTGTCAGCCAATCAGATTTAGACAAGACATTCAAGACATTTGACCAATCATGAAACATTAACATCTAGTGCGTCATACAGTTAATGGACTTTTTTAGGGGAATTCTGATCAAAAGTCTCCAGACATACAGACATATATTTATATAAATGACCTTAAGAAATCATCTATAATTAAACCACATAGCGTCATTTCACCTTATGAATATTTCCTACTTCCTATAAATTCTAACAGCTAGCTCTAACCACAAATGCATCCTGTTTCTTGCAGACATCAGAAGTAACTTGCAAAGCATGGTGTTTCACTAAATATCTGTACAAGCAGCTAAATGTAATAAGCGAGTTTAAACTTAAAGGGTGACTCTCCCTACCCTTACAATCCCTCCTTTGATCATGAAGGACAAAGTCCTTTCTTGATCATTCTCAGAACCACCTATGGCTGGCTGTGTCTGGGTCTGAAGTGGAAAGTTTGATTTTGGTAATTCTACCCATTTAGACAAAATACAATCTTAATGGTGGCATAAATTGCAATTCCCAGGATAAGTATGATGATGAGGATCATTCCTACTTTCTTAAAGAAATTCATGATACTATCCCAGAACGAACCAAACCAACCTCTCACTCCAGAGAATGGATCCCAGGAGTCTCCCAGACGTCTCATTTGGTCCTGCAATTTCGCCGTTTCATCATTGTGTCCCTTTATATGTTGCTAACAATATGATTGCTGTTATATTACATGTCCCATCCCTCCTCTGAATGTGATACTCAGTTGTTGCTGAAATTTGTGAAATCATTTCTGTAAATGTTGCTCTACCCCTGACCCCTATACTGTTATTCCTACTCATTCCGCATGAAGATGTAAGCCAGCACCCAAAAACAGTTAATAAGAATACCTTCATGGTTAATGCAATTGACAAAATAAGAATAATTTTAACATTGCACCTTCTGGGCTTTGTGAATTGGGGCTTGGGGGACCCTAGAAGGAAGGCAGCTTGGCTGTGGGACAAAGGGGCTGTAGGGGAGAGGGGCAGGGAGCGATGGGATCAGAGTCTCTTCGAATACGAGGGAGAGGGTGGCAGGGAGTGGTTGGGTCAGTGTCTCTTCAGATCCGTTTGGTCCTGGCTTTGGGTCCATCTCTGGTTCTGGGACCATCTCTGGTTCTTGCTGCTGTGGCACTTTCTTTATCCTTGATGCGTGGATCCATTGCGGGCTTTGCTCGGTCAGAATTGCTGTCCTGGAGACCTTGAGGACTTCAAATGGACCTTGGAAGGCGGGACCTGGTTGCTTGCGGACTGCAAGTTGTTTGATCAACACTTTGTCTCTTGGTATGAAGGGATGCTTGAGCTCTGTGAAAATAGGAGAGAAAGTGCCAGCAACCTTATCATAGTTTTCAGTAAGGCTACCTACCAAATGTTTCACATGCTCTTCCTGTAAGGAAAATAAGTTAGACTCCTCACCTATTTTAGGGCTTTTGTGCTGGCCTACCCATTAGGTCTTCAAAGGGAGAGAGACCTGTCCTGGCATGAGGGGTGGTCCTTATCTGGAAGAGTACCCCTGGCAAGAAATGAAGCCAGTTCTTCATAGTACCCTGTGTGGCCTTCCTTAGCTTGTCCTTAATGTTCCTGTTCATCCTTTCCACTACTCCTGCACTCCGTGAATGGTAAGGAATGTGGAACTTCCATATCCCCAAAACCCCTGGTCAGAGTATATGGTAGCAGGTAAACCAAACCTACTGACTCCCTCCTTGTTTGACCACAATCCATCCGGATTGCGTGTCAAACCTGCATGAACCCAGCAATCCATGTCTTTGGGTTGTGCTTTTCTTTGTACAAGGTATCTTGTTGGCTGCTCTGTCAGCTAAATTGTTACCTTTAGTAGTTTCTGTTTTGTCAAAAGAATTGCCTTTCACTCTTATAATATTAACTTTGGATGGTAAATGGAGTGCTTGCAGGAGGTTTTCCACCCATTTTTAGTTGGCAATTTGTTTGTTGTCTGCAGTTTTAAAACCCCCGATTAGTCTAGATCATTGCATAATCATGGGCCACGTTGAAAGCGTATTTGCTGTCAGTGTAAATGTTCACTTCCTGTCCCTGAAATAACTGACATGTTCTAGTTAAGGCATGTAGCTCAGCTTGTTGTGCTTAACTGGTCAGGCAAAGTAACTACTGCATACCCTGTTTTGTACATGCTATCTGAGGGCCTGGAACAACTTTCGTCAACAAAAATGTCTTAAAATTCAGGGTTGAGAGTGTCAGTCTTGGTGAAGTTGTATTAGTCAATTCTTTAGAACAGTCATGGGTGGGAGTGATTGCACTGGATCTCTGAGCTGTCATGTGTTGAGTTTACATGTTTTGTAGAAGATGCACTACAGTGTGTGTGGTATACAGAGTTGTGTCAGTGCCGAGAGTAATTTTACATGCCTCCCTTACAGTCATTGCAAAGCAGCCACAGCTTGTAGACAGGCAGGCAGGCCCTGGACTTGAATTGGTAGTTTTTTATTTTATTTTTATTTTTTTTTGAAAGGTAGGCCACGGGGCGGTAGTGAGTACCGGGCATTTGCGCTAGAACCGCAGCGAATGCAGGGTCCCTGACTACAAAGGATTTTCTGTAATCTGGCAAGCCCAGTGCTGGGGCACTGGCCAAGGACTGAAACAAAGAGTTAAAAGCTTGTGTCATTTCCTCAGTATATGTGACCTGTTTTGGGGCAGTCAATTCAGTGGCAGGGCGTAGGACTGAGTCATAAAAAGAACAGTCTGGGATCCATCACCTACAGTAGATGATAAAGCTGAAGAAGGAAAAGAACGCTGCCTTATCCTTCAGGGGACCGAGACAGGTCAGGGTTGTGACTTGTTCAGGTGACACCTGTCGTGTCACGCCTGAGATAATACATCCTAGGTATTCCACCTTGTCCCTGCACCACTGGATCTTTTTCCAAGACGCCAAGTGGTCCTTGAGAAACAGGTGATTCATCAGGCTTTTCGAAGTCTGCTGCACACTGCATCCCGCTCACACTACACAACAGTAGGTCATCTACATATTGTAGTAGGACAGATCCCTGGGGTGATACCCATCCAAGGTGACTTTCAAAACCATTGAAAAGGCTGCCAGACTGTCCACACATCCCTGAGGGAGACAACGTGTCCAGGTCAGTTGTTGGCCAGGGGCCCCAGGTAAAAAGGGAAGATTTCCTGAAAATCCTCATGTACATCAATGCTAAAGAAAAAACATTGGATAAGTCTAGTACCGTGTAAGCGGTGGATGTGGCAGAAATTTTTAAGATCCCGGTAATGTCTGAAACTATTTGTTTAATCCCTGCAGGTCCTGCACCATCCTCCACTCCCCACTGGCCTTTCTGACAGGATTTATGGGGGTATTCCAGGGACCAATGATGGGTTTAAGGATTCCCCTTTGTAAATACAATTTGTGACTGTATACTCTGTAGTTTTTAGTGTTTAGTGTGTATTGTTTCTGAAAGATGCAAGAGGTGCCGGGCTTGAAAGTAGGGACATATGGAGTGCATTTGATATGTCCTACATCTGTCTTGGACTACGCCAAAATTGGGTGAGTCTCCGGGGGGGGGGGGGGGCTGGTATGGAGGGGGGGGGGGGGGCTGGTATGGACATGAAGTAAAATGTCAGGTCCCTTCGCTTAGGCATAGTTAAGTCACAGTTAACTGCTTTAGCTGTCATACCCCCTTGTAAGTCAAATTTATCATCCTCAATGAGGACATAAGGTCCCGTCCCATTAGACATAAAGGGAAATCAGTGAGGATGGCAAAACTTTGCTTGGTTAAGGGTCTATCCTGCAAGTCTGACACCTGAAGTGGTTCGACGGGGTGTTTGTCATTAGGTTGATTTGGAGAACGACCGGGAGTTCTACTTTCACTTTGTATGTGAGGAGGTTTCTGTTCTTACGGATGTCCCTGTTGGTGTTGTTGACCCCTTCCCTGATATCTGCCTCTGAAATCAGCTCTCCTTGGACACCTCACCGTGGTCTATAGCCCTTCCTTTGAGGACAATCAGATTTCCAGTGGGAAGGATCCCCACAGTTAAAACACCCTTGATTGTCATAGGGCAGAGGATATGACCCTCGTGGTTTGTCACTGAGAGCAGGAAACATGGCAGAAACACCAGGGGAGATTTCAGGTGTGGTTTGTGTGAATAATCCCCCTTTTGTATGAAAAACCCCGGAGGATGCTAGTTTTTTTTTAACGTCCTCCATAAAATATTTAGGACTCTGTGTAGCCCAATCAGAATTAACAAATTTTATATTTTGTGTGACTTTAGGGTCTCCATTATTCATGGCTGTACTGACAAACAATAGTGGGCTATCAATTTCACAGGATGTGTAAATTTTAAACAACTGTAACACAAAGGAATACAAATCTTCCCCTGTTACATCTTCTGACACTAATTCTGTTTCATTTACAGACTTTTGAAGAGGCATTTTAAGGTGACTCATTTTTAAAGAGAGGTCATCATCTTGTGACTCCTCTATTTCTTCTTCCTTGCTCTCTGACAAGAGAGCGAGAACGACTTCTAGAACTATGTATGTATGTATTTCTGTAACATCTGTCCCATTTATTCCCATAGAGCAGCCCTCGGTATAGTTCTCAGTGATAAAATGGGGGTCATTACGTAAGGGACAGGGGGCATACATCTAGGGGATGAGGAAACCGTTCTCTATATTCCTTCAATGTTTTAGACCATGCTTTATAACATTCAATCATGTAATCATTATTATGGGGAAATGGTGGATAATTGTACTGTTTGTGTTGCTCACAAAATTTAGTGACCTCCTCCCAATCCTCTTGGCAACAAGGGCCATCAGTAGTTAAACCTGAAACTTGAAGAATATGAGCTCTGGATACTATGTTTGCCCAAAAGGGTTCAGTACAATGTTTTCCATAATTTCCCAACATGAAATCAAATGGGGTAGGCTGTTCCAGCTTACCTCCTGGACCTCCCTTACCCAGCTGATTTCCTATGTTCAATTCTTATACTTTAACTTATAATATGACTTCTATTCATATACATTAGTTGCAGAACACACTCTTAATGATTTTGGACAGACTATAAATTGTTCACTTGTTCTGAATTCAATAATATTCCTGACACCTTTAACAGTTAAACCTTCTTGAAGCACAACATTATTATATATATTAAACCTTAATGTTTGTATCCGTGGTGCACCTTCACGGAACAAAAGACCCTTTTTCCCACCTTGTGATAATAACCATCATCAACATTAGCAACCAAATAGGTTTGAGATTATTTGTATACAAATAATAAGCCTGTTAAACACTCAGGGCAGCGTCCTGCCAACAAATACCCAGGAAAATGTCCTGACATTAATTCTAGAGGTTTCCAGTGACCAGTCCTTTGTAATTGAAACTTAAATTTTCAATTATTTGTCTATATTCTTATGTTTCATCCCAGCCATCCTAGCGAGGATTTTTTCTTTATCTTATTCCTGACCCCGGCCCGCCTAGCGAGGGTCTCAACACTTATAACTCTTTAACTGAGCGAGCTGCCTTCTTTCAAAGACAGAGACAAATTATATCATTGTCTTGAAAACCACAATCAAGTACATCAAGTGTTCTAGGTACAGCATTAAAACAGGCAAGTTTCTCAAAAAGACTTATAAAAAGTAATTTCAAAGAAAACCTACCCGTTCAAATGACTGCACCCCACTTCTGGTACCACTTGTAAGGCGTGCCCCTCTTCTTGAGTAGCCCGAGCTGGACTTTAGTGACCACTGGAAAGACCTTTCAATCGATTGGGTAAAATCAGACAATCACACGAGTTGAGGATTATCATGACTACAAGTTCTTTATTTCCTGTATACTACTTTTTATGTGCTTCAAATTGCATTGTCAGCCAATCAGATTTAGACAAGACATTCAAGACATTTGACCAATCATGAAACATTAACATCTAGTGCGTCATACAGTTAATGGACTTTTTTAGGGGAATTCTGATCAAAAGTCTCCAGACATACAGACATATATTTATATAAATGACCTTAAGAAATCATCTATAATTAAACCACATAGCGTCATTTCACCTTATGAATATTTCCTACTTCCTATAAATTCTAACAGCTAGCTCTAACCACAAATGCATCCTGTTTCTTGCAGACATCAGAAGTAACTTGCAAAGCATGGTGTTTCACTAAATATCTGTACAAGCAGCTAAATGTAATAAGCGAGTTTAAACTTAAAGGGTGACTCTCCCTACCCTTACAATAAGTATTGAGCCTTACCCAGAAAAAAAACTGATCTAGGAACAGGCCTTCCACTGGGTTTCTCACTTTCAACACCGAAATGAGCAGTTTTAAAATTGCCAACCCAACGTTTAACTGTTGCATATGAAGGACCACTGCCACCCAAAGATTGTGACATTTCATCATGGATCTGCTTCACACCTTTCTCTTGGAGAAACTGGAACTTGAATATGGTCCTATGCTTCGTGACCACAGGTCCCGCAGACTCAATATCCACTGGGGGCCCGCGATTGTGTCATGGAGCGGAAAAAGAAGGAGATGCCTTTGTAAACAAGCCATTTCCCTGTTCTGCCTTGTGACACGACAGGGGTCTACTGCTCCCTGCCATTGGTAGCAGTGATCGCTGTCATGTCAGTGGTAGCCCACCCCCCCCCCCCACACAGTTAGAATCACTCCCTAGGACACACTTAACTCCTTGATCGCCCCCTAGTGTTTAACCCCTTCCCTGCCAGTGTCATTTATACAGTAATCGGTGCATTTTTATAGCACTGATTGCTGTATAAATGACAGTGGTCATAAAATAGTGTCAAAAGTGTCCGATGTGTCCGGCATAATGTCACAGTCACGATAAAAATCGCAGATTGCCGCCATTATTAATAAAAATAATAATAAAAATGCTATAAATCTATCCCCTATTTTGTAGATGCTATAACTTTTGCGCAAACCAATCAATAATCGCTTATTGCAAAAAAATTTAAGCAAGAAATATGTAAAATACATATCGGCCTAAACTGAGAAAAAAAAATTGTTTTTTTATATATTTTTTGGAGGATATTTATAATAGAAAAAAGTAAAAAATATTGCTTTTTTTTTCAAAATTGTCGCTCTTTTTTTGTTTATAGCTCAAAAAATAAAAACTGCAGAGGTGATAAAATACCACCAAAAGAAAGCTCTAATTGTGGGGAAAAACAGGATGTCAATTTTGTTTGGGTGCAACACCGCACGACCGTGCAATTGTCAGTTAAATCGACGCAGTGCCGAATCGCAAAAAGTGCTCTGGTCGGGAAGGGTAGTAAATCCTTCCGGGGCTTAAGTGGTTAAACACAGTTCCTCCAGTGCCACCAAGGAGGTAAGAGACACAGGAACCCAATACTCCATGAAGGTCAGAGAAACTGAGGGAGGCTTCAGTACTAGAACAGAGGGTAGGCAGGAGACCTGGGCTGCCAGAGAGGTGAGGTATGGGATCAATTTGTTTTGTTTTTTAGAGAAGGTTTGGGTCACAGGCATGGTAGAATTGCTTACTTCAATATCTGTTGAGAAACCGCTTTAGCAGGCCTTATGCTGGTGCCTTAGATGGCTGCTATTGCAACATCATGAGAGCCTATATGTTTAAGGGTAAGGCTACCAGACAGCAGTGGGACTATCCTTTTATTATATTCAAAAGGAAACCATAAATCTTACAGCAATGGCAGGTGGTTCTCCCAGAATCCTCCTCACCTCTCCGGCCAGATCGGTGTTTTATTATTAGAGATAAGAGTGATGTCATGTGACCTCCCAGAATCCTCCTCACCTCTCCGGCCAGATCAGTGTTTTATTATTAGAGATAAGAGTGATGTCATGTGACCTCCCAGAATCCCCCTCACCTCTCCAGTCAGGTCTATGTTTTATTATTAGAGATAAGAGTGATGTCATATGACCTCCCAGAATCCTCCTCACCTCTCCGGCCAGATCGGTGTTTTATTATTAGAGATAAGAGTGATGTCATGTGACCTCCCAGAATCCCCCTCACCTCTCCGGTCAGGTCTATGTTTTATTATTAGAGATAAGAGTGATGTCATATGACCTCCCAGAATCCTCCTCACCTCTCCGGTCAGGTCTATGTTTTATTATTAGAGATAAGAGTGATGTCATGTGACCTCCCAGAATCCTCCTCACCTCTCCGGCCAGATCAGTGTTTTATTATTAGAGATAAGAGTGATGTCATGTGACCTCCCAGAATCCTCCTCACCTCTCCGGTCAGGTCTATGTTTTATTATAAGAGATAAGAGTGATGTCATGTGACCTCCCAGAATCCTCCTCACCTCTCCGGTCAGGTCTGGGTTTTATTAATAGAGATAAGAGTGATGTCATGTGACCCTCCCAAAAAAGTGTAATAGAAACACCACATATCTGTAAAATATCTCCTTTATTTTCATTATATTTCATCATCTGGGTCTTGGATAGAGCAAAGAAGTTCGTACTGTCTTTGTTGGGTGTTTAATGTCTATCCCCATCATGGGGGGGGGGGGGATTTCCCTCACTTCCTGTACCCAAAGACACAGCAGGAAGTCAGTAAGAAATCTCCACAAAGTGAGAAGAAACCTCAATTGAACAAGAAAATATGTCTTCTACTTTTACTGTGTTCCAGTGACACTCGGGAAATGGTTTGCGTGTACAATGAGGAGCGCCTTAAGAGAAAAGTCATACGCAGAAAGAATTTGGTTCCAAACTTTATTTGTAATTTGGTATCAGAAATACAGCCAACAGGTATTGGGAGATTTGGTCTCCCCCTTATTCAGGGCTCAGTATCAGATGTTGCCAGGGAACTACTTATAAAATAATTTCAGAGTCTGTGGGTTATGACAATGTGTCAAAGAAAAAAACCCACCTAAAAGTTTTAACTGGAAAAATGTAGAGTTCCCCCTAGCAATGGTCACTAGGACAAAGAGGTTGAATCTCCTCTCAGGGGACACATCTATAAAAACCTGTTGGAGGTTCTTACTCTTCTCTCTCCCAACCAAAACAAAAATGGGGATGGAGTTGAGCTTAAGGCCGTTCGACATTATGAATTTGTTGATGCCTGACCAACACCGATTTATGGGAAAAGGACTTCCCGCACTCCAGACACAAATATGGCTTCTCTCCAGAATGGGATCTTTGGTGAACCACTAGGTGAGAGCTATGGGTATAACTCTTCCCGCACACCAAGCAATGATAAGGTCGTTCCCCGGTATGAGTCCTCTGGTGGGCAACCAGCGCCGTCTTGTGCCGGAAGGACCTGTTACACTCCAAACATGAATATGGCTTTTCCCCAGAATGGATCCTCTGATGAATGACCAGGAGCGAATTGCGGGAAAAGCACCTCCCGCACTCCAAGCATGCGTACGGCCTCTCCCCGGAATGGGTCAACATGTGATTGTCCAGCACTTGCCGTCGAGCGAAGGATTTCCCGCAGACCGTGCAAGGAAACGGCCTGTCTCCCGCGTGAATTTTCTGGTGCACGGCGAGCTGCGACTTCATCCAGAACGACTTCTCGCACTGCAGGCAGGTGTAAGGTTTTGGCCCCGTGTGGATCTGCTGGTGTCTCACCAACTGCTCTCTCCCATCAAAACATTTTCCACACTCCGAACATAAGAGAGAAGGAGACCCCTGGCCTGCTGGCTGGAGTTGTAGAGCACCAGAGCTGCTAGCGATGGTTTGCTTGCACCTGCCAGAACTCTGTGATGGTGGCCAATATGGGGCTCCTGGCTGAGTTATCTCGCTAAATTCATCTTCAAACACTAATGGATTCCCTGTTACTCCCTTATCTTTATCCCAAAGGGACATAGAGTCCACCTGTGCATGATGCTCCAAAGAATCCCATTTATCTTCTCCACCATCTGCCCTAAAATTATAAACGCCTAACTCTTCTTTAATTTGAGAAATTGGTGGACTTCTCTCAAATTCAGAGATGTTTAAGTTTTGAGGGGAGTCCTTTGTCGTTTTGGCCAACGGTAGAGTTCTAGGGGTCCAACAGTATCCATCCAAGAAGTTTTCTTCCTTAACGTTCACCGTCGCATAGTCCACCTCTATCTCACCTCCCTCTAAGAGATTTTGTTCCTTAGAACGATACGATTCCTCCTTTACGGCACTGGAGGTCTGTGGCATCTCGGCCCTTCCAGATAAATCTGTTGAATATGAAGACGATTGGGTTACTGGACAAATCACACACTAGCAGAAGAGCTCTTTTTCTAACCACTTCATAATTAAAAAGTGACAGAATCTGCATGATTTGTGACCATTGAAGTTTCTAGATTTTCTTCGTACCTGACTGCACCTCCCTTTTAGCCTGACCTAGTTTAGTTCCTTCCTGAAGTTCATGGAGGGTTCCTGCTAGGTAACAGGAGTGGGGGTGGCCAGCCTTTATTCACTTACAGACCTTTGCCCTTTACATCCCCCCAAAGGGAGGTTATAAAGCTATGGTTGGGGTGCTGTTTGCTGCATTCACACAAGGGGATTCTGTAGACCGGCTAGAAAGTGGCAAGCTACAGGATCCTTTGCATTTAATACCTCTCCGGAGACAACACGCCCTATGGATGGGCAACCTGGTGGACTGGATACTACTGATTCCCCCCTTTACTGGCCTCATTATGGGACCTAGTGTCAGCAAGGAGAAGTGGACACCAGTAAAGGGGTCCCTGGGATGTGTTTTACTTCATATAATGGTTTTAAAAATTCAATCCAATATAGAGATAATAAAGAATAAATGAAACCATACCGGGTGATCTGAGGGTCTTCTGATTCTCCATGGTGACCTTCTTCCTGACAGATCTGCACTCTTCTAACAGCGCCTGTATGGAGAAATAGACAGTGACATCCTGACACCTTATAGGAACCTGACACACACAATGATACAGTCACCATCCAGACACATCCCTTGTCTGTTACTGGATAATGTCCCAGAATTCCCGGCACCGCTCACCTCTCCTGTCAGCAACTCAGCGATCTTCTGGGTGACTTCTAGAATCTTTTTGTCATTGTTCCTCTCAGGTGTCAGGGAGGGAGGTGGAGGATCCATGGTGGTACATCTACTCCATTCTCCAGATGGATACATCCCTTGTAGGAGACCCTCAATAGACACCATCTTCACCACCGCACATTTCTACATAGGAGCAAATACAGAAGATGAAAGTGATATCATGTGACCTCCCAGAATCCTCCTCACCTCTCTGGGCCAGGTCTGTGTTTTATTAATAGAGATAAGAGTGATGTCATGTGACCTCCCAGAATCCTCCTCACCTCTCCGGTCAGGTCTGTGTTTTAATAATAGAGATAACAGTGATGTCATGTGACCTCCCAGAATCCTCCTCACCTCTCCGGTCAGCAGGTGGATGATCTCCAAGGTGAGCTGTAATATCCTCCCGGTCATGGGACTCCGCTCCTCCATGCTCATGGGATCCGAGTCACTCTTGTCCCTCTAAGCAATACTGATAACAAGGAAATTCTCTGTGACGCTCTTCATATATTACATTACACAGCAATGAGGTGAATGGAAGTAACATAAGGACCAAAATAAAGTGACAACTTGCACCTAGATGTACCAAAACCTTGCAACTCTTAGCCACACCCACTTCCTGATGTATATCTCAGCAGTACCAGCTTGATAACAGGACTTCCCTGTTTTGCGTTCCACCTGCTACACCAACTTCCTGTTGTATGCATTCCACCGGCTGCTCAGTTATACCGATAACTTCGATTGGGCATTGTTGTCGTTGTTGCCATCTTGTGGTAGACTTTAAGAACTGCATGCTTTATTTGTATTGAGTTTCCAGCGAGGACTTCTGCGCCCTCTAATGTGCAAGTGTTGGAACTGCAGGCGACATACCACACATAACAATAGAGCACGAACAGTGCAATCACCACTAGGGATGAGCTTCGTGTTCGAGTCGAACGCATGTTCGACTCGAACATCGGTCGTTCGTGCGTTCGCCGAATTCTGAACGTTTGGGCCGTTCGCGGCAAAATTTGTGTGGCCCACAATGCACTGCGATGGCGCAATGCATTGCTGTCTCACGATTGCCCAAGCATGCACTGTGACCCCGCATGCTTGGCCAATCGCAGCGCCAGCAGCGAGGAGAGCCATGGTTGGCCACAGGCATCCTGCCTGTGGCCAATCATAGCTCAGGCTGTGTAGTGCACGCCCCACACTATATAAGGCCGCCATTAAGGCCGCCTCGTGCAGTGTGTTGGCGTCTGAAGCAGTGGGTGTTCTGTGTACCTTCAACACAGTTACACACCAATCGTTTTTGGCTGATTTACTATCTTGCTCTTGTGTAGTGGTTACTGTCTGTGCCCTGACCGCAGTATACACCACTATATTCACCTCACCTATATAGCTAGTGATCTAGCTTTAATAATAGAGCTTGCAGTCAGTAGTGTTAGTGCGTGCTGTCTGCGTGCTCTGTACCCAGTACATACCACTATATACACTTACATAGCTGTTCTCTATTTGAGCCCGATTGTCATCTGCAGGAGTTATTGGAAGTTGTGTGTGCTTCCAGCACAGCACAGTATACATCTGTATATACCCCTTTAACTCTGCTGTTTTCTGGTTATTGTCTGCGTGCCCTGACCGCAGTATACACCGTGATATTCACCTCACCTATATAGCTAGTGGTCCATCTTTAACAATAGAGCTTGCAGTCAGTAGTGTCACTCAGGAGATAGTGCGTGCTGTGTGCGTGCTCTGTACCCAGTACATACCGCTATAATCCACCTACATAGCTGTTCTCTATTTGGGCCCGATTGTCATCTGCAGGAGTTATTGGAAGTTGTGTGTGCTTCCAGCACAGCACAGTATACATCTGTATATACCCCTTTAACTCTGCTGTTCTATAAAAAAGGCATCTGCAGGAGTTAGTGGGTGTTGTGTGCCTCCAGCACAATATAAACTACCCAACTACTGTTTTACCCAACTCCCTTCAGGCCATTACCATGTCTGGAAGGCCAGCAAGGAGAGGCAGACAGGCGCGAGCCGATAAAAGAGGGCAAGCAGGCTCTGTGTCTAGAGACAACAGTGCTGGTCGTGGACGCGGTGCATTGTCATCAGCACGTGGCCATGGGACATGCTTGTCCTTCTTTTCTGCAGCTGGACATGTTGAACCGCAACATGCCAACGACTTGGTAGAGTGGATGACCAAGCCCTCTTCATCCTCCTCATCCTCTCTTACCCAGTCTCAGGGTAGTAGAAAAGCAGCTGCCAACACATCGTCGTCCCTCCTCTCAATGTCATCATCAGTGACTCCTTCCCTAGACCCACCACGTCCTCCTGAGGAGTCTCCTGAACTCTTTGAGCACAGTGTTGGGTACATGCTCCAGGAGGATGCCCAGTGTTTGGTGGGCTCTGATGATGACACTCAGCTAGAGGAAGGCAGTAGCGTGAGCGTAGAGAGAGAGGATGCTCAAGAAGCACAGCAATCTGGCAGTCATGTTCCACAAGCTGCAGCATACTGCCAGGTTTGCTACAGCGATGAAGAGGGAGGGGATGATGAGGGCACTGACTCCACGTGGGTGCCTGGAAGGAGGGAGGAGGAGGAGGAGGAGGCACATGTCCAACGAGGCAGGATGCCCTCCGGGGGCCAGCTTAGGGGCAGCACACCGACTGAATCACACCGCAGAGCTCCGCCTGCACAGAGCGCTTCCTCTGCGCGTTATTCTAAAAGTTCTTTGGTGTGGGCCTTTTTTGAGACGAGTGCATCAGATCGCACCGCTGCTATTTGCAACATATGTCTCAAGCGTATCTCACGTGGCCAAAACATCAGCCGCTTGGGCACCACATGCTTGACCAGACATATGTTGACCTGCCATGCAGCTCGTTGGCAAGCATACCTCAAAGACCCACACCAAAGAACAAAGCGGACCTCTCCTTGCTCCTCATTAGCTGGCATCTCCAACCCCACTAGACCTTCAGTCCTCTCTGAAACCTGCTCTGAGAGGAATGAAGGTGTAGAATTAGGTGTGTCACAGCCAAGTGCTTCCGGGAACTCTGCTAGTGGTACATCCACGTCCGATTATAGCAGGCAAATGTCCCTGCCCCAGCTGCTGGACCGGCGGAAGAAATTTACTCCCAGCCATCCACATGCCCAGCGGTTGAATGCTAGCTTGGCTAAATTGCTAGCACTTCAACTGCTGCCTTTTCAGTTGGTAGACTCGGCCCCCTTCCGTGAGTTTGTACAATGTGCGGTTCCTCAGTGGCAGGTCCCCAAACGCCACTTTTTTTCACGGAAGGCGATTCCGGCTCTCTACCGGCATGTGGAAGGCAATGTCCTTGCCTCGCTGGACAGGGCGGTCAGCGGTAAGGTGCATATTACCGCTGACTCATGGTCCAGCAGGCATGGACAGGGACGTTACCTGTCTTTCACGGCCCATTGGGTCACTCTTCTGGCTGCTGGGAAGGATGCAGGACAAGGTGCAGTAGTGTTGGAGGTTGTTCCGCCACCACGCCTCCAAAATGCTACTATTGGTTGTGACACACCTCTCTCCTCCACCCCCTCCTCTTCTTCTTCCTCCATGGCCTCTTCCAGTGCTCTGTCCTCAGAACCAGCGGTGCTCCGTAGGCGTTGCAGGGGCTACGCAAGTACGCAGGCAAAACGATGCCATGCCGTGCTTGCGCTGGTTTGTTTGGGGGACAGGAGCCACACTGGGGCGGATGTTTTGTCAGCTCTGCAGGGGCAGGCCGAGAGGTGGTTGACGCCACGCCAGCTTAAGCCAGGAATGGTGGTTTGCGACAATGGCACCAACCTCCTCTCCGCCCTCCGACAGGGACAACTGACCCATGTGCCCTGTGTAGCTCACGTCCTTAACCTGGTGGTGCAGCGGTTCTTGGGCAGGTACCCCAGCTTACAGGATGTCCTGAAGCAGGCCAGGAGAGTCTGTGTGCATTTCCGCCGATCATTTAATGCCTGTGCTCGGCTGGCTGAGCTCCAAAAGGAGTTGAACCTGCCCAAGAACCGCCTTATATGTGACATGCCCACCAGATGGAACTCAACATTGGCCATGCTGCAGCGGCTGCACACGCAGCAGAGGGCCATCAATGAGTACCTGTGCGACTACGGCACCAGGACAGGGTCAGGGGAGCTTGGTTTTTTCTCACCACGCCAGTGGGGCATGATCAGGGATGCATGCACTGTCCTGTCACCGTTTGAGGAGGCCACAAGGATGGTGAGCAGTGACAGTGCATGCATCAGTGACACTGTACCTCTTGTCCACCTCTTGGAGCATACGCTGCGTGGAATAATGGACAGGGCACTTGAGGCAGAACAGAGGCAGGAAGAGGAGGACTTCCTTGCCTCTCAAGGCCCCCTTTATCCAGACAGTGTTCCTGCTGTGCCACCCATCACACAGGAAGAGGGTGAGGAGGAGGAAGAGGAGGAGGAGGATGATTGTGTCAGCATGGAGGTGGAGGCTGGCACTCAGCATCAGCAGCAGCAGTCTTATAGGGATGATTTACAGTCCCAAGAAACACGTGGACTTGTACGTGGCTGGGAGGAGGTAGCTGCGGATCATGTTGTCCTTAGTGACCCAGAGGACTCCGGACCGAATGCCTCAGCTAACCTACGCTGCATGGCCTCCCTGATCCTGCAAAGCCTGCGGAAGGATCCTTGTATTCTTCGGATCAAGGAGAGGGACCATTACTGGCTGGCCACTCTCCTTGATCCACGGTACAAGGGTAAGGTTGCCGACCTTATCTTGCCATCGCAGAGGGAGCAGAGGATGAGACATCTCCGGGAGGCCTTGCAGAAAGCTCTGTGCAACGCGTTCCCAGAGACTGGGAGGTCACAAACTCCTGGTCCTGGACAACGTGTTGCTGAGGCATCAGTCAGAAGGAGCGGTGGAGAAGGTGGCCGTCTGACTGATGCTTTCAGACAATTTTTTAGTCCGCAGCCCCAAGGTATGATTGGTTCCAGCACCCATCGCCAGCGTCTAATTTACATGGTGCAGGAATACCTAGGGGCAAGGTCAGACTTGGACACCTTTCCCACTGAAAATCCTCTGGCTTACTGGATCTTGAGGATGGATCACTGGCCAGAGCTTGCACAGTATGCAATTGAGCTACTGGCCTGTCCTGCATCCAGTGTTCTTTCGGAACGCACCTTCAGTGCTGCTGGTGGCTTCGTTACCGATCACAGGGTGCGCCTGTCCACCGAATCAGTTGATCGACTGACTTTCATCAAGATGAATCAGTCTTGGATCACCCACAGCTACCAAGCACCTGAAGCTGATGTAACCGAATAATTTTTTTTGAAATACCACATCCCTTCAAGACTGCCTATGCTGATGCTGAGTGACTGTCCTGTTATGTTGATTGTCTATCCTCTTCCTCCTCCACTGATATGTTGGAAGAACATTTTTGGTTCTGGGTGATGCCAGCAGCCCAATTTTTCTGCCCCTGTTTAACAGGGGCGTTTAAGTACAATTTTTGATGCAATGCTTTGCAGCAGGGCTAATTCCTGCAATAAAACTAGAGTATATGGCAGAGGTTGCAGTGTGATGGCACCAGTGCCTAAGGCCCAATTTTTCTGCCCCTGTTTAACAGGGGCGTTTAAGTACAATTTTTGATGCAATGCTTTGCAGCAGGGCTAATTCCTGCAATAAAACTACAGTATATGGCAGAGGTTGCAGTGTGATGGCACCAGTGCCTAAGGCCCAATTTTTCTGCCCCTGTTTAACAGGGACATGTAATTACAATTCTTGATATAATATTTCACAGGAGGGCCCCTTCCTGTGCCCACCCAGAGTAACGGTGAGGACTTATAGTGTTGTGGCACCAGCACCACAACCACCAAAGGTCAATTTTTCTACCACTGTTCAACAATGGCATGTAATTACAATTCTTGATATAATCGTTCACAGCAGGGCGCTCCAGCGCCCACCAAGAGTCACTTTCAGGGCTTACAATGTTGTGGCAAAACCAACACCTTGTTCCGCCATTTCTGCAGAGCATATAGGGCAGGCCCCTACTTTCAAACATCCAATTTACAAACATCTCCTACTTGCAAACGGAAGGAGACAACAGCAAGTGAGATGAAAAAAGATGGACGACAAAACAAATTATACAGGGGTGATAACCCTTCCCTATGTTTTCCAAAAAGCTTAAAAATAGTTTTTTTGACTGGAGCTACACTTTAAAAATGTACCAGTTGAAAATTACAAACAGATTCAACTTAACACAACAAACCTACACAGTCCCTGTCTTGTTTGCACCACCTGTATACTGCTGTTCTGAGTATATAGGGCCTGGGGGCCACACACATTTCCTTTTTTTAATATGGGTACGGGGTTCCCCTTAATATGCGTACAAGACCCAAATAGGCTGGTAATGGGCAGGGAGGGCTACCCATGCCATTTTTCTGAATGATTTTCAACCATATTGCAGGAACCAGATATAACATTAAAACCGCAAGCAGTTTTAAATGGTGTTATTTCCGTTTAATGTCATTTTGTGCAGGGACTGTTCTAAACACGGGAAACACGTGGCTCTTCACAGGCATACTACAGACACCCCCCAGGCACCATATTTAAAGGAATATTTCATTTTTTTTTCACTTTAATCGTCATTAAAATCAGTGTTCCCGCCAAAACGGCCGCTTTTAAAACTTTTTATTGCATTGACCCATGTCCCCTGGGGCAGGAGCCAGGTCCCCAAACCCTTTTTAGGACAGTATCTTGCATATCAGCCGTTAAAATTAGCACTTTCCATTTCGAACGTTCGAGTCCCATAGACTTCAATGGGGTTCTAACGTTCGTTACGAACGCGGGGTCCGTTCGAAAGTTCTGGTGCGAACCGAACCGGGGGGTGTTCGGCTCATCCCTAATCACCACACCAGGCTTTTTCTTTCAGTTATGTACCCCCTCCCAGAGCTGTATTTCTCTGCTGGTATCCCGAATATTTCTGTAGTTCATGTTGCAGCCTATTAAACCAAATCTAAGAGGTCGCTAGACCCTAGGGCAGCCTTTCTCAACTTCGAAAAATGTAACTCGTGTCATTGGGCATGTGGTTGTCATCATCCCTAATATATTTGAAAAGTAAAGAAAACTTCTATTGATGGGATTTTCAAGGCAACAAAAAAAAAAGATATATATAAATAATAATTATTTATATTTTTAAAATTCATTTATTTATTTTTCAAAATATTTGTGAATAATCATATATACAATTCATAGAAAAATGCATAGAAAAAAAACATGAATTCTATGAATTGTATATATGATTATTCACAAATATTTAGCAAAATAAATAAATGAATTTTAAATATATAAATTATTATTATTTATATATATCTTTTTTTTTTTTTTGCCTTGAAAATCCCATCAATTGAGGTTTTCCTTGCCTTTCTCAACTTCTTTAAAGTATAACCAAACCAAACTTTAAAGTATACCCAAAGGTCATTTTAAAACTGCATATCAGACTACTATGTGTCTGATCAGCTTCATTGGAGGCCAGAGGAAAGATCTGGGGTCTAATAGATGCCAAATCTCTCCATAAAGTGGACCTGTCACGGCCCATGCTGTCACAATGGATGTTGTTCATCCCTTGATGCCGATAAAGTTGATAAAAAAAAAAAATATATATATATATATATATATATATATATATATATATATACAGTGGTGTGAAAAAGTGTTTGCCCCCTTCCTCATTTCCTGTTCCTTTGCATGTTTGTCACACTTAAGTGTTTCGGAACATCAAACCAATTTAAACAATAGTCAAGGACAACACAAGTAAACACAAAATGCAATTTGTAAATGAAGGTGTTTATTATTAAAGGTGAAAAAAAATCCAAACCATCATGGCCCTGTGTGAAAAAGTGATTGCCCCCTAAACCTAATAACTGGTTGGGCCACCCTTAGCAGCAACAACTGCAACCAAGCGTTTGCGATAACGTGCAATGAGGCTTTTACAGCGTCCTGGAGGAATTTTGGCCCACTCATATTTGCAGAATTGTCTTAATTCAGTTACATTAGAGGGTTTTCGAGCATGAACGGCCTTTTTAAGGTCATACCACAACATCTCAATAGGATTCAGGTCAGGACTTTGGCTAGGCCACTCCAAAGTCTTCATTTTGTTTTTCTTCAGCCATTCGGTGGTGGACTTGCTGGTGTGTTTAGGATCATTGTCCTGCTGCAGAACCCAAGTTCGTTTCAGCTTGAGTACACAAACAGATGGTCGGACATTCTCCTTCAGGATCTCTTGGTTGACAGCAGAATTCATAGTTCCTTTTATCACGGCAAGTCTTCCAGGTCCTGAAGCAGCAAAACAGCCCCAGACCATCACACTACCACCACCATATTTTACTGTTGGTATAATGTTCTTTTTATGAAATGCATTGTTCCTTCTACGCCAGATATACTTGGACACACACCTTCCAAAGAGTTCCACTTTTGTCTCATCGGTCCACAGAATGTTGTCCCAAAAGTCTTGGGGATCATCAAGATGTGTTGTGGAGAAATTGAGACGAGCTTTGATGTTCTTTTTGCTCAGCAGTGGTTTTCTCCTTGGAACTCTGCCATGCAGGCCATTTTTGCCCAGTCTTTTCCTGATGGTGGAGGCATGAACGCTGACCTTAACTGAGGCAAGTGAGGCCTGCAGTTCCTTGGACGTTGTTGTGGGGTCTTTTGTGACCTCTTGGATGAGTCGTCGCTGCGCTCTTGGGGTAATTTTGGGCGGCCGGCCACTCTTGGGAAGGTTCACCACTGTTCCATGTCTTCGCCATTTGTGGATAATGGCTCTCACTGTGGTTCGCTGGATTCCCAAAGCTTTGGAAATGGCTTTATAACCCTTTCCAGACTGATAGATCTCAATTACTTTCTTTCTCAATTGTTCCTGAATTTCTTTGGGTCTCGGCATGATGTGTAGCTTTTAACCACTTGGGTACCGCGCTATTGCAAAATGACGGCAACAGCGTGGACCCACATTTCCGGGACTACGTCTATTGATGTCGTCCCGGATACGAGCGGCCTGCGCGCCCCCTGAGGGGCGCGCGCGGCGCGCTCTGTGATCGGCGAGTCCGTGAGACTCGCCTGATCACCGATCCGTGTAAGGGGTCGATCCCGACCCCTTATCACGTGATCAGCTGTCAGCCAATGACAGCTGATCATGTGAAAAAAAAAGCCGATCGCCGGCGGCCGTGTTCGGGACATCAGTCCCGATCACGGCCAGCAATTTAAGCGGACACCTGCCCCCTGCCAGTGCCCACCTGCCACCCGCAGTGCCATCCTGAAATAAAGTAAGTGCCCCCCTGTCAGTGCCACCCAGCAGTGCCCATAGTGCCCACAGTGCCACCCAGCAGTGCCCACAGTGCCACCCAGCAGTGCCCACAGTGCCACCCACAGTGCCACCCAGCAGTGCCACCCACAGTGCCACCCAAAATCTGCCTCAAAGGTGCTGCACCCCAGTGCCGCCCATCAGTGCCCAGCAGTGCCGCCCAGCAGTGCCGCCCATCAGTGCCCAGCAGTGCCACCTATCAGAGCCACCTATCAGTGCCACCTATCAGTGCCCATCAGTCCCATCTATCTGTGGTACCTATCAGTGCCCATCCGTGCCACCCATCCGTGCCACTTATCCGTGCCACCCATCCGTGCCATCTTATCTGTGCCCATCTTTGCCCATCAGTGCCGCCTTATCTGTGCCCATCGGTGCCGCCTTATCTGTGCCTATTAGTGCCGCCTTAACTATGCCTATCAGTGCCCACCAGTGCAGCCTATCAGTGCCCACCAATGCAGCCCATCAGTGCCCACCAATGCAGCCCATCAGTGCCCACCAATGCAGCCTATCAGTGCCGCCTAATCAGCGCACTTCAATGAAGGAGAAAAATGACCCGTTTGCAAAATTTTATAACAAACTATTAAAACATGATTTTTTTTTTTTTTTTTTTTTGCATCTTTTTTTGTTTGTTTAGCAAAAAATAAAACTCCGAGCTGTAACTAAATACCACCAAAAGAAAGCTCTATTTGTGGGAAAAAAATGATAAAAATTTCATTTGGGTACAGTGTTGTATGACCGCGCAATTGTCATTCAAAGTGCATCAGCGCTGAAAGCTGAAAATTGGTCTGGGACTGAGGGGGGTTTAAGTGCCCAGTAAGCAAGTGGTTAAGGATCTTCTAGTGGACCTTACTGTGTCAAGCAGCTCCTATTTAAGTGATGCCTTGATTGTGAACAGGTGTGGCAATAATCAGGCCTGGGTGTGGCTAGAGAAATTGAACTCAGGTGTGGACAACCACAGTTATAGTATGTTTTAACAAGGGGGGCACTCACTTTTTCACACAGGGCCATGATGGTTTGGATTTTTTTTCACCTTTAATAATAAACACCTTCATTTACAAATTGCATTTTGTGTTTACTTGTGTTGTCCTTGACTATTGTTTAAATTGGTTTGCTGTTCCGAAACACGTAAGTGTGACAAACATGCAAAGGAACAGGAAATGAGGAAGGGGGCAAACACTTTTTCACACCACTGTATATATATATATATATATATATATATATATATATATATATATATATATATATATATATATATATATATATATATAAGGAGACAGTGTAAAAAAATGTTTATTAAAATAAAATAAATAATAACATAAAAAAAACTAAAAACTTTAAAGTGCCCCTGTCCGCCCAACTGCAACCGCACACGCCAGTCACGCACACATATATAAACGCCGATCGCCCCACACATGAGAGGCATAGCCGCAAACATCAGAGCGAGAGCAATAATTCTTGCACCAGACCTCCTGTGTAGCTATAAACCTGTAAAGGCTTTTAAAGTCTTTGGGACTTTGCTTTGTGCGCTGGTGTGCAGTCATGTTGGAACAGGAAGGAGCCATCTGTAACGATATCACATACTGGACACACGGCAAGCTGTAGCTAGTGGTCATGTTGTTTGAGAACCTTAGGGCAGCCATGACAGCTTGGCTAACAGTTGAACATTACAGTAAAAATCTGAACACACTGCCTCCTCCCTTATGTTCAGGAATTCATAGGCTTATCCTTCAAAGGAGCTGTTATCTCAACAGAGAAAGCAGAACCAGGCTAGGTCTGTAAAACAAATTAGTGATATGGAGTCCCTATCTAAACGGTGTGTCACGTATTTGCCACTACAGTGCGCATGCGTAATGGCGTGCTCTTATGTGGCGCCACCACGCAATTCCTGGTGTGTGTGTGTATTTTTTTTTTTTTTTTACAGTATATGTGGGCACCTCACTCAGTCCAGTGAGTATTATTCAATGAGTGAGTACTTCGATCTTCTCCACGTACGGAGGTTTTTATCATTGTTTCCAAGATGGTGGCGCCCAGCAGCAGTCTCAGTGCTGGATGTCTACACAAAAAAGAAAAATCTTCAATAGGGACACAGACAGAAAGCTGACCGATTGTGCACTGTCCCAAGCTTGTAGCATAGGACAAGGTTCTTCACTGTAAGAGAAATTCAGGCTTTGGAATCTCTACTGTAGGAGGTGGGGGGTGGAAGACAGGAATCTGCCTGTGTGCTGTCTATGGTGTACTTGCCAAGCTTGTACCATAGGACAAGGTTCTTCACTGTAAATGCAGTTCAGGCTTTTACAGAAGGAGGTGGGAATGGAAATTAGAAAGCTGACTGCCTGTGGAATACATCCTGAGCTTGTAGCATAGGACAGGGTTCTTTGCTGTAAGAGCAGTTCATAGTTACATAGTTAGTAAGGTTGAATAAAGACACCAGTCCATCCTGAGTGAGTGTCTACAATTGTCCCTATCCCTGTACATTGCACACTCACATCGGTCCCTACCCTCAAGGAGCCCACAATTCAAGGTCCCCATTCCTATACTAGGGCCAATTTTGGACAGAAATCAATTAACTTACCTGCATGTCTTTGGGTTGTGGGAGGAAACAAGAGTACCTGGAGGAAACCCACGCAGGCACAGGGAGAACATGCAAACTCCAGGCAGGTAGTGTCATGGTTGGGATTTGAACCAGCAACCTGCTTCTTACTGATAGGCGAGATTGCTAACCACTACACCACTGTGTTGCCCACAGTTCAGGCTTTGGGATCTCAGCTGTAGGAGGTGGGAATGGAAGACAGGAAGCTGACCACCTGTGTTCTGTTTATGGTATATGTCCTGAGCCTGCACCATAGGACAGGGTTCTTCACTGTAAGAGCAGTTCAGGCTTTGGAATCTCAACTGTAGAATAGAAGATGGGAAGCTGATCACCTGTGTGCTGTTTATGGTATATTTCCCAAAATTGCACCATAGGACAGGGTTCTTCGCTGTAAGAGCAATTCAAGCTTTGGAATCTCTATTGTAGGAGGTGGGGGATGGAAGACAGGAAGCTGCCTGTGTGCTGTCTATGGTGTACGTCCCAAGCTTGTACCATAGGACAAGGTTCTTCACTGTAAAAGCAGTTCAGGCTTTTGAATCTCAACTGTAGGAGATGGGAATGGAAATCAGAAAGCTGACTGCCTGTTGGCTGTCTATGGTATACGTCCTGAGTTTGTAGCATAGGACAGGGTTCTTCGCTGTAAGAGCAGTCCAGGCTTTGGAATCTCAACTGTAGGAGGTGGGAATGGAAGACAGAAAGTTAATGGTTTGGATCCTCCTTCAGCAGTGAAGGTTCACTCTACCAGATCAGTGTCCGCATCATGGGCAGCCAGGGAAAATGTCTCTCTCAAAGCTGGTCCTCTTAACACACGTTTATGAGGCACTACAGAGTGGACCCAGGACCCCTTACTTTAGAAGACCTTGGAGGAAAGGCTGTGGCTTCAGCTCTTATCTTTTCTAAACAAACCTTTTTTTTTAATAGGCATGATCCCACCCATGTCAGCTAGTTATTTATCACAGGTATGCCACCATGGAGGTACCAGAAAAACAGACAATTGCTCCATACTTACCGTAATTTTCCTTTCCTGGTGCCTATCTATGGCAGCATACCTGTGATTAGCTCCGCCTTGGACTCCTCCCTCTGGACCAGTGAATATTATAAAAAAGAGAGAACTACCCCCAGAATTCTCCGTGATATAGAATATGGAGGGTGGGAATGTATGGTGCCATGGATAGGCCCCAGGAACGAAAATTACAGTAAGTATGGAACAATTTTCTATTTTCCTGGTGCCTCCATGGCAGCATACCTTCCCACCCTCGGTATTCTATATCACAGACAATGTTGGGGGTAGATCTCTCTTTTTTTATAATATTCACTGGTCCTGAGGGAGGAGTCCAAGGAGGAGCTAATCACAGTTATGCTGCCATGGATAGGCCCCAGGAAAGGAAAATTACGGTAAGAAACAATTTTCTGGGTTATTTTTCATGTTGGATAGAGTAAGGGAGGGTTATAACCCCTGTCAGATTATTTTTTTGACATCTGTGTCCCATTGGGAAAATTTCTTTTCACTTCCTGTCCTGTAGCTAAAACAGGAAGTGAGAGGAAATTCCTGCAAATTAAGGGAATCCATTGCCCAGGTCTCCAGAACAAGTGTCCCCATTGGAAGATTTCCACTCAATTCCTGTTTTGATAATAATGGTAAACAGGACAAATAGGGAGGATGAACCTCTCTAAAAGGGGCACAGACAGCAATAAAAACCTGACAGGGATTCCAGTCTATCAAAAAAGGGGGAAAAAAAGATTTGCATCTAGTTACAATTTAACCACCTGCCTACTAGGCACTTATATCCCCCTTCCTGCCCAGGCCAATTTTCAGCTTTTGGCGCGGTCACTCTTTGAATGACAATTGCGCGGTCATGCAACACTGTACCCAAATGAAATTTTTATAATTTTCCCCACAAATAGAGCTTTTTTTGGTGGTATTTAACCACTTCAATACAGGGCACTTAAACACCTTCCCGCCCAGACCAATTTTCAGCTTTCAGTACTCTCACACTTTGAATGACAATTACTCTTTCAAGCTACACTGTATCCAAACAAAATTTGTATCATTTTTTTCTTACAATTATAGCTTTCTTTTGATACTATTTAATCACCGCTGAGTTTTTTATTTTTTGCGATATAAGCGGAAAAAGAGCGAAAATTTTGAAAAAAAAACACTTTTTTTTTGTTTCTATTGTAAAATTTTGCAAATAAGTAATTTTTATTCATAAATTTGGGTCAAAATTTATACTGCTACATATCTTTGGTAAAAATAACCCAAATTAGTGGATATTATTTTGTCTGTGTGAAAGTTATAGAGTCTACAATTTAGGGTGCAAATCACTGAAAATTGATCACATCTGATCACACCTGATGTACTGAAGGCCTATCTCATTTCTTGAGACACTAACAATCAAGGAAAGTACAAATACCCCCCAAATGACCCCTTTTTGGAAAGTAGACAGTACAATGTATTTAGTAAGAGGCATGGTGAGTTTTTTGAAGTTGTCATTTTTCCCACAATTCTTTGCAAAATTAAGACTTTTTTATTTATTTATTTTTTTTTTTACACAAACTTATTGTATTGACAGGTTATTTCTTGAACACAGCATGCGCATACTTGCAACAACACCCAAAAATACAATCTGCTACTCCTCCTGAGTATGGCGATACCACATGTATGAGACTTTTACACAGCCTGGCCACATACAGAGGCCTAATATCCAAGTAGCACCTCCAGGCATTCTAGGAGCAAAATTACACATATAATTTCATGATGACCTAGCTCAGTTTTGAAGGCCCTGGAGCACCAGGACAATGGAAACGCCCACAAAATGACCCCATTTTGGAAAGCAAACACCCCAACATATAATCTACGAGGCATAATGAGTCTTTTTAACGGTTCATTTTTTTCCAGAAGTTTTCAGAAAACATGGGAAAAAAATGAAAATGCATTTTTTTTACACAAAGTTGTCCATTTATAAGATATTTCCAACACATAGCATGTACATAGCAAAAATGACACCCCAAAATACATTCTGCTACTCCTCCTAAGTATGGCGATACCACATGTGTGAGACTTTACACAGCCTGGCCATATACAGAGGCCTAACATCCAAGTAGCACCTCCAGGCATTCTAGGAGTAAAATTACACATATAATTTCATGATGACCAAGCTCAGTTTTGAAGGCCCTGGAGCACCAGGACAATGGAAACGCCCATAAAATGACCCCATTTTGGAAAGCAAACACCCCAACGTATAATCTATGAGGCATAATGAGTCTTTTTAACGGTTCATTTTTTTCCAGAAGTTTTCAGAAAACGTGGGAAAAAAATGAAAATGCATTTTTTTTACACAAAGTTGTCCATTTATAAGATATTTCCAACACATAGCATGTACATAGCAAAAAGATTCAGATGATACTGATGCCGGTGCTAATGGCGGTGGCTGTGCGTGGCTGTGCTGATGGCGGTGGCTGTGCTGATGGCGGTAACGGTGGTGGTGCTGATGGCGGTGGCTGTGCTGATAGCGGTACCGATGGGGGTGCTGATGGCGGGCTGCGACAGGTCCTGCTGGCCTGCTACAGGTCCTGATGGGCCTGCGACAGGTTCTGATGGGCTTGCGACAGGTTCTGATGGGCTTGCGACAGGTTCTGATGGGCTTGCGACAGGTTCTGATGGGCTGTGACAGGTGGCCTGTGACAGGTGGGCTGTGACAGGTCCTGATGGGCTTTGACAGGTGGGCTGTGACAGGTCCTGATGGGCTGTGACAGGTGGGCTGTGACAGGTCCTCTTTTATTGGGGATTTTGATTATTGAGCACAGTATCATAAAATGGAAATGTTCTAACTCACAGATCTCTCCTTCTCTCTCCTCACGATCGGTGTGAGGAGAGAGAAGGAGAGATCCCTGGATACTGCCTGTTGTGTTTACACTTGTGACCGGCTGTGATTGGACACAGCCGATCACGTGGGTAAACAGCCATTTCATTGGCTGTTTACCCAGATCGGGATGGGGATATGTCCGAGGGACATATACCATCTCCGATCGGCGTACTGTTCACTCCCGGCGGCGCGCATTGCGCGCGGCCGGGTTTGTTTTGACATGTGACCGGCTGTTATTGGATACAGCCGATCACATGGTAAACAGCCAATTTCATTGGCTGTTTACCCTGATCGGGGAAGCGCTGTGTCCGAGGGACAAGCGTCATCCCCGATCGCCGTGGTGCGCCCCCGGGGGCGCGCGATTCCACTGTATCCTACAGGACGTCATATGACGTGATGTTTGGATAACGAAACCACCTTGCCGCCGTCAATTTGTAATAGGGCGGGCGGCAAGTGGTTAACCACCTTTGCAGTTTTTTTTTTCTAAAAAAACAAAACAAAACACCAAAACAAAAACAGTTTTATAGTTTGTTATCTCCTTCACTGATGTGCGCTGATAAGTGGTCACTGATAGGTGGCACTGAAGGGCATTGATAGGCTGCACTGATGTGCATCGATAGGTGGCACTGAAGGGCATTGATATATGGCACTGATGGACACTGATGAGGCGGCACTGATAGGTGGTACTGAAGGGCATTGATGGGCTGCACTGATATGTGGCACTGATGAGGCAGCACTGGTGGGCATTAATAGGTGGCAATGAAGGGCATTGATAGGCTGCACTGATGGGCATTGATATATGGCACTGATGGACACTAATGAGGCAGCACTGGTGGGCACTGATAGGCTGTACAGATAGGTTGCACTGAAGGGCATCGATATGTGGCACTGGTGGGCACTGATAGGCTGTACTGACAAGGTGGCATTGATGGACACTGATAGGTGGCACTGAAGGGCATTGAAAGGCTGCACTTATAGGTGGCACTGTTGGGCATTGATAGGTGGCACTGAAGGGCATTGATATGTGACACTAATGGACACTAAGGCGGCACTGATAGGCTGTACTGATATGGTGGCACTGATGAGGCGGCACTGGTGGGCACTGATGGGCATTGATAGGTCGCACTAATAATGAGCCACTGGCAAGCAGCACCGGTGGGCACTGTTTGGGACCGATGTCTCTTTGACAAAACCCGGTGATCGCCTTTTTTTTTCTGCTCACGCTGTCATTGGCTGACAGCTGATCACGCGGTAAAGGGCCGAGTCTCATTGACGTGCTGATCACAGAGCGTGTGGTATGCACCCCACAGGGGGCACACAGGCAGCTCATGCACAGGAGGATGTCTATTGACGCCCTCTTGGCAATAAAGGCCTGCGCTGTAGCCGTCTTTTGGCTATAGGGCGGACGGGAAGAGGTTAAGGCATTTTTATATTTGCATAACTCCTCCCAAGAGCCAGCCCACTTCTTGCATGAGAACTGAGGGCTCTTGGAAGGAGTACTAAGGCAATGTTTTAAAACGGGAGTCCACCGGGACTCCGCGTTTTTTTTAAAAGCCAGCAGCTACAAATACTGCAGCTGCTGACTTTTAAAATAGTGACACTTACCTGTCCAGCGCGCCCGCGATGTCGGCACCCGAAGCCGATCTCTAGGTCGCCTGTCGGGTGCTGCCGCCGCCATCTTGGGTATGGGAATCAGGAAATGGAGCCTTTCGGCTTCATTTCCCGGTTCCCTACTGCGCATGCGCGAATCGCGCTGCGCAATAAGGACGCTCCCCGCTGCCTCTGGGATCTGTGTGTTTCCCAGCAGGCAGCAGGGCACTTGCGGGAAGGGGCGGGCACTTGCAGAAAGGGGCGTACGTTACGCCCCTTTCCGCAGAGAGCTATCCCGGAAGTGGATTATCCAGGTAACTGCACCCCCCTCCCCCCTGAAAGGTGCCGATTGTGGCACCGGAGGGGGGGAGGGTTCCGATGAGCGGAGGTCCACTTTAGGGTGGACCTCCGCTTTAAGGAAGCCATGTACATCACCCTGTTGGCCCCTCCCACCAGCCTCCCCGGCACCAGCCATTATCTACCTGCATTGACCAGTGATGACATCATCGTGTCTAAAATAATGTATGTCATGAAAATGGAAAAAGGTTTGATTATAAAATGTAATCAGCATGTGGTTGGGGAGGAGAAAGGAGGACCCAAGGAATGCAACATATAATCAGAATAAACATCAGCTTTATTAGACCTATACTATACATAGCTGCTACACGTCCTTTACAAGGAATCTGCTGGAACAAAAGAGCACCACAAGACTGATCCCCGTGTACCATGAGATAGTGAACTCTCCTTAGCTTTCATTTTGGCTGCATTCGTTTTCTTAGGTTTTATTTCCTTTATTTTCATCTGGTGATCCTGCCAGCAATGCTGCTGTTCTTTTTTTTAACAGAAACAAGCTCCCCTGTAAATGTAGCAGGGGTGTTTACAAGGATCAGTTTTTATGTATGTTAAACCTTTATCCCAAAAGGAAAAAAAAAACTGCTGTAATTGCAGTGTGAGTTGGAGCTTGGCTTCAGTATATAAATCTGCTACTATATCTAACGCTCCCCTCCCCCCCACCCCCAGACTGACAATGCTGCTGCCTGCTGTGCTCCTTCATCCAGAGCAGGGGCGCTCTAATAGAGGGGTTGTGTTACTGGCCAGATCACCCAGTGAAAACAGAGGGGGGGGGGGGTAAGACTAAAAAAAGAAAATGGATGCAGCCAACACATCTAATGATTGACTACCTATTCTTCCCACATTTTATAGATGGAAAGTCTAGTTAATGAAGCTTTAGAGGAGTTGAAGGCACCCAGTGGATTGTCCTTGACCAAATTCTTTATGTGGTCGCATTGGCTGGCACCCTCTAACCTCTCCAGCACCTTGATGGGGTCACCTTGGCTGGTGTCCTCTAAGCTCTCCATCCTTTTGATGGGGGTCACTTTGTTTGGTGTCCTCTAAGCTCTCCATCCTCTTGATGGGGGTCACCTTGGTTGGTGATCTCTAAGCTCTCCATCCTCTTGATGAGGGTCCCCTTGGTTGGTGTCCTCTAAGAACTCCATCCTCTTGATGGGGGTCACCTTGGTTGGTGTCCTCTAAGCTCTTCATCCTCTTGATGAGGGTCCCCTTGGTTGGTGTCCTCTAAGCTCTCTATCCTCTTGATGGGGGTCACCTTGGTTGGTGTCCTCTAAGCTCTCCATCCTCTTGATGGGGTCATCTTGGCTGATGTCCTCTAAGTTCTCCATCCTCTGACATGATTTGACCTTGTATGCCTCGTCATTGGAATAGGGTGCTTCAGCTGATTTTTTTTAAGAAACTCCAGCCCCTGAATAGGTGAGGCAATGAGTATTACAAACCCGACCTACCAATACCTTCCCCACACTCTGTCCCCCCCCCCCCCCCATCCCCGCAGATTTGTTCAGAGCCTGTGATATATAAAGTCTTTTTAAATACCTGTCTAAGGTCCAGGGTGGTCTTTGTTGGAGCTTGCACAGGGTTAACAACATCCTCCCCTCCCCTTCCCTGACAGAATTCAGCCTGAGTACCGCTATTTAGGCCCAAATATTGCATCCTGGGAAGAGGTCACATGGTCTCTCATACCAGTAACCATGAGTATTTATGTTCACCTTTTCACCAAAAATGAAAAGGTGAACACCCTACAGCCTTCCCAGCCCCGCTGCATCTACCACCATGGGTGATTAGTGGTCACTGTCCAGGCAGCTGGGTCAGTGGTCTGGGGATTTGAAAGCCACGCTCATCTTCCCCTTCTTTTCTTAAGTGATTCGTCACATGCGAGCACACGACCAATCAAAATGGCCTAAGAGAAGGGGAAGAAGAGTTGCTCCAGACTGCGGCCCCAGCTGCACAGTCAATGACAGCTAATCACCCATGGAGGTAGGTGCAGCAGGTATGGGGGGGGGGGGGTTGAGGAAGCTGTAGGGTGTTAGTTCACCTTTAAATTTTTGGTGAAAAGGTGAACTTACAATTTCTCACTGGCCCTTTAAAAGGTTGTTAGCAGTGGAGGCCGGTAGGCGGGCTCCTGGTCATGTGATCATCATGTTCAGTGCTCATGTGCTTGTGGTGTAAGAGCAAGTTCCTGGGTAGTGAGGATGAAGCTGTACTGGAGCCGAAACACCTTTATGCTGCACCTCTGGGAGACTGAAGAGATCTCTATAATAGCAGATAGGAAGAGGCAGAGGGTGCAATCTAAGTGTAGCAGAAAATACATTGTAGCAACTCACACAAAACCAGAGGCAGAGCCTTCAAAACGCGTAGCCATGCCCTGATTAAGCGTCCCGAAAAGTTACTTCCGTCTGCTTGCATGTCACAGACCACTGGTTTCCTGCTTCTTGGTTGCCTGGATACCACTACCGATCCGGGAGGTGGTGACAGTGAATCTTGGACTATGACCTGCTGAAAGAACTGGACCTACCGCGACCATTATCCGCCCGCACTACCATTGACCTGAGTGAGCTGCAAGTGGTTTTTGTACTACCTTGTAGCACCTCACTGCTGTACTTAGTTGGCGCCCCCTGCTGTCTTTTCAGCCTTTTTCAGGTCCTTAACACCTGTATGCCTGCTGGAGCTGTATCCAGATTCTGCATCTCTCTGGAAGCCCCGGCTCAGTCCGATGTATTTGTTGATAAGCACATTTTTTATCATGCGAGTTGCAGCTTTTCTTTTTGTTCTAATAAATTTATTGCCTGCTACACTTAGATTGCACATTCTGCCTCTATCTCATGTGATTGGGAGCCCACCCTACAGCTTGGTCACAGTCCTAGGGGGCGCCAAGTGAGCGCACTCCCAGCACAGAACTACTGTATGCATGTATGTGACATAGAACAGAAAGACAAGTGGCAACTAACATGATAAAAAAATGTGCTTATCAAATACAATCGAACTGAGCTAGGGCTGCTGGGGGGCGATACAGAATCTGGATACAGCTGCAGCAAGCACACAGATGTTAAGGACTTTAAAACAAGCTGAAAGACAGCAGGGGCCGCCAACCAAGTGCGGCAATGAGGTGGTACAGGGTAGCAGAAAACAACTAGCATCTCACTCATGGCCAATAGTAGTGCACAGGGATAGTGGCTGCGGTAGGTCAGTTCTTTCAGCAGGTAATAGTCCAATATTCACCACCGCCACCCTGGTCGGTAGTGGTATCCAGGCAACCAAGAAGCAGGAAGTGGGAGGTCCATGGAATGCACTGGAGGTAATATTGTGAGCGTGGCTACGCGTTTCGAGACTCTGCTTTTTTTCTCATTCAGTGTAAGTTGCCACTGTGTGCCTGCTGGAGCTGTACCTGGATTCTGCATGTATTGACTACTACACTTAGATTACACATTCTGCCTCTTCCTACCTCATGTGCTTGGGAGCCCACCCTACATGGTGACAGCTTGGTCACAGTCCTAGGGGGCACCGAGTGAGCACACTCACGGCACAGAAGTACTGTATGCATATATATGGCAGCACAGCATTAAAGCCCAGGAACATGCTGCCACATACTGTATATGTGTAGGACTGGCGGCAAGTGGTTATAGAGGGGTCCCACCAAGCAGCAGCGGAACGCAGCAAAGGGGAGTATCAATAGGTTTTCAGTGCTTCTAGGTATAGGAAAACTTATGAGCTCCTTCCAGGAAGCAGTGCTTAGGCCTGTGCAGCCAGGACTAAGCATGACCACATAACTGAGGACAACCTTCACAGCATTCATTGTTCTTCAAGAGAACCTCTAACTTTTCCATGTATGGGCCAAGTAACTGCGACTCTTTAAAGCAGCCAACAAAGGGGAGGAGGTAGGAACGTTATTAGAACTTTTGTTCTTTTATGGAATTATCTTAAAAATACGATATAAAGTTTTGACGGGGAAACAAAAAATAAATAAAAATCAGCACTGCGTCTCTCGGTTGGTGTTTGAGGAGTGTCCTCTCTGGTGCAAACGAAGGTGGGAGCTGCTGGTAAAGCACTTCTCGCAGTCGGTACAAGAATAAGGCCTCTCCCCGGTGTGAGTTCGCTGGTGGCAAATCAACCCTGACTTCTGGGTGAAGGACTTCCCGCACTCCGAGCACAGGTACGGCTTTTCTCCCGAGTGGATCCTCTGGTGGACGGTCAGGTTGGTCCTCTTGGTGAAACTCTTCCCGCACTCGGAACAAGGGTAAGGCCGTAAGCCGGTGTGGGTCTGCTGGTGGCTGATCAGCACCGACTTCTGGTTGAAGGACTTTCCGCACTCCGAGCACACGTACGGCTTCTCTCCGGAGTGGATCCGCTGATGGACGGTCAGGTTCGTGCTCTTGGAAAAGCTTTTCTGGCACTCGGCACATCTGAAGGTCTTGGACTCGGTGCCAGGTGACGCCGGCTGGGATAAAGTGGCTGGTTGAGCATTTCTTTCATGTCTGTCCCTTGGTGGATCTCCACCTTGTTCTTGGCGTTGAGTCCATAGTGTTGAGTAGGTGTCCCTAATCCTCTCTGAAGGGTGCCCTTCGTCTTCTGAAAACAATTCCTCTTTAATACGACAGGCTATATAGTCCAACCCAAGATCTTCACTGCCAGACTCCTCTTTGATACAAATGTGTCTCTCGGAGTCGAAGATGCTTCTATTTTGTGCTGAGTCCTCCCTAATCTTAGCTGGCGGTTGTACATTTCTATGGGTCCAACAGTCTCCATCCGAAAGGTCTTCCTTGGAGTAAGATTCTTCCTTAACGTTGATTGTGACATTGTCCATCTCTATACTAATTCCTCCATCCAAGAGGGCCTCTTCTTCATTAGAGTCTGTGTCCTTTATATCCTCGGTGGTAGGTGACGATTTGGTTCTTTTGGACGAGTCTGCTGGAAAAAATAAATAAATTAGGTTACAGATTTGTTTACATTGTCACATATTATTTACTGTATGATGTAGCTGGACTCATCAATGTGCCCGTTCATAGGACGTTCTACAGCCATTTCAGTAATATAAAGAAGTCATCTCACCAAACAAATACTCAGTTCCTCCTGTCCCCCGGGTACAAAGTGCAATTTGTCTCGTTTTGATGTGTGGATGCTGAGCTAGCATGGTTGACAGCGACCCCCCATCCCTCCATCGCTGTTTGACCATGCTGCTACAGTACCCAGGGCACAAAGTGCATGCAGCACTAGAGCTAGCATGGTCAACAGCACCATCCCCACCCCCATCCTGCATCCCTCCATCGCTGTGCAACCATGCTGCTACAGTACCCAGGGCACAAAGTGCATGCAGCACTAGAGCTAGCATGGTCAACAGCACCATCCCCATCCCCATCCTGCATCCCTCCATCGCTGTGGAACCATGCTGCTACAGTACCCAGGGCACAAAGTGCATGCAGCACTAGCGCTAGCATGATCAACAGCACCATCCCCACCCCCATCCTGCCTCCCTCCATTGCTGTGCAACCATGCTGCTACAGTACCCAGGGCACAAAGTGCATGCAGCACTAGAGCTAGCATGGTCAACAGCACCATCCCCACCCCCATCCTGCCTCCCTCCATCGCTGTGCAACCATGCTGCTACAGTACCCAGGGCACAAAGTGCATGCAGCACTAGAGCTAGCATGGTCAACAGCACCATCCCCACCCCCATCCTGCCTCCCTCCATTGCTGTGCAACCATGCTGCTACAGTACCCAGGGCACAAAGTGCATGCAGCACTAGAGCTAGCATGGTCAACAGCACCATCCCCACCCCCATCCTGCATCCCTCCATCGCTGTGCAACCATGCTGCTACAGTACCCAGGGCATGAAGTGCATGCAGCACTACAGCTAGTATGGTCAACAGCACCATCCCCACCCCGTCTGCTGCAATATCACAGTTCCGCTAAGTCGCTGATCGCCATCATTACTAGTATAAAAAAATAAAAAAAATAAAAATTCCAGTATATATATATATATATATATACACATACATATATACACACACCATAGTCTGTAGACGCTATAACTTTTGCGCAAACCAATCAATATACGCTTATTGGGATTTTTGCTACCAAAAATATGTAGCAGAATACATATCGGCCTAAATTGAAGAAATTATATATTTTGGTATGCCATATGTTTTATAGCAGAAAGTAAAAAATATTATTTTGGGTCCTTTTGGGTCTAAGGGGGTATTTCAGTGGACAAAGCAGCATTCAAAACAGAACACAGACAGCTAAAATGATCCTGGTCAGTGGTTGCTTTTCTGAGAGGCAGTAGTCGCTCATTCCTCAAAGAACACATAACAACCTCTGGAGGAACCCTGTGCCACGTCATCTGTATTTTTAAAATCATCTTATATATTGGATATTATATATCCCTCCCCGAATAGAGATAGTAACAAAAGTAAATGGTGTCGTACCTGCCTGGAGGTTCTGGAGATTCTCCATCATGATATCCTGCTGGTGACAATTGGATTCCCTTAAAAACCCCTAAAAAATTCAGAAGATACCTTATAGGAACCTGACACACACAATGATACAGTCACTATCCAGACACATCCCTTGTCTGTCACTGGATAATGTCCCAGAATTCCCGACACCGCTCACCTCTCCTGTCAGTAGATCCATCATCTTCTTGGTGACCTCAAGGATCTTCTTGTTGTTGCATCTCTCAGTTGTCAAGGAGGGAGGTGGGGCTCCTTTGCTGGGACTCTGGGTCCTGCTCCATCCTTTGGTTATCGTTGGATACATTCCTTGTAAGAGACCCTCAATAGATGCCATCTTCACCGCTGCATATTTCTATACAAGAGAAAACCCAAGAAATGAGTGACAGATGTCATGTGACCTCCCAGAATCCTCCTCACCCTTCCGGTCAGGTCTGTGTTTTATTATTAGAGATAAGAGTGATGTCATGTGACCTCCCAGAATCCTCCTCACCTCTCCGGTCAGGTCTGTGTTTTATTAATAGGGATAAGAGTGATGTCATGTGACCTCCCAGAATCCTCCTCACCTCTCCGGTCAGGTCTGTGTTTTTATAAATAGAGATCAGAGTGATGTCATGTGACCTCCCAGAATCCCCCTCACCTCTAGGGTCACCACCTTTTCTTCAAGCCAAACCCGAACGCTTTTGCGGGACAGTATAATTTTTCATTTTTTGAAGTAAACACTATAGGATTATAAAAGACCTGGGACACATTTGGGTGCACAAGGGGGAGTAGTAATGTAGCGCACAGAGCGCGCCAGTGGGTGTGGCCAAATTGCTCTTGCTGACATCATCACCCTGTCAGGGCTGGGCTCAGCCCTTCTTTCTCAAAGCTGGCCGCTCAGCTGTCGGCTAATTGCCAGCTCCTATTTCTCCACAGGTACTCACCTGTTGATGATATCCTGCTCGTCAGTCCTGCCTACTTAAGCCATCCAGCCCAGATGATCTTGGCCTTTGCCTTGGTCACATCTCTAGAGATGCTCTCCTGTGTTCCTGTTAAAGACTTGCTTGGCTGAAATTCCTTCTGGCTCCAGATCCTGCTTGCTGTTCTACTACGCTGCTCATCTCTGGCTCCCTGACGTTTTGGCTTGTCTGACTATCCATTCCAGTTCCTGAACTCTGGCTATGTTTTGACTACATTTATTCTGTTTACCTTTTTATTATTATTATGAAACAAGTGTGATTTAACTGTACTTCTGTCTCAGTCTGATTCATGGTTTCTGACACACCCCACCCTTCAGTAATGCCAAACCTGCCCTCAAACAGCCGCCCGCAGTGGCAAAACAGATTTGTGTATGACTATCTTGGTTACTTGGGGAGCCACAGCCTGGTCTGAATAACGTGTCTGGGTTTCAGGTGAATCCTTGACAGGTGGCAACCCTCCTCACCTCTCCGGTCTGTGTTTTATTAATAGAGATAAGAGTGATGTCATGTGACCTCCCAAAGTCCTCCTCACCTCTCCGGTCAGGTCTGTGTTTTATTAATAGAGATAAGAGTGTCATGTGACCTCCCAGAATCCTCCTCACCTCTCCGGTCAGCAGGTAGATGATCTCCAAGGTGAGGTCTAAGATGATCTCGGTCATGTGACCCCGGTCCTCCTCCATCCTCTGTGGATCGCTCAGCACCTTTTGTCGCCTACGGGTGCAGCTCACACCTTCTTATAAGGTTGACAACCTAGAAAATAATAAGAATAAATGAATGGATCTCTGTGGTGTCCAGGTTTATATCACATTTTGTGTCCCATACATACAAAACCACATTGCAATGATAATAAATACTCCCAGGCTGTGCAATATATAAAACACAAGCCATACAGAGCACACCCCCACTTCCTCACAGTCAGTCAGCTGCTATTCACTCTCCAGTCTCCCAACTCCAGGATTAGCTCTACCCACTTCCGCTTCCATGTGAAACTTCCGCTTGTGTTCCACCGCACTTCCGGGTTGTGCGTTCCATCTGCTGGGTGTACGTTTCATACGTCAATGTTGTTGTTCTGCGCTGCCATCTAGCGGGCAAGTTTTTAAACTGCACGTTGTTTCTCTATCGGGCTTCTAGCGAGGACTCGCTCGCCCTCTAGTGTCCATACGTGAGAACTGCAGGGGCTCATATACACATTGTCATAGAACACTAATGATACCATCTCCAGGTTTCTTCCCTTCATTTATTCCCATCCCAGATCTATGCCCATTAGATCTAATGGAGATTTTTTTTTTTATTGGACTTGTGTCTTTTTTGAACCTGACCAATCATGTAACTATGTAAATCCATAAAAGCACATTATACAGCACATTGCTCCTGTATACATCTCAAGCACTGAGCAGATATGTACTTAAAGGCGAAGTCCACTATTTACAGACAAATAATAAATTCAGATATATTTGGAGGAAAAAAAAATGGAATTTTTTTTTTTTTTTGCATCTGCGCCAGCAAAGTATTGAAAACTGCGATTAATGGATCATGGGGGGTACAATCTAGCGCGGGGGGGGGGGGGGGGAGGGGTGCCAAACCAACCCCCCCCCATCCCTTCTTGATATATGAGTATGTGTCAGCAAAGATCCCCTACAAAAAAAATGAGGTGAGCACTAATCTGCATGCCTTACCCCTAAGCATAACCCCCCCCCCACCAGAAAAATCACCCTCCTAGTACAAATCCTCTACACCTAATATTTCCCATCCTCCCTCCCCCCTCCTAGCACAAATCCTCCCCCCATCCCTCCCCCAACACAAATCCCAATAAATCCCTCCCCTTATCACAAATCTCCCCTCTCCTATCACAAATCTCCCCCCCATCCCTCCCCCCAACACAAATCCCAATAAATCCCCCCTCCTAGCACAAATCCCAATAAATCACCACTCCTAGCAAACGTACCCCCTAGCTTCCCCCTCCTAGAACAATACTTACCCCCTCTTGCCCTCCCCAAATTCCCCCTTACAACACACATTACCCTCCCCTTTTACCTCCTTGGAGCCCCCCCCCCCTCACATGATACCACAGTGCCCAGGACAGCCACCCCTGGGTATGATGCCAGGCTCCAGTAGACGCTTCCTCTAGATCATTTGTCTCCAAACTGTGGCACGGGGGCCAGATGAGGCCCTTTGCACACCTTTATTCGGCCCTTGGGGCACTATTCCTCCCTCTGATACCAATGATGGGGCACTATACTTCCCACTGATAGCAATGATGGGGCACTATTCCTCCCTCTGATACCAATGATGGGGCACTATACTTCCCACTGATAGCAATGATGGGGCACTTTTCATCCCACTGATATCAATGATGGGCACTATTCCTCCCACTCGTGCCAATGTTCGCCCCCCCTAACATCTGTAGGACAATAAACTGGCCCTTTGTTTACAAAGTTTGGACACCCCTGATCTAGATCTATGTCCATACAGAAGTACGGGAATTTCAGTTGGAGAGCTGGAGTGCTAATGGACTTTTTGTTAGTAGGGATGATTGGGGGGATTTGTGCTATGAAGGGCGATTGGGGGGGGGGGGTTGCTAGAAGTGATGATTAGGGGGATTTGCACGGGGGGAGTGTAATAGGATAGGGAATTTGTGTTATTAAGGGATATTTGGGGGGAGGACTTGCTAGTAGAGGTGCATTGGGGGGAGGATTTGTACTAGGATGGGGAATGTACTAGGATGGGGGATTGGGGAGGGGGAGGATGCTAGTAGGGATGATTTGGGGGATTTGTGCTGGAAGGGGGATTTGGGGGGCGGGACTTGTGCTAGTAGGGATGATTGGGGGGATTTGTGCTGGGTGAGGAGATTTGTACTAGGATGGGGGATTTGAGGGGGTGCTTATGCTAGTAGGGCTAATTGGGGGGATTTGTGCTCGGAGAGGGAATTTGTACTAGGATGGGGGATTTGGGGGGGGGGGCTTGCGCTAGTAGGGATGATTGGGGGATTTGTACTGAGAGGGGGAATTTGTACTAGGATGAGGAATTTGTACTAGGATGAGGAATTTTTTTTTTGGGGGGGGGGGGGACTTGTGCTAGTAGTGATTGGCGGGATTTGTACTAGGATTGGGGATTTGTGTTATGGATATTTGGGGGGGAGGACTTGTGCTAGTAGGGCTGATTGGGGTGATTTTTGCTAGGAGGGGGGATTTTTTACTAGGATGGGGGATTTGGGGGGGGGGGGGGACTTGTGCTAGTAGGGCTGATTGGGGTGATTTTTGCTAGGAGGGGGGATTTTTTACTAGGATGGGGGATTTGGGGGGGGGGGACTTGTGCTAGTAGGGCTGATTGGGGTGATTTTTGCTAGGAGGGGGGATTTTTTACTAGGATGGGGGATTTGGGGGGGGGACTTGTGCTAGTAGGGCTGATTGGGGGGATTTTTGCTAGGAGGGGCAATTTGTACTAGGATGGGGGATTTGGGGGGGATTACTTGTGCTAGTAGGGATGATTGTGGGGATCTGTGCTAGGAGGGGGGATTTGTACTAGGATGGGGGATTTGTGCTACTAGGAATGATTGAGGGGATTTTTGCTAGGAGGGGGAATTTGTACTAGGATGGGGGATTTGGGGGGGGGGCTTGTGCTAGTAGGGATGATTGGGGGGATTTGTGCTGGGAGGGGAGATTTGTACTAGGACGGGGGATTTGAGGGGGGGCTTGTGCTAATAGGGATGATTGGGGGGATTTGTGCTGGGGGGGTTTGTTCTAGGATGGGGGATTTGTGCTATTAGCGATGATTGGCGGGATTTGTACTAGGATGGGGGATTTGTGTTATGAAGGGATATTTGGGGGGGGGGCTTGTGCTAGTAGGGCTGATTGGAGGGATTTTTGCTAGGAGGGGGGATTTGTACTAGGATGGGGGATTTGGGGGGATTACTTGTGCTAGTAGGGATGATGGGGGGGACCTGTACTAGGAAGGGGGATATGTACTAGGATGGGGGATTTGGGGGGGACTTTTGATACTAGGAATGATTGGGTAGATTTGTTGCTAGGAGGGGGAATTTGTACTAGGATGGGGGGTGGGGGGGGGAATTTAGCTAGTAGGGATGATTGGGGGCATTTGTGCTTGGAGGGGGAATTTGTACTAGGATGGGGGATTGGGGGGGGGGGGGACGTGTGCTAGTAGCGATGATTGGCGGGATTTGTACTAGGATGGGGGATTTGGGGGGGTGACTTGTGCTAGTAGGGATGATTGGGGGGATTTGTGCTTGGAGGGGGAATTTGTACTAGGATGGGGGATTGGGGGGGGGGGGGACGTGTGCTAGTAGCGATGATTAGCGGGATTTGTACTAGGATGGGGGATTTTTGTTATGAAGGGATATTTGGGGAGGAGGGACTTGTGCTAGTAGGGCTGATTGGGGGGGGATTTTTGCTAGGAGGGGGAATTTGTACTAGGATGGGGGATTGGGGGGGGACTTGTGCTAGTAGGGATGATTGGGGGGGTTTTGCTATAAAGGGAGTTTTTTTGGGGGGGGGGGTTGTGTTAGGAGGGGAGATGTGGGTAGAAGGATTTATGCTCAGAGGGGAGATTTGAGGGATTTGTACTTTGAGGAGGATGGTGGGGCAAAGGTTTGCGCTGAATTGCCATTTGGCATCTTTGCCCCGGGCACTAGATGACCACCTTTTGAAAATATAACTGGCTAAGCTGTCGTTGGCCTCAGTAATATCTGAGTCGCTTATCTGGAACCAGCATGCTGCCAGTGAGGGAAGAGAAAACTCTATTCTTGCTCTTGAGTAGGGATGAGCCAAACACCCCCCGGTTCGGTTCGCACCAGAACTTTCAAACGGACCCCAAATTCGTACGAACTTTAGAACCCCATTGAAGTCTATGGGACTCGAACGTTCGAAATTAAAAGTGCTAATTTTAATGGCTAATATGCAAGATACTGTCCTAAAAAGGGTTTGGGGACCTGGCTCCTGCCCCAGGGGACATGGGTCAATGCCTAAAATGTTTTTAAAAATGGGCGTTTTGGCGGGAGCACTGATTTTAATGATGATTAAAGTGAAAAAAAAAGTGAAATATTCCTTTAAATATGGTGCCTGGGGGGTGTCTGTAGTATGCCTGTGAAGTGCCACGTGTTTCCCGTGTTTAGAACAGTCCCTGCACAAAATGACATTAAACGGAAATAACACCATTTAAAACTGCTTGCGGTTTTAATGTTATATCTGGTTCCTGCAATATGGTTGAAAATCATTCAGAAAAATGGCATGGGTAGCCCTCCCTGCCCATTACCAGCCTATATGGGTCTTGTACGCATATTAAGGGGAACCCCGTACCCATATTAAAAAAAGGAAATGCGTGTGGCCCCCAGGCCCTATATACTCAGAACAGCAGTATACAGGCGGTGCAAACAAGACAGGGACTGTGTAGGTTTGTTGTGTTAAGTTGAATCTGTTTGTAATTTTCAACTGGTACATTTTTAAAGTGTAGCTCCAGTCAAAAAAACTATTTTTAAGCTTTTTGGAAAACATAGGGAAGGGTTATCACCCCTGTATAATTTGTTTTGTCGTCCATCTTTTTTCATCTCACTTGCTGCTGTCTCCTTGCGTTTGCAAGTAGGAGATGTTTGTAAATTGGATGTTTGAAAGTAGGGGCCTGCCCTATATGCTCTGCAGAAATGGCGGAACAAGGTGTTGGTTTTGCCACAACATTGTAAGCCCTGAAAGTGACTCTTGGTGGGCGCTGGAGCGCCCTGCTGTGAACGATTATATCAAGAATTGTAATTACATGCCATTGTTGAACAGTGGTAGAAAAATTGACCTTTGGTGGTTGTGGTGCTGGTGCCACAACACTATAAGTCCTCACCGTTACTCTGGGTGGGCACAGGAAGGGGCCCTCCTGTGAAATATTATATCAAGAATTGTAATTAAACGCCCCTGTTAAACAGGGGCAGAAAAATTGGGCCTTAGGCACTGGTGCTGGTGCCACCACACTGCAACCTCTGCCATATACTCTAGTTTTATTGCAGGAATTAGCCCTGCTGCAAAGCATTGCATCAAAAATTGTACTTAAACGCCCCTGTTAAACAGGGGCAGAAAAATTGGGCCTTAGGCACTGGTGCTGGTGCCACCACACTGCAACCTCTGCCATATACTCTTGTTTGATTGCAGGAATTAGCCCTGCTGCAAAGCATTGCATCAAAAATTGTACTTAAACGCCCCTGTTAAACAGGGGCAGAAAAATTGGGCTGCTGGCATCAACCAGAACCAGAAATGTTCTTCCAACATATCAGCGGAGGAGGAAGAGGATAGACAATCAACATAACAGGACAGTCACTCAGCATCAGCATAGGCAGTCTTGAAGGGATGTGATATTTCAAAAAAAATTATTCGGTTACATCAGCTTCAGGTGCTTGGTAGCTGTGGGTGATCCAAGACTGATTCATCTTGATGAAGGTCAGTCGATCAACTGAGTCGGTGGACAGGCGCACCCTGTGATCGGTAACAAAGCCACCAGCAGCACTGAAGGTGCGTTCCGAAAGAACGCTGGATGCAGGACAGGCCAGTAGCTCAATTGCATACTGTGCAAGCTCTGGCCAGTGATCCATCCTCAAGACCCAGTAAGCCAGAGGATTTTCGGTGGGAAAGGTGTCCAAGTCTGACCTTGCCCCTAGGTATTCCTGCACCATGTAAATCAGACGCTGGCGATGGTTGCTGGAACCAATCATACCTTGGGGCTGCAGACTAAAAAATTGTCTGAAAGCATCAGTCAGACGGCCACCTTCTCCACCGCTCCTTCTGACCGATGCCTCAGCAACACGTTGTCCAGGACCAGGAGTTTGTAACCTCCCAGTCTCTGGGAATGCGTTGCACAGACCTTTCTGCAAGGCCTCCCGGAGATGTCTCATCCTTTGCTCCCTCTGCGATGGCAAGATAAGGTCGCCAACCTTACCCTTGTACCGTGGATCAAGGAGAGTGGCCAGCCAGTAATGGTCCCTCTCCTTGATCCGAAGAATACGAGGATCCTTCCGCAGGCTTTGCAGGATCAGGGAGGCCATGCAGCGTAGGTTAGCTGAGGCATTCGGTCCGGAGTCCTCTGGGTCACTAAGGACAACATGATCCGCAGCTACCTCCTCCCAGCCACGTACAAGTCCACATGTTTCTTGGGACTGTAAATCATCCCTACAAGACTGCTGCTGCTGATGATGCTGAGTGCCAGCCTCCACCTCCATGCTGACACAATCATCCTCCTCTTCCTCCTCCTCACCCTCTTCCTGTGTGATGGGTGGCACAGCAGGAACACTGTCTGGATAAAGGGGGCCTTGAGAGGCAAGGAAGTCCTCCTCTTCCTGCCTCTGTTCTGCCTCAAGTGCCCTGTCCATTATTCCACGCAGCGTATGCTCCAAGAGGTGGACAAGAGGTACAGTGTCACTGATGCATGCACTGTCACTGCTCACCATCCTTGTGGCCTCCTCAAACGGTGACAGGACAGTGCATGCACCCCTGATCATGCCCCACTGGCGTGGTGAGAAAAAACCAAGCTCCCCTGACCCTGTCCTGGTGCCGTAGTCGCACAGGTACTCATTGATGGCCCTCTGCTGCGTGTGCAGCCGCTGCAGCATGGCCAATGTTGAGTTCCATCTGGTGGGCATGTCACATATAAGGCGGTTCTTGGGCAGGTTCAACTCCTTTTGGAGCTCAGCCAGCCGAGCACAGGCATTAAATGATCGGCGGAAATGCACACAGACTCTCCTGGCCTGTTTCAGGACATCCTGTAAGCCGGGGTACCTGCCCAAGAACCGCTGCACCACCAGGTTAAGGACGTGAGCTACACAGGGCACATGGGTCAGTTGTCCCTGTCGGAGGGCGGAGAGGAGGTTGGTGCCATTGTCGCAAACCACCATTCCTGGCTTAAGCTGGCGTGGCGTCAACCACCTCTCGGCCTGCCCCTGCAGAGCTGACAAAACATCCGCCCCAGTGTGGCTCCTGTCCCCCAAACAAACCAGCGCAAGCACGGCATGGCATAGTTTTGCCTGCATACTTGCGTAGCCCCTGGAACGCCTATGGAGCACCGCTGGTTCTGAGGACAGAGCACTGGAAGAGGCCATGGAGGAAGAAGAAGAGGAGGGGGTGGAGGAAAGAGGTGTGTCACAACCAATAGTAGCATTTTGGAGGCGTGGTGGCGGAACAACCTCCAACACTACTGCACCTTGTCCTGCATCCTTCCCAGCTGCCAGAAGAGTGACCCAATGGGCCGTGAAAGACAGGTAACGTCCCTGTCCATGCCTGCTGGACCATGAGTCAGCGGTAATATGCACCTTACCGCTGACCGCTCTGTTCAGCGAGGCAAGGACATTGCCTTCCACATGCCGGTAAAGAGCCGGAATCGCCTTCCGTGAGAAAAAGTGGCGTTTGGGGACCTGCCACTGAGGAACCGCACATTGTACAAACTCACGGAAGGGGGCCGAGTCTACCAACTGAAAAGGCAGCAGTTGAAGTGCTAGCAATTTAGCCAAGCTAGCATTCAACCGCTGGGCATGTGGATGGCTGGGAGTGAACTTCTTTCGCCGGTCCAGCAGCTGGGGCAGGGACATTTGCCTGCTATAATCGGACGTGGGTGTACCGCTAGCAGAGTTCCCGGAAGCGCTTGGCTGCGACACACCTAATTCTACACCTTCATTCCTCTCAGAGCAGGTTTCAGAGAGGACTGAAGGTCTAGTGGGGTTGGAGATGCCAGCTGATGAGGAGCAAGGAGAGGTCCGCTTTGTTCTTTGGTGTGGGTCTTTGAGGTACGCTTGCCAACGAGCTGCATGGCAGGTCAACATATGTCTGGTCAAGCATGTGGTGCCCAAGCGGCTGATGTTTTGGCCACGTGAGATACGCTTGAGACATATGTTGCAAATAGCAGCGGTGCGATCTGATGCACTCGTCTCAAAAAAGGCCCACACCAAAGAACTTTTAGAATAACGCGCAGAGGCAGCGCTCTGCACAGGCGGAGCTCTGTGGTGTGATTCAGTCGGTGTGCTGCCCCTAAGCTGGCCCCCGGAGGGCATCCTGCCTCGTTGGACATGTGCCTCCTCCTCCTCCTCCTCCTTCCAGGCACCCACGTGGAGTCAGTGCCCTCATCATCCCCTCCCTCTTCATCGCTGTAGCAAACCTGGCAGTATGCTGCCGCTTGTGGAACATGACTGCCAGATTGCTGTCCTTCTTGAGCATCCCCTCTCTCTGCGCTCACGCTACTGCCTTCCTCTAGCTGAGTGTCATCATCAGAGCCCACAAAACACTGGGCATCCTCCTGGAGCATGTACCCAACACTGTGCTCAAAGAGTTCAGGAGACTCCTCAGGAGGACGTGGTGGGTCTAGGGAAGGAGTCACTGATGATGACATTGAGAGGAGGGAAGACGATGCGTTGGCAGCTACTTTGCTAGTACCCTGAGACTGCGTGAGAGAGGATGAGGAGGATGAAGAGGGCTTGGTCATCCACTCTACCAAGTCGTTGGCATGTTGCGATTCAACATGTCCAGCTGCCGAAAAGAAGGACAAGCGTGTCCCATGGCCACGTGCTGATGACAATGCACCGCGTCCACGACCAGCACTGTTGTCTCTAGACACAGAGCCTGCTTGCCCTCTTTTATCGGCTCGCGCCTGTCTGCCTCTCCTTGCTGGCCTTCCAGACATGGTAATGGCCTGAAGGGAGTTGGGTAAAAAAGCAGTTGGGTAGTGTATATTGTGCTAGAGGCACACAACACCCACTAACTCCTGCAGATGCCTTTATTATAGAACACCAGAGATAAAGGGGTATATACAGATGTATACTGTGCTGTGCTGGAGGCACACACAACTTCCAATAACTCCTGCAGATGGCAAGTGGGCTCAAATAGAGAACAGCTATGTAGGTGGATATAGCGGTATGTACTGGGTACAGAGCACGCAGACAGCACGCACTAGCTCCTAACACTACTGACTGCAAGCTCTATTATAAAAGATAGATCACTAGCTATATAGGTGAGGTGAATATAGCGGTGTATAGTGCGGTCAGGGCACAGACAATAACCACTACACAACAGCAAGATCGAAAATCGGCCGAAAACGATCGGTGTGTACTGTGTTGAAGGTACACAGAACACCCACTGCTTCAGATGCCAACACACTACACAAGGCCGCCGCGCTGGCGGCCATATATAGTGTGGGGCGTGCACTACACAGCCTGAGCTATGATTGGCCACAGGCATCCTGCCTGTGGCCAATCATGGCTCTCCTCGCTGCTGGCGCTGCGATTGGCCAAGCATGCAGGGTCACAGTGCATGCTTGGCCAATCATGAGCCAGAAATGCACTGCGCCATCGCAGTGCATTGTTGGCCGTGAGCGCCACACGAATTTGGCACGAACGGACCAAAATGTTTGGACTTCGCCGAACGGACGAACAGCCAATGTTCATATCGAACGTATGTTCGACTCGAACACGAAGCTCATCCCTACTCTTGAGTTGACTTTTTGATGTAAAGCCAGGGAACTAGCATTTTCCAAAAGGCAGCCTCCCCTCACCCGTTATGGTGGCTGCTTTGGAGAGCGGTGTTTCCTTCAAATATGTAGACTCTAGCTGGGGTTTTTTTTTTTTTTTTTTTGTAAAATCTTTATTTTCACATATACAGTTCAAAGCGGTAAGACAATGCAAACATTCCAGGTATGAATTTCCGGGATTATCTATAATACAACATTTCCAGAGGCCAACAATCCAGATGTGAGGATTTCTCTAACAGATTTACAGAATGAATTGCTGGATCTATCAAGGGGACTGTTAGCCCGCCCGTCGGAATGTCCGACCAACAAAGTTTGAGAGCTGGATATCAAAATTTTCCGCCAAAATGATCCGATCGGACTTTGTCTGATCGTTTGTAGAGAATTCCGACGGACAAAGTGCCATGCATGCTCAGGTCAAATTCCTAGACCAAAGCTATTGGCTACTAGCCTGAACGTAGTCCCGTCGTAACGAAATAACGTCATCACGTTACGAACGATCGGATTTTCCGACAACTTTGTCCGACCGTGTGTATGCAACACCAGTTTCGGACAAAATCCGTCGGACAAAATCCGACGGATTTTGTTGTCGGATTGTCCGACCGTGTGTACAAGGGCTGAGAGGAAAGGAGGGGTAGGCTAGGGTGGAGGGAAAAGGGCATCAGAGAAGGGGGTACAGAAAATACAGAGATAGTATCTAGCTATGTTTTTAACCACTTCAATACCGGGCACTTAAACACCTTCCTGCCCAGACCAATTTTCAGCTTTCAGCGCTGTCGCACTTTGAATGACAACTGCGCGGTCGTGCTACACTGTACCCAAATGAAATTTGTATCATTTTTTTCCCACAAATAGAGCTTTCTTTTGGTGGTATTTGATCACCTCTACGGTTTTTATTTTTTGCTAAACAAATAAAAAAATACCGAAAATTTTGAAAAAACATTTTTTTTTGTTTCAGTTTCAAAACTTTGTAAATAAGTAAGTTTTCTCCTTCACTGATGGGCACTGATGGGGCTACACTGATAAGGCGGCACTGATGGGCACCAATGAGGTGGCACCAATGAAGTGGCACTGATGAGGTGGCATTGATGGACACTGATATGTGGCACTGATATGTGGCACTGATATGTGGCACTTATAGGCGGCACTGATAGGTGGCACTGATGGGCGGCACTGATGGGCGGCACTGATGGGCGGCACTGATGGGCAACACGGATGGGCACTGATAGGTAGCACAAATTGGCATGAATAGGCGGTACGGATGGGTATGGATAGGCAGTACAGATGGGCATGGATAGGCGGTACAGATGGGCACGGATGGGCACTGATAGGTGGCACAGATGGGCACTGATAGGCGGCACGGATGGGCACTGATAGGCGGCATTGTATTGTTTTATACTGTACTAATGGATGCCAATCAGTGCCAAACAATAATGCATGCCAATCAGTGATGCCCATTGTGGGCACTGATTTGCATCCATTGTGGGCACTGACTGGAATCCCTGGTGGTCTAGGGTGGCATATCTTGTGCTGGGCATCGCTGGTGGTCCAGTGTGGGCATCCTCGGGGGGGCTATGCTGATAATCAATCAGCACAGATCCCCCCCTGTCAGAGGAGCAGCCGATCGGCTCTCCTCTACTCGCGTCTGACAGACGCGAGTGAGGAAAAGCTGATCACCGGCTCTTCCTATTTACACTGTGATCAGCCATGATTGGACACGGCTGATCACGTGGTAAAGAGTCTCCGTCGGAGACTCTTTACCAAGATCATAGTTGCGGGGTGTCAGACTGACACCCCGCAACAGCGATCGCCGCGATGCGTGCCCGCGGGGCGTGCCCGCGGGGCGTGCAGCGGCTCAAAATCCTGATCACGTCATATGACGTCTGGTCAGGATTTTGAAACCACTTTGCCGCCGTGCTTTTGTTATAGGGCGGGCGGCAAGTGGTTAAAGTGGAACTTTAGGAATGGTACAGGCTATGCCAAGGAAGGCCAGATTAGGGAGAGAGGAAAAAAGATACACTGTAAAGCTTCTGTCAGCCTTCCTCTGAAGCGGAGTCAAGACATACAATCAAGGCTGGAAATGTACACATTTTAATCGCTTTACCGCCCCCTTAGCAGATTTATTGTTACAGGACGGCCGCTCTGTGCAAAATCACATCCATAAAGACATGGATGAGCGAGTTTGGGGTGGAGGAACTTGACTGGCCTGTACAGTCCTGATAGAACACCTTTGTGATGAATTAGAGTGGAGACTGTGAACCAGCCCTTCTCATTCAACATCAGAGCCTGACCTCACAAATGCGCTTCTGGAAGAATGGTCAAACACTCCCATAGACACACTCCTAAACCTTGTGGACGGCCTTCCCAGAAGAGTTGAAGCTGTTATAGCTGCAAAGGGCGGGCCAACTCAATATTGGACCCTACGGACTAAGACTGGGTTGCCATTAAAGTTCATGTGCGTGTAAAGGCTGGTGTCCCAATACTTTTGGAAATATAGTTTATATCTTTGAGGGTCAAGTAGACTTGGCTCAGATGGTATAAACCACAATAAAAAGTATCAAATAGAAAATATATATACAGTGGTGTGAAAAAGTGTTTGCCCCCTTCTTCATTTCCTGTTCCTTTGCATGTTTGTCACACTTAAGTGTTTCGGAACATCAAACCAATTTAAACAATAGTCAAGGACAACACAAGTAAACACAAAATGCAATTTGTACATGAAGGTGTTTATTATTAAAGGTGAAAAAAAATCCAAACCATCATGGCCCTGTGTGAAAAAGTGATTGCCCCCTAAACCTAATAACTGGTTGGGCCACCCTTAGCAGCAACAACTGCAACCAAGCGTTTGCGATAACGTGCAATGAGGCTTTTACAGCGTCCTGGAGGAATTTTGGCCCACTTATCTTTGCAGAATTGTCCTAATTCAGTTACATGAGAGGGTTTTCGAGCATGAACGGCCTTTTTAAGGTCATACCACAACATCTCAATAGGATTCAGGTCAGGACTTTGGCTAGGCCACTCCAAAGTCTTCATTTTGTTTTTCTTCAGCCATTCGTGGTGGACTTGCTGGTGTGTTTAGGATCATTGTCCTGCTGCAGAACCCAAGTTCGTTTCAGCTTGAGTACACGAACAGATGGTCGGACATTCTCCTTCAGGATCTCTTGGTAGACAGCAGAATTCATAGTTCCTTTTATCACGGCAAGTCATCCAGGTCCTGAAGCAGCAAAACAGCCCCAGACCATCACACTACCACCACCATATTTTACTGTTGGTATAATGTTCTTTTTATGAAATGCAGTGTTCCTTCTACGCCAGATATACTTGGACACACACCTTCCAAAGAGTTCCACTTTTGTCTCATCGGTCCACAGAATGTTGTCCCAAAAGTCTTGGGGGATCATCAAGATGTGTTGTGGAGAAATTGAGACGAGCTTTGATGTTCTTTTTGCTCAGCAGTGGTTTTCTCCTTGGAACTCTGCAATGCAGGCCATTTTTGCCCAGTCTTTTCCTGATGGTGGAGGCATGAACGCTGACCTTAACTGAGGCAAGTGAGGCCTGCAGTTCCTTGGACGTTGTTGTGGGGTCTTTTGTGACCTCTTGGATGAGTCGTCGCTGCGCTCTTGGGGTAATTTTGGGCGGCCGGCCACTCCTGGGAAGGTTCACCACTGTTCCATGTCTTCGCCATTTGTGGATAATGGCTCTCACTGTGGTTCGCTGGATTCCCAAAGCTTTGGAAATGGCTTTATAACCCTTTCCAGACTGATAGATCTCAATTACTTTCTTTCTCAATTGTTCCTGAATTTCTTTGGGTCTCGGCATGATGTGTAGCTTTTAAGGATCTTCTAGTGGACCTTACTGTGTCAAGCAGCTCCTATTTAAGTGATGCCTTGATTGTGAACAGGTGTGGCAATAATCAGGCCTGGGTGTGGCTAGAGAAATTGAACTCAGGTGTGGACAACCACAGTTATAGTATGTTTTAACAAGGGGGGCAATCACTTTTTCACACAGGGCCATGATGGTTTGGATTTTTTTTCACCTTTAATAATAAACACCTTCATTTACAAATTGCATTTTGTGTTTACTTGCGTTGTCCTTGACTATTGTTTAAATTGGTTTGATGTTCCGAAACACTTAAGTGTGACAAACATGCAAAGGAACAGGAAATGAGGAAGGGGGCAAACACTTTTTCACACCACTGTATATATATATATATATATATATATATATATATATATATATATATAAATGCTGCAGTGCTTCCAATTATGCTGCTTGTTGGCAAGTATGCTAATTGGGAAGTGAATTCTCTGACGAGTGGACCTTCTGGTGTTGAGTGAGGTAGGAACGGCGTGTGAAGGACTTCCCACAGTCCGGACAAGCATAAGGCCGTTCTCCAGTGTGGGTTCGTTTATGGGTGTTGAGTCCCGTCTTTGTAGTAAAGGATTTCCCACACTCCGAACACCTATATGGTTTTTCCCCAGTGTGTGTCCTCCGGTGGGCCGCCAGTGCTCCACGTTGGTTAAAGCACTTGCCGCACTCGGAGCAAGAGTATGGCCGTTCCCCCGTGTGGATCCGTTGGTGGATGACCAGCGCCGAGTTCAAGTGGAAGGATTTTCCACACCAGGAACACAAATATGGCTTCTCCACCAGATGGCTTCTCTGGTGAACAGTCAGTTCTCCTTTACAGGGAAAACACTTCCCACACTCGGAGCATGAAAAAGGCCGCTCCCCATTATCGGTCACCTTGTGCAGGATCAGCTCTGATTCATAGAGGAAGGATTTGCCGCATTCCAAACACGAATAGGAGTGGTCAACAGGGTGTATTTTCTTGTGAGTTTGAAGACCCAAGTTGTTGGAGAAGCTCTTCCCGCATTCGGAGCAGGCAAAGGGCTTCTCCCCAGAATGACGTTTTTGGTGGCTCCTTCTGGAAAAACAATTGTGAGCGATCTGGTGCTTTTTTAGACCAAACTTCTGGTTGAAGCCCCTCCCGCATTCCGAGCATACGTAGGGCTTTTCCCCCGTGTGACTCCGGAGGTGGATAACGAGGCTGCTTTTCCAGATGAAATTCTTCCCACAAGTAGGACACGAGTACGGCCTTTCCTTGGAGTGACACCGCAAGTGGATCTTAAGCGTCGATCTCTCCATAAAACACTTCCCGCACTCCTTGCATGAAAACGGCTTCTCCTTGGAGTGGGTCCGCGAGTGGCTCTTAAGGTTCCACCTCTCCGTAAAACACTTCCCACACTCCTTGCATGAAAATGGCTTTTCCCCGGTGTGAATCTTTTGGTGCCTTTTAAGCTTTGACCTCACCCGAAAAGTCATCTCACACTCGGGGCACGAGTACAGTTTCGGACTTGTAAGGACTGGCTGATGCTTCTCCAGCTTCTCTGCTTGGCCTAAAATTGCTCCACCTCCCAAACGGGGCAGAGAACGGGGCCCTTTGTACTTCAACTGGTGTTGAAGGACCTCGTAGCTGCTGGTGAGGGTGTTTTTGCAGCCATCATTACTGTAGGTTTTTGTCTCCGATGGTGGTTTCGTTGGACAGGCTGGGTGAGCATTTATTTCACTTGGATCTCTGTGGACTTCAACAGAGATCTCATTTTCTTCCATTGCTGTCCGGTCTCCATCCCAAAACCATGTAGAATCAAGTTGTATATTTTGTTTTAAAATGTCACCTTTGACCTCTGGAAGAGATCTTTCTTTACACAAAGACATGCGTTCTGCTTCCAGATTAATCTTCTTTTTAATAGGAGCAAACCTTGTAGGTCTCTCAACAACTGGGATATTTCCATGGTGAGAAGATTCCTCCTTAATTTTAGGTGTTGGGTTCTGAGTTCTAAAAGTCCAACATTCTCCATCCACAAGATCTTCTTTGTACTCCGATTCTTCTTTTCCAGTGACTGTTGTGTTCTCAGGTTCTGTATCAACGTCCTCATCAAACAGACTTTGCTCCTCAACAGAGTTCGATTCCTTCTTTATGGCACGGCCAGGTTGTACCATCTCGAGTCCTTCAGATAAATCTGTTGAATAGAAATACATTTGGGTTACTGGTTTGCTCAGTGTTTTGTTATTGGTAGAGGTGCTATGATTTGCCTATTTGATTGTACATTGTTTAAATGCTGGTTTCCATTTTTTCTGCATCTAACGGGTCTTTCTATTAACTCAATGGGGCAAGGGGCAAAAACTAAGGCCACCCATTGACTTTAGAGGGAAAGGAGTGTGTATTTTGTGTGTTATATATACAATATATATATATATATATATATATATATATATATATATACACATATATATAATATACAGTATACACCATATTCTCAAAAGTATTGGGACGCCTGCCTTTACACACACACATGGGGGGGGGGGGGGGCACAAGCAAAAAATGAAACAAACCAGACATGGGACGGGCTATGCCTCATAGGGCCAGTCTATATATTTTTTTTTTGTTTTCTAGTGCCTCAGAAGAAGTATAACCCAGTTTTTTTTAACCACTTCAGCCCCGGACCATTTTGCTGGCCAAAGAACAGACCACTTTTTGCGATTCGGCACTCCGTAGTTTTAACTGACAATTGCACGTTCGTGCGACGTGGCTCCCAAACAAAATTGACGTCCTTTTTTTCCCAAAAATAGAGTTTTCTTTTGGTGGTATTTGATCACCCCTGCGGTTTTTATTTTTTGCGCTATATACAAAAATAGAGCGACGATTTTGAAAAAAACACATTATTTTTTACTTTTTGCTATAATAAATATCCCCAAAAATATATAAAAAAAAAACATTTTTTTCCCTCAGTTTAGGCCGATACGTATTCTTCTACATATTTCTGGTAAAAAAAATCGCAATAAGAGATTATTGATTGGTTTGCGCAAAAGTTATAGCGTTTACAAAATAGGGGATAGTTTTATGGCATTTTTTTTTTTTTACTAGTAATGGTGGCGATCAGCGATTTTTAGTGTGACTGCGACATTATGGCGGACACATCGGACATTTTTGACACATTTTTTGGGACCATCGTCATTTATACAGCAATCACTGCTATACAAATTCAGTGATTCCTGTGTAAATGACACTGGCAGTGAAGGGGTTAACCAGTGGGTGGCAGTGTAGGGGTTAAGTGTTCCTAGGGGTGTGTTACTAACTGTTGGGGGCTGGGCTTTCTTTTAGTGAACACTGATCTCTGTTTACAACGGCATCTCCCAGTTCAGCCGCCCCGTGAGACTATTGCGGGTATGCCCGCGGCGATCGAGTCCACGGGACCCGCGACCGCACTCACGAGGGTCCCGACCGGCACGCGAGCGCACCGCCGGCGGTGCGGCAGGGTGGCAAATTTAAAGGGACATACAGGTAAGCCCATTTGCCTGCCCGTGCCATTCTGCTGGCGTACATCAGCGTGCACTGGTTGGGAAGTGGTTAAGAATGCTGTCCCTCGATGGATAATAGAGAAAAATAAATGACAGCATACCTGGTGATGTGAGGGGCGGCTGATTCTCCATCATGACGTCCTTGTAGAGATCCTTGTGTCCTTCTAAATACTCCCACTCCTCCATGGAGAAATAGGTAGTGACATCCTGACACCTTATAGGAACCTGACACACACAATGATACAGTCACCATCCAGACACATCCCTTGTCTGTTACTGGATAATGTCCCAGAATTCCCGGCACCGCTCACCTCTCCTGTCAGCAACTCCATCATCTTCTGGGTGACTTCCAGGATCTTCTTGTCATCGCTTCTTCTTGCTGTCAGGGAGTGGGATGGAGGATCATTGTGCTTCTTCGTCATGGGTCCATAGTCCTAAATAATGAGATAACAAGCATTGCATATACATAACTTTCATCTCTCCAGTTTGTGTTTTATTAATAGAGATGGCATGGAGGTGTTGAGCTGTCAAGATTTGACCTCCCAGAATCCTCCTCACCTCTCCGGTCAGGTCTGTTTTATTAATAGAGATAAGAATGATGTCATGTGACCTCCCAGAATCCTCCTCACCTCTCCGGTCAGCAGGTAGATGATCTCCAGGGTGAGCCGTAATATCCTCTCAGTAATCTGGGTCCAGTCATTCCCATCCATCTTCAGTGGTGGTTTCCTCTAAATCTCGCTCTTTCCCACCTTCGTAAACCTTCAAAACTGAACAGACCTCATATCTGATGGGGATAACAAAGTGTATAGTAACTTATGACATAATGAAATATATTATACTTCAGTAATGTAATAATAAAAAAGGCAAAGCTATCAAAACATACACAAATACTATATATATATATATATATATATATATATATATATATATATATATAATTAGTATTACCTTCTGCCTTCCAAAAGAAACCAAACAGCTTCCAAATTCCAAGTTATCTCCACCCACTTCCTGTTTTGTAATTTGACATCCTGTTTTTTTTTTTGCGTTCCAGGCTTCCTGGTTTTGCGTTCCACTCCTCTGACTACCGGTGTATCCACGTGTATGTGGTATTGTGTTCCCAATTGCGCAGTTAGCAAAGTTTGCCTCTAGATGGGAGTGCTGAGCAATAATGTTGAAACATAGAGGCTATGTAGAACTCTAAAACCCAGATAACTAGGTAGAAGCTGTCTTCTTTTAGATATAATAGGAAAACCAACACCCTGACAGCTATTTAAATGGTCATGTTGTCATGGCCCATTGCACCAGCTTCATCCTGCTATTGTGACAGAATCAGAAATTGGACCTGGGAATTCAGATTTTGGGACCTGTAAACACTGAACTCAGAATTCAGAATATGGAACCCTGAACTTGGTACTCGGAATTCAGCACTTGGGTGTCCGAATTTGTAACATGGTACTCAGAACACGCAAGCCAGGAGTTGGATCTTGGAATTCGGAACTTAAAACACTGAACTCGAAACAGAACTTTGATCTCAGAATTTGGAACATGATACTTGGAACACGCAAGCCAGGACTCAGAATTCAGAGCTCCTTTAATTGAACTTAAAACCACGGGAACTTGGACCTAAGAATTTGGAACTGGGTACTCCGAACGCACAAGCCAGGACTTGGATCTAAAAATTTGGAACTCGGATCACTGAATTTGAAACTTGGATCTCAGAATTTGGAACATGGTACTAAGAAAACTGAAGCCAGGACTTGGATCTTGGAATTTGTAAGTCGGATTACTGAACTCGAAACACAGAACTTGGATCTCAATTTAAAATATTGTACTCAGAACACGCAAATCAGGACTTGGATCTTGGAATTTGGAACTTGGATTATTTGAAATATGGTACTCAGAACACGCAAACCAGGACTTGGATTTTGTAATTAAGAACTAAGAACACTGAACTCTAAGCCCTTGTACACACGGTCGGAGAATCCGTCGGAATGCGTCTTATCGGACCGTGTTGTCGGATAATCCGACTGTGTGTGGTATGCATCGGACTGATTCCGTCGGAATATCCGTCGGACCCAATTTTCCAACATGTTGGAAATATTTTCCGACCAACTGGTTCGATTGGACATACTCCGATCATGTGTAGAGAATTTTGATCAGACCAAGTGCCACGCATGCTCAGATCAAATTCCTACATCAAAGCTATTGGCTACTAGTCCCATCGTAACGAAATTATGTCATCCCGTTCTGAATGATCAGATTTTTGACAACTTAGTCCGACCGTGTGTATGCAACAGTTTCGGACAAGATCCGACAGGCAAAATCCGAAGGATTTGGTTGGCAGAATGTCCGACTGTGTGTACAGGGGCTAAAAGCAGAACTTGGATCTCCAAATTTGGAACATGCTACTCAGATCACGCAAACCAGAACTTGGTTCTCAGAATTTGGAACATGATATTTGGAACACGCAAGCCGGGACTCGAATTTGGAGCTCGGATCACTGAACTTAAAACACGGAACTTGGACCTCAGAATTTGGAACATGGTACTCCAAACACACAAGCCAGGACTTGGATCTTGGAATTTGGAACCCGGATTACTGAACTCGAAACACAGAACTTGGATCTCAGAATCTGAAATATGGTACTCAGAACACGCAAACCAGGACATGGATGTCGTAATTAAGAACTCAGAACACTGATCTCGAAACGTGGAACTTGGATCTCCAAATTTGGAACACGGATCTATGAACTCAAAACAGAACTTGGATCTTAGAATTTGGAATGTGGTAATGAGCACACGCAAATCAGGACTTGGATCTTGGAATTTGGAGTTCAGATCACCGAACTCAAAACACAGAACTTGGATCTCAGAATTTGGAAAATTGAATTTGGAGCTTGGAGTTTGTAACTCAGAAGACAGAACTCAGAATTCGGAATTTGGATCTAAGAACACTGAACTTGGAATTAAGATATGGAAATTTTGGAACTTGGAACATGGAAGTTAGAACATGGACCTCGGAAACTCAGATTTTGGAGCACTGATCTTAGAATTTAGAACATGGAATTTGGAATTTGGAACTCGGAACACAGATCTCAAATCCCAGATCACGGAAATCGGAACAGGAAACTCGGAATACAAATTTATAATATCTCAGAACACCAAACTTGAAAACTGGAACTCTGAAATTGTCTTTTTTCTACCTTCTTCTTGCCCCGGTAGGTCTTATTTCTGTGTGGCTTTCACGTGGTCTTGCATTGTACAGTAGACGGGCAAGAGCCCGCCTACATTCTGGGCACATCAGAGAGCAGACAAGTGCCCTCCCCTGCTGGGAGAGCAATGAATTCAATAAGTACTTCACCTTAATCATCACCACCTAGGAAAAAAAGAGCATTTATCCATTACAGTTTGGTGGGAGCCCCACTGCAAGGTGAATTTTTAAGGATTGTTCGATTTCAGCTTTTAGGCCACTGGAGCAGTCTGTAAGCCTTCCATTGCATCAGCCTCAATTACTAGGGCTATGGAGGTATGGTCTGACAATGTAGGGGAAGCCTTGAAGTCAGATAGACCGGTCACAGGTAACTCCCACCGTGCATAAAATGAAGGTCTTGTCAGATTTCTTAGCATTTCATCTATAATTATGCTTCTAGCTGTCACCACTATAAGGGCTTTGTGGCGCTCATGCCCATTGATGGTAAGATGCTCTTTGGTATCCCTTAAGATAAAGTCGTAGAATTCGTTTTCCTAATCTCTACTTACCTCTGGCAACAGGGTTCATCAGAAGAATGGATTATTCATAGTCCCAGCCAATGCAGGGACAAGGTCATCTACAGCCCAGGGCGAACATACCAAACTGAGCCCCCCAAGATGTATAAGCATTTTGTGTCTGCAAACTCCCCCCCCCCCAAAAAAAATCTAGTACTATTTTGAACGCTTACCATATACAATTCCCCCTCCTCCCAGTACAAATATGCCCCCTTGCTGAAATCCCTCCCCCAGCACAGGGTCAATAAAAGGACAATCAGCTTTTACCAGGAGCGTTGACGTCATCTGCTGGGTGGAGTGAAGCGCATATGCTCTCTCAGCATTTAAGGTAATGTTTCTGCCCTTTATACCTTGTTTCAGAGATCATTGACTTCTCACTGTTGGATTAAGACCTTTGTCCAGGGAATCTTTAATGTAGCTCCCCCTATTCATGTCTCCTTGGGATACGAATGTGGTCTTCTCTGTGCTTCTTTCCACCCTCACTCCCAGGTGGTCTTACTTGTAGGCATTACCTCTGCAAGGCCAACTGGTGGCCTTATCCTGTAAGGAACGTTTCTAGTTTTGCATAGGGGCGAGGTGGTGTTTGAAAACCACGACTACCTTTCTTGCCTTTATTTCATGCCTCTGGCTCCAGTTCACCATACGGAACTTGTCCTCCATTGTCTGGATTTAGTTTGAGTCTATCTCTCACCTACAGCTTCCGTCAGAATAACTGATTCCTTTTTGTCATCCTGGATGGTCCCAATGAGGGTTGGGACCATCCAGGATGAATCCAGGAACCAGCTTCTCGTTCTACCATCTCTAGGTGGCTAAAAAAACAAACTATCATCCAAGCTTATGGTCTCAAGGATCTGTGAAGGGCTTGGGCTTTTCGGCAGGAGGCAGTTGTTTTTCAGATGTGCAAGGCTGCCACTTGGTTCTTCTGTTGACATGTTCTCTAAGTTCTACTGAGTGGACCTGGTAGCCTCATCTGATGCCAACATTGTGTATAATTTCCTTCAGAAGGCTCGTTAAACTGTAAGCAGTCCTCAGGTCTCTTCATGGCCGTTTTAAAATGTAACCAAACATGATAAAAAAACTCTCAATAAATGGTGTATTACACGCTGTTCATACCCACGCCTGGTTGATCCTGCTGCTCTCTATCTCCCCCTCCTCTCCATGTCCTCAATTCAGCTAGGGATTTTGCAGAGCAGTGTTGGCAACTTTGCACATGCTCAGTTTTTACAGTGAGTTTCTATGCTGAGCATTTCCTCCCTATCACATCTGAGCAGCCCCATGTGACTATAGAGTCACATACGTGGGTGTATAGTATACACAGTGGTGTCAGCCCCCTCCCTCGCTCCTCCTCCTCCATGCCCACTAACCAGCTAAACACAATGGGGGATATTACATGTAGATTGATGGAGGCTTCACCTCCCTCTTATTCTAAGACACAGGTTGGGGGGGGGGGCGTGACTGACAGAAATCCGCCCACACCATGTTAGTGTTAAAAAATAATAAAGATTTGATTTAAAATATAAATTTTCATGCCAATTTAAACCAGTTTATTGATCTTAATTATTTAATTTTACTCTGTAATCCAAAGGCTGTTGTTTTTTAACATGTAACCAGCAGCAGAGGATTAGAAGTTCCTCCTGTTTACGTTTCCCTGCAAACAGGCTGGGAGAGAGTTTTTAAATCAGTATTTTGTGCTAGAAAATTACTTGTAGCCTCCAAACATTATATATATATATATATATATATATATATATATATATATATATTTTTAGCAGAGACCCTAGGGAATAAAAAGGCGATCATTGCAATTTTTTTATGTCACACTGTATTTGCGCAGTGGTTTTTTAACACAATATATTTGGAAAAAATAAACTTTAATGATTTAAAAGGAAAACAAAACACAATGTATACACCATTGTTTTTTTTAAATATGAAAAAGATTTTATGCCGAGTAAATAGATACCTAACATGTCAGGCTTTTAAGTGGTTACAATTCCACCTTCTCTACTTTCTCCTTTTCTCTATACATTAAGGCAGTCGTTTTCAATTTCAGTCCTCGAGTAACCCCAATGTTTTCAGGTTTTCATTTATCTTGTACAGGTGCTTTAAATCGGAGTCAATGGCTTGATATTTTGGACAGCTAATTTATCTAAGAGAAATTCCCAAAACATGGCCTGTTGGGGGTTCTTGTGGACCGAGCTGGAGGACCACTGCATTAGGGGATGTGGTATTTAGACATGTGCATTTTCGTTTAGTTCTGAATTAGTTTTTAACGAATTTTGACAAATTTGTTAATTTCTGAATTTTTAAATTTCTCAATGTTCGAATTTCCAAATGTTCGAATTTCCGAATGTTTGAAAATTTTAAATTTCAGAAATTTGAAAATTCAGAAATTTGAAAAATCTAAAAAAAAACGAAAAATTCAGATATTCGAAATTCAAAATTCTGGAAATTGGACATTTTGGAAATTTGAAAATTCAAAAATTTTTGACAAATTCTTTCATTTCTTAAAGCGGGAGTTCACCGGGAGTTCCGCTGTTTTTTTTTTTTTTTAAAAGCCAGCAGCTACAAATACTGCAGCTGCTGACTTTTAAAATAATGACACTTACCCGCCCAGCGCGCCCGCGATGTCGGCACCCGAAGCCGATCTCTCGATCGTCTCTCGGGTGCTGCCGCTGCCATCTTGGGTATGGGAATCAGGAAGTGGAGCCTTTCGGCTTCATTTTCCGGTTCCCTACTGCGCATGCGCGAGCCGCGCTGCGCAATAAGGATGGTCCCGCTGCCTCTGGGATCCGTGTGTTTCCCAGCAGGCAGCGGGGGACTTTCAGAAAGGGGCGTAATCTACGCCCCTTTCCGCAGATAGCTATGCCGGAAGTGGGTGCAGATACCTGTACTGTACAGGTACCTGCACCCCCTCCCCCCTGAAAGGTGCCAATTGTGGCGCCGGAGGGGGGGAGGATTCCAATGAGCAGAAGGTCCACTTTAGGGTGGACCTCCGCTTTAATGTTTGAAATTCCGAATGTTTGAAATTTCGAATGTTCGAAATTCCAAATGTGCAAATTTCCGAAAGGTTAGAATTTCCAAATGTTCGAATTTGGGAATGTTTGAAAATTTGAAAATTCAGAAATTCTAAATATTCAAAATTTTGGAAATTTCGGAAATTTGACAATTATAAAAATGTGGAATTCTGAAATTGAAAATTCTAATTTTGACAAATTCTTCAATTCAGAATTTTTCAATTTTCGAAATTTCCGAATGTTCGAATTTGGGAATGTTTGAAAATTCAGAAATTCAAAAATCCAGATATTCGAAATTCAAAATTTTTTCACAAATTCGTTAATTTCAGAATTTTTCCATTTTTGAATGTTCGAATTTCCGAATTCAAATTTCCAAATGTTCGAGTTTTCGAATGTTTGAAAATTCGAAATTTCAGAATTGTGAAAATTCAGAATTGTGAAAATTCAAAAAAATTGAAAAATTCAGATATTCGAAATTCAAAATTTTGGAAATTGGAAATTTTGGAAATTTGAAAATTCTAAAAACTTTGATAAATTCATTAATTTCTGAATTTTTCAATTTCCGAATGTTCGAAATTCTGAATGTTCGAATTTCCGAATGTTCGAATTTGGGAATGTTTGAAAATTTGAAAATTCTGAAATTCAAAATATTCTAAATTCAAAATTTTGGAAATTGGAAATTTCGGAAATTAGAAAAATTTGGAATTCGGAAATTGAAAATTCGAATTTTCAGATTTCCAAGAAAAAGCAAAAAAACGAATGAAACAAAAACAAAAACAAACAAATTTTTTGTCAGTGCACATGTCTAGTGGTGTTGACTCATTTACTATTATCCAATAACCAGATTACCGACCCACCAAGAAGGGGCATGTAAACAAGAAGGTACTACATGAACACTATGGCAGTTGCTTATGATGCGCAAAAGGAGAATTTACTCATTTACTTACCTTAGAAGCTTCCACCAGGAACAGCCTGAATCTGGAGCAGTTGTGCTAGGCAACCAATCAGCTTCTAGCTTTCATTTCTAGCTCTGTTGGCTCTCTCTCTCCTCAATGGACAGAGAGGCAGCAGCAGGAGCCCCTGGCTGTCAATCGCAGCCACTGACGAGGGGGCAAGGCTGAGCCGCACTCAATGGAGAACGAGTTCGCACAAGTGCCCCCCAGAGCATGTTACCTTGCTCTTGGATCACTTGACAGGAGGGCGGAGCCTGGAGCACCAGCGGGGGGCTCTGTGCAAAACCATTGGACAGGTAAGTATAACGTTTGTTATTTTAAAAAAAATTTGCCTTTAGTATCACTTTTAACGTAAGTTAGTACAGCCCCTAAACTAGGCACTCCCTGCTTCTTTATGTTCGCCTAATTGTGTTTCAATTTCTCTGCAGAGATAGGACTTAGGAAAGTCATTGTCTTCTTACACCTAAAAAGACTGGAAAAACATCCTTTGCATTACCTTATCTGAAGTATGCTGGGCATTGCTTCTGTGTCTTACTGAAGAGTTAAGCTGTCTGTGGATTCTGCCAAATCAGCAAGTCTGTCCGTACATACTGGAGCCTCAAACAGTTATGGATCTGAATTTGAAATGGCACATTTTTTTACAGATGCACTTGAGGGACATATTTATTTTACAAAAAAACGAACACAGAAATTGAAAGATACATTACCCTTGTGTAATTTTTTTTTCCAAACCGATAATTGTTATTGCAGTTTTGAAAGCGCATCTTTATTTATCAAAAATGGATTACAAAATCACAATGTGACACAGGGCACATCCATAAAACTCAAATTGCAAAGCAAGCACCCATGCTTGAAGGCAGCATGCTATAGGTTGTTCACCAGAGGAGTCTCCTTCAGTCTGAAGTTAGAAATGTTATTTGTTCTGTTTTCAAATGGAAAAAATATGAGGGGCCTTCAAAAAGTTTCTTCACTTTTATTTATATATATTATATATAATAAATAGAGTTTTAAAAAAAGTCCAGAAACTTTTTGGAGAACAATTGGCAGCATAATACAAGGGGTCTTCAAAAAGTTTCTGAACTTCTATATACACTATATTATCAAAAGTATTGGGACACCTGCCTTTACATGCACATGAACTTTATTGGCATCTCAGTCTTAGTCCGTAGGGTTCTATAGCAGCTTCAACTCTTTTGGGAAGGCTGTCCACAAGGTTTAGGAGTGTGTCTAAGGAAATGTTTGACCATTCTACCAGAAGCTCATTTTTGGTCAGGCATCGATATGGAATGAGAAGGCCTGGTCTCTGCTTTCTCTATCTGGTGGCTCTTTACTCCCAATGGATATACACTATATTGCCAAAAGTATTGGGACACCTGCTTTTACACGCACATGAACTTTGATGACATCCCAGTCTTAGTCCGTAGGGTTCAATATTGAGTTGGTCCACCCTTTGCAGCTACACCAGCTTCAACTCTTCTGGAAAGGCCGTCCACAAGGTTTAGGAGTGTGTCTATGGGAATGTTAGACCTTTCTTCCACAAAGCAAGGTCCATAAAGACATGGATGAGCGAGTTTGGGGTGGAGGAACTTGACTGGCCTGGACAGAGTCCTGACCTTAACCCAACAGAACACCTTTGGGATGAATTAAAGAGGAGACTGCGAGCCAGGCCTTCTCTCCAACGTCAGTGCCTGACCTCACAAATGGGCTTCTGGAAGAATGGTTGAACATTCCCATAGAAATAGAGTTAAAAAAAAGTGCAGAACCCTTGTATTATGCCGCCAACTAACAAGTATGCTAATTGGGAAGTGAACTCTCTGAGGAGTGGGCCTTCTGGTGTTGCGTGAGGTAGGAACGGCGTGTAAAGGACTTCCCACAGTCTGGACAAACATAAGGCCGTTCACCGGTGTGGATTCGCCGATGCGTGTTGAGTCCCGTCTTCTGGGTAAAGGATTTCCCACACTCCAAACACGTATATGGCTTCTCTCCAGTGTGTGTCCTCTGGTGGGCCGTCAGTGCTCCACGCCGCGTGAAACACTTCTCACATTCGGAACAAGTATAAGGCCGTTCCCCCGTGTGGATTCGTTGGTGGTTGACCAGCGCCGAGTTCAAGTGGAAGGATTTTCCACACCAGGAACACGAATACGGCTTCTCGACCAGATGCCTCCGCTGGTGAACAGTCAGTTCTCCCTTACGAGGAAAACACTTCCCGCAATCGGGGCATGCAAATGGCCGCTCCCCGGTATGAATCACCTGGTGCAGGATCAGCTTTGATTTGTGGAGAAAGGATTTGTCGCACTCTGAACATGAATAGGAGTGGTTGGCGGAATGAATCCTCTTGTGAGTTTGAAGACGCAAGTTACTGGAGAAGCTCTTCCCGCACTCAGAGCAGGCAAAGGGCTTCTCCCCAGCGTGAAGTTTCTGGTGAACGATGAGGTGCGTCCTTCGGGAAAAGCAACTCCCGCACTCGGAGCACTTATAAGGTTTCTCCCCGGAATGAGTTGTCTTGTGAACGACGAGGAGCAAGCGGTGGGTGAAGCTCATTCCACACACGGCGCACACGTAGGGCTTCTCCCCGGTGTGAACCTGCTTGTGTTGGGCCAGCGACCGCTTCTGCGCAAAACGTTTGCCGCATTCCTCGCAGAAAAACAGTTTCTCTCCCGTGTGGGCCATCTCGTGTTTTTTAAGGTCGAACTTTTGGTTGAAGCCCCTCCCGCATTCCCTGCACACGTAGGGCTTTTCCCCCGTGTGGATCCGGAGGTGGATGATGAGAGTGCTCCTCCTGATGAAGTCCTTCCCGCACGTTGGGCAAGGGTACGGCCGCTCCTTGGAGTGTGACCGCGAGTGTCTCTGAAGTGTCGATTTCTCCGCAAAACACTTCCCGCAGTCTTTGCATGGAAACGGCTTTTCCCCGGTGTGGACCTTTAGGTGCCTTTTAAGCTTTGTCTTTTCCCGAAAAGTCTTCTTGCACTCGGAGCATGAGTACAGTTTTGGACTTGTATGGACTTGTTGATGTTCCTCATGGACTTGCTGATGTTCCTCAGCCTGGTCTTTGTCTACTAATGTTCCATCTCCTTCCACGATGTCTTTTTTGTGGTCTGAGTCATGATGGACTTGTTGATGTTCCTCAGCCTGGTCTTGGTCTACTAATGTTCCATCTCCTTCCACAAGATCTTCTTTGTGCTCCGATTCCTGATTTATTGCAACTGTTGTGTTCTCTGTCTCTGTATTGACTCCCCCGACAAATTTGATAGATTCTGATTCCTCCTTTACAGCACGGCACGGCTGTGCCACCTCAAGTCTTTCAGGTAAACCTGTTGAATAGAAATACATTTGAGTTACTTGTTTGCTTATGGTGTCCTCCTCATTCAGGCAATGATTCTGTGCATCGTAAGAACAATCATAGCAGCAGTTCAGCCGCTTGATCATTCTTACAGGTGGCGGAAGGGGACGTCTCCCCTTCCTGCCACCCTCCGGTGCTTCTCCGGGCTTACCCCTGCGATCGGCGAGCCGGAGAACGAAACGGTTGCCGCTCGAAGTTGAGCATAGAGATTTCTAGTAACCAGATGGTCATCTCTATGACATTCGGAGGCCTGGGCGCGACATTATGACGTCACGTCCGGGCCGGCGGAAGCAAACAATGCCGGGGAGTTTTTTGTTTTCAAATAGACCCCACATCCCTCCATAAAGAGGACCCCTCACACATTATTCCTATTACAAGGGATGTTTATATTCCTTGTAATAGGAATAAAAGTGATCAAAAAAAATCTGAAAAAAGAGAATGTAAAAATAAAAAAAATAAAAAAAAATAAAAAAATGATTTTTTTTTTTTAAAGCTCGTGCTCGCGCACAGAAGCAAACGCATACGTAAGTAGCGCCCACATATGTAAATGGTATTCAAATCACACATGTGAGGTATTGCCGCATGCGTTAGAGCAATACCTCACCATTCTAGCCCAAGACCTCATCAGGTAACTTGTAAAAAAAAAAAATTAAAGCGTCGCCTATGGAGATTTTTAAGTTGCAAAGTTTGGCGCATGCGCAATTTTAAAGCGTGACATGTTTGGTGTCTATTTACTTGGTTTAAAATCATCTTTTACATAACTTTACTGTTTTGTTTTTTCCTAATTCATGAAACAGTTTTTTCCCCCCAAAAAAAGTTTGAAAAATCGCGGCACAAATACTGTGTGGCATAAAAAGTTGCAACAACCGCCATTTTATTCTCTAGGGTCTCTGCTAAAAAATATATATATAATGTTTGGGGGTTCTGAGTAATTTTCTAGGAAAAAAAAAAAAGATTTTTACATGTAGGAGCGAATAAGATGGGAAGTGGGTTAAAGGCAAAAGATCAAAAAAAAATATTTTGATAGTTACACATGGTTACATAGTTGGCGAGGTTGAAAAAAGACACAAGTCCAATCCGGTTTGTGTGCTTTTATGTTAATGCAAAATGATCTTTCCTGAAAGGCTCCATGGCAGCATACGTGTGGGTAGCCCCGCCTCCACGATTACCCAATAGGACCCAACTCCCATAAATCTTTGCTCCTGGCTACTATCAGTGTTCCTTTTTTGTCCTCCCCAGTAGGACCAGATGGTTTCTTTCCTGGAAATAAAACTTCACGACGATCGATTGGCTGATTGACTGAGAATTTTTCCTCCGATAGGCCCTGACTGTTAAGCAGGGTATGGAGAGTATTTGCAGAGTAGCGCTGAAGAAAGGATTTCCTACCTGAGTGCGCACGGTCTGTGTCCCGTTGCTATGGGTGACCATTATCTGCTGGAGGTATGGCGTGTGTGTTCCAGTCCGTTCGGCCAGGTGATCGTTGGTGGAGTGGTGAGCCTTTTATCTATCCATGGCAGCATTGTATTTGTGTGTATTTCTTTTGTTTGTCTTGCGGTCTCCTCCATGCCATTTGCGTTCGCTTCCGCGTTCCAGCAAACCTCTCTCCTACTTCCGGGTTATGCAGGCGTTCTGCGCATGTGCGAACCCGGTATGAGACCGAGGCTTGGTTCCCGCGCATGCGCGCGAGCGCCTCGCGTCTGACGTCGGCGATGACGTCACGGGCGCCAAATTTAAAAGGCTTTGGAAGCTGTCAGAACCCTGGGAATGTTTGCAGTGGTCGCAGCGACTTCCCGGGGTTGTCAGCGCGGCGGTTTAAGGTAAGAGCATGTCCCTTAGGCTGGGGAAATGCTTTTAAAAAAAAAAAAAAAAAAAAAATGTGTGTTTTATTTTTCTCTTTGGTTGCAGTGTTTCTTAAACTGTGGGTTTATTGTGAATATGGACGCCTTACTGCCTCCTAGTGGCCAGCCCGCTCATGTTAGGTAGGTCTTTAGTATTTATGCTTTTTATATATTGGAGAGAGTGTTTGGCATAGGTAGGATTGACTGTTTATCCTTTTCTCTCTCTGTCTGTTTTACCCTTACAGCCCTTCTGGGTCTGATCCACAACCTATCACTTCTAGACGCAGTGGATCATCAAGATCACACCGCCATAAATCCTCCTCAAGATCTAGCCAGCATAGGTCAAGATCTGAACAGCATAATAAGAATTATTCTCACCCCCCTGCTGCTCACTCCAGCAAGCGTACGGAAAAATCATGCTGGGGGTGCAGGATGCCTGTTCCTTCGGACGTATCCTTATGCGATCATTGCTTCTCCAAAGCTGCAGATGAAAGGGATGATGCAGACCAGCGTTTGGAGTCAATAGTAAGACGGGTTGTGAAGGAGTCTCTGCAGGAGAGGGATGCTCTACAGCTGTGTGAATCCCCGTCAGAATTATTGGCTCCTCCACCTGGAGAGAACCCATTGCAGGAGACATGGGAATCCTCTCAGCCAAGCCGCCTATCTGCTCCCTTCTCAGTGAATCTGACTGTGAGGATCCTGGTTTAGGTTTTGACTATGGACTGGTGCCTTCATTGGTCAAAGCAGTGAGAGAGGCTCTGAAGTGGGAAGACCCTATTACTTCCCCACCAAAGCAGAGAAAGTTCGTTAAACAGCTCAATAAGGAGCGACAATTTTTTCCCTTCCTTTCAGAGTTGGGTGACATTATTACCGAGGAATGGAGCAAGGTGGATAAAAAGGGTTCCATGCAGTCAAAAATCCTGAAATTATATCCGTTTAAAGAAGAGGATGTGAAGCACCTGGAGTCAGCACCACTGGTGGATGCAGCACTCATGCGTTTGGTGAGATATGTAAGCCTACCCTTAGAGGATACGGTATCCTTTAAAGATCCTTTGGAAAGGCGGATCGATTCAGACCTTAAGAGGATATATCTGACTTCTGGAATGGCTTGCAAACCAGTGCTTGCAATGGCAGCGGTATCCAAGGCCATAGAATCATGGGCTGACTCTGTAGAGGAATTCCTGAGGGGTATTTCTATTGAGTCAGCAAAAGACTCCCCTATTCAAGAAATCAGGATGGCGTCTGCCTTTTTGGGGGAGGCATCTATTGATGTTATCCGCCTGATATCTCGGGATATGTTAGCAGCAGTCTCAGCTCGCCGTGCGTTATGGCTCCGTCCATGGCTGGCGGATCCAGCATCCAAACAGGCCTGGTGCCGTATTCCCTTTGAGGGGTCATCTTTGTTTGGTAACAAGCTGGATACTGCCATATCCCGGGCTACAGGTGGGAAATCTGGGTTTCTTCCCCAGGACAGACGTCTTCAAAATCAAAGGCGTCCATTTCCTAGAAGACAAGGCCCTGATCGTGCCAGGGAGGCGCGGAGCTATAGACCTGGTCGAGAATTCTCAAGGTCATGGAGATCCAGGCAATCTTCTTTCAAAAATACCTCAAAAGGGGGTTCGTCCGGCAAGCAGGATTCCGCGAAATCCTTTTGAAATTGGGCCCGCTCAAACTTGTCAGGTGGGGGCTCGTCTTCTCCACTTCAGGCATGTTTGGGCGGCCTCAATTCGGGATTTTTGGACTGTAAAAACAATTTCCTCAGGTCACAAGTGGGGTTTTATCAGCACCCCAAAGCTAAGATTTATTCCCACAAATCTTCCAGAATCAAAAGAGAAGAAACAAGTCCTATTGACCTACGTGAACTCTTTACTGGATCAAGGCGCAGCCGTTCCCGTTCCAGAAGAACGTGGAGAGGGCATGTATTCCCCTTTGTTTCTGGTTCAAAAGAAAAACGGCACATGGAGGCCGGTAATAGATTTGACCCATCTCAATTCCTTCATTCGCAAAGAGAAGTTCAAGATGGAATCTCTGCTTACCATCCAGCAGTCCGTGTATCTGGGGGACTGGATGATATCAGTCGATTTGAAGGACGCTTACTTCCATGTTCCCGTGGCAAAGGAGTTTCAACAATACCTCCGCTTTGCAGTAGGCATTCAACATCTTCAATTTACATGTCTTCCCTTTGGGTTAACAACGTCCCCACGGGTCTTCTCCAAAGTTCTTTTGGCAGTTGTGGCCTTTCTCAGAGTCAAAGGTGTTCGTCTCCATCACTATCTCGACGACCTTCTTCTGCTATCCCAGAACAAAGATCAGCTCTTGGAGCACAAAGACCTAGTCATCTCCACTCTACAGGAGTTCGGGTGGCTTCTGAACTTAGAAAAGAGTCACCTAGATCCAACTCAGTCTCTTGTTTTCCTAGGGGCGCAGTTCAACACAGCAGAAGGTACTATCGCCCTTCCAGAAGAGAAGGTTGGAGTCATACGAGACAGGATTCATGCAGCCCTTGCAGCATCCCATCTCTCGGCTCTCCAATGTCTGAGGGTGATTGGCACAATGTCAGCCACCATTCCCATGGTAAAGTGGGCCCAGTGGCACACTCGTCCCTTTCAGAAGGGGTTTCTACAACAGTGGGACTTATCCAGCCAGACACAGCGCATATTCCTCACTCCAGCCATGAGGACGTCTCTTCTTTGGTGGCTACAGGGGAAGAACCTGCGCAACCACCATTCAATCATTCCCATGTCATGGGTCACGGTAACTTCAGATGCCAGCAACCGAGGATGGGGCGCTCACTGCCTTTCGGAGGTCGCTCAGGGCAGGTGGACGTTTCCATCACAGAGAGTCGTCTCCAATGTTCTGGAGCTAAGAGCGGCCTTCCAGGCGCTTCGGTCATTCCATCATCTGACAGCGAATGCCTCGGTCATGCTAAGGTTGGACAACACAACCGCGGTGGCTTACGTAAAGAAGCAAGGGGGAACTCGCAGCTGGTCCCTGTTACAGGAGACGGAGCCAATAATGAATTGGGCTCAGAAGAATTTGTCCAACCTTTCTGCAGTCTACATCCCAGGGGTGCAGAATGTTCAGGCGGACTTCCTATCGCGTGTCGAGTTGGACAACAACGAGTGGTCTCTACACCGGGAAGTATTCGATTGGCTCCTGACCTTAGGATTGTCCCTGGAAGTCGACTTGTTCGCTTCCCCGTGCAATCGGAAGCTTCCGAAATATTACTCAAGGTTCAGGGATCCCCAGGCATATGGGATAGATGCCCTCACAGAACATTGGAAGTTTCAGACAGCTTACGCCTTCCCTCCAGTTCCGGTGATCCTGCAATTCCTTCAGAGACTCAGGTCAGAGAAGGCGGAGATTCTCGCAGTGATTCCTTTCTGGCCCAACAGACCTTGGTTCCCTCTACTGCTGCTCCTCAGTTTTCAAGAGCCAGTTCCCCTGCCTCTCAGGTCGGATTTGCTATCTCAAGGCACAAGGTTACATCCATGCCCATCATGTCTGAACCTCAAGGTATGGTTTTTGAGAGGGAAAGGCTAGAAGCTCTTGGTTGTCCGGAAGAGGTCATCCCAACCCTTCTCAATTCCAGACGCGGGAGTACTAATAGGGTATATGAGCGTATATGGTCCAAGTTTTCGGCCCATATGTCTACCAGAGAAAATTCTTGCAGTTCTCCAACAATACAAGACATACTAAGCTTTCTTCAAACAGGCCTTGATTTACCTCTAGCTATCAGTTCATTGAGAGTCCAAGTATCGGCTATTTCAGCCTTTACGGGTATTTCCTGTGCAAACCATGCACTGGTACAACAATTCTTCAAGGGAGCTACCAGGCTCAGACCCCAAAGAAAACCAAGGTTTCCTAAATGGGACCTCCCTTTAGTGCTGGATTTTCTCTCAAACCTTGGAAAGGATTCTACGGAGCCTCTGTCCATAAGGGATCTCACTCTCAAGACCATCTTCTTGGTAGCTATAACCTCAGCCAAGAGAGTTTCTGAGATTAGGAATCTAGGTTCGGAAGAACCCTTTCTGACTTTCTTTCCAGATAGGGCAGTATTGATTCCCATGTTGGGATCGCATCCCAAAGTAACCTCGGTCTTCCATGAGAATCAGGAAGTTGTGCTTCCCACTTTCAAAAACTCAGAGAGTCAGGATGTTCATCCTCTGGACGTAGGACACGCGCTTAAACAATATTTGGAAGTCACAGCTCCCTTTAGACAAACGAAATTTCTTTTTGTTCTCCCTCATGGCAAGAATAAAGGATTGCGAGCTTCGGCTAGATCTATCTCTACCTGGATCGTTCAGATCATCCAGAGGGCGTACAGAGCAAAGGGCTTGGCTCCTCCTGAGGCATTAACGGCTCATTCAACACGGAGTATTTCAACATCGTGGGCAGCTTCTCGCCATGTGGCGCATGAAGTTATTTGCAGAGCGGCCTCTTGGTCTTCTATTAATACCTTTGTTTCTCATTACTGTGTAGAGCCAGCGGCTCTGTCTTCTGTTAATTTTGGTTTGCAAGTTTTGTCGGTTGACAATGCTAAATAAACTTTTGTTCTTTGCTCGACATTTTGCCCACCCGGGTGTGTTTGGCGAGTTATTTCCCACACGTATGCTGCCATGGAGCCTTTCAGGAAAACTGAAAATTTATATCAAATGCTTACCGTAATTTTCCTTTCCTGATAGGCTCCATGGCAGCAGGAGTTCCCTCCCAAATGTCTGGAGTCGGCTAGTTACGGAACACTGATAGTAGCCAGGAGCAAAGATTTATGGGAGTTGGGTCCTATTGGGTAATCGTGGAGGCGGGGCTACCCACACGTATGCTGCCATGGAGCCTATCAGGAAAGGAAAATTACGGTAAGCATTTGATATAAATTTTCCGTTTTTGCATTAAAAAAAATATTTTGAAAAAACTGTTTACTTCCACCCTGGACCAGATGTGATGCTCTGGACCTCCAAGGCCATAGAGACGATCAAAGATGGTCTGGTCTCTGGTAGCCTCTGTGACCAGCAGGCTGCACCATCAGATCGTTTCTCAAGCGTGCCGGTAAAAACGGCAAGCCCGCAAGACGTTGGTGAGTGGCGGGAGAGGGACGTCCCCTCCCCACTGCTTCTGAAAGCATTCCCCCCCCCCCCTACTGGTCAACTGCACATTGAACACGGAGATCAAAATGACAACAATGCGGCATAGAGCTGCTGTATATAAAGTCGATAGACACTACTAAACACACCTCTCTGTACAAAGAAAGCGCTCTCCTGCTTTTCTTTTTCCGTTTTTATATTCCGTGTTATTTTATTTATACTGTGACTCATTGCTGTATCTGTTAAAGCTGGAGCTTAGTAGATTTTTTTATAGGTGGACTGTAGAGAAAAATAAATGACAACTTACCCGGTGATGTGAGGGGCGGCTGATCCTCCATCATGACGTCCTTGTAGAGATCCTTGTGTCCTTCTAAATACTCCCACTCCTCCATGGAGAAATAGACAGTGACATCCTGACACCTTATAGGAACCTGACACACACAATGATACAGTCACCATCCAGACACATCCCTTGTCTGTTACTGGATAATGTCCCAGAATTCCCGGCACCGCTCACCTCTCCTGTCAGCAGCTGAATTATCTTCTGGGTGACTTCTAGAATCTTGTTGTTGTTGTTATTCATTGTCAGAGAGGAAGACCAGGGATCCTTGGACTTCTTTAGGGGTCCATAATCCTAGATAATGAGACATGAAGCAGTACAAATATATGATCTTCACTTCTCCGGTCAGGTCTGTGTTTTATTAATAGAGATAAGAGTGATGTCATGTGACCTCCCAGAATCCTCCTCACCTCTCCGGTCAGCAGGTAGATGATCTCCAGGGTGAGGTTTAATATACTCTCATTAATATGGGCGGAGTCATCCCTGTCCATCTTTAGCGGAGGAACTCGGTTATATCTCGCTGCCAACACCTTTTGGCTTCCCCACCTTCTGAGAACTAAACATGACGGGGATAACAAATCGTATAATATATTAGAATATAAATGATACAATACTTTACATCAGTAATATAATAAAAATAGGACAAAGCCAGCAACAAAAATACACTGAAATCTTATATTACCTTTTGGGTTCCAAAAAAAAAGCAAAAAATATATCCAAAGAGACACAAACAGCTCCAAACCTGGAATTATCTCCACCCACTTCCTCTTTGTTATTTTGACATCCTGCCTTTTGCGTTCCAGCCTTCTGTTTTCTGCGCTCCACCCTCTGACTTCCGGTCCGGTGTCCTCCCACGTGTATGTGTTATTTAGCTTCCTCTAAAGGCCACCAGAGGGAGCGCAAGCATTCACTGAGAGTAAAACGGTGCATTTAGCAAAGTCGGCCGCTAGATGGGAGTGTTGAGCAACAACGCTCAATCAATAGAGGCTATAATATAAGTGCTGCTCAGCACTCCCATCTAGCGGCCGATTTTGCGAATTGCTATGTAGTCCAGTAGACTAGGTAGAAGCTGACATATATTAGAGCAGGGGGTAGGCAACCTTTTGAGGGAAGTGTGCAGAAAAAATGTTTTTCAAAGAAATTGAGCGTGACGATTTTCTAACAACAAAATGTCAACTTCACACTCTCAATCACGAAAAGGATTGTTTATAAAGTAAATGCTGTTAATGACTTGAGTAGTGAGAAATTACCATCCTGCACTCTCACGTCTCAGGATTGGCCCCAATTCCCCTGCTCATCTGCCCCACCTCTGTACCCCCCTGCTCATCTGCCCTACCACTGTACTACCCGGCACATCTGCCCCACCTCTGTACCCCCCTGCTCAACTGCCCCACCACTGTACCACCTCGCTCTTCTGTCCCACCACTGTACCCAGGGCCGCTGATAGGCCAGTACAACTGGCCCTGCTGTACCGGGCCTGACCAGCAGGGGGGGCCCGGGCAACCTGAACTGCAAAGTCAATTTTTAATGAAAAAAAATATATTCTCCTCCACCGATCACCGTCCGCACCCCCCGCCATCAACACAGTGCTGACTCTGCTCACCGCTACATGGAGAGATAGCGGGTTGTTTACTGATTGATCGGAGCTCACTGATAGCTCCGGATCACAGCCAGGGACAGCTGCTCAGAGCCAGCGCTGACACTTCCATCCTCCCCTCACAAGCAGGAAAGGAGAGAGAGCTGCTAATGCTGCTGCTCTTCCTCCTTCCGCCCACTTCTCCTGTCTGCCCCGCTGACCCATCAGGGGATGAAGCCAGTGTCGGACTAAATCCCGAACTTCTGGCACTGCGCTCCACTCAAGGAGGATTCTTAGCTAGGCCAGTCTGTTCCTCCGCTCGGTGCCTCTCTCCCCGCTCCACCTCTCAGCTCCGCCCCCCCATCTTCGGCTCTCACGGTACCTTATTCATGCCGGTAAGGCAATACAAATGATGTGGATCTTAAAGAGGGCAAGGGGTGCTGCTATAAGGGGGGTCTCTAGGGGGGGTACTCTGATGTAATGGGTATCTTTCTTTCCTTCCACTCCCCCTGTACCACTTACCCTCCCTCTGTGCTGTGCCCTCCAGCTCCCTCCTTTACCTTACTCTTTTGTCCTGTGCCCACTTACCCTCCCATGTACTGTACCCTCCTGCTGCTCGGTCCTGTGCCCACTTACCCTCCCACTGTGCTGTGCCCTCCTCCCCCCTATACTGTGACCACTTACCCTCCCTCCTGTGCTGTGCCCACTCCCCCTCCCCCTGTACTGTACCCTCCTGCCCCCTGTACTGTGCCCACTTACCCTCCTCCTGTGCTGTGCCCTCCTCCCCCCTGTACTGTGCCCACTTACCCTCCCCCTGTGCTGTGCCCTCCTGCCCCCTGTACTGTGCCCACTTACCCTCCCCCTGTGCTGTGCCCTCCTGACCTCTGTACTGTGCCCACTTATCCTCCCTATCTTCTGTGCCCTCCTGCTCCCCTGGTACTGTACCCTCCTGCCCCCTGTATTGTCCACTTACCCTCCTGCCCCCTGTACTGTGCCCACTTACACTCCCCTCTGTGCTGCGCCTTCCTGCTCCCCCTGTACTGCCCCATCCTGCCCCTGTACTGTGCCCACTTACCCTCCCCTTGTGCTGTGCCCTCCTACCCCCTGTACTGTGCCCACTTACCCTCCCTCCTGTGCTGTACCTTCCTGCTCCCCCTGTTCTGTACCCTCCTGCCCCCTGTACTGTGCCTTCCTGCTCCCCCTGTACTGTACCCTCCTGCCCCCTGTACTATGTCCACTTACTCTCCCCTGTGCTGTGCCCTCCTGCTCCCTCCTTTACTATACCCTCCTGCCCCCTGTACTGTGCCCACTTACCCCCCCCCCCCTGTGCCGTGCCCTCCTGCTCCCCCTGTACTGTTTCCTCCTGCCCCCGTACTCTGTCCACTCCCCCCCCCCTGTTCTGTGCCTTCCTGCTCCCCCTGTACTGTACCCTCCTTCCCCCTGTACTATGCCCACTTACCTTCCACTGTACTATGCCCACTTACCCTCCCCCTGTGCTGTGCCCTCATGCTCCCTCCTTTACTATACCCTCTTGCCCCCTGTACTGTGCCCACTTGCCCTCCCCCCTGTGCTGTACACTCCTGCCCCCTGTACTGTGCCCACTTACCCTCCTCCTGTGCTGTGCCCTCCTCCCCCCCTGTACTGTGCCCACTTACCCTCCCCCTGTGCTGTGCCCTCCTGCCCCCTGTACTGTGCCCACTTACCCTCCCCCTTTGCTGTGCCCTCCTGACCTCTGTACTGTGCCCACTTATCCTCCCCATCTTCTGTGCCCTCCTGCTCCCCTGGTACTGTACCCTCCTGCCCCCTGTATTGTCCACTTACCCTCCTACCCCCTGTACTGTGCCCACTTACCCTCCCCCTATGCTGTGCCCTCCTGCCCCCTGTACTGTGCCCACTTACCCTCCCCTCTGTGCTGCGCCTTCCTGCTCCCCCTGTACTGTCCCATCCTGCCCCTGTACTGTGCCCACTTACCCTCCCCTTGTGCTGTGCCCTCCTACCCCCTGTACTGTGCCCACTTACCCTCCCTCCTGTGCTGTACCTTCCTGCTCCCCCTGTTCTGTACCCTCCTGCCCCCTGTACTGTGCCTTCCTGCTCCCCCTGTACTGTACCCTCCTGCCCCCTGTACTATGTCCACTTACTCTCCCCCTGTGCTGTGCCCTCCTGCTCCCTCCTTTACTATACCCTCCTGCCCCCTGTACTGTGCCCACTTACCCTCCCCCTGCGCCGTGCCCTCCTGCTCCCCCTGTACTGTTTCCTCCTGCCCCCCTACTCTGTCCACTCCCCCCCCTGTTCTGTGCCTTCCTGCTCCCCCTGTACTGTACCCTCCTTCCCCCTGTACTATGCCCACTTACCTTCCACTGTACTATGCCCACTTACCCTCCCCCTGTGCTGTGCCCTCATGCTCCCTCCTTTACTATACCCTCTTGCCCCCTGTACTGTGCCCACTTGCCCTCCCTCCCTGTGCTGTACACTCCTGCCCCCTGTACTGTGCCTGCTTACCCTTCCCCTGTGCTGTGTCCTGCTCCCCCCTGTACTGTGTCCAATTACCCTCCTTATACAGTTATTTATCACTTGAATTATTTTTCCCATTGGGGGTGTGAGTGGGGCCTCATGCTTAAGTTTTGCCTAAGGCCCCACCTAGAGCCGCTTCTGCCCTGCCAATACACCTGAAAACTATCTACAGTAAACTATCTTTAACGAGACCTGGCTTGTTGTTTTTTTCAACCTTTGTCATTTGTTTAATCTCCCTAATTCAATTTCAAAATACCATTTTATTTATTCATTAATGGTTTGTATTACATATAGATATTAACGAGGTCTGTTCTCATCTGAAAACCTATAACTGGCTGGAGAAAAACAAATATTACTTGTAGACAAACCTACACTTTGTTTCAAGGCGGGGTCTGGGGAGGGCCAATGGGTGGGGCCAGGGGTGGGGCTGAAGGGGGGACCAGGGGCGGGGCCAGGGTGGAGCTGAAGGGGGCCCCATCAAGTAGGCTGTACGGGGCCCCATGATTTCTATCAGCGGCCCTGACTGTACCACCCTGCTCATCTGCCCCACCAATGTAACCCCCTGCTCATCTGCCCCACCAATGTACCCCCTTTCTCATCTGCCCCACCACTGCAACCCCCTGCTCATCTGCCCCACCAATGTACTACCCTGCTCTTCTGCCCCACCACTGTAACCCCCTGCTCATCTGCCCCACCAATGTACCCCCATGCTCATCTGCCCCACCAATGTACTACCCTGCTCATCTGCCCCACCACTGTAACCCCCTGCTCATCTGTCCCACCAATGTACTACCCTGCTCATCTGTCCCACCACTGGAACCCCCTGTACATCTGCCCCAACACTTTACCCCCCTCTTTTTCTCTCCCGCAACTGTAACCCCCTGCTCATCTGCCCCACCAATGTTCCCCCTTTCTCATCTGCCCCACCACTGTACCTCCCTGCACATCTGCTCCACCGCCGTACCCCCATGCTCTTCTGTCTCACCGCTGAACCATCTTCTCATCTGTCCTAACACTGAGCTTATCTGCTCATCTGCCCCACCACTGTACCTCCTGCACATCTGTCCCACCTCTGTTCCCCCTGCTTTTCTGCCCCACCACTGTAACCCCCTGCTCATATGTTCCACCAATGTACCTCCTTTCTTCTCTGCACATCTGCCACACTTCTGTACCCCCTACTCATCTATCCCACCAATGTACCTCCTTTCTCCTCTTCCCCACCACTGTACCCCCCTGTACATCTGCCCCACCTCTGTACCCCCTGCTCTTCAGCCCAACCATTGTAACCCCCTGCTCATCTGTCCCACCAATGCACTTCCTTTAACATCTGCCCCACTGCTGTACCCCCTTGCTCTTCTGTCCCACCGCCAAACCCCCTTCTCATTTACTCCAACAGTAAACCCCCCCTGCTCATCTGCCCCATCACTATCCCCCCCCTGATTTTCTGTCCCACTGCTGAACCCCCTTCTCACCCCTCTCACCACTGTACTTCTTGCTCATCTGCTCCATCAATGTACTCCTTTTCTCATCTGCCCCACCACTGTACCTCCCAGCACATCTGCTCCACCGCCATATCCCCATGCTCTTCTGTCTCACTACTGAATCACCTTCTCATCTGTCCTAATACTGAACCCATTTTCTCATCTGCCCCACCACTGTAACACGCTTTTTCATCTTCCTCACCACTGTAACCTGCTTTCTCATCTGCCCCACCAATGTATCTCCTGCACATCTGTCTCACCTCAGTTCCCCCTGCTCTCCTGCCCCACCACTGTAACCCCCTGCTCATCTGTCCCACCAATACACCTCCTTTCACATCTGCTCTACCCCCCTGCTTTTCCGTCCCACTACCAAAATTCCTTCTCACCTGGCCCAACACTGAACCTCCCTGCTCATCTGCCCCATCACTTTAGCCCCCCTGCTTTTCTCACTGCTGAACCCCCGTCTTGTCTCTTCCACCACTGTACCTCCCTGCACATCTGCCCCACCGCTGTACCCTCCTGCTCTTCTGTCCCACTTCTGAACCCCTCCTGCTCATTTTCCCCACCACTGTATCCCCCTGCTCATCTGCTCCACTGCTGTACGCTCTTCTCATCTATGATGTGTGATATGCAGAGTGGTGAAGGAAGTGGAGATGAGACACATCTACCTGTCCTGGAACACTCATCCTGCTGATCCACCTCTCACATCCAGCCCACGTGCTTGTATGTGATGTATGGGATGTCACATACAAGCATCTGGAATAGATGCGCAATGATGAGCTCAGGTCAGGGGCATTTTCTGAAAGCAGTGGGCCTGTGTACCGGATCATAAATTGGGCCCCCGCAGCTGAGAAAAAGTGCGCTGCAGCAAAAGTTGGGTGTGATTGTCATTGCGCTGAACACTGGCTGTGGCTTAAAGGGACACAGAGTGCCGGGGTTCAGTAGTAAGTGACGCAAAAGTTCAGGAATAATTTCAACAAAACTCTCAGAAGCTCAACAATAATTCCACAAACTGTCACCTGATTGGGGTTTTCTCAATCACAGTGAAATCCCTTCTTTCTGAGATTGGTAGTGGTAACCAAGTGCGTCATCTTCCTCCAGATGGTGGACGGGGCTAGTAGGACCGTGAGTGGCTTTAGCAGTGGCCAATGACAGTCCTCCTCCTCCTGGAAACAGGGACCGATGCCCCCCCCCCCCCCCCCCCGAGCAGAACTGCACCGAATCTCTTCCCCAGCACAAAAGCTGACGATCGCAGCTACAGTAAAGTTAGAGAATCAAACAAAGTTTCCTATCTTTTACAATGTGTGGGGGCACAGTGCCTCCCCCTCAGTGCGGTTGCAGTGTGGGGAACTCTGAAATTGGAATGCATTAGTATCTCACTGACATTTCCCTGCACTGCTCTGCTGATGGGGAAGGGAGTCGAGTGCCAGCAAAAGAGCCTTTGCGTGCGGGGGGGTTGCCTACCCCCTGTATTAAAAGAACCAACCCACTGGAAAAAAAAGCTTGGAAAAATATAGGGAAAAAAAGAAGAGGATCACCAACAATAAAGTGGATGGATATGAAAAAATAAGATAAAAACTGAATTTTTTAAAAACATTTTTAAGTTTGCCCTAAGGAAGGGTTCTATTGGGCACATGCATGTCTCCAGCAAACGAAAGACGGTATGCTTTTCCTGCTTCACAGAAGTCACCTGTTCACATGAAGACGAGTCCAGATATGTCGATATAAGGAAATGATTCTGCACTTCCAAAAATCCTTTTATTGAAGCTTCATGTGACAAGTGGTTGAGAGATAGAGCAGGGGACAAAGGTAGACGTGTTTTGAGTAAATGTTAGAGCTTAGTCATTACAATCTATGTCTACTGCGTCTACCTCTTTGTCTCCTGCTCCATCTGTCAACCACTTGTCATATGAAGCTTCACTAAAAGGATTTTTGGAAGTGCAGCCATCCAGAATAATTTCCTCATGTTACACAGTATGCAAGCTAGGCTAGCACCTGACTAGTGTGTGTGGGGATTAACCAGAGACACACTCACCTGGAGCGGCTTTTTTTGTTTCATTACAGATGTGTCAAAGCCTCTATTATTCAGGGAATATAGGTCAATATATATCATAAGTTAATGTGGTGCAGAAAGACACCCGGGGCGGACTGGGCACGGGTGCAATTGCCCACCGAGCTGTACTGATGTCCCATAAAAAGGCTGCACTACCGCTGCCACAGACATGCTTCCTGGTAAAGAGGAGTCCTACCGAGCACAGGATGAGAACCCCCCCAGCATGGATGGTGTACACCGTGTCCGAGCAGAGGCCAGCTCCGTGCCCCACTGGAGGCTCTCCGCCCTGACTGAGCCACCCCAGCTCCCCACTGTAGCCCCCGGCTGCCCCCTGCCAGCAAGTTTGGGAACCCAGAGTCAGTTTAGCAATTGCTGTCCAGGCTGTCCCAGTGAGCAGAGAGACCCTTGAGCGGAGCTTCAACCTGGGGTTGGGGTCGGGAAGAGGCAGGGAAGAGGGAGAGCGAAAGGGGGGGCAAGTCACTGGACCATAGGCCTCTGGGTTGTATTTCTCCCCTGGGCCAAACGTTGCCAGTCCACCCCTGAAGATACCTCACCACCTTCCCCTTCAACAAATGCTTCCAGTCCTTCTGAAGCATGACCTCTTTGTCAAATCACCAGGAATAGCTGAAGAATCAGAGTTTTCTCTGTGTAGCACCCTTCTAGTTAGGCTGCTATGTACATTTAGTTTTTAGCTTCTTCTGTAACCATGGGGAGAGTTTGGTTGTTTGCTCTGGTCTGTTCAGGGCTTCACAGTATGGGAGTTTTATTGCTTTCCCCTGCCTCTAGAAGAAGCTTAGGGTGGGAAGGAGAATTTAAATGACCAAGCTAAAAATTAAGCAGGGCCTAGCCACTCCCAGTTGGTGACTGGGATGCTATTAAACAGTCAGGAGCCCTGAGAAATTGTCTTTTTCCCTCCTAAGGAAATGGATATATGGGCTGAGAGGAGGGGGGCTGTTTGCCTCCAGAGCCCTATGGACTGGATGCTGGACTACTCTACAAAAGGTTGCATCTATGGACTGATCTAGTTCCAAGATACTGTGAATAGAGCCTCTTTTCTGTTGTGCACCTCAATTCATGGTTCCTAGCCGTGAACCTGTAGGCTGTTCCAGTCTTCCCTTACCTATGCTGAAGTTACTTCATGGTCCCCAGGTGTGAACTTGTAGACCAACATTTCTCAACCTTTTTAAGAGGAACTACTAAAATAATGTTCAAGTCTCAGGGAACCCTTACCTAAACCAACTATCGGTGGTCAATGGCAAAAATGGCCATTGAATTGGTGGTCAGTAGGAAGAATGCAACCCTTACAGTGGTAGCTAGAATACCACCAGAATACCACCCTTACAGACAGCTTATAGGATAACTGGTGTCATGCTACTGGCTTTGCCAAGTGGTGCAGGTCCTGGAACCATGCAGGCACCATCAAATAAGAGGTTAATGAGCCTCCACACAGGGAAAACCTAGCAACCTCTGGTGGAACCCTAGTTGAGAGAATGGCTAGTGTAGATGATGAGGAAAAAAGTAAAAAACCTTATTTTGCATTCTTCCTGTTGTATTTGCCAATGCCACTCCTCTTCAATGATCAGTGTAGCTCTCAAATGTCATCACACACATTGGAGGACCCATGGCATTGTACTGGAGAACACCAAGGGCCCATCCACAAATCAAAGAGCGGGAAGAGCCCCCACTGAAAGGGAAGGTAGGAATATATTAAGTAGTTCACCCTTCCCAGGATTGTTTGAGTTCAACTTTAAAAAAAGGTCTGTTCAGCCATTGGAGCAGAGTGTGAACCTTCCATCACATGGACCTCAGTTGCCTGGCCCAATCTGCAGCAGCCAAGGTATTCCCTGCCCTGAGGCCACGCCAAAGAAGTGGGTGATGCTGGTGGCATCATTGACCTAACATGGCTATATTTGACCCAAATATGGCCATATTATGGTTTAGCTCAGTGGTCTTAAAACTATTGCCTGTGGGCCCCGGTGACATCAGTTATGATGAAATGCAAAGGACGGAGCTAACACACGTGACATCACCACGCTTGTTTGTACTAGTAAACGTTTGGATTGCTTACAACATTGCCTCGGAATGTACTTTGCAACTAAGTGCTTGTCGATTTTAACATTGTGAGTAGTTCTACATATCTTTGGATTCTGTTAAAACTTTCATACAGATTTACACTACGTGGGTCTCCCTATTCTAATTTTATGGGGACTCTCGTGGAAATACCTGGTTGGCATTGATTCAACATACACTGGAGATTGTGAGATACTGTAGGATTTCTACTACATGGTGGTCTCTTGAACCCCTTTATGGTTCGATTACAACTTACAGGTTAATTAGACTCTGTAATAGGGTCTATCTGTTCCGGTAAGAGTCCATTTTTAACCGAGGTGACGGTGCACTTGGTGATCACAAGTATTGGCTCAACATAATATTTTCAACAGCACAGTGGTGGTTTTGCAAATAACTGGGGCTGCTACACCATTTCAACATATATGCCTCTTCTATATCTGTTATTGGACTATATGTTTTTATGGCTTTTGCACTTCTGTGTTATTTGTTTGATATTTTCTTGTTTCTAACACAAGTTTTTACAGCATTCACGTTTCACTATTTCATCCACTGATACCAACAATGAGGCACAATTCCACCAATGATGGGGCATGATTCCTTCCAATGACACCAACGATGGGGTATAATTCTTCCCAATGATGGGGTACAATTCCTCCAAATTATACCAATGATGGGGTACAATTCCTCCCAATGACACCAATGATGGGGCACAATTCCTCCCAATGACACCAACGATGGGGTACAATTCCTCCCAATGATGGGGCACAATTCCTCCCAATGACACTAACAATGGGGTACAATTCCTCCCAATGATACCAATGATGGGGTACAATTTCTCCCAATGACACCAATGATGGAGTACAATTCCTCTCATTGACGGGCCATTATTTTTTCCCAATGACTTCAGGATATTTTCTACTAGCACTGGTCGCAGTCCGGCCCCCCTTTAAAGTTTGAAGGACAGTAAACTGGCACTTTGTTTAGAAAGTTTGGAGACCCCTGGTTTAGCTGATCATTAGTTATCAGGAAATTGGCTTTTTGAGTTTAAACAAACAAAGCACCACTCCAGGTAGCTCTGTAATATCCCTTTCAGGGTCCTCACATGCAAGGTGCTCGCCTGGCTCGCAGCCGCAGAATCAGAAAAATTGGAAGGTTGTGCACTTCATTGGGACACTTTCCATATGCAAAAGACTATTCCAATGAAGAATCAATAAAAGAACTCACAGCACAATGACACAGGAGAGCTGTTGACGCGTTTCACACCACAAGGAATTACTCATAATCTTATGGGTTGGATTCGGTTATGAGTAAGCTCCTTGTGGTGTGAAACACGTCAACAGCTCTCCTGTATCCTGCAATCCACTGAAGTGTGCAGCCATCCACTTTCTGGTCTCAGGGAACCCCTGCCAAAAAATGACTATATCTACAACTCATGACACATTAGTGTGATGATCAGTGTGAAGAATAGTCCTTACAATTGTGGTCATTGGAAAGAATTCAGATAGCTAAAAAGATAAATGTTGTCAGAGGGAACTTATCTGAGAAGCAGAAATTGCTCATTGCTCAAGGAACCCCTAGCAACCTCTATGGCATTGGGGTGATTATGCTCATGTGGTAGGTGCTTTTTCAATGAGTTGCGCCAGTCCAAACTGTATTTCAGGGCGTAGCCGCCCACTTTTATTGAACAAAATGGAAAGTTCATATAAACATCAGTTACCCACGCAGGGGTTTCCACCATCAAGTCAATTGAAAATGCAGAGCCACCTGGCTCCTTTGTCAGCATCAGCATTGCTCTTTATACCAGTCCCTCTGACTGTGTTGCCCAGCTATCCTGGTTTACTTGGTTTGCTTAGCCTTTAGTCGCAGCACCCTGCTACATGGCCCACTCCTGGCCTCTGGATTGGGGTTCTCCTGACACCCTGAAAGGAGCCCATGTGACTCCTGGAACAAGACCTCCTGTCTCATGGCTGGGGCACCTCTGACCCCTGGGTGAGACCTCCTGTCTTCTGGCTAGGGCAACTCTGACCCCTGGTTTAGATCTTCTGTCCCCTGACCGAGGTATCTCTGACCCCTAGGTGGTGTGATAGACTCACCCGGGACAGAGGCTTTTGGAGGGGACTGAATGCTAGCCTATTGCCTACCGACTATGGGCCCTGGCATTTGAGGGAGCTACAAGCATTTAGGAACATGTTCTGTTATGTAATGGAAAAGGAGATTATTAACCACTACAGCCCCGGACCAATAAACACCTTAAGGACCAGAGGTCTTTTTCCAATTTCGCACTGTGCTGCTTTAACTGGTAATTGCGCGGACATGCAATATTGCACCCAAACAAAATTTGCGTCCTTTTCTTCCCACAAATAGAGCTTTCTTTTGATGGTATTTGATTGCCTCTGCGATTTTTATTTTTTGCGATATAAATGGAAAAAGAGCGAAAATTTTGAAAAAAAAAAGATATTTTCTTCTTTTCGTTATAAGAAAAAAAATCGAATAAACTAAATTTTAGTCATACATTGAGGGCAAAATTTATTCAGCCACATGTCTTTAGTAAAAAAAAATGGCAATAAGCGTATATTTTTTGGTTTGCGCAAAAGTTATAGCGTCTACAAACTAGAGTACATTTTCTGGAATTTACACAGCTTTTAATTTATGACTGCCTATCTCATTTCTTGAGGTGCTAAAATGGCAGGGCAGTACAAACCCCCCCCCCCCAAATGACCCCATTTTGGAAAGTAGACACCCCGAGGAAATTGCTGATGGGTATGTTGAGCCCATTGAATATTTATTTTTTTTGTCCTAAGGGATTGAATAATGACAAAAAAAAAATTTTTTTACAAAAAGTTGTCACTAGATGATATATTGCTCACACATGCCATGGTTATATGTGGAATTGCACCCCAAAATATATTCCGCTACTTCTCCCGAGTATGGGGATACCACATGTGTGGGACTTTTTGGGAGTCTAGTCGCGCACGGCACTCCGAAAACCAATCACCACCTTCAGGATTTCTAAGGGTGCAAATTTTTGATTTCACTCCTCACTACCTATCACAGTTTCGAAGGCCATAAAATGCCAAAATAGCACAAAACCCCCCAAAATGACCCCATTTTGGAAAGTAGACACCCCAAGCTATTTACTGAGAGGCATGTTGAGTCCATGGAATATTTTATATTTTGCCACAAGTTGCGGGAATATTACAAACTTTTTTTTTTTTTGCACAAAGTTGTCACTAAATGATATATTGCTCACACATGCTATGGGCATATGTGAAATGACTCCCCAAAATACATTCTGCTGCTTCTCCTGAGTACAGGGATACCACATGTGTGGGACTTTTTGGGAGCCTAGCCGCGTACGGGACCCTGAAATCCAAGCACCGCCTTCAGGATTTCTAAGGGCATACATTTTTTATTTTACTCCTCACTTACTATCACTACCTATCACAGTTTTGAAGGCCATAAAATGCCAAGATGGCACAAAACCCCCCCAAATTACCCCATTTTGGAAAGTAGACACCCCAAGCTATTTGTTGAGGGCCATGTTGAGACCATTGAATATTTTTTTTTTGTCCCAAGGGATTGAATAATGACAAAAAATCTAAAAAATTTTTTTTTTTACAAAAAGTTGTCACTAAATGATATATTGCTCACACATGCCATGGTTATATGTGGAATTGCACCCCAAAATATATTCCGCTACTTCTCCAGAGTATGGGGATACCACATATATGGGACTTTTTGGGAGTCTAGTCGCGCACGGCACCCCGAAAACCAATCACCACCTTCAGGATTTCTAAGGGTGCAAATTTTTGATTTCACTCCTCACTACCTATCACAGTTTCGAAGGCCATAAAATGCCAAAATAGCACAAAACCCCCCAAAATGACCCCATTTTGGAAAGTAGACAACCCAAGCTATTTACTGAGAAGCATGTTGAGTCCATGGAATATTTTATATTTTGCCACAAGTTGCGGGAATATTACAAACTTTTTTTTTTTTGCACAAAGTTGTCACTAAATGATATATTGCTTACACATGCTATGGGCATAAGTCAAATTACACCCCAAAATAAATTCTGCTGCTTCTTCCGAGTATGGGGATACCATATGTGGGGGACTTTTTGGGAGCCTAGCCACGTACGGGACCCCGAAAACCATGCACTGCCTTCCGGATTTAAATATAAAATGCTACCAAAAAAACTGTTAGCGATCGCAGGGATCAGGCCTGACTCTGCGATCGCTGCAGTTATGTGTTTAGTGTTTTGTAAGTGACAGTGATCGATCGATACTGCACTTGGGTGGGCTGGGCAGAGGGGCAAAACGCAGGTGCTAGCAGGTATCTGGGCTGATCCCGCTAACAATGCGTTTTTTTGGAACCCTGAACTGCTGGGGACGCTAGTATAGATCTGATCAGATCAGATATTGATCTGTTCAGATTCTATACCACTACAGGTTTATGCTTTGCGTGTGGGTGTTAGCGGTACTGGCACTAACCTAGCGCTGCCTGGGGCGACACAGACCCTGACCCTAAAACCTAATTGATATCACCCGCCGGGTGATCAGGGGGTTAAACCTTTATTGGGTAATAAATAGTGGGTGCCCCGATGCTATAAAAAGCAAACTAACCAGAGTCACCCGTAACACTTATACGGTGATCAGTGGTGAAAGGGTTAACTAGGGGCAATCAGGGGGTTCAAATTTTTATTTGGGGGGTCCCTGGCGCTATATAAAAACCTGACGGGGAACCTAAATAACTAACTGGCTAACCAGCGTCACCAGTGACACTTATACTGTGATCGCTGGTGAAAGGGTTAACTAGGGGCAATCAGGGGGTTAAAACCATTATTGGGTAGTATATGGGGGTACCTAACGCTATAAAAACCTGGCGGTGAACCTAAAAAAATAACTAGCTACCTAACGACACTAGTGACACTAATGCAGCGATCAGAAAAACGATCGCTTAGTGACACTGGCAAATGGGGGTGAAAGGGTTAACTAGGGGCAATCAGGGGGTTAAAACCATTATTGGGTAGTATATCGAGGTACCTAGCGCTATAAAAACCTGGCGGTGAACCTAAAAAAAAACTAGCTACCTAGCGACAGTAGCGACACTGATGCAGCGATCAGAAAAATTATCGCTTAGTGACACTGGCAAAAGGGGGTGAAAGGGTTAACTAGGGGCAATCAGGGGGTTAAAACCATTATTGGGTAGTATATCGGGGTACCTAGCGATATAAAAACCTGACGGTGAACCTAAAAAAATAACTAGCTACCTAGCGACAGTAGCGACACTAATGCAGCGATCAGAAAAATGATCGCTTAGTGACACTGGCAAAAGGGGGTGAAAGGGTTAACTAGGGCAATCAGGGGGTTAAAACCATTATTGGGTAGTATATCGGGGTACCTAGCGATATAAAAACCTGGCGGTGAACCTAAAAAAATAACTAGCTACCTAGCGACAGTAGCGACACTGATGCAGCGATCAGAAAAATGATCGCTTAGTGACACTGGCAAAAGGGTTAACTCTAGGGGCAATCAGGGGGTTAAATCTTTATTGGGGGGTGGTAGGGGGCTACCCTGGACCTAACACTAAGGCTGCTTTCACACTGGGGCGAGAGCAGCGTCGGCGGTAAAGCGCCGCTATTTTTAGCGGCGCTTTACCGTCGTTTTAGCGGCGGTGTGCGGGCGCTAGCGGGGTGGTTTTAACCCCCGCTAGCGGCCGAAAAGGGGTTAAACCCGCCCGCAAAGCGCCGCTGCAGCGGCGCTTTGCCGGCGGTATTGCCGCGGTGTCCCATTGATTTCAATGGGTAGCAGCGGTATAGGAGCGGTGAATACACCGCTCCTTCACCGCTGCAAAGATGCGGCTGGCAGGACTTTTTTCACCGTCCTGCCAGCGCATCGCTCCAGTGTGAAAGCCCTCCGGCTTTCACACTGGAGTTAAAGGGGCCGGTTTTTTTCAGGCGTTACACAGGCGCTATTTATAGCGCTGTAACGCCTGAATACCGCCCCAGTGTGAAAGCAGCCTAACTGCCCTGACAGTTTTAACTGTTACAACTGACACTGAATGCAGTGATCAGTAAAGAAATGATCAATGCAATCAGTGACACTGTGACTGGGGGCGGGGGGGGGGATCGGGGGGCGATCGGGGGGGGTTTGTGTACCTATGTGTACCTATGTGTTTTAGTCTTCTCCTCGTAGTCCGGTCAAAAAGACCGCCCCGAGGAGAATGACATCACTTCCTCCTTCCTGTGTAAACAATACACAGTGGGAGGAAGCTTGTCATTGGCCAGGAGCGATCCAGAGGGGGTGGCCAGAAACCAACGGCCATCCCCTCATCACGGATCGCTTCTGCAGCGAACCGGACCCCCCACCCGCTGGAAGGCAGGCACGTACATGTACGTGCTTGTACCTGCCTGTGCCATTGTGATGATGTACAATGGCAATACGGCAGTCCTTAAGTGGTTAAAAAGGCCATGATGGTCTCTGCTAGTGTGGGACTCATAGCAGATGCTGATGTCCTCAGCAAGCCACCTGTCTGGGGCCCCTGACCTAATATGATGTGTGAAGATTTTCTGTGTTTATACTTATGATAATGTGTATTGTAGTTCGTGAGCTTGGAGACGACAAGTCTGACCTGAAAGGTCAGACATCTGAGTCATCTAGGCTGGTTAAATGACTAGTTAATTAGCTCATGGTAATTTATGTTTCTGGTTACAGCTTGTATTGTTAGGGTAATATGATCAGAAGAGGGTAAACTCCTTCTCAAGCGTACAAAAAAACAGTTCCAGCTTTTCAGCCAAACGAGTCCTGCCTAGTTCTTGGTTGTAATATGTGGCTATAATAGCTAATCTATATTCAGACTGGAGGCAATTGTATATGAAAGAACCACTCAAGCGGAGTGTGGGAAGCGGTTCTGTAACAGGTAGGACCTCTTGTTTCATGGCTGGCATGGCACCTCTGACCCCTGGGTGCGACCTTCTGTCTTCTGGCTGGGACACCTCAGACCCCTGCCTGGAGCACCTCCACCTCTGACCCCTGGTTAAGGTCTCCTGGCTGGAGCACCTCTGACCCCTGGGTGAGACCTTCTGTCCCCCTGACCGGGGTATCTTCTACCCCTAGGTGGGACCTCCTGTCTCCTGGCTGGAGCACCTCTGACCCCTGGTTTAGGCCTTCTGTCTCTTGACTCCTGGCTGCAGCATCTCCGACCCCTGGGTTAGAATTCCTGTCTCCAAACTGGGAGCCCTAAACTACTCTCAGGCTTGAGTATATAATGACCCTGCACACCGGTGTACTCACACAGGCTTTAGGAACCTGGTAATATCCAGACACAGGATTGATGGTTCCGTCCCACCCATTACACTTTGGAACCGTCAAGTTCCACGCCCCAATCTGAGACTACAGAATCCAGAGAAAACCAAAAACACAGCTTTCTCCACTAAGAAACGATAGTCTGAAACTTTGCATTAACCTTTAATGCAAATCCTGAATCATTTTCTCCTACATATATACAGTAGGGGCAGGGCCTCCTACTGTCACAGAACCCTATGGTTCTACGGAACCCTGGTTGAGAAACTCTGACCTAGTGGTTTAATTCTTTGCTTATGGTTTATGAATGATTTTTTGTTATATGTTTGAGGGGTTCAAATCAGAAAACAAATTATACTGCCAATAGTTATGCCAACAAACAGGTATGCTAATTGAGAAGTGAACTCTCTAAAGAGTGGGCCTTCTGGTGTTGAGTGAGGTAGGAACGGCACGTAAAGGTCTTCCCACAGTCTGAACAAGCGTAAGGCCGTTCACCAGTGTGGGTTCGCTTGTGGTTGTTCAGTCCTGACTTTGTGGTAAAGGGTTTCCCACACTCAGGACACGTATATGGCTTCTCTCCAGTGTGTGTCCTCTGGTGGGCTGTCAGCGCGCCACGTTGAGTAAAGCACTTCCCGCACTCGGGGCAAGTATAAGGCCGTTCCCCAGTGTGGATTCGTTGGTGGTTGACCAGTGCGTTGTGCAAGTGAAAGGATTTTCCACACCAGGAACATGAATACGGCTTTACTACCAGATGCCTCCTCTGGTGAACAGTCAGATCCCCCTTACGGGGAAAACACTTCCCGCACTCTGAGCATGAAAAAGGTCGTTCCCCGGTATGAGTCACCTGGTGCTTGATCAGCACCGATTTGTGGAGAAAGGATTTGTCGCACTCTGAACATGAATAGGAGTGGTCAGCGGAATGAATCCTCTTGTGGGTTTGAAGACGTATATTGCTGGAGAAACTTTTCCCACACTCAGAGCAGGCAAAGGGCTTCTCCTCAGCATGGAGTTTTTGGTGACTGACGAGGTGTGACTTCCGGGGAAAACAACTCCCGCACTCGGGACACTTGTAAGGTTTCTCACCAGAATGAGACGTCTTGTGAACGACGAGGAGCAAACGTTGGGCAAAACTCATTCCACACACAGAGCACACGTGGGGCTTCTCCCCGGTGTGAATCTCTTTGTGAAGGAGCAGCGACCGCTTCTGCGAGAAGCATTTGCCGCATTCCTCGCAGGAAAATGGTTTCTCTCCCGTGTGAGTCATCTGGTGTCTTTTTAGGTCATACTCCCAATTGAAGCCCCTCCCGCACTCTGAGCACGCATATGGCTTTTCCCCCGTGTGATTCCGTAAGTGTAAAACAAGACGACGTCTGCTGATGAAACTCTTCCCGCACGTAGGACAAGAGTACGGCTTCTCCCCCGAGTGAGACCGCAAGTGTAACTTAAGCAGCGATTTCTCTTTAAAACACTTCCCGCAGTCCTTACACGGAAATGGCCTCTCCCCGGAATGAGTCCGCGAGTGGATCTTGAGCGTCGATCTCTCCGCAAAACACTTTCCGCAATCCTTGCACGAAAATGGCTTTTCCCCGGTGTGAACTTTTAGATGCCTTTTAAGCTGTGACCTCACCCCAAAGGTCTTCCCGCACTCGGGGCAAGGGTACAGTTTCGCACTTGAAGGGACTTTCTGATGTTTCTCCAGCTGCTGTATTTTGTCCAAACAAGGCTGAGAAGGAGGCCCTTTGTGTAAGGGCTGGTGTTGGAGAAAGTCGGAGCTGTTGGGGAAGGTGTTTTCACACCGTTTGTCAGTTTGGGTCTTTGTTTCTGTCCACTCTGATGGTGGTTTCGATGAACAGGCTTGCCCTGCTCTCCGGTCTCCATCCTGACAAGATGTTGAGTCTGCCTGTATGTTTTGTTCCAAAAAGTCTCTTCTGATGCCTGAAAATGATTCTTTTTTACGTAAGTCGGCTTCCAGATCTGTTTTGTCTACCTTCTTTTCAATATCAGGAGACGAAACGCATCGCTCAGTAACTGGGACATTGGCACTGTTAGAATCCTTGGTAATTGGTGATGGGTTTTGAGTTCCATGGGGCCAACAACCTCCATCTTCTTTAAAATTCAATTTCTCCTTTTTACCATGTGGTGGTAGTAGTGTCTCAGACCGTTCAGACAAATCTGTTGAATATAAATGCACGTGGATTACAAGTTTATTCATGGTGTCTCCTCATTTATAGAGGTGCTGTTACTCGTATATCTTCCTCCTCCGCAAGCCCCGTGAGTGCCTCTAAACCAGTTTTGAGATGGGATGGTACTGGGAGATGGGTAAGGGGTGGAATCAAGGGATGTGACTCGGAGGTTGGTAGGGAGTGAAACCAAGGGATGGGACTCGGAGGTGGGCAGAGGGTGGAACCAAGGGATGGGACTGGGACGTGGGTAAGGGTTGAAAACAAGGGATGGGACATGGAGGTGGGTAGAGGGTGGAACCAAGGGATGGTACTGGGAGATGGGTAGGGGGTGGAACCAACGGATGGGACTTGGAGGTGGGTAGGGAGTGAAACCAAGGGATGGGACTCGGAGGTGGAACCAAGGGATGGGACTGGGAGGTGAGCAGAGGGTGGAGCCAAGGGATGGGACTGGGAGGTGGGCAGAGGGTGGAACCAAGGAATGGGAGGTGAGTAGAGGGTGGAACCAAGGGATGGGACTGGAAGGTGGACAGAGGGTGAAACCAAGGGATGGGACTGGAAGGTGGGCAGGGGGTGGAACCAAGGGATGGTACTAGGAGGTGGGTAGGGGTGGAACCAAGGGATGGGACTGGAAGGTGGGTAAAGGGTGGAACCAAGGGATGGTAATGGGAGATGGGTAGGTGGTGGAACCAAGGGATGGGACTCTGAGGTAGGTAGGGAGTAAAACCTAGGGATGGGACTCGGAGGTGGAACCAAGGGATGCTACTTGTAGGTGGGCAGAGGGTGGAACCAAGGGATGGGACTGGGAGGTGGGTAGAGGGTGGAACCAAAGGATGGAACTGAGAGATGGGTAAAGGGTGAAAACAAGGGATGGGACTGGGAGGTGGGCATAGGGTGGAACCAAAGGATGGGACTGGGAGATGGGTTACATAGTTAGTCAGGTTGAAAAAAGACACAAGTCCATCCAGTTCAACCTTAAAAACAAATAAATAAAATAAAAAATAATCGTACAATCCAAATACCCAATTTTATGCCCACAATTGATCCAGAGGAAGGCGAAAAAAATGGGTAAAGGGTGAAAACAAGGGATGGGACTGGGGAGGTGGGTAGAGGGTGGAACCAAGGGATGGTACTGGGAGATGGGTAGGGGGTGGAACCAAGGGATGGTACTGGGAGATGGGTAGGGGGTGGAACCAAGGGATGGGACTCAGAGGTGGAACCAAGGGATGGGAACGGGAGGTGGGCAGAGGGTGGAACCAAGGAATGGGGCTGGGAGGTGAGTATAGGGTGGAACCAAGGGATGGGACTGGAAGATGGGCAGAGGGTGGAACCAAGAGATGGGACTGGGAGGCGGGCAGGGGGTGGAACCAAGGGATGGTACTGGGAGATGGGTAGGAGGTGGAACCAAGGGATGGGACTCGGAGGTGGAACCAAGGGATGGTACTGGGAGGTGGAACCAAGGGATGGTACTGGGAGGTGGGCAGAGGGTGGAACTGGGGGATGGGACTGTGAGGTGGGCAGAGGGTGGAACCAAGGGATGGGACTGGGAGGTGAGTAGAGGGTGGAACCAAGGGATAAGCCTGGGAGATGGGTAGGGGGTGGAACCAAGGGATAGGATTTGGAGATGGGTAGGGGGTGAAACCAAGTGATGGGACTTGGAGGTGGAACCAAGGGATGGTGCTCGGAGGTGGGTGGGGGGGTGAAACCAAGTGATGGTACTCAGAGGTGATAGAGGGAGGAGCCAAGGGGTAACTTTGAAATGGGGAGTACTTGCATCTATTTTCTGAAGAAAAAAAGCCCTGTACAGTGTATGTGTATATATATATAAAATATTATTTCCTTTTTTTTCTTGCATCCAATGCAAGATATGATGGTTTCATTTGTTTTATTTTTTCTCAGGCTAAGTACATTTTGAAAGAACAGAACATACCAGTTGACTATGTAACTTCATGTGAATTTAACTGAAATCTCAATTTTATCTTCCTTCCAAAACATCTTCTACAAACTATAAGTCTCCTCCCTCACAGGTAACGAAGAGAGTAGGACATGTTTGGAGTCCAAACCAGGAGAGAAACTTACAGAGTAACTCCCCTTTTGTTGAGGAAGAAAAACATTCCCCTCTGGGTGATCTATGTACATTGCAGGGAAGGTAACACAATTTGTTGCAGATTCCCACCTTTTGTTATTCTGAAGAAATAGCTGTTTGTTTCTCAGTGATTGTGAATGGAAGTGATTTTATAATTACCAATCACCTGCTGGCCTTGCAGGGCTCAGAGGAAAGTGGCAGGGTCTGCACCCCTTTAGACGTGATTTCCCTTTGGGAGTATCTTACCAGAACCTGACTTGTATCTTAGTGCAGAATTCTGGGAAAATCACTGAGACAATCACACAAGCAGAAATTGACTTTTCTGGGGGGGGGGGGGTTCTGTATACTATCTGTGTACAGAACACTTTCAGGTGGCCATATTGCATTTCACAGAAAATTACTACAGGTTGAAAAGGAAAGGTCATCTTTTAACCACTTGCTTACTGGGCACTTAAACACCCTTCCTGACCAGACCAATTTTCAGCTTTTGGTGCTCTCACACTTTGAATGACAATTACTCAGTCATGCAACACTGTACCCAAATGAATTTTGTGTCCTTTTTTTCCCACAAATAGAGCTTTCTTTTGGTGGTATTTGATCACCTCTGGGGTTTTTATTTTTTGCGCTATAGATGAAAAAAGACCGAAAATTTTGAAAAAAAACGCATATTTCTTTGTTTCTGTGACAGAATTATGCAAATTATTAATTTTTCTTCATAAATTTTGGCCACAATTTATACTGCTACATATCTTTGGTAAAAATAACCCAAATTAGTGGATATTATTTGGTCTTTGTGAAAGTTAGAGAGTCTACAAGCTGTGGTGCGAATCGCACAAAATTGATCACATCTGATGTACTGGTGGCCTATCTCACTTCTTGTGACCCGAACAAGTCAGGAAAGTACAAATAACCCCCAAATGACCCCTTTTTGGAAAGTAGACATTCCAAGATATTTAGTAAGAGGCATGGTGAGCTTTTTGAGGTTGTAATTTTTTTCCCACAATTCTTTGCAAAATTAAGATTTTTCATTTTTTTTATTTTTCTCCACAAAATTGTCATTGTAATAGGTTATTTCTCTCACATGGCATGTGTATACCACAAATGACACCCCCAAAAAAATTCTGCTACTCCTCCTGAGTATTACAATACCACATGTGTGGGACTTTTTCACAGCCTGGCCACATAGAGAGGCCCAACATGCAGGGGGTGCCATCACGTGTTCTAGGAGCATAAATTACACATCTAACTTGTTGACTACTTATTAAACTTTTGAAATACCAGGACAATGACATGTGACACTGATGACAGATGGCACTGATACGTGGCAATGATGACACTTATATGTGGCACTGATGACACGTGGCACTGATGACAGATGGCACTAATATGTGGCACTGATGACAGATGACACTAATATGTGGCACTGATGACACGTAGCACTAATACGTGGCACTGATGACATGTGGCACTAATACGTGCCACCGATGACAGATGGCACTAATACGTGCCACCGATGACGCGTGACACTGATGACAGATGGCACTGATAAGTGGCATTGATGACACGTGACACTGACAACAGATGGCACGTGACACTGACAGGTGGCACTGATGACAAATGGCACTGATACGTGGCACTGATGACAGATGGCACTAAAACGTGGCACTGATGACAGATGGCACTATGTGGCACTAATGACACGTGGCACTGATGACAGATGCCACTTATACGTGGCACTGATGACAGATGGCACTGGGGACAAATGGCACTGACAACAGGTGGCACTGGGGACAGATAGCACTGGGGGCAGGTGGCACTGGGGTGGGGTGGATTGCACTGGGGTGGATTGCACTGGGGTGGATGGCACTGGGGTGGATGGCACTGGGGCGGATGGCACTGGGGCAGGATGGCACTGGGGGAGGATTGCACTGGGGGAGGATTGCACTGGGGGAGGATGGCACTGGGGGAGGATGGCACTTTTTTTTTACACTTTTTTTTTTTTTTCCCTGTGCACTGACGGCTGCTGCAGCCGTTCATCTCTCCCCTCTCACACGCTGTCTGTGTGAGGAGGGAGAGCGGCGCTGAGAGATGATCTCATATGTTTACATATGAGATCATCTCCCATTGGACACGCCGATCACGCTGTAAACGGCCGCTGTGATTGGCCGTTTACAGCGATCTGTGTTTGCCTGTCCTCGGGGGACACAGCGAACACAGAACTTCCACGATGCGCACCCACGGCGGCGCGCATTGCGGAAGTAAACAACAGGCCGTCCAGGGACGGTCAATTGCAGGAAAGCGCCTGCTCTAAGGCCGTAAATCGGCTATAGGGCGGGCGCGAGGTGGTTAAATAACATTCTATTACATGGCTTGTGTAGCAATTGTGTGCACTATATATATTTTTTATTTGCTTTTTTTTCCTACAAAAGTGGACTTATCCTTTAAAGGAAACTAGAGTCAGCTTTATAAAGATTTTTTCGTTCTTTGGCTCAGAGATTGCAAATTTTAAATTTTTTGGGTGAAATTGAATGTACATAATTGACTTCACAGAAAAAGTCGAAGAAAAACTAATGATAAATGACAAAGGTACAAATTCTTTTTTCTGCTGCTCACCTGATGTATCATAAATGTGTTAATTTATTGTATAACTCTTCTACAAGCATGGCAATAACCCACCCTAGGACCACACTCTAAATGCGTTTTACCCAAGCACGCTATAGGCTTGAACAAGATCATCAAACCAAGCTGTCCCTTCTAGCTAAAATCCGAAATGTCCCTGATGCATTTCACTCCGCCTACAAGGTTTAAGCATGACTAAGCCCTGTGGGCAGGGTGAAAGGCGTCAAGGGCGTGGCTTGGATGGAGCCAGGACGAAGCCGATTTTACCTGTATACACCTGAGCCTTTCCCCCTTGTTCATGCTATAGGATTGAACAAGGTCATCAGACCAAGCTGTCCCTTCTAGCTGGAATCTAAAACACTATTTGTTCTGTTATCAGGGTTCCTGGTGGTGGGGATGGGTTTTGCTTCATGTTAGTACCAGGTCGCCATTCTCAGGATTGCCTCACAAGGAGGTGAGCGAGCAGGGGTCCAGTAGCACATATAGCAGGTAAGGATCAAGCAGAAGCGTAATCAGTAAACAAGCCAAAGGTCAGTAACAAGTGGTTCCAGGTTGGGATCAAGTAGAAGCGTAGTCAGTAAACAAGCCAAATATCTGTAACAAGTGGTTGCTGGTTGGAATCAAGTAGAGGCGTAGTCAGTAAACAAGTCAAAGATCGGTAACAAGTGGTTCCAGGTTGGTATTGAGTGGAAGCGCAGTCAGTAAACAAGCCAAAGATCGGTAACAAGTGGTTGCAGGTTGGAATCAAGCAGAATTGTAGTCATTAAACAAGCCATAGGTCGGTAACAAGTGGTTGCAGGTTGGGAACAAGTAGACCCGTAGTCAGTAAAAAGGCCAAAGATTGGTAACAAGTGGTTGCACTCTGGGATCAAGTAGAAGCATAGTCAGTAAACAAGCCAAAGGTTGGTAACAAGTGGTTGCAGGTTGAGAACAAGTAGACGCGTAGTCAGTAAACAAGCCAAAGATTGGTAACAAGTGGTTGCAGGCTGGGATCAAGTAGAAGCATAGTCAGTAAACAAGCCAAAGGTTGGTAACAAGTGGTTGAAGGTTGGGTTTATTCAGAAGCGTAGTCAGTAAACAAGCCAAAGGTTGGTAACAAATGGATATAGGTTGGAATCAAGCAGAAGTGCAGTCAGTAAACAGGTCAAAGGTCGGTAGCAAGTTGTTTCATGTTGAAATCAAGCAAAATCATAGTTAGTAAACAAGCCAAAGGTTGGTAGCAAGTGGTTGCAGGTTGGGATCAAGCAGAAGCATAGTCAAGGAACAAACCAAAAGGAGTGGAAGTGGAAATAAGGACAGCTGCAGGTACACAAAGGAACAAGATATTGACTGGAGAAACAGGACAATAATCTGGCAAACAGGAAGTACAGAGACCTGACCTAAATCAGGGGAGAAGCAAAGAGTTCAATGTTCATCAGAAATAAGAGATAAGGCAAGAAAGTCTAAAGGATCAGACAGGAAGCTGTCCAGCATCTCAGATGGCTTAGCAAGAAGAGCCACTGCCGCACGCAGCAAAGGTTGTGGGTTCAAATGACAGGCTTCTATTTAGCTCTTTGATTGAGTAGGGTTTATGACTGATTTTGTTATATGTCTGAGAGGTGAGTGGACTTGAATCAGATATAATAAGCCACAATAAAAAGTTTCAAATAATAAAAAAATATAATAATACATGCTGCCAATTTTACTGGCGATTTAGCACATACAGTATGTTATTTGGGAAGGGAACTCTCTGATGAGTGGACCTTTTGATGTTGAGTGAGGTAGGAACGGCACCTAAAGGACTTTCCACAGTCTGAACAAGTATAAGATCGTTTGTCAGTGTGGGTTCTCTTGTGGGTGTTCAGTCCCGCCTTCTGGGTAAAGGATCTCCCGCAGTCAGAACACATATATAGCTTTTCTCCGGTATGTCTTCTCTGGTGAACCGCCAGTGCTGAACTTTGGGTAAAACACTTCCCGCACTCGGAGCAAGTATAAGGCCGCTCCCCCGTGTGGATTCGTTGGTGGACAACCAGCGCGGAGTTCATGTGGAAGGATTTTCCACACGAGGAACACAAATATGGCTTTTCTACCAAATGCCTTCTCTGGTGAACAGTCAGGGCATCCTTACGGGGAAAACACTTCCCGCAATCGGAGCACAAAAAAGGTCGTTCCCCGGTATGAGTCACCTGGTGCTTGATCAGGAGTGACTTCTGGACAAAGGATTTGCCGCATTCCGAACACGAATAGGACTTGACAGCGGAATGAATCCTCTTATGAGTCTGAAGACTCATATTAGTGGAGAAACTCTTTCCGCACTCGGAGCACAGATAAGATTTCTCACGAGAGTGAGTCGTCTTGTGAACAAGGAGGAGCATATTTTTGGAAAAACACATTCCACACATAGTGCACACGTAGGGCTTCTCTGTGGTGTGAATCTGTTTGTGTAGGACCAGCGACTGCTTCTTCGAAAAGCGTTTGTCGCATTCCTCGCAGGAAAATGGTTTCTCTCCCAGGTGAGCCATCAGATGTCTTTTCAGGTCAGACTTCCAGTTGAAGTCCTTCCCGCATTCCGAGCACACGTAGGGCTTTACCCCTGTGTGATTCCGAAGGTGTAAGATAAGACTTCTTCTGCTGATGAGATTCTTCCCGCAAGTAGGACAAGAGTATGGCCTCTCCTTGGAGTGAGACCGCAAGTGGACCTTAAGCGTGGATCCTGCCGTATAACACTTCCCACACTCCCTGCAAGAAAAGGGTCTCTCCCCAGAGTGGGTTCTCAAGTGGCTCTTTAGGTTCCCTCTCTCTGCGAAACACTTCCCGCACTCTTTGCACGAAAATGGCTTTTCCCCAGTGTGAACCTTTTGGTGGTTTTTAAGCTTTGACCTTACTCGAAAAGTCTTCCCACACTCGGGGCACGAGTACAGTTTCAGACTTTTATGGACTTGGTGTTGAAGGACGTTAGGGCTGCCGGTCAAGGTGTTTTTGCACCCATCGCTGTGGGTTTTTGTCTTTCGTCTCTTTGGCTTTTTGACTTTTGCTTTCTCTGATGGTGGTTTCGAAGGATGGGCTGGCTCAGTAATTTGTTTACTTGAGACAGAGCTTTCATTGACTTCTGGTACTCTCCTGCCTCCGTCCTGAAAAGATGTAGTGTCCAGCTGTATAGTTTGTTCCAAAAAGTTTCCTTTGACATCTGAAGATGATTCCTCTTTGAGTAAGGACATGCAGTCGGCCTCCAGATTGTTTTTGCTCGTCTCTTTTTCAATATGAGGAGACGAAACGCGTTGGTCTGTAACGGAGACACTGTTAGGAAAATCCTTGGTAATTGATGATGGGTTTTGAGTTCTACATGGCCAACAATCTCTATCTGCTTCGAATTCCAATCTCTCCTTTAGAGTGCAGGGCATCTCTAGTGTCTCAGACCCTTTGTGTAAATCTGTCAAATATAAATGCATGTAGGTTACCAGTTTGTTTGTGATGTCTTCTTATTGGTAGAAGTGCTGTTATTGCAAGCTTTAGGCAGATGTGAAAAAAAATGCTGTAAATTAAGAATGCTTTCAGAAATAGAAGTGTTAATAGTTTGGTGTGGCCACCCTTTGCCTTCCAACCAGCATCAATAATTCAAGGTACACTTGCACACAGTTTTTGAAGGAACTCGGCAGGTAGGTTGTTCCAAACGTCTTGGAGAACTAAGCACAGATCTTCTGTGGATGTCGGCTGCCTTAAATCCTTCCATCTCTTCATATCATCCTAGACAGACTCCATAATGTTTAGATCAGGGCTCTGTGGGGGCCAAACCATCACGTCCAGGGCTCCTTGTTCTTTTTTTACGCTGAAAATAGTTCTTAACGACACTGGCTGTATGTTTGGGGTCCTTGTCCCGTTGCAAAATAAATTTGGGGCCAATCACACGTCTCCCTGATGGTATGGCATGAAGGATAAGTGAAGGAATATTTAGCTTAACTGCATCTATTTTATAATAATCAGTTTCCATTTTGTTGTCTTTCTAGCATCCATTTTATAACAGTAAGTACACGTTTTGTTTGCAAGTTTCTAGTTTTGTTTCTCATGTTTCTGCTAATTTACTTTCTATTTCTTAAGCCGTGTACACACGGGGCGGACTGTCTGGCCAACTTAGTCCGTCAGACAATCCGACGGACAGTCCATCATACTTTCGAATGAACGGACTTGCCCACACACGGCACTTTTTGAGCGGACTAATACGGCGTACTAAGTCCGCCATACTATCCGCCCTACTTTTGAAATTAACGGACTCGCCCACACACGCGGAGGAAAGTCCGCTCATTTCGAGCGGGTCTCCAGGTAGGCGGGGCCCGCGAAGGAGACGTCGCTGACCCCGCCGCCTGGAATGGACTTAAAGGGGAACCCCAACGCCGAAAAAATCGGCGTGGGGTCCCCCCCAAGTCCACAACAGACCCTTGTCCGAGCACGCTACCCGGCCGGCCAGGAAAGGGGGGCGAGCGAGCGCCCCCCCTCCTGAGCCGTACCAGGCCGCGTGCCCTCAACATGGGGGGGTGCCTTGGGGAAGGGGGGGCCGCGCGGCCCCCCCACCCCAAAGCACCTTGTCCCCATGTTGATGAGGACAAGGGTCTCTTCCCGACAACCCTGGTCGTTGGTTGTCGGGGTCTGCGGGCGGGGGGCTTATCGGAATCCGGGAGCCCCCTTTAATAAGGGGGCCCCCGGATACCGGCCCCCCACCCTATGTGAATGAGTATGGGGTACAATGTACCCCTACCCATTCACCTGTAAAATAAAAGTACAAAAAAAAACACAACACAGGAGATAAAATACTTTATTGCACAGCTCCGGGGGTCTTCCGTCTTCGGGGGTCTTCTCGCCAGACTCCTCCGCTATCTTCTTGTAGCTCTTTTACTAGCGGAGGAGTCCGGCTTTCTTCCTCGCCGCCGGCCTCTTCTCCTGACTTCGGGGGTCTTGTCCCCCTCTTCGGTTCTTCTGCCGGGCCACCGCGCCTTCTTATAGCTCTTTTACAGGCGGTGGCCCGGTCTTCTGTCGCCGCCGCCTTCCGTTCTTCTTCTTCTTCTTCTTCTCCAGGAGATGTTGCCTCGACGATCTCTCCGGCCGGAATGCCAGGGACGCACTGCGCGGCCACTTATATAGGGACAAGGGGCGGTGTCACATGGCTTTATGTCACATGGGTTGGTGTCACATGGTGACCCCGCCCCCTAACGATGTCATAGTCCCCATGTGACATCAACCCATGTGACCAACCCATGTGACATAAAGCCCCCCCATGTTGAGGGCACGCGGCCTGGTACGGCTCAGGAGGGGGGGCGCTCGCTCGCCCCCCTTTCCTGGCCGGCCGGGTGGCGTGCTCGGACAAGGGTCTGTTGTGGACTTTGGGGGGGACCCCCACGTCGATTTTTTTTCGGTGTTGGGGGTCCCCTTTAAGTTCATACCAGGCGGCGGGGCCAGCGACGTCTCCTTCCCAGGCCCCGCCTACCTGGATACCCTCTCGAAATGAGCGGACTTTTCTCCGGGCGGGAAAAGTCCGCTCATTTCAAAAGTACGGCGGACTGGCACACACACGGGCGGATTGTCCGCCGAAATGCGAGTGCGACGGACAGTATTACGGAAATTCCAAAATACTTTTTCAGCGTGCAGTCTGGCGGACTAAGTCCGCTGAAGCCCACACACGAGCGGACTGTCCGCTGAAATGTGTTTCGGCGGACTAAGTAGGCCAGACAGTCCGCCCGTGTGTACGCGGCTTTAGAAATCATGTGACTTTTTTTAAATGAGAAAACCCATTGAGTTTGGGTTCTGTCAAAGATTATGCTTCTGTCTTATTGGATAATCGGTATGACGTACGGAGGGTTAACCTTCTGAAAGTACCCTTTTTATATTTACACAGAAAAATTAAACTTTTAGGCCGCGTACACACGCGCGGACTGTTGGCCCAACCTTGTCCGCTGAACAGTGTTTGGGCGGACAGTCCGCTCGTGTGTGGGCTTTCAGCGGACAGTTTCAGCGGACAGTTGGACGGACAAGGTTTTACGGAAATTCCGAAAAACTGTCCGCTGAAACCTTGTTTCAACGAACAGTCCGCCCGTGTGTAGGCTTGTTCGTCAAACTAAGTTCCGCGCATGCTCAGAAAGGATTTTCAAGCCGAAAGTTATAATGCAGTGTATAGGACGTCGTATTTTGCGTCCCGTCGTACGCGCCGTTCACGTCATCGCGCACGGTTTCAGCAAACTGTTCGTTCGTCGTGTGTGGCCATGTCCGTCCATGCTAAGTTTGAGCGGACTGTTCGCTCAAACTGTTGGACGGACAAAGTTGGGCCAACAGTCCGCGCGTGTGTACGCGGCCTTAGATTGCTCTGAGAGGCCTTGCCATTGTCTTGTGTCAGTGTCTCAATGGGTTATTCTCACAGGCCTGTGGGGATTGAAAGCCATACCTTATTAAGAGGTATCGAGGGTTAATCTACCCCTAGACTATCAACATCCTAACAATAAGTATTTGTCTGTATTTCTCACTATTGAAGACATCATTGATCCTGACCAAATCTCCAACTCCATTTGCAGAAATGCAGCCCAAAACTTGCACAGAACCTCCACCATGCTTCACAGTTGGCTGCAGACACTCATGATTGTATACTTCCCAGACCCTTCGCCAACAAACTGCCTCCTGCTACAGCAAAATATTTTATATTTTGACCCATCAGTCCAGAGCACCTGCTGGCATTTTTCTGCACCTCAGTTCCTACGTTTTCCTGCATAGTTGAGCCACTGAGTCTTGTTTCCATGTCGGAGGTTTGGTTTTTTTGGCCACAATTCTTCCATGAAGATCACTTCTGGCCAGACTTCTCCAGACAGTAGATGGGTATACTGTCTACTGATGAGTCCCACTGGTTTCTGCCAGTTCAGTGCTGATGGCACTGTTGGACATCTTCCGATGCCAAAGGGAAGTAAGCACGATGTGTCTTTCATCTGCGGAATTAAGTTTCCTTGGCCAACCACTGCATTTACAGTCCTCAACGTTGCCCATTTCTTTGTGTTTCTTCAAAAGAGCTTAAACAGAACATATTGAAACCCCAGTCTGCCTTGAAATCTTTGCCTGGGAGAGACCTTGCTGGTGTAGTATACCTACCTTGTGTCTTGTTGCTGTGCTAGTGTTGTCATGGTGTTTGACCTGTGACATGTAACTGTCTTCCACAACCTCACCATAGTAGCAGAGTTTGGCTGTTCCTCACCCAGCTTTAAGCCTCTTACATGGTTTCAGTTTCAGTTAATGACTGTTTCAACCAACCTATGAAATTGATGACCATTAGCACCTGCTTGATATAATTGGTTAATCATACGCCTGACTCTAATCCTACAAAATCCCGGACTTTTTTGCAAGTGTAAGAATTGATGCTGGTTTGAAGCCAAAGGGTGGTGACACCAAATATTGGTTTGACTTTGATGTTTCTTCTGTTCGCTCACTTTGCATTTTGGAAATTGATAGAAATAAATAATTAAACTTTTTGCACAGTACATTGGTCAAATAAAGTTGATGTAGTCTCTATATATTTTTTTCTGCATCTAAAGGATATCTTTACCAACTCACTAAGGCAGAGGGCAAAAACTAAGGTCATCATCAGACTTTAGAAGATTGATGCAACCACCTACAGGAAAGCATGTCCTCAGTTAATGGAGAACCGAAAAATAAACTTCCAAGATTGGCTCTGCTGATCTACCAGATTATATGCAGGAAGTTGAGTTCAATTCTGAAAAACAAGGTGATTTTCTAACTAGGTCCCCTAGGATGTCAGAAACAACCCATCTCTGCACTGTGTGTTACATACTCCTGACCTCTGCATTGTATGATACACATTCCTGACCTCTGTACAGTGTGTTGTTAAAGCGGGAGTCCGCCGGGACTCCGCGTTTTTTTTTTTTTTAAAAAGCCAGCAGCTACAAATACTGCAGCTGCTGACTTTTAAAATAGCGACACTTACCTGTCCAGCGCGCCCGCGATGTCGGCACCCGAAGCCGATCTCTAGATCGTCACTCGGGTGCTGCCGCCGCCATCTTGGGTATGGGAATCAGGAAATGGAGCCTTTCGGCTTCATTTCCCGGTTCCCTACTGCGCATGCGCGAGCCGCGCTGCGCAATAAGGACGGTCCCCGCTGCCTCTGGGATCTGTGTGTTTCCCAGCAGGCAGCGGGGCACTTGCGGAAGAGGGCGGGCACTTGCGGAAAGGGGCGTAATCTACGCCCCTTTCCGCAGAGAGCTATCCCGGAAGTGGGTGCAGTTACCTGGATTATCCAGGTAACTGCACCCCCCTCCCCCCTGAAAGGTGCCAATTGTGGCGCCGGAGGGGGGAGGATTCCGATGAGCGGAAGGTCCATTTTAGGGAGGACCTCCGCTTTAAATACTCCTGATCTTTGCACCTGTGTGTTACAAGCTCTTGACCTTTGCACTGTGTGTTACAAAGTCCTAACCTCTGTACAGTGTGTTACATACTCCTGACCTCTGCACTATCAGTAACATATTTCCGACCTCTGCACTATGTGTAACATATTCCTGACCTCTGCATTATGTGTTACATTTTCAAGACCTCTGCACTGTGTGTTACATTCTCCAGACCTCTGCACTGAATGTTCCATACTCCTGACCGCTGCACTATGTGTAACATAATCCTGACCTCTGCATTATGTGTTACATACCCCTGACCTCTGGGACTATGTTTAACATATTTCTGATTTCTGCACTACGTATAACATATTCCTGACCTCTGTACTATGGGTAACATATTCCTGACCTCTGCACTGTGTGTTACATACAGTACTCCTGACCACTGCACTGCGTGTTACATATTTTTGACCCTCACACTTTCTGCACTGATAAAGAAAACTTTTGACCAAAGTATTGATTGTTTCAACAATACTGACTGCTATGTAGTTTCTGACTATTTTAGACGATTCTGCTCCTGCCTCTTCCGACACCATTCTGTATGCAAAGAACCACCTGATGATGCAACCCAATCTTATGGCTCAGGTGAAGGAGCTCCTAAATTCATACTTGATTCTAAAATATACCTCCATCTGTCTAATGGCTTGTTGATGTAAGAAAGCAAGACTAACGTCCTGAAGGCTCTTAATGTGTATGACCTCAGATGTCCTGAAGGCTTTGCAGGTGTATGACCTTAAATGTCCTGAAGGCTCTTCGGGTGTATGACCTCTGATGTCCTGAAGGCTCTTTGGGTGTCTGACCTCAGATCCGCCCCAATCTGGCCACTTCCTGGTCTGCAGGATTCAGGAATTAGTACAGCGGACCTTCTGATGGCCTAATTATGTCAAGCATTGCAAGTTGGTTGTCTCTTTCTGTTCAACTTGCACCTGGTACAAGAGCAATAGAGCTAAACCATGAGGTTTACTAAGGCCCTTGGCAATTACAACCCGTCTCTGGAGTATATCGTTTTTACCGTAGACTTTGCCATGTCTGGAGGATGTAATCCTATTTATGTGGTTGTTGATAGGCTTATCAAGATGGCTTAAATCGTCCCTGTAAAGGAAACATCTTCTGCCACTGCCACAATGGAGGTCTTCATTAAATAACTCCATTAGGCTCCATGGTGTTGCTGACGATATTGTTTCTCAAAGAGGAGAGCAGTTCACCTCAAAGTTCTGGCAAACATTCTGTAGGAAGTTGCAGATGAACTTTTCTTCATTTTTGGGGTACCATCTTCGAACCAAAGGAGAGGACAAACAAAATTCTGGAGTACTATCTTAGGTATATTCTATTTGGTTTCCACCACCAAACTGAAACTGCAGTGCCTCTCTAAGCCCTTGTACACACGGTCGAACATTCTGACAACCAAATCCGTTGGATTTTGTCTGACGGATTTTGGCCGATGGATTTTGTCCAAAACTGTTGCATACACACGGTTGGACAAAGTTGTCGGAAAATCCGATCGTTCAGAACGTGATGACGTTATTTCATTACGACGGGACTACGTTCAGGCTAGTAGCCAATAGCTTTGGTCTAGGAATTTGATCTGAGCATGCGTGGCACTTTGTCCGATCGGAATTCTCTACACACAATCGGACAAAGTCCGATCGGATCATATTGTCGGAAAGTTTTATAGCCCAGCTATAAAACTTTGTCCGTCGGATATTCCGACGGAAACAGTCCGCTGGAGCCCACACACAGTCAGATTATCCGACAACACGGTCCGATCAGACATTTTCCGTCGGAATGTCCGACCGTGTGTACAAGGGCAGAAGAAGTTGGGTCCTGGATTTCATTGCCTGTTTCCGATCCAAAGGGTCATTAATCCAGACCCATCATATGTCCACCCTGTGTACCATGTTTGTAGCCAGTATCTCCAGATCTATTTCCTGGGAGGTCACCTCCTCTGCCTCCTCCCATCCTTGTAGATGGCAGTGAGGAATTTGGAGTTGAGGTGATTGTGAATTCCAAAAAGTCATCAAGGCGTCTTTAGTACCTTATCAACTAGTCAGGTTCAGTTTGGAGGAGAATTTGTGGGAACCTTCAAGTAACGTCCACTCAACCAGGTTGGTTAAAGCCTTCCATCATACACACCCTGAGAAGCCAGAAGCTGCCTTTGGCGGGGGGTCCATGTGCAGGTTATTGCACTGGGTTGTGGCCTTCTGACTACGTGGGCATGTCGGTGCACATGCATGCGTTAGCATGCATTGCCTTGCATCCCTGATGCTGGGCGTGCACACATGCCGAGGAGGACATTTAGAGTAATTCTCTTATGGTAGTTGGTGCTGTAACTTCTTGTTAACTACCTTGTTCCTGCAACTGACATTTCATTGCCTTGCTTGTTACTGACCCAGACTAAGTCTACCTGTATCTTCTGCCCTTGCTGCTGACTCTGCTCCTCCTTGCCTCAAACCCCTGCGTGCCGTCTGCCTTGTCCTCTGCTTTAATTCTTACCTACCTTGACCTCAGCCTCTAATTTGATCAGATTTAATGCCACAGACCAGTCTCCATCTAGTAGCCATTCTGAGGGCTGAGGGCAATCCTGAGGGCTGTGACTTGTGACAACTCGCAGAAAAGTAGGCTGTGGGAAACTAAGGTCACTGATCCGTCACTACTTCTGTGATGCTCTGGTGAAAATGAAGGTGTAACATGGACACTGTGCCTTGGGTGAGACCACGTCTACTGTCAAGGGATTTTTCATAACTGCTTCTCTGTCAATAAAAAATAAATGACAACATACCCGGTGATGTGAGGGGCGGTTGGTTCTTCATCGTGACATCCTTGTAGAGATCCTTGTTTTCCTCTATATACTCCCACTCCTCCATGGAGAAATAGACAGTGACATCCTGACACCTTATAGGAACCTGACACACACAATGATACAGTCACCATCCAGACACATCCCTTGTCTGTTACTGGATAATGTCCCAGAATTCCCACCACCGCTCACCTCTCCTGTCAACAGATCAATGATCTTCTGGGTGACTTCTAGGATCTTATCCTTTTTCTTGGGTATCAAGAGATGAGGTGGAGGCACTTTGATTGTTACATGGTCACCAGACTTGATGAATATCTGTTGAAACAGCAAGAGGGATGTCATACTCATATGATCCTCCCAGAATCCTCCTCACCTCTCTGGTCAGGTCTGCATATTAATAAAAGAGATGAGTGATGTCATGTGACCTCCCAGAAACCTCCTTACCTCTCCGGTCAGGTCTGTGTTTTATTAATAGAGATAAGAGTGATGTCATGTGACCTCCCAGAATCCTCCTCACCTCTCCGGTCAGGTCTGTGTTTTATTAATAGAGATAAGAGTGATGTCATGTGACCTCCCAGAATCCTCCTCACCTCTCCGGTCAGGTCTGTGTTTTATTAATAGAGATAAGAGTGATGTCATGTGATCTCCCAAAATCCTCCTCAATGCTCCGGTCAGGTCTGTGTTTTATTAAAAGAGATAAGAGTGATGTCATGTGACCTCCCAGAATCCTCCTCACCTCTCCGGTCAGCAGGTAGATGATCTTCATGGTCAGGTTTAGTACCCTCTCAGCCAGCTCACTACTGTCACCCATCTCCATCTTCAATAGACCAGCGGATGACCTGGGCGAATCTTGTCTCACGACCACCCGGCGTTTCCCCATGGCCTGAGCTGGGAAAACTTCACATCGGGAATAAAAATACAAAAAATGACCATTAAAATCACAGACAATATATCTGAGGATGACACTTGGATGTATAGTATCACACTGCATAAGTGACATAATTATTATATTAAATATCAGTGATATAAGGCTACCAAATACAAAACATTACACAAAAACACTCCTGCCTTTAAAAAAAAATTAAAAAAGAACAACAACCCTACACCCAACAACAATGCTCCTACATTTCTCTTAACCACATCCACTTCCTGCTTTCACACTGTCATTTCCTGTCTTTTTGCGTTTCACCAGACTTCCTGGTTCTGCGTTCCAGCCCTCTCCCTTTCCCTGTGTGTGTTATTGCTGGGCGCTTCCACTACCGCCCACCAGGGGCGCACGAGTCCTCACTGAGAATCACAAAAGGAAAAAAGCGGTGCAGTTAGCAAAAAAAGGGCCGCTAGATGGGGCTGCTGAGCGCAGGACTGGAAGCAGGAAAAGAGGAGGCAGGCTGGTGGAACGCAAGAACCCGGAAGTGCCTGTTATAGCTGGGTGGAGCTGGGAAAGTGGGGAGAGTGTTGTGAGCTGCAAGTAGGAGAAGGAGGGAGGGTGCTAGTTATCATTTTTTCTGTTATGTGTTGCACAGTCTGGTGTCATTTTGTTATAATTCACTGAACATGATTCCCATAGGACAGCTTTGAGATATTGTCATTTCCTTATATAAGATATTCTTATTTTTGCTGTATGTGTCTCTTTGCTGTATCCTCCATTTATAGACCTCTTTGTGATCTGTATATTCTGGTGTGCCATGGGGGTTCCATTCAACGGCGACACCCCAACAGGGAGCCAAAGGATCAGCGACTGAGCATGGAGATAGAATGGAGTCACACGACAGAGAAGAATATTATACGCCTCGCCCCGGAGATCATCCACCTGCTGACCGGAGAGGTGAGGAGGATTCTGGGTGATCACGTGACATTGCTCTTATCTCTATTAACCGCTTCAGCCCCCGGAAGATTTTACCCCCTTCCTGACCAGAGCGCTTTTTGCGATTCGGCACTGCGTCGCTTTAACTGACAATTGCGCGGTTGTGCGACGCTGCACCTGAACAAAATTCTCGTCTTTATTTTTTCCCATGAATAAAGCTTTCTTTTGGTGGGATTTGATCACCTCTGTGTTTTTTATTTTTTGCACTATAAACAAAAAAAGACCGTACATTTTGAGAAAAAACATTTTTTTTTACTTTTTGCTATAATAAATATCCCCAAAAAATATCTTAAAATTTTTTTTTTCTTAGTTTAGGCCCATTATGTATTCTTCTACATATTTTTGGTAAAAAAAAAAAAATCGCAATAAGCGCATATTGATTTGTTTTGTGCAAAAGTTATATTATCGCCTACAAAATAGGATATAGATTTATGGCTTTTTTATTATTATTATTTTTTTATTAGTAATGGCGGCGATCTGCGATTTTTATCATGACTGCGACATTGCAGCAGACACTTTTGACACTATTTTGGGACCAGTGACATTTATACTGCGATCAGTGCTATCAAAATGCACTGATTGCTTTGTAAATAACACTGGCACGGAAGGGGTTAAACACTAGGGGGTGATCAAGGGGTTAAGTGTGCCCTAGGGAGTGATTCTAACTGTGGGGGGGAAGGGCTCACTACAACATGATAGAGATCACTGCTCCCAGTGATGCTAGGCAGAACAGGGAAATGCCTTGTTTAGAGGACATCGAGTCCACAGGCACGCTCGCGGAAGTACGCGGCACGTGCCCACAAGGCCGTGTCTTAAAGGGGACGTACAGGTACGCCCATTTGCACAACCGCGCCATTGTGCCGAAATGCATCGTATGCAAGCAGTTAATAAAACACAGACCTGATCGGAGAGGTGAGGAGGATTCTGGGAGGTCACATGACATCACTCTTATCTTTATTAATAAAACACAGAGCTGACCGGAGAGGTGAGGAGGATTCTGGGAGGTCACATGACATCACTCTTATCTCTATTAATAAAACACAGACCTGACCGGAGAGGTGAGGAGGATTCTGGGAGGTCACATGACATCGCTCTTATCTCTATTAATAAAACACAGACCTGACGGGAGAGGTGAGGAGGATTCTGGGAGGTCACATGACACCCTCATTTTCTTCTAGGAAAACCTTTTGGCTGTTGTATAAAGCAATTGATACTCAAGCTGGGAAATTATTTTTAGTTCACGATTGTGTAGTAGTGAGGGAAACATCTGGTGGTGGACAGATTCCCATGTCAGTTCCTCTTTATTCCTTGACTCCTGACAGAAAGAACCAGAAGATCCTGGAAGTTACCAACAAGATCATTGATCTGCTGACAGGAGAGGTGAGCGGTGCCGGGAATTCTGGGACATTATCCAGTGACAGACAAGGAATGGGTCTGGATGGTGACTGTATCATTGTGTGTGTCAGGAAGTCATGGTGCCTCCTCTCTGAATACAGAATATATTAGAAGAACAGAAGGCGTTCCAGAAAGGCACCAGGACGAAGAACCAACTGCCTCTCACACCAATGGGTAGGTCAAGGTTTAGTTTTGATTTTCTGTACACTGGAAGGTAATACATGGCAGGGGTGGAAGATCATTGGCATGGGGGGTGAAGTCAAGAGGATATCTAGTATTAGTTGGTCACATTCAACTGGACTTGTTCTGTAATGTTGAAGACCTTTTTGAAGCTTCTCAAAACCACTTCTTCAGCTCTGAGGACTGGAGAGGCTACAAAACATCTCCTACATTACAGATGGGGTCCAACTGAATGGGACCAACTACTACTAGATATATCATGACCTGGATACATCAGAACCTTCGCAGACAAGTCAACAGATTGTACTTTGCAACCTGGTATATGCTTTAGTGGAGTGCCGCGCCACGTGCTGATGATGTGACTCTGACACCAGACAGCTCCAAGTGCTTGAGTGATAGAAAGCGGCCTCAACCCTGACTTCTCCAAATGAGCCACTCCTCCAATGCGTTTTTTCGCCCCATCCTGGGGTGTCTTCTATGACTTAGCCCTGAGGACAGAATAAAACGCATCAGGGGGCATGGCTCCCACCCCTGGGGCTTAGTCGTGGACCCATCCTGGGGTGTCTTCTATGACTAAGCCCCGAAGGCAGGGCAAAATGTGTCAGTGGCATGGCCTACAGAGAGGAGATTGGGCCGAGGCCTCTTTCTATCTCTCAAGCACTCGGAACTGTCTGGTGTGCAGTGTTCACCTAGAATCTGTCATACTGCAGTGAATTAGCATACATGCCTGCCCCATATTTGATGTGGACGCACCATCTGCGCTTCTTGGAGCGGCGTTCTAAGCATATACCAGGTAGGAAGCAGGGCAAAACACGTCAGTGGGGGCGTGGCCACCGCTCCTGGGGCTTAGTCATAGACCTTTATGACTAAGCCCCGAGGGCAGGGCAAAACGCATCAGGGAGTGTGGCCTATTGTGAGGAGTCTGGGCTGAGGCCACTTTCTATTTTTCAAACACTTGGAGCTGTCTGGTGTGCGGTGTTCACCTAGAACCTGTAATGCTGCATTTGATTAACATACATACCTGCCTCCATATTTTTTTGTGGGACTTATGGAGCCACGCCATCAGCGCTTCTTGGAGCAGTGCTCCACTAAGTATATACCAGGTAGGGGGCAAGACAAAACACGCCAGTTGGCGTGGCCCTCGCCCCTAGGGCTTAGTCCTATATGACTAAGCCCAGAGGGCAGGCCGAAATGCATGGGGGGCATAGCCTATTGGGAGGAGCTGGGACTGAGGCTGCCTTCTATCTCTCAAGCTCTTGGAGATGTCTGGTGTGTGGTCTTCACCTAGAACCTGTCATACTGCATTCGAATAACATACATACCTGCCTCCATATTTTTTTGTCGGACTTATGGAGCCACGCCATCAGCTCTTCTTGGAGAAGTGCTCCACTAAGCATATACCAGGTAGGGGGCAGGACAAAACGCATCAGGTGGCATGGCTGTTGCCCCTGGGGCTTAGTCCTATATGACTAAGCCCAGAGAGCAGGCCAAAATGCATCAGATGGGGGCATAGCCTTTTGGGAGGACCTGGGACGGAGGCTGCTTTCTATCTCTCAAGCTCTTGGAGATGTCTGGTGTGTGGTCTTCACCTAGAATACCTAAGGTTGTATTTTGCAAATTAGGCTACACCTCCTTTTGGGGCCTGGGAGCCCCGATCAGTGCAGGGCTGGCAAGGGTAGGCAGGACCGGAGGCAGGCTGAGGGACAGGAGCTGTAAATAAAGTGAATATATAAGCCAACTGGAGTGCAGACCATAACGTCATCTGAGGCTTGGTGGACCTCCATAGCACACTAAGTGAAAAGGATCGGAAATATTGTGTTGAATTAGGAAATGAATTGGACCAGATCACCTGCAGGGTGGGCCTGGGCCAAAGACTTCTAAGCAAGTAAATGAATCCCTCTGTATGCAAATTGGGACTTAAAAGAAACTGAAGACTGTGCTTAAAATAGGCAAGTAGAGAACGAAGAATGAGTCCCCAGTATTGCCTTTGATCAGCTTATCTGTCCCCAATTACCAAGCCTTATTCTTCAATGTGCCTAAGTATGGAGGCCGCCATCTTGGTAGACATGTACAGTTTTGAGGTAGGCACCCTCACTTCTGAGGAAGGGCACCGCTGTTTATCAGGCAGAATTGGAGACATAATGTATTTTATTAAGATGTAGCTTAGGCATTTATGTTTCTAAATTTTCTCTATACAGTAACATACACTATATTGTCAAAAGTATTGGGACGCCACCTGACTAAGTAAAAATCTGTATTTTCTGCTAGAAAATTACTTAAAACCCCCAAGCATTATATATTTTTTATTTAGCAGAGACCCTATAGAATAAAATGGCGATTGCTGTGATGTTTTATGTCACACGGTATTTGTGCAGCATTTTTTCAAAGCAATTTTATTTGGAAAAATACACTTTAATGAATTTTAATGCAGAAAAAAACAATATATAACCCATTTTTTTTTGGATAAAATATAAAAGATAACGTCACACCGAGTGAATAGATACCTAACATGTCACGCTTTAAAATTGCACACGCTCGTGGAATGGTGACAAACAACGATACTTCAAAATCTCCATAGGAGACGTTTTAAAAATATGTGCATGTTACCTGTTTACACTGAGTTACAGAGGAGGTCTAGCGCTAGACTTATCGCTCTTGCTCTAACGTTTGTGGTAATACCGCACATTTGCGGGGCAAACATCGTTTACATATGTATGCATTCATGTAGGGATGGGGGCGTTTTAAAAGTGGAAGTTCAACATGGCACGTCATGGCAAAGAACTCTCTGAGGATCTGAAAAAAAGAATCTTTGCTCTACATAAAGATGGCCTAGACTATAAGAAGATTGCCAAGACCCTGAAACTGAGCTGCAGCACGGTGGCCAAGACCATACAGCAGTTAAACAGGACAGGTTCCACTCAGAACAGGCCTCGTCATGGTCGACCAAAGAAGTTGAGTGAACGTGCTCAGCGTCATAGCCAGAGGTTGTCTTTGGGAAATAGACGTATGAGTGCTGCCAGCATTGCTGCAGAGGTTGAGGGGGTGGGGGGGGGGTCAGCCTGTCAGTGCTCAGACCATATGCCGCACGCTGCATCAAATTGGTCTGTATGACTGTCGTCCCAGAAGGAAGCCTCTTCTAAAGATGATGCACAAGAAAGTCCACAAACTGTTTGTTGAAGACAAGCAGACTAAGGACATGGATTACTGGAACCATGTCCTGTGGTCTAATGAGACCAAGATAAATGTATTTGGTTCAGATGGTGTCAAGCGTGTGTGGTGGCAACCAGGTGAGGAGTACAAAGACAAGTGTGTCTTGCCTACAGTAAACCATGGTGGTGGGGGTGTCATGGTCTGGGGCTGCATGAGTGCTGCCGACACTGGGAAGCTACAGATCATTGAGGGAACCATGAATGCCAACATGTACTGTGACATACTGAAGCAGAGCATGATCCTCTCCCTTCAGAGACTGGGCCGCAGGGCAGTATTCCAACATGATAACAGCCCCAAACATACCTCCAAGATGACCACTGCCTTGCTAAAGAAGCCGAGGGTAAAGGTGATGGACTGGCCAAGCATGTCTCCAGACCTAAACCCTATTGAGTATCTGTGGGGTATCCTCAAACAGAAGGTGGAGGAGCGCAAGGTCTCCAGCATCCACCAGCTCTGTGATGTCATCATGGAGGAGGGGAAGAGGACTCCAGTGGCAACCTGTGAAGCTCTGGTGAACTCCATGCCCAAGAGGGTTAAGGCAGTGTGGGAAAATAATGGTGGCCACACAAAATAGTGACACTTTGGGCCCAATTTGGACATTTTCACTTAGGGGTGTACTCACTTTTGTTGCCAGCGGTTTAGACATTAATGGCTGTGTGTTGAGTTATTTTGAGGGGACAGCAAATTTACACTGTTATACAAGCTGTACACTCACTACTTTACATTGGAGCAAAGTGTCATTTCTTCAGTGTTGTCACATGAAAAGATAGAAGAAAATATTTACAAAAATGTGAGGGGTGTACTCACTTTTTGTGAGATACTGTATATACGTATTGTGGTCGGCAAGTGGCTATAGTGTGATTCTAACCCTTATATATTTATTTCCAACAGATGTGGATGAAGGCAAGCAGAAACAGCAAGCAACCAGTGATGTTAAGCAGGAGGACAACCCCTTAGATGGGGACCTCAATGAAGAACTAGACTACCCAATGGTTAAAATCAAGAGGGAGTCCGACTCTGACGAGGACCCGTCGGATAGTCACTTGCCTGGCAATGTTAAGGTCCCAGAGGCTCCTAAGTTTTTTGGTCATATTAAGGATGAGTCTGATGAGGACGGTCATGAGACAGACTATTTATCTATCTGTATTAAGAAGGAATCGTTTTCAGAAGATGAGGGGGATCCTTTACAGCTCAATATACAAACAGTGACATGGTCCGCTGATGCTGAAGAAGGGAGTGTATGGGAAGAAGCTAAAAGTTCCTCCTCAGCCCAGGAGACAAAGAGCTTCAACTGTGACGGGTGCAAGAAAAGCTTCGGCAGTAGCTCCGACCTCCTCAAACACCAGCTGGTGTACAAAGGGCCTCACTCCCTGATCTGTTTGGAGTGTGGGAAGTGTTTTGCCAAAAAAACACAGCTGGTGAAACATCAGCGTATCCACACCAGGCCCAAGCCCTTCATGTGCCCCGATTGCAAGAAGTCCTTCCCTCTGAAGTCCCTTCTGATAACGCACCAGCGCGTTCACACAGGGGAGAAACCGTACTCGTGCCGGGACTGCGGCAAATGTTTTGCCCAGCAGTCGTCGCTCATCAAACACGTGAGGACTCACTCGGGGGAGAAGCCGTACAGCTGCTATACTTGTGGGAAGAGCTTTACCAGCAGCACCAACCTCATTCTGCACCACCGTACGCACACAGGAGAAAAGCCCTTTGTGTGCCAGGACTGCAGGAAGGGCTTCGGGCAGAAGTCGCTCCTCGTCATCCATCAGAGGTCCCACACGGGGGAGAAGCCTTATTCCTGTCCCGTCTGCAGCAAATATTTCACCAGCAAGTCCCCCTTCGTCCGGCACCAGCGCATTCACACGGGCGAGAAGCCTTTCTCTTGCCCGGAATGCGGGAAGTGCTTCAACCAGAATTCGCTGCTCGTCAAACACCAGCGCATTCACACAGGTGAGAAGCCTTTCTCTTGTTCTGAATGCGGGAAATGCTTCGCCCAGAAGACTTCCCTGGGCAAACACCGGCGGACTCATTCTGGGGAGAAGCCCTACATGTGCTGCGAGTGTGGGAAGAGCTTTGCCCGCAGCACGCACCTCACCGTTCACCAGAGAATCCATTCTGGAGAGAAGCCTTTTTCCTGTTCACAGTGCGGGAGATCCTTCAACCAGAAGTCGGTGCTGATCAGCCACCAGAGGACCCACACCGGAGAACGACCCTTTTCTTGTTCCGAATGTGGGAAATGCTTTTCCCGCAGCACCCACCTCCATATACACCAGAAAGCCCACTTATTAGAGACCTCGCTCATCAAGTGAGAGACTTGGCGCGGGGGATGAACCAATTCCCATATCACTAGCTAAAGTCAAAGAATAACCAAATTCATCACAGTAGACATATAAAGAGACTGTTGATCCCGAAGAAGATGAAGAAAAATCACATTTTAGGTGTCCTATTTGTGAGAATGTTGTTCCGCTGGGTACTTACATCAATAATGCTGTATCTGATACATCTGAGTATTTAATTAAAAACATACACAATTAATGTATTTCTTCTTATTTAATTAAAAAAAACTGTGATGCAGGAAGACTTAATTTATGTTCTGTCCCCCTAAAAACACACACTGCAAGAGTTAACTGCTCATTAAGTCTTGGGGTACAGGGATAAGGAATAATACCTACTGTAGTCTGAGCTCCTATAGGCTCCCTCTATCCATACAAATGCTCCCAAGAAGCTTTTTCTCTAAGGTGCTCCTGGCCGCGGTCACACGCCTACCTCCTCCACTTACAATGAAGGGTTATTTGTCTCCATCCTTGTGTGCTAGAAGAATTTGGTCCACATATAATGAAGGGTTATTTGCTTCCATCCTTGTGTGCTACAAGAATTAAGTCCACATAAAATGAAGGGTTGTTTGCGTCCATCCTTGTGTGCTGGAAGAATTAAGTCCACATATAATGAAGGATTATTTGCTTCCATCTTCGTGTACTAGAAGAATTAAGTCCACGTATAATGAAGGGTTATTTTCTTCTATCCTTATGTGTTACAAAAATTACGTCCACATATAATGAAGGGTTATTTGCTTCCTCCTTGTGTGCTACAAGAATTAAGTCCACATAAAATGAAGGGTTGTTTGCGTCCATCCTTGTGTGCTGGAAGAATTAAAGCGGAGGTCCACCCTAAAATGGACCTTCCGCTCATCGGATTCCTCCCCCCCTCCGGCGCCACAATTGGCACCTTTCAGGGGGGAGGGGGGTGCAGTTACCTGGATAATCCAGGTAACTGCACCCACTTCCGGGCTAGCTCTCTGCGGAAAGGGGCGTACATTACGCCCCTTTCCGCAAGTGCCCGCCCCCTTCCGCAAGTGCCCCGCTGCCTGCTGGGAAACACACAGATCCCAGAGGCAGCGGGGACCGTCCTCATTGCGCAGCGCGGCTCGCGCATGCGCAGTAGGGAACCGGGAAATGAAGCCGAAAGGCTCCATTTCCTGATTCCCATACCCAAGATGGCGGCGGCAGAACTCGAGTGTCGATCTAGAGATCGGCTTCGGGTGCCGACATCGCGGGCACGCTGGACAGGTAAGTGTCACTATTTTAAAAGTCAGCAGCTGCAGTATTTGTAGCTGCTGACTTTAAAAAAAAAAAAAAACGCTGAGTCCCGGCGGACTCCCGCTTTAAGTCCACATATAATGAAGGATTATTTGCTTCCATCTTTGTGTACTAGAGGAATTAAGTCCACGTATAATGAAGGGTTATTTTCTTCTATCCTTATGTGTTACAAAAATTACGTCCACATATAATGAAAGGTTATTTACTTCCATCCTTGTGTACTAGAAGAATTAAGTCCACATATAATGAAGGGTTATTTTCCCTGCTTTGTAAATGATGATACCACCAACCCCTCAGAGCAGAGGAGAGCAGCGGTTAGCACCAGAGCAGGTGTAAGGTAATTAATGCATCCTCCTCGGTTTCCCCCTAGACCCAGCGATCATTTAACCCTTGCAGTGCCTTGGGCCGCACTGAAAAGTTTTATGTTTTCTCTTTCCCTGAGTTTGGCTTTATGATAGATGAAGCACCTGGCCCAGATTGCTTCCATCCTTGTGTTCTAAAAGAATTAAGTCCACATATAATAAAGGGTTATAACAGAGCCCTGCATTGTAAGTGATGATGCCAAGGGACCACAGCCATGAGTGGGGGAAAGCAGAGATTAGCGTCGGAGCCATGTGCAAGGTAAGTAATACACCCTCCTCAGCTCTCCCTAAACCTAGCAAACACTTAACCCCTGTAGTGCCGTGGCCCCCCACTGCAGGGTTTTAAAGAGGAAGTAAAGGCTTTTTTTTTTTTTTAATAGCATACTAGCTCATTATGAATAACTTACCTGAGAACGAAGCCCCCAAAGTGGTCCTCCGTCTTCATGTTCGCCGCTGCCATGTATCCTGGAGTGACTTCCGGGTCTCGCTGCTCCGGCGATGTGATTCGCCAGAGCCGTGATGACGTCACGCCCGCGCATGCGCACGGGAGCCGGCACGAGCAGAATATTGCCTTGATCTGCGGCCTGTCCAGTGCGCCTGTGCGCCGCTGTCTATGGTGCATGCGCCGTAGACAGAGGTGGCTGTCTTTTTGTAAATATCTCCTAAACCGTATAGGTTTAGGAGATATTTCTTGGACCTACAGGTAAGTCTTAATCTAGGCTTACCTGTAGGTCAAAGTGGTTTGTAAGGGTTTACAACCACTTTAAGTTTTCCCCAGTTGCGATTTACAATAGATAAAGAACCTGACCAAGATGGCTTCCATCCTTGTGTGCTAGAAGAATTAAAGTGGAAGTCCACCCTAACACTAAAATCGCTACTTCTACAGACATCCAGGATCTAACACTAACCTATACTAGCCCTGTAAAGATGAAATCGCTATACATACCTTTTTTGAAGCCGATCAATGTCTCCAACGGCAGAAGCTCTGCAGAGGCCACAGCCGATAGTGTTATTTTGTTGTCAGTGTGGGGGCCACTAGAGGTCGGCTCTAGAATTCCATATATGCAATATAAATGAAGGAAATATGGAACAGCAATGACCTAAAAAAAAACTTCAAGGTAAGCACTGCAATAATTCAAACTCTAGCTGGGTCTGCTTCCCCTTTAAGAGTAATGTCTTCTTAGGTAATAGTATTTTCAATGAAAATTAAATATAACAATATTATAATTCATTAGTAAACTCGGCTATGCCCTAAAAAATGTAAATATGTCCCCACTCCAAAAAGTGCAGTGCCAGGAACTTCGATATCTCCTTCATCCTCACACCACTTCCTGGTTGTGCATTCCACCTGGCTGAAATATTCCGCACGCTACTTCCGTGTTGTGCGTTCCACCTAGCCGGAAAACTCTGCACGCTACTTCCTGGTTGTGCGTTCCACCTGACATGAAGTCGCTGCCATCTTGCTTCACCCCGCACTCGTCCACAGTAAGGATAAAGTGAGAAGGAAGCAAGAGGACATCTTGTTACACCCACCGGAGTTTTGCATTTCAGACTTATTTTTAAAGCGATTCTCCAACCTAAAGTGGAAGTTCCGCTCATGTGATCCCTCCCCCCCTCTGGTGCCACAATCGGCACCTTTCGGGGGGGAGGGGGGGTGCAGTTACCTGGATAATCCAGGTATCTGCACCCACTTCCGGGACAGACCGCCGCAGATGCCCCGCCCCCCCGCCGCCCCCCCCCCCAGTTGTGTTCTGGGAAACACACAGTTCCCTTCCCAGGACACAGCGGGGACCAGTACAGAAGCGCAGCGCGACTCGCGCATGCGCAGTAGGGAACCGGGCAGTGAAGCCGCAATGCTTCACTTCCCGATTCCCTGACAGATGATGGCGGCGGGGGCAGCAGAGAGACGAGCAATCGCTCGTCATCTGCCACCGACATTGCTGGACCCTGGGACAGATAAGTGTGAATTTATTAAAAGTCAGCAGCTGCAATATTTGTAGCTGCTGGCTTTTAATATTTATTTTTAAAGGTGCAGAACCGCTTTAACAGTAAACTGAGTTCATAAAGCGGGACTGCACTGCGGAAAAAAATATTAAAAGCCAGCAGCTACAAATACTGCAGCTGCTGACTTATAATAAATGAACACTCACATGTCCCGGGGTCCAGCGATGCCGGCAGCCGAGGCTGATCGATCGCTTGGCTCTCGGCTGCTGCCGCCACCATTCTAGGTGAGGGAATCAGGAAGTGAAGCGAAGCGGCTTCACTTTCCGTTTCCCTACTGCGCATGCGCGAGTCGCGCAACGCAATAGGAATTGTCTGCGCTGTCTCTGGGACCCGTGTGTGTCCCAGCAGACAGCACGCAGGGACAGGAAGAGGCATAGACTCCCGTGGGAGTCTATGCCCGGAAGTGGGTGTAAATACCTGTCTTAGACAGGTATCTGCACCCCCCCTCCCCCCTGAAAGGTGCCAATTGTGACACCGGAGGGGGGGAGGGTTCCGATCAGCGGAAGTTCCACTTTAGGGTGGAACCCCGCTTTTTAAGGTGAAATGTAGTATTTAGAAATCCGACGGACTGTTTAAATGTTTAATTATAAAAGCAGCGCCAAACCCGCTGATCTCAGAGGTTTGCTAATCTGACAGAACACCGCTGTTTTTATAATTCAACATGTAAACAATCCAACGGATTTCTAAATACTGAATTTCACCTTATAAACTCCGTTTACTGATATAAATAAGTGTCAAATGCAAAACTCCGGTGGGTGTAACAAGATGTCCGGTGGCCCCCTTCTTAGTGTATCCTTACAGTGAAGGTGTGCGGGGTGTAGCAAGATGGCGGCACCGTAACGTCACTTCCGTTACCAATTTCGACGGGTCGCCTACTCTGACGGAACATTCCGCACGCTACTTCCTCCCTTTGCGTTCCACCCAATAGCAACCACCTGCCCATTCTTGGCAATAGAACCCTCACACAGCAGAGGTAGCCCAGCGCTGCGGCCATTTTGTTGTAGCTCACAACATTTCACGTAAATTAAAGATATTCTCACATAAAATTAGTTACTTTAGAACGGTGTATGAGTAATTATTATCAGAATATTCATATTATTAGTAGGCTGTACGACTATGGCAGCCATTTTGTTGTAGTCCAACTGGTAGTTGTCAAAGGATGCTGTTTTACCTGGATGCAGGACTACAGCTCCCAGAGTTCCCTAACATTGCCTTCTTGCTCTGTCCTTCCCAGAATCCCCTGCACCTCCAGTATCCCCTCCTCTGATGCAGTCAAATATATATTTTTATTTAAAGGACTGATGTGCTGGCTTTGTGCTCTGCCAATCCTGGAAGAGGTAATGTACTTCTTTTATATGATTGCTATGATAAAACTTTAAATGCTGACCTTTGTCATTGGGGTTTGTTGTTAGAGGCAGGTGGACAGATATGCAGTTCGACCGATGAAGCAGGTCTGATCGTTTTCGCGCTTTCTGACCCAATAAGTCGGGGGGTATCAAACTGTCGGTTTGGGTCATATTTTGATGTGAGGTTGGGGATGTAGCTAGGGGCAGAGTTGTGGGAGGGTTACAGAATTCCAGGGGATGGAAGAGGCTCTGGAGAAGTCCTGGTGGTGAGCATAGGAGGAAGTAATGAGGGAGCTAGAGAGGAGAAAGTCTTGAGAGGAGCAGAGAGGACAGTTTTGGTGAAGTTGTTTAGAGAGGTCAGGGATGTAGATGTCATGGTAGATTTCTGAACCAATGAGCAATGGACAGAACAACTTATAAACCTCCAAGCTCCAGTGCTTCCTGAAAATAGGCCACAGTTATGCGTAGGTAGGTGATTTGCAAATTCCAAATCACCCAGGAAAGTTCCAAGTCCTCTCAATGAGAGATGGATGACTGTTAGGAATAAGCTGATGAAGAAAGTAGAAGTTCAGTCTATTGGGTGGAGGCGGGATAGGTCCTCCCGAAAAGATGAGCTTTTGGGGATTGTCTAAAGGCAGATAGAATGTAAGGGAGTTCCAGAGAATGGGAGAGGCTCTGGAGAAGTCCTAAAAATGAGTATGGGAGGAGGTGATGAGGGAGCTAGAGAGGAGGAGGTCTTGAGAAGGAGTGGAGAGGACGGTAGGGGTCTTATTTTGATGTGAGGTTGGGAATGTAGCTCGGGGCAGAGTTGTGGGAGGGTTACAGAATTCCAGGGGATGGAAGAGGCTCTGGAGAAGTCCTGGTGGTGAGCATAAGAGGAAGTAATGATGGAGGTAGAGAGGCATCCATTGATCGGTGTCTGTAAATGCCTAGAAAATTGTCTTTTGCCCAAGAAGTATTTGTGCGTTGAGTTTGTCCTTTTGAAACTGCAAGCATTTATATCTTCAGGCTCCAAACTTTGGTCCTAGTCAGGTACTCCTCTATTGATGCCTTTGAGACCGTTTACAGCATCTATAATATGAATGTGAAAACGTAAGTATGTTTCTCTTTGTAGAGTCCCTTGGAAACGTGTGTTTATGGTGCTCGTGATGGATGAGGATCAGAGGCACGTGACTGAGAAGATATTAAACCTTACTCTGGAAATCATCTACCTTTTGACAGGAGAGGTGAGGAGGATTCTGGGAGGTCACATGACATCACTCTTATCTCTATTAATAAAACACAGACCTGATCGGAGAGGTGAGGAGGATTCTGGGAGGTCACATGACATCACTCTTATCTGTTTTCAAAAAAGGTCTACAGACTGGTGAGGGAGACATCTGATGAGTACATGTCACAGAACAACCACCCCTGTGTGTCAGGAATATGGAAACAGAGCCAGAACCACGTTATGGAGCCACCATCTCAATCCATAATTCTTGGGAATAACAAGAAGATTCTAGAAGTTATTAACATAATCACTAAGCTGCTGACAGAGGAGGTGAGTGGTTCCTGGGAATTCTGGGACATTATCCAGTAACAGACAAGGGATGTGTCTGGATGGTGACTGTATCATTGTGTGTGTCAGGTTCCTATAAGGCAGGGATATGCAATTAGTGGACCTCCAGCTGTTGCAAAACTACAAGTCCCATCATGCCTCTGGGTGTCATGCCTGTGGCTGTCAGAGTCTTGCTATGCCTCATGGGACTTGTAGTTCTGCAACAGCTGGAGGTCCGCTAATTGCATATCCCTGCTATAAGGTGTCAGGATGTCACTGTCTATTTTGCACATAGGAATGGAAGAATTTGGAGGAACAGACGGATGCCATGATGGAGAACCAGCCACCCTTCACTTCACCGGGTAAGAGGAAATGTTAATTTCGTGTAAAGGAGAGAAGAGTATTGAAGATCCACCTAGATCCCCCATCATCTGATAAACACATAGGAACAATGTATTCAGTCAGTGTGTGTGTTTCCTACAGATGGATCCAGTAATGGGAACCCACCAGAGAGATGTCCCCGTCCTCTGTATTCCCGGGATTCCACACAGGAAGGTCACTCCACCCCTCCCCATGATCAGGTAGGTGGCACTGAGGGTCTCCAGTGAAGTGCACTGTATGATCTGGAGAGAAGGCTCTTGGATCTTATCATCTGATTCTCCTTTTTGAATGTTATGTTAAGAAATGTCCTGTCCACCGTGCAGGAAGAAAACCTGATCAATATCAAAGTTGAGATGAAAGAGGAAGCAGAAGATGGGGAGATCACACCTGTGATGGTGAAGGAGGAGGAATTCCCAACAGAAATCAGCACTGGTGAGCAATAGACATGCAGATAAAATTCTCCCGTCCCATATATCTGGGAGGAAGTGGGGGGGGGGCTCAGAACCTACCAGCAGCTAGTGGTGCCTGGCTCTCCTCCTATTATTTGGCCAATGGCTTGATCAAGCACAGGCAAACAGAGTCCAGATTCCAGACAAGTAAATGGAGCAATGACTGACACTAGCAGAGGTAATATGTCCATGACCAGGATAAGCACAGACAAGCTGAGTACAAAATCGATCAAGACAATAAGATAATCCAAGGCATGGGTAGCCAGACAGAAGTCAGAAACATACAGACTTCCCATCTAGGGCCTCCTTTCTCAACCTTTTCAATACAGAGGAACCCTTGAAATAGCTTTCCGATCTTAGGGAACCCCTCCTAAAATTGACTGTATCTACAACTCATGATGCATTAGTGTGACGGTCAGTGGGAAGAATGCTCCTTACACTTGTGGCCATTGGGAAGAATTACCCCCTTACTGATAGCTACAAAGATCAATGGTGTCAGTGGGAACTTGAAATGGAAACAGGTGTATGGTACGCTTCCACCTTCATGCATAACAGCTCCACCCGTGCTCAGACTTTGAGGCTGCTGACACCTCTATAACACATGGATCACAGGAAAGATGGCCGACACTCAGGATAGCATCTAAAAATAACCTTCCTTTATTGAAAAAGCATGTACAATAGCTGTAAAACAGCCAACGTGTTTTGGCTGTCAGGCCTTAAAACACAAGCCATGATTAAGCCTTGACGGGCGAAACGCGTTGTCTGTTTTACAGCTATTGTACATGCTATTTCAATAAAGCAAGACCATTTTTGGATCTTATCCCGAGTGCCTACCATCTTTCCTGTGGTCAGTGGGAACTTACCTGAGAAGCAGAAGTTGCACTTTGCTCAAAGAACCCCTAGCAACCCCTGGAGGAACCCTAGTTGAGAAACCCTGTTCTAAGACATGAGCAAACAAACCTGCTCGAAGGTGTTGCCTAAGACCCCATTTACACCTGAGCGTTTTGTAGCTTAAAGCCTGAAGCTACAAAACGCTAGAGGGGAAAAAATCTATTATTCGCAATGGAGATGGTTCACATCTCCACTCCATGTCGCCTGAAGCCGAACGCCTGAAGCTCAAACAAGTTCCGGACCCTTTTTTGTCGCTCGAATCGAGCAGATTTGGGCGTTTTTCTTCTTTTAACATTGGTGACCTTTTAGGAAAAATGTAAACCGCGCTAGGAAAAATAGTGTAAAATTAACAAACTAACAAAATAGGCGGCAGCAATAAATGTGATATGGCACCCAACAGTAATAAAGTATATACAAAGCCGCGCCAACCCTCCACTACATATAATATAAAATTAAAATTAAAAAATAAAATAAAATATGAAAATAAAAATAAAGACTAATACAATTATGCAAAAAGACCTCAAATGATGTGTAGATAACCAAAAAGGCAAAAATGGCATAAAGTGAAAAAAGTCCAATTTAAGAAAAGTTCATAGGTGAATCCAAATAACGGACGTAAGTGTTCTTAAATGACAGCACCACAGTGGTTCAACACTTTCCAAGGCGCGTGAGATACCCGTCACCATATGTTGAATGCGCTTACCAGAAAATATATGGAATGAAGCATATACAAATGATAAGTGGATGACATCCAGGTTAACCTTCCTCAGCTGGGTCAGCACTCCATCTCTTAGCGGTGTTTCCAAGATAATAGTCTGTTCAGTGGTCTCGATATGAAGCACTCAGAGGCCCACAGAAAAGAAAGGGACTGACATAGCGTAATAACGTAGGAACAGTTTAATAAATAAAAGTAATGCACTTACAAGTACGTAGATAAAACACAGCATATAGGAGCAATGTAAAAAGCCGGCCGGCAAACAGGAGCCCGTCCTCCTCTCCTACAACGTGGTGGCGTCACTGCGTGCCTTCCCAGACGCGTTTCGTCATACCTGACGTTGTCAATGGGGAACCGTTCCCCATTGACAACGTCAGGTATGACGAAACGCGTTGTAGGAGAGGAGGACGGGCTCCTGTTTGCCGGCCGGCTTTTTACATTGCTCCTATATGCTGTGTTTTATCTACGTACTTGTAAGTGCATTACTTTTATTTATTAAACTGTTCCTACGTTATTACGCTATGTCAGTCCCTTTCTTTTCTGTGGGCCTCTGAGTGCTTCATATCGAGACCACTGAACAGACTATTATCTTGGAAACACCGCTAAGAGATGGAGTGCATCCACTTATCATTTGTATATGCTTCATTCCATATATTTTCTGGTAAGCACATTCAACATATGGTGACGGGTATCTCACGCGCCTTGGAAAGTGTTGAACCACTGTGGTGCTGTCATTTAAGAACACTTACGTCCGTTATTTGGATTCACCTATGAACTTTTCTTAAATTGGACTTTTTTCACTTTATGCCATTTTTGCCTTTTTGGTTATCTACACATCATTTGAGGTCTTTTTGCATAATTGTATTAGTCTTTATTTTTATTTTCATATTTTATTTTATTTTTTAATTTTAATTTTATATTATATGTAGTGGAGGGTTGGCGCGGCTTTGTATATACTTTATTATTGGTGACCTTTTGCCCTGCACAAAATCGCGGCAAATTGCAGTAAAAAACGCAGCAAAAAACGCAGCAAAATCGCGGTAATTTCGTGCGATTTTCTGCTTGAAACCGCTACACTCAGGTGTGAATGCAGCCTTAGGGTCCTTTCACACAGGCTGTCCGATCAGGTTCGCCTGTCAGTTTTTCATGCAGACCCGCTCGGACCCTCCAGTCTCCTCTGTGGAGTGGCGGATCCGATTAGTTCCTGCCTGCAAAAACCAGATGGATGGTGGTCTTATTTTCCATCCATCTGGAAGATCGGATAGGATCAGATGGAAATGGACAGGTGGTCCTTTCCTTTTCGATTTTTCCATAGAAGAGAGCGGGACTGTGTCAGTGTCCGCTCTGCACAGTGAGCAGAAACAGACCTGTCGTCCGCCTGCACAGCGGGTATCAGCAGAGCGATTTCTCACCCGCTGGACAAGCAGAATCCGTAACACGGAGGCACCCATGTAAAAGGCCCCTTACTTTATTGTCCATTAATGAACACAGGTGTGCACCGCATAGATCTCAGCTGCAGTGCTGGTAATAACCAGCAGATGGTGAAGGTTAGCCCTTGTACACACGGTCGGACATTCCGACAACCAAATCTGTCGGATTTTGTCCGAAACAGTTGCAAACACACGGTCGGACAAAATTGTCTGAAAGTCCGATTGTTCACAACGTGATGACGTTATTTCGTTACGACGGGACTACGTTCAGGCTAGTAGCCAATAGCTTTGATATAGGAATTTGATCTGAGCATGCGTGGCACTTTGTCCGATCGGAATTCTCTACACATGATCGGACAAGGTCCGATCGGAGCATTTTGTCAGTAAATTTTACCAACAAGTTGGAAAACTTGGTCCGTCGGATACTCAGACGGAAACAGTCCGATGGAGACCACACACAGTCGGAATATCCGACAAAACGGTCCGATCGGACACATTCCGTCGGAATCTCCGACCGTGTGTACAAGGGCTAACAGGCTGAACTTTACACTGCTTATTTCCTTAAAACTTTTTTTTTTTTTGCTAGTGCACTTTACGATTATTAACATTTATTTTACTCCCTGGCAGATGGACACTACATAAGGAGAACTTCAGAAGAAGATCTTTATTATAAAACAGAATATAGGGATAGCAGACGAGAGGCCCCAGAAGAATGCCTCCTCTACTCAAATGTGCATCCAGTAAGTTGCTGTGAGAGTAGATCAACTGATCCCTCCAAGGAGGAAGCTTCTGCAGATGATCTTCTACACAGCATGGGTCAGGTTTTCCCCTGCTCTAAATGCGGGAAATGTTTCACCCAGAACGCAGAGCGCGTTCTCCACGAAAAACTCCACTTGGGGGAAAAACCGTTTCAGTGCTCCGAATGCCATAAATGCTTCTCAAACAAAGTGGCTCTTAACAGGCATAGGAAACTTCACACGCCCAACAAGCCTTTCCAGTGCCAGGAGTGTGGCAAACAGTTCTTGTACAAATCGACCCTCCTACATCATCAGCTTTTGCACCAGGCCGAAAAGCCCTTCGCCTGCCAAGAGTGCGGGAGGAGCTTCATACAGAAGGCTGACCTTCTGGTGCACCAGAGGGTCCACACGGGAGAAAAGCCTTTCCAGTGCTCGGAATGCGGTCAGAGCTTTTCACAAAAATCCCAACTCACCCGACACGAGAGGTTTCACACGGGTGAAAAACCGTTCGCCTGTCAGGACTGCGATCGCAGCTTCAGAGACAAAAAGGACCTGACGGTCCATCGGAGGATCCACACGGGAGAGAAACCGTTTCAGTGCTCTGAGTGCGGACGGCGGTTTTCCCACAAACCTCGGCTGGTACGCCATCAAAAGCTTCACTCCGGAGACAGGCCCTTCCCCTGTCCCGAGTGCGAGAAACGCTTCGTACAGAAAACGGACCTGGTCATCCACTTGCGAAGCCACACGGGCGAGAAGCCTTTCCCGTGCCCGGAATGCGACCGGTGCTTTGCCCAAAAATCCAAACTCCTCCGCCACTGGAGGCTTCACACCATCGAGAAGCCTTTCTCCTGTTCACAGTGCGGGAAATGCTTCACAGATGAGTCAATGCTCAGTGTACATGAGAAGGACCACCTGGAAGAGAAGCCATCTTCTGAGCCCAAGGGCAGAAAACTTTTTCAAAAACATCCCAGACCTCGCTCCGACGACCAGTCCTACCCTTGCACCGAGTGCGAAAAGACATTTCCATGCAAGGCCAGGCTTGTCCAACATCAGGTCTTTCACACGCGGGAGAGGCCCTACCCCTGCCCGGACTGTGGGAAATGCTTTCCATATAAGTCGTATCTCGTCCGGCACCGGAGAATCCACACCGGCGACAAGCCTTACCCATGCCCCGAGTGCGATCGGCGATTTGCCGAAAAAACAAAGCTTGTCCGCCATCTGAGACTTCATACGGGAGAGAGACCCTTTTTCTGTACCGAGTGTGGGAAAGGTTATACGCAGAAGCAGAGCCTCGTCCAACACCTGAGAAGTCACCAAGATGGAAGGTCCACGTCTTGACCAGAGCCTGGCAGAAGAGCTTGGTGGCACCTCATTAGAAGGGGCCACATTTAAACAAAACAAAGATGATAGTGTTGGTAACTTTAAGTATGTGTGTGTATGTAGTGCTGATATTTTTTATCTGTATAAAAATACTCAACTTGTTGTGTGGGGATTTTTTCAGGTCATGATAAAAAATACTTCTCTAAGACGGGTCTATTTTGAAAAATCATCTAACATGTTGCACCCTTTTTTGGTTCCAAGTTCTTCCTTGACAGTAAAGCCCCTTGTAGCACAGCTGTATGAGAAGTACCTGAGAATATATGATGGGCCAAAGTGGTCACATCTCATGGTTAGAGGAAAAGAGTTCATCTAATAGCAACTAATGGCTCTCAGTTGCCCAACTGAGCACATAGGTTTCCTTCTTCACCTACCCAACAATGATACAAAGTTCTCTAGAGGAAATGTAAAGACCACAAATAAAAAAAAGGCTTAAAGTGGTTGTAAACTCTTCCATGTAGCCAGTGAAGTGACTGGCCTTAGGTGAAACACAGAGATTGAACCAATTCTCCTACATAAGTTGTACCGGTTTATCTGCAGTCTTCTCTTCGCTACCTCTGTTCAAATTGCTAAATTTTTAAAGCTTGCCTGAGAGTTCAGAAAAAAGGGGGTGGAGATCTGAAATTACACTCTGCAGAGCTCAGTGAGGAGAGCTCAGAGAGCTGATTGGAGAAAGGGACGCAACCCCCCCCCCCTTCATACCACTCACAGGAGCAGAGCTGAGGCAGTCAATCTGCTGCAGGTCCCTCCCCTGTCACCATTTTTCTCCTGGTGTCAGAAAAATGGCTCATGCTGATAGCAGAGGAACGAGGCAGCAGGCAGAAGCTCTGGACTGAGACAAGCACACACTATAGAGGGATATGCTTTGTTCATATTTCATGTATGCGGTTTACAACCACTTTAACCGCTTGAGATCCGCGCTATAGCCAAATGACGGCTACAGCGCGGACCTCCTTTGCCGGGACTATGTCTATTGACGTCGTCCCTTGCACGAGCGGCCTGCGCGCCCCCTGAGGGGCGCGCGCGGCGCACTCTGTGATCAGCGAGTCTATGAGACTCGCCTGATCACAGAACGGAGCAAGGGGTCGATCCCGACCCCTTACCACGTGATCAGCTGTCAGCCAATGACAGCTGATCATGTGATCACAACAGCCGGTAATCGGCTATTTTTCCTCCTCGCGCTGACAGCGTGAGGAGAAAAAAAAAAGCCGATCACCGGCAGCCGTGAGAGGGACTTCAGTTCCGATCACGGCCAAGTCATCAGTGCCCCCTGCCAGTGCCATCTAAATAAAGTAAAAGTGCCACCCATCAGTACCACCCCTTAGTGCCCATAGTGCCGCCCATCAGTGCCCACAGTGCCACCTATCAGTGCCCACAATCTGCCTCAACAACAGTGCTGCACCTCATATGCCACATATCCGTGCCCATCAGTGTCATCTACCAGTGCCGCCCATCAGTGCCCATCAGTCCCATCTATCAGTGGTACCTATCCGTGCCACCCATCCGTGCCATCTTATCTGTGCCCATCAGTGCCGCCTTATCTGCGCCCATCAGTGCTGCCTTATCTGTGCCTATCAGTACCGCCTTATCTGTGCCACCTTAACCGTGCCTATCAGTGCCCACCAGTGCAGCATATCAGTGCCCACCAGTGCCGCCTCATCAGCGCATTTCAATGAAGGAGAAAAATTACCTGTTTGAAAAATTTTATAACAAACTATTAAACGTGATTTTAAATTTTTTTTTATTTTGCATCTTTTTTTGTTTGTTTAGCAAAAAATAAAACTCCCAGCTGTAATTAAATACCACCAAAAGAAAGCTCTATTTGTGGGGGAAAAAATGATAAAAATTTAATTTGGGTACAGTGTTGTATGACCGCGCAATTGTCATTCAAAGTGCATCAGCGCTGAAAGCTGAAAATTGGTCTGGACAGGAGGGGGGTTTAAGTGCCCAGTAAGCAAGTGGTTAAAGAGGAGCTCCCGCCCCCCACGACAAAATGAAAAGTCAGCAGCGACACATACTGCAGCTGCTGACTTTTAATATTAGGACACTTACCTGTCCTGGAATCCAGCGATGTTGGCACCCCAGCCAATATTTCCATCAGCTCCCGGGTGCTGCTGCCGCCATTGCCTGTAAGGGAAACAGGCAGTGAAGCCCTGCGGCCAGCCTGTTCCCTACTGCGCATGCGCAAAACGCGCTGCACTTTCTGAATTACCCAGAGGAGGGGGGTCAGACTTCCAAATGATCTTGCCGCAGCGAGACCCCCCCCAGGAAGTGGGGACGGGTACCTGTGAAAAACAGATACCTGCTCCCCCTGAATAGTGTCAAATGTGGGACCTCTGGGACACGTCACAGGTCTCACAAGATTGCGGGCTTGCGCATGCACAGTGAGCACCTGGCTGAGAAGCCGCAAGCTGTCACAGCCAGGTGCCCACAGTTGAGATGATGGCGCCGGGGACAGAAGATGGAGGGAAGGGATGGCTTGGGTGAGGACATTGCTGGATCCTGGGATAGGTGAGTGTCAGTTTATTAACAGTCAGCAGCTACAGTTTTTGTAGCTGCTGACTTTTAATAAACACAGAAATGAATGGAGCTCCTCCTTAAGGAAGTAAACAGTGTAACAATCGGTCTAGAATCTGCACACGTGTGCCTGAAACCCGGAAACATATGGGTACTTCACTGTGCCTTGTAGGTAGTGCCCCTTCGTAGTATACAGTGCATCCAGAAAGTATTCACAGTGCTTCACTTTTTCCACATTTTGTTATGCTACAGCTTTATTCCAAAATGGATTCAATTAATTATTTTCATCAAAATTCTACAAACAATACCACATAATGACAACGTGAAAGAAGTTTGTTTAAAATCTTTGCAAATTTATTAAAAATAAAAACCAAAAAAATGCCATGTACATAAGTATTCTCAGCCTTTGCCATGACACTCAAAAATTAGCCCAGGTACATCCTGTTTCCACTGATAATCCTTTAGATGTTTCTGCAACTTGATTGGAGTCCACCTGTGGTAAATTCAGTTGATTAGACATGATTTCGAAAGGCACACACCTGTCTATACTGTCTAACTGGTCCCACAGTTAACAGTGCATGTCAGAGCACAAACCAAGCCATGAAGTCCAAGGAATTGTCTGTAGACCTCCAAGACAGGTTTGTATTGAGGCACAGATCTGGGGAAGGGTACAGAAAAATTTCTGCCGCATTGAAGGTCCCAATGAGCACAGTGGCCTCCATAATTCATAAAGTTTGGAACCACCAGGACTCTTCCTAGAGCATGCCGCCCGGCTAAACTGAACAAATCGAGGGAGAAGGGCCTTAGTCTGGGAGGTGACCAGGAACCTCTTGGTCACATTGACAGAGTTCAAGCGTTTCTCTGTGGAGAGAGGAGAACCTTCCAGAAGAACAACCATCTCTGCAGCACTCTGTAATGGAACCCATCACACTCTGCTTGAGTGCTTCCGTCAGTACACTTCCTCCAATCTGGACCTTCAGATATTACAGCCGAATATTGTAAGCAATAACCAGGCGAGACTAGCTCAGTTACAAACAGAAACATGGAATATTTTATTGGACAGGAATACAGGCTTTTATACACTTGGTAAGGAGGTTCCCCCTTCTGATCATATTACCCTAACAACACAAACTGTAACCAGAAACATAAATTAACATGAGCTAATTAACTAGTCATTTAACTAGCCTAGGTGACTCAGAGGTCGTCTCCTAGCTCACAAACTACAATAAACATTATCATAAGTATAAACACAAGGACACCTTCACAGAATAGCACGAGACCACCAGTAGTAGACTAACCGTCCCCTACATTATACAGAGGCCAATGTGATCAGCTCTTTCAATTAACATGTATAGTTCAGAATCAAATAAACCAGGAATTGTCTTTGTATATTTCCTGGGAGATGTTGTGGATATATATTTCTGTTCCATAAAGTATCTGTCCATAATTTTCTCAGTCACCCTGTGCCCTTAATAGACACAGGGGGACTTAGACATAAGAGGGCATGGGGATCTGAAACAAAGGTTTCCCTTAACAAACCAGGGCCCATAGTGGGTAGGCTAGTATTCAGTCCCCTCCAAAAGCCTCTGTCATTGTTGAGTCTGTTACACAGTCCACCAACCACGCCTGTATGGTGGGGTGGCCAGACAGAAGCCGTTCCTCAGTAAAAGGCACATGACAGCCCACTTGGAGTTTGCCAAAAGGCACCTGAAGGACTCTCAGACCATGAGAAACAAAATTCTCCGGTCTGATGAAACAAAGATTGGCCTAAATGGCAAGCATCATGTCTGGAGGAAACTAGGCACCGCTCATCACCTGGCCAATACCATCCCTACAGTGAAGCCTGGTGGTGGCAGCATCATGTTGTGGGGATGTTTATCAGTGGCAGGAAGTGGGAGCCTAGTCAGGATTGAGGGAAATATGAATGCAGCAATCTACAGAGACATTCTTGATGTAAACCTGCTCCAAAATGCTCTGGACCTCAGACTAGGGTGAGGGTTCGTTTTCCAACAAGACAACGACCCCAAGCACACAGCCAAGATAACAAAAGAGTGGCTACGGGACATCTCACTTGAACCTGATTGAACATCTCTGGAGAGATCTGAAAATGGCTGTGCACCGGCGCTCCCCATCCAACCTGATGGAGCTTGAGAGGTCCTGCAAAGAAGAAATCGGGAGAAACTGGCCAAAAATAGGTGTGCCAAGCTTGTAGCATCATACTTAACAAGACTTGAGGCTGTAATTGGTGCCAAAGGGGCTTCAATAAAGTATTGAGCAAAGGCTGTGAATACTTATGTACATGGGATATTGTTCGGTTTTTATTTTTAATACATTTGCAAAGGTTTCAAACAAACTTCTTTCGCGTTGTCGTTATGGGGTATTGTTTGTAGAATTTTTGGAGGAAAATAATTAATTTAATCAAAATGTGGAAAAATCGAAAACGCTGTGAGTACTTTCCGGATGCACTGTATGGACTGAGGCGGGTCGGCAAACGGTAAAAACGCACGCCGTAGGGGGCAGCAGAAGAGCAGATGTGGCTACTGATGGAAGGGAACAAAAGATTCAAAACCCTTGGTGCCCTAGAGGAGATTCTGGCACCGGGATGGGATGATAACTGGAGGTGGTCATGTAATAAATGAAACAAAGAAACGATGTGAAATAACAGTTTTATTTGGTGTTTTTACTACATCTACACATAGTTTCTGTCTACGTTAAGACTATTATACCACTTGAACAGGTTAACCGATACCGGTTACAGTGGATTGTTTTTCTACCGTGGTGAAATTCTTGTAGGTTCGGAATTTCTTCTCCAAATAGGTCTCCAAGGTGTGCCTTTTCCTGACGAGGGATTGGTGCCGATTCCAAGCGTTTGGTCCATCACAATTGAAGGACCAGGGAAGCCACTCGTAAGAATTTGCATTTAGCGCCAATCTTGGTTTTGCCCATGCAAGGAACACATAAATACCCTCCCCACGATACTTTTAGGAGGGAAGAAAAGAAGTCTTGTCTAAGCTCTGGTAGGAGCATACACAGGGCTAAGGTCTCGATTCCTCTCCACAAGTGGTAGTGTTGGTTCCTGGACACTGGCAACACAGGAACCATGCCGAAATGCGCTTGGATGCCTTTGATCACAATATCTATAAATTAAATTGGACTCTTATTTTTGGGTCTGATGCTCCTTCCATGTATGCACGTTGTTTGTTTTTTTCTGGGGTACCTGCTTGAGTCAGTGGGCTCTTCAAATGTTTTTGCCCTCTCAATACTTCATATAAAATTTATCTCAAAGTTCCAGGGCCTCCTGGATATACTTTTTTTTTTTCCCCACCGATTTCACTCTGGGAACTTGAAAGAAGCAGTGGCGTATTGAAAGGAAGGTCAGTACAATTGCGTCGGTAGGGAAACAGGAGAGGGCACCAACTAAGTGCAGTATATAGGAATTTAAAATTACATTTAGGATCGCCAAAGCGGTGTGTGGGAAATCATTTCCATTTGTAGAATCAAGAGGGTTGACAGCTCACTTCACCCGGAGGGTGGGAATTTGGTTCGATACACCAAGAAAACTTAAAGGCAACAGCAGAGGGTGCCAAATAAGTGCAGCATATGGGAAATGATAATTAAATTTAGGATCTCCAAAACGGTGTGTAGGAAAAAAATGTTGGAGGTGTGGAATCAAGAGGGTTGGCAGCTCACTTCACTTGTAGGGTGGGAATTCAGTTCAATACACCAAGAAGAATTAAAGGAAGCGGCAGAGCGCACTGGATGGATTCTTACCCCTGTGCCTCTTGTGAGTTGCCACTTGTGATTTTTAGTAAAGACTTTTCCTATATACTGCACTTAGTTGGTGTCCTCTGCTGTTTCCTTTAAGTCTTCTTGGTGTATTGAACCAAATTCCCACCCTACAGGTGAAGCAAACTGTCAACCCACTTAATTCTACACATGGGAATGATTTCCAACACACCATTTTGGAAATCCTAAATTTAAGTTTCATTGCCTATATACTGCACTTAGTTGGTGCCCTCTGCTGTTTCCTTTAAGTCTTCTTGGTCTATTGAATCAAATTCCCACCCTATAGGTCAAGTGATCTGTTGACCCTCTTAATTGTACACATTGAGATGATTTCCTACACACCATTTTGGAGATCCTGAATTTCCTTCTTGATTCTTATATACCGCACTTAGTTAGTGCCCTCTGCTGTTTCCTTCAAAATTTCTTGGTGTATTGAGCCATATTCCCATCCTACAGATGACGTGAGCTGTCAACTCCATTGATTCTACACATGGAAATTATTTCCTACACACCATTTTGGGGATTCTAATCTTAAGTTTAATTGCCCATATACTGCACTTAGTTGGCCCCCTCTGCTGTTTCCGTCTTTTTGGTGTATCAAACCAAATTCTCACCCTACAGATGAAGTGAGCCGTCAACGCTCTTGATTCTACACATGGTGTAGACTGGTTAAAAACAATTTGCGCCTGGATAACACCCCCCCCCCCCACCCCAAATTCTCTCCTGGTGTTACAGTAGTTCATCACCTGGCAAAACTACAGTCAGCTGAAACCAAGCTTCTCAAGCTTCTTACTGCTGCCATCATTATGGACCTTATGGTCAGATGAGATCACAAATTGCAGGCCAGCTAGTCATTGTCACTGTAGCACGATCAGGCGCCCCGATCTTACTTCTGCCCCAAGCACTTTCCACAGTCCATACATTGCAGGGTCTTGGTGCATCTTTCCCGGACATGAATCTTTTGGTGTTTCAGCAGAGCAGGTTTGTGTGTAAAGCACTTCCCGCACTCGGCGCAGGGGAAAGGCTTTTCGCCGGTGTGGAACCGTTGATGCCGTACGGACGCCGACTTCTGCGTAAAGCACTTGCCACACTCGGCACAGGGGAAGGGCTTCTCACCTGTGTGGATTCTGAAGTGCGTGACCAGATCTGCCTTGCGGGTGAAACACTTTCCGCACTCAGAGCACAGGTACGGCTTCTCCCCTGAGTGGATCCGCTGGTGCTGGACCAGGTAGGACTTGTGGGTGAACCCTTTCCCACAGTCCAGACAGGGGAAAGGCTTCTCTCCCGTGTGAATCCTGCGATGGATGAGGAGCTTGGATTGCTGGCTAAAATGCCTGCCACAGTCCAGACAGGGAAAGAATTTCTCACATCTCCGAACCATCCGGTGTGAAATGGTGTTCAATTTATCTGGAAAAGTTTCTCCAGGGTTGGTCGGATCATGTGACCTCTGCACACTGTGAAGTCCAAAATTAAAATTGGAGGTAACAATCCGGGATCTATCAAGAGAAGATTGTACAGGGCTCAAGTGATCGGGTGATCCATCTACGTCATGAAGTCCCAGATGAATACTTGCAGCAACAGTACGTGAGCTGTCGGGAGAAGATCCCTGAGGGCTACAGGGATCAGGTGATTGGTCCATGCTGGATAGTACTGTTTGGGTTATGGAGACATCTTCAGGAGAACTTTGACCAGAGTTGTCACCTTCTAATTTACAGAAGGTAGATAAAACCGGGCTTTCCTCAGGGTCATTTCTGGAGTTCTTTCCATCTGTTGGAGATAAAAAGATACAAATGATTAGATACAGTCAGCAAAAGCTGAAAAAATACCAAGACATTTAGGGACAGAAGGGTATATTTCCAGTAATGAATTGTCATCTAAACCATGGGTAACAAATTAAAATTCAAGTAGGTCCGGTCGCTAAACTTTTCTTCAATCCGAGGTCCAAATCTCAAGTTTGGGCTATGAGAAAGATTGTAGTCATAGTATGTCTATCAAAAATATATTAGGTTCCCCTATCAGAGTGCTCCATTACATCAGGTGTGTCCATTAGAGTGCCCCTTTACATCAAGTGTGCCATCAGAGTGCCCCTTTACATCAAGTGCCCAAATCAGAGTGCTCCTTTACATCAGGTGTCCCCTCTCGGCACAGCCCGTCTCCCCCGACTCCCGCTCTCGGCACAGCCTGTCTCCCCCGACTCCCGCTCTCGGCACAGCCCATCTCCCCTGACTCCCGCACTCGGCACAGGTCATCTACCTTGACCCCCTACGGGGCATAGACTGTCTCCACATTACTGTCTACTGACAAAGGAGGGGGGGGAGAAGACAATTTTGTTGTAGGGACTGAACAAGGAGAATCTGGGACTCTTCTCTGGATTTAGTGTCTGTCGCTCACCTACGCCGATCTCCATGTCAGTACCTTCCTCTTTGCACCGTTCTTCACTCCTCATGTACATCTCCTCTTCGTCAATGACTTCAACTTTGATATTAATGAGGTCTACACCCTACAAGGTAGAAAAAAATATTCAAGTTTGAGTTTTTAAAAGAGAATTTGTTTTGAAGATCTGCAGACCTTTTCAGTGATGTTTCTTCCTTGGGACCCTCAGCTCCCACTAACCTGATGATGGTGAGGGATGGTGTGATGTTCCTTTGGTGAATCCCGGGAATACAGAGGACGGGGACATCTCTCTGGTGGGTTCCCATTACTGGATCCATCTGTAGGAAACACGCACACTGACTGAATACATTGTTTCTATGTGTTTATCAGATGATGGGGGATCTAGGCGGACCCTCTGTACTGCTCTCTCCTTTACAATAAAGTCTCATCTTACCTGGTAAAACAAGAGGTGGTCGGTTCTCCATCGTGATTTCCTTCTGTTCCTTCAAATTTTTCCATTCCTATGTGGAAAAATAAGACAGTGACATCCTGACACCTTATAGGAACCTGACACACACAATGATACAGTCACCATCCAGACACATCCCTTGTCTGTTACTGGATAATGTCCCAGAATTCCCGGCACCGCTCACCTCTCCTGTCAGCAGATCAATGATCTTCTGGGTGACTTCCAGGATCTTCTTATCTATGTTTCTTTTGGAGATCATGGAGTAAGGTGGAGGCTCTGACTGTGGCTTGTTATGTTTACCAGATGTCTTCTTCACAACTGTATAATCCTGTATTTGAAAATATTGTGTGATCAACTAAATTTCAACTATGTGATAAAACGTTCAGAAGTCTCAGGATCCATCACCTCTCCGGTCAGGTCTGTGTTTTATTATTAGACATAAAAGAGTGATGTCATGTGACCTCCCAGAATCCTCCTCACCTCTCCGGTCAGCAGGTAGATGATCTCCAGGGTGAGGTCTAGTATTTTCTGCGTCATGTGACTCCGCTCCTTCTCCATTATAATAGGTGCCCGGTCTTGGTCTTCAAAAAAAAAACAACGCTTCTTCTGCAGGCAGAAACATAGGTCATGCAGTGAATCAGTGTTCTCTGTACAGCGCTGTGGTATATGTCAGAGCTATATAAATGTATAATAATAGTGTGTGACTGTGAGCGGACATTAGAGTGTAAGCTCCTCTGGTTCAGAGACGGATGTGACCGGCTCAGTGTTTTCTGTACAGCGCTGCGGTATATGTGAGAGCTAAATGAAAGTATAATAATAATAGTAGTAGTGTGTGACTGTGTGTGTGTGGGGGGGGGACATTAGAACGTAAGCTCCTGTGGTACAGAGACTGATGTGATTGGCTCAGTGTTCCCTGTACAGCGCTGTGGTATATGTCAGAACTACTGTATATAAATGTATAACAATAATTTGTTCAGTATATGTATAATAACATATAACAATTATTTGAGTGTGAGCTCCTGTGGTTCAGAGATTGTCTCAGGGTTCTCTGTACAGCACTGTGGTATATGGCTATATAAAAGTATACTATTAATAATAACATAATTATTGATAATACTCAGGGTGATAATGCCATTGCCTAAGCTGCCTCCTGCTATAACAGTCCACTGTACACACCTTATATCTGGCATTATAATGACCTGATGTACTGCAGGTTTAAAAAGGATTGCCCTTACCTTCTGCCAGGAACATCAATGTCTCCTCTCTCCTCAGGCTCCTCCCCTGACCTGGAAATGATCACCCTGCACTTCCTGTTCACCTGACCCAACCATTTCCTGTCTAGGCCACACCCCTTTCCCCCTTAGGTTTGGCCTCTGGGAAGAGCTCTCCATATAAGGACAAGAGTGTCCGGCTGCAGAGTGGAGCTCCACCGCTGACAGGAAGCACGTGGTCTCCACTCCACTTCTTTTTTTCTCCCGAACTTTATTGTGAATCTCTGCAGCTTCACTGTCACAGGAAACATGTGGCCTCCACAACAGACCCCTCTCTGAAAAGGACAGGCAGGAAGTACATGGAAAGGAAGTTCCGGGTCAGAGGTCAAGGGAAAAAAGCCAAGGCAGCCATTAATTGTACTGGTAGCAGACAATTCCTTCTATCCCACCCTCCATTTCATTTTCTTCCTTCCGGTTCTGTTTATAGGTACAGCCAGGCGTCCCTGATCCAAATCAGCATCCGGCGTAACATGGAGTATAGAGAAGTCTGATGAGAAGGAAACGCAAGCTAATTTGACCAGGAGATGCTACATGCAGAAATGATCATAATTGTATAGGTGGGTTTATCATCCAGACAAGTCTCGCTCCTCACGGTGTGAACTAGAGTTGCCACCTCATCCCTTTAAACCCGAACACATATGAATTACACGGGTTCTGAGGCCAATTTCATGCAGATAAGGCACCAAGTGAGTTTAATTATCACCTTAAAGCGGAGGTCCACCCTAAAGTGGAACTTCTGCTCATTGGAACCCTCCCCCCCCTCCGGCGCCACAATTGGCACCTTTCAGGGGGGAGGGGGTGGGGGGTGCAGATACCTGTACAGTACAGGTATCTGCACCCACTTCCGGCATAGATATCTGCAGAAGGTACACCCCTTTCCGCAGAATCTACGCCCCTTTCCGAAGGTCCCCCGCTGCCTGCTGGGAAACACACGGATCCCAGAGACAGCGGGGACCATCCTTATTGCGCAGCGCGACTCGCGCATGCGCAGTAGGGAACCGGGAAATGAAGCCGCAAGGCTCCACTTCCTGATTCCCATACCCAAGATGGCGGCGAGAGCACCCGACAGATCGGCTTCGGGTGCCGACATCGCGGGCGCGCTGGGCGGGTAAGTGTCATTATTTTAAAAGTCAGCAGCTGCAGTATTTGTAGCTGCTGGCTTTAAAAAAAAAAAAACGGCGGACTCCCGCTTTAATCAGCCACAGAAACTGTGTAATTAATATGTGTTCGGGTTTAAAGGGATGAGGTGGCAACCCTAGTGTGAACTAATGTGGGGTAAGGGCATGCAGTGTTTGGGGTGGCCTTGGATGGGATGGTCCATGATCTCCAGAGCTAAATAGTATAAATTCATACACAGTTGGCTTCAACCCGACCAACCAATCATCTTTTTTTTTTTTCTGATGGCTTACAGCCTGATTTATGATTTCAGAGGGTGTGCATTAGTCAATGGCGATTTTAATATCCTAATAACTGTTTTTTGTTTACATTAATTCTGTGTGTATAATATTTTTCCTATTTTCTGACTTCAGGATCCTCCCCATGTGATAGCCGACCCCAGGATGCATGAGGACCAGAGTCACGTGCCGGAGAGGATAATACAGCTCACCCTGGAGATCATCTACCTGCTGACCGGAGAGGTGAGGAGGATTCTGGGAGGTCACATGACATCACTCTTATCTCTATTAAAGTGGTTGTATAGTCGATTTAGGTACTTTTACCTACAGGAAAGCCTATAATAAGGCTTACCTGTAGGGGAAAAAAATATCTCCTAAACCTGTACGGTTTAGGAGATATTCCCCTCGCAATGCGCCGCTGTCTGCAGTTGAGCTGTTATGTCGGACACTTTTTTACGCTATTTTGGGACCATTGTCATTTATACAGCGATCAGTGCTATAAAATTGCACTGATTTACTGTGTAAATGACACTAGGCAGGGAAGGGGTTAAGCGTGTCCTAGGGAGTGATTCTAACTGTGAGGGGGATGGGCTACAAGTGATATGACAGTGATCACTGCTCCCGATGGCAGGGAGCAGTAGATCTCTGTCCTGTCACTAGGCAGAACGGGGAAATGCCTTGTTCTCCCCGTTCTGTAGCTCCGTGACACGATTGCGGGCACCCGGCGGACATCGAGTCCGCGGGACCCACGGTCACACTCATGCCACTGTTTAAAGGGGACATACAGGTACTTCCATTTGCGCAGCTGTGCCATTCTGCCGACGTAAATAGTCACACAGAGGTCGGCAATCGGTTAATAAAACACTTACCTGACCGGAGAGGTGAGGAGGATTCTGGGAGGTCACATGACATAACTCTTATCTCTAGTTAAAAAAACCTAGGAGCAGTTATCCAAGTTGCTGTGTTATATTCAGGGCTTTTTTTCCGAGACTAGGTGTAGGGTCTTAGGGAGCAGGACCCTGTCTGTGAGGGCATGTAGCGATGTGAAGTGTTTGATGAGTCAAATGGTGGGTGTGGCCAAATTGCACTAAACATGGAAGGATCTTAACAGGGTATTGTGCAGGGTTCAGGAGTCCATTTTGCAGGGTTCAGGAGTTCAGCATGCCAAAAATGCAGGATTCAGTAGCACACTACACACGGAGTGCAGGGTTCAGAAATGCATTATGCACAGGGTACAAGGTTCAGGAATACCTTTATATACAGGGTGCAGAGTTCAGGAGTGCTCTAGGCACAGAGCCTAGAATGTGGGGTTTATGAGTGCACTACACACAGAGTGCAGGGTTCAGGATTGAGTTAAACATTGAGTGGAAGGCGTGGCCTGGACCGGCATGGCGTGAGGAGCGTTGTGAGTGAGCTCCGCTGGATTGCTATCCGTTTCCTATTATCCTGAGGCTATTTCTCGCTCTTATTTAAGCTATTGCGGAACCCTGAATATCCCGGGCACGCAGGGGACATGTCTCCCTCTAAAGCGAAGCTGGAAGCGGCGGCTAAACTGGCTAAATTCCGCCACGCGGAGAAGGGCAACATGGCCGCTGATGGTGCGTCTCCCCCCTCCTCCTCTGCCGCGCCTGACCCTGATGCTCGAGTTCTGGAAGCTATCCTGGACTGCAAGAGCGCTCTCATGGGGAAAATAGAGGAGGTAAAGGTGGACGTTTCTCTCCTCCGGCAAGATGTGCAGAAGCTGCGGGACCGGGTGACTGAGACGGAGACCCGAATCAGCCGTGTGGAGGACGACCTGTCCCCGCTTCAGACGATTACTGAGCGCCTGCAACACCAGCTTTCCACGGTCCTGGCGAAGCAAGACGATATGGAGAACCGATTGCGACGGTGTAATCTACGCTTTGTCGGCCTACCTGAGAGCGTGGAGGGCAACGATCCTCCCGCATTTCTTGAACAGTTGCTGACCTCCTCCTTTGGCCGTGGGGAGTTCTCCTCATCCTTTGCGGTGGAAAGGGCCCATCGCATGCCCGCAAAGCCTCCCCCGCAGGGGGCTCCCCCCAGGACTTTTATTGCGAAATTTTTAAACTTTCGGGACAGGGATGCTGTCCTGCGCCTGACGCGACTGAAGGGCAATATCCCCTACCACAACACCGAGATCAAGGTTTTCCCGGATTTCTCTGCGGAGGTTCAAAAGAAGAGAGCGCTCTTCGCTGAAGCTAAGCGCCAGCTGCGCATACATCACTACTCTTATGCCATGCTTTTTCCAGCTCGTCTCCGGGTCGCGGGAGAGGACAGGGCTCACTTTTTTGATACCCCGGAGGCGGTGTTCGGCTGGCTGGAGAACAGAGCGGCACCGCAGCGGGAGGCAGCTTAGACCTTCGTGCTGCTATCGGATGTCGGGACGCTCTGTTTGATGGGACCATAGAGGTATGAGGCGAACTAGATCCTGCTTCCTGGACTGCATGTGCTTTTTGGCAAGGTACTGTACTTTCTCGCCGCCCCGCTGAACGCGGTGGCATGATGACCTGGCCCGGACGCCCCCCCTTTTTTTTGCTGACAGTATGGAGATCTCCTCACCCCGGATCCCATCCCAAACTCCTGATATCCTTCCCCGATTCTCTCTCTCCTGAGCCCCTTCTCCCCCCTGGCCCCCCCTCCCCGCCCTTTACCGTCTCCTTATTGCCAAAGCCGTTACTTTCCAGGCTTGATTGTGTTCCTGCCTAAGATGTTCCACCATTTGTTTGCCTACTGACTGATTTCTGTTTTTCCAGCGGACTCTGAACTGTTATGGTACCCCGGACGGTCGCGGGTCGTTGGCCTGCATATTGCACTCCGCGGCTTTTGGACCATCCGCGGATGCACCCGGTGACCATGCTCCTCACGGTGTTGCTCGATCTTCAGAGTATAACCGTCACATTAGGTTTATGTTCTAATGGGGCCTACCCAGGGTCCCGTGAGCCGCAGGTTTGCGGGCTCGAGTTTCAAGCCTGGTTTCCCTGGGCCGGGCGGTGTCGGGCCCTGGCTTTGGCCTTTTGGTCGGGCCGGGGTCACGCCGCACGGCCCGGTGTATGTTACATTATATTTCTATCAATGTTTAGTTTTTTAAGTTTTCTATGGTGGTATGGGCTGTGCCAATGTATAAGAATTGCATGTTGGTCGGTGTATCTTTGTGACAGTGGGATGGGAATCCTGTTGATTTCTTTCTGTGTTGTGGGTGGCGGGTGGGGGTGCAGGTTCTTCCATTCTAGCATATCTAAGAGATCTCTGTAATGGGCAGTTTGAAATGTCTCACTTGGAATGTTAGGGGGATCAGGGCGAAGCAGAAGCGCAGTGCGGTCCTGACCTATCTCAAAGCTCAAAAAGCAGACATAGTGGTCCTGGTGGAGACTCATCTTACTGGCCACCTGCTGCTGACGCTTAAAAAACCATGGGTGGGCTGGGTATACCAGGCCCCGTTCTCTACTAACTCCAGGGGTGTAGCGCTCCTGGTGTCCAAGTCTGTGCAATTTTTACTTATCCTGCTTAAATCTGATCCTGAGGGGCGGTTTCTATTTTTACATGCCCGCATTAATGGTAAGGAACTTCTTCTTTTAGCTATTTATATCCCTCCCCCTTTTCAGTTTACTGTACTAAATGAGGGCTTGGCGTTCATGTCCCAATTCCCTACTGTCCCGGCGGTGTGGCTGGGGGACTTCAACAATGTCGCACATAGAGATCTAGACAGGCTTGTGTTGACTCCCCCCCCCCGCGCTGTCACCGGGGCTTACTAGGTTTGGCAGGTTTTTCCTGGAGCTTGCTCTGGTGGACACCTGGCGACATAGTTTCCCCACGGGCAAACAATACTCCTGTTTTTCGGCATCGCATTCCACTATGTCTCGGATTGACTTTATTTTTATTTCACGCCCTCTTCTCCCCTATTTGGGGGAGGTGGGGTTTAACCCGCGCGTGCTCTCGGATCACGCCCCGTACTGGGTCGTGCTGCGCCTCCCGGGCCCTCCACAATCCTATTCCTGGAAATTGAATCCTTTCTGGTTGGGGGTGACCCCCAGATTGGAGGACGCGGGGTCGGAATGGGAACTGTTTTTCGATATGAACCGCGGTACGGCCCCTTTTACGCTGGTATGAGACTCGTTCAAGGCACATGCTCGGCTGTACATGGCCCGCCAAATTTCGCAATATCGCCGATCGTCTGCCGAGGCGTTGCTTCAGGCGGAACACCAACTGTCTGTTGCTGAGCAGGAGTTTGTGGGAGACCCTTCCCTGAGTAAGGCTGATTTTCTCAAACTACAATCTAGAGTGGTGAATGGTTTGCATATAGAGCGGGCGGAGAGGAATGTATTCCACATCAGGCAAAGGGTGTATGAATGTGGCGAGCGGGCTGGTCGCCTGCTGGCCTATTTGGCGCATATGGACCAGCGGCCCCCCACGGTAGTCTCCCTACGTGGCTCTGATGGAGTGCTGATTTCTGACCCCGACGCGGTAGCTGAGGAGTTTAGAGCATTTTATGCATCACTATACCTCTCGACAGCCTCTAACGCTGGGGACGGGGTGGGCGGGCTGCTCGAGAATCTCGACCTGCCCTCGCTTACGCTAGCTCAGATAGCGCTCCTGGAGGCCCCTATTACCACCGAGGAGATCGCGGAGGCGATGTCCTCGCTAAATTTGTCCAAAGCTCCTGGGTCGGATGGGCTCCCCCTTGAATTTTATCTAAAATATACTGATTTCCTGACTCCTAGGCTGCATGAACTGTTTTCTCATATATTTGAGTCGGATTCTCTCCCTCCCTCAATGCGTGAGGCTTACATAGTCCTCATCCCCAAACCTGGGAAGAATTTGGAATTCCCCGAGTCCTATAGGCCTATTTCCCTACTTCAGCTAGACATCAAGATCCTGGCCAAGGTCCTGGCTATCCGTCTGAATGCGGTTATCCTGGACCTGATCCATCCAGACCAGACGGGGTTCATGCCTTCCAAAAATACGGCTTATAATTTGCAAAGGCTTCACATGAACCTGCAGGCGCAGCATGACCAGGTGGGGGCTAGAGCGGTGATTTCTTTGGACGCAGCCAAAGCGTTCGATTCAGTGGAGTGGAGGTATTTGTGGAGCTGTTTACAGCGCTTTGGCTTCGGACCCCGTTTTATTAAATGGATACGCCTCCTGTATAGCGGCCCTTGTGCCAGGATCTTGGTTAATGGGCGGGTGTCGTCCCCCTTCCCTCTCTCTCGGGGTACTAGGCAGGGCTGCCCCCTATCCCCATTGCTATATGCTATAGCGGTGGAGCCGCTGGCGGCGGCTCTCAGGGGGCACCCTGATATCCGGGGGCTTGAGTGTGACAGCCTGGAGGAGAGGATTAGCCTGTATGCAGATGATATGCTGCTGTATCTGGCGGATACAGGCCCCTCCCTCCGGGCGGCTCTTGAGACGATCCAGTTGTTTGGAGCTCACTCGGGGCTTAAAATTAACTGGGAGAAATCCCAAATTTTGCCCGTGGATCTGGGTGTCCCCTCCGAAGTTGAGGCCTCTGCCCCCCTCCTGCGGGTAAGTACGATAAAATATTTAGGTGTCTATGTCACCAGATCCCCCGAGGATTACATTAGGCTAAACATAGATCCCTTGGTAGCTTCCATGAAGGTCAAAATTAAGACGTGGGCCAAGCTTCCTCTGGGTGTTCTGGGTCGAATAAACCTAGTAAAAATGATTATTTTGCCGGGGTTTTTATACGCATTTTGGCACTCCCCTGTTTATTTACCCCTGCGGCTGTTTAAATCCATAGAAGCCTTGCTAAATTCCTTTGTTTGGGGCTCGCAGCGACACAAATTATCGTGGCAAGTGTTGAAGTGTCCTGGGGATCTGGGAGGGGCGGCCCTGCCGGACTTCGCCCTGTACTACCTGGCGGCCCAGGTGTCCCACTTTTTCCACCTGGACAAACAGGACAGGGATAGGTATTTAGCATTTGTTTGCCCCAGGCGTGGACACTTGATCACCCATCCCTTCCAAATGATCTTTAAAGCCTGCGCCTCGGCGGACATCCGGGGAGGTAGCAGAGGACTCCTTTATGCACATTGCAGGATTTGGGAGGTGGTGGGTAGAAAGCTGGCTTTTCCTGAGACCCACTCCCACACCCCACTTTGGGATAACCCCGGCTTGGGCGAATTGCGCCTGCTTCCGGGATACTCGGTCTGGCTCACGCATGGGGTTAGATTTCTCTCCGACTTATACCGAGGCCGGGTGCTGAAATCGTTTCAAGAACTTAAGGAAGAATTTGCGCTCTCGAACTCCATGCTCTACAGGTACCTCCAGCTTCGCCATGCTCTTCAGGCACAATTTGGGCAGTCCCCACCTGGGGTGGAGGGCCTGGCGGTGGTGGATGTGCTCATGGGGCAAGACCCACGTAAACTGATCTCTAGCATATACAATCTTTTGACTCGACCCCCGGCGATTGTACTGTCGGAGGCACTTAAGGGGAGGTGGCTGGAGGATGTTGGGGGATTTGAGGATGATGAATGGGAAGATGCCCTGGATGCTGGTAAAAAGGTCTCACCTAGACTCTCGGACCGGTTCACCCACCTGAATATTCTACATAGAACGTACTTGACCCCGATGCGTATTGCTAAATATAAACCAGATTACAGCCCCCTCTGCCCCAGGTGTGGTAGCCTACAAAGCACCTTTTTTCATATCCTGTGGTCTTGCCCAGTGATTCAATGTTTCTGGTCTCAAATTGTTAGATTTATCCACGACAAGATGGGGTCACCTCTGACACTATGCCCCAAACAGTGCCTTTTGGGGGTTTTCCCTGATCCAGACTCGGACAAGTACCACAAGATATTTTTACATGAATCTTTATTTATGGCTAGGTTACTGGTGGCGAGAAAATGGCTACAAGTCCAGCCCCCCACGTTTCAGGAATGGGTGGCTGCGATCAATCAGGTACTCCCGTACAAGAAAGAACTATATGCCCATAGGGGTTGTCACTCTAAGTATGCTAAAATCTGGGACACATGGTTGAATGAGGCCGCCACTTGCAATGAGCTTCCCTCACAAGGGCTAGGTGACCCTGCGTAATCGGACTAAAGAGGGTCGGCACTGCACTGCGCAATGAGAATATTGCTCTGGTGAAATCTATGTTCCCCTGATGTAATGTCCCCTTGGATTCGCCTTATGGACCCGTTCCCCTTGCTGCTTATGTATACTTTCGTTTCTGTTTTTATGTGTTTCTTTCAGTATTTTGCTCATATTGATGTATTGGGGACCTGCGCGCCCCCCTTGCCACACAGGATGCATTTTTTTTTTTAAGTCTCCCGCTGTCGCGATCTTTGTATTGACCAATGTCTGTACAGTTTCTTTTTTGTATGATACATTCTCAATAAACCACCACGTTGTTTGTAAAAAAACATTGAGTGGAAGATTCAGGAGTAATCTACGCACAGAGCACGGGTTCAGGTGTGCTCTACGCACAGATCGCAGGGTGCGTGAATGCTCTACGGACAGAGCGTGGGGTTCAGGAGTTCTCTACGGACAGAATGAGGGGTGCGTTAGTGCTCTACAGACAGAGCGCAGGGTTCAAGCGTGCTCTACGGACAGAGCACAGGGTGCGGGAGTGCTCTACGGACAGAGCGCGGGGTTCAGGAGTTCTCTACGGACATAGCGCAGGGTTTAGGAGTGCTCTACGCACAGAGCTCAGTGTTCAAGATTGCTTTCACACAGAGTGTGGGGTGCAGGAGTGTGCTACACAGATTGCAGGTTCAGGAAGTGCATTAAGCGCACAGTGCAGGGTTCAGAAGTTTTCTACACACACATTGCGGGTTCAGGAGTACTATACACACACAGTGCAGGTTTCAGGCCTCTTCCACAGCTGTATAACTGCATTCCCCATCCTCATCTCACTTTTTGCACCCTTAGCTCTGACCTCTTCACCACCCCCCAATCCCTCAGCTTTGATCACAACCCTCTCTACTGCCCTCATATTCCCCCCCCCCCCCCCGCACCGCCTTCAGAGCTTCACCATCCTCCACATGCTTACATTTCACCTCTCTGCAGCCGGACTGGCTCTAGTACCTTCTGTGGCTGAGGCCTGTTTCTCCACACACTGCACACTCTGTGTGGAGCCGCCGGGATCAGTGCATTGTCACAAGTGAATGAGGTGTTCCGTAGAGCACTCCTGAACCCTGCGCTTGCTAAGTTCTGAAAAAAAGCCCTGATTATAATTACCATTGTATTTTCCTTGTCATTTTGCAGCATTATGGACCTTTGAAGGAGACTCTTAATCATGTGACACTCAGGAGCAGTCCCCGTGTGTCAAGAAGATTGAGCAGGAGCCAGGAACCCAAAATGGAACCTCCGACTCCTTCCCTGACACCCGAAAGGAACAACAAGATTCTAGAAGTCACCCAGAAGATGATGGAGCTGCTGACAGGAGAGGTGAGCGGTGCCGGGAATTCTGGGACATTATCCAGTAACAGACAAGGGAAGTGTCTGGATGGTGACTGTATCATTGTGTGTGTCAGGTTCCTATAAGGTGTCAGGATGTCACTGTCTATTTCTCCATGGAGGAGTGGGAGTATTTAGAAGGACACAAGGATCTCTACGAGGATGTCATGATGGACAATCAGCCGCCCCTCACATCACCGGGTAAGAGGAGACTTTATTGTAAAGGAGAGAGCAGTACGGAGGGTCCACCTAGATCCCCCATCATCTGATAAACACATAGAAACAATGTATTCAGTCAGTGTGTGTGTTTCCTACAGATGGATCCAGTAATGGGAACCCACCAGAGAGATGTCCCCGTCCTCTGTATTCCCGGGACACCACATTGGAAGATCACACCATCCCTCACCAGGTTCAGGTAGGTGGAACTGAGGATTTTTGCCGAATACCAAAGTGACTCTACAATTTTGGTTTTGTGTCAGGTTGCTAATTTAGTTACTGAGTTGTTTTGTGGATTGTTTAGGGAAAAACCTGGATTAGAAAGAAAGCCGTTGATGAAGTTGAGACGGATGACGATGATCCATCTTGGGAGGAAGAAAGTGCCTCAGACATGAGCTCAGGTGAGTGATAAACATTACAGAAAAGTTTATTTGGTTGCCCTTTAGTAATCTCTTACCTATACATTGCCAAACCCTATTTTTTTTGTTAGCCTATAGAAGAGAAATCATTACACCACTATCTATCTATCTACTATATATTGAGGTCCTCAAAGTAGAAGTGGTTTGACTTTTAGTGTTCTCCTCTGCAACAGAAGGGTGAGATGGCCACCAATGGACTGTAGTCAAGAGTTAGGCCTCATGCTCACTAGACGTTCTTACGGCTGCTGTTTTTGGCTGCAGGCATTTTTTTTCTGCAGCCAGTAAACTCCCCAGCATGTCCATGAACACATAAGCTGTTATATTTGTTAGCATGGGAGTTTTCTGGTTGGAAAAACCCCCCAGAACTAGTGGGTTTTGAGAGGAATTTTTCATCTGTAAAAACAGTCTGGCTCTGATAAAAGCTTACAAACACTTAAAATAGTGGCTATTAGGTGTTTATTAGTGTTTTTTGAACCCTTAAGCTTTTGCGAGAGTATAGTTTTGCTTAAAAAAAAAAATGCTAAAAAACGCTGAAAATTGCTACTGCAAAACTCATTCTACCGCCGTTTTTATAACGTAAAATGTGCATGAGGCTTTAAGTCGGCCATGAGTGGTTCGAATTCCAGCCGGTTCAGCAGGGACCTCAAAGTAGGTTTGGTAAGACATTTGGTGTTCTCTTCTGCAACAGAAGGGTGAGATGGCCAACAATGAACTGTAGTCAAGAGTTAGGCCGGCCATAATAGACTATTCGAATCTCGGCCCTTTCCCTGCTGAACCGGCCGAGATTCGATCCGTCTATGGGCAGGCTGATTGTACCGTCGATCCCTCAATCGACTTGTGTACAACCAGCATGTCAGATTTTTACATGCGATTTTCCGCAGAAACAATAATCACTGTGTTCTCCCAGCAGGGTTGGCTCCCCGTGCTGGGAGAACACCATAGCGCCACTGGAGGAATTCTCCCATCAACACTGACTGCGTTGATGGGGGGAATCAAGTGATTTTCTTTCCTGTAAGTCATGGTTACAAGAAAGAAAATTGCAACATCTATGGCTTGCCTAATCGTAGAACTGGGCACCATACTCATTAGACACAATAAGGTTATTGTTCTAAAACGAAAGAGTGCATAATCTGGTGCAGTTGTGCATGGTATCCAATCAGCTTCTAACTTCAGCTCATTCAATGAAGCTTTGGCAATAAAGCCTGGAAGCTGATTGGTTTCTATGCAGAGCTGCACCAGATTTAATAAATCAACCCCATTGTCACTGGTTGTAATTAGCTGAATTACTGGTGAAGCAATAAAACGGAGGACATGATCAGGCTGGTACTGCTTAGGAAACGGTAAGATTAAGCAATAAAATGGAGGATATGATCTGACTCAATGGCAGAACTACCAGGGCAGCAAAGGTTGCACTTGCGACCATCCCTGGTGCTCTGCACTCTCAGGAGGCCCCAGCGGGGTTGCTGGCCACAGTGCTCTGAGCTGAGTGCATCTCTCTCATACAGCCCAGAGCCTGCACTGGTAGTTCTCCCTCCCTACCCTACCCTCCCCCCTCCCTACCCTCCCCTCCTCACTCACTCACTCACTCACTCACTCACTCACTCACTCACTCACTCCCTCCCTCACATGGATGGGAGAGGAGAGAGCCAATCTGCTTCTTCTCCTCCTCCCCCTCTCCTCCTGTGTGTGCACTGTGGGAAGTGTGAAGCTAAGCAGCTGACATTCAGCTGGGGGCCCTTTTAATGTTTTTTTTGAACCGGCCCCTGAGGGTTCTAGTTACACCTCTGATCTGACTGGTACTGCATAGGAAACGTTAAAGTGAAGCAATAAAACAAAGGACATGATCTGACTGGTACTGCTTAGGAAACGGTAACCTTTTAATTTGAAATTTTTTTTTTTTTGCTTTACTGACTGGGTCCCTTGTGTTTTTTTTTTTTTTTTTCTCCTTTAGAAGATAAATATCTCCTTTTGTCTTCAGACTTTGATGTAGAAGATGAGAACATCACAGGAGGTTCTCCAGAAGGAAACATCAGCGCTGTAAATACCCGTCAAGGACGTATTAGGTTGAATAAATCTCTAGATGCCTCTAGCGATGAGAAACCTCTTACTGATAATCTTACACAGCCTAGCCCTGGATGGGAAAAGTGTTTTCCTCAGAAGGCAGAACTTGATCACCTCCAAAAGATTCATTCCACTAAGAAGCTATTTCAGTGCACTGAGTGCGGGAAATGTTTCGGCTACAGGTCGCTACTGGCTACCCATCGGAGGATCCATACGGGAGAACGCCCCTTTCCCTGTCTGATTTGTGATAAACGCTTTGCGCAGAAAATTACTCTTGAAAACCACAAGCGAACTCACACAGGTGAAAAGCCCTATGAATGCACTCAGTGCGAAAAATGTTTTAGAAGCCATCCGGTTTTAATCGCGCACCAGAAAAAACATAAAAAAACAGATCGCAGAAAACCCTTCACCCGCAAAACGGGTCTCACACACCACAAAAGGGAGGAGCCATATTTGCGCTCCAGACACGGGCAACGTTTAAAGGATACGTCATCTTTGACAGAACATCAGAAAGCCCTTAGGGTGGAAAAGCTGCTGTCGTGCACTGTATGTGGCAAGCATTTCAGTCATAGGTCCGCACTTACCTTGCATCTCCGAATTCACACGGGAGAGAAGCCGTTCACCTGTCCAGAGTGCGGGAAACGTTTTGCGCAAAAGGTCGGGCTGGTCAAACACCAGAGGGCACACAAAGGCCAGAAGCCTTTTTGGTGTGGTCAGTGTGGAAAAGGATTCCAAAGTTCAGCAGGTCTGGCCAGGCATCAAATGACGCATCCCGGCGAAAAGGTTTCTTGGTGCTTGGATTGTCTAAAGTGTTTCAGGGACCCGTCGGCTTTGGTCGATCATCAGGAGAGTCATAAAGAAGGGAAGCCCTTCGAGTGCGCAGAGTGTGGGAAAATTTTCAGCTTCAGGTCAAAGCTTGTCAGCCATGAAAGGAGCCACAGTGGTGAGAGGCCATTTTCCTGCACTGAGTGCGGGAAGAAATTTCTGCAAAAGGCAGCGTTGCTTACCCATCTACGGATTCACACAGGAGAAAAACCATTTAGCTGTTCAGAGTGTGGCAAGCACTTTACACAGAAAGGACATTTAGATAAACACCAGAAGATTCATGTATAGGGATAGTAAAATGCGCAATTCAGTGGACTTCAAGAAACTTCACCAATGACAAGAGAGAGCTAAATGTTGCTGCTCAATGTGAAAACGTGCAACATGAGGAAGAACCAAAAAATCATTTAGAAAGATACTGAAACTAGTTCTAGATAGGTCAAGAGTCTAGAGTGCCCCAATCCTTAGTGGCTAGTCTAGAACATCAGTCTACAAACTTTCGAAACAAAGGTATGTTCACTGTCCTTTAGACTTTTGGGGGAGGTCCCAAAATCGGTGGGGAAAAAAAAACTATTTCCCATCTTCCCATCTTTAGTGTCATTGGGAGGAATTGTGTCTCATTGTTGGTGTCATTGTCTCCATTATTGGTGCCAGTGGGAGGAATATTGTGCCCTATCATTGGTGTCATTGGGCCAAATGGTGTCAGTGGGAGGAGTTGTGCCCCATTTTTGAGGTCACTGGGAGGAAATGTGCCCCTTCATTGATCTTGTGGTGGGGGGGGGGGATTATGGCCCATTGCTGGCAACAGTTGATGAATTGATGCCCCAAGGGTCAGATAAAAGCAAGCAAATGGGCACTTATGCCCCCGGGCCAAAGTTTGGAGACCGCTCTTCAGAACCTTTATATTAGTAGTGTCCACTCTCTACATGCAGAGGGCTTCATGTGCGGACCTTAACATCTTCAAAGGGCTACACATAATATTCTGTGAATTTAATGCTACAAGACGTGGTCAGAGACTTTGGACATACAATAGGAGATGGTCTAAGACTACAGGCACTCTACTGGAGATAGCCAGAACCTGCCATAGGCATAGACATGCCATAGGAGTTCAACAAAATGGTGGCCGTACATATGGACACCCACTGTCTGCTGCATAAATGTGAATGAGATGGGTAAAAGATGGGTTCAGCTCCTGTTCTCAACCTGTAGAGGATGCCACCAATGTGTTTTGCCCCAGAAGGGATGAAAAGCGCCTGAAGAGTTCTCTACGGGTGGAGAACGGGAGCTGAAGCCATCTTTTACCCACCTAATTCATATTTATGCAACAAGGAGCCAGTGTCTGTGTGCAGCCACCATTACGGTACGGCCACCATTTTTTTAAAGTCTACTAGAGACTGACAAGCCGATCCTGACCCGACTGGCACAGGTTTGGGGGCAGTAGAGTGGTACTGTTTTTTTCATTGTTTTGGGCTACATATGCCATAGGAGTTCTTTGTAGGAACATGCTTCCGGAAACACATTTTACGAGACCAGAGATTGCTGCTATTACATACTTTTTACAAACCAGTACTCCTATGTCTGTGCTCCCTACAGTTCAGTTAAAAAAATACTTGTACCTCGGTTGATACCTCGTTCAGCAAGATCGCTTATAAAATATCATAGAAAAGGAATGGACAGCACACAAAAAAGCAACCTGTAACCTTCACTAGACTGGAGTAGTCATGTAAGGAAAAATAGACTATCTTCAGGGGTCCCAAAGGCCACATGTGGCTCTTGGGTCGAAGATTGGGCACTGGGGATTTATATTCCCTCTTGAATTATCGTATGTGTGCAGAATATATATAGAAATATAAGGTTATTCACCCCCTTATATAGCTTTACTTAGAGTCTGACTCAGAGGTGACCTTAAAGGCTCATCTACACTTGCTTCGACTTTAACACACATTAAAGGGCCTGCCTCTTTAACATGCTATGTTTATGCTTCGTGATGCTTTTTTTTTTTTTGAAGCTTGAATGAAGCTTGGCAAATGCTCTGTGTGTGTTGATTTTCTATTTGCTTTAAAGAGACCCAGTAGAACCCTGGCTCAGTAGTACACCCACTCAGCATATCCCCCAACTCATTAGTACCCTCGTTCAGCAGATCCCCAGCTCTGTTGATCCCCCCCCCCCCATTCAGTAGTAACCCCCCAGCTCTGCTGATCCTTGTCTCTCTCACGTCTCTGCTAACCTCCCCCTATATTGTTGTCATGCTGCTCACCACACGTGGCATCTGCTAGTTGCTTGTTGTGGTCCCCCAGCTCTGCTGCTTTTCTTTTGCTCAGTCCTCTCCCTCTCTGGTCCCTGCTCACCTTCTACTATAGTGTTCCCATGTTACATACCAAGTGTGACATCTGCTATCTTCTCCTACGTTGGTCCCCCAGCTCTGCTGATCCTCTGCCACTCAGTCCTCTCTCTTTCTGGTCCCCGCTCACCTTCTGCTGTATCGTTCCCATGTTGCACACCAAATGTGACATCTGCTAGCTTCTCCTATGCTGGTTCGCTCTCGCTCTCGCTCTCGCTCTCTCTCTCTCGCATTCCCATGTTGCACACCAAGTTTGACATCTTCTAGTTTCACCTGTGTGGTCCCGCAGCTCTGCTCATCCTCTGCCGCTCAGTCCTCTCTCTCTCTCTCTCTCTGGTCCCCGCTCACCTTCTGCTCTAGTGTTTCCATGTTGCACACCACATGTTCTGTCTGCTAGCTTCTCCGCTCCAGCCCGGACCCGCTCACCTTCTTGCTACTCCTCACTGCACACCAGATGTGACGTCTGCACCAGACACTTCCAGAATATATACACATGAACCGGAAGTGACTGCTGATGACATCTTTCCAGTTCGCTTGTTGGTCTCCCAGTGCATCCTGGGATATCTCATACCTGCAATACCTCCAAAACAAAGCAACGCTAATGCTGAATAAAAGCCTCTCAAAAACTTCAGGTGCTTTGCGTGTTGTCATAGACTTCTATGGAAGCTTTGGAGATGCTTTGAAACACCAAAAAAAGCAACATGGGGGGATAATTGTTGAAGTGAAGCAATGAAAACACGTGTGAACAGGACTGTAAGGTAACCATTTTAATTAGTGATAGGTGCTTTGATTGGCATTTAGAGTGCTTTTAAAAAAGTTTGTCCAATGCCACATTTGGAAGCAAGTGTAAACGAGCCCTAAGGGTGACTGATGTCCAATTAACTGACCTTACACATTTATAAAACCATGAAAAACGTGAAACCATGTGGGAGGTCAGGTAATTGACAGGGCGGCATCTGGCAGGTGTCCTCCAAGCCTTGACTCATAGGCTTAAAAGCCAAAATGAAAAAACTGGATCTGTGTTTAGCATCAGCTGGTAACTGTTTTTATAGTTGGTCAACATGACCCAAGAGTGGCAGATCTACAGATCTCTCCACCAGTCTTGAGGCTTGAGAAAGGCTCTGCTTACCTTGCATACATCATTTCCATTCATTGTAAGCATTTACTGTCCTTTGCAACCTTTGTTTGGCTCTTGGTAGATAATGGCAACGTTTGTTCGTGTATTTTAATGTATTTTTATACTTATTTCTGGTTAATAAAAACACATAAATGAATCTAGTCCGTGTGCTTTATATACTTTCACCAACTGGAACTGCTCAAACTTTAAATCAGTCCTTCACCCATAGTTCTGTTTTTAGGTTGATATACATGGGCTGACAAGTGGATGAGAAGGACACTCCTGGTGTTTTTGCCAATGTACGTTGGAAGAGCCTTGGAATTAAAGCACATTATATTGATGAAAAATAATTTTAGTGGGAAAAGTGGGCATGCTTTCTGTTTGCGTGCCAAACTGCACTTCTTGGGAATGATGGCTCTGTAAAAATGGATGAAGGTGATTAGGCAAACTGATATACCCTAATCAGCCCTAACTTTAAAACCACCCACTTTAATTTGGGTAGGTCCCCCTTTTGCCACCCAAACAGCTCTGACCCATTGAGATGTAGACGCCACTAGACCTCTGAAGGTTTGCTGTGATATCTGGCACCAAGCCATCAGTAGCAAATCCTTTGAGTCCTGTAAGTTGGGAGGTGCAGCCTCCATGGATTGGATTTGTTTTTCCAGCACATCTCACAGATATTCAGTTGGACTAAGATAGGGAAAATTTGGAGGCCAAGCCAACACTTTAAAGTTGTGTTCCTCAAACGATTCTTGAATTTATCAGACCAGGCCACCTTGTTCCAGTGCTCCGTGGTCCAGTTCCAATGCTCATGTGCCCATTGTAGGCGCTTTTGGTTGTGGACATGGGTCAACATGGAGACCCTAACCAGTCTACGACTACAGAGCTCCATACACAACAAACTGCAATGCCCATTTTTCTGCTTTCAACACATCAACTTTAGGGACCACATGTTTACTTGCTGCCTAATATATCCCACTGACTTTCAGATGCCATTGTAACAAGATAATCAGTGTTATTCACTTAACCTGTCAAAAAGTTATGAATGATCGGTGTATGTCAAAGGTCTCCAATTTTTTTAAACAAAAAGCCAGTTTACTGTCCTTCATACCTTTTAGGAGGGGCCAGTTCATAGTCACTGGAAGTAGAAAATCCCTCGGAATCAGTTGGGAGTAAACAATGCCGCATCTTGATGTCAGTAAGAGAACTGTGTTGATCATTGGTGTCACTAGGAAGAACTGTACTCCATCAGTGGTGTCATTGGGAGGAATTGTGTCCCATCAGTGGTGTCACTGGGAGGAATTGTGCCTCATCATTGGTGTCAGTGGATGAGATAGTGCCCCAAGGGCCGAATAAAAGCAAGGAAAGGGCTGCATCTGGTCCCCAGGCTGAAGTTTGGAGGCGCTGCTGTGTGAAAGAGGCCTGCTTGAGAAATTTTGTCTCAAAGTGTGTTAAAAGCACTGGGGGTCTGGAAAAGCTCGCAGATCCCAAGCGAGCAGGACTGGTTGGGGAAGGTGGGGGAGATCATGGAGGCAAAGAGTTGGCTAGCCACCTATAGCGATACCTGGGGAAAATTCGAGCACACATGGACAGCTTGGAAAACCCATGTACAGGGCACAACTATGGCATCGTCCAGTCTAGACGTTGCACTTCTTGCTTTAGCGGATCCATCATTTGGGAGACTTGTCCAGGCGAACCTTCCGTCAACAACTACAGGCTCTACTCAAAAGTAGCCATTAGTAAATCTGGTGAGACACACTACATACGCTTCCTCGTCCCTTCCCAACCTTTTCCTCCATTTGTTCTCCCTTCGCTACTCTTTCTATCCTACTGGTTAAATGTTTTGTTTAGTTTTGTTCTTTTTTTCATGTTATAACTTGAGGATACCCAATATCCGCTTTTTGTACCACCCGGCTGGTCATTAGATTTTAGACCATCCCAGATACTCCGAGTTCACCTTTGCTATATATAAGGAGGGAGTCATTTGTAAAAGAACTCTTAAACTATGACCGAAGAACACTCCACCCTCCTCCAATATGGAGGAAGGGCCTGTCCATGTGGACTTAATGTCTGGGACTGGAGGGGTGTTAGTCTGGGCAATATGTATAGAAATGCCTCCCTGTTGACATGTTCACCTGCCTGTACACGGACAAAGTTTAATGTATGCCTCTCTCCTTGCCCCTCTCCCCCACTACCCATCCCCCCTCCCCCCATACCCCTCATTTATGTTGATTTTTTTGTTCAAAACTTGAAAATGAAAATAAAAATTATACAAAATAAAAAAGCACTGGGGGTGTCAGAGTGACTACACACAGACAAAAACACATGGTCACATTCTTTCTCCAATCTCCCACACTTGCTGTCTCTATTAGTAAGGCTTGATGGCCTTATTCCTCCAACATGGAGATGGGCATAAGCACAGAGAGCTGTTGACATGTCAAAAAAACATAATACCAATTAATGGGGAGTGCTTATTGAGTGAGGAAGACTTGTGGGGTTTCTTTGTTGCAGGCATTACAGGAAAACTCTGAGGCTACAGAAGATCTCGGAGTCTGTTTTAAAGATCTATCATGATCATTTTTTATAGTTCTGTCCCCTATGGGACAAAGAACATGTAGTCTTTGCCCCATGTTTCTAAGTCCTTTCTAACCCTAGTTATGAGGTCCGACCTGCCCCCCTCCACTTCTGCCTTGGCTGATCCAACAACAACTGTCAAGTTGTGTTTGGGATCTGAACCAAAGACCCCAGAGCTGCAAGGCAGAAATGTTAACTACTAAACCAATATGCTGTTCCATGTCTGACCAGCTACACCTTCAATGATCAATAGGGTTGACACTTATTCTTCAAGCCAAACCCGAACACTTTTTTTTTTTTTAAGTATACGCTATAAGATTGTACCAGACCTGGGACACCTTTGGGCAAGCCAAAGAGAATACTAATGTGGCCCACATAGTGCCCCACTTTTCCTGTCTGAATAATCGGACAGCCCATGTTTTAAATCATGTGTCCGTATTTCAGTCCACCTGAAACCCGAACACATGATTCAAAACCCAGACTGTTCGAGTGAATCTCATACAGATTCATAATCCGGTTAGTTGACCACTTGATTGAGATATGATTTGGAGACGATGAAAGCAAGCTTGAGCCCCCTCTAGTGTTGCCAGACACCCTTGTGTTGTCCTCTGGGAAAAGCTCTCTGTATAATGAAGCAGTTTAGAGGAGGCTTGGAACACAGAGCTCTCCGCCAGAAAGCAGCCATTTTTTTGGAGTCCATGGAGTGCCCACCCAAGTATCAGAACAACTGTTCAATATTTTGAATGGTGCATGGAACTATTATCACTCTCTATTTTTTTGGGCGCGTTCAAAAAAAGAAACCATTGGGCATAACATTACCAATCCATTTTTTTTTTTTTTTTTTTACAGGCCCTGTTCACATATGCGCAATTTGTAATTGCAGGAAGAATGGCAGCAATTCTGCCCGTGATTCCAAATCACGGCAAAGCATGCAACACACATATGGGTGCCATTTATCTTGAATGGCACCCCAAACGCGGCGTGATTTTGCTTCGATTGTCAAGCGACCAATGCCTCTGTTTCCATGGAGAACGTTCTGGAAGAGGGGCAGGGCAGAGAGCTGGAGTGACATGGGGTGCATGTGAGGAGCTCTGACCAATCCCCAACTAGGACTGGCAGGCCTCCTACATATACCCATGGTCAGCCTGCTGGGGGGGGGGGGGGGCTGTTTGTTGGGTGAACTGGATGATGGCGTGTTAGTCTGAGTGTTGTGTCTAAGGGAACCCCCTTTCTGGGCGGGGGGGGGGGGGGTACCTCAGGCCGGGAGCTGGGAGGGAGCCTCTCCATAAACAGTCATGGAGAGGTGTCCTGGAACAAGAGCTGGAGGAGACAGTTGGTATATACGTCCGAAGTAAAGTCATTCAGGAAGGATCCAGGACAGGTGTTGGTGAGAGTCAACCCGAGTACAAAATCATTCCAGGCTCAGGGCCAAAATGTGGTCCATGAGCTTCTTTGGAGTGACACATGGGGCAACCCATTTGGCCCTGTTCACACTATTCATAGCAGGAGTTTGCGTTCTGACTCACAATGTTTTTGCGATTTTCCACAATTCTGACATGGAAATGTGCGTCACGCATAGGGCAGCCCATTCGCTTGAATAGGCTGCCCTATGCGTGATGGTCTCTCCAAAGAAGCATTCTCCGTTCACACATTGCCACTTTGAATCTCTGCAATTCTGTCAAAGATTTCAAAACGTGCTGTTAAAATGTCAAATCGCACAATAGTGTGTTCAGCTGCTGTTCATTTCAATGGCAACTAAAAACGCAGCGTGCTTCTGCCACGATTGCTGCGCAACAAATTGCACTGCAATCGCGCAAACCAAATTGTTCCATAAAATTTTTGGGGCAATACGTGTCGCACTATTTGGTTTGCATAATTGCAGCGCACCATGTGCCATAGAAATAAATGGCAACTGAACACGCCGATGTGCGATTTGACATTTTGGCCCTGAGCCAGGAGCGATTTTGCACTGTCATCTTGCCATGGTTCTTACGCGGTTTGTCTTTCAACAAAGATGTATGGCGACCAAAAGCACGTTGTGTATTTTGCCGATAATGTCAATGGGTCCTTCAAATGAATGGACTGCCCCATGCATGACACGTGTTTCTGCATGGGAATCGTGCTAAGAAAATCGGGAGTGGGAGCGCGGTTTCCTGTGAGCGGGGGCTTAAGCTTGCTTTCATTGTTTCCGCATCCTATCTCAATCAAGTGGTCAACTGACCGGATTATGAACACCATTGAACATTAGGGTTGCCACCTGTATGAGATTCACCTGGACAGTCTGTGTTTTGATCCATGTGTACGGAAACCTGGACACATGATTTAAAACCTGGACTGTCCGACATTTTTCAGACAGGAATAGGGGGACGCTATGTGGGCCACATTAGTATTCTCTTTGGAGTACCAAAAGGTGTCCCAGGTCTGTTACAATCCTATAGTGTATACTTAAAAAAAAAAAAAAAAAAAAGTGTTCAGGTTTGACTTGAAGAAAAAGTGTCAACCCTATTGATCATTGAAGGTGTAGTTGGTCAGACATGGAACAGCATGGTGGTTTAGTAGTTAACATTTGTGCTGTGCAGCTCTGGGGTCTTCGGTTCAAATCCCAACCATGATACCATCTGCAAGGAGCTTGCATGTAGGCAGGGGTGAATTTACTGCCCTTTTAAGACCGGAGTTCTTCATAAGAGCTTAGCTGTAGTCAGCACCCCTAATACCGGGCAATGTAGAGGTACATGGTACTTGTGTATTGCTGAATTGAAGATTATACATTACCAAAGACTGTTACTATGAACTACCTCAAGTACAAACAAAATGAAGTTGTACCGAACCTCTGGATGAATTCAAGTACTTAAAGTGAATGCCTGTTAATGCTGAGGGCATACCTCCCAACTGTCCTGGATTCACTGGGACCGGCCCGGGATTTCAGGTAAATCCTGGTGTCCCACCACGGAAACCAGTGCCACAATGTTCCGACACTAGCCCCCCAGTCAGGTGTGTGCCATGCCAAGTACTGCCCAGCCAGTACAACCCACACCTCCCCCGCCCACCCACCCATTGCTCTAAAGGCTATAGAATGGGAGAGGAGGTGGGCTAGGTCTGCTCCACCTCCTCCGCATGTCTCCCTGTGCAAGCCCATAACCCCCGGCATGCAGCCAATCCTGTGGCTGTAAAGGGGTTGTGTGGGTGGGAATTTTCAGAGGGCATGAGTTGAGACAGCACACAGTTAGGCCATAGCGCTTGACAGGTTCTTCTCATGGAGAACAAGAACACACTATACAGGATCCAGAGGAAATATACACATGGTCAGCTTTGGTGAAGGTGCTGGGTAGAGGACGAGGTCACCATCTTGGTGAGGAGCTGGCCCTCTCTATGTATCACACGGCAAGTGACCTGGGCACCCATGTCACATGGGCCTCAGGTATTCGTCGAACTATCCAAGCCCTACCCTGTAACCCCCAAGGAGACACAGGCCCCCAGTCATTGGTAAGTCATTGCTGTGATGACCAGACGAATCGTGTCATTTGCTAGAAAGTAGCTGCTCAACCATGCGGACCTCTCTGAGTTGAAATAACATGCTCTGGCCGAAGTGTCTCCACACTCTGACGGAAATCCATGCAACAAAGTAAAGCTGGTGTTCTATCAGGATACCGCTACCCATCAGAATGTGCAACAGAAGTGACGTTCCGTCGTGGCCATCTTGGTACACCCCGCACTCATCCGCAGTAAGGCTACAGTCAGTAGGCGCAGGGCCGTCTTTAATATGGATTGGAACCTGGGCAAAAATTTTCTTAGGGCCCCCCCCTCCCCAATGCAATTTTTCTCTCCACCTTCTCTGAGACATAAAATAAATAGCAGCTAGACTTAAAATCAGTTTGCTGTATCAGATCAGGCAGTGATTGCGATTGGTTTCCAGAGGTTACAGCATATCATTACTGCTTAGTGACTGGTTGCTGGAGGTTACAGCACTACTTAAGGCTCACTAATTAGTTGCTAGAGGTTACAGTACATTTCTGCTTGTTGATTCTCCTCACTGCACCTTCTCCTCACTGCAGGGGGGGGCATGATATACCTATGAATGCTGCCTTTATTTACATATCAATGCCATTGGCCTCAGCTATTTACATATGCATGTGAGTGCTATTTACATATGAATGCCAGTATTTACATGTAAACACAGGTCTGCAGGTGAGTCATCTGTACACAACAATAGGGCAGAGCTGGGCAGCATTAGTAGCAGCACAGGACTAAAACGTCAAGGGACAAGGGAATGTAAACTCGGATAGTTGGCAAGTATGAGGCAGCTGCTTTGGGCCCCACAACAATGACAGGGCCCTGGGCAGCTGCCCCTTTTGCCCTGCCTTAAAGACGGCCATGAGTAGGCGACAAGAAGACATCTTTTTACACCCACCGAAGTCTTGCATTTCACACTTATTTTTACCAGTGAACTAAGTTTATAAAGTGAAATACAGTATTTTGAAATGCGTCAGCATGTTTTGATGTTGAATGTTAAAGGCAGCGGTGGTCTGTCAGATTAGCAAACCTGTGAGATCAGCAAACTTGCATCTGCTTTTAAAATTCAACATCAAAACAGTGTCACGGATTTCTAAATAGCGTATTTCACTATATAAGCACAGTTGACAGGTAAAAATAAGTGTGAAATACAAGACTTAGGTGGGTGTAAAAAGATGCCTGCTTGCCGCCTTCTAAAAGTAGTCTTACTGCGGACGATTTTGGGGTGTAGCAAGATGGCCGCAACTGAACGTCACTTCTGTTGCATTTTCGGATGGGTAGTGGTATTCTGATATAACACCGGCAACCAGGTTTCATCCGTGAATGCAAATCTTTATTGTCTACAGAATTTGGCTACAGAGCTATGAGTAAGGCTCTGTAGCCGAAACACGTTATCCTGTTTGCTGTATGCCAGTCTTTCTCAACCCCTTAAACACAAAGGAACCCCCGAAAATAATTCTCCAGTCTCGGGCACCCCTGCTAAAAATTAAAAATCTACAACTTGTGGTACATTGGTGGGATGGTCAGTGGGAAGAATGCTCCTTACACTTGTGGTTATTGGGAAAAATAACCCCCTTACAGATAGCTAAAAAGATCAATGGTGTCATTGAAAACTTACTTGAGAGGCAGAAATTGACCATTGCTCAAGGAACCCCTAGCAACCTCTGGAGGAACCCAAGGATTCCACGGAATCCTGGTTGAGAAATCCTGCTGTAACTTACCATGTAGACAATAAAGATTTAGATCCACGGATGACATCTGATTGCTGGCTTTACTTTGCTGTATGGATTTTGCTAGGAAGATGGCATTTATTAATTTACACACAGCAGATAAATGGTTAAGATGGATATACGAGGCCATGGATACAGCGCCAGTTTCATACCACTTATTCCTCATATGCGAGAGAAGTGGCCATTACACTCAATAAGAATATACCTTGCTCTGTCCAGAAGGTGATCTCTGATCCAGGGGGGCGGTATGTAATTTTAGAAGTGGACATGTACCAAACTACAATGGTGATTGCTAACATCTATATGCCACCACCCTTTCAGTCGCAAATATTATTGGTGAAATTAGTTCCCTATATGCATTTTTTTCTTCTCCTGGCTGGCGACTTTAATGCTATTCTTGACGTTGGATACCTCTAACCCGCTACGACCAGCATCCACAGATCGTCTATCCTGGGTATCTGCTGCCCAACTTACTGAGCTGTGGAGATAGAAAAACTCGGGTGTCTGGAGTTACTCCTGTTTGTCACAAACACATAAAACCTCATCTTGAATAGACCTCGCCTTTGCCAATACTAATTCTCTGCCATTGATACATGTTGCCTCCTATTTGGCGGGCGCTCTGTCGGATCATGGTCCCTTATTACTGGCACTATCACTGGTGGCTGGGACGGGTTATCACCTGGTTGGTTACAGACAGAGCAGGTGGTACAGAAGGTACAGCCACATATGTCACACTTTTGGGAGGAAAATTTTTCTGCTGAAGACACTGTGGTATGGGACACATTTAAAGCTGTAATGAGGGGACAATGCATATCTGCATAGTGCGCAAGGATCATCATGCTGAGAGGTAGGCTAAGGTCCTACGTTCCTACTAAGGAACGTAGGATGGAGGGAGAATAAGCCACTGCCCCTGGTGATAGAACCTATGCAGCCTTAGCCCCTGTACACACGGTCGGAGATTTCCACAACCAAATCCGTCGGATTCTGCCCGTCAGATTTTGTCCGTTGGATCTTGTCCGAAACTGTTGCATACACACGGTCGGACAAAGTTGGCAAAAAATCCGATCTTTCAGAACGTGATGACGTAATTTCGTTACGATGGGACTACATTCAGGCTAGTAGCCAATAGCTTTGATGTAGGAATTTGATCTGAGCATGCGTGGCACTTGGTCCGATCAAAATGCTCTACACATGATCGGATTAGGTCCGACCGGCCCAGTTGGTCGGGAAATATTTCCAACATGTTGGAAAATTGGGTCCGACGGAGATTCGGACGGAATCAGTCTGATGCATACCACACACAGTGGGATTATCCGACGACACGGTCCGATAGGACACATTCCGACGGATTCTCCGACCGTGTGTACAAGGCTTTAGAAGGAGCCAAGCGCCAATTGGTCTTACTTGACATCAACTTGGCACACACTACTTTGCGTCAGGGATCCAAATCTCTTTTTGAAATGAGGGATAAAAACGGCAAGCTACTGGCAATGCTTGTGGTGGACCAGAGATCACCTGTCAGTGTCCCATGTATTCTCTCTTGGGCAGGGGAATTGGTCAGGGTTCCGAAGGCCATTATGGATATATTTGTAGAATATTATTCAGAGGCGTACTCTCCAATACCCGCATATGACGAGACAGAGTTGGCGGGTCTTCTCTCCAGTCTCCCCCATCCCCGCTCTGTAATCTGACGATAAAGGCTGGCTTGATATAGATCTTACTGTTCAGGAAAGCAGCCATTCATACATTTTCCCCGCACAAATCCCTGGGCCCTTATGGGTTCCCGGTGGAGTACTCTGATATGCTTGCCCCTAGGTTACAGTTCTTATATTTCTATTGCTTTGAACAGGCAAGGATCATACAAACTGCTCTTCTTATAGACCGATAGCCCTTCTTAATGCAGATCTAAAGATCATTACGAAGGTCTTGGTCATGAGATTGTCGGTGGTGGTGCCAGCCCTGGTTGATACTTACTGATTTGCACGCGATCGAAAATTCAGCCAGCAAAAGACCAATGAGAGCTTTTCGTAGGAAAATGCGACCGTGTGTAAGCTCCATCCGAATTTTGCTGCCCGAATTTCCACGAGCAAATGTTTGAGAGCATGTTCTCAATTTTTCAGACGGAAAAAGTTTTGATCAGAAATTCCGATCATCTGTAGTAATTTTGACACGCAAAATTAGTAGAAACAATTGCACACATGCTCGGAAACATTAAAGTAAATTTTTTTCGGCTTGCAGCATCGTTGTACGTCATCACGTTCTTGGCGGTCGAAAGTTTAGCAAACTTTTGTGTGTATGCAAGCCAAGTTTGAGCTGAATTCCATCGGAAAAACCATCATACCCTTTTCTGACGAGAAATACGATTGTGTGTAAGATAAAGTTGCGAAATTTTCTGGCCTAAGGGTGAACTAGGACAAGTCGACCCATTTTGTCACTTGACCCAGGAACCAGGACTGCGGCAGGTGTGGCGATACCATTGCAATATGTCACTCAATTCACGTATTTAGGAGTTCGCATTTCAGCAAGGGTTGCAGATTACCTTAGCCTAAATTTACTGCCTCTTCTGGACCTTCTTAAAAAGAAAGCTGAAATACTGAGGAACCTGCCCTTGTCGGTATTGGGACGCATAAACCTTGTAAAAATAAAGATTCTTTCAACAACCTTATATTTTCTACGTAAGCCTCCTATTTGGGTTCCACAATCCTTTTTCCTTCAAGTGCATGGTCTCTTTGGTTCGTTCATATGGGGACACTCAAATCCCAGGATAGGTCTTTGGGCTCTTCAAGAGCCTTGGGGGCAGGGGAGTCTTGTACTCCCTGATCTGTACAAATATTTTTTGGCTGGCCAGGGAGTTTTTGCACCTAGGTGGATCCTTGGGGATGATGGGGATTCTTCCACAATATTAGAAGCAGCTGTGCTGGGCTCCTATGAGAGCCTCCGTCTTTTGGTGTACAGAGGCTCTGGGGCCAAATTTCCCTTGATGGCCACAAATTAATAAAGCCTGCTGTGAACTCCCTATCACTGGCCTCACCTTTGTGGGTGAATACCCGTTTTCCACATTTTTATTCCATACCGGATCCCATAATCTGAGCATCAAAGGGACTTAAAACATTAGGTGATATTACCAGAGGAGACGAATTGTCACAATTTGATGCTCTGAAACAAAGATTTGACCTGCCCAGCCCATATCTTTTCTACTATCTTCAACCGAGACATGCATTTATATCCCAGTTTGGCTGTTCTGTGTTACGCATAAAACAATAAAAATAAATTGACAAAAAAGATGGATATCTGAAAACTGCAGCAGCGGATATTTTCAGTACTTAAAAAAAATGTCTTACAGTTCTGTCCCTTATAGGACAAAGTACACATAGTTCTTTGTCCCATGTTTATAAGTGCTTTCTAACGCTAGTTACGAGGTCCAACCTACTTCCTTCTACTCCTGCCATGTCTGAACCGACAACATATAGAAAGGAGATGGCTGATGCCGCGTACACACGATCGGACTTTCCGCCAGACTAGGCCCAACGGTCTTCCCGACAGACTTTCGGCAGAGTTTCAACGGACTTCCGAACTAATGGACTTGCCCCCACAAGAACGGATTAAAGTCAGTTTGAAAGTCCGTTCGTTTGGAACGTGATGATGTAAGACAGGACTAAAAAAGGAAGTTCAATAGCCAGTAGCCAATAGCTTCCCCTGCGTCATATTTGGTCCACCATACAGATGAACGGTTTTCCCAATAGTAATTGAGTCCATCGGACAGATTTGAAGCATGTTCTATTTCTAGGTCCGTCAGATTTTTTAAATGAAAAATGATCGAATTAGCCCACACAGGATCGGAATGTCTGATGGACTGATTTCGTGGGACATAGTCTGCCGGAAAGTCCGGGCATGTGTACGCGGCATTATTCATAGCTGCAGCTTGTCTAGACTGTTCCCAGGACAAGCAGCAACAAGAGGTATGCAGAGGCTGACCACTGCACTCCTCTTGCCATTGTTTGTCTCAGGAAAGTGCTGAGCAGCTATGAATCAGCCGTTTCCTTGATAGCTGTTGTCGGATCAGCCACTGCAGGAGTGGAGGGGGGCAGGTTGGACCTCATAACTAGGGCTAGAAAGCACTTAGGACAAAGGACTACATGTTATTTTTCCCATAGAGGACAGAACTATAAAAAATGATTATGATAGATCTTTAAAACCGACTCAGGGATCTTCTGTAGCCTCAGAGTTTTCCTGTAATGCCTGCAACAAAGAAACCCCACAGGTCTTCCTCACTCAACAAGCACTCCCCATTAATGGTGTTATGACACAATTGGTGTTATGTTTTTTGAGAGGTCAACAGCTCTCTGTGATTATGTCCATCTGCATGGTGGACGAATAAGGCCATCAAGCCTTACTGATAGAGACAGCAAGTGTGCAAGATTGAAGGAGGAATGTGACCACGTTTTGTCTGCGGTAGTTACTCTGACACCCCCAGTGCTTTTAACATATTTGAGACAAAATATCTCAAGCAGGCCTCTTTCACACAGCAGTGCCTCCAAACTGCGGCCCGTGGACCATATGCAGCCCTTTGCTTGCTTTTATTCGGCCCTTGGGGCACTATCTCATCCAATGACACCAACGATGGTGCACAATTCCTCACAATGACACCAACAATAGGGCTCAGTTCCACCCAATAAATCCAATGATGAGGCACAGTTCCTCCCAATAACACCACTGATGGGGCACAATTCCTCTCAATGACACCAATGATGGGGCACAGTTCTCTCGCTGACATCAAGATGGGGCATTGTTTACTCCTACTGATACCGAGGCATTTTTTACGTCCGATGACCATTGACAGTAAATTGGCCCTTTGTTTAGAAAATTTGAAGACCTTTGGCATACACCAATCATCCATAACTTTTTGACAGGTTAAGTGAATAACACTGATTATCTTATTACAATGGCATCTTAAAGAGGAAGTAAACCCTGATGAGTTTACTTTCTCTTTGATTCCCTGCAAAGGTAAAGCATAATGGACTACTATGCATCGCATAGTAGTCCATTATGTGTCACTTACCTGACACAGGAGCCAGCGAAGTCGCCGCTGTCCCCTGTAGTCCGGAGCATCCATCTTCACGGTGGGTCTCGCTGCTCCGCCGCTGTCATTCAATGAAGCCGCGATGACGTCACTCCCACGCATGTGCACGGGAGCCGCCACTCACGGCATAATGCCGTTGACAGCGGCGCGCTCAGTGTGCCACTGTCTACGGCATATGCGCCGTAGACAGCGGTGCCTGTGTTTTGGCAAATATCTCCTAAACCGTGTAGGTTTAGGAGATATTTCTTGGACCTACAGGTAAGCCTTAATCTAGGCTTACCTGTAGGTCAAAGTGGTTTGTAAGGTTTACAACCACTTGAAAGTCGGCGGGACATATTAGGCAGCAAGTAAATATGTGGTCCCTGAAGTTGATGTGTTGAAAGCAGAAAAATGGGCATTGCAGTTTGTTGTGTATGGGGCTGTCTTGTCGTAGACTGGTTAGGGCCTCCATGTTGACCCATGTCCAGAGCCAAAAGCGCCTACAATGGAGCACATGAACATCAGAACTGGACCACTGAGAAATAGAAGAAGGTGGCCTGGTCTGATGAATTCAAGAATTGTTTGAGGAACACAACTTTAAAGTGTTGGTTTGGTCTCCACACATTCCATATCTTAGTCCAACTGAACATCTGTGAGATGTGCTGGAAAAACAAATCCAATCAATGGAGGCTGCACCTCCCAACTTACAGGACTCAAAGGATTTGCTACTGATGGCTTGGTGCCAGATATCACAGAAAACCTTCAGAGGTCTAGTGGCGTCTACACCTCAATGGGTCAGAGCTGTTTGGGTGGCAAAAGTGGAACCTACTCAAAATTAAGTGGGTGGTCATAAAGTTAGGGCTGATTAGTGTATATCAGTTTGCCTAATCACCTTCATCCATTTTTACAGAGCCATCATTCCCAAGAAGTGCAGTTTGGAGCGCAAACAGAATTTGACAAGAAAGAATGCCCACTTTTTCTACTAAAAATATTTTTCATCAATATAATGTGCTTTAATTCCAAGGCTCTTCCAACGTACATTGGCAAAAACCCCAGGGGTGCCCTTTTCATCCACTTGTCAGCCCATGTAAAGCAACCTAAAACAGAACTATGGATGAAGGACTGATTTAAAGTTTGAGCAGTTCCAATTGGTAAAAGTATATAAAGCACACAGACTAGATTCATTTATGTGTTTTTATTAACCAGAAATAAGTATAAAAATACATAAACTCCAAAAAAAATGATAAAAAATTTGAACAAACGTTGCCATTATCTACCAGAGCCAAACAAAAGTTGCAAAGGACAGTAAACGCTTACAATCAATGGAAATGATGTATGCAAGGTAAGCAGAAAGACTGCCATTTTGGCACTTTCTCAAGGCTCAAGACTGGTGGAGAGATCTGTAGATCTGCCACTCTTGGGTCATGTTGACCAACTATAAAAACAGTTAGTGTACAAGCTGATGCTAAACACAGATCCAAATTTTTCATTTTGGCTTTTTAGCTTATGAGTCAAGGCTTGGAGGCCACCTGACAGATGCCGCCCTGTCAATTGCCTGACCTCCCACATGGTTTCACATGTTTTTCATGGTTTCATAAATGTGCAAGGTCAGTTAATTGGACAGCAATAACCCTTAAGACCCATAAACACTATCAGATTTTCTGCAGATTTTTGTCTTCAGATTTACCAAAACCATATAATATGAGGTCAAACCTTAGGAGTTTCAATTTGTATGCAATCAGGCAGGCCCTTACACTACATGGTTTTGGTAAATCTGAAGACAAAAATCAGCAGAAAATCTGATAGTGTGTATGAGGCTTCAGGGCTCGTTTACACTTGCTTCCAAATGTGGCATTGGACACACTTTTTTAAAGCACTCTAAATGCCAATCAAAGCACCTATTACAAATAAAATGTTTACCTTACAGTCCTGTTCTCACGTTGTGTTTTCTTTGCAATCATTATCCCCCATGTCGAGAGAGAGAGAGGATTGAGTGGCAGAGGATCAGCAGAGCTGGGGGACCAGAGTAGGAGAAGCTAGCAGATGTCACACTTGGTGTACAACATGGGAACACTATAGTAGAAGGTGAGTAGGGACCAGAGACAGAGAGAGAGGACTGAGTGGAAGAGGATCAGCAGTGCTGGGGGACCACAGCAAGAGAAACTAGCAGATGCCACATGTGGTGAGCAGCATGGGAACAATATAGCGGGAGGTGAGCAGGGACTGGAGAGAGACGAGGATCAGCAAACCAGAGGATCAGCAGAGCTGTGGGTCACTACTGAGTGGGGGATCAGCAGATCTAAAGAAAAGTAAACTGCCTTTGTTTAAAAAGTTTGGGGACCCCTGTTCTAGAACAAGACCAGGCATGAATCAATTTCTTTACTAAGTATCGGGTCACTCTAGGCTTTTGACCTATATATAACTCTAAATATAAATGATTTTTTGGGTTCTTACCCATGTGGCACATTTTCACATTGAGCAGCAACATTTAGCGCTCTCTTGCCATTGGTGAAGTTCCTTGAAGTCCACTGAATTGCGCATTTTACTATCCCTATACATGAAGCTTCTGGTGTTGAACTAAATTTCCTTTCTGCGTAAAGTGCTTGCCACACTCTGAACAGCAAAATGTTTTATTCTCCTGTATGAATCCGTAGATGGGTAAGCAACGCTGCCTTTTGCAGAAATTTCTTCCCGCAATCAGAGCAGGAAAAGGGTCGCTCACCACTGTGGCTCCTTTCATGGGTGACCAGCATTGACCTGAAGCTGAAAATTTTACCGCACTCTGCGCACTCGAAGGGCTTCCCTTCTGTATGACTCTCCTGATGCTCGGCCAAAGCCGACAGATCCCTGAAACACTTTAGACAATCCAAGCACCAAGAAACCTTTTTGCCAGAATGCTTAATTTGATGCCTGGCCAGTAGTGATGGACGAACTTCCGACGGGACGTTTCGCGAACGCGAAATGCGAACGGACCCAAACGTTCGCGAAACCGAACGTTCGCCGCGGGCCCCATTGACTTCAATGGGAGGCGAACTTTGCAAACCTTCATGTCGAATTTGCGGCCACGTGGTAATTATTAGGGGGTAAAACGTAGTCCCACCATCTGGACAATGACATAATACATGTATGAGGTGAATTTGGGATCGATAACTACAAGCATTTTTATTTTATTTGGGAAATTGTTCTAACAATTCAGGACTATGGAGCTAATGAAGGCAATGGAGGAGAGGGAAGGTCAGGGACCAGGGTAGGCAAAGAAGAGGGTGCAGGAGATGATCACCAGCAGCGTGACATACCGGAATGACACATGCACCGTGATAGAGGCATCTGACAGCAGCACCGTAATACAGAGCACTGACAGCAGCACCGTGACATACAGCGCTGACAGCAGCACCGTGACATACAGCGCTGACAGCAGCACCGTGACATACAGCGCTGACAGCAGCACCGTGACATACAGCGCTGACAGCAGCACCGTGACATACAGCGCTGACAGCAGCACCGTGACATACAGCGCTGACAGCAGCACCGTGACATACAGCGCTGACAGCAGCACCGTGACATACAGCGCTGACAGCAGCACCGTAAGCAGCCCCAGGAGGAAGTCAGCACAGCACAGGGATGGTGTGATCCCCTCATAATAAGAACCCCCAGGAGGAAGTCAGCACAGCACAGGGATAGTGTGATCCCTTCATAATAAGAACCCCCAGGAGGAAGTCAGCACAGCACAGGGATATCATAAGCAGCCCCAGTAGAAATATGACACCGCTCAACCTCTTCAAAGAGGAGGGTAGGGGCATATAGTACGGTGTGCTTTTTTGGGTCAAGGAAGTGAGCCAAATGAATTAAGAAGGTCTGTGTGCTTGATTAAAAAAATAGTTTATAGACATATACATGGTCTACTGGTCACATGTGTTGAATTCCTCCGAGATCCATGCCTCATTCATTTTTAGAAATGTGAGGTAGTTAACACTGTGGTGAGCTAGGCGAGTACGCTTATCGGTCACAATCCCCCCTGCTGCGCTGAACGTCCTTTCGGACAGGACACTGGATGAGGGGCAAGCCAACAGTTCGATTGCAAATTGGGCAAGCTCTGGCCAGAGGTCAAGCCTGCCCACCCAGTAGTCTAGGGGTTCATCACTCCTCAGAGCGTCCACATCGGCCGTTAACCCAATGTAGTCGGACACCTGACGGTCTAGGCGTTCCCTGATGCTGGATCCGGATGACACCTGTCGATGGGTCGGCTGAAAGAATGACCTCATATCCGAAGTCACCAACACATCTTCAAACCGGCCTCTTCTTGCAGGCGCTGTTGGATTGGTACCCGCAAATCCTTCTCTGGGAGTGGGAATTGCTCCTCTGCCAGCGCACGCAAAAGCAGAATGCAGCATTTCTCGAAGCAAGGCCTGGAAGTGCTGCATTCTGACAGCCCTCTGCGACGGCGGTAACATTTCCGCCATTTTGTGTTTGTACCGGGGGTCTAAGTACGTTGCCACCCAGTACTGGTCCTTGACCCTCATGCTTTTTATACGGGGGTCCCTATTAAAACACTGGAGCATGAAGGCCCCCATTTGCACTAAAGTGGAAGCGGTGTGGTGGCCTGGCTCCTGCTCATCATCCAGGATAATGTCGTCCTCTTCATTCTCCTCTCCCCATCCTCGCACAACAGGGATCCCAGAAAGGTTTAAAGCATGCTCTTCTTGCTCCTGCTCATCCGCCCCGGCACCATCCTCCTCTGACTCCTCATCAGACTCCTGTTGTTGACTTGTCTCAGATAGAGTAGCCCCCCCTGGGAATTCATCCAGCATTGCGACTTCCTCATCTTCCCGCTCCTGCTCCTCCACAGCCTGATCAATGACACGACGCAATGCACGCTCCAGAAAGAAGGCATAAGGTACCATGTCACTGATGGCGCCATGGCTGCGACTGACCAGTTTGGTGATCTCCTCAAATGGCCGCAGAAGTCTGCATGTGTCGCGCATGAGCAGCCACTGGCGCGGTGAAAAAAAACCCAGCTCCCCAGAACCGTTTCTTTCGCAGAGTTCATACAGGTAGACGTTAACTGCACGTTTCTGCTGGAGCAGCCTATCAAGCATATAGAAGGTTGAGTTCCATCGCGTCGGGCAATCGCAAATAAGACGTCTGACCGGCAGATGGTGTCGCCGCTGAATGTCAGCAAGGCGAGCCATGGCCGTGTAAGATCTTCTGAAATGGGCCGAGATTTTCCTTGCCTGCCGCAAGATGTCCTGGACCCCAGGGTATTTGACAAGGAATCGCTGCACGACCAAGTTTAAGACGTGTGCCATGCACGGCACGTGCGTGATTTTGCCCTGTTTCAATGCGCTAAGCAGATTGGCACCGTTGTCACACACCACTTTACCAACTGTCAAATTGAGCGGTGTTAGCCACTCATCTGCCTGTGAACGCAAAGCTGAAAGGAGTGCCGGGCCAGTGTGGCTCTTTGCTTCCAGGCACAACAGACGCAGCACGGCATGGCAACGTCTCACCTGGCATGTGGAATAGGTTCTGGGGAGCTTGGGCGGTGCAGTGGAAGAGACGCTAGCAGCGGAAAAGGAGGAGGCAGCTGAGGAGGAGAGGGAGGAGGATGGAGTAGGAGGAGGAGAAGAAGAGTCAGGCCTGCATGCAATCCGTGGCGGTAAAACCAAATCTACACGGGTGCCACGGGTTACATGCTTGACGGCCGTCAGAAGGTTCACCCAGTGGGCAGTAAAACTGATATACCTTCCCTGCCCGTGTTTGCTAGACCACGTGTCTGTGGTCAGATGTATCTTGGCACCGACACTGTGTGCCAGAGATACATTCACTTGCCGCTGAACATGGCCATATAGCTCTGGGATGCCCTTCTCTGAGAAATACTTCCTTCCTGGGACCTTCCATTGTGGTGTTCCAATGGCCACAAATTTGCGAAAGGCCTCCGAGTCCACCAGTTTATATGGCAGTAGTTGGCGGGCTATGAGTTCTGACAAGCCAGCCGCCAACCGTTGGGCAAGAGGGTTATCCGGCATCATCATTTTTTTACGCTCAAACATTAGGCCCACGGAAGCCTGCCTTTTTGCAGAAAAATGTGAGCTTGGCGTGATGGAAGGTGGAGTGGAGGACAATTGTGAGGAGAGAGGAGAAGGAGAAGTAGAAGACGAGGCTGGACGGTGAGAGCCTGCAGTGTGGCTTTGTGTGTTCCGTTGCTCCCACTGGGCTCGGTGATGGCTGCTCATGTGCCTTCTTAAGGCGGTCGTCCCTAGGTGAGTATTGGGCTTACCGCGACTAACGCGTTGACTGCAAAGATTGCAGATGGCAACGCTATTGTCAGCAGCGGACACGTTAAAAAAAGCCCACACTGCGGAGCCATGTGCCGGTGTCCTGGGAGCGCCAGATGTGACCGTACATGGTCGATGACTCGCTCCTGATACATTTGCAGTCTGCTTTGTCCCTGCTGTGCAATGTAAGTCATTGCTGCTTCTCCTCCCTATCTGCTGGTCCATATCTCCCTCTGAACTCCCCTCCTCTTCCTCTCTTGTGGGCACCCACGTGACATCACTAGACACGTCATCATCAACGTCACCTTCCCCACCGCTATAAGTAGAGATCTCGGAGTAGGCAGCAACACCGGGGACCAACCTCCTCCTTGGGCTGATCTGGGTACTGGCGTCAGACTGCTGAGTAGCGCTTGTTGCTACCTCCTCTTCCTGATCCAATACCAAGAGTGGCTGCGCATCAGAAATGTCCTCTTGATATGGATCGGAAAATAATTCCAGTGACTCAAGCGGAAGGTATGTGGTGGTGGTGGTGGTGGTCGTGTTGTTGGTGGTAGTGTCTTTGGGGGTGCACATAGCAGAGAGTGAAGAAGAGGGTGCAGATCGAGAGGATGAGGAGGGTGCAGAAGAGTAAGGCTGAGCGAGCCACTCAACCAAGTCTGGTGCATCCTTTAAAGTAATTGAACGCACCTTCTGCAACTTCCCACTTTGGCTCAAGCCTGTTGCTCCTGCCCTACCCCTACCACCCCTGCGGAAGGGCCTGCCTCTTCCTCTGCATGTCATTTTTTAAATGACCCTGTGACAAAACTCTTAGTCCCTATACCGCTGAAGGACTGCTGCAGTATAGGTGAGCGGTCAGCAGTGGTGCACGTCAACCCTATCTATTGTGGACCGATAGCGGTCCTTACAGAACAGCAGACTGTACCGCACTCAAGCCTATGTACCGTAGCACCCTATACCAAGTTACCAGTCCTTATAAGAACTTTTGTGGAACAAGCAGGTTGTGTGTTAGTGATTAGCAGACTGTACGTCAGTCCCTATACCGCTGAAGGACTGCTGCAGTATAGGTGAGCGGTCAGCAGTGGTGCACGTCAACCCTATCTATTGTGGACCGATAGCGGTCCTTACAGAACAGCAGACTGTACCGCACTCAAGCCTATGTACCGTAGCACCCTATACCAAGTTACCAGTCCTTATAAGAACTTTTGTGGAACAAGCAGGTTGTGTGTTAGTGATTAGCAGACTGTACGTCAGTCCCTATACCGCTGAAGGACTGCTGCAGTATAGGTGAGCGGTCAGCAGTGGTGCACGTCAACCCTATCTATTGTGGACCGATAGCGGTCCTTACAGAACAGCAGACTGTACCGCACTCAAGCCTATGTACCGTAGCACCCTATACCAAGTTACCAGTCCTTATAAGAACTTTTGTGGACCAAGCAGGTTGTGTATTAGTGTTTAGCAGACTGTACGTCAGTCCCTATACCGCTGAAGGACTGCTGCAGTATAGGGCAGCGGTCAGCAGTGGTGCACGTCAACCCTATCTATTGTGGACCGATAGCGGTCCTTACAGAACAGCAGACTGTACCGCACTCAAGCCTATGTACCGTAGCACCCTATACCAAGTTACCAGTCCTTATAAGAACTTTTGTGGACCAAGCAGGTTGTGTGTTAGTGATTAGCAGACTGTACGTCAGTCCCTATACCGCTGAAGGACTGCTGCAGTATAGGGCAGCGGTCAGCAGTGGTGCACGTCAACCCTATCTATTGTGGACCGATAGCGGTCCTTACAGAACAGCAGACTGTACCGCACTCAAGCCTATGTACCGTAGCACCCTATACCAAGTTACCAGTCCTTATAAGAACTTTTGTGGAACAAGCAGGTTGTGTGTTAGTGATTAGCAGACTGTACGTCAGTCCCTATACCGCTGAAGGACTGCTGCAGTATAGGTGAGCGGTCAGCAGTGGTGCACGTCAACCCTATCTATTGTGGACCGATAGCGGTCCTTACAGAACAGCAGACTGTACCGCACTCAAGCCTATGTACCGTAGCACCCTATACCAAGTTACCAGTCCTTATAAGAACTTTTGTGGACCAAGCAGGTTGTGTATTAGTGTTTAGCAGACTGTACGTCAGTCCCTATACCGCTGAAGGACTGCTGCAGTATAGGGCAGCGGTCAGCAGTGGTGCACGTCAACCCTATCTATTGTGGACCGATAGCGGTCCTTACAGAACAGCAGACTGTACCGCACTCAAGCCTATGTACCGTAGCACCCTATACCAAGTTACCAGTCCTTATAAGAACTTTTGTGGACCAAGCAGGTTGTGTATTAGTGTTTAGCAGACTGTACGTCAGTCCCTATACCGCTGAAGGACTGCTGCAGTATAGGGCAGCGGTCAGCAGTGGTGCACGTCAACCCTATCTATTGTGGACCGATAGCGGTCCTTACAGAACAGCAGACTGTACCGCACTCAAGCCTATGTACCGTAGCACCCTATACCAAGTTACCAGTCCTTATAAGAACTTTTGTGGAACAAGTGAGTTGTGAATGTTTAGCAGACTGCAGCAGAAGGGCAGCAGTCAAGTATAATATCCTTTCTATATTTGGAAGAAAGAATATTATACATGTACAAGCCTATTACTGTACCACTGATACCAGTCCTGAAAAGAACCTTTGTGGAACTAATAATAACAGCAAGTCTTTAAAATTACCCTCACTGCCTGACAACACTGCTTCCTTCCTGTCCCTATACAAATTGGCAAAAAAAGAGAACGATTAGTGGTTACTGGAACAGCTCTTTTGTGGACCTTGATAGTAACAGCTAATGATGATGATGATGATGATGATGATGAAAGACTAATCTGGCTGTCCCTGTAGCATACACCGTCCTTTCCCTTTCTCTAAACTAACAAAAGACACTCAGGCTGCTGCAAGAATCAGCAGCACAGCAAACCTATCAACACCTAACACCTATACCAGTCCTGAAAAGAACTTTTGTGTACCAAATAGCTAGTGGTTTATCTCTCCCTACTCCACACAGGAACCTGTCCCTATCTTAACAGAAGAAAGAATGTAAAATGGCCACCGGATCGGGTGTATTTATAGGTTAGGGGGAATGTACAAGTGTCCATGTGCTGTCATGTCTCAATTGGCTGTCCTGTATCACATGATAAACGTGTCACCAAAGGTTAAAGTTCTTGTATACATTAAACACGTAAGTCCGCCGCGGCGAACGACGGAAAAAGGCGTTCGAACGTGCGGACCGCGAATGTCGGAAATTCGCCGCGAAACGACCGCCGGGCGAACCGTTCGGCCATCACTACTGGCCAGACCTGCTGAAATTTGGAATCCTTTTCCACACTGACCACACCAAAAAGGCTTCTGGCCTTTGTGTGCTCTTTGGTGTTTGACCAGCCCAACCTTTTGTGCGAAACGTTTCCCGCACTCTGGACAAGTATAGGGGCACTCGCCTGTGTGGGTCCTCTGGTGCATGATAAGACCCACCTTCTGCGCAAATTGTTTCCCGCAGTCGGAGCAGGTGCACAGCTTCTCTCCCGTGTGAATTCGGAGATGCATGGTGAGTGTGGACCTATGACTGAAATTCTTCCCGCATACAGTGCATGACAGCAGCTTTTCCACCCCAGGAGCTTCCTGACGTTCTGTCAAAGATGATGTGTCCGTCAAATGTTGCCCATGTCTGGAGCGCAAATATGGCTCCTCCCTTTGGTGGTTTGTGAGATCTGTTTTGCAGGTGAAGGGTTTTCTGCTTTCTGTTTTTTTTCAGTTTTTTCTGGTGCGCGATCAAAGCCGGATGGTTACTAAAACATTTTGCGCACTGAGTGCATTCATAGGGCTTTTCACCCATGTGAGTTCGCTTGTGGTTTTCAAGATACATTTTCTGCGCAAAGCGTTTATCGCAAATCAGACAGGGAAAGGGGCGTTCTCCCCATGGATCCTCCAATGGGTAGCCAGTAGCGACCTGTAGCCGAAACATTTCCCGCACTCAGTGCACTGAAATGGCTTCTTAATGGAATTAAGCTTTTGGAGGTGGTCAAGTTCTGCCCTCTGAGGAAAACACTTTCCCCATCCAAGGCTAGGCTGTGTAAGAGTATCAGTAAGAGGTTTCTCATCGCTAGAGGCATCTAGGGATTTATTCAACCTAATACGTCCTTGTCGGATATTTGCAGTACTGATGTTTCCTTCTGGAGAACCACCTGTTATGTCCTCATCTTCTACATCAAAGTCTGAAGACAAAAGGAGATGTCTATCTTCTAGGGAAAAAAAGCACAAGAGATCCAATCAGTAAAGCTAAAAAAAAAAAAAAGTTAAGTTCATCAAACATTACCATTTCCTAAGCAGTACCAGTCAGATCATGGCCTCAGTTTTATTGCTTCAACTTAACAGTTCCTAAGCAGTATCAGTCAGATCATGTCCTCCATTTTAATGCTTTGTCTTCCTGTTTCCTAAGCAGTACCAGTCAGATCATGTCCTCTGTTTTATTGCTTCAGCTTACTGTTTCATAAGCAGTACCAGTCAGATCAGAGGCATAACTAGAATCTTCAGGGCCCCCGGTGCAAAAAAAACATGAAGGGCCCCCCTGCCCCACCTGAATGTCAGCTGCTTAGCTGCACACACAGGAGGAGAGGGGTGGGAGAAGAAGAAGCAGATCGGCTCTCTCCTCTCCCATCCATGCAGGGGAAGAAGAATTGCCAGTGCAGGCTCCGGGCTGTATGAGAGAGATGCACTCAGCTCAGAGCACCTGGGCCATCAATCCTGCTGGGGCCTCTCGACAGTGCGGAGCACCATGGATGGTCGCAAGTGCAACCTTTGTGACCCTGGTAGTTCCACCATGGATTTAGATCATATCCTCCATTTTATTGCTTCACCTTACTGTTTCCTAAGCAGTACCAGCCAGTTCATGTCCTCCATTTTATTGCTTCACCAGTAATTCAGCTAATTACAACCAGTGACAATGGGGTTGATTTACTAAACCTGGAGAGCACAAAATCTGGTGCAGCTCTGCATAGAAACCAATCAGCTTCCAGGTTTTATTGCCAAAGCTTCATTGAACGAGCTGAAGTTAGAAGCTGCTTGGATACCATGCACAGCTGCACCAGATTTTTCATTCTTCAGTTTTAGTACAATAACCTCATTGTGTCTAATGACTATGGTGCCCGGTTCTACAGTTAGGCAGGCCATAGATGTTGCGATTTTCTTTCTTGCAACCATGACTTACAGGAAAGAAAATCACTTGATTCCCCCATCAACGCAGTCAGTTTTGATGGGGGAATCCCTCCAGTGAAGCTATCGTGTTCTCCCAGCACGGGGAGCCATCCCTGCTGGGAGAACACGATGAATATTGCTTCTGGCAATAATCGCATGTAAACATCCGACATGCTGGTTGTACACAAGTCGATTGAGGCAATCAGCCTGCCCATAGATGGTTCAGCAGGGACCGGCCGATATTCGAATCGTCTATGGCCGGCCTAACTCTTGACTACAGTTCACTGTTGGTCATCTCACCCTACTGTTGCAGAGGAGAACACCAAAAGTCTTACCAACCCTACTTTGAGGTTCCTGCTGAACTGGCTGGAATTCGAACCATTCATGGCTGGCTTATAGCCTCATGCACATTAGACGATATAAAAACACCAGTAAAAAGCTGAAGCTGTAGAATAAGTTTTGCAGTAGCATTTTTCAGCTTTGGTTAGCTTTTTTTTTAGCAAAACTATACACCCACAAAAGCTTATGGCTCAAAAACGCTGATAAACACCCAATAGCCACGTTTTTTTTGCGTTTTTAAGCTTTTATCAGAGTAGGAGCATTTTTACAGATGAAAAACTCTCAAAACCCACTAGTTCTGGAGGCTTTTTCCAGCCAGAAAACACCCCTGCCAAAAAACGCTGATAACAGCCTATGGGTGCATGGACAACATGCTGGAGAGTTTACTGGCTGCAGAAGAAAATGCCTGCAGCCAAAAATCACAGCTGTAAGAACATCTAGTGAGCATGAGGCCTAACACTTGACCACAGTCCATTGGTGGTCTCACCCTTCTGTTGCAGAGGAGAACACTAAAAGTCAAACCACTTCTACTTTGAGGACCTCAATATATGATAGTGGTGTAATGATTTCTCTTCTGTAGGCTAAAAAAGTTTTGGGGTTTGGCAATGTATAGGTAAGAGATTACTAAAGGGCAACCAAATAAACTTTTCTGTAATGTTTTTTTTTTAAACAAATGCAGGTTTATTAATCATAGAAAAGGGTTACAATAAAAAATGGTAGTGGGTGCAACCACACAACTCACACAGTATAACAATGCCATGTTGAACATATCCCTAGCACAGCTAGGAGAACCCATCTAGATAACAGAGTATATTGCCATACGGACCTCCCATCCATCCCTCCCCAAATTGCCTCAAGGCATGAACACCAGGCGTGCTAACTTCAGTCCACACATGTTTCCACAGCATTTAACCATCTGTCCCACACCTTGTTATATTTGGCGGGGCATCCACGGTGACTGTACACTAGTTTTATATAAGGCAGTTTATCATTGATTGCTACAATCCAGTCCCGTAGCACAGGGGGAGCTGGACGCATCCACATCTTTGCTATCAGCTTTCTTGCGGTAAATAGTGTGGACTGCAGGAATGTGGTAAGGTACACATCTATCGTGACATCTGGGAGCAGTCCTAATATACACACTTTCGGGTCCATGAGCAGGGGTGACCCCATGTGGTCGTGTAGGAAGGAAGTTATTTGCATCCAGAAACCTTGGATTTGAGGACATAACCATACTAAGTGATAGAGAGAACCAGAGGGACTGAAACACATAGGGCACCCCGGGTCTGAGTCAGGTCGGAACTTAACTAGCCTAGTAGGGGTCAGGTACGATCTGTGAATGAAATATAGCTGTGTAAGGCGGTCTGGAATACTCAAGGACACCAATTTAACGTTTTCTAACACTTCCTCCCAATCCGACCCGTCCAGTGGGCCCAGGTCACCCTCCCATCTGATCCTAGCCCTCTCCGAAATCTGATTTATTTCCCTCCTCCTCAGTAGACTGTATAGTGTGGAAATTAATTGGGCCGAGTTGTCACCCAGTAACAACTCGACCAGAGACAACGTCTGTACGTTGGGAGGGCCCTCAGCAAATTGGGTTTGAAGTGCATGCCGCAGTTGTAAGTATTGGAATTGCATAGAAGGAGGCAAGTCAAATTCCGCACGTAACGCTGAAAAGTCGCGAACGCCCAGAGGGGTTATAACCTGGTGCAGAAAGACAATGCCCCTGGAGGCCCAACGGGCAGCTCCAGGGACAGTTAATAGTTCGTTCAGCGCAGGGTTACACCACAGTGGGGTGTGCGAGTGATGAAAGTCAGCGCCAACTAGTCCCAGCGCCAGTCTCCAAATTTGCCTGTGGTAGGACAGCAGGGGGGTTGCGACACCCCCCGCCCTCCCCGCCCTGAAAAGTAGCTGAAGGGGAGTATGAGTGGGCATACCCTCCCCACCACCCACCAGCGTTTGGTACCTCGCCCCATCCGCCCTGTGCAGGTGAAAAAAATGTGATAGTTGCGCCGCCAAATAGTAAGCTCTAAAATCCGGAAGGGCCACCCCCCCCAATCCCGTTGGGTTTTTAAGGGTAGTCCACGCCAGCTTATGTCTAGAGGATCCCCATAAAAAAGTACTCAAAATAGTGTCTATTGTTTTGAAAAATCGAAGAGGGATCAAAACCGGGGAGTGCCAGAGCGCGTATAGAATTTTGGGGAGCAAAATCATTTTTGTCAGATTAACCCTGCCCATCACCCCAAGAGGGAGACGGGACCAGGCCTGAGTACGTGATTTAAGGAATAAAAACAATGGCTCAACATTAAGTAGTAGGTAATCCCGCGGCTCCCTGGTAATACGTACCCCCAAGTATTTAATTTCGGAGACCCTGGCGAGGGGAAGGGAGGCCGCATCGCGATCCGGTACCGACGCGTCCAGCGGTAAGATCTGGGACTTGGACCAATTTATGGCCAACCCCGAATATCTGCCAAACTCTCCCACCACCTCCAATGCCCTTCGCAACGAAGGACCCTCATCCTCCAGGTACAGTAGGGTATCATCCGCATACATGCTTACGGATTCTACAAGGGTACCACTGCAGAGACCCGCTATCCCTGGATGATGCCGGAGCCTGGCCGCCAGGGGTTCCGCCGCGAGGGCATACAAAAGGGGGGACAACGGGCAGCCCTGACGCGTGCCCCGCCCGACCGGAAAGGGATCCGACACCCAACCATTCACCGCGACCCTGGCCGTCGGTTGGTAGTAGAGTAGGGTGACCCACCTCACAAAAACAGGGCCAAAACCGAATCGCTCCAAGCACTCCCACAGGTATTCCCACTCAATGGAGTCGAAGGCTTTGGCCGCATCTAAGGACACCACCACCCTCGACCCCATCGAGCTGTGCCTAGCTTGCACATTCATAAACACCCGGCGAATGTTCATAGCCGTGTTCTTTCCCGGCATAAAGCCAGTCTGGTCTGGGTGTACAAGGGACAGTATAACCTTGTTCAGTCTGATGGCTAAGATTTTAGCTAAAATTTTGATATCGGTCTGGAGTAAGGAGATGGGGCGGTAAGATTCAGGAAGGTGTGGGTCCTTGCCAGGCTTGGGTAGCACAATGATGGTGGCCTGACGCAGCGTCTCGGGGATGGTTCCCGAGTCAAGCATATATTTGAACAGTTTCAATAATTCTGGAACTAACACATTAGAATACTGGGCATAGAAATCTAGAGGGATACCGTCTTGTCCGGGGGCTTTTGCTGATGCCAGTGAGGAAATCGCCAGTGCGACCTCATCACTAGTTAGAGGGGCATCAAGATCTGCAACCTGAGTCGGGGATAGTCTAGGAAGAGATATTCCCTCCAAATAGGTCCTAGTCTCCGTTCTTGGTATATGTACTTGAGAGGTATAAGTCGTCATATAGAACTCTCGGAACATATCCGCCACCGCCTGAGGCTCGGACACCTCAACTCCCCGGTGATTGGTCAAAGAGACCACCACCGGGGGTCTGGAGTCCTGGTGTGCCAAATATGCCAGAAGCTTCCCTGCGCGTTCACCCTGCTCAAAAACCCGTTGTCTGGTGAAAAATAGCTTCCGTTTAGCCTGTTCAAATTGTAGGTGTTCAACCGCTCGGGTGTGTTGTCTGAGCAGCTGTGCCTTTGCCTGGGTAGGGTCAGCACAGAAGTCGGCCGCAACCGCATCCAATGCCTCAGTAACCTGCTTCATCTGTGTCTGAGAAGCCTGTTTCAGCCGGCCTATGCGCCGCGAGAGGGTGGAGCGGACATGCAGCTTGAAGGCCTCCCAAACGTGGTCCGTACGGGCCGAGTCTCTGTTGGTGTCAAAGTAAAATCGCCATTCCTCTTCTATATCCTCGCATTCGCTCAACGCCGACAGCCAAAAGGGGTGGAGTCTCCACTGCTTCGGATCTGCCTGGCGTGCCAGCCTGAGAGTTGCCCAACAAGGAGCATGGTCCGAGAGCGAACGGGCGCAGTACCCTGCGTCCGCCAGTCCGGGCAGCAGGCTCTCAGCCGTTAAGATGTAATCGATGCGGGACATAGAGGAATGGGTTGCAGAGAAACAAGAGTACTCCCGTTTCTCGGGATACCTGTGGCGCCACGGGTCCACAAGCGAAAACTCCCGCAGTATGCGACCCAATCTGGTCTCCCCGTGGCCACAGGCATCCCCAGTGATACGCATCCTGTCTAAGTCCCTATTTTGCACCATGTTAAAATCTCCTAGCCAAATGGCGGGGGTGGAGGGGTACATGGCCATATAGGATAGGCCCTCAGTGATAACTGTAGAGTTGTATGGCGGGGGAACATAAAATGCCAGTATAAGGTATTGGGCCCCACAAAGAATACAATGCAAGAACAGGTACCTGCCCTGGGGATCCGTCCGCATAGATAATAGCTCGAATTGGGTAGATTTGGTCACGAGGACAGTGACCCCACGGGAGTAGGGGGTATAGGTGGCATGATATGCCCAGCCAATCCAGGGGCGTTTCAACGCCAGCTGTAATTGTCCGGTAATATGTGTCTCCACCAGCACGATAACATTAGCCCTATAGGATTTGAGACGGTCAAACACTGCTGTACGTTTCAATTTATCCCGCAACCCTCGAACGTTCCAGGACAGGAATTTTAACTCACCCTGAGGTAGTAAGTAATAAACTTAGGATACGGAGGAGGGCGGGCGATCCCCAAGACAGTGACCCCCCCCAACACAGCATAATCATACATTTCAAAATGACTTTTACAAATTATAATTTGTACCGGAACACGTCCTGTGGTCATGTGTAATGTGCGAACAATAGCACCCGAGTAAAACCTGCAACTAAACCTGACATTAACTATCAAACTTCCCAACCCCCCCCTCCCTGCTCTCAGCCCCCCCAACCAAGCCGGAGCATACATCCCAAAACAAAACATAACCAGGTTAAGCCTGGTGAAATATGAGAGCGAAAGGTCCGCTGGGTGCTATCCCAGCGATGGAGCACGGCACGCACACACCGCCCGCCGGTACAGCAACCAGCAGACAGGCATATGAGTGAGCCGTGCCCTCAGCACCATAATCATATAGTGCCCAATATAGTCTCGTCAATACAATTGCAAAGCATGAAAGTCGTATAGTATATCAGCATGTCCCCTACTATGGGAGCTCACGAGAAGGGTCAGAGCCCGCCGAGGACCCAACCCCGGGTCTCGGCGCCAGCAGAGAAAATTCGCCAAGCGTCCCGGTGCATCAAACCCCATCGTAGTAGGAACCCAGCCACAAGGGAAATAGAGGAGGGGAAGGCCGGATCAGGTAGGAGCAGAGGGAGAAAAGAGAGAGAGGAATGACGGGGGAGAGGAGGAGGAGAAAGGTGCGAGGGGCCCCGAGATGGGAGAGAGAATGGAACATAGCATGATGGAGAGGGGACCGAGGAGGGGGGACAAAAAGAAAAGGGTGGGGGGGGGGTGTGGGCTGGGGACCAGGTACACCGGGGGAGATGAGGAGGAGTGAAAAGGGGGAAAAATGGAAGGGGGAACCAAGGCCGATATCGGGGTAGGGGAGTACCGTTACAACGGAGTCCTCACTGGGTAACGGGCATCAGGAAAAGGAGTACGGTCACCGCAGTATAACGATGGCTGGCCGTTGCACGTCCGCTGCAGAGTAAAGAAGCCTTCGGAGAAAGGGATGGCATGGACGTGCCCGAAATCCACAGAAGGAGCAAAGTAGTCTTAGGTAAGCTCAGGTGTCCAAAAGATCAACGATGCAGCCGCTTCGGCAGGGCTCAGTCCGCAAATCCGCCTAAACAACAGCTCCTAGTGGCCAAGGAGGCCGGGTGCGGACAAACGATGGTTGGACAGGGCCGGGGGGCGATCAATTTCGCGGCGGCCGGTTACGGGCCGCATCCTGTTGATCCAACCAGGCCACCGCCGCCGCCGGGTCCTCAAAAAAATGTGCTCGGTCCTCTCCCGCAACCCGGAGTCTGGCTGGAAAAAGCATGGAGTATTTAATGTGATGGGCTCGGAGGCGGCGTTTAATATCCACAAAGCGCGATCTCTGCCGCTGTACCTCTGCCAAGAAGTCCGGGAAAACGGATATATGGCCATTCTGAAAGGGAATGTTTCCTCTTTCTCGGGTAAGTCTCAGGATAGCGTCCCTGTCCCGGTAATTCAGCAACTTGGCTATAAAGGTACGCGGAGGGGCACCTTCAGGCGGCGGACGCGCCGGCATCCTGTGCGCCCGCTCCACCACAAACGAGGAAGAAAAGGCCTCCCTGCCGTAGGCTTTAATAAGAAGGTTCTCCAAGAATGTAGCCGGGTCAGTCCCCTCCGAGCCCTCCGGTAGACCCACGAACCTCAAATTGGACCGGCGGGCCCTATTCTCCAGGTCGTCTTGCTTCTGGGCCAGTGCCTGCAATCTTCTCTGGATATCCTCCTGCGCATTCTGCAGCGGGAATAGTACATCCTCAGCTTGGCTAATTCTGGTCTCCGTTTCTGTGACCCTGTCGCGCAATTTGGAGAGATCCTGTCGGACCAGGGAGATGTCCACTTTAACCTCCTCGATCTTGCACGTCAGGACAGATTGGCAGGAGGAGATCGCGTCCAGCACTCTCGCCGTCTCCGCCGCGGCAGGCTCCACAGGCTGGGCGGTCGGGCCGCCATGTTGGTCCTCGTGGTCCCGGTCTTGTCGTCGGAATTTATCTAGTGCCGCAGCCGCCGCAGCACTTCTCTTCGATGGGGACATGCTCGCACACTATCCGGACACCGACTGGTATAGCTGGAGAACACAAGGAGATCTGCGGGCTTCAAGGATAGGCTTGTAGGATGTTAGATGGTACGGAGCTCAGCTCACACGCGTCCTACTCCATCGCCAGCCAGGCCACGCCCCCTTTTCTGTAATGTTTATCACTCACCTGAGCTCATCTCTGAGGGACTTTCTTCCTCTCAAGATGGATCATCCTCATCCGTCTCAACTTCATCAACAGCTTTCTTTCTAATCCAGGTTTTTCCCTAAACAATCCACAAAACAACTCAATAACTAAATTAGCAACCTGACACAAAACCAACATTGTAGAGTCACTTTGGTGTTCGGCAAAAATCCTCCGTTCCACCTACCTGAACCTGGTGAGGGACAGTGTGATCTTCCTGAGTGGAATCCCGGGAATACAGAAGACAGGGACATCTCTCTGGTGGGTTCCCATTACTGGATCCATCTGTAGAAAACACACACACTGACTGAATACATTGTTTCTATGTGTTTATCAGATGATGGGGGATCTAGGTGGACCCTCCGTACTGCTCTCTCCTTTACAATAAAGTCTCCTCTTACCCAGTGATGTGAGGGGCGGCTGATTCTCCATCATGACGTCCTTGTAGAGATCCTTGTGTCCTTCTAAATACTCCCACTCCTCCATGGAGAAATAGACAGTGACATCCTGACACCTTATAGGAACCTGACACACACAATGATACAGTCACCATCCAGACACATCCCTTCTCTGTTACTGGATAATGTCCCAGAATTCCCGGCACCGCTCACCTCTCCTGTCAGCAGCTCAATGATCTTTCTGGTGACTTCTAGAATTTTGTTGTTTCTTTCGTGTGTCAGGGAAGGAGTCGGAGGTTCCATTTTGGGTTCCTGGCTGCTGCTCAATCTTCTTGACACACGGGGACTGCTCCTGAGTGTCACATGATTAAGAGTCTCCTTCAAAGATCTATAATGCTGCAAAATGATAAAGAAAACACGTAATTATAATCAGGGCTTTTTTCAGGCAGAACTGTGTTCCATCACCTCATTCACTTGTGATTATGCACTTCTCCGGTGGCTCCACACAGAGAAATAAGCCTCAGCACAGAAGGTACTAGAGCCAGTCCGGCTGCGGAGAAGTGAAATATAAGCATGTGGAGGATGGTGAATCTCTGAAGGGGGAGGGGGGATGAAGATGAGGGCAGGAGAGGGGGTTGTGTGCAAAGCTGAGGGATTGGGGGGTGGTGCAGAGGTCAGAGCTAAGGTAGGGTGCAAAAAGTGAGATGAGGATGGGGAATGCAGATGTAAAGCTGTAGAAGAGGCCTGAAACCTGCACTCTGTGTGTAATGCACTCCTGAACCCACAATCTGTGTGTATAGTACTCCTGCACCCCGCACTCTGTGCTCAGAGTACTCCAGAACCCTGCACTCTGTACGTAGAGCACTCCTGAACACTGCGCTATTTGCGTAGAGCACTCCTGAACACTGCGCTATTTGCGTAGAGCACTCCTGAACACTGTGCTATTTGCGTAGAGCACTCCTGCACCACACACTCTGTGCTCAGAGCACTCCAGAACCATGCACTCTGTGTGTAGAGCACTCCTGAACCTGCAATGTGTGTGTAGCAAACTCCTGAACCCTGCACTCTGCGCTTAATGCACTTCCTGAACCTGCAATCTGTCTTTAGCACACTCCTGCACCCCACACTCTGTGTGCAGAGCACTCCTGAACCCCATGCTCTGTGCGTAGAGCACTCCTGAACACTGAGCTCTGTACATAGAGCACGCCTGAACACTGAGCTCTGTACATAGAGCACTCCTGAATACCGTGCTCTGTGCGTAGAGCACACCTGAACCCCCACGCTCTGTGCGTAGAACACTCCTGAACACTGAGCTCTGTACATAGAGCACTCCTGAATCCCGTGCTCTGTGCGTAGAGCACACCTGAACCCCATGCTCTGTGCGTAGAGCACTCCTGAACCCTGCGCTCTGGGCGTAGAGCACTCCTGAACCCTGCGCTCTGGGCGTAGAGCACTCCTGAGCCCCGCGATCTGTGTGTAGAGCACTCCTGAACCCCGCGCTCTGTGTGTAGAGCACTCCTAAATCCGGCGCTCTGTGCGTAGAGCGCTCCTGAATCTTCCACTCAATGTTTAACTCAATCCTGAACCCTGCACTCTGTCTGTAGTGCACTCCTAAACCCTACATTCCATGCATGTAGCATTCCTGAATCCTGCGCTCCATACATAGCACACTATGTGCATAGAGAACTCCTGCACTCTGTGTGTAGCAGACTCCTGAATTCTGCACTCTGGGCTCAGAGCACTCCTGAACCCTGCACACTGTGCTCAGAGCACTCCTGAACCCTGTACACTATGCTCAGAGCACTCCTGAATCCTGCCCACTGTGCTCAGAGCACTCCTGAACCCTTCACACTGTGCTCAGAGCACTCCTGAACCCTTCACACTGTGCTCAGAGCACTCCTGAACCCTGCACACTGCGCTCAGAGCACTCTTGAACCCACAGTGTGTGTTTAGCAAACTCCTGAACCCTGCACTCTGTGCTTAATGCACTTCCTGAACCTGAAATCTGTCTGTAGCACAATCCTGCACCCCGCATACAGAGTACTCTTGAACCCTGGGCTCTGTCTGTAGAGCACTCCTGAAACCTGCGCTCTGTGCGTAGAGCACTCCTGATACCTGCACTCTGTGCATAGAGCACTCCTGATACCTGCACTCTGTGCATAGAGCACTCCTGAACCCCGGGCTCTGTGCGTAGGGCACTCCTGAACCCAGCACTCTGTGCGTAGGGCACTCCTGAACCCCGGGCTCTGTGCGTAGGTCACTCCTGAACCCCGCCCTCTGTGCGTAGGCCACTCCTGAACCCCACTCTCTGTGCGCAGGGCACTCCTGCACCCCGCACTCTATGCACAAAGCACTCCTGAATCTTCCACTCAATGTTTAACTCAATCTTGAACCCTGCACTCTGTGTGTAGTGCACTCATAAACCCCACATTTCATGCGTAATGCATTCCTGAATCCTGCACTCCACATATAGCACACTTCTGAACCCTGCACTCCGTGCATAGCCCACTCATGAACTCTGCACCCTGTATATAAAGGCACTCCTGAACCTTGTACCCTGTGCATAATGCATTTCAGAACCCTGCACTCCGCGTGTAGTGTGCTACTAAATCCTGCATTTTTGGCATGCTGAACTCCGGAACCATGAACTCTGTGCAAAATGGACTCCTGAACCCTGCACAATACCCTGTTAAGATCCTTCCACATTTAGTGCAATTTGGCCACACCCACCATCTGACTCATCACAAACACTTCACATCACTACATGCCCTCACAGACAGGGTCCTGCTCCCTAAAATCCTGCACCTATTCTTGGAAAAAAAGCCCTGAATATAACACAGTAACTTGGATCACTGCTCCTTAAAAATCTCCTTCCTCTGCTTAGATTAGGTGTTTTTTAACTAGAGATAAGCGAGATGTCATGTGACCTCCCAGAATCCTCTTCACCTCTCCGGTCAGGTCTGTGTTTTATTAATAGAGATAAGAGTGATGTCATGTGACCTCCCAGAATCCTCCTCACCTCTCCGGCCAGGTCTGTGTTTTATTAATAGAGATAAGAGTGATGTCATGTGACCCCCCAGAATCCTCCTCACCTCTCCGGTCAGGTCTGTGTTTTATTAATAGAGATAAGAGTGATGTCATGTGACCCCCCAGAATCCTCCTCACCTCTCCGGTCAGGTCTGTGTTTTATTAATAGGGATAAGAGTGATGTCATGTGACCTCCCAGAATCCTCCTCACCTCTTCGGTCAGGTCTGTGTTTTATTAATAGAGATAAGAGTGATGTCATGTGACCTCCCAGAATCCTCCTCACCTCTCCGGCCAGGTCTGTGTTTTATTAATAGAGATAAGAGTGATGTCATGTGACCTCCCAGAATCCTCCTCACCTCTCCGGTCAGGTCTGTGTTTTATTAATAGAGATAAGAGTGATGTCATGTGACCTCACAGAATCCTCCTCACCTCTTCGGTCAGGTCTGTGTTTTATTAATAGAGATAAGAGTGATGTCATGTGACCCCCCAGAATCCTCCTCACCTCTCCGGTCAGCAGGTAGATGATCTCCAGGGTGAGCTGTATTATCTTCTCTGGCACGTGACTCTGGTCCTCATGCATCCTGGGGTCGGCTATCACATGGGGAGGATCCTGAAGTCAGAAAATAGGAAAAATATTATACACACAGAATTAATTTAAACAAAAAACAATTATTATGGTATTAAATCACCATTGACTAATGCACACCCCCTTAAATCATAAACCAGGCTGTAAGTGATCAGAAAAAAAGATGATTGGTTGGTCGGATTGAAGCCAACTGTGTATGAATTTACACTATTTAACTCTGAAGATCATGGACCATCCCATCCAAGGCCACCCCAAACACTGCATGCCCTTACCCCACATTAGTTCACACCGTGAGGAGCGAGACTTGTCTGGATGATAAACTCACCTATACAATTATGATTTCCATAATATTTGCATGTAGCATCTCCTGGTCTAATTAGCTCGTGCTTCCTTCTCATTAGACTTATCGATGCTCCATGTTACGACAGATGTAGAGTCGGGTCGAGGATGCCTGGCTGTACCTAGAAACAGAACCAAAAGGAAGAAAATGAAATGGAGAATGGGACAGAAGGAATTGTCTGCTGCCAGTACCATTAATGGCTTCCTTGGCTTCTTTCCCTTGACCTCTGACCTGGAACTTCCTTTCCATGAATTCCAGATGACTTCTTGCCTGTCCTTTTCATGTCTCCCTATTATAAAAATCTACACGTAGCCTTCTCACCACTGCTGCCCATGTTCCTTCAAGCTTGCTGATCCTATATGGAGGGTCTGATGCCTTCCAGGCAACACCAAAAGATAAAGTAGTGGTTAGAAGGTAATAACACACATGTCCTTTGGGCAGCCATTTTGTTGTGGTCCATATCTTTTTTTTTTAAAGGATGAAAACAAACTTGGCTTCCTCAAGCTCTCATCTTGATACACAGCTATTGCCAAATCAATGAGGGCAGGAGACGGATAGAACCAATTGTCTGCTGCCAGTACTATTAATGGCCACCTTGGCTTCTTTCTTGTAACCTCTTACCCAGAACTTCCTTTCTATGCATTCCAGATGACTTCCTGCCTGTCCTTTTCCCGTCTCCCTATCATAAAAATCTATATGTATCCTTCTCGCCCCTGATGGTCATGTTCCTTCAAGCTTGCTGATCCTCCAGGCAACAACAAAAGATCAAGTAGGGGTTAAGAGGTAATGACACACATGTCCTCAGTGCAGCCATTTTGTCGTGGTCCATATCCTTTTTTTTAAAGATGAAAACAAGCCTGGCTTCCTTGAGCTCTCATCTTGATCCATAGGTATTGCCGAATCCATGAAGGGAGGAGACCCTAAATGACCCAGGATTTCCAGGAAATCCCCTGTATTGCCAGCAGGACTACAATTCCCAGAATTCCCTGCAGTACTACAATTCCCAGGACTGTTTCCTGTAAGAGGTAAAAAAAAAAAAAAATAGTCAGACATGTTTTTTTATTATTGGTGTGTTTACTATTATTATTATTATTAAAGAGGAAGTAAACCCTGATGAGTTTACTTCCTCTTTCATTCCCTACAAAGGTAAAGCATAATGGACTACTATGCATCGCATAGTAGTCCATTATGTGTCACTTACCTGACACAGGAGCCAGCGAAGTCACCGCTGTCCCCTGTAGTCCAGGGGATCCATCTTCTCGGTGGGTCTCGCTGCTACGCCGCTGTCATTCGGCGAAGCCGCAATTACGTCACTCCCGCTCATGCGCACGGGAGCCGCCACGCGCGGCATATCGGCGGTGGCTGTCTTCGGGTAAATATCTCCTAAACCGTATAGGTTTAGGAGATATTTCTTGGACCTACAGTTAAACCTTAATCTAGGCTTACCTGTAGGTCAAAGTGTGTTGTAAGGGTTTACAACCACTTTAATAATATTAAATGATGTCAAGTCAATGTTGACTACTGGCACCCACAAGGATGGTGGTTATCCATCACCCTCCATCTAGGTTGACCACATTTCCAAACTGCCATTCAGGGACAACCCCCCCCCCCAAGAAAAAAAGATTCTTTATGATACCCTATTTAGACAATTCACTAGTTGAGGGGGATCATTCCTTAGCTCTGAGAGGTTCATGCTTGCTGGGACTTGCAGTCCTTCACATTTGGGAGAGTCACATCTCCCAAAAGTGATGGGCTACAAGTCCCAGCATGAGCCCCTGAGATCTAAGGATGTGACATGTGACTCCCCTCCAAAGGTGAAGTACTACAAGTCCCAGCATGAACCCCTGATATCTAAGGATGTGACCCCCCTCTCTCCCAAATTGAAGGACTACAAGTCCCAGCATGAACTTTGATCTAAGGATATGACTCCACTCCAAAAGTGAAGGACAAGTCCCAGCATGAACCCCTGATATCTGAGGATGTGACCCCCCCCCCCCCCAAAAAAAGTGAAGGACTTCAAGTCCCAGCAAGAACCCCTCATATCTATGGATATGTCTCCCCCCAAAGAAGTGAAGGACTACAAGTCCCAGTATGAACTCTTGAGATCTAAGGGTGGGACCCTATAGATTCACTGGTTCTTATTGGGATCTGTAGTTCTTCACTAGTTGGTGGGCCACAGGGTGTGACATCTTCAGCTCTGAGGGATTTATGCTGGGACCTGTAGTCCTTTAATTTTGGGGGGTCACATTCCAAACCCCCCCCCCCCAAATTCCTCAAGCCCTCGAGTTTGGGGTCAAGTTCCTCCACTGCAAACTCGCTTATCCATACCTTTTATGGACCTTGCTTTGTGCACTGGTCCAAATCATTTGGTGGAGGGAGGATTATGGTGTGGGATTGTATTTCAGGGGTTGGGCTTGGCCCCTTAGTTCCAGTGAAGGGAACTCTTAAGTTGTCAGCATACCAAGTCATTTTGGACAATTTCATGCACCCAACTTTGTGGAAACAGTTTGGGGATGGCCCCTTCCTGTTCCAACATGACTGCACACCAGTGCATAAAGCAAGGTCCATAAAGGCATGGATGAGTGAGTTTGAGGTGGAGGAACTTGACTGGCCTGCACAGAGTCCAGACTTCAACTCGGTAGAACCCCTTTGAGGTGAATTAGAGGGGAGACTGCGAGCCAAGCCTTCTTGTCCAAGCGAGCCCTGCCTGATCTCACAAATGCGCTTCTGGAAGAATGATCAAACATTCCCATAGACACACTCCTAAACCTTGTGGACGGCCTTCCCAGAAGAGTTGAAGCTGTTATAGCTGCAAAGGGAGGGCCAACTCAATATTGAACCCTACGGACTAAGACTGGGATTCCACTAAAGTTCATGTGCATGTAAAGGCAGGCGTCCCAATATTTATGGTGATATAGTGTAGGCAGGAGGGTTTCTAGTGCCCTACTGCTTTTCACATGTTCAAAAAAACAGCCTTTGGAATACAGAGTAAAAATAAATAAATAATATCAATAAACTGTTTTAAATTGTCATACAAATATATATTTGAAATCAAATTTTACCATTTTTGGCAATAACATGGTGTTGGCAGATTTCTGCCAGTCACAGGTTGTGTCACGTCCCTCCAGCCTGTGTTTTATAATAAGAGGGTAGTGAAGCCTCCATCAATCTACATGTAATATCCCACCCCCATTGTGTTTAGCTGGTTAGTGGGCATGGAGGAGGAGGGAGGGAGTGGGCTGTCATTTACCACTGTGTATACACCCACATGTCTGACTCTAAAGTCACATGGGCTGCTCAGATGTGATAGGGAGGAAGTGATCGGCATAGAAACTCTGTGAAAACTGAGCATGTGCAAAGCTGTTAACACTGCTCTGCAAAATCCCTAGCTGAATTGGGGATATGAAAAGAAGGGGGAAATAGAGCGCAGCAGGATCAACCAGGTCTTCTGCAGAATAAAGGAAACCAATCTCAGTGAGTGAGTATGAACAGCATGTAATACAGCATGTATTGATCATTGTTGGTGTCAGTGGAAGGAGTAGGGCCCAAGGGCTGGATACAGGCAAGCAAAGGGCCACAGTTTGAAGACTGCTGAGCTAGCCAATAGGCCTGGCAGACCCCTCTCCACAAGATCAACCAAAGCCAACCAAAGAATACTAGGTGGGGGGGGGGGGTCTCCTGAAGAAAGACACCACAAGGAAGGGGAGGAAGGAACCTGGTGGCCACTCATCCTCCCCCAAGACTTCAGAGAAGACCTGCGCCCTCCATCCTGAGTGAAAAAGGAACACATATATAAGTGTAGAGACACACAGGTGGAGAGCAAAATAAAGGGGACCAGCTGCAAGAACCAGGAAGAGACAACCAGCTCCTGATGATGTGAGAAGAGAAGATAATGATCCTGCCAGTAACACACTCCTTGTTCTTGGGAAACATTCGCTTTACTACATCTTTGAAGGAGAAGTGTTGTTGAATTAGGACAGAAAGTGTGTTAGGACTACATAGCACCTCTTCCTCTCCATAGCATGGGTGGGTGGGTCGGGGGCGGTTTAGTCTACAGCAGTGGTCTCTAAACTGTGGCACGGTGGTCAGATGGTCCTTTGCTGTTATCTGGCCCTTGGGGAACTATTTCATCCATTGATATCAACAATGGGGCATAAATAACCCTCACTGACACCAATGATGGGGCACAATTCCTCCCGATGACACCAACGATGGGGCACAATTCCTCCTGATGACACCAATGATGGGGCGTAATTTTTCCCAATGGCTGGACACAATTCCTCACAATGACACTAACAATGGGGCCCAATGACTCCAATGATGGAATACAATTCCCCCCAATGACACCAATGATGCAACATAATTCCTCCCGAAGACACCAATGATGGGGAACAATTTCCCCCAATAACACCAATGATGGGACACAATTCCTCCTACTGACACCCAAAGTGGAGCATTGTTTTTTCCCACTATCATCATGACCTTTTCTACACCCAATGGCCACAGTCAAGTCTGAAGGACAGTAAACTGGCTCCTTGTTTAGAAAGTTTGGAAACCCTTGGTCTACAGCAGTGATTTTCAGCTCCTGTCCTCAGTACCCACTAACAGGCCAGGTTTGCAAGATAACTGAAATACATCACAGGTGATATCATTTGCTGCTCAGTGATTGCAGTATTCTAGTCTGCATCTCACCAAGGTAATACTTAAAAATCTGGCCTGTTAGTGGTTCCTGAGGACAGGAGTTGAGAACCACTGGTCTACAAGGAAGAACTGGACAGGGCTGTGTGCATCATCAGGATGAATCTGGCACCCAGTGATGTCAGAACAAAGATGGCAGCACGGGCAGTGCAGAGGAATACAGACCACTACAGATCCACTGGGTAGGTGAGTATCTGAATTGAGGAGAATCTAGCCTTGGGTTTACACACACTTTTTAAACTCTTATGGGGTTGGGATGAAATTTCCTCTTTAACATTAATCAACATGGTTGAAATTCTTGTTCAGTTCACCTTTCTAAAAGAATTGTCCTTGAAAAGTATGTGTTAGGAGAGACTACACATAATATATTAAACATAGTCTTATGTCTAATAACCATAATAACACTAGACTTCATGATAAAATATGTGGGTTTTGCCCATTTTGGGAATTTAAATTAAATAGTTGAGGTCAATGACTATAGAAAATGTGGTAATCCTCCATGGTGTCAAGTCCATGATAGCCCTTCCGGTGGGTTTCATCTGTCCGGCATCTTCTTTCTATCTGGTGGGTCCAGAAGAACATGTACAGTATATGTATCAAGACTGGAACATTGTCTGTATAATTACTTAAATCTTTATCTCCACCTGCAGAGACCATTTTGAAAGGAATCACTTCACTTAAGATCGGGCCCTCTTTTTCGGGTTTCCCATGATGGTTGAAGAGGAGAGTGACATGACTGAGCAGATATTAAACCTTACCCTAGAAATCATGTATCTGCTGACCGGAGAGGTGAGGAGGATTCTGGGAGGTCACATGACATCACACATATCTCTAATAATAAAACATAAACCTGACCGGAGAGGTGAGGAGGATTCTGGGAAGTCACATGACATCACACTTATCTCTATTAATAAAACACAGAGCTGACCGGAGAGGAGGATTCTGGGAGGTCACATGACATCACACTTATCTCTATTAATAAAACACATACCTGACCGGAGAGGTGAGGAGGATTCTGGGAGATCACATGACATCACACTTATCTCTATTAATAAAACACAGAGCTGCCCGGAGAGGTGAGGAGGATTCTGGGAGGTCACATGACATCACTCGTATCTCTAATAATAAAACACAAACCTGACCGGAGAGGTGAGGAGGATTCTGGGAGGTCACATGACATCACTCTTATCTAGATCTTATAAGACACAGACATGACCTGAGAAGTGAGGAGGGTTCTTGGAATGCTATAGTGAAATTCTGATTTCAAGTCTTTCAACGGGCTTTATACACAGGATTACTTAGTAGTGAAAACATCTGGTGATCGTGTAACCCCCGGAAGCCCTCACCATGTATCAGAAGGATTGAACGGGAGCCAGAGCCCCAACATGGAGCCTTCACCTCTCTCCCTGATACGCGATAAGAACGACAAGAAGATCCTGGAAGTCACCCAGAAGATGATTGAGCTGCTGACAGGAGAGGTGAGCGGTGGTGGGAATTCTGGGGCATTATCCAGTAACAGACAAGGGATGTGTCTGGATGGTGACTGTATCATTGTGTGTGTCAGGTTCCTATAAGGTGTCAGGATGTCACTGTCTATTTCTCCATGGAGGAGTGGGAGTATTTAGAAGGACACAAGGATCTCTACAAGGGAGCCATTATGGAGACTCACCAGACCATCACTTCACCAGGTAAAAAGAGATTTTCACTTCCTGTAAAGGAATGACCAACATAAAGGGTCCACCTCTATCCAGCATCATATAATAAAAACATGTTTGTGTTTCTTTTTATAGATGGAGTTAATATCAGGAAAACATTGGAGGGATGTTCTTTTTCGTCTCCACATTGTGACACAGTTGATAATTACATTCACCGAGACTGTCCAGGAAAAAATTCAATGTCTCCAAATATTCATTCAGGACAACATGATGTCGAAGGGTCTCTTGCTTGCGCAAATCTCAAGGAAACTCCTTCTAATACATTTCATACAGAAAACCAAAATCTCCATCCAGTACTTCAGAGTGTGTCACCAAATTCCTCTAAACCCAAAAAATCTTCTAGAGCTAAATCTCAGACTCTTGCCCCAAATCCAAAACTTAGATCAAAGAAAACCTTGAACCCTCAGAGATTGTCTCAAATGGAACTTGTATCCATTGGCCACATTTACAAAGCTCACAAAGCCTTTTGCTGCCCCGAATGCGGAAAATGTTTCCCCAAGAAAACCGATCTTGTTAGACACCTAAGAAGCCACACGGGAGAACGTCCGTTTTCTTGCCCCGAGTGCAAGAAAAGTTTTACCCAGAGTTCCCACCTCACCCGACATCAGAGAATCCATGCGGGAGTGAAGCGATTTGCATGTTCCGAATGTGGAAAGTGTTTTTCTGAAAAGTCAGACGTTGTTCGGCATCAGAAGGTCCACCTATGGAAAAAGCCGTCACCGTGTTTTGAGCATAATAATAGTTTTACTGTGATAAATATAGGGGACTTTGATGGACCTCAGAACAGTCTAGTATAGAAAAGCAGCTCCTTGTTTGATTTATCTAAGTTTCTTAGAAAAAACGTAAAAGCTTGTACTAGTTAAATGAGCTTCCCTAATGTGAGCCGTTCCTCAAAGATCCTGTTGCCTGATGACTGGGCAGCAAGTGGTCATGTTCCATGGACGACCGTGAAGATCCATTCTGGTCAAATGAGCTTCCAATGATAAAAGGTTCTCCACACCAATGCATTAGATTTATAGCATTGCAATGAGTAAGATGAGGATTCAGAAGTACCTAACAAGGGAGCTGAGCTGGTCTTCAAAGATACCGTTGCCTGATGGTTACGTGAGCTTCCGTAATGTGAAAAGGTTGTTAACGAAATCATTACATTTATAGCGTGAGGGTTCTGCAGAAGTACCTAACAAGGGAGCTGAGCTGGTCTTCAAAGATAGTTGCTTGAGTGGTCATGTCCTCTGGATGACCGTGAAGACTCACACTGGTTACGTGAGCTTCGGTAATGTGAAAAGGTTCTACGCCAATTCATTACATTTATAGCATTACTATGAATAAGATGGGGTCTGCAGAAACAACAGAAGTAACTAACAACGTCGCTGAGCTGGTCTTCAAAGATCCCCTTGCCCGATGACTGGGCAACAAGTGGTCATATTTCCAAGATGTCTGTGAAGGGGCACACTCTGGTTAAAAGATCCTGTTGCCTGATGACTTGCCAGCAAGTGGTCATGTTTTCTAAGATGTCCGTGAAGGCCAACTCTGGTTAAAAGATCCCGTTGCCTGATGAGTTGGCAATAAGTGGTGATCCCTGCAGGATGACCATGAAGACCCACTCTCGATAAATGAGCTTCCATAATGTTTTCTACACCAATTCATTACATTTATAGCATTGCAATGAATAAGTTGAGAGTTCTGCAGAAGTAACTAACAAGGGAGCTGATCTGCTCTTCAAAGATCCCCTTACCCGATGACTGGGCAACAAGTGGTCATTGTTCCTGGCTGACTGTGAAGGCCCATTCTGGTTAAATGAGCTTCCATAATGTTAAAAGGTTCTGAATATCATTACATTTATAGCATTGCAATGAGTAAGTTCTGCAGAAGTAACTAACAAGGGTGCTGAGCTGGTCTTCAAAGATCCTGTTGCCTGATGACTGGGCAGCAAGTGGTTATGTTCCCTGGATAGCAGAAGGGTAGGAACTCATTCAAGGTCATACAAATTGTATTTGCACTTGGTGTGGTGAGACACAAGTCCTCCATGGCTGGTCATTGAACAAAAAGGGTCCTTGGCTACCACCCCAGGTTGAAACTGTCTCATCATTAGTCCACTTAGCCCCATGGAACTAAGCTTATAGGTGATGTCTTGTAAGGTCATAATATTAAAATAAAAATTCTTACCAACAACTTCTCTGTTAGAAATGTGTATCACATAGATGATAAAACCTCTTTGTTTTATATATGTAAACGCTATGGTATAATATATTAAAAAATAAATCTTTTTACTAAACAAAATACAACAACACGTTAAGTCTAAAAACTCAATAAAAAATAAATTTTAGTACATGTAAAGTCTCTGCTTGTGTTGGGTTAAGGAAGGGCATAGATTATGCGATTTTTCTTTTAGCTTGATTTCCCCACAGTCAGTGTTGATGGGGGAATCCCTCTTGCGGAGCTATTGTGTTCTCCTGGGGGGGGGGGGCATCCCTGTAAGACGTTACCTATAACGAAACGGCATAGGGAGGAGCGACGTACTGATGTCACCGCGATCTACGCTGGACCCGGAAGCGACGGGCAGCGTTACTAAGCCGGCCGGCGAATTTGTTTGTTTTACAAAGCAAAGTTTTTTCTACTTGATGTAAGTGCAATCTTTTTTATTATATTAAATTTCGTGACTATATCACACTATGGCGATTCCTTTTGTTATTATATGTGCTGGGCAATGAGCGGTGTGGCCGTAGGATTTTTCTAACCATTGGAATAAGCGGTGTGGCCGTAGGATTCTTCTAACCATTTGAACCAAGCGCTTAAAGAGGATACACCCTCCATGCAGTCCTGACTCAGAGGAAGCGTTTTTGATTTGGCGATATCTGGTCTCTGAGATGGGATCAGTGTAGCTGGTAAGCGGCAGTAGTGTTGGTGGTGGAAGTCCTCTTTTTTCCTGCAAACTCTGATGACACTTTTCCTATATCGGTGTGGTGTGTTTAAAACACGTTGGAGATTACAAGCAAAACGTTTTTTGTTGATGGGATGATGGAATAATATTTGAACATTAGTATATGCATTTCCCTGTCTGCACTTTGTTAATATTTTTTGATTTCATGCTTTATTTATTCACTCATTTGCTTCACATAGCATTTATCGGATCAGTATAGCGCAGCTTATTTGGGAATAATATATATTTTTTAAAACCTAACCCTGCTTTAAACTTCTCCACAACTTTATCCCTTGACCTTAAACCTATAAAGTGTAAAAACCTTGCGCTATGAAAATGGCTAAATTAGCTTTGTGGTAATTTTAGTAATATAAATAAGGTGCTCCCCTCAAAGTGCAAAGTGCTGACTTCGTCTAGTTTGGGGTGTATAATTTCTTCTTATGGCCTTCTTCTTGCCACTCTTCCATAAAGGCCATATTTGTGGTGTATACGACTAATAGTTGTCCTGTGGACAGATTCTCCCACCTGAGCTGTGGATCTCTGCAGCTCCTCCAGAGTTACCATGGACCTCTTGGCTAATGATTAATGCTCTCCTTGCCCGGCCTGTCAGTTTAGGTGGACTGCCGTGTCTTGGTAGGTGTGCAGTTGTGCCATAGTCCTTCCATTTTCAGATGATGGATTGAACAGTGCTCCGTGAGATGTTCAAAGCTTAGAATATTTTTTTTTTATAACCCAACCCTGCTCTAATCTTCTCCACAACGTTATCCCTGACCTGTCTGGTGTGTTGCTTGGCCTTCATGATGCTGTTTGTTCACTAAGGTTCTCTAACAAACCTCTGAGGGCATCACAGGACAGCTGTATTTATACTGAGATTAAATCACACACAGGCAGACTATTTTTACGAATTAGGTGACTTCTGAAGGCAATTGGTTCCACTATATATATATATATATATATATATATATATACACACACACACACACACAAATACACGCCACACTTTTCAGATATTTATTTGTAAAAAAAACATGAAAAACATTTATCATTTCCCTTCCACTTCACAATTATGTGCCACGTTGTGTTGGTCTATCACATAAAGTTCCAATAAAATACATTTACGGTTGTAACATGACAAAATGTGGAGAATTGCAAGTGGTGTGAATACTTTTTCAAGGCACTATATACTGTTATCTATAATTTTATTTTAATGTCATACTTGTGGTATAAGTGTTATGTTAGTGGAGAACTAACTGAGAAATGGGGCTAATTATCTTATTTTTTTATTATCAATAATTTTTTGGTTTTTCAATTATTATCAAAAAGAAAAAAAAGACAAAAAGCACAAACATCACAATTCATCCAAATATACAAAGTAACAGAGACTATAAAAAGGTAAAATACTTTGAGCTTAGCCAACAGCTGATATTGTAGACTTTATTTCAGCATCTTTCCCCCAGTTTTTCCTCTGCTCATGTAATGGCTCGGATAATCCATGCTTAGTTCTCTGCGCAGCAAATATGCCATTTGTCTCATCAACATTTACATTGCGTAGATTACAGGCCAGGGTAATATCTTGTGGCACGTATGCATGCTTTCGCAACATGTGTGTTTTCAAATTTTTTTTGAGAAGACAAAGGCTACACTCAGGGCATATCACAATTACTCTGGCTGTAGCTCCAGATTTGGAGGATTGTGGGCTTGACACTAGAGAGGATGCTGCAGGTGGTGGTATCAGCACTGGAGAGGATGCAGCGGGCGGTAGTATCGGCACCGGAGAGGATGCAGCGGGTGGTAGTATCGGCACCGGAGAGGATGCAGCGGGCGGTGGTATCGGCACCGGAGAGGATGCAGCGGGTGGTAGTATCGGCACCGGAGAGGATGCAGCGGGTGGTGGTTTCGACACTGCAGAAACTTCACACAAAAATAAATGCCTTTCCATATCCATCCTGCGTATAATTGTTCTTTTACAGAGGTGGCAGTGATAATGTCCCACCGGCCGGCACGGTTGCCTGCACCGGCGTATGAGTTTGTGCACATCCGAATGCTTTCTCAACATGTGTGCTTTCAAGTTTTTACTGAGAAGGCGATGGCTACACTGAGGGCAGTTCACGAATTCGGCCAATTCTGTGGCTGTAGCCGGCGCAGGTGGCAGTGCATATGTGTGTTCTACCACAGATGTGGAGGACTGTGGGTTTGCAACTGAAGAGGGTGCAGCAGGTGGTGGGATCAGCATGGGAGAGGGCGCTGTGGGTGGTGGGATCTGCACAGGAGAGGATGCTGCAGGAGGTGAGATCGCCACTGGAGAGGGTGTAGTAGATAATGGAATCGGCACAGTAGAGGATGCTGCAAGTGGTGGTATCAGCACAGGAGTGGATGCTGCAGGTGGTGGTATCAGCACTGGAGAGGATGCTGCGGGTGGTGGTATCAGCACTGGAGAGGATGCTGCGGGTGGTGGTATCAGCACTGGAGAGGATGCTGCGGGTGGTGGTATCAGCACTGGAGAGGATGCTGCGGGTGGTGGTATCAGCACTGGAGAGGATGCTGCGGGCGGTGGTATCAGCACTGGAGAGGATGCTGCGGGCGGTGGTATCAGCACTGGAGAGGATTCTGGGGGTGGTGGTATCAGCACTGGAGAGGATACTACGGGTGGTGGTATCAGCACTGGAGAGGATACTACGGGTGGTGGTATCAGCACTGGAGAGGGGGCTGTGGGTGGTGGTTTCAGCATTACAGCGATTTGACACAACGGTAAATGCCTTTCCATATCCATCCTGCGTATAATTGTTCTTTTACAGAAGTGGCAGTGATAATGTCCCACCCGCCGGCACGTTAGCCTGCACCGGCGTATGATTTTGTCTGCAAGAGAAATAAAATATTAATAAACTGCAATTAAAAAAATACAACCAAAATTTTACAACTTTCTCGATGTGCACATTTTTTTTTAGCCCTGGTTCACATCGAATCCGACTTTGAAATCGCACGATTTCAAAGCCACATGCCAGAGCGACTTCAGGTGCAACTCAGCTGACATCAGTGCGATTTCATGCGCAGATGCCTATGAAATCGCCAAAAAATAGTGCAGTACTTTTTCAAATCTCGGCGGCACTGCAAAGTCGGCGTTTGGACCAATTTGAACCGTTCCGTTGCTTACAATAGGCTGCGACTTGTCATGCGGCTTGGACTTGTACAATCCCTGTACGTGATTTGGCACTTCCAGGCACGTGTGCCACTTCTGATGTGATTTGTTACAACACACGCCGATCAGCGGGTACCTGCGAATAGATGTCCGCCGTCACCCGACGATCATCGGGAAAACACACACACAGAACAGAGCTCTGCCTGTGTAAACAAGGCAGGTCTTCCTTCGGACAAGGGGGAGAGGGATGGATTTTCTTTCCCCTACAAAGTAGGGGATAAAATCCATCACTTCTCTTAGTGAAAGGGTCAAACACAGTGCACACAAACACTGGCTAGGCACACATTTAACCATTTGATCGCCCTAGATGTTTAACCCTTTCCCTGCCAGTGTCATTAGTACAGTGACAGTAAATATTTTTTTTTAGCAATGATCACTGTATTAGTGCCACTGGTTCCTACAAAGTGTGAGTTAGTGTCAGATTTCCCGCGGCAATATAATAGTCCCGCTATAAGTCGCTGAATGCCGCCATTACTAGTATAGAAAATAAATACATATTTCAGTATATATCCCATGTGTTGTAGACGCTATAACTTTTGCGCAATCAATATACGCTTATCTGGATTTTTATTTTTTTAATCAAAAAATTGCAGCAGAATATATATTGTCCTAAATTTTAATGGAAAAATTAGATTTTTTTTTTATTTATTTTTTATTGAACGTGTTTTATAGCAGAAAGTAAAAAATATTGTTTTCTTTTTCATAATTGTCAGTCTTTTTTGTTTCTAGTGCAAAATAATAAAAAGCGCAAAGGTGATAAAAATGAATATTAACATGCACAGTTTGGGAGATATTCTAGCAAGCAGCAGCTGGTGGCGTCTCCGGCGCTCTGAATGAATGGCATACCCGTGTGCATGCATGGGAGTGACGTAATCACGGCTCGGCGCGGCCCGCAAACCCAGAAGGAAAACTGGGTGAAGATGGAAGCCTCTGCAGCGGTGACAGTGAGCTGCTGGGGGGGGGGGCTTCGTTTTAAGGTAAGTCCTTCATAATGTGCTAGCATGCGATGCATACTAGCACATTATGCCTTTGCCTTGCTGGAGGGAAACTTTTTTTTTTCTCCCCCAAAGAGTTTACTCCCACTTTAAGACCCCATTCACACCTGAGCGATTATCTGCTTGAAGCTCAAAAACGCTGGAGGAGAAAAAAAAAAAAAATCAATGATTCTCTATGGAGATGGAAAAAAGGAATTCTCTATGGAGATGGTTCACATCTCCAATCCAAGTCACCTGAAGCTCAAAAAAGTTCTGGAGCTTTTTTTGTCGCTGGAATCGGGCAGATTTAGAATGATTTTAGCGCATTTGTATTCCCACAGAAATAAATGGAAATGCGTTTTTTTTTTAGGGATGCACCGAAATTTCGGCCGCCGAAACATATCGGCCGAAAATGGCCCTTTCGGCAATTTGCCAAAAGGAAAAAACGGCCGATAATTGAGCCGAAAATGGGGCGGGGCCGGGGCGGAGCTCCGCCCCCGCCCCTGGTGCCGCCCATCACGGGAGGTGTATAGCGCAGGAAAGCCGCCTCCGCCGTCTGGATCAATAGAGCGCCGGGAACATCACAGCTTTCATTTTAATAGCTGTGTGTTCCCCCGTCGTGCGCCGTCGCCTACAGCCACTCCCCCTCGTTCGGGGAACTGATAGACAGATCACCCGTCCAGATTGGACAGGGGATCTGTCTATCACAGTTCCCCGGACAAGGGGGAGGGGCTATATGCGGCGGCGCGCGACGGGGGAACACACAGCTATTGAAATTAAAGCTGTGATGTTCCCGGCGCTCTATTGATCCAGTCTCTCTCCTCTCTTTCTGCATCACTGACTACACAGGGGACAACACATGCTGCACGAGGGGACACAAACACTGGCTGCACGAGGTGACACAAACACTGGCTGCACGAGGGGACACAAACACTGGCTGCACGAGGGGACACAAACTCTACTGGCTGCACGAGGGGACACCACACTTATCACTTTTATCATGTCCCCAGTCTCTGGCCACCTCCTGAACCATGTCGCCAGTCACTGACCACCTCCTGAACCATGTCGCCAGTCTCTGACCACCTCCTGAACCATGTCGCCAGTCTCTGGCCACCTCCTGAACCATGTCGCCAGTCTCTGGCCACCTCCTGAACCATGTCGCCAGTCTCTGGCCACCTCCTGAACCATGTCGCCAGTCTCTGGCCACCTCCTGAACCATGTCGCCAGTCTCTGGCCACCTCCTGAACCATGTCGCCAGTCTCTGACCACCTCCTGAACCATGTCCCCAGTCTCTGGCCACCTCCTGAACCATGTCCCCAGTCTCTGGCCACCTCCTGAACCATGTCGCCAGTCTCTGGCCACCTCCTGAACCATGTCGCCAGTCTCTGGCCACCTCCTGAACCATGTCGCCAGTCTCTGGCCACCTCCTGAACCATGTCGCCAGTCTCTGGCCACCTCCTGAACCATGTCGCCAGTCTCTGACCACCTCCTGAACCATGTCTCCAGTCTCTGACCACCTCCTGAACCATGTCCCCAGTCTCTGACCACCTCCTGTATAAAAATATTTTTTTAAAACAGTCATTTTCGGTATCGGTGCTGTTTCGGTATCGGTTTCGGTTTTCGGCCTAGTGTATTTTTCATTTTCGGTATCGGTTTCGGCACCAAAAAACCCATTCGGTGCATCCCTAGTTTTTTTCGCAATTTTCTGCTCAAAATGACAAAAAAAAGGAAAAAAAAATAGAATAGTAATAATATATGAATAAAGAAATGTAAAATATACAAATAACTAAAAATAATCATAAATAAGTAAAATAAATGAATAATATATTAATAAATAATTAACGTCTAACCTTAAAAAATATTTAATTTATTATTATTAACCACACTGGCTGCCATCAAACAGCACAATGGCTCTCCTGTGCGAATCGCTGTAGGTGTACGGCGACTCACGCAGAGGCTCAATTGCGGGCGCTCGCTCCCGCGAGTCGGGAGGACTCGATGTCCTCCAGTGGCCCGCGACTGACTTGTACACAGGCAGAGCGGGGAAATGCCGTAAACAAGGCATTTCCTCGTTCTGACAGGAGACATGACAGGGATCTACTTGATAAGGGCTCCAGAGTGATAGAGAAATCCCAAGTGGGAAAGATTTGTTTTGATGGGTGGGCTTATCTTCTTGACCGTCTTGAAGAACTCGCTTATTAAAGGATCTTCAGCCCTATTGCCCTAGGGAATCATGGGTCTCCCTGCAAATATGGCAGGACTGTTATCACCGTTTATTGTTGATATTGCAAGTCTAGAGAGAATTTTCGAGGTAGGAGGCCAGAGGAGGCCTAAATTAGACTGCATGCCCAAGGACTTGACAGGGCATCAATTGCTTCTGCCCAAGGATGAGGTAGATGTGAAATAAAACTCCGCAGGTTGGTATTGCTTGCTGTAGCAAAAATGATGCAGTTCAGGAAAGGTCCACTGGCCCACAATCCAACTGAATAACTTCGGTTGCAGGGACCATTTGTTGGGATCCAGGAATCCTTGGGATAGGTGATCGGCATCTGTGCTTAAGGGGGCTGGAAGATAAACTACTCTTAGGTCCTTCAGATCCCCTCTGCTCAAATGAAGATGGGTTCCACTTCCCTTAGTAAGGAACTGGTGTTGGTTCCACCTTGATGATGAGAATCAGAACTGATTTGTCCTTGATCTGAGAGAGCAAATGCTGTCGATGCGAGATAAGCCACCTGGATTTCCACAATATTTGCGATGATGTCATTGAACGCCCTTCTCTCTTGAACCAACATCTGGTTGCAATTTGCCTCCTAGCCCATTGCATCGGCATCTTTGGTAACTGTGGTCCAGAATAGAGATGGACGAACTTCCGACGGGACGTTTCACGAACGCGGCCGAAAGTTTGCGGCGGGCCCCATTGACTTCAATGGCAGGCGAACTTTAAAAACCTACAGGTCATAGTTCCAGCCACAAAATAATTACTAGCTGTGCACACATAGTCCCACCACATGGCCACTGACATAACACATGTATGAAGTGAATCTGGGATCGACAACTACAAGCATTCTTTTTTTATATGTGAAATTTTGACAATTAAGGACTCAGGAGCCCATGAAGGCAATGGAAGAGAGGAAAGGTCAGGGTAGGCTATGAAGAGGGTGCAGGAGATGATCACCAGCACCATGATAGAGTGCACTGACACCACACCAGCTCCGTGATAGAGAGCAGTGAGACCACACCAGCACCGTGATAGAGAGCACTGACACCACACCAGCACCGTGATAGAGAGCACTGACACCAGCACCGTGATAGAGTGCACTGACACCACACCAGCTCCGTGATAGAGAGCACTGACACCACACCAGCACCGTGATAGAGAGCACTGACACCAGCACCGTGATAGAGAGCACTGAGACCACACCAGCTCCGTGATAGAGAGCACTGACACCACACCAGCACCGTGATAGAGAGCACTGACACCAGCACCGTGATAGAGAGCACTGAGACCACACCAGCTCCGTGATAGAGAGCACTGACACCACACCAGCACCGTGATAGAGAGCACTGACACCAGCACCGTGATAGAGAGCACTGACACCAGCACCATGATAGAGAACACTGACACCACACCAGCACCATGATAGAGAACACTGACACCACACCAGCACCGTGATAGAGAGCACTGACACCACACCAGCACCGTGATAGAGAGCACTGACACCAGCACCGTGATAGAGAGCACTGAGACCATACCAGCACCATGATAGATAACACTGACACCACACCAGCACCATGATAGAGAACACTGACACCACACCAGCACCATGATAGAGAACACTGACACCACACCAGCACCATGATAGAGAACACTGACACCACACCAGCACCATGATAGAGAACACTGACACCACACCAGCACGGGGATAGAGAGCACTGACATCACACCAGCACCGTGATTGGCAATGTTGTCACACACAACTTTACCAACTGTCAAATTGAGCGGTGTTAGCCACTGATCTGCCTGTGAATGCAAAGCTGAAAGGAGTGCCGGGCCAGTGTGGCTCTTGGCTTCCAGGCACAACAGACGCAGCACGGCATGGCAACGTCTCACCTGTCATGTCGAATAGGTTCTGGGGAGCTTGGGCGGCGCAGCGGAAGAGACGCTAGCAGCTGAAAAGGAGGAGTCAGCCGAGGAGGAGAGGGAGGAGGATGGAGTAGGAGGAGGAGAAGAAGAGCCAGGCCTGCATGCAATCCATGGCGGTAAAACCAAATCTACATGGGTGCCACGGATTACATGCTTGACGGCCGTCAGAAGGTTCACCCAGTGGGCAGTAAAAGTGATATACCTTCCCTGCCCGTGTTTGCTAGACCACGTGTCTGTGGTCAGATGTATCTTGGCACCGACACTGTGTGCCAGAAATACTTTCACTTGCCGCTGAACATGGCCATATTGCTCTGGGATGCCCTTCTGTGAGAAATACTTCCTTCCTGGGACCTTCCATTGTGGTGTTTCAATGGCCACAAATTTTCGAAAGGCCTCCGAGTCCACCAGTTTATATGGCAGTAGTTGGTGGGCTATCATTTCTGAAAAGCCAGCCGTCAACCGTTGGGCAAGAGGGTTATCCGGCGTCATCATTTTTTTACGCTCGAACATTAGGCCCACGGAAGCCTGCCTTTTTGCAGAAAAACGTGAGCTTGGCGTGATGGAAGGTGGAGTGGAGGACAATTGTGAGGAGAGAGGAGAAGTAGAAGACGAGGCTGGACGGTGAGAGCCTGGAGTGTGGCTTTGTGTGTTCCGTTGCTCCCACTCGGCTCGGTGATGGCTGCTCATGTGCCTTCTTAAGGCGGTCGTCCCTAGGTGAGTGTTGGGCTTATCGCGACTTATGTGTTGACTGCAAAGATTGCAGATGGCAACACTATTGTCATTAGCGGACACGTGCAATTTGCCACTTTGGCTCAAGTCTGTTGCTCCTGCCCTACCCCTACCACCCCTGCGGAAGGGCCTGCCTCTTCCTCTGCCTGTCATTTTTTAAATGACCCTGTGACAAAAGTCTCTAGAGAAGTGCAGTATGTATGTGGAAGAAGGTATATAACACCCCGCTTCAATCTGTTGTTTTTGGGGGCCACTGGTCTATCACACCAGTTATAATGCTTTTTTTTTTTTTATTGGGTTTGTCACTCTTTGTAGTATCGCTGCAGAACCGCTCAGCAGTCAGAATGCTGCACAGTGGAAATGCACTATACTATGCTTTCTATATGTGCAAGTATTTTATACGTGTATTACACACCTATATACTGCACACCAAATGGTACACCTATACCAGTCCTTACAAGGATCTTTGTGGACCTAGTAGCTAGTGATTTGCAGACTGTACCTCAGTCCCTACACTGATAAAGGACTGCTGCAGAATAGGGCATTAATCTGCAGCAGTGCACCGGCACCCTATATATTGTACACCTATACCAGTCCTTACAAGGACCTTTGTGGACCTAGCAGCTAGTGATTTGCAGACTGTACCTCAGTCCCTACACTGATAAAGGACTGCTGCAGAATAGGGCAGCAGTCAAGTATAATATTCTTTCTATATTTGGAAGAAAGTATATTATACGTGTACAACCCTATATACTGTACACCTATACCAGTCCTTAAAAGGACCTTTGTGGACCTAATAGTAATAGCTAGTGTTTAAACTGACTGTCCCTGCTGCACACAGCGTCCTTTCCCTCACCAATCACCAGCACAGCAGTGCACTCAACCCTATATACTGTATTACACCTATACCATACCAGTCCTTAAAAGGACTTTTGTGGACCTAATAGCTAGCGAATTGTGTCACTACAGTCTCTTCCTGCTCCACACAGCGTCCTGTCCCTACACTGAAATAAGACAGAATGTAAAATGGCCGCCAGATCAGGTCTATTTATAAGGTAGGGGGAATGTCCAATTGTCCATGTGCTGAAATGTCTCAATTGGCTGTCCTGTACCCCATGATGGATGTGTCATCATGGGTCAAACTTCTTTCACACTGTAAACACATATGTCCGCCGGGCGAACAGCGGCAATAGTCTGCCGATCTGGCGAATCGTGAACACGCAAAATTCGCCGCGAAACGACCGCTGGGCGAACAGTTCGGCCATCCCTAGTCCAGAAGACATGCCTTAATGGACGTGGCTTTACAGGCATCTCCATCTTTGTCCACTAGTCCACCCCACAGACCCCTGTGCATCAAACTTGTTTCATACAAGGACTGGGATAGACAGTTTGCTCCATTGCTTCAGGAATTCTAGATAAAATGTGCCTGAGGTATCCATGTGTCCATGGGATCATTTGGATACAAAAAAGACAAAAATCCCTATTAAGTGTAGTTAGCTTGAGGCTGGACCGTGTCCTCACTCTCCTTACCTTCTGAATGATCGCCCAAACATTCTGAGATGGCAGGGACACCATCCCTTTTTAGGTGTTGAATAAGGTGCTCAAAAAATATGACTCGTTTGATGATTTACCATCCAACCGTATTCTTGATAGTGTAGGCCACAGCATCCACCTTTGTTCCACTAGCTGGGCTGGATCTTTTGATAAAAAGAGGATATCCTCTGGTTAGTGATAAGAACGGAGATCCAGTTCTCATATAGAAGCTTGGACAGTGATCTGAGCCCTCGTGAGGGTTCTGAGAAAAAGTGCAGGGCCTGAAGGGGAGACTGTGGAATTGTAGATGGCCTGGTCGACCGAAAACCTCAGGTACTTCTGTAACAGTTGTAGTATGGGTGCATGCAAGTAAGCATTCCTGAATCCCTGGGTACGTCTAATTCTTCTGAGGAATCAAGTCTGACTTTCCTCCTGTGACGCGGGAAATGGCTTTCTGTAACCTTTCTGCAAAGAGTGATTTACCATCAAAAAAAGGAAATTTATACCAATTTTGTTTTGACACAGTGTCAGCTGCCCATAGTTCTGACCACAATACCCATATGGCTATCACAAGTAGTGACATTGATCTTGCGAAGTAACGAATTGTATCCATCGCCGTCTCACCGGTGAAGTCTGCTGAGAGCCATAATTCGTCCAAAGCCTTGACTATATTTTCCCCAGGAACATTTTGAAGAATCACTGTTTCCATGTTTTTGGTCCAGGCCCATAGGGCTTTGGATACAGATAAGGCATTTGCTGACTTCCAGGTGTTTACCCGCCATTTGGTAAGCTCCTTTAAGTTTAGGGCCTATTCATCTGTCTAAAGGATCCTCAATTGTGGCTGAATTATCGACTGGTGAGATGAAATTCTTTGTTATACCAACCACTGCCGCGCCTACCTCCAGCAGACCGCCTGGCATTGCAGAATCTTGTTCTGACCGTGGATAACGTTTTCCTAGGCAATTGAGAGGGACATTTTTTTTTTTTTTTTTCCTTTCCTCTTCAACAATGTCTCCGATATCATCCATCAGAGTAAGCCTATGTTTCCACTACTGCGACCTGAAAGTCACACGATTTTGATGCGACTTGAAACAATGGCTGTGTATCCTTGAGGTCTATGGACCTCAAGTCGCATCAAAGTTGGACCAAAGTAGTGCAGGGACTACGTTGAAGTCGCTGCGACTTGAAATCGCACAGGTAAAGCGGCACTCCTTGGAAATCATGGGGTACAAGTTGTCATGCGACTTTTGCAGTCCCGAGTCGCACTAGTGGAAACTGAGCCGAAAGAAGGAAACCTGCTTCTTTAGAAATGGGAAGTACATCTTTTGACTACTCAGATGTAGTGTCGGCTTTCTCCCAGCCAATAGCTGGATTTACAGCCTGGACATAGGGCTGAACTAGGAAAAAGTTGAAGTCTGAGGGCCGAGCTCTTCTGAAGTATCCTCAGATGCCTGCCCCCCCCTCCCATCATCCAGAGCGACTGCACTTCCAAGTGCACTTGTAGTGCAAAGTGGATTTGCCTTTCGTAAATAACCCCCTATAACAGCTTTTGCAGACCAATTGGCTGGTAATGGGATGACCCCGCATGCTCGGCATTTAGGGATTCGAGAGTTGGGGAATGTGAAGAACTTTGTCTTTTCACAGATGAACCCTCGCCGCTTGCATGGAATCCTGATCTGGATGGTGTGCTCTGGTTGGGGCCTTCATAGGTTTGTTTATGTCGCCTTGATGTCCGCTTGGACTTCTTCTGGTGTACAAGGCTGAAATGCATAAACGTACCAGCATAAGTGCTCTTTTTGTTTTACTCACCTGGACGATGGTCCCTATCTTACATGCCCCCATAGCTTGCTTGGGGTGCGTGTGGTCTCTGTGCCCATCCGGCGTGGCATGTTTGCTGCACCGCTTCCTGTTTGCGCTCCAGCACGGAGCGCAGGCATCTGGGCTCCCCGCGCGCCGGTGACGTCATGACGCGGGACGCGAACCCGCCTATCACTGGGCCCCGTCCCACCTCGTCAGGGATCTCTACAGGCTGACTGGCTGAAGCCATCGGCGCATCAGCCCACCTCATCAGTTTCAGCTCTGGAGGCTGCTGATGGCGCATGCCCACAGCTGATTTACATAACCGTTATGGGTTATTTAAAGCCTACACACGTGGCGCTCAGCACGCCGTGTGTTGTATGCTGCTGTGTACGCTTAAACCCATATACTTCAATCCAGGTGAGACCTTGACTTTGTTACTCGTATACTATGTCAGCTTTTATGCTGTTTATACCTAGGTACACACGTTTACTCTTGGTCATTCCCTCCTTTACCAGATACACCTCTGCTTAAGCTCAGCTGATGGTATTCTGTGCTGGCTATTGATATAGCCATACAGTGGAGATCTTGCAGTCACAGCACCCACGGACGTCTTTATTCATTGCCTTGCTGTGTTAACACTCAGCTTTTTAGAGGCAATCATCTAATACTTATTTAATTACAACACTGAGCCTCTTGTGACTTTCATCACAGTACTTCCACCCCCTACTGGTTACCATCGGCGACAGGTTTAGGCTTGTGAGTATATTGTATCTTTTCAGTATTATTTATTATAAATGCTGCTGTAGAGCCATGCACTTATTATTTTGGTATATTTGAACTAATGTAACTATACTTCTATCTTAGACTATGTATATACGAGATGTATGGTATGCCTAGGAAAAGGGACGGATATTCCGAAACGTGTCGGCATCATTCTCAATTCTACATACGTCGCAAGCCAACTGTTAATCAAGCTCTGTCAAGTACTTTTGATTGCACGTGTTGAAAATTTGAACATACATGTATTAAAGTTTTCTAATAAATATATAGTTACATTTTATCTACGGACTGGTCCATCTTATTTAACCATCCCTAGGGGTATCGGCTGTGCATTTAGCACTAGGCCATTTTTGTCTATTATTGTTGAATTGGGATGCGATTGACCAGCCTTGTACTTACCGCCACCTTGCACGCAATTTTTTTTAATCTTAAAGCAGAGGTCCACCCTAAAGTGGACCTCCGCTCATCGGAACCCTCCCCCCCTCCGGCGCCACAATTGGCACCTTTCAGGGGGGAGGGGGGGTGCAGATACCTGTACAGTACAGGTATTCTGCACCCACTTCCGGGATAGCTCTCTGCGGAAAGGGGCGTAGATTACGCCCCTTTCCGCAAGTGCCCGCCCCTTTCCGCAAGTGCCCCGCTGCCTGCTGGGAAACACACAGATCCCAGAGGCAGCAGGGACCGTCCTTATTGCGCAGCGCGATTCGCGCATGCGCAGTAGGGAACCGGGAAATGAAGCCGAAAGGCTCCATTTCCTGATTCCCATACCCAAGATGGCGGCGGCAGCACCCGACAGACGATCTACAGATCGGCTTTGGGTGCCGACATCACGGGCGCGCTGGACAGGTAAGTGTCACTATTTTAAAAGTCAGCAGCTGCAGTATTTGTAGCTGCTGGCTTTAAAAAAAAAAAAAAAAAAAAAACGCGGAGTCCCGGGGGACTCCCGCTTTAAATGTTGGAGAGGGTCTTGTCTGGGTGGCATACTGCTTATTTTAGACAACAGCCAGAAAAAGCATCTGGAGAAGGATAAAGGAGTTAACCCCGCCCATGGATTGCTAGTGGTCCGGCGACCGCAATCCTGACAGCTACTGAAACACCATGCGTAAGTAGAAAATAAAAAATAAAGATAAAAAGGAGTTAGCGACTGGTATTTCAGCTGGAGCAAGGAAACGGTATTCCTGAGTAAAGAAAAATAATTTACATTTAGCGTAGGCAGAAATAAAAAACAGGGTCCCCTCCAGGAGCCCCCTGCATAGGCAACCTCCTCAGGCTGCCATGCTGAAAGCAAAGCCCCCCAGTAATAAACAATGGAGAGGGGAGGGACATCTTGTGGAAGATACAACCCTCTAAAAAATAATTTTGACAAACAACGGCAAAAAAAAAAAAAAAATGTAATTTGCCCCTATTCCAGATGGCCACCACGACCTAAGGCCAGACCGCAAATGCGTGACCTGGCGGCACTAGGACCTATGCGGCCCGTTCGACTTAGCTCCGGCCCACCGAGCCGGCTCCTGACGTCCGCACATGCGTAGAGCGGGCAGGAAGATGCCGAGGGACTCAGAAAAGCCGGTGAGATAGTATAGTAACCAGGAATGAAGGTTCAATATCACAAGGAGGGGAAGGTGGTGGGGGAGGAAGAAAGTGAAAAAGAGGGGAACGCACAGAAAGGAAAGCGAGAGAAAATGGAGAAATGGAAGGCTAAGTGAAAAATTGATAGAGCTGCTTTCTCTATTGCAGGCCTCAGCAAATAGGAGGTCTTAGTTAAGAGACAACGGCTGTCCCAAAAGACCCACAGAAGGGGCTCCCTATCTTATCAGCGCATTTAGCTGCCCAAGATTAGGGACTGCACCAGGGAGAGGCTGAACCCAGCTGGAAGCTGCCGACTGCAGAGGTAAGGGACATTCCACCACCATTCACTGACCATGAGGTATGGAGGGGGGAAAAAAAAAAAAAAAGGAGAATGCTGGGAGTGCACTAATCCTTTTCTTTTATAATATTCACTGGTACTGAGGGAGGAGCCAAGGCGGAGCTTGTCACAGGTATGCTGCCATGGAGGCACCAGGAAAACATAATAAAAGAAGAAATAAAAGCTAATGGAAGAAGAAATAAAAGCTAATGGAAAAAAAAAACTGAAATACCTAGCAACAAATCATGCAACTGATAACAGTTTTCTCTATTGGCCAACAAAAAAAAAAAAGCCAAAAACGCTGCATACAAATGCGCAAAAAAAAAAAAAAAATAAAAAGCTCTCAAAGATGCTCCACTCGGGTGTGAATGCAGCCTAAGGAGCAAAGGGGAAGGCTGCCAAAAAGACAGCTTGTGAGGCTGCTGACACCACGCCTGGTTACTGTCTGTGCTGGCCCAGCTCCTTCACCCTTACCTTATATGGAGCTGCCGAGGGAGGAGCAAAGGGGGAAGGCTACTAGAGGTACAGCTGTGAGACTGCTGACGTCACATAATAATTTTACACAAGAAAAGATATGATTTTCAAAACGATGGGAGGTTTAATGCCAACATACCTTTGAACCGGAATCCTTTTTTTACGTGGCGATCCATGTGTGTGTCTCAATCTTGGTCCTGTTAGTTGGCAAAAAGGGACAATGAAATGGTGTTTAGAAACACAGACTGCATTCTTCTTCCAACATAAACATCAACTCGGAGCTGTGATAGCCGCAAAAGGCGTCTCTACAAAGTATTGACTTTAGGGACTTTAATTGCTTCACATCACCAAAAATTTCATCTGAAAGGGGATATCAGAAGGTTTTTTTTATTTACCATTCTATGCATCAAGATAAAAAAACCTTCTGTGTGTTGCAGCCCCCTCCCCCCCCCAATACTTACCCGAGTCCCATCTCTCTCCAGCGATGTCCACGAGTGTATTAGTCGTCCGGGACTCACCTCCTGATTGCATGAGACACAGCAGTGGCGCCACTGGCTCCTGTGGCTGTCAATCAAAGCCACTTAGCCAATCAGGGGAGAGAGGGGGCGGGGCTCCGTGTCTGAGTGGATACATGGAGCTGTGACTCGGCTCGGTTGCCCCCCCCCCCATAAAAAGCTGCTTGCTGGGGGTGGGGGCCCAGGAGCACCGAAGAGGGACCCAACAAGAGAAGGATCGGGGCTGCTCTGTGCAAAACCTGCGATTTTTCATCGGGCGACAATCGTGGTAAAAAATGCAAACAGAATCGTGGGACACCTGCCACCCCAAAAGAAGTACACAAGCTCCTTTTGGGAGCGACGGGCATCCCGCAATTCTATTTGCACGATTTTCCCCGGGGTGCTCGCACAAAAAACAAGCACATATGCAAGTCGCGCCCGCATATGTAAACGGTGTTAAAATCACACATGTGAGGTATCGCTACGTGCGTTAGAGCGAGAGCAATAATTCTAGCACTAGACCTCCTCTGTAACTCTAAACTGGTAAACTGTAAAAAAATAAAAATAAATTAAGCGTCGCCTATGGAGATTTTTAAGTACTGAAGTTTGGCGCCATTCCATGAGCGTGCGCAATTTTAAAGTGTGACATGTGAGGTATCTATTTACTCGGCGTAACATCATCTTTTACATTATTCAAAAAAAATGCGCCAACTTTACTGTTTTGTTATTTTTTTATTCTTTTTCTTTGTTTTTAAACGTGTAAAATTAGAAAAATATATACATAAAATACATATAATATACATAAAACTATTTTTCAGAAATAAAAAAATTATAATTGGCATATGCGTATGTATTCACCCCCTTTGTTATGAAGCCCATAAAAAAGCTCTGGTGCAACCATTTACCTTCAGAAGTCTCATAATTAGTGAAATGATGTGAAATGATGTCCACATGTGTGCAATCTAAGTGTCACATGATCTGTCATTACATATACACACCTTTTTGAAGGCCCCAGAGGCTGCAACACCTAAGCAAGAGGCACCACTAACCAAACACTGCCATGAAGACCAAGGAACTCTCCAAACAAGTAAGGGACAATGTTGTTGAGAAGTACAAGTCAGATTTAGGTTATAAAAAAATATCCAAATCTTTGATGATCCCTAGGAGCTCCATCAAATCTATCATAACCAAATGGAAAGAACATGGCACAACAGCAAACCTGCCAAGAGACGGCCGCACACCAAAACTCAAGGAGGGCATTCATCAGAGAGGCGGCACAGAGACCTAAGGTAACCCTGGAGGAGCTGCAGAGTTCCACAGAAGAGACTGGAGTATCTGTACATGGGATGACAATAAGCCGTACGCTCTATAGAGCTGTGCTTTATGGCAGACTGGCCAGAAGAAAACCATTACTTTCAGCACGTTTTGAGCTCGCGAAAAGTCGTGTGGGAGACTCCCAAAATGTATGGAGGAAGGCGCTCTGGTGTGATGTACGGAGGAAGGCGCTCTGGTGTGATGTACGGAGGAAGGCGCTCTGCTCTGATGTACGGAGGAAGGCGCTCTGGTCTGACGAGACCAAGATGGATCTTTTTGGCCATCAAAGAAAACGCTATCTCTGGCGCAAACCCAACACATCACATCACCCAAAGAACACCATCCCCACTGTGAAACATGGTGGTGGCAGCATCATGCTGTGGGGATGTTTTTCAGCAGTCGGGACTGGGAAACCTGGTCAGAGTTGAGGGAAAGATGGATGGTGCTAAATACAGGGATATTCTTGAGCAAAACCTGCACCACTCTGTGTGTGATATGAGGCCTAGGACGAAGGTTCACCTTCCAGCAGGACAATGACCCCAAACACACTGCTAAAGCAACACTTGAGTGGTTTACGGGGAAACATGTAAATGTGTTGGAATGGCCTAGTCAAAGCCCAGACCTCAATCCAATTGAAAATCTGTGGTCAGACTTAAAGATTGCTGTTCACAAGTGCAATTTGAAGGAGCCGGAGCAGTTTTGCGAGGAGGAATGGAGAAACATCCCAGTGGTAAGATATGGCAAGACTCATAGAGACTTATCCAAGGCGACTCGGAGCTGTGATAGCCGCAAAAGGTGTCTCTACAAAGTATTGACTTTAGGGAGGTTTTGCACATATTATGTTATTTTGTCCTATTTGTTGTTTGCTTCACAATAATAAAAAAAAAATCTTCAGTTGTGGGCGTGTTCTGTAAAATATATGAGGCAAATCCTCAAGCAATCCATGTTGAGAGGCAACAAAACACGAAAAATGCTGGGGGGGGAATACTTTTGCCAAGCCCTGTCTTTTTGTTTTGTTTTTTTTATTTATAGTTTTTTGTTTATAGCGCAAAAAGCTTTAAAACCCACAGAGGTGATCAAATACCAGCAAAAGAAATCTCTATTTATTCGGGTACGGCGTTGCACAACCGCGCAATTGTCAGTTAAAGCGACGCGGTGCCGTATCGCAAAAAATGGCCTGGTCACGAAGAGGGGGCAGGGGGGTAAAAACCTCCAGGGCTGAAGTGGTTAAAATACTTAAAAAAGAACTTACCTGAAACGGTTCGGTCGCCGCTCTTTGCGCCCCCAACAAACTACCACAATAGGGTGTGTCTGCAGAGCCCCCCACCCCCACTAAGAATAAAATCAAAATATCAACAACATCTGCAGCTAATGGAGCTCCACTCTGCACAGGAAACACGTGACCAGGAAATGCAGGCGTGACAGGAAAGATATGACCTCCAGTTGTGTCTATTGGTTGTTTGTTGCATTAAAGTTGATTGAAAAAAAAAAAAAAAAACTTTGAGTGGAGGACACATGTTTCCTGTATTGAGTGGGAGCTCCAGTCTGCAGCCACCCCGGGGATTGTGGGAGTTGCAGTCAGAGCGTGACTTCCGGGCTACAATAACATGGCCGCCTCCTTGTGCTGGAGACATTTCTGTATGTTGGGTTTGTGTTCCTTCTTCCAATCAGCGCTAGAGGGGAGGGGATTGCTGGTGGGAGTGTTCAGGTGAGAGCTGTGCTGTGTGTTTAGGAGGAGGGAGGTGGGGGGTTTCTGGGGCTTTGTATGATGATAATAATCTATAATGTGGATGGAGATGGTGGGGGGAGGGGGATTGTGCATTCTGCAGACCTTCCATACAGTGGGTGATGGGCTGTATACCTGCTACAGGACATGGTGTCCCCTGTCTGTGATCTACAGGTCAGCAACAGCTTCCTCCTGCCAGCCATGCTCATTGGTTGCCAGGAGACCCGTGTTGTGCTGGCTCAGGGGGTGCAAATGGCACCTGGCGCTGCTCACTATGGGAACAACGCCTCAAAAGACTCTCACTGGGTCATTCATTTCAACGACCACCCTGTAAGGTTATATAAGCCAGAGTGAAGGAGCTGGGCCAGCACAGACAGTTATCAGACATGATTTCTGCAGCCTCACAGCTGGTCGCTCTAGTAGCCTTCCCCTTTGCCCCTCCCCCTGCAGCTCCATATAAGTTGTAGGGCAGAGGAGCTGGGCCAGCACAGAGAGTAACTAGATGTGATGTCAGCAGCCTCACAGCTGTCGCTCATGTAGCCTTCCCCTTTGCTCCTTGGCAGCTCCATATAAGGTTACATAGGTCAGGGTGAAGGAGCTGGGCCAGCACAGACGGTACCTAGACGTGATGTCAGCAGCCTCACAGCTGTCGGTTTAGCAGCCTTCCCCTTTGCTCCTCCCTCGCCAACTCCATATAACGTAGCGCAGAGGAGCTGGGCCAACACAGACAGTAACCAGACGTGACGTCAGCAGCTTTACAGCTGTCACTCAAGTAGTGTTCCCCTCTTCTCCTCCCTCGGCAGCTCCATATAAGATGTAGGGCGGAACAGAGGAGCTGGGCCAGCATAGACAGTAATCCTAACCTCCCAAAAGCGGAGGGGGCTCTGCTAGGGGATTAACTGTTTCTGGTGTGATCCAACCTTCTAGCACGGCCATTCGTAATCAGAAATCGTTTATGGAAGGAATTGTAAGCATGACAAAGTTGGTGACAGGGCCTCTTCAAAGCCAAAACAAAATCAAATGTTATTACGTTTTTCTTTTCTCCAGGTCGAACGTTCTTCATTCATACAGTATAGCATGAATCGGGACAATGCTGCATTATGGCCTCTAGATGGAGCTGACAATTGCTGTGGTCATGAGCACCATCTAGTGGCCATCATGCAGTATTTTCCTGGTTCATTCTATTCCTTATCGGTGAATAACATTCAACCTGGAGAGAAAATAGCTTAATAGCATTCAATTTTTTGCTCCCCATTTCCACAGCGCTTGAATAGCAGAGGATGATTTTTTTTCTTTTTATTTATAAATACACCATATTATGTCCTAAGGTGACAAGGCTCATTCACTTTGCTGTATCAGGACTACAGAAACATGCCCCTCTCCTGATGTCCACATCATAGGGGGGGGGGCTCTCTAGTCCTCAGAGAACAGAGTAGCTGATAAGAGTCCAGCACAGGAAGTTTATCAGCTTGCCGGATTTCTGGCAGGATCAACTGTTATCATACCATTTATTATCCTCTTCCCCTTTAACATGGTGGGGGGGGGGGGAGTCTTCCCAATCATGTGACCACTGTGATTGGGAACTTGCATGCCTTGCAGCTTGCCGCAGTGTTTGTTGCAGTACAAGTTTTTGCCAACCTCCCGACCAACTGGTTCTTTTGAGGGATCCCAAGTGGAAGCCTCCCAACCAACTGGTTCCCTGAGGGATCCCAAGCAGAAGCCTCTGGACTAACTAATTCTTTGAGGGATCCCAAACGGAAGCCTCCCAACTAACTTGTTCTTTGACGGATCCCAAATGAAAGCCTTCTGACCAACGAATTCTTTGAGGGATCTCAAATGGAAGCCTCCTGACCAACTGATTATTTGAGGGATTTCAAACGGAAGCTCCCCAACTAACTGTTTTTTTGAGGAGTCTCAGTCTGTTTTGAGGGAACTGTTTTTTTTTCTTGTTTTTTTTTGAGGGACCTGCTGGCTTTTTGAGAGATCCCAAGCTGAAGCCTCCGGGCCAACTGGTTCTTTGTGGGATCCCAACCGGAAACCTCCCAACCAACTGGTTCTTTGAGGGATCCCAAGCAGAAGCCTCCTGACCAACAAGTTCTTTGAAGGATCCTAAGCAGAATCTTTCTAAACAACTGGCTCTTTGAGAAATCCCAAGCGGAAGCCTCTTAAACAAATAATTTTTTGAGGGATCCCAAGAGAAAGCCTCTTAACCAACTTGTTCTTTGAGGGATCCTAAGTGAAAGCCTCCCAACCAATAAGTTTATATGAGGGATCCCAAGCGGAAGCCTCCCAACCAACTGGTTCTTTGAAGGAACCCAACAGGAAGTCTCCTGACCAACTGGTTCTTTGAAGGATCACAAGCAGAAGACTTCCAACCAACTGGATTTAGCCGTCCAGTGCCACTTTTTCTCTTCCTCGCTCTCGTTCTGCCTCCACCAGCACAGATGGATTGGGCTACAAATCCAGATCTCTCTGGATCCCCTCTTTTTTTTTTTTTTTTTTTTTTCTCCAAGAGAGAAACTCTAGTAACCTGGTTATAACTCCAGCAAATCTGGTAATATCTGTTTGTAATCAGGTCCATCTGTGCTGGTGGAAGAGCTCGGTGGAGACTGAGAGATGGGAGTCGAGGTAACGGGACTGACTTCCATTTAGGATCTTTAGGACCAGTGGGTGGGAGGTTGAGAATTCATTGAGAGGTTCCTTTCAGTGAATTCTCGACCTCCTGGCCACTGGTTCTTAGAGGGAGATCCCAAATGGAAGCCAGCTATCCAGATCTCCCTGAATCTCTCTTCTTCCTCCAGTAATTCTAGTTACCTGATTATAACTCCAGAAAATCTATACTGGTGGAGGAGCTCTGTGAAGACCAAAAGACGGGAGGAGAGGGGACAGCACTGGACAGCTTACTTTTATTTAGGATCGCTTCTAAAAAGCAGTACATAGGAAGCTAAGAATTAATTGGGAGGGTCATTTCAATGAATTCTCAGCCTCAATGGCCTTTGCTTCTTAGAGGGAGATCCCGAACAGAAGTAAGCTGTCGTGGATCTCTCTTCTTCCTCCAGCCCTCTAACCAAGAGAGTAAATCTAGTAACCTGCCACAGTGAAGGTCCAGGGGGGCTTTATGCGCAATTTAATGGGTGGTGGTGGGGTTCTGGATCACAAGACTGTCTGAATAGGGTTAGCAACGGTATTTAGCTGCTTGCATGAAGTGCTCTAAATGTTGTTGATAGACAGAGAAGGGTTGTGTCTGGATAGTGACTGTATTATTGTGTGTTTCGGACTCTAATTAGGTGTCTGTAGATCAATGTCTATTTCTTCATGAAGGGGTGGAAGGATCTAGACGGACACGAGGATCTCTACAAGGACTCTATGATGGAGAATCAGCTGGGTAAGAGATTTATTTGTAAAGTATGGAGCCGATGTAAAGTATCCTCACCACCTTATAAACACATAGAAATTATGTTCTCAGTTTGTGTGTTTCTTTCCTACAGATGAATCCTTTGACAGGAACTCACCAGAGAGAAGTCCAAGTCCCGATTTGTATAACGCTGCTGTGGACTTCCATGAACTTAATATAATTGTTAAAGAAGAGGAGATTGCGATACCAGTGACTGTTAAGGAAGAGGTGGCTCCAGTTGATCTCGGGATTGGTAAGGGGACTTACTTGGTAACCTGTTTGGATCAAAATAAGATAAAGTTGTAGAGAGAGTGTCATCTTAAAGCGGAGGTCCACCCTAAAGTGGACCTTCCGCTCATTGGAATCCTCCCCCCCCTCCGGCGCCACAATTGGCACCTTTCAGGGGGGAGGGGGGTGCAGGTACCTGTACAGTACAGGTATCTGCACCCACTTCCGGCATCCCTTTCCGAAAGTGCCCCGCTGCCTGCTGGGAAACACACAGATCCCAGAGGCAGCGGGGACCATCCTTATTGCGCAGCGCGACTCGCGCATGCGCAGTAGGGAACCGGGAAATGAAGCCTAAAGGCTCCATTTCCTGATTCCCATACCCAAGATGGCGGCGGCAGCACCCGAGAGACGATCGAGAGATCGGCTTCGGGTGCCGACATCGCGGGCGCGCTGGGCGGGTAAGTGTCCTTATTTTAAAAGTCAGCAGCTGCAGTATTTGTAGCTGCTGGCTTTAAAAAAAAAAAAAAAAACGGCGGAACTGCCAGCGGACTCCCGCTTTAAGCAATGTAGAATACAATCAAGGAAGTCTAGTATCTGGCAGAGTTGGCCAAAATTGGCCTTCAAAACTTGCTGATACTAACACAATAATGCAGTTGCGTGTTATTACCTTATATTCAATATTTTGCTTTGTTTTCCCACAGATGGACACAAAAATGAGGACATCTTGGAAGTACGCCTTGCTTCATCTCCAGACGACTGTAAAACAGAACATAATGACATTGCACTGGTGCCTCCTCAAGAAAACAATGTCGCCCAGAATATCCAGATCGTCCTTTGCTCTGCAAGCATTTTGCCTATCCCCACTAATTCCATTAAACTCCCCAGCCCCATTGCTCCTCCCACTAACTGTAGACGCAAAAAAGTCTTCCCATGTCCTGATTGTGGGAAAAACCTTAGCCATAAGGCCAACCTTATAGCGCACCGGCGCATTCACACAGGGGAGAAGCCATTTTGCTGTCAGGATTGCGGGAGAGCCTTCACCCAAAAATCGGACCTAGCGAGGCATCAGAGGATCCACACGGGAGAGAAGCCTTTCGCGTGTCCGCACTGCGACAGATGTTTCACTCAGAAGTCCGACCTGTCTCTGCACAAAAACGTTCACGCGGGGGAAAAGCCCTTCCCTTGCTCGGACTGCGGAAAAAAATTCACGCGGAAGTCGGTGCTGATCCGGCACAGGAGGATACACACAGACGAGAACCCTTTTCCCTGCCCCGAGTGCGGGAAATGTTTTGTGCAGAGGTCTGATCTGGTCTACCATCTCAGAATTCATGTCGGTGACAAGCCGTTTTCCTGCGATGAGTGTGGAAAGTCCTTCATCGGGAAGTCCGATCTGGTCACCCACCAGAGAATTCACACCGGCGAGAAGCCTTTCGCTTGCACGGACTGCAGCAAGCGTTTTGCGCACAGGACGATGCTTATCAACCACCAGAGGATCCACACCGGGGAGCGGCCGTTCTTCTGTACGGAGTGCGGGAAGAGCTTTATGCAGAAGGCCAGTCTGATATATCATCAGAGACTTCACAGGGGGGAGAAACCCTTTCCCTGCCCAGACTGCAGCAGAAGTTTTACTCAGAAGTCTGATCTCGTTCGACATCAGAGAACTCACAAACAGTAGATGATGCTACCTCAATGTGTGTGTGGGAAATAGGTAATGTAGTAGTGTGGGTTTCCAGGAAGAGTGAACATTCACATATACAATGCAAAGGGTTTCGTGAAGAGCACCTGTCACTTGTTGATAGGAAAGGTGACCATTTTTCTTGACTCAACCAATCTACATACTACCCATGTGTGTAGAATCATTGACATTTAAAGACCTAGTCCTATATGCTTATTAGAGCCTTCATGTGATTGTAAGGACCATGTGTTCTCACATGGACCTCTCCAAGTCAAGTTAAACAGCCCCATAGTCTTAAATTTCTAAGCAAATAAATGAGGCAAATTTTATGTCGATATATGGTCTGTCCAGGCTTGTTCTAGGGGCCTTGTCATATACTCCCAAAGCTCATCCGATAGTCATGGGACCATGCCATGAGGCTTTTCTTAAATCTTTTACACCCTGTAACGCAATCATGAGACCAAAGTCTCATATGTAGAACACCTCTCCTGTGTCCTTAAATTCGCAATACCCAAGAGGCTTGTCATGAACCAAAGAAGCCTTTCATAAACTTGTGAAGCCTGTCTGAAACAACGAGCCGTTCCTACTGCTGAATCCTATCTCATATGCATTCATAGTTCATTCGTTGTTGGTGATGAGCCACTTTCAGGTTGGCTTCACGGAAATGTTTTTAGCTCTTACCATGCTCTGGATATTAAGGACAGATCTTCTTTAGTCTTAGGTGAAGAATTGGTAATCGTGTTTTTTCTCCCTTGGTGGCCTTTTTGAGACAATACTATTAAAGATGGACTCAAACTCTTGGGAGAAGGCATCACATAATCACTGTAAGGACTTTTAGACCATATATAGTGTGCTGTGTTCCCGAGAACACATTTTAGCAGGCAGTTCATACTGACACAAGAATGAAAATTGCCTACATGGATCTATAATAAACGTTTTGTAATAAAAAAAAAATCAGTTGTAACTATATTGTTTTTACCGTTCCTTCTCTATGCCCTTGCTGATAGACGCAAGAAAATCCTAGGTCCAAAAACTTAGCTTCCACTGTTATTCTATAAGTCAGGATGATTTTTAGAAGACTTCAGCTAAAGACGCTGCACCATTTTTGCCTTAGGTTTTGGCCAAATTACTATTCTGTAGCCCAGGGGTCTCCAAACTTTCTAAACAAAGGGCCAGTTTACTCTTTATCAGGCTTTGGTTACAGTCCTAAAAAAAAAAAACAAGCGTAGAAACGACTGGAATTAGGTTTCTCTGCAGGGTTTATGGAGTTACTCTCCATGAAATGACCCAGCGTTTGAAGATCTGGGAGAATTTCAGTATAGAAATGTTCTACTTTTTTGGATTGAGAAGTTTTGCAACTCATTGATGTTAAGGAAGCTTCAGCTGGGTTCTTGGGGTTCATTAACCTCAACAATGCATCACCCCAAAAGCAGAGCTCGGCTCCCAGCACTGCACTCCACCCTGGGATAAGCCACAGTGCTCTTAGGACACTATCCAAATAGTTAAGATGTATGATAGATAAGATATGACACTGTGTGCATCAATAAATAACAAAAGCAAAATAGAACTATATGAGCTGGTAGCCCAAACAGTAGACGAAAAAAAAATGATCATTAGGAGCAGTGGTCTCTAAAATGCAGCCCTTTGCTTGACTTTATCCAGCCCTTGAGGCATTATTATTCATGCCACTGACATCCAACATTGGGGCACTATTCCTTCCACTGACAACAACTGGGTCTAAAAGAATGAGAGTAAAAGCAACAGAAATTGGGTTACTCTATGTGAGATGGCACAGGGTTTTGAGATCTGAGAGTAGAAGTGTTCCATCTGGGGATTGAGAAGTTTCACAACTGGTTGCTGGGAGGGAAGCTACAGTTGAGTTTTTGGGTTTAGCCGGCAAGCCTGTATCTCTGTCTTAACTTATGATCGTGAGCTATGGATGAGGTCCAAAAGAACGAGAGTAGAAAAAACAGAAGTTACTTTTCTCTGGGTGAGATTGGGAGGGTTATTCGCTGTGAGAAGACAAAGTGTTTGCAGATCTGAAAGAACTTTGGAATAGAAGTGACCACCTCCGGATTGAGACGTTTTGCAAATGGCTGATGGGAGAAAAGCTCTAGCTGAGTTCTTGGGGTTAGCTGTCCGGCCTTGTGTCTCTGTCTTAACTTATAACCATGAGTTATGGATGAGGTCCAAAAGAACAAGAGTAAAAGGATCAGGATTTGAGATTCTCTGCATGTTAACTATACATGATATTAACTTGGAGATCCTTAGAATAGAAGTGTTCCCCCCTTTTGGACTCAGATTTCACAACTAGTTGATGGGAGGGAAGCCACAGGTAAGTTATTGGGTTTGGGTGGCAGGTCCGTATCTCTGTCTTTACTTATGATGGTGAGTTATGGATGAGGTTCAAAAGAGCGAGAATAATAGTAATTTAGTTTTTATGCTTGGCTTGGAAGGGTTACTCCCCGTGAGATGACATAGCATTTGGAGATCTGAGAGAACAGAAGTATTCCACCTCTACATTGAGAAGATTTGCAACTGGGTGATGGGAGGAAAGCTTTAGCTGAGTTCTTGGGGTTCGCTGTGCAGCCTGTGTCTCTGTCGTAATTCAGGACCATGAGCTTTGGATAGGGTCTAAAAGAATGAGAGTAAAAGCAACAGAAATTGGGTTACTCTATGTGAGATGGCACAGGGTTTTGAGATCTGAGAGTACTTCAGAGTAGAAGTGTTCCACCTGGGGATTGAGAAGTTTCACAACTGGTTTATTTGGGAGAGAAGCTACAGTTGAGTTTTTGGGTTTAGACAGCAGGCCTATATCTCTGTCTTTACTTATGATGGCAAACTATGGATAAGATCCAAAAGAACGAGAGTATAAGCAACAGGAATTATGGTAAGTTTCTCTAGGTGAGACTGGGGGGGTTACTCTCTGTGAGATGACACGGCATTTGGAAATCTGAGAGAACTTCAGAATAGAAGGGTTCCACCTTTTGGATTGAGAAGTTTCACAACTGGTTGATGGGAGGGAAGCCATAGTGGAGATTTTGGGCTTAGGCGGCAGGCCCATATCTCTCTTTACTTATGATGGTGAGCTATGGAGGAGGTCCAAATTAATGAGAGTAGAGGCAACAAGAATTAAGTTTCTCTAGGTGGGACTGGGAGGGTTACTCTCTGTGAAATGACACAGAGTTTGGAGACCTGAGAGAACTTCAGAATAGAAGTGTTTGTCCTTGGAATTGAGAAATTTCACAACTGGTTGATGTGAGGGAAGCAACAGTGGAGTTTTTGGGTTTAGGCGGCAGGTCCGAACTTCAGAATACAAATGTTCCACCTCTGAATTGAGACATTTAGCAAATGGTTAATGGGAGGAAAGCTCTAGCTGAGTTCTTGGGTTTAGTTGACTGGCTTGTGTCTCTGTCTTAATTTATGACCATGAGTTATGGATAAGGTCCAAAAGAATGAGAGTAGAAGCATCAGGATTTGAGATTTTCTGTGGGGTTACTATACATGATATGACACAGAGCTTGGAGATCTTTAGAACAGAAGTGTTCCACCTTTTGGATTGAGAATATCCAGTTGGGGTAGATTAACTGCTTCATGCACATAATCCTTTTGACAACCCATGGCAAAGAGTCTTTCCCAACATGTCCAAGTGGTCCATTTGGATGGCTCCAGAACATGCTAGAGAGATTATATTTCTCACCTGGCTTTCGAATAAGTCTCAGAAACAGATGAGATGGCACAGTATGGAGCTCATCTCATGAGTAGTTATGACTGCAGAAAGCTATCTAAAATCTGACTGGCACATTTATGGAATTGCTATGGCCAAGAACACACAGTATCATTGAGAACACACAATCCAGTCATCACGGTTGGTTTTCTGGGAACGCTGACCAGTGGGCAAACTTTGGATTACAATGTCACCACAACACCTCTTTGGAGGTTCAATTTTGCACACATTGCAACAGGGTATTTCTGCTGGAAACAAATAGGAAATTTGAAAGGGTTTAAAAGTAGCTTCATAGGAGGTGCTATCAAACAGCAACTATTAAAAATTGAGCTAAAGAGGCGAGCAAGACATTTTTTGGGGGGAAAGGGTTAGACTGGTTGAGATTGCTTCTTTACCCTACCCATCTGGAGTGGAGAGCTGACCCTGTATATAATAGGGTGGTGGGGTTGCTACCGCAATAGGAAATGGTATTGGGCCAATAATCTACGGTTGGGGCATTCCCTGCCTTGCAGCAGAATGTATAAAACAGGTGTATATATGTGCAGCTGAGAGGTGGGGAATCCCTTGGTCACTTATGATTGGCCCAGTTTAGTCACAGCTTCATTGCGGGCTCGCTCAGGGGGTTCAAACTAGGATCTGCCTGAGCTCCCTAGTTATCAGCTGGTCCATCCAGCAATGGTATATAAAAGTTATTTGTTTTCTGGTATTATTACTATTTTATTAATAAGAATTATAATCTAAAATCATGATATTTTATTGAGATATTCTTTTACATTGAGCAACCATAACTGTCTTCCAGTAACAGCCATGGCTATTTCCAGTGTTCTCCTATTTACCTCTGACCCGGAACTTCATATCCATGGGAGTTCCTGTTTGGTGGAGCCATTTTGTCGTAGTCTGAGAACTTGAAGGTGAAACGGTCATTCCCCACCAGTCCCTATCTCCATCCTTCTGTTTTGAAATGTTATTAAAGTAAAAGATAAGGAGGAATTACAAATAGGGGAAAAAAATAACTCAGGACCTCACTCCATGTTTTGTAAAAGGGCAGTGGAGTGGTGGTGGCCATTTTATTGTGGTCATGAAAAAAACTACATTTCCCAGAATCCTTTGCTTCACTAATTTTACTTCCTGTGTGACGAGATGTGCACAGGAGCTGTGCTACTGAAATTAGTAAGGATGTTTTTATTTGCTATTATTTTGCTTTAAGGATATCGGATTAAACAGAAAAATTATAAAAATGGAAGGCAAATGTGTTTTGAGTTCCGAAATTTGACTTTTTTAAAAAAAAAAAATGTCTTCAGAGTAAGTTTATACCGAGGTGTTAATCGTTTGATCTATATCTGTTATTACAGGGGACGTAATTCTGTCCCCAGGGTCAGGATGGGCAAGGATGGGAGTCACATGACTGAGAAGGTTTTGAACCTCACCCTGGAGATCATCTACCTGCTGACCGGAGAGGTGAGGAGGATTCTAGGAGGTCACATGACATCACTCTTATCTCTATTAATAAAACACAGACCTGACTGGAGAGGTGAGGAGGATTCGGTGGGTCATATACTAAATGTCACACTTTTAATTCAGAGTTTTCCTCCTGTGAAGTCTGGGGACCGTGTGACCATCATGGTACCATCACCTCCCTCCCCAACTCCTGCAAGAAACACCAAGCAGATCCTAGAAGTCACCCAGAAGATCATTGAGTTTCTGACAGGAGAGGTGAGCGGTGGTGGGAATTGTGGGACATTATCCAGTAACAGACAAGGGATGTGTCTGGATGGTGACTGTATCATTGTGTGTGTCAGGTTCCTATAAGGTGTCAGGATATCACTGTCTATTTCTCCATGGAGGAGTGGGAGTATTTAGAAGGACACAAGGATCTCTACAAGGACGTCATGATGGAGAATCAGCCGCCCCTCACATCACTGGGTAAGAGGAGACTTTATTGTAAAGGAGAGAGCAGTACGGAGGGTCCACCTAGATCCCCCATCATCTGATAAACACATAGAAACAATGTATTCAGTCAGTGTGTGTGTTTCCTACAGATGGATCCCGTAATGGGAACCCACCAGAGAGATGTCTCCGTCCTCTGTATTCCCGGGATTCCACACAGGAGGATTACACCATCCTTCACCGTCATCAGGTAGGAGGACCTGAGTGGTCTCATCAAAGTGACTGCACATTGATCTGTAGAGATCTTATAAACAAAAATCAGTTCAGTCTCTGCTCATGAAGTTCGACTATATATTTGTTCTCGCATTGTTTAGGACCTGATGCCTAATAATAAGGTTGAAGATGTGGATGGAGAAGCCACAGTTTTTCAAACAGGTTATGAGCAGTATAAGGAGGAAGACACGTCTGCAGGTGAGTAGAAAGCCTCTCCATAGAAATACCTGGAAGCCATCATCTGTTCCCAGATACGAAGAGACTTGGCTTCTGATCGGCTGTCGGGTGCAGCCGCCGCCATTCCTGGTAAGGGAACCCGGCAGTGAAGCCTTTGGCCTTCACAGCCGGTTCCCTACTGCGCATTCACAAAGCGCAATGCGCTTTCTAATTGGTCCGGCGGCGGAGGAGGGGGCCAAACTTCCGGGCTGTCTACCAGAAGTTGGGAACGGTACCTGTCAAAAACAGATACCTGTTCTGCCCCTCCCCCCTGAAAGGTGCCAAATGTGGCACCGGAGGGGGGTGGGGAGGAGGCAGATAAGCAGAAGTTCTACTTTTGAGTGGAACTCTGCTTTAATGACCATCTCTAGATGCAGGAGGTCCATGGCTTCCTCTGGGGCTTATAACTATTTGGTTTTCTTTGATATCCTTAACAAAAGATTTTGTCCTCCCCTCCCACTATATTTTTTGGTTTTGGTTCAATTATGGAACAAAGGCAGTGAAAGTTCTTTGTAGTCGGTGTAACACTTCCAGGCTTGGTTCTAATGGATACACAATGGAACGAGCCTTCCTTCAAAGGAGCTCATACACAATGAATGTACAATGTAGATCAGGGATAGGCAAACTTAGAGAGATGGAGATCTACTTGAACAATACTGATGAAGTCAAAGATCACCGGGCACAGTGTCCTGTTAGGGCCGGTTCACACCAGAATGCAATGCCAGAAAGGCATGTTCCATGTGTGTTTCCTGCACTGTGTTCAAAGCGCACTGCCTTTGTCATCTACTGTGGGTGATGATACATTGTTAACCCCAAATGTAGATCGCAAATGCAGTGGACACAAATAAAAGTATTACAAGAGAGTGCAGGGTTGGGAGTGCGTTGTTCTCAGAATGCAGGGATCAGGAGTGTGCTACGCACAGAATGCAGGGATCAGGAGTGTGCTACGCACAGAATGCAGGGATCAGGAGTGTGCTACACTCAGAATGCAGGGTTCAGGGGTGCATTACGCTCAGAATGCAGGGATCAGGAGTGTGTTGCACTTAGAATGCAGGGATCAGGGGTGCATTACGCTCAGAATGCAGGGATCAGGGGGTGCATTATGCTCAGAATGCAGGGATCAGGAGTGTGTTGCACTTAGAATGCAGGGATCAGGGGTGCATTACGCTCAGAATGCAGGGATCAGGAGTGCGTTATGCTCAGAATGCAGGGATCAGGAGTGCGTTATGCTCAGAATGCAGGGATCAGGAGTGCGTTATGCTCAGAATGCAGGGATCAGGAGTGTGTTGCGCTCAGAATGCAGGTTACAGGAGTGCATTGCTCTCAGAATGCAGGGATCAGGAGTGCGTTATGCTCAGAATGCAGGGATCAGGAGTGCGTTATGCTCAGAATGCAGGGATCAGGAGTGCGTTATGCTCAGAATGCAGGGATCAGGAGTGTGTTGCGCTCAGAATGCAGGGATCAGGAGTGTGTTGCGCTCAGAATGCAGGGATCAGGAGTGTGTTGCGCTCAGAATGCAGGGATCAGGAGTGTATTGCACTCAGAATGCAGAGTTAAGGAGTGTGTTATGCTCAGAATGCAGAGTTAAGGAGTGTGTTATGCTCAGAATGCAGGGTTCAGGGGTGCATTACGCTCAGAATGCAGGGATCAGGATTGCGTTGTGCTCAGAATGCAGGGTTCAGGGGTGCATTACGCTCAGAATGCAGGGTTCAGGGGTGCATTACGCTCAGAATGCAGGGTTTAGGAGTGCGTTATTCTCAGAATGCAGGATGTGAAGGGTGGTAGAGGGCACTGCTAACTTTTTATATGAACATGTAGCAACCAATTACCTGCAGGTTAAGTTGAAAAGTTAGCTTGGCCAGCTCCCCCCCCCCGTCCTCTGTCCTGACCTGTGCTCGCTCTGGCTTCCCACTGTTCACTGATGACAGCGGCAGAGGGGGCTGGGGTGGGGGAGAGAGGACGGAGAGAGAAGGTGGGGGATGGCGGCGCAGACCCTTTCCCAGTCTACCCGTCACTGACACGTGGTCGATAGGTAGCCCGCAAATGACAAGTGACCGATTGTCGACCCAGGGTGTAGATGGACCTTGTTCCGGTCCCAGGCTGCTACCTTTTGCATAGTGACAGCAGATGACAAACTCTGAGATGGGTATTGAGGTGCTCCCCATACAAAAGTTAATTTCCCCTCAAAGGTTTCTTTAAAATGTTTATTGGTTAAGAGCATCAAATAATTCCAACGAGTTTTGGGGGGGTTAGTCTCTCTCTTCCTCAAGGCTGGAGCAGTATCTGTAATTAGAATCACAATGAGATGCAATGAAGACCTATGCTAGGGCTTGATAAAGACTGTCAAATATTAATGGCATTACGAACTGCCAGAATGGTTTGTCATCATCGTCTCAGCCTAGGCAATGGACTGGAGCTCAATCCAAGAATGTTTTTTTTAATGATAAACGTAGAGTCCATCCATAACCGCAGTAGAAGAGAAAGGGCAGGGAGGGTTTAGTTAGCTGAATATGCAAAATATATAAGGAACTGGTGGGGTTCAACCTCTTGGAAGCCCTAATATAGGTCTTCATTGTATCTCGTTGTAATTCTATTTACATCTACTGCTTCAGCCTTGAAGAAGAGATAGGCCTTGCCCAAAACTCAGTTTACTTGATGCACATAACCAAATAAACATTTTAAAAAGACCTCTGAGTGATATAAACTTTTGTACCTCCTCAATACCCACCTCAGAGTTTGTTGGTTATCTGTCTACATAATTGTTGGCCAAGTCTTCTTGGTTACTATGAGTTATGGTTTGTTTGTTTTTCTTGATGGTTGAACCTTGACTTGGCTAACCATGTAGCTATGAGTTTGGTTGCCCTAAAATGCTCCCTTTTTTTATTTCTGGCAGGTAAAGATGTGGATTACAGAGGTCTGGGTTTGCTTCTGGATCCAGGAGAAATCACCTTGACTCTAAAGGTCCCTACTGGACCACCCAGCATGGATGGATCAATGCATATCTCCGATCCTGCAGAATCTTCGGACATTAAGCCTTTCGATCTTCCCAGCAGCAGCCCTTGTCCTGGAGATAAAACATATTCCTGTTCAGAGTGCGGCCGATGCTTCACCCAGATAGAACACATGATGGTTCATTTCAGGAGCCACTCAGGAGAGAAGCCATTTTTTTGCTCGGAATGTGGCCAGCAGTTTGCTCGGAAAGAAAGCCTGGTGGTCCATTTGCGTACACACTCGGGCGAGATGCCCTTCTCATGCTCAAAGTGTGGCCGGTGTTTTGTCCGGAAAGAATGCCTGGTGGTGCACCTTAGGACCCACTCAGGCGAAAAGCCGTTCTCTTGCTTACAGTGTGGCAAGGGCTTCACCCGGAAAGCCACCCTCGTTGACCATGAGAGATCCCACCTTGGAGAGCGGCTGCACCCCTGCTCTGAGTGCGGGAAGTGCTTCAAGACGAAGTCTGACATCATCCGCCACCAAAGGGTCCACACCGGGGAGAAGCCTTACTCCTGCCCGCCATGTGACAAGCGCTTTCAGCAAAAGTCGGCTCTCGTCAAACACCGAAGACTCAGGATCTGCGAAAAGCCGCTTCTAGAAGGTAGGCAGCGTTTTCGAAGGAAACCAGTTCTCGCTGGGGATCAACAAGATGAGAACCTTTTTCCTTGTACGGAATGTGGGAAACTGTTCCGGTCAAAGTCCTATCTGGTGATTCATCAGAGGACCCACACTGGAGAAAAGCCTTTTTTGTGTTCTTTGTGCGGGAAATGTTTTACGCAGAATTCCACCCTCCTCAGACACCGCAGATTTTGCTCGAAACGAGATGTATCCAACGGCGCAATCCCTTCGGAGGCTCCAGATCAGGCAAAGCGTCATTCGATGGAGAGGACCGTCCCATGCGCTGAGTGCGGCAAGATCTTCTCCTGCACCTGGCACCTAGCCGAGCACCAGCGCACCCACACCGGTGAGAAGCCCTTCTTCTGCGCCGACTGCGGGAAACGTTTCTCGTTTCGCTCCAGCTACGTCAGCCACCAAAAGATTCACTCAGGTGACAAGCCTTTCTCCTGCCCGGACTGCGGGAAGTGCTTTGCCCTGCGGCAGTACCTCGTCAAGCATCAGAAGATCCACCGTGGCGAGAAGCCGTTCTCGTGCTCCTTGTGCGGGAAAAGCTTCACGGAGAGGTCGGACCTCATGAAACACCAGAGGGTGCACACCGGCGAGAAGCCGTTCGCATGCGCTGTTTGCGGGAAGCGATTCTCGGGGAGCTCCGATGTGTCGAGGCACCAGAGGACTCACACCCACGAGAAACCTTATTCGTGTTCGGAGTGCGGCAAGTGCTTTTCGTGGCGGTCCGATCTTCTCAAGCATCAACGCATCCATGATAGGAAAATCATCAATACTTCTTAAGCAGAAAATTTGGTTTGCTGAGAATCTTTGTATTGTATATAGAAATGCCTATTTATTAAAATGTCAATAAAATGCTCAGTCTATTCCTGTCTGTGTACTTTCCCTGAGGAACCTGAGGAGTTGTCCTAAGGCATCAACTGCTTCCCCCGAGGCATCAACCAGTATCAAAAATGTAACTTATCTGCCACAGGAGTAAATTAAAGTGGTATTAATCCCAAAACCAAAAATGTACTATATTGCAGCTTACCAATCATAAGATGTGGTGGCTGCCTTTGTTTTTTTTTATCCTCCCCCCCCTGTTTTCACCTGGAGATCTGGCCAGTAACACACGTCCTGTATTAGAGCATGGATAATGGTCGGCACTCAGGATAGCATCCAAAAATAATCTTCCTTCGTGGAAAACGCATGTACAATCACTGTGAAACAGCCAACGTGTTTCAGCCAACAGGCCTTCATCAGGCTCCAAAAACATGAGCCATGATTAAGGCCTGGCGGTTGAAACGCGTTGGCTGTTTTACAGCAATTTGTATGTGCGTTTTCAATAAAAGTAGTTTATTTTTGGATGCTATCCTTTGTGCAGACCATCCTTCATATGATCCATGTGTTATAGGGGATGTCGGCAGCCTCAGAGTCCTAGCCCTGCACAGATCTGTTATGCATGAAGGTGGAAGCATCTGTATGCTTGTTACCGATATTAGAACGTCCCCCAGTCTGGGTGAAGGCGTAAAGGAGGCACCTTTAGGACAGCAACATTGTCAGTGTGGGGGAAGGGGAGTGTTATATGTATTAACAGATTTAAATACACTAACAAATTGAAGCCATACTCCAGCTCACACTTTATAATCAGTTACAGCAAACTGTTTTTTTTTTTTCTTTTTTCCTTTTGGGATAAAGGTTTTACATGAATCAATAAAAGCTGATCTTTGTAAGCACCTCTATTAGTAGTAAATGGTTTGTGGATCTCTGTAAACTGATACATCTGGAAGAGAGCTTGTACTGCTACAGGGGGTCCCATAGAAAAAAAAAAAACGAATTCATAAAAAATCAGATCATATTTACTTGGGGTTCCTCTAAATGGCCACTGGGTGGCAGTGCAAACTGTTAGCATAAAGTGGCTGCAGCTGGAATTATTTTTTTTTTTTTTTTTTTTTTTTTTAACAGAAAATTTTATTAGACAAATCAGCATTACATTGCAAAGTACAGTAGATCCGATAATACACAGTTGTAGAAAGGAAAAAAAAGAAAACAAAAAAAACAAAAACACCTTCATCCAGTAGCCATTCTTAAATCAATAATCTAGTAGTACAGATAACAGGAGCATCCATAACTCTATCATAAATGCAGGACATTCCCAGCGAAACTTCACAGCCATCATGCAGGTACCTGACATTTGCGCGAGCCCGCGGAAGGGGGGGGGCCAGGGAGGAAATGGTCGGGAGAGAGAGGACAGGGCGGTCAGCCGGGGGGGGGGGGGGGGGAATCACCACCGTCTCAGCTCAACTCAAAGTTAGGGGGAGGGGGAACCAAGATCAGCGGACGCATCTATCCAGGATGACCAAATTTTATCAAATTTCCCCGGGCATTGTCTACTTTCATAGGTCAGCTTATACAGGGGGAGCACCAGGTTCACTGATTTCCTCCACAAGGCAGGGGTAGGGGGGTCCTCGAGTTTCCATTTCAATAGAATCTCGCGTCTGGCATAATACAATGCGAAGGTAAGGCACAGTTTACTGTACCTGTCCCCCTCAACGTCTGCCAAATGGCTCAATAGTAGGGTTTGAGGGTCGACCTGAAGGTTCGACCCGGTCACAGCATTTAGCGTAGAAACCACTTCCTCCCAGTAGGGCTGGATTTTGGGACATGACCAGACCATGTGCCAGAAAGTGCCCTCCTCCTGTTTACACCTTTGACAATTAGGGTCTCTTTGGGGGTAAATCCGTGCCAGCCTCTGCGGGGTGAAGTATGCCCTATGCAGGAATTTAAATTGTATAAACCTGTCTTTCGCGGCTATCATTGTCGGAATGTAAGAAGTCAGGCACTCCTCCCATTCCTCCTCCCCTAGGGACGGAATGTCCAAACTCCACTTCTCCCGGGTCTTGGTCAAACTAGTATCATGTTCCACCGTTAGGTAAAGATATAAGGTCGACAGAGTTCTCCCCATCACCCTGGAAGTCAGTAGGCGTTCAATGGAGTCCGATTCCAGAGTCAGAGGGGCAGGAAACTGAGCCCCAAAGGCGTGCTTCAGTTGCCAATATCTGAACTGGAAAGAAATTGGAAGCCCATATGTACGTCTCAGTTCTTGGAAAGTCATTAGCCTACCCTGATGAACTATGTGCTTTAAAGTAACGATTCCTCTTTTCGCCCACAGAGAAGGGTCTGGGATACTATTCAGGTGAGGGAGCATGGGGTTGCCCCATAGGGGCATATGTGGGGAGATGTGATTGGGCTTACCATAGCTCCTCCTTGCCTCCCGCCAGACCCTCACCGTGGTACGCATCTAGCCCGTCATGGAGGAGCTCGCTCTAAGCCCCCGAAATGGTAGGTTGCTCAGAGCTGCATAGGAGCCAAGGATGGCTGCCTCCAGGGTGACTGCCGGGTTTTGTGTGGGCTGGGAGAACCACCACCGAATTGTGACCAAAACGGCCGCCCAGTAGTAGATCTGAAAATTTGGGAGCGCCAGCCCCCCCCCCGATAGTGGGAGATATAGTATCTGCTTAGCTACCCTGGGGGGTCTTCCAGCCCAGACAAAGGATATCAACAGACTCTCCAGTCTCTTGAAAAAAGTCCTGGGGATGTGGATGGGGGTATTACGAAAGAAATACAGGTACTTGGGGAGATAGATCATTTTTAACAAATTGACTCTGCCCACTGGGGATAAAGGGAGAGATCGCCATGCCGCACACCTAGCCCCTAGTTGCGTCATGAGTGGCTGTATATTGTCCTCCAGATAGTTCTGAACTCTACCACTGACCCTAATCCCCAGGTACATGAAACTGTCCACCCATTTAAGCTGCGGATGAGGCACGCGAGGGGTCGAGGAGTGGAGTGGGAAAAGAACCGATTTGTCCCAATTGATGCGGATACCGGAGTACCGACCGAATCGATTAATCAGTTCCAGTGCAGTGCCCAAAGAAGACGACGCGTCCGCTAAATAAAGCAGAGCGTCATCTGCATACAAGGACAGCTTTTCCTCGATGGGCCCTACCTGTATTCCCTTTATCCCAGCATCCGCTCTCAGCAAGATAGCCAAGGGCTCCATCGCGAGGGCGAATAAGGCTGGTGAGAGGGGGCACCCCTGTCTCGTACCCCGTGCCAGCTGAAACTGCCCGGAGAGACAGCCATTGGTACGGATTCTAGCAGAGGGGCTGCGGTACAGCATACGGATCCAATTCGTAAATCCCGGGCCAAATCCGAATCGCGAGAGCACCTCCCATAGGTAACCCCACTCGACAGAGTCGAAAGCCTTCTCCGCGTCGAGTGAGGCCACCACACCAGTCCCCCTCCCGGCCGCTCTATCTATGTGCGTGAGTAGGCGTCTGATATTAATGTCTGTGCCTCTGCCCGGCATAAAACCTGTTTGGTCGCTATGGACAAGGGCCGTGATGACTAAATTTAGTCTGTTGGCCAGGATTTTGGCCAGTATTTTCGCGTCCGCATTTAACAGTGATATAGGGCGGTATGACGAACACAAGGTGGGGTCTTTCCCCGGCTTGGGGATCACCACTATGATCGCCTCGCTCATGGTGTCGGGAAGTTTATCAATATGCGACGACGCAGAGAAAAGATGGTGGAGTCTTTCAGAAAGCTCCGTAGCGTAGTGCTTATAGAATTCCGCCGGGATTCCGTCCGGTCCCGGCGTCTTACCCGCCTGCATAGATTTAAGCGCCTGGAGAATCTCCAGGACCGTGATAGGGGCGTCCAACCTATTTCGGTACGTTTCCGTGAGGATTGGTATATCTATGTCGGCCAAGTAAGTCGTTAGTTCTTCCTTACTGTAATCCGACCTAGAGGTGTAGAGAGATGTATAAAACTCTGCAAAACAGTTGTTAATCCCGTCTGGGGTGTGAAGCAACTGACCGGAGTTGTCCCTAATATGTGAAATGCTCAGCCCCCCTGCCTGTTCTCTGGAGAGCCAGGCCAGCATCCTACCCGACCTCTCCCCCTGCTCAAAGATCCGCTGGGACTGAGCCAGCATTCTCTTCTGGGTGAGAGAGGTACGGAGATCAACAGCCTCCCTGGTCAGGATTTGCAGTTGCCGATAATGGTGGGGATCCCGAGTGCGGACAAAAAGAGCCTCCGCGCGGACCGCCTCCTCCTCTGCCTTTTTTAGCTCTGCTCTACGTTCCCTGCGTATTTTGCGCAGCTGGAATTTTAATAAATGGCCACACGGTGGCAGTGCGAACTGTTAGTATAAAGTGGCTGCAGCTGCAATTTTAATAAATGGCCACACGGTGGCAGTGCTGCACTGCAGTCTACATTTTAAAGACAGACAAGCTTGTTGCAGTTCCCAAACGTGGCCACAAGGTGGCAAACCGACGCTAAAGTAACGGATGAGGGTGCAAAGTTGTGATTAGCTTCATTTGCAGTTGTCACAAACGAGGTGCTATAGTATGAACGATGCAGTACTCATAAACGCCCACGGGGTGGCATTGCTAAGCTGCGGCGAACGAGGTGCTGAAATTCTCTAGCTTGCAGTTCTAACAGCGACCACACGAGGGAGCCTGTGCGGCTACAGAACGGCCTTGAAACGCATAACCCGGAAGAACAGGCAACTTGCTGGTGGAACGCACAGACCGGAAGTTCCGGGAAGCAGAAGCCACAGTTGTTACTGGCAGCAGGTATTGATAATCCCTTGAAGCTTTCATTGTGTACCTTTTTATGTTATATTTCTATTGGTGACCATGTGTGTCTGGCCACTGGGATGGCAGGAGAGATGCAGAGGAGGAATAAATATTCTACGTACTTATAAAAAGGAGTTTTTTTTACACGCGTATTCGCCATAAACACGCACATATGTGCGTAACTGTACTGTAGTCAGGGCTGTGTTTAATATTGATTAGCAAACATTTTCTTGGGCCTTCCCAAATTCACTTATCAACTATTTGCAGGCAGTGAAAGCTTAAGGGGCAGCTGTTTTGGGCCCCACAGCGAGTGGGCCCGAGGCAGCTGCCCCTTTTGCACTGTGTTAAAGAAGGCCCTGACTCTAGTGGCTGGAATAAATGAATAATCTAGCCGATAGAGTGAGTTTACGCTCATACACGTCTAGACGCAATACATGCGTAGAACCAGCGATGGGGGCATTTGTTTTCTGGCGGCACATTTGGGGCATTTATTCATACACCCGTGTGTATAAGCCCTAACAAAAGAAAATAACACGGATGTGAGCGTTCAACAGTACAGGGGATTGGGGGTGATGGGCGATCCTTATTTGGGGTGCCCTGGGGTCATCATTGCGGAGGAAGATGGAAAGGTCATAGTCGGGAAGATGAGGAGTTCATAGACCCACATTGGCAATGAGGAGACCAGTAGTTGGGGAATGGGTGAGGAGTTGGGGTTGGTGGGGATCAATGAGGCTGGCCCTCAGTCCAGAGAAGGAAGACGGTCATTAGTTTTGGTGGAAAAAGGACTCAGCAGGTCAGTAAGTCATCAGTCTGGGTTGGAGGCTTGAGATTGCTCATAAGGAGGTGGATACTGGAAATCGGGTCACCAGTACCTGTTGGGGTCGGAGGTATACGGTGCGGTCTCCAGTCCATTGGAGGGAGTTGTGGGTGGTCACCAGTTTGGGGGAGGGAGAATAAAAGGGCACTCATCTGTAGGAGCTGATTTGGGTAGAAATGGGTCCCAGTTGCTCCTTGGTGAGGCGAGGGAGTCAGAAGGTGTGAGTGTTCATTGTTTGGTTATCAGTCTGGGAAGGGAGCGCTTGGTGTTTATTGGTCAGCAGTTATCAACTTAAGTGGGGGCTTGTGGACACCCATCAGTAGAGTAGGGTTTGAGTGGTAGTAAATATCGGTGCGCCCCAATGGAGTGGGGCAGTCTTGTGTGGTCATCCACCTAGGGGAGTAGGGTTGTCCTTGTGGACAGCCATCAGTAGAGTAGGGTTTGAGTGGTAGTAAATATCAGTGCTCATCAATGGAGTGGGGGAGTCTTGTGTGGTCATCCACCTAGGGGAGTAGGGTTGTCCTTGTGGACAGCCATCAGTAGAGTAGGGTTTGAGTGGTAGTAAATATCGGTGCTCATCAATGGAGTGGGGGAGTCTTGTGTGGTCATCCACCTAGGGGAGTAGAGTTGCCTCCTCATCCCTTTAAACTGAACACATATGAATTACACGGGTTCTTAAGCTAATTGAATGCAGATAAGGCACCAAGTGAGTTTAATTATCACCTTAATCAGCCACAGAACCTGTGTGATTAATATGTGTTTGGTTTTAAAGGGATGAGGTGGCAACCCTAGAAGGGAGGTGTGGTTGGCATTGATTGTGCCGGGTGGATGGATGGCCAACTCACAGAGAAGACTTGTGGATGCTCATCAGTGTTGGGTGAGGTTTGGAGGTGCTCATCAGTCGGAAATGGGGAGGCTCAGATGGTCATAAGTTCAGGGGAGGGAGCTGTGGTTGGTCATTGATTGTGCCGGGTGGATGGATGGTCAACCCAGGGAGAAGACTTGTAGATGCTCATCAGTTTTGGGTGAGGTTTGGAGGTGCTCATCAGTCAGAAAGGGGGAGGCTCAGATCGTTAGAAGTCCAGAGGAGGGAGCTGGGGTTGGTCATTGATTGTGGCAGGTGGATGGGATGTCAGTCTAGGGCAGCCTTTCTCAACCTTTTCAGAGGAACCCTTGAAATAGTTCTCCGGTCTCGAGGAACCCCTGCTAAAAATGAGAAATCTACAATACATTAGTGTGATGGTCAGTGGGAAGAATGGTCCTTACAGTTGTGGTCATTGGGAAGAATTACCTCCTTACAGATAGTTAAAAAGATCTTATGGTGTCGGTGGGAACTTATCTGAGAGGCAGAAATTGCCCAATGCTGAAGGAACCCCCAGCAACCTTAGGAGGAACCCTAGTTGAGAATCACTGGTCTAGGGAGAAGACTTGTAGATGCTCATTAGTGTTGGGGGAGGTTTGGAGGTGTTCACCAGTCGGGAGGGTGAGGCTCAGATGGTCATAAGTCCAGGGGAGGGAGCTGTGGTTGGTCATTGATTGTGGCAGGTGGACGGATGGTCAGTCCAGGGAGAAGACTTGTAGACAGGCTTATTTATAGGGGTCTCAGGGGTCTCAATTGTGTTTCCCCTGTGCACCTGGATTGGAAGGGCAGTGGGGGTGACAGTTCCTATGTCAACCCCACCGCCTCTCCTATCCAGGCTCTGCAGCCAGGTCTAGGCGCAGTGTCTAGCTCGCCATGCCCCTGCCTCAGGAACTTTTTCTGAGCCATACATCGTTGGTTGTGACATGTTGATGGATGGCCATCAGTCCATAGAAGGTTTTGCTGGTGCTCATGGATGGCTTGGTTTGGAAGGGAGAGGAGCATGCACTGTTGGAAAAAAGCCTGTTGATTATCTTATAAACTGAGCTATGTGTGGAATCTTCTCTCTGCTTCTGTCCGGCATCCAGGCACCTTCCAGCTCTAGCTCTAGTTCAGCCCCCATCGCCAATGTACAGTGTGTCTCAGAAGACTTCACTGAAGACCTGGGCACAGCACTGCAGTCATTCCTATTCTGTTATCGAGACAACCCTCTATAGATCAAATGACCGCTTCACTGACCATGGATGTAGACTGCGGTGAGGTGGCTGAGCGGATGTTAAAACTCACCTTGGAGATCATCTATCTGCTGACCGGAGAGGTGAGGAGGATTCTGGGAGGTCACATGACATCACTTATATGGGTCATAATACAGCAGTCTCACTGCTGCGTTAACAAGGACCTGAATGGAGACAGTAGGGATTCTAGGAAAGCCATTATTTGTAAAGAGGTTTCCTAATCTTTGCCCCCAATATATAGGATTACATACTAGTGAAGACATCTGGACTGTATGTATTATCACACAATCATCTCTCTGGCCATGGAAAGTTTGGCACAACCCAGAGCTCCATGATGGTACCTCCACCTTTCTCCCTAATATCTGAGAACAACAACAAGCAGAAGGTTCTAGAAGTCACCCAGAAGATCATTGATCTGCTGACAGGAGAGGTGAGCGGTGGTGGGAATTCTGGGACATTATCCAGTAACAGACAAGGGATGTGTCTGGATGGTGACTGTATCATTGTGTGTGTCAGGTTCCTATAAGGTGTCAGGATGTCACTGTCTATTTCTCCATGGAGGAGTGGGAGTATTTAGAAGGACACAAGGATCTCTACAAGGACGTCATGATGGAGAATCAGCCGCCCCTCACATCACCGGGTAAGAAGAGACTTTATTGTAAAGGAGAGAGCAGTACGGAGGGTCCACCTAGATCCCCCATCATCTGATAAACACATAGAAACAATGTATTCAGTCAGTGTGTGTGTTTCCTACAGATGGATCCAGTAATGGGAACCCACCAGAGAGATGTCCCCGTCCTCTGTATTCCCGGGATTCCACACAGGAAGATCACACCATCCCTCACCATCATCAGGTAGAGGTCCATCTAAAAGTGACTCTACACCGTATGATCTGTAGAAGAAGCCACATGGTGATTTTTGTGCTTTGTGTATTCTTTTTAGGATGAAGGTGTGATTACTATTAAAGCTGAAGTCTATGAGGGCGATGATGAAGTGCTGTATGTGAGTGCCGATGAGTCGTGTAAGGAGGAGGAAATCCCTCCAGAGATCCACACAGGTGAGTAATAAACACTAAATACAGAAAAGGGTCCCAGATTGTCCTTGTTCAGTCACTTCAACAATCTATTCTTCTCCCCCTTCTTCCTTTTTACAGATGGATCCAGTAATGGGAACCCACCAGAGAGATGTCCCCGTCCTCTGTATTCCCGGGATTCCACACAGGAAGATCACACCATCCCCCACCATCATCAGGTAGGAAGAGAAGAAGATCTCCTCATTGATTCAAGGCTGTATGAACTGTAAAAATGTGTTTAAATATAATAAAGACAAGACCTTCATACGGTTTGATTTTTGTCACCTAGTTTGAAAATGACGTAGAGGACGACGTCTACATGGCCGCTTATCAGCAATGTAAGGAGGAGGAACATCCTATAGAGATCGACGTGGGTGAGTCATACATTTTTCCTTTGCCATGTGAATAATTAAAAAACGTAATTATTATTATTAGGTTTGTTGGGCTTTGTGGTATAGTTTTTGCCTAGAATAGCTGGATCTTCATCCTTTTCCTCCAAGGTTTGCCACCATACCTCAAAATATTCACCACCCCATCTTCAGTTTTTTCTCCCAGTAGACTTGTGGTCCGTTGGGGGAGGTCATGCTCCTTTTAGTCTCTTTGGTAAAATGACCATCATAAGGTCAAAAGAACGGTGCCCCGTAAAGGATCTCACTTTGGACTGTTGAATGGTGGAGCTTAGCTCTGGGTGGGACGGGACTCATGCGCAGGTCAAGGCCCTCCGGGGGGGCCACACAAAGTGACTTCTGCATTTAGGTACATAAGCTTTGGAAATTCTGGTAGTTGAGATCATCATAAATAACCTACAGGTTCACTTAAAGTATAAGCCCTTTGGTTTTGAAGGGGTTGAAGACCAGATCTCATTAGATTCAATGTCATAGAGCCATTTGCCAAAGTGACCCCTTCTCTTCATTGCTGTACCAACAGCTTGGTAGACGTGTCTTTTCTGATCATTCTGACAACTTTCACCCTTTGCTCGGGCACCCGCGCGCATGTTGGTTTGGTGGCCATTGGTGTAGAATTCAGTGATTTCCCATAAAAGCTACAGAAAGAACTATTTTTTGGTTATTTTCTTTGAATCTCTCAGGGTAAGTCCCAATTTTCCCTTTTTGGTCAGCTGCTCCTTGTTCTTTGAAATAATTATCTAGTGCAGTGTATCTCAATCTTTTTTTCAGTCAAGGCACCCTTTAAAACGATGGACAATCTCGAGGCACCCCATTCTAAAATGTAAAAAACGTTTCGAATAGCTTTCCACAATGCAGCAACATCCACACGTAGGACACCCAATGTTAGAGGTGGTTTATTCTTCCAAAGAAAATACACTTTTGCACACTGGTACTGACTAGTATTCCAATGTTTCTTTTCTCCCTCAATTTCTCCATCGGTCAGGTAATGTGGCATCAGAGCTGAGGGAGAGAGGCAGAGAAAGGTCAAACAAGGATGCCGTGGAGGCAACAGACATCCATCTTATTAACTGATGTCGTCATTGGTTGTTAGGATGGCTTTGTGTAACTGAAAGGCGAGCTTGATCCACCTGCTGGCTTAAATACAATTTTTTGCAAATACAATTTTTGATACATTTTTAGGCAATTTGCCAAGGCACCCCTGAAGAAACCTCAGGGCACCCTGGTTTAAAAAGGCTGATCTAGTGTATAATTAATATTTGGATAGAGACATGGACCAATTCTATTAATACGGCCTTCATGCATCTTGTTCTTTCATCTCTTTGATAGTCTGTTGTGGAACTGGCCTTCATGGATAGATGTTCCTCATGGTGTGACACACTCCTAAGATCCAGATCAGGGGTCTTCAAACATTCTAAACAAAGTGCCAGTTAACTGTCCTTCAGACTTTAAGGGGGCCAGACTGTGGCCAGTGGGGGAAGAAAATGTCCTGGTGTCAGTGGGAGTAAACAATATCCCATCATTGGTATAAGGGTGAGTAATAGTGCCCCTTCAATGGTGTCAGTGGGAGAAATGGTGTCCCAACATTGGTGTCAGTGGGGGGAATAATGTCCCATCACTGGTGTCAGTGGGAGGAATAGTGCCCCATCACTGGTGTCAGTGGGAGGAATAGTGTCCCAACATTGGTGTCAGTGAGAGGAATAATGTCCCATCACTGGTGTCAGTGGGAGGAATAGTGCCCATCATTGGGGTCAGTGGGAGGAATAGTGGCCCATCACTGGTGTCAGTGGGAGGAAATATCCCAACATTGGTGTCAGTGGGAGGAATAATGTCCCATCCTTGGTGTCAGTGGGAGGAATAGTGCTCCATCATTGGTGTCAGTGGGAGGAAATATCCCAACATTGGTGTCAGTGGGAGGAATAGTGCTCCATTATTGGTATTAGTGGCAGGAATAGTGCCCAATCATTGGTGTCAGTGGGAGGAATAGTGTCCCAACATTGGTGTCAGTGGGAAAAAATGGTGCCTCATGTGCCCCGTTGTTGGAGTCAGTGGATGGGGCCAAATAAAGACAAGCAAGGGGCCACAGTTTGGAGACCACTGATCTACATACTCAGCTTCTTCTGGTACTCTATTTCTTTTGCTCACCTTCCTCCCTGTTAGGTCATAACAAACCTTGAGCCTCCACATCTGACCAATACAAGCAATGAACTTGCTCACCACCCAAGCCAAATCTTTTTTTTTTTTTTTTACATAAACCAAATAGCTAACCAAGCCGTTTTCTTTCCTTCTAAAACTACTGGAGATACATTTTGAAAAACCTTAAAAAAATAATGAAAAGATTTTTGTTCTATTCCCCGCAGACGGTCGTGAAGTCAGGAGGACCTTAAACGGGAATTTCACATTGTCTCCATATTGGGACAGAGAAGATGACATCACAGAGGTTTCTCCAAGAGAAGATCAGGCCATTCTACCTGTCCATCCTGTACTGACTAGGTCACCCACTCCATCCAGCCTTCAAGAATCTTCTGCCGATACATCACTTGGCCTGATCCCAGATAGCAGCTTAGGTCTTCATGGTGTGGATTGGCCACCAGATCCTGCTAAACCTCAGGAAACCGTGCACCATAAAGCTCTTAGAGGCAATAAATCACACCTCTGTTCTTTTTGTGGCAAACAGTTTACCACGCACGCCAACGTTGTGCGCCACATGCGGACCCACACAGGGGACAGGCCATATTCCTGCGATATATGTGGGAAAAGTTTCACGCAGAAGTCAATTCTTCTCAACCACCAGAAGGTCCACACCGGAGACCGGCCTTTCCTGTGCCCTGACTGCGGGAAATGCTTTGCGAAGAGCTCGGACGTCATCAGACATAGAAGAGTTCACACCGGTGAGAGGCCCTACTTGTGTCTGGAGTGCGGGAAATCCTTCACTCAGAAATTCAGACTGAGAAACCATCAGCACTACCATAATGAGGAGAAGCTGTCCTTACGGGGCTTAGCCAATAGATCCAATCAGTTTACATGACACAGAAATTAACACGGCTAAGAATCCATTTCCTGATTTTATACCCTTAACAGGGAAGCCGGCACTGACTAACCCTGCTTTGTAATAAATTCCCATTCTCTGCACACCAGCTGAAATCTCAGAGCAGGCAGATGGTCCTACACTGGCTACAGAAAAGAGGTACAGAGCAGACGCAACATACAAGTTTATGGTTTGCAATGGTTGCAGACATAGGAGAGGGGGTGGAAAACAGAATTTAGAACATCTGCACACTTTATAAAGATGTAGCTCTGACAGCCTCACTTTTTAGTCACTGAGCAAGTTTTTAAGGCTGCAAACAGATCAGGGGTGTGTTTGGAGGCCTAGTTCTAACCCAGAAATAAATAGAGTGCCTTGAAAAAGTATTCATACCCCTTGACATTTTCCACATTTTGTCATGTTACAACCAAAAAAATTGAAATGTATGTTATTGGGGTTTTGTGTGATAGACCAACACAAAGTGGCACATAATTGTGAAGTGGAAGGAAAATGATAAATAGTTTTCAACATTTTTTACAAATAAATATCGGAAAAGTGTGGCGTACATTTGTATTCAGTCCCCATTTACTCCGATACCCCTAACTAAAATCTAGTGGAACCAATTGCCTTCAGAAGTCACCTAATTAGTAAATAGAGTCCACATGTGTTTAATTTAATCTCAGTATAAATATATCTGTTCTGTGAAGCCCTCAGAGGTTTGTTAGAAAACCTTAGTAAACAAACAGCCTCATGAAGGCCAAGGAACACAACAGATGGGTCAGGGATAAAGTTGTGGAGAAGTATAAAGCAGGGTCAGGTTATAAAAAAAAAAAAATCTCAAACTTTGAACATCTCACTGTTCAATCCATCATCCGAAAATGGAAAGAGTATGGCACAACTGCAAACCTACCAAGACATGGCCGTCCACCTAAACTGACAGGCCGGGCAAGGAGAGCATTCATCAGAGTAGCAGCCAAGAGGTCCATGGTAACTCTGGAGGAGCTGCAGAGATCCACAGCTCAGGTGGGAGAATCTGTCCACAGGACAACTATTAGTCACTCCACAAATCTGGACTTTATGGAAGAGTGACAAGAAGAAAGTCATTGTTGAAAGAAAGACATGGCAGTTTGTGAGAAGCCATGTGGGGGACACAGAAAACATGTGGAAGAAGGTGCTCTGGTCAGATTAGACCAAAATTTTACTTTTTGGCCTAAAGTAAAACGCTATGTGTGGTGGAAAACTAACACTGCACATCACTCTGAACACACCATCCCCACCGTGAAACATGGTGGTGGCAGCATCATGTTGTGGGGATGTTTTTCTTCAGCAGGGACAGGGAAGCTGGTCAGAGTTGATGGGAAGATGGATGGAGCCAAATACAGGACAATCTTAGAAGAAAACCTGTTAGTCTGCAAAAGACTTGAGATTGGGGCGGAGGTTCACCTTCCAGCAGGACAACGACCCGAAACATACAGCCAGAGCTACAATGGAATGGTTTAGATCAAAGCATATTCATGTGTTAGAATGGCCCAGTCACAGTCCAGACCTAAATCCAATTGAGAATCTGTGGCAAGACTTGAAAATTGCTGATCACAGACGCTCTCCATCCAATCTGACAGAGCTTGGGCTATTTTGCAAAAGATGGGCAAAAATATCCCTCTCTAGATGTGCAAAGCTGGTAGAGACATCCCCAAAAAGACTTGCAGCTGTAATTGCAGCGAAAGGAGGTTCTACAAACTATTGACTCCGGGGGGCGCCATACAAATGTACCCCACACTTTTCACATATTTAATTAAATTTTTTTTTTTTTTAAATAAAGTTCATGTTTTCTAAGTCCCTTCATGATGTTATTTGTATATAATATACTGTATGTGTGTTTATAAAATATCAGCAGATGAAGATGAGATTTCGTTTTAAGTTCATAACAGTATCTCCTCTTACAAAACTGCAATCAGTCCTTTTGCTGTGTGACCAGATCCTTAAAAAAAAAAAAAAACAACTCACATAATTGTGCTTTAGTGACAACCGCACTATGAAGGGATTGGTGGAACACACGAGACATCTGACTATGGTGGCATTTGTTTGAAGCTGTTTATTCTGCTTATACTTTACCTTCTCTGGTCCCCACTGCCCCCTCTTTGTAAAGGCCAGGGCTAGCCTAGGTATAGCTTCCTGAAAACAGTCACAGCATTGTGGCTCAATACTCCTCGAGAGCCCTCAGCCCTGACCCAGGCAGTGGTGATGATAATTATGACGTCAGATATGGTGTACACCAGTGGTCTCCAAACTGTGGTCAGTGGGCCAGATGCAACCCTTGGGGCACTTCCTTACTGACCTGAGGCATTATTCGTCCCGCTGACACCAACGAAGAAGCATCCTTCCACTGGCACCAGCGAAGGGGGCACTATTCTTTCCATTGACACCAAGGATCTTGCAGTGATTTGGAAGCCAAGAAGAGTACCTGTCCTGGTCATGGTCAATTGATCTCCTCCTTGAAGCTTTATTTCCAAGTTGACATAGAATGTTACCAGAAACAAGGTATAATTACACATATCATAGCTAAAGTCTACTTCGTCAAAATTCCACCATAATCAGATAACACTCCCTGTTCTAAAATTGAATTTTGTCTTATTAATGCACGCCTTTTTGATGTCTTAAAGATGGGTGTAGACCACCACACCGAATTTTGGGTTTTCTTCATAGAACCTTACCATGGGTCATAGTTACATACCGTAGTTAGTAAGGTTGAATAAAGACACCAGTCCATCCAGTTCAACCTGAGTGAGTGTCTACAATTGTCCCTATCCCTGTACATTGTACACTCACATCGGTCCCTAACCTCAAGGAGCCCACAATCCAAGGTCACCATTCATATACTAGGGCCAATTTTTGGACAGAAGCCAATTAACCTACCTGCATGTCTTTGAAGTCCTGTGGGGTCCTGGTTTTATATTTGGTTGTTTTTGTCATATGCTGTTTTCAGTGAAAGGTTTTTGGCATACATTCCTCGTAACATATGTGTTTGTGCTGTATAATTACTGTAGCCCCTGATGAAGGGGTGCTAGACCACGAAAACGTGTTGCCTTTGTTTTTATTGATGTACCCATGTTGAATTTAAATAAAACCGAACTGCGTTTTGTTGGCAGTGCTTCAAAATAATTGGCTTCCATCAACTGAATGTATATATGATTTGTTTTTAGTGAAAGTGGAGTTTTTCCTTTGACATCCTCCTATATATCTCGCAATGCAGCAGTTATTCTCTTTCTTTCACTATTGGCTGTATTAGGCTGCATTCACACCTAAGCGTCGCTTTTTTTGAGCGTTTTTCTGGGTGTTTTTTCGAGTATTTGTATGCACATTTTTGAACGTTTGTGTACAGCATGTTTAAAGCGTTTTTGAGCTTTGCCATTTTTTTAATTAGCCAGTGGGGAAAAATATCATCTGTTTCATCGTTGGTTGCTATGTTTTTCATCTTTTTCATTTGCTTTCATTTATTATTTTTTTTAAATGTAATTTTTTATTTTATTTTTTTACTTTTTTGTAAGGGGTTAAGAGTTAGGGTTTAAAGGTTAGGGGTTAATTAATTAATTTATTAACATTTTTTTGTTAGGTTAGTGGTTAATATTAGGTTTAGGTAATTGGGTTAATATTAGTGTTAATATTAGGTTAATATTAGTGTTATGCCCCATACAGGCGATTGGATTTTTCAGACGGAAAATGTGCGATCGGATCATGTTGTTGGAAAATCCGACCGTGTGTGGGCTCCATCGGACTTTTTCCGTCAGATTTTCCGACACAAGTTTGAGCGCAGGATCTACAATTTTCCGACAACAAAATCCGATTGTTTAAATATCCGATTCTGTGTGGACAGTTCTGACGGACAAAGTGCCATGCATGCTCAGAATACTTTATGAGACGAAAGCTATTCGCTACTGCCCTCTTTATAGTCCCGTCGTACGTGTTTGACATCACCTCGTTCAGAATGATTGGATTTTCTGACAACTTTGTGCGACCGTGTGTATGCAACACAAGTTTCGGCCAAAATCGGGCGGAAAAAATCTGACGGATTTTGTGGTCGGCATGTCCAACCGTGTGTATGGGGCATTAGAGTTAAAGTAATGTTAGTGTTAGGGTTAAAGGCTAAATTCACTTTTTTTTTTAAAATCCTAGCTCCCCTATGAACAGATAAAGCATTAATGTACTTCTTTTGCAAAAATAAAACAGCTTTCCATTTATTCTACACACGCTTACCTCACTGTATTTATGGATGTTTTAAAACACTGCTTGATTACTTCTGCCTTACTTCCTGGACAGACTGTAGGTCACGACACAGGAAGGAGTTGACCAGCTGACCTCATTAGCCCACACCCTGCATCATCTACCCTCAACTGGTCAACTGGTGTAGAATAAATAGAAAGCTGTTTTATTTTTGCAAAAGAAGTAAGTACATGAATGCTATATTGGAACATAGGTGAACTGGAATAAATAAAAAAAAAAAAAGTGAACTTAGCCTTTAAGGTTTAATATAAGGGATAAGGTTTAGGATCAGGGGTTAATATTAGAGTTAAGGGTTAGATATTTTTTTAATGAATTTAATGTATTTATTATTTATGATTATTTACTTATTTTTTGTATTTGAGCAGAAAAATGCTTAAAAACGCTAAAATCAAGCATTCCCATGCATTTCTATAGAACAAAAAAAGGCTTCAAAAGCGCACAAATCTGCCCAATTTGAGCTACAAAAAAGCTTCAGAACTTTTTTGAGCTCTTCAGGTGACTTGTAGTGGAGATGTGAACCAACCCCATAGAGAATTACTGATTTATTTATTTTTCTCCTTCAACGTTTTAAAGCTTTGAGCTTAAAGCTGCAAAACGCTGGGGGTGTGAATGGGGCCTTAGTGATAGCCACGCCTCCAAACTAAGTACTGAAGGCCGAGCCCAATGTGTTCCCTTGAGTTAAAGCGGTTGTAAAACCGCTGAAGTTTTTTTTTTTTCTCACCTGCAAAGGAAAAGGCATAATGAGCTAGTATGCACCGCATACTAGCTCATTATGAAATACTTACCCTAGAACGAGGCCCAGACATCTGGCCCGATCCACGCCAAGGGAGCGTTTCTTCTGGGTATCGCGGCTCCGGCGCTGTGAGTGGCCGGAGCCACGATATCGTCACTCATGCACGCGGGAGATTCCTTCCCAGCAGGGTCCGGCGTCTGCCGGACTTTCAGCCGAGAATCCCCTGTGCGCATGCCTGTGCGCTTTTTGAGGGGAATATCTCCTAAACCGTACAGGTTTAGGAGATATTTTTTTTTTACCTACAGGTAAGCCTTATTATAGGCTTTCCTGTAGGTAAAAGTCCCAAAATTGACTATACAACCACTTTAAGATAAAGATATTTATTTTGTTGATCTTTATGTACCACGAAGGAATAAATACAAATCCTATCTGTAAAGGAGATTTATGTACAAGCAGTGTTTCAGTCATTACCATTGTCACATTAAAGCTTAAGGGTAATCTGTCTATATTTTGCCTTTTTTACCACTAACCAAAATCCTTTTGTAGGTCCTGTTCATTACGCCAGTTTGTCATTGTCCTCTCTGTAACTGCATCTCAGTTCCTTCTAGGTACAAAATGTCAAGTCTAAATAAGTCAATCATAGACTCATTTTGAAATGATGTGCAAAACTGCAAAAGATAAGTCCACCTGAACGTGAGATGAACGACGTTGGCGTGAACTGCTGGTTGCCTTCTCAAAGCTCTGAGAAACATCAGTGGTGAGACCTTCTAAATGAAGTTGCAGAGACCTCACCATCAGAGTCCATGAGAAAGGTAATTTTCTATTTCCTGTAACATTAATGTTGTTGGCCTGAATTGCTGGTTGCCCCCTCAAAGCTTTGAGGAACATCAGTGGTGATCTTCTAAATGAAGGTGTTGAGACCTCACCATTGGAGTCCACAGAAAGGTTGTTTACAGAAAATAATAATATTAATGTTGTTGGCCTGAATTGCTGGTTGCCTCCTCAAAGCTTTGAGGAACATCAGTGGTGATCTTCTAAATGAAGGTGTTGAGACCTCACCATTGGAGTCCATGGAAAGGTTGTTTATAGAAAAGAATAAAATTAATGTTGTCGGCCTGAATTGCTGGTTGCCTTCTCAAAGCTTTGAGGAACATCAGTGGTGATCTTCTAAATGAAGGTGTTGAGACCTCACCATTGGAGTCCATGGAAAGGTTGTTTACAGAAAAGAATAAAATTAATGTTGTCGGCCTGAATTGCTGGTTGGTTTTTCAAGGCTTGTGGGGAACATCGGTGATGAGAGCTTTCAAAATGCCAATCTTGAGACCTCACCAACGGCTTTAACACAGCATGAAAAGTCTCTACTGACCAGAAGCACATTTGTTGATGGCATGAAAGTTTTATGGTAATCAGTTAAATATTTTTGCTGCTAAATGCTTGGCAATAGGTAGATTTCTCTGCTTGCCAACATGTAGGAAGGGTGTTTTTTTTCTGTAAATGAGGACATGAACACCTTGCAGGAATGGGTACCATTACCTTTTAAAGAGCAAGGGAGAGTGCAAGTTCTCTATGGGCATGGTAGACAAGCTCTAAGTGGACTGATACTTTAAGCTCCCCCGGAAAAGTGTCAGGTCTTCCTGCCAGTGTGAACGCTCTGATGATAGAGAAGGTTTGCTTTCTGTGCAAAAGATTTGCCGCAGTCCCGGCACATAAAAGGTTTTTCCCCTGTGTGGGTTCGGTTGTGTTTGATCAGATGCGACTTGTGCTTGAAGAACTTCCCGCACAGCTGACAGAAGAAGGGTTTCTCGCCCGTGTGAATTCGCTGGTGCTCAGAGAGATGTGACTTGCGGGCGAAACACTTCCCGCACTCAGAGCAGGCAAAAGGCTTCAGCCCCTTGTGGATCTTCATGTGCCGGATTCGGTTGGAAGTGTGGGTGAAACATTTGCCACATTCGGAGCAAGGGTAGATTTTGTCGTTTGCCCTTGCCCGCGTGCGTGTAATGATTTGATCTGGAAGCCATTCTTGGTCAGAAGGGTAAGGTGGGACACTGGGCCCTCGAAGTCTTGGATGTAGACTCGGAATAACAGAAGTGTCTCCTTTAGAAGATTGCACAGTGTCTGCCTTCAAATAGGACAATTCCATCGGTGGAACATCTGGGGCCATCCGGCTGTAGTGTTCATCTGTGGGGGATAGAAAAATATTTTTAACCTCAAAACATTACTTTTTGTCTTATGTTTTAGATTATTAGCTTGTGCAGCACTTTACACTGTAAAAGGAGACAGTGCAGTTACAATACAATTCAAGAAAAGAGGGTTAGGAGGGCACTGCTTGTGAGAGCTTACAATCTAAAAATGTTATACATAACTGTGGGGTAACGAGTTGATGGAGAAAGTGTGAGTTTTTAGGAATCGCCCAAAGGCAGACAGAGTAAGAGATAGTTTGAGAGATTGGGGTAGAGAGTTCCAGAAGCTTGGAGAGGCTCTGGAAAATACCTGGACTTAACCACTACAATACAGGGCACTTTCGCCCCCTTCCTTCCCAGCCCAATTTTCAGCTTTCATCGCTCTCGCACTTTCAGTGACTATTGCGCGGTCATGCTACACTGTACCCAAATGAAATTTTTATCATTTTGTTCGCACAAATAGAGCTTTATTTTGGTGGTATTTATTCATGACTCTGTTTTTTATTTTTTGCGAAAAAAGCGCAAAAAAAGCGGAAATTTGGAAAAAAAACAATATTTTCTGTTTTCTATTTTAAAAGAAATCCAATAAAATCAAATTTTGTCATAAATTTAAGCCAAAATGTATTCTGCTACATGTTTTTGGTAAAAAAAATTCCCTTAAGTGTATAATAATTGGTTTGTGTGATCACGGACATATGTACGCAAATGATCATGTACATAAGTGTGCAGGTGATCACATACATATGTGTGCAGATAATCATTGGAACATGTGATTTTAGTGGGACATATGTGGGGGACATGTGTTTTTTTATTTGGGGACATGTGTGTTTTAAGGACATATGTGGTGACGTGTATTGTGGTGACATGTGTGTTTACACTGTAGGTTTATACTAGACTAGTGATCAGTGAGTAAAAAGCTGTAAAAACAGCTCACACTCACTGATCACCAGCCGGCTGCAGCGATCTGCTCTCCTCTCCTCAGCGATGACTTCCGTGTGAGGAGAGGAGAGCCGATTGCCTAGCAACCGGCTGTTTGTTTACATCACATGACGGCCGTGATTGGACACGGCCGTCATGTGATCAGGAGGGCCAATCACAAAGCCCTCCTGCCGATCCGAGATGTGCCGTGTCCGGGTGACACGAGCGCATCGGGATCGCGCCGCTGCGCGCGCGCGCGCGCGATCCCCCTCCTTCTGGTGGACATTCAGGAACGTCCAGTCAGAAGGAGGCGGCTCCCACCTGGCCATATATGTACATTGGCCGGGTGGGAAATGGTTAAGCATGGGAGGACGAGGTAAGGGGGCAAGAGAGCAGGAGGTCTTGGAAGAAGCGAAGAGATCAGTTTGGATGATATTTTGTGTTGACGTTGGTAATAGACATGTGTGATAGACATGTGCTGAACGGAAACATTTATTTTGTTTTGGATACTAATTTAGTTTTGGGGATTTGTTTCGGAATTCGTTTGGTTTGGTCTCGTTCATTCATTCATTTTATAACAAATTCCAAATTTTCGTAATGATTCAAATTTGAATCGGTCAAAAATGTATTGACCGATCCAAATTCTGTGTGAAGAATAGCTGGTTGTTAGGGAGTGGGCTGGGAAGCTGGCGACAGGATGAGTGGGCACCCCATCCTCCTGAACCATACCAGGTCACATGCCCTCAACATGAGGGGGTGCTTTGGGGAAGGGGGGCTACCCAAAGCACTCACCCCCATGTTGAGGGCATGTACCTAGTATGGTTCAGGAGGGGGACTGAAACTAATTGCACATGTCTAAGCCCCCGTACACACGGTCGGACATTCCGACCACAAAATCTGTCAGATTTTTTCCAACAGATTTAGTCCGAAACTGGTGTTGCATACACACGAAAGGACAAAGTTGTCGGAAAATCTGATCGTTCGGAACCTGGTGACATTCGTTCGTTACGATGGGACTATGTTCAGGCTAGTAGCCAATAGCTTTGGTCTCGTAATTTGATCTGAGCATGCGTGGCACTTTGTCCGATCGGAATACTCTACAAATGATCGGACAAAGTCCGATGGGATTTTGTTGACAGATAATTTGAGATCCTGCTCTCAAATTTTTTCCGTCGGAATTTCCAATGGAAAAAGTCCGATAGAGCCCCCACACGATCGGATTTTCCGACAATATAAACCGATCTGACCTTTTCTGTCGGAATTTCCGACCATGTGTACAGGGCATAAACTGTGATTCGTTCCATTGCAAATCGAAATTCTGACATTTTCAGTATTCTGCGTTTTGGATGTGTCTGAATTTCAGAATCACAATAGTAACGCATTTCAACTAATCCAAAATAAATTATAACGAAACTAATTCTTCCAATTTGAAAATGAATTTGAAATGAAAACATATTGCAACACATACAGTAAGGTATAAAAGTGAAATAAGATGAAGTTTCCTACTTGGGCTGCTTTATAGAATAGAATAAAACTGAATATAATAGGAAATAATAGAATAAAAAAGAATAAAGTAGAATGAATATAATCGATTTGAAAATAACAAAAATTCAAAAATTTAATCATTCTAACATAACAAATATGACGAAACTAAATTAACAAACGAATCCAATACGAACAAATGTTTTGTCATGCATATCTCTAGTTGGCGATGTACCCTGGGCCATAATTGTAGATTAATGGCTCCTCTTTGGAACGAGAGATAAGTTTGTATATTGGGATACAGTTGATCATGATCAGATAACCAAATTAGAAATTGGGTAGTATTTTTGGTGAGTATGCGGGTACTGCCTACCTGGGGTGATAAATGCTGGGCTATCCTCGTCCAAACATGGCCGTGTATTCTTCAAATACAAATCTTCTTCAGCCTCTACAATTTCTACTTTGATACCAACAAGGTCCTCAACCTACAAAATAAAGCAAATTTTAATAGATCAAAAAGTAGAAGTGTATCACAACCACACTGTTTCTCTTACAAGTTGAGTCTATCGCAGATTCGATGGACCACTTGGGTCTTTTCTCTGCCGTCACTCTTATATGTTTCTATGAGTCACCATGGTCTTTGGGGAGACCCTCAGCATCTACCTGATAATGGTGAGGGATGGTGTGATGTTCTTGTGTGGAATCCCGGGAATACAAAGTACGGGGACATCTCTCAGGTGGGTTACCATTACTGGATCCATCTGTAGGAAAACACACACACCGACTGAATATGTATTGTATATGTGTTGCTGTTGTGTGGGTAGAGTTCTATAGTTGCTTTGAATGAAGATTCATCTTACCTGTTGATGTGAAGGTCTGATGATTCTCCTTCTTGATGTCCTGGTGTGGATCCTTGTCCTACACAGAGAACAGAGAAGTACTTGACCTAAAAGTCAAGTTCTAGTTTTGGATAAATTGGGGATAGGATAAAACCTCTGATTTTGTCAGTGGGGGAGTCTACCTTTTTAATTTTTCCTGGTGACCAAGCTCACAAGGACAGATGTTTTGGGAAAGTCCAAAATCTTATGGTTTTCACTGAAACATGAGTATTATGCCACGTACACACGGGTGGAATTTCCATGGGAAAAATCTTGGATGGTTTTCTGCTCAAGCTTGGCTTGCATACACAAAGTCACACAGAAATTTGCTGAACTTTCGACCGTCAAGAACGCGGTGATGTACAACACTACGACGAGCCGAGAAAATGAAGTTCAGTGCTTCCGAGCATGCGTAGGAATTTTGCACGTCGGAATTGGTACAGACGATTGGAATGGCCGAAAAATTGAGAACCTGCTCTCAATCAATTTCTGGCTGGAATTCCGCCAGCAAAAGTCCAATGGAGCATACACAATGTCGCATTTTCGGACCAAAAGCTCTCAGACTTTTGCTGGTGGAATTTCTGCTCGTGTGTACAGGGCATTAGAGATATTGTCCAATGGGAGCACCATTTTCTGGTGACAAATCTCACAGTTGGGATTTCTTCACACTATGGGCAGATTTCCACTTCTTTCTGATTATCAGATTCTTTCTGATTATTTCTCTTTGACAGGAACAGAAGGGAAACCTACCGGATGGTGACAAAGACGAGTACTAACCCATCCCCCCTGGTAACGGTTCCCTTCCAGAACTACTCTCACTAAGGCCTAGTCTTCGTGTATAGACATTTTATCCACTTTCAGGGCGATCCCTGAAAACCTTCCTCTTCAGAGAAGCCTATCCTACCTCCATCTAACAACTTCACTATTCTCTCCATTACGGCGGTGGAGCAGGGGTGGCGGTTGCTATGCAAAGCCTGTTGGTGTAAAGGTGACCCGGACTGGTTTGTAGCCGGTTCGGGAAGCCTTCTGATGGGGGCGGAGAACCACTGGTCGGCGCCAGGGGAGGGGACCCTGGCAGACCGGCTTGGATTGTGGCAGCTTTAGCCCCAGTCAGTTTTTCGGGAGGGAACGCTTAGCTCCTCTGTTCCAGCAGGGGGGCGGCCTGTACCTTTCGAATATAATTAGGTAGGAGTGACGGGAGTGAGGGTTTGACCTGATGGCAAAGGGTCTCACTAAGCTCGCTGATCTCCATGCCTTTCTGGCTGTGGTGGGGGCTGTCGTGGTCTGGGCTGGGCTGTCGGGGATGCTTTTGTTGGAAAGCCCATGGTGATGTGCCCCTGGAGTGGCAGTCCAGGGGTGCCTTATTCACTGTGCGTCCGCACTTTGATTTTGGCACCTAGGTCACGTCACCATTACACGCTTTTTTTACACCTGCCTCTAGGGCCCGGCCTTTTGGCTAGGACCAGAGGAATTTTTGATTCCTGGCCGGAGGGCCGGCCATTGTATTGCACAATGGCCACTTTTCACTCTCCTCTTCACTATCCCTTCCTCACTTTTTATTTGTGTGTGTTTTGTCACTGTTTGTCACTTCACGTTTTGATTAGTAGGGTGTCGGTCCTCGGACCAATCCTGAACGTCTTGTGGGAGAGCGGACATAGGCCTTCTGGCTTGGTCCAATATCCATGAGGGGGGGCCTACCTTCGGGGAAGCCCCCACAGTACCAAGTACCTAGGAGGTTCTGTTCCGGCAGTCCTCCCGGGCAAAGGAGGTCTTCCGGTTTCGTCCGGGGACCACTTGTTGAGTCTGGTACCTCAGTCCCCGTCTGGAGCCTAATGCCCCAGGGGATCAGGGTATGGTCCTTCTTTCGGAGGACATCAGGCACCCGTCTGCACTTTTTAGTGTTTCACTCTTTATGTGTGTGCACTTTTTTTATGCACCGGGTGGAAGTTTTTTGGGTGTGTTTTGCACGCCATGGGCTTTTTCAATAGAAAAAAAAAAAATTCTCTCCATTAGCTCATCCCCCACAACTATTACCCTTTTGTATAACTTGACCCTCCCTCCTAGATTGTAAGCTCTAACGAGCAGGGCCCTCTGATTCCCCTTGTCTTGAATTGTATTGCATTGTACTGTCTACCCCAATGTTGTAAAGCGCTGCGTAAACTGTCTGCGCTATATAAATCCTGTATAATAATAATAATAATAATGACCAAGAATTCATGTCTCTTGGACAGGAACAGAAAGGAAACTTCCTAGGTGATGACAAAGACAGGAACTAACCCTTCCCCGCTACTAATGGTTCCCTTCCAGGACTACTCTAATGAAGGCCTATTGGTCATGTATAGACATGACAAAGAGGTCATGTCTCTTGGACAGAAACAGAAGGGAAACCTCCCGGATGATGACAAAGATGAGTACCAATCCACCCCCACTAGTAGTGATTCCCTTCCAGAACTACTCTAATGAAGGACCATAGTTACAATCTCCATAAAAACACATTTTTCTAAGGCTGATTAAGGTTACAGCTCTATTGGGATACATACTCTGAAAAAATCTGACAGCTCCCACACTAGGCATTGTCAGAAAATGATCCCCCCTTTGAACTTTAGAAGAAGAGGCAAGGAAAAAAACATCAGCCACCAGAGGTCCACCATTACATTATCAAGAAGTTTTCTCCATTGGTCGCAACTCTGGTGTTGTGTACAAAGATAATTCCCTAGGTTTAGCCACTCCGTTGCCAAGTCAGCTAGGAAGTTAACATCAAAAGGAACTGGAACATTATGTTCCATCTACAGATTGCCTCTTGAGTAATAATATGTGGGTGTCCCATTAAAAAAAGCAAACAAGGAAGAAGTTAACATAGTCCCCACTGTTCAGTTAGCACTATTGTGCTATGTCTCCATAACCAACAATTAGGTCATCCAGTGGGCAAATGGAGGACCCCCGGTGGTGACATACTGAGTCAATATCAAGACTTACACCTTGCTTGTTACTGGATAATGTCCTATAATTCCGGGTACTGCTCACCTCTCCTGTCAGCAGCTCAGTGATCTCACTGGTGACTTCCAGAATCTTTTTCATGTTAGTTTTTTCCTTTCTGCTCATGACATTTGAATGGGTGTTCGGAGTGAAATGCTCTCCAGATGTCTTCTTCACTACAGTGTAATCCTGTACATTAAGACAATATCAAATATATATGTATGAACTTTGACCCTTCCAGAATCCTCTTCACCTCTCTGGTCACATCTGTGCTTTATTAATGAGAGTGGTGCTATGTGACGTGCTAATAGTGATGTTATCTGACCCTCCCAGAATCCTCCTCACCCCTTCGGTCAGTTCTGTGTTTTTTAATAACGGATAAGAGTGATGTCATGTGACCTCAAAGAATCCTCCTCACCTCTCCGGTCAGGTCTGTGTTTTATTAATAGAGATAAGAGTGATGTCATGTGACCTCCCAGAATCCTCCTCACCTCTCCGGTCAGCTCTGTGTTTTTTAATAACAGATAAGGGTGAGGTCATGTGACCTCCCAGAATCCTCCTCATCTCTCCGGTCAGGCCAGTGTTTTATTAATAGAGAGAAGAGTGATGTCATGTGACCTCCCAGAATCCTCCTTACCTCTCCGGTCAGCAGATAGATGATCTCCAGGGTGAGGTTTAATAATCTTTCGGTCGTGTGGCTTCCATCCTTCTCCATCATTGAGTCTGTGAATAATAAAAAGCACATTAAAAGATAAGCACCATCTAAAACATATTTGGTTGTTGTATTGCTGCTGGCATGTTAAACACCAGAGCCATCATCTCATCTTTGAATTAGGGAGCCAAAGTCATTGCACTTTGTACCACTCTTTTTCACACCTGCCTCTTGGGCCGGACCTTTTGGCTAGGACCAGCGGAATTTTTTATTCCTGGCCGAAGAGTCGGCCATTGTATTGCACAATGATCACGTTTCACTTCCTCCTCCCCACTCTTATTTATAACCCCATGTGTGTCACTTTTTTTGTATTCTTTTGTTTGATGTGTACATGTTTGTCACTGTGTGACTGGTAGGGTGTAGGTCCTCGAGCCTGCCCTGAAAGTCTTGGGAGGGGGTGGACATGGCCTTCTGGCTTGGTTCGCCTTCTCTCATGGGGTTTTCCTATGGGGGGAGCCCCACCTAGTACTTGGGGGGGGTCTGTTTCGGCAGACCCTCCAGAGAACGAGGTCCATCTGGTTTCGGCCAGATGGGCCATAGTAAGTACCTCAGTCCCCGTCTGGAGCCTAACGCCCCGGGAGATCAGGTTAAGGTCCTTCTTTGGAAGGGCTATAATACACCCATTGAACGTTTTGTGTTACACTCTTTATGTGTGCGCACTTTCTTTGGCACCAGGTGGAGTTTTTGGGAGTGTGTTCACACACCACAGGCTTTAAAAAAAACAAAAAACCTGGGCCACCATCTAATATGTCTTATGGACCTCAGTAATCTTTGTGCAAAAATCCAGTGCTTGAGGAAGTATGTACTAATCCTGAGATCCTATGGCATGGTTACCTTATCAGATGTGTACCATGAAGGTGTCATACACTAATTTATACAATTACATGAGAAGTGTGATCTACCTCACTCATTCTTTTACATATTTATGTAACTCTGTCATGGTTTAGGGCAGAGTTTCTCAACCAGTGTTCCATGGAACCCTAGGGTTCCTCCAGAGGTTGCCAGGGGTTCCTTGAGCAAGGAGCGATTTCAGCCTCTCAGATAAGCTCCCATTGATCTTTTTAGCTACAGTGGATATAAAAAGTCTAAAATTTTCTGGAGGTGTCGCCAGCAATGCATACATCCTCGAGTTCCATGCTATATCTAATGCCTTGGAAATTATTTTGTACTCGCATATGCTGCTCACATATTTACTTGCCAAGAGTAGTTACCCTGGTCAATTGTTAAGAGATCCATTGATTTCTCCTTAAGTTTGGCCTTGTTGTACTTTTCTCTTCTACCACTAGGTGGTACTAGATATGAGAAGGACAACTCAAAGTGAGGTTATGGGTATGTGGGGTATCTCAGCCAATGGGGAAGTTTTTGGGCCTCTCCTGGGGGCATCTGGCTGCCAGGCTGTGTGAGGGCCGCGCAGGGTTGGGATTGTGGCTTGCAGTCCAACCGGAAGTGACGGTTCTGCCGGCCGGAGAACCTGTTGTGGTTAGAGGTAGAAAAAAAGCTGTCGCCACAAAGGGTCCAACCACCTTTACCAGGGACCACAGTGAGTAACTGAAGAAAGTACCGGAGCAGCATTCTCACCGAACGGGCACGGTGGTGAACTGGGAAACTTCAGGCTGTGATCAAGTCAGGGACCCAACCCGCGGAGGTGATGCTTGCAGAGCAGCCTTGTGAGTGAAGCCAGGGACTGAGCTGGTTAGCAGGGGTGAAGATTGAGAATTATCTAGAGTGCCAAGCTAGGGACTGGGAAGCGTGGGTGACGCTTGAGGGAGATACCACCGCAAAGCTTTGAGGAGCTCCGGGGATTCAGAGTCTGTGAATCAGAGGGTCCAGTGAGAGACCAGCAGCTCAAGGGGCTGAAGAACTACAAGTAGAAGTTGTATTGAAGCAAAGAGAACTGTAACAATTTGTGTTAGGAACTGTTAAAGACTGTTGCCATAGAAGACAGCAATCCTGCACGTGCAGATGTGGTGCCTTTGCCTGTAGGGCTGTCCTCCTATTGAAGTCTCAAAGTCTGCCAATTGAAATTGCAACTGCTTAAGGGTGTCCTGGTCCTAACCCTTTTTCCTCTCAAAATATAAAAAGGACTGTCATGAGAAATAAAACCTCTTTTACATCCAAGAAGTGTCTGGCGCCCAATAACTTTATCCACCTTGCACCCACTATGCCTCACAACCCACCACATACAGAAGGACGTCAGCTATCTTTGGCCTTGAAAGTACCTCATTAGACTGGACAAGGCCAGAGACCTTGCTAAATTTATAGAGCCAAAAAACTCAGGGAGAAATAGATTAGGGCATAGGATACCCAAAAAGACCAAAATTCAGACTCTATGTCTACTAAAAGTCAATAGAGAAGAAGGACCTTTAGGCCGAACCGGCACTCTGTAGTCTTCAGACAGTAAAAGAAGGGTATTCAAGGTAATACATGATCTCCCTGGACAACCACCAGAACTTCTTACAATGGCCACCAGTGGTAGTTTTTACTCGGCTTCCCCAGGACATATTTCCGCAGGTGAAGCTTCAACCTTGTTGCTCCAGTCTAGCTGTCAGCTTCACTCCTCCAGGATATAACCTGCAGCAAGGCAGTGCAAGCTTCCTGAGGCCTCAAATTCAGGCCTTCCTTCTCAAAGCACGTGTGTCCTCCCCAGGCAGCAGGCTTGGGAGGGTAGAGAGCAGCTTTACACACCTACCCAGGCAAAACCTGGGAGGCAAGAGAACTTTTCAAGGTCACAGACACATGTTTATATTCTCCCCCAGCCTGCACCAGTGGCAAATATTCATAACTCAGGTTATTGGAACTTCTTACGCTATTTCCAGAGATATTCACCAATAGCAGGTGGAAACAAACAATAACTGAGCTTAGGGAAAACCTGAGGAAAGCAGAAATAACAATCAATGCTCAGCCTGACTACAGCCTGGCAGCACTAAATTGTGATTAGGGACAAGGCATAGGGCAGGGTCCCTACACTATGTGTCCAAGCTGATTTTATATACCTTATCTAGAGTTGCCCAGTGATCGCCTTCTTAGTTAATCTTTTATGCTTCCCTATCATGTGTACACCTAAAATAAAGGCTTTTTTTTAGATTAAGAACATTTGCCACATCCTGTCCTGCAAGGCCATCATTATTAAATAGATGAACCCATAACACCCTAGCGTAGTTGTCTCCAAACTGCAGCCCGGGGTCCAAATGTGGCCCTTTGCTTGCCTTTAGCTGGCATTCGGGGTACCATTCCTCCCACTGATATTAACAACGGGGCATAATTCCTCCCACTGACACCAATGATGAGACACTATTCCACCTACTGACACCAATGATGGGGCAATATTCCTCCCACTGACACCAATGATGGCGCACCATTCCACCCACTGACACCAATGATGAGACACTATTCCTCCCACTGACACCAATGATCGGGCACTATTTCTCTCAATGATGAGACACTATTCCTCCCAATGACACCAATGATAAGACACTATTAGGGTTGCCACCTTTTCTTCAAGTTAAACCCGAACACTTTAGTGGTGCACAGCAATTTTTTTATAGTATAAACTGTACATATATTTTGCTATTAATTAATTTACATCAGAGTGCACAGAGTTTCCCTTTTATATCTGAATCCAGAGTTTCCCTTTTACATCTGAATCTGCCGAGTTCCCCCTTTATATCTGAACTCAGAGTTCCCTTACACTGTAAGACTCTGATGTAAGGGAGAACTCTGGGGACTCTGACATAAGGGATGCTCTGGGAACCCTGATTTAAGGGGGAAGACTGAGAAGTGTGATGTACGGAGAGGACTCTGATGTGATAAGAACACTGCGGCCCCTGGTGTAAAGTGAAACTCTGATGTAAGGGGTGCTCTGAGAACCCTGATTTACCTTTGCATACTCGCTCAGAACAAGGAGAGAGAAGGGGGAGACTCCAGTCACAGACAGGAATGGATGGTGAGCTCACTCACCACTTGGCAGTCAGCACCTCTCATCCAGATGTATCTGCGACTGAACTTTTTCCCCCACTTCCCTTTTCTGAGGCACAGCGCCAGGGATTGGAGTGTGGGCAGACACAGAGGGGTGGGAGGAAGAGGAGCAGATCAAGCCCTTTCTCCTCTCCCGTCAGTGTGGGGGGCATTGTTAGTATTGTTAGTGCTGGCTTTGGGCAGTGTGAAAGAGTGTAACAGACACTCTCGGCTTAGACAACCGCAGATAGCAACCCTGCTGGGAAGCCATAGTCCTGTCTGAATAATGTGTCCGGGCTTCAGGCAGTCTGAAACCCAGACACAGGATTCCAAACCTGAAATGTTTGGGTGAGTCCCGGACAAGTGGCAACCCTAGACACTATTCCTCCCACTCTGGCATCATCAACGTCAGGACTTTCTACTCCTATTGGCCACAGTCTGAAGGATAATAAACTGGCCCCTTTGTTTCGAAAGTTTGGAGACCCCTGCCCTAGCGTGTTCCAGAAAACCTATAAAAAACAAAACAAACACACAAAAAAACAGATCATTCCATATGAGAAAGTTCTATAGGGCTAGGGTTGCCACTTTTTCTTCAAGTCAAACACTTTAGTGGCGCACAGCATTTTTTTTTTTTTTTTTAGCATACACTATAGCAGGGATCTCCAAACTACGGCCCTCCATCAGTTGTGGAACTACACCTCCCATGAGGCATTGTAAAACTCTGACACTCACAGACATGACTAGGCATGATGGGAATTGTAGTTTCTGAACAACCTGAACTGGAGAGCCATAGTTTGGAGAACCCTGAACTATAGGAACTTGGACACCTTTGGACACTCCAAAGAGAATAGCAATGTGATGTGCATAGTTCCCCCTCACCCTCCTGTCAGGCCCTGGTCCGAGCCACATTCCGGTATGAATGACATGTCCAGGTTTCACGCGGACTGAAACCCGGACACATGATTCAAAACCCAGGAGGAGGAGAACTTGTCCTAAAGTCTGGGATCTATGGTGTGACTTTGGACTTGCATACTTTGGATTCAAGATAGAAAAACCTTGGCCTTAAAGCTAACCAAAAGCTTACCTTAACCACTTAACCACTTCCCACCCGGCCAATGCATATATACGGATGGGTGGGAGCCGTCTACTCCTGATAGGACGTTCAGGAACGTCCTTCAGAAGGAGCGGGATCACGTGCGCGCGTACCCACGCAGCGGCGCGATCACGATGTGCTCGTGTCACCCGGACACGGCACATCTCAGATCGGCAGGAGGGCTCTGTGGTTGGCCCTCCTGATCACATGACGGCCGTGTCCAATCACGGCCATCATGTGATGTAAACAAACAGCCGGTTGCTAGGCAATCGGCTCTCCTCTCCTCACACGGAAGTCATCGCTGAGGAGAGGAGAGCAGATCGCTGCAGCCGGCTGATGATCAGTGAGTATGAGCTGTTTTTTACAGCTTTTTACTCACTGATCATCAGTCTAGTGTAAACACACCACAGTGTAAACACAGTCCCCACATATGTCCCCAAAACACACATGTCCCCAAATAATAAAAACACATGTCCCTAATAATAAAAACACATGTCCCCCACATATGTCCCACTAAAATCACATGTCCCAATGATTACCTGCACACATATGTACATGATCATTTGCATACATATGTCCGTTATCACACAAACCAATTATTATACACTTAACGGAATTTTTTTTACCAAAAACATGTAGCAGAATAAATTTTGGCTTAAATTTATGACAAAATTAGATTTTATTGGATTTCTTTTAAAATGGAAAAAAGAAAATATTGTTTTTTTTCCAAATTTCCGCTTTTTTTGCGCTTATATCGCAAAAAATAAAAAACGGAGTCATGAATAAATAACACCAAAATAAAGCTCTATTTGTGCGAACAATGATAAAAATTTAATTTGGGTACAGTGTAGCATGACCGCGCAATTGTCACTGAAAGCGCTAGAGCGATGAAAGCTGAAAATTGGGCTGGGAAGGAAGGGGGCGAAAGTGCCCTGTATTGTAGTGGTTAAAGACTAGGCCTCTTTTTCAGATTTGGTGTTTACATGTTTAAAACAGTTTTTTTTGCAAAAAAATTACTTAGAACCCCCAAACATTATATATATTTTTTTCTAACACCCTAGAGAATAAAATGGCAGTCATTGCAATACTTTTTTCCTGGTGCCTCCATGGCAGCATACCTGTGACAAGCTCCGCCTTGGCTCCTCCCTCAGGACTAGTGAATATTATAAAAGAAATCGTTAGCACAGCCCCAGCATTCTCCTTTTTTTCCTCATACCTCATGGCAGTGAATCCTGGTCGGCGTCCTTACCTTCTGCATTCGGCAGCTTCCGTCCGGGTTCAAGCCTCTCCCGGACGCAGTTCCTTCTCTTGGGCAGCTAAACGCGCTTATAAGGTTGGAAGTCCCTTCTGTAGGATCTTTTGGGACAAGCAGTTTGTCTCTTAAGTAAGAGCTTTATCTGCAAGTTGATCAGGCACCAGCTCGTTCATGGTAACAGAGGCAGCAGCTATTACTACATTTCTTTTTTTCCCTCCTTCTTTCCTTCCCCTTTTAGGTTTTACATCTTTGGCTTTTCTCTTTCTCCCCTTCGTCCTTTCTCTTTCTTCTTCCCTCTCTATCTTCCCCTCCTCAACTTTCCATTTCTGTCTTTCTTTTGACCTCTCATTTTTTCTTTTATTTTTCGTTGCTTCTTTTAGAGGAAAAACCCCTCTCCTAGCCCCTGCCATTGTTAGCTGCGTAGGAGCCGCGCGCGCTCAGCCCCGGCACTTTATTCGCCCCCTCGGCGTTCCCCGCGGTGCTCTGTGCATGCGCCGGCGGTGCGAGGCTTCCGGGTTTCCGTTCCGCCGGTCGGCGCATGCGCAGTAGTTCCCGGGGGCCGCCGCGGCCATTTTGGATAAGGGCATCGTGCCCTGCCTCTCCTGTTTCACTATTTATCTCCCTGTCGGCCTCAGTGGGACGCCTGTGGCCGCAGGGAGTACTGCGTCTGAGAGCTCCAGGGAGCAAATACCCATTCCTTTTAGGTAAAATAAATAAATAAATAAATGTAAAAAAAAAAAAAAAAAAGGGGAGCGATTAATTAAATAATTTAAGATAAATATATTAAATTATTATATAAACAAAATTAATAAAAATTATTTAAATAGATGTTCATCTGGGTTAAAAAAAAAAAAAAAAAGACAAAGGTAGAGAACCCATTGTTTATAGAGGTAATTTCACTTTTACCAAGTCAAGACGTGGTGGGTTGATCTTTCTTCTCTAAAACTATTTTCTTAGCTGCTGTTTCTGCTAATCCGTCTAGTATGAGCCATTTGCCGCACGCACAAGATCCTACTCTACACCTGAGGTAAGGACCTACGTCCAGGTAAGTCGATACACTTTTTTAAAAATGGATAAAAGAGTGCACTGTGGATGGTACTTTTATGTATTTCAGTCCTGTATGCCAGAAGACGTCTAAGAAGACCTCAAGGCAACATGGAGACGATGATGACTCTCGTCACAGCAGGTCATCCAGGGGAAAGCATCGGCCCAAAAGCGCCGTCATTCATGCTCCCCGAGACCTAGATCTCCAAGATGTCAGCCCTGTGGGGCTACCCCACTTCCAGACAAACTGATCTGTCGAAATTGCATCAGGGACTATGCAGCGGACAGAGAATCTGAAAGTCTCCAAGTGGCGGACCTACTTAAGAAAGCAGTAAATGATTCCACTGCGGAATTGGTAGCTACAATGCCGACGCAGCCAGCATCTCCTCCACAGGAGCAAACGGCTGAGGCTCCCATTCCCGGGCCGTCCACAAGTGGAATTTCTTGTCCGACCCTTGCATCTTCCTCTAAAATCATCAGGAAGAGAATGCCATCTCAGTGGAATCATCTGATGACCTAGATGCCTCTGGCTTTGCTTTCGCCATGGTACAGCTTTCTGTACAGGCAGTTAAACAAGAGAGCGGCTGGGAAGAGACCAACACAGAGGTTAAAAGTCTAAATCGTACTTCCCCTTTCTCAAATGCCAGATATCCTTTTTCCCTCTCATGGAAGGGATGTGATTGAAGAAGAGTGGAAAAAGACAGAGAAAAGATTCTCCATTAATCAGTTGGGAACGTTATACCCTCTCTGAGGCTAGTTCCGCAGTGCTGGAGGGTTCTCCAGTGGTCGATGCAGCAGTGGTAAGGTTGGCAAAGAATGTCACGTTGCCCCTGGAAGACTCATCTTCTTTAAGGTCCCACTGGACAGGAGGATGGATCTGGATCCAAAAAGGCTTACCAGATGGCAGACAACGTCTGTAAATCTGTGATAGCTCTGACATCAGTGTCAAATGCACTACATGTCTGGATTAATAATATAGATTCGGCAGGCCAACAGGAAATCCCAAAGGAGGATGTAATCAAGGCCTTGGATGAGCTGAAGCTCTCAGCAGACTTTATTGGTGAAGCCGCCATTGATTCAATTCGTTGCTCCGCAAGGGCAATGCTCTTGGAAAAGCACACAGTCTACGTTTCTCAAGACCTGAAGGCAGAGACCAGTGCCTACCCCACAGGATTCCACTAAATCCTTGGACGCCAGGCCAGCCCAAGCTATGGGGGCCAGGTTAAAACACTTCTCAAAGATCTGGGAACAAAAGTGCAGGGATCCTTGGGTAGTCTCCACAGTCAAATACAGCCATTTCTGGTTGTCCCTAGACAAATCTCCCAAGGACTTCTTCTCCCCGAAAAGGGTGTCAAGGTTCCCTCCAAATAAAAAAAAAAAAAAAAAAAGAGCGGAGGCACTACAGCGATTTCTTCTCTCCTTGCAAGAACAGCAAGCAGTAGTCCCAGTGCCTCCATCAGAGAGTTTTTCGGGTTGTTACTCCTGTATTCTAGTCCCCAAGAGAAATGGAGGGTGAAGACCTGTGATAGGCCTAAAGAGACTAAACCCCTTTATCTTCCTAGAAAAATTCAAACTGGAGTAACTACAGATGATTATTCATGTAGTCTAACCAGGGGACTGGTTATTGTCAATAGGCTTGCAGGACGCTTACCTGCGTATATCCATACTCCAGTTCCAGAAGTATCTGAGATCCATTTGGCTTCAGCACGTCGCCAGCAGTCTTCACAAAGACCCTGATTGCCATCATAACCCCTCTGAGGGAATTGGGGCTTCAGGTATGCCATTACTTGGACGACACTCTACTCCTGGCGGAGGATCCAGCCCAGTTAGGGGAACACAGGAACATTCTTTTGACAACTCTAGCAGAATTCGGATGGAAGATAAACCAGGAGAAAAGTCACCTTTCTCCAACCTAGGAGATGGTTTATTTGGGTGCGCTGTTCAATAAAAGGAACAGAACAGTGGCTCCCCCACCTCAGAAGGTGACATCCATTATTCAACAAATGAAGAAAGTGAGTACGAGATCCTACCTGACAGTCTCAAACTGTTTGGGCCTGATAGGCCAGATGTCGTCTTGTATCCCTATGGTCCCCTGGGCCCATTAGCATTTGAGACATTTCCAGCTGGAGTTCTTGAGACTGTGGAACAGACGGTATCTATCCCAAACCATACACTTGATGACCTTGATGCTCAGGAGTCTACGTTGGTGGATGAAGAAACAGACACTTCTGGTTCCGCGCCCATTAGGGCATGTCGACTGGATCACAATTACTACCGATGCCAGTGCAGCAGGTTGGGGAGCACACTGCAACCAGATTTCAGTGCAGGGAAGACGGTCCTTCCATACAGCAGGCTTGGTGTCAAATGTCCTGGAGGTCAAGAATGGCCTACCTCGCATTTCTATCCCTAGAGTTCAAGATTACAGGGAAACCAGTTCTCCTCCAAATGAACAACAGGGCTGCAGTATCTTATGTACACCGGCAAAGGCGGACACACAGCAGGTCCCTCCTGAAGGAGGTGGAACCCATAATTCTCTGTGCAGAAAGGAATCTAAAGGACCTGAGGGCAGTCTATCTGCCCGGTCATCTCAACTCGAGGGCCAACAGCCTTTTCCACAGGTTCATTGATGCCAACGAATGGTCTCTACACCCGGAGATTTTGACTGGATAGTGAACTAGTGGGGTCCCCTCGAGCTAGGCCTATTTGCAACAGCATTCAATACCAAACTCCCAAGGTTCGTTTCAAGGCTTCCTCACCCCCAGGCGGAGACAATAGATGCCCTCTCAGCCCCCTGGGCATGCAACCGGGCCTATGCCTTCCCTCCACGGCCTCTCATTCCAAGATTCTTGTCAAGACTTATGACAGAAACCACGACGGTGATAGCGGTCATACCGTACCGGCCAATTCCCCACAGCAATGTATCTGAGTACCCGGCCTCCAGTCAAGGTTACAATAATACCTCTTCTCCTGTCGCAAGGATGTCATACCCATCCAGGCCCCCCGCAGGCTGGACCTTCACATCTGGCAGCTGAAAGAGAAAGGTTCCAATCCCTAGGGTGTTCCAATAAAGTGATCGCAACCTTGCTCAAGGCAAGAAAACCACCCACAAACGGCATATACGATAAAGTGTGGAACAAGTTCAGGGCCTTCATGCTTGGCAGAAGCTGTGATCCAGGTTCCCCATCATCCTCTCAAATTCCTGAGTTTTTACAGGCAGGCCTAGACCTAGGCCTTGTAAGAGGTACACTAAAGGTACAGGTATCAGCGATTTCAGCAGCAACCAGTAGAAGATGGGCCGAGGATCCTTTAATAATCCAGTTCTTCAAAGCTGTCAAAAAGATCCGACCGCCAACAAAACAATCCTTTCCCACTTGGGACCTTGCTATCATCCTTATCGTCCTTAGCCAATCCACCTTTCTGCCCCTTCGGAGTCAGCATCACTCTGGAATCTAACCTTGAAGCTAGCCTTCCTGATAGCTATAACCTCTGGCAGACGGGTTTCAAAGCCCCAAGCTTTAGGAACAGATCAAATTCACATGATATTCTATCCGGTCAGAGTAGAACTCAGAACAGTGCGAGGATTTATTCCCAAGGTTGCATCATCCTTGAACATGTCGGAACCTTGGGCACTCCCAACATTTTCTGAACAGGACTCTGGCTCTTTTTATGAGCTGGACATTGCCTCCACTTTGAGATGCTATCTGCAGGGGATCCATCAGGCTATTTATAATTCCCTGGGATAAAAAAAAAAAAAAAAAAAAAAAAAACAAAAACAAAGGCAAGGAGGCATCAGCAAGAACGATTGACTCATGGATCGTTAAACTCATCCACAAGGGGTACAAGACAAATGGGCTGGAACCCCCTTCGGCGGTCAGGGCGCACTCCACCAGAGTGGTTTCTGCCTCTTGGGTGGTAAGAGCGAATGTGTCAATTGAAACTATTTGTAGGGCAGCGACTTGGTCGTCCCAACATACGTTCCGAAACATTACAGGGTGGACCCAGGGGCTCTCTCATCAGTGGAGTTTGGCATATAGGCAGTCACATCAGCTTTTGCTTCTTATAAATAATAATTTCTTTAAAATAAACTTCTAAGCATCATCCCACCCATCTTTAGCTAGTTATTTGTCACAGGTATGCTGCCATGGAGGCACCAGGAAAACAGAAAATTGTACCATACTTACCGTAATTTTCTTTTCCTGGTGCCTATCCATGGCAGCATACAATCCCACCCTCGGTATTCTATATTACGGAGAATGCTGGGGCTGTGCTAACGATTTCTTTTATAATATTCACTAGTCCTGAGGGAGGAGCCAAGGCGGAGCTTGTCACAGGTATGCTGCCATGGATAGGCACCAGGAAAAGAAAATTACGGTAAGTATGGTACAATTTTCTGTTTTTCACACCGTATTTGAGCAGCGGTCTTACAAGCGCACTTTTTTTGAATAAAAAAATAAGACAACAGTAAAATGAGCCCAATTTTTTTTTTATATTGTGAAAGATAATGTTACGCCGAGTAAATTGATACCCAACATGTCACGCTTCAAAATTGCACCCGCTCGTGGAATGGCGTCAAACTTTTACCCTCAAAAATCTCCATAAGCAACATTTAAAAAAATTCTACAGGTTGCATGTTTTGCATTACAGAGGAGTTCTAGGGCTAGAATTATTGCTCTCACTCTACCGATCGTAGAGATACCTCACATGTGTGGTTTGACCACCATTTTCATATGCGGGCGCTACTCACGTATGCGTTTGTTTCTGTGCGCGAGCTCGTCGGGATGGGGGGGGGGGGATTTAAAAAAAAATAATTTTTTCTTATTTATTTTACTTGATTTTATTTATTTTTACACTTTAAAAAATAAAAATAAAAAATTAAATGGATCACTTTTATTCCTATTACAAGGAATGTAAACATCCCTTGTAATAGAAAAAAGCATGACAGGTCCTCTTAAATATGAGATGTGGGGTCAAAAAGTCCTCAGATCTCATATTTGGACTTAAATGCAGTTAAAAAAAAAAAAAAAAAAAAATTTTCATTTTAAAAAATGACATTGAAAAAAAAATATACCTTTTAAGAGGTATGGGCGGAAGTGACGTTTTGACGCAACTTCCGCCCTCCTATGATATAGAGACGAGTGGGGTCCATCTTAGCCTCACTCGTCTCTATACCCAGCCATCGATAGGACCCGATCGCCTCCGCAGCTAGCGACAGCTCTGGTAAGCGGTGGAGGGCGCGGGAGAGTGGCGGGAGGGGGGGTGGCACCTCTCCTGCCACCGATAACGGTGATCTCGCGGCGAACCCGCCGGGGAGACCACCGTTATCGCACACACGACCGGCGCCTCGTATGCCGTTACGGAGATATCCCTCTTCAAAAATAGGACATACAAAGCGTTAAGTGGTTAAAAAGTAAATCTGAATAATCACTGGATGTGGTCCAATAACTCATATAAGACGATCGATGTTTATGCATTCAAATTTGCGCTTGTCTATTGTTACATGATGTTGCCTTCTGTATATGTACATCATACAGACTGGACTTTTATGCATTTGTAATTTTCGTACTGCTTGAGAGCAATAAACAGACTTTTAAATATAAAAAAAAAGTGACTTCAGCCAATCAGCAGAAGACCGCACTTCTCTGTGGACTTCTGTAATGCTGCACACGGCATATTTTTTGCAGTTAAGTGTAACCTTTACAACATTATTATTACCGCTGCAAGTAATATAAATTATAGTAACGATCGTTATTACCTTTTCCCAGAGACTCTTAGTCCGGAAACTCAGCTCCTGCAGATTTGTCACAATACGGGAAGCAGAGTGGCTCCAGCAAAGGATCCTGGGTAACTTTCTGTCCACTTTGACCACAGAAATATGGCCGCCAAGTCCCTTGCTGCCACCCCCTAGACACTTGAACCTCTAGTGTTTGAAGTGGCCATTTAGCCACTCCTGCTGTTCTGGCACATGTTGTCTCTCCTCCTTAATAATCTGCTCAAAAGAAAAAGGACTGAATAAAAAACGGAGTCCAGAGGAGTCACAATTTAGCATCAAGCCTTTCACTTTAGATTGAATTGGACCACAACAAAATGGCTGCTGCCACTCATGAGGACAGGAAGTCAACTGGAAAACAGATGTCTGGTTGCAGGAAGAGGCAGGATGGTCCTGGGTGAAAGGTGAAGAGGCAGGAAGTAAAATGGAGCCATTGATGTTACTGGCAGCCAGTATTATATATAAAGCTCATTAGAAGTCCTAAGCATTTGCTGACCCACATCTAGAGTTGCCACCTCATGCCTTTAAACCCGAACACATATGAATTACACGGGTTCTGAGGCTAATTAAATGCAGATAAGGCACCAAGTGAGTTTAATTACCACCTTAATCAGCCACAGAACCCGTGTAATTAATATGTGTTCGGGTTTAAAGGGATGAGGTGGGAACCATACCCACATCAAAATACTGTAAATAGTAAATCTGATGAAATGAAATGTTACATTGCCACTGTAACTCCATGGCAGCAAAATGAAAAATACATAATCAATAAATAAGTATACACTATTAGTTACACCTTGCTAGTACCGGGTTGGACCCCCTTTTGCCTTCAGAACTTCCTTCATTCTTGGTGATGATTCAACGAGGTGTTGGAAACGTTCCTCAGAGATTTTGGTCCATAGTGACATGATATCCTCAAGCAGTTGCTGCAGATTTGTTGGCTGCACATCCATTAAGCCAATTTCCCGTTCCACCTAGAGTTGCCACCTCATCAAACCCGAACCCGACATATTAATTACACAGGTTCTGAGGCTAATTTCATGCAGTTAAGGCACCAAGTGAGCCACAGAACCTGTGTAATTAATATGTGTTTGGTTTTAAAGGGATGAGGTGGCAACCCTAGTTCCACCACATCCCAAAAGTTCTCTATTGGATGAGATGTGGTAAGTGTGGAGGCAATTGGAGTACAGGGACCTCATTGTCCAGTGGTGAGATGATTGGAGCTTTGTGATATGGTGCATTATCCTGCTGGAAGGAGCCATCAGAGGATGGGGCCACTGTAGTCATAAAGGGATGGACATGGACAGCAACAATACTCAGGTAGGCAGAAGCATTTAAACAACACTCAATTGGTATTAACCACTTCCCGACCAGCGCGCGCTAATGTACGTCGTCAGAATGGCACGGGCAGGCATATTGGCGTACAGATACGTCCAATCTTTAATGCCGCCCTGGCAGCATGCTCGCGTGCTGGTCGGGACCCTCTTGAGTCCGGTCGCGGGTATGCCCACGGCGATCGTCTCACGGGGCGCCTGAACGGAGAGATGCCATTGTAAACAGCATCTCCACGTTCTGCCAAGTAACAAGTGACGCTGATCTCTGCTCCATGTGATTGGAGCAGAGATCAGTGTTCACTAAAAGAAAACCCAGCCCCCCACAGTTAGTAACACACCCCTAGGAACACTTAACCCCTACACTGCCACCCCCTGGTTAACCCCTTCACTGCCAGTGTCATTTACACAGGAATCACTGCATTTGTATAGCAGTGATTGCTGTATAAATGAAAATGGTCCCAAAAATGTGTCAAAAATGTCCGACGTGTCCGCCATAATGTTGGAGTCACAATAAAAATCGGTGATTAATAAAAATGCCATAAAACTATCCCCTATTTTGTTAACGCTATAACTTTTGCGCAAACCAATCAATAATCGCTTATTGCGATTTTTTTTTTTTTTTTACCAAAAATATGTAGAAGAATACGTATCGGCCTAAACTGAGGGAAAAAAAATTTTTAAATATATTTTTGGGGGATATTTATTATAACAAAAAGTAAAAAATAATTAGTTTTTTTTCAAAATTGTCGCTCTATTTTTGTTTATAGCGCAAAAAATAAAAACCGCAGGGGTGATCAAATACCACCAAAAGAAAGCTCTATTTGTGGGAAAAAAAGGACGTAAATTTTGTTTGGGAGCCACGTCGCACGACAGCGCAATTGTCAGTTAAAGCGACGCAGTGCTGAATTGCAAAAAGTGGTCTGGTCTTCGACCAGCAAAATGATCCGGGGCTGAAGTGGTTAAGGTGCCCGAAGCGTGCCAAGAAAATATCTCACACCATTACACCACCACCAGCCTGAATCGGTGATACAAGGTAGGACGGATCCATGCTTTCATGTTGTTTACACCAAATTCTGACCCTACCATCTGAATGTTGCAGACAGGCAATGTTTATCCAATATTCTATTGTACAATTTTGGTGAGTCTGATGCGTTGTAGCCTCAGTTTTCAAAGTTTTTGTCAGCGGCATTTTTACAGTGGCGAAAACCAAAAGCTCAGCACATTTTGTCCACTGACGAAATCTATGACGAAAATCGCTAACAAGCAAAAACGGGATGTAAATGTGAGGCAGGAACATTTACCCTCGTGAACTAACTTCCGGGTTTCATAGAGCTCCGCTTGCTTCCGCTCCCAGTAATAGAGGATACATAGTGCTCTCCGTTTGCAACATTATATTTGAATGCCCCAATTAAAAAACACTTGCAAGATATTCAGTTAAAACCAGCTCTGCATAGTCCTTCTCATCACTGTGGCTGCGTGACCTCGCGGGCTCGGCTCCTCCCCTCTACACGTGTATCGCCCTTTGATTGGGCTTTCTCAGTAGATGCTTCTATTGAGAAAGCCCAATCAGAGGGCGATACGCATGTAGAGGGCAGGACCCGAGCCCATGAGTCCTAAGACTCCCTGGCCAAAAGGGGCCTAGGACCCACTTCCTGATTGGCTGGGAGGAGAAGCAGGAAGACATTAGCGAATATTATAATAGTTAATGTCACACCAGTGGGGTGGGCTTGGGGTGCAGTGCTCTGCGCTCCAAGCCCACCCTTTTTTAAGCAAATTAGAGCCTCAGGCTCTAATAATGTGCTTCAAAAAAAAAAAAAACATGGAAATACATGTGTCCGGCACCCTGCATGCAGATTAGGGGCCTGCACATGGATTAGGGGGGTGGCGTCCCTTCCTGAGCGGCCGCCACTGGAGGTTGGCACGTTCTACCATATTGTATGGGAATGTCCATCGGTTAGAGAGTTTTGGTTGAAAGTCACCACGTTTATCAGCTCAATGTCCCTCATACCGAACATCTGTAACCCATTAAGGTCTCTTCTTGGTTATATGATGATGAGTCTCTAAGAGCAACCAATTTTTTTTGCGATTAGCTTTATTTTTATGCCAAAAAGTCTATAAATTTACACTGGAAGTCCTCAGTTCCTCTGACTATAGCCTTCTGGCTTACTTTGGTTAATCAGGCACTCCCACTATACAAACTAACCTATGAAGCACGAAGCTGTCCTTGTAAATTTCATAAGATATGGGACTTGTGGGTAACCTCTGATCGTGCTATCCCACCAAATTCGTAGAGTATTGAGCAATAAAACCAGAATTTTTGCTGAATATTTTTATTATATTTTCTGTAATGTTGTAATTTTATTTTTTTCTTCGAATGCCCCGTACACACGATCCGAATATGGTACAACCGTTTTCGGGTTAATAATCGCAAGTAGAAATTGAAAAGCTAAATAAAGTCATGAAAATTCTCGTACTATAGAAGAAAAAAAAATTGTTAGGGATGTCATGTGTTGTAATGTATTTCTATTGTATTTTCGGACAACAACTATACTGACTAAACGAAAATCGTACGATCTGGAATCGTACGAGGAAAATTTCCGTGCATGTCCGATCGAATAATAATCGGATGAATGGTTGTGATCGGCTGTCGAAAATAGTGTACACGCGATCCGAAAATCGTACGATCCTTCCTCGGAAGACCGTTTTTGTACGATATTAGGATCGTGTGTACGGGCCATTACACTGTTTTGAAGATGTTACTTATTGAAAGCTAGTAAGTGAATATATGTACCATGTATGGTTCTTTGAACCCGTGATCCACTTGCGGTGAATGTTTATTATTATTATTTTTTCATTATTATTTATTAATTTTTTTTCTCCCATATTATTTCATTCCTTTATATAAAAAACTTTTTCCTTTAGAAATTGTTATTTTATTGTTTAACATTGGTTTTATATATATATATATATATATATACATATATCTCTGGACGATGTGCCTTGTGGTGTAAGCAAGGGGTTAATATTAATAGCGTTTACCAATTATCCCCTCCCCTTGTTCCTTTCTTCTTTCTTAAGAAAGCCTGGCCGTGACTCTGACAAAGCGCAGGCGCGCGAAACATGTCAGCCACGGCAACTGACTGAGCGTGCGTACCGCCTGATTGAGTTCCGGTGATTTGAGTGGCTGGTCTTCCGGGTCCCGCGGAGCTCCTACCGACATCCGGACGCATGGTAACCAAGGACGCTGTACAGCGTCTCCCAGGAGGTGTGGCAGTACAGGAAGTGGTGGATGCGTGCCTTTCCCACTACAGCAGACATCTGACCTGTGTCCTGTCAAATACTGTCCCCCGTCGGATAGTGTCCGCTGTTTACTGCACATGCGCAGTACACATGACAAGCAGATTCCGAAAATAGCCGATGATGAACGGCGCCTGCGCCGTGATTCCAGGTTCAAGCCCCACCATCCAAGTGGACATAGAGTTAGAATATAAAAGAGCCGAGCGAAGCGAGCCAGCGAGGGGCCCTCTAACTATGTGCAGCCCTATGTCCACTTGGATGGTGGGGCTTACACCTTGACTCACGGCGCAGGCGGCGTTCATCTTCGGGGGTTTTCCGAATCTCCTTGTGCTCCGTACTGCGCAAGCGCTGCGGACCGTATTCGATAGGCGGACATTTTTGGACAGAACACCGGCCAGCAGATCAGTGGCTGCTCCAGCGCCACCTCGTGCCTCGCCGCTCCCAGTATATTGCACCATCAAGCCCCCCTGCGTCCGGAATTGAGATGAGCGAAGGTTACTAAGACAGGTTAACCCCTTGCTTCCATCTTTTAAGGCGGTACTGCTACTACAATTTTGCTGTATTCCAGTAATGAGCTTTTTTATTGCATCTGACCATTGATTGTTTTTATACTAGACTGTATTGTCCCTGTGCATTGCTTCATAATAAATTCATTTTTATATATTCATTTATTTTTCGTCTGGTCCCATTGAGCGCTGTTTGATGTATTTTCTTTCTCCAGAAATATACAGCTGCACTGCTTCCCGGATGTTGTTTTTGGACTTTGACTGCACAATGCTTTTCTGATACCTGTCTCTTTTAGCGCTGGAATGTTTTTGTTGATACTATTCATATGATGTATGGCAATATTGGAACACTGTTTGTCCCCTTTTTTTGTGACAATTTCTTTTATGTGCTTGAAACTGACTATTGTACAATAAAAATGACCTTTAAAAATGATTTTTTTTTTCATTATTTTCTGTAACATTAAAGGAGGAACTGCAGGCTGCTCACATAATTTGTAATAAAAACATCTTTGCCATTCTGAAGCTTCCCTCCAACCACTTTGCATATTATTTTATATACAGTATTTCACATAGAATAAAATATTTACAAATATTATCTTTTCATGTGACAACACTGAAGAAATGAGACTTGTCTACAATGTAAAGTAGTGAGTGTACAGCTTGTATAGCAGTGTAAATTTGCTGTCCCATCAAAATTAACTCAACACACAGCCATTAATGTCTAAACAAAAGTGAGCACACCCCTAAGTGAAAATGTCCAAATTGGGCCCAAAGTGTCAATATCTTGTGTGACCACCATTATTTTCCCACACTTCCTTAACCCTCTTGGTATGGAGTTTACCAGAGCTTCACAGGTCACCACTGGAGTCCTCTTCCACTCCTCCATGACGACATCACTGAGCTGGTGGATGTTAGAGACCTTGCGCTCCTCCACCTTTCCATTTGAGGATGCCCCACAGATGCTCAATAGGGTTTAGATCTGGAGACATGCTTGGCCAGTCCATCACCTTTACCATCAGCTTCTGCAGCAAGGCAGTAGTCGTCTTGGAGGTGTGTTTGGGGTCGTTATCATGTTGGAATACTGCCCTGCGGCCCAGTCTCTGAAGGGAGGGGATCATGCTCTGCTTCAGTATGTCACAGTACATGTTGGCATTCATGGTTCCCTCAATGATCTGTAGCCCCCCAGTGCCGGCAGCACTCATGCAGCCCCAGACTATGACACTCCCACCACCATGCTTTACTGTAGGCAAGACACACTTGTCTTTGTACTTCTTACCTGGTTGCCACCACACACGCTTCACACCATCTGAACCAAATAAGTTTATCTTGGTCTCATCAGACCACAGGACATGGTTCCAGTAATCCATGTCCTTAGTCTGCTTGTCTTCAGCAAACTATTTGCAGGTTTTGTTGTGCATCATCTTTAGAAGAGGCTTCCTTCTGGGATGACAGCCATGCAGACCAATTTGATGCAGTGTGCGGCGTATGGTCTGAGCACTGACAGGCTGACCCCCCACCCCTTCAACCTCTACAGCAATGCTGGCAGCACTCATACGTCTATTTCCCAAAGACAACCTCTGGATATGATGCCGAGCACATGCACTCAACTTCTTTGGTCGACCATGGCAAGGTCTGTTCTGAGTGGAACATGTCCTGTTAAACTTCTGTATGGTCTTGGCCACTGTGCTGCAGCTCAGTTTCAGGGTCTTGGCAATCTTCTTATAGCCTAGGCCAGTGATGGCGAACCTTGGCACCCCAGATGTTTTGGAACTACATTTCCCATGATGCTCAACTACACTGCAGAGTGCATGAGCATCATGGGAAATGTAGTTCCAAAACATCTGGGGTGCCAAGGTTCACCATCACTGGCCTAGGCCATGGGGGCTCAACCTGTGGCCCTCCAGCTGTTATGGAACTACAACTCCCATCATGCCTCTGACTTTGGGAGTCAAGCTTGTAACTGTCAGAAGCTTTCAATGCATCATGGGGCTTGTAGTCCTGGAGGGCCACAGGTTGAGCACCCATGGCCTAGGCCATCATTATGTAGAGCGGCAATTCTTTTTTTCAGATCCTCAGAGAGTTCTTTGCCATGTTGAACTTCCAGTGACCAGTATGAGAGAGTGAGAGCGATAACACCAAATTTAACACACCTGAGACCTTGTAACACTGAGTCACATGACACGGGGAGGGAAAACGGCTAATTGGGCCCGATTTGGACATTTTTCACTTAGGGGTGTACTCACTTTTGTTGCCAGCGGTTTAGACATTAATGGTTGTGTGTTGAGTTATTTGGAGGGGACAGCAAATTTACACTGTTATACAAGCTGTACACTCACTACTTTACATTGTAGCAAAGTATTATTTCTTCAGTGTTGTCACATGAAAAGATAGAAGAAAATATTTACAAAAATGTGAGGGGTGTACTACTCACTTTTGTGAGATACTGTATAGTGTTTCTGTACTTGCCAAATATGCTGCAGAAATCTCCCTCCACTGAGGCTGGCTGCTAGGGATGAGCTCAGGTGTATTCGCATTGGAACACGTGCAGAGCCCGCCAGGAAGTTGGGGCAGCGCTGCGCTAATCGCAGGCAGTGAGACATTCCCCCGATGTGCGGCTGCAGAGATCGGGCAATGTCTCACTGCCTGCGATTAGCGCACCGCTGCGCCGACTTCCTGGTGGGGCTCTGCACGTGTTCCATGCGAACACGCCTGAGCTCATCCCTACTGGTTGCATTCATTTTAACTGTGGGCAGCTGAAGCTGCTGCCTGTTCACTTCCTGGATTTACACAAACACACGCCTCAGCTCTGCAGCTCTCATTGGCCCTCTTATGACTCGTCCCCCCCATCCGTTCCTGGCAATCTCTCACAAGGGTGAGAGAGAGAGCTGTGCATGTTGTCATAAGCCTAACAAGAAACAAGAAACAGGATCTGGGATGTATAAGGTATTTACTGGCAGAAAAAAAAAATGTTTTACTATCCAAAGTTAAAACAACAACAAGGGCAGAAGATTTACTAGATGTAAAGATGAAAAAATTACTGAAGTACCATTTTAAAGCAGTCCACCCCCATCCTTTAACGCTAAAAGTCTCTCATGACCAGTATCATAGATTTGTTGTTGAAAGCTTCATGATGATCAGTTAAATATTTAGGAATGCTTAGGAATGTAGGCAAAAGGCAGATTTCTCTGCTTGCCAACAAAAGGGAAAAAAGAATAAAACTGGAAGGAGGTGCTTGAGGACATGGACACCCGCACCCTGCAGGAATTGGCGCCATTATCATTTAACGAGCAAGAGAGGGCTTGAGTTCTCCATGGGCACAGTAGACAAAATCTGTGGACTGATCCTTTAAGCTTCCTCAGAAAACGATCAGGTCTTCCCGCCGGTGTGAACTCTCTGATGACCGAGAAGGTTGGCCTGCTGCCCAAAACTTTTGCCGCAGTCCCGGCAAATAAAAGGTTTTTCCCCAGTGTGGATCCGGTTGTGTATGACCAGGTGCGACTTGTGCTTGAAGAACTTCCCGCACAGCGGACAGGAGAAGGGTTTCTCTCCCGTGTGAATTCTCTGGTGCCCGGCGAGGTGCGACTTGCGGGTGAAACACTTCCCGCACTCGGAGCAGGCAAAAGGCTTCAGCCCCTTGTGGATCTTCATGTGCCGGATTCGGTTGGACTTGTGGGTGAAGCATTTGCCGCATTCGGAGCAAGGGTAGATTTTGTCGTTTGGCCTCGCTCGTGTGCGTTTAATGATTCGACTCGAACTTGGAGTACCGGAGTTGTCTCCTTGAGAAGGTTGCACAGTGTCCACATGTTCTGGACTGGAGAAGGGTTTCTTTGCTGTGTGTTTTCTCTGGTGGCCGGCGAGGTGCGACTTGCGGGTGAAACACTTCCCGCACTCGGAGCAGGCAAAAGGCTTCAGCCCCTTGTGGATCTTCATGTGCCGGATTCGGTTGGACATGTGGCTGAAGCATTTGCCGCATTCGGAGCACGGGTACATTTTGTCAGTTGGCCTTGCTTGTGCGCGTGCAATGATTTGATTTGAACTCGGAATACCAGAGTTGTCTCCCTGAGAAGGTTGTACAGTGTCCACATCTTCTGGAACATCTGGGGCCATCCGGCTGTACTGCCCATCTGTGGGGGGGGGGCGTAAAAAATATTAACCTTAAAACCTTTAGTCTTATTTAAATTATTAGTTTGGCCGGTACTTTACAATATAAAAAGAGACAGTACAGTTAAAATACTTCACGTATGACGAAACGCGTCTGGAGGAGGGCGCGTACTGACGTCACCACGCAAGTTTACTAGGAGGACGGGCTCCATTTGTTTGTGGACAGCCGGCATTACTTTTAACATATGCGATATGTAAGTGCAATATCTTTTTTTATAAATAAAGCATTTAGACTGCATTACGCTATGGTTTGTCTGCTTTTATTGGGGCATTTACCTAAGCGAACAGACGTTGAGAGGGAGAGATCTGCACCATCCTGTCCGCTGGAACCGGTTTTTGACTGACATTTATGTTGTTTATTTTTCAATGGAGTAATTTTTTAGTGCGGTTTCTTTTTTGCCTTTTTAACAGTTACAATTTAGACATTTAGAACAAGGGGGCTATGAGGGCTGTAGGCAAGTGCAGTCTGCTGTCTCCACTGCAGGTGGCGCTCAACCGCAACAGCAATACAGAGGGACAGGAAGTCATGGGGAACAGGGTTCCTGTATGGTTTTTAAATCACTTGGGCAGTGATCCAATTGGATGCTGGTCACCCATGTGACTCTGGTGGCCATTTTGGGTGTGGCAGAGTCTATTTAATTACCTGGCCCCCTGGGTTTGGCACGCTTTATGAAGGTGGGTAGAGTAGGGAAAGGTACCCCTTCTGTGAGGGACAGTACTGGCGATAGAGAAAGGTTCCGGACAAGGATGGAAAGCATATTTCTGGATAACTTCCTGATTGGGCACAAGATGACCAGGCCATGATTCAGTCCCCGTTGGTTTGCTGGAACTTACTTGTTCACGTTACTGGAACTGTGAGTGTACCCAGTTGGGTAGCTGTCCCACCAGGTTTGTTGTTATATTACTTCAATACAAGTACAACCTTCAATCTTACAATCTAAAAGGGGGGGGGGGGGGGCAATTACCGTATTTATCGGTGTATAACACGCACTTTTTTTCCCCTAGAATCAGGGGGGAAATCGTGGGTGCGTGTTATACACCGATCCCCCGCTATTTTTTACCCTTTCTGTCGCTCTCTGCGGCTTCCGGGTATTTTCGGCCACACTCCGCCGTTCTCGGTTATTTTCGGCCGAGTGTGGCCAAAAAAAGCCGAAAGCGGCCGAAAATACCCAAAAGCTGCCAAGAGCAGCCAAGAATTACCGAGCGCCGCCAAGATACACAGGACATCCGCTCTGTATCTCGGCGGCACCGTTTTTAAATGGCAAAGCCACAGACAAGACTGCAAGTGACTGACGAGGCTAAATGCAAGGCTGCAAGTGACTGACAAAGCTGCATTGATGGGCATTTAAATGTAAGTTTTTTTTCCTTAAACTTCCCTCCTAAAAGTTTTTTTCTTTTAAATTCCCTCCTAAACATGGGGTGTGTGTGATACGCCGATAAATACGGTAATACAAAAAGTTACAGTGAGGGAAAAAAGTATTTGATCCCTTGCTGATTTTGTAGGTTTGCCCACTGACAAAGAAATGATCAGTCTATAATTTTAATGGTAACAGTGAGAGACAAAATAACAACAAAAATATCCAGAAAAACGCATTTCAAAAAAGTCATAAATTGATTTGCATTTTAATGAGTAAAATAAGTATTTGCAAAACATGACTTAGTACTTGGTGGCAAAACCCTTGTTGGCAATCACAGAGGTCAGATGTTTCTTGTAGATGGGCACCAGGTTTGCACACATCTCAGGAGGGATTCTGTTCCGCTCCGCTTTGCAGATCCTCTCCAAGTCATTAAGGTTACAAGGCTGACGTTTGGTAACTCGAACCTTCAGCTCCCTCCACATATTTTCCATTGGATTAAGGTCTGCAGACTGGCTAGGCCACTCCAGGACCTTAATGTGCTTCTTCTTAAGCCACTCCTTTGTTGCCTTGGCCATGTGTTTTGGGTCATTGTCATGCTGGAATACCCATCCACGACTCATTTTCAATGCTCTGGCTGAGGGAAGAAGGTTCTCACCCAAGAATTGATGGTACATGGCCCCGTCCATCGTCCCTTTGATGCAGTGAAGTTGTCCTGTCCCCTTAGCAGAAAAACACCCCCAAAGCATAATGTCTCCACCTCCATGTTTGATGGTGGGGGATGATGTTCTTGGGGTCATAGGCAGCATTCCTCCTTCTCCAAACAAGGCGAGTTGAGTTGATGCCAAAGAGCTTGATTTTGGTCTCATCTGACCACAACACTTTCACCCAGTTCTCCTCTAAATCATTCAGATGTTCATTAGCAAACTTCAGACGGGTCTGTAAATGTGCTTTCTTGAGCAGGGGGATGTTGCGGGTGCTGCAGGATTTCAGTCCTTTACGGCGTAGCGTGTTACCAATTGTTTTCTTGGTGACTATGGTCCCAGCTGCCTTGAGATCATTGACAAGACTCTCCCGTGTAGTTCTGGGCTGATTCCTCACCCTTCTCATGATCACTGAAACTCCACGAGGTGAGATCATGCATGGAGCCTCAGACGAGCTGAGATTAGGAGCACTCTCAAAGGGAGTGCTCTTAATCTCAGCTTGTTGCCTGTATAGAAGACAACCGGGAGCCAGAAATCTTGCTGATTGATTAGAGATCAAATACTTATTTCATTTATTAAAATGCAAATCAATTTATAACCTTTTTGAAAAGGGTTTTTCTGGATATGTTTGTTGTTATTCTGTCTCTCACTGTTAAAATAAACCGACCATTCAAATTATAGACCGATTACTTCTTTGTCAGTGGGCAAAGTAACCAAATTTAAAGAGGAAGTAAACCCTGATGAATTTACTTCCTCTTTCATTCCCTGCAAAGGTAAAGCATAATGGGCTACTATGCATCGCATAGTAGTCCATTATGTGTCACTTACCTGACACAGGAGCCAGCGATGTCACCGCTGTCCCCTGTAGTCCGGTGTATCCATCTTCTCGGTGGGTCTCGCTGCTCCGCCGCTGTCATTCGGTGAAGCCACGATGACGTCACTCCGCGCATACACACGGGAGCCGCCACTCGTGGCATATAGCCGTTGACCGCGGTGCGCTCAGTGCGCCTGCGCGCCGCTGTCTATGGCGCATGCGCCGTAGACAGCAGTGCCTGTCTTTCGGTAAATATCTCCTAAACCGTGTAGGTTTAGGAGATATTTCTTGGACCTACAGGTAAGCCTTAATCTAGGCTTACATGTAGGTCAAAGGGTGTTGTAAGGGTTTACAGCCACTTTAACATGGGATCAAATACTTTTCCCCCCACTGTAATAATTTTGGGGTAGTGAGTTAATGAAGAAAGTAAAAGTTTAGTTGGTAGTCTAGCATCCTCCTAGCATAGTATGTTAGGTAAATTCAGTTTTTGGCCTCTGTAATCAAGGGAACAGTGATCATTTGACCTGGTCTGTTTAGGTTTTCATAGGCTGGGAGTTTGATTGTCTCCTCAGGCTATTGACAAAAGCACTGGAGAGCTGGGTTCCTTCTCCCCAAGAGGGTTCCAAACCCTTAGACAGCCCATGGACTGTATAGCTTTTCTAGAGGCCTTGGTGGTGTCAGGACTGAGGGTCTGGATGGACTTTGCTAGATCTGATTGTAGAACCTCACCACTAGGGATCTGGTCTGGAGATAGACTGGCCTGCTCAGCGGACCTTGCCCACAGGAAGCTGGATCGTGGCAGCTGTCCTGGAGACTTGTGAGTAAAGACCCTAAATTGATCTCTGTGACTGTGCAACATTCTGCAGATTGCACGGGGTACCAGAAGTTGGGCATTAGTGCAAGGTAACTAGATGCCAAAGAGTTCTGCCTCATGGTCCCCAGCTGTGGGGCAATAGACTGTCCAATACCCACAATTACTCAAGGAGACCATTGTCCTCTAATTGCTACGTGCTAATCGTTTTGGCAGTGCTGGGACAAGGGGTGGGCAGGAGGGGTGGCTGCCCCTGACGCAATGGTCTATTGCAGGGGTAGGGGGCACCCTGACCCGAACCCTAAGGGAAAGGGGGGCGCAGTTTGGTATCTTTGCCCTGGGTGCTGGACGACCTTGTCCCGGCACTGCGTTTTGGAGTATACAACGCCCTAACCCTCTCTCCTGTTAAAGTTAAGCAATAAATTACAAAAGACATCCGCTATACCAGTGGTCTCCAAATTGTGGCTTGGGGGCCAGATGTGGCTCCTTGCTTGCTGTTATTCAGCCCTTGGGGTACGATTTCATCCATTCGCCAATAATGGAGAATAATTCCTCCCCCAATGAAGGGGCGCAATTCGTCTCAATGACACCAATAATGGTGCAAAATTCCTCCCAATGACACCAACGATAGGGCACAATTATTACTGGCACTAAAGATGGGGTATTGTTTTTTATCATTGACATCAGGATCTTTTTTCTAATCTCAGTGGTCATAGTCTGGCTCCCCAAAAGTCTTTCTTTAGAACATTTGAAGACCCCTGTCCTTGAATTTGAAATAAAAGTGAGGGGGAAAATAGGGAGTTTGGGACTTTACATGAGGCATAAGAAAGTAGGCCCAATGCCTCCATCCCTGGTTGTCAATATGACTATGAAAGAAAGGTTTGGACTTTATATGAAACATGCAACGTGATACTGGACGGTGGGTGTCTGACCAAAACATTGTAAATTACCATTTAATACCATGCTTTTAGCTACAAAATGTATTATATATGAAATAAATACTATTCCTATGTATATATTGTCCCGTGTTGCTGTGACATTGAGATCCAGTATGTACAGTCGCAATCTACAATGTTTTGGTCAGACCCCGTCCAGTTTCAGTTGCATGTTTCATACAAAGTCCCAACCTTTCTTTCATTGTCACCCTGCCCTTGACTGATTCATTGGAGCAGGAGTGTATGGACTGGTGCTTGGGAGACTAGCAGTCCCTGTACTATTAAGGAAGATCCAGCTGTTACCAGCGGGGGGTAGTCTAAGGCAGCATAGGCTTCCCTGAGAAGGTTCATTTTTAGAGATTGCCTAGGGATTGCAAATAGAGTATAGCTGGAAAAATTGGGGTAGAGAGTTCCAGAAGATGGGAGAGGCTCTGGAGAAATCCCGGAGTTAGACGTGGGAGGAGGTGATGAGGGGGCAAGAGAGCAAGAGGTCTTGAGAAGAGTGCAGAGGATGGTAAGGGTGTATTTTGAGATGAGGTTCATGATGTAGCTTTGGACAGAGTTGTAGGTGAAGCTTACTGCCTTTCCCAAAGATAAAGCTTATGTACAGTATGTTGGGCTATGGTTGATCAGGAACAGACAAGAAAATGAGAATCGGTGAAGAGTATGGATGTACTGCTCACCTGGGGTAATAAATGTTAGGCTGTCCTCCTCCAAACATGGCTGTTCATCCCTCAAATACAAATCTCCATCCTCCACCTTTTCTACCTTGATACGGACCAGGTCTTCAACCTACAAATAAAGCAAAGTTTAATGGATCGAGAAGAAGAAGTAGTGCGCAACAACCACAAGTTGAGTCACCATGGTCTTTGGTGAGACCCTCAGTATCTACCTGATGATGGTGAGGGATGGTGTGATCCTCCTGTGTGGAATCCCAGGAATACAGAGAATGGGGACATCTCTCTGGTGAGTTACGGTCACTGGATCCATCTGTGATAAACATACACGTTGACTGAATATGTATTGTATATATGTGGCTGATGGGTGGGAAGTCTTCTATAGTTGCTTTGAATAAAGACTCATCTTACCCATTGATGTGAAGGTCGGATGATTCTCCTTCTTGATTTCCTTGTACAAATCCTTGTGTCCCTCTATATGCTTCCAATCCTAAACAAAGAACAAGTACTTGACCTAAAAGTTGAACTGAGACTCAATGTTTTTCTTGTTTTGGACAGATTGTGGATGGGATAGAACCTCTATCAGAATTTGGTAGTGGGGAAGTCTACCTTCTTAATCTTTCCTGGTGACCAAAGTCAAAAGGCAGAAGTGTAACTAGAACCTTCAGGGCTCCGGAGCAAGAAACCGTGAAGGGCCCACTTGAGTCGGAGCCCTTCCCTCCAAGCCCTGGGGGGGGCATATAGAAGAACTAATGCCTTCCATTTTCCTCCTGAAGCCACTGAATGCCTGCAGGAGGGAGAAGAGGAGAAGCAGGCTTGAAGCAGCTTTAGGAGGATAATAGAGGGCATTGGTTCCTCTATACGTTGCCCTGCTGCCCCTCCAATCTGTTGTCCACAAGTGCCTCCGCCATCTGGGAACTCTCCCTCTCAATTGGCTCAGACACAGCAGCGATGTCATTGGCTCCCGCTTCTGTCAATGAAACTCAGCCAATCAGGAGAGAGAGGGGCAGGGCCGAACTGCAGTTCCGTTTCTGAATGGCTACACAGAGCTGCAGCTTGGTTCGGGAGCCCCCATAGAAAGCTGCTCGTCAGGAAGGAGGGGTTAGGAGCTCCAGCCAGGGACCCGAGAAGAGGAGGGTCTAGGCTGCTCTGTGCAAAATCACTATACAGGGTAGGTAAGTATAATATGTTTGTTATTTTAAATAGAAAAAAAACTGAGACTTTACAATCACTTTAAGTCATTTTCAAGGCATACTCCTGGCTAGGTACTGAAAAACGTCCCATAATTCCCAACACCGCTCACCTCTCTCATCAACAGCTCAATGATGTTGCTGGTGACTTCCATGATCTTTTTGTTGTTCATTTTTAACTTCCTGCTCATGCCGCGTAAATGGTTGCTCGGAGTGAAATGCTCTCCAGATGTCTTCTTCACTACAGTGTATTCCTGTACATTGAGACACCAATATCAATACATATAGACTGTGATCTCCCAGAATCCTCCTCACCTCTCCGGTCAGGTCTGTGTTTTATTAATAGATATAAGAGTGATGTCATGTGACCTCCCAGAATCCTCCTCACCTCTCCGGTCAGGTCTGGGTTTTATTAATAGATATAAGAGTGATGTCATGTGACCTCCCAGAATCCTCCTCACCTCTCCGGTCAGGTCTGTGTTTTATTAATAGAGATAAGAGTGATGTCATGTGACCTCCCAGAATCCTCCTCACCTCTCCGGTCAGGTCTGGGTTTTATTACTAGAGATGCGAATGATGTCATGTGACCTCCCAGAATCCTCCTCACCTCTCCGGTCAGCAGGTAGATGATCTCCAGGGTTAGGTTGAATATTCTCTCGCTCATGTGGCTTCCATCCTGCTCCATCATGGAGTCTCTGAATAATAAAAACATGTTTAAAGATAAGCACCCTCTAAAACATATTTCATTGTTGTATTGCTGCTGGCATGCTAAACATCTGAGCCACCAGCTCGTATGTCTTAGGGACCCCAGTAGTAGTCTGATGGCATTGTTACCTTATCAGGTGTGTTCTATGAAGGTGTCATGCATTCATTTATGAAATTACAGCAGATGTATGGTCTACCTCGCTCCTTCTTTTTACGTATTTCTGCAATGCCATCACAATTTAGAAAATCAGTACATCCCACCAATAGGCACCTTGAAATCACAGGGCCCTAAAGGATTGGTCTCAACTTCATACTCCCATCTATTACATACCAAACAAAGATTTGGATGACGCGTTTCTCTAATGCACTATATTGTCACACATGGCATAGAAAACTATTTGGTGGTCTTGGTTTACTTACAAGTTATCGGACCATTGAACAGTTTTGGGTGTTTTTTTTGGCTTTGTGAGGTTGGCCTTAAATGAAAGTTGATGGTGTAGCCAAAGTGGCTCCTGCTTGAATTGCACTGGAGAGAGTGAGAGGGAGAGAGAGTGTCACGCTGCCCAGCACTAGGGATGAGCTCAGGCGTGTTTGCGCGCTCCACGTGCAGAGCCCGCCAGGAAGTGCACGCTGCGCTAATCACAGGCAGTGAGATATTGCCCCGATGTGTGGCTGCAGAGATCGAGCAATGTCTCACTGCCTGTGATTAGCACAGCGCTGCGCCGACTTCCTGGCGGGCTCTGCACGTGGACCATGCGAACACCCAGCACCGAGAAAGAGAAAAAGAGAAAGAGAACAAGAGAGAGAAAGCGAGAGAGAGAGAGAGAGAGAGAGAGAGAGAGAGAGAGAGAGAGAAAGAGAGACACATGCTGCTCAGCACCACCAGAAAGAGAGAGCCACACCACCAGAGAAAGCCACACTGCACAGCACCACCAGAGAGAGAGACACACTGTGCAGCACCACCGGAGCGAGACACGCTGCGCAGCAGCACCAGAGAGAGACACACGCTGCGCAGCAGCACCAGAGAGAGACACACGCTGCGCAGCAGCACCAGAGAGAGACACTGTGCCCAGCACCACCAGAGAGAGATACACTGTGCCCAGCACCACCAGAGAGAGATACACTGTGCCCAGCACCACCAGAGAGAGATACACTGTGCCCAGCACCACCAGAGAGAGATACGCTGCCCAGCACCACCAGAGAGAGATACGCTGCCCAGCACCACCAGAGCGAAATACACTGCCCAGCACCACCAGAGAGAGACACACTGCCCAGCACCACCAGAGAGAGACACACTGCCCAGCACCACCAGAAAGAGAGCGCCACCCTGACAGTTTCCAGAAGATTTATGAAGGTTTGTTGTGAAGGATGGTGATTATTTTGAAGACCAATAAAAGGGAATTTGTTTTGTTTTCTGATACCAGTCACCTAACATTTTAGACACACCTCCTATGTACGTACACGCTGGAATTTCTGTACAACTGTTTGAGAGCAATAAACAGACTTTTAAATATAAAAAAGTGACCTTAGCCATTCAACAGACGACTTGCTCAGCTCTATGGATTGTTTATTGGTGTATTTTTAAGTGTAACCTTTACAACATAACAATATTATTAACGCTACCAAAAATATGAATTATAGTAACAATCATTATTACCTTTTCCCGGAGAATCTCAGAACAGAAGCTCAGCTCCTGCAGATTGGTCTCAAAATGGGAAGTAGAGTGGCTATACTAAGGGATTCTGGGAGTTATAGTCCTGGGCAAATTTCTGATTTTGGCCACAAAAATATGGCCGCCAGTTCCTTGCTGCCCCCAGGAAACTTGAACCTCTAGTGTTCAAAGTGGCCTTTAAGCCACTCCTGCAGTTCTGGCACATGTTGTCTCTCCATCTTTTTATTGTGATAGAACAAAAAGGGGCAGAGGCTAAAAACATCCAGAGTGTCCAGTTTTTAGCATCAAGCCTCTCTCTTTTGAGTGAAATGGACCACAATAAAATGGCTGCTGTCACTCTTGAGGACAGGAAGTGAACTGGAACACAATTGTCTGGTTGTAGGCTCAGGCAGGAAGTTCCAGGGTGAAAGGAGGAAAGGCAGGAAGTTCCAGGGTCAAAGGTGAAGAGGCAGGAAGTAAAATTGAGCCATTGATGTTACTGGCAGCCAGTGTTACATATATAGCACAGCATGAGAACTAAGGAGCCCTAAGCATTTGATGCTGACCCACATCAGAATAAATACTAAATCCGATAAAATGATTGGATATTACATTCTTACTATAACTCCACGGGAAAACGAAAAATAAATAATCAATATATTGCACGATCATGCTACACTGTACCCAAACTAAATTTTTATAATTTTGTTCCCACAAATAGAGTTTTCTTTTGGTGATATTTGATCACCTCTGGGATTTTAAATTTTCTGCTAAACAAATCAAAAAAAGACCGAAAATTTAGAAAAAAACAAAACCAAAATGGTTTTTTTTTGTTTCTGTTACAAAACTTTGTAAAAAAGTAAGTTTTCTCCTTCACTGATGGGCACTGATAAGACTTCACAGATGGGCACCGATCAGGTGGCACTGATGATGGGCACTTATATGCGGCACTGATAGGTGACACTGATATGCAGCACTGATGGGTACACATAGGTGGCACTGAAAGGCGGCACTGATAGATGGCACGGTTGGGCACTGATAGGTGGCACTGATATACACTAATGGATGGTACTGATGGGCATCACTGATTGGCAGGCATCCATTGTGGGTCCTGATTGGCATCCATTGTGGGCACTGAATGTTATCCCTGGTGGCCAAGGGTGGCATACCTGGTGGTGACTAGTGGTGGGCATCCCTAGTGGGCCTGGTGGCATCCCTGGTGGTCCAGTGTGGGCATCCTCGGGAGGAGGGGGCTGCGCTGATAATTAATCAGCACAGACCCCCCCCCCCCCGTCAGAGGAGCAGCCAATCATCTCTCCTCTATTCGCGTCTTACAGACACGAGTGAGGAAAAGCCGGTGAACGGCTCTTCCTGTTTACACTGTGATTGGACACGGCTGATCACGTGGCAAAGAGTCTCCGTCACAGACTCTTTACCTAGATCGGTGTTGCGGTGTGTCAGACTGACACACTGCAACAACGATCGCCGTAATGCGCGCCCCCACGGGCACGTACCGGCTCGTTATCCCGAAAGACGTCATATGACGTCCGGTGAGGATAACACAACCACTTTGCCGCTGTCATTTTGCTATATGTCAGGCGGAAAGTGGTTAAAGGGTTAGTTCACCTTTACCACAAAAATCTGCCTATACAGATAAGGAACGTCTGTAGATAAAAACAAACTGTGCGGCTCTGACTAAACGTTGAATAATACCCTTGGTGAAGGTGTAGGCCATTTACATACCCCACAAAGCCTGACTGGAATACTCCCAGGACATTGCTAGGATGTCGACAAATGAGGCCTAGTCATTACAGCTCACCTCTACCAACACAAAAGTGAGCTTTTTCTCTGAGTTATGTCTCCTCACATGCTTTTTTTCTCCCCTGATGCAGTAGCTCTGATCGCTTGTGATGGTGGAGATGAGCAGTTATGACTAGGCCCTACTTAGTAATGTCCTGGGAGTGTTTCAGTCAAGCTTCATGAGGTCTATACACTCACAGGCCACTTTTTTAGGTACACCTTGCTAGTACGGGGTTGGTTGGTTATGCCTGTAAAGGGGCGCATGTTTCCCGTGCTTAGAACTGTCCCTACACATAGTGTCATTTCTGCAGGAAAAAAAGTCATTTAAAATCACTTGCGGCGATAATGAATTGACGGCTCCCCGTAATACAGAGAACAGTCATTGATAAAAAAAAAAAAAAAAGGCGTGGGGTTCCCCCAAATTCAATTACCAGGCCCTTCAGGTCTGGTATGGATATTAAGGGGAACTCCACGTCAAATAAAAAAAAATGATGTGGGGTTCCCCCTTTTTCCTTCAGAACTGCCTTCATTCTTTGTGGCATAGATTCAACAAGGTGTTGGAAACGTTCCTGAGATTTTGCTCCATAGTGACATGATGGCATCACGCAGTTGGTGCAGATTTGTCGGCTGCACATCCATGATGCCAATCTCCCGTTCCACCACATCCCAAAGGTGCTCTATAAGATTGAGTTCTGGTGACTGTGGAGGCCATTGGAGTACAGTGACCTCATTGTCCAGTGGTGAGATGATTGGAGCTTTGTGACATGGTGCATTATCCTGCTGGAAGGAGCCATCGGAACATGGGTACACTGTGGTCAGCAACAATACTCAGGTAGGCCAAGGCATTTAAATGATGCTCAATTGGTAATAAGGGGCCCAAAGTGTGCCAAGAAAATATCCCCCACACCATTACACCACCACCACCAGCCTGAACCATTGATACAACGTGGGACCGATCCATGCTTTCACATACCTCCCAAATGTCCCTGATTTTGAGGGACTGTCTCTGATTTGGAGCAATGTCCCTCTTTCCTCCTCATTTGTCCCTCATTTTGGTCTGATCTATACAGATGTACCGTATTTATCGGCATATAACACGAGCCGGCGTATAATACGCACCCCAAGTTTAGGAGGGAATTTTAAGGAAAAAAAACGTTTAGGAGGGAAGTTTAAGGAAAAAAAAAACTTACATTTAAATGCCCATCAATGCAGTCTTGTCAGTGTCCATCTGAAGCCTTGTCAGTGTCATTTGCAGCCTTGTCCATCATTGTACCCTAGTCAGTGTCATATGCAGCTTTGTCCACCATTGCAGCCTTGTCCACCATTGCAGCCTTGTCCCCTTGTCAGTGTCATTTGCAGCCTTGTCCATCATTGCACCCTAGTCAGTGTCATATGCAGCTTTGTCCACCATTGCAGCCTTGTCCACCATTGCAGCCTTGTCCCCTTGTCAGTGTCATTTTCAGCCTTGTCAGTTTTTATTTTTATTTTTTATTTGTAAAAATAGCGCCACCGAGATGTCTTGTTTATCTCGGCGGCGCTCGGTAGTTCTCGGCCGACTTCGGCCGTTCTCGTTGGCTTTCGGCCCTTCCCGTCTGCTTTCTGCCCTTCTCGTCGGCTTTCGGGTGCTCTCTGCGGTTTTCGGCCACCGAGAAGGGCCGAAAGCCGCCCAGAGGCTCTAAAATGGTGGAGGATCGGCGTATAACATGCACCCATGATTTTTCCCTGATTTTAAGGGGGAAAAAGTGCATGTTATACGCCGATAAATACGGTATATAAAATGCACTTTTTATTTTTCAGTGTTTCCCAGTGCTAAACCTTTCATCCAAATTCTAAATGGCTGCATTTGTAAATTCCAAAAGCCAATATAAAGGAATAGTATTGGTAAAAAAAAGCACTTGTGGGTTTATCTATTTTTTTTTAACCGATAGCAGCTGCATTGCTCCTCCTGCTTGACATGCCGAGTAGACTTCTTATAGTGGCTTTGTTTCATACCTATGTGCTTTACTGACCCAAGTTCTTTTGAATATGCCAGGACCAACAGGCACCCCTTTTAATAACATCAGACCAGGCTTAGAACTGTTGATGCAACTTTACTTAAAGAGTTTCTGGCAATACAGTTCAGCATAAACAAATGCCCATATACTGACCCTAACCATGACTGATTGGTTGCCTAGGCATACCTCTGCAAGGTAGTATATAGTCCATATTGGTGTCCTCCAAGTGCTGGTTAAGCTCTGGATTTAGCTTTCCCCCTTATTTATATCACCGATGGGTAGGCTGGATCCGAAAAAGCCTGAGAACAGCACACACATTTACTCTTTCCCTCCCCGCCTGGGCCAGCCACTAACGAAAATCATACTCCTGTAAGCAGCCTGCCTATGAGCAGGTTTCCTTCAACGGAACAACCCTTCCATGGACAATTTTCATCATCTCATCCCAGTCTTTAAATGTCCAGCGTAGATGTTCTTTGGCCAACAAAACATGTCTTCTAGTCTTCTCTCATCATCCAAACATAGCTTCTTCATTAGCATGATTGCTTTCAAGCCAGCATGAAGTAGCCAAGTTTGACATCTGAATTGGGATCATATGATCAGAGGATAGTTCCCTGAGAGTTCTTAAAGAGCCAGTTTACCTCCTATGGTTTAGAGATTCATTCTTTGTGGCAACCATAACACCGTAAGTGTGGGTAAAGGCGTACAGTATCCCAGAACTCCAGACAATTTTTCTTTTACAAAGGATTCAACTCTCCAAAAGTCTTGGAGTATGCGTCAGGGTGTTTAATGTATGTGGATGAGGTAAGAGAGACCTGCTCCTTGCCTGTGTGTGTGTGTGTGCGTCCGTCCGTGTATGTGTGTCCCCGTCCGTATGATTCCCAAGAGAATGTCAAAGGAACTAGAGAAGGTGGAGGAAAGCAGAAAAGAAAGAAGTGGGAGGAGAAGAAGACATCGTACAGGGTCCAAGCTAAGGCCCAGGGTAAAAGGGTGTCAGGGGGCCCAACCAGGCCGAAAGTAAAAAGCATTGTAGGTTCAGGCCATAATTGTAGAATATCCATGGGCCCCAAGACCCTCAGGCACTTTGCGTGGGTATCGTTTAGGATTGAGGTGAGCTTCTCATGAACCATAGTCCCCATGAGTCATTGCTTAACTTCCTTAAAGGGGATGGATGGCTGGCGCCATGCTTTAGCCAAAGTCTGATAAATGGGAACTTCAGAAGGTTTTTCGCTAAACAGAGTTGTGGGGGTTACAACATTTTTTTGAATTTTAGGTGGACTTTCATTATCAATAGGAACACCTGTTTTAAAAATTTCATACTACATACATATATTGTTGGAATACATTTATAGTGTGATTAACTTTGTCACTTTATTAGCATTTTATATACACTGCACAAATTTTTATATTGTTTTATGTTTATGGTGTCGGAATTCACAATAAGTGCAAGCAGCTGGGAGGAATAGGGTTTTATTAGTAGCACAGCAACATGTATTATATACTTTTGAATTGTTCACTTACTGATACACCTCTTCGCAGTTACCTATTCCCCTTCTTTCTTCCAAAGTTTATTTTATCCTTTTATGCCGCGTACACACGATCGGAATTCCGGCCAGAAAAAAGACAGATGAGAGCTTTTCATCGGAAAATGCAACCGTGTGTATGCTCCATTGGAATTTAGCTGTCCGAATTTCCGCCAGCTAAAAATTGATAGCATGTTCTCAATTTTCCAGATAGAAAAACTTTCTATCTGTAATTCTGATCATGTGTATGCAATTCTGACACGCCAAAAATCACGCATGCTCAGATTCAACTACAAGACAGAAGTTATTGGCTACTGGCTATTGAACTTCCTTTTTCTAGTCCCGTCGTACGTGTTGTACGTCACCGAGTTATAAACGATTGGAATTTGATGTGACCATGTGTAGGCAAGACAGCTTGAGCCGAATTCCATCGGAATTCCGTCAGGAAAACCATCAGCTTTTTCCGACTAGAATTCCGATCGTGTGTACGTGGCATTAGTGTCTTCCAAAGCAATTCTTTTTGCTCTCTTGTCATCCTTAGTGGTTGTTACCCTCTTTCTGCGTTTTCCTTGTCATGTAGGGCTGGGGGTTGTAGACCCTCTGTGATGTCTGCACATTTGCCAAGGGTGCAAGCCCACGAAAAGGGGTCAAGTCTAAAGAGCTGCCTGGTACAGTGGTGTGAAAAAGTGTTTGCCCCCTTCCTCATTTCCTGTTCCTTTGCATGTTTGTCACACTTAAGTGTTTCGGAACATCAAACCAATTTAAACAATAGTCAAGGACAACACAAGTAAACACAAAATGCAATTTGTAAATGAAGGTGTTTATTATTAAAGGTGAAAAAAAATCCAAACCATCATGGCCCTGTGTGAAAAAGTGATTGCCCCCCTTGTTAAAACATACTATAACTGTGGTTGTCCACACCTGAGTTCAATTTCTCTAGCCACACCCAGGCCTGATTATTGCCACACCTGTTCACAATCAAGGTATCACTTAAATAGGAGCTGCTTGACACAGTAAGGTCCACCAGAAGATCCTTAAAAGCTACACATCATGCCGAGACCCAAAGAAATTCAGGAACAATTGAGAAAGAAAGTAATTGAGATCTATCAGTCTGGAAAGGGTTATAAAGCCATTTCCAAAGCTTTGGGAATCCAGCGAACCACAGTGAGAGCCATTATCCACAAATGGCGAAGACATGGAACAGTGGTGAACCTTCCCAGGAGTGGCCGGCCGCCCAAAATTACCCCAAGAGCGCAGCGACGACTCATCCAAGAGGTCACAAAAGACCCCACAACAACGTCCAAGGAACTGCAGGCCTCACTTGCCTCAGTTAAGGTCAGCGTTCATGCCTCCACCATCAGGAAAAGACTGGGCAAAAATAGCCTGCATGGCAGAGTTCCAAGGAGAAAACCACTGCTGAGCAAAAAGAACATCAAAGCTCGTCTCAATTTCTCCACAACACATCTTGATGATCCCCAAGACTTTTGGGACAACATTCTGTGGACCGATGAGACAAAAGTGGAACTCTTTGGAAGGTGTGTGTCCAAGTATATCTGGCGTAGAAGGAACACTGCATTTCATAAAAAGAACATTATACCAACAGTAAAATATGGTGGTGGTAGTGTGATGGTCTGGGGCTGTTTTGCTGCTTCAGGACCTGGAAGAATTGCCGTGATAAAAGGAACTATGAATTCTGCTGTCTACCAAGAGATCCTGAAGGAGAATGTCCGACCATCTCTTCGTGTACTCAAGCTGAAACGAACTTGGGTTCTGCAGCAGGACAATGATCCTAAACACACCAGCAAGTCCACCACCGAATGGCTGAAGAAAAACAAAATGAAGACTTTGGAGTGGCCTAGCCAAAGTCCTGACCTGAATCCTATTGAGATGTTGTGGTATGACCTTAAAAAGGCCGTTCATGCTCGAAAACCCTCTAATGTAACTGAATTAGGACAATTCTGCAAAGATGAGTGGGCCAAAATTCCTCCAGGACGTTGTAAAAGCCTCATTGCACGTTATCGCAAACGCTTGGTTGCAGTTGTTGCTGCTAAGGGTGGCCCAACCAGTTATTAGGTTTAGGAGGCAATCACTTTTTCACACAGGGCCATGATGGTTTGGATTTTTTTTCACCTTTAATAATAAACACCTTCATTTACAAATTGCATTTTGTGTTTACTTGTGTTGTCCTTGACTATTGTTTAAATTGGTTTGATGTTCCGAAACACTTAAGTGTGACAAACATGCAAAGGAACAGGAAATGAGGAAGGGGGCAAACACTTTTTCACACCACTGTATTCACCAGGAGCACCCCACAAGGGATGATAGGCCTCACTGCAGGACAGCTTCCAGGTTGCAGCCCTTGGTTACACCCATTCAGACAATAGCTGACACAAGAAGTACCAAGGTCCCTAAACACTGGAGAGACAGGGGTCATGGAAATGCAGGTGAGATTCTCTCTGGGAGCACTTGGGTGCTGGCATCACCGGAAGAAGGGAGTGCAAGTGATTCTGGGAGCACTAGGGTGCTGGGATCACAGGAAGGCAGTAGAGAGACAGGAGTCATGGAAATGCAGCTGAGAGTCTCTGGGAGAACTGCGGTTACAGGAAGGAAGGAGTACAAGAGTCTATGGGAGCACTGCCATGCTGAGATAACAGGAAGGCTGGACTGCAAGAGTTTCTTGGAGCACTGAAATGCTGGGATCACAGGAAGACAGGAGTAGAAGAGTTTCTGGGAGGACTGGGATCATATAAAGGCAGTGGTGCAAGGTCGTCTGGGAAAACTGGGGTGCTTGGATCATATGAAGGCAGTGGTTCAAGATCTTCTGGGAAAACTGGGGTGCTGGGATCATATGAAGGCAGTGGTACAAGATCTTCTGGGAACACTGGGGTGCTGGGATCACTGGGGGGGGGGGGATTGAGATCACAGGAAGGCGGAAGTATAAAAGACTCTGGGAGCACTGGGATTATATAAAGGTGGAGCTGCAAGATCTTCTGGGAACACTGGGGTGCTCAGATCACTGGAAGACAGGGGTGAAAGAGTTTCTGGGAGCACAGGGGAGCTTGGGTCATAGGAAGGCAGTGGTACAAGATCTTCTGGGAACACTGGGGTGCTGGGATTACAGGAAGGCAGGAAAGCAAGAGTCTATGGGAGCTCTGGGGTGCTAGGATCACAAAAGAAAGTAGTATAAGGCCTTGAGGAGCATTGAGGTACTAAGAGAACAGGAAGGAAAAGTACAAAAGTTTTGGGAGCACTGGGGTGCTGGGATTACAGGAAGTAAGGAGTACAAGAGTCTCTGGGAGCATTGGGGTGCTGGGATTACAAGGGGGAAGGATTATAAAGCCTCAGGGAGCATTGAGGTACTAGGATAACAAGAAGGAAAAAGTACAAAACTTTTTGGGGAACACTGGGGTGCTGAGATCACAAGAAGGAAGGAGTTCACAAGTCTTGGGAAGCACTGGGGTACTGGGATTACTGCCAAGAGATTGCACTAAAAAGGACACAATTAACAGCAATGGCATACAATAAACCAAACAATCTGATTATATTTTATTGACAGTCTCTGACATACAGAACACATTACAGATTTTCCAGTGTATGAATTCTCTTCCCATATATAAGGCCAGTGGTCCCTGACCATTGCAGATCCAACTGCTTGAAGAAGCCTCTCAGCAGGTCATCTATATCTTATCATCAAATCTTTTTTAGCCAACACTACCAAAATTCCTGTCAACCCAAGACAGTAAATGTAGGTTACTCTCCAGTTAGAAAAATATCTATGGTGCCACTACATTTCCATTCCAAGATTCTATCTGGCTTTGACCACGTGCTGCTGTAATGGCCTATGTCCCTTAGCTTTATGTTAAGCATTAGTGTCCCGCTGGCCATGCCAGTGTCTCTTAGGGTCCTCTAGACTACCCAGCAGAGGTTTATGGTTAATCAGGTAACCTAACTGTATGGTACAAGAAAGGGCATGGTCCATAACCATGGTTTTCAACTGTCAGGCTGCAGCTTTCTGAATGCTCTGGCAGCTACTGCTGTCACACCAGGCTCAGACTGGCCCGGCGGGGGATTCTCAGATGGGTCTCCTCCACTGCGTCACAGAAAAGAACAAAGTACTACTACCGTATATACTCGAGTATAGGCCGACCCGAATATAAGCCGAGGCCCCCAATTTACCCCCAAAAAACTGGAAAACTTATTGACTCGTGTATAAGCCGAGGGTGAGACATGGCTGTCCATCCCTGTGTGTCCGTCCATCCCTGTGTGTGTGTCCGTCCATCCATCCCTGTGTGTGTGTCCATCCATCCATCCATCCATCCATCCCTGTGTGTGTGTCCGTCCATCCATCCCTGTGTGTGTATCCATCCATCCATCCCTGTGTGTGTGTGTGTGTGTGTATTCATCCATCCATCCATCCCTGTGTGTGTGTGTGTGTGTGTGTATCCATCCATCCATCCCTGTGTGTGTGTGTGTGTGTGTGTATCCATCCATCCATCCATCCATCCCTGTGTGTGTGTGTGTGTGTGTGTGTGTGTGTGTCCGTGCAGCCTTGTGTGTGTGTCCAGCCTACCTGTGTCCCAAGCCTCCGTCCCGAGCCGCCGTCGTCCCGAGCCTCCTCTGTCCCGTGCCTCCTCTGTCCCGTGCCTCCTCTGTCCCGTGCCTCCTCTGTCCCGTGCCTCCTCTGTCCCGTGCCTCCTCTGTCCCGTGCCTCCTCCGTCCCGTGCCTCCTCCGTCCCGTGCCTCCTCCGTCCCGTGTCGTGCCGATGGATCGCCGCTCCAGGATCGCCGCTCTTCTCGGCGGCCATTCTACAATTCAAAAGCCGCGCCTCCGTCCTCCGCCTGTGATAGGCGGAACACTCAATTTCCCAGCAGCCTGTGTTCCGCCTATCACGGACATCCTCTCATACTCGTCCGTAGTATGAGAATGAACGGATGTCCGTGATAGGCGGAACACTGACTGCTGGGAAATTCAGTGTTCCGCCTATCACAGGCGGAGGCGGAGAAGGAGGCGCGGCTTTTGAATTTTAATGTCCGCCGTCTGTCTGCTCGATACGCTGATCGAGCAGTCAGACAGCGGTGACTCGAGTATAAGCCGAGGGGGCACTTTCAGCCTCAAAAAAGAGGCTGAAAATCTCGGCTTATACTCGAGTATATACGGTACTTTTTGTAAACTAAAGTACCCTGGCTGAAATGTCTCCATGGGTAGATTGATCTGAAGCCCACAGACGTGAAAGATATTTGGCACTACTGCCCGCACACATAAAGAAGTCATTAGAAGAGGCACTGGTGGACAGCGAATGAGATTGTAACCAAAAGGTACCACCACTGACACGATTTGAGGACCAGTCCCTGGTGGCCATTTTTCCAATGACACCAATGCTTGGAGGGGCTATTCTCCCTAGGGGGCAACTATGTCACTGAAACTAATGATTTAATGGATGTTTTTTTCTGGGGTTCACTGTCCCCAATGACTTAGGGAGCTATTCTTCCCTGGTGGCCACTATTCCACGGACACCAATGATTTGAGGGGCAATTGTTCCCCAGAAGCAACTATCCCACTGACACCAATGATTTGAAGATTTTTTTTTTCTATGGAGTTCACTATTGTACTGACCCAAATGATTTATGTAGCTATTCTTCCTTGGTGGCCACTATTCCACTGACACCAATGATGTGAGGGGCTACTCTACCCAGGGCCCAGCTATGCCGCTGAAACCAATGATCTGAGGGGCAATTGTTCCCAGGAAGCAACTATCCCACTGACCCCGATGATTTGAAGATTATTTTTTCTGGGGTTCACTATCCTACTGACCCCAACGATTTAGGGAGCTATTCTTTCTTGGTGGCCACTATTCCACTGACACCAATGATGCAAGGGGCTATTCTACCCAGGGCCCAGCTATGCCACCCGAAAACCAATAAATTGAGTGGCTATTCTCATCAGGAAGAAACTATCCCACTGACACCGATGATTTGAAGGATTTTTTTTTCTGGGGTTCACTATCCTACTGACTCTAACGATTTAGGGAGCTATCCGTTCTTGGTGGCCACTCTTCCACGGACACCAATGATGTGAGGGGCTATGCTCCCCAGGAAGCAACTATCCCAATGACACCAATGATTTGAAGGATTTCTTTTTCTGGGGTTCACTATCCCACTGACCCCAATGATTTAAGGAGCTATTCTTCCCACTGGGCAGCTATCCCACTGACACCAAGGACTTGAAAGGCAATTTTTTTCCTGGGGTTTATTATCCCACTGACAGCAATGAATTGTTTAGGCAGCTATTCTTCCCTGCAGGCTACTATCCTGCTAATACCAATGATTTGATGGGGGAAGGGTCTCTCCTGGGGGTCACTATCCCACTGATACAAATAAATAGACTAAAATAATTTTGTTATGTCTAATTAAACTACAGTAATTCATATTTTTGACTTATCACTCCCTGTTTAACACATATTTTGTATGCCCATGCTTCTATCTTAGGAGTACAAACTTCTCATTGTTGAAGCACGGAATGGTTCATCTCACTAAGCCCGAGACACACTGGTGTAGTGGTTTGGGCCTTTAGAAGAAAGGAAGATTTCCCAGAAATCCCAACTCAAACCAAGAAATATTAGTTTTTTTTTTGGACCAGGGATGGCATGGTACATCTGTTGGGGCTTTTTTGCCCTTCACTTCCAATGCACTCAAAAGAGATGATCTTGTTGAGGCATGGAAGGGTTTGTCTCACTAAGGTATAGAGAGAGTGGGGTTGGGCTTTTGGAAAAAAGGAAGGTTTCCCCACAGGTTTTCCAGAAATTCCAACTCAAACTAAGATATTTTTGTTTTTCTTGACGGACCAGGGAAGGCATTGTACGTCTATCGTGGCTTTTTTGCCCTTCATTTCCCATGCACTCACCACAAGAGATGATCTTGTTGAAGCATGGACGGATTCATCTCACTAAGTTCGAGAAACACTGGCATAGTGGGGTTGGGCTTTTGGAAGAAAGGAAGGTTTCCCCGCAGGTTTCCCGAAATCCAAACTCAAACCAAGATAATTTAGTTTTTTTGATGGCCGGAGGGCCTGGTCATTATATTGCACAATGGCCACCTTTTCACTCTGCTCTTCACTATCCCTTTCCTCACTTTTTATTTATTTTATTTGTATTGTGTGAGTCACGTTTGTCACTGCACGTGTGATTAGTAGGGTGTCGGTCCTCGGACCAATCCTGAAAGTCTTTGGGAGGGCGGACATAGGCCTTCTGGCTTGGTCCAACCTCCATTGGGGGGGCCTACCTTCGGGGAAGCCCCCATAGTACCAAGTACCCAGGAGGTTCTGTTTCGGCAGTCTTCCCGGGGAAAGGAGGTTGTCTGGCTTCGGCTAGACGACCACTGATGAGTCTGGTACCTCAGTCCCTGTCTGGAGCCTAATGCCCCGGGGGATCAGGGTATGGTCCTTCCTTGTGGAGGACATCAGACACCCGTCTGCACTTTTTAGTGTTTCACTCTTTATGTGTGTGCACTTTTTTTATGCACCGGGTGGAAGTTTTTTGGGTGTGTTTTGCACGCCATGGGCTTTTTCAAAAAAATAAATAAAAAAAAAATAATATTTTGTTTTTTTGATGGACTAGGGAAGGCATGATACCTTTTGTCTGGGCTTTTTTGTTCTTCAACTCCCATGTACTCACCACAACAGACAATCTTACTAATGAGGACACCAGCAACAATAAAAACCCTGAGCGTTTCTGATCCTTTCTCACTCTAAAGCAAAAAAAAAAACCCCAAAAGTTAAAAAAAACATTCTGCCGTTTGATGATGGTTGATGTGGAAACTGCCAGATGTGACCTTTTTGTTCTTTTTCTTCATCATGTGAATCATTGTTACATTTAAATGTGACCTATGCTTCCTATATAGATAATAGAGAGTTCCCTAACTGTTTACAAAATGTTGATTTGTCTGAAAAACATCTCCTGCGTTCGGGGGAAATAAAAACAGCCTAGGTCCTTGCTACAATGGCCAACATCTTGCATTAGACGACAATCCCTCGTCCTTTATCAGAAAGTAATATGCAGGAACTATGGTGGGCACCGGAGCTCCTATCATTCCGACCACGGAGATGTCTTCTTCCTTCGGTGAATCTCCTGATGTCTACCAAGGTCCGATCTCTGAGAGAACCGTTTCCCACATATAAAGCACGGATATGGCTTCTCGCAGATGTACAGCCGAAGATGATTGAGGAGAGACGACTTTTGGGAGAAACACCTCCCGCAACGAGCGCATGGGAAGGGTTTCTCTCCCGTGTGGACTCTCAGATGCCTCACCACGTCGGACTTCTTGGCGAAACACTTCCCGCACACCGAGCAAGGAAATGGCTTTATCCCTCGGTGGATCTTCTCGTGGTTGACCAGAATGCCTTTCTGTGTGAAGCTTTTCCCACAGAAGGAACAGGAGAAAGGCTTTATCCCAGTGTGAAGTCTCTGGTGCATGAGAAGACCTCCATACGTGGTAAACCATTTGCCGCACACGGTACAGGGAAACATTTTGCTGCCTCTCTGACCCATGTCCACATTATCCAAATTAGCGGGGGAGGCTTCCCCAGGGTGAGAGAGATCTGGGGATCTATTGTGAAGTCCTCCAAAGGTATTTGGGGTATCGGGGAGTTCTTCTAGAGAATCCTGTGAAAACTCTTCATCTTTTACATGACAGTCTGCGGATAATAGTAAATGTTCCTCTGACATTTTCCTCATGTGACCGTCTGCTAGGGCAAAAAAAAGAAAAGTATATTCAGAAGATCTGCTTGTTTTTTTAAAGAGACTCACTGGTTTAATTGGTGGATCAAACCATCATGCTAACATGATGAGATTAGACTGTCCTTGTGTACCGCTTACCAAATATTTTATAACATGAATGTCCCAACCATGAGTCACTCTTGCAGACAGGACACATAAATGTCAACCAACGTCAACCAACTTTTGACACTGAAGACCAAGTTTAACCACTTCCCGACCAGCGCACGACGATGTACGTCGACAGAATGGCACGGGCAGGCATATTGGCGTACAAGTACGTCCAATATTCAATGCCGCCCTGCCATCGGGAGCGTGCCGCCGGCGGCGCGCTCCCGCGCTGGTCGGGACCCCCGTGAGTCCGGTCGCGGGGACCCGCGGACTCGATCGCCGCGGGCATCCCCGCGATCGTCTCACGGAGCGGCCGAATGGAGGAAATGCCAAATAAACAGCATTTCTCCATTCTGCCTAGCAACTAGTGACGCTGATCTCTGCTCCATGTGATTGGAGCAGAGATCAGTGTTCACTAAATGAAAGCCCAACCCCCCCACAGTTAGTAACACACCCCTAGGAACACTTAACCCCTACACTGCCACCCACTGGTTAACCCCTTCACTGCCAGTGTCATTTACACAGGAATCACTGCATTTATATAGCAGTGATTACTGTATAAATGACAATGGTCCCAAAAATGTGTCAAAATGTCCGATGGGTCCCCCACAATGTCGCAGTCACAATAAAAATCCCTGATCGCCGCCATTACTAGTAAAAAAAATAATAAAAAATTATTAATAAAAATGCTATAAAACTATCCCTATTTTGTAAACGCTATAACTTTTGCGCAAACCAATCAATAATCGCTTATTGCGATTTTTTTATCAAAAATATGTAGAAGAATACGTATCGGCCTAAACTGTGGGAAAAAAAATGTTTTTTTATATATTTTTGGGGGATATTTATTATAACAAAAAGTAAAAAATAATGCGTTTTTTTCAAAATTGTCGCTCTATTTTTGTTTATAGCGCAAAAAATAAAAACCGCAGGGGTGATCAAATACCACCAAAAGAAAGCTCTATTTGTGGGAAAAAAAAGGACGTCAATTTTGTTTGGGAGCCACGTCGCACGACCACGCAATTGTCAGTTAAAGCGACGCAGTGCCGAATCGCAAAAAGTGGTCTGGTCTTTGACCAGCAAATTGGTCCGGTCTGAAAGTGGTTAAATCAGTATTTTTTGCCAACCCCAAACATTCTAAAAAAATTTTTTAGCAGAGACCCTAGGGAATAAAATGATCATGGCAATTTTTTTATGTCACATGGTATTTTGTGCAGCAGTTTTTCAAATGCATTTAAAAAAATAAAAATACACTTTAATTAATTTTATTGCAAACAAATATATAATACCTAATTTTTTGTTAAAATATAAAAGAAGATGTGTTAACCTCATCAAAATGAAGATAATCCCTAAATTTACCTATCTATTCCGTAACTCCCCACAATGGATTCCTTCCTCATTTTTTACAAAATTGAATCGTTTGTTCTCTTCCTTCCTCTGGGGCTCCGGCCCCCATAGGTTTAAACTATCCACGCTGATGCGTCCGGTGCTGCGGGGGGGGTTGGCATTTCCTGACTGCCAGAAATATTTTCTGGCAGCACAGTTGGTCACGGTAGTCTGGTGGATGACACCAGACCTGTCCAACACTGCGGTGGTTCTGGAGGCTGCGGTGGTCCGATCCGTGGAGGCCCTGACACACTTACCCCTGCGGGGTCCCAGGGCCCCCTATGACCTGACACCCTCTATGCACACAACTCTAAGGGCCTGGCGGGCGGGACTGGGACTGGAGGGGTTTCCGGGGACTGCAATCTCCCCGCACACCCCCCTATGGAATAATCCTACCTTACCCCACCTCTATTCACTACCAGACCCCAAAATTTGGGCCAGATGTGGCATAAAACTCTTATCTGACCTCACGACCGGTACGACTATACACCCCTTTAATCACCTGGTATCTCGCAATAATGTACCCCCCTCGCATCTATTCCGCTATATGCAGCTATCCCATGCTTTCAAGGCTCAAGTGGTACCCAATACCACGCAAATTGTGCAATCCGCCCTGGAAAAGATTACAAGATCTGAATGTACTAGGAAACCGACTTCGGTCCTATATGCGCACCTTATTAGGGTCTCTTTTCCAGATCTGTCAAAGCTCCGGCAGAGATGGACTCAAGACATATCGGATCTGGATTCCGAGGACTGGGAGGACATGTGGGACTTTCCCTTCACCATCCTGGTATCCCTTCGTGACCGCCTCATACAATACAAAATTCTACACCGGGCATATATTACCCCGTATAGATTACATAAAATGAGAACCTCCCTGTCCTCGGAATGCTGGAGATGCACTGGGGATCCGGGTGACTTTATACACATCTTCTGGTCCTGCCCGGTAATTCAGCGTTACTGGTCACAGGTACTATCCATAATTCATGAAGTGGTGGGAATAGATGTAGCCCAGACCCCGCGGATATGCCTTCTGGGATTGGTGGAAGGGGTGGCCCCCAGGATAGCAGACAGAACCCTGATAGGACTTCTACTCTTTTATGCCAGGAAAATGATCACCTTATGCTGGAAAAAGCAGGCCCCGCCGTCATTACAACTGTGGAAATCCCATGTCAATAAAGTCTTACCACATTACAAAGAAACGTATCATAACAGGGGTTGCCCCAAAAAATACATGAAAGTGTGGTCTAAGTGGCTGGCTGATGCCTCCACAGTGACTACAGATTAACATGTCCGGGATGTCATCCTGAGGGAAGATGGGAGTGTGGATGGGGAGGGCCCCCTGGCATTGCTCCACTTCAATGTCTTGGTTTTTTAGTGTTACCAATCCTATATGCCTAGTTCAATTATTCTGGTGCCCCTTGCGGCCCGACTACAGTAATTGGTCCTAAGTTGTTATATGGAGCGGGAGCCAACCTAGCACTAAGTTAGTGATTGTTGTTGTGGATGTGCTACAGGTGTCGATTATTCTGTTAGAATCACTTGACGACCCCTGCGTGGGTCTAACCATAACAATGTGGCATGTCACTGTTTTTGTTTTTTGTTGAATGTTCGTTTGTCTGTCTAAAACTCAATAAAAAACATTTTCAAAAAAAAATAAAAAATATAAAAGAAGATGTAAATAGATACCTAACATGTCATGCTTTATGCGTACGCTCGTGGATGGTGACAAATTACAGTACTGAAAAATCTCCATCATCAACGCTTTAACCACTTCGCACCCAGGCCAATTCTGACATTTCTCTCCTACATGTAAAATTCATAATTTTTTTGCTAGAAAATTACATAGAACCCCCACACATTATATATGTTTTTTTTTTTTTAGCAAAGACCCTAGAGAATACAATGGCGGTTGTTGCAACTTTTTATCTCGCACGGTATTTGCGCAGCGATTTTTTTTGAACACGTTTTAAAAAAATAAAAAAACACAGTTTCATGCTTTAAAAAACAAAACAAAACTGTAAAGTTAGGCAAATTTTTTTGCATAATGTGAAAGATGAAGATACGCCGAGTAAATAGATACCCAACATGTCACGCTTCAAAATTGCACGCGCTCGTGGAATGGCGCCAAACGTTGGTATTTAAAAATCCCCATAAGCGACGCTTTACATTTTTTTACTGGTTACACGTTTTGGGTTACAGAGGAGGTCTAGGGCTAGAATTATTGCTCTCGCTCTAACGTTCGCGGCGATGCCTCATATGTGTGGTTTGAACACAGTTTTCATATGTGGGCGGGACTTATGTATGCGTTCACTTCTACGTACGAGCTCACGGGGACAGGGGCGCTTTAAATTTATTTTTATTTTTTTATTGTTAATTTAATTTTAATTTTTTTAGTTTGACACTTTAAAAAAAAAAAAAAAAAAATGTGATTACTTTTATTCCTATTACAAGGAATGTAAACATCCCTTGTAATAGGAATATGGCACGACCGGACCTATTTACAGTGAGATCTGGGGGTCAATAAGACCCCATATCTCACCTCTAGGCTGGGAAGCCTAAAATCAAAAAATATAAATAAAACGATCCTGGCTTCCCAGCCAAAACTGCACCGTTAATTTGAATGCAGAGGCTGATACCATAGAGATTTCCAGCGGACCAGATCGTCCCCGGAGTCTCTATGATCGTTCGGAGGCCGGGCGCGATATTATGACGACACGCCCGGCCTCCGAACGATCATAGAGACTCCGGGGACGATCTGGTCCGCTGGAAATCTCTATGGTATCATCCGGGGGCCGGCGGATCCTGTGACCGACTCACCGATGGAAGCAGTGAGTCGGTACAAGCACCGGAGGGCGGGGGGGCGTCCCCTCCCGCCACCCGTAAGAATGATCAAGTGGCGGAACAGCCACTATGATCGTTCTTATGGTGCAGGGAATGGCCGGCTGAAAATGCCGATATCTGAATGATGTCTGTGGCCTCAGGCATCATTCACATATACCGCCACAAAGCCCACGACGTCATATGACGTAGTGTGGGCGCCAAGTGGTTAAAAGCCTTTTAATTAACAAAACAAACCAAAAAAAAAACCCACACACACACAATATATGCCCCCATTTTTTTGTAAAATATGAAAGATAATGTTATGCCGAGTAAATAGATACCACACAGAGTAAATAGATGTCACGCTTTAAAACTGCACATGCTCGTGGAAGGGCGACAACGGTCCATAGGTGACGCTTTAAATTGTTTTACAGATTACCTGTTTAGAGTTACAGAGGAGAATTGTTGCTCTCGCTCTAACGTTTACGGCAATACTTCGCACGTGTGGTGAGAAAAAATGTACATATGCGTGAGCGACTTGCAAATGCGTTCGCTTCTGTGCACAAGCACGGAGGGATAGGGGGCACGTTACATTTTTTAACATTTTTTTTCTTATTTAATTTTTTATTTTTACACCATCCCTTTTAATTTAATTTTTTTAATTTTTTTGGAATCACTTTTATTCCTATGGCAAGGAATGTAAACATCCCTTGTAATAGAAATAAGGATGACAAGTCCTCTTTATGGAGAGATCTTGGGTTCAAAAAGACTCCCAAGCACAGGGTTCTGCGCTGGGACCAATCCTATTTAAAGTGGTTGTAAACCCTTACAAACCATTTTGACCTACAGGTAAGCCTAGATTAAGGCTTACCTGTAGGTCCAAGAAATATCTCCTAAACCTATATGGTTTAGGAGATATTTGCCGAAAGACAGGCACAGCTGTCTACTACGCATGCGCCGTAGACAGCGGGGCGCAGGCGCACTGAGCGCGCCGCAGTTAACGGCGATATGCCGCGAGTGGCGGCTCCCGTGCTCATGCGCGGGAGTGACGTCATCGTGGCTCCGACGAATGACAGCGCCGGAGCAGCGAGACCCACCAAGAAGATGGAGGCTCCGTACACAAGGGGACAGCGGTGACTTCGCTGGCTCCTGTGTCAGGTAAGTGACATGTAATGGACTACTATGCGATGCATAGTAGTCCATTATGCTTTACCTTTGCAGGGAATCAAAGAGGAAGTAAACCCATCAGGGTTTACTTCCTCTTTAATCTGTTCATAAACAACCTGGAGGATGGGGTAAACAGTCCAATCTCTGTATTTGCAGATACTAAGCTAAGCAGAGCAATAACATCTCTGCGGGATGTGGAAACCTTGCAAGGAGATCTGAACAAATGAATGGGGTGGGCAACTACATGGCAAATGAGGTTCAATGTAGAAAAATGTAAAATAATGCATTTGGGTGGCAAACATATCAATACAATCTATACACTGGGGGGAGATCCTCTGGGGGAATATAGGATGGAAAAGGACCTGGGGGTCCTAGTACATGATAGGCTCAGCAATGCCAAGCTGCTGCTAACAAAGAATATTGGCATGCATTAAACTCCAGAGATAAAACGATAATTCTCCCGCTCTACAAGACTCTGGTCCGGCCGCACCTGGAGTATGCTGTCCAGTTCTGGGCACCAGTCCTCAGGAAGGATGTACTGGAAATGGAGCGAGTACAAAGAAGGGCAACAAAGCTAATAAAGGGTCCTGGGGATATTAGTTATGAGGAAAGGTTGCGAGCACTGAACTTATTCTCTCTGGAGAAGAGACGCTTGAGAGAGGATATGATTTCAATGTACAAATACCGTACTGGTGACCCCACAATAGGGATAAAACTATAAAACTTTTTCACAGAAAAGGGAGTTTAACAAGACACGTGGCCACTCATTAAAATAAGAAAAGAGAGGTTTAACTTTAAACTACGTAGAGGGTTCTTTACTGTAAGAGCGGGAAGGATGTGGAATTCCCTTCCACAGGCAGTGGTCTCAGTCGGGGGGGCATTGATAATTTCAAGAAACTATAAGCCCTTGTATACACGGACGGACATTCCGACAACCAAATCCGTCGGATTTTGTCCGAAACTGTTGCATACACACGGTCGGACAAAGTTGTCGGAAAATCCGATCATTCAGAACGTGATGACGTAATTTCGTTACAATGGGACTACATTCAGGCTAGTAGCCAATAGCTTTGATGTAGGAATTTGATCTGAGCATGCGTGGCACTTTGTCCGATCGGAATTCTCTACACATGATCGGAGTATGTCAGATCGGAGCATTTTGTCGGAAAATTTTACCAACAAGTTGGAAAACTTGGTCCGTCGGTTACTCTGATGGAAACAGTGCGATGGAGACCACACACAGTCGGAATATCCGACAAAACGGTCCGATCGGACACATTCCGTCGGAATCTCCAACCGTGTGTACAAGGGCTTAGACTGGGATCCTATTAAAGTTTATGTGTGTGTGTAAAGGCAGGCGTCCCAATACTTTTGTTAATATCGTGTACGTATGCGGTCAGCAAGTGGTTAAGAAGGTTATCCTGGTTCCCCCTTCATTTATGGCCAATCTTTTACCATATTTTTTTTTTTTTCATTATGTTCTGAGAAGAGTAGGAAGGTCAGTTTTTCCATATGGTGTCTGGGTTTATGTTTCGTAGATTACCGCTTATTTGTTGTGCCAATGACACTCTCAAACCATGATACACAGGGTGTCACGGGTACAGGAAGCAGGGGGGAAATCTACCCAACATTTTTACAGCAATACAAAAACGCAACCCTTGGCCGTGCTAAACCAAGCAAACATACTGAGAGAGGAATTGAAAGACAGAAAGCTTTTCCTGGGTTAGCAACCAACCACACAAAAGCAGAATACAGATTTTGGAAAAGACTACAAGCCTTGGTATGGAATTTCCCTAACCAGGATCATCCTACTATTATACATGATGGAGAAATTACAAAAAAAACAAAAAAAACATGGAAAATAAACAATTCCCAATATCCCAAACATTTACGGAGAGATAGCAAGGGGCAGATTAATCAAAATGAAGAAAGGCAACAACTATGGAAAAAAAAAACAGATGGACAAAGCGAAAGGCAGAAGATCTAGACAAGGATGGGACAACCACGACACAACAACAAAACATAATTGGGCTACCTGGCTACCTAAGCTCTCCATTACCCACCTGCTCCAATCTCTATGGGACCTTGCTCTGCCTTACGTCGCCAATAATTTCTTATAAGCATCTCCTCTTCTTCGTCTATCTCTTCAACTTTTATATTTGTCAGGTTTTCAAGCTGGGTGACACACAACAGGTAACGGTTAATGTCTTTCCGAGCCACAGCAGGAGAATAGGATGTTGTAAACATCTTGTAAACTGCTCTACAGCGTGTAGATTTACTTTGGTATTTAATGAAGCCCTCAGGTCCACCTACCGAAAAATGGTTGGGGGTGTTGTGGTCTTCCTGTGTGGAATCCTGTGAGCACAGAGGACTGGAGCTACGATCTTCCTGTATGGAATCCTGGGAATATATCGGACTGGGACTGAGGTCGTCCTTTGAGGAATCCCGGGAATACAGAGGACGGGGACATCTCTCTGGTGTATTTCTGTTACTGGATCCATCTGTAGGAAACACACACACTGACTGAATACATTGTTTCTATCAGATGATGGGGGATCTAGGTGGACCCTCCGTACTGCTCTCTCCTTTATGATAAAGTCTCCTCTTACCCCGTGATGTGAAGGCCGTCTGGCTCGCCAAATTGCTGAGGGCACGTTGAAGTTTTTTGTCTGTGTTTTTCTCTGTGAAGGAAACAAACACACACTGACTGAATACATTGTTTCTATGTGTTTATCAGATGATGGGGCATCTAGGTGGACCCTCCGTACTGCTCTCTCCTTTACAATAAAGTCTCCTCTTACCTGGAGATTTGAGGGGCGGCTGGCTGGCCAAATTGCTGGGGGCTCTTTGAAGTTTTTTGTCAGTGTTCTTCTCTGTGAAACACACACACACTGACTGAATACATTGTTTGTATGTGTGTATCAGATGATGGAGGATCTAGGTCAGGGGTCCCAAACTGGCGGCCCTTCAGCTGTTGGGAAACTACAAGTCCCATCATGCCTCTGCCAGAGGGAGTCATGCTTTTGCAAAGTCTCATGAGACTTGAAGTTTCGCAACAGCTGGAGAGCCACCAGTTTGAGACCGCTGATCTAGGTGGACCCTCTGTACTGCTCTATCCTTTATGATAAAGTCTCCTCTTACCTGGTGATTTGAGGGTCGGCTGGCTCGCCAAAATGCTGGGGACTCTTTGAGGTTTTTTGTCGACATTCTTCTCTGTGTAGGAAACACACACACACACACACACACTAACTGAATATATTGTTTGTATGTGTGTATCAGATGATGGGGGATCTAGGTGGACCCTCTGTACTGCTCTATCCTTTCTCCTAAACTCTCCTCTTACCTGGTGATGTGAGGGGCGGCAGGCTCGCCAAAATGTTGGGGACTCTTTGAGGTTTTTTGTCTGCATTCTTCTCTGTGTAGGAAACACAAACACTAACTGAATACATTGTTTCTACGTGTGTATCAGGTGAGGGGGGGGGGGGATCTAGGTGGACCCTCCGTACTGCTCTATCCTTTCTGCTAAACTCTCCTCTTACCTGGTGATGTGAGGGGCGGCTGGCTCGCCAAATTGTTGGGGTCTCTTTGAAGATTTTTGTTGGTGTTCTTCTCTGTGTAGGAAACACACACACACACTGACTGAATACATTGTTTCTAGGGTGATCTAGATGTCTCCTTTATAATAAAGTCTCCTCTTACCTGGTGATGTGAGGGGCGGCTGGCTCGCCAAATTGCTGGGGACTCTCTGAAGCTTTTTGTCGGTGTTCTTCTCTGTGTAGGAAACACACACACCGACTGAATACATTGTGTCTAGGGGGATCTAGGTGTCTCCTTTATTGTATCCTTAAGCAGGATTTATTAAGTAAAAAATTATTACAGAAGGGTATAAACCATACCAAGAACAAGATACAAGAAGTTGACATGGTACAGGTCAGCACATGAATGGGTATATAATATAGTATAGTATATTATAGTATAACATATATAGTGTATATATAAGTAAAAGAATGCAGAGTCTATCATCCAAGCATCGGTACAACGTCAACGAAAGTTAAAAATCCCAACAAACCTAGTGGCGTAAAGGCCCTGAAGAAAGAGGTCCTTAACCCCAATGTCATATCATTAATATAAGAATTAGGTCACAAGGGGAACGGGGTAAAGGAAAAAAAAAGGGGGAGTTTTTTTTTGCTAGAAAATTACTTAGAACCCCCAAACATTATACATTTTTTTTCTGACACCCTACAGAATAAAATGGCGGTTGTTGCAATACTATCTGTCACACCGTATTTGTGTAGCGATCTTACAAGCGCACTTTCTTTTGGAAAATATACACTTTTTTTAATTAAAAAAATACAACAGTAAAGTTAGCCCAATTTTTGTTTTTACATTGTGAAAGATAATGTTGTAAATTAAGTAAATTGATACCCAGTGGCGTTTTGACGTTGCTTCCGCCCAGCAATGGTATGGAGATGGGTGGGGGCCATCTTCCACCTCACTCGTCTCCATGCCCAGCAAGGGTGAACATCCGATCGCAGCAGAGGGCACTGGAGTGCGGTGGGGCCTGTCCCGCCGCCAATAAAAGTGATCTCGCGGGGAATCCGCAGCAGAGACCACTCTTATCGGAAAGAAGATCACCGGATGAAGAAGAGGATACCGGGGTTATGGCAGCTAGCTGCTGCCATAACAAAGATATTCCACTTCAAACTTAGGACGTATATCGTTGTGCGGCGGTCTGTACAGTAAATGGTTAAGAAGGAGCATGATAGGGAAGATCAACACAAGGAGAGGGTTAAGAATAAAAGGGTTAAGAGCAAGAACTCAAGACTGCTGGTCAGTCCAAGGGAGCCAGACCGTATTTCAAGGTAGGTCAACTCAGAGTTTTTCAACTGTGGCAAAATTACACACAGCCCGCTACTGTCTGATCATTATAGACTTCCACTGTTAACTTCTATGTACAGAGTAGCAGGAGATACCATACCAGGCATTCTCCCGGCTCTCTCCTCCTCTATGTTGTTCTCTGTAGTTTTGCCAGCAAAACTGAAAGCTATCCAAGCGTGTGCGTGCTTCACAAGCATAGAGCAGCCTAATTAAAAATGCAACATGCAGAGTTCACACAAAAAAAGTACTCAAACGTAACTCCTTGTGTGAGCGAACCCTCAGGATCCTGTGCCCCGGGAATGTACGCAGTTCTAAAGGGTGACTTGACTGAAAAAAAGTTAAAAAACACTGGGTTCACTGGGTTAACAGTGGTAAGGCAGCATCAATCATAGCCTTCCAGGATTATACAATCTGAGGGAAGGGCGAGGACCACTTGCACAAAATATCTTTCTTAGTGTAGTGGACTAAATAGGAAATCAATGTTTTAGCATGGTGTGGACGTTGGTCATCATCGTGAATGCCCAGAAGAGCTAGCTCTGGGGTCACTGGAAGGCGTATCTGAACATGAATATGAATGATGTCAAAGACATCTACCCAAAATCTATGAACCACAGGACTATTGCAAAACATGTGCATATTGTTCCCCCGATGGAGTGAGCAGATAGGTACAAGAAGGTAGGAAAAATCCTGGGGTATAGTAGACCCTATGAAGACATTTTGTCTGTATCAGCTTGTCCTTGGAAGAAATAACCAATTTAGGGCAAGCTTTTAAACAATCTTCCCAATCCTCTTGCTCCAGAGCTGGAATATCCGCCTTCCACAGAACCCATAAATCGCTTCACCAACACGTAAAAGAGCAGCATAGAGAGCAGAAAAGGCCTTGCATAAATCTGACTGAGAAAGCAATTCTTCAGTCGAGTCGGTTTGGAGGACCTGCATCTAAGGAAACTGATCTGGCAGCGTGACATAATTGAAGGTATCGAAAGAGCATTCAACCTGTTAGATGAAATTCCCGTGAGTTGGGGAAAGGTCAAGAGGGAACCTCCTGGCATAATATCTCCCAGAGCCTTAATTCCATTTCTGGCCCACAACTGGAGATCTGGTACAGTACGGACATGGTAGAGGTTAGGATTACCCCATAAGGGCTGTGCGGGGGACCACTGATTCATGGGAAGAAACCTGCGCCTAGCCTCCCCCCATACCCTAAAAGTAGTTTTAGTAGGGACAGGAAGTACAGCTTAGGCCTTAGGACCTCTATACATCTAGTTATGCAATTCTGAAAAGGAGCCCAGAAAGGTAGCCTCCAAACAGATCACCGCATTGGACTTGGATCCAAGAAACCACCAGTGGGCAGTAACTAGAATGGCCACCCAATAGTAGACCTGGAATTTCGGCAGAGCTAGACCCCCACAATGCGATGGAAGCTGCAGAGTAGATTTCGCCAATCTGGGAAGGGACCCATGCCATATAAAACAAAATATAACGGTCAATCTCTCGGAAGACAGAATTCAGAATCCAAATCGGGTAGTTCCAAAAAACATATGTACATTGTGAAAGATTTATCATCTTAAGGAAGTTGATACGCCCCAAAAGATTAAGAGGGAGAGTAGACCAAGAGGCACACCATTCCCAGAGAAGTGAAAGTAAAAGCAGCACGTTTTTATTACAAAAAGCTGACAGATACTGGGTCACCCTCACCCCCAAGTATCTGAATTCATCCACCCAGCATAAGAGAGGAACAAGCAAGGGAATTAGACCAATTAATACAGGTGCCAGAGTACGTACCAAAGGTGTCAAACAGTTCCATGGCTGCCGACTAGGAGGGTCTTGCATCTTGCAAGTACAGCAGAGCATCATCGGCGTAGATCGACAATTTCTCCTCGAGCTGACCTAAACAAAGATCTCAAAAGACCCCAGACTTTGGGGTTCCCTCCTAGATCACCAACAGGCTCCTCAGCACTCCATCTTTCACTGACTACCTTACTGGCGTGACTCATCCATATTTAAAGGCCCACTCTGCCGCCTAGCCAGGACCTCTGCCTGGGGATTGGCCAAGTTCCCCTAGGTATGCAAATTAACCCTCCTGGCCCCTGCCCACTAACTTCTACAAGTTTCTCCAAACTTCCAAATCAAGGGGGAGGTACCGGATCCCTGCCTCTGTGAGTCATCCAGCCTGACCTGCAGTAAACCCTGACCCAGATTCAGACTCCCTTTACCACCAGTCACACAAATAAATTTACCTTCACTAACATAATAGCACACTAGAGGGTGCACAATAATTGCCTCTGCCATAGAATTAGGGAAAGAGCTCAATGAGAGATACAGAAAGAACAGGTCTGTAAGCCTGGGAGCTGAGAATTCAACATGCAGAGAATAAACCTTGGTGGATAGTCCATCACTCCTGGGAGTCTTCCGACCCTGTAACCACCCTATGGCTTCCTGAACCTCATCCAGTGAAATAGCCGTTCACGTAAGGAGGGGTCTAGGGTGGTAAAGGATGTAAGGATTAAGGGGTGTCTAAACAAAATGGTTGACAATATGTCTTACTAAATACTTGTCTTTCTCTATACTTCTCAGTAAAATAAGGACTCGTCATCTATTGTCACGTACTCATCAAGAAGAGGCCGCATCAGCCCTAAAAAGCAGTCTACGCCCAGAAGATTGTCTTATCAGCTGATAACACCCGGAGAATTGCTTTTTCTTTGCAAAAATGTTGTTTTTTTACACTGCTGATGTTTGCTCTTTTCTGTCTATAAAAGAGAAGTAATAAAGAGCTCAGAGTCAGTCAGAGAGAGTCAGAGTTAACGACGGACTTCTGAGCAGAAATACTGAATACCTCCGTGTCTCTTTGCTTAGATAAGAACTCTAACTAACAATTGGGAAACGGTAACATAACCTGACAAATAGGTGACTTGTTGAGGTCACACCTAACATTTCTGGCGCCGCGAACAAGGGACCTGCAGAAAGAAACTACAAGAGGCGAACGAACATAAGGACGGAACAAAGAGGCTGGGCACATCAAGAACCACAGACAAATCCTGCGCAGGTAAGAAAAGCTTTATTTTCTTATAAACTCTGTGCTTCTTAGATTTGTGCCCACCTGATCTGTCTGAATTGTTCTTCAGGTAAACACCAACCTCTGTAGTAAGCGGGTCTTGAACTTAATATTTTGGCTTATGTTACCGTTGTTTCTTGTCTGTCTCCTTGTCATCTGTCTGTTGTGACTGAGATAAGCCCTGTTTGTATGGTGTGAATTGAAACATATATCATCCCAATGGGTAACGGAATGCGCCCTTAACTCGTAAGAGTACTTTGGGGGTCCGACACTTAAGTTTGATATACGCTTTTTGATTCATGAGCCTAAAAACGGGTTGAAAGTATAAGTCCTGACTGCCTCGATAAAGCAGGAATAAGAAACGAATGCTGAGAGATTCCATGATAATGGGAAGGGAATAAAGGTCTCCACAAAGTCCCGGAGACCTAGTCATATGTGTTTGGCCACCAAAAGGGAATGCTTGTATATGTTGTAGCTGTCAGTCTGGTCATAATATTTGTCAGTTGGCTAGCATATAAAGTAATTCGATCTCATCCAGGAGAGGTTTTTAGTATTTTGGCACCCTAGGAGGAGAAGGCAACGAGACACTTAGTAAGTGATCCAAACGCCACCTAGGCAGGACTGTCAAAATGGGCCAGACACATGGTAAACCCCAGGAGGAATCTCAGAAATGTTATGCTGTTAAAGACATAATTACAATGTTGTATGGGAAGGATAAGGCACAGGGCACGAATAGGGTTCTCAAGAAATTTGGAATGGATGGAGAAAATGGGCTAAGTGTAGAAGGTTGGGAGAATATAAAGAGAGACAGACAGGGAGAGATATTGAAAAACGGATGGGTATCACAAATACAATGTTTAATTAAGGTTTCCAACAGGGCTGAAGAGGAGGGATGGGAGTATTGTCAGGAAAAGGGTGGATGGGATATGAAGGTCCGACACAAAAGTCTTCCTTCTGCTCCCGGCGATAGGGTAAATACGGGAGATACTCCACCTCCTTATAACACTACCACACCAGGTAATGAAAGACCAAAACTTTATCCTTCCTTAAGAGGAAGAGGATGGGTATGCCGAGTATGCGGTACCCAGAACCCAGACTGGGCACAGGAATGTGTGCATTGCGGAGCTCAAAGACCAGAGCCCGTAGCTCCAGTCCATAGTCGGACTAGGGTAATACAAGTAAATAATCCAAATGCGGGTCAAGCAGGACAGCCACCTACAGTGACCCGACAAGTCGTTCTGAGGACATGGACACCTTGGTCGGCTGACACTCTTATGGCATTAATACAGAATGCTCCTGATCCCGTAGCAAAACCTGCCGCATTCTGTAGATTCGTGACACAATTACTAGACACACATGAAGCAACTTGGCAAGATGGGGAAGATTTGTGTAGACATAAAATGACACTAACGATGTTTAATCAATTTATGAATGAAATTGCTCCACATAGACCACAAGGGGATCCAGCGGCAGATCCACCAGGAATACACCCTCGTCATATAGACTCTAGACCCCTGTTTATTGCTCAGTTACGAGAATTTTGCCAAGGGAAACAGCAGGAAAGGGGTTCGACAGCGCCCATAAAACAGGCCCCAGGTCAGACTGTTACAGAATTTTACCTCAACATGGAAAGCATGATGGCTGACGAAGGTCTAGATTTCGCCTTACCCGTCACCATTAGGGCTTTCAATCGACAGTTTATGGAAGGACTAGTACCCCAAATAGGTGACAAACTGAAGGCATGTACTCCCGAATGGAGAGCCATACGGGACAGAGGAACATTGTTGCAGAAAGCACAAGGCATAGAGGCTGATTTAGCAGAAACTAAACCCAGAAGGACACCGGGAGTTAACACTGTTGCCCGGGTCAATGAAGGAGGGAATTCCTCCCGTAAACCTCCTACCTGTTATTACTGCAACAAGGTGGGACATATAAAAAGAGACTGTAGGAAAAGGATAAAAGACGAACAGGAAGGAAACACGGACAGAGACACGAGGGACTACAGACAGAGGCGTACCAATGATAGGGACGATCCGACCGCATGACTTGCCCCAGTCCTAGCTGAATCAGAGAACAAAATGCTCCACATGTTGATGAAGGTGGAAGGTAAACATATTCCTTGTTTGGTTGACACAGGAGCGTCACGCAGTCTGTTGTCTGATTCAGTAGTCCCTCCACACATGACGTCCCGTGACACCATACCCATAAGTGGTTACGACGGACTCCTGACTGATGCCCCACTGACTAAACCTTAAAAAGTAAAAATAGGGGGAATGGCTACCGCCTGACACTTGTGTATTGTTGCAATATGTAGATGACCTATTGTTATGTTGTCCGGATAACGATACTTGTTTAAAAGCCACTCTATCATTGTTACAATTCCTGGCTGAAAAAGGGTGCAAAGTGAATAGAACTAAGTTACAGGTATGTCAGAAAAAGGTTGTCTTTTTGGGCCACTGTATATCCCAGGGTACTCGACACCTCACTGAAGAACGAGTCCAGGCCATAAGACAAATGAATGTCCCACGCAACTTTAAGCAACTTCGTATGTTTCTGGGAATGGTGTCATATTGTAGACAATGGATACCACATGCCAGTTCTCTGATGCAGCCATTATATGATTGCTTGAAAATAGTACCCTATGTACTCACAGAAGCAGGTCATGAATCTTTTAGCACCTTAAAAAGGTTACTAATTTCGGCACCTGCGATCGGGATCCCTGATTATACCAAAACATTTCATTTGTACATTGCTGAAATCACGGGACACGCAACAGGGGTGTTGACACAACAACACATCAAACAAAGGCCGGTAGCATACTTCTCGGCGGCTCTCGATCCTGTCTCTAGAGGATCACCGTCCTGTGTACGAGCAGTTGCAGCAGTGTCAATTATCATTGACAAATCCTCAGAAATTGTCTTAGACAATCCTGTAGTGGTACATACCACACATGACATACACGCCATCTTGTCACAGGTCCAGCCAAAACACATATCAATGGCAAGGCAGCTGCGTCTACAATGCACTTTGCTCCTACCCCCCAATGTTACCTTTCAGCGATGCACTTCTTTTAACTTAGCACAGCTTTTACCATTACAGACAGATTTGACAGGGGGGAGTAATGATGATAATGGTGTAGACACAGCACAAGATACTCAGGATTCTGACACACTTTCGTTTCAGGACATAACATCTGATGAACACGATTGTTTTCAACTTATGGAACAAGAAACCACGGGGTTCCCACATGTCACAGACATACCCATTGCAAATGCAGAACACACACTGTACATAGATGGTAGTAGATTTGCCGATGACAAAGGTAAATATCACACAGGTTATGCTGTGGTAACAGACACACAGGTAATTGAGGCAAAGTCATTACCAGCACACATGTCGGCACAAGAAGCGGAACTAACCGCTCTAGAGAAAGCCCTAGAACACTTAGAGGGACAAGAAGGGAACATTTACACTGATTCCGCATACGCCTACGGTGTGGCACATGATTATGGCCACATATGGAAAGCTAGAGGTTACCTTACAGCAGCAGGCACACCTGTTAAACATGGTGAAGGAATCAAAAGAGTCCTGAACAATCTTCAAAAGGTTATAAGAGTAGCCATCATGAAGATAGCGGCACACACGAGCGCAAAAACAACTGAGGCAAAAGGAAACGCATTTGCAGATTTAACTGCAAAGAAGGCAGCTCTAGGGGAAGTAAGCCCTGAGACCTTAGCCACGGTACAGGTGAGTATGCCCGAAACCACATGGCAGCAGCTAATCGAACTACAGGAACAAGCAGGGGCTATTGAGAAGGACCGTTGGGTTAAGGAGGGAGCTGCACCAGGCCTTGACAATGTATGGAGAGAAGGAGACAAAATATGTCTACCCGCTTCTCTATACCCCGCAATGGCAGCGGCTGTCCACTTACCCACTCATGTCAGCTCCAATTCTATGTATAGGATTGTAAGCCAAGGATGGCTAGCCCCTGGATTCAGTAGTACTGCAAGGAACTACTGTGCTGCATGCCAAATCTGTCTGATTAATAACCCAGGACAGAGAGTGAAAACCCCACGTAAACATCAGGTCCGGGCCCAATATCCCTTTCAGAGACTGCAGATTGACTACATACAAATGCCTAAGAGCGGCCCCTTTGAATTTGTTCTCGTGTGCATCTGCCTATTTTCAGGCTGGCCGAAAGTTATCCTGTGAAATCAGCTACGGCAAAAGCCACCGCCAAGAAACTGATTACTGAGCTGATACCTAGGTTTGGTCTCCCAGAAACAATAGAATCAGATAGGGGGACACATTTCACGGGAGAAATAATGCAAAATGTGATGGCAATGTTAGGGGTTCAACAAAGTTTTCATACTCCTTACCACCCACAGAGTTCAGGATCAGTAGAAAGAGTAAATGGTACAATCAAGCTGAAAATACAAAAAGCTATGCAGGAGTTGAACAAACCATGGCCTGAGTGCCTACCCTTAGCTTTGTTCTCTATTAGGTACACCCCAACAGGAAAAACAGGGTTATCCCCATATGAAATACTGTTTGGAAGTGCACCTAGATTAGGTTTATATTTTCCTCAAAGTATGCAATTACAATGTGATAGGTTAACTACGTATGTAATACAGTTGCAACAGCGTCTGACTAAAATCCACAAGAGTGTGTATTCTTCTCTTCCAGACCCTAATTCTGTCACAGGTACTCATGATCTACAACCAGGAGACTATGTGTATGTAAAGAAACATACCAGAAAGACACTGGAACCAAGGTTTGAAGGTCCTTTCCAGGTGCTATTGATTACAGCAACCTCAGTGAAATTGGAAGGGAAACCTACCTGGATCCACGCTTCTCACTGTAAAAAGGAGCCAGTTGGCAAATGACAACATGTATCTTTTTATTCTTTTTGTTTCAGTAATCCTGGCTAATAGTTTGGTTACCTCACAGAATAAAATATACAAGGATGAAGGATTTTCTAAAAAAAATGTTATTACTGAAGTTTAAATATGCTTATGCCCAGAAGTCAGGATATGAGAAATGTTGGATTTGTAGCAAATTACACCCCAGCACAGCAAGTATACCACTGATGGCAGTTCCTATAAACTATACTGATCTTGCTAACAGTAGCATTAACATAATTAGAACAAATACCAGCGAGACAGTAATGTTTAAGTCAAATGGTCTCGCCTTTCCCCCTGCCTGGTGTTTCAACTTAGGGAACACAACGGGAGGAAATGGAGAATGCCAAGACAGCAAATTTAATTTGTCCATTGTCGTATTAAATGGAAGCTTCTATCCCAGTAATTCCAGCACACACCAGACATTATCTGACTTCCTCACTAACATTGTGGATAATAATGTTAGGTGGTTAGTATCCAACTTATCCCTCTATGGATACACCTCTCGTTATAGAAATGATATCAGTTCAAGATCAGTAGCTCTAGGAAACAATATATACATCTGTTGTGAGGATAAATGTTATACTTGGATACCTAGAAGAGCTCAGGGATGGTGCTACCTCGCAAGTTTAGTACCAGTAATGGGAGTAGTAGGTGATGAACGAGGTGATCACCTATTAGAAGCTAGCATGCACCCTAGATATCCCCTCAGGTATCGTAGTAAAAGAGAAATATTCCTGAAGAAGGACATGGCATGGGCTTGGTTCCCGTCCTGGACAGGATGGGGTATAGACTTAATGAAACGACTAAATAACTATACAGGAATTATTAATGATGTTTTGGAGAAAAACTCTGATGACATTACTAAGTTAAATCTGGAGACCAGAGCCATCAGACAACAATTAGAATTACATGAATTAGCAATTGAAAGTATGAGTGCAGCACTGACAGGACTCTGTGAAACTACTGAGGACTATGAGTGCTGTACTTGGATACATAACACCAGCATTGAGGTACCTGATTATTATGACATCATTGCACAACACCGTACGGAAGTAAAGAATTTACAAGAGAAGGCCCGAAATATTGGTCGCGACTGGGATCCGTTTGGTGGAGCTTTTAGTTTCTCAGGGTTATTCTCTTGGGTTAAGAAGGCAGCAATGACGATTATAGTGGTGCTCTTATTCGTATTTTTCTTTTATGCATGCTTTAAGTTGTTCATGTGCTTTTGCAAGAAAGCCAAGGTAAATGATGCGGAAAAGATGGAACTTTTGTGAAGATAGGTAGATTTAGATCCTTGACATCACCCATCTTGCAGAAAAGCCACTCTTCCTGAATTTTAGATGTTGGTACTGTCCAGGGGGATGGGTGTATACCCCTCTGACAACTCGCGGTCAGGGAGAGTACTCTGGATATAGGCCGACTAGAACTTGTTCAGGTGGACCCAGGGCAAGAGGGAGGGGTGATGTCAAAGGGGGAAATGTAAGGATTAAGGGGTGTCTAAACAAAATGGTTGACAATATGTCTTACTAAATACTTGTCTTTCTCTATACTTCTCAGTAAAATAAGGACTCGTCATCTATTGTCACGTACTCATCAAGAAGAGGCCGCATCAGCCCTAAAAAGCAGTCTACGCCCAGAAGATTGTCTTATCAGCTGATAACACCCGGAGAATTGCTTTTTCTTTGCAAAAATGTTGTTTTTTTACACTGCTGATGTTTGCTCTTTTCTGTCTATAAAAGAGAAGTAATAAAGAGCTCAGAGTCAGTCAGAGAGAGTCAGAGTTACGACGGACTTCTGAGCAGAAATACTGAATACCTCCGTGTCTCTTTGCTTAGATAAGAACTCTAATTAACAATTGGGAAACGGTAACATAACCTGACAAATAGGTGACTTGTTGAGGTCACACCTAACAAGGAGATGGTGTCCAAAAAATCCTCTAACTCAAGTGGCCCATACTGCACACAGGAAGCATAAAGGTCTCTATAGTATTGCATAAACCAGGCACTAATCTGATCAGGAGAGGTAATAAAAGTACCCAACGCGTCTCAAATAGCCAAAGTGAATTGACCCATAGCCAACTGTGTCAGGAGCTGAACATTTTTGTCCCTATGCTCAAAAAGTCTCTGTGCGGAATGCAGAAGTGATTTCTTAGTCAAAGCTACCCGAAGGACAGAAAGCTCCCTCAATGCCTGTTGCCACGCTGAATTCCAGGCCTGATCAGGAGCCTCAACATATACCGCCTCCAACGAGACGCTTCAGCCTCTCCTAAGAGGCAGTCGAATCCTGCTTAAGTGCAGAAACATGAGTAATATATGCACCCCTAATAAAAAGATTTAAATGATCTAATGTCACTAAAGGTGTGGCAGAAGATTCATTCTGTACCCAGTAATATGTATCTCCTTTATAATAAAGTCTCCTCTTACCTGGTGATGTGAGGGGCGGCTGACTCGTCAAATTGCTGGGGACTCTTTGAAGCTTTTTGTTGGTGTTCTTCTCTGTGTAGGAAACGGATACACTGACTGAATACATTGTATCTAGGGTGATCTAGGTGCCCCCTTTATAATAAAGTCTCCCCTTACCCGGTGATGTGAGGGGCGGCTGATCCTCCATCATGACGTCCTTGTAGAGATCCTTGTGTCCTTCTAAATACTCCCACTCCTCCATGGAGAAATAGACAGTGACATCCTGACACCTTATAGGAACCTGACACACACAATGATACAGTCACCATCCAGACACATCCCTTGTCTGACACTGGATAATGTCCCAGAATTCCCACCACCGCTCACCTCTCCTGTCAGCAGCTCAATGATCTTCTGGGTGACTTCTAGGATCTTCTTGTTGTTGATTTTTTCAGGTATCATGGATGAAGGCAAAGATATGGTTGGGGTGCGGCTTTTGGTAAATCCTTTAGACAAACGCTGACCTTCTCTGTGTGTTATATGTTTCCGAGTGGTCTTCTTCACTACCTCATAGTCCTGTTGGAAAAAATTAGCATAATACATAATCTGTGATCAGAAATCTTCCTCACCTCTCCGGTCAGCTCTGTGTTTATGTTAATAGAAATAACAGTGATGTCATGTGACCTCCCAGAATCCTCCTCACCTCTCCGGTCAGGTCTGTATTTTATTAAAAGAGAAGTATGGGGTTATGTTTTTTTCCAGGATTATACTTATCTAGCTGGATGCTGCATCTGTCCCCCGGCGCCTCTAAGACTGAGAAACAAGTGATCTAACGCCACCGATCGCTTGGATCTCAGGGCTCCCTGGGCAGAGAGCTGGTGGCTGTCAGTCAGCGGCTCTCTGCTCTGCCCCCTCCGCGTTCACTGGAGCGCTGGGCTGTGGAGAGGGCGGGAGCAGCTGGCTCATTTTCTCAGAGACTCGCTGAGAGGCTGTGCCGGTCCAGGCATGTGGGCAGATCCCAAATTCATTGTCGCGATCTTGCTCTGAGCCGGCTCTGTGACATTGGTAGACAGCTGACTTCAGCCCGCTGTCTGCTTAAACCGGGTCACAGGAGTGCAGATCGAACTGCATTCCTGTGATGCACAGGAGAATGACAGCCAAACGAGCTTTGGCTGTACTTCTCCTTTAATAGAGATAATAGTGAAGTCATGTGACCTCCCAGAATCCTCCTCACCTCTCCGGTCAGCTCTGTTTTTATTCATAGAGATCAGAGTGATGTCATGTGACTTCCCAGAATCCTCCTCACCCCTCCGGTCAGCTCTGTTTTTATTCATAGAGATCAGAGTGATGTCATGTGACTTCCCAGAATCCTCCTCACCCCTCCGGTCAGCTCTGTTTTTATTCATAGAGATCAGAGTGATGTCATGTGACTTCCCAGAATCCTCCTCACCCCTCCGGTCAGCTCTGTTTTTATTCATAGAGATCAGAGTGATGTCATGTGACCTCCCAGAACCCTCCTCACCTCTCCGGTCAGCAGGTAGATGATCTCCAGCGTTAGGTTTAAAATTTTCTCAGTCATGTGACTCCAGTCTTCGTCCATCGTTTCGTTCAAGTAATCTGTAGAGATCTAAGAAAAAAAAAACCAATGGAAACAAATTTGATTAGAAAACAAAATATTAGGATGCATTTAATTTGTAAGCCTCATAATCATATTTTCTATCCTAAGTTTATGTTTTCTTTTCTCAAGGATCTTCGTGTTAATGTGTCATAATTCTGGTCACAAATTGAAATGCTCTATTTACTATGGTATACATATACCATATATGCTGGCACAATTGTATTGCACAATGGCCACCTTTCACTCTCCTCTTCACTATCCCTTTCCTCACTTTTTATTTTTGTGTGTCTTTGTCACTTGTCAGTCACTGCACGTGTGATGAGTAGGGTGTCGGTCCTCGGACCAATCCTGAAAGTCTCTGGGAGAGCGGACATAGGCCTTCTGGCTTGGTCCAATATCCATGAGGGGGGCCTACCTTCGGGGAAGCCCCCATAGTACCTAGTACCTAGGAGGTTCTGTTTCGGCAGTCCTCCCGGGGGAAGGAGGTCTCCTGGTTTTGCCTGGGAGACCACTTGTTGAGTCTGGTACCTCAGTCCCTGTCTGGAGCCTAACGCCCCGGGGGATCAGGGTATGGTCCTTCTTTTGGAGGACATCAGACACCCGTCTGCACTTTTTAGTGTTTCACTCTTTATGTGTGTGCACTTTTTTTATGCACTGGGTGGAAGTTTTTTGGGTGTGTTTTGCACGCCATGGGCTTTTTCAAAAAATAAAAATAAAAATATATACCATATATGCTATGTTTTCTGCTAAGTAGTAAAACACAGAAATATTGATTTACTATTTTTTCATGGTCGATGGCAGAAATTTGTTAATGTTTTAATAGTTGGGTGGGGGAGGCTTCCCATGGACTTCAGCTCTTCCTTGAGAATTCAGAGCTGTTATCCAAGGAAGCATGCCCAGAAACCCTGCAGAGGAACCTCGATTAGTTCTTAAGCCATTACTCCAAGATCATGACAATACTTAAGGATTGGGAGATAGACCAATCTTCGAGAGCTCAGGATTTCTTGAAGTGAGCAGCTTTCAACCTAAACATAATAATGCTTTACTATTTTTTCATGGTCAATGGCAGAACTGTGTTAATGTTTTAGTAGTTGGGTAGGCTTCCCTTTTAAAACTGAGGACTCCAGCTTTTTCTGGAGAATTCCGAGGTGTTCCCAGACCAGCTGGGAGAAATAAACCCTCTGAAATGATGTCAGTTTGCCTGTTTCAGCTAAAGGAGACATCTATATTAGATGCCTAAATGGCCTTAAGTGGCACTTTGATCCAAAGTGGTGGCAGATGTGTTTAGAGATGTTCTCAGACTAGATTCCTCACCTTATCCAAGGAAGCATGCCCATAAACCCTGCAGAAGAAACCTCGGTTAGTTCTTAAGCCATTACTCCAAGCTCATGGCAATACTTAAGGATTGGGAGATAGACCAATCTTCGAGAGCTTAGGATTTCTTGAAGTGAGCAGCTTTCAACCTAAACACAATAATGCTTTACTATTTTTTCATGGTCAATGGAAGAACTTTGTTAATGCCAGCCTATCTCCTGGCATTGTTAATGTTACTTTGTTAATGTTTTAGTAGTTGGGTGGGGTAGGTTTCCCTTTTACAACTGAGGACTTCAGCTTTTTTGGGAGAATTCCGAGGGGTTCACAGACCAGCTGGGAAAAATGATGTCAGTTTGCCCCTTTCAGCTAAAGAAGACATCTATATTAGATGCCTAAATAGCCTTAAGCGGCACTTTGATCCATGGGGGTGGCAGATGTATTTAGAGATGTTCTCAGACTAGACTCCTTACCTTATCCAAGGAAGCAAACCCAGAAACCCTGAAGAGGAACCGTGCTTAGTTCATAAGTCATTACTCCAAGCTCATGGCAATACCTAAGGGTTGGGAGATAGACCAATCTTCAAGAGATCATGATTTCTTGAAGTGAGTAGCTTTCAACCTAAACCAGCCTTTCTCAAACTTTTTAACACAGAGGAACTCTTGAAATAACTTTCTGACCTCAGGGAACCCCTGCTAAAAAATTACTATATCTAGAACTCGTGATACATGTGATGGACAATGGGAAGAATGCTCCTAACACTTGTGGTCATGGAAAGAATTACCCCCTTACAGAGAGCTAAAATGATCATTGGTGTCAGCGGGAACTTGAGAGGTAGAAATTACTCATTGCTCAAGGAACCCCTAGAAAACTCTTGAGGAACCCTAGGGTTCCATGGAACAATGGTTGAGAAACCCTGACCTAAGCCATGTCATGGTACCACTTCACAGCTCATCAGTGGGATACTATGGAGCCTAAACTACTTCCCAGATGTTTCTCCATGGAGGGTGAGGCCCACCCTGTCCAAAAGAGTACCAATGCTTAGGGCTTCAGATGTACAGGTGAATGCTGGGAAGTTAAACTTCTTGACAGTTTCTTCTATCTCTCTGGGACTCCAATGGTGGGATGTCTGTGTTTCTTACAGGATCCAAACACCGGCTGCACATATTATAAGGGACTTCCATCATTCCCTCTGGATTTTTCACTCGTTCTCTCTTATTATTTAGTATGTAAAAGGAGGAGGAGCAACATCCAAAACTCACAGCTGTAGAAGAACAAGGTCATGGATTATAGCAGGGAGATCTTGCTGTTGGAGAAGAAGCGGAATTCATGCTAGGAGGTGGCTCAGCTAATCAGAAATCACCTGTACCACCATGCTCCTCCCATAACTGAAATTAGATTTTTGGGTGGAGCAACCATTTAAAAGGAACTTAATAAAGGTCTTCTTTTTTTTTCAACCCAGTTCACAAATTTACTTCTACAGTATTATCTAAAAAACGATCACTCGTTGGACATGCATCATCGCTTTCTTTTGTTCTAAGAATCATCATTCAGAAAACAAGGCGTTGCGTCAGGCGTTCAATTAATCCCGACAATCATGAACCTTTAACGGGCCGAAGCACTTACAGGAACGTGCTTAGAAGCCATTGCTGGAAATTAGCAAAGCTGGCCAACTCTGTGATACCCTGACACCCATATTAAAAAGGTTTCAGCAGCCCAAATTCTGCCCTGGCTGTGTCATGTGACCTGCCATCTGACCCCCATGGTCTCCACCTCCTCCTGCATTAGGTCTCTCGGTCCCAGAGCACCAGGGTCTGCTCCACCGGTGAAATAAGCAGCTACAGATGTGAAATGAGAAGCTATATTAAATAACATTACCTGCCGCCAGTAACAAATATGTCTTCTGCTCTACTTCCGGTCTCATCCGGAACTTCCTGTCCCAGCGTCACGCCTCTGTGTTCCATTTCCCCTCACTCGTTTGCGTTCCACACGCTTTTTTGGGTTCGTCCTGCCATCTTGTGGTCACTACCAAAATGACAGTAATTATTATCTTCACTAAAAAACAAAAAAAGGGTATATAAAAAAAAGGGAACTCCAAATGTTCTGCCTTTGTTTATAAAGCACCAACATATAGTGTAGAGCTGTGCATTGACTTTAACTACTTCATGCCCATGCCAATTCTGGCATTTCTATTCTAAATGTAAAAATCACACACACACACACACACACACACACACACACACTATATATATATATATATATATATATATATATATATATATATATATATATATATATATATATATCAGAGATCCTAGAGAATATAATGGCGGTCATTGCAATTTTTTTTATGTCACACAGTACTTGCGCAGTGATATTTCGAACGCAATTTAAAAGAAAATACACTTTAATGAATTTGAATGAAAAAAAAAAACTATATATATATATATATACACTATATATATAAAAAATACTATATATATATATATATAGACACACACACACACATATATATATATATATATATATATATACACACACACACACACACACAAATATATATTGTTTTTTGCATTAAAATTCATAAATTATAAATATATACATTTTTGGTAAAATAAAAGCGATGATTTTATGCCAAGTAAATAGAGCCCTAACTAACATGTCAAGCTTTAAAATTGTGCACACCCGTGGAATGGCACCAAGTTACGGTATTAAAAAATCTCCATAGGTGACGTTTTCATTTTTTTTTTTTTTTTACAGGTTACCTGTTTAGAGTTACAGAGGTGGTCTGTCAGTAGAATTATTGCTCTCGCTATAATGTTCACAGCGATACCTCATATGTGTGGTGTGAACACCATTTACCTACGTAAGTGTTCTCTTCTGCGTGCGATCACGATGGGACGAGGTGCTTTTAAATCTTTTTCTATTATTATTTATTTTATTATTATATTGTTCCTTTATTTTTTGTTTTTGATCACTTTTATTTAGGGCTGTGGAAATTAAAGATTAATTCCTTGATTAATCGTTCATTTTTTTGATCAATCAAAATTCTTTTGATCGGTACTCACCCCTCCGCCGGCTTCCTGGTCTTCAGGGAGTTCTGTCGGAGATCCGGTGACGTCACGGACATCGGCGGTGTCGCCGAACTCCTCCCCCCTTCCCCAAGTGCCTCCCTCTGCTAACAAAGGGAAGGGGGGAGGAGTCCGCTGACGTTGACGTTCTGATTGAACGCAATGCGTACGGAGGAGGAGCTATGCATGACGTCACCCACTGCTGCCCTACGGAACTAACACGATTGTCGGCTTTACATGCTGTGTTTTTATCACCTTTATGTGAGCAGTTTGTGTTTGAACACAAAAATTTAATCTTATACTTAAGCGGTGAGCACTTAGATCTTTTCTTTCTACCCATGACCTGGCGTCCTTGCTGAGATTTAAGGAGACGTGAGAGAAGTTTATGGTCCGTGTTAACCCTTTTGATACCCGCTTGCATGACCACCTGTTTGCACAGGGGTCCATGCCATAAGGTGAGAGTGATTAGTTAGACCGGAGGTGGAGGGATTGTCAACCTACTGTGGAACAAAAAAAAAAGACTTACATCAGTGCTACAGTTTTAATTTAAATGTATTTGTGTGAACTGTGAAGTTAAGTCATGGATTGTTGAAACTAACTAGTGTCGGGTGATTGTATATAGTGTATACCACATTTATCACTGACTAATGCAGAGTTGCAATGCAAGGAGAACAGCTAAAAGTAGTTGGATCTGTATGTGTGTTATAATTAATCGAAATTTGTTGATTAATCGATTAAAAAAAATTGATTAATCGAACACAAAAAATTTAATCAGTAACAGCCCTACTTTTATTCCTATCACAAAAAAAACCCTTGTGATAGAAATAAGGATGTCAGGTTCTCTTTATGGAGGCATCTGGGGGCTATAAGACCCCAGATCTCTCCCCTATCCTGAAAAGCATGCAATCTCAGTTTTCCAGGGGAAAAAATGGCAGTGTTTACATCTGCCAGAGCCAGAAGTGACGTCATGATGTCACTTCTGGCCTCCCAGGATAATAGAGATGTCCAGGGACCATCTGGTGTACGGCCAGCTCTGTGGTAACCCAACATCCCCTCCCACTGCCTATAAAAGCAATCCACAGGCTAATCAGCTAGGCAAGGTAATGTCTTCTAGAAATGTAAGCATACCTCCCAACATTTTGAGATGGGAATGAGGGACACCTACTAACAAACATATGTAGGCATAGGACATGCTCCCTGCCACATCCCCTAAAAGGAGAATAACCTAAAAAAAAGATGAATTGAATCCACAAGGACTTTTTTTTACCACTACTATTCCTTAATATTGGCTTTTAAAATGTACAAATGCAAGAATTTTGAAATTGGATGAAAGATTTAACACTGGGAAACACTTTTTGAAAGATAAATAGTGCATTTTATATACAGCTATATCGATCAGACCAAAATGAGGGACAACTGAGGAGGAATGAGGGACATTGCTCCAAATAAGGGACAGTCCCTCGAAATCAGGGACAGTTGGGAGCTATGTGTAAGTAAGGCTCTCCAAAAGAAGAAGGGTCTCCATTTCGGGAGGGTTAATTGCAAGGAAAGGAGGTAGGGTCCATAAAAGAAAATGTTTGCTTTGACCATAGTAATCCTTTAATAGCAAGACTGATCTGGATATCAAAACAGACTAGATGTGGTCTTCTAAAAAATCTCAAACCAGTTTCAGAAGCATCCTCAGAACACCAAAACATTTAGACGCTTCCTAAAAGTTCTCCTATTATCTGCATGTGGCTGTTACTGTATATTCTGGAGACCAAAAAACTTAGAATGGGACTTCTATCTCAACAGGTTAGATGAAGATTGAAGACCCCTTCCGTGAGGACCTGCATACCAGCCTGAAACCCCTTCATGTGTTGTCCTTGAAAAATCCATCACTTTGGCTCAATTGATGAAACCACATCTGCCACAAATGTCTATTTCAAGAGTTCCTTCCATGGAAGCACCAAGCCTAATGCTGCGCTTGGACTTGGTTTGGACCAACAGTGTCCAATTTCACTACATTCCAGTCCATCTGGCCTCTGATCATTCTTCCATCTGACCTCCTTCATCCCTTCTATAAAATCCACCCCCTTGTATTACTAACATCTACTTACTGCTGAACTTCTCGATGGCTCCTAAATTTTAAGCGCATAAGAAGAGGCGTGATGGAGGAAGCGGCTTTGTTCAAAGAGATGGGGGAGCTTAGAAGGAATAGAACAATTGGATTCGGTGCTGATATTTCGGTACAGGATCAGTTTGACTCATTCTATGTAAATGCCAACATTTTCAGTCCTTGTTTGGTGATGGAATAGGTTGGGATGGGGCTGGGGTAAGGATCTTGGGTTAGGCTGGTTAAGGGTTAGATTCCGATCTTTGGCTGCGGTTATGACTAGGTTTAGTGTTTAGGTTGAAAATGAAGGTAAGAAATGATGTATGTGGAGAGATATGGCGCAGAAGTGTATGTGACCAACACACTGGAGAGAGATGGCTTGGGGGGTCCAGGTAAGATGGTGGAGTGATTCCAAAACACTGTAGTACAGCACCTCTCTAGAGACTGAAGATTCTCCTGCATGGGTGCTCAACCTGTGGCCCTCATGATTCTGGGCGTCATGCTTGTAACTGTCAGACTTGCAATGCCTCATGGGACTTGTAGTTCCGCAACAGCTGGAGGGCCACAGGTTGGACACCTATTATGGTAATAGATAAGGACAGCAGAGGGCGAATCTGAGTGTAGCAGTATAAAAACTCATGTATTCACTTGGCAATTGGCAATTTACAAGACAATGTCATGATATCAGGCCAATAAATGTAGAAACGTTACTCAGGGTCAGCTTCCGAGAATGGAACTTTGCAGAACAGGATGAGCTTCCTTGGGAGGGATTGCAGCATCTGTAGAGATGTAAAGTGTTAAGAGCCTTATAACACGTGGGTTTTCCGCCTCATGTGGGCCCGATTGTCCTTTAATCATCCAGATGTAGGAGAGCTGAGCGGGGTTCAGCTGTCACTGGAGCCTCTGGATGTGGATGGGAGCACTGGAAAGCCGTCAGCCACCCGGTGGTCTCCCAGTGCTCTCCAGGGTTCCCATCCATCTCCATAGGCTCTAGTGACAGGTGAACCCCGCTCAGCTCTCCTACATCTGGATGATTAATGGACGATCGGGCACACATGAGGTGGAAGACTCACATGTTATAAGGCTCTTAACCCTTTACTTCTCTACAGGTGCTGCAATCCCTCCCAAAGAAGTTCATGTTCTGCGAAGGTCCATTCCTGGAAGCTGACCCTCAATGACGTTTCTACATGTATATGCCTGATATCACTACATTGCCTTATAACAGGGGTAGGGAACCTTTTTGGCTGAGAGAGCCATGAACGCCACATATTTTAAAATGTAATTCTGCGAGAGCCATACAATATGTTTAAAACTACTTTTTTTTTTTTAATCGATTAATTGACTAATTTCAATTACAACTGTAATATCCACGTCATCTCCCCCACTGTAATATCCACATCTCCCCTACGATTGTCTGCTTGCTTACCACTACACAGGCAGGCTGATCCACGAGTAGTTGAGGCGGGTGACGATGACGTCAGCTCGCCGCTCACCTAGGCCACCGCCGGGTGTACCAAGATGGCCGCAGCTCCGGAGCTAGGCCGAAGTTGCGGCCTTTCCTATGAGCTCAATCCACAGATCGGCACACCACGCAATTGAGAGGTGAGAGCCAGATGCAGCCATCAAAAGAGCCACATCTAGCTCGAGAGCCATACCCCTGCCTTATAAGTTGCCAATTGTCGTGGGAATAAGTGAGCTTTTATACTGCTACACTCAGATGTGCCCTCTGCTGTCCTTATCTACATTAAGGAATTTGATTAAAGTGACGAGGTTAGGTTGAATATTATGGTGAGTTGAAGATTACGTTTTTGGTTGAAAGTTAAGGTAAGTGTTTGGCTGTAGCTAATGGCAAGTCATTCACCATAGCAAATCACGGCCGATGGAGGTACTCACAGTGCTGGAGGAGATGTAGAGACGGTCCGACCCCAAGCTGACATCAGTTACTATACTATACTACCCACAGGGTCCCGGAACTTCTCCTCCAGCCCTGTGGGGCCACACAAAGAGTCTTTGCGGAGTTACTCAACACTGGCCCCTCCCACAATATTAATATCCTGATCAGAGTTCATTATTATGCATAAAGGTAGTGCGGCTCAAACATTATTATTCATCCACAGTTTCCTCCCACTGTTTAAATATTAATGAGGTTATTATGTTTATTAAATATTTAAGGAATATATCATAATTATATAAATTATAGTAATCATATAAATTAGTGAATATTGAACACTGGCCCCTCCCACAATATTAATATCCTATTCAGAGTTCATTATTATACATAAAGGTAATGACGCACAAACATTATTATTCATCCACAATTTCCTCCTACTGTTTAAATATTAATGAGGTTATTATGTTTATTAAATATTGAATAAATATATAATAATTATATAAATTATCGTAATCATATAATAATGAATATTCAACACTGGCCCCTCCCACAATATGAATATCCTATTCAGAGTTCATTATTATACATAAAGGTAATGACGCACAAACATTATTATTCATCCACAATTTCCTCCCACTGTTTAAATATTAATGAGGTCATTATGTTTATTAAATATTGAATAAATATATAATAATTATATAAATTATCGTAATCATCTAATAATGAATATTCAACACTGGCCCCTCCCACAATATAAATAACTTGTTCAGAGTTCATAATTTGATATAAGGAAATGACGCACAAACATTATTATTCATCCACAATTTCCTCCCACTGTTAAAATATTAATGAGGTTATTATGTTTATTAAATATTTAATAAATATATAATAATTATATAAATTATTGTAATCATATAATAATGAATATTCAACACTGGCCCCTCCCACAATATTAATATCCCGATCAGAGTTCATTATTATACATAAAGGTAGTGAGGCGCAAACATTATTATTCACCCGCAGTTTCCTCCCACTGTTTAAATATTAATGAGGTTATTATGTTTATTAAATATTTAATGAATATATAATAATGATATAAATGATAGTAATCACATAATAATGAATATTGAACACTGGCCCCTCCCACAATATTAATAACCCGATCAGAGTTCATCATTTTACATAAGGTAATGACGCACAAACATTATAATTCATCCACAATTTCCTCCCACTGTTTAAATATTAATGAGGCTATTAATAAATTATATGAATTAAATATTTACTGAATATATATTTATTATAAAAATTATAGTAATGATATAATAACGAATATTCAACACTGAGCACTAAAAATCCCTTCCCAAACTAGTAATAACCTTCTCAGAGTTCATTAATATTCATGAGCTTTGCATTCTAGCTCATCCTTGGGCTCTCAGTCTCCTCCCCCCTCCTGAATATTAATGACCTTATCATAATCCCCGGACACTATTCTCAAAAGTCATTATTTATTACTTGGCCCCTCCCCAAATACCGCCCCTTTATAAATATTAATGACACTCTTATTATTCATAATCAGATTCTCCCAGTCCCAGAATAAATATTTATGACCCCCCCACCTCCAGCCATGTCCCATCCCCTCGTCTAACTCCACCCACCTCCTGAATTATAAAGCAGCTATTATTCATTAGCCGACCCGCCCATAAATGTGCAGCCTCATGAATATTAATGAGACGCTGCCTGTCACGTGCTCGCTCTTTTGCGGCTTCTCAGCCGCCCCAACTTCCGGCTAGCTTGCGTTCCATACGCCGGAAGCCGCTCTGCTCACTTCCGCTCCCGCGGCGGCCATGCTGATAAGGGGCAAAAATCCGGAAGCGGCAGAAAATCGGCGCTGCGGCAGCGTGTGTGTTGGTAGCCGCCCCCGGGGGAGGGAAAATAAAAAGGTACACAGTCAGGAGAGCTGGCAGGTGAGTTTTCTGTCCTATATGATGGGAGGGGGAGGGTCCTTTAGGGGCAAAAGGGTTTCCGCAGGCTTTCAATGGGGTTGTGTCGTGAGTAACTTGCTATGACAGGGAGGTGGTATCTAAAACTTAGGAATGTGACTGTAGCCTGAAACCCCCGCAGAGTATGTGCTGACGGGAGGACGCTGGAGCGGAGATGTACCCAAGTTTAAAAATCGAAATGCGACCGTCTATGTTCTGGTGTTTGTAAGATTTCGCTATCAAGAGGCTCTGCAACGTTCCTTCCCAGATCGTTGTTCTCTGCGATGACCTCAGATCTTCCAGAGACAGAAGAACGCGGTGAGCGTGGCACAATTGTAAATTTCCACCACGAACGTGCATCATCTGGACGGCCACCTCAAACTGTGATAGGTCACAGATCTGACCGGAGAGGTGAGGAGGATTCTGGGTGGTCACATGACATCACTCTCATCTCTATTAATAAAACACAGACCTGACTGGAGATGTGAGGAGGATTCTGGGAGGTCACATGACATCACTCTTATCTCTATTAGTAAAGCACAGAGCTGAGAGGTGACTTCTAGATTGACTGGTAGATATGGAGCTTCTTTTTCTTGGAGGAACTCTGTTCAGTCTTCATGATAGACATATCCCTAGAGTATCTCAATGTGATAGAAGTGTTCTGGTTACATTTTTCAGCGGGGAAGAGCTAGTAAACGTTGCCAGTGAGCCTACCCAACACTGGATACCAGAGTGCCCATTCCTGGAGGAAGGATGAGGTTTGACCTCAAAGGGTGCCAGAGGTGAGGAAAGGCGTGGAGCATTTTATGTTTTAAAGTACATTTGTCACCTGTAACTGGCTCCATCCAGCCCTTCAGTCACACCTCCCTTACTGCAGATACCTTGAGAAGTACTCTACGTGGAGGAGCATGTGATCTTCTCCCATTCCCGATATGATGCAGTGCTGGGTGCCTGGTCAGATGATCATCAGGCCTAAGCATTGTCACATGGGGGCACAGGATGCTCTGTAGACCTGTGTAAGCATGAACCGACAGCTTTTAACTCTCTGGCCAGAGAACATGCCTACAGGGGAGCGCAGGGAAGGTAAGTATCTGTAGGAATGGGCTACAAAGATAACCTATCTCTTCACCTTGGGTTGGGTGAAGTGACTGAGTTATTTGAAGGCATTCATATAGAGAATGGTATGTTATGACCAGATTTCACAAAGGTCTCTAGGTTCATGGGTGGCAGTAACATGCGCCTTGATTCATGCTTTATATGGAACTTTATTGGGGCGGGACAGTTATGGTCCTAGGTTCTCACTTCCATGCTTTTGTTCTGTAGGGTTGAAATACTTTTCAGAGTGTTTCCAGTTTCCATTATTGATGGATTTTATCCAAGTGACTTGATATTGGAAGGATACATTTAGAACCAAAATCGTCAACCAGCTACGATTGGAGGCATCTGAAGGAGCTACACTTACAAAACCAGCCAACTAGACTCTAAATTTTGGAAAATGTGACATGAGTAGTAAAGGTAGACCTGAGGCCCAGGTGCTCAGTTCCTATGAGCCGTTAAGGAGCATTTAAGACTCTGTGATAACATGAAGACCAAATAGCAGGGAGGTCTTAGAATATGCAAGAGGAGAATGACCATCTAAGAGGCTACAGCAGCCTCCCTCTGCCTTTTCAACACAGAGGAACCCCCAAAACAACTTTCCCCATCTCGGGGAACACTTGCTAAAAATGACTATATCTACAACTCATGACACATTAGTGTGATAGTCGGTGGGAAGAATGCTCCTTACAATTGTGGTCATTGGGAAGAATTATCCCCTTATAGATTGATAAAAAAAAAACAATGGTGTCAATTGTGTCACCAATGGTGCCTTTCATACTTGTCTAAGCCCTTGTACACACGGTCGGAGATTCCGACAACCAAATCCGTCGGATTTTGTCCGAAACTGTTGCATACACACGGTCGGACAAAGTTGTCGGAAAATCCGATCGTTCAGAACGTGATGACGTTATTTCGTTACAATGGGACTACCATCAGGCTAGTAGCCAATAGCTTTGATGTAGGAACTTGATCTGAGCATGCGTGGCACTTTGTCCGATCGGAATTCTCTACACATGATCGGAGTATGTCCGATCAGAGCATTTTGTCGGAAAATTTTACCAACAAGTTGGTAAACTTGGTCTGTCGGATACTCCGACGGAAACAGTCCGATGGAGACCACACACAGTCGGAATATCCGACAAAATGGTCAGATCGGACACATTCCGTTGGAATCTCCGACCGTGTGTACAAGGGCTTAGAGGCAGAAATTGCTCAAGGAACCCCTAGCATACTCTGGAGGAACCCTAGTTGAGAAATTTTGGTATCCTGTAATCTCAGCTCGATAGACAAAATCTAAACGTGAATGTCAGTAGGATTTGGGTTGCTATGATATTATTTTCCTATCATTTTCGCTATGTTTCTCTTGGGTGAATATGTTGAGCCCAGCATTGGTTGTAGCTGTCCAGAGATTTGTCTCCCACTGATTCCTCATAGTCTAAGCAGGAAAGCGCAAGGCCAGGCCCATTGTAAATTGATGTTAGCAAACTGGGGGGCCTTGTGGAGCAGTTATGGACAACTATAACAGATGCAGTTACTGAAGATAATGATATAGCTGGGTCCCTAGTGGACACCAAAGCCAGTCTGACCATACTTGAAGCAAGTTATACATTAGTATGTTCCAATAATACAAGATTCAAAATGTGTACATTTGGAAAGCATGGTGGGCAAGAGTGACTGATCCTGACAGTTGTATAACTGAACTTTAAATTGGTTCTCCTCCACAGATTTATCAAGGGAACTCTTGTGGGAAGACGGAGATCCTGAATTGCGGTGCTTCCACCTCTATGAGAGAGTAGACCCCCCGGTATGTCTACATCCACAGGTCATAAGCAACCTCCATTTACACATGTGGGTGGTAAGCGGTTCCCACGGCCTGAGAGGTCTCCATGCATGGACAACATCCAAAATAGACCTGCAAAGAAAGAACCCCTCACATGTGGTCATCCCTCACCAAGTGACTTTTTGTCCTCTACTGATGAGAAGAAAAAGGCTCCGGATATTGTGAAGGAAGAATCAACCTTAAGTGAAGAGTATTTCCCACAAAGTGACTTTTCTTTTACCATGGATGGTGAGCACGATATATCAGCTTTCATCAAACAAGAACCTCTTTCAAGTGATGAGTTGCTCTCTCACAGTGAACATTCCCTGTCCATGGATGATACAGAAAGCCTGTCAATCATCATAAAGGAAGACCCTTCCTCCAGTGAGGAAGACTCCTCACCCTCAGACTTTACCACTTTGAGGCACCGCACAAAAGCTACATCTGTTAACATTGCAGAGAAGCCCTACTCAACAGATGAGGGACAATTGTCTGACAATGCCATAGATCAATCACAAATTTTGATAGTTCAGATTAAGGATGAGTCCCTTTTAAACGAGGGAACAAATGTTACCAGAAGCGGGCCCATTGAGCATATTCCACGGCCACCAAATCACGCTGCAGGGAGGCTGAAGAGGTCTGGGGGGTGCGCCGCAGAGGATATGACTGTCATCTGCCCCATCTGTGGAAAGAGCTTCAGCAACAGCCGGAAGTTTGTGAAGCACCAGAGGGCTCACACGGCAGAGAAGCGCTTTGCTTGCAAGGAGTGCGGGAAGGCCTTTGCCAGCAACTCAACCCTAATTAAGCACCAGCGGGTCCACACGAGAGAAAAGCCGCACCCATGTTTGGAGTGTGGGAAGTACTTTTCCAGCAAGCCCAGCCTGCGAGAGCACAAGAAGCGCCACACGGGTGACAAACCATTTGCCTGCGACCAGTGCGGGAAGTGTTTCGTCAAAAAGTCCCACCTCACGGTCCACGAACGGAGCCATACCGGGGAGCGCCCATTCCCTTGCCCGGAGTGCGGTAGGGGCTTTCCTACCAGCTCCAGCCTCCGTGCCCACCAGAGCGTCCACACCAAGGACACACCATTCACATGTTTAGTGTGCGGCAAGGAGCTGAAGAGCCAGGCCAACCTGATCTACCACCAGAGGATCCACACAGGCGAGAAGCCCAACACCTGCCCGGAGTGTGGAGAATCATTCATTAGCGGGCCCCAGCTTCTCGTCCACCTGAGAAGCCACACTGGGGAAAAGACCTACACTTGCCAGGACTGTGGGAAGGACTTTGTCAGCCAGTCTCACCTTGACCGCCATCAGAGGACCCACACGGGCGATAAGCCTTATGGCTGCCCAGAGTGCGGCAAGTGCTTCCCCAGCAAATCCCACCTGGACATACACCGCCGTATTCACGCAGGTGAAAAGCCATACACCTGCCCCGACTGTGGCAAAGGCTTCATCACCAACTCACACATGGTTATCCACCGGCGCATCCACACAGGCGAGAAACCCTACTCCTGCTCAGTCTGTGGGAAGTGTTTCAGTGGGGCCTCCAACCTTATCAAGCATGAACAGATACATGGGGGGGAGAAGGCCTACACCTGTTCAGAGTGCGGGAAGTGCTTCCTAAGGAAAGATGCCCTGTTCAAGCATGTACAGACCCACCGGAAAACCATAATGTAAATGGAACCCTCTGACTGTGTTTTGTTCACCGTTCATCCTCTGAGGCTACAGATTTTGCCAATATAAAGGACTGTCCTAGTGCTAGATACCTGTAGGAGAGTGGTTCCTCTTATGTACAGAATGGCACAGGGAGGAGTCTTAGCTTATAGAGGTGCCAGCTAGATCAGAGGTCTCCAAACTTTCTAAAGAAAGGACCAATTTACTGTCCTTCAGAATTTAGGGGGGCCGGACTGTGGTTGGTGGGAGTAGAAAATGCCCCATCAGTGGGGGGTTAACAATCCCTCGGGCTTGCTGGTCAGTAGGAGTAAAATAAATGACATAGTGGCTACAGTAAATAGAAAGAGGACTAGTACCCCATAATTGGTATTAGTGGGAGGAACAGTTCCCCATCGTTGCTGTTAGTGGGAGGAATAGTGCTCCATCACTGGTATCAGTGAGAAGAATAATTCCCCATCATTGGTGTCAGTAGAAGGAATAGTGCCCCATTGTTGGTATCAGGGAAGGAATAGTGCCCCATTGTTGGTATCAGGGGAGGAATAGTGCCCCATTGTTGGTATCAGCGGAGGAAAAGTGCCCCATTGTTGGTATCAGCGGAGGAATAGTGCCCCATTGTTGGTATCGGGGAGGAATAGTGCCCCATTGTTGGTATCGGGGAGGAATAGTGCCCCATTGTTGGTATCAGGGGAGGAATAGTGCCCCATTGTTGGTATCAGCGGAGGAATAGTGCCCCATTGTTGGTATCAGGGAAGGAATAGTGCCCCATAATTGTTGCAAGTGGAAGGAATAGTGCTCCATCATTGGTATTAGTGGGGGAAATAGTGCACCTCCATTGGTGTCAGTGGAAGGAGTAGTGTTCCATTGCTGATGTGAGTGGGAGGAATAGTACCTCATCATTGGTATCAGTGGGAGGAATAGTGCCCCATCTTTGGTGTCAGTGGGGGGAGTGGTGCCTCATCATTGGTATCAGTGGGAAGAATAGTTCCCATTGTTGCTGTTAGTGGGAGAAATTGTGCCTCGTCATTGGCATCATTGGAAGGAATAGTGTTCCATTGATGATGGTAGTGGGAGGAATAGTACCCATCAGACACCAATAGACACACTGGTGTCAGTGAAAAAAATTGTGCTCCACTGGTGATGTCAGTGGCAGGAATGGGGGTTCATCATTGGTGCCAGTGGCCAGAACAGTGCCCCAAGAGCCAGATAAAGTTAAACAAAGGGCCACAGTTTGGAGACCACTGCCCTAGATGGTGCATCTTAGCAATATCTGGTGGCCAGCGGATAATTGGCTAGGCTCCAGTAGGGGTGGAGGGGACAACATGGGACATTTTTTGGGCATAGCCAAGTCTTCTTTAGATGGACTCGGACTTTAAGTAGGCACTTGCTTTTACTATGGACATCGTCTTAACGGAATATAGGTTTTCAGTAGACATGAAATCCTCCAGGCTAAAGATGGTTTCCCCCATCTTTGAACAGATTTTAGTCTTCCCTAATTTTCTTTCTTAATAAGATTGTCCACTTTAATACAAGACATGGAAACCATCAGCTGATAGTAGTCTCACCTTAGAGCTGTGAAATATAGAAGAACCTCAACCTCTTCTCTACCTGTGTATATGGAGGGGTAAATGGATAATGGGGGGGGGGGGGGCACCCCCTGTATTGTGTCCAGTTGCACGTGGTAGACATCCTCCTTGGACCAATATGTTTCTCCACTGGTCAAAATTCCCTTTACGTCCAAAACCATTTATTTTTTTCGTTTGTTTAGGCATACCCAATAAAGGTAAGTTCACCTTTTCAGGCAGAATTTCACTTTCCATAATATATAGCAGCCTTTTCTAATGTCTTTTCTGACCAAGCCAACCCAATGTGCTGATCTCTCACTTACGAAGTCCATGGCGGCTTTCAATCTTCACCTCTCGGTTCAAAATTGGAAAATAATCATCTGAGCCCATCACTTCCTTTAGCATCATGTGACAATCCAGGAAACTTAATTTCCCATCATGCACTGCCTTACTTCGTAATAAATAGGTGCCTTTTCTAGTGTCTTTTGCCCAAGCCATCCCAATGTGCGGATCTCTCACTTACCAAGTCCATGGCAGCTTTCCATCTTCACCGCTCAAAATGTTAAAAAACATACCTGGGCCCCTGACTTCCTGTAGCATCATGTAACCATCCATGAAACGTTATATCCCATCATGCACCGCCTTACTGCATCACAGAAGAGGGCGTGTTTTACTTCTGTGGACCACACCTCCTTCATCACCATACCTATTTCCTCCCACTTTCCTACTTCTTCCTTTTATATTTATATTTATATATATATATATATATATATATATATAATGAGTATAGAAAAAATCTTTTTCTTTTCTGCAGGTATGCTGGCACATAGGGAAGCTTGAATTTAGAAAAAAAAAGGTGAACTTAGCCTTAAAGCAGTATTAAATCGAAAAGCTAACATTTCTTATATTGCAGCTTACCAATTCTTAGATGTGATGGCTGCATTAGTTTCCTTTTTTTAGGCTTTCTTTCTTCTATTTTCACCTATTGATCCAACCAGTAAGTCCTTCATTTTTCAAGCTCTCATGCAGTCACAGGGATGAGACAAACCATTTACCACTGACTGGGGTGCTTACAGTGATCATTTATTTATTTTATTTTTTATGTAAAACCTTTATCCCAAAAGGAAAAACCCTGTTTGCTGTAACTGAAGTATTAGCTGGAGTTCAGCTTCAAATTCATAGTTTCATAGTTAGTAAGGTTGAATAAAGACACCAGTCCATCCAGTTCAACCTGAGTGTCTACAATTGTCCCTATCCCTGTACATTACACACTCACATTGGTCCCTACCCTCAAGGAGCCCACAATCCAAGGTCCCCATTCATATACTAGGGCCAATTTTTGATAGAAGCCAATTAACCTACCTGCATGTCTTTGGTTTGTGGGAGGAAACCGGAGTACCCGGAGGAAACCCACGCAGGCACAGGGAGAACATGCAAACTCCAGGCAGGTAGTGTCGTGGTTGGGATTTGAACCAGCGACCCTTCTTACTGCTAGGCGAGAGTGCTAACCACTACACCACTGTGCCGCCCTTAATTGTTAGCGTATTTAAATCTTGTATTACTTCTAACACTCCCCTCCGCTCAGACTGATGTTCAAAGATGCCCCCTGTGTTCCTTCATCCAGAGTGGGGGCACTCTATTACAGGAGATGTATTACTGACCAGATCACCAGGTGAAAACAGACAGGAAACAGTCTAGAAAAGGAAAACAAATGCAACCACCACCACATCTAATGATTGTTTATGCTGCAATACATGACATTTTTGGGTTTAATACTGCTTTACATAGACAAAATAATAGGACACACTCTTTAAAAAGTCACCCCTGTATTTATTATTGGTACATTCCATTTACGTGCTCCTTAGCCTTCCTTTTTATGGGGCTTCCATGTCTAGAGGTTTTCCCTTTAGGTGTCACCGAACCCCAAATCGAGGATTGTCATTAGTCACCAGAGATCCTGTCTAACTTTTACAGGCTTGATTGTTTGAATTTAATAAATGCTACTGATTTTTTTTTAATATATCTAAATAACTTCTCCTCTCTGAACACTTCTTGGTGTGTTGTATTGTAAAAAAAAAAAAAACAGTTCCAGTGGGTGGGGCCTCGTCATACAATGACCCCATACAGTCTATCTAGTGGTCATCCCCTTCAAGGGTCACAGATGAAAAGATGTGTCAAGGGGTATATTCCATTCTCTGGTGGTAGGAACTGACTCGTGACTACCTTAGGCTTTTGATCCTGGAACCTCAAGGTTGGGTTGCAGGGTCAGGTACTATTGCTATACAGGGGACTGGTGGCATATTTTTTTTCATTTGAAGTCCCTGGGTGTGGTTCTTTATCCAAAAGCCCAACAAAAACAAGTGAACTAAAATTACAGCACACGAAAAAGTACAGGGAGGGTACAAAATGGCCACTCCTTCAAAGAGAACTGGCCTCTAACCCTGAATTTCCCGGAGTGTAAGACTACTGACAGAGGCAAGGTACACCATGGTCTACCTAGGTCGAAACCAGGTGGACTCCACTTGTTAGGGACCAGCCAAAGCCAGCCCACCAAGGACTTGGTAAGGGGCTCTACCGAAGAGAGAGCCCTCTGGATGGGGAGAGGCAAAAGACCAGAAGGCTGCAGAGCCTCCCCCAGATGACCTGCACCCTCAATCTCTGTTCAAGCTACACAATGGTCCACCTAGGCTGAAGCCAGGTGGACTTCACTCCTTAGGGACCAGCCGAAGCCAATCCACCAAGAATTTAGTGAGGGGCTCTCCTGAAGAGAGACACCTCTGGATGGGGAGATGCAAAAGACCTAAAGGCCACAGAGCACCCCCCCCCCCTCCGATATCAGGGCAAGCCCCCCAATGATCTGTACCCTCAGTCTCTGCTCAAGACTCCTGACAGCGTTTGGTCACCATGGTCTACCTAGGCCGAAGCCAGTTGGACTCCACTTGTTAGGGACCAGCTAAAACTGGTCCACCAAGGACTTGGTTTGGGGGTTCTCCCAAAAGGAGACCCCTCCAGATGGGGTGAGGCAAAGGATCCGAAGGCCATAGAACCTCCCCCCGACGACCTGCACTCTCTGCAAAATTCCGGACAGAGGCAAGGTACACCATGGTCTACCTAGGTCAAAGCCAGGTGGACTTCACTCCTTAGGGACCAGCCAAAGCCAGTCCACCAAGGACTTAGGGGCTCTCCCGAAGAGAGACCCCCTCCAGATGAGGTGAGACAATAGACCCAAAGGCCACAGAACCATCCCCCCCGACATAAGGGCATACCCTCCGATTTACCTGCACCCTCTGTCTCTGTTCAAGACTCCTCTGACAGCGGCAAGATTCACCATGATCTACCTATGCCGAAGCCAGTTGGACTTCACTTATTAGAAACCAGCTGAAGTCAGTCAACCAAGGACTTGGTGAGGGGCTGTCCCAAAGAGACACCCCTCCAGATTGGGGAGAGGCAAAAGACACAAAGTCCACAGAACCTCCCCCCCCAACATCAGGGCAGGCCCCCTGATGACCTGCACCCTTCGTCTCTGTTCAAGACTCCTGAGAGTGGCATGGTACACCATGGTCTACCTAGGCCAAAGCCTGTTGGACTCCACTTGTTAGGGACCAGCTGAAACTGGTCCACCAAGGGCTTAGTGAGGGGCTTTCCTGAAGAGAGGCCCTTCTGGATGGGGAGAAGCAAAAGACCCGAAGGCCAAAGAACCAACCCTGACATCAGGGCAGGCCCCTCGATAACCTGTACCCTCTGTCTCTGTTCAAGACTCCTGACAGCAGCAAGGTACACCATGGTCTACCTAGCCCAAAGCCATAGAGGGCCTTCCGGCCAATACAGATCCTCCACAGAATGGCTCTGTCCTCCTCGGGTCCATTGGGGATATGGGAGGTGAGGTTTACGCATCCCTGCATGCTGGTATATAGGGAAGAATGTATGGGCATTGCCACCTCCTTATCCCTAATGGTTCTGCAGGACAGGTGTTATGGAGAGGCTCCACTTTCCCTGAAGCCTGCCCATCATGGAAGCCATCTAGAGGACCCTAAGCACAAGCCACTGCGTCTGCCCTGACCTAACCTCTACCATCCATGGGATTTACATATATTGGAGGGCAGGTGGCATTGCTAGATCTACAAAAGATCTGCGGCTAGAGCTCATAGCAGCGAAGTAATGAAAGTCATACGGCTGGGCTGGCATACACATGTATATAATATACATGTGTGTGTATATATATATATATATATATATATATATTATATATAAAATATTGTTACATATCTGAGCGCTGATCCCCCCTTACATCAGGGTCCCCAGAGAGCCCCCCCCTTACAACAGGGTTCTCAGAAAGCCTCCGTACTTGCATCAGGGTTCCCAGAGCCCTCCTCGTTGCATCAGGTTCCCCAAATAGCTCCTGGGCTCAGGAGTAGTGATGGACGAACTTCCGACGGGACGTTTCGCGAACGCGAAACGCGAACGGACACAAACGTTCGCGAAAACGACCGTTCGCCGCGGGCTCCATTGACTTCAATGGGAGGCGAATTTCGCAAACCTTTAGGTCGAATTTGCGGCCACGGGGTAATTATTAGGGGGTAGCACGTAGTCCCACCACCTGGACAATAGCATAATACATGTATGAGGTGAATTTGGGATCGATAACTACAAGCATTTTTTTTTTATTTGGGAAATTGTTCTGACAATTCAGGACTATGGAGCTAATGAAGGCAATGGAGGAGAGGGAAGGTCAGGGACCAGGGTAGGCAAACAAGAGGGTGCAGGAGATACAGAGCACTGACAGCAGCACCGTAATACAGAGCACTGACATCAGCACCGTGACATACAGCGCTGACAGCAGCTCCGTGACATACAGCGCTGACAGCAGCTCCGTGACATACAGCGCTGACAGCAGCTCCGTGACATACAGCGCTGACAGCAGCTCCGTGACATACAGCGCTGACAGCAGCTCCGTGACATACAGCGCTGACAGCAGCACCGTGACATACAGCGCTGACAGCAGCTCCGTGACATACAGCGCTGACAGCAGCTCCGTGACATACAGCGCTGACAGCAGCTCCGTGACATACAGCACTGACAGCAGCTCCGTGACATACAGCGCTGACAGCAGCTCCGTGACATACAGCGCTGACAGCAGCACCGTGACATACAGCGCTGACAGCAGCTCCGTGACATACAGCGCTGACAGCAGCTCCGTGACATACAGCGCTGACAGCAGCTCCGTGACATACAGCGCTGACAGCAGCTCCGTGACATACAGCGCTGACAGCAGCTCCGTGACATACAGCGCTGACAGCAGCTCCGTGACATACAGCGCTGACAGCAGCTCCGTGACATACAGCGCTGACAGCAGCTCCGTGACATACAGCGCTGACAGCAGCTCCGTGACATACAGCGCTGACAGCAGCACCGTAAGCAGCCCCAGGAGGAAGTCAGCACAGCACAGGGATGGTGTGATCCCCTCATAATAAGAACCCCCAGGAGGAAGTCAGCACAGCACAGGGATGGTGGGAGCCCCTCATAATAAGAACACCCAGGAGGAAGTCAGCACAGCACAGGGATGGTGGGAACCCCTCATAATAAGCAGCCCCAGTAGAAATATGACACCGCTCAACCTCTTCAAAGAGGAGGGTAGGGGCATATAGTACGGTGTGCTTTTTTGGGTCAGGGAAGTGAGCCAAATGAATTAAGAAGGTCTGTGTGCTTGATTCCAAAAATTGTTTATAGACATATACATGGTCTACTGATCACATGTGTTGAATTCCTCCGAGATCCATGCCTCATTCATTTTTAGAAATGTGAGGTAGTTAACACTGTGGTGAGCTAGGCGAGTACGCTTATCGGTCACAATCCCCCCTGCTGCGCTGAACGTCCTTTCGGACAGGACACTGGATGAGGGGCAAGCCAACAGTTCGATTGCAAATTGGGCAAGCTCTGGCCAGAGGTCAAGCCTGCCCACCCAGTAGTCTAGGGGTTCATCACTCCTCAGAGCGTCCACATCGGCCGTTAACCCAATGTAGTCGGACACCTGACGGTCTAGGCGTTCCCTGATGCTGGATCCGGATGACACCTGTCGATGGGTCGGCTGAAAGAATGACCTCATATCCGAAGTCACCAACACATCTTCAAACCGGCCTCTTCTTGCAGGCGCTGTTGGATTGGTACCCGCAAATCCTTCTCTGGGAGTGGGAATTGCTCCTCTGCCAGCGCACGCAAAAGCAGAATGCAGCATTTCTCGAAGCAAGGCCTGGAAGTGCTGCATTCTGACAGCCCTCTGCGACGGCGGTAACATTTCCGCCATTTTGTGTTTGTACCGGGGGTCTAAGTACGTTGCCACCCAGTACTGGTCCTTGACCCTCATGCTTTTTATACGGGGGTCCCTATTAAAACACTGGAGCATGAAGGCCCCCATTTGCACTAAAGTGGAAGCGGTGTGGTGGCCTGGCTCCTGCTCATCATCCAGGATAATGTCGTCCTCTTCATTCTCCTCTCCCCATCCTCGCACAACAGGGATCCCAGAAAGGTTTAAAGCATGCTCTTCTTGCTCCTGCTCATCCGCCCCGGCACCATCCTCCTCTGACTCCTCATCAGACTCCTGTTGTTGACTTGTCTCAGATAGAGTAGCCCCCCCTGGGAATTCATCCAGCATTGCGACTTCCTCATCTTCCCGCTCCTGCTCCTCCACAGCCTGATCAATGACACGACGCAATGCACGCTCCAGAAAGAAGGCATAAGGTACCATGTCACTGATGGCGCCATGGCTGCGACTGACCAGTTTGGTGATCTCCTCAAATGGCCGCAGAAGTCTGCATGTGTCGCGCATGAGCAGCCACTGGCGCGGTGAAAAAAAACCCAGCTCCCCAGAACCGTTTCTTTCGCAGAGTTCATACAGGTAGACGTTAACTGCACGTTTCTGCTGGAGCAGCCTATCAAGCATATAGAAGGTTGAGTTCCATCGCGTCGGGCAATCGCAAATAAGACGTCTGACCGGCAGATGGTGTCGCCGCTGAATGTCAGCAAGGCGAGCCATGGCCGTGTAAGATCTTCTGAAATGGGCCGAGATTTTCCTTGCCTGCCGCAAGATGTCCTGGACCCCAGGGTATTTGACAAGGAATCGCTGCACGACCAAGTTTAAGACGTGTGCCATGCACGGCACGTGCGTGATTTTGCCCTGTTTCAATGCGCTAAGCAGATTGGCACCGTTGTCACACACCACTTTACCAACTGTCAAATTGAGCGGTGTTAGCCACTCATCTGCCTGTGAACGCAAAGCTGAAAGGAGTGCCGGGCCAGTGTGGCTCTTTGCTTCCAGGCACAACAGACGCAGCACGGCATGGCAACGTCTCACCTGGCATGTGGAATAGGTTCTGGGGAGCTTGGGCGGTGCAGTGGAAGAGACGCTAGCAGCGGAAAAGGAGGAGGCAGCTGAGGAGGAGAGGGAGGAGGATGGAGTAGGAGGAGGAGAAGAAGAGTCAGGCCTGCATGCAATCCGTGGCGGTAAAACCAAATCTACACGGGTGCCACGGGTTACATGCTTGACGGCCGTCAGAAGGTTCACCCAGTGGGCAGTAAAACTGATATACCTTCCCTGCCCGTGTTTGCTAGACCACGTGTCTGTGGTCAGATGTATCTTGGCACCGACACTGTGTGCCAGAGATACATTCACTTGCCGCTGAACATGGCCATATAGCTCTGGGATGCCCTTCTCTGAGAAATACTTCCTTCCTGGGACCTTCCATTGTGGTGTTCCAATGGCCACAAATTTGCGAAAGGCCTCCGAGTCCACCAGTTTATATGGCAGTAGTTGGCGGGCTATGAGTTCTGACAAGCCAGCCGCCAACCGTTGGGCAAGAGGGTTATCCGGCGTCATCATTTTTTTACGCTCAAACATTAGGCCCACGGAAGCCTGCCTTTTTGCAGAAAAATGTGAGCTTGGCGTGATGGAAGGTGGAGTGGAGGACAATTGTGAGGAGAGAGGAGAAGGAGAAGTAGAAGACGAGGCTGGACGGTGAGAGCCTGCAGTGTGGCTTTGTGTGTTCCGTTGCTCCCACTGGGCTCGGTGATGGCTGCTCATGTGCCTTCTTAAGGCGGTCGTCCCTAGGTGAGTATTGGGCTTACCGCGACTAACGCGTTGACTGCAAAGATTGCAGATGGCAACGCTATTGTCAGCAGCGGACACGTTAAAAAAAGCCCACACTGCGGAGCCATGTGCCGGTGTCCTGGGAGCGCCAGATGTGACCGTACATGGTCGATGACTCGCTCCTGATACATTTGCAGTCTGCTTTGTCCCTGCTGTGCAATGTAAGTCATTGCTGCTTCTCCTCCCTATCTGCTGGTCCATATCTCCCTCTGAACTCCCCTCCTCTTCCTCTCTTGTGGGCACCCACGTGACATCACTAGACACGTCATCATCAACGTCACCTTCCCCACCGCTATAAGTAGAGTAGGCAGCAACACCGGGGACCAACCTCCTCCTTGGGCTGATCTGGGTACTGGCGTCAGACTGCTGAGTAGCGCTTGTTGCTACCTCCTCTTCCTGATCCAATACCAAGAGTGGCTGCGCATCAGAAATGTCCTCTTGATATGGATCGGAAAATAATTCCAGTGACTCAAGCGGAAGGTATGTGGTGGTGGTGGTGGTGGTCGTGTTGTTGGTGGTAGTGTCTTTGGGGGTGCACATAGCAGAGAGTGAAGAAGAGGGTGCAGATCGAGAGGATGAGGAGGGTGCAGAAGAGTAAGGCTGAGCGAGCCACTCAACCAAGTCTGGTGCATCCTTTAAAGTAATTGAACGCACCTTCTGCAACTTCCCACTTTGGCTCAAGCCTGTTGCTCCTGCCCTACCCCTACCACCCCTGCGGAAGGGCCTGCCTCTTCCTCTGCATGTCATTTTTTAAATGACCCTGTGACAAAACTCTTAGTCCCTATACCGCTGAAGGACTGCTGCAGTATAGGTGAGCGGTCAGCAGTGGTGCACGTCAACCCTATCTATTGTGGACCTATAGCGGTCCTTACAGAACAGCAGACTGTACCGCACTCAAGCCTATGTACCGTAGCACCCTATACCAAGTTACCAGTCCTTATAAGAACTTTTGTGGACCAAGCAGGTTGTGTATTAGTGTTTAGCAGACTGTACGTCAGTCCCTATACCGCTGAAGGACTGCTGCAGTATAGGGCAGCGGTCAGCAGTGGTGCACGTCAACCCTATCTATTGTGGACCGATAGCGGTCCTTACAGAACAGCAGACTGTACCGCACTCAAGCCTATGTACCGTAGCACCCTATACCAAGTTACCAGTCCTTATAAGAACTTTTGTGGACCAAGCAGGTTGTGTGTTAGTGTTTAGCAGACTGTGCGTCAGTCCCTATACCGCTGAAGGACTGCTGCAGTATAGGGCAGCGGTCAGCAGTAGTGCACGGCAACCCTATGTATTGTGGACCGATAGCGGTCCTTACAGAACAGCAGACTGTAACGCACTCAGGCCTATGTACCGTAGCACCCTATACCAAGTTACCAGTCCTTATAAGAACTTTTGTGGACCAAGCAGGTTGTGTGTTAGTGATTAGCAGACTGTACGTCAGTCCCTATACCAATGAAGGACTGCTGCAGTATAGGGCAGCGGTCAGCAGTAGTGCACGGCAACCCTATGTATTGTGGACCGATAGCGGTCCTTACAGAACAGCAGACTGTAACGCACTCAGGCCTATGTACCGTAGCACCCTATACCAAGTTACCAGTCCTTATAAAAACTTTTGTGGACCAAGCAGGTTGTGTGTTAGTGTTTAGCAGACTGTGCGTCAGTCCCTATACCGCTGAAGGACTGCTGCAGTATAGGGCAGCGGTCAGCAGTGGTGCACGTCAACCCTATCTATTGTGGACCGATAGCGGTCCTTACAGAACAGCAGACTGTACCGCACTCAAGCCTATGTACCATAGCACCCTATACCAAGTTACCAGTCCTTATAAGAACTTTTGTGGAACAAGCAGGTTGTGTGTTAGTGATTAGCAGACTGTACGTCAGTCCCTATACCAATGAAGGACTGCTGCAGTATAGGGCAGCGGTCAGCAGTAGTGCACGGCAACCCTATGTATTGTGGACCGATAGCGGTCCTTACAGAACAGCAGACTGTACTGCACTCAGGCCTATGTACCGTAGCACCCTATACCAAGTTACCAGTCCTTATAAAAACTTTTGTGGACCAAGCAGGTTGTGTGTTAGTGTTTAGCAGACTGTGCGTCAGTCCCTATACCGCTGAAGGACTGCTGCAGTATAGGGCAGCGGTCAGCAGTAGTGCACGGCAACCCTATGTATTGTGGACCGATAGCGGTCCTTACAGAACAGCAGACTGTACTGCACTCAGGCCTATGTACCGTAGCACCCTATACCAAGTTACCAGTCCTTATAAGAACTTTTGTGGACCAAGCAGGTTGTGTGTTAGTGATTAGCAGACTGTACGTCAGTCCCTATACCAATGAAGGACTGCTGCAGTATAGGGCAGCGGTCAGCAGTAGTGCACGGCAACCCTATGTATTGTGGACCGATAGCGGTCCTTACAGAACAGCAGACTGTAACGCACTCAGGCCTATGTACCGTAGCACCCTATACCAAGTTACCAGTCCTTATAAAAACTTTTGTGGACCAAGCAGGTTGTGTGTTAGTGTTTAGCAGACTGTGCGTCAGTCCCTATACCGCTGAAGGACTGCTGCAGTATAGGGCAGCGGTCAGCAGTAGTGCACGGCAACCCTATGTATTGTGGACCGATAGCGGTCCTTACAGAACAGCAGACTGTAACGCACTCAGGCCTATGTACCGTAGCACCCTATACCAAGTTACCAGTCCTTATAAGAACTTTTGTGGACCAAGCAGGTTGTGTGTTAGTGATTAGCAGACTGTACGTCAGTCCCTATACCAATGAAGGACTGCTGCAGTATAGGGCAGCGGTCAGCAGTAGTGCACGGCAACCCTATGTATTGTGGACCGATAGCGGTCCTTACAGAACAGCAGACTGTAACGCACTCAGGCCTATGTACCGTAGCACCCTATACCAAGTTACCAGTCCTTATAAGAACTTTTGTGGAACAAGCAGGTTGTGTGTTAGTGATTAGCAGACTGTACGTCAGTCCCTATACCAATGAAGGACTGCTGCAGTATAGGGCAGCGGTCAGCAGTAGTGCACGGCAACCCTATGTATTGTGGACCGATAGCGGTCCTTACAGAACAGCAGACTGTAACGCACTCAGGCCTATGTACCGTAGCACCCTATACCAAGTTACCAGTCCTTATAAGAACTTTTGTGGACCAAGCAGGTTGTGTGTTAGTGATTAGCAGACTGTACGTCAGTCCCTATACCAATGAAGGACTGCTGCAGTATAGGGCAGCGGTCAGCAGTAGTGCACGGCAACCCTATGTATTGTGGACCGATAGCGGTCCTTACAGAACAGCAGACTGTACTGCACTCAGGCCTATGTACCGTAGCACCCTATACCAAGTTACCAGTCCTTATAAAAACTTTTGTGGACCAAGCAGGTTGTGTGTTAGTGTTTAGCAGACTGTGCGTCAGTCCCTATACCGCTGAAGGACTGCTGCAGTATAGGGCAGCGGTCAGCAGTAGTGCACGGCAACCCTATGTATTGTGGACCGATAGCGGTCCTTACAGAACAGCAGACTGTAACGCACTCAGGCCTATGTACCGTAGCACCCTATACCAAGTTACCAGTCCTTATAAGAACTTTTGTGGACCAAGCAGGTTGTGTGTTAGTGATTAGCAGACTGTACGTCAGTCCCTATACCAATGAAGGACTGCTGCAGTATAGGGCAGCGGTCAGCAGTAGTGCACGGCAACCCTATGTATTGTGGACCGATAGCGGTCCTTACAGAACAGCAGACTGTACCGCACCCAAGCCTATGTACCGTAGCACCCTAGACAGACCAAGTTACCAGTCCTGATAAAGAGCTTTGTGGAACAAGTGAGTTGTGAATGATTAGCAGACTGCAGCAGAAGGGCAGCAGTCAAGTATAATATTCTTTCTATATTTGGAAGAAAGAATATTATACGTGTACAAGCCTATTACCGTACCACTGATACCAGTCCTGAAAAGAACCTTTGTGGAACTAATAGTAACAGCAAGTCTTTAAAATTATCCTCACTGCCTGACACACTGCTTCCTGCCTGTCCCTATACAAATTGGCAAAAAAGAGTAGGCTGGAACGATTAGCTGGAACAGCTCTTTTGTGGACCTGATAGTAACAGCTAATGATGATGATGATGATGATGATGAAGAAAGACTAATCTGGCTGAGCTGTCCCTAAAATAGCAGCATACAGCGCTCTGTCCCTTTATCTAAACTGACAAAAGAAACTCAGGCTGCTGACCTAACACCTATACCAGTCCTGAAAAGAACTTTTGTGTACCAAATAGCTAGCGTTTTCTCTGTCCCTACTCCACACAGGATCCTTTCCCTACAGTGACAGAAGAAAGAATGTAAAATGGCCACCGGATCGGGTGTATTTATAGGTTAGGGGGAATGTCCAAGTGTCCATGAGCTGTCATGTCTCAATTGGTTGTCCTGTAACACATGATAAACGTGTCACGAAAGGTTAAAGTTCTTGTATACATTAAACACGTAAGTCCGCCGGGGCGAACGACGGAAAAAGGCGTTCGAACCCGCGGACGGCGAAAGTCGGAAATTCGCCGCGAAACGACCGCCGGGCGAACCGTTCGGCCATCACTACTCAGGAGTGCGTTACATAAAGAATGCAGGACTCGGCTGTGCCCATCTTTGCAGCCTCACCAGTGTCCAGGAATGCAGCCTCACCTGTGCCCAGGAATGCAGTGTCATCTGTGCCCAGGAATTCAGCCTCACCTGTAACCCAGTAATGCAGCCTCACCAGCGCCCAGCAATGCAGTCTCACCTGTGCCCAGGAATGCAGCCTCAACTGTGCCCACATCTCAGTCTCACCTGTGCCCACATTTTAGCCTCACCTGTGCCCAGGAATTCAGCCTCACCAGTATCGGGGATTGGAGAGGAAGAGGAGAGCTGGCCAGATCATCACACAGACTGGCATCTCCCGCTGTGTCGGCTTTAATTTGAATCGGGTGCCCACCATCACATAAGGCCCGCCTCCTGGATTGTCTCCCACCTATGATAGGCAGCACATGTCCTGGCATTGGACATGTGTGCTGTCTGTCAAAGGAGCCACACCAGGAGGTGGGACTTTATGTGGAGCGGCACCCGGTGATTCAAATTAAAGCTGACACAGCAGGCGACACCGACCTGGCACCTGCCCTGGTCACCCTAGAGCAGGGATATGCAATTAGTGGACCTCCAGCTGTTGCAAAACTAAAAGTCCCATCATGCCTCTGTCTCTGGGTGTCATGCTTGTGGCTATCAAGAGTCGTGCTATGCCTCATTGGACTTGTAGTTCTGCAACAGCTGGAGGTCCGCTAATTGCATATCCCTGCCCTAGAGATTTGGGGCTATAGCCCCAGAAGCCATCCCCTAGCGACGCCACTGCTGGAGGGTGAAGAGTTTCCATCACTGGCTTTTAAAAGGTGGGATCTGACCAATGGAGACACATATCGGGTCCATTTATTTAAAAAAAACTATGTTGAACGAATGTCAGAAACATTTAACCAACATTCTCAATATTTTGCTTCATTTGTTGATTTCCTCTAATCGTCAGCGACATCTAGTGGCCATACTGCATTTTTTCCCTCAATCAGTTAAATATTGTGCTACTGCTATTAGAAATCAACATACTATGCAATATGCAGTCAAGATTTGTGATAGCTGAGCAAACACTTGTGACATTCTTCCAACAAATTTTAGATCACTAGACCCATGAAGATGCATTATTCCACATGGTCAACTCCTGATCACATGACAGTTATTAACTCCTCCAGGTTCCCCTGATCACATGACTCAGGTTGGCTTCTCCTTTCTATGCATTCATAAAAACTTGCTGCAAACTTTTAGGCTCATAGTGTAGCAGCAGATAAGCTTCTCTCGGATCACATGACCCATCCAAGCTCCACCCCCTCCCCCCGTGTCGTCCCTCCTCAGTAAAGAACGGTTTCTCAGGGAGCCTTGATTTTTCCTCTCTTGAACGAGCAAAGTTCCACTTCCGGGTTTTGCGGTCCAGCTAACTCTCGGCTGTGCGTTTCAACAGCCGGACAGTGCAGCAAGATAACTGCTCCCCTGGCACGATGTCTACAGTTCCGCCCTCACTCAGTTCCGGAGCGAGTATCTTCTGCAGACGACGCGGAGCTGACCTGGCATATAACGGATTAAGATGGGGTAAACCAGGGTGGATTAGTCGGTGCACACTCATTTCCGGTCTCAGGCAGATAAGGGGAGAAAGGTGAGTGTTTAGCTGCACACTTATGAATATTAATGAGTGGGGTTATGAATATTAATTAGCCAGTATAAATCAGTTATTCTGTATCTTGGCATGTATGATGTGCCATTAGTTTATTCCTATTATAATAGTGGGGAGCAGTTTCAGGTGATGCCTATTTCTATTGTCACCCTGAAAAATAATTCCATAAGGTGCTATACTTATTGGCCCTAATTTGTGGCCCCCGTGGTGACATTTTCCATATTAATGTGCATTTTAACCACTTACAGACCGGACCATTTTGCTGGTCAAAGACCAGACCACTTTTTGCGATTCGGCACTGCGTCGCTTTAACTGACAATTGCGCGGTCGTGCGACGTGGCTCCCAAACAAAATTGACGTCCTTTTCCCCCCACAAATAGAGCTTTCTTTTGGTGGTATTTGATCACCTCTGCAGTTTTTATTTTTTGCGCTATAAACAAAAATAGAGCGACAATTTTGAAAAAAACGCATTATTTTTTACTTTTTGTCATAATAAATATCACCCAAAAATATATAAAAAAAACATTTTTTCCCCTCAGTTTAGGCCGATACGTATTCTTCTACATATTTTTGGTAAAAAAAATCGCAGTAAGCGATTATTGATTGGTTTGCGCAAAAGTTATAGCGTTTACAAAATAGGGGATCGTTTTATGGCATTTTTATTAATAATTTTTTTTTTTTTTTTTTTTTAGTAATGGCGGCGATCAGCGATTTTTATTGTGACTGCGACATTGCGGCGGATACATCGGACATTTTTGACACATTTTTGGGACCATTGTCAGTTATACAGCAATCACTGCTATATAAATGCACTGATTCCTGTGTAAATGACACTGGCAGTGAAGGGGTTAACCAGTGGGTGGCAGTGTAGGGGTTAAGTGTTCCTAGGGGTGTGTTACTAACTGTGGGGGGGCTGGGCTTTCATTTAGTGAACACTGATCTCTGCTCCAATCACATGGAGCAGAGATCAGCGTCACTAGTTGCTAGGCAGAATGGGGAAATGCTGTTTACACGGCATTTCCTCCATTCCGCCATCCCGTGAGACGATCGCGGGTATGCCCGCGGCGATCGAGTCCGCGGGACCCGCGACCGGACTCACGGTGGTCCCGACCGGCACGCGAGTGCGCCGCCGGCGGCGCGCTCGCGATGGCAGGGCGGCATTGAAGATTGAACATACCTGTACACCAATATGCCTGCCCGTGCCATTCTGCCGACGTACATCGGCGTGCGCCGGTCGGGAACTGGTTAAAGAATGATGGAGAACCGCCCTCAGGCAGAGGTGAGGAGGATTCTGGGAGGTCACGTGACATCACTCTTATCTCTATTAATAAAACACAGACCTGACCGGAGAGGTGAGGAGGATTCTGGGAGGTCACATGACATCACTCTTATCTCTATTAATAAAACACAGACCTGACCGGAGAGGTGAGGAGGATTCTGGGAGGTCACATGACATCACTCTTATCTCTATTAATAAAACACAGACCTGACAGGAGAGGTGAGGAGAATTCTGGGAAGTCACATGACATCACTCTTATCTCTATTAATAAAACACAGACCTGACCGGAGAGGTGAGGAGGATTCTGGGAGGTCACATGACATCACTCTTATCTCTATTAATAAAACACAGACCTGACCGGAGAGGTGAGGAGGATTCTGGGAGGTCACATGACATAATTATTTGTGTTTTGATACAGAGTTGTCCCTCAGTGAAGTTTGGTGACCATCACAGTACATCCACCCCTTTAGCTGACACATGAGAGAAATGGTAAGAAGAAGATCCTAGAAGTCACTCAGACAATCACTGAGCTGGTGCCGGGAGTGAGGGCATTTAGGACACAAGAACATCATGATGGAGAACCAGCTTCCCCTCACATCTCCAGGTAAGAGGTGATATTTTTTTTTAGAATACAGTTTATGTTCCTTTCCATAATTTGTCACAATAATGGCGCGGTAAATAAGGTTTGCTGGGAAGTTGTATCCAAAGAGTGGACTATGACAGATGGTTCCATGCCTAACATCATTCAAATAAATGTTCAGTGACATCTTTATAAGTAGTGAGTCCGGCCAGAATGTTTTGGTCCGGTTATTTACTGTCACCTGGCTGTTCTTGATGTTACCCTTCCCAATACACTGTGACCTAACTGGACATCTTAAGAGGGATCTTGGTTGTATCCCACCAAGTCTGAGGTCATCTATAAGGGGCTATTATGATCTTTTAAGTTGGGTAACTTATGTGTACATACATGGCTGGGTCTTTGTTTTGCCCAGAGTATTTCTTGTCACCTTCTTGATATTGCCCTTCCCAAGACACTGTGACTTAACTGAACATCTTAAGAGGGACCTTGGTTGCATCCAACCACGCCTGAGGTCATCTATAAGAAGTCATTAGGAGCTTTGAAGTTGGGTAAGTTGAACGTATCGCTTCTCTGCCTTTTGGCTAAGATCAAGTGTAGTATCTGTTCTTATCAGTTACCAGGAGGTGGCGCTTGCTTCCGTCCCTGTTCTACGGCGAGGTGGAGCAGGGGTAGCAGTTGCTATGCAAAACCTGCTGGTGTGAAGGTGACCCGGAGCGGTTCGTAGCCGAAAGGGAAGCCTTCTGATGAGGATGGAGAACCACTGGTCGGCGCCAGGGGAGGGGACCCTGGCCTTCTGGCCTGGATTGGGGCAGCTTTAGCTACCAGTCAGTTTTTTGGGAGAGAACGCCCGCTCCTCCTTTTTTGCTGGGGGGAGTGGTTAGTACTTCCCGAATATAATTAGGTTGGAGTGATGGGAGTGATGTGAACTAATCTCTCAGACCTCTGCCTTTCTGACTGGGGTGGGGGCTGCTGTGGTCTGGGCTGGGGGGTCGGGGAAGCTTTTGTTGAAAAGCCTATGGTGATGTGCCCCTGAAGTGGCAGTTCAGGGGTGCCTTACGTTCACTGTGCTTTGTCACACTGCTGTTTGGCACCTTGGTCACTTCACTGTAAACACGCTTTTTCACACCTGCCTCTAGGGCCGGGCCTTTTGGCTAGGACCAGTGGAATTTTTGATTCCTGGCCGGAGGGCCTGGTCATTGTATTCACAATGGCCCCCTTTTCACTCTCCCTCTTCACTATCCCTTCCCCACTTTACTTTTTTTTTTTTTTGATTGTTGTGTGTCACGTTTTATGTTGTCACTGCACGTTTGATGAGTAGGGTGTCGGTCCTCGGGCCAACCCTGAAAGTCTTGTGGGAGGGTGGACATAGGCCTTCTGGCTTGGTTCGCCCTCTCTTTGGGGGGTCTTCCTTCGGGGGAGCCTTTTTCAGTGGTTGTCTTAGCTGAGTCAGTTGAATCCAGAAGCCTAATGCCGTGCACAAACGTAGCAGACTATCTGGCGGGCTTTCCGATCGAGTTACTTGCCCACACACGGAACTTTTGCAGCGGACTAATATGGCGTACTAAGTCCGCCGGACTAGTCGCCGTACTTTTGAAATGAACGCACTCGCCCACACACGAGGAGGAAAGTCCGCTCATTTTGAGCGCGTCTCCAGGTAGCCGGGGCCAGCGAAGGAGGCGTCGCTGGCCCCATCACCTGTTATGGACTTAAAGGGGAACCCCTATGCTGAAAAATCGGCGTGGGGGTCCCCCCCTAGGCCCATATCAGACCCTTATCCGAGCACGCTACCCGGCCGGCCAGGAAAGGGGGTGGGGACGAGCGAGCGCCCCTCCCCCCTCCTGAGCCGTACCAGGCCACATGCCCTCAACATGGGGGGGTGCCTTGGGGAAGGGGGGGCTGCGCATCCCCCCCACCCCAAAGCACCTTGTCCCCATGTTGATGAGGACAAGGGCTTCTTCCCGACAAAGGACAGACAGAAGACCGGGCCACCGCTTGTAAAAGAGCTAGAAGAAGGCGCGGTGGCCCGGCAAGAAGAACCGAAGAGGGGGACAAGACATTATACTTGGGTAATCCAACATTTTACAGTTGTCACCAAAACAGAAGATAAGGCAAAGCCTTCAAATAGACATACCTGTTCCTTTGACAACTGTCTAAGAGGGGGTTTATTCTAGCTTTGGAGAGATTACCTCTTGCTTCCTGTTGTGTCTCAAGGACAGGAAATTAAGGGAAATCTCCCCCACTCATCAAAAACGAAAAAATAAAATGAATGCCTTAGATCAGTGATCTCCAAACTGTGGCCCTTTGCTTGCTTTTATTCAGCCCTTGGGCACTATTTAATTCACTGACACCAACGAAGGGGCACAATTCCTACCAATAACAGCAACGATTGGGGCACAGTTCCTCCTAATGACACCAACAATGGGGCCCAATGATACCATGATAGGGCACAATTCCTCCCAGTGACACCAATGATGGGGCACAGTTCCTACCAATGATGAGGCACAGTTACTTGCACTGACTCCTACAATGGGGCCCAATGACACCAATGATGGGGCACAATTCCTACCAATGACACCAGCGATGGGGCACAATTCCTAGCAATGACACCAACACAGGGACACAGTTCCTTCCGCTGACACCAACAATGGAGTCCAATGACACCAGTGATGGGGCACAATTCCTACCAATGACACCAAAGATGAGGCATTGTTTTCTCCAACTGATGCTGGGACATCTACTCCCGATTTTACACAGTCTTGCCCCCCTAAAGCCTGAAAAACAGTAAACTAGCCCTTTGTTTAGAAAGCCTTAGGTGAACTTGTATGTTTGTTGTACTCATAAATTAGGCTTACAAAAAGTAATTGTCTTCTTCTTGATTTCTTTTCAGCGGATTTACCGAAAGATAATGCAGATTCCGTTATTAAGGAGGAAGCCTGCTTGTGCGAAGCAGAAAATCTCCCCCGCTTGGCCACATCCACCCCGGATTGTACGCACTTTGCAACTACTTCTTTTAAGAAGGGACTTGTCTCATTTGCAGAAAGCCCCTCACGGTCTAATACTCTGAAGAACAAAGAGAAATCTCAAGGTATTAATACAACTAAGATCCTTCGTCCACAGGTAGAGAGACCTTTCCTACACACCAGTGCCCCTTCACCTGTTGGTAACAAACATTATACTTGTACTAAGGATGAGTGCCACTGTGAAGGAGGTCTTCCACACTCCGATGAAGACCACATGCAGTATTTAACTATTCAAATTAAGGAGGAATCCACCTCCTCAGAGGAAGAAAATCTAGATAACTCTGACACTGCACCCCCAGACCGAACAGGATATGCACCTACCTGTCGGAAAGAGGAACTACAGCACTCAGCTGATGAATCTGGTACTTATCCCAGCCAAGAGCTCCACAGAGATAAACCCTTTTCTTGCCCTGAGTGTGGGAGGAGCTTCATCAGCAACTCCCACCTGGTCATCCACCAGAGGACTCACTCTGGACCAAAACCGTACTCTTGCCCAGAGTGCGGCAAATGCTTCTGTAGCAACTCCAGCCTCCTTAGGCATCAGAAGTCACATGGGGATGAGCGACCCTTCTCCTGCCCCGAATGCGGCAAAGCCTTTGCCCGAAAATCCCACCTTTTCCAGCACCAGGAGGTGCACACCAGCAGTAGCAAGTCCTACTCTTGTACAGAGTGCGGGAAATGCTTCATCCACAGAGGCCATCTGGCCAAGCACCAGAAAGTTCACATCGAGGACAAGCCTTACCCTTGCCTTGACTGCGAGAAGTCTTTTGTTCGCAAGGCGCACCTGCTGGAGCATCAGAAAGTCCACACGGGGCTGAAGCCATTTGCTTGCGTGCAATGTGGGAAATGTTTTGCGAGCAACGCCCACCTGATCCAGCACCAGCGTGTCCACACGGGAGAGAAACCATTTTCCTGCCTTGAGTGTGGGAAGTCTTTCATCAGCAGCGCCAACTTGGTGGTGCACCAGCGAGTCCACACTGGCCAGCGGCCGTATTACTGCACCGACTGTGGGAAGTCCTTTGCCAGCAGCTCCCAACTGGTGGAGCATCAGCGGATCCACACAGGAGAAAAGCCATACTCATGCCTTGATTGTGGGAAAAGATTCACCTTCCGGTCCAGTCTGGTGAAGCACGAGAGAAGCCACACAGGAGAGAAGCCTTACTGTTGCACTGTTTGTGGGAAGAGCTTCATGCAGAACTCTCATCTAGTGATCCACCAGAAGACCCACCTAGGGGAGAAGCCATATTCATGTTTTGAGTGTGGCAAGGCATTCATTACCAAAGCCAGCCTGGTTATTCATCAGAGGAACCACACAGGCGAGCGTCCCTACCCTTGTACTGTGTGCGGCAAACGCTTCACTTGCAGCTCCAGCCTTGGCATGCATCAGAGGACTCATGCGTTGGACAAGCCTTATGCTTGCCCTGAGTGTGGTAAGAGGTTCGCTGGGAATCCGGAGCTGGCCAAGCACCGTAAGATCCACACAGGCAGCCGGCCATACTCCTGCCCTGAGTGTGGCAAGACGTTCGTCAGAAACTCTGACCTGAGAGTCCACAGCATGAGCCACACGGGCGAAAGGCCTTATTCTTGCTCCCAGTGCGGTAAATGCTTTGCCAACAGCTCTGTCTTTTTTTTTTTTTTTGTAAATTTTTATTTATTAACAGTTTTATCAACACACACAGTACAACACACGTATACCAACCCCCCCCCCCCCCCCCCCTTAATCCCCTGTGCAGCCTTCCGACCAATACTAAATCACAGTCCATATTTCCAACTATAACAAATATTACATGTCTAAGACATCCATAACAGTACCATCCAACCCGCATACAGAAAAATATCATACTCATATCCCTCCCCCGCCCAACATAGCAAGCCTGAAATCAAAAACCCAGCCCCAACACAATGGATTAATTCACAGTACCATTAGCATCTAGCCAACATTGCCACACTTTCTCAAATTTTTTAGGGCATCCCCTGCTCAAGTAAGTAGCTTTATACATTGGTAGCGACTTGTTAATTATACTTTTCCAGAATGACACCGTGGGTGGCTCTGGACTCTTCCAACACAACAGAATAGCCTTACGGGCATAGAACAAAGAAAGAGAAATCATAATTCTTTGTGCCCTTCTGGGCGCCAACTCCTCCACCAGCCCGAGTAAACAGATCGCTACCGTAACAGGAATCGGCACCGAAAGCACCGTCTGTATAGTGTGAGTCACCCCCTTCCAGAATACCTGTATCTGCTGGCACCGCCAGAACACATGGTCGAAGTCAGCATTATTGTCCGGGCAGCGCCAGCACACCGCCGCATCCGTGCCATATATCCCAGCTATCCTTGCCGGGGTATAGTACACCCTGTGTAAAAGCTTAAATTGAATGAGCCTATCTCTGGCTGATACTAGCGTCTTAAATGGGTAATCCCACATATCATCCCAATCCTCCCCCCCGAAATCCGTAACCAATGCACTCCATGTGTCTCTACACTTTGTAAGCATTTTAGGCCTTTCCACAAAAAGTTCTTTATAAACTGCAGAGAGGGGTTTTATCAGGTCCTCCTTTCGCAGCATGCTCTCCAGGGGAGACACACCCAGCTCCAAAGCATCAGAACCAAACTGAGTAAGGAAGGCGTGCCTCAACTGGAGGTAGCGAAAGAAATACCAATTAGGAAGGGTATATTTTTCTCTCAGTTGATCAAATGTGTACAGTCTTGTCCCCCCCACTATATGTTTCAATTGTTTGATGCCGACCCTGGCCCAAATTACTGGATCCGGAATCGCACCAAAATGTGACAATCTGGGATTAAACCAGAGAGGGGTGTCCTGTGACCAGCTCCCTGCCTCTGTTTTCATCAAAGCCTGTGCCTTATCCCACGCGCGTACAGTCATTCGCATGGAGGCGGTCAAGGGTGAGACAGTCTGTGGGCCCCTATAGACTAGATAGGACAAACTCTCATAAGAACCTAGACGGGCTGCCTCCAATACTGTCGCTGAATCCCCAGCGTCCTTCGTCAACCAGCGCCTAACAATCACCATCTGTCCCGCTATAAAATATTTGAAAAGATCAGGTAGCGCCAATCCGCCCTGTCCCCAGGGTTCCTGTAAAGTACGCAAACTTATCCTGGGATGTCCAGCGGCCCATAAAAAGGAGTTAAAAAGACTATTAACCCGTCGAAAAAAAGAACAGGGAATCCAAATCGGAGTGTTCCGCAAAAGGTATAGAAAAACCGGCAGGATTTTCATTTTAAGTAGGTTAACCCTACCAATCAGAGACAGCGGCAGATGTTTCCATGCCTCTAGTTGTACTTTGACCCTGGCCAATAATGGTAGAAGATTGAGAGACATAAAGTCCCCCACTCGGGGTGATATATGTATCCCCAAATACTTAAACTCCTCCACCCAAGCTATGGGGACCCTGCTGGATGCAAGAGCCCTGGCACCCGAGTCAATAGCCATTACCGTGGACTTCTCCCAATTAACTCGGAGTCCGGAGAACGTGGCAAATTTGTCAAGCACCCCGAACACCGCTTCCAATGACGGCCCTGCATCACGCAAAAAAAGAAGAATGTCGTCCGCGTAAAGTGCAATGCATTCCCGGATGCCCCCTACCTCCAACGCCCCTACTTCAGATGACCTCCTCAATGCTATGGCCAAGGGCTCTATCGCGAGTGCAAATAAAAATGGGGACAGCGGGCACCCTTGGCGCGTGCCCCTACCCACAGGAAACTGAGAGGAAACTGAGGTGCCTATCTTTATGGCCGCTTGAGGGTTACTGTATAGTAAGGAGATCCAAGTCATGAAGATGTCCCCAAAGCCCATGTGTCGTAGAACTGCCAACATATACTGCCAGTCCACAGAATCAAAGGCCTTGGCCATGTCCAAAGACACCACCACCCTAGTACCCATCCTATCGTGTTCCATCTGCAAATGAGCAAACAGTCTGCGAAGATTTGTGTCAGTAGATTTTTGCGGTATGAAACCCGTCTGATCTATGTCAACCAAGGTGGTAATGACCTGGGAGAGTCTGGTAGCCAAAACCTTTGTCAAGATTTTTAAGTCCTGGTTCAACAGCGCTATGGGTCTATAGGATGAACAGGACAAAACATCCTTGCCAGGCTTCGGAAGAAGAATCACCTGCGCTTCAGCTAAGGAATCAGGAAGGCATCGGTGCTTGAGACAGTAAGAGAACAGGGTCCTAAGCCTAGGAACTAAGTCCTCCATATGCAGCCTATACCATTCAATACTGAAACCATCAGGCCCAGGAGATTTGTGAGGGGGGAAAGCCCGTATAGCTGCCTCAATTTCTTTTTCGTTTATGTCAGCCTCCAACGCCCCCCTATCCTCCACCGACAGCACAGGGATTTCAAGGGATGTCAACAGTGCATCCAATTCCTGGGAATCATAGACCGGAATAGGAGCATACAGTGTCTTGTAATATTCCACAAACGTGTCCATAATATCAGTAGGGTTAGTGAGTACATCCCCCCCAGCATTCCCAATACAGGGTATATTGGTTTGTATTCTCTGTTCTGCCACCAACATTGCCAGTAGTTTACCATTTTTATCCCCTCGCTCAAAAAGGGATTCTGCAGATTTTGTTCTAGAGGTATGTGTCAAGTCAGTGAAATGGAGTGCGAGTGTGCGCCTGGCCTCCAACAAGGCCTCATACGTGACATCAGACTGGTCGTTGGCGTGAGCCCGTGCACAAACCCGTTCCCTATCCTGCAGCTCCTGCTCTTTTTTATTATGGGACCTGCGTGCCTGCTTAATGGCTGAAATATAATGGCCTCGCATACATGCCTTAAAAGCATCCCACACCACTGTGGGAGCAGCAGACCCTGCATTATCATTCCAATAGTTAGCATAATGTGGGGCAACCTGGGATGATACCTCCTCCACCTCCAACCAGCCCGGATTCAATCTCCATGCCCCTCCTCTAAAAACCGAAGGAGGAAGAATGTGTACCGAAAGCGGCGTGTGATCTGAGATGCCCCCTGCCAAATATTTGGCTCCACCCACCAACTGCAACATGGATGCATTAGCAAAAGCCAAATCGATTCTGGAGGAGGATCTATGCGTTTTGGACAAATGAGAATAGCATCTAGTGGAGGGGTTCTTCCACCGCCATAATTCTGTGAGGGAGGCCGTAGCCGCCCACGCAGAAAGGTCAACCGATGCCACCCTAGACGTATTAGAGGAATCCAACGTTGCAGAGAGTATGGCATTAAAATCCCCTGCTATAAGAAGTGGAAGATGTATGTATGGTGCCAATTTGCCTAACAGATCATACAATATCTGTACTTGAAAAGGGGGAGGTATGTAAACATTAACCAAAACCATCTTGCAATTACTGAGATCAGCAACAACAATCAAAAACCTGCCTCCCGGGTCTGAGATGACATGATGAATGGTGCAGGGTACCGCTTTACTAATAAGAATAGACACACCCCTAGAATAAGTGGAGTATGTCGCATGCAGCGCCCTCTGAATCCAAGCTCTGCGTAAAGCCAGCACTCTGCTCCCATCCAGATGTGTCTCCTGCAGAAACACCACATGCGGAGTGATCGTTTTCAAATATTGGAACATTAAGGCTCTACGAAACTTGTCGTTCAGGCCTCGGATATTCCAAGATACCACATTAACCATAGACCCTGCCATTGTTACCCAGCAACTTAATAAACATTAAACGGTACCCTTGTAGGGATAGGAGGAAATACAGGTGGTTATGATTTTCAGACATACAATAGATCTGCGAAATAACAAAAAAATTGACATGGAAGGCTGCACATACTAAGTAACCTAACCCCTTATTCCCGTAAACTCCCTGCCGCTGTGTAGCAAACCAAAACAACAGGTACACGCAGCTTTTTCCCAAACCTTGTCCAAAAAAATTCCTGAAGGGCATGACCATACTACAGGTCAAACGAACCAGCGTTCCAAAAAAAGAAAAAACACAGAAACAAAGAGTGCAAAAAGTTTTAACTTGCATAAACACAGTGTCCGCGTCCATAGAGCTCCCCGATGCCTGTCGGCGACCCGTAACTCACCCAAATGGGCAGCACAAGGTGCGTCCCTCCTCAGTCCCGGGCTTTGTAGGTGTCCCAGTGTGATGGAGAAGCATATGACACAACAGGAGTCCCCCGGAGGTGCGGACAGAAGGCACCCCGCAACTTGAGTATGAAGGAGAAGTATAACCATATCCCACTTCTTTCCCCCCCCCCCCCACCCCGGACAGGATAAGTCAAAATATTCTCAACTTTAAATACCTAGGGGAGGTCTCGGGGGGTACTCAAACTGGAACATGAGTAACAAACCTGATGAAGGGAAACCAGAAAAAAAAAAAAACACCCCAGCAGCCGCCGAGGTTGCAACTGGACAGGTGGGCCCAAACAATTATCTCAGGGACAGCAACCAGGAATCTGCCTCCGCAGGAGAATCAAAAAACTTCACTGAGCCTTCATACTGGACCCGTAGGCGACTAGGATAAAGCATGGAGTATTTCAGATCCCGTTCCCTCAGCCGTCTCAACAGCTCTGTCTTTGCCATCCACCAGCGCAGCCACTCTGGCGACCGGCCCCACGCCTGCTCCGAGTGTGGCAAGCGCTTCATCAGGAACTTTGACCTGGTTGTCCACATGAGGAGACACACTGGGGAAAAACCCTACGCGTGTTCCCAGTGCACCTGTCGGTTTGTCAATAAAGGAGGATTGACGGCCCATGTCAAAATTCACAAATAGACGGTTTTGAATTTATTTTGGAAGACCTAAAGGGCCAGTTCACTCAGAGTTGACATTTCTTTTGAGAGCCCACAAAAGGAAATGGAGATGCAAATTAAGAAGTAGTGATCTTGTTTTGAGAGTACCCAGGAATACATGAAGCCAGAAGTGACCACTTTGAGTGGGCTCACCCTTTGAAAGCCATCATTGAAGTTCACGGTTGCATGTGTATTTGCACATTTAGTTGCATGTGTATTTGCACATTTTACATATTGCTCATGTTTTTATTTAATTAAAAGAGGTATGTCAGAGATATTGTTAGCCTTATTAGTTACTAATGCTATAATCCCCAGCGCTGTCCATGCGCCTTTCATTTTCTGAGTGTTTTTAATTTTATTGTTTTAATGAAAGCACTTAAAAAGGGGTTTTTACATTTTGTGGGCGGGGCCTAGCACAAATGGTGGCAGAAGCCTGCTGACTTCAATGAGCCTCAGCTTTGTGTAGGCCTCACCAGACCCCGGACAATAAACCATTTATAGTAGCTTGTGGGAAAGCTTATGAATGCTACTTAAAGCAACCATCCCAACAAGGCTTTGGTGACTCACATTAAAGGTGGGTGCCGGCGCTGGGAAGAGCCCATCCTGGCTCAGTGTACACATGCAGAGACAGCAAGAAGGAAGCACCGCACACTAGTGAAACAGCCCGAGTGTATACAGGAATCAAAACTGCTTGAGCCAAGCTCCTTCCAGACCACACCACTGATGCGTTTCGGCCAGCTCAGAGAGCTTAGTCACAACTAAGCCCTATGGGTGAGCAAAATGCATTGGAGATGTGGCCTTGGAGGAGCCTGGCCAAAGCCGTTTTGATTCCTTTATACATTCAGGCTGTTTTTATGCTGTGCGGCGCTTCCTTTTTGCTTTCTCAACATCTTTATAGTGGCCTATCAGATTTCATTAAATCTGTGTTCCGCCTGGGGATAAAAAATTAAACGCCAGCAGCTACAAATAATGTAGCTGCTGATTTTAAATATATGGACTCTTACCTGTCCAGGGAGCCTGCGATGTCAGCACCAAAGCCAATATTCAGATCGGCTGTTGGGTGTTGGCACTGCCATTCATCGTAAGGGAAACTGGTAGTAAAGCCTTTTGGCTTGACAGCCGATTCCCTGCTGTACTGTGCTTCCTTTCTTGCCCGACGATGGAGGAAGGAAGAGGGGGGACGAAATTCAGGAGGACGGCGCCGCGCCACTGTCTCTGGGAAGTAGGAAAGGGTACCTGTCAAAAACAGGTACCCATTCCCCCCGAAACATGGCAGATGTGGCACCAGAGAGGGGGGGGGGGGCAGATAAGCGGAGGTTCCACTTTTGGGTGGAACTTCGCTTTAACATCATAATTTTTGCTTTAGCTTTCCAGATTGGAAAAAAAATATTCCTGATAAAAACAATGTGCCTTTCATTTTCAAAGTGTTTTTATTTTTAGCGTTTTAATAAAAACACTTAAAAGGGGATTTCACATGCACGTGAAAAGTGGGGGACCCTTTTGTGGGAGGGGCTTAGGACAGATGATGGCAGAAGCCTGCTGACTTCAATGAGCCTGGCAAGCCTTGGATGACCCTCACCATGCCTCCTGTTTATTCTGAGATGACAGCCACAGCTCATAGATGACAAAAACAGACAGAAAAGGGGTGTAAAATAATATTATATTATATTTCACAGAATGGTTTTGTTCTCCACATTTGTAGTGTAGTTGTAAACTTCAAGGACAACACCTCCAAATTAACCAAAAAACAGGTGGAACAAATACAGGAAGTGCAACAACCTCCCAGTCCGCTCCTCCCATACTGTGCTAGACACCAGCATAAAGAGGTTGAAGCCAATTACCAGTTCTGTCCATTCTGCAGACTCCGTGTCACTGCCCCGCCTCTTACCTGTTTTTTGGACTGCTAGTAATTATGTCAGAAGACGTCAGTTGGTGACGAAACAGATGCACCTTTCTCTGTACACATGTGAGTTTAATAGCTTTTTTATTAAAGAGTATTTTAAAGTAACTGCACTATGGAGGCTTTTTTATGTTCTTATGAGGTTTGACCCCACTGCAATTGACGCAAAGTGATTCGAGTGTGTGTGTCGGGTATTGTGGACAGCTTGGTGGATCCACTTAAGAGAGCAGCCAATTATATTAGGATCTGCATGTCTTCATCCGTGGATGGGGCCTCACCGTAGGCTGGATAGGTGAAGCCCTCTGCTATCTTTTGTATGTAAATTGTGCTCTGAGTCTTTTTTTTAATAATACATTTTCATGATCCCCTACACATCAGCTGAAATCAGGCTGACAATAAAGCTGTCCCAAATGCACACTTTATTAAAGTGGTTGTAAACCTCAGACATGAAACATGAACAAAGCATATCCCTCTATAGCAGTGATGGTGAACCTTGGCACTCCAGATGTTTTGGATCTACATTTCCCATGATGCTCAGCTACTCTGCAGAGTGCATGGTTCGCCATCACTGCTCTATATCGTCTACTTGTCTCAGTTAGGGGCAGTAAGTATCATTTCTGTCAGCTGCCTTCTTCCTCTGCTAGCAGCATGAATAACTTCTGGCAAGTTTTTATGACACCGAGAGATACAAACGTGACAGGGGAGGGATCTCCAGCACACAGCCTGTAATTGACAGCCTCAGCTCTGTTCCTGTGTAAAGGGGTGGGAGGGGTTTCCCTTTCCCTTCCCTCCAATGAGCTCTGCAGAGTGTAACTTCAGTTCTCCACCCTCTTTTTTTCTGACAGCTCAGACAAACGTTATCAATTCTGGACTATGAGCCCCCAGTCATGACATTGAAATTCATGCTACTGCACTTGAAGTCGCACAATTTCAAAGTAGTACTTCTTCAGGTGCTACTTGGAAGACATCTGTGACGTCATGCACAGATGTCTAGGCAAGTCGTACCTGAACTTGCAAAAAGTAGCACAAGAACTACTTTCAAAATGTGTTTAATCTCCGTGTATCATCTGAGGCCGGGACAAGGGGTGGGCAGGAGGGGTCCTGGGTGCAATGGTGTACTGTAGGGATGAGGGCGCCTTTCTTCTGTTACAAGGCTGACAGGGGCAGTAACAGTGGCAGTTATTTTGACAAGTGACTGCTCGGTAATGGATCCCCTAAGCTTGCACATCATGAACGGAGGGGGCGGGGGATGTACTTTGGCATCTTTGCCCTGGTCCCAGCACTGCTCACAGGTACTGTTTCTAGGTGCGGAGGGGACACCTAATCCAGAGCTGTGCCTGCGACTGCCGGTCCCTGCCGTGCACAAAGCAAGGTCCATAAAGACATGGATGAGCGAGTTTGGGGTGGAGGAACTTGACTGGCCTGCACAGATTCCTGACCTCAACCCAATGGAACACCTTTGGGATGAATTAGAGCGGAGACTGCGAGCCAGGCCTTCTCATACAACATCAGTGCCTGACTTCACAAATGCTCTTCTGGAAGAATGGTGAAACATTCCCATAGACACACTCCTAAACCTTGTGGACGGCCTTCCCAGAAGAGTTGAAGCTGTTATAGCTGCAAAGGGTGGGCCAACTCAATATTGAACCCTACGGACTAAGACTGGGATGCCATTATAGTTCATGTGTGTGTAAAGGCAGGCGTCACAATACTTTTGACAATATAGTGTATATCTAAACAAGTGGGCCTTACATAAGATCCCGTGTATTCATAAATGGGGGAGGACGTATGAGATCGGATATGTTGGCAACGCAGCTTACAATCTGTTCTCAACTAAATATATCCTAACTGTAAATTGTGCGGCCAACTTAGCATGCCCACCCTGGCAGCAGAGACCGGCGGTGAATGACACAAGCTCTTATTTGAACATTTTTGGGATGTTTCCTACCCACCAGCTCTAATAGTCTCATGTTTCAGGTAGAGGTTGAAGTGGTTCTAAAGGCTTAAAAAAAAAAAAAAAAAAAACTTAACCTTAACCACTTCCCGCCTATAGGATGTCATATGATATCCTGGACTTGAAGTGGAGATATCTGGATGATGGGTGCAGTCACAGGCATCTTTCATTTTATCCGGCGATTCCCTCTCTTGGTAAAGCCATCCTGGATTACTTTTACTGGCAGTGGGAAAGGACATTTCCCCCCCCCTCCCGCCGCCCAATGGCGCCTCTCCGGGCTCTCCCGTGGGATCAGGGAGCCAGAGATCCGATCCGCTGTTCTGTCAAAATAGCCAACTCGTCAAAATGTTCAACTACGCCACTTTTGGTGACTCTCCAGCAGCAGATTTGACGAGTTGGCTCTACTGCTCATGCGAGCGCGTGCCACCGACAAAATAACACAAATCCCCGTTAGCTGTTGGAGTACTCGATGAGTTTTCAAAAAAGGTGACGTACCTTGCGCATGCGCACTGCGGCGATTGGTAAATCCGAAGAAAACTCGCCAAGTTCTCCAACAGCTGCCGGGGGTTTTGGTTATTCCGTCGGTGGCCTGCGCGCGCACATGGCCAGTAGAGCCAACTCGTCGAAATCTGCTGCTGGAGAGTCAGCGGAAGTGACGAAGTTGGAGATTTTGATGAGTTGGCTATTTCAACAGAACAGCAGCAGCAGTGCCAGCTTTCCATAGAGATGGCTGCGGACTGAATGGTTCCTGGCCATCTCTATGATCCCGGGAGGTCATGACGTCGCTTCCGGCTCTGGCAGATGTAAACCCTGCCATTTTTTTCCCATAGAAAGCAGAGATCGATTTTTTTTTTTAATCTTATGCTTTCCTGGGTAGAAGAGATATCTGGGGTCTTATAAGAGGACCTGTCATGCCTTATTCCTATGGCTCTTTACATTTCTTGTAAAAGGAATAAAAGTGCTAAAAAAAATGTAAGGCTCAGTGTAAAAATAAAATACAGTAAAAACTTGCTTAGAGAGTAACTTGGTTTGAGAGTTTTGCAAGACAAGCAACATTTTTCAATAAATTTTGTCTTGATATACAAGTAGCGTCATGTCACAACTGAGTATAAAAGAGAAGAGAGGCGCCTCTAAGTGTAGCAATATGATTACATTTAAGGACCGAGACTCTTTTTGAGATTCATTGTTTAAAAGTTAAAAACAGTTTTTTTTTTTTGCTAGAAAATTGCTTAAAACCCCCCAACATTATCATTTTTTTTTTCTAACACCCTAGAGAATAAAATGGCGGTCGTTGCAATACTTTCTTTCACACCATAATTGCGCATCGGTCTTACAAGTGCACTTTTAGAAGAAATACACTTTTTTAAATTAAAAAAATAAGACAGCAGTAAATTTAGCCCAATTGTTTTTTTATATTGTGAAAGATAATGTTACGCGGAGTAAATTGATACCCAACGTGTCACGCTTCAAAATTGTGCCCGCTCGTAGAATGGCGACAAACTTTTACCCTTAAAAATCTCCATAGGCGACGTTCAAAAAATTCTACAGGTTGCATGTTTTGCATTACAGAGGAGGTCTCTACCGATTGCGGCGATACCTCATGTGTGGTTTGAACACCGTTTTCATACGCGGGCGCTACTCACGTATGCGTTCGCTTCTGCTCGGCGGGACGGAGTGTGTTTAAAATTGTTTTTTATTATTATTATTTATTTTACCTTTTATTTTTACACTGTTTTTTTTTAAAAAAAAATTTAAGTGTCACTTTCATTCCTATTACCAGAAATGTAAACATCCCTTGTAATAGAAAAAAAGCATGACAGGACCTCTTAAACATGAGATCTGCGGAGGGCACCGGACCATGGCAGGGGGTGGCCTTCTGCCCTGCAATGGTGTGGAGCCAAGCAGGGGACATCTTCCCCTCAGTCAGCTCCATACCACAGAATGAGAAGGATCCGATTTCCTCCGCTGCTACCGATGGCTCCGTTAAGCGGCAGAGGGCACCGGAAGATGCGGTCGGATGGGGGGGGGCTCCCTCTCCCGCCACCGATAAAAGTGATCTCGCAGCGAATCCACCGCAGAGACCACTCTGATCGGAAATCGTACGGCCGGCCGAAGAAGAGGATACCGGGGTTATGGTTAAGTTACTCTGTAAATGCTGCTGGATTTTGCGGAGGCTTCCATATGTGGATGGACATTTTATGGTTACACAACCTATCACATTGCTATAATCTTTTTATATGGACTATAAACTGAAGGACTTATGAATAAATGGTTGTGGAACGAATCATTTGAGTTTCCATTATTTCTTATGGGGAAATTCACTTTGATATAAGAGTGCTTTGGATTACAAGCATGTTTCCAAAACGAATTGTGCTGCAAGCAAAATCCAAGGTTTTACTGTAATATTATATATATATATATATATATATATATTTTTTTTTTTTTTTTTTTTTTTTTAAACGCCACCGTCCCCTTGTGTTATATATGCAGAAGCAAAAGCATACTTCGGTCACGCCCGCATATGTGAAGTGCATTCGTATCACGGCAAACGTTAAAGGAAGAATAATAATTCTAGCGCTAGACCTCCCCCGTTACCCTAAACTGGTACCCTGTAAAAAGAAAAAAAAATTGAAGTATCGCCTATGGGGATTTTTAAGTCCCGTAGTTTGTCGCCTTTCCACGAGCGTGCGCAATTTTAAAGCGTGACTTGTTCGGTATCAATTTACTTGGCGTGTCATCATCTTTAAAATTTTTCCAAAATATTGGGTTATTATTATTATTCTTCACAATTTATATAGCGCCAATAGTTTACGCAGCGCTTTACAATGTATAGGGGAGACAACACAATTACAGTACAATACAAAAGGTACAGGAGGGCCCGGCTCGTAGAGATTACATTCTAAAGGGAGGGGGGTGGTGGTACAAAAGGTAAGAGCTGCAGAGAATGATTTGATGGGGGTTGGCTATATATTGTGTTTTTGTGCATTAAAATTCATTAAATTGTATTTTTTCCAAAATGATTGCTTTGAAAAATTGCTGTGCGACATAAAAAAATTGCAGCAACTACCATTTTATTTTCTAGGGTCTCTGATTAAAAAATAATAATAATAATTATATATATTTATATATATATATATATATATATATATATATATATATATATATACATATATATAATGTTTGGGGGTTAAGAAGTGGTTAAAGGTAAAAAAAAAAAAAAAAAAAAAAAAAAAAAAAAACTTCTATAATCAAGGCATCCCGACCGAAATACTTATCTGAGCCCCATCTCGATCCAGTACTCTGTCTGACAGCAGCGACTCTATCTCTCCTAACATGACGGGAGCAGCAGCATGAGCCATTGGAAGGGGGAGCAGCTGTCTGTGTCTACGGACTCTGGATTGCACCCACACGAGATCCCTCATAGGAAGTGGCGTGCTATAGGGGCACCAGCTGAAGAGGAGGAGACAGGAGCGCTGGTGGGGACCCCAGAAGAGGAGGATTGGGGCTACTCTGTGCAAAACCATTACACATAGCAGGTACCTATGACCTATTTATTGTTAAAAAAAAAAATAAAGTTTAGAATCACTTTAAGGAAGTATACATACAATGAAGTCAACTTATATAGGGGGAGTTGTGGCCAAACAGCAGAATACTTTCTGGCCAAGAACACGGAGTCATGCTCAGTATAGAAAAATGTCCCCACTGACTCGTAGAGCCCAGCTGTAGAATATCATGTCCATGGGGCCCTGAATTGTCTATCACATCTAGAAGCCAGCAGGGGATTTTACAAACAAGTGCTTCCACTGTAAACTACAGAGAGTGACGCCACCTGTGACTTTTTATGGCACAGAGACCTTGGCTCAGGGTTTGCCTTCAAGCTGTAGAGTCATTTCTAGGGAACGCATGGTGGTTCCTCCACATCGCTCCCCCGCGTAGCTCGTTTTACGTGAGCCTTTAAGGCCATTTGACTGGAAAAGCATTTTCCGCACTTGCTGCAGGCATAGGGCTTCTCCCCCGAGTGGACTCTCTGGTGGCGCACCAGGTCCGAGTTGCTGACGAAATGTTTGTCACATTCGGAGCAGGTGAAGGGCTTCTCCCTCGTTCCAGAGTGGACAGTCTGGTGCCGAATCAGGTTGGATTTACTAATGAACCTGCGGCCACAGTCGGAACAGGAATACGGCCGTTCTCCCGTGTGAGTCCTCGTGTGGCGGACCAGGTCGGAGTTAATGGAAAAGCTCTTCTCACACTCGGAACAGGTGTAGGGTTTCTCTCCCGTGTGGACCCGGTTGTGCTTGACCAAGTTGGACTTGGTGCTGAAGGACCTGCCGCACTCGGAGCAGGAATAGGGCCGCTCGCCAGTGTGGCTCCGCTGGTGCATATCGATCTCAAACTTACTGATGAAACACTTCCCGCACTCCGAGCAGGAGAAGGGCTTCTCTCCCGAGTGAATACGCTGGTGCTTGAGCAAGCCAGACTTGTTAAAGAAACTTTTGCCGCACTCGGCGCAAGAGTTCACTTTGACGCCGGTGTGGAGGCGAATGTGTTTATTGAGGCTTTTGGTGCTGCTGTAACGCTTCACGCACTCTAGGCAAGAATACGGCTTCTCCACCATTTGACTCTGCTCTACAATGGTGGACACCACAATATCCGTGTGTGACAGGTGACCTGCCACCATCTCTGTTGATGTATCTGCATGATCACTAGTTTCCCATGATTCCTCCTTAATTGTAGCTATGTAATCTGAGCTGGTGGAAAAGTCACATGGTTGGAGATGTTCATCGGTTGATAGTGTTTCATCTTTCACGTAAAATGTCTCCTGTGTCGGTTCTGGACTATCAGTGCCTAGGAGATCGCCTTCTTCCTCTTTAATTTTAACCAATATATATTCTTTAGGATCTACAGAGGTGGAAACATCAGAAGACGATCGATGTGGTCCTTTATATGAGGCAGGCACCTTTTTAAAAGGCGAAGGCGTATGACGAGTAGCACCTATTGGTTTGGAGAAGTTAGTACGTGGTTGACCTTCTTTGCGTAAGTTTGACGTCTCACTGTCCTTCTCTAGATAAAGGGACATGCATTGTTCCTTTGGAGAGGTGGATCTGGTGGTCTGGGAGTTGACAACGATACCACGATTGTCCTTCATATGACCCAGTGAGGGAGAGATGGGAGACGTGTATCCACCAGTTAGTAAATCTGTTGGGGAAAAAAAAAATGATACTGAAGGAATAGACGTACCCAGATACGAGAAGGAAAGAATGTGGTGATGAAGAATTTTTCTGAAGAAGTTCTCAGCATGGCCTACCAACAAGGTGAAAAGAAGAAACCAATGGAGAGGCACTCTAATTCGAGGGTTAATTTTATTTTTTTACATTTTTTTCCAGTGGCGTGTGAAACACACCCAAAAAGCTCAACCCGGTGCCAAAAAAAAGTGCACACACATAAAGAGTGAAACACAAAACGTGAAACGGGTGTTACACTGTCCTCCACGAGGAAGGACCCTGATCCCCTGGGGCGTTAGGCTCCAGACGGGGACTGAGGTACTCATTTGGGACTATCTGACCGAAGCCAGACCGTCCCCCTTTCTCTGGAAGGTTTGCTGGAACAGACCCACCCAAGTAGTAGGTGGGGCTCCCCTGAAGGGAAACCCCATGAGAGAAGGCAAACCAAGCCAAAAGGCCACGTCCACCTCCTCCCAAGACTTTCAGGGTTGGCCCGAGGACCCACACCCTACTCATCACACAGTGACAAAACATGTAACACTAATTTGAGGGTTAATGTCACGACTGAAATATGGAGGCATGAAAGGCAGAGAAGACCACCTTGCTTATCTAATCACTTATCTTACCCAGGAGTGTGATGGAATGAAGGTTCTTCATTGAGACCTCCCTCCTCAAATCCCTCTGCCCAAGAGAATCTCGATCCTGCAAGAGAAAACGGTGGCATCCTGACACACACAATGATACAGTCTCCATCCAGACACATCCCTTGTCTGTTACTGGATAATGTCCCAGAATTCCCGGGAACCCTCACCTCTCTTGTCAAGAGCTCAATGATCTTCTGGGTGACTTCCAAGATCTTCTTGTCAATGTTTCTCTCTGGGGTCAACGAGGGAGATGGAGGCTCTATGGTGGGGCTCTGCTTTCTGCTCAATTCCCTGATGAAATTCTTCTTTACCACTACATAGTCCTGTGAAATAAAAGGCACATTCATATATATCCATTTACAGGAAAACATTTCAAGAATCTTCCTCACCTCTCCGGTCAGGTCTGTGTTTTATTAATAGAGATAAGAGTGATGTCATGTGACCTCCCAGAATCCTCCTCACCTCTCCGGTCAGGTCTGTGATTTATTAATAGAGATAAGAGTGATGTCATGTGACCTCCCAGAATCCTCCTCACCTCTCCGGTCAGGTCTGTGTTTTATTAATAGAGATAAGAGTGATGTCATGTGACCTCCCAGAATCCCCCCTCACCTCTCCGGTCAGGTCTGTGTTTTATTAATAGAGATAAGAGTGATGTCATGTGACCTCCCAGAATCCTCCTCACCTCTCCAGTCAGGTCTGTGTTTTATTAATAGAGATAAGAGTGATGTCATGTGACCTCCCAGAATCCTCCTCACCTCTCCAGTCAGGTCTGTGTTTTATTAATAGAGATAAGAGTGATGTTATGTGACCTCCCAGAATCCTCCTCACCTCTCCAGTCAGCAAGTAGAGAATCTCCAGAGTGAGGTGTAATACCCTCTCCACTCGGTTTCTTCTGTCCTCGTCCATCCTCAGGGACACGGTTACCATATGCTCAGCGGAGGTCTTGCTCTGCCATCACCACCATTGCCTCCATGATTTGGCCCCAATCTTGGAACAAAGAAAACGTCAGATGAGTAGATGGTAGACAGCCTCTGCATTTTGGTGGTGGACATCCCCCGACCTGCTCCGAACATCAGCAACACAAGCCAACAAGATGCCTCATCATGCCCGCTTAGGGTTGCCACCGCATTCCTTTAAACCCAAACACATAATTCCACAGGTTCTGTGGCTTATTAAAGCGGAAGCCCGCCGGGAGTGCGCGTTTTTTTTTTTTTTTAAAGCCAGCAGCTACAAATACTGCAGCTGCTGACTTTTAAAATAGTGACACTTACCTGTCCAGCGCGCCCGCGATGTCGGCACCCAAAGCCGATCTCTAGATCGTCACTCGGGTGCTGCCGCCGCCATCTTGGGTATGGGAATCAGGAAATGGAGCCTTTCGGCTTCATTTCCCGGTTCCCTACTGCGCATGCGCGAGTCGCGCTGAGCAATAAGGACGGTCCCCGCTGCCTCTTGGATCTGTGTGTTTCCCAGCAGGCAGCGGGGCACTTGCGGAAGGGGGCGGGCACTTGCGGAAAAGGGCGTAATCTACGCCCCTTTCCGCAGAGAGCTATCCCGGAAGTGGGTGCAGTTACCTGGATTATCCAGGTAACTGCACCCCCCTCCCCCCTGAAAGGTGCCAATTGTGGCGCCGGAGGGGGGGAGGATTCCGATGAGCGGAAGGTCCATTTTAGGGTGGGCTTCTGCTTTAAGGTGGTAATTAAACTCACTTGGTGCCTTATCTGCATTTAAAGCGGAGGTCCACCCTAAAGTGGACCTTCCGCTCATCGGAACCCTCCCCCCCTCTGGTGCCACAATCGGCACCTTTCAGGGGGGAGGGGGGTGCAGTTACCTGGATAATCCAGGTAACTGCACCCACTTCCGGGACAGCTCTCTGCGGAAAGGGGCGTAACTTACGCCCCTTTCCGCAAGTGCCCGCCCCTTCCCGCAAGTGCCCCGCTGCCTGCTGGGAAACACACAGCTCCCAGAGGCAGCGGGGAGCGTCCTTATTGCGCAGCGAAATTTGCGCATGCGCAGTAGGGAACCGGGAAATGAAGCCGAAAGGCTCCATTTCCTGATTCCCATACCCAAGATGGCGGCGGCAGGACCCGACAGACGACCTAGAGATCGGCTTCGGGTGCCGACATCGCGGGCGCGCTGGACAGGTAAGTGTCATTATTTTAAAAGTCAGCAGCTGCAGTATTTGTAGCTGCTGGCTTTAAAAAAAAAAACGCGGAGTCCTGGTGGACTCCCGCTTTAATTAGCCTCAGAACCCGCGTAATTCAAAGGTGTTCAGGTTTAAAGGGATGAGGTGGCAATCCTTTGCCCGCTATGTATTTAGGAAAACAATGGAGCCAGTCCTGGCCCTCCGTCATTAATCTGGGGGGTGCCCGGACTGATGGCACTCAGCAAATCTCGGCTGCGACTGCTACACAGTGCTGTGAAAAAGTAATTGCCCCCTTCCTTAACTCCTCATATTATTGCCGACGCATAGATTTCATTGCAAAGCCTGATAATACCCACAACCCCTATGTACATACATATAATAATAATAATAATAGTATCCTATACCCTTTGTACCCACAATGGTTCCTTTATATCATTTTTAGTTACCTGCATTGTATATCCCCACCATCCATACAGCTCATAATACCCATCCCCCATAGCTATAGGTTCTATATTGTACATCACATACCTGTCTGTACAATGATTACTCTCTAAAAGCCACAAAGTAACAGAAGTCATCACCTGCTGCCAGTTGCAGCAATGGCTCCTCCCTTACTTCCTGTGCATGCCTGATTACCTTCCTACCTAGTGTGCGCTACCTGTCCTCTATTGTGTTACAGCACAACCAAAAAAAAAAAACAAGAGCATTATTATAAGTCTTATTATTATAACACCCTCTTCTCCAAGATCAATGCATTCTGGCAGTTGGAGTTGCTGGGACTTGCAGTGCTTGTATTGAAGCTTCCTATCCTGTGATTGTATCTGACAGAGGGATTGCATAGAAGGCGGAACTATGCATCCGAGATGAAGGGGGACAAATTAGAAAAGAGCACACCCCAGCTATGGAAAGCAAAACTAGGAAGTCTTTGAAACGCAAACCCAGGAAGTAGAGGGAAGACTAACACTACAAAGGTGATAGACTACGCAGGATATGCAATTAGTGGACCTCCAGCTGTTGCAGACACCCAGAGGCAGAGGCATGATGGGACTTGTAGTTTTTCAACAGCTGGAGGTCCGCTAATTGCATATCCTTGCGGGGAAGGAGTCTTCTTACTGTAGGTGATCTAGTGTGGCAGTACATGATTCCTATACATCTAATTACCATATGTAATGATATTCGTGTTGCCATGCTTCCGGTGTTGTAAAATTTCATGCGACCCGTGATTTTCGCTCACCCCGTCACTTCCGGTGAGGCTACGTCATTCGCACAGCTGACGGCGGGCCTTTACTGCGCATGTGTCAATCCCCTGCCCTTAACAGCGCATGCGCTGTAGATTTATGCTCACGGTGGAGAAAAATTATAGCCTCGAGTGGGCGGAGACTTGCGGGTGGGCGGGCGGAGCTGAACAGATGGTGAGAACGTCCCCGCCCACCCCAAGATTTTCTTCACTGGTGAAGAAAAATCATGGCTTCAAGCTGTGAACAACAAGGCTCAGCGGTCCTACGCAAGAAACACACCAATTTTGGCCACAATGAATATACATAGTAGGAGAGCCACTATATGCACTTACTATAAGATTTTTTTTTTTTTTTTTTACCACTGCCTGTTTTTGATCTTATAATATGTGACCCCACAGTGCAGAATATGGAGGCCGGTGACCCCACACCCCAGAATATGGAGGCCGGTGACCCCACACCCCAGAATATGGAGGCCGGTGACCCCACACCCCAGAATATGGAGGCCAGTGACCCCATACCCCAGAATATGGAGGCCGGCTCCAGCGGTGACCCCACAGTGCACAATATGGGGGCCGGTGACCCCACAGTGCAGAATATGGAGGCCGGTGACCCCACACCCCAGAATATGGAGGCCGGTGACCCCACACCCCAGAATATGGAGGCCAGTGACCCCATACCCCAGAATATGGAGGCCGGCTCCAGCGGTGACCCCACAGTGCACAATATGGGGGCCGGTGACCCCACAGTGCAGAATATGGAGGCCGGTGACCCCACACCCCAGAATATGGAGGCCAGTGACCCCACACCCCAGAATATGGAGGCCAGCTCCACCGGTGACCCCACACCCCAGAATATGGAGGCCAGTGACCCCACACCCCAGAATATGGAGGCCGGCTACACCGGTGACCCCACACACCAGAATATGGAGGCCAGTGACCCCACACCCCAGAATATGGAGGCCGGCTACACCGGTGACCCCACACACCAGAATATGGAGGCCAGTGACCCCACACCCCAGAATATGGAGGCCGGCTACACCGGTGACCCCACACACCAGAATATGGAGGCCAGTGACCCCACACCCCAGAATATGGAGGCCGGCTCCAGCGGTGACCCCACAGTGCAGAATATGGGGGCCGGTGACCCCACACCCCAGAATATGGAGGCCGGCTCCAGCGGTGACCCCATAGTGCAGAATATGGGGGCCGGTGACCCCACAGTGCAGAATATGGAGGCCGGTGACCCCACACCCCAGAATATGGAGGCCGGCTACACCGGTGACCCCACACACCAGAATATGGAGGCCAGTGACCCCACACCCCAGAATATGGAGGCCGGCTACACCGGTGACCCCACACACCAGAATATGGAGGCCAGTGACCCCACACCCCAGAATATGGAGGCCGGCTACACCGGTGACCCCATAGTGCAGAATATGGGGGCCGGCTCCACCGGTGACCCCACACCCCAGAATATGGAGGCCAGTGACCCCACACCCCAGAATATGGAGGCTGGCTCCAGCGGTGACCCCACAGTGCAGAATATGGAGTCCGGACTCATCAGTGACCCCAAAATATGCAGGCTGATCTCACTGGTGACCCCACATTCCAGAATATGGAGGCCAGTGACCCCACACCCCAGAATATGGAGGCCAGCTCCACCGGTGACCCCACACCCCAGAATATGGAGGCCAGTGACCCCACACCCCAGAATATGGAGGCCGGCTACACCGGTGACCCCACACACCAGAATATGGAGGCCAGTGACCCCACACCCCAGAATATGGAGGCCGGGTACACCGGTGACCCCACACACCAGAATATGGAGGCCAGTGACCCCACACCCCAGAATATGGAGGCCGGCTACACCGGTGACCCCACACACCAGAATATGGAGGCCAGTGACCCCACACCCCAGAATATGGAGGCCGGCTCCAGCGGTGACCCCACAGTGCAGAATATGGGGGCCGGTGACCCCACACCCCAGAATATGGAGGCCGGCTCCAGCGGTGACCCCATAGTGCAGAATATGGGGGCCGGTGACCCCACAGTGCAGAATATGGAGGCCGGTGACCCCACACCCCAGAATATGGAGGCCGGCTACACCGGTGACCCCACACACCAGAATATGGAGGCCAGTGACCCCACACCCCAGAATATGGAGGCCGGCTACACCGGTGACCCCACACACCAGAATATGGAGGCCAGTGACCCCACACCCCAGAATATGGAGGCCGGCTACACCGGTGACCCCATAGTGCAGAATATGGGGGCCGGCTCCACCGGTGACCCCACACCCCAGAATATGGAGGCCAGTGACCCCACACCCCAGAATATGGAGGCTGGCTCCAGCGGTGACCCCACAGTGCAGAATATGGAGTCCGGACTCAGTGACCCCAAAATATGCAGGCTGATCTCACTGGTGACCCCACATTCCAGAATATGGAGGCCGGGCTTACTGGTGATCCTGGAATATGGAGGCTGATCTCACTGGTGACCCCACACCCCAGAATATGGAGTCCGGACTCATCGGTGACCCCAGAATATGGTGGGTGGAGCCACACTCACTCTTCTAGGGGTTCACTAGGTCTTGCAGGTTTACATGCCATCACTCACCCTTAGGAGTCCCTCCTGCCACGTCTCTACCAGGTGCTGGTCTGTGAGCGTCTATTAATGGGTAGCAATGTGGCTGGGACCGGCTGACAAGGCTGCAGAGAACAATATACAGGGGCCCCCGATCCATAGAATGGTGGAATCCCCATATACAAGGCTGCCCCCCCCCCCCCAAAGTGTCCACCAACTCAGGGGTCCCCAGCCTCAGGTGGAGGACAATGCCAACTTCTCTTGTCTAGTTTCAGGTATGGGGGAGAAGATGGGACTTCCGGGCTCAGGATGTGTCTAACAGGAGAAGAACAAAGAAAAGGATGGGGGGTGATGACACATGGCATGGAGAGGATGGGGGATGATGACACATGGCATGAAGAGGATGGGGGATAACAGATGGCACATGGCATGGAGAGGATGGGGGATGATGGCGCATGGCATGGAGAGGATGGGGGGTGATTGTACATGGCATGGAGAGGATGGGGGGTGATTGTACATGGCATGGACAAGATGGGGATAACCATTGTTAGGTTGAACTGGTGTCTGTGTCCAGCTGGGGAGATACCTCTCTTAATCCTGGGGACCATCCCTCCTCTCCCTCCTCATCCTGGAGACCCTTTCTTGTCTCTATTCATCCTGGAGATCATTCCTCCTCTCTCCTCATCCTGGAGATCATTCCTCCTCTCTCCTCATCCTGGAGACCCTTTCTTGTGTCTCTTCATCCTGGAGAACCTTCCTCCTCTCTCCTCATCCTGGGGGACCCTTCCTCCTCTCTCCTCATCCTGGGGGCCATTCCTCCTCTCTCCTCATCCTGGGGGCCATTCCTCCTCTCTCCTCATCCAGGATCCTTGTCTCCAGGATGAGGAGAGAGGAGGAATTGTCTCCAGGATGAGGAGAGAGGAGGAATTGTCTCCAGGATGAGGAGAGAGGAGGAATTGTCTCCAGGATGAGGAGAGAGGAGGAATTGTCTCCAGGATGAGGAGAGAGGAGGAATTGTCTCCAGGATGAGGAGAGAGGAGGAATTGTCTCCAGGATGAGGAGAGAGGAGGAATTGTCTCCAGGATGAGGAGAGAGGAGGAATTGTCTCCAGGATGAGGAGAGAGGAGGAATTGTCTCCAGGATGAGGAGAGAGGAGGAATTGTCTCCAGGATGAGGAGAGAGGAGGAATTGTCTCCAGGATGAGGAGAGATGAGGAATGGTGTCCAGGATGAGGAGAGATGAGGAATGGTGTCCAGGATGAGGAGTAGGAATGGTCTTCAGGGTGAGAAGAGGAGAGGAGGAATGGTCCCCAGCATGAGGAGTAGGAATGGTCCTCAGGGTGAGAAGAGAGGAGGAATGGTTCCCAGCATGAGGAGAGAGGATGAATGGTTCCCTCGAAGAGGCAAAAGGAGTTATGTTCCCCAGGATGAGGAGAGGAGGAACGGTCCCCAGGATGAAGCGAGAGGAGGAACGGTCCCGAGGATGAAGCGAGAGGAGGAACGGTCCCCAGGATGAAGAAGATACAATGAAGGTATTTGCAACACTTGAAATGCTGTGAAAATATTTTCTGTATTTATTCAGTTTAAATAAACGTCACATACAATAATTATGAACGATTATTAATTACATTTGGTTGGGAGGAGTCAAAGAACAGGGCTGTACAAAAACGGGTACATGGTGGGGGCGGGTTTGAGGTCATTGCACCTAGAAAAAAGGGACCGCTACAAAAGATCAATCCAAGAGAGCGGTGAGTACATTATAAAAAAGTTCTCCCAGGAGGGTTTCTATGGTACGGGATCTGCTGCCCTCTAGTGACAGACAGGATACATTACAGTACAAAGTGCAGCTGCCAACCAACAGAATCTGTAACATTTCCTGAGGTCTGAGATGTGCAAATTATAGTCGGGCTTCAGATTCTCCTGACTTCAACATAACGTACAAAGCTGGAGGAGAGAAAAAAAAAAGTGTAAATTGTCAGAACAACAACAAGAGCAACAGAAAAGGCAGAGGAGGGAGGAGGAGGAGGAATGAGAGAGGAGCAGCAACAGAAACAGCAGACAAGAAACCGGAATGGCAGAGAAGGAGGGAGAGAGGAGCAGCAACAGGATCAGCAGACAACAGGGATGGCAGAGGAGGGAGAGAGGAGCAGTGACAGGAACAGCAGACAAACAGGAGTGGCAGAGGAGCAACGCTAGGAATGGCAGAGAAGGAAAGAGGAGCAGCAACAGGAACGGCAGAGGAGCAGCGACAGGAACAGCAGACAAGAAACAAGAGGAATGGCAGAGGAGCAAAGCCAGGAACGGGAAAGAGGGAGAGAGGAGCAGCACCAGGAATGGCAGAGGAGGGAGAGAGAGGAGCAATGACAGAAACGGCAGAGAAGCAACGTCAGGAACAGCAGACAATGAAGAGGAACAGCAGAGGAGCAACGTCGGGAGCAATGACAGGAGAGACAGAGGCGGAGCAGCAACAGAGGAACGGCAGAGAAGAAGGAGAGGAGCAGCAACAAGGAGGGACAGAGGAGCAATGTCAGGAATGGCAGAGGAGCAGCAACAGGAACAGCAGAGGAGCAACAAAGGAGCAGTGTCAGGACCAGCAGACAAGAAACAAACAAAAAGGAATGGCAGAGGAGCAATGACAGGATTGGCAACGACCGGAACGGCAGACGAGCAGCGACAGGAACAACAGACAAGAAACAAGAGGAATGGCAGAGGAGCAATGCTAGGAACGGCAGAGAAGGAGGGAGAGAGGAGCAGCAACAGCAGGGACAGAGGAGCAACAACAGAGGAGCAACACCAGGAATGACAGAGGAAGAGAGGAGCAATAACAGAAACGGCAGAGAAGCAACGTCAGGAACAGCAGACAATGAAGAGGAACAGCAGAGGAGCAACGTCGGGAGCAATGACAGGAGAGACAGAGGAGGAGCAGCAACAGAGGAACGGCAGACAAGAAGGAGAGAGGAGCAGCAACAAGAAGGGACAGAGGAGCAATGTCAGGAATGGCAGAGGGGCAGCAACAGGAACAGCAGACAAGAAACAGGAATGGCAGCGGAGCAACGCCAGCACCGGCAGAGGAGCAACAAAGGAGCAGAGTCAGGAACAGCAGACAAGAAACAGGAATGGCAGAGGAGGAGGGACAGAAGAGCAATGACAGGAGCGACAGATCAGAAACCACAGATGAGTGACAGGAGAGACAAGAGAGGAAGGAATGGAGTTACAGAATGAAGATTTCCCAGCAGTAGTCCTCACCGGTGGCCTCGCTGTGAAGCACAGCGCTGTCATGACTGCGGACCTGGCATCTGGTGTAGACTTTCTGACCGTCGACCTTCTCCACTCGGCTGTCTATGAGGACTGTGGATCCCAGAGGAATCGGACTACAGACACAAAGAGAACCTCATTACACCTCTCTGCTATCACAGCTTCAGAACATCAACAACTCCTACCCCCCCCCCCCCCCGCGAGAGTCTCCCCAATATTATTCTTCCCCTGTCACTACCACATCATCACCGCCGGCCATCGATTGTACAATCTCCTGACAACCATGTAGTGTCAGGTAGGTCCTCTTCTCCCCCCTGGGCGCTTACCTCCGATAGTCGAGGTTCAGGTTGGCGGTCATAGCCGGTCCGATGCCGTTTACAATTCCCGCCCCCACGGTGGAGTCTACGATGGTGGCGATGCAGCCCCCGTGTGTGTACCTAGAAGAAGGCAAGAGGGGACGCGAGAGGTGGAAGGAGAACAAGGAGAGCCCGAGGAACCAAAGGATTCTGGTTAGGGTAGGCTCTGCGAAGAAAAAAAAAAAGAAAAAAAAAAAAAGAAAATAACGCTCACCCTGCGAGGCCCCCCAGATAGGGCCCGGGCTGGAATATGCAGACTGTCCTCTTCTCCGCCTCGTTATAGAACATACAATACTCGAAGCCGATTCCTTCCTGATCCAGGTTCCTGGTGAAGAAACGAGTTTCCCCGTCGGCCTCCAGGCTCATACCTGTACAGGAGGAGGTCAGAGGTCACCAGAGGAGCTTACACTCTAATGTCATCCCCCACCACAGCCAAACACTATTCTTATTCTTGTACTCGATCTGCTGCCAGCGAACTCCTCGTAGGAGGGAAGTCTCCTCCAGCTCGGGTCTCGGCTCAGCTCCTCGTACAGCCTCTTGGTTTCGGGGTTCCAGGTGGGGTTGGGCACGGCGTAGTCCCGCGGTTGGAGGGCGGCCTGCAGATTTAAAAATAAATAAATAAACAGATGTCAGACCTGTGCCCTTCGCTTTGGCTTTTCTATGATTGGGAGGGTTAAAAAGAAGACATTCTGGGTGGAGTCTTTGGTGGATATTCAGCCTATAGGAAGCAGATGTTTGGGATCACCTCCCACTGACAGCGATCACCGTCCCGCGGTCAGGGTGTGAGCGGCACTAGAGGTGTGTGCAGAACATTCAAATTTCTTACGTTACCAAATTTTGGTTTCAGAATTTTAGTTAAAAATTTTAATTTTGTTTATTCATTTTCTGACGGATTCCACAATTTTTTGAAAAACAATTTGAACTCGTAAAAAACAAAAAATAAAAAAAACAAAAAACAATACAAAACAAAACCCAAAACAAAACACAAACACCACACGATCAATGATTCAAATTCTGTGTGAAGAAATAGCTGGTTGCTAAGGATCGGGCTGGGGGCGCCGTCCGCCACGTCCTTAGCAACCGACGACTCGTTGGCTGTCAGCGGGATTCCCCACTGACAGCTGAAACGTAAAAACAAATGAGTGCTGGCAATAGAAAATCCTGGAAAAAAAAACAAACCCCCCCCCCAACAACCAACCCTGCATGGGCACCAGCCCCCCCCCCCCCCCCCGATGGGGAAGAGGAATAAAAAAAAAAAAAAAAAAAAAGCATAGGGGTCCGGACCTTTATCCAAGCATGCAACCCAGGAAAGGGGGAAGGGGGGGTGTATGAGCAAGTGCCCCCCCACCCCAAACCATACCAGGTCACCATACCAGGGCCCTGCCCTAAGCACCATGCTGATGGGGACAAGGGCCTCTTTCCAACAACCCTGGCTGGTGGTTGTGGGGGGGGGACCCCAGATCCCGCCCTACCCACCTATGTGAATGAGTATGGTGTACATAGATCAAAAATAGTAAATAAAAAGTCCCCCCCAGGCCCTTATCCGATGCAGACCGGGGGGCAGGCAAGGAAAGGGGGGGGGGGGGGGGGGTATTGGCAAAAAAACAAAGGAGTCCCCCCCAGATCCCACACTACCTCCAACTATGTGAATGAGTATGAGGTACGTAGTACCCCTACCCTTTCCACCCCAAAAAATTTAAAAATAAATAAAAACCCCTTTCGAACGCTCCACGCTGTTGAATGTCCGACGGTTCTTACATGGCTAAGGGGTGGCCCCGCCCCTGTGACATCACCAACCAGGTAACGCTGGGCTGTTGATGTCACAAAGGGGGTGGGGTGTTTTACATTTCAGCCAGTAGGGAAGCCCGCTGACAGCTGATGACTCATTGGTTGTTAAGGAGGCGGCGGCGGCCACCCCCCCCCTTTAGCAACCAGCTATTTCTTGACACAGGATTCGAATCGGTTGACCTTTTTGTTTCTCCCCCTCCCCCCAAACGATCCGAATCCAAGTCGTACATAAATAATTTGGAATGGGTGAGAAAACGATGAACGTAAATTAAATTTCAACAAAAATGTGTTACCATTTCATCTCCGAGATTCAGATACATCCGAATGGCTACAAATGTATCCAAATTTATATCCAGAGAGGCATAGTGTCTATGGGGCTCCGTCCGGCAGCAGAGCGCGCACATTAGGTGGCATGCCCCTCCCCCACTGGGGACACTCCAGGCGGTTAACCCCTCCCCCAACCAATCAGTACTCACAGGGAATAGGTGTTCATGCTCTACCCTGGCGGCGGCGGCGGTGGAGGCGTGGCGGCAGACGGCAGCGCCGCCCTGGATGATCCTGGAGATTTCGTACAGCATGGTGCCTGAGAGAGGAGACAGGAAGGAGATGAGACGGGGACACCGACATCAATCTATACATTATCCCCCACACTGGAGGAGTACTACATATCCCAGCATGTCCCCCCCCCCCCCACACACACACACACACACACACACACACACACACACACACACACACACCAGAGCACTACCTATCCCAGCATGTCCCCTCCCCCACACCAGAGCACTACATATCCCAGCATGTCCCCTCCCCCACACCAGAGCACTACATATCGCAGCATGTCCCGTCCCCCCACACCGGAGCACTACATATCCCAGCATGTCCCCTCCCCCACACCGGAGCACTACATATCCCAGCATGTCCCCTCCCCCACACCAGAGCACTACATATCCCAGCATGTCCCCCTCCCCCACACCAGAGCACTACATATCGCAGCATGTCCCGTCCCCCCACACCGGAGCACTACATATCCCAGCATGTCCCCTCCCCCACACCGGAGCACTACATATCCCAGCATGCTCTGTGTATCCTTCCTCCACCTAGAACTGAACTACAAAGTCCCAGCAAAGCCCACAAGCTCCAGAACTCAGCCCCCCCTCACCTGCTGGGAGTTGTGATTCTTTTGCTGCTTTAGACCAAAACAGCTCCTCTGCCCACCTCCTCTCCAAACCCCTTCCATTCCACCAATGTCCCTTTTATCAGCATCTTCCAGGACTCGTCTCTATTCACACCTGTCCCTGATTCCGGAGACATTTTCCTGAAGCCTCCGCCTGGAGAAAATCTCCGCCCACTTGAGTATGATTTTTCACCACCACTTAATATTCAGAGGCATGTTATTAGGGTGGGCGGGGCTGCTGCTGACGTCCTGAGCATCTGTTCAGCTCCGCCCGCCCACCCGCAAGTCTCCGCCCACTCGAGGCTATAATTTTTCTCCACCGTGAGAATAAATCTACAGCGCATGCGCTGTTAAGGGCAGGGGATTGACACATGCGCAGTAAAGGCCCGCCGTCAGCTGTGCGAATGACGTAGCCTCACCGGAAGTGACGGGGTGAGCGAAAATCACGGGTCGCATGAAATTTTACAACACCGGCTTATGCGTTCCAAGGGGCGTTTTGTTGTGCGTTCCACTGGCCGGATGTCGATAAATTGGCCACGCCCCCAGAATAAGGCACGCCCTGGAAATGGAACGCATGCCCAGGAAATATAGAAGAAACTAATAAAACAGAGTGCTGGTGACTGAGCATAGCGAAGAGACCTTCTTACTGAGGCCATTCGACCATACATTATTAAATTAATTTTAATTATAAATGTAATTAAGTTTAATTCTGTTTTTTTTTACATGTATTATAAGTTTTTACTATAATTATATAATAATAATGATGATGAAGAAACCTCTTATTACTAAGGCCATGCGACCATACATTCTTTAACCACTTGCTTACTGGGCACTTAAACCCCCCTCAGTCCCAGACCAATTTTCAGCTTTCAGCGCTGATGCACTTTGAATGACAATTGCGCGGGCATACAACACTGTACCCAAATGAAATTTTTATCATTTTTTTCCCACAAATAGAGCTTTCTTTTGGTGGTATTTAGTTACAGCTCGGAGTTTTATTTTTTGCTAAACAAAAAAAGATGCAAAAAAAAAAAAAATCATGTTTTAATAGTTTGTTATAAAATTTTGCAAACGGGTCATTTTTCTCCTTCATTGAAGTGCGCTGATTAGGCGGCACTGATAGGCTGCATTGGTGGGCACTGATGGGCTGCATTGGTGGGCACTGATAGGCTGCATTGGTGGGCACTGATAGGTTGCACTGGTGGGCACTGATAGGCATAGTTAAGGCGGCACTAATAGGCACAGATAAGGCGGCACCGATGGGCACAGATAAGGCGGCACTGATGGGCACAGATAGGGTGGCACGGATAAGTGGCACGGATGGGTGGCACGGATGGGCACTGATAGGTACCACTGATAGATGGGACTGATGGGCACTGATAGGTGGCACTGATAGGTGGCACTGATGGGCGGCACTGGGGTGCAGCACCTTTGAGGCAGATTGCGGGCACTGTGGGTGGCACTGTGCGTGGCACTATGGGCACTGCTGGGTGGCACTGACGGGGGCACTTACTTTTATTCAGGATGGCACTTCAGCGGGCAGGTGGGCACTGGCAGGGGGCAGGTGGTGGCTTGTATTGCTGGCCGTGATCGGGACTGATGTCCCGATCACGGCCGCCGGTGATCGGCTTTTTTTTTTCTCCTCGCGCTGTCAGCTGATCACGTGATAAGGGGTCGGGATCGACCCCTTCCACGGATCGGTGATCAGGCGAGTCTCATGGACTCGCCGATCACAGGGCGTGCCGCGCGCGCCCCTCAGGGGGCGCGCAGGCCGCTCGTGCACGGGACAACGTCAATAGACGTAGTCCCGGAAAAGTAGATCCGCGCTAATGCCGTCATTTGGCAATAGCGCGGATCCCAAGTGGTTAATTAATTTTAATTATAAATGTAATTATGTTTTTTTTTTTTTTTACATGTATTATAATTATTTACTATAATAATAATGATGATGAATAAACCTCTTATTACTAAGGCCATTACTAATTTTAATGATTAATTTACTTATTTTTTACATTTTTTACATTTATTCATACATTTATTATACTAATTTACTATAATAATAATAATAATAATAATGATGAAGAAAGCTCTTATTACTAAGGCTATGTGATCACACATTTAATTAATTTTAATGATCAATCGAATTATATTTAATGATTTCAAAAAATATATACATGTAGTATAATTGTTAGTTATTATTATTTAATATTATTCCATATAAATATTATAAAATTTAAGATTTGTATTGAGATATGTCTTATTATGCACCCTGTATAATAATATTTATTATTATTTATTTATTACAGGTACTTATATAGCACTGTGAATTTACACAGCAGTTTTATTATATTCAATATTATTATGAAATAATAATTATTATTTCATAATAATATTGAATATAATACAGTGCTATATAAGTACCTGTAATAAATAATTACTATTATTATGCACCCAGTATATATATATAATATATTACAGGTACTTATATAGCACTGTGAATTTACATAGCAGTTTAATTATATTCAATATTATTATGTAAATTCACAGTGCTATATAAGTACCTGTAATATATTTTATATATATATATATATATATATATATATATATTAACCATTATTATACTGGGTGCATAATAATAGTAATTATTTATTACAGGTACTTATATAGCACTGTATTATATTCAATATTATTATTAAATAATTATTTGATAATTTTATATATTAATAATTATTATTATACAGGATGTATAATATTAATATTTATATATAATTATCTGGTATAATAATGTGAATAATAATATTATTATTAAAATATGAATAGCTATAATACACAATAAAATGTAAAAAATATATATTATTAAATTGATCATTAAAATGTATTAAATGTATAGTCACATGGCCTCAGTAATAAGAGGTTTCTGCATTATTATATAATAATTATAATAAATTATTATAACTGTATGATTATATGTAGAAAAAAATTAAACATAAGTTGATAATTAAAATAAATCTAATAATAATGATATCATCATCATATATGTAATGTATGATTATTCCCAGATAAATGTAATGGTCATTTTGAAACACTTCCGGTTTATGCGTTCCAAAGCACGCGTGTTGTGCGTTCCACTGAACGGAGTTCCTTGCGATTTGTGGATACGCCCAAGAAGGCGGGTTCTCATAACACGCTCTGAAGCGCTTGCAAATAGGATGAACAAATGTAGGAAGTCGTAACGTGACGCGGCCCCTAGCAACCCATGGCCACGTAGCTGCCTAGAGAAAAGCCGTGCTGACATCGGTAAACACAGGTGTCGTCGCTGTAGCGGCCATTTTGTTGTAGCGCAAATGGTTTCTTGACGAAACCATGGAGGCACAGCCAAGATTTCCACTCTGCGCTCCCCAGCTTTGATTCCCTGCTCCAGCTGAGTGAGTGAGGAGGGCACATGGATCAGACAGCCGGGTATACAGCAGTCCCAGAGAGCACTCAGCGCTAAACACTAGAGCTAGAAGTACCAGGTAGGGCCAGAGGGGGCGCCATTATGCTTGCGTTTAGGCTGATTTCATGTAAGGAAGACTTGATTATGAGCTCCAAAGATCTCTATAGAGGGTGTAGCTTTCCATATTCTCTTCTAATCCAAATGTGGGCCCACAACTTTATTTTATTCTTGGGTTAAAAAGGGTAATGATGGTGCAATCATGATCTCTGCTAAACAGCTGGTGAGATAAAACAAGTGAGCCAAAGAGAAATCCTGACTGCCTCTTTTTTTGCATATCGATAAAGCAAGGGACATTAGATCAAGTCGATAGGATCAAGTAAGTGGAGCCAATCATGTTGAAGAGACAATCTTTTAGGTAGATTTCCTTTCCAGGGGTTGGTCTTCCTGCATGTTGGTGGGCAGTCAGCAGAACTTGGCGCTGGAGGAGTACTTCAATATTTCCATTTCTGTGCCCATCACAAGAGAGGGGCTCTGCAGATCCCCTCACCAAGGAGCGAAACAACAAAAATGAGCAATTTATTGCGAGTAAGATACGCCGCGGGAAATTACACATTCATCCCGTTTTACGAACACTTTACTTATCTTATTCCTACCAGATGATTTTGCCCAAAAAGATGGCCTGGCCTCAGGAGCTTTACTTTAAATCGACGATGGACACCGGCAAGAAGAGAATGACAGAGAAGATACTGCGCCTCACCCTGGAGATCATCTACCTGCTGACCGGAGAGGTGAGGGGGATTCTGGGAGGTCACATGACATCACTCTTATCTCTATTAATAAAACACAGACCTGACCGGAGAGGTGAGGAGGATTCTGGGAGTCACATGACATCACTCTTATCTCTATTAATAAAACACAGACCTGACCGGAGAGGTGAGGAGGATTCTGGGAGGTCACATGACATCACTCTTATCTCTATTAACCACTTAAGGACCGCCTCGCGCCAATGTACGTCGGCAGAATGGCACGGCTGGGCAAAAACGCGTACCTGTACGTTGCTTTTTAAGTGCCCAGCCGTGGGTCGTGAGCGTGCACCGCCGGCGCCGTGCTCCCGACCCTGTCTTGAGCTCAGTGACCGCGGGACCAGTGGACCTGATCACCGCTGGTGTCCCGCGATCGCGTCACAGAGCTGAAGAACGAGGAGAGGTCTGTGTAAACAAACCTCTCCCCATGCTTCCTACTGAGCCTGTCACTGATCGTCTGTTCCCTTTTATAGGGAAGGACGATCAGTGACGTCACATGCCAAGCCACGCCCCCCCTACAATAAAAAAAACACATAATGTCATACATAATGCCTAAACTGCCCCCTAGTGGTTAACTCATTCACTGCCAGTGTCATTTACACAGGAATCAGTGCATTTAAATAGCACCGATTGCTGTATAAATGACAATGGTCCCAAAAATGTCCGATGTGTCCGCCATAATGTCGCAGTCACAATAAAGATCGCCGCCATTACTAGTAAAAAAAAAATATTAATAAAAATGCTATAAAACTATCCCCTATTTTGTAAATGCTATAACTTTTGTGCAAACCAGTCAAGAATCGCTAATTGCGTTTTTTTTGTTTTTTTTTACCAAAAATATGTAGAAGAATACGTATTGGCCTAAACTGAGGAAAAAATATGTTTTTTTATATATTTTTGGGGGATATTTATTATAGCAAAAAGTAAAAAATATTGCATTTTTTTCAAAATTGTCGCTCTATTGTTGTTTATAGCGCAAAAAATAAAAACTGCAGAGGTGATCAAATACCACCAAAAGAAAGCTCTATTTGTGGGGAAAAAAGGATGCCAATTTTATTTGGAGCAACGTCACACGACCGCCCAATTGTCAGTTAAAGCGACGCAGTGGTGAATCGCAAAAAAGGGGCTTGGTCCTTTTGGCTGCAAATTGGTCCGGGGCTTAAGTGGTTAATAAAATGTAGACCTGACTGGAGAGGTGAGGAGGATTCTGGGAGGTCAATTGTATATAAATTAAATTGCACATTATAGGATTATGGACCTTTGAAGATGTCCAGTGATCATGTGACAAGCAGCACTCATCCGCGTCTGTCCAGGAAATTTAGTTGTGCCCAGAGCCCCATCCCAGACCCTCCACTGACACCCAAGAAAAACGACGTGAAGAAGATAGTAGAAGTCACCCAGAAGATCATTGAGCTGCTGACAGGAGAGGTGAGGAGGATTCTGGGAATTCTGGGACATTATCCAGTAACAGACAAGGGATGTGTCTGGATGGTGACTGTATCATTGTGTGTGTCAGGTTCCTATAAGGTGTCAGGATGTCACTGTCTATTTCTCCATGGAGGAGTGGGAGTATTTAGAAGGACACAAGGATCTCTACAAGGACGTCATGATGAAGAATCAGCCGCCCCTCACATCACCGGGTAAGAGGAGACTTTATTGTAAAGGAGAGAGCAGTACGGAGGGTCCACCTAGATCCCCCATCATCTGATAAACACATAGAAACAATGTATTCAGTCAGTGTGTGTGTTTCCTACAGATGGATCCAGTAATGGGAACCCACCAGAGAGATGTCCCCGTCCTCTGTATTCCCGGGATTCCACACAGGAAGATCAGGAGATCCCTCAGGACGATCAGGTAGAGACTCTTGCTAAGAATCCTAAAGCAAATAGCATGTAAGAATGTTTTATAATACATATCAATTGAGTAAAATTCAATTTTCTCTAGGCTGAGGACCTCATCAATATTCATGGTGCTTATTTGCAGAACACGACTTGTAATGAAGCTGATCTTCCATGTAAGGAGGAAGAAAGTCCTCCAGAGATCAGAACTGGTGAGTAGTAAAAGTCCCAGATTCTTCTTGTTCAGTCACTACAACAATCTCTGAAATGATAACGAAGTTGTATTATGGAGCCATTTTATTTACAAAAGTGTACATGTTATAACTACTGGGGGTAGGTAATTTCGGCACGCCAGCTGTTTTGGAATTACAAGTCCCATGAGGCATTGCAAAACTTTGGCAGGCATTGGCATGACTCCTATAGGCATGATGGGACTTGTAGTTTCACCGTAGCTGGTGTGCCGAGGCTGCCTACCCCTGAACTATGCAGTGATAAAGTTACTCTTGCTTTGGTTTGATAACCGTGATTTATCTTCATGTGCGGCCTCTTTAGTCTCAACTGAACTGCCAGTTACCATGTATTTTCAGAGATATTGTGCAGAAGTGTATATGACCAACACATTGGGTGGTCCGGTTGAGGTGGTGGGTGATTCCAAGACACTGTAGTACAGCACCTCTCAAGAGATTGAAGATTCTGCACTGTAATAGATAAGGACAGCAGGGGGCGTAACTGAGTGTAGCAGTATAAAAAAATAAAAAAATGGCAACTTACAAGACAATGTAGTGATATCAGGCATATACATGTAGAAACGTCATTTAGGGGCAGCTTCAAGCGATGGACCTCTGTAGAACAGCATGAGCTTCCTTGGGAGGGATTGCAGCACCCATGACTCTAATGCAAAGGAGACACCACTGGGGGGCAGCAGACTAAGTGTAGCAATAGGTGAATGAAAAGCAAGCGATGTAAATGGCAACTCACAGACGTATATGGTTTAGTGATATAGTGATGGGCTCGAGTGTGTTTGGATCAAACCCACCAGGAAGCCAGCACTGCACACCGCCAATCATAGGCAGCGTGTGTATGTGTCAGGAAATGCCTCACTGCCTATGATTGGCGGTGTGCAGTGACAGCTTCCTGGCGGGTTTCGATCCAAACATGCCATCACAAATATGGTGAAGAGCTTAAAGCTTAGGTGACTTTTGAAGGAAACTGGTTCCACTAGTTAGGGATATCAGAGTAAAGGGGGCTGAATACCAATGCACCCCACTCTTTTCACATATTTATTTGTAAAATCTTTTGAAAACCATTTATCAATTTCAACAATTATGTTCCACTTTGTGTTGGTCTATCACATAAAATCCCAATAAAATACATTTACGTCTTTGGTTGTAACATGACAAAAGTTGAAAAATGTCAAGGGGTATGAATACTTTTTCCAGACACTGTACATGGCTTGCTTTTCATTCACCTATTGCTACACTTAGTCTGTTGCCCCCGGTGGTTTCTCCTTTGCATTGAAGTCTTAGGTGCTGCAGTCCCCCCCAAAGACGTCACCCTGTGCTGCGAAGGTCCATCGCCAGAAGCTGATCCTGAATTACATTTCTAAATGTAAATGCCTGGTATCAGTACATTGTTATGTAAATTGCCAATTGTCCTGTTAGATAAATTTGTTTTTGCACTGCTACACTCAGATGCGTCCTCTGCTGTCTATATCAACAGCCAGTTGCACCTGTTTATTTTTACTGTAATACCAATAAATAAAGAAAAGGGCCAACGCTGCTTTCTTCCTCGTTAGATTAGATGAAACATGTTCCTTTTGGAACCAAATGAACAAAAGGATATCATATCCATAAAGCTAATAATAAGTAAAAGGCAATAGTTAAAAATAAAATGAACTCTCACATTTTATTTATCTTTGACAGGTGGGCAGAGCTGCAGAATGACTTCATGCAGACCTCTTTTGGTGGAGTTCAAAATCGAAGATAACCCAATGGGACATTCCCTGGATTTTAATATCATTGCCTCAAGTCTTCCTCCAGATCCCACTACTAGAAGTCAATCTCCAGACCCCTTTACACCACATCTCCATCCTAATCTCACTAACAGAAGCCACTGTTTGGACTCCATAACACCACATCGCCATCCAGATCCCATTACCAGAAGTCTATGTTCAGACCTCATTACACCACATCTCTATTCCGATTCCACTACCAGAAGTGTAGATCCAGACCTTAGAACACCACATCTCCATCCAGATCCCACTACTAAAAGTCAACGTCCTGGCCCCAATACACCACATCTTCATCCAGATCCCCCTACTAGAAGTCCAGACCAGAGAAGAATACATCTCCACCCAGATCCCACTTCTAGAAGTCAAAATCCACACCCCAATACACCACATTTTTATCCAGATCCCCCTACCAGCAGTCTAGGTCCAGACCATAGAACAACACATCCTCATCCAGATCCCACTACAAGTCAAAGTCCAGATCCCAATACACCACATTTTCATCCAAATCCCCCAATCAAAAGTCAGTGTCCAGATACAATTACATCACATCTCACTAACAGAAGCCTACATCTACATCTAGACCCCATTACACCACATCTACTTCCAGATATCACTACCAGAAATGTACACCCTGACCCCATTACCCCCCATGTCCATTTGGATCCCATTACCCAAAACCTTCATCCAGATCCCACAAGAAGAGGTCTTTGTCCAGACCCCATTACCCCACATCTGAAACCTGACCCCACTGCTAGAGGTCTTTGTCCAGACCCTAATATTCTCCATATCCGTCCATACCCTAGCATGAAAAATCTTCATCTAGGACTTCCACTGGTTGAACAATCTGGGCATGGCTGGAGCTTGTCTCAACCTGTTACCACTCCTGTGTTCAATAACATGTTCCCTTGCCCCGAATGTGGCAAATGCTTCACCCAGGAGGCTGTCCTCATCAAACACCAGAGGAAACATGTTGGTAACATGCCTCACGTCTGTTCAGAGTGTGGCAAGTCATTTAAGCGCAAGTCACAACTGGAAAACCACCAGAGATTTCACACAGGTGAAAAGCCTTTTACCTGTGATGATTGCGGCAAGAGTTTTCCACTGAAGACCTCCCTGGTCAAACACCGCCGCATCCATTCTGGCGAGAAGCCATTTTCCTGTGAGGATTGCGGAAAGAGCTTCGCTTACAACTCCCTCCTCTTGGAACACCGGAAGGTCCACACGGGCAGTAAACCATTTTTGTGCCCCGACTGTGGCAAGTGCTTCCCGCGCAACTCACAGCTGGTTAAGCACCGTAGGACTCACACGGGTGAAAGGCCTTTCCCATGCAAAGATTGCGGGAAGTACTTTGCTCATCAGTCCATCCTCCGAGAGCACTTGAAGGTCCACACGGGTGCCCGACCTTACTTGTGTACAGAGTGTGGGAGGTCCTTCTCACGCAAGACAGAACTGGTAAAGCATCAGCGAATTCACACGGGTGAGAAACCCTATGCCTGTACACAGTGTGGCAAGTGTTTTCGCCAGAGGGGGATTCTGGTGACCCACCTTAAGGCCCACTCTGGGGAGAAACCTTATTCATGTTCTGAGTGTGGCAAGTGCTTCAAGAACAAGTCCAACCTTCTGAAACACCAAAGAACTCATGTAGAGCACACTGAAGCAGACAATCGGCCTTATGGACCTGGCCTTGGCCTGCCAAACCACTAAGCTTAACAAGAAGCACGAGGGGTTTCAGATGGCAGTCCTTTTCTCTCTGCCTGCAGTCAACAATCTCCTGCATCTCTTGTTGTCACTGGACTATATTATAGCATTACCTATGCCATTACAGACAAAGCAAAGATTCTTGGGTCTTTGACACTGAATGAGGTTTAGATCTTGCTTTAGATTCTATTGCAAACAGGGCTGGATCTAGCCTGTCTGATCTGGGGGTGCAGTAAAAAAGGGGTCATAATGTCAACAGTGTATGAGTCATTGACAGTCTATCACACAAACTGGGAAACACTATTAAACAGAACCCGTGCTCCCTTTACATCATGACTACTCATCCTAGTGCCCCCTTACATCAGGTGTCCCCATCAGAGTGCTCCCTTACATCAGGTGTCTGCTTCAGACTGGCTCATGGATCAATGGATGCACTCGGAGACCTTGGGGGGGCAGAAATAAAATCTGGGGGCACAGCCCATGCCAGAAACTGACTGCCCTAGATCCGACCCTGATTGCAAAAGTGAGTTTCTAGATGATGGCATCTCTATTGTTGCTTAACCACGTCACTAACCAGGAACAAATATTCAGTCAGTTAAGAGCAAGGCCACCTGATATTCGCATACTCATTGCAGGTCAGGGTCACCAAGTAATGTGAGGAGGAAAATGATAGCCCTAGAGGTCAATAGCAGCTTTTTGCAGGTTCTTGTAAGGTTCTTTATCTGTGTTAGTTATTTTCACTTATTTTAAAGGCCTTTGCTCTGACTCCTCTATGGCACCTCATACTGGCTTCATCAACCCATAGAGGACAGAGATGAAAGTACATCTATTTCAGTCTATATCTTTGACTGGACCCTGCAAAATTTCCTTAAAGGACATGTCTCTTTTGTGGGAGTTGAGATAAATGGAAACAGAGAAAGCGCAAACACTGCTTCCACCACTACTTGTTCTGTTAACCCACTGCCCCCTTCACTCCTGACTGCTGCCCCCCCCCCCCCCCCCATAATGTACTCCACATCTTTATCATCTACCTTCAGATGGGTTAGGTCGTGAAAACAAAAAACTGGCAAAACTACTGTGGACCTACCATTTTGGGAAAGGGAACATCATACTCGCTTGGGTCCTGGAGATTCTACAGAAATGTTGAACCCACATAAGTACTCAAAAGAGATTTTTTGCCGACTTACCTTTTAAAGATGTGCTGGAGATGAAGAACCGTCAGTGACATACGATGATTTGAGGAAGAGCCAATACAATGTTGAGAACTACTTGCGAAGTCAAGGAAATAGATTTTTGGTGGACCTGCCTTTAGAAGCTTGGTGTGTTCTGGAGATGAAGACATATCTGAGATAATGGATATATGATGGTTTGAGAAAGAGCCAAGGTGATGTTAGGGACCTCTAAAGTAGTTCATGAAATGGATTTTTGGTGGACCTACTTTTTAAAAGGTTGGGGTGTGTTTTGAAGATGAAGAACTGTCAGTATCAAATGATTGTGATGGAAAAAGACAACATGATGTTAAGGGCCACTAATGCTGCGTAAACACAACCAGACTTTCCGGCAGAATAGGTCCGACAGAATCATTCCGTCAGATAGTCTGATCGTGTGTGGGATAGTCCAATCGTTTTTCTGTAAAAAATTCAGACGGACCTAGAAATAGAACATGTTTCAAATCTGTCAGATGGACTCAATTCCTATTGCGAAAACTGTTCGTCTGTATGCTGGTCTGACGGACCAAATACGACGCACGGGCAGCTATTGGCTAATGGCTATTGAACTTCCTTTTCTAGTCCCGTTGTACGTCATCAAGTTCAAAACGAACGGACTTTAGTCCAATCGTGTGTGGGCAAGTCCGTTCATTCGAAAGTCCGTCATAACTCCATAGAAAGTCTGTCGGGAAGACCGTCTGACCTTTTCTGCCAGAAAATGCAGAATGCAGTCGTGTGTATGCAGCATAAAGAACCTCATGGAATACATTTTTGGTGGAGTGTTCTGGAGACAGAGAACTGTCAGTAATATACAATGGTTTGAGAGAGAGCCAACACAATGTTAAGAACCACTTGAAAAGTCCAGGAAATGGATTTTTGGTTGACCTATTTTTTTTTAAAGTTTGGGGTGTGTTCTGGAGATAAAAGAACTGTTATTAACATATGATGGTTATGGTAGAGCCAAAACGATGGATGGAAGAGCCAACACCGTGTTAAGGCCCACTTGAGAAGTTCATGAAATTGATTTTTGGTGGACTTTCCTTCCAAAGGATGGGTTGGGTTCTGGAGATGTAGAACTGTCAGTAACATATGATGATTATGGAAGAGCCACCATGATGTTCAGAACCACTTAAGAAGTCCAGGAAATAGATTTTTTTTGGTGGACCTATTTTTTTAACGTTTGGGGTGTGTTCTGGTGATAAAAGAACTGTTATTAACATACAGTATGATGGTTATGGAAGAGCCAACACGATGTTAAGGGCCACTTGAGAAGTCCAAGAAATTGATTTTTGGTGGACCTACCTTTTAAAGCTTGAGGTGTGTTCTGGAGGTGAAGAAATATCAGTGATATATGATGGTTCGAGGACAAGGCAACATGATGTTAAGGAACACCAAAGAAGTCCATTAAATTGATTTTTGGTGGACTTACCTTTTAAAGATCGCAGTGGGATCTGAAGACGAGGAACTGTCAGTAACATATGATGGTTATGGAAGAACCAGCATGATGGATGGAAGTGCCAACACAATGTTAAGAGCCACTAAAGAAGCTAATAAAATTAGATTTTTGATGAACTTGCCTTTCAAAGGTTGGGTGGGTTCTGGAGAAAAAGAACTGTTAGTAACTTACGATGCTTTGAGGAAGAGCCCGCATTATGTTAAGAGCCACTATAGATTTTTTGGTGCAATTTCTTTTGAATATTCTAATATTTATAACAAAATGCATTTTCCATTGAATACTGGATGGGTGCGTACTTTATCTGGGAGAGAAAACTGGACCAGGCTTTTTAATCAGTCTGAATGTTTGTTTGTGTTTTCAGCTTTTTTTATATAGAATATTTACAGGACTGTGGCTTAAGTTTTTTTAATTCAACATTTTGTTGCCTGGGGTGGCATAGCTGCTGATGGTTGGGCCACCGTGAATGTTTTGGCCCACCTCTGCCACCTTCCCAGCACTTTTCTCTTAGATTATGAAGCTGTGGAGAGCTTCCAGTAATGCCTTCCAGAGCAAAGCTGTACAAGAAAGCTGCTTTAGACCTTTCCAGATACTCCTAACGAGACACACATGACCAAATGCAAGGGACACGTGTTATGCCCTGTACACATGGTCGGAAATTCAAACGGAAAAGATCCGATCGGATTATATTGTCGGAAAATCCGATCGTGTGTGGGCTCTATCGGACTTTTTCCGACAACAAAATGCGATCTGACTTTTTCCGATCGTTTGTAGAGAATTCCGATTGGACAAAGTGCCACGCATGCTCAGATCAAATTATGAGACCAAAGCTATTGGCTACTAGCCACAACGTAGTCCCGTCGCAACGAACAAACATCATCACGTTCTGAACGATCGGATTTTCTTTGTGCAACAGTGTTTGGGACAAAATCCGTTGGAAAAAATCAGACAAATTTTGTTGTCGGAAAGTTCGACCGTGTGTACAGGGGGCTTAGAATTACGTAATGCCCCTCTTGAAATTGAGGTGTTCCTAAGCCAGTGGTTGTTAGTTTCAGAAATCATTTTAAAAAGTTGCATAATATGGAGAGTTTTGAGAGGTGAATATGGTATGTCACACAAAAGTTGGAAATTATAAAATTTGTGTTTCTATAAACAATAAAACAGTGTTTTATATAATGCATCTGTGTGGTGTTTATTATTGAATAGGTCAGCCTACACAAAACTGATATTTCAGTGTCTGGTGAATGTTGGAGTGGTAAAGCATCTAACCACCTTCTTTCTTTTGGGGACTCTATTGGTGACATCTGTACCCATTATGAGGGGTTCCCACCATCCTTCTGCTGAGTTCCTGGGTCTACACATCTACTGTGCCTATTATGAGAGGTTTCCACCATCCTTCTGCTGAGTTCCAGGGTCGGCACACTTACTGTGACCATTATGGGGGATTCTCATTATCCCTGCACTGAGATCCCAGTTCTGCACATCTGCTGTCCCCATTATGAGGGGTTCCCACTATCCTCATCCTGAGTTTCCAGGTCTGTACACCTGATGTGCCCAATATGAGGGGTTCCCACTATCCCTGTCCTGGGTTCCCAAGTCTGTACATCTGCTGTACCCATTATGAGGTATTACCACTATACCCATCCTGAGTTTCCAGGTCTGCACACCTGCTGCGCCCATTATTCGGGGGTTTTAACCATCCTTGTGCCAAGTTCCCACCTCAGCACACCTTCTTTGCTAATTATGAGTAATTCCCACCAGACATCCCTGTTGGATATATAGGAGGAGCTGTAGCACATAAAGGTTGTCTGGGACTTCCAAAACTCCCAGATGGACATAAGCAGTTGGGAACTATGGCAGGGAGCTCTCACTGTTGGGAGTACCACATTTAATTCAAATATAGATTTTGGGTGTACAAACACTGAGCAAGCTGGGAGTCTCAGTCCTGCCAAGCATGAAGGAAAAATGACATGAATAACTTGCCCTACAAAGAAACAACTAGGACGTGGCACCTCCTAGAAGACTTCTTGGAGACACAACCTGCAAACAAACCTCAAGTTCCTGTGTCGTTTCTGAGCGCCCATACAGATTTTAGAAGTCAGAAAAGGCTGAAGGTCTCAAACCCAGTGGACAGAGCTGTCTCTTGAGCTATGGAGAACCTTACAAGGTCGGGATTTGGAAATGTGAAACGATAATAATGCTTATACTAATGCACTATCGTTTCTTTAGCTTTTTCAGGTTCTCTTTTTTTAGGGAAGGTCCAGAGGCTTCTAGGGGTTCAGCTTTCCAATTTCTAAAGTCAGGCTTTTTCAGATGGACTACAACAAATGGCCACCAGCCTCTGCTCCCTGTCTTTCCTTGGAGGCCTCCAGTGCAACTCTGCAATCATGCTGGACCATGAGAGTGAGTCTTGGTTGTGTTTGCTCTTCACATCCCCATTATGGGCTCTGACGAAATGGCCTACTTTAGGGCTGTTTTTAGATTTTACCATCTATTCCTGACATTCAAAAGCATAAATACAGTGAGTTTTGAGGTAAATGGGTGATTGTTGCAGCCAGCAGAGAAACAAGGAGTGTGAGAGTGTTTTACTGGTGTGTGTGAGCTACAAGAAAATGGCAGTGTTTATGGCACAGGGTCATGGCCTTCTCTCCTTATGCTTAACTAGAATGTAGCTAGGCTGCAGAACAGCCAGGTGAGGAGTAGGGGGATTGGATGGTCTCATGAATATTAATGAGGGGCTATGAATATTAAGATTAGGTGGTTATAATAAGAATATGGTTCAGAAAAGCAGTGAATTACACTAACCAATAAGATATCAGCTTGCTCTAACCAGCTGTATGGATTTTAAAGAGGTACCATGTCAGTGGGTCATGTCTCTACATCAAGCCTGACAGCAACATAGTTGGTAGAGGATGGCATGCTCCATGTGGCAGGATCTCTGCTTTTTACCCTTGAGCTCTGAGCATGCTTTAAAGGGAGGTAGTGAGCGAGATATAAGAGCAGGGGAAATAGGATTCTTTAGGCTGAAACAAACTGACCAAGGCAACAGTCCTGTATGTTTTCTTTTAAAGATGGCTGGCAGGTGAGTCATCAGAGGATCCGTAGGAGGATGTCCTGATGGGGCTCACATCACTGGACTTTAGTTTCTTGTAAAGTAGAGAATAGTATTAAAAGAGAAGTGGCCATGATTCTTATAGAATCATCTGAAAGAATTATCACAGGTAATTTTTACATCCACAGCCTGGCCAGAATTGTTCCTGCAGCAGAAGGTCAAGGCAGACAGGAGAATAATTAGTGTACAGGCAGAGGTCATGACAAGCAGCAGGGACGTGAGTATTCGGTGCCCAGGCAGAGGTTGAGGTAGGCATCAGGAAAAAAAATAGACAGGAGGTCAAGGCTGGTGGCGGGCAGTTGATACTCCTGGCAGGTAACATGGGCCCACCTGAGGCACAGGGTCTAAGTGACAACTTGGTCTTGACCAGAGCACCCTGCAAGGAGTGAAGAATCGCTGAACCTTTTGGCCCCTGGTCTACAGCAAGATGGCACCAGGTTGCAGCCCTCGGGATTATCTGACCAAGGGGTCGTAGGAACAGGGTGGCTATGCTGTAGAGATAGGATAGTGATGCTGAGAGAGGTCAGAGTACAGATGGAGGCCAAGGCAGGTAAAAGAGTAGTCAGTCTCCAGACAGAGGTCAAGGCAGGCAGCAGGCAAGAGAGTAGTTGGTGTCCAAACAGAAGTCCAGGCAGGCAACAAGCAGGAGAGTAATCAGGCAGAGGCTGAAGTAGGCAGCATGGAAGTGAGTTGGGAGCACTATAGCAAAAGGTGAGGGGGATCAGAGCGAGAGGACTGAGCGGCAGAGCTGGGGGACAGGAACAGGAGAAACTAGCAATGTCACACAAGGTGTGCAGCGTGGGAGCAATATAGCGGGATGTGAGCAGGAACCAGAGAGAGGAAGATCAAAAAACTAGAGGATCAGCAGAGCTGGGGGTTACTGCTGAGTGTGGCATCGTCATCGCTGGGGGTGCTACTGAGTGGGGGATTTGCTCAACGAGGATTCTAATAAGCTGGGGATCTTCTGAATGAGGGTACCAAGGAGCTGCGGATCTTCTGCACAGGGATACTAAAGAGCTGGGGATCTGAACAGGGGTGCTAATGAGCTGAGGATCTGCTGAGTGGGGGTACTACTGAGCTGGGGTTCTACTGGGCTCCTTTAAAACAAATTGAAAAATCAACACACTAACGATCTGGGGTGATTATGCTCAAGTGGTGTATGCATTTTCAAGAACACCGGTCAGTCAAGACTGTATTTTTAAGGGAGTTGCAGCCCAATTGTATTTAAACAAAACAAACTTCACAGAAAGTTTTCCCTCGTAGGGGGTTCCACCATCATTGTATAACAGAAAAAAGTCAGCCTCCTGGCTCACTCACTCTTACAAACTCCCTCCTGGAGCTTACTTGCTCAGCAGCGTGCTGCTTGGTCACCGGCCACATCTGCCTCCTGCAGATATACACGCTAAGACTCCTAGAGACTGCCCGTCTCTCTTTCGTGGAGCCACCTCCACCTGAAAGCCCTCCCGCCTCCACACCAGGCAACCTGCCTGTAGTGTGGAGCTGTTCCCAATTGTGCTCTTATAAACCCAGCCCACAGGTGTGCAATCATGCCTGTCTTTGCAAAAACCAGGCTGAAGGTGCCAATAAATACCATGACCTGGTGTCGCCTCTCCACATATCCTCCCGTTTCACACCTGAGGGAGAAATACAAAACCCTTCATCCTAAAGGGGCACTCCACCCACCTCTTTTTCCGGGTGTGCTTCCACATGCACTTCTCCCTATTCTTCGGGGTCCTCCCTTTGTGTTCACCTCCCCCAGACCTACTCGCCCAGGACTGTAGGGGGCCTACTTCTACCCCCACTGTCAGGAACTGATTTCTGAGTACCTGGCTCAACTTCAACCAGCACTATCTTTTTTCCCAGGTTCGCTAATGCCTGTGTGGTTACCCTTGGCAACCAACTTCTCAAAAATGCACAATTCAACATCACCAAGAACTCTTGTCCCTCACCTGCTAGGAGAGTGTCTGAGGAGGGAACCCACACAGGCCAGTAGTTACTCCCATGGGACCTTCCAACGGTTTCACATCACCCCCTGTTGTCCAACACTCCATCAGCGACTGTTCTTGCACAACGCCTTTTTCCCCACCAATTTCTTTTACCGCTGGTATTTCCGATACCTATGGCTTGTCTAATGCCGCGTACACACGACCGGACTTTCCATCAGAATAAACTCAGTCTTTCTGACTTAGTTTCCGACCGAATGGACTTGCTTACACACGATCACACCAAAGTCTGTTTGTTTTCGACCCCACAATGACGTACAACGGGACTAGAAAAGGAAGTTCAGTAGCCAATAGCTGCCCTTGCGTTGTATTTGGTCCGTCGGACTAGCATACAGACGAGCGGTTTTCCCCCATAGGAATTGATTCCGTCTGAAAGATTAAAACATGTTTTATTTCTAGGTCCGTCAGACTTTTTTTTTTAAAAGCCCGCTGAAGCCCACACACGATCGGAATATCTGATGAAATAATTCCGTCTGACCCTTTCTGCCGGAAAGTCCGGTCATGTGTACGTGGCATTACAGAGCTCCAGAGTGCCTCTCATACACAACCTTTGCATGAAACAATCCAGCACACCATAGACAGACCAAGAGGCTCAGCAGCATCTGAAACATTTTTCTTGTCAGTTCTAAACTTCTCAAGAACATGATCATCATCAGCATTGTCAGAAATACAATTCTCACCATCATTCCTGACTTCCACGGTTGCTAGGGGCGATGGCATACGTCTCTTAATGGTTACCCCTGACATCTCTGGCTGCAACAGCACATTTTCACCACTTGTCTTCCTGCTATACAGCAGACTGCCTGAAGACAAGTCTTTATCAGTCCTCATATTACATTGCAGTAACTCATCATTTACACTGCATTGCAACAAGTCCTTCTCAGAAGTGTAGCTCCCCACCGGAATTGCCACTACTTCACCGGCATCAAATACATGATCAGTCTCTTTCAGGAATAGTTTTACCAATCCAGGTGTCTGAACCTCCAATTGAGGGTGTCGCCCTTCCTTGGTTGGGTTCTCATAGGCCAATGCCCCCACCTGGTTGCAGGGCAACATTGCAGGCCAAAAAAGGTTTCCTGTTGCCAATGGTAATGGTAGGCACTTTGCCACAAACATTTTCACCGGTTGCTATGGGAAACTCCATTCTCCCTGTAGAGATTTTCCTGGCGCCTTTCCCCATGCAACCACAGGATGAAGCAACAGGTTTTTGGGCATCCCAGCCCTCTTTGTGGAAACAGTGGGCTACCTCCTCATAGCGGTCCCACCATCCAGATGACTTTTCTCGGGCATCCAAGCCCTCTTTGTGGGAACAGTGAGCTACCGCCTCATAGCAGCCCCACCATCCAGGCGACACTTCTTTGTCTCTGGTTACCATGGGGGAACGCACTCTCCCTGCAGAACTTTTCCCCTTTGAACAGCCCATCTCGGCAAGCCGGGGACAAAAAATATTTTTGGTGTACTGTCTCCTTAAGGCTGAGACACAGAACACATCACTTTGCTTCACACAGCAACAGCAATACATAGTCTCCTGACATTCACGATTTCCATGCAAGGATCGGGACCAGCGTCATCCTTGCCCAACGCCAATTTCTCCATCAACTGTAACAAACTGAGGTGATTATGCTCAAGTGTATTTTTAGGAACACCGGTCAGTCCAGACTGTATTTTTTAAGGGCGTGGCAGCCCAATTTTATTTAAACTAAACAAACTTCACAGAAAGTCTTCCCTTGCAGGGGATCCACCATCATTGTGTAACAGAAAAACTTCAGCCTCTTGGCTCACTCACTCTTACTTGGTCGAACTCCCTCCTAGAGCTTACTTGCTCAGTTGTGTGCTGCTTGGTTGCAGGCCACATCTGCCTTCTGCAGACATACACGCTCAGACTCCTAGAGACCGCCTGTCTCTCTCTTGTGGAGCCACCTCCACCTGAAAGCCTTCCCGACTCCTACACCAGGCCATCTGCCTGTAGGGTGGGGCTGTTCCCAAGTGTGAGCCCTGAGCTCTCTTCCTGAGAAGAATATATACCCAACCCACAAGTGTGCAATCATCATGCCTGTCTTTGCAAAAACCAGACTGAAGGTGCTAATACACACCGTGACCTGGGGTCACCTCTCCACAACACACACACATGGGGGAATTGGCCAAGCTCCATTAAAGCTTCAGAAAAGCATCAAAACCACATAAAAAAAATGCACGTTGAAGCGGTGGGTGCTTTATTGTGTGTCAAAGTCTAAGCTAATGTAAATGAGCCCATGACTAATAGCTAAAATCAGTCATCTTTCAGTGAGAGCATCATTCTGTAGTCTGATGGTTGGAAGGAGAAGGTAGTTAAAGGGGAGAATCCAGGTAAGCATCACTGGTTCGGTGAAGGTGACCATTTTCTTTTAAAATGTATTCATTGCTTTGTGTGTGTTATATAGAGTGAAGACCTGTTAATTATTAAAGTTGAATATTTAGATGAGTTGGGTAAGCAGGAGCTCAAGGGGGAGGAAAGCCCTATTAGATGGGAAGACCCAAGCAGAGAAGCCAAGAAAGAAAATGGTTCCAAGGCCAATGTCTACTGGATGACCTTTACATCATTACACATAGGGTCGGCTGTGGTAGTAACAATTCTTTCCCTTGTCCTGCGTGACAAAAAATTGTGAGCCGGGCCAGGTTCATCTGCCACCACAGAGCCCACGAGGATGCAGGATCCATATGCATGCTTCCCATGTGGGAAGAGTTCCAAGCAGAACTTCCACCTCGCTCACCACCAGCACACGTGTGAGAAGCCTTCCTGCTGCCTGGAATGTGGCAAGCACTTCACTAGAAAGTTACACACCGAAGGGTCTCCACCAACAAGTCCTACTCTTGCTTGGTGTGCAGGAAGGACTTCATACCAAGGTCCTACATGGTAGTGCACGAACCTGTCCGTAAGGAGGAGAAACCCTACACCTGCACTGACTGTAACGAGTGCTTTAGCCAGTGGTCACATCTGGCCAAGCATCAGAGCAGCCACATGGGTGAGAAGCCCTTCGCTTGCCCAGCTTGTGTGCTCCTCTTTGCCTAAAAGTCCCATCTGATGAAGCATGAGGTCACTCACAGGACCAAAAGCCCTACATGGGCGCTGAGTGTGTGGAGCACCAGCGCTATCACACAGGTGAGAAGGCTTACTCCTGCTCAGAATGTGGGAAACACTTTATATAGGAGGCTTACAACGTCCGCCATGCCAAAATCCACACCGGAGGGAAGGCCTACTCTTGTGCCGAGTGTGGAAAGTGCACCATTGTTGGTATCAGTGGGAGGAATTGTGCCCCATCATTGATGTTAGTGGAGGGAATAGTGCCCCATCATTGATGTCAGTGGGAAGAATAGTGAACCCTTGTTCATGTCAGTGGCAGGAATAGTGCTCCGTTCATTGGTGTCAATAGGAGAAGTAGTGCCCCATCATTGGTGCCAGTGGGAGCAAGCAAGGGGCTGCATCTGGCCCTTGGGCCACAGTTTATAGGCCACTGAATTAAACAAAACTGGACACACAGTCTAAAGGTATAACTTGAGATTCAGATGGCACCAACACAGTGGGAAAAAGACAACTGGACACAGAAGGGTTGAAATGTTTTATTGATATTTTTCTCTGGATTAATTAAAAGGACAGCTTGCCCAGGAACATTGCTCCTCATCTGCGTTATGGGTCACTCCACCCAGAACTGATATTTGGACGTGGGAGAGGTTAACTCTCAGGTTGTAAAGTGGAGACTGGCTTTAGGAAACGAGCGAGTAACTCAGGCCTTCAATACTCTATCTGGGTGGACTGACCCTTTAAGCTCCTCGCCCACTGGTGATTGGTGATCTCTTCCCTTCAGAGATTCAATGGTGGCCACTGAAGGAAGGCTGGTTGTATACACATGGTGCAAGTTTGAGGTGGATACTTTTATTTACTTCCTGTCCTGGTGACACCCAACACACCCTGAAACATAAGGTGTCACTGGGATAGGAAAGAAGTGCAAACATTTCCAACACAGACAGCAATATGGACCTAACGGGTATTCTAGACTCACCCTCCTCCAACCAAAACTAAAGACGTTTGGTGGCTGGCCTGGCAGTTTTATGCCTCCATGCAGCTACGCCATGTCCCCTTTTAGAGGCTTAATGGGGGCACCTTCGTCAAAGCCTTCCGTTACATGTAAAAGTGGAGAGGTAGTGGAATCTGGAAGTTCCAAGCAATGGTACAAACCCAAACATAGGTACACTGCCAGCACCTCACATCCCATGGTTTAACCTAGACATCAGCCAGCTAAGAGGGGGGACTTCTGGCTGGCCGTGCCTGAGCCATGTCAAGAACAGAGGGTGCACATGGCTCCTGGAGTGGAATCTGGACAAGATGGTGGTGTGTCTATGACTTTGTGATGCTTGCTTTTGTCTATTACTGTTAGTTTAACCACTTGCCTACCAGGAAAACCCCCCTTCCTGCCCAGGCCATTTTTCAGCTTTCAGCCGCACTTTGAATGACAATTGCGAGGTCATGCTACACTGTACCCAAACAAAATAATTTTCTTCACAAAAACAGAGCTTTCTTTTGCTGGTATGTAATCACTGCTGGGTTTTTTATTTCCAAAAAAAAGACCAAAAATTTTGAAAAAAAGTTTTTTTACTTTTTTCTGTCAGTAAATTTTGTAACTAAGTAATTTTTCACCTTCACTGATAGGCTGAACTGGTGGGCATTGATGAGGTGGCACTAATATGCAGCACTTATGGGCACTGATATGTGGCACTGATGGGCACTAATAGGCAGTACTAGTGGGCACTAATAGGCGGCAGTGACAAGCACTGATAGGTGGCACTGGTGGGCACGGAAAGGTGGCATGGATAGGCGGTACAGATGGGTACTGATGGGTGACACTGATGGGCAATAGTGATGGGCAGCACTAATTTCCAGCACTGACTGGCTTGGCTAATGGGCACTGATTTTTGGCACTTGTGGGCACTGATTGCTGCCACATTGGTGGGCATGGTATTTTTACACTTCATTTATATATTGTAATCAGGGCACTAATGATCAGTGCCCTGATTACTTCCCTAGCTGTCCCCCTGTGGGGAGATGCCGCTGATCGTCTCTCCTCTCCTCACACTCTGTCAGAGTGAGGCGAGGAGAGCCAAATATCTCCGTGTTTACATGTGACCGGCTGTGATTGGACACAGCCGATCACATGGTTAAAGAGCTGCGGAATGTGGCTCTTTACATAGATTGGGGTCGCGCCGTGTACTAGCAACACGGTGCGGCCCAGAACAAGAGCTGCACCGCCCCACCGTCATTTGACGATGGGCGGACAGCAAGCAGTTAAACAAGTTAATGAGTGAGAGAGATCTGGAACACCTTATCTTTGTTGGCCTGAAAACCATCCTGTGTACTTCTCTGAAACTAGTTTCACTTTGATGTTAGGGGCCTGAATTAAAGTGGTTGTAAACCCTTCCAGATAACCAGTGAAGTGACTGGCCCCAGGTGATACACAGAGATGAAACAAATCCTCCTACATAAGTTGTACCTCTTTATCTGTAGTATTCTCTACCTCTGTTGAAAACCCAGATTTTACACAGCTTGTCTGAGATTCCAGAAAAAAAAAAAAGAGGCAGAGAGCTGAAGTTACACTCTGCATAGTTCAGTGAAAGCTGAGTGGAAGGAAGGGAAGAAACAGAGCTGAGGCTGTGAATCTCCTGTCACCTTTTTATCCCTTGGTGTCAGGAAAACCTGTCAGAAGAGATTCATGCTGATAGCAGAGGAAGGAGGCAGCAGACAGAAATGATACTTAGTGCTCTGGACTGAGACATGTACACAATATAGAGGGATATGCTCTGTTCGAGGGCCACCGAAAGTTATCTGACAAAAAATAGGGTTATCTGTGTTTGGCTGATAGAAAACAAAAAGGTGCAGATAATGGCATCCTGCATCCCATTGACTTCAATGCAAAAATGCCCCCTAGTGACGTCCATGCAAGATTGCATCCCTTTGACTTCAATGCAACCTCTGAAATGATTAAATGGCGAAAGAGTTCACCATAAAAGAGTAAAGAGGAGAATGAGCAAAAAAATAAAAATAAATAAAAAATAAAAAACGTCTTCTGGTTTAGTCAAAACTTATGAGATCATTTCAAATTTCAACCAGTTTAAGTAACTGAAAACAATGGAAATGAAAGTCGAAATCAGTCTTGCAATGATAGCTCTGTAGGCTCACGGGTGGGAGGGGAAAGTACTTAGGAGGGGCTTATGGAAAAGAGAGAGCTCAGGCTGAGCTACAGTCCCAAACAATCGTCAGGAGGCGGGGGGCAGTGGCACAGACACGGCCGAGCTCCATGTTCTGTAAACTTTCGCCCACCCACATCAGGAGTGCAGGATCACAAGATGATGTGCGTAACTCTACAAATATTCTGGAGGCAAAACGGTTCCCGTGCCTCCATTTCAGTCATGTAGCCGTTTGTCCGGAGTGGTGCTTTGACTTTTTGTCTCATCTCATTTCAAAGCTGCTCCTCAAATGGGATCGGAGTTTACTTTTAAAAGGGCGTTTTCCGCATCACTCTGGATTGTCCCGTATGTGGACTTTTTGATGGCTGAGGAGGTGGGCCTTCTGCACAAAGCTTTTACCACAGTCTGTGCAGGAATAGGGCTTCACCCCGGAGTGGATGCGCTCGTGCTTCACCACGTCTGACCGCTGCTTAAAGCTCTTCCCGCACTCCGAGCACGAATAGGGCTTCTCCTCCGAGTGACTCTTCTCATGGCGGACTAGAACGGCTTTATCGGTAAAGCTTTTTCCGCACGTCGAGCAGGAGAAGGGCCTGTAACCGGCGTGGAGCTTCTCGTGGGTGACCAAATGAGACTTCTGGGCGAATTGTTTCCCGCAATCGGAGCAAGAGTATGGCTTCTGCCCCGTGTGGGTAATCTCATGCCGGATGAGATTGGACTTGCCAGAGAAGCTTTTTCCGCACACAGAACAGGAGTACGGCCTCTCTCCTGAGTGAAGCCTCTGGTGCTTGACCACGTCCGACTTCTGCTTGAAGCTCCTCCCGCACAGCGAGCAAGCGTAAGGCTTCTCGTCTGTGTGGAAGCGCAGGTGCGTCAGCAGGTGGGACTTGTTCTTGAAGCACTTGCCGCACTCTGGGCATGGGTGGGGCTTTTCGTCCGTGTGAGACCGCCAATGCCTGACGGCGTTGGATTTCTCTGAGAAGCGCTTGCCACACTCAGAGCAGGAGTAAGGTCGCTCCCCCGTGTGAGTCCTCCGGTGCTTAGAGAGCTGGGAGGCATCTATGAAGCACTTGCCGCACTCTGAGCACGGGTAAGGGCGCTCGCCCGTGTGAATCCGCTGGTGCTTGACAACATCCGCCTTCTGCTTAAAGCGCTTGCCGCATTCGGAGCAGGAGAAAAGCCTGGTGCCATCGTCCGTTATTTCTACAGGAGTAAGTTCATCTGGTTGGGTGAAGCTATCATCCGACTCAGAGGGACGCGGGTCATCGGGAGGTCGCCCGCCATGAGTAGAATGAGCCGATGACAGTCCTGAATGGATATTTGAGCTTGTGGAGACATCACCATCCTCCGTTTTACACAGTTGTTTGATAATGAGATGTTCCTCTATGGTAACACCACTGTATTGCCCATCTGTAGAGAAAAAAAATAAGAAGATTAAAAGAGAAGTATGGGGTTACCTTTTTTTTTTCCAGAATCATACTTACCTTGCTGGATGCAGGATCGGTCCAATGCTGCATCTGTTCCCCGGCACCACTAACACTGAGAATCGAGGGATTAAGCAACCCAGATCGCTTGGTTCTCACAGCTCCCCAAGCAGACAGGCATGGACTGACGGTCACCGGCTCTCTGCTCTCCTCCTCACTGGAACACTGGGCTGTGGAAGAGGCGGGAGAGGCCGGCTCAGGCTCTCCGTGGCTCGCCAAGAGGCTAAGTTGGGTGCCAGTAGATCAACTCCATTGTCGCGATCTTGCCCGAGCCTGGACCGGCTCTGTGACATCAGCCCGCTGTCTGCTGAAAATTTGTCACAGGAGTGCAGAATGAACTGAACTCCTGTGACCCACAGGAGAACTACAGCCAAACAAGCTTTGGCTGTTCTTCTCCTTTAAACACAGGAGACCATGACAACAGTTGAGAAGGTAGCAAACCATAACTGAAGGCTTGTACCAAATAACACAGGAAGCCAAGACTGAGTATGTAGGTCCTCCAACTTTCCCTTTGTACTTGGTAAACCCACACAGAGATGTCAAAGAACAATACTTAAACTATCTAGTCCTCCCCTCTAGTAATTATTGTATTTCCCGTTACTTTCTGTCTAGCAGGATCTGGCACAGTGAATAACTTAAGGTGTTCTACAAGGATTCCTGGAGCCAACTACAAAGTAAGTCCAGTTTCATGCTATGGTCGCAGGATCTGGCACCGTGAGGAACCTAAAGTGTTCTACAATGCTTCCTGGAGCCAACTACAGAGCAAGTCCACTTGCATGTTATGATCACAGGATTTGGTGCCCTGAGTGATCTAAGCTGTTCTACAATGCTTTTCAGAGCCAACTACTGAGTAAGTCCAGTTTCATGTTATTGTCAGAGGATCTGGCACCGTGAGGAAACCTAAGGTGTTCCATAATGCTTCCTGGAGCCAACCACAGACTAGGTCCAGTTTCATGTTATGGTCACAGGATCTGGCACTGTGAGAAAGGTAGGGTGTTCTACAATGTTTCCTGGAGCCAACTACAGAGTAAGTGCAGTTTTGTGTTATGGTCACAGGATCTAGCACCGTAAGGGACCTAAGGTGGTCTACCACGCTTTCTGGAGCCAACTACAGAGCATGTCCAGTTTCATGTTATGGTTGCAGGATCTGGTACTGTGAGGGATTCTAAGGTGTTCTACAACGCTTCCTGGAGCCAGCTACAGAGTAAGTCCACTTTCATGTTACGGTCACAGAATCTAGCACTGTGAGGAACCCAAGGTGTTCTACAATGCTTCCTGGAGCCAACTACAGAGTAAGTCCAATTTAATAATATGGTCACAAGATCCAACATCTTGAAGGGCCTATGGTTCTCTGCAAGAATTGCTGGAGCCAACTACAGAGTAAGACCAGTTTCATGTTATGGTCGCATGATATGGTACCGTGAGGGTCCTAAGGTGTTCTACAACACTTCCTGGAGCCAACTACTGAGTAAGTCCACTTTCATGTTATGGTCACAGGATCCAACACCTCCCACCTTCAGTCATTTTGATCTAGAACTCGGAGAATATACAGCTCCCTAAGGGAGAACAATAGTAACCACAGCAAAAAGTAAGGAGGGAAGCCATCATAGCTAAAATGATGTAAGGGAAAAAAAAGCAGGACTTAAGCAGGATGCATGGTTGCTGGCTTTACACACATACAGTCTCCCCATTACTGTCTACTGACAGGAAGGGGGTGGAGAAAAGAGATCGTTGCAGTGACTGAACAAGGAAGATGTGGGATTCAGTGTTTGTTACTCACCAGTTCTGATCTCTGGAGGGATTTCCTCCTCCTTACACGGCTCATCACCCGTCATGTACATTTCCTCATCATCAATAGGCTCAACCTTAATAACAATGAGGTCTTCACCCTAGATGTAAAAGAATCAGAAGTTTTAATTACCCATAGTATGAGAATAAAAGGTAATAATTTATGCAAACAGAAGGAAAATTCTGGTTACAAAAGTGAAGATTTAGTATGGTATTTGGTAAGATCTTCAGATCCACCTACCTCATAATCCTGAGGGATCTCCTGATCTTCCTGTGTGGAATCCCAGGAATACAGAGGACGGGGACATCTCTCTGGTGGGTTCCCATTACTGGATCCATCTGTAGGAAACACACACACTGACTGAATACATTGTTTCTATGTGTTTATCAGATGATGGGGGATCTAGGTGGAGCCTCCGTACTGCTCTCTCCTTTACAATAAAGTCTCCTCTTACCCGGTGATGTGAGGGGCGGCTGATTGTCCATCATGACGTCCTTGTAGAGATCCTTGTGTCCTTCTAAATACTCCCACTCCTCCATGGAGAAATAGACAGTGACATCCTGACACCTTATAGGAACCTGACACACACAATGATACAGTCACCATCCAGACACATCCCTTGTCTGTTACTGGATAATGTCCCAGAATTCCCGGCACCGCTCACCTCTCCTGTCAGCAGCTCAATGATCTTCTGGGTGACTTCTATTATATTCTTGTCAGTGGTTCTCTCGGGTGTCAGGGAGGGAGGTGGTGGTGGTGGTTTGATGATTGAGCTCTGCCTCTTTCTCCGTTTTCTGGAGACACGGGAATGGCTGCTGGGTTTCGTGTGATGGTTGTATTTCTTCATCGGTCCATAATCCTAAACAGAAAAATGGATTTTATTATCTCCTAACAGCATCACGGATGTAGCACTGTGCAGTATTTGGGACTCCTATGACCATTTATTTAATGATTTAATAATTAAAGTGTGATGTCATGTCATGTGACCTCCCAGAATCCTCCTCACCTCCCCGGTCAGGTCTGTGTTTTATTAATAGAGATAAGAGTGATGTCATGTGACCTCCCAGAATCCTCCTCACCTCTCCGGTCAGCAGGTAGATGATCTCCAGGGTGAGGCTCAGTATTCTCTTGGTCAGTTGATTCTTTTCCATCGGGTAACTAATCTAGAAAATTAGAAATATTGTCATCAATAAGAATGACCGAGGACAGGAATATCTGTGGCAGGAAAAGTACTTCAAATACCCACAATGCAACTCCCATACTACCCATACATTTTTTAGCCCTGAGTTGCCATACAAAGCAGTGGGGAAAAAGAAGGGAAAGCAATAGAGCTGCTGATAATTGGGGGGGGGAGGGGGGCTTTGCCCTCCTGCCAGACAACACAGCCAGGCCAATGACTTCACCTTCCTTCAGGACAGAGAAACAGTACACCTCGGTCACCAATTCCCTGACCTTGTGATTGGCCGGTGATGAAGCAGCAGGCACCTGAAAGACCATTCCTCTACCACCATCCCCTATCCTCTCCCCCCCCCCCCCCCCCCCTCCCCACTCAGGCCCCATTCACACCTGAGAATTTTGTAGCTTGAAGCTCCAAAACGCTGCAGGAGAGAAAAAAAAAATCTATTATTCTCTACAGAGACGGTTCACATCTCCACTCCAAGTCTCCCGAAACTCAAAGAAGTTCCGGAGCTTCTTTTGTAGCTTGAAATCGGGCAGATTTCAGCATATTTTTGGCACTTTTTTTTATTCTCGTATAAACTAATGTAAATGCGCCATTCACAAATTTCGGTGTACAGTCGCGTGTTTTTTTTTTTTTGAGCGATTTTCTGCTCAAATGAAAACATTTAAAACATAAAATAGTGATAATATATGAATAAATAAATGCAAAATAAATACACAAATAACTAAAAATGATCATCAATGAAGAAAAGTAAATGAATAATAAGTACTAAAACAATACCGAATACATTATTATTTAGGGCTCATGCACACGGGACATTTTAAAAGCGCCAACACTGCGCCCGTTTTTTTGTGTTTATCCGTGTTTTGACATTATTATTATATATCGCTGTCAATTTACGCAGTGCTTTACATATACATTGTACATTCACATCAGTTTACATATACATTGTACATTCACATCAGTCCCTACCCTCAAGGAGCTTACACTCTAAGGTCCCTAACTCTCATTCATATACTAGGGGCCAATTAACCTCTCAGCGTGTCTTTGAAGTGTGGGAGGAAACCGGAGTATCCGGAGGAAACCTGCACAGGGAGAACATGCAAACTCCAGGCAGGTGGTGTCGTGGTTGGGTTTAGAACTAGCTACCCTTGTTACTGCTAACCACTACACCGCTGTGCCCCCCTCTTCATCATTATTGCAAGTTTTCGCATGTTTTTTTCATTAAAAACGTAGTAATAGTAGTTAAAAAAATATAAAAAAAAATAATAAACCTATCCCTAACCTTAACTCTAGCCTCTTACCCTAATGAAAACAAATAATAATACATGAATAATACTGTAATTGCGCTGTCCCCCCTCTACATTGTAAAGCGCTGTGTAAACTGTTGGTGCTATAGAAATCATAAAATAATAATAAATAAATACATGGAAAAGCTGAAATACCTAGCAACAAATGATGCAACAGATAGTTTTCTCTATTGTCTAAAAAATAAAAAATAAAAATAAAACGCCAGAAAAACGCTCTAGTGAAATGCGAAAAAACGCAACGCTGAAGTGTGATTGCAGCCTTCCCGTGTTAGAACCGCTAAGCAATAGAACCCAATACTGGAAGCTGATAGGATGACACATTCAGGTGCTTGCACTTGCTGTATTTCATTTAAAATACATGAAATAAATATAAAAAAATACAGAACTGGAATGAAAGGTGTTTTCCTACCTGACTCCTGTCAGGAGGCCATTCCTGTGTTTGCTGTATAAACGAGCAATGAAATGCACTGACATAAATGTGAATTCCTCACCTCCAGCTCCCTCTCCACCAGTAAAAAAAAAAAAAAAACCCTGATTATCACTTCCGGGGTTACTGTACATTTATTGTCATTTCCTGCCGAGAGCAGCTCAGCGGCCGCCATTTTGTCGGAGCCCAGCAATGCGGACATACACTTTCTTCCAACTTTTCTGCCTTCATATTTTGAAGATTTTATACTTCACAACTAGACATATCTTTTCGTTAATTTTTCGTTTTGACAGCTCATTTTTTAAATTTATTTAATAAAGCTTTAGATTAAAAAAAGGGACTGAAAAATCAGTGGCCATTTTGTTGTAGATTAAGGGTTGCTGGCTGTCCAGGTTTCTTTTTTTTTTTTCTTCCTGTTGTCTTCATATTTGTGTACGATAGTGACAAGTTATGTGTTTTGAAACTAAATATTTCTTATTTTTGTTGTTTTGGTATTTTTTCTGCTGGTCGGTGGGTTTGTAGCAGCAGTGACCAGGATGGCCATTTTGTTGTAGACCAAGTTTTACTTGAGCTCAATGTTTTCCTTCTTTTTTTTTTTTGTCTTCACATTTGTGCTAGACAGCGACAAGCTATGTGTTAGAAACAATATGTTTCTCTCTGTGTGTGGTTTTTTTGCTGGTCGATGGGGTTGCAGCAGTAGTGACCCTGACGGCCATTTTGTTGTGGACCATTCCCATCAATACAATTCCAGGTTGCTCTGTTCCCTGCCTAGGATCTGTTTCTTGTTCTTGCTGTAGAGAATGTGTTCAGGTTCTGTTGTTGGACTGAGAAAAAAAATCACCTGCAAGAATCTACCTCTGTAATGTATATGTTATATATTATTGTATTGCATTGTAGTTTGAGTATTTTATAATCTTATATTAGATTTTTTTCCCCTATATTATAATTGTAGGAAGCCAGTGAAATGTGTAGAATGTATGCTTAGCCAGCAATTTTTTTTTTGAAGTTTCTTTCAGCAAAGTTTTGCTGCTAAGCATTCAAATCTGAGATGGTAATGTGGTGAAGGGGGTCCGGAAAGGTTCTTTCTGTGGTGGAGCGGGCTCAGAAAGTTTTTCTGTGGTGGTGGGAGCCCGGAAGGTTCTTCTGTGGTGGTGGGAGCCCAGAAGGTTCTTCTGTGTTGGTGGGAGCCCAGAAGGTTTTTTCTGTGGTGGTGGGAGCCTGGAAGGTTTTTCTGTGGTGGTGGGAGCCCGGAAGGTTCTTCTGTGTTGGTGGGAGCCCAGAAGGTTTTTTCTGTGGTGGTGGGAGCCTGGAAGGTTTTTCTGTGGTGGTGGGAGCCCGGAAGGTTCTTCTGTGTTGGTGGGAGCCCAGAAGGTTTTTTCTGTGGTGGTGGGAGCCTGGAAGGTTTTTCTGTGGTGGTGGGAGCCCGGAAGGTTCTTCTGTGTTGGTGGGAGCCCAGAAGGTTTTTTTGTGGTGGTGGGAGCCCGGAAGGTTTTTTCTGTGGTGGTGGGAGCCTGGAAGGTTTTTCTGTGGTGGTGGGAGCCCGGAAGGTTTTTTCTGTGGTGGTGGGAGCCTGGAAGGTTTTTCTGTGGTGGTGGGAGCCCGGAAGGTGGGAGCCCAGAAAGGTTTTTCTGTGGTGGTGGGAGCCCGGAAAGGTTTTTCTGTGGTGGTGGGAGCCCGGAAAGGTTTTTCTGTGGTGGTGGGAGCCCGAAAAGGTTTTTCTGTGGTGGTGGGAGCCCGGAAAGGTTCTTCTGTGGTGGTGGGAGCCCAGAAAGGTTTTTTCTGTGGTGGTGGGAGCCCAGAAGGTTTTTTCTGTGGTGGTGGGAGCCCAGAAAGGTTTTTCTGTGGTGGTGGGAGCCCAGAAAGGTTTTTCTGTGGTGGTGGGAGCCCAGAAAGGTTTTTCTCTGGTGGTGGTAGCCCAGAAGGTTTTTCTGTTGTGGTGGGAGCCCAGAATGGTTTTTCTGTTGTGGTGGGAGCCCAGAATGGTTTTTCTGTGGTGGTGGGAGCCTGGAAAGGTTTTTCTGTTGTGGCGGGAGCCTGGAAAGGTTTTTCTGTGGTGGTCGGAGCCTGGAAAGGTTTTTCTGTGGTGGCGGGAGCCTGGAAGGTTTTTATGTTGTGGCGGGAGCCTGGAAGGTTCTTCTATGGTGGTGGGAGCCTGGAAGGTTTTTCTGTGGTGGTGTGAGGCTGGAAGATTTTCCTGTGTTGGTGGGAGCCCGGAAGGTTTTTCTGTGCTAGTGGGAGCCCAGAAGGTTTTCCTCTAGTTGTGGGAGCCCGGAAGGTTGTTGCGCTCTTTGTGTGCCACCCGCACCTTGGCTTGGTGACGTCATATGGAGAAGAGAAGGTCTCTTGGAAACCCCAATGTTGCCATAAGCATTTTCTGTCTATGGCGTCATCTCAAGCCAACGCATTTTAAATCTGCTTTGGCCAGCTTGCTCCGGGCTCTCCTTGGCCTCCCCTGTTTTGTCTTGACCATCATATCCGCACTTTGTTGGAAGAAGATTCAGTTTTGCCAATTAATGTTTCAGGGAGGCGATCATAATGTGGGTCAGTGTCCTATTTTATTTATTTCTTGGCTCATTCATTTATTGTATTTTGTTATTAGGCTGAAATTACTCAACGCCGTGAAAAATGGTTATTCTGAAATCTTCTCCCGACGAGTCACCATTGAAGCAAGTTTCCGCACCTAAGGATCCACACAGAGGAGAAGAAGAGAAGAGCAAGACTCAGAGGATATTACAGCTCACCCTGGAGATCATCTACCTGCTGACCGGAGAGGTGAGGAGGATTCTGGGAGGTCACATGACATTACTCTTATCTCTATTAATAAAACACAGACCTGACCGGAGAGGTGAGGAGGATTCTGGGAGGTCACATGACATCACTCTTATCTCTATTAATAAAACAAAGACCTGACCGGAGAGGTGAGGAGGATTCTGGGAGGTCACATGACATCACTCTTATCTCTATTAATAAAACACAGACCTGACCGGAGAGGTGAGGAGGATTCTGGGAGGTCACATGACATCACTCTTATCTCTATTAATAAAACAAAGACCTGACCGGAGAGGTGAGGAGGATTCTGGGAGGTCACATGACATCACTCTTATCTCTATTAATAAAACACAGACCTGACCGGAGAGGTGAGGAGGATTCTGGGAGGTCACATGACATCACTCTTATCTCTATTAATAAAACATAGACCTGACCGGAGAGGTGAGGAGGATTCTGGGAGGATACATTGGCATGCATGCTTGAAGGGATCTTACAGAGCACTATGGGATGGTGACCCACATCTCATATGTTGATATTTCTGTTTAGGATTATGGACCTTTGGGGAATGAGATTAAAGACAGTGTGGTGCTCAGTAGTTGCACCCCTGTGTCCAGAGGATGGAGCCAAAGCCATTGCCCTATTATGGGGTTTCCACCTCCTTTAATGACACCTGAAAAGATAAAAAAGAAGATCCTAGAAGTCATCCAGAAGATGATGGAGATGCTGACAGGAGAGGTGAGCGGTGGTGGGAATTCTGGGACATTATCCAGTAACAGACAAGGGATGTGTCTGGATGGTGACTGTATCATTGTGTGTGTCAGGTTCCTATAAGGTGTCAGGATTTCACTGTCTATTTCTCCATGGAGGAGTGGGAGTATTTAGAAGAACACAAGGATCTCTACAAGGACGTCATGATGGACAATCAGCCGCCCCTCACATCACCGGGTAAGAGGAGACTTTATTGTAAAGGAGAGAGCAGTACAGAGGCTCCACCTAGATCCCCCATCATCTGATAAACACATAGGAACAATGTATTCAGTCAGTGTGTGTGTTTCCTACAGATGGATCCAGTTATGGGAACCCACCAGAGAGATGTCCCCGTCCTCTGTATTCCCGGGATTCCACACAGGAAGATCAGGAATATCAGGTAGGTGGAATTGAGGGCCTTACTAAACACAAATTAAGTTGTTTTCATTTGCTAAATCGGACACCACAGTTGATGATACTGAAAGTGTTTATCATATTTAGGGTGAAGACCTGATTGTTGTCAAAGTAGAACCTGAAGAAGATGATCCATATGTGACGGGTGATGAGCCATGTGAGGAAAAGGAGATCAACACAGGTGAGGAATAAACACTAAATCCACAGAAGAGTCCCAGATCCTCCTTGGTCAGTCCCCCGTCCTCTGTCAGTAGACAGTAATGTGGGGATAGTATGTGCGCAGTGGGGTGAAGAGCCATCAGCCTCTTGGAGCCTGGCTCTTCTCTTCAGAATCTTCTGCGTCACCCTTATGGGCGACGGTCGGACAACGTTGTCGGAATATCCAATCGTTCGTAACGTGATGACGTTATTTCGTTACGACGGGACTACGTTGCGGCTAGTATCCAATAGCTTTGGTCTCGTAATTTGATCTGAGCATGCGTGCCACTTTGTCCGATCGGAATTCTCTACAAACGATCGGACAAAGTCCAATCGGATCATGTTGTCGGAAAATGTTATAGCCCAGTTCTAAAACTTTGTCGGTCGGATATTCCGACGGAAACAGTCCGATGGAGCCCCCACACGGTCCGATCGGACATTTTCCGTCGGAATGTCCGACCGTGTGTACAAGGGCTTAGAGTTCCAAACTGAACCCACCATTTCTTTTCTTACAGAGCGTTCCCTTTGGTAACTGTTAGGATCTTCCCTCTGTAGAGGAAGCACTTGAAGCACTTAACCCTTTGACGTTCTGCTGCACCGTTTGGTAGAGCACATTTTGAGTCAGGCTAACTCATTGAAAAATGTGGACTTTAAAGGGTTAAGGACCAAGCCTCATTTTGAGATTTGGTGTTTACAAGTTAAAAACTTTTTTTTTTTCTAGAAAATTACTTAGAACCCCTACATATATATATATATATATTTTTTTTAACATAGAAAATAAAATGGCGGCCGTTGCAATACTTTCTGCCACACTGTATTTGCGCACTTTTTTTGATAAAATACACTTTTTTGAATTAAAAAAATAAGACAACAGTAAAGTTAGCCCAATTTGTTTATTTTATATTGTGAAAGATAATGTTACGCCGAGTAAATCGATACCGAACATGTCACGCTTCAAAATTGCGCCCGTTCGTGGAATGGCGACAAAATGTTGCCCTTAAAAATCTCCATAGGCGATGTTTAAAAAATTCTGCAGGTTGCATGTTTTGAGTTACAGAGGAGGCCTAGGGCTAGGATTATTGCTATCGCTCTAATGATCGCGGCGATACCTCACATGTGTGGTTGGAACACCGTTTTCTTATGCGGATAACAATGGGGCACTATTCCTCCCACTGACTCCAACAATGGGGCACTATTCCTCCCACTGACACCAACAATGGGGCACTATTCCCCCCACTGACACCAACAATGGGACACTATTCTACCCACTGACACCAGTGATGGGGCACTATTCCCTCCACTGATACCAATGTGGTTTGTTTGCATCTGGGTGGAATACATGCTCTTATCCTTATGTATCAAGTGGAGTTTCCACTTGTTATTGTTAATAAAGCTTTTTTTATATACTGCACTTAGTAGGCGCTCTCTGCTGTTCCCTATATTGCAGAGATTACTTTAGTCCGATTGAGGAACTGCCAAAGATACCTTTTGGACCTATGGACTTTTTAGTATAATCCTACACCCCCACCGCACCTTCATGTGTGTGATTATGTGGTAGCTTTGCTAAGGATAGCTTAGGTAATGATGAGCTTGTATTCCACCCAGATGCATACGAACCGCACTGGATAGATTACATGCTCTTATCCTTATGTATCTCATGAGTTGCCACTTGTTATTTTATTTTTTTTATAAAGTCTTTTTGTTATATACTGCACTTATTTGGCGCCCACTTCCGTGACACCTTTGGGTAGTGGAAAAGGTGATTGTTTGTTGTTTTTTAAAGTACATGTTTACTGGTACTCTTTCCTCTCTGTTTCTTTTTCTACCAGATGGACAATACAACGTGAACCACAAGGAGAAGCCTTCAGTTGTCTCACCAGGAGGTGAAACAGAAGATGACGTGGACCTCACCTCCAACTCTTCTCAAGAATGTTCCAATACCACAGATGTCCATCTGTTACTTCACAGCACGGATCCATCTCTAGATCCCTCTACTAATGGTCGGTGTATTCCCAACCACTCCTCGACCATCGCACTTTGTCCTCCCCCTGTAGCAGATGGAGATCTCCAATGTTCAGAGTGCGGTCAATGTTTTTCTCTGGCAGACGATCTTCTTTGTCATCAGACGACCCGAGCTTGTTGGGAACGCTTTGAGTCTAAATCAGGTCTAATTGGCCACCAAAAGGCTTTTGGGAGGTGGAAACTGTATTCCTGTTCTCAGTGCGGGAAAACTTTTTCGTACAAACACAACCTAGTCAGCCATCAGTCTATCCACACAGGAGACAAGCCGTACTCGTGCTCCGCGTGCGGGAGACGTTTTCTGAAGAAGTCAAACCTCGACGCTCATCAAAGAACTCACTCGGGAGAGAAGCCATTTCCGTGTACCCAGTGTGGGAAAAGTTTTGCGCAAAAGTCCACCCTTGTGAGGCACAAAAGGACACACACGGGTTTCCACCCGTACTCCTGCTCCGAGTGCGGGAAGACATTTGCACAGAAGTCAGGTCTGGTTCGCCACCAGGCCACTCACACGGGCGCCTACCCCTACACCTGTTCGGAGTGTGGGAAGGGTTTTACGGCCAAGTCGGTTCTCCTCACCCATCAGAGGGTCCACACGGGGGAAAAGCCTTTTCTGTGTTCTCGCTGTGGCAAGCGATTTAGGTATAAAGAAAGTGCCGATCGGCACCGGCTGTTGCGTTGCGAGATTGATCACCCCTCAGGGATCTAGACAGTGGGACAGCAGGTGAAAACAAGGGGATTATGAGTAAAGGAATATGGCTTGTGGATCTTTGGAAGAAGCCAACTTACAACGGGAAAATTCTCAGTTCTTTTTATTGCTGTGAAGTAAAATTGTGGTCTGGAAAATGTACTAAGCTAAGACCTGTGTTGGATAGTTGGCACCGTAAGGTTCAGGGGTCAGTGACTTAATAGTATGGATATCAAAGGACACCAATGTAGCTAGGCCCCTGAAACTCTCAAGACAATCAAAAGCCCCCTCTACTCCATCTCATTGATTATAGTGTGTCTAAAACCAAACATTTGGGGGAGAAGGATAAGAACCTCTGTTGTCTTAATGGGGGGACATGGCCAAACATGCACACCCACTGTGGATCTTGCATCACTCCTTCACACCAGTACTGTAATTTTCCTACATGCTCCTTTAGGTACTTCTCCCCTACCTGCTGGGACGTTACATCTCATTGGGATGACTAAGGAGAACAATCGGGAGGACTCCATGGCAGTTGAGCGTACGGCCCTAGATGGCACTGAACGGCACCCAATATGGATCTTGAATCACTCCTTCTCGGCAGGACTGTACCTTTCCTATGTGCTCCAACAGGTACTTCTCCCCCTACCTGTCGTTGACAATACCTCTTGTTGGGATGACTGAGAAAAACAATAGAGAGGACTCCATGGCCGCTGAGCATACGGTGCAAGATGGCACTGAACAGCACCCAATATGGATCTTGAATCACTTCTTCACAGCAGCACTGTACCTTTCCCACATGCTCCTACAGATACTTCTCCCCCCTACCTTTCGGGATGTTAAATCTCCTTGGGAGGACTAATGGCGCGTACACACGATCAGAATTCCGACCAGAAAAAGACAGATGAGAGCTTTTCATCGGGAAAATGCGACCGTGCGAATGCTCCATCGGAATTTAGCTGTCCGAATTTCCGCCAACGGAAAAACTTTCTATCCGATCGTGTGTATGCAATTCCGACACGCCAAAAATCACGCATGCTCAGATTCAGCTACGAGACAGAAGCTCTTGGCTACTGGCTATTGAACTTCGATTTTTCAAGTCCCGTTGTACGTCACTGCGTTCTAAACAATCGGAATTTGGTGTGACCATGTGTAGGCAAGACGGCTTGAGCGGAATTCCGTCGGGAAAACCATCAGAGCTTTTTCTGAAGAGAATTACGATCGTGTGTACGCGCCATAAGAAAAACAATAGATTGGACTCCATGGCAGCTGAGCGTATGGCCCAAGATGGCACCAAACAGCACCCACTGCGGATCTTGAGTCACCCCTTCAAGGCAGGACTGTACCTTTCCTACATGCTCCTACAGGTACTTCTCCCCCTACCTGCAGACGAAGTTACATCTCGTTGGAATGACTAAGAAAAACAATAGAGAGGACTCCATGGCAGATGAGCGTACAGCCCAAGATGGTGCTGGCTCTCATGTAACCCTTAGCAAGGAAGCTGCAGCTAAACTGGCACACTTTGCCCATACTCCTCCAAAAGGAAATGCAAGTATAAGGCCTTTTGCACTCTCAGACCGCAATGACCATATGAATGGGGGAACCTCAGTGTTGGGCTGGGCCCTCCTAACCCTCTGTTCTTGAATTGTATTGTAACTGCACTGTATCCCTTTATTTTGTAAAGCGCAAACTGTTGGCTCTGCATAAATTCTTTTTTACTATTTAAATAATTGTGCGCATCTTCAATGGCAGAGCAGGTGACGCAGAAGGAGGAGAACATGGGGTTCGATGATGGCCAAGGGCAGAAATTACCGAACCAAGCAAAGTTGGAGGTTGCTGTATGTTTGCTAAGCACAGTGGGATGGATGTACACCCCAAACATCGCACATGAACCCCACAGAAATGGGAGCTGAATCATGGATTTTTTTTTCTGATGCACACTCACTGCCTCCTCCTTCTCTGTCAACCTGGGCTGCATACCTCAATAAGATTTTGGTACAAATTTTGGGAAGGAACCCAAGCTATTTTTTTTTCCAGGGCTTGTGGCCTGCTATGGTTCAGAAGGGAGAGGAGGTATGTGGCATGTGTTCGCTACACCCCCCCCCCCCCCTTTTTTTTTTCACCACCAAAGCTGCATGCCTGGATAAGGGTCTGGTATGTATTTTGAGGAAGACCCCTCCCCCAAAAAAAAATCAGAGCGGGGTCCCCTCCTCAAAATCTATACCAGACCCATACCCAGACATGGCCAGGAAAGGGGGAAGGGGACAACAGTTATGCAGCACCCTCCAAACCACAACAGGCCACATGCCAACATTGAGAGGGTACCTCAAGGTACCTTATTCCCATGCAAATGCACACAAGAGCCTCTTCCCCAGAACTTGGAGGCTTCCTTTAAAAAAAAGGGAGACCTGAAGACTGGGATGACATGTAGGACTTTCCCTTCACATATTTGGTGTCAGCTAGGGACCATTGATCCATTTTAAATTCTTTCACATCATTTTATACCCCTGCAAAACTGTTACATACAATATATTACCAAAAAGTATTGGGACGCCTGCCTTCACACGCACATGAACCTTAATCGCATCCCAGTCTTAGTCCGTAGGGTTTAATATTGAGTTGGCCCACCCTTTGCAGCTATAACAGCTTCAACTCTTCTGGGAAGGCTGTCCACAAGGTTTAGGAGTGTGTCTATGGCAGGAGTCTCAAAATGGCGGCCCTCCAGCTGTTGTGAAACTACAAGTCCCATCATGCTTCTGCCTGTGGGAGTCATGCTTGTAACTGTCAGCCTAGCAATGCTTCATGGTTTTGCAACAGCTGGAGGGCCACCAGTTTGAGACCCCTGGTCTATGGGAATGTTTGACCATTCTTCCAGAAGTGCATTTGTGAGGTCAGTCACTGATGTGGATGGGAAGGCCTGGCTTGCATTCTCCGCACTAATTCATCCCAAAGGTGTTCTATCGGGTTGAGGTCAAGACTCTGGCCAGGCCAGTCAAGTTTCTCAACCCCAAACTGCTTTCTGTACTGATGCACAGTCACGTTGGAACAGGATGGGGTCATCCCCAAACTGTTTCCACAAAGTTGGGAGCATGAAATTATCCAAAATGTCTTTAGGTATGCTAACACCTTAAGAGTTCCCTTCACTGCCAAGCCCAGCCCCTGAAAAAAAAAAACACAACATAATCCCCCCCCTCCACCATATTATTTGGACCAGTGCATAAAGCAAGGCCCATAAAGACATGGATGAGCGAGTTTGGGGTGGAGAAACTTGACTGGCCTGCACAGAGTGCTGACCTCAACTTCATAGAACACCTTTGGGATGAATTAGAACAGAGACTGTGAGTCAGGCCTTCTTGTCCAACATCAGTGCCTGACCTTCTTGAAGAACGGTCAAACATTCCCATAGACACACTCCTAAACCTTGTGGACAGCCTTCCCAGAAGAGTTGAAGGTGTTATAGCTGCAAAGGGTGGGCCAGCTCCATATTGAACCCTGTGTGGGATTCATCTGACTTTTTTCTTAAAAAATTCAGACGGACCTAGAAATAGAGCATGTTTCAAATCTGTCCAACGGAATCAATTTCTATCAGGAAAACCATTCGTCTGTATGCTGGTCCGACGGACCAAATAGGACGCAAGGGCAGCTATTGGCTACTGGCTGTTGAACTTCCTTTTCTAGTCCCGTTGTACGTCATCACGTTCAAAATGAACGGACTTTGGTCCGTTCATGTGTGGGCAAGTCCGTTTGTTCAGAAGTCCGACGTAACTCAGTCGAAAGTCCGTCGGGAAGACCGTTGCACCTTTTCTGCCGGAAAGTCCCTTTGGGTGTACGTGGCATAAGACTGGGATGCCATTAAAGTTCATGTGCGTTCATGTCTCTTGGGCTTGGTGGAGGGTCTAGCTTCCACTAGAGCACAAAGCATGCTACTCAGCCTACCTATTTTTTTAAGCCCCCAAAGCTATTATTATTCTTCATTGGAAGAAACCTGTGGCCCCTTCCATGACTTTCTGGAAAAGGGCCGATTAACAAATCCCTAACGTACTAGACAGCTACTTACCTGAGGAGAGGGTGTCCCAAGAAATTCAATGAAGTTTGAAAACTCTGGCTAGCCAATCCCTCCACTAGTGTTTAGATGTTAGGGCATCTCAACATACCCATTTGTCAGAAACCATAAAATCAGGCTGAGACAGAAGTACAGTTAAATCACACTTGTTTAATAATAAAAGTAAAAAGAACAAATGTAGTCAAAACTTAGCCAAAGTTCAGTAACCGGAACAGATAGTCAGCCAAGCCAGAAGTCAGGGATCAATGTAGTGGAACAGCAAGCAGGATCTGGAGCAAGAAGGGATGTCAGCAAAGCAAGTCTTGAACAGGATCGCAGGAGATAGTTTCCGTGATGTTAATCAAGGTATAGGCAGAGATCATCTGGACTGACGGCTTAAGTAGGCAGGACTGACGAGCAGGATCATCAACAGCTGAGTAACTGTGGAGAGCTGTCTATTAGCCGACAGCTGAGTGGCCAGCTCTGAGAAGGAAGGGCTGAGCCCAGCCCTGACACCATTCTATCCCAGGCTGGCCCCTGCTTCTGGTTGACTTTATATTTCATTGGCAGTAGTGAAAAAGTAAAAAAAGAAACCCTTGTCAACTCTTGAGATGGTGAAATAAAAAATGGGGCATCGTGTCCCTTTACAGTTGCTATTATCTGCTTATTTCAAGGTGTCTCTCCACAGTTGTCACCAATCATACACCTTCTAGAAGTAATGAACTTAGAAAGTGTAAATCTTTATTCGAGCTGCTGTTGCAGGGAATGCTTTGAATCCAAGTCAAGTCTTGCTACCTGTCATGCTTACCCCTAACGCAGGTGGTCAGACACTATAGCCGGCTACTGTGTTTTTCACCTATAGCTGCCCACTTTCCCATAAGGCAAGAAGGCCTATCGGTACTCAGTTGCCCCCAGGACTTATACACAATGCTGTAGTGCCTGACCACCATGCTAAGGCTGGCGCGAACTGAGCAAAGCAGATACTTGTGGTCGGCATACAGGCAGAGTGGTTCAATGACAGTCCAGGTAAAAGGCAGGCAGAGTTCAGAGAATAGTTGGTATCTGATTCGAGGTCACGCACAGGGAAATCCAATCTAGCAGGGCAGACAAACAGGTAGCTTGATCGGGTATTATACACGTTATCACACTCTATCACAAGCATGAGACTGCAAGCTTGGCTAGCTTAAATCAGGTTGAGTCTCCACCCAGAGTCTGGTCACAATCAACCGCCCTGCAGGTGGACAGACAGACAAGGAGAATGCCACGGCCAAAACCAGGATGCTGGAACCAGCAGCTAAGATGGAGTAGGAGCGCACACGCTCCTGACACCAGCCATCCAAGAACTCACCAAGCAGAGATGTCATACTCATGTCCATGTGTGCAAAAAGACCCCCCCCCCCCAATAAAAACTTTTATTACACATGAAATAAAATAAATGAACACAGCCCCGTACTCTGAAACCTGAGTGTAGGAAACATTTTAAGAAACAACAGAACCTCCATAAGCATCTGTACTGTAGGTTCATAAAGGGGTGAAGCCATATTCATGTTGTATATGTGATTGGCATTTTATAAAACAAGTTTGGTGGGCCTATTGGTGGACTTACTCTTTGGCATTACTGATAGTCTTTGCCTGAAGAAGGAGATAGAGCCCCGGAATCATGTTGCGGCCCGCCCCATCCTGATTTGGTCTCTTGCTAGCTTTGTGAGAGCTGGATTTGCTGCCGGTTATATACCTCCATACAGCGGGTCTGAGCTTATCCCCACAGCGGTCTTCTCATCCCTCGTGATGGCTGACTGCTTGATTGGTGATCCACATCCACCCTGTGTACAGGTTGCAAGATACTTTCATGTAAGTGTTACTTGCTTTTACTACCACACTGACCCAGGCGCCCTCTTTCTGCTGTTTTTGTTTGTGTCTGAGGGAACTCCCATTTCCTGCTGAGGAGCTGCTGGTGACTGTGTGTGCAAGCCCCATCCACCCATGGATCCATCCATTCTGTGGACTTCTTGATATTCCTTACTACTATGGAGTGAATAGACTAATTCTTATTACTTCATTTTGGGTATATCTTGTTGTTTCTTCCCCCCCCCCCCGTTATTGATCCCTTATGGTCCACCTTATAGCTGCCAGTGAGCGCTGACGCAACACACTACCTGCCAGTTCTGTGTGATATATGTCTTGGAGCATAAGGACATCTGTTGCATTGTCCATCCTAAAAAATGAATAAAGACCATCTTGGAGCATAAGGATGTCTCCTGTTGTGTTGTCAATCCTAAAAATTAATAAAGACCATCTTGGAGCATAAGTACATCTCCCGTTGCATTGTCAATCCTAAAGATGAATAAAGACCATCTTAGAGCGTAAGGACGTCTCCTGTTGTGTTGTCAATCCTAAAAATTAATAAAGACCATCTTGGAGCATAAGGACATCTCCTATTGAATTGTCCATCATAAAAACAAAATTTAAAAAGTCTAAATAGTGGTTGATTCTGCCATATAAAGATCATAAAAAGTGTGCAGACCTCAGACAAATCTTAGTACTGCTGTTCGGGAGACATTTTCAGGTGGTTTAACCACCTGACATCGTCCAAAATTTGAGATATCAGTTACTGTATGGTCTGACCTTTGAAAGCATAAGGACATCTCCTGTTGCATTGTCCATCATAAAAATTAATAAGGACTATCTTGGAGCATAAGGACATCTCCTGTTGCATTGTCCATCCTAAAAATGAATAAAGACCATCTTGGAGCATAAGGACATCTCATGTTGTGTTGTCAATCCTAAAAATAAATAAAGACCAACTTTGAGCATAAAGGACGTCTCCAGTTGCGTTCTCCATCCTAAAAATGAATAAAGACCATCTTGGAGCATAAGTACGTCTCCTGTTGCATTGTCCATCCTAAAAATTAATAAAGACCATCTTGGAGCATAAGGACGTCTACTGTTGCATTGTCTATGATAAAAATGAATAAGGACCATCTTGGAGCATAAGTACATCTCCCATTGGATTGTCAATCCTAAAAATGAATAAAGACCACTTTGGAGCATAAGGACGTCTCCTGTTGTGTTGTCAATCCTAAAAATAAATAAAGACCAACTTTGAGCATAAGGACATCTCCTGTTGCATTGTCCATCCTAAAAATGAATAAAGACCATCTTGGAGCATAAGGACTTCTCCTGTTGCGTTGTCCATCCTAAAAATGAATAAAGACCATCTTGGAGCATAAGGACGTCTACTGTTGTGTCGTCCATCCTAAAAATGAATAAAGACCACCTTGGAGCATAAGGACATCTCCTGTTGCGTTATCCATCCTAAAAATTAATAAAGACCATCTTAGAGCATAAGGACGTCTCCTGTTGCCTTGTCCATCCTAAAAATTAATAAAGACTATCTTGGAGCATAAGGACGTCTCCTGTTGCATTGTCCATCCTAACAATGAATAAAGACCACCTTGGAGCAAAAGGACGTCTCCTGTTGCATTGTTGATTCTGCCATATAAAGGTCACAAAAAGTGTGCAGACCTCAGACAAATCTTAGTACTGCTGTTCGGGAGACATTTTCAGGTGATTTAAACATCTGACATCTTCCAAAATTTGAGATATCAGTTGCTGTATGGTCTGACCTTTGAAACATCAGCATAATTGGTCATCTCGCTCTGAAATTCTTTTAAAACATGAATTTGTTAAGAGCGACAGATCAGAGTGCCACCCGCCCCCCAACTTCCATAGAGCTAGAATCTGAAAGTCCAATCTTCCTATTCTGTGTGTGTGAATTTACTACAGCCAAATAAACCCAAAATAAGAGTTTCTATATTTGGATGCATGTGAAGCTTGAGTTTTCCTGAAGTTTGCTTGAAGTACAACTGTTTGCACATCCTGAATGTTCTTCATGATGTTTATTTTACAGAAGAACAGTTGTCATTGTGATCTTACCATATTTTCTCTTCGTGTTTTAAATAAAAAAAAACTTTTTTTAAAGAAGACAATTGATAATATGCATGGCTTTCAGGAAACACACCTACTGGTCAACCTGGAACACACTTGCTGGTGATCCTGGAACACACCTACTGATGATACTGAGATAAACCTACTGGTAATCCAGAAACATCTGGTGATTCCTTAACCCGCTTGCAGGTTATCAATACAGAACATATGAACGCTCAACCTCCTGAACCCAATGAAATCAGTATAGGACACTGGGGCACAGTTCTGACTGCCATCAGTGAAAGTGCAATTATGAAAAGAATTGACACAGAAACCTTTAACAGCAGTTTATTGACACTATCGGCAAAAATCTAGTCATGCTGAGATAGCTAACGCATTTCTAACGCAGACAAATCTTAGTACTGCTGTTCGGGCGACATTTTCAGGTGGTTTAACCACCTGACATCGTCCAAAATTTGAGATATCAGTTACTGTATGGTCTGACCTTTGAAAGCATAAGGACATCTCCTGTTGCATTGTCCATCATAAAAATTAAGTGCGTCCGAAAACTTATGGAAAGCACAGTTGGAACGCAGTGGAAGGAAGTGCTCTTCCTCTTAAAGGGATGTGCTTCCAGTTCGGACAGATGCTGGAGGGAGCAGGAGGGGAGGGTCTGCAGGGGGTATAGATGGGAGATTCAGGAGAATATGTTATGGCAAGCCTAAAAATTTGCATGTTCTTCCACATGTGCTGGAGGGCCCCTTTTTTTTAATATATCTGCCTGTCAGCCTGACTCCTCCCCCCCCTGCAAGCCAATTACTACTGGCTGTTGACAGGTTATATTAGCATGAATTTAAAGGGGCATTCCACTGTGGATTTATCCAGTCTCTTTTCGAAACATAAATGCGGTCAGGCCCTTCACGCGGTAACCCAACTTTATAGCCCTGCCTTTCCATTTTGCCCGGTGGCAGCCCAAGCTCAACTCCAAGTCTTTTTCTCCTGGCCGGAGCTTGGTGGCAAAGCCTCACAACTTAGTAACTGGTCACTATATGGAATTGTGTGTAGAACAGTAGTCAATAAATGTTTCTAAAGGGAGTGCATGTTAACAGTGGACATTAAAGGACAGGGCAGGCGAGGTCAAGCTTTGAGGCTTTAGATAACAACAATAAATGGGTTAACGGTGTGGTCTCTCTTCCTGGCAAAGAGTACGGATTACTCTGGCGGACATTTTTACACTGTGCAAATTTTTTTTCTCTTTATCATACAGGCCATCAAGATGCTCACATGTATGGTCCAATCGTGTCCATACTCGAAGTTGGGAAAGCTGCAGCAGGCGGATACCACCCTCCATACCTTCCCCAGTAGCGCCTGGTGTATAAGAAGCTGGCTGGAAAGGACGGGCACAGATTCAAGGACATAGACGCCTTTATCAGAAGAATCTTGGATACGAGGAAAGATGGGGACTACCAAGTAAGCTCCACACACTTTGTTATGTGCTCAAGATGGATGCCATGCCCACCATCTTTCCTGCAGGCCGCAAGTTGATCCGTGAGGCCTGCCATCTGAGGTCTACCAGAAAGACACACCTGGCCTGCCGGCAGAACACGGCCAGGTCACTGAAGCCCAGCTTGACCAGCGCCGCCACAGCTCCAGTTTTGAATAAGATGGACGCGGCCACACAAACAGAGGACGGCCCCTCTACTGCGCATCGAGCCGTACAAACCCAGGAGCTGTTTGCTCTTGAGGATCAGAGTGACAGCAATCAAGATAAGCAGCGTAAGTAATAAGACAGGCCCACCCGATCCATTTGTGGACCTATTATGAGCAGTGGTGGTCAACTTGAAAATTATACGGGGCCTCAAGTGTTCCCCCCAGTGCTTCCAGAGGGCCACACAATAGTAGTGCCTTTTCTTTTGTTGACTTGCATTGCATCAACAGGCAGCCCATTCAGAATTGTTGGGCTGTAACCCCCCCCTTTTCTTCACCGGTGGTTAGTCACAGTTCTGTTTATCGATCCCACCTCAGATGGTGGATGAGCGTGGGTTAAGTCATTTTTTTTCCTCTCTTCTGTTCTCTTTCATATTTCCCGCATTCCCCTTTACCCCTAGTTCTCTTTTTTTGCTCTCCCATACTGTCACGCTTACCCCTAACGCAGGTGGTCAGATACTATAGCTGTCTAATGTGTTCTTCACCTATAGCAGCCCCTTCTCCATAAGGCCAGCAGCGGTACTCGGTTGCCCCCAGGACATATACGCACTGCTATAGTGCCTGGCCACCACGCCAAGGCATGTGAGCAAACAGGATATTTGCGGTTGGCAGACAGGCAGAGTGGTTCAATGATAGTTCAGGTAACAGGCAGGCAGAGTTCAGAGAATAGTCATTATCCGATACTAGATCATACACAGGGAAATCCAATCTAACAGGGCAGACAGACAGGTAGCTTGATCAGATATTATCACACTCTATCACAAGCATGACACTGCAGGCATAAATCAGGTTTGGTCTCCACCCAGAGTCTGGCCACATCAATCACCTTGCAGGTGGACAGACATTCAAGGAGAATGCCACAGCCAAAACCAGGATGCTGGATAGGGATGAGCTTCGTGTTCGAGTCGAACATACGTTCGACTCGAACATCGGCTGTTCGCCCGTTCGGCGAATTCCGAACGTTATGGGCCGTTCGCACCAAATTCGTGTGGCGCTCACGGGCCACAATGCACTGCGATGGCGCAGTGCATTGCTGGCTCATGATTGGCCAAGCATGCACTGTGACCCCGCATGCTTGGCCAATCACAGCGCCGGCAGCGAGGAGAGCCATGATTGGCCACAGGCAGGATGCCTGTGGCCAATCATAGCTCAGGCTGTGTAGTACACGCCCCACACTATATAAGGCCACCAGTGCGGCGGCCTTGTGTAGTGTGTTGGCATCTGTAGCAGTTAATGGGTGTTCTGTGTACCTTCAACACAGTATACACCGATCGTTATCGGACGGTTTTTCGTTCTTGCTCTTCTGTAGTGGTTGTTGTCTGCGTGCCCTGACCGCAGTATACACCGCTATATTCACCTATATATCTAGCGATATATTTATCTTTTATAAATAGAGCTGTCAGTCAGTGTTAGGAGATTGTGCATGCTGTCTGCGTGCTCTGAACGCAGTATGCACCGCTATATCCACCTATCTAGCTAAATATCTTGCTCGTTTTAAATAGAGCTCTCAGTCAGTGTTAGGAGATTGTGCGTGCTGTCTGCGTGCTCTGAACGCAGTATACACGGCTATATCCACCTATCTAGCTAAATATCTTGCTCGTTTTAAATAGAGCTCTCAGTCAGTGTTAGGAAATTGTGCGTGCTGTCTGCGTGCTCTGAACGCAGTATACACCGCTATATCCACCTATATAGCTAAATATCTTGCTCCTTTTAAATAGAGCTTTCAGTCAGTGTTAGGAGATTGTGCGTGCTGTCTGCGTGCTCTGAACGCAGTATACACGGCTATATCCACCTATCTAGCTAAATATCTTGCTCGTTTTAAATAGAGCTCTCAGTCAGTGTTAGGAAATTGTGCGTGCTGTCTGCGTGCTCTGAACGCAGTATACACCGCTATATCCACCTATATAGCTAAATATCTTGCTCCTTTTAAATAGAGCTTTCAGTCAGTGTTAGGAGATTGTGCGTGCTGTCTGCGTGCTCTGAAAAAGACGGACGGCAAAACAAATTATACAGGGGTGATAACCCTTCCCTATGTTTTCCAAAAAGCTTAAAAATAGTTTTTTTGACTGGAGCTACACTTTAAAAGTGTACCAGTTGAAAATTACAAACCGATTCAACTTAACACAACAAACCTACACAGTCCCTGTCTTGTTTGCACCGCCTGTATACTGCTGTTCTGAGTATATAGGGCCTGGGGGCCACACGTATTTCCTTTTTTTAATATGGGTACGGGGTTCCCCTTAATATGCGTACAAGACCCAAAGGGGCTGGTAATGGGCAGAGAGGGCTACCCATGCCATTTTTCTCAATGATTTTCAAACATATTGCAGGAACCAGATATAACATTAAAACCGCAAGCAGCTTTAAATGACGTTATTTCCGTTAAATGTAATTTTGTGCAGGGACTGTTCTAAACACCGGAAACACGTGGCACTTCACAGGCATACTACAGACACCCCCCAGGCACCATATTTAAAGGAATATTTCACCTTTTTTTTTTTTCATTTTAATCGTCATTAAAATCAGTGCTCCCGCCAAAACGGCCGTTTTTAAAAGTTTTTTTTGCAGTGACCCATGTCCCCTGGGGCAGGAGCCAGGTCCCCAAACCCTTTTTAGGACAGTATCTTGCATATTAGCTGTTAAAATTAACACTTTTAATTTCGAACGTTTGAGTCCCATAGACTTCAATGGGGTTCTAACGTTCGTACGAATTTGGGGTCCGTTCGAAAGTTCTGGTGCGAACCGAACCGGGGGTGTTCGGCTCATCCCTAATGCTGGAGTGAAGAGCAGGATAGCTAGACGCTCCAGACACATACCTGGAGTACCTCCCAACTATTTCATGTTCATCTAATTTACCCCAATACTCATACTACACATACTTAGGTACAGTGGTGCTATAACACAAAGAACAATCAAAGATTGTCCAATAAACACAAATTAATTAAAGTTAGGGCTAAAAATAAAAGTAAAAAAAAAAATACAAACAATAAACACCCCAGTGCCCACAATTCACTTAAAGTACAACTATAGGCAAAACTTTTGGGTTATAATCCCTGTCAGATTTTTTTCCCGCCATCTTTGTCCCATTGCAGAGATTTCCTTTCACTTCCTTTTCTATAGCCAAACAGGAAGTTAGAGGAGATTCCTCCAAATTAAGGGAATACCTTGGGGTCACCCAGGTCACCAGAACTAGTGTCCCCGTTGGAAGATTTCTAATGGGGACAACCCAGAATTTGGATTTTTCTTTTACTTTTACTTTCAATGATAATATTAAAGAGGACAATTACAGAGGGTAAATCTCCCTAACGGAGGCACAGACGGCAATAAAAACCTGACCGGGGGGTTCCAATCCATCTCCACTCTATCCAAAAAAGTTTTGCCTTAAGTTATGCTTTAAAGTGTCCAAATGAAATGCTCTTCATAAAGTAATCTTCTTAAAGTGGAACTCCACTCTCTCAATCAGTATTAAAAATTTTTTTTTTACATTTCTTGGTTTCTAGCCTAGGCAAATGATGTCATGCATCCCAGGAGCCTTCAGGTGGTCCTCCGTTTTTCCACTGGAAACTATGTGGTCCACAGCTTGGTTGTCCACTGGAAACTATGTGGTCCATAGCTTGGTTGCCCATTGGAAACTGTGGTCTTCAAATTGGTTGTCTACTGAAAATGGTGGTCATCAGACTGATTGTCCATGCTCATTAATTACTGTTTTTCTTGACAATCTTAAGGGCCTCAGGGGAACTATAGGATTAAAATGTTTGTTTGTTTTTCTCCCTGTTATTTTGTATTCTACACTGCGATTTGTGCTATGGAATTGTCTCTTGCAATGTCCTCCATGTCACCATACCATACTCTAAGTTCATGTAGAAAGGAGGGGTTCGGCAAAATGGATGTGATCTGGAGGACACAGGCAGGTTGGTTATGGGTTTTTGTCAACATTGATTCCAAAAATAGGTTGTAATCTTTATAACATATTTGCGCCTACTTCTGATACGACATTGCCCACAAGTGCTTCTTCACTGCACACAGGGGAAAAACCATTCCCATGCTCCGTCTATGGAAAGTGCTTTGCATGCCAGTCAGACATGATGAAGCATAAGTTCACTCACACTGGGGCTAGACCCCACCCCTGCGCCCTGTGTGGGAAATGCTTCACGAAGAAGTCACACCTCAACCACCGCATGCGTATTCACACGTGAGAAAAGCCATTTCGTTGCCCGGACTGTGGCTGGAGTTTTGTCTGTAACTCAGCCATGGTCAGCCACCAACGCATTCACCAAGGTGTCAAACCTTTTTCCTGCTCCGAGTGCGGAAATCGCTTCCTACGGAAACAAGATGCCCAGAGGCACCAGACAATACACAGACAACAGCACAAGCGTCTTCGAAAACAAGAGAAACCCTAAATGTGGCTTGTTTAATAAAAGTATTAGACTGAGGTTTACTTATAAAAGAAATTCATTGTATGAATGTCTCAAGCATTTGCTCAGCTGAAATTTTCTTTATATGTTTATTTTATTTTCTATGATCACCAGCATCATCTATTGGCCATAATGCGGTATTTTCTTAAAACCCCTCAGCCAGGAAAATAACACATTATGGCCATTAGATGGAGCTGGCAGTCCTAGAAAATAAACATATTAGTCAAATACAGGATTATTCATGACGTTGTTTATAAATAGACCACTAATGCTGACATAGGTGAAGCCATGTCTGATATCTTAAGAGACAGTTGGAAAATCCAGATAAAGTCTATATTTATTTTATGTTCAGTAAAAAAAAATAGCATTTGTAATACGTGGTATCTGTAAACCTTCTTTAGGTTAAATTTCCCTCACCCTATAAACACTATCTGAGCAGCTTTAGCTAAAAGATAATAGTCACCCTTTAGAAAAACATATTTCGGGAGTTGTGTGGACTTATAGAAAAGGCCACATTTGTACACCATGTTGGTAACCCATCAACTATGGTATCCCCAGCATCCCTATTACATGCCCCTATAACACAACATGCCACTACAGACACTGTAACTGGATCATCCTACAGATCATTGTACATCTTTACCAGGGCTCTCCAAACATTCTTAAAAAAGGGACAGATTACTGTCCTCTGGGCTTTAGGGGCACCGGAGTGTGGCCAGCAGGAGTTGAAAATGCCATAGTGTCAGTGGGTTTAAACAATGCCTCAGGCTTAATGGTCAGAGGGAGTAACAAAATGACATGACACATGTGGTCACTAGGAGAAGGAATAGTGCCCCATCATTTTTGATATCGGTGGGAAGAATAGCGTCCTATCACTGGTATAAGTGGAAGGAATAGTGCCCATCATTGGTATCAGTGGGAGGAATAGTGCCCCATCATTGATGTCAGTGAGAGAAATAGTGCCCTATTGTTTGTGTCAGTTGAAGGAATAGTGCTCCATCAATGGTATCAGTGGGAGGAATAGTGCCCATCATTAGCTTCAGTGGGAAAAATAGTGCTCCATCATTGGTGTCAGTGGGAGGAATAGTGCCCATCATTGATATCAGTGCGAGGAATAGTGCCCATCACTGGTATAAGTGGAAGGAATAGTGCCCATCATTGGTATCAGTGGGAGGAATAGTGTCCCATCATTGGTGTCAGTGGGAAGAACAGTGACCCATCATTGGTGTCAGTGGAAGGAATAGTGCCCCTTCAATCGTATCGGCGGGAGCAATAGTGCCCCACCATTATTTTCAGTGGGAAAAATAGTGCCCTATCAGTGGGAGAAATAGTACCCATCATTGATATCTATGGGAGGGATAGTGCCCCATCACGGGTATAAGTGGAAGGAATGGCGCCCCATCATTGGTGTCAGTGGAAGGAATAGTGCCCCATCATTGGTGTCAGTGGGAGGAATAGTCCCCCATCATTGATGTCAGTGAGAGGAAAAGTGTCCTATCATTAGTGTCAGTGGAAGGAATAATGCCCCATCAATGGTATCAGCAGGAGGAATAGTGTCCATCATTGAAATCAGTGGGAGGAATAGCGCCCCATCACTGGTATAAGTGGAAGAAATAGTGCCCATCATTGGTATCAGCGGCAGGAATAGTGTCCCCTCATTGGTGTCAGTAGGAAGAACAGTGACCCATCATTGGGGTCAGTGGGAGCAATAGTCCCCCATCATTGATGTCAGTGGGAGGAATAGTGCCCTATCATTGGTATCAGTGCGAGGAATAGTGTCCATCACTGGTATCAGTGGGAGGAATAGTGTCCCCTCATTGGTGTCAGTGGGAAGAACAGTGACCCATCATTGGTATCAGCGGGAGGAATAGTGCACCATCATTGGTGTCAGTGGGAGGAATAGTGGCTCATTATTGGGTTCAGTATAAAGAATAGCGCCCAAAGGGCCGGACAAAGGCAAACAAAGGGGCGCATCTGGCATGCGGGCCGCAGTTTGCAGACCACTGATCTATACAATGAGGATACTATGGTATACTAAGAGTCCATGGTAATTTAATGATAAAACTGATTCATAGCAGAACAAAGACAACACGCTTTGGGGTCCACTACTCCTTCATCAGTGCATAAGAATTTTGACTGTGCTTAAATGGACTCAGGTCAGCAGATACCAAATAAATCTGGTACTGTGCAGAAGTCCTCAGCTGACCACTGATTACTTGGTTAGGGGCTTTCCCGAAGAGATAGACTCCCCCACACCCCCATGGCAGGGGAGGAAGGGCCTCACTAAGTGGTAATCTTAGCACAGCATTGTCCATTTTTCGCTCCTTGTTTGAAGCACTAAAAACAATGCCAGAACTTTTCCCTACTGAACCTTGTTGAAGGATCTGTGAAGGATGTCACCTGACCATTGATCTGAACATCAATCTGATTAAGTTGTACTGATGCTGAATTGCTAAGTCCCCTGTAAACTAATTTCATTCCGAGAAAAATAAATTGCATCTTTATTCTCTTTATGTGTTTGGGGCATATTTTATTGTTCGCTAGCAGCAGGTCTGTGTTTTATTAATAGAGAGAAGAGTAATGTCATGTGACCTCCCAGAATCCTCCTCACCTCTCCGGTCAGGTCTGTGTTTTATTAATAGAGAGAAGAGTAATGTCATGTGACCTCCCAGAATCCTCCTCTCTGGTCAGGTCTGTGTTTTATTAAAGGGGAGCACAGAAAAAAATAAAAGTCAGCAGCTACACATACCGAAGCTGCTGAATTTTAACATTAGGATACTTACTGTACCAGTCCTGGAATCCAGCAACTTTGGCCCCCCAGCCGTTGTTTCCGTCGGCTCTCGAGTGCTGCCGCCGCCATTCGTGTTAAGGGAACCCAGCCATGAAGCTGATCCCCTACTGCACATGTGCGAAGCACGCTGCACTTTCTGAATGGCCCGGTGGCGGGGAAGGAGGAGGGGAGCCAACCTCTGACATACCTCTCTGCTGCCAGGCCTGACGGAAGTGGGGCCGGGTACCTGTCAAACGCAGGTACCCCCCCACCCTCGAAAGGTGACAAATATGGCATGGGAGGCAGATAAGCGCAGCTTCCACTTTTGGGTGGAACTCCACTTTAATAGAGATAAGAGTGATGTCATGCAACCTCCCAGAATCCTCCTCACCTCTCCGGTCAGATCTGTGTTTTATTAATAGAGATACGAGTGATGTCATGTGACCTCCCAGAATCCCCCTCCCTCTCCAGTCAGATCTGTGTTTTATTAATAGAGATAAGAGTGATGTCATGTGACCTCCCAGAATCCTCCTCACCTCTCCGGTCAGGTCTGTGTTTTATTAATAGAGATAAGAATGATGCCATGTGACCTCCCAGAATCCTCCTCACCTCTCCGGTCAGATCTGTGTTTTATTAATAGAGATAAGAGTGATGTCATGTGACCTCCCAGAATCCTCCTCACCTCTCCGGTCAGCTCTGTGTTTTATTAATAGAGATAAGAGTGATGTCATGTGACCTCCCAGAATCTTCCTCCCCTCTCAAGTCAGGTCTGTATTTCGTTAATAGAGAAGTACAGAAGTAAAGGAAAATGTCTGTTCATGTGCCAGAATTGCACTCAGCTCCTTATTTCCACTTTTGAACTTAGATAGCAAAAACAGTGTCAGCCTTGCCCAGTTGCCTTTTGTTAAACTACTGATTCCCTCTCATTCTCCTCAACTCATAAGGAGTAATTGTTCTGTAGTCCATAAAAAGAACTAGGAGGACTCCTTGAGATAACATGGGATGTGTGCTGAGGACACAGGACATCTCTGAATTTCTGACACAATCCAACAGATATAAGGAAAATTCTTCCGATGGCAAATTTACCAGACCAAACGGGAACACATAAGAGAAGCACATTAATAGGGTTTACAAGCACTTTAAAACATAGATTTTTTTTATTTATTTTTTTGCATTTATATACACGACTGGTGAATGGCAGCATGTCCATTGGAGCATTTGTCCTATGGCCAACATTACAGTTTTTACATTAAAATAAAAATATAAACATCCAGCAATAAAATACAACTTTTATTTATTTTTACTTAAATAAAAAAATAAAAAATAAACACTTGAAAGGACTTAAGCAGCACCTGCATAAGATGTAAGCATTAAATCTTCTTTGTAAATGCTCTACATTTAACATTTTCCTATCTTTTATACGTCCTATTATTCATTGAGGTTTGGTGGCCCCTTCCATTGCTTTTCCCAAAGTCTCACTGGCCGAAGGAAATGTCTTTCTCAATATCATTTGTGTATTTTCCTGCCAAGAGCAAACAGTCCTAGACCAGCAGACATTTTTCAGTGCACACATACAGTAATTTTTAATAGTGCTTGACCCAAACAAAAAAATGTTTTATTGCAAGGAGGAGTTGTCCTTTAAATGTGCAAACAAAAACACAGGAACACCCAACTGGAGCTCTCTTTTCCTATAGCTAAGCATCTCTTCTTGAAACCAATCTAAGTTGTACCTTGACAACGGGTCCTTTCCAATTTGTTGACTGGCTGTCTAAGATTGCAGACAAGTAGAACAGCCAGTTACAAAATACATTTCCAAAATGTTGTAACAGCGGAAATGGATTTCAGACGAGAAATTTGAAACTAAGCTAAATGACCTTGAGTTAACTTGAGAATGTCTTTATTTTAGCAGAGCCAAAGCGTGTGGGCCCCAAATGCCTAAAGGGCTCTTAAAGAAAGAGTTGCCATCGATGGCATTTTGATAACAGGTCTAGGTACTAGTCAAAGAAACATCCTTAAAGGATGGGTCTACCTGATTAGAGTTGGAAATTATGGGGGATCCTACTTTTGCAGTGGCATATAAGCAGCTGTAGGGACTCACTGAGCCCACCAGGTTATGATCATAACCTAAAAATCACTTCTGGCAGGACTGGCCCTTTGGGTTCTACATATAAAAAATGTGTTGGGCGAATGTCACAAGCATTTGACCAGCTCCTACGAGTCTTGACCTTATTTTGCTATGTTGATTTCAATATGACTGTCAGCTCCATCTAATGACCATAATGCATGTTTTTTCCCTGGAGTATCTCAATCAGGAAATATACCACATTAAGGCCACTAGATGGAGCTGGCAATCCTAGGAAATAACTGCATTAAGCAAAATGTGGTCATGGTTTGTGAGGGTTGGTTGAGTGAATGTGGCATACGTCCAACAACTTTTTTTAAAAAAATATAGCCCCTACAGCTTCTGTTATTCCACAATATTCAAGATATTTGGCTTTACATCCAAATCTGCTTTGTCGGTATGTTCAGTTCCTTCAGCTATACGGCCAGAGAAAGGTTTCTCCTCCTTGTGTGTTTTTTGGTGCCGAAGTAATTGAAGCTTCTTTTCGAATCTCTCCCCGCACTCTGAGCACGTACATGGCTTCTCACCCACATTACTGCGTTCCTGTATCACGAAGCCTAATTTACGAATGAAGCTTTTGCGCCATTCTGAGGTGGTACTTGGCCTTTCGCTTTTGTGAATCCGCTGGTGTATGGTCAAGCCTAATTTATTGTGAAAATACTTACCACACAGTGGGCATGAACATGGCCTCCTCTTCTTGCTGTGGCCCTCCATGTGTCTTAAAAGATAGGCTCTACTCATGAAGTACTTCCCACATTCTTGACAATAATGGAGATTCATCCTGGTATGAAGTCTATGGTGGTTAACCAGATTGATTCTCTTGATGAAGCACCTTCCACATTCGGAGCACTGATATGGCTTGTCAATGGCAGGGTGCTGTTCACACTTGTTGGTGAACCCCTCACCTCCCTCCGAACGAGCAAACTCTGTGGTTTCCATGTCGCCTTCGTGCTTCTTCTGATGCCTTCGAAGATTGGAGTTGCTGACAAACTGCTTGCCACATTTAGCACAAGAGAAGGGATTCTTGGTAGCGTGGATTTTCTGGTGATTGGAGAGGTTTGTTGCTTTGCTAAAATGTTTTCCACATTCACCACAAGAGTATGGTTTGTCCTCAGTGTGAATCTTCTGATGCTCCTCAAGGTTTGTCAGGCTGAGGAAACATTTGCCACAGTCATGACAAGTGTACCGCTCGGCTGTGGCATGAATTTTCCTGTGCCTACCAAGACCCGATTTATGCTTAAAATGTTTCCCACACTCGTTACACGAGAGTGGCCGATCTTTCAAATGTATCTGTTTCGACTTCTTAGGTTTCTTTGAAAAGTTGGATGGGCAGTGTGTCCCGTCAACATAAAGTTCAATTTCAGCAGGGACCTCTTCCTCATCTGACATGGGTTCTTCCTTAATCTGTACAGAGTTATATTGTACAGGTGCTAAAGATGTGTATGTGCTAGGATATGGGGGAAACTCTTGACATGGATTGGTTTCCTGTTTAATAGGGGTAGATGTGTGCAGGTAACATTCTTCAGAAGTGGAAGAGCCAGCGTATGGAAGATTATCTTCTTCTTTGCATATGTAGGGATCGTCTTTAATGCGAACTGTTGTATACTCCATAGATTCTACGTGGGAGGGAATAGCAGACTGCATATGGTGTTCTTCTTCATGCAAGAGAGGTACTTCCTTATTATCTCCTGTTGAACCTTGTGTACCATCTGAAGAATTATACAATTTAAGGGCAGGCCGATACCCTAGTTTATGCAATAGTGCCCTTGCCTTTGCATCAGTAAGGGCATACGTGTGGTCCACAAGTGGGGAATACAACTTACCCATGCACAAGGCAGAGTTCTTAATATTTCTAGATATACCATCCGTAGAATTTGTGTCCATTTGCTTTTCAAAGTGTGGGAAATATCCTCCTTCATACAGAGTTGACATTTTGGCAAGGTCTAACATTTGGTCATCTACTAAAGTGTAGTTTGTTGCAGTTATAACAAGATCGTAATCTTCATCCATACCATATTGTGATGAAATAGGGGATTGGCATGTGCTGCCTGGACTTCTAGGATCTGTTAAAATATATATATATATATCAGGTAAAGAACAGGTTTTCACTTCTTTCTTTTATTTTCCAAAATAAAAAACACTTCAACATAAAAGCAAACCTCCACCCCTTCCCAGTGAGGCTGAGCTTAGAAAAAGAATGCTCTCTGCCAGATGTATAAAGCCTGTTGGTGATGCCCTAGCATTTACCAATACCTACTAATTACCAATAGACAGTAACATTTTAAAATTCATGTTTGCATCCTGGGGTACTCCTTTCTGATAACAGCCTCTAAAAGACCACATCTGCCAAACCCTATTATAGATGTACTTTATAACACAACTCCTAGCATCACTAAGCTAGGACATTGCTGTAATCCAGGTTCTTGTGTGGTACACTGGTGACTTGGGGGCTCGTCCGGGATGAGGTCAGATAAGACCATGGCTGTGTGGGGAAGCCATACAACCGTAATGGGGCAGGTGCTGTTTATCATTTAGTCAAAGTTTTTAAATGCAACCTTACCTGGATATGAGAAGGGCTGTTGATTCTCCATCATATGGTGATACAGATGGTTGTGTCTATTTAAATACTCCCACTCCTCCAAGGAGAAGTAAACAGTGACATCCTGACACCTTATAGGAACCTAACACACACAATGATATAATTAGCAGCCAGACACTTTCTGTTACTGGATAATGTCCCATAATTCCTGGCATAGCTCACCTCTCCTGTCAGCAGCTCATTGATCTTGTTGGTGACTTCTAGAATCTTGTTGTAGTTGTTTTTCTCAGATATACTGAAGTAAGATGGGGACTCCATGTCGAGGCTTTTGCTGCATCCTTGTAACACATGGGAATGGCTGCTAACTTTTAATTGATCTCCAGATTTCTTCATAATGATATAATCCTAGAAATTGAGAGATGCATATCAATAATACAGATCTCCCATCTCTTCAGCCATGTCACGCGACCTTTCTAGAATTCTCCTAGCCTCACCATTCAAGTCTGTGGATTATTAATAGAGATAAGAGTTTTGTCATATGACCCTCCCAGACTCCTCCTCACCTCTACAGTCAGCTACTTGTTTTATAATTGGGGATAAAATTAATGTCATGTGACCCACCCTGAATTCTCCTCACCTCTTCAAATAGCAGATGGAGAATTTTCAGAGTTAGCTTTATTATTCTTTCAGTGATCTTGTTTTTGCCATTATCCATGCTCGTGGAGTTATAGACATATATATCAATATGATTTTTTCCTCTATAATCTGCTTTCACGCAAAGGTTACTTTAGAGCTCCATCTAGAAACCAAGAGAAGAATTATATCATAAGAAAGGCCAACAGTCCACTTTTTGTGAAGAATCATATAACAATAATTTAAGCGTTATACCAAAATATTTCTTACAGTGTTTTAACATCCTTTAGTGATGTCACTAAATATATCACATTATCTTCTCCATATGTTTTATACATACATTTTTTTTTTTTTATTTAGCTGTTGGTTGCACCATTTACTTAGTTCCCAAAGTCCAAATTTTCCAAGCATTCCTAGATGAGATTCCATACAAAAGAGGTCATGCTCCAGAGGTACTAAAACTCCACCAAGGACTGTCAAACTCAATCCACAAGACTTGTCAAACTCAATCCACAAGACTGTATCTCAATTAAGTTTGCCCCCTAAGAGCACACAAAGTGAGAGAACATCAAGGTTTGTCGGGAACTCCCACGTAACTTTCCTCAGTTGAGTTATTCTTAGTATATATACCTTGTGCATCTTTGGGTTCCTCCCAACGGACCTGAGATCATCTATGGTGAACATCATCTTCAGTGAACACCACATGGAAGGAAAGTAGAATTCAACTGCTGAAAAGATTATCCTCCTAGAAATGATCTTTCAGTTTCTTGTAGGTACTTGAAAGTGCTCAGGTCAGCCCACCTCATGGAGCAATTGTGAAAGGCCCTAAACCCGATGTTAAAAAAATGCCAATACTATCCTCTCAAAGGACCTGAACTGTAGGATCATTTATGGATCTTGGAGCCTCAGTGAACACCACATGGAAGGAAACAAAAATTCATCTGCTGAAAATATTATCCTCCTAGAAGTGATCTTCCAGTTTCTTGTAGGTACCTGAAAGTTCCTGGGTCTGCCCATCTGATGGAGCAATTATAAAAGGCCCCAAACCCATCGTTAAAAAACTGTCAAGACATTTTTTCCCCAGCAGCCCAAAAGATTCAAACCTACCTTAAAAGTCTAAATGTAATCAGTGACACACCAGGACAAGAAACAAAATTCAACTATACGGGAAGTACACTCCCCATGACTCTGTAAGGTGCTCTCTGGATTCTTGGTGCAGTGGCATTTTCCTCAGTTGAGTTATACCTAGTAAACCTTGTTTATCTTTGGGTTCCTCGCACAGAACCTTCGCTGTAGGATCATCTATGGATCTTGGAGCTTCAGTGAAAACCACGTGGAAGCAAAGTAGAATTCATCTGCTGATCTTCCAGTTTCTTGTACGTACTTGAAAGTTCCTGGGTCTGCCCACCTAATGGAGCAATTGTGAAAGGCCCTAAACCCGATGTTAAAAAAACTGCCAGTACTAAGAAGTTTTTTCCAGCAGTCAATAAGATTCGGACCTGCCTTTAAAAGGTAAAATGTGATTGGTGATACACCAGGACAAAATTCAACTATGCAGGAAGTACACTCCCCATAACCCTGTGAGGTGCTCTATGGATTCTTGGTGCAGTGGCATTCTCCTCAATTGAGTTATACCTAGTAAATCTTGTTTATCTTTGGGTTCTTCTGAATGGACCTGACCTGTAGAATCATCTATGGATCTTGGAGCCCTATTGAACACCACATGGAGGGAAAGCAGAATTTAACCACTTAAACAATTATACTCCTCGCACTGATATTTCAGTTTCTTATAGGTACTGGTAATCTCCTGGTTCTGCCCACCTTCTTGAGCACTTGTGAAATGCCCACAGTCTGATGGTAAAATGAAGTCAGTACTAAAAAAATTCTATCACCTGCTTTGAATGTCTGAAAGTGAATGATGGAACACCAGGACAAGAAAAAGGAAACTCCACCATGCAGGAAGTACAGTTCTCATGACCCTGTGCGGATTCTTGCTGTTGTGGAACACAACAAAGATCTCAGATTAGGGTAGACTGAGTAAACTTCATGTCTTTGGTCCAGTAAATTTTCTGTATAGAAGCTAAGTTAGTGCTTTCATTGGTTTTCTGGAATTTCTCTTTAAAAGACAAAAATGTAAAAAATATAGGCATTGAGAAACCTTGTATGCAATGGTTATGTGCAAAGGATCAGCAGCAAAGTTACTATGCATATACATTATGTAAAGGAAATAGTGCATATATTAAAATAATACCAGGCCTATAGAAGCTCCATCTGCAGTAATAGCTCATCTTTCTATTCAGCTGCATGTGAATGAACTGGAAGTTGATGTTTAGCAAGTGAACTCTTCCGGGCTTTGCGTTCCAGCAGTCTTGTTGTGTGTTCTTTTGTAGGATCAGCTCTTCTACTACTGGAGGACAACAGAATGGAATTGGTGCCACCTAGCGTTCATACCAGGCATTGCTTGTACGTTTTCCGTAGTCCTTTTAGTATTTTTACTTGTTCATATATACAGTGCCTTCGAAAAATTTTCATACCCCTAAAATTTTACACATTTTATCATGTTACAACCAAAAAACTTAAATGTATTTTATTGGGATTTTATGTGATAGACCAACACAAAGTGGCACAAAATTGTGAAGTGGAAGGAAAATGATAAATGGTTTTCAATTTTTTTTACAAATAAATATGTGAAAAGTGTGGCGTGCATTTGTTTTCAGCCCCCTTTACTCCGATACCCCTAACTAAAATCTATGGGAACCAATTGCCTTCAGAAGTTACCTAATTAGTAGAGTCCACCTATGTGTAATTTAATCTCAGTATAAATACAGCTGTTCTGTGAAGCCCTCAGGAGGTTTGTTAGAGACCTTAGTGAACAAACAGCATCACAAAGGCCAAGGAACACACTAGACAGGTTGATGATCAAGTTGTGTGAGAAGTTTAAAGCGGGGTTGGGTTATAGAAAAATATCCCAAGCTTTTAACATCTCACGGAGCACTGTTCAATCCATCATCCGAAAATGGAAGGAGTATGGCCCAACTGCAAACCTACCAAGACATGGCCGTCCACCTAAACTGACAGGCCAGGCAAGGAGAGCATTCATCAGAGAAGCAGCCAAGAGGCCCATGGTAACTGTAGAGGAGCTGCAGAGATCCACAGCTCAGGTGGGAGAATCTGTCCACAGGACAACTATTAGTGCACTCCACAAATATGGCATTTATGCAAGAGTGACAAGAAGAAAGACATTATTGAAAGAAAGCCATAAGAAGTCCTGTTTGCAATTTGTGAGAAGCCATGTGGGGGACACAGCAAACATGTGGAAGAAGGTGCTCTGGTCAGATGAGACCAAAATTCAACTTTTTGGCCTAAAAGCAAAATGCTATGTGTGCCAGAAAACTAACACTGCACATCACCCTGAACACACCATCCCCACCATAAAACATGGTGGTGGCAGCATCATGCTATGGGGATGCTTTTTTTCAGCAGGGACAGGGAAGCTGGTCAGAGTTGATGGGAAGATAAAGGGAGCCAAATACAGGGCAATCTTAGAAACCTGTTAGAGTCTGCAAAAGACTTGAGACTGGGGCGGAGGTTCACCTTCCAGCAGAAGAATGACCCTAAACATACAGCCAGAGCTACAATGAAATGGTTTAGATCAAAGCATATTCATGTGTTAGAATGGCCCAGTGAAAGTCCAAACCTAAATCCAATTGAGAATATGTGGCAAGACTTGAAAATTGCTGTTCACAGATGCTGTCCATCCAACCTGACAGAGCTTGAGCTATTTTGCAAAGAAGAATGGGCAAAAATGTCCCTCTCTAGATGTGCAAAGCTGGTAGAGACATCCCCAAAAAGACTTGCAGCTGTAATTGCAGCAAAAAGGTGGTTCTACAAAGTATTGGGGGGGGGGGGGGGGCTGAATACAAATGTACACCAGGCTTTTCACATATTTATTTGTAAAAAAAACACAATTATGTGTCACTTTGTGTTGACCTATCACATAAAATCCCAATAAAATACATGTACGTTTTTGGTTGTAACATGACAACATGTGGAAAATTTCAAGGGGTATAAATACTTTTTCAAGGCACTGTATGTGAAGGTTTGAATGACTGAGGATTAACCACTCATGCAGGCGAATGTGCCTGAATTTACCCATCCATTATAAATAACCCTCCAAGACTTGGGTCCTCAAATGGGCATTAATTACATTTTTGGGGAAGGGGGTATTGTGAAATAGACAAAGGACGGGTCTGATAGGTTTAAGGGTGGTCTTTTAAATTAAAGCGAAAATAGAGACCTAAAAATTTGAATCTTGGGGCATGACCACCATATACAGTATCTCACAAAAGTGAGTACACCCCTCACATTTTTGTAAATATTTTATTCTATTTTTTATGTGACAACACTGAAGAAATTACAAGAAATGTGCTATCCACCCTTTAACACACCTGCTCCCCATTCACACCTGAGACCTTGTAACGCTAACGAGTCACATAACACTGGAGAGGGAAAATGGCTAATTGGGCCCAATTTGGACATTTTCACTTAGGGGTGTACTCACTTCAGTTGCCAGTGGTTTAGACATTAATGGCTGTGTGTTGAGTTATTTTGAGGGGACAGCAAATTTACACTGTTATACACGCTGTGCACTCACTACTTTACATTGTAGCAAAGTGTAATTTCTTCAGTGTTGTGTCATGAAAAAATATAATAAAATATTTACAAAAATGTGAGGGGTGTATGTAATAAAGCACCTTCCATTGCAACTTCGCCAACATCTCGCATCCATGGCAGGAAAAAATTGTAAGCCCTTGTACACACGACCGGACATTCCGACGTAAAATGTCCGATCGGACCGTGTTGTGGGATAATCTGACCGTGTGTGGGCTCCATCGGACTGTTTCCGTCGGAATATCTGATCGACAAAGTTTTAGAGCAAGGTTATAAAATTTTCCGACAACATGATCCGGTTGGACTTTGTCCGATCGTTTGTAGAGAATTCCGATCGGACAAAGTGCCACGCATGCTCAGATCAAATTCCTAGACCAAAGCTATTGGCTACTAGCCCAAATGTAGTCCCGTCGTAACAAAATAACGTCATCACGTTACGAACGATCGGATTTTCTGACAACTTTGTCCGACCGTGTGTATGCAACACCAGTTTCGGACAAAATCCGACGGATTTTGTTGTCGGAATGTCTGACCGTGTGTACAAGCGCTAAGAGGTGTGTGGAGGTTTTATACCATGCAGATAGGAATTTATAACAAGACTCCTGTACTTTGAAGCATATGGAGGAGGCACGAGTGAGTCTTTTAATCTTTTGTAATTGAGGTGGGGTAAACTGCACTTGTAAGTTCCGGCTTCCATTCTCTAATAAAATAGGAAAGGTGACTAACAGTAGATCTCAAAAGCAGCTTATACATTTGAGACAGGAGGTGACCCAAATCTGGTGACGAGGAGCAATAAGATTTAAATTCAGTAACGGTGAAGCTCACTCATAAAATAAGGGAGAGTCCTGCTACAAAAAAAGCATAGAGCTGCCAATATCTCTAGCTGGGGGCCAGCTTAGCACCTGTGATGTTTCCATCTGACCCCCATGTGTGAAAAAAGTGCATGTCCTCCCCTGGCTCAAACCAGAGGAAACCCAATAAAGGGGCTAAGTCTGAAATTTCAGTTGCCAGAACCCCATTGCCATTCAGCCTATTTCAAACCATTAGTGTCATAACCGTGAGTGGCGAGGTCCATCCTGAGAGCCCCAGATTCGAGGCAGGTATTCACGGGGCACCTTACATTTTTCTAGATACCCAAATTTTATCAGGTGTTGTTTTTAAGTAAGTGGGGTACTAAAGCGCTTAGAGCTTCTCAATTCTAGACAAGTCCCAGGCAATGAAGAGATAGAAAGCGAGAGAGAGAGATTGGTGTCATATGGGGTGACTAAACTCAATGGTGATGGTGGTGAGCGATTTCACAGCAGTCCAAACTGTGGTTTAGGCCTTGGCGGCACACTTTTATTGAAAAAGAAAAGTTCAACGTGTAAAGAAAAAAGTGTCTCTCTTTACAGCAGCACCACTGCCCTTATCTCTCAGACACGGCTCTCTGGGTTTTCCTGGCTCACTCAGCCTTTAGTTAGAGTCCCCAGCTGTATGGGCCCACCCCTGCCCTTCTGGTAGGGGTTCTCCTCACACCTCGAGCTTTCTCAAACTCCTGAGACTTACAGACTTAGTTGACTCAACTCTCCCAACCTGATGGACATCAAATCCCTCCAACGTGGAGTACACTCTCGAGTAGAGCACCTCTGTCTTCTGGCAGCAACACATGCCCCTCCTGGCTGGAGCCCAAAGCTCTCTCTTTAAAGAGCCTGGAGCTATGGCCAGCTCCTGCCTTAAAGTGAATATGGACACCTGTACACTCACACAACCTCCAGATCTCCAAGAGGACCTGGATACAAGATTGAAGGCTTTGTTCCACCCAAGACACTTTTAAGCCTTCAAGCTCCAGACCCTGGTCCAGGATCACAAAACCTGAAGAAAACTGAATACCCAGATTTCTCTGCTCAGTCACAGCACTTTGGAACTCCAAACTCTGCATGAGTGTGAATCCCGTGTCGATTTTTGCCTATATTCACACAGTGGCAGGGCTTTGAACTATTTTAGATGTTCTCATAGGTTCCTCTATCCAGGCTAAAAGAAAATGCAAGCAAACACTCTAGTGCATTAGTGTGACATCTGGGTGGTCTATTGTTTAAGTGATAGTGTTTCAGGCCTTGCTGCACTACTGCTAGGCTCTGAGGAAGAAAGTATTCCTTCAGGCAGCAGAGGCCCCAATGTCTTCTTCTCTGTTATCTGGAGACTGTCAGTTCCAGGACTGATTGCCACGACAAGGTGGCTTTTACAAAGCTTAATTTTTTTCATATGTTTGTGATTAGCTTTTAATTTGTTAGCAGTATTAACAAATATAATTGGGATAATGCACTAGGCTGGTGCGCCCTCTTTTCTGTATTTTTCTTGTGACTAAAAGAAAATGTACCTGTGCGGTAAACTAAGGCTTAGCCTTGACAAAGGAGGGAGCATGGGACCATGATACTGTCTCTGGCAGTGCCTCCATTTAGTTAGGCCTTGCGAAGTGTAAGTTGGACCCCCTAATTATTATTTACCTTGTCCCCAGGCATAGTACATTGTACTCACATTTGCTATACATCTTGGAGTAAGGGCAGTCCAGACCTTTAATTTATTTCAAAGAAGGGGGTTAGGGTTTGGAGGAATACCAAACCAAGCATCTTCTTGGAAATGTCTCTGCATGGAGCTCCAACTTCTGCGTACAACAAATGGAAATTAGCACCCATTACAACAGAGGTTCCTGTGTTTTCCCTGTGGCAGGTAATTACAGCAGTAGACCAGTGGTGGTTCAGGTGTTACTCCAATATTCAAAGCAATATCTTTAACTACTAGCTACTATCAACTCTGGTAAAGCCAGTGAAGGCTCAAGTGTGGCTCCAGTGTCCAATGGTATCCCTGGTAGCAGCCACATCAGTATGGGTTTGGTCCTTTGTTAAAGTGATTCTAAAGGTGGAAGGACCGAGCCACTCTCTCATGTGTCTCATACAGAGGTGGTTCGGGAGCGGCTTGCTATGGGGCAATCAGCAGGGGGAGGAGGCCAGAGTGTTGGCAGGGGACCCAAGAAGAGGAGGATCAGGACTGCTCAATGCAAAACCATTAAACAGTGCAGATAAGTATAAGACCTGACTTGCAGGTGAAGTGTGGCCTTACCTTCAGTCTTACAAAGTTGCACGGCTCTTCTCTCTCTCAGTGTGCATTGGAAATTGCAGCCCGCCTCATTTACTGGCTGTAGGACATTATGCAGCATCTAGGTCTTTTCTACCTAGCTTGACTATATCTGACTCGCCTCTTCCATTCATTGGATTTTATGTCTTTAAATCATGAAGGCTCAAAATGTCAATAGTGCGTTGATTAGAAGGGGAAAGGAAGAATCAGGCAAGGCATATATCAGTAGAATAAACGTAAGTTTTAGGGAACGAAATAGCCTGGTAGACCAGTGAGGTCACCAATTCTGTAAATAGCATTTATGACTCTCTTGTTCCATCAGGCTTGCATGGACTGTCCACTTGGATCATAGAGATGTTTTTCATCTAGGAACATCTAGGAGAGGTGTTTTTCATCTAGGAACATGCTGTTCTAATACAGAGTAGATGATTCCTGGGTATGATGCATGGATGTGAGGATGTTCTTCAACTAAGAGCTTATCATTCTGAATATGAGTAGATAGAGTCCAGGTATAATGTAAAGATGTGGACATGTGGAGAATTTCTTCAGTTGGGAGCATCTTGTGAATGATGGAGACTGGGTATGATGTATGGATGTAGAGCAGTGCCTCAAATGAGAGAAGCTTGTTGCGAATATGAGATGATCAAGGATGGATATGGTGTACGGATGTAAAGATATTCTTCAGCTGAGAGAGGCTTGTTGTGAATATAAGTAGATAGAGAATGGGCATGATGAGGTACGGATGCAGAGATGTTCCTCAAATGATAAAGGCCTGTTCTGAATATGAGTAGATAAAGGAAGGGTATGGTGTACAGACGTGGAGATGTTCTTCAGCTGAGGGTGGCTTGTTCTGAATATAAGTAGATGGAGAATGGGTAAGATGTATGAATGTGGAGATCTTAGGAGACATGTTGCTCATTTCATGATGTAGATGGAGGCTGGTTATGATGAAGTCCGGATGTGGAGATGTTCTTCAGCTGAGAGGCTTGTTCTGAATAGAAGTAGATGGAGGCTGGATATGATGTATGGATGTAGAGATGTTCCTCAAATGAGAAAGGCTTGTTCTGAATATGATTAGATGAAGGATGGGGTATGGTGCATGGATGTGGAGATTTTCTTCAACTGAGAGAGGCTTGTTCTCAATATAAGGTGATGGAGAAGGTATGATGTATGGATGAAGAGATGTTCCCCAGATAATAAAGCCTTGTTCTGATTATGAGTAGATGGAGAAAGGGTATGATGAACAGTAGAGCTATTCCTCAAATGAGAGAGGCTTGTTGTGAATATGACTAGATGGAGGATGGTTGTTGTGTGCAGATATGAATATTGGGAAAGTTGGGAGCATCTTGTGAATGATGGAGACTGGGTATGATGTATGGATGTAGAGCAGTGCCTCAAATGAGAGAAGCTTGTTGCGAATATGAGAAGATCAAGGATGGTTATGGTGTATGGATGTAAAGATATTCTTCAGCTGAGAGAGGCTTGTTGTGAATATAAGTAGATAGAGAATGGGCATGATGAGGTGCGGATGTAGAGATGTTTCTCAAATGAGAAAGGCCTGTTCTGAATATGAGTAGATAAAGGATGGGTATGGTGTACAGATGTGGAGATATTCTTCAGCTGAGGGAGGCTTGTTCTGAATATAAGTAGATGGAGAATGGGTAAGATGTATGAATGTGGAGATCTAATGCCGCGTACACACGATCGAATTGTCCGGCGTACTTAGTCCGCCGGACCGCATTTCACCAGACAATCCGATCGTGTGTGGGCTTCAGCGGACTTTTTCAGCGTAAAGTCCGGCGGACTTAGAAAGTAGTTTTGCAGCCCAATCTTTCCGCCGGACTTGGGTTTCAGCGGACAATACGTTCGTGAGTATGCTAGTCCGGCAGACTAAGAATGACGCATGCTCAGAAGCAAGTACGAGAAGGAAGCTATTGGCTACTGGCTATTGAACTTCCTTTTTCTAGTCCTGTCGTATGTGCTGTACGTCATCGCGCTAGCAAACGGCGGACTTTCTGTGTGTCCGTGTGTGGCCAAGTCCGTTCGGTAGAAAGTCCGCCGGACTATCCGCCAGATTGTTTGCCAGACTAAGTTTGCCGGACAATTCGATCGTGTGTACGCGGCATTAGGAGACATGTTGCTCAGGTGGAAAGTGGATTTCATGATGTAGATGGAGGCTGGTTATGATGAAGTACGGCTGTGGAGATGTTCTTCAGCTGAGAGGCTTGTTCTGAATATGATTAGATGAAGGATGGGATATGGTGCAAAAGTGTTGAAATTTGCTCATTATAGCACCTCAGGATTTGAAACACCTTGGGTGCTGACGAAGGCATGTAAAGTATGTGCAAGCTCCTGCAGTGTCTGCACTGGAGTTCTGGACAATTCAGCACAATTTGAGCCCTGACATGTTTATTTTAAGGACCCCCCCCAGCTACAGAGTACCTCAGTAAGCCTAGATGTTCACAACCATGCATCATACACTCCTTATACGCATATAAACGAGCAACCTGTGTTAGCTGGAGAGACCACTCCATGCAATGTAGTTCTGAAATTACTTAAATAATAAATGTGTACAGGCTGCTGATGTGTCACAGGAAATGTTTAAATTTCATTTACCACGGTGGAGAGAACTGCAGCCCCAAAAGGTACTGTGGCTGTGTGATCATTTAAAGGAACACCATGGACAGCTATCTATTGAATGCTTTGTCTTGGCATGCTTAAAGCCGAGGGGGAGCATTCTATAAACTCGTTCTGCATACCTCTAAGGTTTCAATGGGTTGAAAAAGCAACATTTCACATTGAACATAGTGATTAATGCTACAGGGGTCTGAGCTAACACAGGTTACAATCAAGAAAATGTCTTCTCTTTCCCATGGTGCACTGGGAGAACAAATAGGATAAGCTGAGAAGTTGCTGCATGCAGCGAGACCTTCTTTTCCATACTAGAGTTTTTACATCTTGAATAGAGTAGGAAAGGGAAAGGTTAATATGCCCATCTATTATTTTCCATGGAGTCTATGAGGAAAATTACCTTTACCTGTCCTGAAAGGAAACTTCTCCAATGTGAAAAGTCCCCGCTTAGGCAATAAAGCACCCCCTTTTTTAGGGCTGTGGTTAAGCAGGTGGATGGAAATGGCCTAGAACAGTGATGGCAAACCTTAGCACCCCAGATGTTTTGGAACTACATTTCCCATGATGCTCAACTACACTGCAGAGTGCATGAGCATCATGGGAAATGTAGTTCCAAAACACTTGGGGTGCCAAGGTTCGCCATCACTGGCCTAGAAGAACAGACCATGGATTTTGGGTTCAGTAGATAAAGACCTCATTCCTATGGTCACTAACTGAGTGTCAAAGGAAATGGTTTAATAAATCCAGCAAAAAAATGCTCCATGCCATGCCCCCCTGATGTGTTTTGCCCCACCCATGGGGCTTAGTCATGAAGGGAGGGAACAGGGCACATTAGCTGGGAGCAGGAAACATTACATGAGAGTAGGGCACATTAGGTGGGACTTTCATGACTAAGCCTTGTGGTCGGGGTGAAACACATCAGAGGTGTGGCTTGGAAGGAGCTGGGCTGAGGCTGCTTTTACTCAAGCCACTGTCGGCTGGTGTGCGGCATTTGGGACATCTTTTTTGCTTGATTTATTGCACTGAGCTGGGACAGGCTCTCCCCAGCCAGCATCCACAGTGTGAGCCAAAGGATTGGGATGAAGGAGCCTGGAGCGGCACCTCTAGTCACTCTAGCCGGCAGTTATAGCACAATATGAACCCAAAGAATCCAAGGTTTGAAAACTCTGGAACGTGTTGGCCTTGTCCTTGCTTGCTACTAATAAAGAAACAGATACATGTCCTAATGCTTCATGGTGCTATTTCTGCCACTCATCCCCCACAGACACTCATGATGCACTGTTAAAGGACCCCTACCTATATTAGTCCTTCCATAACCCCAGTAACAACTGGGAAACAACTTACTCTAGCTCCACACTTTCAAAATGACCACTTGAAGTTGTTGTATCACATACACGTTACACTTTCAAGGGTCTTGGATGGTTGTCACAGGAACAGGTATACAATCAGCATTTATCTGCTCACTACCTGTGTGGAAGATCGTTATAAAATATTGGATTTTATAACACTTTTCATCTTGGAGACAAAGCTCACTGGGACAAATAGAAGAATGAATCTCCCCCAACAGGAAGACAGACAGCAATAAAACTGGATGTGTTCTAACCATTCCCTAATCTGAAGCACAAGTGTCAAACACAAGGCCGTGGACTGAATCAGGCCCGCCAGACCATTTCATGTAGCCCTCACACCTCTCATCTCTAACTCCACCTTGTCTCAGCAGTCAGCAGCAGAGAGGAGGACAGAATTCCTTCTGCAGATCCTGCGCCTCTCTGTGCAGGCGCAGAACCGCTTTGTCCCCGCCTCCCCTGATCTCAGCATTTAGCAGACTCTGTCAGCTGACTCCAGCCCTCCTCTGGTCCTCCTCAAGACCCTACACTTTCTGCTTCCCAGCTTCTCCCCAGGTTCTTCCTGGCAGCAAACCAAGGTAAGGGGGAGGGTGCACTGTGATGTAAGGGAGGGTGGGGGATTCTTGACTTCTGGTGGTGGGGGAGCTCTTGACATCTGATGTAAGGGGGATAGGATGCTTCGGACATCTAGTCCTACAGATACAACTGGCCCTTTGAGGGCAACCATGATGCTGATGCGGGCCGCTATGAATTTGAATTTGACACCCCTGAATAAAACTAAAAAAAATTTTGGCAACAGAAACACTTTAATGTTTTACAGCTTACTCAGTTGTGAATGACTTGTAAGACAAGCTCGCCCTCTAAAATTATTTCTTAACCCAACAGGCCAACCAAGTTTTCTCCAACTTTCTCAATCCTTCCAATAATCTGCCTGGATCACCAACTATTTTTTTAAGTAAAAATAGGATAACTACGCTGTGGTGCTTATAGAACTAGGACTGATTAGGAACAAATGGGAATATTCTGAAATTAAATAGAGAAGTCTAGTTCTTTTAAGTCTCTGATTCTTCTGGTTTGAGAAGTTCAGACAGCCAACCTGTCATGCTCTTCCCCAGAAATGTTCCCTGCCTCTGGAACGCCAACAGCATTTCCTCCCCCTGCATGAATCTTCTGATGTCGAATGAGTTTGGCTCGCCAAGTAAAACCTTTGCCACACTCCAAGCAAAAGTAAGGCCGTTCCCCGGAGTGGCTCTTTCGGTGGTTGCACAACTGAGAGTTGCTGGCGAAGCACTTGCCACACTGGGCACAAGAAAATGGCTTCTCTCCTGTGTGGACTCTCATGTGTCGGCTGAGGTAGGAATCGCTGATGAAACATTTTCCGCACTCGGGGCAAGAAAATGGCTTCTCCCCTGTGTGAATTCGTTGGTGGATAATGAGGTAGGTGTTGGTACCAAAGGACTTTCCACACTCTGAACAAGAGTACTGCTTATCTCCCGTGTGGCTCCTCTGGTGCTTTATCAGATACGACTGGCTGATAAAACTTTTCCTGCACTCCGAACATGAAAAAGGCTTTTCTCCGGTGTGGGTACGACCATGGATCACCAGATCAGCTTTATGGGTAAAAGATTTCCCACACTCATAGCAAGCGAATGGCTTGTCCCCTGAGTGGATCCTACGATGTTTCAGGAGGTAGGAGCTTGTTGTAAAACCTTTCCCGCATTCTGGACAGGAATAAGCCTTCTGACCGGTGTGGCCACGCTGGTGTCTAACCAGTTCAGACTTGGAGTTAAAGCAACTGTCACACTCATAACAGAAGAAGACCTTTTCCCTTGATGGTTGGGCATCATAATCCCCAGTCCTGGATATATATGAGGTAACGCCTTCAGGCTGAGGAGCATCTTGCTCATCCAACCCTCCGGAGAGTGGCTCTTCCAAAAAAGGACTAGAATTTGAGGAGTGTTGGACATGGGAGGTGTCAGAACAAATTAAATGTTCTTCATCCAAAGAACAGGTTTCCTCCTTGATACACACAGTTGTAAATTGTACTGGGCCTGATGGGGTGGAGAGGTTAGAGTATGTGATGTCCATTTTACTTTTAGATGCAGGTTGGACTCCATCTGAGGTTGTGGAGTGGTTAGTGTGTAGGGGATCAGCTTCAGCTGAGAGAGATTCCTCCTTAACATAAATAGATGGAGATTGTGTATGATTTGCCATTTTGTACATATCGGGCTTTTGGAGATGTTCCTCAGCTGGGAAGGATTCGCCTTTACCATCAGTTGATGTTGACTGTGTGTGAGGTGTGGGTATGGAGGTGAAGGAGGGAATTTGTTCAGCAGAGAGAGGTTCCTCTTTAATATGTACAGAAAAACAGTGTGCACGAGGTGTGGAGTTGACAAAGTCTAAGAGATGTTTTGAAGCTGAGAGCGGCTCCTCCTTCACGTGGGTCGATGTAGACTGCGTATCACATGGGGTTATGGGGACATCAGAGCATAGGAGCTGTTCTTCTTCCTCCTTAGCCGAAAAGGATATGAATCGTATGTGAGCTGGTGGTGTGGAGATGTCACATTGTGGGAGCCATTCTTCTTCCTGTTTACACGTAGTCGTGGCCTTGTTGATGTGCTCTGGAGTACGGGTCAATCTTTGATCTTTCGTAAGGAACATTTGCCAAGCTTGAGATAGCAACTCTCTTTATTCCCTCAATCTGGCAGTGTAGTAATACAGGAGGGGCATTCTCCGGATATTACATCTGCTGGAAACACAGACACGGCCGTGACAAGACGTAAATATGAGAGATGAACCTACACAGTTAAAAACAAGCAAAAATTTTCAATTTTCACACGTTACAGTTTTCCATGTCAAGAGCCATAGCTGCTGCTTCTTCTCTGAAGCCCCCCCGTGTCCCTCGGCATTTGCAAAAGAAAAGTAAGCATTCATCCACATGTGGAGATCCATATCTAAACTGTACTACAGAAGCTGTCTGCCTCATCACTGGAGAAGCTGTCTGGAGTTACACCCCGCTGACAGTCTCCTCTATCTCGGGAGGACGCTAGTGGTGAGATCTCTGCTTCCAGGTCTGCATGCCTACTGTGCCAATTACGAGGGGGGTGAATGAGAACAGACCAGACCAGGATATGTAGGTATAAGGTCAAGACCTGGCAACTTTCCGAAAAAGTCACTTTATTACATGGAGTGAAGTGTACAAAGTACAGTGGCTTACACGTTTCAGGACTATGCGTTAACAACTTGCTGATCGCCCCATAGCAGTTTTACTGCTACAGGGCGGCAGCTCTGCACCAGATCATGTCTATATACTGTACGTGATACTGCACTTCTGCCTGCAAGGCCACCGGTGACCCGCTTCTGCTGTGATCTGCCAGAGTCAGGCACTCAATGTCCTCCGGCACCCACCGATCATCGGGCAGAGACTCAGAACAGAGCTCTGCCTATTTAACCACTTCAATACCGGGCACTTAAACACCTTCCTGCCCAGACCAATTTTAAGCTTTCAGCGCTGTCGCACTTTGAATGACAATTGCGCGGTCATGCTACACTGTACCCAAATGAAATTTTTATCATTTTTTTCCCACAAATAGAGCTTTCTTTTGGTGGTATTTGATCACCTCTGCGGTTTTTATTTTTTGCTAAACAAATAAAAAAATACCGAAAATTTTGAAAAAAAAAATTTTTTTTTTGTTTCAGTTTCAATACTTTGTAAATAAGTAAATTTTCTCCTTCACTGATGGGCACTGATGGGGATACACTGATGGGCAATGATAAGGCGGCACTGATGGGCACTGATGAGGTGGCACCAATGAAGTGGCACTGATGAGGTGGCATTGATGGACACTGATATGTGGCACTGATAGGCGGCACTGATAGGCGGCACTGATAGGCGGCACTGATGGGTGGCACTGATGAGCGCCACGGATGGGCACTGATAGGTGGCACAAATTGGTACTGATAGCTGGCATGGATGGGCGGCATGGATGGGCATGGATGGGCGGCATGGATGGGCATGGATAGGCGGCACAGGTGGGCATGGGTAGTTGGCACAGGTGGGCATGGGTAGGCGGCACAGGTGGGCATGGATGGGCACTGATAGGTGGCATGGATGGGCACTGATAGGCGGCACGGATGGGAACTGATAGGCGGCATTGTATTATAATATACTGTACTAATGGATGCCAATCAGTGCCAAACAATAATGCATGCCAATCAGTGATGCCCATTGTGGGCACTGATTGGCATCCATTATGGGCACTGATTGGCATCCATTGTGGCACTGACTGGAATCCCTGGTGGTCTAGGGTGGCATACCTTATCCTGGGCATCCCTGGTGGCGTCCCTGGTGGTCCAGTGTGGGCATCCTCGGGGGGGCTGTGTAATCGATCAGCACAGGCCCCCCCTGTCAGAGGAGCAGCCGATCGGCTCTCCTCTACTCGCGTCTGACAGACGCGAGTGAGGAAAAGCCGATCACCGGCTCTTCTTATTTACACTGTGATCAGCCGTGATTGGACACGGCTGATCACGTGGTAAAGAGTCTCCGTCGGAGACTCTTTACCGAGATCGTAGTTGCCGGGTATCAGACTGACACCCCGTAACAACGATCGCTGCGATGCGCGCCCCCGGGGACGTCATATGACGTCCGATCAGGATTATGAAACCACTTTGCCACCGTCAATTTGTAATAGGGCGGGCGGCAAGTGGTTAAACAAAGCAAATCTCAGTTCTGATAGGGGGGAAGGGATGGATTTTCTGTTCCTGCAAAGCAGGGACTAAAATCCATCTCTTCCCCTAGTAAAAGGCAGCATATACAGTACACAAAAACACTGGCTAGGCACATATTATTTAACCCTTTGATCTCCCCTGTTTAACTGCTTCCCAACCAGTGTCATTAGTACAGTGACGGTGTATATTTTTTGCACTGATCACTGTATTAGTGTCACTGGTTCCCACAAAGTGTCACTTAGTATCCAATAGTCTGTCGCAATATCGCAGTCCCACTATAAATAGCTGATCGCCGCTATTCCTAGTATAAAAAAAAAATTAAATAAAAATCCCACAAATACAGTATCTCACAAAAGTGAGTACACCCCTCACATTTTTGTAAATATTTTATTCTATCTTTTCATGTGACAACACTGAAGAAATGACACTTTGCTACAATGTAAAGTAGTGAGTGTACAGCTTGTATAACAGTATAAATTTGCCGTTCCCTCAAAATAACTCAACACACAGCCATTGATGTCTAAACCGCTGGGAGCAAAAGGTGAGTACACCCCTAAGTGAAAATGTCCAAATTGGGCCCAATTAGTAATTTTCCCTCCCCGATGTCACGTGACTTGTTAGTGTTACAAGGTCTCAAGTGTGAATGGGGAGCAGGTGTGTTAAATTTGATGTTAACGCTCTCACTTTCTCATACTGGTCACTGGAAGTTCACCATGGCAACTCATGGCAAAGAACTCTCTGAGGATCTGAAAAAAAGAATTATTGCTCTACATAAAGATGGCCTAGGCCAGGGGTTGACAAATTTGTTTGGAATCTAGGAGCCAGCTAAAAAAGTTAGGAGCCAGGTCCGTGACGGCGATCTGGACCTGTCCCTGGCCTGACATGGAGACGAGTGAGGGGAAGATAGCCTCCAGCCCCCCCCACCTGTCTCCAAGTCATTGCCCATAGCTCTTAGAGGGACATTTTATTTGTTTTATTTTTTTCAAATGACAAATTTTTTTTAAATTGCTTTTTAGTGTAAATATGAGATGTGAGGTCTCTCTGACCCCAGATCTCATATATAAGAGGACCTGTCATGCTTTTTTCTATTACAAAGGATTTTTACATTCCTTATAATAGGAATAAAAGTGACACACTTTTTTTTTTTAAAAGAACAGTGAAAAAAAATAAAAATAAAAGTTAAAATAAGAAAAAAAAAAAATTTTTAAACGCGCCCTGTCCCGCCAAGCTTGCGTGCAGAAGCGAACGCATATATGAAAGCGATGTTCAAACGACCCATGTGAGGTATCGCTGCGATCGGTAGAGTAAGAGCAATAATTCTAGCCCCAGACCTTCTCTGTAACTCAAAACGTGCAACCTGTAGAATTTTTTAAACGTTGCCTATGGAGATTTTAAAGGGTAAAAGTTTGTCGCCATTCCATGAGCGGGCGCAATTTTGAAGCATGACATGTTGGGTATCGATTTACTCGGCGTAACATTATCTTTCACAATATAAAAAAAAAATTGGGCTAACTTTACTGTTGTCTTATTTTTTTTTTATTAAATAAATTATTTTTCCCCAAAAAAAGTGCGCTTGTAAGTCCACTGTGCAAATACGGTGTGACAGACATTATTGCAACGACCACCATTTTACTCTCTAGGGTGTTAGAATAAAAAAAAAAAAAGTATAATAAAATATAAATATAAATATATATATATGTGTTTAGGGGTTCTAAGTAAAGGGAAGGCAGGCAAGGCAGGGCAAGCTCCATTAGCATTGTTGGTTGTAATTCCAACGGCCACCACAAGAGGGCGCCAGATTCCAGAAGGAACCATAGGATCACAGAAGGCCTCAAAGCCGGGGGCTCAATTACCGGCCGCCGGTGGCGCGGCCCGACGCGATCACGCCGGGGGGGGGGGGGTCCACGGAGACAGGATACCCCCAGCTGTGCTACCCCAGGCGCCAGGTCGCTAATTCTAGTCGCAAATGCGACCTGGCGCCCGTGTTTTGTCGAGCCCTGGCCTAGGCTATAAGAAGATTGCCAAGACCCTGAAACTGAGCACAGTGGCCAAGACTATACAGCGGTTTAACAGAACAGGTTCCACTCAGAACAGACCTTGCCATGGTCAACCAAAGAAGTTGAGTGAACGAGCTCAGCGTCATATCCAGAGGTTGTCTTTCAAAAATAGACATATGAGTGCTACCAGCATTGCTGCAGAGGTTGAAGGGGTGGGGGGTCAGCCTGTCAGTGCTTGGACCATACACCGCACACTGCATCAAATTGGTCTGAATGACTGTCGTCCCAGAAAGAAGCCTCTTCTAAAGATGATGCACAAGAAAGCCCACAGTTTGCTGAAGACAAGCAGACTGAGGACATGGATTACTGGAACCATGTCCTGTGGTCTGATGAGACCAAGATAAACTTATTTGGTTCAGATGGTGTCAAACGTGTGTGGTGGCAACCAGGTGAGGAGTACAAAGACAAGTGTCTTGCCTACAGTCAAGCATGGTGGTGGGAGTGTCATGGTCTGGGGCTGCAAGAGTGCTGCTGGCACTGGGGAGCTACAGATCATTGAGGGAACCATGAATGCCAACATCTACTGCGACATACTAAAGCAGAGCATGATTCCCCTACCTTCAGAGACTGGGCCGCAGGGCAGTATTCCAACATGCTAACGACCCCAAACACATCTCCAAGATGACCACCACCTTGCTAAAGAAGCTGAGGGTAAAGGTGATGGACTGGCCAAACATGTCTCCAGACCTAAACCCTATTCAGAGTCTGTGGGGCATCCTCAGACGGAAGGTGGAGGAGCGCAAGGTCTCCAACAGCCACCAGTTCTGTGATGTCATCATGGAGGAGTGGAAGAGGACTCCATTGGCAACCTGTGAAGCTCTGGTGAACTCCATGCCCAAGAGGGTTAAGGCAGTGCTGGAAAATAATGGTGGCCACACAAAATATTGACACTTTGGGCCCAATTTGGACATTTTCACTTAGGGGTGTACTCACTTTTGTTGCCAGCGGTTTAGACATCAATGGCTGTGTGTTGAGTTATTTTGAGGGGACAGCAAATTTACACTGTTATACAAGCTGTACACTCACTACTATACATTGTAGCAAAGTGTCATTTCTTCAGTGTTGTGTCATGAAAAGATCGAATAAAATATTTACAAAAATGTGAGGGGTGTACTCACTTTTGTGAGATTATATATATATATATATATATATATATATATATATATATATATATATATAGCCATCAGGTAGTTCTATGGGCTCCTTTTCACTTGTGTTAGGGGTGTACTCACTTTTGTTAGATCCCATAGTTTGTATATGCTATAACGTTCACATAAATCAAACAATATGAGCTAATTTGGATTTTTTATTTTTTTTTAGCAAAACTATGTTGCTGAATACATATTGGTTGAAATTGAAGAAATTCGATTTTTTTTCCCTTTTATTTATTGGATATGTCTTATAGCAGAAATTAAAAAAAATATATATATATATTTTTTTTTAAATTGTCAGTCTTGTTTTGTTTATAGCGCAAACCCCCCCCCCCCCCCAAAAAAAAAAAAAAAACACAGAGGTGATCAAATACCACCAAAATAAATGTTTATTTGTGGGGGGGGGGAAATAACATCAATTTTATTTGCGTGCAGCGTTAAAAAAAAAATGGCCTCGTTATGAAGGGGAGGTAAATCTTCCGGAGATCAAGTGGTTAATCATAGCCATGGCTATGATGAAACATGTAAGCCACCTCAACTCGATGTAATGTAGTGACTTTTTTGGAAGGGTGGAAAAAAAAATTTAATCTGATTTTTTTTTTTATACCAAATTAAAACAATAAATTAATTAAAAAGCGGGATACAACATAAATTTACACCAAAAAAATAAATAAAATAAAAACTTGGTGTGAGATTTATTCCTTCCATACTAAAAACAATCAAACTCCTGGCCTTCGTTATATTTAATTTAGGTACATCCGATCGTGCCATATCTAATAGTGTGTTACCCCGTGACTCTCATCCAATGGCGGACGGCGAAAGTTCTGGTGATTGCTCCTTCTCTGACGCGGGGCGGATGCACGTGCACAAGCTGTCAATTTTACTCATGTGGTGATCGCATATGCGTCGCGAACAATGCATCGCATCACCTCCATTACTGATCAATTCTACATTAATAATAATATCAGCAGCAATAAATAATGCTAAAAACATAATGGCTCCTCATCCATATTACCTCTTCCTGGTGAATCTATTCAGCATCACAAAAGCGATTTATTTCCACTTCTAGTAATAGGGAGGATATTTAGGAGAGACTTCTGTCACCTAGACCCTTGTTTCAGCCACTAATCACCTCAGACTGCCTCACGGGGCTCCGACAAAATGGCCGCTTCTTCCTCACCCTGCAGACAACAATTTATACGGTTTCTGTACGCAGCCGTCGGCAAGTAGACTTGTGATCTAGCGTGCTGACGTCACGTTTTCCTTACAACGGCGATTCCCCTCCCTTGACAGCGGCGCTGGGAGGGGCTCTAGAGCGGCGGCGTCACGCTTTCCTTATATGGCGAGACCATTGACAGCTGTCACAGAGCGGGGCTCAGTTGAGGGGCGGGGTTTTCTGATCAGCAGTAAGCAGAGTGGAAGTCATGTGACCCCTGAGGGAGCGGGTTGTCATGGTGGCAGTGTGTGTGCACAAGGGATGGGTATGAATAGAAAGCCATGGGGGTTTTTGAAAAAATGAGAGAGGGTGGTGTTTTTTTTTCTGCAAGGACCTTATTGGCTGCCACTCTGTACCCCCCGCCCCCCGCAGGGGTTTTTCCTTTAAATATGGATATTTTATTCTAAATAGTTTTACTATGAGAGTCTCTCCATCAACAATCTGAGCAACACCCACAGACCTGCCCATGGCTGACACACCAGTGATGGACAAGGAGAGGAGAGTCATAACTGAGAGCTTAATAAACCTCACCCTGGAGATCCTCCACCTCCCGTCCCGGAGAGGTGAGGAGGATTCTGGGAGGTCACATGACATCACTCATCTATAATAATAAAACACAAACCTGACCGGAGAGGTGAGGAGGATTCTGGGAGGTCACATGACATCACTCTTATCTCTATTAATAAAACACTGACCTGACCGGAGAGGTGAGGAGGATTCTGGGAGGTCACATGACATCGCTCTTATCTCTATTAATAAAACACAGACCTGACCGCAGAGGTGAGGAGGATTCTGGGAGGTCACATGACATCACTCTTATCTCTATTAATAAAACACAGACCTGACCGGAGAGGTGAGGAGGATTCTTGGAGGGTAATATGATGTATGATCATTTTTATCCCATTATTTAGGATTATGGACTAATAAAACAGCCCAGTGATCCTCCACCACCCTTCTTGACACCTGAAAGAAACAAGAAGATACTGGAAGTCATCCAGAAGATGGTGGAGATGCTGACAGGAGAGGTGAGCGGTGCCGGGAATTCTGGGACATTATCCAGTAACAGACAAGGGATGTGTCTGGATGGTGACTGTATCATTGTGTGTGTCAGGTTCCTATAAGGTGTCAGGATGTCACTGTCTATTTCTCCATGGAGAAGTGGGAGTATATAGAAGGACACAAGGATCTCTACAAGGACGTCCTAAAGGAGAACCGGCTCCCTCTCGCATTACCGGGTAAGAATTAATTCCCAGAAATGCATTCTTTATTCTCAGTGAGGTCAACTCCTTATGATAAGGTGGGGTGGTAGTTGAACAAACTTTTCAATACACGCTTCTCTTTGACAGTCCCAAAAGAAGATCCTCCAGCACTATATATCTCTGGCCATATTAAGAAGGAACCTTTCCCAAGTGAAGATAGTCTCTCAGGTCCAGATGTCCATAACCACAAAAGTCATAGACTATCTGTATCTAATCATGTTAAAGAGGAACCTCTCTCAGGTTCAGATCATGTCTCCAACTTTGAGGTCTTCACATCCATATCTCATGCACAATCTCCATTGAGACTTGTTAAGGAGGATCCCCTTTCGGGTGGAGAACATATCTTCAACCTTGACCTCTTGAAGCTCACACATGATATGCAGGATCCATTTAAGTATAGTAAGGAAGAAGCCTGTTCAGACGAAGAACATCTCTGCTGTGACACCTCCCTGTTGACACATCAGCACCAGTTGACATTCATCTCAGTTAAAGAAGAACCCTACTTATCCGAAGAAAGCATTGTAGACCCTCAATTCATTACAGCTACAGAACACCTTCAGTGCCCATCTTCTGATTTGGAGGACCACCAAGACAACAAGCAGTTGGAAGACAACACACTGATTTCCTGTGAATGTGGCAAGAGTTTCTGGAGCAAGACGAAACTACACATACATGAGAAAATCCACACCAGACAGAAGCCCTACTCTTGTTTTGATTGCGGAAAATGTTTTCCTACAAACTTAGCTCTTCTGACACACGAGAGGGTTCACACCGGAGAGAAACCCTTTTCCTGCTACGGGTGTGGCAAAAATTTTAGGAGAGCGTCCGACTTACTCAGCCATCGCCGTACCCACATGGGAGAAAAGCCATTTTGTTGCCCTGAGTGTGGCCTGACTTTCTCCCGGAGCTCAAATCTGACTCGGCATCAGAGGAGTCACACGGGTGACAAGCCCTTCTCTTGCCAAGAATGCGATAAACGTTTTGTGTCCTGCTCCCATCTGGCCACACACCAAAGGATCCACACGGGAGCAAAGCCATATTGTTGCCTGGCGTGCGGTAAACAGTTCTCTAGCTCCTCAGGGCTTGGGAAGCACCAGAAAATACATTGAGAGGAGAAGCCGTATTCATGTATGGAATGTGGAAGGAGGTTTAAGTCCACTTCCAATCTAGCTAGGCATCGGCATGTTCACACAGGAGAGCAGCCATACATGTGCTATGCATGTGGGAGATGCTTTACCAGGAAGGAGGACCTTCTCAAGCACCAGATAAGCAAAGGACATGATGCATGAATCTTTAGACAATACTGGGAGCAGGAAGAGTATTCTAAAGTCCTACAATGCCAAGACTTCCGTAGAAAATTACATCTCATTAGGTATAATAGTGGCCAAGATACCTGTTTGTTTTTATGCTTGCCAGGACTTGCTGGTGGGTAAAAATAAAGGAACTCCAAAAAGTCTAAATCCAATGGATATCTTTATTAACCACCTCCAGTCCGGGCCTTTTCTGGCACTTTTTGTTCATATGCAACAATCAGTATTTTTTGCTAAAATATTATTTAGAACCCCCAAACATTATGTATATTTTTTTAAAGCAGAGACCCTAGAGAATAAATTGGTGGGTTTTGCAATTTTTTATTTCACACGATAATTGCGCAGCAGTTTTTTAAATGCAATTTTTTGGGGAAAATTTTTAATGCAAAAAAAATACATAACCCAATTTTTTTGTAAACATAAAAGATGATGTTATGCTGAGTAAATAGATAACAAACATGTCACACTTGACAAATTACGTAAATGTAACGATCCATAGGCAACATTTAAAAGCCTTTACAGGTCACCACTTTAGATTTTTAGAGGAGGTCTGGTGCTAGAATTACTGCCCATGATCTGATGTTCGCGGTGATACCTCACATGTTTGGGACCAAAACACGTGTTCACCTTTGCACGGGAGGACGGGGGCCATTTAATAATTTTTTTATTTTTATTTTTTTTACATTTATACATTTTAAATTTATTTCATTTTTTTGATTTTTACACCGTTGCTTTAAATTTAATTTTTTTTGGATCACATTTATTGCTGTCACAAGGAATGTAAACATCCTTGTGACAGCAATAGGGATGTGACAGGCACTTTTTATGGAGAGATCACCTGCTTTAGCAAGGCAGTGGTTGGCTTGGAGGTGTGTTTGGGGTCGTTATCATGTTGGAATACTGCCCTGCAGCCCAGTCTCTGAAGGGAGGGGATCATGATCTGCTTCAGTATGTCACAGTACATGTTGGCATTCATGGTTCCCTCAATGATCTGTAGCTCCCCAGTGCCGGCAGCAGTCATGCAGCCTCAGACCATGACACTCCCTCCACCATGCTTGATTGTAGGCAAGACACACTTGTCTTTGTACTCCTCACCTGGTTGCCGCCACACACACTTGACACCATCTGAACCAAATAAGTTTATCTTGGTCTCATCAGACCACAGGTCATGGTTCCAGTAATCCATGTCCTCAGTAGTGATGGACGAACTTCCGACGGGACGTTTCGCGAACGCGAACCGCGAACGCGGCCGATAGTTCGCGAACCGGAACGTTTGCGGCGGGCCCCATTGACTTCAATGGGAGGCGAACTTCGCAAACCTATAGGTCAAATTTGCAGCCACAAAATAATTATTAGCTGTGCAAACATAGTCCCACCACATGGCCAATGACATAACACATGTATGAGGTGAATCTGGGATCGACAACTACAAGCATTCTTTTTTTATATGGGAAATTGTTCTGACAATTCAGGACTGTGGAGCGCATGAAGGCAATGGAGGAGACGGAAGGTCAGGGACCAGGGTAGGCAAAGAATAGGGTGCAGGAGATGATCACCAGCAGCGTGACATACAGCAATGACACCTGCACCGTGATAGAGTCATCTGCCAACAGCACCGTGATAGAGAGCACTGACATCAGCAGCGTGACATACAGCAATGACACCAGCACCGTGATATACAGCACTGACAGCAGCACCGTGATAGAGAGCACTGACATCAGCAGCGTGACATACAGCAATGACACCAGCACCGTGATATACAGCACTGACAGCAGCACCGTGATAGAGAGCACTGACATCAGCAGCGTGACATACAGCAATGACACCAGCACCGTGATATACAGCACTGACAGCAGCACCGTGATAGAGAGCACTGACATCAGCAGCGTGACATAAAGCACTCACACCAGCACCGTGATATACAGCACTGACAGCAGCACCGTGACAGAGAGCACTGACATCAGCACCGTGATATACAGCACTGACACCTGCACCGTAAGCAGCCCCAGGAGGAAGTCAGCATAGCACAGGGATGGTGGGAGCCCCTCATAATAAGCAGCCCCAGGAGTAAGTCAGCACAGCACAGGGATGGTGTGAGCCCCTCATAATAAGCAGCCCCAGGAGTAAATCAGCATAGCACAGGGATGGTGGGAGCCCCTCATAATGAGCATAGCACAGGGATGGTGGGAGCCCCTCATAATGAGCATAGCACAGGGATGGTGGGAGCCTCTCATAATATGCACAGCAGAGGTACAGCCCCAGGAGGATGTCAGCATAGCACAGGGATGGTGGGAGCCCCTCATAATAAGCAGCCCCAGGAAGAAGTCAGCACAGCACAGGGATGGTGGGAGCCCCTCATAATGAGCATAGCACAGGGATGGTGGGAGCCCCTCATAATGAGCATAGCACAGGGATGGTGGGAGCCCCTCATAATATGCACAGCAGAGGTACAGCCCCAGGAGGAAGTCAGCACAGGGATTGTGGGAGCCCCCCATAATAAGCAGCCCCAGGAGGATGTCAGCATAGCACAGGGATGGTGGGAGCCCCTCATAATGAGCATAGCACAGGGATGGTGGGAGCCCCTCATAATATGCACAGCAGAGGTACAGCCTCAGAAGGAAGTCAGCACAGCACAGGGATGGTGAACTTTACAAACCTACAGGTCATATTTGCAGCCACAAAATAATTACTAGCTGTGCACACATAGTCCCACCACATGGCCAATGACATAACACATGTATGAGGTGAATCTGGGATCGACAACTACAAGCATTCTTTTTTTATATGTGAAATTCTGAAAATTCAGGAATCTTGAGACAATGGAGGCGAGGGAAGGTGAGGGTAGGCAAAGAAGAGGGTGCAGGAGATGATCACCAGCACCAGCACCAGCACCGTGATATAGAGCACTGACACCTGCACCGTGATAGAGTGATCTGACACCAGCACCGTGACATAACACATGTATGAGGTGAATCTGGGATCGACAACTACAAGCATTCTTTTTTTATATGTGAAATTCAGAAAATTCAGGAATCTTGAGACAATGGAGGCGAGGGAAGGTCAGGGTAGGCAAAGAAGAGGGTGCAGGAGATGATCACCAGCACCGTGATATAGAGCATTGACACCTGCACGGTGATAGAGTGATCTGACACCAGCACCGTTACATAACACATGTATGAGGTGAATCTGGGATCGACAACTACAAGCATTCTTTTTTTATATGTGAAATTCTGAAAATTCAGGAATCTTGAGACAATGGAGGCGAGGGAAGGTGAGGGTAGGCAAAGAAGAGGGTGCATGAGATGATCACCAGCACCAGCACCGTGATATAGAGCACTGACACCTGCACCGTGATAGAGTGATCTGACACCAGCACCGTGACATAACACATGTATGAGGTAAATCTTGGATCGACAACCACAAGCATTCTTTTTTTCTATGTGAAATTCTGAAAATTCAGGAATCTTGAGACAATGGAGGCTAGGGAAGGTGAGGGTAGGCAAAGAAGAGGGTGCAGGAGATGATCACCAGCACCGTGATATAGAGCACTGACACCTGCACCGTGATAGAGTGATCTGACACCTGCACCGTGATAGAGTGCACTGACACCAGCACCGAGATAGAGAGCACTAACAGCAGCACTGATACCAGCAACTTGCTGCTGGGCCCCAAAAATATGACACCGCTCAACCTCTTCAAACAGGAGGGTACGGGCATATAGTACGGTGTGCTTTTTAGGTTGTGATTAGCAGACTGTACCTCACTCAACCCTATATACTGTAGTACACTATACCTTACCAGTCCTTATAAGGACCTTTGTGGAACTAGTAGGTTGTGAATGATTAGCAGACTGTACCTCAGTCCCTATACTGATAAAGAACTGCTGCAGTATAGGGCAGCAGTCAGCAGTAGTGCACCTCAACCCTATATATTGTGGACCTATACCAGTCCTTAAGGAATAGCAGACTGTACCTCACTCAACCCTATGTACTGTAGTACCCTATACCTTACCAGTCCTTATAAGGACCTTTGTGGAACTAGTAGGTTGTGAATGATTAGCAGACTGTACCTCAGTCCCTATACTGATAACGGACTGCTGCAGTATAGGGCAGCAGTCAGCAGTAGTGCACCTCAACCCTATATATTGTGGACCTATACCAGTCCTTAAGGAATAGCAGACTGTACCTCACTCAACCCTATGTACTGTAGTACCCTATACCTTACCAGTCCTTATAAGGACCTTTGTGGAACTAGTAGGTTGTGAATGATTAGCAGACTGTACCTCAGTCCCTATACTCATAAAGGACTACTGCAGCAGAAGGGCAGCAGTCAAGTATAATATTCTTTCTATATTTGGAAGAAAGAATATTATACGTGTACAAGCCTATTACCATACCAGTCCTGAAAAGAACCTTTGTGGACCTAATAGTAACAGCTACTGATTAAACTGACTGTCCCTCACTGCCACCCACAGCTTCCTGCCTGTCCCTATTTAAACTGACAAAACACAGGCTGCTGGAACAATAACTTGAATAGCACTCAAAATTATATCCTGTACTACTTTACCATACCAGTCCTGAAAAGGACTTTTGTGGACCTAATAGTAACAGCTAATGATTAAACTGACTGTCCCTGCTGCACACAGCGTCCTGTCCCTCTCTCTACACTGACAAAAGACAGGCTGCTGCAACAATCACTAGCACAGCAGTGCCTCAAACCTATATCCTGAACTACACCTAACACCTATACCATGATACCAGTCCTTAAAAGAAATTTTGTGGACCTAATAGCTAGCGATTTGGGTCACTGCAGTCTCTCCCTGCTCCACACAGCAACCTCTCCCTATAGTGACAGAAGAAAGAATGTAAAATGGCCGCCGGATCGGGTCTATTTATAAGTTAGGGGGAATGTCCAAGTGTCCATGTGCTGTAATGTCTCAATTGGCTGTCCTGTACCACATGATGGATGTGTCATCATAGGTCAAAGTTCTTTTACACAGTAAAAACACGGAAGTCCGCCGGGCGAACAGCGGCAATAGTCCGCAGATCGGGCGGACTGTGAGCAGCCGAAATTCGCCGCGAACCGACCGCCGGACGAACCGTTCGGCCATCCCTACCTACAACAGCCTCCCTTCTCTGCACTTAGATTCGGGACAAGTGCTGGTCTGGCTGAGTGCAGCATGTCCAAGGGTGGGGGGACAGCCCTTGGCAAGCTGCACTGTGATCCCTATTCTCCTACCTGGTCGGGGAAGTTCTGGAGCTGAAAATGAGTGTGCATTGGAAAGGAAGCTTTTGCTGCTATTGGTAGAAGAGCAGGTATCCATGTGGAAGATGGTGGAGCTTTTGGGACGGAAAAGGGGGGGGGGTCAGGGCAAAGAGGAGGGCAGAGGAGAGGGAGTCTTGTTGGGGGGGGGGGTGAAGAGCTTATAGTTGAGGAGGAGTGAAATAATGAGATGTGGATGGATGGAATCTGTCCCTAGCACTTGCTTGAAAACAGCACCCTGTGCATAACACACTCCAGGACCCTGCACTCGGTATGTAACGCACTCCAGAATACTGCACACCTGTACTTTGTGCCTAGCATTCTCCTGCACTTTGAACTCTGTGTGTAACACACTCCTGAATCCTGCACTCTGTATATAGTGCATCCCAGAACCCTGCATTCTGTACGTAGTGCATCCGAGAACCCTGCACTCTGTACCTAGTGCTCTCCTGGACCCCACAATCTGTACATAACGCACCCCAGAACCTTGACCCTGCGCATAACGCATTCCAGTACCCTGCACTCACGTGCGTAACTCACTACAAAACCCTGCTCCCTGTCCATAACGCAGTTTAGAACCCTGTACTTTGTGCTTAGCACCTGGCACCCTGTGCATAATGCACTCCAGAATCCTGCACTCTTTACGTGGTGCATCCCAGAACCATGCACTCTGTATGTAGTGCATTCCAGAACCCTGCACTCTGTATGTAGCGCATTTCAGAACCCTGCACTCTGTACGTAGTGCATCCTGTGACCCTGCAATCTGTATGTAGCGCACCCCAGAACCCTGCACTCTGCACGTAGTGCATCCCAGAACCCTGCAAGCTGTATGTATTGCACCCCAGAACCCTGCACTCTGTACCTTGTGCTCTCCTGGACCCCACAATCTGTACATAAAGCACTCCAGAACCTTGCACCCTGTGCATAATGCATTCCAGTACCTTGCACTCACGTGAGTAACTCACTCCAAAACCCTGCACCCTGTCCATAATGCACTTTAGAACCCTGTACTTTGTGCCTAGCACTCTCCTGCACTTTGCTCTCTGTGTGTACCACACTCCTAAACCTGGCACCCTGTGCATAACGCACTCCAGAGCCCTGCACTCTGTACGTAGTGCATCCCAGAACCCTGCACTCTGTATACAGTGCAGCCAAGAACCCTGCACTCTCTACGTAGCGCACCTCAGAACCCTGCACTCTGTACGTAGTGCATCCCATAACCCTGCAATCTGTACGTAGCACACCCCGAACCCTGCACTCTGTGCGTAACACACTCTAGAACTGTGCACTCTGTACGTAGTGCATCCCAGAACCCTACACGTTGTATGCAGCGCACCCAGCACTCTGTACGTAGTGCATCCCAGAACCCTGCACTTGGTATGTATGTAGTGCACACCAAAACCCTGCAATCTGTATGTAGCGCACTCCAGAACCCTACACTCTGTGCATAACACACTCCAGAACCCTGCACTCTGTACGTAGTGCACCCCAGAACCCTGCACTCTGTACGTATTGCGTCCCCAAAACCCTTCACTCTGTATGAAGTGCATCCCAGAACCTTGCACTCTGTATGTAGCGCACCCCAGAACGCTGCAATCTGTACGTAGCACACTCCAGAACCCTACACTCTGTACATAATGCACTCCAGAACCCTGCACTCTGTACGTAGTTCATCCCAGAACCCTGCAATCTGTACGCAGCACACCCCAGAACCCTGCACTCTGTACATAGTGCATCCCAAAACCCTCCACTCTGTATGAAGTGCATCCCAGAACCTTGCACTCTGTATGTAGTGCACCCCAGAACGCTGCAACTGTAGGTAGCACACTCCAGAACCCTACACTCTGTATATAATGCACTCCAGAACCCTGCACTCTGTAAGTAGTGCATCCCAGAACCCTGCACTCTGTATGTAGTGCACCCCAGAACCCTGCAATCTGTACATAGCGCACTCCAGAATCCTACACTCTGTGCATAACGCACTCCAGAACCCTACACTCTGTGCATAACGCACTCCAGAACCCTGCACTCTGTACGTAGTGCATCCGAGAACCCTGCACTCTGTATGTAGTGCATCCCAGAACCCTGCAATCTGTACATAGCCCACCCTACAACACTACACTCTGTACATAATGCACTCCGGAACCCTGCACTCTGTACGTAGTGCATCCCAGAACCCTGCACTCTGTACGCAGCACACCCCAGAACCCTGCACTCTGTACATAGTGCATCCCAAAACCCTCCACCCTGTATGAAGTGCATCCCAGAACCTTGCACTCTGCAGCGCACCCCAGAATGCTGCAACTGTACGTAGCACACTCCAGAACCCTACACTTTGTACATAATGCACTCCAGAACCCTGCACTTTGTACGTAGTGCATCCCAGAACCCTGCACTCTGTACGCAGTGCACCCCAGAACTCTACACTCTGTATGTAGTGCATCCCAGAACTCTGCACTCTGTATGTAGTGCCTCCCAGAACCCTGCACTCTATATGTAGTGCACCCCAGAACCCTGCAATCTGTACATAGTGCACTCCAGAACACTACACTCTGTGCATAACGCACTCCAGGACCCTGCACTCTGTATGTAGTGCATCCCAGAACTCTACATTCTGTATGTAGTGTATCCCAGAACTCTGCACTCTGTATGTAGTGCATCCCAGAACCCTGCACTCTGTATGTAGTGCCTCCCAGAACCCTGCAATCTGTACATAGCGCACCCCAGAACACTACACTCTGTAAATAACACACTCCAGAACCCTTCATCCCAGAACCCTACACTCTGTATGTAGTGCATCCCAGAACCCTGCTGAGAATAACGCACTCCAGAACTGTGCACTCTGTACTTAGCGCTCTCCTGAACCCTACGATCTGTACATAACGGAATCCAGAACCTTGAAGCCTGTGCATAACCCACTACAAAACCCTGCGCCCTTTTATCCTTTTTTATGATCGTTCGTGCTGTGGTTTGTATGTATCCATGAGACTCTTGCTTGTGGAGCATATTCTATAGGCACAAGGCAGCCCAAGTTTTGTTTAACCACGCCTCTTAAACAGCGCCTCACACTTTCAAGAGTTTGGCCACATCCACTTTTGCCATGGCGGGCTACATACCCCCAAAGTCATTTCCTTCTTCAAGTGTCCCTCATTTTGAAGTTTAAAAGTTGGGACTTGGGAGGTATGGTAATTGGAACATTAAAATTATAATTTTATTGATCGATATTCGAGTGTGGAAGGAGCTTCTATATGGGATGTGCTGTAGTCAGGTTACATCTTTATTGATATCAATATAAAAATAATATCTTCCTTCATGCAACACAATTAGTGGCAGCAAAAACAAAGCATTGGTGACAGGTAGATCCAGTACTAGACTACAACAAAATGGCCGCCGCTACACGGCTCTGGGGGACACTTTCTGTTTCAATAACTTTCAGCTCTTCAATTCGGACTCGTTTTCAATAATTACACGCTTTGAGCTATTCTATAGCTCCCTATATGACCTCTGCCAACGATTTACCGCAGTCTGAGGCTTTCCACGGAGTGCACTGACTACGACAACATGGCCGCATCCTCACTTAGCAGCATTAACGTGCTCTAGTGTTCGCGAGCGGTGGTAACAGAGCTCCGCCCTGACCAATCAGCTCGAAGAGTGAACGGTTTCCTAGGAGAGCTCCAGGCGGAGGTGAGCGAGTCAGGGACAACCGGAAGTGATTACACAGGAACTTCTTGTTGTCAGGAAGTTACAGGAGGAGGGTGAGCTGGAGGAGTGAGTACAGTGGTGGGTTGTTAAGGAGCATTCATAGGAAATAATGGCCGTGAAAGGGAGAGGAGGAGGAGTTGTCCTTTAAATGTGTGATGTACAGTTAATAAGGGTTAATGTACAGATTTTTTAAAATTTTTTTTTGTTTTTTATATTAATATATCGTATTTATAAATATATTGTGTATATGCAGCACCAGGGGGAGGGGCCAAAGAGGAACAGCTGTCACCAGAGTGACAGCTCTGAGCTGCTGATGTCACATCCAAGATGGTGTCACTTGGTGGCACCGCTGGATTGGAAAGCTGGCTTCACTCTTCGGCGAATACGGACATATATGTTTTTTTTTTTGGAGAGGGTGGGGGGAGGTGGACCCTTTCTTGATACAGTTCTGTTTTGAATAGAAGTCGGCAATAGGTTTATTAACGGAATCGATCTTGTTGCTCAGGTTAGGATCGTTTCAGCACATGAAGTCCCTTGTTGGTCAGTCTTATAAGACAAGGACGCCATCTGGCCAAGTGGTGCCCAGAAGATGTACAAAGACAGAGATGAGATACGAGAGCGATTAATAAAGCTCACCCTGGAGATCCTTTATCTGCTGACCGGAGAGGTGAGGAGGATTCTGGGAGCTCACATGACATCACTCATCTATATTAATAGACCTGATTGGAGAGGTGAGGAGGATTCTGGGAGCTCACATGACATCACTCATCTATATTAATAGACCTGATTGGAGAGGTGAGGAGGATTCTGGGAGGGCACATAACATCACTCATCTATATTAATAGACCTGATTGGAGAGGTGAGGAGGATTCTGGGAGCTCACATGACATCACTTATCTATATTAATAGACCTGACCGGAGAAGTGAGGAGGATTCTTGGAGGTCACATGATATCACTCATCTATATTAATAGACCTGACCGGAGCGGTGAGGAAGATTCTGGGAGCTCACATGACATCACTCATATATATTAATAGACCTGACCGTAGAGGTGAGGAGGATTCTTGGAGGTCACATGACATCACTCATCTATATTAATAGACCTGACCGGAGAGGTGAGGAGGATTCTGGGAGCTCACATGACATCACTCATCTATATTAATAGACCTGATTGGAGAGGTGAGGAGGATTCTGGGAGCTCACATGACATCACTTATCTATATTAATAGACCTGACCGGAGAGGTGAGGAGGATTCTGGGAGCTCACATGACATCACTCATCTATATTAATAGACCTGATTGGAGAGGTGAGGAGGATTCTGGGAGCTCACATGACATCACTTATCTATATTAATAGACCTGACCGGAGCGGTGAGGAAGATTCTGGGAGGTCACATGACATCACTCTTATCTCTATTAATAAAACACAGATCTGACCGGAGAGGGGAGATGTCGCATGGGGCAGGTAGTCATGTTTCTGTAACATATGTATACTTCATTACATAGGATTATGGACCCTTGAAGAAATCAGATGATCACGTGACATCAAGCAACTGTCCACATGTGTCCAAAAGATGGACCAGGAGCCCCACCATGGAGCCTCCATTTCCCTCCCTGACATCCGAAAGAAGCAACAAGCAGATTCAACAAGTCACCCAGAAGATCATCGAGTTGCTGACAGGAGAGGTGAGCGGTGGTGGGAATTCTGGGACATTATCGAGTAACAGACAAGGGATGTGTCTGGATGGTGACTGTATCATTGTGTGTGTCAGGTTCCTATAAGGTGTCAGGATGTCACTGTCTATTTCTCCATGGAGGAGTGGGAGTATTTAGAAGGACACAAGGATCTCTACAAGGACGTCATTATGGAGACTCACCAGACCATCACTTCACCAGGTACGGTTTGGTCAAGGTATAATGCATTTTTGAAGGCAACACATTTATAATACATGTATTATGGTGATGGTGCTGAAAGAACAAAAGAATGATGGGACCTCTAATGTTTCTTGTAAAATTGGAGGAATTCTAATTAATTTTTATATTAACAGGTTCAAGTAGAGATGACAAAGCCAAACCTACGTCTGATTATCTTGAAAAGAAACCCATGGAATGTGAAAGACATCTACCACACGTCTCTGCAGATTGTTCAGTTACTCGTATGGAGGAGGAAATTGTGTCAAGTGAGGAACATCTGCTGCACTTTGGTTCTTCTACACAATCCAGTCACATGGGTCCCATACTGACTCCTATTAAGGACGAGCTCCTCTCACTAGAAAAAGAATATTCCCCACATCCCAACACTTCTACACCCCCACATCAGACACATTGTCCTATTACTCAGGTTAAGGATCCCCCCTCACCTAGAAAACATTTCCCTGACTCTTATGTCACCACGCATATACATCAGATACAATCTGCTGAGGTGAAGGACGAACCCTTCTCACATGAAGGTGCTTCTGAAACATCTACCCCCACTCATCACATTAAGGAAAAACAACTTTCAGGAGATGAAGAAGATTTCACAGTCACCACATTTATTGTGGAAGATACACAGTGCACATCTCCTGATAGCAGGGACTTTGATCCAAGTCTTCAGACCAAAAGGAATGGAGTTATCTGTTCTTTGTGCGGGAAGTCCTTTCGCTATAAAGTAGAGCTTCTGGCCCATCATCGAGTCCACACGGGAGAGAAGCCGTTCCAGTGCTCTGACTGTGGCAAGTGTTTTTCCTCCAAGTCCAACCTCATCACCCACCGCCGGAGTCACACTGGAGAAAGACCTTACTCCTGCGACGAGTGCGGGAAATGCTTCATCAGCAGCTCCAACCTCATCATCCACCGGAGGATTCACACGGGGCAGAAGCCGTACTCCTGTTCGGTGTGCGGGAAGACCTTCAACAACAGTTCCTACCTCAGCCGGCACGAGAGAGCTCACAGCAAGGAGACGGAATACTCCTGTTCAGTGTGCGGGAAATGCTTCAAGTACGGGACGTCTTTTGAGAAACACAAAAAGAGCCACGGGGAAAATAAGCCGTTCACCTGCCCCGACTGTGGCAAGTGTTTTTCCCGAAGCTCTATTCTCGCCGTCCACCAGAGGACTCACACAGGGGAAAGGCCTTTCACCTGCCACGTTTGTGGGAAAGGCTTCGTTGTCCGGTCGCACCTCGTTGTCCATGAGCGCATCCACTCGGGAGAGAAGCCCTACTCTTGCTCGACCTGCGAGAAGTCTTTTGTCAGCTCCTCTGAGCTAAGGATACACCAGAAATATCACATGGAAGAGAAGCCATTTTCCTGCCCAATCTGTGGCAAAGGCTTCGTTTGCAATTCGGCTCTCATCCGGCACGAGAGGGTTCACACGAGAGAGACTCCATTTTCCTGCTCTGTGTGTGGAAGGAGTTACAGGAATAAGTCAGACTTTCTCAAACATTCGAGGACTCATGGGGATGCCATCATGTTACAGTGAACATGAAAAGCTTTTGTAGGAGATGAATCCTTCATCAACGTTGGTAAACCACTCGGCGGAGAGCCCCTTCCTTGAGTCGAATGCCGCGTACACACGGGCGGACTGTATGGCGTACTTAGTCCGTCGAAACACATTTCAGCGGACAGTCCGCTCGTGTGTGGGCTTCAGCGGACTTTTTCAGCGTGCAGTCTGGCGTACTAAGTATTTCGGATTTTTCGAAATTCTGTCCGTCGTACTTTGGTTTCAGCGGACAATCCGCTCGTCAGTATGCTAGTTCGACGGACTAAGAATGGCGCATGCCCAGAAAGGATTTACAGGGCGGAAGGGTGCTTTGCTGTGTATTGGACTTCCTATTTCTAGTCCCATCGTACGTGCTGTACACGTCATCGTGCAAGCTTTCGACGGACTGTTTGGGTATCCGTGTGTGGTCAAGTCCGTTCAGTCGAAAGTACGACGGACTGTCCGACGAACTAAGTACGCCATACAGTCCACCCGTGTGTACGCGGCATAACTTCTCCAATGTTAGTAAACCATTTAGAGGAAAGCCCTTGTTCCTGGAGTCTAACTTCACCAACATTGCTAAACTACTGAAAGGAAAGCCCCAGTTCCTTGAGTCTAACTTCACCAACGTTGGTAAACCACTCAGAGGAAATCCCCCCCCCCACTACTTGAGTCTAACAAAAGTTCAGACTTTCCAAGTGAACTTAGAAGATGACCACATCTACCATGTGAGGAGGCTCAACAGATAGTATTAATCTAGTTTACAGGACGGTCTTATGGCAAACTAATGTTGGTTGCTGGAGTCACAAGTTCTTCTTTAGTCCCTCAGGAACTATAATGGTGAAATAATCCCTTTTGTAAAACGTTACCCGCCCACTGAACCAAAAAATAAGGAATATTCTTTTTATTTTTTAGATATGTGATGGATTGAGACGTGAATACCTTCTGTACTAACAAAGCTTGCAAAAATTCTTGTAGGGTATAGAGCAGGGATATGCAATTAGCGGACCTCCAGCTGTTGCAGAACTACAAATCCCATGAGGCATAGCAAGACTCTGACAGCCACAAGCATGACACCCAGAGGCATGATGGGAGTTGTAGTTTTGCAACAGCTGGAGGTCCGCTAATTGCATATCCCTAGTATAGAGCAGGGGTCTTCAAACTATGGCCCTCCAGTTGTTCAGGAACTACAATTCCCATCATGCCTAGTCATGTCTGTGAATGTCAGAATTTTACAATGCTTCATGGGTAGTGTAGTTTCGCAAACAGCTGGAGGGCCGTAGTTTGAGGATCCCTGGTATAGAGCTTAGCAAAATCCAAATTGCATGGCGGGAGGGCCATGACGCTCAAGACCAATAGGAGGGGCTACCGGTCATGCAGCACTGTGATTAGCTACACAGTGATGATGTCATGGGGAGCTCATCCTACCGGGTCCCGATCATCAGTAGTTGACCATGAGCTGTTAGTGAAAGCTCATTCAGAGTTCTGTGGGCGCCGAATGTGTGCCCCCCATAACAAGGTAACACAGCGACACAATACTTACCTGAGCCCCATGGCGATCCAGCGATGTGCATCAGTGCCTTGGCTCTCTGGGGATTCTCCCTCCTTGTTAGCTGAGACAGCAGCGGGAGCCATTGATGAAAGAGAGGGGACGGGCTGAGCCGCCGCTCTCTGTTTATTAATGGACATGCAGAGTAGTGGCTTGGGAGGGGCCAGAAGTGCCAGCGGGGGACCTGAGAAGAGGAGGGTGGGGGCTGCTCTGTGCAAAATCACTGCACAGAGCAGGTAATTATGTTTGTTATTAAAGGCAGTGTTTTGTTTTTAAATATCACTTTAAAGAGGAAGTAAAGGCACTTTTTTTTTTTTTTTTTTTTTTTAAATGCAACCTGCAAGGCAAAGGCATAATGAGCTAGTATGCATAGCATACTAGCTCATTATGTATAACTTACCTGAGAACGAAGCTCCCGAAGCGGTCCTCCTTCTTCATCTTCACTGCTGCCATGTATCCCGGAGTGACTTCCGGGTCTCGCTGCTGCGGCGCTGTGATTCACCGGAGCCGCGATGACGTCAGTCCCGCACATGCGCACGGGAGACGACACGAGCGGCATATCGCCCTGATCTGCGGCGTGCTCAGTGCGTCTGCGAGTCGCTGTCTACGGTGCCTGTCTTCTTGTAAATATCTCCTAAACCGTATAGGTTTAGGAGATATTTCTTGGACCTACAGGTAAGCCTTAATCTAGGCTTACCTGTAGGTCAAAGTGGTTTGTAAGGGTTTACAACCACTTTAAGGCCCACCTCCATGACTAAGCCCCGCGGTAGGGTGAAAGGCGTCGAAGGGCATAGTCGACACCAGGCTGGGCTGAGACTGCTTCTGCTATAGTGATTGTCGGGTCCTGATGGTGTGTGGCACTAGGGGGTGGTTTCTTTCCTCTATACCACTTGCTGTGCTGCCACATATATGAGTTAGGCCAGTGATGGCAAACCTTGGCACCCCAGATGTTTTGGAACTACATTTCCCATGATGCTCATGCACTCTGCAGTGTAGTTGAGCAACATGGGAAATGTAGTTCCAAACCATCTGGGGTGCCAAGGTTCGCCATCCCTGAGTTAGGCTGTCATACGGGGTTAAAGTTCAGTGCATGAATTTCTAGATAAAGAAGGGAAAATCACATAGATATAATGGGATGTGATGTACGTTGTGCTGGCGGCGTTTATAGTGAATGGTTTCCCTTCAGCGAAAGGTTTGTAGTGGGTAGGGCATAGGGGAGGGTATCTTCTACGGCAAGCAGTAAAGAAAGTTTTTTGTTGGGCTCTAATGGGCGTATGTCTTCTATTCCGAAAGAAGTAATAAAAGCAATAAAAACACTCGTGTCCAGCGTCCTTATTCATCATGGAAAAGAAGAAAGGTAACAGCGCTCTCTGCAGGGACAACTCAATCCATACACCAGGTCCACTCACAGGTGCCGAGGCTCAACACACTCCAATGCAACAGTAGTAAGAGCCGGCAACACTGTAATCCTGGAAGTGTCGTTTATTGGTACATCAGAGTGACAGTAAAACAAAAATAACGCGTTTCGGCAATAGCCTTAGTCGTAGCTGGTAACCAGCTATGACTAAGGCTATTGCCGAAACGCATCAGCTTTATTGTTTTACTGTCACTCTGATGTATCAATAAACGACACTTCAAGGATTACAGTGTTGCCAGCTCTTCTTTCTACCGTCCTTGTTCATCATCGATTCAAACCCGCATTTAAATGTTTTCCATGCCCCCTTTTTTTTCGAGGTGGCCACCTTACTTCCTGTCTATGTAACAGGAAGTGACTGGGACAGAAAAGTAAGAAGTCTCCTCTATGGGGAGCCCAGCAATACAAATGTAATGGATGTTTTAAGCCTGCCCCGCTTTAATAAAAGAAAATGCACTATATTACCAAAAGTATTGGGACACCTGCCTTTACCCACACACGAACTTTAATGGCATGCCAGTCTTAGTTTTAGGGTTCAATACTCAGTTGGCCCACCCTTTGCAGCTACAGTGGTGTGAAAAAGTGTTTGCCCCCTTCCTCATTTCCTGTTCCTTTGCATGTTTGTCACACTTAAGTGTTTCGGAACATCAAACCAATTTAAACAATAGTCAAGGACAACACAAGTAAACACAAAATGCAATTTGTAAATGAAGGTGTTTATCATTAAAGGTGAAAAAAAATCCAAACCATCATGGCCCTGTGTGAAAAAGTGATTGCCCCCTAAACCTAATAACTGGTTGGGCCACCCTTAGCAGCAACAACTGCAACCAAGCGTTTGCGATAACGTGCAATGAGGCTTTTACAGCGTCCTGGAGGAATTTTGGCCCATTCATCTTTGCAGAATTGTCCTAATTCAGTTACATTAGAGGGTTTTCGAGCATGAACGGCCTTTTTAAGGTCATACCACAACATCTCAATAGGATTCAGGTCAGGACTTTGGCTAGGCCACTCCAAAGTCTTCATTTTGTTTTTCTTCAGCCATTCGGTGGTGGACTTGCTGGTGTGTTTAGGATCATTGTCCTGCTGCAGAACCCAAGTTCGTTTCAGCTTGAGTACACGAACAGATGGTCGGACATTCTCCTTCAGGATCTCTTGGTAGACAGCAGAATTCATAGTTCCTTTTATCACGGCAAGTCTTCCAGGTCCTGAAGCAGCAAAACAGCCCCAGACCATCACACTACCACCACCATATTTTACTGTTGGTATAATGTTCTTTTTATGAAATGCAGTGTTCCTTCTACGCCAGATATACTTGGACACACACCTTCCAAAGAGTTCCACTTTTGTCTCATCGGTCCACAGAATGTTGTCCCAAAAGTCTTGGGGATCATCAAGATGTGTTGTGAAGAAATTGAGACGAGCTTTGATGTTCTTTTTGTTCAGCAGTGGTTTTCTCCTTGGAACTCTGCCATGCAGGCCATTTTTGCCCAGTCTTTTCCTGATGGTGGAGGCATGAACGCTGACCTTAACTGAGGCAAGTGAGGCCTGCAGTTCCTTGGACGTTGTTGTGGGGTCTTTTGTGACCTCTTGGATGAGTCGTCGCTGCGCTCTTGGGGTAATTTTGGGCAGCCGGACACTCCTGGGAAGGTTCACCACTGTTCCATGTCTTCGCCATTTGTGGATAATGGCTCTCACTGTGGTTCGCTGGATTCCCAAAGCTTTGGAAATGGCTTTATAACCCTTTCCAGACTGATAGATCTCAATTACTTTCTTTCTCAATTGTTCCTGAATTTCTTTGGGTCTCGGCATGATGTGTAGCTTTTAAGGGTCTTCTGGTGGACCTTACTGTGTCAAGCAGCTCCTATTTAAGTGATGCCTTAATTGTGAACAGGTGTGGCAATAATCAGGCCTGGGTGTGGCTAGAGAAATTGAACTCAGGTGTGGACAACCACAGTTATAGTATGTTTTAACAAGGGGGCAATCACTTTTTCACACAGGGCCATGATGGTTTGGATTTTTTTTCACCTTTAATAATAAACACCTTCATTTACAAATTGCATTTTGTGTTTACTTGTGTTGTCCTTGACTATTGTTTAAATTGGTTTGATGTTCCGAAACACTTAAGTGTGACAAACATGCAAAGGAACAGGAAATGAGGAAGGGGGCAAACACTTTTTCCCACCACTGTATAACAGCTTCAACTCTTCTGGGCAGGCCGTCCACAAGGTTTAGGAGTGTGTCTATGGGAGCGTTTGACTATTCTTCCAGAAGTGCAGTTGTGAGGTCAGGCACTGATGTTGGACTAGAAGGCCTGGATCACAGTCTCCGCTCAAATTCATCCCAAATGTGTTCTTTGTGGTTGAGGTCAGGACTCTCTGCAGGCCAGTCAATTTCCTCCACCCCAAACTCATTCATCCATGTCTTTATTGACCTTGTTTTGTGCATTGGTGCGCAGTCATGTTGGAAAAGGAAGGGGGCGTCCCCAAACTGTTCCCATAAAGGTGGGAGCATGAAATTGTCCAAAATATCTTATGCCCTATACACACTATCAGATTTTCTGCTGATTTTTTTCCTTCAGATTTACCAAAACCATGTAGTGCATGGGCCTGCCTGATTGCATACAAATTGAAACTCCTAAGGTTTGACTTCCTAGTATATGGTTTTGGTAAATCTGAAGGAAAAACTGATAGTGTGTATGGGGCTTTAGTATGCTGACGTCTTAAGAGTTCCCTTCACTGGAACTAGGGGGCCAAGCCCAACCCCTGAAAAACAACCCCCCACCATAATCCCCCCTCCACCAAATGATTTGGACCAGTGCACAAAGCAAGGTCCATAAAGACATGGATGAGCGAGTTTGGGGTGGAGAAAATTGACTGGCCTGGCCTCAACCCAATAGAACAGGGTTTCAAGGACAGCTTTCCCAGAGGATTTGAAGCTGTTATAGCGGCAAAGGTTGGGCCAACTCAATGTTGCACCCTACGGACTACGACTGGGGTGCCATTAAAGTTCATGTGTGTAAAGGCAATACTTTTGGTGATATAAGCCCCATACACACTATCAGTTTTTCTGCTGAGTTTTTCCTTCAGCTTTACCAAAACCATATAATATGAGGTCAAACCTTAGGAGTTTCAATATGTATGCAATCAGGCAGGCCCTTGTACTACATGGTTTTGGTAAACCTGAAGTAAAAACTCAGCAGAAAAACTGATAGTGTGTATGGGGCTATAGTGTATATTAACCACTTTTAAATGGCTTAGGCCTCTTTCACGCGGACAATGCGTTCAGGTCTGCCTGTCAGTTTTTCAGGCGGGCCTGAATGTATGCTCCATAGACCTCTATGGAGTGTCGGATGTCAGCGGTGACATGTCTGCTGACATCCGACCCGCTCCGATCCAAAAAAGTGTGACGGAGGAAAAACCTACTTTTCCCTCCGTCATCGGATCGGGTGACGTCGGACTCTGCAGTCCGTCGTCATCCGATCTCCCATAGGGGAGAGCGGCGCTCTGACAGGTCCATCCCTGTGCATCGTGCAGAGACAGACCTGTCATCTTCCTGCTCAGCGGGGATCGACGGAGCGATCCCCGCTGAGCAAGCGGATGTTCACAGGGCAGATCCATGATGAGGCCTTACTCTGATTTCACTGCACACTGTGAGCTGCTTACAATGTGCATTAGAAGCTGCAGCAAGTCAGAGCTCGTCTCATTTACTGGTTGGAGGACATCCAGCACTTATGTAGCCCTTTCCTCCCCAGTTTGACTGTTCCAGGCCTGCCTCTTCTACTTATGGAAGCCCAGCATCACATGTGGGTGTTACCTAGGGCATATGCACCCAAATACAGCCTTGTCTAGGAATGCCCGCACCTCCAGGTTTCTGTCAACCCCTCAAGGCATTTTGACATTTGCGTAACCAGTAATCAGCATCTGCATCTATTCTGGTACTTCAGTTATGTCCAAGATCTTGGGAGGCAGATCTTTGAATCCATCTCACCCAGGAAACACACAACCAAAAGGAGAAAGAGGCGGTTTCCTGGGGGAGTGACAACATAAAAACCTGAATCCCACAGGAAAAGAGGGGGTCACATAACATTTTAAGTAAAGTAGGAGATCTCATGTCCTGTATGTTCTTGGTATAGGTTCCCTTTAAAAGCCCAAGCTAAAAGGGGTCTATTAATAAAACTCTACTTGGACGAATGTCACAAGCATTCATCCAAGGTGCATGAATGTTCTCTGTATTTTCTCTAATGCTATGACCTCCTATGATTGTCAGCTCGCTCTAGTGACCAAAATGCGTCATACTTTTCTGAAGTACCTCAGTCAGAAAATTTACCGCATTTTAGCCGCTAGAAAGAGCCAGTGGTCACAGGAGGTCATAGCAAAAGAAAAAAATACAGGAAAGAATTGTGAAGCCTGGGTGAAAGCTTGTAACAGTCATCCATGGAATGTTATAAAAGTCGCCCCTTAGAGATATATGTATGTAAAACAACTAACAATTAAAAACAACAAATTGTTAATTTCATATCTTTTTTTTAATAATATTAAAATTACTATTGCCATCATATGGTCAACTTCCAAACTGAATTTTAGCCAAGTGTGCGAAAGTAGCAAAAGATAATTTACTATAAAAATATATCAGTAAGAACAAAGAAAGATTTAAAAATCTTTTTTGCTTTCTTTTTCAGCAGTACAGTGTTATTGCTATGTAGTACAGTTGCCTTTTAGGCGTTATTTAAAAGACAACGCCACCAAAAAGAAAAGAAAAACTTTTTGAGCTCTGAGTGGTTGTTGGCAAGTTCAAACCTATTCTGGCTCCAAATTACTTCCCATGAACATCAGTGTTGAAATATATTTGCCTTGACTATTGCAACTCCCTTCTCATTGGCCTGCCTCTCCATAGGCTATCTCCTCTTCAGTCTATCATGAATGCTGCTGCCAGACTTATCCACCTTACCAACCGCTCAGTGTCTGCCAACCCTCTCCTCCAATCCCTACACTGGCTCCCAATCACCCAGCGAATTAAATTCAAAATACTAACCACAACATACAAAGCCATTCACAACTCTGCCCCGAGCTACATCACCAATCTTGTCTCCAAATATCGCCCAAATCGTCCCCTCCGTTCTTCTCAAGACCTCCTACTCTCAAGCTCTCTCGTCTCCTCCTCCCACACTCATCTCCAGGATTTCTCCAGAGCCTCTCCAATCCTCTGGAACTCGCTACCTCCACTGGTCCGGCTATCCCCTACTCTTGCTACCTTCAGGCGATCCCTGAAAACTCATCTATTCAGGGAAGCCTATCACGTCTCAAACTAATCTCCTACCACTTCCATCAGCTCATTCCCGACAGTTATAACCTTTTGTACCACCTGCCCCACCCTTTTAGATTGTAAGCTCTTCTGAGCAGGGCCCTCTTAATCCTCTTGTATTTTATTGTATTGTAAGTGTATTGTCTCCCTTTTATATTGTAAAGCGCTGCGTAAATTGCTGGCGCTATATAAATCCTGAATAATAAAAATTTAGGGTGTAACTTGCCACGTCATAGCATACTTGACCCAAAAAAAAAAAAAAAAACTGCACTTGAACCCTTACCAGAACTGTAGGGCACTTCTTGTGCCTTATTCTGTTATTTTCTGAAATTAGTGAGACTGTGCGTGGTTCTAAGATCGATATGATGTAATTCCTGAAATTCCCATCTTGCCCGCATTCTCCACCATTTGATGACATAAGCGTCCCTGCCCCTTTGTGCATGTGCCCTTTATTGGGCAGGAGTGACAACTTTCTTCTGGGTAGTTCCGCCATCCTCCCTCCTCCTATAGCTAAAGGTCTATCCCTTGGTATAGATCTCAGCCTCAAGTACACTATATTATCAAAAGTATTAGGGCGCCTGCCTTCACATGCACATGAATTTTAATGGCATCTCAGTCTTAGTTCGTAGGGTTTAATATTGATTTGGCCCACCCTCTGCAGTTATAACAGCTTCAACTCTTCTGGGAAGGCTGTCCACAAAGTTTAGGAGTGTGTCTATGGGAAAGTTTGATCATTCTTCCAGAAACGCATTTGTGAAGTCAGGTACTGATGTGGACGAAAAAGCTTGGCTCGCCGTCTCCACTGTAATTCATCCCAAAGGTGTTCTATCGGGTTGAAGTCAAGACTCTGTGCAGGCCAGTCAAGCTCCTCCACCCCAAACTCGCTCATTCATGTCTTTATGGACCTTGCTTTGTGCACTGGTCCAAATCATTTGGTGGAGGGGAGATTATGGCGTGAAGTTGTTTTTCAGGGGTTTGGCTTGGCCTCTTAGTTCCAGTGAAGGGAAATCTTAAGACGTCAGCATACCAAAACATTTTGGACAAGCTCATGCTCCCAACTTTGTGGGAACAGTTTGGGGATGGTCCCTTCCTGCTCCAACATGACTGCGCACCAGTGCACAAAGCAAGGTCAAGAAAGACATAGATGAGCGTGCTTGGGGTGGAGGAACTTGACTGGCCTGCACAGAGTCTTGACCTCAACCTGACAGAACACTTTTGGGATGAATTAGAGAGGAGACTGCGAGCTAGGCATTCCTGTCCACATCAGTGCCCGACCCCACAAATGCACTTCTGGAAGAATGGTCAAACATTCCCACAGACACACTTGTGGACAGCCTTCCCAGAAGAGTTGAAGCTGTTATAACTGCAGAGGGTGGGCCAACTCAATATTGAACCCTATGGACGAAGAATGAGATGCCATTAAAGTTCATATGTGTAAAGGCATGTTTCCCAATACTTTAGGTAATATAGTGTATTTGTAGTGCAGCCATCATTTCTCCTCTCCCACAACTGAAGGTATATCCCTTGGCACAGACCTCAGCCTCAAGTACAATTTTTACAGAAAGTGGGCTTAACCTTTTATTGCTATTGCAGTGCCAATTGATGGTGTCACACTGTGCCAGTGGAGTCGTTATTTAAAAAAAACAGTTCAGAAGTCCATACATAAAATGTTAGGGTGAATACATAAAATCTTTTTTAAAACACCCAAAGTCAACTGTTCTGAGAATTGTAAGAAGAGCTGCAGCAATCGTGAAAAACTTGCAAAAAAAATACTTTCACTTTGTAATATTTACATTATCCAGTGTACACGGGGGGGGTAAATTCCCCAGAAGTCCATAATACATCTGAATCAAAATTCTGTGTACATTTAAAAAAAAAAAAAGTAAATATTTGCAAATAGGTGCCAAACTCTTAGGCGCTCTACAAATTTAGCGCTGACATACATAATGCACCAATCTGAAAGGGTCCTCAGGGGAGTATCCCCATGAAATATATCTAAAATACAACCCTGAGGGGAGGACCCTTTTTTCTATTCACAGCTGTCTTCCTGCCCAGTAATTCCAGGAGAGGATGATGAATTCGGCCTGGCCCCATTCTGAGTTACGGGGAGCAATAGGCTGTAAGAGACAAAGGCAAGCACACCTTGACAGGCCTCAAGTTTTGTATGGAGGCGGTGACTTTTTTCCTATTGTATTTGCAAATATTCAAAATATCTCACATTATATATATATATATATATATATATATATATATACATACATATATATATATATTAGTAAATAAAAAACTTTCAGAAACCAATAAAAAATATAAAATAATGGACGATATCTTACAGCAGTGAGCACCAAACCAGTCAGGTCAAGTGGAGGTGTTACCTGGCAAGCTGGCTCGGTGGTTATACATTGAGAACACTTCATAGTTTTGGGACAGGTTTGTGGTTGACTGAAAGTAGAAAAAGGCAGAGCTCAGTCCTCTTTGGGCACTAGACCGTATACAAGTATTAAGGCATAAGTGCTAAATTTACAATGGTTTCAGATTGGTTCCCCTCTCCTGGTACTCGAAGAAATTGTTTTCTGCTGCAGATGAGGTAACGAACAACATGGCTTGAATCCATGTCTTCTGTTCTATATACATTTGACGTAAAAGGTTTTTTAGAAAGATGTCTTGTTCACTACAAAAAACAACAACACTGAATTTCAACGAGTTTGTATAAACATTGTGGTTAACCAGTCAACCTACGGATCACCTCATGTATTGTTTTTGATACGTGCACCCTTCATCTTACTTGCATGAAGGGTGCAAGTGTCAAAAACAAGGCTTCTCCAAGGGTTTGATGGTCTTGTTCTTTGGGATAAAAGCAGGATTCTCAAAGTAGAGCCAAGATGACTTTGTGTTGCAGCATACCACTGGAGATATTGTGAACCCCTTGTATGAAAATCAACCATTAGCTCAGATACCGCATAGCCAAAATTCCAAAAGAATTACAGCTGTAACCTTTTTGAGAGCTTTTCTCCTTTTAGTTGAATATGTTCTTCCAAGTTGGCTTTGGGACTGGATTGACAAGCTCCTGAATGCTACATGAAGTTCTCCACCATTGAAGTTCATTGGAAAGACGTACTGGAGCCGTTCAAGGCATGTATTTAATGTAAGGCACTGGGGAAGACTCTGGATATGTTGGAGTGATTGAACCCGACCATTTGGCATGGGACCATTTTGCAACCCTCCATGTAGGTTTTGAATTCATGGCCAGGTATAGGAAAGTCTGTGCCAGCTGAATATGAGCTACACCGCCACCTTTTCTGCTTTAGATAAAATACTCAGCTTGTGAGTTTTCATATGCTTATTTAAACACCAGTTATTTTTAAAATTCTTCCCGCAATGAGCACACTCAAATTTTTGCCGCGAATGGGTCCTTGCGTGTATCGACAGCTGTGTGGGACTGCAAAAACCTTTTCCGCACTCGGTGCAAGTAAACCGTTTGACTACTGTGTGGCTCTTCTTGTGTCTCTGATAGTTTGACTTGTCCCGGAAAGTTTTTGGGCACTGATCACAGAAATATGCTCGTTCTCCAGTGTGCAATTTTTGGTGGATGAGCAAATTAGACTTGACCCTGAAGCTTTTCCCGCATTCCAGACACTTAAAAGGGCGCTCGCCAGTGTGAATTTTATGGTGGCGGATCATATTGGATTTGATGGAGAAGGTCTTTTCGCATTCGGAGCACTTATAGGGCCTCTCACCTGTGTGAATTCTACAGTGCTTTTCGAAATTCGACTTCTCATTAAATCCGCGCCCGCAGCTCATACACAAGTAGCGCTTTTTGCTGACATGCCTCTCCTGATGTGCAGATAAGAGCGCCTCGCTAGCAAACCGTCGACCACAGTCGCCACATAAAAATGGCTTCTCTTCTGGGTGATTTTTCTGATGCACTTTGAGATCATGTTGGGTTTTAAAGCTTTTACTGCATCTGGAACACAGAAACCCTTTTTCACCAAGGTGCTGCTTCTGATGTGCAGCTAGGAGTGTCTCACTTGTGAAACACCGACCACAATCAGGGCAAAAAACTAAGTTCAATTCAGGGTGATTTCGCTGATGTGTTTCCAGCTCCAGCTCTGTTTTGAAGCCCCTACTGCACTTCACACACGAAAAAAGTTTAATACCATGGTGCTTTCTCTGATGCTTGGCTAAGCGTTTCTCAGAGGCAAAAAAAAGCTTGCAATCGATGCATGAAAACTTCTTTTCTGGGTGACTTTTCTGATGTGTTTCAAGTTCCGCTTGTGATTTGAATGCTATGTTACATTTTTCACATGAAAATAGGGTCTCATCCAAGTGCCTTTTTTGATGCATGGCTAGTTGTTCCTCAAGGGCAAAACGACGTCCACAAATGCTGCATAAAAGTGCATCTATAGAGTGACTTTTCTGATGTGTTTCAAGCTCCAGTTGTGTTTTGAAATCCATGCCACACGGCAAACATGAAAAATGTCTTTCGGCGAGGTGACTCTTCTGATGTGCAGCTAGCAGTGTTTCATTGGCGAAACATTTTCCACAATCACTGCAAGAAAACGGACTCTCTTTATGGTGACGGTTTTGGTGGTTTGAGAGCCTTGCCTCCGTTTTGTAAAATTTCTCACATTCTAGGCATTGAAATTGCTTGGTGTGTTCATCTGGGCATTTTCGCTCGTCCAAACCTTTAGCATTTGATGGGCGCTCTTCGGGAGTTTTTTTCATGTGCCTTGTAATGTGCCTTTTCCAGGCAGACTTATCACTAAATCTCATTTCGCAGCTTGTGCATGCAAATGGTTTTTCTCCTGAGTGAGTCCGTTGGTGGACAGAAAGATGGGTTTTATTTATAAAGCATCTCCCACATTCGGGACAGGACAACAATTTGTGGCCTGTGTGGACACGCCGATGGCGATCGAAACTGACGCGATTGATAAAATGCTTGCCACATTCAGAGCAAGAAAGCGGCGTGATTCGGTGGGATTTATAGTGAGAGATCAAGGCACCTTCTGTCTGAAACTTTTTGTGGCACTTGTGGCATGAAAACCCATGGTCTGTGGTGTGCTGTTTTTGATGAGAATGAAGGTGGCTGCTTTGCCGAAAACTTTTTCCGCAGTAAGAGCACAAATAGTTTTTTACTCCCTTGTGAATCTCTAGATGTTTGGTGTAGTTTGAGGAGTGGATAAATGTCTTCCCACACTCGGCGCATACATAAGGTCGTTCATTTTTGTGGATTTTTCGGTGAACCTGCAGATGAGTGCTGTTGTAGAAGCTTTTATTGCACTCAGAGCAAGAATACAGCCTCTCCTTGGAATGGAATACTTGATGTGCCGCAAGTCGGGTCTTACAGAGAAAGCTTTTGCCACATTCAAGACAAGGGAAAGGCCTCTCTCCTGTGTGAGTTCGATAATGCACCACCAGATGTGCATTGAATAAAAACATCTTCCCACAATCTGGACATTTGTGCTTTCTTTCTCTTTTCCGCTTTCTCTTCACTTTTGGGGCCTTAGGTTTGGAAAAGTTATTATCTCTATTTTTTACAGCAATGGCTGTGGGGTTATCACTGCAATCTTTTGTTGGGCTATTCAGAGATAAGCCAACCTGAGCAGGTCCATGATTTGCCTTGGCATTTTTCTGGGTTTTTACCTCTGTTTGCTCTGAATTAGAAATAGTAGCTGTACCATTCATAGGGGTAGTTGGTGTACCGCCACTGCAAACTCCCGTTGGCGCATCAACATTAGAGTTGGTCTCAGGTTTGTTTGACCCTATGGTGCTGTTACCATCCACAGCTGTGGAATTTTTCATTTCTTTCCCTTTCGTTGAAACAGGGTTGGAGACATTATTTGCATCTTTTAAAGGACCAGGAAAACTATCACGCATACAGGCTGTTGGGTCATTCAATGCAACGTTTACTTTGGTTTGATTTGACGTTATTGTGCTTTGACCAACCGCAGACTCAGAGCTCTTCATTGTTTTAATTTCCGTTGGTTTGGAAATGGGGAAATTATTTGGGTCCTTTAAAGAAGCAGGAAGTGTATTGTCCCTGCAAGCTCCTGTTGGGTCATGCACAGCAGGGTCGACATTGGTTTGGTTTGGAGTTATGGCACCATGATCATCTGCAGATGTTGGATTTCTAATTTTTTCCCCTTTTGTCATATCTGAGTTGGAAACATTATTTATGTAATTTAAAGAAGGAGAAATTGCATTGTCCCTGCAGCTTGTACCTGGCCTGTTCCAAGCAGAGTCAGCTTCAGTTTGGTTTAAAGTGATGGCGCTATGGATGATCCCAGATTTGGAGTTCTTTTTTGTTTCTTTATAATTGGTGACCTTATTTGTGTCCTTTACCAGAGCAATGTGTGGATCTGTCCTATGAGATGTTGTTGGGTTATCCACTGCAGTGTCAACTTGACTTTGGTTTGACATTATGGCATTGTGATCAACCACAGACTTGGAGTTCTTAATTGTGTCTTCATTACTGGGGACATTATTTGAGTCCTTAAAAAGAGCAATGATTGAAACTATTTTATGAGATGTTGTTGGGTTATTTACAGCAGAGTCAACTTTGCTTTGGTTTGAAGCTATGGCATTGTGACCAACCATAGGCTTGGCGATCTTAATTTTATTCTCATTTGTTTTTTCATGAGTGGAGACATTATTTATGTCCTTTAAAACAGCAACTTGCGAATCTACCCTACGAGATGTTGAGTTATCCACAGGAGAGCCAACTTTGTTTTGGATGGAAGTTATGGCGCTGTAACCAATCACAGGCTTGGAGATCCTAATTTTATTATTAGTTGTTTCTTCATAATTGAAGACATTTGTGCCCTTTAAAAGAGTAATGTGTGAATCTATCCTATGAGATGTTGTTGGGGTATCCACAGCAGAGTCAGCTTTGCTTTGGTTTGAAGTTTTGGCATTGTAAACAACCACAGATTTGGAGTTCTTAGTCTTATTCTTTTTTGTTGCTTTATCATTGGAGTCATTATTTGTCTCTTTTAAAAGAGCAATGCGTGACCTTACCCTACGAGATGTTGTTGAGTTATCCACAGTAGAGCCAACCTTTCTTTTATTTGAAGTTCTGGTATTGTAACCAACCACAGATTTGGAGTTCTTAGTTTTATTCTTTTTTGTTTCTTCATAATTGGAAACATTATTTGTGTTCTTTAAAAGAGCACTTTGTGACAATACCCTACGAGATGTTGTTGGGTTTACCACAGCAGATTCAACATTGCTTTGGATGGAAGTTGTGGCACTGTAACCAGCCATAGATTTTGAGATCTTAATTTTAATCTTATTTCTTTCTTCATAATTGAAGACATTATTTGTATCCTGTAAAAGAGCAATGTGTGAATCCATTTTATGAGATGTTGTTGGGTTATCCACAGTAGAGCCAACTTTGCTTTGGTTTGAAGTTCTGGTATTGTAACCAACCACAGAGTTGGAGTTCTCAGTTTTATTCTTTTTTGTTTCTTCCGATTTGGAAACCTCATTTGTGTCCTTAAAAAGAGCAATGTGTGACTCTATCCTACGAGATGTTGTTGGGCTATCCACGGCAGATTTAACTTTGCTTTGGTTTGAAGCTATAGCATTGTGACCAACCACAGACTTTGAGTTTGGAATTTTATTTTTTATTGTGTCTTTATAATTACAGACTTTATTTATGTCCTTTAAAAGAACAAAGGGTGAAAATATCCTATGAGATTCTGTTAGTTTATCCACTGCAAAGTCAGTTTTGATTTGGTTTGAAGTTATGGCATTGTGACCAACCACAGACCTAGTGATCTTAATTTTATTTAGGGTCTCAAACTTAGAGACATTATCTGTACCCTTTGAAGGAGCTGGGAGTGAATTATCACTGCAAGATATTGTTGGGTTATTTAAAGCAGAGTCTGATTTGGTTTGGTTTGACGCTATGGTGTTGTGACCGACCACAGTTGTAGAGCTTTTCATTTTTTGGGGTGCTTTGGCATTGGCTTTGTTAATGGTGCTCTTTAAAACAGCAAGGAGTGAATCAAGCCTGCAAGTTGGTGTTGGATTATTTGAAGTTGGGTAATTTTCAGTATGACTTGAAGTTATGGGACTGAAACTCGTCACATCATTGGAATCCTGACTTTTTCTCTTTCTTGTTGCTCGGAAATTTGAGATGTTATTTGTGTCCTTTAAAGAAGCAGGGAGTGTATTGTCCCTGCAAGCTGCTGTTGGGTTTTCCACAACTGAGTCAACCTCAGTTTGGTTCGAACTCATGGCACCATGACCAACCACAGGTGCTGGAGTTTTCCTGTTTACAGAGTCAGAAACTTTACTTGTGTCACTTAAAGGAGGAGAAAGTGTATTGTCCCCACAGGTTTTTGCTTGCTTATTCAAAGCAGAATCAGCTTTGGTTCGGTTTGAAGTCATGGCTTTGTAAGTAATTCTCTTTTTTGTTGCTTGGAAACTTGAGATGTTACTGGTGTCCTTTAAAGAAGCAGAATGTGTATTGTCCCTGCAAGCTGCTGTTGGGTTTTCCACAACAGAGTCAACCTCAGTTTGGTTCAAAGTTATGGCACTATGGCCAACCACAGGTGTGGGATTTCTAATTTTTTCCATGTTTGCAGTGTCCGAGTCAGAAACTTTATTTGTGTCACTTAAAGAAGGAGAAGATATATTGTCCTTGCAGGTAGCTGCTTGCTTATTTAAAGCAGAATCAGCTGCTGTTTGGTTTGAAGTGATGGCACTGTAAGTAAATCTCTTTTTTGTTGCTTGGATATTTGAGACGTTATTTGTGTCCGTTAAAGAAGCAGGAAGTGTAATGTCCTTGCAAACTACTGTTGGGTTTTCCACAACTGAGTTAACCTTAGTTTGTTTCAAAGGTGTGGTATCATGACCAACCACAGGTGTGAGATTTCTATTGTTTTCTCTGTTAGCAGTGTCTGAGTCAGAAACCTTATTTGTGTCATTTAAAGGAGGAGAAAGTGTATTGTCCTTGCAGGTTGTTGCTTGCTTATTCGAAGCAGAATCAGCTTTGGCCCGGTTAGTGTCACTTAAAAGAAGAGACTGTGTATTCTCTTTGCAGGTTGTTGCTTGCTTACTCAAAGCAGAATCAGCTTTAGTTCGGTTTAACGTGAAGGCGCTGTAAGCAATTCTCTTTTTTGTTAGTTGGAAAATGGAGACGTTATTTGTGTCTTTTAAAGAAGCAGGGAGTGTTTTGTCCCTGAGAATTGCTGTTGGGTTTTCCACAACTGAGTCAACCTCGGTTTGGTTCAAATTTATGGCAGCATGACCAACCACAAGTGTGGAGTTTCTAATGTTTTCCATGTTTGCAGTGTCCGAGTCAGAAACTTTATTTGTGTCACTTAAAGGAGGAGAAAGTGTATTGCCCTTGCTGTTTGTTGCTTGCTTATTCAAAGCAGAATCAGCTTTGGTTTGATTTGAAGTGAAGGCTCTGTAAGCAATTCTCTTTTTGTTTGCTTGGAAATTTGAGCTGTTATTTTCATCCTTTAAAGAAGCAGGGAGTGTTTTGTTCCTGCAAGCTGCTGTTGGGTTTTCCACAACTATGTCAACCTCAGTTTGATTCAAAGTTACGGCACCATGACCAACCGCAGATGTGGGATTTCTACTTTTTTCCATGTTTGCAGTGCCCGAGTCAGAAACTTTATTTGTGTCACTTAAAGGAGGAGAAAATATATTGTCCTTGCAGGCTGTTGCTTGCTTATTCAAAGCAGAATCAGCTTCAGTTGGGTTTGAAGTGATGACACTGAAGGTAATTTTCTTTTTCGTTGCTTGAAAATTTGAGATGTTATGCTTGTCCTTTAAAGAAGCAGGAAGTGTATTGCCACTGCAAGCTGCTGTTGGGTTTTCCAGAACTGTGTCAACCTCAGTTTGGTTCAAAGTTATGGCACCATGACCAACCATAGATGTGGGATTTCTGATTATTTCCCTGTTTGCAGTGTCTGAGCCAGAAATTGCATTTGTGTCACATAAAGGAGAAAAACGTGTATTGTCGTTCCAGATTGTTGCTTGCTTGTTCGAAGCAGAATCAGCTTTCGTTTGGTTGGAAGTGAGGGCATTGTAAGTAAATCTCTTTTTCGTTGCTTGGATATTTAGGACGTTAGTTGTGTTTGTTAAAGAAGCAGGAAGTGTATTGTCCCTGCAAACTGCTGTTGGGTTTTCCACAACTGAGTCAACTTTAGTTTGGTTCAAAGATATGGCATCATGACCAACCACAGTGGTGGGATTTCTAATGGTTTCCCTGTTTGCAGTGTCTGAGTCAGAAACCTTATTTGTGTCATTTACAGGAAGCGAAAGTGTATTGTCCCTGCAGGTTGTTGCTTGCTTATTGAAAGCAGAATCCGCTTCGGTTGGGTTTGAAGTGATGGCACTGAAGGTAATTCTCTCTTTCGTTGCTTGCAAATTTGAGATGTTATTAGTGTCCTTTAAACAATCAGGGAGTGCATTGTCACTGCAAGCTGCTGTTGCATTTTCCAGAGCTGCATCAACCTCAGTTTGGTTTGACGATATGGCATCATGACCAACCACAGGTGTGGGATTTCTATCGTTTTCCCTGTTAGCAGTGTCTGAGTCAGAAATATTTTGTGTGTCACATAAAGGAGGAAAACGTGTATTGTCTTTGCAGGTTGTTGCTTGCTTATTCGAAGCAGAATCAGCTTTGGTTTGGTTTGAAGTGATGGCACTGTAAGTAAAACTCTTTTTCGTTGCTTGGATATTGAAGACGTTATTTGTTTCCGTTACAGAAGCAGGAAGTGTATTGTCCCTGCAAACTGCTGTTGGGTTTTCCACAACTGAGTCAACTTTAGTTTGGTTCAAAGATATGGCATCATGACCAACCACAGGTGTGGGATTTCTATAGTTTTCCCCGTTAGCAGTGTCTGAGTTAGAAACCTTATTTGTGTCATTTAAAGGAGGAGAACGTGTATGGTCTCTGCAGGTTGTTGCTTGCTTATTCAAAGCAGAATCAGCTTTGGTTCGGTTTGAAGTGATGGCGCTATAAACAATCACAGACGTGGAGTTCTTAATTTTATCTTTTATTGTTTCTTTAGAGTTGGAGAAAAGATTTGTGTCCTTCAAAGATGCAGTATGTGCATTTTCTCTACAAGATGGTGTTGGGTTATACACAGCTGAGTCACCTTTAGTTTGGTTTAAAGTGGGGGCACTGTGACCAGACGTACACTTGGAGTTCTTCATGTTTGTATTTTTCATTGCCTCAGAATTGGAGATGTTACTTGGGTCCGTTAAAGAAGCAGGGTCTGTATTGTCCATGAAAGCTCCTGTTAGTTGCTCCACAACTGGGTCACCTTCAGTTTGGTTTGAAGTTATGGCACCATGTCCAACCACAGATGTGGGATTGACACTTTTTCCCCCGTGTGTCATGTCCGAGTTGGAAACACTATCTGTGTCATTTAAAGGAGGACCGTGACTATTGTCCCTGCAGGTAGTTGCTGGTTTATTCAAAGCAGAGTCAGCCTCCGTTTGCTTTGAAGTGAGAGTGCTATAAACAATCACAGATGTGGAATTATTAATTGTATTCTTTTTTGTTTCTTTGTAATTGGAGATGTTATTTGTGTCCTTTAAAGATGCAATAAGTGAATCTTCCCTGCAAATTATTGTTGGGTTAGTCATAGCAGAGTCAGCTTTGGTTTGATTTGAACTGATGGCACTGCGATCAACCGTAGACTTGGAGTTTGTAATATTCTCATTTGTGATTGCCTCGGGATTGCTTAAAAGAGTAATCTGTGGATCTACCCTATGAGAGGTTGTTGGGTTATCCACAGCAAAGACAGCTTTGGTTTGATTTGAGATTATGGCATTGTGACCAACCGTAGACTTGGAGTTCTTAAAGTTCTCATTTGTCATTGCCTCAGGATTACAGACAATATCCATGTCCTTTAAAGGAGCAGGGAGAGTATCATCCCTATAAGCAATTGTTGAAAACTTCAAAGCTGAGTCTGATTCAGTTTGGCTTGACATTATTGCGCTGTGACCAAAAGCTGTGGTTGTTTTAAAAATTTTTGTTGCACTTGAGTTGGAGAGGTCAATTGTGTAATTTACAGGTGCCAAGATTGAGTCATCCCTGCAAGTTGTTGTTGGGTTATTTGAAGTGGCGTTTGCTTCGACTTGGCTTCTAGTGATGGGGCTGCGGCCAACCACACTGCTAAAATTCGAAATTTGTTTCTCCTCTGTGGTTTTGGAATTTGAGATATCATTTGTGTCCTTTAATGGAGCAGGAAGTGTCTCGTCTGCACTGGCTGTTGGATTATTTAAAGCTGAGATGACTTTGGTTTGGATTGAAGTTATGCTGCTGTGACCAACCACAGTCTTGGAGACCTTATCTTTTTTATATGTCATAGCCTCAAAATTAGAGACATTGTTTGTGTTCGTTAAAGGAGTAGGGTGTGTTAAGTCCAAGGCGGTTGTTGGGTTATCCACAACTGGGTCAGCTTCAATTTGGTTTGCCACTGCGGCTCTGTGACCAACCATAGCTAAGGAATTTTGAATTGTAATCCTTAGCGTTTTGTCTTTGAAATTGAAGCGGTTAGGTGTGTTCCTTAAAGGAGCAAGGAATGTTTCATCCCTGAAAGCTCTTCTTGGGGTAGCCACATCAGAATTGGCTTCAGCTTGGTTAAAATTGAAGATGCCATGACCAACCACAGACCTGGAGTTCCTAATTCTTTTATTTTTTATTGCCTTAAAATTGAAAATGTCATTTGCATCCTTTAGAGGAACAGGGAGGGCATCATCTTTTGTTGTTGGGTAATTCACAGCAGAATTGGCTTCTGTTTGATTTGACGTTATGGTGCTGTGACCAGCCACAGGTGTGGAATTTTTAATTGTATTCTTTTTCAATGCTTCAGGAGGTGGAAGGAGTGGCTCATCCCTGAACGCTCTTATTGGTTTACTCAGAGCAGAGTTGGCTTCAGTTTGGTTTGACGTGATGGTGGCCTGGCCAACCACAGCACTGGTTTTCCTAGATTTTAAAATTTTCAGTTCTTCAACACTGTTTGTGTTCATTAAAGGATGAGGGAGTATACTGCCCCTGAAAGCTCTTGTTGGGCTAACTGCAGGTTCAGCTGGTTTTGAATTGGAGGCGTTGGATTCATTTGGGTTTGAAGTAATAACATCAGCTTCAGTTTGCTTTGAAAGCATTGCATCCTCTTCAGCTGGGTTCCTATGACTTATACTTTCCGGTACTTCAAGACTGAAGACACTGTTTGTGTTCATTAATGGACGAGGGATTATATTGCCCCTAAAAGCTCTCGTTGGGCTATCTGCAGGTTCAGCTTGCTTTGAAGTAAAGGCATTGGATTCAGTTGGGTTTGGAGAGGTAAGGTCAGCTTCAATTTGATTTGAAGTCAAGGCATCCTCTTCATTTGGGTTTGAAGTGGTGATGTTTTCTTTGGTTGGGTTTGAAGTAATGGCATCAGTTTCAGTTTGCTTTGAAGGTATGGAATCCTCTTGAGTTGGGTTTGAAGTGAGGGCACCAGCTTCAGTTTGCTCTGAAGAGATTGAATCCTCTTGAGTTGGATTAAAAGCGATGGTGTCAGCTTCAGTTTGATTTGAAGTCACAGCATCTTCTTGAATTGGGTTTACAGTGTCAGCTTCAGTTTGCGTTGAAGTCATGGAGTACTCTTCAGTTAGGGTTGAAATGATGGTGTCAGCTTTGGTTTGCATTGAAGTGAGGGTTTCAGCTTCCGTTTGTTTTGAATTCATGGAGTCCTCTTCAGTTGGGGTTGAAATGATGGTGTTAGCTTCAGCTTGCATCAAAGTGATGGTGTCAGCTTCAGTTTGCTTTGAATTCACTGAGTCCTCTTCAGTTGGGGTTGAAATGATGGTGTTAGCTTCAGTTTGCATCAAAGTGATGGTGCCAGCTTCAGTTTGCTTTGAATTCACTGAGTCCTCTTCAGTTGGGGTTGAAATGATGGTGTTAACTTCAGTTTGCATCAAAGTGATGGTGTCAGCTTCAGTTTGCTTTGAAGTGATAGTGTCAGCTTTGTCTTGGTTTGACATGATGACATTGACTTCTGTTTGCTTTAAAATGATTGTGTCATTTTCAGTTTGGTTTGAAGTGATGGTGCCCAGTTCAGTTGGGTCTGAAGTTATGGCGTTCGCTTCAGGTTGCTTTGAACTGATGGGGCTGTGACCAACCACATCATTGGAGTTCCTATTTCTTTTCTCTTTTGTTGCTTTGCTCTTGGAGACATTATTTGTGTCCTTTACAGCACCACAGTTTGTATCATCCCCACAGGTTATGGTTGAGTTGTCCACAGCAGGGCTGGCTTCATTTTGGTTTGAAGTAAAAAAATAATCATTTGTTTCGGCTTTGAAATTTCCATTTTGTTCTGCAATTTGTTTAAACATGAAAAGAATAAAATGTTAAAACAATGAAAATCAATATTTTTTTCTACAGTTTGAGTCAGTAAGAATTAGAACATCCTGGGAAATATGGGGCATTAAAGAGCAGGGCACCAATCCTGGTTGTGTGTTTATTAAATTGGAATTTAAACTGGTTCAAAGTGTCGGTTCATGTAATATTTTTCAGATTTGGGTAGACACTAGGGGGTTGACTCCTTGAATCTTCATAGCTCCACTCGCGTGCTTGGACATGCAATAGAAGAGTGACCGCACAGTGAAGAGGACAGATACAATACTCATATTATACGAAGTCTACAAACTGCTAGTCTCTAATATTCAGTTTTTGTGGTGAAGTTTGTGTCTCCTTGTGGGCTGGGCCAAACAACTATTGTTTTTTGGGAAAGGTGGGGACAAGACAAGTAAGGGCAAAGTTGCCCTACAATAAGATGGCGGTATCCACCATCCATTCCGATGAGATGGGGATACATGTCCTGAACAGGATTATTATGAGGAGACCCAGAAAAATATGTGGAGGGTATATATTATCAAGGATATGGCCCAATTAATAAGAGGAAATTAAAGAGTAGAGGTTTAAGAGGGGTATTTTGGTGAAAGGGTAAAGGTGAAGTATATACTTCCAGAATCAAGATGGCGGCGACGGCACTTCCAGTGACTCCTTAACAGGTAATTGGGGGCATTATAAATGAGGGGTTGGTAGGGGTTCCCACAGCTGTCCTGCAAAACTCGTAGAAGCTGTGGGAGACATACTGTCCTTGAGAAATAGCCAGGAACAGGTCGGTTGAGTGGAGGAAGGAGAGTACCACCTGCGGAACATCGTTGGCTTGCCCGATCCTATGCTGTTTTCTTATGACTGGATAAGCTTGGTGTCGGCTAACAGACACACTGAAATGTGAGTGCAATATGTTTTAAATGATTTCCTAATTAAAGGTGAAACGGTTTTACACTATATTGGTTCTATTTAATTTTGTATGAACATAGCAATATTGAGGAATTGCTAACGGGAGAAGTACATTGAGGATTGGTTATCCGTTGAATGAACCGAAGGCTTAATGTTTGGTGAAGTCTGGTGAGTGGCCATTCTACAAGGTGGTGGTGGCACGACTTTGGTTTTCTTTTGGTGACACATGTGGATTATCCATTAGAAGATGAACGGGGATTGAGATGACACAGTTGGAGATATTGAAATAACCATTGCATATGAAGGACTATGATTGATTTAGACACTAATTTGCACATATATTTGATGATATAAACAGTGTTTTTTGTATATTTGGGGGCTACTTTGGAAGTTCACAATGTACTAAGGTAGCATAGTGATCACCAGTGAGTTTAGGCACATATTCAGTTAAAATATTTTCTTAGGTTGGGGAGATTATTAAACAGGAGGCGAAATCCCCTATAATATATATTGTGTATTGTTTTTTTGGCCCCAGATTAAGCAAGACCTTTAACCAAAGACATAAACATTTTTTTATCTACCCCAGGGCCGCTGATAAGGCAGTACAACTGGCCCCGTTGTACTAGGCCCAGGTCCCAGTGTTTCTGCCTAAATTAATAAGTGGATGTTACTAGACCACACCCCTACATCTACTTGCTTACCAGGGCTTACATTACATTTGCCTGGGCCCCAGGGACTTAGAAATGCCATATCATGAATGTTTTAAAAGGCTCTACAACAATACATTGAGTATTAGCTTAGAACAGGCTTCGTTAACCAGGGTTCTGTGAAACCCTAGGGTTCCTTCAGAGGTTGTAGTAGTTCCTTGAGCAATGACCAAGTCATGCCACTCAAATAACAAGCCACTGAAACCAATGGTATGGAACAAATGTAGGGAACATTCTTCTCCTTGATTATTACATATCAGTGACCTGTAGATGGCAGTAATTTTTAGCAGGGGTTCCCTGAGACAAACATTATTTCATGGGCTTCTCCATATTATAAAGATTGAGAAAGGCTAGCTTAGAATACTCATGCAAGAAGTTCAGTTCAAAAAGCAAATCCAATCTGTCATGTCCATGCTGGAAGGGGAGGAGGGGGGATAATCAAATTCTGCTCAACTCCAAGAGATTTTAGGGGAAGTCACTCATTACACAAATGTTCAGTAAAATTAAAACATCTAGCAGTATGATACAGCAGCTATATGACATCACCTGTGGTCTCAAAAGCTGGAACCTTGCAGATCTTCTCTATATACTCACTGTCGCTTGTCTGCCTTAAAGCTTGTGCGTGTATATGATTATGTACCTAAAGTAGAGCGTAGAGAGCAGAACAGTGGTGGTATAAGTTAAAATGTATCTGCAGCAAAAAAAATGTTTCCTCAAGTTCTTTCCTCAAGAGTGAAGAAATGTTAGACCTCCTGGCACATTTTACCATTGTATGTGTCCTCACTGAGTCATCCTCCTAGTGCGTTTTGGTGGCCACTGTCAAACAGGACAGGAAAGTTGAAAGTCCAGATCGCTGCACTCAGGAAGGACCCTGATGGTCATGGAAGTAAAAGCAGCCTCAGCCTAGCTCTGTATTGGTTATGCCCCCAACATGTTTCACCCAGCCCCAGGGAGTTAGTCCTCAATGACTAAGCTCCAGCGGCAGGAAGAAACGTGTTGGAAGTGTGGCCTAGACGGAGCTGGGCTGAGACTGCTTTTACTTCCTCCATTACTAAGCTCCAAAAGGCAGGGCAAAACATGTTGAGGAGTGTGGCCTAGGCTGAGGCTGCTTTTACCTCCTCCATGACCATGCCCTGAGGGCAGTGCAAAACAGGTCAGAGAGCATGGCCTAGAGTGAGCTAGACTGAGACTTCCTTTGCTTCCTCCATGACTAAGCCCCGGAGCTAGGCTGACGCTGTTTTAACTTCCTCCATGACTAAGCCCTGAGGGCAGGACGTAACATGTCAGGGAGCCTGGTCTAGATTGAGCTAGGCTGAGGCTGCTTTTATCACCTCCATGACCATGCGCAGAGGGCAGTGAGAAACATGTCGGGGAGCATAGCCTAGATGGATCTAAGCTGAAGCGCCTTTTACGTCCTCCATGAATTATGCCCCATACACACTATTAGATTTTCTGCAGAATTTTGTCGTCAGATTTACCAAAACCATGTAGTGTAAGGGCCTGCCTGATTGCAAACAAATTAAAACTCTTAAAAGGGGTTGTAAAGCTTTGTGTTTTTCACCTTAATGCATCCATATGCATTAAGGTGAAAAAACACCTTGCACTCTCCCCCCCCCCCCCCCCCCGAGCCCCTGTTTTACTTACCTGAGCCCCGAATCTCCATGGGCGCGATCCCACGTTGCTTTGCCCCAGCTCTTGTGGGCTCTTCATTGGATGATTGATAGCAGCGCAGCCATTGTCTCCCTCTGCTGTCAATCAAATCAATGACGTGATGCACCAGGGGGTGGGGCCGAGTGACTGTATCAAATGGGAGTGCGCCCGCAAGCTAACCCCTTGGGAGAGCACTAACCAGAGGGGGGTTAGCTCTTGCGGGGAGGAGCCGAGACAGCCGCCGAGGGACCCCAGAAGATGAGGATCGGGGCCACTTTGTGCAAAATTAACTGCACAGTGGAGGTAAATATAGGTTTGTTATTTAAAAAAAAAAAAATTTGAACCTTTACAACCTCTAAGGTTTGACCTCATATTATATAGTTTTGGTAAATCTGAAGATAAAAATCTACAGAAAATCTAATAGTGTGTATGGGGCATAAGGCTCGGAGCTAGGCTGAGGTTGTTTTTACCTACTCCATGACCATGCCCCAAGGACAGAGTAAAACACATCAGTAAGCATGGCCTAGATGGAGGTGAGCTGAAGCTGCTTCTACTTCTTCCATGACTAACTACTTAAAGCAGGCAAAACACATCATGGAGTGAAGCCTAGACGCAGCTAGGTTCAGTCTGCTTTTACTTCGTTGGGTTCTTCTGCAGTGTGACGATGAGGAATTTCTCCTTTCAGTTTATTCAAGTCAGGCTTCTTTTCCCAAACCAGCACCAATGGTGTGAGTCTAACACATTTGGACGCAGGGACCTGAGCAGCAATCCACAAAAAATGTTGGGGAGTGTGGCCTAGACGGAGCTAAGCTGAGACTGCTTTTACTTCCTCCATGACTAAGCCCCAGAGCTAGGCTGAGGTTGCTTTTACCTACTCCATGACCATGCCGAGGACAGAGCAAAACACATCAGTAAGCATGGCCTAGACGGAGAGCTGGGCTGATGCTGCTTTTACTTCCTCCAAGACTAAGTACTGAGGGCAGGGCAAAGTACGTTGGGGAGCGAAGCCTAGACGCAGCTAGGTTGAGTCTGCTTTTACTTCGATGACTATTGGGTTCTTCCGGAGTGTGATGATCGGGACTTTCTCCTTTCAGTGTATTCAAAGTCTGGCTTCTTCTCCCGAACCAGCACACATGGTGTGAGTCTAATGCCGCGTACACACGAGCGAATTGTCCGGCGTACTTAGTGTGCCGAAACGCATTTCACCGGACAATTCGATCGTGTGTGGGCTTCAGCGGACTTTTCCAGCGTAAAGTTCGGCGGACTTAGAAAGTATTTTTGCAGTCCAATCTTTCCGCCAGACTTGGGTTTCCGCGGACAATACGTTCGTCAGTATGCTAGTCCGGCGGACTAAGAATGACGCATGCTCAGAAGCAAGTACGAAAAGGAAGCTATTGGCTACTGGCTATTGAACTTCCTTTTTCTAGTCCCGTTGTACGCGCTGTACATCATCGCGCTAGCAAACGCCGGACTTTCTGTGTGTCCGTGTGTGGCCAAGTCCGTTCGGTAGAAAGTCCGCCGGACTATCCGCCGGATTGTTTGCTGGACTAAGTACGCCGGGCAATTTGCTCGTGTGTATGCGGCATTACACGTTTGGATGCAGAGACCTGAGCGGCAATCCACAAAACATGCAGGGGAGCATGGCCCAAATGGAGCTAGGCTGACGCTGCTTTTACCTCCTCCATGACCATGTCCCGAGAGCAGGGCGAAACACATCGGGGAGCATGGTCTAGACAGCTAGGCTGAGGTGGCTTTTGCTTCCTCCAGGACTAAGCCCTGAGGGCAGGGCAAAACACGTTGGGGAACGTGGCTTAGACAGAGCTATGCTGAGGTTGCTTTTACTTCCATGACCATCTCTTGGAGTGTGGCGATTGGGACTTTCTCTTTTTAGTGTATGCAAAGCTCCTTTTCCCAGGCCAGCACACATGTGCGCCTACCATGTTTGGATGCAGGTACCTGAGCGGCAATCTACAACTTTTCTTATAGGGACAAAAATTATTGGGATTTCACTGGAACAAAAGGTGATGGAAATCGTACAATGGGGACAACCTGTTTCAGTGAGAGCTGGGTAAATGGAGATTTTCATTAACGTTGAAGAGCTTTCCTATCAGTGTTGGATTTCCAGGACAGGAACTGATGGGAAATCCCTCTAAGGGACACAAGGGGGATCAAAAATCCGACAGGGATTTTAACCATTCCTTACTCAATCCGAAAATTGAAAACAAGTTTTGGCTTTATATACACTTTAAAACATGTTCTTGGTCAGCATTACTGGTTCAGAATGAATTACCTCTTTTTGTTGGATGAAGTAAGCCATCTGTGAGGGTTCCCGGGAAGACAGAAGGGGACACTCTGGTGGGTTTCTGTTACTGGATTCATCTGTATAAAATACACACTTTCTTAATATCAGCAGAAATGTGTTTAGATAACCAATCACAAACTAGCAAGCAGAGAAGATGTACGCTAATTACTGCGGGAACTGCTTCTTCCGGTCTGCAGATGGAGGTTCTTTCATATGGACATGGTGTTGGACCTAATCTTTAATATCCACCTTCCACACTGTGGTTTGGTTATATCCCCCGGGTATTGTGGCTCTCCGCCTCTTCCACAGCTCCCAGGATAGGCTTTTTCTGACTGGACCTTTTCCTTTTGCGGCCAACATCCAACCACTGATGGTCTGCGTGTGGTACATTTTTAGATTTTTTTTTGTATGGTTGATCAACAATAATGGAGTATCTGCTGAAGAAGTGAATGCTGGTTCACGAAATGCGTCAAGATTTACGATTATCGCTGCCTATTTACTGCCTTATAGCATTTTTTATTGTTGATAAATGGATTCTTTGGCTTATCAAAGGACTTTGTACACCGTTATGGATATCTTTTTATAATATGTATTTTGTATAAGATTTGTTATATTTTTTAAGATTGGTTTACTTTTTTGTACGACATCTCCCCAAAGTGCCAAAGGCATTTAATAGAAGAGGCAGCACTAATATATGACCTCACCGGTGGTCTTTGTGGCTGGTTCTTCCGGCCTCTTCTCCCTACTGGAACAGTTTACCATCTCTGGTGTCTTTTGGTTAACGACCTAAAATAATGTGTAGAGGGCAGAACGGTTGGTGAGGAAACCTCAAATTTAAGGCCTACAAAAGCTTCTTTAGTTGCTACAGATAATTGAACCTTTTCCTGAAGGGTATTGTGGCTTTTCTGTGTGGAGTACCGGGAATCCATAAGATTGGGACACATCTCTGGTGGGTTACTGGATCCATCTGAAGGAAACACACACACATCGAATAAGTATATTGTCTCTATGGGATTATCTAGGTGGATCCTCAATACTCTTCTCCCCTTTACAAAAAATTACGTCTCCTCTTACCCGGTGATGTGAGGGGCGGCCAATTGTCCATCAAGATGTCCTTGTAGAGATCCCTGTGTCCTTCTAAATACTCCCACTCCTCCATGGAGAAATAGACAGTGACATCCTGACACCTTATAGGAACCTGACACACACAATGATACAGTCACCATCCAGACACATCCCTTGTCTGTTACTGGATAATGTCCCAGAATTCCCAGAATCCTCCTCACCTCTCCTGTCAGCAGCTCAATGATTTTGTTAATCAGTTGTAACAACTTCCAGTCATGGTGTTGCTCAGGTGTCAGGGAGGGAGGTGGACATTCCATGGTGGGACTTTCGGATGGCCTCTGGGAGAGATTAGGCCTCCCATTTGTACCAGATGTCTTCCTCACTATTATGCAATCCTATACAATGAGTAAAAAAATATGAGCTGATACAAGTCATAATGTCAACAGAATGAGATCGTAGTTAGGTCACTATGACCGTCCTCGAATTCTCCTCAAGTCTGAGTGTTTTATTAATAGAGATAAGAATGATGTCATGTGACCTCCCAGAATCCCCCTCACCTCTCCAGTCAGGTCTGTGATTTATTAATAGAGATAAGAGTGATGTCATGTGACCTCCCAGAATCCCCCTCACCTCTCCAGTCAGGTCTGTGATTTATTAATAGAGATAAGAGTGATGTCATGTGACCTCCCAGAATCCCCCTCACCTCTCCAGTCAGGTCTGTGTTTTATTAATAGAGATAAGAGTGATGTCATGTGACCTCCCAGAATCCTCCTCACCTCTCCGGTCAGGTCTGTGTTTTAGAGATAAGAGTGATGTCATGTGACCTCCCAGAATCCTCCTCACCTCTCCGGTCAGCTGACAGATAAACTCCACTGTGAGTTTTAGTATACTCCTAATCTTCTTGCGTCTGTCATCTTCCATTCTGAAGGATCCAGCGGCGTAATCGTATTTTGGCGAACAGATCCAGGTTATGGCCTGTGTGGAGAAACACTGTTTATTGGTCATGTTGCTGCAAAATCCAATTGGCAAGGCCAAAGAATGTCAAAACTGATTATTGCATAGAATTAATAGCAGTCAGTGGTACTAGCCACATTCTTCTCACAAATTGCTGGAATACCCTCTGCTGTGGTAGCAAGGCACACTTTATTAGGCTAACTCTCTAACCTAGGGAAAGCCCAGCAAGGGTTTCTTGGGTTGGAGTTCTTTTTAAACGTAACCACTTGCCTACTGGGCACTTCTACGCCCTTCCTGCCCAGGCCAAATATTTAGAGCTTTGAGCACTGAAGCACTTTGAATGACAATTGCGCGGTCATGCAACGCTGTACCCAAATTCAATTTTTATCTTTTTTTTCACCCAAATAAAACTTTCTTTTGGTGGTATTTAATTACCACTGGGTTTTTTATTTTTTACTAAATAAATAAATAAAATAAAATTTTGAAAAAAAAAAAAAAAGTCAGTTTGTTATAAAATTTTGAAAACAGGTAATTTATCTCCTTCACTGATGGGCACCGATGAGGCGGCACTGGTGGGCACTGATAGGCGATACTGATGAGGAGGCAGAAAACACCACCGCTCCAGGTAGATCCACCAAGACAAATGCTTCTCTTCTACAAAGAACCCCAGGTGCTGGCTAATGCATGTACAGATAAGGATGAATGAAGAGACTCTGGACAGCCGCACTCTGAAGAAATTATCTTGTGCCTTTTATTGAAAACAGGACAAAACTGACGGGTTTCACACTATAAGTGCTTACTCATATGAGTAACCCCTTATTATAGTGTGAAATGCGTCAGTTTGTCCTGTATCGCTTTGCTGTGGGTTGTATTATGTGAGCCTACGTTTTCAATAAAAGGCACAAGATAATATCTTCAGAGTGCGGCTGTCCAGAGTCTCTTCGTCCATCCTTAACTGATGAGAAGGCACTGATGGGGGGCACACATTGGCGGCACTAATGAGGCAGCACTGGTGGGCACTGATAGGCGGCACTGATGGGGGGCACACATTGGCAGCACTGGTGGGCACTGATGAGGTGGCACTGGTGGGCACTGATAGGCAACACTGATGAAGCAGCACTGGTGGGCACTGATAAGGAGGCACTGATGGGGGGCACACATTGGTGGCACTGATGAGGTGGCACTGATAGGTGACACACATTGTCGGTACTGGTGGGCACTGATAGGTGACACTGATGGGGGCACACATTGGCAGCACTGATAATCAGCACACCCTGATTATCAGTGTAGATGTCCCTTTTAGAGAAGCTGATTATTGGCTCTCTTCTCCTCTCCTCATGCTCTCAGCATGAGGAACGTAGTGCTAATAAATGGCTTTTATTTACATCCGTGATCAGCTGTGATTGGATACAGCTGATCACGTGATAAAGAACCACTGATTAGCTCTTTACCTCAATATGTGATCAGCAGTGTCCTGATCACAGAGCGTGACGCCTACGCCCCGCAGCGTGTGCGCGATGGGCCCAATCATGTGGGCCATCATATGACGGCCTACCAGAACTAGCCGTCCGTAGGTTATAGCTCGGTCGGCAAGTGGTTGAAGTGATTGTAAACCCTCACATATACCAAATGAAGTGACTGGCCTCAGGTGATACACAGAGATGAAACAAATCCTCCTACATAAGTTGTATCGGTTTATCTGCATTCTTCTTTACATCAGTTCAGAGTCCAGAATTTACAGCTTGTCTGAGATCTCAGAAAAAAAAAAAAAAGTGGAGCCGAGGTTACAGAGCTCAGCTAATTAGAGGTTGGGAAGTAATAGATTCTCCCCCCGCCCCTCCCCCCCAGCAAAGCAGGGTAATAACTGCTATAGGGCAGTCGCTAAGTGGTTAAATGCAAACAAAACAGCACTTTCTGCAGCAACACAGGAAACAACAGACAACAGAAAAGTCAGCTCATCTTCAGCACAAACAGCATAAAGGAAACAAAGAAATGCAAAGTTCATAGACGGGATTTACCCCAAGGTTGGCACAGTCCCACTCCGGTGGTCTCAGGTCAGGTCTGAGACTCAGGTCTCAGCACATGTTCAGCACTCCAACAGACTTCTCTCTCTCCTACTCCCCACCACCCTAATACTAAGAGCTTCCTGTTTTATGTGCTGCTTCCTGGAGGCTGCTTAACTCTGGAGGGACTGGAGTGCCCGTCCTCAGGAGTGGAGGATCTTTTTCCAACTGAATGTAACGCTGAACTTCTAAAATTCCAGGCCCTAAATACATCCCGACTAATACTGAGATGACTGCGAGTCAGTCCTCTCCTTTACATGACTGCCCCGGAATTCCTCACCCATCACGGGTGAGACCCCCGAGTACAGTGGAGGAGTTACCAAGGTCGCAGCAGTCGCACTTTGCGACCAGGCCCTGGCGTTCCGCCACTGTGGGGGGGCCCAAGAGCTTCAGTCTGTGGATCCACGCCGAAGTTTCTGGCTGTATGCAGAGAGAGTGTCTGTTACAGAGCCAGCGCTGACATCCCCCCCCCCCCCCCCCCCACCCAACGCGTGCTGGACGGGAGAGGAGAGAGAGCTAGATCTACCCCTCCTCCTCCTCCTGCCCCATCCTCCTGTGTGTATCCATGGCCCCAATCCCCGGCAGAGCTGTGCTCAGAAAGGGGATGAGTGGGCGGGGAAGCCCAGCAGCTGGGAACAGCATGAAGAATAAACGTGAAGACTGCATGAGCCTCCTTGGTGTGAGTTCACCCCCCATCCATCCATTAACCCCTCTCTTCCCTCTCCTGCTTCTGAAGCTGTACAATAATGTAAGGTGACCTAAGATTTAAGGGGTACTCCGCAGACTCTGATGTAAAGGGGGCTTTTGGTGAGCAGAGACCCCCTTCCATCAGAGTTCTCCTTTACAAAAGAGTCCACAGCCTTGCCCTTTATATTAGAGTCCACAGAGCTAGCTCTTTCAGTGAAATTCTGTGGACTCTGATGTGTGTGTGTGTGTGGGGGGGGGGGGGGGGTCTGCGGACTGTGGTGTAATGTGGGCTCTGCAGACTCCGATGTAAGGGGGGCTCTGCAGACTCCGATGTAAGGGGGGGCTCTGCAGACTCCGATGTAAGGGGGGGGCTCTGCAGACTCCGATGTAAGGGGGGGCTCTGCAGACTCCGATGTAAGGGGGGGGCTCTGCAGACTCCGATGTAAGGGGGGGGCTCTGCAGACTCCGATGTAAGGGGGGGCTCTGCAAACTCCGATGTAAGGGGGGGCGGCTCTGCAGAGTCTGATGTAAGGGGAGGCTCTGTAGACTTCGATGTAAGGGGAGGCTCTGTAGACTTCGATGTAAGGGGAGGCTCCCTAGACTTCGATGTAAGGGGAGGCTCCCTAGACTTCGATGTAAGGGGAGGCTCTGTAGACTTCGATGTAAGGGGAGGCTCTGTAGACTTCGATGTAAGGGGGGCTCTGCAGATTCCAATGTAAGGGGGGCTCTGCAGACTCTAAAGTAAGGGGGGCTCTGCAGATTCCAATGTAAGGGGGGCTCTGCAGACTCTGATGTATGGCGGAGCTCTGCGAGTTCAGATGTAAAGGGGAACTCTGTGGACTGTGATGGGGGGGACTTTTGTGATTAAATCCCCCTGTGGTACCATAATAAAGGGCCCCTCGACAGAAGTACAGAGCCCCGGGATCAATGGGAAGGGCCCTGGGGTTGGAGGGAAGGCCCCGGAACAAGAGATCAGGGGCGCCCTTTATGTTTTTTTTGCACTGGGGCCCTAACGGTTCTAGTGACGCCTCTGCCTGGGTACATACACATTAAAAGGGACCATAACTCAAATATTGGTGCCACATAGCGCCCATCCAGCACCCATCCTTGGCGTCTATGGCTTAACAGACCAATCGCGTGCAAAGGTTTAGGGTGTAGTCTTATCCGAAATCCCGGTATAATTATAGATCCCTAAACCTTTGGCTGTCTATGGATAGATATAGATATATAGACCAATCGTGTGCACAGCCTCAGGCTCAAGTCTGATCTAAGCTCCCGGAATAAATACAGATCCCTAAAGCTGGCCATACACTTACAGATTTCCGTACCAAACATTCGTATGGAAATTCGTACAAAAATGCTCAATAATACATGAGATGACGTGACGAATTCGAAAAGTACTTCAGAATTGTTTTTGCTTTTAACAATCGATTTGGGATGATTACTTAGCACATAGACTGTGCTAATTTAATAAAGTCACCCCAACATTTTGTATTCCCAATAGGCGTCTGCTGTACCGTCTATTGGGTTAAAAAGTATCCTGTGCTCTTTGTATTGCTTCCTTTGTGTGAAATACTGTGAAATCTGCTGATCCCGCCAGTCTCCCTGCTTTCCTATTGCTAACCGACCACGTTAGCCATAAGAGCACATCCATCATGGCGTGGTCAGTTTTCTGCCTGTCTGTCCTCCAATGGCCAAGACTTTTGCTCACACACCCCCCTTTGCACTGGGAAGATTAGTGTGCTGCTGTTTCTCCTCCCCATCTCTCTAAGCTGCTTATGCAGCTGAGAGCAGAGGTCATGTGATCACTTAAAGAAAAAAAATATTTATAAAGCTCATTTATGTGTGTGTGTATATTACTATTCATATAGGGGGTGGTGTGGATAGAGGGGGCGATGCCCCTAATGGACGAGCCACCACTGTACAGGCATATTTAACCACTTCCCGACCGCTGCACGCCGATATACGTTGGCACAATGGCAGAGGTGGGCAAATGGGCGTCCTCTTTAATTGGCAGGCTTAGTGGGTGGTGCGTGCCCACCGCGTACAGCGTGACCATGCCCGTGGGACCCGCAGACTTGATGTCCACCGGTCTCCCGCGATCGTGCCACGGAGAGGCAAAACAGGTAGATGCCTATGTAAACAAGGCATTTCCCTGTTCTGCCTAGTGACCTGACAGAGATCACCGCCCCCAGGCATCGAGAGTGGTGATCGCTGTCATGTGAGTAGTAGCCCCTCCCCCCCAGTTAGAATCACTCCCTAGGACACACTTAACCCCTTGATCGGCCCCTAGTGTTTAACCCCTTCCCTGCCAGTGTCATTTACACAGCAATCAGTGCATTTTTATAGCACTGATCGCTGTATGAATGACAATGGTCCCAAAATAGTGTCAAAAGTGTCCTATGTGTCCGCCATAATGTCGAGGTCACAATAAAAATTGCAGATCGCCATTACTAATAATAAAAAAAAAATAATAAAACGTCATAAAACTATCCCCTATTTTGTATAACTTTTATGCAAACCAATATATATACGCTTATTGCGATTTTTGTTTGTCAAAAATATGTAGAAGAATACATATAGGCCTAAGCTGAGGAATAAATTATATTTTGGGGGATATTTATTATAGCAAAAAGTAAAAAATGTTCCGCTTTTTTTTTTTTTTTTAATTGTTGCTCTTTTTTTTGTTTATAGCGCAAAAAATAAAAACCGCAGGGGTGATCAAATACCACCAAAAGAAATCTCTATTTATAGGAAAAAAAGGACGTCAATTTTGTTTGGGAGTCACGTCGCACGACCGCGCAACTGTCAGTTAAAGCGTTGCAGTGGCCGAATCGCAAAAAGTGCTCTGGTCAGGAAGGGGGTAAAATCTTTTGGGGCTGAAGCGGTTAAAGGAGACATGCCATTTGCGCATTTCGTCGCGCAATTTTCTGCTCTAATTAAAAAAAATAGTTAATTAAATTTAATAGTAATGATATACGAATAAAATTAATGTAAAATAAATACACAAAGAAACTAAAAATCACCACAAATAAATAAAATAAAATAGTATGTAATAATATAAAAATAAATAAAATAGTATGTAATAATACACAAATAATTAACCCCTAACCTTAAAAATATTAAATAAGCCTTAATGTACACGGGATGTTTTACGAACTCTCCTGAATGATGTAACTTGACAGATAGTAACCGATAAAATTAATGTAAAATAAATACACAAAGAAACTAAAAATCATCACAAATAAATAAAATAAAATAGTATGTAATACACAAATAAATAAAATAGTATGTAATAATACACGAATAAATAAAATAAAATAGTATGTAATAATACACAAATAATAATTAACCCCTAACCTTAAAAAATATTAAATAAGCCTTAATGTACACAAGACATTTTACGAACTCTCCTGAATGATGTAACTTGACAGATAGTAACCAATAAAATTAATGTCAAATAAATACACAAAGCAATTAAAATCACCACAAATTAAATAAAATAGCATGTAATAATACACAAATAAATAAAATAAAAAATAGTATGTAATAATACACAAATAAAATAAAATAGTATGTAATAATTCACAAATAAAATAAAATGTAATAATACACAAATAAATAAAATAGTATGTAATAATACACAAATAAATAATAATTAACCCGTAACCTTAAAAAATCTTAAATAAGCCTTAATGTACACGGGTCGTTTTACGAACTCTCCTGAATGATGTAACTTGACAGATAGTAACCGATAAAATTAATGTAAAATAAATACACAAAGCAATTAAAATCACCACAAATAAATTAAATAAAATAGCATGTAATAATACACAAATAAATAAAATAGTATGTATTAATACACAAATAAAATAGTATGTAATAATACACAAATAATAATTAACCCGTAACCTTAAAAAATATTAAATAAGCCTTAATGTACACGGGTCTTTTTACGAACTCTCCTGAATGATGTAACTTGACATATAGTAACCGATAAAATTAATGTAAAATAAATACACAAAGAAACTAAAAATCACCACAAATAAATAAAATAAAATAGTATGTAATAATCCACAAATAAATAAAATAAAATAGTATGTAATAATCCACAAATAAATAAAATAAAATAGTATGTAATAATACACAAATAATAATTAACCCCTAACCTTAAAAAAATATTAAATAAGCCTTAATGTACACGGGACGTTTTACGAACTCTCCTGAACGATGTAACTTGACAGATAGTAACCGATGTTTAAAAGCGTCCATTTAGCTGCGTTTGCGTCTAGAAGCCTGTAAAGGAAACGTGGCTAAACGCGAGTTATTGCGTTTTCAAGCTGCTACAGGCATTTCAAATGCCTCTGACCATCTGTCCTAAATGCATTTTTTTTGCTTTCCAAAAAAAGGCCTCTAAACTCAACTGCCTAGAAAGGACCCCGTGTTCATGTATTGATAAGATAACGAGTTCAGCAGCAGCTGAAAAAAAATGCCCAACTGCTCTCGTTTACCAGCAGTGTACATATAAACACCCAAACAAAAAAAAATGAATAATTAGAGTCTGCCAGTAAATCCCTTATACAGCCCACTTCCTGTTTCTTGTCTGGTCATTAGCCTAGGCTTATGACATCATACACAGCTCTCTCTCTCTCCGACGCTTGTCCGAGTTTACCAGGAAGGGGGGGGGGGGGGGTGAGTCATAAGAGCTGCAGAGCTGGAGGCGTATGTCTGTGCAAATCCAGGAAGTGAACAGGCAGCAGCTTCAGCTGCCCACAGTTAAAATGGATGCAACCAGACTCAGTGGAGGGAGATTTCTGCAGCATATTTGGAAAGTACAGAATCCCAGTATATATAAAATAATATGCAAAGTGGTTGGAGGGAAGCTTCAGAATGTTTTTATTACAAATTATGTGAGCAGACTGCAGTTTAATCTTTGAGTGGTTAAACTGGCCTCATTTACAGACCGTAGTTCATTCCTTTGATCTAAAAAGTACCAAGTGTTACAATGTTTCTCTATTTTGTTGAAATAAAGTTGGCAGGCTGTCTGTATTGATTTATTTATCTTTGTCAGCTGTCAGAAGCGAGCAGAGAACTTTCTGCACTTGTTACATAGAATCGGGGAAATGCTTTAAGATTGGGAGGGGGGAGTAGAATTGGGATTTTGATTCTTTACAATTAATCATGCAGCTTTAATAATAATAATAATAATTTATTGATTTTGTGTTAGAGTTAGGGTGTTTAGTTATTTATTATTATTATATTATTTAAGGGTTAGGAGTTATATATTATTATTACTTATTATTATTACTTCGTATTCATTTATTGAATTATTTATTATTTTTATTTGCGTATTTATTTTACATTTATTAATTTATTCTTATTAGTAGTAACATTAAAGTAATTTTAAAGCCTTGTTTTTTTTTATAACAAACATGCCTACACTTACCTGCTCTGTGCAGTTGGTTTTGCACAGAGCGCCCCCCCGATCCCCTTTTTCTGGGGTCCCTCCGGCGGCGCTCCTCCTTTTTAGCGAGTGCCCCCACAAAGAGGCTTTCCCTGGGGGGCACCCGTGCGGGCACGCTCCCGAGTCCAGCTTCTGCGTCCATTGACACAGACAGCAGGACTCAGCCCCCACCCCCCCCGTGTCACTGGATTAGATTGACAGCCATTGGCTATCAATCTATCCAATGAGGACACCAAGACAGCGGCTGGGCTTGTCCTTGATGCTGGATCGATGAGGCTCAGGTAAGTAAAAGGGGGGTTTTGGGGGGGGGGGCTGCTGTACAGAAGGTTTTTATCGAGATTTTACAACACCCTAACAAACAAAAATGAAAAATAAATAATCCTAACCCCAACTCCTAATCCTAACCTTAACCCCTTACCCTAACGGAAAAAAATTAAATAATAAATTAATAATAATAAAAAATAAAAAATAAAAAAAAAGCTAAAGCAAAAGCTAAAAAAGCTCATAGGCAAAAAAAATTAAATAAAGACCCCTTCTAAATTCGCATTCTGAAGAGTAGTTTCTGAGCGCTGATAGACGTGCGTTTATGAGTGTTTGCCATTTTTCATTTACAGTGGTCAGAAACCGCTATATTTTCACTACGATACATTATATACACACACATCTACACTTACCGGCTTACTTTATTAGGTATACCTGCCCAATTGCTCGGGAACACACATTTTTAATCAACCAATCACATGGCAGCAACTCAACGCATTTCGGCATCTAGACATGGTGAAGACAACTTGCTGTAGTTCAAACTGAGCATCAAAATGGGGAAGAAAGGGGATTTAAGGGACTTTGAACGTGGCATGGTTGTTGGTGCCAGACGGGCTGGTCTGAGTGTTTTGAAAAACTGCTGGTCTACTGGGATTTTCACACACAACCATCTCTCGGGGTTTACAGAGATTGGTCCGAAAAAGAGAAAATATCCAGTGAGTGGCTGTTGTGTGGAGGAAAATGCCTTGTTGATGTCAGAGATCAGAGGAGAATGGGCAGACTGGTTCCAGATGATAGAAAGGCAACATTAACTTACATAACTACTCGTTACACCCAAGGTATGCAGAATACCATCTCTGAACGCACGACACATTGAACCTTGAAGCAGATGGACTACAGCAGTAGACCACATCTAAGAACAGGAAACTGAGGCTACAATTCATATAGATCACCAAAATTGGACAACAGAAGATTGGAAAAACATTGCCTGGTCTGATGACTCTCGATTTCAGCTGTGACATTCAGATGGTAGGGTCAGAATTTTTCATAAAAAACATGAAAGCATGGATCCATCCTGCCTTGTATCACCGGTTCAGGCTGGTGGTGTAACGGTGGGGGGGATATTTTCTTGCCACACTTTGGGCACCTTAGTACCAATTGATCATCATTTAAACGGCACGGCCTACCTGAGTATTGTTGCTGACCATGTCCATCCCTTTACGACTACAGTGTCCCCATCTTCTGATGGCTCCTTCCAGCAGGATAATGCGCCATGTCACAAAGCTCCAATCATCTCACCACTGGACAATGAGGTCACTGTACTCCAATGGCCTCCACAGTCACCAGATCTCATCCAATAAAGCACCTTTGGGATGTGGTGGAAAGGGAGATTCGCATCATGGATGTGTCGCCGAGAAGACTGCAGCAACGGCGTGACGCTATCAAGTCAATATGGACCAAAATCTCTGAGGAACGTTTCCAACACCTTGTTGAATCTATGCCACCAAGAATTAATGCAGTTCTAAAGGCAAAAAGGGTCCAACCCGGTATTAGCAAGGTGGACCTAATAAAGTGGCTAGTGAGTGTATATTATTATACAGGATTTCTATAGCGCCAACAGTTTACTCAGCGCTTTACAATATAAAGGGGGACAGTACAATTACAATACAATACAGAAGGGATAGGTGGCCCTGCTTGTGGAGCTTACAAGATAAAGGGTGGGGGAGGTGGTACAAAGGGTAATAGCTTCTGGGGATGATCTGATGGAGGTGACTTGGGTACAGTTCTTGGAGTAGTTGGTGGAGTAGGCTTACCTGAATAAGTGAGTTTTCAAGGATCGCCTAAAAGGCAGACAGGGTAGGAGCTGACCCGCCATATTGGGGCAGGGAATTCCAGAGGATGGGAGAGGCTCTGCAGAAGTCCTGGAGGCGAGCGTGGGAGGAGGTAACAAGGGAGCTAGAGAGCAGGAGGACCCGAGAGGAGGATTTGGGCGTTATCTACACGAGGTTGGTGATGTAGCTAAGGTCGATGTTGTAGATGGCCTTGTATGTTGTGGTTAGTAGTTTGAATTTTATACGGTTGGGTAAGGGAAGCCAGTGAAGGGGTTAGCAGAGAGGAGCAGCAGTCGCGGATCGCTTAGCATTCATAATAGACTGAAGGGGGGGGGGTGGGGGTAGCTTGTGTGAAGGTCGGCTAGGAGGGAGTTGCAGTAGTCAGGGCAGGAAATAACCGAGGCGTGGATAAGTTTGTTTTGTGGTGTCATTAGTCAGGAAGGGATGAGGCAACGCAAGATTTAGTCAGTGGTTGGATGTGAGAAGAGGTCAGAGTCTAAGATTACACCCAGCACCCTTGTGTGTGTAGAAGGACCAACGGTTATGCCGTTGATCTCAATGATAAACTCATGGGGGGAGGGGATCGGGGATAAGGAAATATTACAAGCTCTGTTTTAGAAAGATTGAGTTTGAGGAAGTGGTGTGACACCCATACTGATATGTCGCTCAGTGAGTTTGAGATACGCGAGGAGACTGAGGGGGTCGGTTGAGGAGTGGAGAGATAGATCTGGGTGTTGTCCGCATAGAGGTGGTATTGGAGGCCAAGAAGATTTTATATATAGATTGGGAGTGAAAAATGAGGGGAGTGTTTGGTGGAAAAAAACGCTTATAAAATGTTAACACTCAAAAACGAACATATACACGCGTTTGGGGTTTTTAGGTTATCTAGTTTGCATGAGGTCTTAGCCCTTGTACACACGGTCGGAGTTTCCTATAGGACCGTTTTGTCGGATATTCCGACTGTGTGTGGTCTCCATCGGACTGTTTCCGTCTGAATATCCGACAGACCAAGTTTTCCAACTTGCCGGTAAAATTTTCTGACAAAATGCTCCGATCGGACATACTCCGATCATGTGTAGCCCACTCCGACTGACAAAGTGCCACGCATGCTCAGATCAAATTCCTAGACCAAAGCTATTGGCTACTAGCCTGAACGTAGTCCCGTCGTAATGAAATAACGTCATCACGTTATGTACAATCGGATTTTCTGACAACTTAGTCCGACCGTGTGTATGCAACATCACTTCCGGACCTCTTCCGGAATTAATCAGTCGGAATTACTCCGACGGATTTGGTTGTCGGAATCTCCGACCGTGTGTACAAGGGCTTAGGCTCAACTCCAATTGAGCTTCTGGTATAATTCTAGATTTATAAACTATTGCCTAGATGCTAAGAGCAATTATGTGACCAGGCTCTGGGTCAGGGGCGTAACTATAGGGGGTGCAGGAGTTGCGACCGCAACTGGGCCCTATGATGCAGGGGGCCCATGCAACCCTCTCTACATATGGCCGGCAGCAACATAGGCAGCTAGCACACACTATTACATACCCCCTCCATATCCCCCTGGGGACAGGGACCCCTTCCCACGTGAGGACAGGGACTCCCACCTCCCCTGGGGACAGGGACTCCTTCTCACCTGGGGGCAGTAACTTCATCTGCCCTGGAGAAAAGGACCTCATCTCTTCTGGGGACGGGGACACAATTCTGCCTAGGGATAGTCCCCCAATGGGGCACCTAAAAATGTAAAAAAATAAATAAATAAAAACTACTGATACCAGTGGTGGAACTACAGGGCTCACAAAGGTCATACCTGTGACCACGCCCTGGAGTTCCACCACCGGACTCGGAGGGAAGGGCCCTGGCTGGGGTTCAGGGGGGGCCCTTCATGGTTTCTTGCATCAGGGCCCTGAAGGTTCTAGTTACGCCACTGCTCTGGGTCTTCACTGATCTGGACTTCCGGCATAGACCTTGAGTTGCCACCTCATCCCTTTAAACACCGAAAACCTTTGACTTACACGGGTTCTGAGGCTAATTAAATGCAGATAAGGCACCAAGTGAGTTTAATTACCACCTTAAATCAACCACAGAACCCGTGTAATTAATGTGTTCGGGTTTAAAGGGATGAGGTGGCAACCATACATAGACCTCTCTACCTGTCTATGGGTAAATAGAATGACTAGGTGCACAAACTCAGGCTCCAGTCTGATCTCAGCCTCCTCGATAGAATTACAGATTCCTAAACCTCTGCTTATCTATGGATAAATAGAGGGATCGTCTGCACATCTCCAGGCTCTAGTCTGATCCAAATTCCAGATCCCTAAATCTCTGCCGGTCTATGGAATCCTAAGCACAGAATCGGGCTCTAGTCTGATCGGAGATCCTGGTAGATCTGTAGTCTTACGATGATCCACGTAGCACAGAGTCAGATAACAGACTAGGATCAGCAGAGTCTGTTCTCACCACCACACCTCACTCTGCAATGTAGACAAGCAGGTTTCCACACCCTGTAGTCACCAACGCCTCAACATCAAAATCTCAGCTACAAGCTGCTATAAAGTACACTTGAAACAAGAGCAATACGGGAAAGGCCACTGCTGGCCCCCCAACTTTGAATGCTAGTTGCTTGGCTACGTCCAGTAAAAGAACAAGCATACCCCAGGTCCCGCAAGCTGCTCCCCGTTCTCCGAGCTACAATCCAAACATGACCTTCCCAGACAGGTGTTCTACAGCTAGTTACAGATACGACGCTACGCTCAAACCATAGCCCCACGCCTGCAGTTCTCTGCTCCCTCTCCATTTGAATGTATCGTACTTGAGGGCAGATCGCGCAAAGGACTGATACCCGACATATATCAAATTCTAAATAAGCACTCCATTCAGACCCTGGGGGCAATCATGCATATATGCTCCGCTGGGAGAAAGAATTGGGAGAAGAAATCCAGGAGGAGGCTTGGAGGGCGGTCTGGAGTCAGGCTGCCAAGATCTCCCCATGTACCCTATACAAGGAAAATGCCTATAAGCCCTTGTACACACGGTCAGAGATTCCGTTCGATCGGACCGTTTTGTCGGATAATCCGACTGTGTGTGGTCTTCATCGGACGGTTTCCGTCGGAATATCCGACGGACCAAGTTTTCCAACTTGTCGGTAAAATTTTCCGACAACATGATCCGATCGGACCTTGTCCGATCATGTGTAGAGAATTCTCAGATCATGCTCAGATCAAATTCCTACACCAAAACTATTGGCTACTAGCCTGAACGTAGTCCCGTCGTAACGAAATAACGGCATCACGTTCTGTACAACCGGATTTTCCGACAACTTTGTCCGACTGTGTGTATGCAACAGTTTCGGACAAAATCCGACGGATTTGGTTGTCGGAATGTCCGACCGTGTGTACAAGGGCTTAGATTCCCTTTTACTGGTACCTGACCCCAGACGCACTCCATAAAATATACCCCTCCACCTCTGATCGCTGCTGGCGCTGCCAGCAAGCCAGAGGCACGCTCTTCCACATTTACTGGACATGCCCCTTAATAGACCCGTTCTGGACCTCAACACGGCAACTGCTGACTCGCCTTTTTGAGACACCCATACCTCTGACTACCTCTTCCTGTTAGGTCTCTCCCAACTGAAAATAGCTAAACCATACAAAAAACTACTTAGGCACGTTCTTACAGCGGCAAGGTGCTTAATAGCCCTCCACTGGAAGAAAACTTTGCCCCCATCTCAAGAGGCCCTTTACGCTAGGGTCAAAGACGTGGAACTAATGGAGAAGATGTCTGGTGTTTGGGAGCAGTGGCATTCTCGGGAGGACCCGTTATGACCCGGCGGTCAAAACATCTAGGTATCTTAGTACTTTTTACTTATTCATATATTCTCTCTAACTTGGTCTGCCCTACCACCCCCCCCCCCCTTCCCTCTGTTAAGTGAGACATCGGACTCAAGGTACTATACACTACACACGCAACCCAAGGCAATGATATTACTGTTGAAATATGCGTTGCCAGAAACCGAAGGAAGATTCTTCCGCCACAACTTTACTGTCTGTCTACAAGGCACGTCCACAAATACATCCTTGCATATGTCCATTTACCATGTACGGACCTATGTTTTGCTGTCTTATTCTTTTTTTTTTTTTTATAATAACATTTTATTCAAAAAAGAACAAGCACGTGACAAGTGAAAGTTGAAGAAAAAAGTCAGGACTCCCTATCATTGTAGATTACAAAGTATGGAAACCAGAGCATCAGAATGACAGCCAGAAGAGTAGTATTTGCAAAAAGAAAGGTCGGATATAGCAGCCCTCTCCATTTCTACGAAGACAGATGTTTTTTCATTTATCTCAAACATTAGAAACTGGACCAAACCTGGAAGTGGTCTCCTCCTCTAAATCAGCCAAGGCCAGGGCGTTCCTCGCCTTTCAGCCATGCATAACAAAAGGTCATGGATGCTCGTGATCTCCTTGACCCAATATAGACACATAGACATTATCTGTTTAATACATTTCTAAATACGTTCATGTAGCTATATTAGGTCATTGCTGTTATAAATATCCCTGCCCCTTTGTTTCATGCAGCCAGGGCTTTTCTTTTCTCAGAGAATAGGTACAGGAACTCAACCACCTACGCCCTGCTGAACCCCCAAACAACCCCTCAAGTAGGAGCGTGCAGCATCAAATGTTAAGTGTGGCCAAATTGCGATAACAGTGGGAGGGTCTTAAAGGGGCATTAAATGCCACAAGTGTGCCAAGTACCGAGTGTGGGGCTCAGGTATGCACTAAAGTCAGAGTGCGGAGTTCAGGAGTACACCAAGTACAGAGTGTGGGGTTCAGGAGTGCACTAAGTACAGACCACACTGTACTTGGTGTACTTCTGAACCCTGTGGTCTGTACTTAGTGCATTCCTGAACCCCACACTCTGAATTTAGTGCACACCTGAACCCTGCTGTCAGAAACCATGAAATAAGACCGAGACGGGAGTACAGTTAAATCACACTTGTTTAATAATAAAAGTAAATCGAACAAACGTAGTCAAAACATAGCCAGAGTTCAGTAACCGGAAAGGATAGTCAGACAAGCCAAACATCAGGGAGCCGGAGATGAGCGTAGTAAAACAGCAAGCAGGATCTGGAGCCAGGAGTTATGTCAGCCAAGAAAGTCTTTTAACAGGAATGCAGGAGAGTGTCTCTGTGATGTTGACTAAGGCGAAGGCAGAGATCCTCTGGGCTGGACGACTTAAGTAGGCAGGGACGAGCAGGATATCATCAGCTGAGTAACTGTGGAGAGATAGGAGCTGGCAATTAGCCGACAGCTGAGCGACCAGCTCAGAAAAGGAAGGGCTGAGCCTAGCCCTGACACCTGCACTCTGTACTTAGACCCCTTTCACACCAGGGCGTTTTGCAGGCGCTATAGCGTTAGAAATAGCGCCTGCAAAACGCCCTAAAGAAGCTGCACCATTGTTTGTAGTGTGAAAGCCCAGAGGGCTTTCACACTACAGCGGTGCGCTGGCAGGACGTCAGAAAAAAGTCCTGCCAGCAGCTTCTTTGGAGCAGTGAAGAAGCGGTGTGTTTACCGCTCCTCCACCGCTGCTCCCCATTGAAATCAATGGGGCAGCGCTGTAATCCCGCCGGCAAAACGCCGCTATTGCGGCGTATTGCCGGCGGTTTTAACCCTTTCGCGGCCACTAGCGGTGGTAAAAGCGCCCCGCTAGTGGCCGAAATGCGCCGCAAATCCTGCGGTAAAACGCCGCTAAAAATAGCGGCATATTACCGCACACGCTATCAGCGGTGTGGTGTGAAAGGGGTCTTAGTGTACTTCTGAACTGAGTACAGGGTCCAGATGTGCACTAAAGTCAGAGTGCGGTGTTCAGGAGTGCACCAAGTACACCATATACAGAGTGCAGAGTTCAGGAGTGCACCAAGTACCGAGTGCAGGGTTCAGAAGTGCGCCAAGTACCGAGTGCAGGGTTCAGAAGTGCGCCAAGTACCGAGTGCAGGGTTCAGAAGTGCACCAAGTACCGAGTGCGGGATTCAGAAGTGCACCAAGTATCGAGTGCAGGGTTCACGAGTGAACCCAGACAATGCAGGGGTCAGGCGTGAACTACGTACAGAGTGCAGGGCTCAGGCGTGAGCTACGTGCAGAGTGCAGGGCTCAGGCGTGAGCTACGTGCAGAGTGCAGGGCTCAGGCGTGAGCTACGTGCAGAGTGCAGGGCTCAGGCGTGAGCTACGTGCAGAGTGCAGGGCTCAGGCGTGAGCTACGTGCAGAGTGCAGGGCTCAGGCGTGAGCTACGTGCAGAGTGCAGGGCTCAGGCGTGAGCTACGTGCAGAGTGCAGGGCTCAGGCGTGAGCTACGTGCAGAGTGCAGGGCTCAGGCGTGAGCTACGTGCAGAGTGCAGGGCTCAGGCGTGAGCTACGTGCAGAGTGCAGGGCTCAGGCGTGAGCTACGTGCAGAGTGCAGGGTTCAGGCGTGAGCTACGTGCAGAGTGCAGGGTTCAGGCGTAAACTACGTACACAAGTGCTTCAGTGCTGTAAACTTTCTGTGCTTCCAACACTCTGTCTATTATAACACTCACCAGATTCTTTTGACTGTACCTTTCAGCTACAAAGTCTCCATGGGCATGTGGATGTTACCCTCCCGGGTCTCTACAAAGCTCAGGCCACTCCTCCAGCTTCTACTTGGAAGTGCAGTTGCTCTAAATCTAAGGGGTAGATCTGAAATGAGGGGAAGCTCTGCTGATTTTATCATCCAATCATGTGCAAGCTAAAATGCTGTTTTTTTATTTTCCTTGCATGTCCCCCTTGCATGTCCCCCTCGGATCTACAGCGACTTTACATCCAAGTGCACTTGCAGTGCAAAGTGGATTTTCCTAGTAAATAACCCCCATAGTGTATCAGGCCTGTGGAACGCATGCTGCGGAGGCGCTTCCTGGTCTCAAAGCCATTTTTAACACACAGAAAAGTGAGTGCAAATCTGTTTTTGATGGGATTTTTTAACCACTTCAATACTTAGGACGTCATATGACGTCCTTGATATTGAGTGGGGATATCTGAATGATCTATAAAACCTTCGAAAAACAGCGCTGGTCTAAACAAAGTGCTAGACAAATATATATGAAAAAATCAAGTGTAAATAAAACAAAAACTTGATATTAGTGTTAATACTGACAGTAGTAAGTTCTTGCTGCAACCCAATGCGAGACACACACAACATACAACAATCAAAAAATATGGCTGCGCTAAACCTTATAAAACAAAATTATAAAGTGACATAATTTTTCTAATTTACAAAAAATCCCAAAAACATGCAAAAATAGTGCCAAAGTAATAATTTCCAGGCATATAAGCAGTCCAAAGAAAAGGAAAGATGGATAGGATGCTGAATCTTAGTCCATTTTCGGTGACTCTCAAAAACCACCCTTTACACACGTAGCAGGTGCACCCAGAGTAGAAAGAGATTATCCACCACCCAATTAGAGGAGGCTTACCAGCTGTCAAGATCTCTTTTTAAGGAGATCATACGGGCTTGTAAAATGTTACGTTCCTGGTCCCCACACTGGGCTCTGTTGGTAACACCAATCTATCTGCTCCCTCTTTATGGTATATCTCGTTCCACCACATTCATTTAGTACAGCAAAGAGAGAAGAAAAAAAGCTCCCATAGCATAATTCCGTAAAGATTTATTAAAATATAAAAAGTAAAGTAACAACTCACGAATTCCCAGCAGAGTGTAAGCGAATAGCGTATAAAAAACGAGCCGGCCGGCACGTTTGCACTGCCCGCCCTTCCGGATTAACGTGGAAAGGCGGTGACGTCAGCACGCCGCTCACCCTACGTCGTTTCCCCAGGAAGAAGTCACTTTTGACGAAACGACGTAGGGTGAGCGGCGTGCTGACGTCACCGCATTTCCACGTTAATCCGGAAGGGCGGGCAGTGCAAACAAGAGAGAGCCGGCCGGCTCGATTTTTATACGCTATACGCTTAATGTCTATGGACCATTCCCATAGACAGAGCAGAGACTGTGAGCCAGGCCTTCTCATCCAACATCAGTGACTGACCTCACAAATGTGCTTCTGGAAGAATGGTCAAACCTTCCTATAGACACACTCCTAAACATTGTGGACGGCCTTCCCAGAAGAGGCGAAGCTGTTATTAGCTGCAAAGGGTGGGCCAACACAATATTGAACCCTACGGACTGGGGATGCCATAAAAGTTCATGTGCGTGTAAAGTCAGAAGTCCCAATACTTTTAGTTATACTATCACCAAATACTTTTGGTAATTTAGTGTATATGGCTAATTGCCAGCTCCTATCTCTCCTTAGGTACTCAGCTAATGATGATATCCTGCTCGTCAGTCCTGCCTACTTAAAGCGGGAGTCCGCGTTTTTTTTTTTTTAAAAGCCAGCAGCTACAAATACTGCAGCTGCTGACTTTTAAAATAGTGACACTTACCTGTCTAGCGCGCCCGCGATGTTGGCACCCGAAGCCGATCTCTCGATCGTCTCTCGGGTGCTGCCGCCGCCATCTTGGGTATGGGAATCAGGAAGTGGAGCCTTTCGGCTTCATTTCCCGGTTCCCAACTGCGCATGCGCGAGTCGCGCTGCGCAATAAGGATGGACCCGCTGCCTCTGGGATCCGTGTGTTTCCCAGCAGGCAGCGGGGGACTTTTGGAAAGGGGCGTAATCTACGCCCCTTTCCGCAGAGAGCTATCCCGGAAGTGGGTGCAGATACCTATACTGTACAGGTACCTGCACCCCCCTCACCCCTGAAAGGTGCCAATTGTGGCGCCAGAGGGGGGGAGGATTCCAATGAGCGGAAGGTCCACTTTAGGGTGGACCTCCGCTTTAAGTCGTCCAGCCCAGAGGATCTCTGCCTTCGCCTTGGTCAACATCACAGAGACACTCTCCTGCATTCCTGTTAAGACTTGCTTGGCTGACATACCTTCTGGCTCCAGATCCTGCTTGCTGTTTTGCTACACTCATCTCCGGCTCCCTGATGTTTGGCTTGTCTATCCTGTCCGGTTACTGAACTCTGGCTGTGTTTTGACTACGTTTGTTCTTTTTACTTTTATTATTAAAGAAGTGTGATTTAACTGTACTTCTGTCTCGGTCTGATTTCATGGTTTCTGACACGTTGTTCATCTTAAATGTGGTTTGCACTTTAACATATATTCACATGTTACTTATTTTCGTATGTCTCTCAACGTTCAACACTAAAGGTAGTGGATCAAAGGTCTTTGAATCACAGTGAGATATTTATTTGAAATTTTTATCATCGGATGCTGTACATAATGTGGTTTGATTACTGTGTACTATTAAAGACAGCACACCATAGATACTTTATAATATTCACTAGATCCTAGTATTGAAGGAATATGCTGCTGCAGCAGTTTCAACATTAGTGTGGTCAAGCGCAACTCTCGGGAAACTTCATTGTTCTTTTGTTGCAAGGTACATTTGTCTTGATCGTATCTACGCATCCTACAGTTACATCTGGCGGCTTGTGAAAGTGTCATTGCCTAACATTTCCAAGGAACAGTCGTATAATATTTTTCCGCAGAAGTCAAGATGTCCCGAAACCAGTGGCGGGTGGTGGTAATTTTTTTTTGGGGGGGGGTGGCAAACAGTACCACCCCCCCTCCAATCGGTTGGGTCTGGAGCACTTACCCAAATCTATGGTGGACAGCGCTTCTCCCGGGCTTTACCGGTGGCTTACCTTACTCGGTGGCTTTCCCTTCCCCTACTATCAACGGGCGTTGCGGCGGCTTCCGTTTCCTCTCTCCTTCTCGGCGGCCAATTGGGACTCTTCTCTTTTTGGCCAATCCGAAAACGGGTCTCAGATCTGCTTCTGATTTGCCGGATTGAGGATCAGTGTTTCAATAGCGAGTAGTCATTCGCTGTTGTAACACTTGGATGGACTCATGGTGCAATGATCCACATAGCATGAGCTCTAGCTATTCAAATAGGGCAGTGATTCTCAACCAGGGTTTGGTGGAACCCTAGGGTTCCTCCTAAAGTTGCTAGGGGTTCCTTCAGGATTGGGCAATTTCTGCCTCTCAGATAAGTTCCCACTCACACCATTGATCTTTTTAGCTACCTGTAAGTAGGTTGCTCTTCCCAATGACCACAAGTGTAAGGACCATTCTTCCAACTGACCATCACACTAATGTATCATGAGTTGTAGACTTCTAATTTTTAGAAGGGGTTCCCCGAAAAAGGAGAACTATTTCAAGGGTTCCTCTGTGTTGAAAAGGTTGAGAAAGGCTGCTATAGGGGGTGGCGTGGAAAGAGAGGGCAGCGCCCAGGTGCCCCTAATGGATGGACCGCCACTCCCCAAAACGGTGTACACAACAGATAACTTCTGCTACAGTTGCATCTCAAATGTGTACGATGATGCACAGTGGCAAAAAATTACATATCACCTATATTTTGGATGCAATCAGGGATCAGAAGAGTTGGGCCCCTCATTATTGTTGCATTACATGTGCAACTTATCTGCGTCATTGGCTAAACAAGAAGAACAAGCCCGTGCCTTTCGCAGTCCCAATGGTGTGGAGGGAGCATGAAAATATTACACCAAAAACCAATAAATGACTGGAAAGTTAAATTATTGGTATCAATAAAAAGATGCATTCCTAATGATTTGCAGAAAAGTTATGGAGCATAATCGCACATCCCCCTCGTAATTTAGAATTATTTTCACTGCAATTTTGACCTGAAGCTGTATCTTGGAAACTGGAACCAATTAATACTCAGGACTTAATTAGGGAGGGTTCAGTGTAACCGCTGAATCCTCAAACCGCCCCCCCCCCTCAGGGTGAGCATGCAATTTCAAATGGGGATTATGGGCATTAACTATCAGGCGTGCGCCATACAGAGTGAGGGGTTCAGGAGTGTGCTATGTAAAGAGTGTGGGGTTCAGGCGTGCGCCAAGTACAGAGCGTGGGGTTCAGGCGTGCGCCAAGTACAGAGCGTGGGGTTCAGGCGTGCGCCAAGTACAGAGCGTGGGGTTCAGGCGTGCACCAAGTACAGAGCGTGGGGTTCAGGCGTGCGCCAAGTACAGAGCGTGGGGTTCAGGCGTGCGCCAAGTACAGAGTGTGGGGTTCAGGCGTGCGCCAAGTACAGAGCGTGGGGTTCAGGCGTGCGCTAAGTACAAAGTGTGGGGTTCAGGCGTGCGCTATACAAAGATTGCGGGATCCAGGCATGCGCTATGCAAAGAGTGCGGGATCCAGGCATGCACTACATACAGAGTATGGTGTTCAGGTGTGCACTAAGCACAGAGTGCAGGGTTCAGGTGTGTGTTAAGTGTGCAGGGTTCAGGCGTGCGTTAAGTATAGGCGTGGGAGGTTCAGGTGTGTGCTAAAAAGTGTGGTGTCAAGGAGTAGACTAAGTACAGAGTGCAGGGTTCAGGCGTGCGCTAAGTAAAGAGTGCGAGGTTCACAGGTGCGCTACGTACAGAGTGCGGGGTTCAGGTGTACACTAAGTATAGATTAGTTCAGGCATGTGCTAAGTGAAAATTTTGGGGTTTAGGCGTGTGCTAAGAACAGAGTGCGAGGTTCAGGCGCGCGCCAAGTACAGAGTGCGGGGTTCAGGCGCGCGCCAAGTACAGAGTGCGGGGTTCCGGCGCGCGCCAAGTACAGAGTGCGGGGTTCCGGCGCGCCAAGTACAGAGTGCGGGGTTCCGGCGCGCGCCAAGTACAGAGTGCGGGGTTCCGGCGCGCGCCAAGTACAGAGTGCGGGGTTCCGGCGCGCGCCAAGTACAGAGTGCGGGGTTCCGCCACGCGCCAAGTACAGAGTGCGGGGTTCCGGCACGCGCCAAGTACAGAGTGCGGGGTTCCGGCACGCGCCAAGTACAGAGTGCGGGGTTCCGGCACGCGCCAAGTACAGAGTGCGGGGTTCCGGCACGCGCCAAGTACAGAGTGCGGGGTTCAGGCGTGCGGTACGTAAAGAGTGCTGGATCCAGGCATGCGCTAAGTGCAGAGTGCAGGGTTCAGGCGTGTGCTAAGTACAGAGTTCGGGGTTCAGGCGCGCGCCAAGTACAGAGTTCGGGGTTCAGGCGCGCGCCAAGTACAGAGTGCGGGGTTCAGGCGCGCGCCAAGTACAGAGTGCGGGGTTCCAGCGCGCGCCAAGTACAGAGTGCGGGGTTCCGGCGCGCGCCAAGTACAGAGTGCGGGGTTCAGGCGTGCGCCAAGTACAGAGTGCGGGGTTCAGGCGTGCGCCAAGTACAGAGTGCGGGGTTCAGGCGTGCGCCAAGTACAGAGTGCGGGGTTCAGGCGCGCCAAGTACAGAGTGCGGGGTTCAGGCGCGCGCCAAGTACAGAGTGCGGGGTTCAGGCGCGCGCCAAGTACAGAGTGCGGGGTTCAGGCGCGCGCCAAGTACAGAGTGCGGGGTTCAGGCGCGCGCCAAGTACAGAGTGCTGGATCCAGGCGTGCGCCAAGCACAGAGTGCAGGGTTGAGGCGTGTGCTAAGTACAGAGTGCAAGGTTCAGGCGTGCGCCAAGTACAGAGTGCGGGGTTCAGGCGTGCGCCAAGTACAGAGTGCAAGGTTCAGGCGCGAGCCAAGTACAGAGGGCGGGGTTCAGGCGAGCGGCAAGTACAGAGTGCGGGGTTCAGGCGCGCGCCAAGTACAGAGTGCGGGGTTCAGGCGCGCGCCAAGTACAGAGTGCGGGGTTCAGGCGTGCGCCAAGTACAGAGTGCGGGGTTCAGGCGCGCCAAGTACAGAGTGCGGGGTTCAGGCGCGCGCCAAGTACAGAGTGCGGGGTTCAGGCGCGCGCCAAGTACAGAGTGCGGGGTTCAGGCGCGCGCCAAGTACAGAGTGCTGGATCCAGGCGTGCGCCAAGCACAGAGTGCAGGGTTGAGGCGTGTGCTAAGTACAGAGTGCAAGGTTCAGGCGTGCGCCAAGTACAGAGTGCGGGGTTCAGGCGTGCGCCAAGTACAGAGTGCAAGGTTCAGGCGCGAGCCAAGTACAGAGTGCGGGGTTCAGGCGAGCGGCAAGTACAGAGTGCGGGGTTCAGGCGCGCGCCAAGTACAGAGTGCGGGGTTCAGGCGCGCGCCAAGTACAGAGTGCGGGGTTCAGGCGCGCGCCAAGTACAGAGTGCGGGGTTCAGGCGCGCGCCAAGTACAGAGTGCGGGGTTCAGGCGCGCGCCAAGTACAGAGTGCGGGGTTCAGGCGCGCGCCAAGTACAGAGTGCGGGGTTCAGGCGCGCGCCAAGTACAGAGTGGGGGGTTCAGGCACGCGCCAAGTACAGAGTGGGGGGTTCAGGCGCGCGCCAAGTACAGAGTGGGGGGTTCAGGCGCGCGCCAAGCACAGAGTGGAGGGTTCAGGCGTGCGTCAAGTACAGAGTGGGGGGTTCAGGCGTGCGCCAAGTACAGAGTGGGGGGTTCAGGCGTGCGCCAAGTACAGAGTGCGGGGTTCAGGCGCGCGCCAAGTACAGATTGCGGGGTTCAGGCGTGCGCCAAGTACAGAGTGCGGGGTTCAGGCGCGCGCCAAGTACAGAGTGCGGGGTTCAGGCGCGCGCCAAGTACAGAGTGCGGGGTTTAGGCGTGCGGTACGTAAAGAGTGCTGGATCCAGGTGTGCGCTAAGTGCAGAGTGCAGGGTTGAGGCGTGTGCTAGGTACAGAGTGCAAGGTTGAGGCGTGTGCTAAGTACAGAGTGCGGGGTTCAGGCGCGCGCCAAGTACAGAGTGCGGGGTTCAGGCGCGCGCCAAGTACAGAGTGCGGGGTTCAGGCGTGCGCCAAGCACAGAGTGGGGGGTTCAGGCGTGCGCCAAGCACAGAGTGGGGGGTTCAGGCGTGCGCCAAGCACAGAGTGGGGGGTTCAGGCGTGCGCCAAGCACAGAGTGGGGGGTTCAGGCGTGCGCCAAGTACAGAGTGGGGGGTTCAGGCGTGCGCCAAGTACAGAGTGGGGGGTTCAGGCGTGCGCCAAGTACAGAGTGCGGGGTTCAGACGTGCGCTAAGCACAGAGTGCGGGGGTCAGGCGTGCGCTAAGTACAGAGTGTGGGATACAAGCGTACGCTAAGTACAGAGTGCGGGGTTCAGGTGCATGCTAAGTACAGAGTACAGGGTTCAGGCGCATGCCAAGTACAGGGAGCAGGGTTCAGGAGTGCGCTATGCATAGAGGGCAGGTGTACATGTTTCAACGCCTTTGAAAGGAGGTCAACATTTCTTAAGCTTTTAAAGTGGACACTATCTATTCTTAGGATAAGTAGGAGGTGGGTGGGTGGGTGGGGGGGGGGATTTTTAAGAATAGATAGTGTAAAAAAATCTGAAAAAAAAAAAATCTGTGTACTTACCTTTTTATTTAAAGTCTGATCCAGTCATGTGATCCTACAGCTCTGGCCTCCCTGTCTCAGCGAGTGGTGGCTGCAGGGGAGAGGAGGGAGCAGCTGGGCCATGGGAGCCTATGGGTGACAATGTGGCTCCCTGAATTCCCAGTCGTTTTTACAATTCGCAGCCCTTGTTGAGTGCTCTGTGACACAGGGGAGTCGGAACTGTGAGATCATGTGACTGGATAGGAAAACACAAAAGTATTCAGATTTTTTTTTTTTTTGTTAAGCAGGATGGGCAGGAGGAGGAGGAGGAGGAGGAGGGAACATTTTTTAGAACTAGTTAGGGCTCGTTCACACGATAAGATGCATCGGAGCAGCGCACTTATTTTTTTGCACATTCCTGTGTAGTACCTTTAGGGCATACGCTATTAGAACATTGATTTGATCTCCACCGATGATTATAAAAAAAAAACGAACGAATGTTCCTAAAACAACTAATTTTTATACACAATTCTACTAGTGTATGGCCAGTTGAACCCTCTGCCCGTCTATGGGTAGGCACAGCGATTGTGTGCACAGGCTCGGTCTCTAGTCTGATCTCAGCCCCCCATATGCAGTGAGGTCGGAGAAGAATTATTTGATCCTCTGCAGATTTTGTAAGTTTGCCCACCTACAAAATAACGAAGGGTCTTTATTTATTTTTATCATGGGTGCATTTTAAATGATCGAGACAGAATATGAACCAAAAACCCAGAAAAAACACATAAAACAAATGCTATAAATGGAGTTGCAGTTCAGCGAATAAAATATTTGATCCCTTACCAACCAATCAATAATCCTGGCTACAGTAGGTGCTCATGTGGTACACAGATTAGTCCTCTCAATGTAAGAAGGTGCTCCCAACCACAACTCGTTATGTGTATAAAAGACAACTGTCCACAGAATCTCATTCAAACCTCACCATCATGGGCAAGACCAAAGAGATGTCAAAGGACGTCCAGGACAAGATTGTTGACCTACACAAAGCTGGAATGGGCTACGAGACCATCAGCAAGAAGCTTGGCCAGAAGGACACAACTGTTGGAGCGATTATTCACAAATGGAAGAAATACAAAATAACCATCAATCGCCCTCAGTCTGAAGCTCCATGCAAGATTTTGCCTAATGGGGTAAAGCAGTGATTCTCAACCAGGGTTCCTCCAGAAGGTTGCTAGGGGTTCCTTCAGCATTGGGCAATTTCTGCCTCTCAGATAAGTTCCAACTGACACCATTGATCTTTTTAGCTACCTGTAAGGAGGTAATTCTTCCCAATGACCACACGTGTAAGGACCATTCTTCCCACTGACCATCACACGAATGTATCATGAGTTGTAGATTTCAAATTTTTTAGCAGGGGTTCCTCGAGACCGGAGAACTATTTCAAGGGTTCCTCTTTGTTGAAAAGGCTGAGAAAGGCTGGGGTCAAGGATAATCATGAGAAAAGTGAGGGATCAGCCCAGAACTACACGGGAGAAGCTTGTGAATGATCTCAAGGCAGTTAGGACCACAGTAACCAAACCATTGGTTACACAATACACCACAATTTTTGCCACTGTAATTAGAGATCCTTAAGCATCAGGTAAACAGAGCAAACACAGTCTAGGGGTCTAGTCTGATCTGAGACCCCAGTATAATTTCAGATTCCTAAATATCTATCTGTCCATGGTTAAACAGAGCGATCGTCTACACAGTCTAGGTCTTTAGTTCGATCTGAGATCCCGGTATAATTCCAGATACCTAAATAAAATATTGGAAAGCCTGCCTTTACACGCATATGAACATTAATGGCATCCCAGTCTTAGTTCGTAGGGTTCAATATTGAGTTGGCCCACCCTTTGCAGTTATAACAGTTTTAACTCTTCTCGGAAGGCTGTCCACAAGATTGAGGAGCGTGTCTATGGGAATGTTGGACCATTCTTCAAGAAGTGCATTTGTGAGGTCAGACACCAATGTTGGACGAGAAGGCCAGGCTCGTAGTCTCCGCTTGAATTCATCCCCAGGGTGTTCTGTTGAGTTGAGGTCAGGACTTTGTGTAGGCCAGTCAAGTTACTCCACTCCAAACTCGCTCATCCATGTCTTTGAGGACCTGGCTTTGTGCAGTGGTCCAAATCATTTGGTGGAGGAAGGATTATGGTGTGGGGTTGTTTTTCAGGGGTTGGGCTTGGCCCTTTAGTTCCAGTGAAGGGAACTCTTAAGACCTCAGCACACTAAGACATTTAGGACAATTTCATGCTCCCGACTTTAAGAGAACAGTTTGCGGAAGGCCCCTTCCTGTTCGAACATGACTGCGTACCAGTGCACACAGCAAGGTCCATAAAGACATGGATGAGAAAGTTGGGGTGGAGGAACTTGAGTCCTGACCTCAACCCGATAGAACATCTTTGGGATGAATTTGAGCAGAGACTGCGAACCAGGCCTTCTTGTCCACCATCAGTGCCTGACCTCACAAATGTGCTTCTGGAAGAATGGTCAAACATTCCCATAGACACACTCCTAAACCTAATGTAAAGACTTATTATTATTATTATTCAGGATTTATATAGCGCCAGCAATTTACGCAGCGCTTTACAATATAAAAAGGAGACAATACAGTTACATTACATTAAAATACAAGAGGATTAAGAGGGCCCTGCTCAGAAGAGTTTACAATCTAATAGGTTGCGGCAGGTGGTACTAAAGGTTATAACTGTCGGAAATGAGCTTATGGAAGTGGTAGGAGATTAGTTTGAGACGTGATAGGCTTCCCTGAACAGACGAGTTTTTAGGGATCGCCTGAAGGTAACAAGAGTAGGGGATAGCCGGACCAGTGGAGGTAGCGAGTTCCAGAGGATTGGAGAGGCTCTGGAGAAATCCTGGAGACGAGCATGGGAGGAGGAGACGAGAGAGCTTGAGAGTAGGAGGTCTTGAGAAGAACGGAAGGGACGATTTGGGTGATATTTGGATATTACTTCCCAGAAGAGTTGAAGCTGTTATAGCTGCAAAGGGTGGGCCAACTCAATATTAAACCCTACGGACGAAGACTTGAATGGCATTAAAGTTCATGTGCGTGTAAAGGCAGGTGTCTCAATACTTTTGGAAATATCGTTTATCTAACTATGGGTAAACAGAGCCATTGTGTACACAGTCCTGGGCTCTAGTCCAATCTGAGATCCTGGTATAAATTCCAGATTCCTAAATATCTACTCGTCTTTAATCTGATCCAATTACAGATCACGAAACATCTACCAGTCTATGGGTAACCAGGATTGATCGTGTGCACATCCTCTGGCTCTAGTCTGATCCGAGATCCCGGTATATTAGTTAGACCTGAAAACAAATGACCCACAATGCAGAAAGTTGAGTCAAATAACACTGGGATCAGTGGACTCTCATATCGCCGCACCTTTCCCCCGCGATGTAGAAAAACAAGTTTCCACACCCTACAGCCACCCACGCCTCAACGTCTCAGTTTTCAAGCAGGTATAAAGTTCGAAGTACACCTGAACACGGGAGAGGCCGTTGCTTGGCTCCAACTGAAAATTCCCAATTGCTTGGCTGTGTCCACCATCCATACCTCCGAATCGGAACACGCACGTGACAATTGAGGGCTTCTTCACACCAAGCACGCTCGTAATTTTTTTGCGCATTCCATTGTGTTTTGGGAAGCTTATTCATTTCAATGGACTGCCTAATGCAAAAAATTAGCGCAGGCTCAATTTTTTAACCACTTCAGCTCTGAAAAATTTTACCCCCTTCATGACCAGGCCATTTTTTTGCACTGCGCTACTTTACAACGATGTACCCAAATTAATTTCGTATCATTTTTCCCCACAAATAGAGCTTTCTTTTGGTGGTATTTGACCACCTCTGCGTTTTTTATTATATATACACATTGAGGGCAAAAAGTATTTGATTCCCCTGCTGATTTTGTACGTTTGACAAAGAAACGATTGGTCTATAATTTTAATGGTAGGTTTAATTTAACAGTGAGAGACAGAACAAAAGAAAAAATATCCAGAAAAATGCATTTCAAAAACATCTAAATTGATTTGCATTTTGATGAGTGAAATAAGTATTTGATCTCCTATCAATCAGCAAGATTTCTGGCTCCCAGGTGTCTTTTATACATTTAATGAGCTGCGAGTGCTCCGAAACTCAGCTTGTTACCTATATAAAAGACACCTGTCCACAAAAGCAATCCGATTCCAATCTCTCCACCATGGCCAAGACCAAAGACCAAAGACCATGGCCAAGGCCAAGACCAAAGACCATGGCCAAGGCCAAGACCAAAGACCATGGCCAAGGCCAAGACCAAAGACCATGGCCAAGGCCAAGACCAAAGACCATGGCCAAGGCCAAGACCAAAGACCATGGCAAAGGCCAAGGCCAAAGACCATGGCCAAGGCCAAGACCAAAGAGCTGTCCAAGGATGTCAGGGAAAAGATTGTAGACCTACACAAGGCTGGAATGAGCAACAAGACCATCACCAAGCAGCTTGGAGAGAGGGTGACAACAGTTTGTGTTTCTTCCATTTGCGAAAAATCTCACCATCTAACTGCCAATCTCCCTTGGTCTGGGGCTCCATGCAAGATCTCACCTCGTGGAGTTTCAGTGATCATGAGAACGGTGAGGAGTCAGCCCAGAACTACACGGGAGAATCTTGTCAATGATCTCAAGGCAGCTGGGAACCATAGTCACCAACAAAATAATTGGTAATACAGTACGCCTTGAGGGACTGAAATCCTGCAGCACCCCGCAAGGTCCCCCTGCTCAAGAAAGCACATGTACAGACCCAACTGAAGCTTTCTAATGAACATCTGAATGATTTAGAGGAGAACTGGTGAAAGTTTTGTGGTCAGATGAGACCAAAATCAAGCTCTTTAGCATCAACTCGATTCGCCATGTTTGGAGGAGGAGGAATGCTGCCCATGACCCCAAGAACACCATCCCCACAGTTAAACATGGAGGTAAAAATATTATGCTTTGAGGGTGTTTTTCTGCTAAGGAGACAGGACCACTTCATGGTGGACGGACGTACCATCAAATCTTGGGCGAGAACCTCCGCTTTCAATGCCTGGGCATTGAAAATGGGTTATGGGTGGGTATTCCAGTATGACAAGGACCCAAAACACATGGCCAAGGCAACAAAGAAATGGTTCAAGAAGAAGCACATTAAGGCCCCGGAGTGGCCTAGCCAATCTCCAGACCTTAATCCCATAAAAACTATGTGGAGGAAGCTGAAGGTTCGAGTTACCAAACGTCAGCCTCAAAACCTTAATGACTTGGAGAGGATTTGCAAAGAGGAGTGGGACAAAATCCCTCCTGAGATGTGTGCAAACCTGGTGGCCACCTACAAGAGACGTGTGACCTCTGTGATTGCCACCAAGGGTTTTGCCACCAAGTACTAAGTCATGTTTTGCGAAGGGGTCAAATACTTATTTCACTCATTAAAAATGCAAATAAATTTATAATTGTTTTGAAATGCCTTTTTTTGGGGATATTTTTGTTGTCTCTCACTGTTAAAATAAACCGACCATTAAAATTATAGACCGACCATTTCTATGTCAGTGGGCAAACCTACAAAATCAAACACTTCTTTCCCCTCACAGCAAGCAAAAAAAAGACCATAAATCTTGAAAAAAAAAAAAAACATACACAATATTTTCTACACTCTGATATAAAACATAGCCAATAAAAACATAAAAAACAAAAAAACGTTTCTTCATACATTTAGGCCACTATGTATTTTGCTACCTTTAGGATGTTTTTAACCACTTGACCTTCACCTTTACTTGAACTAAGGGGCCAAGCCTAACCCTTGACCTTTGCCCCCCTTCATGGCCAGGCAATTTTTTTTGCAATACTGCCTTAATTTAACTGACAATCGTGCAGTCATGTAACGCTATACATAAATGAAATGTATATAATTCCCCCCCCCCCCCCACAAATAAGCTTTAATTTGGTGGCATCTGATCAACACTGTGTTTTTATTTATTTTTATTATATACATGAAAAAAAAAAAAAAAAAAAAAGACATTTTGAAAAAAAAATAAAAATGATATTTTCTACTTTCTGATATAAAACATATCCAAAAAAAACATTAAAAAAATGTATTCTGCAACATATTTATGGTAAAAACAAATCCCAACAAGCCTGCCTGTCAGGTCACCTTGAGGCGAGGTGACAGATGCACACCGTAGGGATCAGGAGTGCACCGCAAGGTTGTGGACCCTACGGCTGACTGCTGCAGACGGGAGAAAGATCCCACTGGGGTTAGAGCGTAAGATTCCCTGGGGCGCGGAGTCTAAGAGCCAGCAGGTGTTCACCAGCGCCTCTAGTGGTGAGGATGGACTTGGCTGCAATTGGCTCCAGGTCGCAACCCCCAGGGTCCCCCAGCTCACACCCACAGTAGGCAACAGGAGGATAGGGATAGTGAGGAACAAAGCCAAGGTCAGGGCCACAAGCAGACAGGAATAGACAGGGACACGCCAACAGGTCAGGATCACAGGCAAACAGGGATAGTCAAAGACACGCCAAAGTCTGTAACGGAACAACAGACAAGCACACGGCAGGTAACAGGAAGCTAACACACAAAGGTTGATCAGCAGGGATGGCCTGCAGTGCACAGGTTAATATAGAGCTCTCTGATAGGAGCTAGGGTGGAGTCATGCCAGAGGATGGATTACAAAAGCAGTCAGGTGAGGGTCGGCTGGTCTCTAGAGATGAACACATGGAAACAGGTAAGCAAACTATTGCAAAACCATGACAGTACCCTCCCTCTGACGAGGCCTCCCCCTCCCCCGCCTGGGTCCAGGCTTAAAGGGAAACTCCAGATGGAACCTCCTCAACAGACTAGGAGCAAAGACCTCAGATGCAGTGATCCAAGACCTCTCCTCAGGGCCAAACCCTTTCCAATGTACAAGTTACTGAAGAATGCCTTTACGGAGACGGGAATCCTTAACTTGACTAACCTTGTATTTTACATTATCCTCAGAGACTGGAACCGAGGTAGGGAGAGGACGAGAGGACTTGAGGACTAAAGGCTTTTTAGGAATGGGTAAGGGCATGAGAAGCTCATGAGCCTGAGCAGGGTCTCCCAGACCCTTAAAGATGAGCTGGGCATCCAGAACAGGACCACCAGACTGGGCAGAGGTCAGAGGATCCCTGAGGTCAGGTTGGTTAGAAGGTGACATGGTAGCAGTAGGGTGAGGCCAGGTCACAGAAGGTCCTGAACAAGAAGCAGGAAGCTCATTGGGCATGGGCTGGACTGGCATAACTGGTGCAGAGGCCGACTGAATAGTATTGTCAGGTGTAGCGACCATCTCAATCGCATCACAGGGCATAGCAACTGTGGAACTTGCAGACAAGTTATCCTGGCTGTGCGTCCAAGGGAGATTAGGGACAGGCAAAGGTAAATAGTTATGCGAACTGGAGTTTATGATGGACTCAGGTACATAGGTGGGCCCCTCATCCAGAGTACCACATGACCTAGAGAGTGCATCAGTCCAACTATTGCAGTACGCATCCCAGAGATCGCTATATACAGCGGGAATAGCAGAAGATACTGGGATGGTGGTAACAGGAAGTTTCTCTTTTGGGGTACCCTTGAGTAGGCAGGAAGAGGAACAGGAGGAACCCCAAGCCAGGATCTGTCCAGCAGACCAGTCGATGTGTGGAGAATGGAGCCGTAACCAAGGAAGACCTAATATTATAGGAGATGAAGCCTTAGGTAAGACAAGGAAGGATATCCACTCCTGGTGGAGTGTCCCTACTGACATCTTAACAGGAAGAGTCTGGAAGCGGATAGGGCCCCCTTGGAGAACAGTGCCATCAATCGCCAAGACCACCAATGGCGTTGTAAGGGGCAAAAGGGTAAGTTTAATGGAGGATGCAGATGCAGTTTCCCAATCCATGAAATTGGCAGCGGCTCCGGAATCCAGATGTGCTGAGATTGAACGAGAGGAAGCACCGACATGAAGCAACACGGAAAGGAGAAGATGAGAAGGTGACGGTGATATTTGAGGATGGACTTGGCTGCAACTGGCTCCAGGTCGCGACCCCCAGGGTCCCCCAGCTCACACCCACAGTAGGCAACAGGAGGATAGGGATGGTGAGGGACAAAGCCAAGGTCGGGGCCACAAGCAGACAAGAATAGACAGGGACACGCCAACAGGTCAGGATCACAGGCAAACAGGGATAGTCAAGGACACGCCAAAGTCGGTAACGGAACAACAGATGCGCACCCGGCAGGTAACAGGAAGCTAACACACAAAGGTTGATCAGCAGGGATGGCCTGCAGTGCACAGGTTAATATAGAGCTCTCTGATAGGAGCTAGGGTGGAGTCATGCCAGGGGATGGATTACAAAAGCAGTCAGGTGAGGGTCGGCTGGTCTCTAGAGATGAACACATGGAAACAGGTAAGCAAACTATTGCAAAACCATGACACTGCCAAATGCCTCTAAAAAGCAATCCAACCACAGATCTCTTTTTAGAGGCCTGTCAGTACTTGCCACTAGTGTGGGGCCTTACTGTACACCACAAACTATGGAAGCAGGAAAATCAGACAGCCAGGCGAGTAACATTTTAAGAAAGTCAGTACCCCCCCCCCCCCCCCTTTCCCATATGAGAGGTGTCTCTGAAGGGAATTCATAATGGCTTGGGATCTGTTTTATTTTATTCCAAAAATTATAAAACTATTACTATTTATGTAAAATCTTAAACACACACTAAAGGGAGGGTGCAGACGTTGACTAGGCACGGCAGCAGCTGTTTCCTTTCAGAACATCTCTTTCTTATTGAAACTGTGTGGAGCCTGGTCAAGGAGTCATTGCTCTAACTCAGCCAGCTGTTTGTGTAATCTAAACTTCAACTTTTCAGGTGCTCTGTGAAGAGCTTGCTTTTTTTTCTTCAGCAAAGCAGTTATGATTAGCCCAGTAAATGTATTAAAAGGTGCCAATGGCTCCCCCTGCTGGCGGGAAATTATAAATATGGAATTGCATGCACTTTTTTTTCAACCCTGACCGTAAATAAAAAAAAATTCATATCCCTTTAACCGGTTTCCACTGGCCAAAAATATATATATGGCAGCACAGTGGTGGGCTTTAACACCATGCTAAGTCATACAGTGCCTTGAAAAATTATTCATACACCTTGTTACAACCAAAAACATAAATGTATTTTATTGGGATTTTATGCAATAGATCAACACAAAGTAGCACTTAATTGTGAAGTTGAAGGAAAGCGATAAATGGTTTTCAAGTTTTTTTATAAATAAATATATGAAAGGTGTGGCGTACATTTGTATTTAGCCCCCATTACTCTGATACCCCTAACCAAAATCTAGTGAAACCAATTGCCTCCAGAAGTCACCTAATTAGTAAATAGAGTCCATCTGTGTGTAATATAATCTCAGTATAAATACAGCTGTTTTATGAAGTCCTCAGAAGTTTGGTAAAGAACCTTAGTGAACAAACAACATCATGAAGGCCAAGGGACACACCAGACAGGTCAGGGATAAAGTTGTGGAGAAGTTTAAAGCAGGGTTAGCTTATAAAAAAAATACCCCAAGCTTTGAACATCTCACGGAGCTCTGTTCAATCCATCATCCAAAAATGGAAAGAGTATGGCACAACTGCAAACCTACCAAGACATGGCCGTCCACCTAAACTGACAGGCCGGGCAAGGAGAGCTTTAATCAGAGAAGCAGCCAAGAGGTGTGTGGTAGCTATAGAGGAGCTGCAGAGAGCCACAACTCAAATGGGAGAATCCATGAGGGACCTTTGACACGGGGCCAAATTGTGATGTCTAGACGGCTGGGTCAGATCCTCTCCAAAACTGTAGACCTTCTGAGAAGTTCCTGGTCTGCAGTGGTCAGGACCGACCAAAGTGGTCCAAGGAAGGAAAACCGGCAACAGGGTCATGGGCAGCCAAGGCTCATGAATGCATTTGAGGAGGGAAGGCTGGCCTTTATGTTGTCCAATTAAATAGAAGAGCTGCTGTAGCTCAAATTGCTGAACATTAATGCTGGTTCCGATAGAAAGGTTTTAGAACACACAGAGCATCGCAGTTTGCGGTGTATGGGGCTGTGTAGCCATAGACCGGTTAGTGTAATGCCAGCCATACACGTGCCGAATTTCGAAAGAACTTTCTTTCCAAAATCTTATCTAAGAATTTTCATACGAATATGCTAACCTGTGTCCACAGTCAAAAGCTCCTACAATGGGAACGTATAAGCATCAGAACTGGACCATGGAGCAATGGAAGAAGGTGGCCTGGTCTGATGAATTTAAGAAAAGTTTGAGCTGTCGACTCGGCCTCCAAATTCTCCAGAACTCAATCCAATTGAACATCTATGGGATGTGCTGGAAAAATAAGCCTGATCCATGGAGGCCCCACCTTCCAACTTACAGGACTGTAAGGATCTGCTGCTGATGGCTTGGTGCCAAATATCACAGCATACCCTTAGTGGTCAACTAGGGTCCATGCCTCAGTGAGTTATGGTGGGTGGTGATGTTCTGGCTGATCAATGTCTGGGTTAGGGACAAAGACCTTGCCCGATTATGGCTATGTGGCCTTATTAACAAGGGTAGAAGGAAAGTCCTTTGAGCTGCACATCTTTGCAAGACCTTGTGCTTAGGTGTATGACACCTTCAGCTTGGGCTTCAGCTAGGGCACATCCTCTTCAACGGGTTTCGATCTGCCCACAGCGTTTAGTCATGGGGAACATCCCCATGGATTGGACTGACATTTAAATTACTATTTCTGTAAAATCTTAAATACACAGTACAGTATATAGAGGGTACAGACATGACACGGTTATAGTTCTAAGCATAGCAGCAGCTGTTTCCTTTCAGACCATCTCTCTTTAGTTAAAACTGTATGGAGCCTGGTCAGGGAGTTATTTCTCCAACTCATTCAGTTGTTTGTGTAATCAATAGATTCAACTTTGCAGCTGCTCTGTACTGAACTTGTTTTTTTTTTCCCCCCAGCAAAGCAGTTAAGATTAGCCCAGTAACTGTGTAAAAAAGGTGCCAAGGTATGGAACTATATGCATTTTTGCTTTTTTTTTTTTTTCTGACCATAAATAAGATTATATATATACAAAAACACTTTAAGTTCCCTTTAAACCTCTTTCCGCTGGCCACATACATGGGAAAGAGCCCAATGACTAAGCTCTGGGGGCGGAGCAAAATATGTTGGGGGTGTGGCCTGGCTGGAGCCAAGGCTGAAGCTGTCATACGCCTAAGCACAGGTTTTTCCCAATATGTGCGGCTCAGAAAACCTCCTTTCGTCTCATGTTGACACTTGGAACAGAGACAAGCTCCGTCCTTGCCTGCACGCCTAGCGGTTTGCCATAAAAGAGGACCCAGCGGCATTGGTTATTTTTGTTTTGGTTCACTATGTCGCCACATTAGGTCAACAATGTCACAACCAACCCCGCCCCTTTGTGTACGTCAGCTGCGGGGTGGGGAACCCCAAGCCTGTAGCTTATTGGCCCAGAAATTATTGACTTCTGGGTGTTAAGCAAACACAAGTTCATTCCTACTCAGCACCCCTAGTACTGTGACTGCACACTCATCATTGCCAATCAACAGCTGTGCCAGAACCTGGGTCTGAACCTGCAACCTCTGCTGTGTCTGGCGAGGTCTCTTCTTGCTGAGCCATCCATGATGTTGGACAGTGCCCTGGACAATTCCGTGAATGATCTTGCCTTGAAACTTATTTCTATTGAACGTTGAACCCTTTGCCTCTCCAATGAACTTCCTGCCTTTGCACTTCCTGTTTGCCAGCTTATTGTGCTCACTCAAGCCAATATCTTGCTCGTCAGTCCTGCTGCTATCCATATCTCCACTACCCCTCGTTACCGACTTTGGCTTGTTCCTCGACTACGCTTCTGCTTAAAACCAACCTGCAACCACTTGTTACCAACCTTCGGCTTGTCCCTCAACTACGCTTCTGCTTAAACCCTACCTGCTCCTGGACCCCGGCTCACTAACCTTCTGTTGGGGCAATCCCGAGGACCGCGACCTGGTACTAATGTGCAACAAAACCCACCCCCACCATCAGTAGCTCTGGTGAACACCAGTTACTCTGTACCATCTACGAGGGTGACCTTCTCGTGTATTTAGCCTGCTGGTCTGTGGGAGCTTTTCAACTGCTATAGCTGCTGGTCTCCAAGCCTGACCCTTGACCGTGACAAGCCAGGAGGATTTGCTCCTGAACACATGGTCACTCTGACAGCCAATAAGTGATCATATGATCAGCAAGCCCAAGACCGCCTCTGGTGTTAAGGGGTCAGCAGTAGGAGGGGCTACGTCAACCCCTTAAAGGGGAACTACTGTATTTATTTACAACCCTTGTTCCCATGGATAGGACGTAGCTACTTACCTACACAGGGGGCAGCCATGTATGCCCAGTCCTAGGCATTCTCATGCAGCGTTCATTTGGTGTTGGAAATACAAAGTTCTGTCGCCTCGAAAGTCAAAATTACAACACGGACTTCACGGTTCTTTCCAAATTCCAAACTGTGATGTCACCATTCTCTTTAACCAAAGTTCCGCCTCCAGGAAGCACAGACATTGGTTGGATAACTCCACGGTAAATGACCACGAATGGGTCTGCGGCACCTGCTATAAAGAGAACCTGTCGCCTTACTGACTACAGGTAAAGCACAGCTTCGCGTTGAGGAGCCCCAGGTGATTGCAGAAGCAGTTGATGGGTGCTAATTCTTCGGCGTGGGGCGAAAGAAGGCGACCCCATACACCCAATGGTAGTCCCCGGATGACCAAGGCTCAGCGCAGCGGCGTCGCCCTCAGCCGCAAAGGTTTATGGCGACGAGATAATGATACCCCCCCCCCCCACCCATCCCTGTACAGAGTTGAACAAAGATTCCAGAAGAGCAGGTTGAACCAGCGATGTGCCCTTTGCTCCAATCACCCAGGCAACCAAATTCCAACCTACCCAGATCTTCCTCTTAACTCTTCGCTCAGAAGGCCCCTGCAGGGAACGACACGTTTTAATTCCGGGTTATTTAAAGCCTCTGCTTGCGTTCCAGCGCGCTTCCGGGTTTTGCCTACGCCTCTGTGCGTTGCAAACAGGGACTTCCGGCTTTTGCGTTTCACGGTGGAACTCAGCGCCTGCTGCGCATTCCAAAGGCTGACGTCCGGGTTTTGCGCTTCACGAAGGAACGCAGCGCCCGCTGTGCGTTCCAAAGACGGACTTCCGGCTTTTGCGCTTCACGGTGAAACGCAGAGCCTGGGGCAAGCGGTACGGAACGCGCGGAGGCCCATAATAGTTCTGCAGAGTCCCCTTCCCTAGCAGGAAGTGGCCGTGATCGCCCTACACGAGCTGCTCTGTGGCCCCCCAGGAGACTTGTCAGTGACCCCAGGCCGTCCCTAAGGAGAGGTAACGGAAATGATGAAAACAGGAACTTTTTTGGGTGGGGGATGTGGAGCTTTGCTTTTCTTCTGAGCAGGTCATGTGACCCATGCCAAGGCAAAGGCCCAGATAATGTGAAGGGGCCAAGAGCTACTCAACTGGGCAACATGCATAAGAGGAGAGGGAACGTAACCGATAGGGGTCAGAAGGGAGAACCACATGTCCCAGCATGCAAAAGCTTGGCGAGGAGTTTTTGCGAAGAGTAGGCCACGCGCAGAAAATTTTTTAATGGACGTTCTCCCAAACAAATTTAGACTGTTGGCAAATGGAGACGTGCGTAAGAAAGACCCCCGTCCCTGTGTTTTTGGATTCCTCGTCCTATCAATGAGGGACCAAGCCCAAAACAACCCAAAACCGTTTCCCCCGTACAAACTGTTTCCGTCCCGTGAGATTGGCTTGTCCTAAGACATGGTGGTAGCCAAGATGTCCTCCAAACTCATTCCTAACCCAAACTCCAAACTTTTTTGGACTCCAGTGGGCTACAAGTTGGGTCATTCCCTTTATGTGGCCCACAACTCATTTGAGTACAAAAAATGGCGTACAGAGGATGCTTCAAGCTCTCCTCTAGCTGGTAGGTTAATTTGTCAGTTGAGTATGCCCAAGATGGTTGCCTTACCTCCTAAGCCAGCCATTCTCAACCAGGGTTCTGTGGAACCCTAGGGTTCCTGTCAGAGGTTTCTATGGATTCCTTGACTTGTGGCTGATTGACTTCCAATTTGCTGGTGTTTGCATAGTTCTGGGGCCAAGTCTTCTTGGAAGAGCCAACTGCATGACAACATACTGTCTTTTTAAGCTGTCTGTGAGGGTGGTGACTAAGGATGAGCTCAGGCGTGTTTGCAAGTCAACGTGCCCGCCAGGAAGCTGACACTCCGCTTCGCTAATCACAGGTAGTGAGACATTTCCCCCGATCTGTGCAGCTGCGGATCGGGAAATGTTGCACTGCGGAGTGTCAGCTTCTTGGTGGGCACGGGCATGTGGACTTGTGCACACACCTGAGCTCATCTTAGTGGTGATGGTTTCTTGGCGGGATTGCTCAGGTGGGTTGGGACTACAATCTGAACATGCCGCAGCCCATCCTTAGTGGCTGACTGACTTCCAATTTGATGGTGTTTGCATAGTTCTGAGTACAAGTCTTCTTGACACCAATGGAGTTTTTAGCTGTCTGTGAGGGTGGTATTCTGACCACCATTGTATATGTGGCTTTCATACCACTGACCACCAATGTCATAGGAATTTTTACCACAAAACTCCAATTAATTTGTTTTAGCAAGGGTTCCCCAAGGACCTGAAATCCTTGGTTAGTTTGACAAGACACTGCTATCGATCCATAAGGGTTCCTCAAGGGCAACCTCTGCCCCGTAGAAAATGTTTCCATCCTGTGGAATCGACTTGTCCTAAGACATAGTGGTAGTGGATATTAGATTGGACATCCTCCAAAATCATCTCTAACCCAAACTTCAAAACCATTTATGCTCCAATGAGCTGCAGGTTAGGTCATTCCCTGCCCCAAAGCTTATGTGACTTGACCCGCAGGTCATTGGATTACAAAAGAGCCGGAGTTCAGAGGACGCACAAACTCAGTCAGTTTAGTATGCCCAAGATGGTTAAATTACCTCCTAAGCCAGCTATTTTCAACCAAGGTTCAGTGGAACTCACGGGTTCCTCCAAAGTTTTCTTTGGGTTCCTTGAGCTGTTGCTGATTGACTTCCAATCTAATGGTGTATAGTTCTGGGGTCAAGTCTTGGAAGAGCCAGCTACATAACACCAATGGTCTTTTTAAGCTGTCTGAGGGTGGAATTTTGACCACCATGGTAAGGAGGGGCTTTCTTACGACTGACCACCAACATAATGGGAATTTTTACCTCTAAACTCCAGTGAACTTGTTTTAGGAAGGGTTCCCTAAGACCTGAAAATTATTTCAGGGATTCCTCTGGGGAAAAAAAAATGTCAGATCATTGTGGGAACAAAGATGGTGGAGCTAATGTTTGGGAACCAAGATAGGGAAAATTCTCCTGGGGAACAAGAGGAGAAGAGATGACACAAGAACTATCTGGAAGTGACAGGAATAAAGATTTTGGTACCGATATGATATTTGACCCAAGGTCTGCAAACAGCTGATCATCACCCCACTATGAGCTTGTTGGACATCCCATTCCAAAACCATGGGCATTATTATGGAGTTAGCCCTTCTTAGGCTCTTCTAACCACCTCCACTCCTCTGGTAAGGCTTTTTACAAGATTTTGGAGTGGGAATTGGTGCCCATTTAGCCAGCCTTGCAGTCCACTTTCAAATTTATCCCAAAGGCGTTGAGAAGGGTTGAGGTCAGTACTCTGTGTGGGCCAACTGAGTTCCTCCACACCAAACTGGTCAAACTATGTCTTGATGGAGCTTGCGTTGTGCACATGGGCAAAGTCATGCTGAAACAGAAGAGGGAATTCACATCACAAAACTGTTGATACATGGTTGGAAGTCCACCATTGTAAAATGTCTTTGTAGGCCATTGTTATGCGTTGGAGACTTAATAGCTATGTGCTTGATTTCATACACCTGATTATGGAATGTGATGTAAAAATAATTCATATAGATGTGATGGTCAGGTGTCCACATACCTTTGACCCTACAAATTATTTGGAAGATGAACTAAAGTTATCTGGGAGAGAGACCATGTCATGGGTTCAAATTGTATGGATCAGCTTGGGCAGCAGGTACAGGTAGGTTTGAAAGCACCCTGGGCATAAGGTTGACTCCAACAGCAATGGGCAGTGAAGTAACTAGACTTGGTAGACGTGAAAGGCAAGTTGCTTGGTGCCCCAGTGCACAGGCCGTGTTTTTTATGTGGTCACATTCCCATCCTCCCCAGCATTTAACAAAAAGTTTCTCCTCAATAGGGAGCCCCAATTGGGAGCTGGCATTTGAGACAGGAGATGGCTAGTATTAGCCATTAGGCTTCTATTCGAGAAATAAACGTTTATGGTTTCTTTAAGCACATTATGGTAGAAATTACATTTTGTGCTTGATTTATTTACTTACAGAACCATCAGACACCTGGGCAAGAAGTTTCTGCAGGCGGCACTTCTGATAGACACATCAAGTGAGTGTATTTCATTGTTTTAATTATGTACTTGAGAAAGTTGTTTTTTTTCTGCAGTTTTATAAAGTATACAACTGTATTTTAGATATGCCGAAGTGTGTGGTGAAGGCATGTCCTCACGCTACGGGCCAGAAGACGGCATACCCAGATATCAGTCTCCACGCGTTCCCTCGGAAGATTCCACAGATGCAGGCCTGGCTGCGCCTAGCTGGCATGGACGAGGAGATGGTTAAAGACTTTACTAAGATGATCCTCGAGGACAAGCGGTCGGACAAGTTTCGGATGTGTTCCGCCCACTTTACAGAGGACTGCTACACCATGAAAGGTGTCCGGAGGGCTCTCAAAGAAGACTCCATGCCGACCATTTTCCCCAAAGAGGTTCCGATCTTTGATGAGACACTTGATCCATGGGTGAGGAGGAACAACAGGAGGGCCAGGAACGAATTCCTCGCCATGGAGCTCTACGGCGAACGTTATAGGCAAAGGAGGTGCTCTTGTGATTGCCACAGGCAGAGTCACCTAGTGGACACGTCCACTCAAACGGACGCAGTCTTTATTTTAGCCATGGTGCAACAGGTGCCCTATACAAAACTGGCAAGCCACAAGAGCATCACTATGGACCATGAGTACACCAGGAGTACGGAGCTTGGGTTAGCAGGGTCGGTGCCCTTAACGACAACACAGAAGACCTTCATCCCTCACATTGAATTCCGACCAGCTGAAGACAATCAACAGGAGATGAAGTAAGTTTAATTGCAGCGTGTTAATGGCGAATATTCAACCCACTATTCTGATGTCTCTTTGTTTAGGGATAGGGATCAGGGATCTCTTGTCCCTACCTGACAGTTTTCCACTTAATTTCTCTCAGGAGAACTTCTGATAATGTTTTTATTGGAGTACATGACCTCAATTTTTTTTTTCTTCTTCAGAAAAGTCTCTGTGACAAGTTTACAGACCTGTTTGTCTGTATTCCTGGGCAGCCAAGCGTGACAGTTTTCAAAGTGCAAAGAGAGATTTATTACTACAGATAAAACAGAATTCCTCTCTAAACCGATGCATAATTAACCACTTCAATACCGAGCACTTTCACCCCCTTCCCGCCCAGGCCAATTTTCAGCTTTCAGTGCTGTCACACTTAGAATGACAATTGCGCATTCCATGCAACACTGTAACCATGTAAAATTTTTATAATATTTTCCCCACAATTTGAGCTTTTTTTTTTTTTTTTTTTTGGTGGTATTTCATTTTTTGCTAAATAAATGGAAAAAAAAACTGAAATTATTTGAAAAAAGACAGAAAATTTTGAAAAAAGAAAATGTGTTTTTCTTCGTTTTTTTTATTAAAATTGGCAAATAATCTTTCTTCATAAATTTAGGTCAAAATGTATTCTGCCACGTTTCTTTGGTGAAAATAACCCAAATCGGTGTCTATATTTAGTCTGTAGGAAAGAGTCCACAAACGATGGTATATATCTGAAAAGTAATGAATCCTGATGTGCCTTGAGGCCCAAAAATTCCAGGACAGTACAAATATCCCCCGAATGACCCATTTTGGAAAGTAGACAGTCCAAGGTATTTAGTAAGAGGCATTGCAAGTTTTTTTAAGTTGTATTATTAATTTTTTTTGTCACAGTTATTTGGAAAATAAAGAAATAAAAAAAATATTTTTTTTTTTTACATACTGTAACCAGAGCAGTACAGCATTATTATATAACAGTTGTGGTGTCCACCAGGTACACTGACTGGTGACAGTATGTAAAAAAAAAAAAAAAAAAATCGAAAAAATTCTATTACATTTTTTTTTTTTTTACAATTTTTTTTTCTAGCACACTGTGACCAGAGCAATACAGTGTTACCATAGTAACACGGTACTACTCTGGGGAAGGCCATTTTTTGTGTTTTTTTTTTTTTTTTTGCGATATGGCACTGCGTTACTTTGCAGTCATGTGGCACTGTACCCAAATTTATGTCCTGTTTTTTCGTGACAAATAAAGCATTCTTTTGGTGATATTTGATTATTTGATCACCTCTGCGTTTTTTTTATTTATTGCACTATAAACCCACTATAATTTATTGCACTATAACTATAGCCCAACAATTTTGAAAACTTAAATATATATATTTATATATATTTTTTTTTTTTTACTTTATGCTATAAAACATCCAATAAAAAAAATCTAATTTCTTTATATATTTAGGCCACTATGTATTCTGCTATATTTTTTTGCTAAAAAAAAATCCCAATAAGTGTATTATGATTGGTTTACACAAACGTTATAGCTAGGGTTGTCCTGATACCGATACTAGTATTAGTATCAGGACAGATACAGAGTATTTGCGCATGTACTTGTACTCACACAAATGCTCCCGATGCCTTATCATATACCTGGTCGGCGAGCGGGGGGCGGAGTCAGCGGAGAGCGAGTCCTCACCTGCAGTGGAGATAGCTAGGTAAGCTGGCAGGGTGCAGCCGCATCAGGATCAGTGACCGGAGCCTTAACATTCGGTCGCCGTCAGCTTGGATATCCCGACACCCATCTTGGTACACCCTGCACTCAGTCATAGTAAGCCAGCAGCGGACATCCTGTTACACCCAGCCCATATAGTTCAGGCTGGGTGTAACAAGATGTCTGCTGCTGCTTACTGCGGCCAAGTGCAGGGTGTCCCATGATGGGCATTGCAGCATAGCATTTCAAAATAAATCCTTTCCTCCTGTTATTTATTGCTGCATTTTAGTGCCTGCCCATAAGTGCCAGCCACCTGTCAGTGCCCATAAGTGCCATCTAGGTCCAAGCAACCAATCACCAGCTTGTTAACTCCAGCAGCTCCCACCCTCCATCCAGTACTGGGGGGGGGGGGTGATAGAGGACATTGCTTTGGAGGGGAAGAGGACACTACATGGGCGGTGGTTTGGAAAGGGGAGCAGGGGACACTACAGTGGGGGGGGGGGGCTTGATGTGACATGGGGTAGAGGACATTGCTGTGAGGGGGGCAGAGGAGACTGCTATGGGGTGCAGAGGAGACCACGGGGGGGGGGGGTGATATGGAGGGGGTAGAAGACACTGCTATGGGGGTAGGAGCATAGAACACTACAGTGGGAGGGGTGATGTGAACGGGGGAAGGACACTGCTAAGGGGAGTCAGAGGCAACTATTTGGGGGGGGGGTTTGTAAAGGGGGGCAGAGGACACTACAGTGGGGGGGGGGGCAGAGGACACTGCTATGGGGTGCAGTGGAGACCACAGTGGGGGGTGATATGAAGGGCTTAGAAGACACTGTTATGGGGGAAGGAGCAGAGAACACTACAGTGGGCTGGTGATGTGAATGGGGGCAGGACACTAAGGTAGTCAGGCCACTACTGTGGGGACAGAGGACACTACTGTGGGAGTTGATGTGAAGGGGAGCAGAGGACACTACTGTGGGTGAGGGTGCACAAGACACTGTGTTTTTATTGGGAGCTTGATAGTTAATTATTTTTTTTAAAGTGCATTCCCCTCTCTGGGGATCTTTGATTTCCTCCATGTTGTCCAGGTAGATTTTAACCAACCTCCGAAAGGTTTCCTACCCCTGACCCAGATGAATCAGATGAGTCTTTGATTCGCCCCCTTCTGGATTCTTAGGTCCCTGGAACATCAATGAGCGAGAGTTCATGTTGGACCTCCATGCTCCTTACACTGAGAATATATTTAAACTACGATGATGAGGTCACATTATGTTGCCACCCTGTTGAAGTCCAGGAACTAAATGTTAAAACTTGTTTTTCATCCGTACAGAGCCAGACAAAGTGAGAAAATTGAAGCAGACACCCCAACTGTGAAGAATGTTGGTACTTCCCCTTCATCGTATTCAAACACAGAGCACGGAAATTTCTCAAACATACATATTAAAGAGGAACCCCTCTCAGATGAAGAATATCCTCTGGACAACTCCATAAATGGTATACAACATCCATCCACTCATATCAAAGAAGAACCCTGTGAAGAAGAACTGGTTCCATTCGAGATGGACTATACAACTGTTGTTGTCAATGATTGCCCCATGTCCCGTGAAGACATCACATGTCCTCCCCATGCTGAAATCTCTGTGCCAACACACCAGATGAAGGAGGAACTGCTTTCAGATGACGAAAATCTCCCCACATCTGCACGTCATATGTGGTCTACATCTAATCTTAAGAAGAAACGCCTTTCATCTGAAGGACATCTAATGCCGCCTGATACTTCCACACCCAACCCCCAACCACAGCACACATCAAAGAAACAGGCTGTGATCAGTGATACACGACCGAGGAATAACTTCTCAGACAGTCTTCCTCACTTTGAGGGATCTCAGTCAAGCCCTACCAATCCTGAATCCATGGAGATCACCGTGACAGTGAACAACTGTTCCAAATGTGAGGAAAGCTTCACCAGCAACGAGGAACTTCTGCTACACCAACGGATGTACCATCAGCAGAAACCCATGGGCGTCCATTCTGAGCCAGCGCAGGAGATGAATCCAGAGCCAGCTGTGGTTGCGGATGCAAAGGGTGTTCGAAGGACTCCTCTGTTCAAGTGTCAGTACTGCGGGAAGGTGTGCAAATCTTTAAATTTCCTATCCAGGCATGAGGAGATCCATCAGAACAAAACCTACACCTGCTCAGAGTGCGGAAGGTGTTTCACCAGTTCCATTGGCCTCACGGTCCACCAGAAGACCCACAAGGTCGAGAAGGTGGTTGACTACCCCAAGTGCAGACAGGCCTTCCTCATTGACTCCAACCTAATTCTTCAACAGCAGGTCCGTACGGCTCAGATATCAATCATCTGCTTTGAGTGTGGTAAGGTATTTGAGGTCAAGCAAAGCCTCAAGGAACACGAGTCTTTACACGAGGAGAAAACCATTTACCGGTGCTCTGAATGCCAAAGCCGCACCAAGAGCCCCAATGGTGGAGCAAAGCCACAACTCTTTAGGACTGCAGAAGACATTCTACTGCAGCAGAATGGATATTAAATTATCGGTTGGATGATGACAAAGATGCATCATTTCTTGCGCCTAGTGGGACTGGATTTGACGTCCACTAGAAGAGGGGTCTCCAAACTTTCTAAACAAAGGGCAAGTTTTATGTCCTTCAGACGTTGAGTGGGGCCAGGCTGTGATCGGTGAGAGTGGAAAATGCCCTGGAGTCATTGAGAGTAAGCAATGCCCCATCATTGGTGTCAGTGGAAGGAATGGTGCCCCATTGTTGGTATCAGGGAAGGAATAGTGCCCCATTGTTGATATCAAGGAAGGAATAGTGCCCATTGTTGGTACCAGGGGAGGAATAGTGCCCCATTGTTGATATCAAGGAAGAAATAGTGCCCCATCATTGCTATCAGTGTGAGGAATAGTGTCCCATAATTGATGTCAGTAGGAGGAATAGTGCCCCATCATTGGTGTCTGTGGAAAGACTAGTGCCCCATCATTGGTATCAGTGGGAGAAATAGTGCCCCATCATTGGTATCAGTGAGAGGAATAGTGCCCCATCATTGGTGTCAGTGGGAGGAATAGTGCCCCATCATTGATGTAAGACCACTAAGTGGAAGCCACCAACTTATGACATTTACCTAAAATATTTGCCTTATTAATCAGTGAATCTCTATTTACAGCACCAGATGAGATCCTCCCAGATTGTAGTTGAAGGGAATGTGTTAGTTTGCCCATCAAAGTGACAGGTGCTCTTGGTATCTCACACCCCCCCTGCCCACTGTTAGTCACTATCGCTATGCTTCCTCCCTCAGAGGTGTGTCTAATCTCTGTTGATTGTTTAAGCACTGTGCCAGTCTGTGTCGGAGCTTACACAGGCTTAATGTCCTCCCTCCCCCACATGTCCAAGTTCAGGCCTTGTGGTCAGCAGCCTAAGGCCGCGTACACACGGGCGGATTGTCTGCCCAACTAAGTTCGTCAGACAATTCGACAGACAGTCCGTCCAACTTTCGAATGAACGGACTTGACCACACACGATGAACAGACAGTCCGCCGAAAACTTGCGCGATGACGTGTACGGCACGTACGACGGGACTAGAAATTCGACGTCCAATACACTGCAATGCAACCTTCGACCGTGTAAATCCTTTCTGAGCATGCGCCATACTTAGTCCGTCGAACTAGCCTACTCGCGAGCGGATTGTCCGCTGAACCGTGTTTCAGCGAACAAAATTACGGAAATTCCGAAAGACTAAGTCCGTCAGACTGTCCGCTGAAAAACTCCGCTGAAGCCCACACACGAGCGGATTGTCCGCTGAAACACGGTTCAGCGGACTAAGTTGGGCAGACAATCCGCCCGTGTGTACGCGGCCTCAAGCAGTGCATTAGGTAGGAGTAGAAAATGTCCTGGTGTCTGTAACAATGCCCCATCGTTGTCAGTGGGAGGAATAGTGCGCCATTGTTGGTGTCAGTGAGAGGAATCGTGCTTTATTGTTAGTATCAGTGGGGGAAATAGTGCCCCATCATTGGTGTCAGTGGGAGGAATAGTGCCCCATCATTGGTGTCAGTGGGAGGAATAGTGCCCCATCATTGGTGTCAGTGGGAGGATTAGTGCCCCATCATTGGTGTCAGTGGGAGGATTAGTGCCCCATCATTGGTGTCAGTGGGAGGATTAGTGCCCCATCATTGGTGTCAGTGGGAGGATTAGTGCCCCATCATTGGTGTCAGTGGGAGGATTAGTGCCCCATCATTGGTGTCAGTGGGAGGAATAGTGCCCCATCATTGGTGTCAGTGGGAGGATTAGTGCCCCATCATTGGTATCAGTGGGAGGATTAGTGCCCCATCATTGGTGTCAGTGGGAGGAATAGTGCCCATTGTTGGTACCAGGGGAGGAATAGTGCCCCATTGTTGGTATCGGGGGAGGAATAGTGCTCCATCATTGGTATCAGTGTGAGGAATAGTGCCCCATAATTGATGTCTGTGGAAAGACTAGTGCCCCATCATTGGTATCAGTGGGAGGAATAGTGCCCCATCATTGGTGTCTGTGGAAAGACTAGTGCCCCATAATTGGTATCAGTGGGAGAAATAGTGCCCCATCATTGGTATCAGTGGGAGAAATAGTGCTCCATCATTGGTATCAGTGTGAGGAATAGTGCCCCATAATTGATGTCTGTGGAAAGACTAGTGCCCCATCATTGGTATCAGTGGGAGGAATAGTGCCCCATCATTGGTGTCTGTGGAAAGACTAGTGCCCCATAATTGGTATCAGTGGGAGAAATAGTGCCCCATCATTGGTATCAGTGGGAGAAATAGTGCCCCATAATTGGTATCAGTGGGAGGAATAGTGCCCCATAATTGGTATCAGTGGGAGGAATAGTGCCCCATCATTGATGTAAGACCACCAAGTGGAAGCCACCAACTTATGACATTCACCTAAAATATTTGCCTTATTAATCAGTGAATCTCTATTTACAGCACCAGCTGAGATCCTCCCAGATTGTAGTTGAAGGGAATGTGTTAGTTTGCCCATCAAAGTGACAGGTGCTCTTGGTATCTCACACCCCCCCTGCCCACTGTTAGTCACTATCGCTATGCTTCCTCCCTCAGGGGTGTGTCTAATCTCTGTTGATTGTTTAAGCACTGTGCCAGTCTGTGTTGGAGCTTACACAGGCTTAATGTCTTCCCTCCCCCACATGTCCAAGTTCAGGCCTTGTGGTCAGTAGCCTAAAGCAGTGCATTAGGTAGGAGTAGAAAATGTCCTGTTGTCTGTAACAATGCCCCATCATTGGTGTCAGTGGGGGAAATAGTGCCCCATCGTTGGTGTCAGTGAGAGGAATCGTGCCCCATCATTGGTGTCAGTGGGAGGAATAGTGCCCCATCATTGGTGTCAGTGGGAGGAATAGTGCCCCATCATTGGTGTCAGTGGGAGGATTAGTGCCCCATCATTGGTGTCAGTGGGAGGATTAGTGCCCCATCATTGGTGTCAGTGGGAGGAATAGTGCCTCATCATTGGTGTCAGTGGAAGGAATAGTGCCCCATAAGTGGTATCAGTGGAAAGAATAGTGCCCCATCATAGGTATCAGTGGGAGGAATAGTGCCCCATCATTGGTGTCAGTGGGAGGAATAGTGCCCCATCATTGGTGTCAGTGGGAGGAATAGTGCCCCATCATTGGTGTCAGTGGGAGGAATAGTGCCCCATCATTGGTGTCAGTGGGAGGAATAGTGCCCCATCATTGGTGTCAGTGGGAGGAATAGTGCCTCATCATTGGTGTCAGTGGGAGGAATAGTGCCCCATCATTGGTGTCAGTGGGAGGATTAGTGCCCCATCATTGGTGTCAGTGGGAGGATTAGTGCCCCATCATTGGTGTCAGTGGGAGGATTAGTGCCCCATCATTGGTGTCAGTGGGAGGAATAGTGCCCCATCATTGGTATCAGTGGAAGGAATAGTGCCCATCATAGGTATCAGTGGGAGGAATAGTGCCCCATCATTGGTGTCAGTGGGAGGAATAGTGCCCCATCATTGGTGTCAGTGGGAGGAATAGTGCCCCATCATTGGTGTCAGTGGGAGGAATAGTGTCCCATCATTGGTGTCAGTGGGAGGAATAGTGCCCCATCATTGGTGTCAGTGGGAGGAATAGTGCCCCATCATTGGTGTCAGTGGGAGGAATATTGCCCCATCAATGGTGTCATTGGGAGGAATAGTGCCCCATCATTGGTGTCAGTGGGAGGAATATTGCCCCATTGTTGGTATCAGGGAAGAATAGTGTCCCTTCAATTGTGTCAGTGGGAGGAATAGTGCCCCATCATTGATATCAGGGAAAGGAATAGTGCCCTATTAATGGTGTCAGTGGCAAGAATAGTGCCCTGCCATTGATGTCAGTGGGAGGAACAGTGCTCCATAGTTGGGGTCATTGGTAGAATTAGTGCCCTATTGATGGTATTGGTGTCAGGAATTATGCCCTGCCATTGATGTCAGTGTAGGGAATGGTGCCTGGCATTGGTGGAAGGAATAGTGCCCCAAAGGCCAGATAAAAACAACCAAAGGCCACTGTTTGTAGGCCACTGTACTAGAATGAAAGACCGTCTGGGAATAGTCTTTGTCATAAATGTGGAAGGGCAAACTTGTGAGAATAAAAACACATTATATTCTGTTTGAAGGTTTATGATATACCTCTGTCGTATTCTGCATGGCTCTATAGAAAACACAAAGCCCCACCGCAGTCACACACACTTCTTATCATGACATTGGATTGGGCAGGGAAACCCACACACATATAGGGACAGTATGCAAATTATGAATTGCGAGTCATTAACTGCAATTGAACCCAGGGCTCCAGTGCTACCATCCCACTGTGCTATCTAGAGAGACGGTAGGTTGTCCTTCTACAGCTTCCTCTCACTGGAAGATAAAGAGGTAAATTAATGAAATTGGTTTGTGATTCCTGCATTTTGCTATATAGATGCCAAAGGAAGATTAGGTCTTAACCCTCTGAAATTGGTGAAAATGCCCGGAACGGTTGTCATGTGTAGGCTGGCATTGTCTTCAACAGCATTTTACTATTTTCAATAAACGAGTTGTATTTTCACTATGCGGTGGCTCCTGAACAGTCCTGTGTTCAATGCACATTGAAGAGCTTCCAGGGCAGCCTTAACTGTCTTCCTACCAAGACTCTGAAGGTCCAAGCCCCAAACAACCCAAAGACACCCCACCCCGCCTGTAAAAAATATTTCCGTACCATGGGATTGAACTTCAGATGTTATTGTGCTCCATACTGCAGGATGGGTCATTCCCTGCCTCACAGCTCATGTGACCCAGCCCGTAGCTCACTGAACGGACCAAGCTCTAAATAACCCAAATGTCTTCTGTACGACCCGTGGGATCAGCTTGTCTTAAGACATGGTGGTAGTGGACATAATCTTGGGCGTCTTCCAAACTCATCTCTAACCCGAAATCTGAACTTTTTTGTGTTCCATAGAGCTGCACGACGGGTCATTCCCTGTCCCACAGCAAACGTGACCCGGTCCGCAGCTCTCTGGAGGACAAAAAAAAGCCAGAGTTTGGTGGACGCCCAAGCCCACCTGTAGCTGGTTGGTTAATTGGCTCAACTTAATTGCCCAAGATGGCTGCATTACCTCCCAAGCCAGACATTCTCAACCAGGGTTCTTCCAGAGGTTGCTATGGGTTCCGTAAGGTGTGTCTGATTGACTTCCAACTTGATGGTGTCTGCATAGTTTTCGGTCAAGTCTTCTTCAGTAACCATTTTCGGCATTTCAGATAACTTCCCACTGACCCCAATGATCTTTTCAGCTGTCTTTAAGGAGATTCTTCCCAATGACCACAAATGTAAGGAGCATTCTTCATTCAGACCATCACACCAATGTACATGGCCTTAGATACAGTAATTATTAGCAGACCGAAAAGATATTTCAAGGTTTCCTCCATGTTATATAGGCTGTTCTAGGCCCTATAATGTCAGAAGGGGGAGTATTTGGTTTCCCTCAGCAGCCAATCAGAATGTTGGCATTTTTTTTGTTAAGCTGCCCCACCATACCTTGCAATCCCACTGGATAATTTCCTTTAGATCTACCAACAGTCATGCAACCAGTTGGTTCACAACTAGACAGGGTATCCTTCTGCATAGTCTGTGGACATAAAGGAGATTGTACTATCAGATGTGAATTGCATTTTAGTTCATTTAAAAAAGGCATGGCCTATAGTATGGTAATAATACCCCCAGGTGAGGTATGAGGCACAATTCCTCCCCTCCCCTTGGATGTCTTATGGTATGGCAGTAATACCCCAGGTGAGGTATGAAACACTGTTATAGCCCCTCCTCCATACTGCCCTATAGTACAGTAATTATACTACCAGAAGAGGAATGAGGTACAGTTATAGTCCTTTCTCCTGGCTGCCCTATGATATGGTAATAATACCCCCAGGTGAAGTCTGAGGCAGAGTTACACTTCCTCCGCCTGTCTGCCCTATGGTATGGTAATGATACCCCCCCCCGGTGATGTATGGGGCACATTTCATTTATACTCCATCTTCCTGCCTGCCCTATGGCATTGTAATAATACCCCCAGGTGAGGTATGAGCACATTTATACTCCATCTTCCTGCCTGCCCTATGGTATGGTAATACCCCCAGGTAAAGTATGAGGAACAGTGATACCTCTTCCCCCTGTCTGCTCTGTGGTATGGTAATAATACCCCCAGGTGAGGTATGAGGAACAGTGATACTGCTTCCCCCTGTCTGCTCTGTAGTATGGTAATAATACCCCCAGGTGAGGTATGAAGGACAGTTAAGCCGTCTCCTCTTCCTGGCTGCCTTGTTGGTAAAGTATTCATTCTGTCATGGAGGACATACAGACCTTTTTTATCAGTTTTATTTTGCCTTTTATTTCATAAATAAACTCGAGCAACCTTAAAAAAAAATTAAAACTGAAAGGACATTTTGTTCTCATCCCTAATTCTCATCACCACAGATATCAGCTAGTCTAGCAAGGGAGGAGTGCAGGGTGTCACTCTTAGCCTGGTCCACCATCGCCTTAAGATCTGTCCTGCTGGGATGTCGTCATCAAGGGCAACGGCTCCTGCTGCTAAAGGTTCACAAGCCAATCCACCTCGAGGTGGCAACACCATCGGGAAAGGCGGCCCTTCTTTTGCACCTATGTACTCAGATGGGATAAAAGAGGGTAGGGAAAGGTTGATACTTTGGCCTACATCCTAAAATCGAGACAGGAATGTCCTACCATCAGTGCTTAGCTGACCCTTTACTGTATGTAAGGGTCTCCAGGTAGTCTTGGTTTCTTTCAGTTTCAATAAATTTGTATTAAGCGGTTTATTAAATGAATACAAATACGTAAAGAGGAGTTACAAATATGAATATACAGTGGTGTGAAAAAGTGTTTGCCCCCTTCCTCATTTCCTGTTCCTTTGCATGTTTGTCACACTTAAGTGTTTCGGAACATCAAACCAATTTAAACAATAGTCAAGGACAACACAAGTAAACACAAAATGCAATTTGTAAATGAAGGTGTTTATTATTAAAGGTGAAAAAAAATCCAAACCATCATGGCCCTGTGTGAAAAAGTGATTGCCCCCTAAACCTAATAACTGGTTGGGCCACCCTTAGCAGCAACAACTGCAACCAAGCGTTTGCGATAACGTGCAATGAGGCTTTTACAGCGTCCTGGAGGAATTTTGGCCCACTCATCTTTGCAGAATTGTCCTAATTCAGTTACATTAGAGGGTTTTCGAGCATGAACGGCCTTTTTAAGGTCATACCACAACATCTCAATAGGATTCAGGTCAGGACTTTGGCTAGGCCACTCCAAAGTCTTCATTTTGTTTTTCTTCAGCCATTCGTTGGTGGACTTGCTGGTGTGTTTAGGATCATTGTCCTGCTGCAGAACCCAAGTTCGTTTCAGCTTGAGTACACAAACAGATGGTCGGACATTCTCCTTCAGGATCTCTTGGTAGACAGCAGAATTCATAGTTCCTTTTATCACGGCAAGTCTTCCAGGTCCTGAAGCAGCAAAACAGCCCCAGACCATCACACTACCACCACCATATTTTACTGTTGGTATAATGTTCTTTTTATGAAATGCAGTGTTCCTTCTACGCCAGATATACTTGGACACACACCTTCCAAAGAGTTCCACTTTTGTCTCATCGGTCCACAGAATGTTGTCCCAAAAGTCTTGGGGATCATCAAGATGTGTTGTGGAGAAATTGAGACGAGCTTTGATGTTCTTTTTGCTCAGCAGTGGTTTTCTCCTTGGAACTCTGCCATGCAGGCCATTTTTGCCCAGTCTTTTCCTGATGGTGGAGGCATGAACGCTGACCTTAACTGAGGCAAGTGAGGCCTGCAGTTCCTTGGACGTTGTTGTGGGGTCTTTTGTGACCTCTTGGATGAGTCGTCGCTGCGCTCTTGGGGTAATTTTGGGCGGCCGGCCACTCCTGGGAAGGTTCACCACTGTTCCATGTCTTCGTCATTTGTGGATAATGGCTCTCACTGTGGTTCGCTGGATTCCCAAAGCTTTGGAAATGGCTTTATAACCCTTTCCAGACTGATAGATCTCAATTACTTTCTTTCTCAATTGTTCCTGAATTTCTTTGGGTCTCGGCATGATGTGTAGCTTTTAAGGATCTTCTGGTGGACCTTACTGTGTCAAGCAGCTCCTATTTAAGTGATGCCTTGATTGTGAACAGGTGTGGCAATAATCAGGCCTGGGTGTGGCTAGAGAAATTGAACTCAGGTGTGGACAACCACAGTTATAGTATGTTTTAACAAGGGGGGCAAACACTTTTTCACACAGGGCCATGATGGTTTGGATTTTTTTTCACCTTTAATAATAAACACCTTCATTTACAAATTGCATTTTGTGTTTACTTGTGTTGTCCTTGACTATTGTTTAAATTGGTTTGATGTTCCGAAACACTTAAGTGTGACAAACATGCAAAGGAACAGAAAATTAGGAAGGGGGCAAACACTTTTTCACACCACTGTATTATGTAATCTTTCCGGTTTGGTGAAATGTTCACATAAGACAGCAACAACAAGAATTACCCCCCCCCCCCCCCCCCACAGTTATGGGTAAAATTTGGGGTTAGCTTCTAACCCGGGGACATTATTCCAACTATTATTAAGGCAGTAAAAATAAAATGTGTACAACAAAGATAAGACTCTGATCAGTGAAATGAGTGCAAGGGAATGCTTTTTAGAATTGAACAGCACAAACAGATGAAAAACGGGAGGGAATGTGATGAGATGTTTGCGATGTAATAAAGCTGGACATGTCTTCCAAAGTTAGCAGGTCGTACACTTGACAAAAACCTTATTTATCCCACCACTGAAATCTCTGAGGCTATTCATAGCCTGGGCTTGAAGAAGGCTTATTAAGTATTATAGCTAGAGGCATGTGTGGTGATAACAATCTTCCTGAATATTTTACCAAGACCCATAGATTCAAAGAATTTTTAGGCACCGGTTGGTGAAATGTATACGTTGATCTAGAGTTGTCCATAAGACTGTATCTATAGCTATAGGGGCCATTGTGTAGTCTTGGTTTCCTTCAAAGAGTTCCAGGGTGGTTTTCACCCAGGCTACTAAATCATATCCGGAGAATATATTTACATTAAAATCTATAGGTGCAAATAGCCGGATGTATATATATATATATATCAGTCAGGCGGCTTATGACCCTCAGGTCTGCAGACAAGGGGCTCAGGCTCTTGTCCATATGAGAAATGTCTACAGCTATCTAAGTAGCTTTTTCCAGATGGATCATCTTTATCACCACTTTTTTGAGGATGTGCTCAAGGGTCTTCAGAAATACTGCCAGAAGATGCTCCAAGTTCCTTGTGGATATTCACTAGGGTCTTCAGAAGATGCTCCAGGTTGTTTGTGGATGCGCATCAGGATCTTTAGAAACTCCTTCAGAAGATGCTCCAGGTTCCTTGTGTATGTGCATTAGGATCTTCAGAAACATCTTCAGAAGATGCTCCAGATTCCTTGTGGATGTACATCAGGGTCTTCAGAAACACCTTCAGAAGATGCTCCAGGTTCCTTGTGTATGTGCATTAGGATCTTCAGAAACATCTTCAGAAGATGCTCCAGGTTCCTTGTGGATGTGCATCGGGGTCTTCAGAAACTCCTTCAGAAGATGCTCCAGATTCCTTGTGGATGTACATCAGGGTCTTCAGAAACATCTTCAGAAGATGCTTCAGGTTCCTTGTGGATGTGCATCAGGGTCTTCAGAAACTCCTTAAGAAGATGCTCCAGGTTCCTTGTGGATGCGTATAATCATGTTCTTCAGTAATTCCTTCAGAAAATGCTCCAGGCTCCTTGTGGATGTACATCAGGGTCTAAAGAAACACCTTCAGAAGATGCTTTAGGTTCCTTGTGCATTTGCATCAGGGTATTTAGAAACTCTTTCAGAAGATGCTCTCCAGGTTCCTTGTAGATATGCTTCAGGTTCCTTGTGGATGCGTAGTCAGGGTCTTCAGAAACTCCAGAAGATGTCCCAGATTCCTTGTGGACAAACAAAGATTTAGGGGGCACACCCAAAAAAATGCATCAAAGATGGTGCAGCTATAAGACCATACAAACAGAGAAAAAGATTACAGTGCACACGTACAAAAATGACATTTATCCTGCACGGCTAGATAAAAACACCTGAACATATTAAAAAAATATGGGGGTTTTTGGTCACATTATATGGTCATATAGTGCTAAGCCCACTTACTGCAACAAAGTACCCCAAATTAGTGGGTCCTACGCTATCCATAGAATAGAAGATCCTGCTTCTCTGATGTAAGGGGGGACTCCTAAGGTGGATTTTGATGCAAGGGGGCACTCTTAGGGTGGACTCTGATAGGGACCTTGTCATAGCAGGGGACTCCTATGGTGGACTTTGATGGGAACCCTAATGTAAGGGAAAATTCCTAAGGTGGACTTTGCTGTAAGGTGGCACTCCCAAGGTGGACTCTGATGGGGACCCGTGATGTTATAGGGGACTCCTAAGGTGAACTTTGATGGGGATCTTGATATATAAGAAGGACTCCTAAGGTGGATACTTTCCTGAATGTACATAATATAACTGGGTACTAACATAGGTAAAGTTGATCCAGGGAAAATCCGATCGCCTCTTGGGGGATCAGGAAGGAATTTTTTTCCCCTGCTGTAGCAAATTGGAGCATGTTCTGCTGGGGGTTTTTTTTCGCCTTCCTCTGGATCAATTGTGGGCATAAAATTGGGTATTTGGATTGTACGATTATTTTTTATTTTATTTATTTGTTTTTAAGGTTGAACTGGATGGACTTGTGTCTTTTTTCAACCTGACTAACTATGTGGACTCTGATGGGGATCCTGATGTAAGGAAGAACTCCCAAGGTTCTTTTCATAGGAGACTCCTAAGGTGGACTCTGACATTATAGGAGACTCCTAGAGTAGACTTAATGGGGACCCTGATGTACGGGGGAACTTCTAAGGTGGATGCAGATGGGGACCTTGACATAAGGGGAACTCCTAAGGTGGATCCTGATGTAAGGGGAAATCCTAAACTGGACTTTGATGCAGGGGGCCACTCCCAAGGTGGACTCTGATGGGGATCCTGATGTAAGGGGGGGACTCTAAAGGTGGACTTTGATGTAAGGGGGCAGTCCTAAGGTGGACCCTGATGTAAGGGGGGGCTCCTAGGGTGGACTTTGATAGAGACCTTGATGTAAGGGTGAACTCTGATCGGGACCCTGATGTAAGGGAGAACTCGTAAGGTGGTCTTTGATGTATGGGGGCACTCCCAAGGTAGACTCTGATGAGGACCCTGGTGTAAGGGAGGACTCCTAAAGTGGACTTTGATGTAAGGGGGCATGCCCAAGGTGGACTCTGATGCGGACCCTAATGTTAGGAAGAACTCCTAAGGTGGACTCTGATGGGGAACTTGATGTATGGGAGAACTCCTAAGGTGGACTCTGATGTATGGGAGAACTCCTTTGCTTTACTGAAGTGTTTGAATTTTTGTTTAGAATTTCATGTTGATTCCAGAAAAGCTTCCCATCACCCCATCCATCCATCCATCCGTGTACGATTCATAGATTGGTAGAAGGGATTTCTCAGCCGGCAGATATCAGTAGAGCGCAGGATGAGCTCCTCCTCCTGAGAGGTTTGGAGATCTCCGGACTAAACCAACACACTGAGACCAGGATCCGGATTATACAAAAAAAAGGGACATTTTCAACTCCCAGCCAATGAGATTGGAAAGTTCCAGTCATGTGGCTAAAATAAAGATCTTTATCTGCTTTGTGAAGAATGTAATGTTAAGGAATGTTCAGAGCTCTGACCATACACTTCATAAAGGGGCACTCCGCTGTGGGTTACCCTTAGCCCTGACATTCCTACACCCCATAAAGGAGCATTCCACTGTGTATAACCCTTACCCCTGACATTCCTACACACCTTAAAGGGGCACTCCACTGTGGGTTACCCTTACCCCTGACATTCCTACACCCCATAAAGGGGCATTCCACTGTGTATTACCCTTACCCCTGACATTCCTACACACCTTAAAGGGGCACTCCGCTGCAGGTTACCCCTGACATTCCTACACCCCATAAAGGGGCACTCCGCTGTGGGTTATCCTTACCCCTGACCCTCTTTAACACCATAAAGGGGCACTCCGCTGTGTATTACCCTTACTCCTGACATTCCTACACCCCATAAAGGGGCACTCCGCTGTGTATTACCCTTACTCCTGACATTCCTACACCCCATAAAGGGGCACTCCGCTGTGTATTACCCTTACCCCTGACATTCCTAAACCCCATAAAGGGGCACTCCGCTGTGTATTACCCTTACTCCTGACATTCCTACACCCCATAAAGGGGAACTCCGCTGTGGATTACCCTTACCCCCTACACACTTTAAAGGAAGTGGATATAGATTACCCCCCCCCCCCCCCCCACTGGGTACAGAGGAGCCCAGATCTCCGCACAGAGGCTGCTGCTTCCCATCTTCTCGCTGCACAGGAGCCACCTATGGGAGTGGGCGGAGTCTGGGATGAGTGGGGGTGGTAGCAGAATAAGACAGATGCCGTCTGTGAGGGGGGGGGCGCTGGGCGGGGCCTGCGCCGCTCGAGGCACAGATCATTCCGTCTAAGCCTGGCCCACTCTCTACCGCGCAGGGGGCGGGGCCGAAGCTGACGCGCACGCACAGCGCTCATCGCTTCCCCTGTTCCCAACCAAACTTCCACTTCCGGTTCATTTGTTTGTTTCCGTCCACCGGATATCCGGTGTGTTTTTTTGTAGCCCAGAGGAGGCGGACTGGTCAGTGTGTCATTATATAGAGGGGACAGTACGGGGCTCACTATTACCATTGTGGTTGGCTAAGTCACATTTATTATAAATAATATACCTTATTGTTTTATATATAGATTGTATTAATGTGTGTACATTTATATCATATATCTATTTATTATATTGCCCTTTATCTCCATACTCAGACTCTGTCATTATTATTGTAGTACGTATACATCATATAATAATACATGATAGAAAAATGTGAAGATATATTATTAAAACAATAATATTATTTATAAATAATATAATAATATGAATATGTACTCATAATCTGCACTCTGTTGTCATTATTATTACTGTTATTGATAATCTCACATTTCTCCTCCTAACAGGGATACCTTTGCAGGTTTGGAATCCATTTTATGCATTATAAAAGTCACTGGAAGGATGAAAGAGTCTGCGTTCCAGCGACCAATCGAGGAGACGGACCGGGGTCATGTGACCGAGAGGATAATACGGCTCTCCCTGGAGATCATCTACCTGCTGACCGGAGAGGTGAGGGGGATTCTGGGAGGTCACATGACATCACTCTTATCTCTATTAATAAAACACAGACCTGACCGGAGAGGTGAGGAGGATTCTGGGAGGTCACTTAACATCAGTCATATCTCTATTTTTTTTCCCCGTTTGGCCCCCGTTTCTCTGGGAGGTCTGCCGAAACAGACCACCCCAAGTACTAGGTGGGGCTCCCCCGAAGGGAGACCCCATGAGAGAGGGCGAACCAAGCCAGAAGGCCTATGTCCACCCCCTCCCAAGACTTTCAGGGCAGGCCCGAGGACCTACACCCTACCAGTCGGACGTGACAAAATGTGTACACCAATCAAAAAAAATAAAAATAAGTGACAAACACACAAAAGTGGGGGGAAGGAAAGTGGTGAAAGTGCCATTGTGCAATGGCTGGCCTTCCAGCCAGGAATAAAAAATTCTTCTTGTGCCAGCCAAAAAGCCCAGCCCTAGAGGCAAGTGCGAAAAAAAAAAAAAAGTGTGTGTGGTGCAGCAAACTTGGTGCCAATAAAACGCAAACGTCTGGGAGGTCACGTGACCTCAATCTTATCTTTATTAAAGTGGTTGTAAACCCTTTACAACCACTTTTTACTACAAGTAAGCCTATAATAAGGCTTACTTGTAGATAACCTGGATATCTCCTAAACCTGCACAGTTTAAGACAGAGATATGTAATTATCGGACCTCCAGCTGTTGCAGAACTACAAGTCCCATGAGGCATAGCAAGACTCTGACAGCCACAAGCATGACACCCAGAGGCAGAGGCATGATGGGACTTGTAGTTTTGCAACAGATGGAGGTCCGCTAATTGGGTCAGTGGTTCAAATCCCAACCATGACACTACCTGCCTGGAGTTTGCATGTTCTCCCTGTGCCTGCGTGAGTTTCCTCCGGGTACTCCAGTTTCCTCCCACACTCCAAAGACATGCTGGTAGGTTAATTGGCTTCTGTCCAAAAAAAGAAAAATTGGCCCTAGTAAATGAATGTGAGTTGGGGACCTTGGATTGTGGGCTCTTTGAGGGTAGGGATCGATGATACTCAGGTTGAACTGGATGGACTGGTGTCTTTTTTTAAACCTTACTAACTATGTAATTGCATATCCCTTGTTTAGGAGATATCCCCTGTATCAACTTGTGCCGACCTCATCGGCACATGCACACTGAAGCAATGGCATGTCCTTGCCGTTGCTTCAGCTAGTTTGCTGTTACCAGCGGATCCTGCATGCGCGGCTCTGGCCAATCACAGTGCCGGAGCCAGCGATAACCATAAGTAACTCTGGGAGCGATGTCTCCGGCTGGAGCAGTGTATGAGAACCACTGCGGGGGCCTCGATCTCAGGTAAGTAATTCATAATGTGCTAGTATGCTATGCATACTAGCTCATTATGCCTTTGTCTTGCAGGCTTTTTTTTTTTTTTTTGTGGGTTTACAACCACTTTAATGTATACACAGCTGACCAGGCAGTTGGGGAGGATTCTGGGAGGGTAATATGATGTGTGATACTGTTTTTATCTCATTATTTAGGATTATGGACCAATAAAGAAGCCCAGTGATCCTCCACCTCCGTCCCTAACCGCTGAGAGAAAAAACGATAAGAAAATCCTGGAAGTCACCCAGAAGATCATTGAGCTGCTGACAGGAGAGGTGAGCGGGGGTGGGAATTCTGGGACATTATCCAGTAACAGACAAAGGATGTGTCTGAATGGTGACTGTATCATTGTGTGTGTCAGGTTCCTATAAGGTGTCAGGATGTCACTGTCTATTTCTCCATGGAGGAGTGGGAGTATTTAGAAGGACACAAGGATTTCTACAAGGACGTCATGATGAAAAACCGGCCACCCCTCACATCACCGGGTAAGAGGAGACATATTTATGGTGGTGTTTGTGTGTTCAGGTTTATAATATTGTTGTGCTCTAATTGGTCCTATTCCTGCTCATTAGACCTACTTCCAGCCACTGAAACCTCTGAAGATGTTGAGGCCCACATGTTGGAAAACCCAAATAATGACGAAACTCTAAAATTACCAGAACATGGTGGAAGTTCTCACATTGTCTCAGACATTGCTTCACGTGAGGAAAAAAGATTTGTAGAAAACGGGAGCTCTACATCACCGGGTTCAATAGTATGTCCAGCCACTAACATCAAGGAGGAACCACCAGAAGATGATGACGTCATCATCACCAAAATCCTGATATCTACGGAGCAGGGCGCCAGGGATTGCAGCTTCAATAAGGAACAGAACAAGTCGGTTGTACGTGAAGGACGGGACCTAAATAAGAGACATAATGGCGGTCTGAAATCTTCAAAGACCCACAACGGTTCATCTATCCACTCTGTACGGGTTTCCAAACATCAGCTGACCCACACAGAGTCTCAAGCCTTTATCTGTTCAGTTTGCAGCAAGTGTTTCTTCACTGAGTCGGATCTCAGTGACCACATGGAGAGTCACTTCAATGCCAAGACCGCCTACGATGTGCCTTATGACCCAGACTCTGTGCTGTACTCCCGCTTGGTCCAAAACCAGCCCTTTCGATGCCACTACTGTGGAGAAAATTTTGCCGGCAAGTTGGAGCTGACTACCCACCAGCTGGTCCACTTCAAGAACCCCTATACATGCGCAGAGTGCGGAAGGAACTTCCTAAGCAAGTCGGGCCTCGTCACCCACCAGAAAACCCACTCAAAACAGTTTGACTGCCCCACGTGCGGGAAGAGCTTCTTGTCGAAAGCCAACCTTCTTCTCCACCAGGAGGTCCACCTGAACAGCAAGCCTGATGTAGTTCCTGATACAGAGGTCAGCTTCAATGGGGATTCAAACATCATTGTGTGCCAGATCGACGACCTCTTCTCCTGCACTGAGTGCGGGGAGTTTTTCGACAGCAAGGACAGCCTTCTGCAGCACCAGCAAAGCCATGTGAGCGCCAACTCGTACGTGTGCCCAGAATGCGGGAAGGTTTTCAATCGAAAGTCGAGCCTGTCCTTGCATCACAAGGTCATTCACCAGGGAAATGTCCTCTACGCTTGTCCAGACTGCGGCAAGGGCTTCAGCTGCCATTCGGAGTTGGCCCGTCACATTCGGGTTCACACAGGGGAGCAGCCGTACTCATGTGCCGAGTGCGGCAAATGCTTTTCCTTCAAGTCGGCCCTCGTCCGTCACCAGAGGATTCACAGCGGCAACAGACCTTACGTCTGCTCCGTGTGCCGCAAAGGTTTTTCCTGCAACTCGGCTCTTCAGAGGCATCAGTCCGTCCACTTGAAGGACAGCTTTGTGCTGTTTGTGCCCAGTTAAAGGGGCAACTAATATAAAGGAGAACTCTTTTGGGCACTTTTAGTGTGGGAAAATACCAAGTGGCATAGCTCCGTCATCCATTTAGAAACACTACAACAGTTTACTTTTGGCACCTCTGTGTTTCTAACATTTATTTCTGGTCACTCCTTCTTACCATGTAATAGCAGATCTTGTCCAAACCAAGGTAGAAAGCTTCCCTGTTGTAGAAGTGCAAGGGCAGGGGGCAGCCATAGAATTTGTCAGGGTGTCGTATAGTGGGTTGGGGCTGTGCCTACTAGCAAAAGGTGTAAGAAATCTTAGTTGGTTATAGCAGCTTCTCCTTTAAAATCGATATTCTGACTTTGACATTTAGTCCTCTATTTGTTGATGTAGATTAAGGCAAGACCACCAAGTGGAAGCCACCAACGTATGACATTCACCTAAAATATTTGCCTTATTAGTCAGTGAATCTCTATTTACAGCACCAGCTGAGATCCTCCCAGATTGTAGTTGAAGGGAATGTGTTAGTTTGCCCATCAAAGTGACAGGTGATTTTGGTATCTCACACCCCCCCTGCCCACTGTTAGTCACTATCGCTATGCTTCCTCCCTCAGGGGTGTGTCTAATCTCTGTTGATTGTTTAAGCACTGTGCCAGTCTGTGTCGGAGCTTACCCAAGCTTAATGTCTTCCCTCCCCCACATGTCCAAGTTCAGGCCTTGTGGTTAGCAGCCTAAAGCAGTGTATTAGGTAGGAGTAGAAAATGTCCTGGTGTCTGAAATGATGCCCCATCGTTGTCAGTGGGAGGAATAGTGCCCCATAATTGGTGTCAGTGGGAGGAATAGTGCCCATCATTTGTGTCATTTGGAGGAATAGTGTGCCATTGTTGGTGTCAGTGAGAGTAAAAGTGCTCCATTGTTGGTATCAGTGGGGGAAATCAGTTGGTATCAGTGGGGGAAATAGTGCCCCATCATTGGTGTCAGTGGGAGGAATAGTGCCCCATGATTGGTGTCAGTGGGGGGGGAATAGTGCCCCATCATTGGTGTCAGTGGGAGGAATAGTGCCCATCATTTGTGTCATTTGGAGGAATAGTGTGCCATTGTTGGTGTCAGCGGGGGGAATAGTGCCCCAAGGGCCAGAGAAAAGCAAGCAAGGGTCGCATCAGGCCCCCGGGCCGCAGTTTGGAGACCACTGTTTTCTACAACCAGAATGGGCAAACTGTCAAATTCTCTCTTAATTATCATAGGGTTCCATCTAAAGCAATCTTTGGGGTCCAACTAAAAGAATCTAGTCAGTTTAGAAGAATGACTTGCCATTGCTTTGGCTTGTAGGGACATTGTCTTTTGGGCAAGAAGCCCTTTACTGGGCTGCCCTCTACTGTTAGGGACAGTTATGGGGTTGACTGTTGTGGCAGTATGTAAACTAGACCGATGTTGGCTTATTTTTAATTTTCTATAGTTGGTGAAAGTAAAATCACAAAAGGACAAGATAGCCTGCCTATTTGCCTCTGCCACCTATAGACAAAAGCCTGCTCGGCCTATTGGTAAGACTGGCTCTGCTTTACAGGTAGACTCACCATTTCTAATTGTTAAGGGTCCAAGATACACTTTAAAGCGACAGCTAAACACTACTCCGTATTATACATAATGCCACACGGCGGTCATGCCTTCACACCTTTGGGCAGTAGAATTTACATAGAGATATGTAGCTGGTAAGTATGTGATAGTGTTGGAACCAATAGGAATGAAGAGGGGTTGTTCTCCTTGGAGGTTTTGAACCCGTAGTGTGTGTGTGTAGGCCCTATTCAGGCCCTAGGCTGCTGCCTCTCTGATTAGAGAAATCGGTTATCTGAACATGAAAGTCTAGATATGTGTTTGGGAGCACCTAGTAGAAACTATCATCTCGGTTGGAAGTTTGCTTTAAAATGTTTATCGAACGACAATATTAGATACAGCCAACGCGTTTCCATGGTTGGGACTTCCTGGGGTGCCTTGACACTTACATTTATTTTTTCCGTACCCTGACTGGAAAAAGGTTGAGAAACACTACCCCAGATTAAAGCAAAATCCACCTTGATTAAACCCGTTAACCGTTATATAATCCTGAAGAGGGGGGGGGGGTCCGTCCCCTGAAATGTGTCGTCTGTATATGACAATCTTGTTCTATAAATATTTTAAACAAACCTCTTCCGACTGAGATATGCGGCAGTGTCACAGAACATATGAGGAAGGCCTCCAGCTCCGAGGACATTTGTCAGGAAAGCATGCCACCCTCCATTGGCTTCTTGGTGGCCTTCTACTGTATGCACTGAGAGTCGCCATCTAGTGGTTGCAAATGAAAATGTGATTGTGGTTGCTAAGGTTTTAAAATGTGAAAAGATCTCTACGACTAAGCCCTGTGGGCGGGCCAAACGCATCAGAGGGTGAGGTGGCTTGGGAGTAGCTAGGCTGTACCGCTTTTACTTTCACTTCCAGCTGCCTTTTCTAAGTACGGTGTTTGGTCTTCTTTTTTCCATGAAAAGAATTGCAGCAAAGATTTTCTAATGATTGACCTAAAACGATTTAAAAAAATGCAGCGACCTCTGACTACTGTAGGCGAGGTGAAATATGTCGGAGGGGGGACATTGCCTTGGAGGATCTAAGCTGAAACCCCTTTTACTTTCATTTCCGCTACACCTGGGCCGTTTCCTTGGAGTGCAGTGTTCTATCTCCCCCCAATGAAAAGAATTGCAGCAAAGATTTTCTGATGGTTGACTTTTGCAGCAAAATGTAACCCCTTTTGACGCAGCATTGTCAGAATCGACTTATTTTAGCTTTGTCTGCTCCGTCTCGGCTTCTCCAACTACCTCATGAACCTGCTGAAGAGATGTTGTATGGGGAGGTGTACACCAACGTCTTTTACTTCCAATGAAGATCCAATTTTTCACATTGCGATTTTAAAAATGTCAAAGCTGCAGCATGCTGCGGTTTTTATACCAACGTTGAGCAGGAGGCAAGCGTTTGATTTCGTTCTTTAATTCATTCTTCCTCATTAGGTGGAAGAGCACTGAGAAGAAGGAAAAAAAAAAAAAGATGGACTGGAGTGAAGTGAACTGAATTTTAGTCGTGTTTATATGGTGGAGTAAAATATTCCATATATGTGCGCACACCTTGATATAGGGCTCGGGATATCAGCTTGACCATAAAAATAACGGTTTACCATTCTTTAAAGAGGACCTGTCACCTTTGAATGCGGCACCTCAATCAGTGTGCTGTTCACTACAAAAATGTTGTAAAAAATAATAATGATAACAAAATATGAAAGGTTGGTCAGGCTTTACCTGAGTCAGGTCTATGGTACTTATTTTAAGCCATACCTCTAATTGTCTACCTCAGTGTTTCTCAACTCCAGTCCTCAAGGCGCCCCAATAGGTTATGTTTTCAGGATTTCCCTCAGATGAAACAGCTGTGGTAATTACTAAGGCAGTGAAACTGATCAAATCACCTGTGCAAAATAATGGAGAGCCTGAAAACATTAACTGTTGGGGCGCCTTGAGGACTGGAGTTGAGAAACACTGGTCTACCTGCTAACCTACCTGCTAGTAAAATATACTGTCTTATGCTACAGCGCTCAGGGCTCAGTCGTGTCACATGTATGTGAGGGATCTGCTGGGAATGTATGTCGCTCGGCACGATTGACCGTTCCTAAAAGTTACGGGCCAAAGCCACAAAGTAGTAATCGTAAAGCCCCATACAAACTATCAGATTATCTGCTGAGTTTTTCCTTCAGATTTACCAAAACCATGTAGTAGAAGGGCCTGCCTGATTGCATACACATTGAAACTCCTAAGGTTTGTCCTCCTATTATATGGTTTTGGTAAATCTTTTGGAAAAACTCAGCAGATAATCTGATAGTGTGTATGGGGCTTTAGTGGACACTTGTACATACTACAAACATTGAGAAAAAATGTGATCAAAGTACACAGGATGTGTAAAGAATGGCCTGTTCTTTCTGCTGCTCCCTTCTCTCCTTGCACTTGCCAATTCCCTGCTGTCAAAATGACAGCCGGGTTATGCTGTCCATACAGGTTTCTTCAGTAAAAAGAAATAACAGACCTCCTGACGCAGTGTACATTGCTCAGAGCCAGATAGAGAGATACAAAGTAAAATTGATACTTAAAGCTAATCTCCAGCCTCTCCACCCTTTTTTCTTCGAGCCAAGTCTAAACATTGTTATAGGAAGAACCCTTTCATATACAGTGCTATGTGCCTCCTTGAAGTTTTCCACATTTTGTCATGTTACAACCAAAAACGTAAATTAATTTTATTGGGATTTTATGTGAAAGACCAGTGATGGTGAACCTTGGCACCCCAGATGTTTTGGATCTACATTTCCCATGATGCTCAACTACACTGCAGAGTGCATGAGCACCATGGAAAATGTAGTTCCAAAACATCTGGGGTGCCAAGGTTCGCCATCACTGTGATAGACCAACACAAAGTGGCACATAATTGTGAAGTGGGAGGTAAATGATAAATTAATTTCATACAAATAAATATCTGAAAAGTGTGGCGTGTATTTGTATTCAGGCCCCCCGAAGTCAATACTTTGTAGAACTGTCTTTCATTGCAGTTACAGCTACAAGTCTTTTTGGGGATGTCTCTACCAGCTTTGCACATCTAGAGAGTGATATTTTTGCTCATTCTTTGCAAAATAGCTCAAGCTCTGTCAGATTGGATGGAGAGCGTCTGTGAACAGCAATTTTCAAGTCTTGCCACAGATTTTCAATTGGATTTAGGTCTGGACTTTGACTGGTCCATTCTAACACATGAATATGCTTTGATATAAATCATTCCATTGTAGCTCTGGCTGTATGTTTCGGGTCGTTGTTCTGTTGGAAGGTGAACCTCCGCCCCAGTCTCAAGTCTTTTGCTGACTCTAATGCCCTGTACACACGGTCAGACTTTCCGATGGAAAATGTGCGATCGGATTGTGTTGTTGGAAATTCCAATCATTTGTGGGCTCCATCGGAATTTTTCTGTCGGAATTTCCGACACACAAAGTTTGAGATCTGGATCTAAAATTTTCCGACAACAAAATCCGATCGTTTAAATTCTGATCGTGTGTAGACAATTCCGACGCACAAAGTGCCATGCATGGTCAGAATAAATGACAATACGAAAGCTATTGGGTACTGGCCTCTTTATAGTCCTGTCATACGTGCTGTACATCACCTCGTTCTGAATGATCGGATTTTCAAACAACTTTGTGCGACCGTGTGTATGCAAGACAAATTTGGGCCAAAATCCGTCAGAAAAAATCTGATGGATTTTGTCGTCGGAATGTCCGACCATGTGTACAGGGCATTAGAGCTTTTCATCTAATATTGCCCTGTATTAGGCTCCATCCATCTTCTCATCAACTCTGACCAGCTCCCCTGTCTCTGCTGAAGAAAAGCATCCCCACAACATGATGCTGCCACCACCATGTTTCACAGTGGGGATGGTGTGTTCAGGGTGATGTGCAGTGTTAGTTTCTGCCACACATAGCATTTTGCTTTTAGGCCACAAAGTTCAATTTTGGTCTCATCGGACCAGAGCACCTTCTTCCACATGTTTGCTGTGTCCCCCACATGGCTTCTCGCAAGCCAAATTTCTTATGGCTTTCTATCAACAATAGCTTTCTTCTTGTCACTCTTCCATAAAGGTCAGATTTGTGGAGTGCACGACTAATAGTTGTCCTGTGGACAGATTCTCCCACCTGAGCTGTGGATCTCTGCAGCTCCTCCAGAGTTACCATGGGCCTCTTGGCTGCTTCTCTGATGAATGCTCTCCTTGCCCGGCCTGTCAGTTTAGGTGGACGGCCATATCCTGGTAGGTTTGCAGTTGCTTTCCATTTTTGGATGATAGATTGAACAATGCTTCGTGAGATGTTTAAAGCTTGGGAATTTTTTTTTTTATAACCTAACCCTGCTTTAAACTTCTCCACAACTTTATCCCTGACCTGTCTGGTGTGTTCCTTGGCCTTAAAGTTCTCTAACAAACCTCAGAGGGCTTCACAGAACAGCTGCATTCATACTGAGATTAAATTACACATAGGTGGACTGTATTCTCTTATTAGGTGACTTCTGAAGGCAATTGGTTCCACTAGATTGTAGTTTGGGGTATCAGAGTAAAGGGGGTTGAATACAAATGCCCGCCACACTTTTTACATATTTATTTGTAAAAAATGTTGAAAACCATTTATAATTTTTCTTCTACTTTACAATTGTGAGCCACTTTGTGTTGGTCTATCACATAAAATCCCAATAAAATATATTTACATTTTTGGTTGTAGCATGACAAAATGTGGAAAATGTCAAGGGGTGTGAATACTTTTTCAAGACACTGTACTGATCCGTCCAGTGGTTTCCTGCAAAATCCTCTCAGGATTCTGCACCTGCTCAGTCCCACGCCGCCATCTTCTTATGTGAAGTAACGACGTGCCACTAAGCCCACGCCCCCTTCTACTTTTTCAACTAAGGACTTTGCCTCCTGGGATATGTAACGTGCATATCCCAGGAGGCACAATGGGCATAATGCATGTCATTCACCTAGACAAGTGACGTTCATGAGGGGCAGGCTCAAAGTTTTTTCATGGAAAAAAAAAAAAAAGGTAAAGAAAAAAAAGTGCACTCTGTACAAAGAGGAGGGGAAAAGGGGTGGAGAGGAGGCAACCTATATTTGACGGTGAAGATCCGCTTTAACATTCAGCTACAGGTCAAAGGGATGAGCTTCAGATCTGCATATGATGTCAGTTAAAGCAGACTGACAAAAACAAGTTCATATTTAACCCTTAGTTTAGCCAAATTGGCCAAAATTAACTCCTCCTCCCATTAACCTTTTTTATTTATTTATTTTTTATAGACCTGCGATTAAAGTGCATAATTGTTGAACATTAGCCTTTTTTTTTTTAAATCAAGCAAATTATATAATAAAACTGGTTACAGAGGATTAATTATGATAGCAGAAAGAGCTCATGCAAAATTTGGTGATGTGGTGTGTGACGGACTCTGGACTCCCTGCTTGGGTATCCCTGCCAAGAAGCTGCTTCCCAAGTTCTGGAAACGAGACCTACAAGTCTGGCTATAGTTACCCCAATAACTAGACAATACCAGTTTTGGAGTAATCCAGAATAATAACTGTTTATTTGAACAAGAATACAGGCTTTTATACACTTGAGAAGGCGGTTCCCCCTCCTGATCATATTGCCCTAACAATACAAACTGTAACCAGAAGCATAAATTAACATGAGCTAATTAACTAGTCATTTAACCAGCCTAGGTGACTTAGAGGTCTGACCTTTCCAGGTCAGAATTGCTGTCTTCTAGCTCAGAAGACACAATACACATTATTATAAGTATAAACACAGAACACCTTCACACAATAGTAGAAGCCCCCAGTAGCAGATGGACCAGCTCATACATTGAAGACCATAGAATCCACATCTAAGCAGTGCTTTGATTAATCAGGGATTGCAGATGGCATGGCAACAGTCTACAAAACTCCTACAATGTTCCATCATTCTGATACAGTGGAATTAATGTATCATAGATTTCCTGAGCGATATTGTTGATAAATATTACTGTTCCACATTAAAGCGGGATTTCCGCCATTTTTTTTTTTTAAGCCAGCAGCTACAAATACTGCAGCTGCTGACTTTTAAAATAAGGACACTTACCCGCCCAGCGCGCCCGCGATGTCGGCACCTGAAGCCGATCTCTCGATCGTCTCTCGGGTTCTGCCACCGCCATCTTGGGTATGGGAATCAGGAAGTGGAGCCTTGCGGCTTCATTTCCCGGTTCCCTACTGCGCATGCGCGAGTCGCGCTGCGCAATAAGGATGGTCCCCGCTGTCTCTGGGATCCGTGTGTTTCCCAGCAGACAGCGGGGGACCTTCAGAAAGGGGCGTATATTCTGCAGATATCTATACCGGAAGTGGGTGCAGATACCTGTACTGTACAGGTACCTGCACCCCCCTCGCCCCTGAAAGGTGCCAATTGTGGCGCCGGAGGGGGGGAGGGTTCCAGTGAGCAGAAGCTCCAATTTAGGGTGGAGCTCCGCTTTAAGTAAACCAAACCATATGCTCAGTGTCCATTAAATTGCTGCCCATCATATTCTCCGTCACCCTGTGCCCCTCCTAATGACACAGGGTGACTTAGACATAGGAAGTGTATGGGGAGCTGAAACAAGGGTTATCCAACCTCTCCAAGGGATTCTTGGTTCCATGGGACCCCCACCCAAAGTGACTCCCGTCACATGGTGGGTCACTTCTCTGGCATTTACTGAACCCGAAAAGACTTGTAGCAGGGAGAAGGTTGCTTTGCCAAATTGTGGGAGGAAGACCGATGTGGAGTATACGAAAATGAACATCTTAAGTCCAACTTGGCCAAGAGTCGGGCTGCACATTTCCATAGCAAGTGGTGTCTGAGAATATCCATTATTGGCAGAACAGTTACACATTTTCTGTTTCAGTCTTTTTATTAAGATTTCGAATAACAATAGGACATTATAGGATAAGAAAATCAAGTACAAAATAGAGCTGTCATCCTAGTCCGTGTACAAACAACAGCGACAATAACATACATGAAGGCCGAGGGTTCAGCCATAAACCCATAGAAAGTCCATTTGTAGGTATGAAGAACTACATCAAAGTGACCAACCATGTAGAGTAACAGTTGCACATTTTAAACTATTGACCATTCATAAAAAGGCATCGAAGTCTACTGGGAAATGTCCTGATCCGTATTGACCTGATCACTGAACCAGACAGGTGCTCTTTAAGAATGAACGAAAAGCTTTAAAAGCGTCTACTGTAGATGATTCTCAAACTCAGGACTACTACTTAGAATAAACTGGAGATTGCATTGTGGAAAATAAAATACATTTTATCCTTTATTGGTGTAGTGGCATTTTTTTCCTTTTATTATTGGTTGAATTTGCTCTTATTGTGCCTTTCTTTGTTCATCCTTCCTCGATATCTAATGTTATTTTTTTTTAAATGAAACGGAACCCTCCTATCGTTTTCAGCCAAGGAAGCTGGCACCTTGTCAAAAACTGGCTCTTGTTTTTTAATTTTTTAACTTTTCACTGCTTTTTTGGTGAATGGGTAGGTGTACGATGTACCCGATACCCATTCACATAGGGTGGGGGCCAGGATCTGGGGGTCCCCTTGTTAAAGGGGGCTTCTAGATTTCGATAAGCCCTCCGTCCATAGACCCCGACAACCACCGGCTAGGGTTGTCAGGAAGAAGCCCTTGTCCTCATCAACAACGTGCTTTGGGGTGGGGGGGCGCAGTGCGCCACCTGTCCCAAAGCACCCACCCCCCCATGTTGAGGGCATGCAGCCTCGTACGGTTCAGGGGGGCGCTGGCTCGTCTCCTCCCTTTCCTGACCTGCCGGGTGGCATGCTCGGATAAGGGTCTGGTATGGATTTTTGGGGGGGGGGGGGGTCCCACACCGTTTTTTTAAAATTTTGGAGTGGGGGTCCCCGCCGAATCCATACTAGATCCAAAGGGCAACCAGCTTTATACACTGACGCTTTGTCTGCCGAAAATCCAATCGTGTGTACGAGACTTAAGGCTGGCCATACACTATACAATTTTCTTGTTCAACTTTCCTTTAGATTTACCAAAACCATATAATATGAGGTCAAACCTAAACTCTTCAATTTGTATGCAATCAGGCAGGCCCTGACATTACATAGTTGAAGGTAAATTGAAATTGAATAAGAAAATGTTATAGTGTATGGCCAGCTTAAAACTGGGATGCCATTAACCTTTAGCCCCAGAAGATTTTACCCCCTTCCTGACCAGAGCCCTTTTTACGATTCGGCACTGCGTCACTTTAACTATCAATTGCGCGGCCGTGCGACGTTACACCCAAACAAAATTGACGTTCTTTTTTTCCCACACATAGAGCTTTCTTTTGGTGGTATTTGATCACATCTGCGGTTTTTAATTTTTTGCGCTATAAACAAAAAAAGAGCGACAATTTTGAAAAAAGCTATATTTTTTACTTTTTTTTCTATAATAAATATCCCCAAAAAATATATAAAAAAATACACTTTTTCCTCAGTTGAGGCCGATACGTATTCTTCTACATATTTTTGGTAAAAAAAAATCACAATAAGCGTATATTGTTTTTTTGCGTAAAAGTTATAGTGTCTACAAAATAGGGGATCCTTTTATGGCATTATTATTATTATTTTTTATTATTAGTAATGGCGGCAATCTGCGACACATCGGACACTTTTGACACTATTTTGGGACCGCTGTCATTTATACAGCGATCAGTGCTATAAAAATGCACTGATTACTGTGTTAATGACATTGGCAGGGAAGAGGTTCAACACTAGGGGGCGATCAAGGGGTAAGTCTGTCCTAGGGAATGATTCTAACTGGGGGGGTGGGCTTCCACTCACATGACAGCAATCGCTGCTCCTGATGACAGGGAGCAGTAGCTCTCTGTCATGTCACAAGGCAGAACAGGGAAATGCCTTGTTTACATAGGCACTTCCCCGTTCTGAGGTTTTGTGACGCAATCGCGGGACAGCACGTTCCGCTGGCACAGTTAGGTGGCAGGCACCCGCCCACTAGCCCCGCCATTTAAAGGGGACGTACAGGTACGCCCATTTGCCTACCGCTGCCATTGTGCCAACGTATATCGGCGGTCGGCAAGTGGTTAAAGTTCATGTGAGTGTAAAAGCAGGTGTCCCAATACTTTTGACAATGCCTACATGTGATCCTGAGCTACCATGATCGAAAGAACTGAATAAAATTGTGAGAAGCTCACAGTGTGCAATAAAAGCAGAGTAAGCCATTTCAGAGGAGCCTCTACCATTTTTGCAAGATTGAAGGTAAGGCCCACAGTTCAGTTTTTTCATTTTCTGTTGAAGCTTCCATGGAACTGTGTGGCTTCAGTTTGGTGCTGAACCAACATTAACCACTTCAGCTCCAAAACATTTTAACCCCCCCCCCCCCCCCTCATGACCAGGCCACTTTTTGATATTCAGCACTGTGCCACATTAAACTGCCAATTGGGCGGTCATGCAATGCTGCACCCAAATGAAATTTATTACAAATGGAGCTTTCTTTTGGTGGTATTAGATCACCTCTGCGTTTTTATGTTTTTTAGCGATATAAATAAAATAAAAAACAAGCATTTAAAAATGTTTAAATATTTTCTTCTTTCTGCTATAAAACATATCCAATAAACAAATAAAAAAAAAATAATTCTTCATAAATTTTGGCCAAAATGAACCGCAATAGTGCGGCAGTCAATCTGACATTAACCATTTCCCTCCCGTAGGCCATCATATGATGTCCTCGGTTTCCAATGGTGACATCTGAATGATGGGTGCAGCTGCAGGCATCATTCAGATATTTTTTTGCAGCCGGTGATTCCCTACACATGAGATATGCAATTAGTGGACCTCCAGCTGTTGCAGAACTACAAGTCCCATGAGGCATAGCAAGCATGACACCCAGAGGCAGGGCCGGCGCTACCACTAGGCAAACTAGGCAGCCGCCTAGGGTGCACTGCTACCTAGGGGCGCCCGGCATCTGCAGGCTGCAGCATGTAACTAACTCAGTCCGACTGGTACTGTAATTACAGCCAGTGCTAGAGGAAGCAGAGCCAATGCTTCCTGTATAGTGGCGCCTTCTGTCCCATGGGCAGGGCAAAGGGGGGTGGAGCCAATGAGGACGGCAAAATTAGGTTTCGCCTAGGGTGTCAAAAATCCTTGCACCAGCCCTGCCCAGAGGCACGATGGGACTTGTAGTTTTGCAACAGCTGGAGGTCCACTAATTGCATATCCCTGACCTACACCATAAGAACAATCATAGAGGCTGTTCAGCCGATTGATCGTTCTTACCGGCGGCGAGAGGGGACGTCCCCCTCCCCCCAATCCCGCCTCCCCCCCCCCCTTGTGCAATAGGCGAGCCGGGGATGGAATCCGCCAGATGAAAGTCACAGAGAAAACCGAGGAACAGGTGGCCCCCCTGGAAATCTCTATGACTCTGGGAGGCCCGGGCGCGATGTTACGTTCGGGCCGCCAAAGGTAAACAAAGCCGGGGATTTGGCTGAAAAGCATCGGATCGTTCATTTATTTTTTTTGGTCTGATGCTTTCCAGCCTTGAGGAGAGGTGGGGGGTCTCATACATTTGTGTATGCAAGACAAGTTGGAGCCAACACCCTTTGAACAAAAATCCACGGTTTTGTTGTCGGAAAGTCCGATCGTGTGTACGGGGCATAAGAGCCGACGGGTCGGCTAGCGGTTCAGCATACCCGAACTCCCAATTAAGCAAACCTTGTCTTCATTCAGGTCGGTTCCTTCATGAGACACTGGAGATGTCCTGATACCGCCTCCAGAAGCCAGAATGTGGGTGATACCCCACTCCGCGGGGCATTCCGATACGTAAAACACAGATCAGATTCTTCTGCATTATGGAACCTGCCACCTCTGCCTCACTGTTGGCCCATCTCTATGATAAGGAACCCCAATGGCCAAGAGTGAGTCAGAGAAGGAAGGTGTCTGGTGTCAACCATGGAAGATGGTCCTTCATTGCATGTTGGAGCCACCTGGTGGTCTAGGGCTCCTGAGATCCTGCACTAGCCTGTGCTAGCATGGATAGGCATATAATATCCAACTCTTGGTGGCAACTTTTTTTATGAGGTAGGTAATAACACATGTGTAAAGCCAATCTGTACACACATACCAGGGCCAGGTAACCTCCCAACATGTCCATGCAAAACTGGAATACCGTAAGGAAACCTACACAAGGGAGAGCATAAAAGCACCATGCGGGTCCTGGCCCAAAGACCCCAGTGCTGGAAGCATGAGTGCTAACCAGGGATCTGCTTGGGTTTAGCCAAACCCGGAAGGCAGGTGCAAGTGCAGGGCCAATCAGCGATTTCCATATTCCACTGCATTCTCTCAAGTATGAAATATGAAAACTGATTTAATAATGTACAGTAGACGTGCAATTCGTTTTGTTTCCGAATTCGTTTTTTTAACAAATTTCGACCAAACTCATTAATTCGGAAATATCCAAATTAATGAAAAACCATTTAACAAACTTTTACGAATATATTTGTAAATTCAAAAATTTGTAAATTGGAAAAAATTCGTACATTAGTAAATTAGAAAAAAATTGTAAATTAGAAAAAAATGGACATTTGGAAATTAGAAAAAAATAGGAAATTCGTAAAAAAAACAGAAATTCAGAAATTCGGAAAAAAAAAAAAAAAAAACAGAAATGAGGAAATTTGAAAAAAAAAATCTGTGGAACCTAAGGGGTTAATCCTCTGCATTGTGTAAAAAGGCTGCTTGATCCTATCTTCTCTGATCCTCTGATCCACCCCTTCTTCCACTGTCCCCAATCCATCTGCTGATAAAACAGGGCCTTGGAGGAACTCTGCACATGCTCAGTTTGGTGTGTATTGCTAGATAGGTTTTTTTTCCGGGGGGGGAGTGCATGTGACCAGGGGTCCTGCAGCCTCATAGGACAGTCAGAGGAGAATGAAAACTCCTCCTACAAGCCTCAACCAGACACCGATAGAAGTCATAAGACTGCTATATACTGCTGATGAGAAAAAGATATTTAGCAGTTGATATTTACTAAAATAATTTAATTTACATGTTCTGCGTACTCTGGGAGACCAGATGTAGTGAACTGCTCCTGGGTTTGGTAACACTTTAAGATCATAGCTGTAGTTCAGCTTTACCAAATAATGCACTTTTTTAGGGTGAAAATCAGCACATTATAATTTTATCTGCAATGTGCAGATTGAACACTAGATGGCAGTGAAATAACCCAGAATCAGCGTTACAGGCAAACCTGACTCTGTTTATGGTGCTGTCCTGCCATCTCCTGGTCAGATTCGGAATGGCAGCACAAGCAGGAAGCTAGTTGAAACGCAAAAACCTGGAAGTCCGGTGGAACGCAGGGCCATCATGTGACATGTAGCTTCCTCCATTCATTGCAGTATTCAGCTGCCTGTTTTGTTTTGTGCTGCCATTTCCGGTGCCCTGCAGTACAAGGAAGTGAGTTTTCTTGTAACATCTCGGTTTTCTACCACCTAAAGTAATGAATGTTGGTTGATTTTTTTTTTATTAAGGGTTTTATATAAAGACTCATAGACTTCATATAAAACCCTTGATCCATATAGGGGTTTACACAGAGGGGGCTAAAGAGGTGAATGGATGATTGGCAGGGCCACTATTATAAATAATCCTGGTTAGTAGGAGGGGCCACAATGTGGGAGGTGACAATTGGACAATCTGGGGCCACAATTTCCGCTCCACCATTTCCCAGAGTGCACCGCTGCCACTTCTCAGGAGGAGACATTCAGATGTTTCTTCATTGTGCAAATTCAGGCATTCATGAGAAACTGTATCCAAAATCCGATATAAACAGATGTTTGTAAAATTTGGTTTTACTGTCACCGTTCTTCTCTGATGTTTCTGTATAGGTGGAGAACCCAACGCCCTCCGATGCTCTAGAGATGGACAAGAAGAACTTTACGGAGAGGATGCTAAGCCTGACGCTGGAGGTCATTCACCTGCTGAGCGGAGAGGTGAGGAGGATTCTGGGAGGTCACATGACATCACTCTTATCTCTATTAATAAAACACAGACCTGACCGGAGAGGTGAGGAGGATTCTGGGAGGTCACATGACATCACTCTTATCTCTATTGACCACTGGGCACTTAAACACCCTTAATAACCAGACCAATTTTCAGCTTTCGGTGCTCTCACATTTTGAATGACAATTACTCAGTCATGCAACACTGGACCTATATGAAATTTTTGTCCTTTTTTTTTTTTTTTTCCTTTTTGGAGGGCAGTGAGGGGCGTCTATGGCTGGGTATTGCAGGGTATCACCGAGTATGGCTGGGTATCTCTGTGTATGGCTGGGTATTGCAGGGTATCTCCAAGTATGGCCTGGTATGGCAATTTATGGCAGGGTATTGCAGAGTATTGGCGGGGTATTGCAGAGTATTGGCGGGGTATTGCAGAGTATTGGCGGGGTATTGCAGAGTATTGGAGGGTATTGCAGAGTATTGGGGGGTATTGCAGAGTATTGTGGGGTATTGCAGAGTATTGGCGGGTATTGCAGAGTATTAGCTGGTATTGCAGAGTATTGGCGGGTATTGGAGAGTATTGGCGGGTATTGCAGAGTATTGGGGGGGTATTGCAGAGTATTGGGGGGTATTGCAGAGTATTGGTGGGTATTGCAGAGTATTGGAGGGTATTGCAGAGTATTGGGGGGTATTACAGAGTATTGCCAGGGTATGGAGGGGTTAAATTCGGTGAGCAGCGATGTGGGCACTGCAGATGCAGCCCACAGTGCTGCTGACACCGATCTCTTACCCCTCCACCGATCGGTACAGAGAGGAGGAGGGAGGAACCGGCGTCATAAGATGACGCCGGTTTGTTTACAAGTGATCACTCCGTGATCCGTGATGGTCACGGATGCTCTCGTGTGCCCGCCCCAGGGGAGCAGAATTCTGGGAGGCCGTTAATTAACGGCCTCTCAGAGTTAAACAACCGCCCTGAAGCCGTTAATTGGCTATGGGCGGTTGTTAAGTGGTTAATAAAACGCAGACCTGACCGGAGAGGTGAGGAGGATTCTGGGAGGTCACATGACATCACTCTTATCTCTATTAATAAAAAACAGACCTGACCGGAGAGGTGAGGAGGATTCTGGGAGGTCACATGACATCGCTCTTATCTCTATTAATAAAACACAGACCTGACCGGAGAGGTGAGGAGGATTATGGGAGTGTGTTACAGGCTGCGATTAGTAACATGTAACATTGTCTTTGGATGGACAGGAGTACATCGTTGTGGAAAAATCCATCAGCCGCCCCTGTGTATCCAGCGCAGGGAGTAGGACCCAGAGCCCCAACGTGGATCCTCCACCCGAGACGAGAAACGTCAAGAAGATTCTCCAAGTTGCCAACAACATTATTCATCTGCTGACAGGGGAGGTGAGCGGTGCTGAGAATGACGTTATCCAGGAGCAGGGGGAGACGGGTTCGCCGTTTCCTATATGGTGTCAAATCATCACTGTCTGTTCCTCTTTGCAGGTTTTGGGTTGTTTAGAAGATTATGAGGATCTTTGTGAAGATGTTGTGATAGTGGAACAGCAACCCTTGGCCTCGCTGGGTAAGAAGGTTGCCGTCGTCATTTGCTAGAGACATTTCTTTGGTGACAGAAAGGAAATTGTCTCCCCTCAACGTCCATAGACAGTTAAGACAGCTTCCATAGAGTAGCTTGAAGTCCAAGTTCCTTATATGGAATACAACTCTTCTTCTCCTTTGATGCTCCCAATAAAGCAATGTAACCATAGTTTTTATCTACCACTATTTGAAGTCTGTCCCTTCTCCAGGCAATGGTGATGCATCCTTTAGTGCAGGGGTCTCCAAACTTTCTAAACGGCCAGTTTACTTTCCTTCAGACTTAGAGGGGGGCAGACTGTGGCCATTGGGAGTTGAAAAGGTCCTGACGTTAGTGGGAATTAATAATGTCCCATCGTTGGTGTCACTGGGAGGAATTGTGCCTCATTGTTGGTGTCATGGGGAGGAATTGTACCCTACCATTGGGCCCCATTGTTGGTGTCATTGGGAGGAATTATGCCCCATCATTGGTGTCAGTGGGAGGCATTGTGCCTCATTGTTGGTGTCATGGGGAGGAATTTTACCCTATCATTGGGCCCCATAGTTGGTTTCATTGGGAGGAGTTATGCCCCATCATTGGGAGGAATTGTGACCCATCATTGGTGTCATTGGGCGGAATTTCCCCCACTGTTGGTGTTATTGGGAGGGATTGTGTCCTATCATTGCTGTTACCGGGCCCCATTGTTGGTCATTGGGAGGGATTGTTTCCCATATTTGGTGTCATTGGGAGGAATTGTGTCCCATTGTTGGGAGGAATTTGCCCCTTCATTGGTGTCAGAGGTGGGAATTATGTCCCATTGTTGGTATCAGTGAATGAAAATAGTGCCCCGAGGCCAAGGAAAAAGCAAGCAAAGGGCTCCATCTGGCCAGAGAGTTTGAAGATCACTGCTCTAGTGGCTTTCTGTCCTTCCACATTTAGAACTAACACAAATTCTGGAGGCCACCTCGTGACTATAGCCAGAGCTTGCTCAGAGCCATGAGATACTAGGTTGGAATTCTGAGCTATTATTTTTGCTCCGAGTTGAGTGAATTTTGGCTTTTCCTCACAAACTATTGAAAAATTTGTCTTCATTTTAGGTGGTCCTATGACTAGGTGCTGTCATGACTGCTTGAAACCTAGTTTTTCTATGTCTGGAAATTTCTCTCTAACTGGTCTTTCTTTTCTTTCTACAGATAATTCCAAGAGCAAACATAAGGCGGAGGGACCACACATTCAGATTAAGCAACCTCATGTCCAAGAGCAGAGTGAATGCATTAACCAATCCCACCAAGGAGCTAAATTACTGGAACAGCATGAAGGATCTAAATTATCAAAACATAGGGATCCACAGAAATACTTCTCTCCAGGCATGGACACCGGCAAGTTCCAGGACCATCAGTTAAGTTCATGTGCTTCTGTACTTTGTGATGTAGGGACAGAGGCCTCGGCTGATGATTGTGAGGATCTAGAATTCACCATGGTTCCAATTAAGGACGAGCAGGAACTGTGGGACAATGGGGAAGAACTTGAAGAAGACCATCTTGCCAAAGGTGAAAACTCAACACCCGAAGGCATTCCTCAATGCCATGAAAATGGACCAACAGGGGTAGACTGCGCCAGCGTAAACAGTCAGCCTCTCTCAGACACAGAGATTGATAGTTTTATAGGTCAGAGCAACCCCATATCTTCTCCAACCATACCCAATGCCAAGACCTATAAGTGCCCAGAGTGTCCGGAAGTCTTTAGCTGCCGCTCAGAACTTTTTAAACACCAGAGCCACCACCGCGAGTCACCGCTGTTCTCATGCCCGCTGTGCGGAAAAAACTTTACCAGCAAATCTAACCTCGCCAAGCACACAAAAATTCACACCGGGGAAAAACCCTACTCTTGCCTAGAGTGCGGCAAGCACTTCCGAGAGAAGCACTACCTTGCCTCGCACCAAGCTGTGCACAGGGGGTCGCAGCTGATCTTGTGCTCCCAGTGCGGCAAAGGTTATACGTCAAAGTCAAACCTCGCCAAGCACCAGCGAATCCACACGGGGCAGAAACCATTCAGCTGCTCAGTCTGCAGCAAGTCCTTCAACCAGCGCTCTGTGCTCCTTGCACACCAGCGGACGCACACTGGGGAGAAACCATTTTCATGTGACTTGTGTGCACGACGGTTTACCGACAAATTGCAGCTGGTGCGTCACCAAGCCACACACTCAGATGATAAACAATTTTGCTGCAATGAGTGCGGCAAGAGTTTTACCCGGAAGGACCTCCTGATCAAGCACCTGACTGCTCACTCAGTCGACGATTTACCCGATTAAATGCTTTTAAAATGGCTACATAACTCCAGTATTTAAGATTTCAAAAAACTTTATTTCAGTGAGTGGCCAATTACGTTTTGCCACATTTAAAGCCATTTCATTGTTTACTTGTGGAGTAAAGGGAAAGGTACACGGACATATAACTTGTTAGGATATCAGACCCTGGATTTGGCTGCAGGCAACAAAAAGATGAATAATTTAATGTATATGGGTACTTCAGCCACTTCCCGATATACAACGTTCACTTTCACATTTCCTTTTTTTTGGTTGGACAAGATCTTTAAATAGGAACTCTCACGAGCATTAATAAATTTAGTACAGGTCTATACATTCCTGTCAAAATACCTTTGATGAAATAGTATCTGTGCTCCTTCTCTGACAGAAGCCCGATTTGTGGGCATTACTAACATTCTGGTCTATACATTCCTGTCGAAATACCTTCAATGAAACAGTATCTGTGCTCCTTCTCTGATAGAAGCCCGATTTGTGGGCATTGCTAACATTGAGGTTTATACTTGCCTGTCAAAATGCCTTCAATGAAACAATATCTGTGCTCCTTCTCTGACAGAAGCCCAATTTGTGGGTGTTACGAACATTGAGGTCTATACATTCCTGTCAAAATACCTTCAATGAGACAGTATCTGTGCTCCTTCTCTGACAGAAGCCCAATTTGTGATCATTACTAACATTGAGGTTTATACATTCCTGTTGAAATGGCTTTAATGAAACAGTATATGTGCTCCTTCTCTGACAGAAGCCCCGATTTGTGGGCCTTAATAACACTGGGCCCAGTTGCCACCTCCCTCTGTTCAGTGAGGATGCCAGGGGGAGAGGGTGTGAGATTGCTCCCACCCAGTTTCCCTGTCCCATCCACTCTGCCTTTTTAATGGTTGCTAGGAGCCGGAATGCCAGGCCACACAGAATGAATAGCTGTTGGGATGCAGGTGGCTGGGCCGCACAGCGTCTTTGGTTTCTAGGAAGCAGGCATCATTAGTTGTTATGGTGCAGGCAGCTGGACAAGCATGACGTTGCATCCTAGCAACCAATGTGCAGCCCTGCTGCCTGCGTCCTAGCAACCAGTGAAAAGCTAGTGGGAGTAGAACAGGGGATCTGAAGCCACCTTGTCCTGCCTACCTAGTGATGATGTTTGTGTGGAGGAAGAGGCAACATATAAAATGTTTGGTGAGACTTCTTTAATAGGAAAAATAAATACATTTCTGGAAATAGTTTTTTGCTAGTGTTATTATTAAACGTGTCAGTGCTGGAGAACCTGTAACCCTAGCTGTTCTAAAGTTCCATAATTTCCTACGCTGTCTTGAGTTTTAGACAGAATGCAGAAGTCAGACATAATTCAGGACAGTTGTACTGCTATACATCGAATTTCAGTAGTTACCAGTCTTGGTGCTGTGGAATGACTGGTGACATTTTTGCTTGTGTTCCAATGCCATTGGCTCCAGGTTGGTGTGTGGTCAAGAGAATTCCATAGGGTACTATTGAAGTCCTCTATCTGCCACGCAGTATGGTGTACAGGTACATCCTAAAGCCTCAAGATTTTTCCATCCCTAAACTTCTGCCAAAACAGTCTCACCCCTCCTGCAGGAAAGCGGAAACCCTCTTGTAATGGCTGCTTTGCATTGGCGGAGCTCAGAACTCCAAAACTGGAGTCTTTTATAGGTGTCAGAAACGGGGAGGGTGCCTTGACCTGACGCAATGGTGTTTTTTTGCGAGCCAATCCAAGCAATTACCTTTATTAACAGTTTAGAGTTGTACCCTTTAAAGCTTTATTGTTCTTCTTGTAACCAAAAATTCACGAAACAAACTCTGGGTTGGTTTCCAGAAAATAGTTTATTAATAATGGTGTATAAAGGTGTAATTTTTTTTTTGTTGAGGAACCCACCAGATATTTAACATGGAACTGGTTTAGTTGGGGGGAGAGGGATGCTTTCCTGCATGCCCAGCCATCTTCCCGTTTAGTCATCCCATGGCTAAATGTAAACCCATGGGGTCTTCAAACTATGGCCCTCCAGTTGTTCAGGAACTACAATTCCCATCATGCCTAGTCATGTCTGTGAATGTCAGAGTTTTACAATGCCTCATGGGATGTGTAGTTTCGCAACAGCTGGAGGGCCGTAATTTGAGGATCCCTGTGTAAACCAATGTCATGTGTTACTTTAAAATTGGAGCTACTATGGATGTCTCGTAGCTAGTTGTGGGTGAGGGCGGGGCTTGAGATACCTATTTTGCATATTTATTTTAGTTCTTTCCTAGAAGATAATGACTTCATTGTAAATGAATAAAAACAGGATTCCTTCCCAGCACCTTATATCTCCTGGGGCCCCCTGGGCGAGATTTCACCAACAGGATTCATATGTATGCACAGCTTTGGCTGTTACAAAGGCAAATGATGGTGCCACTTTTTCCTGATGAATTGGGTGGGGGGAGCAGCCTGAGATTGGCATTTTCGGTATAAATATGAGAGGGGCGGTGACACAAATTACCGCTTGAAAAACTTCACCAGCAGTGTTTCCGAGAGCTGTAAGCAAATCCAAACCTTGCTTTGTGCACTGGTCCAAATCATTTGGTGGAGAGGGGATTATGGTGTGGGGATTGTTTTTAAGGGCTTGGGCTTGGCCCCTTAGTTCCAGTGAAGGGAATTCCTAAAGGTATCAGCATACCAAGACATTTTGGACAATTTTATGCTCCCAACTTTGTGGGAACAGTTTGGAGGTGGCCCTTTCCTGTTCCAACATGACTGCGTACCAGTGCACAAATCAAGGTAAATAAAGACATGGATGTGCGAGATTGGGGTGGAGGAACTTGATTGGCCTGTACAGAGTCCTGACCTCAACCCGAACACCTTTGGGATGAATTCGAGTGGAGACTACGAGCCAGGTCTTTTCGTCCAACATCAGTGCCTGACCTCCCAAATGCGCTTCTGGAAGAATGGTCAAACATTCTCCATAGACAGACTCCTAAATCTTCTGGACAGCCTTCCCAGAAGAGTTGAAGCTGTTAAGGCTGCAAAGGGTGAGCCAACTCAATATTGAACCCTACGGACTAAGACCGAGATCCCATTAAAGTTCATGTGCGTGTAAAAGCAGGCGTCCCAATACTTTTAACAATATCGTGTATGTTGATCTCAATAGCAGGCCAACATTATTTCACACATAAGCCTGTACAATAATAATGATGGAAAAAATTGCATCCAGTCTTATAAATGTTAGGAAATGAAACGGGTTATACGTGAGAATAGAATTTAATAGCCGCCAAGTTTATATACAACACTTCATACTAACACCATCAGGGAGGTCAATGTAATCATGAATGCTTCCTCAGAGGCGGGCTTTGGCCACCAGTGGCGGTTCCTCAAGGGAAGTCATGATTTCAGCCGCTATGGCTGCTCACAGTAAGGTTGATAGGTACCTATGTTGGGAAGTCCGTGAGTCCATGTGTGGACTCTAGAAAAATATAGTTCCCACCCTTTGAACAGTACAAAAAATTCCTTCCGTTTAAAGGGGAACTCTGTTGTCCCATAAATGCGCTAGCATAAGGCGGGACAGTGAAATCGGCAACTTGGTAAATTTTTTATTTTATTACCTATCTTGTTCCCAAAGGCCTGTATAGCCTGTTGAGGTAACATTTATGTGTTGCTAAAGTCATGTAATGTAAACAAACAGTAGGGAATAGTAGACATAAACACAAAGCGGTAGACAGGCACGCCCCTCCACAAACAGTAGGGAATGGTAGACAGACACGCCCCATCCACAAACACAAGGAAGCGGTAAGCAAACACGTTTTCTCCACACACAGTAGCGAATGGTAGACAGACACGCCCCCTCCACAGACAGTAGGGAACGGTAGACAGACGCCCCCTCCTTAAACAGTAGGGAACGGTGGACAGACACGCCCCCTTCTCAAACACAAGGAAGCGGTAGGCAGACATGTTTGCTCAACAAACACAAGGAAGCGATAGGCAGACATGTTCCCTTCACAAATAGCAGGGAACAGTAGACAGACACACCCATTCCACAAACAATAGGGTACTGTAGACAGATACGCCCCCTACATAAACACTAGGAAGAGGTAGACAGACACGCCCCCTCCATAAACACTAGGAAGCAGTAGACAGACACTCCCCCTCCATAAACACTAGGAAGCGGTAGACAGACACTCCCCCTCCATAAACACTAGGGAACGGTAGACAGACACGTCCCCTCCATAAACACTAGGAAGCGGTAGACAGACACGCCCCCTCCATAAACACTAGGAAGCGGTAGACAGACACGCCCCCTCCATAAACACTAGGAAGCGGTAGACAGACACGCCCCCTCCATAAACACTAGGAAGCGGTAGACAGACACGCCCCCTCCATAAACACTAGGGAACGGTAGACAGACACGCCCCCTCCATAAACACTAGGAAGCGGTAGACAGACACGTCCCCTCCATAAACACTAGGAAGCGGTAGACAGACACGCCCCCTCCATAAACACTAGGGAACGGTAGACAGACACGCCCCCTCCATAAACACTAGGAAGCAGTAGACAGACACGCCCCCTCCATAAACACTAGGAAACGGTAGACAGACGCCCCCTCCATAAACACTAGGAAACTGTAGACAGACACGCCCCCTCCATAAACACCAGGAACCTGTAGACAGACACGCCCCCTCCATAAACACTAGGGAACGGTAGACAGACACGCCCCCTCCATAAACACTAGGGAACGGTAGACAGACACGCCCCCTCCATAAACATTAGGGAACGGTGGACAGACACGCCCCCATCCATAAATAGTAGACAGACACACCCCGTTTCTCCCCCTCCATGGAGACAGACTATGACTACTAAACCCTGAACACAATAGTTACTTCTGAAGCTTTAAAGGCAAGTTGGACAGAAAACAAAACCACAATATTAATTTTCAACAATTACATTGGAGAAAAAAGGGTGGGATGTGTCAGAAGAGTAACAAAATAGTCCTGCTATACTGGAAAGGGGTAACGATATGATCAGAACCATGCGTTTTCTATGGTAGTGTTTCTAAACGTTCTCTGTCTCTGCCAATCACTGTGCGAATTTCTCAGGGCAGAGAAAAGTGCTGTAGAGATGAGCCAAGACCAATGCAAAGGGGAGGGGAATGGTGGCTTCTCGGGTACATACTGCTTGTTCATTCTGTTAGATTCTCTTACGGAGTACTTTAGTAAAGTGAAAAAATTTGAAAGGCATAAAAGGAATTCCTGACTTCAGGGGTGAGGAGGAGAAGTCCTCAGCCTTAAGTGTGAGGAGGAGGTGAGGAATTCTCTATTCTAGAGTGTGAGTAGGAGAATTCCCCCAGCCTCGGGTGTGAGAATTCCCTAGTTTCAGGTGTGAGGAAAAGGAGGCAAATTCTCTGCCCACATGTGTTGGGAGAAGAAGAGGGGGATTTCCTAACTTCAGAAGTAAGAGGAGAATCTCCCTAGACTCAGGATTAAGAGGAAGATCTCCCCAGCCTCAGGATTAAGAGGAAGATCTCCCCAGCCTCAGGATTAAGAGGAAGATCTCCCCAGCCTCAGGATTAAGTAAGAGGAAGATCTCCCCAGCCTCAGGATTAAGAGGAAGATCTCCCCAGCCTCAGGATTAAGTAAGAGGAAGATCTCCCCAGCCTCAGGATTAAGAGGAAGATCTCCCCAGCCTCAGGATTAAGAGGAAGATCTCCCCAGCCTCAGGATTAAGAGGAAGATCTCCCCAGCCTCAGGATTAAGTAAGAGGAAGATCTCCCCAGCCTCAGGATTAAGAGGAAGATCTCCCCAGCCTCAGGATTAAGAGGAAGATCTCCCCAGCCTCAGGATTAAGTAAAAGGAAGATCTCCCCAGCCTCAGGATTAAGTAAAAGGAAGATCTCCCCAGCCTCAGGATTAAGTAAGAAGATTTCCCCAGCATCAGGCGCGAGAGGAAGGGGTTCCCTGGTCTCAGGCGTTAGAAGGATACAGAGGATTTCCATGCCCCAGGTGTGAGAAGAGGGGACTTCCCTTTTCTCAGGGGGTGAATTCCATAGCCTTGGATGTGAGAAGAGGATTAATTCTCCCCCCACCTGTGGAAAGTGAATTCCCCTCACACCTGAGGCTAGGGAATGGGAATTCCCTTCCTGCTACTCACACCTGATGCTAGGGAATACACCTCACACCTGAGGCTAGGGAATTCCCCTATTTCTCCTCACACCTGAGGCTAGGGAATTCCCCTCCTCTCTTCACACCTGAGGCTAGGGAATTCCCCTCTTTATCCTAACACCCAAGGGCAGGGAATTCCTCTCATTCTCCTCACAGCTGAGGCTAGGGAATTCTTGTTCCTCTTTTCACATCTGAGGCTAGGGAATGGGAATTCCCTTCCTGCTACTCACACCTGATGCTAGGGAATACACCTCACACCTGAGGCTAGGTAATTCACCTCCTCACACCTAAAGCTAGGGAATTCCCCTCACACCCGAGGCTAGGAAATTCCCCTCCTTACACCTGAGGCTAGGGAATACACCTCCTCCTCACACCTGAGGCTAGGGAATTCCCCTCCTTCTCACACCTGAGGCTAGGGAATTCCCCTCCTTCTCACACCTGAGGCTAGGGAATTCCCCTCCTTCTCACATCTGAGGCTAGGGAATTCCCCTCCTTCTCACACCTGAGGCTAGGGAATTCCCCTCCTTCTCACATCTGAGGCTAGGGAATTCCCCTCCTTCTCACACCTGAGGCTAGGGAATTCCCCTCCTTCTCACATCTGAGGCTAGGGAATTCCCATCCTTTTATTCACACTTGAGGCTAGGGAATTCCCCTTCTTCTCATAACACCTGAGGCTAGAGAATTCCCCTTAACACCCAATGGTAGGAAATTCCTCTCCTTCTCTTCACACCCGAGGCTAGAGAATTCACCCACTTCTCCTCACGCCTGAGCCTAGGGAATTCCTCTCCACTTCACACCTGAGGCTAGGGAATTCTTGTTCCTCTTCTCAAAACTGAGGCTAGGGAATTCCCCTCCTTCTCCTCACACCTGAGGCTAGAGAATTCCCCTCTTTATTTTAACACCCAATGGTAGGGAATTCCTCTCCTTCTCACACCTGAGGCTAGGGAATTCCCCTCTTTATCCTAACACCCAAGGGCAGAGAATTCCTCTCTTATTCACACCTGAGGCTAGGGAATTCCTCTCCTTTTCTTCACACCTGAGGCTAGGAAATTCCTCTCCTTTTCTTCACACCTGAGGCTAGGGAATTCCTCTCCTTTTCACACCTGTGGCTAGGGAATTCCTCTCTTTCTCCTCAAAGCTGAGGCTAGGGAATTCTTGTTCCTCTTTTCACATCTGAGGCTAGGAAATTCCCCTCCTCCTCACACCTGAGGCTAGGGACTTCCCCTCCTTCTCCTCACACCTGAGGCTAAGGCAGGGGTGCCCAACCTTTTGAAGAGCGAGGGCCACTTAAGCGACTTGGTAACCGGTCGCGAGCCATAATGAGCGGAGCGGTGGATGGCATGTCCGTGTCCACTCTGCATTTGGAGAGCGGACACAGATGCAACACAGCCCACGATACTTTTTAGCGAATCGTATTGGTGGTAGAATACAAGTCAGTTTATGTCTGCTACTACTTAGAGGTGAATGGAGGGTCCAATTGGTCGGACTGTTGGACTGACCATGTGAAAGGGGTCCAAGGCTGCCTTCACACTGATGCGCTGCGGTTTACCCGCACCACGTGTGCAACGCAGTGTACCTTTGGCTTTCCTGCAGTTTGCAATAGCTTTCTATTATATTCTGCAGGTTTGGTGCACTTTCAGAAAGCTCACCAAACTCACAGGTAATAATAGAAGTCTATGGCTCAGTGCAGGTAACCCACAGGTAAACTGCTCTGCACCTGCGGATCAGTTTGAAAGCAGCCCAGTAACCACTGCAGAAAAGATATGCCCATATATACAATGTGATTTTAGTAATAAACTGACCTTTAATAACAGTATTCTTTCTATTCTTTCCCAGAGCAGGAGGTCGCGGGCACATCAGAGGGCTCCGCGGGCCACTGGTTGGGCACCCCTGGGCTAAGGTATTCCCCTCCTTCTCACACCTGAGGCTAAGGAATTCCCTTCTTTCTCAAGACCTGAGGCTATGGAATTCCCCACCATATCCTAACACCCAAAGGTAGGGAATTCCCCTCCTTCTCCTCACACCTGAGGCTAGGGATTCCCTTCCTTCTTAAGAACTGAGGCTATGGAATTCCCCACCATATCCTAACACCCCTCCTTCTCCTCACACCTGAGGCTAGGGATTCCCTTCCTTCTCAAGACCTGAGGCTATGGAATTCCCCACCATATCCTAACACCCAAAGGTAGGGAATTCCCCTCCTTCTCCTCACACCTGAGGCTAGGGATTCCCTTCCTTCTTAAGAACTGAGGCTATGGAATTCCCCACCATATCCTAACACCCCTCCTTCTCCTCACACCTGAGGCTAGGGATTCCCTTCCTTCTCAAGACCTGAGGCTATGGAATTCCCCACCATATCCTAACACCCAAAGGTAGGGAATTCCCCTCCTTCTCCTCAAACCTGAGGCAAGGGAATTCTTGTTCCTCTTCTCACAACTGAGGCTAGGGCATTCCCCTCCTTTTCCTCACACATAAATATAGGAAATTCACCTCCTTCTCCACACCTGAGGCTAAGGAATTCCCCTCCTTCTCATAACACCTGAAGCTAGGGAATTCCCCTCCTCCTCCTCACACCTGAGACAAGGGAATTTTATTTTTTTCCTAGACTTATGTGCGAGGAGAAGGGGAATTCCTTAGCCTCAGGAGTGTGGAGAACAAGGGGGGTTTCCTAGCCTCAGGTGTGTGAAGGAGAGGGATTCCCTAGCCTCAGATGTGAGTAGAAGAGGGAATCACGAGCCTCAGTGAGAAGAGGAATGGGAATTCCCTAGCCTCAGGAGTGGGAAGGGGGGATTCCTCAGCCTCAGGTGAGAAGAGAAAGAGGAATTCCCTAGCCTCAGGAGTGAGTAGGAGGGGGATTCCAGAGCCTCAGGTGAGAAGAGGAAGGGGAATTCCCAAGACTCAGGTGTGAGGAGAAGGGGGAATTCCCTAGGCGTGGGTGGCCCTATGTAAGGTACATACTGCCTGTTCATTCGGTATCTGGCTTTCTTGGAGATCAGTACATATTACCTCCTCATTCTGTGTCTGGCTCTCTCGCACATACTGCCTATTCACTATGTGTAGGACTCTCTTAGAAATCAGTACATACTCCTTGTTCATTCTGTGTCTGGATCTTTTGGAGATCGACACATACTGCCTGTTTATTCTCCAGACACTCCAGTTTTCTTCCTACAGCCGTTAATGTGTGACAAAGAGAGGAGTGCCTGGTTATGAGCTGCTTGCTTATTTTGTGTTTGGCACTTGTACAGTGCAAAACGTCATTAGGCATTCTAAAATTTTGTAAGAAAAATGAATTGTATGATTATGAGCTTCTTCCTGTGTACTTCCCAATGGGAGGATAAGCAGCAAACATGTTTGTGTGCAGTGTATTTCAGTAAAATTGTTCTATAAGCCTTAAACAAAATACTGAACCCTTCAAAGATCCTGTGAAGTCCCTACAGATAATGGAGTGTAGTGAGGTGAGCATCAGTCTGGTCTCTGGCAATCTGTTGCCTGTTCATTCTGTGTTTGGTTCTACAGCATTGAAGATGAGTATATTAAAGTATGGAAAAGCCAGACAAAAAAAAAAATTCTGGAGCTTGCCAAGGCTTCTAATCCTCTTCTGGGATGCTAATAAAGGCTATCATTCTATAGCCAATCATGTGTGGGATAAAGGGGAATGCTTTACTATCGGCTTAAGTGCTGAATGATAATTCTGCGTTTGCTTCTCCTACTGTGAAAAACATGCAGTGCATAAAAAAAAAAACAAGGCCCTTCCAAAGGCTTCCGCATACTACTAGAGCCGCCTGTATGAAAAGTTAGGAACACCATTGTCTCAGGTGACATGCGGCTCATTCATTCTGTGTTTGTTTCTTTTACAGTGCACATTGATACATTGCAGTATATAAAAGATTGTAAAAAAGAAAAAGACAATTTGGGGTCCTGTCACGGCTCCTTGTTTGCTCCTGGCATTGCAAGGATGTGGTCATGTTCATGGTCTAATTAGCCCGTGTGAAGTCTCTGATGGGCGACTAGGCCGGAGTTACTGCTAAAGCACTTCCCACACTGCATGCAACTAAATGGCTTCTCTCCCGTGTGAGTCCGGTGGTGCAGGAGGAGGTTGGCCTTGCGGTTGAACACTTTGCCGCACTGGAAGCACGCATATGGCTTCTCCCCCGTGTGGATCCTCTTGTGGCGGATGAAGTTGGACTTGTCATTGAAACTCCTCCCGCACTCCTGACACTCGAAGGGCTTTTCTCCCTTGTGGATGCGCTCGTGCGTCACCAGCTGCGAGTTGTTGGCGAAGCACTTGCCGCATTCACGACAGGTGTAAGGCCTCTCCCCCTGGTGAGACATTTGGTGAACAAGGAGGCTCGACCTGTCCGCAAACTTTTCCGGGCACTCCGGGCAGGAGAACTGCTTACTGCTGGAATGGAAGAGCCGGTGGCGGACCAGCTCGGCCTTGCTGGTGTAGCGCTTGCCGCACTCGGCGCAGCAGTATGGCTTCTCTCCCGTGTGCGTGCGCTCGTGGATCAAGAGGTTGGCTTTGCGGTTGAAGCCTCGGCCGCACTGGTCGCAGGTGTATGGCTTCTCGCCGGTGTGTATGCGCTGGTGGCGGCCGAAGTTCGACTTGTCGTTGAAGCTCTTGCCGCACTCGGCGCAGACGAAGGGCTTCTCGCCGCGGTGGATTCGCATGTGCGTCACCAGGTGGGAGTTGCTCTTGAAGCTTTTGCCGCACTCCGTGCAGCCGAAGGGCTTCTCGCCGGCGTGGAGCCTCAGGTGCACCATGAGGTAGGAGTTGCTGCTGAAGAACTTGCCGCAGACGGAGCAGACGAACGGCACCTTGCCGCGGTGCAGCCGCTTGTGGATCAGGAGGTCGCTGTTGTGTGCGAAGCACTTGCCGCACTCGTTGCACACATGCTGCTTGATGGCGGCTCTCGCCGGCACGTTGGCCCCCGGGTCCACGTCTCGTAGGTATTTTCCATACGGGTTGAGGCTGAGGTTGGGGGTGTACAGGTGGACGCTGGAGTTTAAGTTGCTGGGAGCATGGAAGCTTTGGTAAAAGTCGCTGTGTTTCAGCTGGTTATTGGATGGGAAGGGGGGACAGAGGTACAAGTCTAAAGGATGGGCTCCATATCCAAAATCTGTGGAGGGAAAAAAAAAATGTAGATTTTGTCAAAATTGTCCATTGCTGTAATGGAAACATTGCAAGATGTCTTCATCCCTTCAAGACATCCTGCAATGTTTGCATAAGCCGAGACTTTAACACGTTCCTGCCTGAGATCTGTAGATGAACCACTTGCTAACCAGCAACCTACACCGAAGGGTGATATACAGTATATTATCAAAAGTATTGTGACACCTGCCTTTACACGCACATGAACTTTAATGGCATCCCCAGTCTTAGTCTGTAGGGTTTGTAAAGGAAATGTGTAAGTTCTGTACTAATAATGTTTTCAGTACATTTGCATTCTTTCGAATCTTGATTAGAATTAGCCTGCCTATGTTACGCCCCTTGTTACCATAAAAGTACAATTGTAATATTAATGTGATACCTACGTAATCATGTGTATAAAAACCTTCAATTGCGTCCAAACAGTTATTTGGAAAGATGTGGAGCGTATCTTCTGTGTCTGTTCTCTACTGCAGTAGTTATTATTGATTTGGAACCACTAATCAATATGAGGATAGGAGTTGCCTATCTATACATTTCCATGTCAGGTTCAATATTGAGTTGGCCCACCCTTTGTAGCTATAACAGCTTCAACTCTTCCGGGAAGGCCGTCCACAAGGTTTAGGAGTGTGTCTATGGGAATGTTTGACTATTCTTCCAAAAGAGCATTCAGGCACTGATGTTGGATGAGAAGGCCTGGCTCTCAGTCCTCATTCTCATTTATCCCACAGGTCTTCTATTGGGTTGAGTCCAGACTCTGTGCAGGCCGGTCAAGTTCCTTCACTCAAAACTCGCTCATCCATGTCTTTATGGACATTGATTTGTGTACTGGTCCACATCATTTGGTGGAGGGGGGATTATGGTGTGGGGGTGTTTTTCAGGGGCTGGGCTTGGCCCCTTAGTTCCAGTGAAGGGAACTCTTAAGGGACTTAACATAACTTTGTGGGAACAGTTTGGGGATGGCTTGCAGTCTCCGCTCTCATTGATCCCAAAGGTGTTCTATCGGGTTGAGGTCAGGACTCTGTGGAGGCCAGTCTTTATGGGCCTTGCTTTGTGCACTTGCGTGCAGTCATGTTGGAACAGGAAGAGGCCATCACTAAACTGTTCCCACAAAATTGGGAGCATGAAATTGTCCAAAATGCCTTGGTAAGCCGGCACCTTAAGAGTTCCCTTCACTGGAACTAAGGGGCTGAGCCCAACCCCTGAAAAACAACCCCCACACCATAATCCCCCTCCACCAAATGATTTGGACCAGTAATCAGCTAAAAATATGCACTGTCACTGTACTAGTCTGGGAAGAGGTTAGCATCTAGCGTAATGGAAGGGTTAAATGTGTGCCTAGCCAGTGTTTTTGTGTACACAGTGTGCTGCTTTCACTAAGGGATGTGCTAGATTCTTTTCAGGGAAACAAAATCCAGCATATCCCCACTGATAGGAAAAAGGTCTACCTTGTTTGCATGCAGAGCTTCATCCAGTCTGTCTCCTCACTGCCCACGATGGGGTGCTGGTGAGCATTCATTGGCCGGCACCCGCTGATGGGCTTCTGCTGTTACTAATCACAGCAAAAGGGGGGCGTGCGTGCGTCCCCTACCTGGAAGGGCAGAATTGCGCATATATACTTACAATGGGCTGGTCGCTAAGTGGCTACACTCACTCAGGGGCAGCCCGTCCATTAAGGGCGCCACCCCCCTATAAAGTGTGCATAGCATGTATCTATCCACGGCCGCCGTAGCCACCCCCCTATATGGTTAAGTGTGGATAGCATGTATCTATCCACGGCCGCCGTAGCCACCCCCCTATATGGTTAAGTGTGCATAGCATGAATCTATCCACGGCCGCCGTAGCCACCCCCCTATATGGTTAAGTGTGCATAGCATGAATCTATCCATGGCCGCCGTAGCCACCCCCTATTCAAGCATCCGGCCCCTTTCAGGACACCGGGGTGCCTAAATTACAGCGGCAGTAGTGTTTTTTTGAAGCACCTGATTAGAGCCACGGACTCTAATAGGCTTCAAAATAGGGTGGACTCTGAGTGCAGAGCATTGCGCTTGGAGCCCACCCAGGCGTGTTAGAAAAACACTGAATCACCTCTCCGCCATTCAGGAAGTGTGGGTCTGTTACCCATTTCACGATTGGCTGAAAGGTCAGGGAATCCTATTGGACGCCTAGGAGGAGGGGAGGAGACGCACGGCGAAAGCCGTTATTATCTCAGAAGAGAAGAGGACATCGGAATCGCTGCCAGATGCCCGCCGCAGCCAGTCCCCCTACCCGATGATGTGCCCGCCGATCTCCGCTGCCGATGGGGTAAGTGCTGGTGGCCCGGCAGACAGTGGGGGAGTGGGGGGTGTTGAGGTGCCTCGCAGGGGCCACTGCACTCGCTGATAGAGGAGGAGAGAGCAGAGGAGATTTTTTTTTGTGACTGAACATGGAGGATCTGGGACTGTTTTCCGTGATTTACTGTTTATTCCTCACCTGGGCTGATCTCTGTAGGACTTTCCTCCTCCTTAGAAAGCCTGTTAGCCTCTTCGTCCTCGTCTTCAATGTCAATCACGACAATGCTCAAATTTTCCTCCTAGATGTGACACAGAAAATGAATACATTGTCAAGGACTACAAAATATACATTAAAGTTGGGAAACATTTGAAACCACTAAAAAACAAGACTCCTGATCTCATTATTCCTCACCCATGGATTGTGCTGTGAAGGGACAGTTCATGAAGCCGTGTCTATGGAATACATTTGATGACTAACGAGTTGCGGGCTCTTAAGGGTGTCAGATTGCGGGCTCCTATGGGCGACAGGCAGCGGCTCCTGTGTCCTCTTTGCATCACGGCAGCTTCCGCAGTGTGACTCCTCCCTCCTCCTCTTAGGCGTTCAATAGGATCACCTGTCCATTCAGCCAATTGGGCGACCAGTGTCAAAACCTGCTTCTCGATTGGCCAGGAGGAGGATCATCTCCTATGGGTGACAGGTTGCGGGCTCCTTTTGGCGTTAGTTTGCGGGCTCCTACGGGTGGCGGGTAGCAGGCTCCTATGGGCGGCAGGTTGCGGGCTCCTATTGGGTGGCAGGTTGCGGACTCCTATGGGCAGCAGGTTGTGGTCTCCTATGGGCGGTAGGTTGTGGGCATCTATGGGCGGCAGGCAGCGGCTCGTGTGTCCTCTTTGCATCAAGGCAGCTTCCGCCGTATGGCTCCTCCTTCCTCCTCCTAGGCGTTCAAATAGGATCGCCTGTCCATTCAGCCAAGTGGGCGACCAGTGTCAAAACCTGCTTCCCAATTGGCCAGGAGGAGGATCATCTTCTATGAGTGGCAGGTTGCAGGCTCCTACGGGAGTCGGGTTGCAGGCTCCTACGGGCGGCAGGTAGCGGGCTCCTATGGGCAGGGCCATCTTTAAGGCAGGGCAAAAGGGGCAGCTGCCCTGGGCCCTGTCATTGTTGTGGGGCCCAAAGCAGCTGCCGCATCCTTGCCAACTATCCCAGTTTACATTCCCTTGTCCCTTGAGGTTTTAGTCCTGTGCTGTGTCCCGATAGCTGCCGTCCAGCTCTGATCTAGTGTTGTGCACAGATGACTCACCTGCAGACCCTGTGTTTACATGTAAATAACCGGCATTCATATGTAAATAGCAGTGACACACATATGTAATTAGCTGAGGCCAACGGCATTGATATGTAAATAAGGTAGCATTCATGTGTATATCATGCCCCCCTGCAGTGAGGAGATGATGTGCTGTAACCTATAGCAACCAGTGAACAGTATTACTGTACAGTAATCTCTAGCAGCCAATCAACAAGCAGAAATCATGTGCTGTAACCTCTAGCAACTAATCAGTGAGCCTTAAGGAGTGCTGTAACCTCTAGCAACCAGTCAGTAAGCAGTAATGATATGCTGTAATCTCTGGCAACTAATCGCAATCGCTGCCTGATCTGATACAGTAAACTGATTTTAAGTCTAGCTGCTATTTATTGTATGTCTCAGAGAAGGTGGAGAGTGAAATTGCCTGGGGGAGGGGGGCCCTAAGAAAATTTTCGCCCAGGGCCCAATCAATATTAAAGACGGCCCTGCCTATGGGCGGCAGGTTGCAGGCTCCTACGGGTGGCAGGTTGCAGGCTCCTACGGGTGGCAGGTTGTAGGCTCCTATGGGCGGCAGGTTGCAGGCTCCTACGGGCGGCAGGTTGCAGGCTCCTATGGGTGGCAGGTTGCAGGCTCCTACGGGTGGCAGGTTGCAGGCTCCTACGGGTGGCAGGTTGCAGGCTCCTACGGGTGGCAGGTTCTGGTCTCCTATGGGCGGCAGTTTGCGGGCTTCTATGGGCAGCAACTCCTGTGTCCTCTTTGCATCACGGCAGCTTCCGCCGTGTGGCTCCTCCCTCCTCCTCCTAGGCATTCAATAGGATCGCCTGTCCATTCAGCCAATTGGGTGACCGGTGTAAAACTTGCTTCCTGATTGGCCAGGAGGAGGATTAGTGTTACAACAGTGAATATTGATTCACTGTTTCAACACACCTGGGTGGGCTCGGAGCACTTCCTTGGGCTGGAAGTGGTTAAATGACTTCCTTTAGATTCATGTTGAGTCTTTTTTGATCATTTTTTGGTTTCTAAATGTGTTATTTTTGGGGTTGTTTTCCCAACTTCCTGTCTTTCTCCCTAAAGAACCAGGGAGAACCGGGGACAACAATCAGGGAGAAGAACTGGAAGTAGAGAAACACGTCTGATGATTGTCCTTGGAGCACTTCGCTCGATCGCTTTCCTTTCACTTCAGGATATCCGAGTTTAAACTTTTTCTTTACTGCCGATTGACTTTGGAGCACTTTGTTGGATCACTTTTTTTTTTTTCCACTTCATTGCACCGGACTTTACTGTCTTTATTTTGCATTTGTTTTTTTTTCACTTTACTGTTTAGTTGCTTAAATTTGTATTGGCGCTACACAAATCTTTTTACATTGTTTATTTAACCACTTGCCTACCGGGCACTTTCACACCCTTCCTGCCCAGGCCAATTTTCAGCTTTCAGCGCTGTCACACTTTGAATGACAATTGCGCGGTCATCCAACGCTGTACGCAAATTGCATTTTTATCATACAAATAGAGCTTTCGTTTGGTGGTATTTAACCAGTTAGGTTTTTATTTTTTTGCTAAAAAAAACAAAAAACGAAAAAAAGACCAAAAATTTTGAACAAAACAAAACAGTTTCAGTTTGTTCTAAAATTCTGAAAAAAAAGGATTTTTTCTCCTTCATTGATGGGCGCCGATGAGGCTGCACTGATGGGTACTGATGGCTGGCACTAATGGGCAACACTGAAGGGCACTGATATTACTGTCACTGGTCCCCACAAAGTGTCAAAAGCGTCAGTTAGTGTCTGATTGCTCTCTGCAATATCGCAGTCCCGCTATAAGACGCGGATTGTTGAAAAAAAAAAATACAGGATATATCCCATAAATTGTAGACACTATAACTTTTGCGCAAACCAATCGATATACGCTTATTGGATCCCCCCCCCCCCCCCAAAAAAAAAATATGTAGCAGAATACACATTGATTTTTTATTGGATTTGTTTTAAAGCAGAGAGTAAAAAATATAGTTTTTTTTGTTTTTTTCAAAATTTACGCTCTTTTTTTGTTTATAGCGCAAAAACGAAAAAACCACAGAGGTGATCAAATACCACCAGAGGAAAGATCTATTTGTGGGGAAAAAAAAGGACATCAGTTTTATTTGGGTACGACGCCACACGCCCGCCTAATTGTCAGTTAAAGTAAAGCAGTGCCGTATTTAAAAAAATGGCCTAGTCAGGATGGGGGGGGGGGTTAATCTTCTGGAGGGCAAGTGGTTAAAGCCTCGTACACACGATGAGATTATCGGACGAATTATCATCTGTTTTTTTTTGCATGCTAGTCCCATATCGAAAATGAAGAGGTTCGTAAAGTTACTAAAATTCTCGCACTACAGAACACAACTTGGGAAGTGATGTCATGTGTTGTATTGTATTGGGTTCTTTTGTTTCCTAGCATGCACGGCCTTGCTCTTCTGATTAGGCTGCACTGATAAGCACTGATAGGCTGCACTGATGGGCACTGATAGGCTGCACTGATGGGCACTGAGAGGTGGCACTGATGGTTGGCACTAGTGGGCGGGACTGAAGGGCACTGATAGGTGGCACAGAAGGGCACTGATGGACAGTGAGAGGTGGCACTGATGGTTGGCACTAATGGGCAGGACTGAAGGGCACTGATAGGTGGCACAGAAGGGCACTGATAGGCTGCATTGATGGGCAGTGAGAGGTGGCTCTGATGGTTGGCACTAATGGCCAGGACTGAAGGGCACTGATAGGTGGCACAAAAGGGCACTGATAGGCTGCACCGATGGACACAGAGGTGGCACTGATGGTTGGCACTAATGGGCAGGACTGAAGGACACTGATAGGTGGCACGGAAGAGCACTGATAGGCTGCACTGATAGGTGGCAATGATGGTTGGAACTAAAGGGGGGGACTGAAGGGCACTGATAGGTGGCACGGAAGGGCACTGATAGGCAGCACTGAAGGGCACTGAGAGGTGGCACTGATGGTTGGCACTAATGGGCGGGACCAAAGGGCACTGACAGGCTGCACTGATGGGCACTGAGAGGTGGCACTGATGGTTGGCACTAAAGGGCGGGACTGAAGGGCACTGATAGGTGGCACAGAAGGGCACTGCTAGGTGGCATTGATGATCACTGATAAGTGGCACTGATAGGCAGAAATGATATGGTGGCACTGATGGGCATTGATTGGCAGTACTGGTGGGCATTGATAGGTGGCACTGTTGGGTAAAGGTAGGTGGCACTGGTGGGTACTGATAAGTGGCACTGGTGGGCACAGATGAGGAAGCCGCGGCTCTCTGTATGAGGGAATGATGTCCTTCTGACAGAAGCCAGGGATTACTGATCTTCTGTTTACATCACATGATCAGCCGACAGCTGATCACATGGTAAGGGTCCCGGGATCGGCCCCTTACTCCGATCAGTCGGGTCTCATAGACTTAGTGATCACAGAGCGCCCAGCAGCTCATGCACGGGAGGACATCATATGACGGCTTCCCGGCAATCAAGGCCGGGGCTGTAACCATCATTCGGCTTTAGCGAGGGTGGGAGGTGGTAAAGTTTGGCATACCACTTATTTGTGGCAGCGGCTTTTATTATTATAGTGCAAAGACAATTTGTATATCTTCTTACCCTTTTGGGTTTTATGCACATTGACATTGGTTTTCACACGTGCGTCTTTTATGTGCCTCTTTCACACCACACTGTTGATGTCACAGTTTTTTTTTTCATGCAGAAAACTGCCCACACATTGCAGATTCCTGCACAGAAAAAGAATAAAAATCTGCATGTGATAACGGTGTTGTGGTGTGAGCGGGCACATAGAGAAATGTGTTTTCTTAGAGCCCTTGCAGAAAAACCGACGTCTCTGCACCGTGGTGTGAATGAGGCCTAAACCTTCCACACCCCATCTAAAAACTAAAAAAATATACCAATCAACACGGCACCTTTTTATGTATTTTGTAAGGCGTCTCGTTCGGTGAATACTCTTGGGGGTAAATAGGGTCGGCACATCTGTCCGGGGTACTGGCAACACTCGAATCATCTAAAAAAAAAAAGCAAAAAAAAAATAGGATTACACATACATAAAAACGCTGTTTTAGAATCCTTATAGAACCCCAATATGGGAGGAGCCAGCAAACGACAGGCAGCGGCTACACGGGTCCTCTTTAACCACTTGCTGACCGCCCTACAGCAGTTTTACTTCTACAGGATCACTTATATATACCTGATCCCGCACTTCCGCCAGCAGAGGGCGCCTGTGGGGTAACTTCTCCTGTGGTTAGTCACAGCAGATCTGCGGGTCCCGGGTCTGTGTGTGACACGTCACTGATCACTGCTCCTGATTACAGGGAGCTGTGATCAGTGTCAGTGTCATTAGGCAGAATGGGGAAATGTTTGTTTACATTAGCATCTCCCCGTTCTTCCTCTCCGTGAGACGATCGCGGGTGTTCCCGCGGACATCGAGTCTGTGGGACCCGTGATCACGCTCACGGAGCTCCCGAAGAACGTGAGGCGGTCGGGAAGCAGCTACTTTCTGATATAACACATATCTAATAAAAAACATAAGAAAAAAAAAAACATGCAATTGTCAGTTAAAGTAACGCAGTGCCGTATCGAAAAACAATGGCCTGTTCATTCAGGGTGTAAAGCCTTACGGCCCTTAAGGAGGTTAAATCTACATCCTTTTTTTCCCACAAATTGAGGGTAAATCTTCCTGGGCAAGTGGTTAAAGCCTGGTACACACGATGAGAATATCAGTTCTTCATTCTAGTCTCATATCAAAAATGAAGAAGTTAGTAAAGTTAAAATTCTCGTGATGTCATGTGTGTGTATTGCACTTTATTGTCATGTGTGTATTTTCGTGTACTTTCGTTTCCAAGCATGCGCGGTCATGCTTTTTGATTTTTTTTGACGAATACTGCACTGATTAACCACTTGCCGACTGGGCCATAGCCGAAAGACGGCTACAGAGCAGTCTGGTTTTTCTGGGAGGGCGTCCATGGATGTCCTCCCACAATCTTGCTCTGGGGTGCGCTCCCGCAAACATCCGTGACCGCCCAGTCCTGAAGACCCGGCGCATCAGGGATCGCGGTAAACGGCGGCTGGTAGCTGGTAAATGACGGAGTGATCACTTGTAAACACAGCGGCGTCATGCAATGACGCCGGTTCCTCCCTCCCCTCTCTGTACCGATTGGTACAGTGTGAGGGGAGAGATTGCAGCAGCGCTGTGAGCTGGATGTGTAGTGCCCACAGTGCTGCTCTGTGACAATACTCTGCAGTACTCTGCCAATACTCTGCAACACTGCAATACTCTCCCGATACTCTGCCACACTGCAATACTCTGCCAATACTGTGCAACACTGCAATAAACTGCCAATACTCTGCAATACTGTGTGAGACTGCAATACTCTGCCGATACTCTGCCAATACTCTGCAACACTGCAATACTCTTCCGATACTGTGCTACACTGCAATACTCTCCCAATACTCTGCCACACTGCAATACTCTCCCGATACTCTGCCACACTGCAATACTCTCCCGATACTCTGCCACACTGCAATACTCTACCGATACTCTGCCACACTGCAATACTCTCCCGATACTCTGCCACACTGCAATACTCTGCCAATACTGTGCAACACTGCAATAAACTGCCAATACTCTGCAATACTGTGCGAGACTGCAATACTCTGCCGATACTCTGCCAATACTCTGCAACACTGCAATACTCTCCCGATACTCTGCCAATACTCTGCAACACTGCAATACTCTGCCGATACTCTGCCAATACTCTGCAACACTGCAATACTCTCCCGATACTCTGCCACACTGCAATACTCTACCGATACTCTGCCACACTGCAATACTCTCCCGATACTCTGCCACACTGCAATACTCTGCCAATACTGTGCAACACTGCAATAAACTGCCAATACTCTGCAATACTGTGCGAGACTGCAATACTCTGCCGATACTCTGCCAATACTCTGCAACACTGCAATACTCTGCCGATACTCTGCCAATACTCTGCAACACTGCAATACTCTTCCGATACTCTGCTACACTGCAATACTCTGCTAATACACTGCCGATACATTTTAACAGAAACAAAGAATTTTGATTTATAGTGCAAAAAATAAAAAACCCAGCAGGTGATTAAATACCACCAAAAGAAAGCTCTATTTGTGTGAAAAAAAGGACAAACATTTCATAAGGGTACAGTGTTGCATGACTGAGTAATTGTCATTCAAAGTGTGAGAGCACCGAAAGCTGAAAATTGGTCTGGTTAGGAAGGGGGTTTAAGTGGCCAGTGGTAAAAAGAAAATCGTTTGTTCTGGTATTGTACGAGAAAAAAATGTTATGTTTGTCCCTTTCTGATATTTTTGGATGAACTCTTTTGTTCGGCTCTCAAAAGCTCTGTACGAATAATCCGATTATCGTACGATCGCTCCGAAAGTGGTATTTTACATCCGATTTTCTGATAGTATGTACTGGGATTTAGACTCTCCTACTCACCTGTGCTGATATAATTTGCCATTTCCTCCTCTTTGTCCTGCAGGTTACGGTCTGAGTACGATTCTCCCTCCTCTATTCCCGGATCGGAGTCAATCGTCCAAATATCCGAATGTTCATTCTAAAAACAGGAGAAAAAAAAGTGTCAGTTAATTTGGAACTGAAATATCATTGCATGATGATGTCACAATTCTAGGATGGCAGAGCAAATGAGTTTACAACAGGAGGCTGACACACAGCACCTCCGATCGCCGCACTGCAGCACCCCCGCGGGGGCATGCGAGCATGTTATCCTGCTGGACGACATCATACGACCCCCAGTCGGGATAACAGAACCACCGTCCCGACCATCATTCTGCTATAGGCTGGGCAGGAAGTGGTTAAAGCGAAGTTCCACCCAAAAGTGGAAGTTCCGCTCATCTGATTCCTCCCCCCCTCCGGTGCCACAATTGGCACCTTACAGGGGGGTGCAGATACCTGTATAATACAGGTATCTGCACCCACTTCTGGGAATAGACTCCCGCAGGAGTCACACCCCCCCCCCCCCCACCCGCTGTCTCCTGGGAAACACAAAAGTCCCAGGAGATAGTGGGGATCACTTACGACGCGCAGCGCAACTCGCACATGCGCAGTAGGGAAACGGGAAGTTAAGCCGCAACGCTTCACTTCCTGATTCCCTCACAGAGAATGGCTCCGGCAGCAGTCGAAGACCCGAGTGATTGCTCGGCTTCGGCTGCCGACATCGCTGGACTCCAGGAAAGGTAAGTGTCCATTTATTAAAAGTCAGCAGCTGTAGTATTTGTAGCTGCTGATTTTTAATAATTTTGTTTTAGGTGGACTCCCCCTTTAAGGGCTTTTTTTCTGGCACTTTTTGTTTAAAAAGTAAAAAAATCTGTATTTTTTTGCTAGAAAATGACTTAGAACCCCCAAACATTATGTACTTCTTTTTTTTTAGCAGAGACGCTAAAGAATAAAAAGGTGGTCGGTGCAATTTTTATGCCACGCGGTTTTTGCGCAGCGGTCTTTCAAACCCATTTTATTTGGAGGAAAAAATACACATTAATAAAATAAAAAATAAAAAAAACATAATATATACCCCAAGTTTTGTTTTGTAAAATGTGAAACATGTTACTCCAAGTTATTAGATATCTAACATGTCACACTTTAAAATTGCGCATGCTCGTGGAATGGCGCCAAACTAGGGTACATAAAAATCTCCATAGGCCACGTGTTAAATTTTTGGTTACCAGTTTAGAGTTAAGGTCTAGGGCTAGAATTATTGCTCTCGCTCTAACGCTCGCGGCGATACCTCACATGTGTGGTGCACACACTGTTTACATATGTGGGCGTGACCTACGTATGCGTTCACTACTGAGCGTGGGGACGGGGCGCTTTAAAAAAAAAGATTTCTTTTTATTGATTTTATTACTTTTTTACATTTTTACACTGTCCCTTTTAAAAAAAATAAAAAATTTTGATCACTTTTATTGCTATAACAAAGAATGTAAACATCCCTTGTGATAACAATACAGCATGACAGGCCCTCTTTATGGAGATATCTGGGGTCAAAATCTCTCTTCACATTACAACCAAAAACGTAAAATGGATTTTATTGGAATTTTATGTGATGGACCAAAACAAAGCAGCACAGAATTGTGAAGTGGAAGGAAAATGATAAATGGTTTTCAAAATGTTTTACAAATAAATATGTGAAAAGTGTGGGGGGTATTTTTATGGCGCCCCCCTGAGTCAATACTTTGTAGAACCTCCTTTCTCTGCAATTACAGCTGCAAGTCTTTTTGGGGATGTCTCTACCAGCTTTGCACATCTAGAGAGGGATATTTTTGCCCATTCTTCTTTGCAGAATATCTCAAGCTCTGTCAGATTGGATGGAGAGCGTCTGTGAACAGCAATTTTCAAGTCTTGCCACAGATTCTCAATGTGATTTAGGTCTGGACTTTGACTGGACCATTCTAACACATGAATATGCTTTGATCTAAACCATTCCATTGTAGCTCTGGCTGTATGTTTAGGGTCATTGCCCTGCTGGAAGGTGAACCTCCACCCAAGTCTCAAGTCTTGCAGACTCCAACAGGTTTTCTTCTAAGACTGCCCTGTATTTGGATCCATCCATCTTCCCACCAACTCTAACCAGCTTCCCTGTCCCTGCTGAAGAAAAGCATCCCCACAACATGATGCTGCCGCCACCATGTTTCACGGTGGGGATGGTGTGTTCAGGATGATGTGCAGTGTTAGTTTTCTGCCACACATGTGTTTTGCTTTTAGGCCAGAAAGTTCAATTTTGGTCTCATCTGACCAGAGCATCTTCTTCCACATGTTTGCTGTGTCCCCCACATGGCTTCTCGCAAACTGCAAACAGGACTTCTTATGGCTTTCTTTCAAAAATGTCTTTCTTCTTGTCACTCTTCCATAAAGGGCAGATTTGTGGAGAGCACGATAATAGTTGCCCTGTGGACAGATTCTCCCACCTGAGCTGTGGATCTCTGCAGCTCCTCCAGAGTTACCATGGGCCTCTTGGCTCTTCTCTGATGAATGCTCTCCTTGCCCGGCCGGTCAGTTTAGGTGGACGGCCATGTCTTGGTAGGTTTGCAGTTGTGCCATACTCTTTCCATTTTCAGATGATGGATTGAACAGTGCTTCGTGAGCTGTTCAAAGCTTGCGATATTTTTTTTATAACCAGATCCTGCTTAAGGCGAGTTCACACTAGCTACGACCACGACTCACAGTAGGGGGTCCGATGCATCCCTGTTCAATGTTTCAGGTGCAAATCAGGTCCCAATTTTCACCTGTATTCGCACCCGAAATGGACCACAAGACACTACAATTCGGACCGCAGCTGCCCCGGAGCTGTATGAACCAGCTCCATTGAGAGCCGGTCACATTCTCCTGTCAAACTGTATGCGTGAAACCCGAAATCCAAAAGTGTGAATCCAGCCATAAACGTCTCTACAACTTTATCCCTGACCTGCCTGGTGTGTTCCTTGGCCTTCATGGTGCTATTTGTTTCTCTAACAAACTTTCTAACAAACCTCTGAGGGCTTCACAGAACAGTTGTATTTATGCTGACATTATATCACACACAGGTGGACTCTATTTACTAATTAGGTAACTTCTGGAGGCAATTGGTTCCACTAGACATAGTTAGGGGTTTCAGAGTAAAGGGGGCTGAATACAAATGCACCCCACACTTTTCACATATTTGTAAAAAAAATTGAAAACCATTTATCATTTTCCTTCCACGTCACAATTTTGTGGCACTTTGTGTTGGTCTATCACATAAAATCCCAATAAAATACATTTACGTTTTTAGTTGTACCATGACAAAATGTGGAAAATTTCAAGGGGTACTGTAACTGTAGATGGGCCTTCAAGAGGCTGTCTGTATATTAGACAGTACAGTCTGTGTGCTTGCTGAACAACTGCCATAGGCATAGCAGTGACAGTTGTAGACCGTACTGTGTCATGTTTCATGTATGGATACTTTTTTCAAGGCACTGTATATCAGAGGCAGGCAGAGAGGTTCCGGTCATTGCCTGCCTCTGTGATCAACCGGAGGAATCGCTGGCTGGTCGATCAGGTGTCCCGGTGGGATGAGATACCCCAAAAAACCTTCTGCCTTTACAAACCACAAGCTTTGAAAAGGAAAGCTAGAAGCTGAATATTTGCCCTATAGAGCTGCTCCAGTCTTAGTAAAGCCCCCTCATTGTATGATATACCTCAGAAACCGTTTTGTGAAATGGCTGGTGGGGTTCTTCAGCAGAATCCTCAGGGATAATGATTTCCTCCTGTGTGGAATCCCGGGAATACAGAGGACGGGGACATCTCTCTGGTGGGTTCCCATTACTGGATCCATCTGTAGAAAAACACACACACTGACTGAATACATTGTTTCTATGTGTTTATCAGATGATGGGGGATCTAGGTGGACCCTCCATACTGCTCTCTCCTTTACAATAAAGTCTCCTCTTACCCGGTGATGTGAGGGGCGGCTGATTCTCCATCATGGCGTCCTTGTAGAGATCCTTGTGTCCTTCTAAATACTCCCACTCCTCCATGGAGAAATAGACAGTGACATCCTGACACCTTATAGGAACCTGACACACACAATGATACAGTCACCATCCAGACACATCCCTTGTCTGTTACTGGATAATGTCCCAGAATTCCCGGCACCGCTCACCTCTCCTGTCAGCAGCTCTATGATCTTCTGGGTGACTTCTAGGATCTTATCATTGTCTTTCTCAATCATCACAGAGGGAGAAGGAGGGTCCTTGGTGCAGCTCTGGATCCCCCTCCATCCACCTGAGGCAAGGTGGTGGCTCCTGGGTGTCACACCGTCACTGGGGTTTTTATCAGGTACATAAACCTATATAATGAAGAACATTATGAAAGTTCCTTCAAACAAGTCAAGATCTCACCTCTCCGGTCAGGTCTGTGTTTTATTAACCACTTGCCGGCCAGCGCACGACGATGTACGTCGACAGAATGGCACGGGCAGGCAAATGGGCGTACATGTACGTCCCTTTAAATTTGCCGCCCTGCCATTGGGAGCGCGCCGCCGGCGGCGCGCTCCCTCGCTGGTCGGGACCCCCGTGAGTCCGGTCGCGGGACCCGCGGACTCGATCGCCGCGGGCATCCCCGCGATCGTCTCACGGAGCGGCCGAATGGAGAAGTGCCGTTGTAAACAACATTTCTCCATTCTGCCTAGCAACTAGTGACGCTGATCTCTGCTCCATTTGATTGGAGCAGAGATCAGTGTTCACTAAATGAAAGCCCAACCCCCCCACAGTTAGTAACACGCCCCTAGGAACTCTTAACCCCCACACTGCCACCCACTGGTTAACCCCTTCACTGCCAGTGTCATTTACACAGGAATCACTGCATTTATATAGCAGTGATTACTGTATAAATGACAATGGTCCCAAAAATGTCCGATGGGTCTCCCACAATGTCGCAAACACAATAAAAATCGCTGATCGCCGCCATTACTAGTAAAAAAAAAAAAAAAATTATTAATAAAAATGCTATAAAACTATCCCTATTTTGTAAACACTATAACTTTTGCGCAAACCAATCAATAATCGCTTATTGCGATTTTTTTTTTTTACCAAAAATATGTAGAAGAATACGTATCGGCCTAAACTGAGGGAAAAAAATGTTTTTTTATATATTTTTGGGGGATATTTATTATAACAAAAAGTAAAAAATAATGCGTTTTTTTCAAAATTGTCGCTCTATTTTTGTTTATAGCGCAAAAAATAAAAACCGCAGGGGTGATCAAATACCACCAAAAGAAAGCTCTATTTGTGGGGAAAAAAGGACGTCAATTTTGTTTGGGAGCCACGTCGCACGACTGTGCAATTGTCAGTTAAAGCGACGCAGTGCCGAATCGCAAAAAGTGGTCTGGTCTTTGACCAGCAAATTGGTCCGGTCTGAAAGTGGTTAATAGAGATAAGAGTGATGTCATGTGACCTCCCAGAATCCTCCTCACCTCTCCAGTCAGCAGGTAGAGTATCTTCAGGGTGAGCTTAATTATTTGCTCAGTCACGTGACTCCGATCCTTCTCCATCTTGAGGCTGGGCTCAGGTCCCGATGCTAAGGCCCGGGTTGGGGATGGCCTGTTTTGGAAGAGACATAAGAACACATGGTAGGTGTTTTGGAACATGATTAGTGAGGACTCTCCTGCATTAAAAATCGCTACAGGAATTAACCAGATATGGACTGACTTTGCACACAGTACATTACTTCCTTCATTTACACCCCAGTGTCACCCTAGACCTGTATATTGTACTAAGAAGTATAGGATTTGCAGTAAGCAAGCCAATGTCTAAGCAGGACACAGATAGCCATTCATTTATGCACCATGTGATGTCCAGCTACTGGAATATGTTCCTATGATCCTCCTACTTTCTAATACACCTAAGATCATCTGTTTTATAAGTGCAGGTAAGTTGGTATGGCATCATGTGATAATATTAGCCCACTGTCGTCACATTTATGGCTCCTTGCTTGAAGGACTAAACAAAAAACAGAACTTTGCCTTATGGAAAGGATCTATGGAGGAAGCAACCTGACCGTTGATTGAGCCACAGCATGCCTGCAATCCTACCCCTTTCCACTGAGCCAAATTGCCGTGTGGGTGATCCACTAGTGGCCATGTCATAACATGGAATGGTTCCAGTAGAGTGACCACCTAGTGGTCATGTCATAATATCAGAGGGTATCATCTGGGTGACTCCAGGTGGCCCCACGTCATAACACTGAAGGTTTCCAGATGGGTGACCTCCTAGTGGTCATCTTGTAACATCGGTGGGTTCCAGGTGGGTGCTGTCTCAACGTGGAGGTTTATAAACCCTTTCCCAAGCTGCGTGGGTGGGGTTGATAACACCTCAAAAAAGGTACAGTGTTCCCAAAAAGCCACTTTTAGCTATGGAGCTGGCCAGCACAACGGCTTGTTCTAGGTGGGTGACCCCCTAGTGGCCAGATTATAAAATCAGAGGGTTCCAGCCGGTCCGGCGAAGTTCCGGTGGAAAAATTTAAAACATGCTCTATTTCTAATTTTTGGCAAGCAAAGGTCCGATGGAGCACACACACGATCGAATTGTCTGACGGACTCGTTCCGTCGGACCTATGCTGTCAAAAAGCCTGGTCGTGTGTACACGGCATAAGCCCTTGTACACACGGTCGGAGATTCCGACGGAATGTGTCCGATCGGACCGTTTTGTCGGATATTCCGACTGTGTGTGGTCTCCATCGGACTGTTTCTGTCGGAATATCCGACGGACCAAGTTTTCCAACATTTTGGTAAAATTTTCCGACAAAATGCTCCGATCGGACATACTCCGATCATGTGTAGAGAATTCCGATCGGACAAAGTGCCACGCATGCTCAGATTAAATTCCTATATCAAAGCTATTGGCTACTAGCCTGAACGTAGTCCCGTCGTAACGAAATAACGTCATCACGTCGGATTATCCGACAACTTTGTCCGACCGTGTGTATGCAACAGTTTCGGACAAAATCCGTCGGACGAAATCCAGATATGACCTTGTAGTGGTCATGCTGTAACATTGGAGAGCTCCAGGAGGTTGACCCCCTTGTGACCATGTCATAACACTGGAGGATTCCAGGTAGGTGGCCCCCTAAAGGCCATGGCATAAAATCGGAAGGTGCAAGGACGTCACAATGTGGGAGGTCTATGAACCATCAGCTGCCTGGGTGGGTTTGAGAACACCTCAGAGAGGGCACAGTGTTCCCAAAAAGCCACTTTTGGCTATGGGGCTGACCAGCACACCAGCTGGTTTCAGGTGGGTGACCCACAAGTGGCCATATATTAACATCTGAGAGTTCCAGATGGGTGACTTCCTAGTATTAATTACATCAGAGGGTTCCAAGTGAGTGACCCCCTAGTAGTCATGTCATAAAAATGAAGGGTTCCTGATGTTAGAGCATCGGTTGGTTCCAGGTGGGTGACTCCCTATTGGCCATGTCATAACATCAGAGGGTTCCAGGAGGGTGAACATGTCATAAAACTGGAGGGTTTTGGGTGGGTGACCTCCTAGTGGTAATTTCCCAGGTGGGTGACCCCTAGTGGCCATATTGTGGATGACCAGCCTAGTAGTTGTGCCGTTAATATTGGAGGCTTTCAGGTGGGTGACCCCTAGTGGCCATATTGCAGGTGGATGACCATCTGGTGGTCATGGTATAACATTGGAGGGTTTCAGGTGCAGGTGGGTGACCCCCTAGTGGCCATATTCCAGGTGGATGGCCATCTAGCGGTCATGTAACATTGGAGGGTTTCATGTGGCATGTGGGTGACCCCCTAGTGTCCATATTCCAGGTGGATTACCATCTAGGGGTCATGTTGTAACATTGGAGGGTTTCAGGTGGGTGACCCCTTACTGGCCATATTCCAGGTGGATTACCATCTGGTGGTCATGGTATAACATTGGAGGGTTTCAGGTGGGTGACCCCCTAGTGTCCATATTCCAGGCGGATGACCATCTAGTGGTCATGTAACATTGGAGGGTTTCAGGTGGATGACCTCCTTGTGGCCAATGCCGTAACTTCAGAAGGTTCCAATTGGGTGATGTTGGGGGGGAGGGGCTAAGGACCCTAAGCTGTGTGGGTGGAGTTGAGAACACCTCAGTGGGGGTACAGCATTCCCAAAATGCCCTGTTTGGCTGTGTGATTGGCCGGTGTTCTGCCATATATCGTCCGTCCATCGGATAGTGTCCGGCACACCATGGTGCCCCCCTATGGATGATAAGTGAACGACATGCCTTTTTTTTTTGTTGTTCTGAGTACAGCTTCCCTTTAAATGGCGGAATGAATGAAATATCACGCGGTCCGATTGGCTGGCGCAGAGGAAGTGGCTGATATAGTACCATTCAGGGTAATACAATATAATGAGGTGAATTATAAGGCTGCCCAATGAACACACAATGTGTCTTAAAGGGACTAAACATAATTCTGCTACAAACCCTCCAAAGATACTCTAAACAGCCATTAATCTCCTTTCTGTAACACTGAGGCTCCATCTGACACACAAGCCCAGGACTTACCGTAAGGACCCTTTTTCTCTGTCCCCTTCAGTCCTATCACACCGGAAGAGGATGGCTCTGTCAGAGGTGTGCTTCCTGGTTTTGCGTTCCACGGCGTTTCCGCGTTCCACAAGCCTTAGTTGACTTCCGCCTTCGCTCCAGACGCTGTCAGCCAGCCAGCTCGACTTCCGTGTTTTGCGTTCCAACTCACTTTCTCATTATGCGTTCCAACTCGTTTTCTCATTATGCGTTCCAGCGAGTCCCGTCAAGACCTGCGCCCCTTGGAAACAATTGCTGCGCGTTATTAGTTCCGGCTTGTAATCTCTGATCTGCATTTGTAAAATAACAGGTCGATTTTTTTGCACTCATAACAATAAACTGAGGACGTAAGCTGCATATTATTCTACATAATATTTCCCCTCCATAGGACAGAGTAAAAATGATAAAACAATCTAAATATGTCTTTATTGAAAGGTTTTTATATTGTAAAGCACTATATAAATCCTGTTTAATATTAAGTAAAATTGGAAGACCGTTCGGTCCTGGAGGATTCACATTTCACGCTGAAGTCACAAACGCCAACGTTATACTTTCACCGGCCACTTTATTAGGTAACCCTTGTTAGTACTGGGTTGGAACAGTAGGGTTGCCACTTTTTTTCCTAGCCAAACCCGAACACTTTAGCGGCGCGCAGTACACTTTTTTTTTGTTTTAGTATACAATATAGGATTGTAACAGACTGGGGACACCTTTGGGCACTGCAAAGAGAATACTAATGTGGCGCACATAGTGCCCCCTCACCCACGCCCTGTTCTGAGCCACATTCCTGTCTGAATATCTTGTCAGGTGGACTGAAACCCGGACACATGATTTAAAACCTGGACCATCTTGGTGAATCCCGGACAGGTGGCAACCCTAGTTGGACCCCCTTTTGCCTTCATTCTTGGTGGCATAGATTTAACAAGGTGTTGGAAACGTTCCTCAGAGATTTTGCTCCATAGTGACATGATGGCATCATGCAGTTGCTGAAGATTTGTTGGCTGCACATCCATGATGTCAATTTACCTGTTCCACCACATCCCAAAGGTGCTCTATTGGATGAGATGTGGTGAGTGTGGAGGACATTGGAGTACAGTGACCTCATTGTCCGGTGGTGAGATGATTGGAGCTTTGTGACATGGTGCATTATCCTGCTGGAAGTAGCCATCAGAAGATGGGTACACTCAGAGCTGGTAGGGGGGGGGGGCGCAAGGGCGGTACAATTTATTGGGGGTGGTGGGGCGCAGTGAAGTGTCCTTCTAAAAAAGCCATCACTAATTTGCTGGGACTGCGAGTTTCCCCAACAACCAGTGACGCTGCATGCTTGCGCCCGCCCCCTGCTCCTCACCGCAGGTCTCGGAGTTGACAGAAGACCAGCTCGCACTCACGGGCTGCGAGTAGGGGCGTGACGTCACATGTGCGCCCCACGCCTCACCCCCCCGCTGCTCGTGGTTCAGGTACTGGTTCTCCATATCTCGCAGCTTCCACCCCTTTGGTATTTCAGTTGTGCCCTCCTTCATTCAAGGTATGTGGGCCACATGTTAACCAGTAATCACTAATTGGCATCTTTTGTTAAAGGCCACGCTGATGGGCACCTTTTTTATGTTAAGGGTCACTCTGGTGGACAAATTTTATTTTAAGGGGCATGCTGATGGGTATATTTTGAATGTGCACACTTGATGGGCATATTTTCTTAAGGGGCACACTGATGGACACATTTTGGTGTACCCATTAACATAAAATGCGCCTATCAGTGTGCACATTAAAATTATAACCATCAGCGTGCCACTTAAAATAAAATGTACCCATCAGAGTGCCTCTTAACATAAAAGGTACCCATCAGCATGACCCTTATTTTATGTTAAGGGGCACATTTTATATTAAGGGCCATTCTGATGGGCACATTTTATATTAAGGGGCACTCTGATGGGCACATTTTATTTTAAGGGGCATGCTGATGGGTATATTTTTAATGTGCACACTTGATGGGCATATTTTCTTAAGGGGCACACTGATGGACAGATTTTGGTGTGCCCATCAGCGTTCCCCCTTAAAATAAAATGTGCCCATCAGAGTGCCCCTTAACATATAAGGTGCCCATCAGCGGGACCCTTATTTTTTTTAAGGTGCACGCTGATGGGCACATTTTATGTTAAGGGGCACACTGATGGGCACATTTTATGTTAAGGGGAATGCTAATGGGCATATTTTGTTTTAAGAGCAACACTGATGGGCAGATTTTGTATTAAGGGGCACTCTGATGGGCAGATTTTACGTTAAGAGGCACTTTTTTGTGCCCATCAGAGTGCCCCTTAATATAAAATGTGCCCATCAGGGTGCCCCTTAACATACAATTTGTCCATCAGAGTGTCCCTTAATATAATAATAATAAGTATATTCTTGTTTTGAAACATTGATTCTTTCTTAAAAGGGGGGGGGGGGTGCAGTTTGCCATCTTTGCCCTGGGCACCAAATGGCCTTGTCCCAGCACTGGGTACACTGTAGTCATAAAGGGATGGACATGGTCAGCAACAATACTCAGGTAATCCGTGGCATTTAACGATGCTCAATTCAGACTAAGGGGCCCAAAGTGTATCGAGTAAATATCCCCCACAGGCCACACCATTACACCACCAGCCTGAACCATTGATACAAGGCAGGATGGATCCATGCTTTCATGTTGTTTACACCAAATTCTGACCCCACCATCTGAATGTCACAGCTGAAATCGAGACTCATCAGACCAGGCAACGTTTTTCCAATCTTCTATTGTTCAATTTTGGTGAGCCTGTGCCAATTGTAGCCTCAGTTTCCTGTTCTTAACTGAGTGGCACCCGGTGTGGTCTTCTGCTGTTGTAGCCCATCTGCTTCATGGTTGGATGTGTTGTGTGTTCAGACAAGATATTCTCCATACCTTGGGTGTAACGAGTGGTTATTTGAGTTACTGTTGCCTTTCTATCATCTGGAACCAGTCTGCCCATTCTCTTCTGACATCAACAAGGCATTTTCCTCCACCCAACTGCCGCTCACTGGATATTTTCTCTTTTTCGGACCATTCTCTGTAAACCCGAGAGATGGTTGTGTGTGAAAATCCCAGCAGTTTTTGAAATCCTCAAACCAGCCTGTCTGGCACCAAAAACCATACCATGTTCAAAGTCACCTAAATCCCCTTTCTTCCCAATTTTGATATTCAGTTTGAACTTCAGCAAGTCCTCTTCACCACGTCTAGATGCCTAAATGCAATGAGTTGCTGCCATGTGATTAGCAATTTGTGTCACCAAGCAACTGAACAGGTGTACCGAATAAAGTGGCCGGTGAGTGTACATCGGAGTCAACTCTATATGTCAGAGACCTCCCTTTACTTTAGAACCCCCTCTATACATCAGAGCCCACTCTATATGTCAGATTGTTATCCCAGAGGGACCCTCAAAAAATGAGTGGTCTTGGGGAACCCCCTGTTAAGGCCAGTTTATTGGGGATCAGGGTTAAAAATGCTCTTTACATGGGGGGGGGGGGGGGGGCAGTGGGAAGAAAGTCCCTCTTACAGTGGTGGTCAATATGCCTCCCTTACGGCCAGTTGCAAGGTTCATTGCCCGTTGTGTGAACGAGGAAACACCGGACTCGTGCTGTGAGCCACATGCAAAGATAGTGTGAACCCAGCCTGAGCCACCGATCGCAGCTCGTCTCCCATCAAAAGATTCACAGCCACGAGAAGCCTTATGCATGCTCGCATTGCAGGAAGTTTCAAGAGGTCCACTCACCTCATCAAGCACCAGAGAGTTCATAGGAAGGATGCTTTGGTGGCGACTTAATGGGGGCACTGAAATGAAAATAATATGGTTAAAGCGGAGTTTCACCCAAAAATGGAAATTCCCCTGATCGGATTCCTCCCCCACCTCCAGTGTCATATTTGGCACCTTTCAGGGGGAAGGGGGGAGCAGATACCTGTCTAATCCAGGTATCTTCTCCCACTTCCGGGCATAGATGGCCGCAGGCTCTGCGGTAATCTACGCCATGACCGCCCCCCCTCGCTGTCTTCTGGGAGACACACAGGTCCCAGAAGACAGCAGGGACTAGTGAGGATGCACAGCGCAACTCGTGCATGCGCAGCAGGGAACCAGGCTGTGAAGCCGCAAGGCTTCACTTCCTGATACCCTTACCGAAGATGGCGGCACCTCCACCCGAGGGACAGATCGGCTTCAGGTGAGGACATCATGGGAGTCCTGGACAGGTAATTGTCCATATTTTAAAAGTCAGCAGCTGCAGTATTTGTAGCTGCTGACTTTTAAAAAAAAAAAAAAAAAAAAAAAAAGAATGTCGGCGGAACTCCTCTTTAACCACTTGCCACCCGCCCTATTACAAATTGACGGTGGCAAAGTGGTTTCATAATCCTGACCGGACGTCATATGACGTGATCAGGATTATGAGCCGCTGCGCGCCCGCGGGGGCGCGCATCGCGGCGATCATTGTTGCGGGGTGTCAGTCTGACACCCGGCAACTACGATCTCGGTAAAGAGTCTCCGACGGAGACGCTTTACCACGTGATCAGCCGTGTCCAACCACGGCTGATCACAGTGTAAATGGGAAGAGCTGGTGATCGGCTTTTCCTCACTCGCGTCTGTCAGACGCGAGTAGAGGAGAGCCGATCGGCTGCTCCTCTGACAGGGGGGGGGTCTGTGCTGATCGATTATCAGCACAGCCCCCCCCCCCCCGAGGATGCCCACACTGGACCACCAGGGACGCCACCAGACCACCAGGGATGCCAGTCAGCACAATGGATGCCAATTAGTGCCCATAATGGATGCCAATCAGTGCCCACAATGGGCATCACTGATTGGCATGCATTATTGTTTGGCACTGATTGGCATCCATTAGTACAGTATAACACCAATGCCGCCTATGAGTGCCCACCTGTGCCGCCTATGAGTGCCCACCTGTGCCGCCTATCAGTGCCCACCTGTGCCGCCTATCAGTGCCCACCTGTGCCGCCTATCCGTGCCCATCTGTGCCGCCTATCCATGCCCATCTCTGCCGCCCATCCATGCCAATCCGTGCCAGGTATCAGTGCCAATTTGTGCCACCTATCAGTGTCCATCCGTGTCGCCTATCAGTGCCGCCTATCAGTGTCCATCAATGCCACCTCATCAGTGCCACTTCATTGGTGCCCATCAGTGCCGCCTTATCAGTGCCCATCAGTGTAGCCCCATCAGTGCCCATCAGTGAAGGAGAAAACGTACTTATTTACAAAGTTTTGAAACTGAAACTAAAAAAAAAATATTTTTCAACATTTTCGGTATTTTTTTATTTGTAGCGCAAAAAAAATAAAAACCGTAGAGGTGATCAAAAACCACCAAAAGAAAGCTCTATTTGCGGGAAAAAAAATAGAAAAAATTTCATTTGGGTACAGTGTAGCATGACCGCGCAATTGTCAAAGTGCGACAGCGCTGAAAGCTCAAAATTGGTCTGGGCAGGAAGGTGTTTAAGTGCCCTGTATTGAAGTGGTTAACAATGAAAATAGAAAGCACAATGTTCAATAGATTTTTAGAAGGAAATTCCAGAAAAAAGTTTGTCTTCTCAACATAGGCTACGTTGGTGGTTCTACATTTTTTGAGCAAACTTTGCCATGTTGACTGTTTTCAGGGTCGGATTTTTGGAACCAAGATTTAAGGACCTTCTTCTGAATCTTTATGATCTACTGGACTTCAAAGATGGAGTCATCCCAACAGTGGGGTGGAATATGTGTCCTAAAGAGAAAGCTTATGTTGACCTCTCCACAAAAACGACTTTTTGTTTCCACTATGTTTAAAGACTCAAGAATGATACTGGAGGATTTAACAGAAGCATTTATTTATGGGCTTGAGCAAATGGAGAACTCATTTGCTGGCCATGAAATATACATGCTTGTGAAGGTTAATTTTCTTTCAACACTCTTTATAGACTCAATAATGATTCTGGAGGATTTCACAGAAGCCATCTTATTTATGGGCGTGGGCGAATGGGGAACCCATCTTCTGGCCATGAAGTACAAATGGTTGTAAAGGTTCTAAATCTTGGCAATTGTTTTCACTTTAGCTGAACTTGAACCCATCCTCAGGTTTCAGACTTTTGAATCAAATTTTGGTACTTTCTACATAAAGCGTTTATCTTCTTTTGAAAAGCGAAGACTCAAATTAGATCACCACCATCTTCAGGTTTCATCTCCGTGTCAACAAAAAAAAAGTTGATTTTCTTAGTTGTAGTGGACAGAGGATCATTAGTCTTTGCCATTGGTTTTATGTAGCTACCTTCAGGTGATTGGACAATGACAAAAAAAAAGAAAAAAAAAAAAAAGGAGAAGGCTGCTTATTTTCAAGACTACATTTCATTGAAAAGTGTGGCACATATTCAATTTCCACAATCTCGATACTGCAAAAATAACAATATACAAAATAAGAGAAGTGATGATCCACGAGGAGTAGTGAACAGTATGGGTTTAAGTAATGTTATGACATGGTTAAAACATCCACAGGTTATGGGCTCAAGAGTCCACATCCACCAGTTATGGGATCAAGAGTCCACACCCACCAGTTATGGGATCAATAGTCCACATCCACCAGTTATGGGATCAATAGTCCACATCCACCAGTTATAGGATCAAGAGTGCACATCCACCAGTTATGGGATCAAGAGTCCACATCCACCAGTTATGGGATCAAGAGTCCACATCCACCAGTTATGGGATCAAGAGTCCACATCCACCAGTTATAGGATCAAGAGTCCACATCCACCAGTTATGGGATCAAGAGTCCACATCCACCAGTTATGGGAGCAAGAGTCCACCACATCCACCAGTTATGGGAGCAAGAGTCCACCACATCCACCAGTTATGGGATCAAGAGTCCACCACATCCACCAGTTATGGGATCAAGAGTCCACCACATCCACCAGTTATGGGATCAAGAGTCCACACCCACCAGTTATGGGATCAAGAGTCCACACCCACCAGTTATGGGATCAAGAGTCCACACCCACCAGTTATGGGATCAAGAGTCCACACCCACCAGTTATGGGATCAAGAGTCCACACCCACCAGTTATGGGATCAAGAGTCCACACCCACCAGTTATGGGATCAAGAGTCCACACCCATCAGTTGGTTAAAACATCCACCAGTTATGGTCTCAAGAGTTTTCTTGGTCGGCCACTGTATTAAAATCCAAAAGGGTAGCGGGCTTAGAGTCAATACAGACTCCAATCAAGGAAGTGTGAAAAGCAATCCCAGGTGAGGAAAATCCTTTCGTGGACCTACAAATGACATTTGGAGGGTGCCACTTTTCCAGTTTTGAAGTAGGGGATGAGAGACATCTGGGGGGAGGGCAAGAGAAAGACAGAAAAAGTGAAGAAGATAAAATAAGGAGAAATAGAATGCCCGATGTAAGGGTCCATTCATCTAGTGTCAGGGGTATTCATTGAGAGCCTAACTCCTGAGAATAGGCAAGATTTCGGGGGAAATGGAAAATTCTATCCATGAGAACTACAAGTCTTAAAAATTTGGTAAAGGACAGTAGCTCTTCCTTTCGCATAATACAATTTGATTCAGAAACCCTCACGAATGGTACCATAGTAGACTTCCAATGTCAGAGTATCTTGGCTCAGTCTGCCATAGGACCTCTTCATTTACCTTCATCCTATGGAGGTTTTCTCTCGCTCTCTGATGTTGATAATTCTTCTACCAAGAGGATTCTCCTATCAAGATTCCTGACTGCACCATAGCCATCAAGGTTCCTACTGCACTTTCCGGATTGATTAACTCCTCGGTTTTGCCTTTGGGGACCGCACTCAGACGTCACTGGAATGGGGCTGGCCTGTAATGTTGATTGAATGCCCTGAAAGAGATGTCTGGGGAGAGGGCAAGAAATATTCAGAAAAAGTGACGAGAAAATAAGAATTAGAGCACCTGATGGAAGGGTCCATCCATTCAGCCCCAGAGGTAATCATCTGGAATCCTAACTCCCGAGAAAAGGCAAGATTTCGGGGAATTGGAAAATTCTATCAATGAGAACCCCATGTCTTGAAGTTTGGTAAAATTTTCATCAGTAATGACCAGTAGCTCTTCCATAAGCATAATAAAATTTTAATTCAGAAACCCACTCACGCATGAATGATACCATAGCAGACTTCCAGTGTAGGAGTATTATGGCTTGGCCCACCATAGGACCTCTTCTTTTACCTTCATCTTATGGAGGTTTTCTCTCCGATTAGGATGACGATACTTCTACCAAGATGATCCTCCTATAATGATTCCTGGCTGCGCCATAGCTACTGTGGCTCCTACTGCATCTTTTGGATCGGTTGACTCCTCTGCTTTGCTTTGGGGGGCCATACCCAGAAGACACTGGAATAAAGAAGTGGGTCTGGCCTGTACTGTTGATGGAATGCGCTAGATTCTGCCCCGAGACAAACTTCTGTCCCTCTACTTTGAAGTTGGATCTAATAGAACCCTCACTTTGTGCTTGCACAAGGGTTTTGGGTCTAATGGTTACCTCCTTTGAGGCTGTACCATATGCCCAGTTTCACTCCAGACTGCTGCAACTCTGGATGCACGATATAAACAGATTCATTCCTTGGCCCACACCATGCTTCTGACTCCTTTTATTTTTTAGGATAAGTGACTCAGCAACTGCTAGTGAACCTAGGGAATAAGCAGTTGGACCTTGATAAAAGTGTCAGTTGAAGTAGTCAAGAAAATTAAAAGAATGCTTTAGAAAACTTCTCTATAGGAGATGTCCATCACCTAAGGACACTAGCAAAACCAGAGTGGGTTGGGTTATATGAGAATTCATGGTCTGAGCAAAGCTTTTGCCAGTGTCCAATCGCCTGAAGGTCGCTGCATATAACCAATCGTAAGGACTAATGATCCTGTGGATCCTGCATTGTACTCCAATTGATGGATTTTACTGGTAAATCAAAAATCTATTTTTCTTGCCAAACATCTTATTTACTATTGTCTAAACTGAAACTGATGACATTAATTGCACATCTGGTCGTTCCCTTATACGCATGCTTTATAAACTGTTTCTGTTGAATAAAATAAGGTGTGAATTCTTAATTTTTTTAAAGTCTAAATATTATGCATAAATATTGCACTATGGCCACTAGATGGAGCTGATGATCATAAGAAATAAATATTTATTATGAAATATATAGGTCTCTAATCTAACTGTTCTCTCAAATCTATCTACTCATCTATGTGTATATGCCTGTGACATCGCTGTCTATTCATCCATCTATCTACCCCTACCTATCACATTTATTGTATCTATTCATCCATCTACCTATCCATCACATCTATTGTATCTATCGATCCATCTACCTATGGCATCTATTGTATCTATCCATCTACATTAACTTGTCAAAAGTATTGGGACGCCTGCCTTTACACACACAAACTTTCATGACATCCCAGTCTTATGTTGGCCATACACTATACGAAAAATCAGCCAAAATTCGGTCATGTTGACAGTTCGTTCATTTTTTGGCCAGTTAATGGGCACAAAAACGATAATCGTCGGGACCATCTTGTCCAACATCAGTGCCTGACCTCATAAATGCACTTCTGGAAGAATGGTCAAACATTCCCATAGACACACGCCTAAACCTTGTGGACGGCCTTCCCAGAAGAGTTGAAGCTGTTATAGCGGCAAAGGTTGGGCCAACTCAATATTGAACCCTACGGACTAAGACTGGGATGCCATTAAAGACTGGGGTCCCAATACTTTTGGTAATCACTATTTCATCCACCTATCTATCACATCTTGTCTATCTATACCTATTGTATCTATCTATCCTACTGATCTATCACACTATCTATCCATCTATTGCATCCTCCCCATCTACTTATTGCATTTTTTCCATCTATCAATCGCATCACCACATCTATTGTGTGTGCAGAATTATATATATATATAATAGATAGAGAGAGAGAGAGAGAGTGTGAGTGTGTGTGTCTGTCCATCTATCTATTCATTCTATCTATCCCATCTATTGTATCCATCCATCTGTCCGTCTATTGATCTATCTTCTCCTAAATCTGTACATATTATCTTATCAAGCTCCCTACACTCGCAGATAAATCTAGTAAAGCATACACAATCCAATTCAGACTATATACATTTTTATTGAATAAAAGTATATTTTAGACTGAACAAATGCATTTCTGTGTATGAAAATGAGCCAGGGTCCAGCATCGTTGTACAATTCCTTATACAACAGAGTGCAATCCAGAACACTGCAGTATGAATATCTGTCTGTCTATGTACAGGCACCTCGCTTGCCCCCTGGAGTCTCTACAGGGGCCCACTATGTGCTCTGCACACCTCTGAGCAGACAGGTGAGAATTCCACTTCTGATATGTAAAGGGAACCAAGCAAATGGCTCCAGAAAACACTGCAGTCATGGTATGGTAAAGCCAGAACATGCACCCTTCTTCAACTTTACTCCTGGGTTCCTTATAATTCATTCCAGATACATTCAGCTGGCTTTTCACAGTGCTCCCGCTTAGGACGGCAGTCTTGTCAAATGATTCCATGCAAGCTCCCTCTCTATGGACTACAGAGAGCAGAGCTTGGAACCCGGGAACACGCAGATGGTGTCTTCCCAAATTGATTCCAGGATGTTGAGAAAATGCGGGGCAAGTAGTCTGTATTAGACCAAAATGTTGCTTGAACAATCAAAAGCTCCCCCCCCCCCCCCCCCCCTTCACATGTTTTAATTTATTTTTCATGCTGAAATCATTTTTGAACATCCTTTCATACAAAACTCATTTTTTTTTTTAGTTAGCGTTGGCAGCTTTAATCACCTTGCCTTAAGATTTCTCTGAGAACCCAGCGGTAGGAAGCCAGTTCCTATGTTTCTGGCTCTGCTTTCCTACCGCTGGAGGAGCAATGATGTCGTAGACCACCTCCTACCACCACTATGGAACATCTTACTTGTTGCGATCCTCGATGGAGCCTCCGTTGCAGAGAAGACACTTCCAATGGCTGATGTGTTTCGGTTCGGAGGGGAGGTACCCTCTTCTTCAAAGTCCAGAGATCTGAAGAAGAGGGTACCTACCCCCGAAACACGTTAGCCATTGGAAGTGTCTTCCTTACGTTGGGGTTGGAGCAGTGGACCAGAGTGTGCGGGTCACTGTGGACATTGATGAGCTTGATATCCTGTGGGGTTTGCGAGTACACATCAGTTTACCTTAAAAACTCTTTAATGAAGAAGGTAAACGATGTGTATTCACAAAGCACACATGATATCAAGCTCATCAATGTCCACAATGACCTGTGCTATCTAGTCCACTGCGCCAATCCCAGCGTAGGGAAGACACTTCCAATTTCGAACGTGTTTCGAGTTCAGATCCCTGGACTTTGAAGAGGAGAGTATCCAAAACATGTCGGACATTGAAAGGATCTTCCTTACGTTGGGATTGGCACAGTGGACCGGAGCATGTGGGTCATTGTGGATATTGATATCAAGTGCTGTTTTTGAGTACACGTCCGTTTTATTTCTTCAATAAAAAGTGTTTTTATGGTAAACCGATGTGTACTCATAAACAACACAATATCAAGCTCATCGATATCCAAAGTGATCCGCGCGCTCTGGTCCACTACACCAATCCCAACGCAAATAAGACACTTTCACTGGCCGACGTGTTTTGAGGATAGGTACCCTCTTCTTTAGAGTCCAGGGATCCAAAGAAGAGGCTACCTACCCTCGAAACACATTCGACATGGGAAGTGTATTCCCTACGCTGGAATTGGCACAGTGGATCAGAGTATGCGGATTCCTATGGATAGTGAAGAGCTTGATATCATGTGCTGTTTGTGAGTACACATCAGTTTACCTTCTTCAATAAAAATAGTTTTTAAGGTAAACAGATGTGTACTCATGAACAGTACATGATATCAAGCTCATCAATATCCACAGTGATTCACACTCTGTTCCACTGCTCCAATCCCAGAGTAGGGAAGTTTTTAAAAGGTAATACGCAAGGCTGGTGCGCCCTCTGCTTTTGTTTTTCCAGTGTTCTTTTTGAGCTTCCCTAGTCCTCAGGGGGCTGTAAAGTCTTGCGAGTTTCTCTCTACCCTACGACAGCAGCTGGGCTGTTAATATGCTGTAGTTAAAGCCCATCTCCAGGCAACCCAAGACACCTAAAGGACCCCATCACATGTGAATAAAAAAGGATAGAAGACTCTGGCCTGCAGCGTCAAGTGATTGCAACTTTAGGCGAATACACCAGCAATCAGAGGGGGGAGGGGGGCAATATCTTCCCGGGGATGGGCTTTAAGTAGGCAGATGCCTAGTTTGGCGTGGAGTTTGACATCAATTCATTTGTACATGACTTGCCCTAAGGAGAAGTGCCAACCCATACAAGGAATATTTTTTTCTTCTACGTCCCACCTCCACTTAGAATAGTAGTGACATCATCACTTGGGGACCTCTCCCTTCCATAAGCTCAGCTACGTGCCTCTAGCTAGGGCTGTGGATAAGAGGGTACCATTGGTCCTTATGTATGGGGCCATGGCCAGCAGGGAGGCCCAGTCAGCAGGGTGAATCTGATGTGGGTAGGAAGGGTGATCAGTGTGGTGAGGGGGCAATTACTGGAACCAATCCCCTGTATGGCTTTATCTACAGCAGCTGAAAGCTGGCTTCTTTTCCTCTCCCTTGCACCAGTTTTCAGCTGCTGCAGATAGAGCCATACAGGGGATTCGTTCCAGTAATTTCCCCCCCTGCCGCACTGATTGCCGCCCCTATGCACCATACCTTTCCCCCTGCTGCCCAGGTCCCCCTGCGTGCCTTCCCCCCCTCTTCTTCCCGCCAGCAGCTGTAAGCATACAACAGAATCATATTTACCAGCCCCTTAGTTTCCTGAATGAACACAATGAGTAATCGGTACCAATCACTCACTTTTCACAATAAAATGTATTTGGGGGGGGCTGTCAGGTTGGCTGTACAGAGCCCTGTGGTTTCTAACCACAGCCCTGCCTCTAGCACACATAGCCTTCAGTAAGAAGGGATTTTTGGATGTGAAAATATGATGTGGTTTCTCAGTGAAAGGCACCTCGTCTCTCGAACATGATATCAGTTGTTTTGTTACCTATCTGTTCAAATACGTTTTGCAGCGTTCCATTGATTGAATGTAGTGCTACTATACCTACCAAAAGCCCATTGGGCAAAGGCCAAACCTTCAGTTTAAAAAAAAAAAAAAAAAGCTATCAAGTTGGGTAAATGATGCCCCCTCCCCTCCCTGTTTGTATAGGCAGAGGTCCTTCACAAAGTTCTATAAGTTGCATGTGTACCCACCATGGCAACGCTACCTCACCTCCGAGACTCTGGGCACCAAAAAAAAGAGAAGGAGAAGACCAGAGTAGTAACCAGCAATGCCGAAGAGTCTTGGTTTGTGGGGTTGATCTTAGCAACGTCCTGCATTACAGATATAGAAGAACAGAATGGTTATGGATCGAGCAGGACTTCATAAGAGCAACCTCTCGGTCAAGCCCAACTCCAAAGCAGCAGGATCCTTCTAGGAGCTGGATGAAGAACTGAAGGATTATTCCACCATCGGTTTTCTAGGCTCTTTTTGGAACCTTTGCACTTGTGCTCCCAGCTTCACCCACCTACCAAAGGGTATTATAGGTTTTACATATTGGACTTTACATGGCTGATAATGTGACCGAAGTTCTAGGTGCATGTGTACCCCCCATGGCAGCACAACCTCACCTTCAAGGCCTTAAGTACCAAAAGCGTTAGAAGAACCTTTGTGAGGAGGAGACGAGTAGTAACCAGTAATCAGATATATTTTGGTTTGTTGGGTGATATTAGCAATGTCCTGCACTGTAGAAATCACAAAAACTGAATGATTATGGATGTAGCAGAACTTCACAAGAGTTACTTTTGGGTCAAGCTCATCTCCAACGCAGTAGGATCCTTCAGAAGATGGATGAAGACTTGAAGGATCATTCCACCAATGGTTTGAGGACCTCTGGAAACTTTGCACTTGTGCTCCCAGTTTCACCCACCTCCCATATTAACGGTCTTGCATATTGGCTGATAATATGACCGAAGTTCTAAAAGGCGCATGTGTACCCACCATGAACTATCTCACCTTTCGAGGACAAAAAATGAGAAGGGCCTTTGTAAGGAGAAGACCAGAATAGTAATCAGCAGATCTGAGATATCTTAGTTTGTGCGGGTGATCTTAGCACAGTCCTGCACAACAGATATTGGATGGAGCAGGACTTCACGAGAGCTACCTCTGGGTCAAGCCGGTGTCTAAAAGGTGGGTCCTTCAGAAGATGGGTGAAGACTTGAAGGATCATTCCACCAACGGTGTTTGAGGATCTCTTTGAAACCTTTGCACTTGTGCTCCCAGCTTCACCCACCTACCAAAGGATATTAATGGTCTCGTATATTGGCTGATAATGTGACCAAAGTTCTAGAAGGTGCATGTGTACCCACCATGGCAGCACAACCACACCTTCGAGACCTTGGGCACCACAAAACGAGAAGGGCATTTGTTAATATGAGCCCAGAGTAGTAACCAAAAGAGCTGAGATGTATTGGTTTGTAGAGGATGATTTCTTTGGAACCATTGCACTTGCACTCACAGCTTCATCCGCTTCACAAAGGATATTATAGGTCTCACACATTGGCGTTTACATTGCTGGCAATGTGACAGAAGTTCTAGAAGGTGCATTTGTACCCACCATGGCAGCACAACCTCACCTTCAAGGCATTGGGCACCATAAAATGAGAAGGGCCTTTGGAAAAAAAAGATCAGAGTAGTAACCAGCAGATCTGAGACATCTTAGTTTGTTGGATGATCTTGGCAATGTCCTGCACCGCAGATATCACAAGAACAGAAGGATTATGGATGAAGCAGGACTTCACAAGAGCTACCTTTGGGTCAAGCCCGTCTCCAAAGCAGTAGGATCTTTCAGAAGCTGGATGAAAAATTGAACGATCAGTCCACCATAGCCAGTGAGGTGACCGAAGTCTTGAATCACCTTTTTTTTTTGTTAATCAATTAATCATAGTGGGCAACCTTAACAGTTGTGTTCCTGGCTCTGTCAACCCACAAGGTCTCACTTTCTTTCTGCAACTTAAATGTGATGTTAGTGGTCAAGTGAACGCCTACAAACAGGAAGGGTTTGGCTGCCCATGGGCCTTCAACGTTCATCAGATCAAGCTAGGTTTGCCAGGCTAAGGCTTTTCAGGGCAAGGCACAGAGCTGAGGGTGCCAAGCTACTGCCTGCACAACTCGTGGGGAGGGGGGGAAGAGTACGGTAGTCCAGACTGAAGTCCTCTTAAAAATTCACAGGCTCAGGTGACTGGAGAACACGTTTGGTCTTCTCATGGATCCTCTGCCGATGTTTGTCTAGGCTACCCTTCCGGGTGAAGAATTTTCCACACTCCATGCAGAGGAACGGCTTCTCTTCAGTATGGATGATTTTGTGCTTAGCCAAGTTGGACTGGTTGGCGAAGCCTTTTCCGCATTCGACGCAGGTGTAGGGCTTCTCGCCAGTGTGGATGATGCGGTGGGAGATGAGGTTGGACTGGTTAGCGAAAGACTTGCCACATTCGGAACACATAAAAGGCTTCTCGCCTGTGTGAAGTATAAGATGGGCATTTAGGCCGGAGCGGCTCGAGAAGAACTTGCCGCACTGGCTGCAGGAGAAGGGCTTCTCGCCCGTGTGGATCCGCAGGTGTTTTACCAGAGCGGGATTGTTGCTGAAACACTTGCCGCATGCCGGACAGACCACCGGCTTGTCCCCAGAGTGGATCTTTTCGTGAGTCTTCAAGTTAAACTTGCTGGCAAACAGTTTCCCGCATTCTGAGCAGGCGTAGGGCTTCTCCCCGGTGTGCACTCTCTGGTGGGCCGCCAAGCTGGGCTTGTAGGTGAACCGCTTGCCACATTCGGCACAGGAAAATGGCTTCTCCCCCGAATGGGAGCGCTGGTGCTTGGTGAGGTAGGAGAAATGGCTAAAGCTTTTCCCACACTCAGTGCAGATGAAATGTTTCCCCCCTTCGGCGGTCGGGTTGTCCCCAACGATGACCTGGTCATACTCTGAGAACTTCTTGAGGTTGATGTCTCCAGGCAACGAGTGGTAATGGTCGAGTTCCTGGTCGTAATCGACCTCATAGCCTACAGAGAGAGAGAGAGAGAGAAAAAAAAAAAAAAACACTTAAAGTCTACTCATTTTTCTGCCCCTACCACCATGTGACATACTGGTACTTGAACTAGATGAGAATCGAGGATAACAGCTGGAGCTTGCTGCCAATCAGTGTGCTCACCCGCGTCAAAGTCCAGAGTAGATTCATCCTCCTTCATCTCCTGCTCATCTGTTAGGTACAAGTCTTCCTCTAGTAATATAGCGTCATTTGGCCCACCTTCTGGAGACTCCCCCTACACATCACAGGTAAGAAAAAAAATAGCATTAACATTCAACTACATACAACAATTCACATCATGCCCCGCCATTGCTTTTTATCAGTAAAATTTTAGCAGATTTCGGAAATAAGATGTTCAGCTATTTGAGCTTTAGCCTTAGCAGCTAAGGACCACAGCGCCTATCAGGTTTTTTTTTTTATACTGTCGGTGTCCACATTAGGGACAGTCACCTTCTTTATATGACTTGTTTACTTATCACCGAAAGTGCAAGACAATCCCAACTTTTGGGCTGTCACCACAACAGGAATAAAAAGAAGATCTTCCAACGGGGACGCTGGTGACAAACAGGGATTTCCTCACTTTGGAGGAATTCTCTGTGGCTCCCTGTTTTGGCTTTGCCACAGGAAGTGAAGGGGAATCTCCCCAATATCTCTCCTTTACATTATCCAAAAATAAAAATAAATATGCTTTGTCTGTTTTCACTTGCAGTGCAATATTTTTCTTCCCCCAGATTACCTGTAAATCTTGTTGGCTATAATCTGCATCAGAATTGTCCGAGAGAACAGGGCTGGGAAATCGCTCCGGTGTATTTCTGTTAAAGGGTCTGTCTGCAAGAAACATTTTTAAATAGACATATTATGGAACTACGGTCACCATAAATGAATAGACATTTGTTATATGACTAATCCCTAGCAGTACCCTTTATACTTTATCATGGCTACTTCCCTGTACTATGAAAAACCTCTGTTATATTCCTAATCTTTATGGACAGCATACTGACAGGAATGGTACCAGCTGATTGGCGAAAAGCCCAAGTGGTACCAATATTCAAAAAAAAAAAAAATGCGGAGACATATTCCTGGAAACTACAAGCCTGTCAGTCTAACATCGATAGTACGTAAACTATTAGAAGGGATAATATCCAAGAATTTGCTGATGAAAACAGTATCACTACTTAGTAATCAGCATGGGTTTATAAAAGATCGTTCTTGCCAAACCAATTTGTTAACATTCTACGAGTAAGTGAGCTGCCATCTAGATAAAGGGAAGGCCGGTGGATGTGGTGTATCTGGATTTAAAAAAAGCATTTGATACAGTTCCTCATAAATGCCAAATTTACAAACTGAGGTCTGTTGGCATGGACCATAAGGTTTGTTCTTGGATAGAAAACTGGTTACAGGGGCGTGTCCAAAGGGTGGTGATAAATAATGTGTACTCAGACTGGTCAGGAGTGGTAATTAGGATTGGTCCTAGGACAGAGCCTTGGGGTACCCCGTTTGATTTATTAAAACAGAAAAAAAAAAAAAGTTTATAGTTTGCTTTGAAATTTTGCAAACAGGTAATTTTTCTCCTTCACTGATGTGCGCTGATGGAGGCTGCACTGATGGGCACTGGTAGGCAGCACTGATGGGTGACACTGATGGTCACGAATTGGCAGCACTGGTGGGCAATGTTGGCACTGCACTGATAATCAGGACACCAATAATCAGTGCAAATATCTTTTTCACACAAGCCAGTTATCAGCTCTCCTCTCCTTGCACTGTCAGCGCAAGGAAAGGAATGCCGATAACCACCTTGTGTTTACATTGTGATCAGCTGTGATTGGACACAGCTGACCACGTGGTAAAGGGCTGCTGGGATTGGCCAGTAAACTGCATAGGGATTTTTTTTCACTGCCAGTGTAATAAGGATGTGGAACCCACTTCCACAATCAGTGGTGTCAGCAATAAGTATCAATAGTTTTCAAAGACTCCTAGATGTGCATCCCAGTAAGCACGACATACAGGGATTAAGGATGAGCTCAGACATGTTCGCAACCGCACGTGCAGAGCCCGTCAGGAAGTCGGCACTGCGGAAACGCTTATCACAAGCAGCAAGACATTTTCTGCGGCTGCAGAGATCAGGAAATGTCCCACTGCCTGTGATCAGCACTGTGCAGTGCCGACTTCCTGGCGGGCTCTGCACGTGCGGTTGCAAACAGGCCAGAGCTCATTAACAGGGATATGGGAAATGATTATCGACAGTGACACACATACACCTACACAGGTTGAACTGGATGGACTTGATGGTCTTTAGTCAACCTTACCTACACTATCAGGGTTGCACCGATGGCGATATCGGTGCTGACACTAGGGCATTTTTGCGAGTATCAGTCCTCACGAAAATGCGCCAATCCCAGAAACCGATACCTGAAGCCGAACGCCTCCTCCTTCCCTCTGGCAGCGGTGATCAGAGCAGTCGCAAGGTCGCTTCCAGCTGACGTAACTTCCGGGCCCTGTGTTCCACACTGGTACCGGAAATGTGGCTGTTCTCTGGGTTTCTCCATCTGTGGCTTCCCTCTGCCGGGATCTACACGGCGGACATCTCTGGCTAGTCTTGTTACTCCGAGCGCCCTACATGCAGAAACCCATTCCTCAAACACAGCAGTGGTAAGAATTTTTCCCCGATCTGGGGGGGGGGGGGTACTTCCAAGCCCTCCACCACCCCAGACGCTTGCCAGCTGCCATCTTGAGCACAGCACCAAGAGCTCCTCCTCCCCATCTCATTCCCTATCAGCTACCATGTTCACAGTATACAGCTAGCTACTGCCACAAATTGCCGTTCCTACCATGGAATTTCACAGGTCAGAACTGCAACCAGTAGCTCGCTATACACTCTGCACCTTGTAGCTGTAAGGGAATGGGACTTCAGCTCCACTGTGTGCTGTGTGGGGAGCAAGAGCTCTGCCTGTGCTCGGGCATTGTGTACAATGCAGGGATGGGAGACAGAGCTATGTCCAGTGACACCTTAGTAAAAACAGCACACATAGTAAACACAAAAACACTGGCTAGGCACACAGGTAACCCTCTGATCACTCTAGATGTTTAACCCCTTCCCAGCCAGTCTCATTAGTACAGTGACAGAGCATAATTTTTAGCACTGATCACTGTATTTGCGTCACAGGTTCCCACAAAGTGTCAGATTGTCCTCTGCAATATCACCGTCCCCCTATAAGTCACTGATCACTGCCATTACTAGTATAAAATAAAATTTCCAGTATATACAGTATGACATAGTTTGTAGAGGCTATAAAACTTTTGTGCAAACCAATATACACTTATCTGGATTTTTATTTTTTACAAAACATTTGGAGCAGAATTCATATTGTCCTAAATTAATGAAGAAATTGGAAATGTTTTATAGCAAAAGCTAAAAAATATTTTTTTTTTGGTGCAAAATTGTTAGTCTTTTTTTGTTTACAGTGCAAAAATTGTGGTGATCAAATACTACCAAAAGAAAGCTCTATTTGTGGAGAAAAAATAAAAATAAAATGACAAACTTAATTTATGTACGGCGTTGCATGATGAGAAAAAAAAAAAAAAAAAAATGGCCTAGTCATGAAGAGAGGGGATCTTCCAGAGGTCAAGTGGTTAAAAAATAAAAGGATGAAATCCAGTGTTATTTGTTACCTTTCTGTTCTTCCACAGTGTCTTCCTCCCGAACCTCCAAATTTATTTCACTCTGAGGGTTAAACACACGAAAAAAAAAAAAAAAAAAAAGTGTAATAGTGACACCCATATACATACATGGTTCTCATGCACATCACCGGATTTACATTGGGCTCAGGTAAGTATAATAGGGGGGCTGGGAGGGGGGACTTGTTTTTTTTTTTCCCCCTTAATGCATACACTGCATTACAGTGATTTTATAGTCTTTTTTTTTGTAAATAACAAACGCAATGGTTTTGCACAAAGCAGCCCGGATCCACCTCTTCTCAGGTTCCGCTTCGCTGCTCCTGGCCCCTCCCTTCCCTCGAGTGCCCCCACAGCGCGCAACTAGCTATGGGGGCACCCGAGCCGCAGCGCCATGTCTAAACTGAGGTTTTTTTCCTAAAGCCCCATACACACCATCAGATTTTCTGCAGATTGTTTCCTTCAGATTTACTAAAACCATATAATATGAGGTCAAACCTTAGGAGTTTCAATTTGTATACAATCAGGCAGACCCTTGCACTACATGGTTTTGGTAAATCTGAAGACAAAACTCAGCAGAAAATCCAATAGTGTGTATGGGGCTTAAGAGACGTCTCAGTTTGTATTCCCTGCTTTGCAGGGAAACAAAAACTGACACAACCCCGCTGACAGAGCTCTGCATTGTTTACATAGGCCAGTGATGGCCAACCTTGGCACTACAGCTGTTTTGGAACTACATTTCCCATGATGCTCATGCACTCTGCAGTGTAGTTGAGCATTATGGGAAATATAGTTCCAAAACATCTGGGATGCCAAGGTTCTCCATCAGTGACATAGGCAAAGCTCTGTCCAGTCTTCCTCCTCACCGATCAGTAGACATGTCCATTTCATTCGTTTTTTTCCTTCATTTTTCGGGTCATGCGTTATGATCGAAATTCATAAAAATTTGAAATCGAAAAAGCTAGAAAATTCGGAAATTCAAAAATTCGAATTCAGAAATCCGGAAATTCAAAAAATCCAAAAAGAAAGAAAATATCCAAAAATTTGATAGAACGAAAATCCGAAAATAAGAACAAAAATCTGAAGTTTTCGAAAATCCGAATAACTAATAATAACTATTAAATTCTAGGTACTGGAATTTTCTTTCAAATCTGGCTGTTAGTGAACGTAATGAATACGAATTTATCCGAAGTTACGAATGTCACATCTAAACGTGTAAAACGTAACAAATTAATAATAAATAAAAACTATTTATTATTATTAACCGCTTTCCAACCGCCTCACGCAGATATACCGCGGCAGAAGGGGACATACAGGCAGAAACCTGTACGTTGCCCTTTAAGAGGCGGCTTGCGCGCGCGCCGCCGGGAGCTTCGTGAGCGCGGTCGCGGGTCCCATGGACTCAATGTCCGTGGGGATACCCGCAATTGTTTCACGGAGAGGAAGAACGGGGAGATGCAGATATAAACAAGTATTTCCACGTTCTACCTAGTGACAGTGTCACTGATCACCGCTCCCTGTGATCGGGAGCGGTGATCAGTGTCGTGTCACACACAGCCCCTCACAGTTAGAATCACTCCCTAAAACACACTTAAACTCTACAGTGCCGCCTAGTGGTTAACCCCTTCACTGCCAGTCACATTTACACAGCAATCAATCCATTTTTAATTGCACTGATTGCCGTATAAATGTAAAGGGTCCCAAAACCACGCCAAAAGTGTCCGATGTGTCCGCCATAATGTCGCAGTCCTGATAAAAATCGCTGATCGCCGCCATTACTAATAAAACAAAATATTAATAAAAATGCCATAAAACTATCCCCTATTTTGTAAACGCTATAACTTTTGCGCAAACAAAATCAATAAAGACTTACTGCGATTTTTTTTTACCAAAAATATGTAGAATACGTATATTCTAAACTGAGGAAAAAAAATTTTTTTTATATATTTATTGGGGATATTTATTATAGCAAAAAATAATGCGTTTTTTAAAAATTGTCGCTATTTTTTTTTTTATAGCGCAAAAAATAAAAACTGCAGAGGTGATCAAATGCCACCAAAAGCAAGCTCTATTTGTGGGGGGAAAAGGACGTCAATTTGGTCTGGGAGCCACGTCGCACGACGGTGCAATTGTCAAAGCAACGCAGTGACAAATTGCAAAAAGTGCTCTGGTCTTTGGCCAGCCAAATGGTCCGTGGCTGAAGTGGTTAATTTGCTACGTTCAATTAGTTTAGATGCGACATTCGTTATTTTGGATAGCTCGTAACTTCGGATAAATTCGTATTTGTTACGTTCACCAACAGCCAAATTTGAAAGGAAATTCCAATACCTATAATGTAATAGTAATATTTATTAATACAGTGGTGTGAAAAAGTGTTTGCCCCCTTCCTCATTTCCTGTTCCTTTGCATGTTTGTCACACTTAAGTGTTTCGGAACATCAAACCAATTTAAACAATAGTCAAGGACAACACAAGTAAACACAAAATGCAATTTGTAAATGAAGGTGTTTATTATTAAAAGGTGAAAAAAAATCAAAACCATCATGGCCCTGTGTGAAAAAGTGATTGCCCCCTTGTTAAAACATACTATAACTGTGGTTGTCCACACCTGAGTTCAATTTCTCTAGCCACACCCAGGCCTGATTATTGCCACACCTGTTCACAATCAAGCCATCACTTAAATAGGAGCTGCTTGACACAGTAAGGTCCACCAAAAGATCCTTAAAAGCTACACATCATGCCGAGACCCAAAGAAATTCAGGAACAATTAAGAAAGAAAGTAATTGAGATCTATCAGTCTGGAAAGGGTTATAAAGCCATTTCCAAAGCTTTGGGAATCCAGCGAACCACAGTGAGAGCCATTATCCACAAATGGCGAAGACATGGAACAGTGGTGAACCTTCCCAGGAGTGGCCGGCCGCCCAAAATTACCCCAAGAGCGCAGCGACGACTCATCCAAGAGGTCACAAAAGACCCCACAACAACGTCCAAGGAACTGCAGGCCTCACTTGCCTCAGTTAAGGTCAGCGTTCATGCCTCCACCATCAGGAAAAGACTGGGCAAAAATGGCCTGCATGGCAGAGTTCCAAGGAGAAAACCACTGCTGAGCAAAAAGAACATCAAAGCTCGTCTCAATTTCTCCACAACACATCTTGATGATCCCCAAGACTTTTGGGACAACATTCTGTGGACCGATGAGACAAAAGTGGAACTCCTTGGAAGGTGTGTGTCCAAGTATATCTGGCGTAGAAGGAACACTGCATTTCATAAAAAGAACATTATACCAACAGTAAAATATGGTGGTGGTAGTGTGATGGTCTGGGGCTGTTTTGCTGCTTCAGGACCTGGAAGACTTGCCGTGATAAAAGGAACTATGAATTCTGCTGTCTACCAAGAGATCCTGAAGGAGAATGTCCGACCATCTGTTCGTGTACTCAAGCTGAAACGAACTTGGGTTCTGCAGCAGGACAATGATCCTAAACACACCAGCAAGTCCACCACCGAATGGCTGAAGAAAAACAAAATGAAGACTTTGGAGTGGCCTAGCCAAAGTCCTGACCTGAATCCTATTGAGATGTTGTGGTATGACCTTAAAAAGGCCGTTCATGCTCGAAAACCCTCTAATGTAACTGAATTAGGACAATTCTGCAAAGATGAGTGGGCCAAAATTCCTCCAGGATGCTGTAAAAGCCTCATTGCACGTTATCGCAAACGCTTGGTTGCAGTTGTTGCTGCTAAGGGTGGCCCAACCAGTTATTAGGTTTAGGGGGCAATCACTTTTTCACACAGGGCCATGATGGTTTGGATTTTTTTTCACCTTTAATAATAAACACCTTCATTTACAAATTGCATTTTGTGTTTACTTGTGTTGTCCTTGACTATTGTTTAAATTGGTTTGATGTTCCGAAACACTTAAGTGTGACAAACATGCAAAGGAACAGGAAATGAGGAAGGGGGCAAACACTTTTTCACACCACTGTAGTTATGTCAGATTTTCGAATTTTTGAGTTTTCTAATTTTTGTTCTTATTTTCGGATATTCGTTCTTTTCAATTTTCGTTATTTTTGAATTTCCGAATTTTCGGAAGAATTCGTTAATGGGTTTTGGTTCATTTGAATATTTCCGAATGACCGCATTTGTCAAATTTCATCGAAAAACGAATTTGGAAAGAAACGAATTGCACATGTCTACCGATCAGCGAGTGCCAGAGAAGTGCTGTAACACGTACCGGGTAAACGGTCTGGCGCAGGACAGCAACTCTGTTGCCGTACAATTATGTTACCCGGTTGGCAAGTGGTTAACAGCTTGAAGGGGTTTTAAACCCTCATGTTTTTTAAGCATGATATGTTTTGTTTGTTATTTAAAAAAAATAAAAAAATAAAACCTTATAATCACTTTAACCTGCATTTGGGAAACAAGTGTGCAGCTCTTCCTCATCTTTACCTTAATACGTATTCTCTGCCATTTCCTTCCATCCCGCTTCAGTGAGAAAATTGGAAGGGGGCGCCTCTCCACTGTGGTTCTCTTGACCGATATGTCTGCGGGAAGAAAAACACAAACTCAATCTATTCTGCATTTGGTGGTTATTGCTCACCTTTTGTGACCTCCAATGCAGAAGCATGCAAGGATCCTGTCCTCAGTCATCACAGGTTGGGGCTCGGAGAGTACACCGCTCTCCAGGGGAACACAGGGAAGTCTAAAGAGGAGAGCCGGAGTCTAATAGAGCCTAATGGCCCTTGACTCCCCCCACTGGGCACAAACTGTCTCCCCATTACTGTCTACTGACAGAGGATGGGGGGAGAAGAAGAGATTGTTGTAGTGACTGAACAAGGAGAATCTGGGACTCTTTTTAGTGTTTATTCCTCACCTGTGCTGATCTCTGGAGGAACTTCCTCCTCATCGCTCTGCACAGTGTGATCTTCTTCCACGTTTATTTGATTTTCGCTCTGAAAAACACAAATAGATTTGTAACTGACAATGCCGGTCTGCAAACAATTCTGAATCCACGACATCTAGCAGTTATGTCCTTTACCTGGTGAGGGGTGTCGAGATCCTCCAGTTTGGAATCTGGGGAACATGATAATTGGGGACATCTCTCCGATGCGTCTATGCTGCTGGACCCATCTGTAAGAAACATTGTGCATTGAGCGTATGGGTTTTATTTACATAGTTACATAGTAGGTGAGGTTGAAAAAAAAGACACAAGTTCAACCTATGTGTGTGATTGTATGTCAGTATTACATTGTATATCCCTGTATGATGCGGTCGTTCGGGTGCTTATCTTATAGTTTCTTGAAACTATCGCTGCCCCCCGCTGAGACCACCGCCTGTGGAAGGGAATTCCACATCCTTGCCGATCTTACAGTAAAGAACCCTCTACATAGTTGAACCTCTTGGCGTCCGTGCTATAGCCGAATGGCGGCCACAGCATGGACCTGAATTTTCAGGAGGCCATCATCTGACGGTCTCCCCTTTGCACGCGCCCCCTGCAGAGCACGCACTGTGATCACCGAGTCACTGAGACTCGTGTGATCACAGATTCGAGTAAGGGGCCCATCCCGGCCCCTTACCACATGATCAGCTGTCAGCCAATGACAGCTGATCACATGATGCAAACAAAAGCTTGGCAAAAGCAGATCACCCGCTTATGTGCAAAGGACATCGGTCCCGAAGAGGAAGAGCCAATTCTGCCTCATCTGTGCCACCAGTACCCCCTGCCATTGCCACCTGCCAGTGCCACCTATCAATGCCCACCAGTGGTGCCAATCAGTGCCACCTAGCAGTGCTGCCTATCAGTGTAATCAACCAGTGCTGATCAGTGCCCATTGTTGCCACCCATCACTGCCACCTCATCAGCATACATAAATGAAGGAGAAAACATTACCTGTTTGCAAAATTTTATAACAAAATATAGATTTTGTTTTTAAAAATTAGGTCTTTTAAAAAAAAATTAACAAAAAATAAAAACCGCAGAGGTGATTAAATACCACCAAAAGAAAGCTCTATTTGTGGGGGAAAAAAATATAAAAATGTCATTTTGGTACAGTGTTGTATGACCGCACAATTGTCATTCAAAGTGCATCAGAGCTGAAAATATGTTCTGGACAGGATGGAGGGTTTAAGTGCCCAGCAAGCAAGTGGTTAAGGTTAAACCTTTTCTTCTAATTTCAACGAGTGGCCACAAGTCTTGTTAAACTCCCTTCTGCGACAAAGTTTTCTCCCTATTGTGGGGTCACCAGTACGGTATTTGTATATTGAAATCATATCCCCTCTTAAGTGTCTCTTCTCCAGAGAGAATAAGTTCAGTGTTCGCAACCTTTCCTCATAACTAATATCCTCCAGACCCTTTATTAGCTTTGTTGCCCTTCTTACCACTCGCTCCCTTTCCAGTATATCCTTCCCGAGGACTGGTGCCCAGAATTTAGCTGTGTAGAACAGGGTTTCTCAACTGCAGTCCTCAAGGTGCCCCAACAGGTCATGTTTTCAGGCTTTCCATTATTTTGCACAGATGATTTAATCAGCTTCTTTGTCTAAGACCCCTTTCACACTGGGGCATTTTTTAGGTGTTTTTCAAGCACTTTAGCGTTAAAAAAAGCGCCTGTAAAGCGCTTGAACAAAGCCTCATCTGAAATCCCAATGCAAAAGCCCAAGTACTTCGAGAGCCCTTTCACACTGCCAGCGCCAGAAAAATGCTGGTAAAGCGCTGCTTAAACTAGCGTGTTTTTCGAGCGCTATTGGGGCGCTTTTAACCCCCACTAGTGACCAAATAAAGAGTTAAAAGCATCCACAAAGCACCGCTGCCAAAAGCGCTTTGCAGGTGCTTCCCATTGATTTCAATGGGAAGGGGCGCTTTAGGAGCGGTGTATTCACCGCTCCAAAAGTGCTGCAAAGCTGCTTGCAGGACTTTTTTTGACGCCCTGCCAGCGCAAGCGCCTCAGTGTGAAACTACTCGGGCTTTCACATTGGGATTGCAGATGAGGCTTCTTTCAGGGGCTTTTTTTTTTAATGCTAAAGAGCCTCAAAAATGGCTGCAGTGTGAAAGGGTTCTTAGTAATCACCAAAGCTAGAGAAAAACTCACCCAAGCTCTACCGCTACATATAAGTTCAGGGATCTTCAAACTATGGCCCTCCAGCTGTTGCCGAACTACAAGTCCCATGAGGCTTTGTATAATTCTGACATTCACAGACATGACTAGGCATGATGGGAATTGTAGTTCCTGAACAACTGGAGGGCCGTAGTTTGAAAACCCCTGGATAGTTGGTGTGTAGAGTAGTTGGTGCTCTGGCTAATTATGCTCACAAAAGATCCATAGAAAGTACATCCATGGATGATGTTACTGCTGTAATGTTTAAATAAATATTTCCTATGGAGAAGCGATTACCACAGTTTTTTCATATGAGGGAAATCCTAAAAAACATGCCTTGAAAAAGTATTTATACCCCTTGAAATTTTCCACACTTTGTCATGTTACAACCAAATACGTAAAAGTATTTTATTGGGATTTTATGTGCTAGACCAATACAAAGTGGAAGGAAAACGATAAACGGTTTTTCAATTTTTTTTTACAAATAAATATGTGAAAAGTGTGGTGTGCATTTGTATTCAGCCCCCTTTACTCTGATACCCGTAACTAAAATCTAGTGTAACCAATTGCCTTCAGAAGTCACCTAATTAGTAAATAAAGTCCACCTGTGTGTAAATACAGCGTTTCTGTGAAGCCCTCGGAGGTTTGTTGGAGAACCTTACTGAACAAAAAGCATCATGAAGGCCAAGGAACACACCAGACAGGTCAGTGATAAAGTTGAGGAGAAGTTTAAAGCAGGGTTAAGTTATAAAAAAAATATCCCAAGCTTTGAACATCTCACGGAGCACTGTTCAATCCATCATCCGAAAATGGAAAGAGTATGGCACAACTGCAAACCTACCAAGACATGGCAGTCCACCTAAACTGACAGGCCGGGCAAGGAGAGCCTCCATCAGAGAAGAGCCAAGAGGTCCATGGTGACTCTGGAGGAGCTGCAGAGATCCACAGCTCAGGTGGGAGAATCTGTCCACAGGACAACTATTAGTCGTGCTCTCCACAAATCTGGCCTTTATGGAAGAGTGGCAAGAAGAAAACCATAAGAAGTTCCATTTGCAGTTTGTGAGAAGCCTTGTGTGGAACACAGCAAACATGTGGAAGAAGGTGCTCTGGTCAGAAGAAAAAAACTTTTTGGCCTAAAAAGTAAAACGCTATGTGGTGGCAAACTGACACTGCACATCACCCTGAACACACCGTCCCCACCGTGAAACATGGTGGTGGCAGCATCATGTTGGGGGGATGCTTTTCTTCAGCAGGGACAGGGAAGCTGGTCAGAGTTGATGGGAAGATGGATGGAGCCAAATACAGGGCAATCTTAGAAGAAAACCTGTTAGAGTCTGCAAAAGACTTGAGACTGGGGCGGAGGTTCAACTTCCAGCAGGACAACAACCCTAAACATACAGCCAGAGCTACAATGGAATGGTTTACATCAAAGCATATTCATGTGTTAGAATGGCCCAGTCAAAGTCCAGACCTAAATCCAATTGAGAATCTGTGGCAAGACTTGAAAATTGTGCTTCACAGATGCTCTCCATCCAATCTGACAGAGCTTCAGCTATTTTACAAAGAAGAATGGGCAGAAATGTCCCTTTTCTAGATGTGCAAAGCTGGTAGAGACATCCCCAAAAAGACTTGCAGCTGTAATTGCAGCGAAAGGCGGTTCTACAAAGTATTGACTCCGGGGGGCTGAATACAAATGTACCCCACACTTTTCACATATTTGTAAAAAAAAAATTGAAACCTATTTATCATTTTCCTTCCACTTTGTGTTGGTCTATCACATAAAATACATTTATGTTTTTGGTTGTAACATGACAAAATGTGGGAAATTTCAAGGGGTGTGAATACTTTTTCAAGGCACTGTACAGATCTTTGCTGATGGCAGCCACAAGGTCCATCACCAAAATGATCAAAGTGGGGGCCTTGTCCAAAGTTACTTTTAAGACAGAACGCCAAAAATTACCAGAAAAACCCACCCCCGGCCCTGGAAGACCAAAAGTACACAGTATTCTTACCTAACAATATCAGGGGGTCCTCCATGGTCACCTTGAGTACAGCCTGCAGTGGAGAGCCTCGGGTGACCTCTGTAGACAAGAAAAGAGAATTTTCCAAATTTCTTTTAAATAGTCACAGACATTAAAAGAGGGCAAAAGTATAAATGAACACCCGAGCAATCGTCACACACACAAACACACACACACACACACACACACACACACGAGAGGTATCACCGCAAGCATCAGATCATGGGCAGTAATTCTAGCACCATACCTCCTCTAAAGTGGTAATCTGTAAAGGCTTTCAAAGCGTTGCCTATGGACAGTAAAATGTACGTCGTTTGTCGCCGTTGCACGGCTGTGCGCAATTTTAATTATTAATCTTCATCTTCTATATTTTTCCAAAAAATTTAGAATTTTATTGTGATCACTAAAATTCATTAAAGTGCATTTTTTCATAAAGGTTTGCTACGCAAATACTGTGTGATGTAAAAAATTGCAAACACCTACCAAGTTATTCTCTAGGGCTGCCTATGATTGGCGGGGCCCAGCGACGGCTGCTTCTTTTACGATCGGCAGAGCCCAGCGACGGTTGCTTACGATCGGCAGAGCCCAGCGACAGCTGCTTACGATCGGCAGAGCCCAGCGACGGCTGCTTACGATCGGCAGAGCCCAGCGACGGCTGCTTCTTTTACCAACGGCAGAGCCCAGCGACGGTTGCTTACGATCGGCAGAGTCCAGCGACGGCTGCTTACGAGCGGCAGAGCCCAGCGACGGCTGCTTCTTTACGAGCGGCAGAGCCCAGCGACGGCTGCTTCTTTACGAGCGGCAGAGCCCAGCGACGGCTGCTTCTTTACGAGCGGCAGAGCCCAGCGACGGCTGCTTCTTTACGAGCGGCAGAGCCCAGCGACGGCTGCTTCTTTTACGATCGGCAGAGCCCAGCGACGGCTGCTTCTTTTACGAGCGGCAGAGCCCAGCGACGGCTGCTTCTTTTACGAGCGGCAGAGCCCAGCGACGGCTGCTTCTTTTACGAGCGGCAGAGCCCAGCGACGGCTGCTTCTTTTACGAGCGGCAGAGCCCAGCGACGGCTGCTTCTTTTACGAGCGGCAGAGTCCAGCGACGGCTGCTTACGAGCGGCAGAGCCCAGCGACGGCTGCTTCTTTACGAGCGGCAGAGCCCAGCGACGGCTGCTTCTTTACGAGCGGCAGAGCCCAGCGACGGCTGCTTCTTTACGAGCGGCAGAGCCCAGCGACGGCTGCTTCTTTACGAGCGGCAGAGCCCAGCGACGGCTGCTTCTTTACGAGCGGCAGAGCCCAGCGACGGCTGCTTCTTTACGAGCGGCAGAGCCCAGCGACGGCTGCTTCTTTTACGATCGGCAGAGCCCAGCGACGGCTGCTTCTTTTACGAGTGGCAGAGCCCAGCGACGGCTGCTTCTTTTACGAGCGGCAGAGCCCAGCGACGGCTGCTTCTTTTACGAGCGGCAGAGCCCAGCGACGGCTGCTTCTTTTACGAGCGGCAGAGCCCAGCGACGGCTGCTTCTTTTACGAGCGGCAGAGCCCAGCGACGGCTGCTTCTTTTACGAGCGGCAGAGCCCAGCGACGGCTGCTTCTTTTACGAGCGGCAGAGCCCAGCGACGGCTGCTTCTTTGCGATCGGCAGAGCCCAGCAATGGCTGCTTATAATCGGCGGCGCCCAGCAACGGTTGCTTATGATTGGCGGGGCCGAGAGACAACTGCTTATGATTTACGGTGCCCAGCGATGCTTGCATATGATTGTTGGTGCCCAGTGAAGACTTCCCATCGGGATGGGGGGGAGCTTTGGAGGGAACCCCACGCCCACTCCATGCAGATAGAGTTCTGACCGGGATTCTAACCCCAACGCCACAAATCTGCTGTGACGCCATTGCACCGTATTCTACTATTACATTACTACTGAATTTATACTTTCGTCATGTATCTATCACCTAGTCTGTATTAGTTTTACATCCATATTTTTTATTTTTGGACATTTGCCATCAAGAAACAAAGCTTACGTGTGGCGACGACACAGGCAGTCAGGTTTGTCCCCCCCAAGTTTGGCGGCCAGGCATCACTGGAAATAATTTTTGAAATGTCACCTTAAAATGGAGGGGGGGGGGGGTCGCGTTTTGAAATCGACCCCGGGGGAAGAGGGTCACTATCTTCTCCGGGGCAGGGGTTGGTATTTTCTCCAGGGCGGTGGGTGAGCTTGAGGTGTACTTTGTCAATAGGGACCTCACACAGCCTCCCAGGTGTGACAGTGTGATGACCCCCCTCCCCCAGTTCTACCTGCACCCCCTGCCTACCCAGCATTCCCTGGGGCTGGACCACTCTCCCCCTGCACAAGACCGGTACATCCACCCAATACACACAATGTATATACAGCTCTCACCCTCTCCGGCGTCCACTCTCTCCCAACCAAGTCAGCCAGGCGGCGCCATTGTGACGTCACCGCTCCATCTTCTCCGCCGCCCCGCTGCATCTCGGGAGTTGTAGTCCCATTTAGCCGGCCGGGCTCTGCGCTTCCCGCTTCTTACCACCAGAGGGAGCATCGTGGCGTCACGGGCGCGCTCAAGGCACACGCGGGAAGTCGCAATGCGCGCTCCCGAGTCTAGTCAGTTACAGGCTGAGGGAATCTTGTCAGAGTAGAGTTGAGGCAGGTGTCTATGTTCTTATTAATTTATAATCATGCTATTTTTTTTACTATTAGCAGTATTGTAGCGTGTATTATCACTTTATATATTGTTTTAGAGCGATATATATATATATATATTTTTATATATTTATAACTGAATTATAACTTATTATTATGTATTGACTATTATCACCACTATGATTAATAGATTGTGCTTATTATCACTATTATTGGTATTATATTATGACTATTACTAATACTCTCTCATGACAGGCTTCCTTTAGCGCTGGCGAGCCAGCCGCCCGCAGCTGCCCGGTCATGGCGTGCGTCATTACCTGCCCATTATTATTATACTGTGACTATTAGTATTATATCGTGACTATTTTTATCAATGCTCTTCCATTACAGGTTTGCTTTAGTGCTGGCGAGCCAGCCGCCCGGTCGTGGCGGGCGTCAGTACATGTCCTATATTATTACACTGCGGCTATTTGTATTATATTGTGACTATTAGCACTAATATTCTCTCATGACAGGTTTCTTTTAGCGCTGGCGAGCCAACCGCCAGAGCCCACCCAGTTGTGGCACAGATCAGTACCTGCCTATTATTATTATTATGATTAGACTGTGACTATTGGTATTATATTTAGGGATGCACCGAATGTGTTTTTTGGTGCCGAAAATGACTGTTTTTAAAAAAAAATTTATACAGGAGATGGTCAGAGACTGCGGACATGGTACGGGAGATGGTCTGAGTAACTGGAGACATGGTACGGGAGATGGTCAGAGACTGGGGACATGGTACGGGAGATGGTCAGAGACTGGGGACATGGTACGGGAGATGGTCAGAGACTGGGGACATGGTACGGGAGATGGTCAGAGACTGGGGACATGGTACGGGAGATGGTCTTAGTAACTGGGGACATGGTACGGGAGATGGTCAGAGACTGGGGACATGATACAGGAGATGGTCAGAGACTGAGGACATGATACAGGAGATGGTCAGAGACTGCGGACATGGTACAAGAGATCAATGCAGCCTCACCAGTGCCCGTCAGGTGCAGGCAGCCAGTGTATCCCAGTGCAGGGAGCCAGTGTCCCCATTGCAGTCAGCCAGGGTTCCCCATGGTCAGAGACTTCGGACATGGTACAGGAGAAGGTCAGAGACTGGGGACATGATACAAGAGATCAATGCAGCCTCACCAGTGACTGTCAAGTGCAGCCAGCCAGTGTCCCCCATTACAGCCAGCCTGTGCAGGGGAAATGAGAGAAGAGCCGCTGCCTGGTTGATCAGAGCACCGGGAACATCACAGCTTTCATTTCAATAGCTGTGTGTTCCCTGCCCCGGCCATCACATACAGTCCCTCCTCTTTATCCGGGCACTTTGATAGACTGCCCGCCCAATCCTGAAATGGGTGATCTGTCTATCAAAGTTCCCCGGACAAGGGGGAGGGGCTGTATGTGACGGCACGCGGCGGGGAACACACAGCTATTGAAATGAAAGCTGTGATGTTCCCGGCGTTCCAATCAACCAGGCGGCGGCGGCTCTCCTCTCTTCTACGCTATAGGAAGCCCCCGTGATAGGCGGCGCTTCCCACCCCCCCGTCCCATTTTCAGCACCATTATCTGCTGTTTTTCTCTTTCGGCAAATTGCCGAAAAGGCCATTTGTTTGCTGATATGTTTAGACGGCCGAAATTTCGGTGCATCCCTAATTATATTGTGACTATTATTAATGTTTTTCCATTTCCTTTAGCACTGGCGAGCCAGCCGCCCAGGTGTGGCGTGCATCACTACATGCCCATTATGAATATACTGTGACTGTATTATATTGTGACTACTATTACTAAAGTTCTTCTATAATAGGTTTCATTTAGTCCTTTAGTGCTTAGTCCATATATATTTGGACACAGGCACAATTTTCATACTTTTGGCTCTGTATGTGACCAGAATAAAATTAAAATGAAACAATCCAAATTAATTTGAAGTGCAGACTTTCAGCTTTAATTCAAGGGGTTGAACATAAGTATCCAGTACAAAATGTAGGAACTGTAACCATTTTTATACACAGCCCCCCCCCCCCCCCCCATTTTCAGGGGCTTAAATGTAATTGGACAAATTAATATAATCCTAAATAAAATGTTTATTTTTAATATTTTGTTGAGAACCCTTTATTGGCAATGACTGCCTGAAGTCTGGAACCCATGGACAAGGATCTTGGCAGGGGTATGGCATACTATGGTCTACCTAGGCCGAAGCCAAGGTGGCGCCTGCTCCTTAGGGACCTGCTGAAGCAAGTACTTGGTGAGGGCTGTCCCAAAGAGAGATGCCCCAGTTAGAAAGAAGGGGGAAAAAAAAGACTGCCATAGATCCTCTCCCCATCATGAGGGCACACCCCGACAAACCTGTACCTTCCATCTCTGTGAAAAAAAAAAAATAAAATACAGTGTAAATGATTAATAAATGTAAAAAGGGCCCTGTACAATACCTGAGGCAGGCCTTCTAGCCGGTATAGGTCTTTCTCTGAGTGGGCCCAAAACCCCTTTTAGACATTAGTCACCAGAACAAGGGTCCTGTTCATGTGGCAACGCAAAATGTTGATTTTTTTTTTTCCCTCACTTTCATTCCTGGAGAGATCAGACAATTAAAGAGGGGGATCTTCCCTAACAGGGACACAAATGACAATTAAGAACAGACGGGGGTTGGTGGGTCCCAACGGGACAGGACAAATAAGAGAAATTCTGCAACAGGTATATTGCTCACAATGACACCCAAAATCACATTGGCATGAAATCATCTTATTTTCTTTAGGTAAAGCCAAAACGCCAGGGCATTGGCCAACCCTTCTAATTAATTGCTGGTATAATAAATAAATAAATAAATAAATAAACATTATCTAAATGCCCAATTTACTTACCTGAAGCCAGAGTCATGTTTACTTCCTGGGGTCCTTCTTCAGAGGTCCACATCACTGCCTATGTGGTACAGACACATCCTCTTGGTGAAGGTTAAGCTTCCAGTGACCAGGTCCTCTTGCACGGGCTCCAGAGGTAGGAGAAGTTACAGGGGCGGTGAGAGGACCCGTGCGTAAGAAGATAACAGGCAGAGAAAAATGTCTGGTCTCCAAGGCATGAAATTCATTTTGCTCATAGCAGTGTCTTTTTTTCCAATACACTGCAGGATGGCTTAGGTACGGGTGTGTGGAATTAAGACTAAGGGAGTAAGGTAACTGATGGACATTGCACAATTTAAATTTCATTATTGCCCAGAGATGGGCTTTAACCCCAGGATCAGGCCGTGCTCCGGTGCGATCCATCACCCGCTGTGATCTATCCACTGGACACAGCTGATAACAAATTACTGTAGCGGCCCGCCGCTGGTATCGTGTGATCGCTGTGGCCAATCACAGCAGATCACATGACAATTGTACACAATGAAAGGCTTTGATTCATGCCTTTTCATTGCTGTGGCCAATCACAGCAGATCACATGACAATTGTACACAATGAAAGGCTTTGATTCATGCCTTTTCATTGTGTACTATTGCAGTGAGCTCTGTGATTGGTCACAGTGATCACACGGTACAGGCAGGACCAATCACAGCCTAGCTGTACCATGTGGTTAGCTGAAACACTTAATGAATAGTTTTCATTCAGAAAAAAAAATGGTTGCTTATAACTGTAAAATTCACAGTTATAAGCAGTCATGGTGTATAAATAAAATAAAATCCTGATCACCTCCCCAGAGTAGTACAGTGGTACTATGGTAACACTGCATTGCTCTGGTCACTGTATGAAAAAAAAAAAGTAATACAAAATAAAAAGAAATATTAAAAAAATAAAATAAAACATTATTTATTTTTAACATACTGTGACTAGTCAGTGTCCCTAATCACTGCCACACCAGTTCTATGATGACGCTGTACTGCACTGGTTACAGTATGTACAAAATGTTAAAAATAAATCATAAAAGATTTTTTTTTTTTAATTATTTATTTATTAATTTTCCAAAAAATTGTGGCAAAAAAAATGACAACTTCATCAAACTCGCCATGCCTCTTACTAAATACCTTGAACTGTTTACTTTCCAAAAAGGGGTCATTTCGGGGGGTATTTTTACTGTCCTGGAATTTTCAAGCCTCAAGAAATGAATGAGATAGGCCGTCAGTACATCGGCACTGATCAATTTTCAGATATACTGACTGTATACCGCATGGTTTGTGGACTCTATAACTTTCCTACAGGCTAAATAATATACACTGATTTGGGTTACTTTCACTAAAGAAATGCAGCAGAACAAATTTCAGCCTAAATTTATGAAGAAAGATTATTCATTTGAAAAATGTTATAACAGAAATAAAGAAAACCACGTTGTTGTTTTTTTTTTTTTTAAATCTTCAGTCTTTTTTCGCTTGTTTTGCAAGAAATAAATAAAAACAGCAGTAAATAAATATCACTAAAATAAAGCTCTATTTGTGTGAAAACAAATGTCATATGGGTACAGTGTTGCATGACCACAGAATTGTCAATCAAAGCAGCGCTGAAAGCTGAAAACTGGCGTGGGCAAGAAGGGGGTGAAAGTGTCCGGTATTGAAGCGGTTCAACAGACATATTGTGCTTTTGTTTACAACTACTGTCTTTAAACTTCCTGGTTGAGTGAGGCACTGGTGATGTAACCCTGGCCTCACAGCTGCAACCTGGAAGGTTCCTGTCACATGCTCTAGGAGGCAGACCTGGAGGTACAGGAAGTAAAGGGAGATGGATTAATCCGCCATTAGTGAAAATGGCCACCGTGAAGAATCGGGGAGGAAAGAGAGAAATTAGGTATGTAAAGAATAAAAAGCCTGAAATTACGGGGAGTGGGCTGAAAAAAGTTCTTGGCCTGATCCCTTTCCCAACATGTGACATAAATGTTTTTATCGTAGTTGTAAAGAGTGACACTTCTTGGCAATTTGGAGGATTAGAGCTCTATTTTCTCAATTGTTGCGGGTAATTGAATGAACCATTGGTGGGGAAGAAGGTGGAATTCACAAGCATTGAATTACGAGTCATCATGAGGTTCCTCGTCCCGAAGAAGAAAACGCTGAAGGAAATTCATAAGCATATGATGGAAACTTTGGGCAACCAGTGCCCATCATACTCAATGATGGAGAAAAGGTGTGCACATTTTTCAGCTGAAGACGCTGCAAGATATGAAAGGCCCATCACAGTATCTGCCAAAAATATTGATCGTGTGCATGACGTGATTCTGGAAAATGTGTATCTATAAGAATCTGTAGGTTTCTAAAGGTACCTGTGCTGTCTGTCTTATCATAATAGTGAAGTTCTTCTTCAAAGTCTCCAAGGCACCCAGACAATTCTTGGATTAAATAAAACCTTGGAATACCTGATGTATGTAAATCCATGAATGAACTCTCTGATGGAAGCTACACTCTATTACCAAAAGTATTGGGACACACAAGGATGTGCTAGATAGGTGGATGAAATAGACATTGATTACCAAATGTATTGTCTTTACACACATGACCTTTAATGGCATCCCAGTCTTAGTCCGTAGGGTTCAATATTGAGTTGGCCCACCCTTTGCAGTTATAACAGCTTCAACTCTTCTGGGAAGGCCGTCCACAAGGTTTAGGAGTGTGTCTATGGGAATGTTTGACCATTCTTCCAGAAGCGCATTTGTGAGGTCAGGTACTGATGTTGGATGAGAAGATCTGGTTCGCAGTCTGCACTCTAATTCATCCCAAATGTTCTGTTGGGTTGAGTTCAGGACTCTGTGCAGGCCAGTCAAGTTCCTTCACCCCAAACTTGCTCATCCATGTCTTTATGGACCTTGCTTTGTGCACTGGTGCACAGTCATGTTGGAACAGGAAGTGACCATCCCCAAACTGTTCCCAGAAAGTTGGGAACATGAAATTGTCCAAAATGTCTTGGTATGCTGATACCTTAAGAGTTCCCTTCACTGGAAGGGGCCAAGCCCAACCCCTGAAAAACAACCCCCACACCATAATCCCCCCTCCACCAAATGATTTGGACCAGTGCACAAAGAAAGGTCCATAAAGACATGATTGCGCAAATTTGTTGTGGAGGAAATTGACTGGCCTGCACAGTCCTGACCTCAACCCGATAGAATACCTGTGGGATGAATTAGAGTGGAGAATGTGAGCCAGGCCTTCTCATCCAACATTAGTGCCTGACTTCACATATGCGCTTCTGGAAGAATGGTCAAACATTCCCATAGACACACTCCTAAACCTTGTGGACGGCCTTCACAGAAGAGGTGAAGCTGTTATAGCTGCAAAGGGTGGACCAACTCAATAGTGAACCCTACGGACTAAGACTGGGATGCCATTAAAGTTTATGTGCATGTAAAGGCAAGCGTCCCAATACTTTTGGCAATATAGTGTGTGTGTGTGTGTGTGTGTGTGTGTGTGTGTGTGTGTGTGTGTGTGTGTGTGTGTGTGTGTGTGTGTGTGTGTGTGTGTGTGTTTTGTATGGTGTGATATTAGAGATTGTACCTCCCATGTTTCACCCACAAACACCCAAGTACATCTCCAAAACACACTTTTTCCCTTTTATACATTTCAAACTCAATTGACCGTTGTATAGTTATACTTTTCTCATTACTGCTCACACCCAAAAGAAAGGCAGTTGTTTTAACCCATCGGCATTAGCTTAGTGACAACACTGAAGAAATTACACTTTGCTACAATGTAAAGTGGTGAGTGTACAGCTTGTATAACAGTGTAAATTTGCTGTCCCCTCAAGATAACAACACACAGCCATTAATGTCTAAACCGCTGGCAACAAGAGTGAGTACACCCCTAAGTGAAAATGTCCAAATTGGGCCCAAAGTGTCACTATTTTGTGTGGCCACCATTATTTTCCAGCACTGCCTTAACCCTCTAGGGCATGGAGTTCACCAGAGCTTCACAGGTTGCCACTGGAGTCCTCTTCACAGACATCACAGAGCTGGTGGATGTTGGAGACCTTGCGCTCCTCCACCTTCCGTTTGAGGATACCCCACAGATGCTCAATTGGTTTAGATCTGGAGACATGCTTGGCCAGTCCATCACTTTTACCCTCAGCTTCTTTAGCAAGGCAATGGTTGTCTTGGAGGTATGTTTAGGGTGGTTATCATGTTGGAATACTGCCCTGCAGCCCAGTCTCTGAAGGGAGGGGATCATGCTCTGCTTCAGTATGTCACAGTACATGTTGGCATTCAAGGTTCCCCCAATGAACTGTAGCTCCCCAGAGCCTCAGACCATGACACTCCCACCACCATTCTTGACTGTAGGCAAGACACACTTGTCTTTGTACTCCTCACCTGGTTGCCCCCACACACGCTTGTCACCATCTGAACCAAATAAGTTTATCTTGGTCTCATCAGACTACAGGACATGGTTCCAGTAATCCATGTCCTTAGTCTGCTTGTCTTCAGCAAACTGTTTGCCAGCTTTCTTGTGCATCATCTTTAGAAGAGGCTTCCTTCTGGGACGACAGCCAGGCAGACCACCTTGATGCAGTGTGCGGCGTATGGTCTGAGCACTGACAGGCTGACCCCCCCACCCCTACAACCTCTGCAGCAATGCTGGCAGCACTCATACGTCTATTTCCCAAAGACAACCTCTGGATATGACGCTGAGCACGTGCACTCAACTACTTTGATCGACCATGACGAGGCCTGTTCTGAGTGGAACCTGTCCTGTTAAACAGCTATTTGGTCTTAGCCACCGTGCTGCAGCTCAGTTTCAGGGTCCTGGCAATCTTCTTATAGCCTAGGGCCATCTTTATATAGAGCAACAATTCTTTTTTTCAGATCCTCAGAGAGTTCTTTGCCATGAGGTGCCATAGTGAACTTCCAGTGACCAGTATGAGAGAGTGAGAGCGATAACACCAAATGTATCACACCTTCTCCCCATTCACACCTGAGACCTTGTAACACTAACGAGTCACGTGACACTGGGAGGGAAAATGGCTCATTGGGCCCAATTTGGACATTTTCACTTAGGAGTGTACTCACTTCTGTTGCCAGCGGTTTAGACATCAATGGCTGTGTGTTGTTATCTTGAGGGGACAGCAAATTTACACTGTTATACAAGCTGCACACTCACCACTTTACATTGTAGCAAAGTGTCATTTCTTCAGTGTTGTCACATTAAAAGATATAATAAAATATTTACAAAAATGTGAGGGGTGTACTCACTTTTGTGAGATACTGTATATATGTTTAGTTATACGTAGGCTTTTTGTTAAGGTGCGGCAATGCAGGTTACATGGATGGAGGTGCCACTTGAGTAGCACCCCAATGCACAACGATCAACAATGCACCATAGTGCTTACAGCAAACATTTTGAGAAACGTCTGATTTTTGGGAGGTTTTGGTGCATCAGGAGGGGGGGGGGGGCAAACTTCTCCACAGATTGCTGCAGTGATCTGACCGGAAAGTGGGAGCGAGTACCTGTTAAAAATAGGTACTAGCTCCACCCCCCAAAAAAAGTGCCAAATGTGGAAGTGGAGGGGAGGCGGATGCAAACTTCCTCTTTTGGGTGAAATTTCACTTTAACGCACCCCAAAAAAAAAATAGCCCAGAGGCTTAATCCCAGGGGATGATTAGGTGTCACAAGCAGAGAAATCTATATTTAAAAGATTCAAAAGATCTAAAATCAATTTTTTCTTTTTTTTTATGTTCATTAAACATAACTGCAAGAATAGGAACATTCGTAGTAATACAGGCCACCCATGTGCCAATTCTTTGCATGATCACCATGTTGGGCCAGCCAGACACCCGAAATTACTGATGTCAGAAAGACAATGATTTCCCCTCTATCCTTTGCGCAAATACAGAATGGTTGCAGCCAGTTCTGGTTCAATCCACAAGTGTCACTTAAAGCAGAATTTTGGCAATTTTTTTCAACTTTCCATCTATTAAATCTTCTGCCCTTGTCGTTTTAACTTTCAATAGTAAAACATTTTATTTTTATTTTTTTGCCAGTAAATACCTTATATAGCCCACTTCCTGTTTCTTGTCTGGTAAAAAGCCTAGGCTTATGACATCATGCACAGCTCTCTCTCACTCTTGTGAGAGTTTGCCAGGAAGGGAGGGGGTGAGTCACAAGAGGACCAATGAGAGCTGGAGGTGTGCCTTTGTGTAAATTGAGGAAGTGAACAGGTAACAGCTTCAGCTGCCCACAGTTAAAATGGTTGCAGTCAGATTCAGTGGAGGGAGATTTCTGCAGCATATTTGGCAAGTGCAGAATCGCAGCATATATAAAATAATTGTAGGGAGGCTTCAGAATGTCAAATGTTGATATTTGCATAACTCCTCCCAACAGTCAGCAAACCGCTCAGACCCCTTGAGAGGAATATTGAGGCCGGGTGCTGTGATGTTTTCAGAATGCTACCTAATGCACCCTGCTGGTCTCTCCTACCAGCCGTGGTCTGCCTGCATTGAATAGAGAAGCACAGAAACCCAGTGATGACATCACCAGGTCTAAAAAAAAAAAAATAAATAAAAAAAAAAGGATGTATTGAAAACAGGTTTTATTTTAAAATGTCATTAGACCGTTGAGAGGAGAGGAAGGAATTCACAAGTGACAGGCTGGGTTCACATATGTCCAGTTGCAGTTTGCAGTTCGGTGCCTTCCTGTTCACCGATTTAGGCCTCATACACACGGGCATTTAAAAAAAAAAAAGGGGGCTGTAAAGCTAGTAACAACACCTGGGGAAAAAAAAGCAGAGTTAAAAATGCGATTTTATTATCGTTTACATTTGGCATCAATGCGCATTTAACGTTGTTTGAAAGAGCTAAGGTGTGTTTTTTTTAACCACTTTGCACCGGGTGGACGTCCTGGGGCGGCCTTGACTTTCCGGGGTTATATCTGAAAGATGCCTGAGGCTACAGACATCATTCAGATATCGGCATTTTCAGCCAGCGATTCCCTGCACCATAAGAACGATCATAGCGGCTGTTTTCGGGCCCTCCAGTGCTTCTACCGACTCTCCGCTTCCATCGGTGAGTCAGACACAGGATCAGCCGGCCCCCGGATAATGATCATAGAGATTTCCGGTGGACCAGATGGTCGCCGGAGTCACTATGATCATTCGGAGGCCGGGCGCGATGTTATGACGTCACGCCTGGCCCCTGCATTCAAATAACAGCGCCGCCTCGGCTGGGAAGCCGTGATCATTTTATTTTTTATTTTAGGCTTCCCAGCCTAGGAGGTGAGATATGGGGTCTTATTGACCCCCCATATCTCACTGTAAATAGGTCCGATCATGCCATATTCCTATTACAAGGAAGGTTTACATTCCTTGTAATAGGAATAAAAGTAATCCATTTTTTTTTTTTTTTTAAAGCGTCAAACTAAAAAAATAAAAGTAAAATTAACAATAAAAAATGTTTTTTAAAGCGCCCCTGTCTCCTTGAGCTCGTACGCAGAAGCGAACGCATACGTAAGTCCCGCCCACATATGAAAACGGTGTGCAAACCACACATGTGAGGTATCGCCACAAACGTTAGAGCGAGAGCAATAAATTCTAGCCCTAGACCTCCTCTGTAACACAAAACATGTAAGCAGTAAAAAATGTTAAGACGTCACCTATGGGAATTTTTAAATACCAAAATTTGACCAAAAACATATATAATGTTTGGGGGTTCTATGTAATTTTCTTGTGTGAAAACAGCTCTAGCGCTGGAGTCTCAGAACACGCTGGTCCTTGGTTTTCTTTTGGAGCTTAAAAACGACCATGCCTGTTACAGCTCAAAAACGCCATGGTGTGTGTGAGCCCATTGAATAACATGGAGTGGCGTTCTTAAGCAATAAAAAAAAAATCCGCTGTTAAAAACGTCCGTGTGTATGAGGCCTTAGGGGCAAATTTTTCACCTAAACTCGCAACTGAACCAGACCCAAAAACGCCCCGCACATGTGTGAACCGCCTCCACTGAAAGCCGTTGTCACTCGGATGTTATGCGAATTGGATGCGGTGTAAAACATCCAATTTGCATATCTTTGAACCCAGCCTAAAAGTGGTTGTAAAGGCTGACTTTTTTTATTTTAACCACCTCCCGCCCAAGGCCGTCCTATGACATCCTGGCCTTTGAGTGGGGATATGTGAATGATGGGTGCTGCTACAGGCATCATCCAGATATCATTCTTTTTTGCCGGCAATTCCCTGCACGGTAAGAACAACGATAGCGGCTATTCAGCCGCTTGATTGTTTCTACAGGCGGTTGGAGGGTACGTCTCCCCACTTCCACCGCCCTCTGGCGCTTCTGTCGGCTCGCCCGTGCGAGCCGGAGAAGGAATCCACCGGCGGCGGAAGTTCACCATAGAAATTACCAAGGACCAGATGGTCCCTGGCGGTCTCTATGACTCTCGGAGGCCGGGCGCAACGTTATGATGTCACGTCCGGCCCAGCAGCTGTAAACACTGCCGTGTACTCTGTGTACTCGGCTGGAAGGGCCAAAATCGTTAGATTTTTTTTTTGAAATCAGTCTTTCCTGCCTAGAGGAGAGATGTGGGATCTTATAGACCCCCACATCTCTCTGTAAAAAGGACCTGTCACGCCCTATTCCTATTACAAGGAATGTTTACAGGTAAGAGTTAACCTGTAAAACATTTTAAAGCGATGCCTATGGAGATTTTTAAAAACCGAAGTTTGGCGCCATTCCACGGGTGTGCGCAATTATAAAGCATGACATGTTAGGTATCTATTCACTCGGCGTACCATCATCTTTCACATTACATCAAAAAATTGGGCTAACTTTAGTGTGTTTTTTATGCATTAAACAGTTTGAAAAATTGCTGAGCAAATATCGTACGACAAAAAAAGTTGCCATTTTATTCTCTAGGGCCTCTGCTAAAAAAACAAAAACATATGTTTTGAGGGTTCTGAGTAATTTTCTAGCAAAAACATTATGATTTTTACATGTGGGAGTGTCAGGAAAGTAGTTAAAAAAAACTTTCTGCATGTAGGTCCTCCCCCCTTACACTTACCTGAGCCCAAACTCGATCCAGTGATAGGCATGAGAGCAGTGGCTTTTTCCCTGCATGCCATTGCCTCCCGTTGCTGTCAATCACAGCCAGGGGCAGGACCAATTCGTGAGCACGGTGTGTCTAATGGACATGGCTCAAGAACAAAGCAAGCAGCTTGCTTTGGGGTGCACTCTGCAGGGGGAGGAGCCAGGAGCGCCGGTGGGGGGACCCGGGACGAGGAGGACAGGGGGTGTTCTGTGCAAAACCATTACACAGAGCAAGTAAGTATAATATGACTTTTTTTTTTTATAAAATGTTATTCTTTACAATCACTTTAAAGGAGACCTGTCATAATGTTACTTTATTACTGCCTCCCAGCACCGTATTCCTGTCCATTCACCTCAATCAGTGGTTCTCAACCTTCTAGGTAATACAATTTCCCAATATTGTGGGGACCCCTAACAGTAAAATTATTTTCGTAGCGTGGATTGTCAGCACCCAAGGAAAGACAAGTAATATGCGCCCCTAACCCATGGACAATTAGCGCTCCCTGAGTCACTTCCACTCGTACAGTATTAAAATCTCTTATGGTACATTTTAGGATTTTATATTTGTTCTCCTTTCTTTCCCTTTTATCTCTCTATGTCATTGTGTGTAATTTGTTGCCCCCCCTTTCCCTCTCTCTAGCCGTCTTTCTTGTACTTTCTCTTATTCTTTCTCTCCCTTTTTCTTTGTTCCTCCCCCTCTTTTACACTCCCTTCCATGTATTCTCTATTTTTATTCCTGCTCTTACTCCTTTGTGTGTGTGTGGGGGGGGGGGGGGGGGGGGTGGAACATCCCAGGATTCGGGGACCCCTGGCAAATCATCATTCCACCCCCCCCCCCCAGGGGGCACCCAAGGTTGAGAACCACTGACCTAGATCCATATCCCCCTCCACATACACATTGTGTTGTGACTTGCTCTATTTGAGATGTTATGTGCAACAAAACACACACCTGGATCCGATTTCCAGCCTTTATTCACAAAGACACACTTTGCATGATACAAATAAAAGCGGAGTGAGAGCAATTATCGGCACAGATGGCTTAACTGTCACACAGAGGCAAGGAGGATTACAGCAGATTTCATCAGACTCCCAATGCAGACTGGCCAGAGGTTGGAAACAGCGCTAAGTTTTCTCTTGATAAGGAACCTTGTACAGGGGGGTGGGGGTCCCCTTTGCAGGACTTTTCGATCTCTTTAAATGATTTTTGGGGAAACACAAGGAGAGCACTTACAACTGTTTTGAGAGACAACCCAAAGCTGATCAGGAAAACTCTTTAAGACCTTTGCTGCAAAAGTAATCCCCAAATGTGTCCACTGCCCATGACCCTGGCTAGAAGGCATGAAACCGAGCTTGGTTTCTCGGTTGAGCTTCTATGCATGGCGAATCCACTAGAGGGCACTAGGCACATAAAACCTTCAGTGAGCCATCTAGCACAGTGGTTCTCAACTCCTGTCCTGAGGACCCACTAACGAGCCAGGTTTGCAAGGTAACTGAAATACATCACAGGTGATCTCATTTGCTGCTAAGTGTTTTCAGTATTCTAGTCTGCATCTCCCTAAAGGTAATACTTAAAATCTGGCCTGTTAGTGGGCCCTGAGGACAGGAGTTGAGAACCACTGATCTAGCAGCTTCTACCTAGGAATATACGTAGGACACAAAGGCCAGCAACTTGAGTGGCTCTGCTACAAAAGCGTGAGTGGGAGGGAGGCTTTTCAATCAGGGTACCACAATGGAGTCAAAATCAATGCAAGTTGAATTACTAGTTGCCATCTTGCACAATCTGATCTGAGGTCTCTCCACCACCATGTAGCACTGAAAAATTTGTATCCAATATGTGTGAAAGACAAAGATCACCAACAGTCCTCTATAAATAGTAAAAACATTGTAAATTAGATATATATACATAGGACTTGATAGCGCTCTCTGGATGGGCTTGTATGATTCACACAGAAATGGTCGGTGTCTTTAGGGTTTTCTGAAATAAGATCCTTCAAAAGGTTCCATCACCTGACAGGTTAGCTTTACTTTCTTTTGTCTGAGGACAACTCTGGAGCTGGGAGTCAGCATTGAGAGCCCCCCCCCCCCCCACTCTTTTACTCCCAAGGTCCGATATGTTTTAATGTCAAATGACTTGCATTATTTGGATAATATAAGCTGCCTCCCAACCCAAGTGCACACAGCAGAATCCAGTCATTTAAAATGGAATTCCTGGCCAACACTAACTATGCTTAAAAATGTCCACTCCCCCTCCTGCTACCTATCCTGTGTAAAAAAAAGACCTGTGCTCTTATTTTAAGTTCAGTCACATGATTCTGCAGCTCCGCCTCCCCCGCGTCGGTGAGCAGCAGCTGCAGGGGAGAGGAGGGAGCACTGACAACAGCTGGGCTATGGGAACCTATGATTGACATCCTGGCGCCTGGAATTTCCAGCTGTTGTCAATCGCTCCCATCTCTCCCCAGCAGCCATCGCTCACTGACACAGGGGATCATGGCACTAGAGAATTAAACGTAAAAAAAAAGTACACACATCTTTTTTACACAGGTTAAGCAGCAGGGTCCTGGTAATTAGGGTGGGAGGGGACAACGGGGTCCTGGCATTTGCCGTGAGGGCAGTATGACTTACCAGCACAAGGTCAGGCAGACTTGGTTATCGACCGATGTTGACTCCCGGCTACAAATTCGTCCTATGTAGCATGCCTGCACAGTTAAACTCACTGAGGAGCAAGTACTCGAAATCTTGTGTAAGCCCTATCTTGACTGGTTTGCTTTAAAATGCAGCATTGGGTGGTCTGACCTTTGTAAGGCCAAACAAGCAGACACTGGTCATTCTCCAATGACATGACCATTGATAAAACCTTATTCTTGATACTAGCACAGAAGGTCCACCCAGACCCTCCTCACTTACACATTTTTTCCTGGTATGGGCAGTCATACTTGACTAAGCTCCTTCTGGGTGAAATATGTTAGAGGGTCTGAGCGGAAATTCTGTGTCACGGTCCAGAACAATAAAGGTTCATCAATGTTGATGTCATCAGAGTGCAGCTGGTCTCCCTTGTTCTGGACAATGACAGAGTGAGGAAGGTCTGGGCAGACATTCTGTGTCATTATCCAGAACAATAAAGGTTTACCAATGTTGTCACGTGCAACAGGTCTCTTTACTTGTGACATGTGGGGAGTGGAACTGTGCTCTATTCAGCCAGTACTCACGCATTTCTCCTCAAACAGGCATAATCATACTTGACTAAGCTCCATCTGGGTGAAATATGTCAGAACGAGGAAGGTCTGTGCACAATATGGTGCAGCTGTGCATGGTAGCCAATCAGCTTCTAAATACAGCTTGTTCAGTTAAGCCTTGATAAAAAAAGAACCTGGAAGCTGATTGGTTTCTATGCAAGCTGCACCAGATTTTGCACTCACCAGTATTGGTAAATCAACCCCAGATTGTCCACCCAGACCTTCCACATTCTGATGTATTTCACCCAGAAGGAGCTTAGTCAAGTATGATTATTCGCATTCCAGGAGAAATGCGTACTGGCTGAAAAAAGCGCAGCTGCACTTCCCGTGTGCCAGAAGTAAAAAAAACTGGTTGCACGTTGATGTCAACAATATTGGTAAACCTTTATTGTTCTGGACAATGACAGACTGTCCGCCTAGACCTTCCTCACTCTGTCATTGTCCACAACAATAAAGGTTTACCAATGTTGATGTCAGAGTGCGGCCGGTCTCTTTATTTGTGGCACGTGGGGAGTACAGCTGAGCTCTAATAGACCAGTACTCAAGTATGACTCTTCCCTTTGCAGGAGTAATGCATGACTAAGCCCCTCCTGGGTGAAATAGGTCAGAGTGAGGAAGGTCTGGACAGATACCTTGTGTCACTGTCCAGAACAATAAAGATTTACTAATGTTGACGTCATCAGAACGTGCCTGGTCTCCTTACTTGTGAAACGTGGGGAGCGTAGTGAGCTCCATTCAGCCAGTACTCACGTATTTCTCCTGGAACGGGCATAGTCATTCTTGACTACGCTCTTTCTGGGTGAAATACGTCAGAGTGAGGAAGGTCTGAGCGGACATTCTGTGTCATTGTCCAGAACAATAAAGGTTTACCAATGTTGATGTTAACGTGCGACCGTTCTCTTCACTTGTGACATGTAGGGAGCACAGCTATGCTCCATTTGGCCAGTATCAGTGCCTACAGACGTGTGTAGACTGTGGACCTTTGAGCGGTGGCTTTGCCTGGCTCTTGGAGCTCGAACCCTTTGTTACAGTAAATTTGTCTGTAGCCGACCATCATTATTTTTTTTTTAAAAATAGACATTTTCATACTTGTGCACTCTTTTTTGACCCTTTAACACAGGGGTCTCCTCTCACAATTCATATTCATATACAAAAGCTAAAAATGTCCTAGATAAGAAGCGTATGTGTGTCAAATGTAGCTGTTTCTTGAGAAAGGGCAATAAAAATCAGGAGGCGCCGGGCCAACTTGTGCAGGCGCAGCGGAGAATTTTGGATGGTTCCGCAGATGATTAGGTTGCCATAATTCTTAGATGTACCAGGGAACAAATCATGGCTGCCGAGCTTCTCTCCATAAGAAGGATCTGTCCACTGATTAGGATTTCCAGCATGCTGGCAAATTTCTGCCACTGAAATGCACATGGGCCAGACATCCATCTTTAGTAGCAGTTAAAGTGCACCTGGCGTTTTTAGCAGCAGACAGAACATCGAGAAACAGGAGGAAATGTAATCGTGGCACTTGTTTTTCTCCAACAATGAACATTTTAGTGTATTTTTCTAGTCCGAGGGGTTTCTGAAGTCTTGTAAAAAGTGGCCTCCTCCACCCTGTGCTCCATAATACCCAGCTAGGAGATTAGGTTGAAGGAGAGTCTGGTGCAACGATGAAGTTGCAGTAAGAGGTGGTAGACTAGTAAAAGTTCCTGCTCTATTCCGTAACAGGAGAAGTAGAGAAGAGCCATCAGAAGGAGACCACGTTCGACTTGACGGCCGGGTTTTGCCTTCAACTTTGAAAAGTGTGCGTAATATCAAACTCTTATGACCTAACCTCCCATGCCGCCTTTACCTCCAATATGTAAAAAGAAAATTCATTAAGCCAAGTCATCAGCAGTCTGTCGGGACGTTCTGTCCATGAGGATCTTCTCACCAGTAAGTAAATTGTCTGCCCCTGCAGCATTGTGCGGCTGTTAAAAGCGGCCACTGTGTAGAAGAATAAAGTAGAAGAATAAAATATCCCAGAGCTCGCACACGCGCCCTTAGTCCTCAAACTCACACTTTTTTTTTTAAATGCAGGAGGAGGAAGCTGTAGAGAGCTACTGATTTGTATGTATCCCAAGGTGGATTCTTCAGATTTTGATCCCTTTTAATGCCACCTGCCTTTGTCTCCTCTCATTTGTGATCATATGAATGTCGGCATTGCACAGTGCTTTTTTTATCCTGCCCTCTCTGGGAAATGGAGTAAAACTGCTGAATGTTTTTTTTTTTTTGTTATCCAGTTTCACATTTTTCATTTTAAGTGAAGACGAAACAACTGGCAAGTTGTCCGTCAAGCAGGAATAAAACTGAATAAAGCAGGATCCAAACGGGTCATCACCAGATTCAAACTGCGTTCTTGCTCAAATGTTGTTCCTGATTTGGATGACCTGGTTAAAATGTTCATCAACCAGTCTCTGCTTTTTCTTGTTCCAAAAAAAAAAAAAAGGCCAAGTTGAGGAGAAAATCGTCAGGAGTGTGCGCCAAGGTTATTACACGTACCAGAATTCAGAAAACTGCTAAAGTATTTTTTTTTTATCCTCAGAATTCTAATTTCTTCTTGTGTATCCTTTCGAAATGTTTGGCCAGGCCCTCCTTCCTGGCAAAGACATTGCCGCACTCTATGCAGACAAAGGGCTTGTGGTCCGTGTGGGTCATTTTGTGTTTGGCCAGGTTGGACTGGTTGGCGAAGCCTCGTCCGCACTCCGGGCAGATGTATGGCTTCTGGCCAGTGTGGATAATCCGGTGGGAGATGAGGTTGGACTGGTTGGCGAAGGCCTTGCCGCACTCGGCACACATGTACGGGCGCTCGCCTGTGTGGATTACTTGGTGAGCGTTCAGGCAGGAACGGCTGGCGAAGACCTTGCCACAGACGGTGCAAGAGAAGGGTTTCTCGCCCGTGTGGATCCGGAGGTGCTTCACCAGTGCCGGGTTGTTGCTGAAGCACCGACCGCATGCCGGGCACTCCACTGGCTTCTCTCCAGTATGGACCTTGGCGTGGGCCTTCAAGTTAAACTTGGTAACAAAAAGCTTGCCGCACTCCGTGCAGGAAAATGGCTTCTCGCCTGTGTGGACGCGCTGGTGAGCAACCAGGCTGGGCTTGTATCGGAAACACTTGCCACACTCAATGCAGGTAAAAGGCTTCTCGTCCGAGTGGCAACGCTGGTGTTTGGTGAGATAGGAGTAGAGGCTGAACCCTTTGCCGCACTCTGAGCAGATGTACTGTTTCGGCTTGTCTGCTAGTTGCCCATACTCGTCAATTGGCAGGCATCCAGCTCTGGATGTCGTGGCTGAATCGCAAGAATCTTGATCATTCATGTCATAGCCTGGAGTGAAAAAGGAACAGTTAAGCTTTGGCTCAACTCCAATCTTAAGTTAAAGGCATGGTTCACCTTTACCAAAAAACTGCCTATACAGGTAAGAGGCATCTGTAGATAAAAACAAGCTGTGCCGCTTTGACCAAAGTTACATCATGCCCTTGCTATGAAGTGTAGGCCATTTACATACCTCCTGAAGCCTAACTGGAAAAACTCCCAGAGATTGCATTATCCTGTCCCGCCTTCTTGCTAGGATGTTGCTAACACACTCCCAGCTGTTCACCTTCACAATCCATCACAGGAGCGAGTTCTCAAACACTGAGCTGAGAGCTAAGGCCTTGGGGAGAGAAAGCGCGTGTGAGGGGGTTTAAATCAGAGACAGAGCTCCCTCCTGTGATGGCAGAGGTGAAAAGTAAGAGCTAGGAGTCTCTTAGCAACATCCTAGCAACAAGGCCGGTTGGGTGTTTTCCAGCTGGGCTTTGGAAAGTACATAGATGGCCTATACCTATATACTGGATTTCAAGTTTTTGAATCATGGAGGCTTAACATCGCATGTGGTAGCTAGGGTGGTCTGCATGCAAATGCAGCCTGTCGAGGAACACCCAATCCTCCAGACTGACATCCTCCCATCAAGGTATTTTGATATTTGCATAACTCCTCCCAGCAGCCAGCCTACTGAATGCATCATGGCTGAGGGCTCTTGAAATAAGTACTGAGGCAGGGTGCAGTAAAGATTTCAGGAAGCCATGTACAGCATCCTCCTGGCTCCTCCCACCAGCCATGATCTACCTGCATTGCAAAGCAGAGGGACCCAGTGATTACCTAAGTCTTAAATAAGTATGCAATAAAAACCGAAGATTGTATTTAAAAATTCTCTCACCTAATACACAACAGTTTTGATCAGATTTGTCCCGTTCAACGGTAACCTTTATCAGCTGCTCTCCCAAATTGCTACCAAGTGGAGATCAACAGAAGGCCGACAGAGATTGTAACTTTGGTCTGCTCTGTCCTGGCTGGAGTTGTGCTTCAACTTTTATATTGAATTTCCACAGGAGCGTGGGAACACCCCAAGGTAGTTGAACATACTCAAACTCCAAAAATATTAGGGGCAAAACCAGAAACAACAAAGAAGACATTTTACTGAAGGAGACCCAAAAATATATAAAACACCAGATGACTCGCTCAACCAAATCTTCTATAACTGAAAGTTTTGAAATGGAGAGGATATTTTATTCATTTCTAATTGGCACCTGAGGGGGGAAAAAAAGTGTACTAAATTCTTTTCAGTGTTGGTTTCCTTCATACTGTGCCAAGCCAACCATTTTCAAAGACTAAGGTGATATAAGCTGCAGCTTCACTTACCATCATCAATGTCCACAGGCTCCTGCTCCTCTTTGATCTGCATCTCACCAGCTTGCTCTGTCTGCGTCGCCACCTCATGACCGTCATCATCTAGCTGAGGGTTAAACAGTAGAATTTGTATTAGCCTCCAAATTTTTACATTTGAATATTTAAAAAACAATTACTCAAAATTGTGGAGAGCATTGGGTCTACCTGGTCCTCTTGGTGGGTGCCATACTCTTCCTGTTCTTCCTCCTTGAAGTACTGCTGGGCCGCGTTGTAATAGTCTGTATCTTCACACCGGTCTCTGTAGTCATCTTCTGCACAACTGTGCGGAGAATCCTCAACTTCTTGTTTAATACTCTGCAGGCAGTGAGGTGTGAAGGAGAGGTGTGGACTCGGACTCCTCTTCGCTCTGCTCCTGATTCCATCTGTAGGCAAAAAAATATGTTCTCTGCTTTTCCTTTATACCAGATTTTCAGATTACAAAATAACCAGAGCTAGGTTCCCGAGATGAGCCTGAAGGAGCCAGGTTCCCGAGATAAGCCTGAAGGAGCCAGGTTCCCGAGATAAGCCTGAAGGAGCCAGGTTCCCGAGATAAGCCTGAAGGAGCCAGGTTCCCGAGATAAGCCTGAAGGAGCCAGGTTCCCGAGATAAGCCTGAAGGAGCCAGGTTCCCGAGTTAAGCCTGAAGGAGCCAGGTTCCCGAGTTAAGCCTGAAGGAGCCAGGTTCCCGAGTTAAGCCTGAAGGAGCCAGGTTCCCGAGTTAAGCCTGAAGGAGCCAGGTTCCCGAGTTAAGCCTGAAGGAGCCAGGTTCCCGAGTTAAGCCTGAAGGAGCCAGGTTCCCGAGTTAAGCCTGAAGGAGCCAGGTTCCCGAGATAAGCCCGAAGGAGCCAGGTTCCCGAGATAAGCCCGAAGGAGCCATGTTCCAGAGATAAGCCCGAAGGAGCCAGGTTCCCGAGATAAGCCCGAAGGAGCCAGGTTCCCGAGATAAGCCTGAAGGAGCCAGGTTCCCGAGATAAGCCTGAAGGAGCCAGGTTCCCGAGATAAGCCTGAAGGCGCTAGAATCCCAAGATAAGCCTGAGGAAGCTAGGTTTCTGAGATAAATCTGAAGGCCAGTAGAAGGAGTCCACCAATGGAGGACTCCAATTGTCTCAGTACATTTCTCCTTATAGCCAGCTCAATAAACACAAGAGTTTGACTTATACCTAAACAAGATGGGCATTGATAAGCAATTGTAATCCTGAACCATTAAAGTTTTATCTCAGCTTAACACTTAACCACTAAACCCAACACGCTATTTATAAAGAAAAAATTGTTGGACGAGAGTCACAATCATTCACCCAGCCATCACAAATTCTGGCTGTATTTTGTCCAATATGTTGATTTACGATGATCATCAGCTCCATCTAGTGGACATATTGCTTTTTTTCTGAAATATTTCAGTTTCGAAAATACTGCATTATGGAGCTGATGATCATAGAAAATCATCATACTAAGCAAATGACCTGTCAAAACTTGTTTTAACTTGGTGAATGCTTTTAACATTCAGCCAATGATATTATGTTATAAATAGACCCCTTAACTGCAAGGTAGCCCTTCCACATTAGTATAACCCTCTCAAACTTAGCCCTTAAGCCTGACCCCTTAGTGTAACCTTTAACTTGAGCCTTACCGCTAAACCTTTAGCCTCAAGCTAAATTTATATGGTTAATAAATGACAGAGTCCCAATGGTTGAGACGGCGTGGACAAGCATGAGCTCCCAGGTCAAGTCACAACCCTGTTTGCCAAATTTTAGGTGTGAGGATAACCTGTCACTTAGGGGCATTTATAAAGCAAATTTGGGACATTATTATTTAATCAAGCATTGCAAAGTCTACGTTTCCTGTTTATTTGCAAAATCTGGGCCTGTAATCCTGGGCAACCAAATGTGATAGATCTCCAACAGATTTCCACCCAAAACAGATGCACAACAAGACATGGTCAGGGTCACGTTTTGTTCTATCGAAGTGTTACTTTATAGCATTTTAGGAAGGAATTTATGAACCAAAAGGTAACCTTGTAGTAAATCAGTTGCACAATCTGTCTCGCTGCTGTGACAAACTTCCATCATAGAACACAATGATATAACAGGGGGCAATCACAGGAACCAGAATCACATGACCATACAAGACTTCCTCCTATGGCCACCCTGGAAGTCCCACAGAAGAACTCAAACTTATAGCCTTCCTGAAAGCCCCACACTTGGAGAACTTCCACCTGTACCCATCCTGAAATTCCCAGATTTGGGGAACTTCCACCAATGGCCACCCTGAAAGCCTTACACTCAGAGAACTTCCACCTATGGCCTCCCTGAAAGTCCCAGATAATGGAGAACTTCCATCTCTGGACTCCCTGGAGAACTTCTACCTATGACCACCCTGGAAGCCCCACAATTGGAGAACTTCCATCTATTGCCTCCCTGAAAGTATCAGACGTGGGGAACTTCCACCAATGGCCACACTGAAAGCCTTACACTCTGAGCACTTCCCCCTATGCCCACCCTGAAAGTCTCACGCTTCCGAAAATTCCATTGATAGCTACAGACTTGGATAACTTCCACCTTTGGCCTCACTGCAAACCCCACACTTTCAGACCTTCCACCTATGGCCTTGATGGAGAAGTTTTACCTGTGTAAAACCCTAGAAGCCCACACTTGGAGAACTTCTACCTAGTGCCACCCTGGAAGCCCCACACTTGGAGGACTTCCAACTAAGGCCACCCTGGATGCCCCCTACTTGGAGGACTTCCAACTAAGGCCACCCTGGATGCCCCCTACTTGGAGGACTTCCAACTAAGGCCACCCTGGATGCCCCTACTTGGAGGACTTCCAACTAAGGCCACCCTGGATGCCCCCTACTTAGAAGACTTCTATCTATGGCCCCCCTCGAAGATCCACATTTGGAGAACTTCCACCTTTGACCATCATGAAAACCCCACTTTGGGAACTTCTACCTATGACCACCCTGAAAGCCACATGCTTAAAGAACCTTCACCTGTAGTCACCCTGGAAGCCCCACACAAAAACAAATACAACTTGGAAGACATGTATCTAATCACTTTACAATGCAATACTTGTGCTTTTTTTTGGTGACCGCATGTGCGATCTTCTTACCCAGTAAAGGCTTCCGATCCTCCATCTCAGCGTCCCCGGCTCTGCAGAGCCCTAAAGGAGTTTAAAAAGAAAAAGAGAGTTTGATAAGCTCTATTTAGTAACGCGATCAGGGCCGATAAAAATTGTTAAAAAGCAGAACTTCGGCAGGATTACCTTCATAGTTTTCCATCAGGTGAACGTTCTCGTTCCCCGGGAGGACCTCACTGCCATACTTCTATGCCCATCTGTACTTTCCTGGCCGCACTGGCTGTAAGCACTAGACCCAAGTCCTATGGTTGTCTTTCCACTGCCCTCATGACCATTCATAAACAGGGAGCCCAGGGCTATTTGTTTTGTTAATGGTCAGAAATAGAGGGGAGCGGCGATGTGACCGTAGCCCCGGGTTTCTAGCGCTTACAGCGGGAGCTGGACCTCATTCCGCATATAACCATGGTATGATGCTGAAGTCCTCCTGAGGAATCCAAGCATGTCCACCTCCTGGAAACCTGCAAAAGCAATGGAGTCAGGCTTTAATATTCAATGCAGAAGGTTCTGTGACAGGCGCCGGGGGGGGGCAAAAGATTTAACAACAAAGACAGATCTTCTCAGACTATAAGAATAGGACTCTCTCTAGCGCAAACCGCGTTGACATGAATAGCAACCGCCATAATGCCCGCCAACCAACCCTTCAATAACAAACCTTGTGCCTACGAAAAACGATCCGTTCAACAGTGTCACAAAAAAGATGGAAATTTTCGAATCGCTTTTAACGGCGTCAAAAAGTTTATTCGTTTTTTTTTTTTTCTTCGATTTAAACATAAATAAAAAAAATCATATTGCAGAGCGACGGGAAACACGGGTCAAAAAAGAAACGTTATCCGATTACGATCGCAGCGAAGTATGTGAGCTCCTGGCGCTTCGCGAAAGGGTTTACGTTTATATTGGCGAGGGGGGGTGAGATGTAGCGCAGTGGGTAAGGGCCACAGAGGGGTGGCCAATGGGTGAAGATCAGATGGAAAGTGGGTAATGGAAGTGATGAGATGAACAATGAGTAGAGGGGAGGAGGACAGAGGAGTCTGGAGGTGTCAGAGACCTAAAGTCAGAGGAGGACAGTCTTCCCCCCCATCCCCACTCTACTAACCCCTCACCCTCCACTGCCAGCAAACCGTCCGATCCCCACACAGGAAGGGGAGAGACACCGCCGCCGTGACGTCATCTCCTCCCCGGCGCCGCCCACTCACGGGAAATGTAGTTCTCTCCAACTTCCACGGCGCTAGAGGGAGGAGATTTCTCCCAGATGTCCCCGGGGCGGCCATCTTGTCGGAGCCCACAGAGGAGACTGCAAGGAAGACGACATCCGAAGGGAATCTGACATGTCAGCTGTCCTCTCCTCAGCTCCGTGCTACAGCATTACAAATGAATCATGCCAATTACAATTCCTTTTTGTTTATTTTTATTTTAAATACAGAACATAAGTATAGACTTTTTATTATTAATGGTTTTATAATGATTTTTTTTTATATTATGATGGTGATGATGATTATTTGTATTTTTTTTTTTTTAAACAATGGAATAGTAGCATTGCATCATTATTAGTGGCTTTATTATTATTTTCTATTATGACGATTCTTATTATTATAACAACAGTATTATTATAACATTGCAATAGTAGCATTACATCGTTATTAGTATTTCATTGTTCGTGGCATTATTATTATTATTATTAGTGCTTAGGATGATCATTAATACCATATTAAAACATAATAGTAGCATTATTATTATTACTTTTTATGATGATAATCAAGATTATATTAGAATAAAACTAAATAATTATTACTGCAATTATTTTCTGTTCTCATTCTAATTATTGCAGTATCATTATAACGATCATTAGCATTGCATTATATCATATTTATTGGCATTATTATTATTATTGCTTTATATTATTATTATGATAATGATTATCACCACCTTGTTAAACTTGGAATATTAACATTACATTGTTATTATTGGTATGATTATTATTATTTCATGGTTAGAGCCGGTTCACACAGGGGTGACTTGTCAGGCGACTTAGCCGCCTGACAAGTCGCATCCCGTTCTGTACTATGGAACCGTTCTAATAGGAGCGACTCAAGTCGCTCCGACTTAGAAAAAGGTTCCTGTAGTACTTTTGGGGCGACTTCAGGCGACTTGCATTGACTTCTATACAGAAGTCATTTTGCAAGTCGCCGCTGAAGTCGTGTGCAGGTCGCCTGAGGCAGTCGTGCTGCAAGTCTTGCTGCCTCAGTGTGAACCGGCACTTAGTAGCATTATTATGATGATGAGGATTTTTGTTATTAAAAAATGTAAAGAGCTAATAGAAATAACCGGAAAACCCCTTAGTATCCTACAATGATGAACTATAACGGCCACAGACACAGTTTTACCCTCTTTTTTTTTTTTTAAAGCCGGTGGCGTGTGAAATACACCCAAAAACGTGCACACACATAAAGAGTGACAGAAAACGTGCAACGGGTGTTACACTGATCCTCCACTAGGGAAGTACCTTACCCTGATCCCTGGGGCATTAAGCTCCAGACGGACTGAGGTACTTCACTTGGTCCATCTGGCCAGAACCAGACGGACCCCTTTATCTGGAGGGTCTGCCGAAACAGAGTACTCGGTGGGGCTCCCCCCAAGGTAGACCCTATTAGAGAAGGTGAACTAAGCCAAAAGGCCATGTCCACCCCATCCCAAGACTTTCAGGGTTGGCCCGAGGACCCACACCCTACTCATCACACAGTGACAAATGGGTAACACATCAACAAACACAAAAAAAGTGACAACACAGGGGTAAAATAAATAGGAAAGTTGGGAGAAGGAAGTGGGAGAGTGAAAGAATGACCATTGTGTAATACAATGGCCAGGCCCTCCAGCCAAGAATAAAAATTTCCCCTGGTCCTAACCAAAAGGCTCGGCCCTAGAGGCAGATGTAAAAAAAAAAAAAGTGTGTATGGTGAAGTGATCATGGTGCCATAAATCAAAGTGAATCTCACTTACAGTGACTATACGGCACCCCTGAACTGCCACTTCAGGGGCACATTTTTCTTTTTTGAAAGCCGATGGCGTGCAAAACACACTCAAAAACTTCACCCAGTGCCAAAAAAATTTGCACAACATAAAGAGGTGACACAAAAACGTGCAACGGGTGTACACAAGCCCTCTAAAATCAGAGGGCCTTGCCCTGAATCCCCCGGGGCGTTAGGCTCCTGACAGGGACAAGGGTACTTACACTGGTCCATCTGGTCGAAAACAGACGGACCCCTTTCTCTGGAGAGTCTGCCGAAACATTTGCCAAACTTTTCCATCAGGCTCCCCCGTCGCTCCCATCACTCCTACCCAATTACATTCGGGGAGTACTAACCGCTCCTCCCCCTCCAGCAAGAGAGGATCCGGTGTTCTCTCCCGAAAAACTAACCGGAGCTAGGGTTACCCCAATCTAGGCCAGAAGGCCAGGGACCCGACCCGCTGGATCAGATCCAGATGCAGCACCCATCCTCACTAGGAGTACCCTTCCGGATGGCTCAGACTCGACCCCACTGACGCCAGCATGGACGCCCAGACCTGAGCCACTACCGAAACCGCCCTTCCAGGTGCAATGACACCATTGGATTTGCATCTGCCCTCCCCACACTCGGGACTGACATAGCGCTTCCTCTGGCAACTGATAAGAACAGATAATACACTTGATCTTAGCCAAAAGGCAGAGTGAGGTTAAAACTATTAAGCCCAACCAGGAGATGGCTTCACTTTTGCTCTCCACCCTCAGTAGGTTCCTCACATGCATTTCAACACTTAGGGAGGTGAATTGATTAAGCCCACCCAGAACATCAACCCACTGTAACCAAAACCAAACCAGGTAGTGTAAGCTGGCTTCGGTTCTGCTCTCCACCCATAGGAGAGGTCCATCAGATGCGTTTCTACACTAGGGGGGTCAAAACAATTAAAAGGAAGTTTTTGTTTTTTTCAGTTTTATACTTACCTACATGGATGCAGCATTGGTGCGATGCTGCATCTGTCCCCTGTCGCCTCCACACAGAACCAAGCGATTGAACACCACTGATAGCTAGGTTCTTCCGAGTAGAGATCTGCTGACTGTCAATCGGCAGCTCTCTGCTCTGCTCCTCCTCGCTCACTGCAGCGCTAGGCTGTAGAGGTACGGGGAGCGGCCTTCTCAGGCTCCCAGCGGCTCTCGAGAGGCTGAGACAGGTGTCAGTCCAGGCATCTGGCAGATCCAGACTTTATTGTTGGGGTGACGCAGCACCTGGACTGATTTCTGTGGCATCAGCAGAGAGCGGACTTCAGCTGAAAATGGGTCACAGGAGTGCAAAACTAATTGCACTCCTGTGATCCACAGGAAAAATAAAGCCAAACGAGCTTTGGCTGGACTTCTCCTTTAAGTCCACTCAGGATTAGTGATGGCCGAACGGTTCGCCCGGCGGTCGTTTCGCGGCGAATTTCCGACTTTCGCCGTCCGCGGGTTCGAACGCCTTTTTCCGTCGTTCGCCCCGGCGGACTTACGTGTTTAATGTATACAAGAACTTTAACCTTTCGTGACACGTTTATCATGTGTTACAGGACAACCAATTGAGACATGACAGCTCATGGACACTTGGACATTCCCCCTAACCTATAAATACACCCGATCCGGTGGCCATTTTACATTCTTTCTTCTGTCACTGTAGGGAAAGGATCCTGTGTGGAGTAGGGACAGAGAAAACGCTAGCTATTTGGTACACAAAAGTTCTTTTCAGGACTGGTATAGGTGTTAGGTCAGCAGCCTGAGTTTCTTTTGTCAGTTTAGATAAAGGGACAGAGCGCTGTATGCTGCTATTTTAGGGACAGCTCAGCCAGATTAGTCTTTCTTCATCATCATCATCATCATCATCATTAGCTGTTACTATCAGGTCCACAAAAGAGCTGTTCCAGCTAATCGTTCCAGCCTACTCTTTTTTGCCAATTTGTATAGGGACAGGCAGGAAGCAGTGTGTCAGGCAGTGAGGATAATTTTAAAGACTTGCTGTTACTATTAGTTCCACAAAGGTTCTTTTCAGGACTGGTATCAGTGGTACGGTAATAGGCTTGTACACGTATAATATTCTTTCTTCCAAATATAGAAAGAATATTATACTTGACTGCTGCCCTTCTGCTGCAGTCTGCTAATCATTCACAACTCACTTGTTCCACAAAGCTCTTTATCAGGACTGGTAACTTGGTCTGTCTAGGGTGCTACGGTACATAGGCTTGGGTGCGGTACAGTCTGCTGTTCTGTAAGGACCGCTATCGGTCCACAATACATAGGGTTGCCGTGCACTACTGCTGACCGCTGCCCTATACTGCAGCAGTCCTTCATTGGTATAGGGACTGACGTACAGTCTGCTAATCACTAACACACAACCTGCTTGGTCCACAAAAGTTCTTATAAGGACTGGTAACTTGGTATAGGGTGCTACGGTACATAGGCCTGAGTGCGTTACAGTCTGCTGTTCTGTAAGGACCGCTATCGGTCCACAATACATAGGGTTGCCGTGCACTACTGCTGACCGCTGCCCTATACTGCAGCAGTCCTTCAGCGGTATAGGGACTGACGCACAGTCTGCTAAACACTAACACACAACCTGCTTGGTCCACAAAAGTTTTTATAAGGACTGGTAACTTGGTATAGGGTGCTACGGTACATAGGCCTGAGTGCAGTACAGTCTGCTGTTCTGTAAGGACCGCTATCGGTCCACAATACATAGGGTTGCCGTGCACTACTGCTGACCGCTGCCCTATACTGCAGCAGTCCTTCATTGGTATAGGGACTGACGTACAGTCTGCTAATCACTAACACACAACCTGCTTGGTCCACAAAAGTTCTTATAAGGACTGGTAACTTGGTATAGGGTGCTACGGTACATAGGCCTGAGTGCGTTACAGTCTGCTGTTCTGTAAGGACCGCTATCGGTCCACAATACATAGGGTTGACGTGCACCACTGCTGACCGCTGCCCTATACTGCAGCAGTCCTTCAGCGGTATAGGGACTGACGTACAGTCTGCTAAACACTAATACACAACCTGCTTGGTCCACAAAAGTTCTTATAAGGACTGGTAACTTGGTATAGGGTGCTACGGTACATAGGCTTGAGTGCGGTACAGTCTGCTGTTCTGTAAGGACCGCTATCGGTCCACAATAGATAGGGTTGACGTGCACCACTGCTGACCGCTGCCCTATACTGCAGCAGTCCTTCAGCGGTATAGGGACTGACGCACAGTCTGCTAAACACTAACACACAACCTGCTTGGTCCACAAAAGTTTTTATAAGGACTGGTAACTTGGTATAGGGTGCTACGGTACATAGGCCTGAGTGCGTTACAGTCTGCTGTTCTGTAAGGACCGCTATCGGTCCACAATACATAGGGTTGCCGTGCACTACTGCTGACCGCTGCCCTATACTGCAGCAGTCCTTCATTGGTATAGGGACTGACGTACAGTCTGCTAATCACTAACACACAACCTGCTTGGTCCACAAAAGTTCTTATAAGGACTGGTAACTTGGTATAGGGTGCTACGGTACATAGGCCTGAGTGCGTTACAGTCTGCTGTTCTGTAAGGACCGCTATCGGTCCACAATACATAGGGTTGACGTGCACCACTGCTGACCGCTGCCCTATACTGCAGCAGTCCTTCAGCGGTATAGGGACTGACGTACAGTCTGCTAAACACTAATACACAACCTGCTTGGTCCACAAAAGTTCTTATAAGGACTGGTAACTTGGTATAGGGTGCTACGGTACATAGGCTTGAGTGCGGTACAGTCTGCTGTTCTGTAAGGACCGCTATCGGTCCACAATACATAGGGTTGCCGTGCACTACTGCTGACCGCTGCCCTATACTGCAGCAGTCCTTCATTGGTATAGGGACTGACGTACAGTCTGCTAATCACTAACACACAACCTGCTTGTTCCACAAAAGTTCTTATAAGGACTGGTAACTTGGTATAGGGTGCTACGGTACATAGGCTTGAGTGCGGTACAGTCTGCTGTTCTGTAAGGACCGCTATCGGTCCACAATAGATAGGGTTGACGTGCACCACTGCTGACCGCTGCCCTATACTGCAGCAGTCCTTCAGCGGTATAGGGACTGACGTACAGTCTGCTAAACACTAATACACAACCTGCTTGGTCCACAAAAGTTCTTATAAGGACTGGTAACTTGGTATAGGGTGCTACGGTACATAGGCTTGAGTGCGGTACAGTCTGCTGTTCTGTAAGGACCGCTATCGGTCCACAATAGATAGGGTTGACGTGCACCACTGCTGACCGCTGCCCTATACTGCAGCAGTCCTTCAGCGGTATAGGGACTGACGTACAGTCTGCTAAACACTAATACACAACCTGCTTGGTCCACAAAAGTTCTTATAAGGACTGGTAACTTGGTATAGGGTGCTACGGTACATAGGCTTGAGTGCGGTACAGTCTGCTGTTCTGTAAGGACCGCTATCGGTCCACAATACATAGGGTTGCCGTGCACTACTGCTGACCGCTGCCCTATACTGCAGCAGTCCTTCATTGGTATAGGGACTGACGTACAGTCTGCTAATCACTAACACACAACCTGCTTGTTCCACAAAAGTTCTTATAAGGACTGGTAACTTGGTATAGGGTGCTACGGTACATAGGCTTGAGTGCGGTACAGTCTGCTGTTCTGTAAGGACCGCTATCGGTCCACAATAGATAGGGTTGACGTGCACCACTGCTGACCGCTGCCCTATACTGCAGCAGTCCTTCAGCGGTATAGGGACTGACGTACAGTCTGCTAAACACTAATACACAACCTGCTTGGTCCACAAAAGTTCTTATAAGGACTGGTAACTTGGTATAGGGTGCTACGGTACATAGGCTTGAGTGCGGTACAGTCTGCTGTTCTGTAAGGACCGCTATCGGTCCACAATAGATAGGGTTGACGTGCACCACTGCTGACCGCTGCCCTATACTGCAGCAGTCCTTCAGCGGTATAGGGACTGACGTACAGTCTGCTAAACACTAATACACAACCTGCTTGGTCCACAAAAGTTCTTATAAGGACTGGTAACTTGGTATAGGGTGCTACGGTACATAGGCTTGAGTGCGGTACAGTCTGCTGTTCTGTAAGGACCGCTATAGGTCCACAATAGATAGGGTTGACGTGCACCACTGCTGACCGCTCACCTATACTGCAGCAGTCCTTCAGCGGTATAGGGACTAAGAGTTTTGTCACAGGGTCATTTAAAAAATGACATGCAGAGGAAGAGGCAGGCCCTTCCGCAGGGGTGGTAGGGGTAGGGCAGGAGCAACAGGCTTGAGCCAAAGTGGGAAGTTGCAGAAGGTGCGTTCAATTACTTTAAAGGATGCACCAGACTTGGTTGAGTGGCTCGCTCAGCCTTACTCTTCTGCACCCTCCTCATCCTCTCGATCTGCACCCTCTTCTTCACTCTCTGCTATGTGCACCCCCAAAGACACTACCACCAACAACACGACCACCACCACCACCACCACATACCTTCCGCTTGAGTCACTGGAATTATTTTCCGATCCATATCAAGAGGACATTTCTGATGCGCAGCCACTCTTGGTATTGGATCAGGAAGAGGAGGTAGCAACAAGCGCTACTCAGCAGTCTGACGCCAGTACCCAGATCAGCCCAAGGAGGAGGTTGGTCCCCGGTGTTGCTGCCTACTCTACTTATAGCGGTGGGGAAGGTGACGTTGATGATGACGTGTCTAGTGATGTCACGTGGGTGCCCACAAGAGAGGAAGAGGAGGGGAGTTCAGAGGGAGATATGGACCAGCAGATAGGGAGGAGAAGCAGCAATGACTTACATTGCACAGCAGGGACAAAGCAGACTGCAAATGTATCAGGAGCGAGTCATCGACCATGTACGGTCACATCTGGCGCTCCCAGGACACCGGCACATGGCTCCGCAGTGTGGGCTTTTTTTAACGTGTCCGCTGCTGACAATAGCGTTGCCATCTGCAATCTTTGCAGTCAACGCGTTAGTCGCGGTAAGCCCAATACTCACCTAGGGACGACCGCCTTAAGAAGGCACATGAGCAGCCATCACCGAGCCCAGTGGGAGCAACGGAACACACAAAGCCACACTGCAGGCTCTCACCGTCCAGCCTCGTCTTCTACTTCTCCTTCTCCTCTCTCCTCACAATTGTCCTCCACTCCACCTTCCATCACGCCAAGCTCACATTTTTCTGCAAAAAGGCAGGCTTCCGTGGGCCTAATGTTTGAGCGTAAAAAAATGATGACGCCGGATAACCCTCTTGCCCAACGGTTGGCGGCTGGCTTGTCAGAACTCATAGCCCGCCAACTACTGCCATATAAACTGGTGGACTCGGAGGCCTTTCGCAAATTTGTGGCCATTGGAACACCACAATGGAAGGTCCCAGGAAGGAAGTATTTCTCAGAGAAGGGCATCCCAGAGCTATATGGCCATGTTCAGCGGCAAGTGAATGTATCTCTGGCACACAGTGTCGGTGCCAAGATACATCTGACCACAGACACGTGGTCTAGCAAACACGGGCAGGGAAGGTATATCAGTTTTACTGCCCACTGGGTGAACCTTCTGACGGCCGTCAAGCATGTAACCCGTGGCACCCGTGTAGATTTGGTTTTACCGCCACGGATTGCATGCAGGCCTGACTCTTCTTCTCCTCCTCCTACTCCATCCTCCTCCCTCTCCTCCTCAGCTGCCTCCTCCTTTTCCGCTGCTAGCGTCTCTTCCACTGCACCGCCCAAGCTCCCCAGAACCTATTCCACATGCCAGGTGAGACGTTGCCATGCCGTGCTGCGTCTGTTGTGCCTGGAAGCAAAGAGCCACACTGGCCCGGCACTCCTTTCAGCTTTGCGTTCACAGGCAGATGAGTGGCTAACACCGCTCAATTTGACAGTTGGTAAAGTGGTGTGTGACAACGGTGCCAATCTGCTTAGCGCATTGAAACAGGGCAAAATCACGCACGTGCCGTGCATGGCACACGTCTTAAACTTGGTCGTGCAGCGATTCCTTGTCAAATACCCTGGGGTCCAGGACATCTTGCGGCAGGCAAGGAAAATCTCGGCCCATTTCAGAAGATCTTACACGGCCATGGCTCGCCTTGCTGACATTCAGCGGCGACACCATCTGCCGGTCAGACGTCTTATTTGCGATTGCCCGACGCGATGGAACTCAACCTTCTATATGCTTGATAGGCTGCTCCAGCAGAAACGTGCAGTTAACGTCTACCTGTATGAACTCTGCGAAAGAAACGGTTCTGGGGAGCTGGGTTTTTTTTCACCGCGCCAGTGGCTGCTCATGCGCGACACATGCAGACTTCTGCGGCCATTTGAGGAGATCACCAAACTGGTCAGTCGCAGCCATGGCGCCATCAGTGACATGGTACCTTATGCCTTCTTTCTGGAGCGTGCATTGCGTCGTGTCATTGATCAGGCTGTGGAGGAGCAGGAGCGGGAAGATGAGGAAGTCGCAATGCTGGATGAATTCCCAGGGGGGGCTACTCTATCTGAGACAAGTCAACAACAGGAGTCTGATGAGGAGTCAGAGGAGGATGGTGCCGGGGCGGATGAGCAGGAGCAAGAAGAGCATGCTTTAAACCTTTCTGGGATCCCTGTTGTGCGAGGATGGGGAGAGGAGAATGAAGAGGACGACATTATCCTGGATGATGAGCAGGAGCCAGGCCACCACACCGCTTCCACTTTAGTGCAAATGGGGGCCTTCATGCTCCAGTGTTTTAATAGGGACCCCCGTATAAAAAGCATGAGGGTCAAGGACCAGTACTGGGTGGCAACGTACTTAGACCCCCGGTACAAACACAAAATGGCGGAAATGTTACCGCCGTCGCAGAGGGCTGTCAGAATGCAGCACTTCCAGGCCTTGCTTCGAGAAATGCTGCATTCTGCTTTTGCGTGCGCTGGCAGAGGAGCAATTCCCACTCCCAGAGAAGGATTTGCGGGTACCAATCCAACAGCGCCTGCAAGAAGAGGCCGGTTTGAAGATGTGTTGGTGACTTCGGATATGAGGTCATTCTTTCAGCCGACCCATCGACAGGTGTCATCCGGATCCAGCATCAGGGAACGCCTAGACCGTCAGGTGTCCGACTACATTGGGTTAACGGCCGATGTGGACGCTCTGAGGAGTGATGAACCCCTAGACTACTGGGTGGGCAGGCTTGACCTCTGGCCAGAGCTTGCCCAATTTGCAATCGAACTGTTGGCTTGCCCCTCATCCAGTGTCCTGTCCGAAAGGACGTTCAGCGCAGCAGGGGGGATTGTGACCGATAAGCGTACTCGCCTAGCTCACCACAGTGTTAACTACCTCACATTTCTAAAAATGAATGAGGCATGGATCTCGGAGGAATTCAACACATGTGATCAGTAGACCATGTATATGTCTATAAACAATTTTTGGAATCAAGCACACAGACCTTCTTAATTCATTTGGCTCACTTCCCTGACCCAAAAAAGCACACCGTACTATATGCCCCTACCCTCCTCTTTGAAGAGGTTGAGCGGTGTCATATTTCTACTGGGGCTGCTTATTATGAGGGGTTCCCACCATCCCTGTGCTGTGCTGACTTCCTCCTGGGTGTTCTTATTATGAGGGGCTCCCACCATCCCTGTGCTGTGCTGACTTCCTCCTGGGGGTTCTTATTATGAGGGGATCACACCATCCCTGTGCTGTGCTGACTTCCTCCTGGGGCTGCTTACGGTGCTGCTGTCAGCGCTGTATGTCACGGAGCTGCTGTCAGCGCTGTATGTCACGGAGCTGCTGTCAGCGCTGTATGTCACGGAGCTGCTGTCAGCGCTGTATGTCACGGAGCTGCTGTCAGCGCTGTATGTCACGGAGCTGCTGTCAGCGCTGTATGTCACGGAGCTGCTGTCAGCGCTGTATGTCACGGAGCTGCTGTCAGCGCTGTATGTCACGGAGCTGCTGTCAGCGCTGTATGTCACGGAGCTGCTGTCAGCGCTGTATGTCACGGAGCTGCTGTCAGTGCTGTATGTCACGGAGCTGCTGTCAGCGCTGTATGTCACGGAGCTGCTGTCAGCGCTGTATGTCACGGAGCTGCTGTCAGCGCTGTATGTCACGGTGCTGCTGTCAGCGCTGTATGTCACGGAGCTGCTGTCAGCGCTGTATGTCACGGAGCTGCTGTCAGCGCTGTATGTCACGGAGCTGCTGTCAGCGCTGTATGTCACGGAGCTGCTGTCAGCGCTGTATGTCACGGAGCTGCTGTCAGCGCTGTATGTCACGGTGCTGATGTCAGTGCTCTGTATTACGGTGCTGCTGTCAGTGCTCTGTATCTCCTGCACCCTCTTGTTTGCCTACCCTGGTCCCTGACCTTCCCTCTCCTCCATTGCCTTCATTAGCTCCATAGTCCTGAATTGTCAGAACAATTTCCCAAATAAAAAAAAAATGCTTGTAGTTATCGATCCCAAATTCACCTCATACATGTATTATGCTATTGTCCAGGTGGTGGGACTACGTGCTACCCCCTAATAATTACCCCGTGGCCGCAAATTCGACCTAAAGGTTTGCGAAATTCGCCTCCCATTGAAGTCAATGGAGCCCGCGGCGAACGGTCGTTTTCGCGAACGTTTGTGTCCGTTCGCGTTTCGCGTTCGCGAAACGTCCCGTCGGAAGTTCGTCCATCACTACTCAGGATGGCTACTCACTTTGACCAAAACTGAACAGGGTTGTATACAATGGATTTATTTGTGTTTTCCACCTTCAGGAGAGGTCCCTCAGATGTGTTTCACCCCCAATGGAGGCAAAACGATTAAGCCCACTCAAGACACAGATTCGCTGTGACCAAAACGAAACCAGGTAGCGTAAGCTCTCCACCCATAGGAGAGGTCCACCAGACATGTTTCACTCCTAGTGGGGGGAAACAATTAAGCCCACTCAGGATTCCTACTTACTGTGACCAAACCTGAACAAGGTAATATAAGATGGCTTTAGTTGTGTTCTCCACCTGCAGTAGAGGTTTCTCAGACGCGTTTTACCCCCAGTAGAGGCAAAACCATTAAGCTCACTCAGGACGCAGACTCAGTGTGACCAAAACTAAATCATGTAGTGTAAGATGGCTTCACTTCTGCTCTCCACCCTCAGTAGGTCCCTCAGATGTGTTTCGCCCCCTAGGGAGGTGAATTGATTAGGCTCACTCAGGATGTCAACTCACTGTGACCGAAAGTAAACCAGGTAGAGTATGATGGCTTCAGTTCTGCTCTCCGCACAAGGAGAGGGGAGACCAAAAAAATTTCACCCCTAGCGGAGACAAAACAATTAAGCCCATTCAGGAGGATGCCCACTCACTGTGACCAAAACTGAACCAGGTAGTGTAAGATGGCTTCAATTCTGCTCTCCACCCATAGGAGAGGTCCACCAGACATGTTTCACTCCTAGTGGGGGGAAACAATTAGGCCCACTCAGGAAGCCTACTCACTGTAACCAAAACTGAATGAGGTAGTGCAAGATGCCTTTAGTTGTGTTTTCCACCTGCAGGAGAGGTTCCTCAGATGCATTTTACCCCCAGTAGAGGCAAAACCATTAAGCTCACTCAGGATGCCGACTCACTGCGACCAAAACTAAACCATGTAGGGTAAGATGGCTTCACTTCTGCTCTCCACCCTCAGTAGGTCCCTCAGATGCATTTTGCATCCTGGGGAGGTGAATTGATTAGGCCCACTCAGGATGTCAACTCACTGTGACCGAATGTAAACCAGGTAGAGTAAGATGGCTTCAGTTCTGCTCTCCACCCAAAGGAGAGGTTACACCAGACACGTTTCTTCCCTAGTGGAGACAAAACAATTAAGCTCATTCAGGATGCCAACTCACTGTGACCAAAACTAAACCATGTAGTATAATATGGCTTCAGTTATGCTCTCCACCTGCAGGAGAGGTCCAATGGATGCGTTTTGCCCCTAGTGGAGGACGCGATTCACTGTGACCAAAACTAAGCCAGGTATCGTAAAATGGCTTCAGTTATGCTCTCAACCTGCAGGAGAGGTCCAATGGATGCGTTTTGACCCTAGTGGAGGACGCGATTCACTGTGACCAAAACTAAGCCAGGTATCATAAAATGGCTTCAGTTATGCTCTCAACCTGCAGGAGAGGTCCAATGGATGCGTTTTGACCCTAGTGGAGGACGCCGATTCACTGTGACCAAAACAAAGCCAGGTATCGTAAAATGGCTTCAGTTATGCTCTCCACCTGCAGGAGAGGTCCCTCTGGGGACTTCTCCAGCAGGCGGAGAGCAGAACTGAAACCATCTTACGCTACCGGGTTCAGGTTTGCTTACGGTGAATCGACGTCCTGAGTGCGGTCCTTTGCCATTTATTTCTGTACCACATTGTACACAGCACAAGCTTTTTAGATTAGAGCGCTTCTTTGTTATGTTTGTCTACATTCTAATTACCGAGCCACCGTGCGTTCATGCAAACTTCAAGAGCCTGTACAAGCTTACAGAACACAACGCACCATTAAAGCATTTCTTGTATATATTTCAAGAAGCGCAACGAAACATAGGACCACCCGGCCTCAAGATTTCACACCTGATGAAATAGATGCATGTGTCCAATTACAGCTTTCTGCACATTTGAGAGTCACTCGTATATAGTTCAAGAGCTCATATGGACGTAAATAGGTAGTAATAAACATTTGCAAAGTCAGTTGCCTTGCTGCCCTGATCCAAATATCCCGTCTGCAGGGAAAGCCAGGATAATGCTTTAAGAGCCATAATAGTTCTGCTTACAGCTCCATTCACACTTGAGCATCACCTGTGCATGTGTAAGAGCTTGCAGGGGCTTAACAGAGCGAAACCGGTGGTAGAAACCAGTTAGAAAATCGATCGTTACAACATCCCGCCGCAAATTATCTCTTCTGCCGAAAAAAGATGGAGTGACATTTTAAGGGGAGTAAATGCCAAAAGGGCTATATGTGGAACGGTCGGAGGAGCCAGCCAAAGAGCTGGAACAAGCCGCAACACGAAGCCAACTCACCAGTCTCTCGGCGGTGGGAGAGGGCCCGGGGAATTCAGCGAGCAGGCAAGTACAGGCAGCTCCTCCACAGCTAAGCTGTTTATGAAGCTTCTGCGATGGCAACTGGCGTGGAGGGAAGGGGGCAGGGCTTGGAGGACTGACAGGGGGAAAAAAAACAAAAAAAAAAAAACGTTTTTCACAACTTCCAAAAGTAAAAATGAAAAAAAAAAAAAAAAACCATTAACACCCTCGCACGTTTGGTGACGCAATGCTAGTGGGCTCATTATTTTTCACGTAGGCTCGTGGGATTTGTTGCGTACATTTTTATGGGGTGTATTACAGTATCAGTGTGGTGACTGGAACTGATTTTCAAACGACATCTATTTTTTTTTTCTCTGCGCTAAAAAAAAAAAATAAATAATATAGCGTTACATTTTTTAGAGACAGAAAAAGCTTTCTTTTGGTGGTATTTAATCACCACTGGAGGTTTTAGTTTTTGGTAAACAAATGCAAAAAAGAGCAAACATTTCTTAGTTTCTGTTATAAATTTAGCAAATACCTGCAAGTCATTTTTCTTCTTCACCGATGTGCGCTTATGAAGCTGCACTGATGGACATTGATGCGGCTGCACTGATGGGCACTAAAAGGCCTGCATTGATGAGTACTGACGGGCACTGATGAGGTAGCACTGATGGGCACTAATAGTCTGCACTGATGGGCACTTATGAGGCTGCACTAATGGGAACTAATAGTCTGCATTCATGAGGCTGCACTGATGGGCACTAATAGTCTGCACTGATCGACACTGATGAGGCTGCACTGATGGGCACAAATAGTCTGCACTGATGAGGCTGCACTGATGGGCACTAATAGTCTGCACTGATGGACACTGATGAGGAGGAGCCGATTGCCACTAATAGTCTACACTGATGAGGCTGCACTGGAGGACACTAATAGACTGCGCTGATGGGCACTGATGAGGCTGCGCTGATAATCAGTGCCCTGATTATCTATGTAAAATGCCCCCTGTACCAGCTCTCCTCTCCTCATGCTGTGACAGAGCATTAGGAAAGGAATGCCGATAACCGCCAAGTGTTTTTACATGTGATCAGCTGTGATTGTCCCTTTATCCCAATCTGTTTTCAGCTGTATTACGAAAGACACAGCGATCAAAGAGCATGTGGGATACACACCCCAGGGGGGCGGGGCTTGGTCCTGGGAGGATGTTCATGGACGCCCTCCCAGAACAAGAGCGCTGAACTGTAGCCATATTTTGATTATAGCACGAGTCTGAAGTGGTTAAGGAATATCTTTATAAAAAAAATTCATAGCAATTCACCAGATGAAAGTGCATGGACATTCGTTATGTGCAAATGGGGCAAACAAAAAAAACCAGCAAATTTTAGGTTATTTACTTACAGCCACCTAGTGGCCAAGTGCAGTATTTTCCAATATTAATCAATAAATATAAAATAGCCTAATAATAGTTTTTAGTTTTTTTGCCCTATTCGCACAGAACGAATGTACTTTCAGAGGGTGAATTGCTATGTGATTGTTTTATAAATACACCCTGAAGTTTTGCAGCTCAAATTTTTTATTCATTCTACTTTTTAAGTAAATAAAGGAGTTCAAATTTATTGAATGGGTTAGGCTGTGCACAAAAAATGATTTGATGCCCACGGCTTCTAAACGAATATTGAAAATAAAAAAAAACGCATTGCTTCCTCACCACCTTCCAGTAGCCTCTGAAGCACGATCCGAACGATTATTGCTGGTTTGCAGTGCTGTTCCTTCCCTTCCTCACCATGTTTTTTTTAGCTTTACTGGTAGCTTCAGAACTTTTTTTTTTATTATTTTAGATATATTTTCTTTTAGTTTATTCCATCTTATTACATTTATATATATATATTTTTTATTGTTGTATTACATTAGCTGTGTGCAGAAAATGATCCGTATCAATGCCACGCAGACAAAGCTCGTGGTGATTCCATTCGTCCCTTTCGGAGGAATAACAAGTCCCAGCATGTCCTGCATACCTCATGCTGGGACCTGTCATCCTTTGCTAGCTGCAGCCCCACAAGGCGCCCAATGCCACTCGTAATTCCTTTCACAAAGGAATCAGGTAAAATACCTCCAATAGAATCCGATGGAAATTATATATAAATATAATGTGTAACTGAATATAAAATAAGATGATATAGTATATAGCAAGACTCATATTATATAATGTGATAAAATATACTGGACGGTATGTAAAACATTCACGTTCGTAAAAGTCTTCCACCATTTCTCTAGCTCAGGCATAAATCGGACTGTGGACACAGTGGTGGTGGGAACCCCTCATAATGGGCACAGCGGGTGTACAGACCTGGGAACTGGGCACAGGGATGGTGAGAGCCCCTCATAAAGGGCACAACAGGTGTACAGTCCTGGGAACTCAGCACAGGGATGGTGGGAACCTCTCATAATGGGCACAGGTGTACATGCCATGGAACTCGGCACAGGGATGGTGGGAACCCCTCAGAATGGGCACAGCAGGTGTACATGCCATGGAACTCAGCACAGGGATGGTGGGAACCCCTCTTGATGGGCACAGCAGGTGTACAGACCTGAGAACTCAGCACAGGGATGGTGGGAACCTCTCATAATGGGCACAGGTGTACAGGCCTGGGAACTCAGCACAGGGATGGTGGGAACCTCTCAATGGGCACAGGTGTACAGGCCTGGGAACTCAGCACAGGGATGGTGGGAACCTCTCATAATGGGCACAGGTGTACAGGCCTGGGAACTCAGCACAGGGATGGTGGGAACCCCTCATAATGGGCACTGCAGGAATACAGACCCAGGAACTAAGCACAGGGATGGTGGAAACCCCTCAGAATGGGCACAGCAGGTGTACAGACCTGAGAACTCAGCACAGGGATGGTGGGAACCCCTCTTGATGGGCACAGAAATGGAGGGAACCCCTCATAATGGGCACAGCAGATTTACAGACCCGGAAACTCAGTACAGGGATGGCGGGAACCCCTCATAATGGACACAGCAGATGTGCAGACCCAGGATATCAGGTCAGGGATGGTGGGAGCCCTTATAATGGGCACAACAGGTGTTAAGACTAGAGAAGTCAGCCCAAGGATGGTGGGAACTCCTCATAATAGACATAGGAGGTGTGCAGTCCCCAGATCTCAGGGCAGGGATAATGGGAACCTCTCATAATAGGTACAGCAGGGGTGGCATCTGGAGTGCCCATGGTATCACCAGAAATGTTCAAAAAACGGTTCAATCTCCGTTACCACCGCAAACTACCCACAATCCACCAAGCAGGAAGCCCACCACAGATTGTACCAGCTTTTGAACTTTTTTTTTGAGCTTTCCACTTCTTGATGCCCATCTGCCCACCCTCCCCCAGGGGAGGGAGATGGGGTAAGATGACAATTAAAAAAAAGTCTAAGCACACTCCTGAATACAGGGTGTATATATGTCTCTTCTTACCTGCTCCTCCTTGCCTTGTGGGTTAAAGACGTCAGTGAGGACGGCCCAGGTGGGGATATTTTTGTTGATGTTGTTATGCATAAAAATAATTACCAGCCAAATTTTCTCAACCCGGGATGGAGGTGGGTAAGAGGCGTCAAAAAAGGTCTAGGCACACCCCTGATTATACAGTGCCTTGAAAAAGTATTCAGTAAGTATTCAGTAAGTGGAAGGAAAGTGATAAATTGTTTTCAACATTTTTTACAAATAAATATGTGGAAAGTGGGGGGTACATTTGTATTCAGCCCCCCTGAGTCAATATTTTGTAGAAACACCTTTTCTCAGCAATTACAGCTGCAAGTCTTTTTGGGGATGTCTCTACCAGCTTTGCACATCTAGAGAGTGATAAGCACAGGGATGGTGGGAACCACTCATAACAAGAACCTGAGAAGGGGAACCTCCGCCCCAGGCTCAAGTCTTTTGCAAACCCTAACAGGTTTTCTTCTAAGATTGTCCTGTATTTGGCTCCATTCATCTTCCCATCAACTCTGACCAACTTCCCTGTCCCTACTGAAGAAAAGCATTCCCACAACATGATGCTGCCACCACCATGTTTCACGGTGGGGATGGTGTGTTCAGGGTGATGTGCAGTGTTAGTTTTCCACCACACATAACGTTTTGCTTTTAGACCAAAAAGTTTAATTTTGGTCTCATCTGACCAGAAGTAACCTTCTTCCACATGTTTGATGTGTCCCCCACATGCATACTTCCCAACATTTTGAGATGGGAATGAGGGACACCTACTATCAACCGTATGTAGGCATAAGACACGCACCCTGTCACACCCCCTTAAAGAGGAAGTAAAGGCAAATTTTTATTATTTTTTTAAAAAGCACACCCTGTAAGGCAAAGGCATAATGAGCTAGTATGCATAGCATACTAGCTCATTATGAATAACTTACCTGAGAACGAAGCCCCCCGAAGCGGTCCTCCGTCTTCCTCTTCACCACTGCCATGGATCCCGGATCGACTTCCGGGTCTCGCGGCTCCGGCGCTGTGATTCGCCAGAGCCGCGATGACGTCACTCCCACGCATGCGCACGGGAGCCGACACTGTGCACCTGTGCACCGATGTCTACCGCGGTGGCTGTCTTCGGGTAAATATCTCCTAAACCGTATAGGTTTAGAAGATATTTCTTGGACCTACAGGTAAGCCTTAATCTAGGCTTACCTGTAGGTCAAAGTGTGTTGTAAGGGTTTACAACCACTTTAATAAAACAGACCTGACCAGAGAGGTGAGGAGGATTCTGGGAGGTCACATGACATCACTCTTAGCTCTATTAATAAAACACAGACCTGACCAGAGAGGTGAGGAGGATTCTAGGAGGTCACATGACATCACTCTTAGCTCTATTAATAAAACACAGACCTGACCTGAGAGGTGAGGAGGATTCTGGGAGGTCACATGACATCACTCTTAGCTCTATTAATAAAACACAGACCTGACCAGAGAGGTGAGGAGGATTCTGGGAGGTCACATGACATCGCTCTTAGCTCTATTAATAAAACAGACCTGACCGGAGAGGTGAGGAGGATTCTGGGATATTTCTTGGACCTACAGGTAATCCTTAATCTAGGTTTACCTGTAGGTCAAAGTTGGTTGTAAGGGTTTACAACCACTTTAAAAGAGAATTAATGCAAAAAAAGTTAAATAAGTCCACAAGGGCTTTTTTTTACCACTACTAATCCATTATACTGTTTTTTTTTTTTTTTTAATTTAGCAATTTAGATGAAAGGTTTAGCACTGGGGAAACACTTTGAGAGATGACATATGTTTATTTCTAAAAAAACAAAACAAAAAAATTTAAAACCATTTATCATTTTCCCTCCACTTCACAATTATGTGCCACTTGGTCTTGGCCCATCACATAAAATCCCAATAAAATACATTTAAAGGTTTTGTTTTTTTTCTCCCCTTTTGTTGTTGGGGGCATTACTCCAGGATTGTGCGAGCCAACCACTATTGTACCAGTTTAAGAAGTGCGTCGATCTGAAACTGCAACTCAAATGCCCCATACACATGGTCAGAATTTCCCGACGGAAAAAGTCAGATCGGATGATGTTGTCGGAAAATCCGATCGTGTGTGGGCTCTATCGGACTTTTTCCGTCGGAAATTTCCAACGAAAAAAGTTTGAGAGCAGGATCTAAAACTTTCCGACAACAAAATCCGATTGGACTTTTTCCGATCGCGTGTAGAGAATTTCCGACACACAAAGTGCCACGCATGGTCAGAAAAAATTTGGAGACGAAAGCTATTGGCTACTGGCCTCTACGTAGTCCCGTCGTACGATGTTTACGTCACCTTGTTCCAAACTATCAGATTTTCTGACAACTTTGTGCGACCGTGTGTATGCAACACAAGTTTCAGCCAAAATCCGTCGGAAAAAAATCAGACGGATTTTGTGGTGGGAATGTCCGGCCATGTGTATGGGGCTTGACTGGCACAGACTACTGGGGGGGGGGGGGGGGTGTAAAACACGAATATGTTGCAGCTTATGCGGCTTTACGCATATCTCCACACCAAAGTGGGAGCTACCTACCGCCACAGAAAATGCACGCGCTAAAATTTATACAAAACCGGCAGGTCAAAAACACAGTGAGCTATGAAACAACGCACAACCATCCGCATTAATTCATTGTGGTTTTAAGTGCAGAAAGAAATTTTTTTTAATAAAAAAAAAAACAATTTTTGTACAGATAAGGAAATGAACACAACCCTCTTAAGAACAGATGCATCACGGGTACCATACTTTGCATAAGGGTTATTATTCTGTTGACTTTTGCATCCGCTTTATGAACATTTTATTACTTAAAAGGTATTAAAGATGTAAAAAAAAATTACTTGTGCGCATGTGTCAATCATAAGTGCCACAGATCTTCATTGTAATTTGCTTAATACATTTATTTCTAAGGACTGTCATCGCCATCTAGTGGCAATAATGCAGGATGTTTCCTGACTGAGGTATTCCAAAAAATAATAATAATTGCATTATTGCCCCTAGATGGAGCTGGCGATCCTAGAAAAAAAAAAAGTAATAAGCAAATTACAGTGTAGATTTGTGGAAAATGACTGACCTGTACAAAGCATTTTTTTTATACTGCATTAGTGTGCGTTTTGTAATTGCTTGAGTTTAAAAAAAAAAAAAAAAGCAAGGCTGTGGTGCTAGCAGGGGTGCCTGTAGATGAGCAGGGTATGCGATTACAGGAACTGATTAGTTTTGGCAAGAAAGGTCAAGAACAGTGGTCTCCCAACTTTGGTCAGGGGGCCAGAAGCGGCTCTTTGCTTGCCCATATCCGGCCCTTGGGACATTTCCTCCAGTTGACACCAAAGATGGGACACCGTGGTTGAGGCACCATTCCCCCTACTGACACAACTGATGGGGTACCATTCCTCCCACTGGTACCAAGGATGGGGCACCATTTCTCCCACTGACACCACTGATGGGGTACCATTACTCCCACTGACACCAAGGATGGAGCACCATTCCCCCCACTGATACCAAGGAAGGGGCACCATTCCTCCCACTGACACCACTGATGGGGTACCATTCCTCCCACTGACACCAAGGATGGGGGACCATTCCCCCCACTGATACCAAGGATGGGGCACCATTCCTCCCACTGATAACAAGGATGGGGCACCATTCCTCCCACTGATAACAAGGATGGGGCACCATTCCTCCCACTGGCACCAACGATGGGGCACCATTCCTCCCACTAATGCCAATGATGGGGCATTATTACTCCCACTGGCACCCACGATGGGGCATTATTACTCCCACTCATACAGCTAGTGAGATACTATTCCTCCAACTGACACCATTGATGGGGTATTATTCCTCTCATTGGCATTGTTTACTCTCAATGACGCAGAGGAATTATCTACTCCCACTGGTCATAGCCCGGCCCCCCTAAAGCCTGAAGGACAGTAAACTGGCCCTTTGTTTAGAAAGTTTGGAGATTCCTGGTCTAGAATATATATCCTGTTTGTACATTTAAAACATTTTATTATATATATTATATTATTTTGGTATTCAATAAACTGTTGTATCAGAACCTTACTTACCAAAACCCTTTAATCGTATACCTCACTCATCAACAGGCACCTCAAAAACTTGTTGAACCTTCTTCCCATTCCCTAAGTGGACTGAGGATTGGGTACCTTGAAGTATCGAGAGCAACCACCTGAGTACCCATGTGGAGACAGACATATGCTTCAAGTATTCAGCTAAGGTTGCACATACCACAGCCAACTTCTTCATTCATGTTAATTGTTTAAAGCTCTACTACAGCCTACGTGCTCTCCTGCCATTCCTCCTCTTCTCCTTTATTCCTTGAGGTAGCGCTTCTTTTTTGAAACTTGGAGACAACGTTTGATACCAACAAGTTTATATACTAGCTGTTATCTGTAAGCCTGGGTATGTTCTGGGGCTGTTAAAGCCACTCCTAACTGGTCTTTGAAGGTTAACATCACCATTGACCATTGTGCCCTACAGACATATTAAAAGACCATAACTATAGATGGGCCTATGTTGGTACTAGTAGGACGCCCAACAGCCGAACTTGGGTGACATCAAGCTGGCCTCTCTGAAACATCATGAAGGTAGGTGGGCAGGTCAGGCTAGCCCAGAGGTCTTTTTTTTTTCCTTAAAGGTGTAATCATCTTCACCAGACAGTAGCTTGGGGTTGTAGACAAAGTTTGTGAACTCTCTGGTGGTGGGGCATGTTCTGATCACCTAGCATGGTGTCTCTGGTTCTTTACAGGCATCCAAGCTCTTAGGAATGAGGTCAAAGTCAAGGCTGATGTAGCAGGAAGAATAACTTCCTGATGTACACAAACTAATTTCTTACTATCACCTACAGCAAGGGTCTCCAAACTTTGTAAACAAAGGGCTACTTTACTGTCCTTCAGACCGGGGGCCAGACTAGGGCCAGTGGGAGTAGAAAACGTCCCATCATTGGTGTCAATGGAAGGAATTGTGCTCCATAATTGGCGTTAGTGGGAGGAGTTATGCCCTTTTGTTGGTGTCAGTGGGAGGAATAGTGGCCCATTGTTGGTATCAATGAAAGAAATTATGCCCCATCATTGGAGTTATACCCTATTGTTGCTGTCAGCGGAAGGAATTGTGCCCCACTTTTGGTGCCAGTGGGAGGAATTGTGCACTTTTAATGGTGTCAGTGGGAGGAATAGTGCCCCAAGGTCCGGATAAAGGCAAGCAGTTTGGAGACCGCTGATCCAAAGCCTTGGTTAGGCAAGCTGGCCAGCTCAACCCCTTTCTGTCCTTCTCCACCCACAGCTGGATAGGCTTTCTCAGTCGGCACATTGACCGATTATAACTATATGAAAGATCAGATCAAGGCTACAAAAAAAGCAACACGCCAATGCTTTAAATAAAAAGTCGCCAATCATCCCTTCCTAACAGCTGTCCAAACGCTCCGGAACAACGTTTAAAGTAAGGGCAGGCTTGTCTCCTGTATGAGATTTCTGATGGGCGGTAAGAATGGACTTGCTAATGAAAGTCTTGCCGCAGTCCGAGCACATGAAGGGCCGTTCGCCAGTATGGGTCTTCTGGTGCCGCGATAAGTCGGAGCTGGTGATAAACCCCTTACCGCAAAAGGAACAGGCAAAAGGCTTTTCCCCCGTGTGAATTTTCTCATGCGTGGTAAGGTTAGACCGGCTGGCAAAGCACTTGGCACACTCAAGGCACTTGAAGGGTTTTTCGCCCGTGTGAATACGTTGGTGCTTAACTAGGTTGGACTTCATGCCAAAGGCTTTCCCGCAATGAGCACACTCAAACGGCTTCTCCCCAGTGTGAACTCGCTGATGCTTAACTAAATTGGACTTCATGCCGAAACGCTTGCCGCATTCTTGGCAGGGAAAAGGCTTCTCCCCCTTGTGGACCTTCAGGTGTTTCACCAGGTTGGCCTTCATGGCGAAGCACTTTCCGCACTCCGAGCAAGAGAAGGGCCGGTCCCCGGTGTGAATGCTCTGGTGCGTCTCCAGGATGGACTTGTTGGAGAAGGTCAATCCACACTCACCGCATAGGAAGGACTGTCCACCTGTGTGAACGCTTTGGTGGGCCATGAACACCATCTTGCTGGAGAACGACTTGCCGCACTTGATGCAGAGGAAGGGCTTGAACGGGTTGGCTTTGTCGCAGCACAGGGCCGAGCTCGAGCCTGGCTCCGCCTCCTGAAGGTTGGTGTCATAGACGACGCACTTGCCGCATTCATAGCAAACGTAGATTTTCCCCTCCAGGGAGACCAACTTGTTGGATGACCACGCGGATGATGCCCTGGAATGGTGAGAGCTTAAGGTTTCGGGTAGAGGAAAACCATTCTTCCCTTCATGATCTGGAGAGGAACCAGAGGAACACGAGATCAATGACACAATGCTGTTGTCACCAATAACCCAATGTCTTTCCATACTTGTTGTGTTGCTTATAGACGTTAAAGAGGACCGGTCACTCTTGGGCTCAAGTCTGAATTAATAAAGGACTGTCAGGTCTCATTTTACAGCAAGGGGAAATCAACTGTGCCCAGGCTGGGATGAAAAAAGAATGCCATTGGGTCTGATGCAGGTATGAGGAAGGCATTTCCTCAGTTTTCTCTTCCACAGTGATCACTCAGACTGTACACTGTAACTTTGCAGCAAAGCTTTAAAAGTGAGAGACAGCAGCAGGTGGATGATCTGCTTCTGTAATCCTCTACATTGTGTCAAACAAGAGGAGTAAATGCTGAGGTGACTCAAACGTTTCCATTTGCTCCAAGTGTTGGGAGATCCAGGAGGGCGCCATGAAGTGCAAGTATTTCTTTTTATAAAAACGACAGTGGCTTCTCCAAAACAAGACTGATTTGTTGTGTCGCTATTATAGTTTTAAAAAGTCCTTTCATGTTTTAACCTTTTATATAATTTATGTTGTTATTTTTATAAGTAATATGCCAATGAATATTTTCCTTTCTCATTTCAGCCAGCAGATGGAGCCATCTGCTCCTTATTATGTTTTCTAGACTCTCCTTACCTACGTTGTTGCAAAAATTTAAAAAAAAAACTGTTTACAGAGCTCAGTAGCTGAAGCTGAAATTTATACAAACAAGAGAGACAGTAGTGACTCCGCTTTCCTTTTTTTTAATATATAAAGCAAATAATTTTTCTTCTTTTAAATAGAAAAGGGATAGACAGCACAGAAAAAGTAAGACAGTGTGAAAGAAATTAATCAAAATATTTTACCACTAGAAGGCAATCTAACAAATATTTTTCATCACAGGCTCAAGTAAGCACCAAGGTATGGAAAACACGGACTTCTCTCAGCAGGGGCCCTGAGGTCCACACAAAAAGGCTGGGCATAGACGGCTCAAATTCGGTTCCGTTCGGCCCACAAGCGAAAAATCAGCTAGTTCTCCCATCCAAACTAACATGAGTCGCACAACCGTCGCAAATAATCCAGCCGAAGTGACTAAAATGGCATTCTCAATTTTTTTCCTATGATCTTCAACACCATCTAGTGGCCATAATGAGGTTTCTTGATTTTATTTCTTTATTTAATTTTCTTGATTGCGGTATTTCTGGAAAATACCACATTATGGCCAGTAGGTGGAGCTGCCAATCATAGGAAATAAACAGAACATTTTGTTTCCCACATGTTGCACGCATTACAGGGATGGCAAGGCAAGCTATTTGCACAGCGCCTAAAGGCTTGTTTATGATAGCTGTTGGGAGAGCGATAAAACCCGATTGGTTGAGTTGAGTTTTTACGTCCCCTCAACTGCTCCCTCTTTAGTTGGAGAGGCAGCAGCCTGGGGGTGAGCACATGCAGAGTCAGGAATGGTAACCACTGTTGCGCTCAACGGGAACTGCCGCTTACTGAGAAGGGTCGGAGCATTATACATCGAATATTCAGTATGGGAACCAGAAGAGACATAGCAATAGAGACTAAACCTGACCCACCTGGACCCCAAAACTAGAGAAGGAAAAAAGGTCTCCTTACTGACCCGGGATGGACTCCGAAGTCCGAGTTCCCTTCACGTCACCTTCTCCATCCGCCGCATGCGGCACAATGACAAGCTCCGGGTTTTCAGCCTAAAGGAAGCACAAGAAAGTTTGAATAAGGAGTCCTCCTTTCAGAAACGGTTAGTTTGGAATTCGGAGATAAGAGCCCATCAATCCTGAGTATACCTGATATCCACGGGGTGTGGAATCCTGGGAATACAGAGGACGGGGATGTCTCTCTGGGGTATTTCCATTACTGGAGCCATCTGTAGGAAACAAAGTGAATATAACGACCATTAACCATCGATGGACAAGGAGCAAGGAGAATCTGGGACTGTTTTCTGGACCCATTATTATATTTATTTCCATATCTATTTATATCAGCTCCGCCTAGTGGTCATAATGCAGTATTTTTCTGAATTATCGCAATCAGTGTAATACTGCATTATGGCCACTAGATGGCAATGATCATCATAGGAAATAAAGAATGACATGTCACACATGTAAGACACATTACTTAGGGCTGTGTGAATGCTGAGCCCTCATATTGTTCATCACTCACCTGTGCTGATCTCTAGGGGACTTTTCTTCTCGCTGCCCCTCATATATGGATCTTCTTCATCTTCAACTTTAATGCTGATTACATTGTCATCCTGAGGAAAACAACATTACACAAGGATGTCTGCTTATATAAAAAAAAAAAATATTGAAAGTGCATGTACAGTACATTTGTTCTGTGTGAATAGGGCAAAAAAAATGTTATTAGAATATATTGTGTGCTGGTCAAATGTAAATCACTGATCTACATGCAGAAGTAGTAAGTAACGCAGAGTGCAGAGGTCAGTAGTATGTAACGCAGAGACCAGTAGTATGTAACGCAGAGACCAGTAGTATGTAACGCAGAGACCAGTAGTATGTAACGCAGAGGTCACTAGTATGTAACGCAGAGGTCACTAGTATATAACGCAGAGGTCAGTAGTATATAAAGCAGAGGTCAGGCGTATGTAACGCAGAGTTCAGAGGTCACCAGTACGTATCCCTGAGTTCTGAGGTCAGTAGTGTGTAACACAGAGTGCAGAAGTCAGCAGTATGTAATGCAGAGGTCAGTAGTATGTAATACAGATTATAGGGGTACAGTAAATACTAAATGCAGAGTGCAGAGGTCAGTAGTATGTAACAAAGTTTAGACGTAAGTAATAGCGCACAGTGCAGATGTAAGTAGTATGTAACTGAATTTACAGGTAAGTAGTTTTATAACAAAGAGTGCAGAGGTTAGTAGTATGTAATGCACATTTTAGAGGTAAGTTATATGTCGTTACGCAAAGTGCAGACGTCAGAAGTATAATGTAGAGTGCAGAGATTGGTAGTATGTGACGGAGGAGTCAGGAGTATGTAATGCAGGGTTCAGAGGTCAGGAGTATGTAACAGAGTGAACAGCTCTACTTTAATATTAAAACAGCCTTATATATCATTAGCCTGACAATGTTCCTCTACATGTCATAAAGCTTTAACCTCTCTGTATTCTGTATAAAGACCCCAGTGCCACCTACATGATCATCATCCTGTTCCATGGAGTGATCCTCCTCCTCCTCCTCCTCCTCCTCTGAGGAATCCCGGGAATACAGAGGACGGGGACATCCCCCTGGTGTGTTTCTGTTACTGGATCCATCTGTAGGAAACAGAAATTAGGTTTTCATTCCTGGCTGGAGGATGCCCAGCAACATCTAGCCCGTCCCTGGCCCGTCATTCCCATTCATTGAATTTTAGCTCTATCAATTATGGAGGCTCAGCATCACATGTGGGTGCTACCTTGGGCAGTCTGCATGCAAATACACCCCGTCCTCCAGACTCACATCCACCCATCAGGACAAATTTTACATTTGCATAATGCCTCCCAAGAGCCAGCACACTGCCTGCATCAGGGCCGAGGACTCTATAGAGTACTGAGGCCGAGTGCGGTGATGTTTTCCGGAAGCTATGTAAAGCACCCTTCTGGCCCCTCCCACCAGCTATGATTTGCCTGCATTGCACAGAGAAGCACAGAGACCCAGTGATGACATCACTGGGTGTAAAACATGGTATGTAACGAAAATGTAAAAAAATAAATAATATATATATAGAAATACTGAATCTTCTGACCTAGAGGTGGGGCAAATTGGGAATCCTCAATGATGTCCTCATTGCTTCCATCTACATGCCCTACAAACCGCCGAACCTGCGCAGGGAGAAAGACATTGTGACACCTTATAGGAACCTGACACACACACACAATGATACAGTCAGGGCTACTGTTACAAATCATGGGGGCCTGTCCAGTCTCATTTTTGAGACAAGATATAGATCCCCAATCTTTCCCCTGCAGCCTCAGCTGCACTGCAGATGAATGAACAGGGAGTGCTCTGTACAGAGACTTTCTGTTTATTCACAAACTGAAGCACAGTGAACACAGTTTACTATGTTTCAGTTATGAATGAACACAATAACTCACTGGGTTCATTCCAAAAAGGAAGGGTGGGGGGGGTCGATAAATATTTACTCCTGGTCTCTATTCTGAAACGATCCCCCTGTGCGCCCCCAGCAGCCGGAAACAGGGAGAGGAGGAGAAGCCAGCAATGTTGTGGGGGAAAGCAGCACACAGGAGGGCCCGGGCAGCAGGGGGAAATCGGATACTGGACAGGGAAGGTGATCGGTGTGCGGAGGGTGCAATTACAGAAACCGACCCCCTTATGTGGCTCTCCCCGCAGCAGCTGAAAGTTGACGGGAGGGAGAGGAGGTGAAGCCAGCAATGTTGTGGGGGAAACCAGCACACGGGGGAGGGGGTTGGGCAAGCAGCAGGGGTAATTGTATCCTGGACAGGGAGGGTGATCGGTGCCAGAGGGGGGCAATTGCTGAAACTGATCCCCTTACGTGGCTCTCCCTGCAGCAGCTGAAAGTCGGCGGGATGGAGAAGAGGAGAAGCCAGAAATGTTGTGGGGGGAAAGCGACACACAGGGGGCCCTGGGGCAGCAGGAGCAATCTGATCCTTGACAGGAAGGGTGATCGGTGCGGCGGAGGGGACAGTTACTGGAACCAATCCCCCGTGTGGCTCTCCCTGCAGCAGCTGAAAGCCAGTGAGACTGAGAGGAGGAGAAGCCAGCTTTCAGCTGCGGCAGGGAGAGCCACACAGGAGATTGGTTCCAATAATTGCCCCCTCCGCCGCATCAATCACCCTCCCTGTCCACTATCTGCTTCACCCTGCTTGTCAGCTGCCTGGGCCCCCCTGCTGAACTGATGTGGCCTGTGGTTCCAGGAGGGCCAGTGGTGCCCCCCCTATTGGCAGTCCTAGATACGGTCACCATCTAAACACATCCCTTGTCTCTAACTGGATAATGTCCCAGAATTCACGGCACCGCTCACCTCTCCTGTCAGCAGATGAATGATTTTGCTGGTCAGTTTCAAGATGTTGTCGTTCTTTATTTCGCCTGGGGGTACGAGAGGTTTCAAGCCAACAGTTGCACCTTGACCATCATTGGAGCCATCAGATACAATACGATTCATCCTACGTGAGATCAGCTCACCAGATTCTCTCACCACCATGAAATCCTGCAAAGAAACATTGCAGCAAAGACACATGTCACCTCCCAGAATCCTCCTCACCTCTCCGGTCAGGTCTGTGTTTTATTAATAGAGATAAGAGTGATGTCATGTGACCTCCCAGAATCCTCCTCACCTCTCCGGTCAGCAGGTAGATGATCTCCAAAGTGAGACTGAAGAACCTTCTAGTCACGTCCATCTTGTCCTTCTCCATCTTGAAGATTTTGGAAACACCGGTAGGGGGACTTGAAGGCTCTGCAATTAAAACAAATATGGAGAACATGCTGGGTCGTCATTAACATCACTTACTCCATCATACATAAAAACTGGCATTGAATGACGTAACAAGTGTCTACAGGACAGCTGAGAGATCCTATGAAAAACCTGCTGAATTTGGGGACTGTGGAATATACAGAGCAAGAGATGTTTTGCAATTTTCACTCCATACATTTAACTGGTAAAAAAAAAAAAAAAGGGCGGTAATCATTGTAATGCTCACCGTACATATTACAATCTGACTGTACAATTTACCTTTACCTGTACAATTTACCTTTAAAGGAATTCTATGGTCACAGCACACACTTATTTTATACCATCAGCATTGTAATAATAATACAAGCAACCGTTATTTTTGACAGTCCGATATAATCTTATTTAAAAAAAAATAATAAATCTCCTTCGTGTTGTTAGTGCTGCCTGTCTGCTGGCTATCTCTTTCCACAGCTTCCTGGATTCCCAGCATGCTTTGCAGCTTCTCCATTTCTAAGGACTACATATCCCATAGTACCTTGCTGCCTGCAAGCAAATAATTCCTGTACCGACTCCGCCTCCGGAAACTTCTCCTGTGGGCACCTCTGTAGATCAGAAGGAGGGCTCTGTGAAAATGTGTGACACAGCAGTGCCTACTCACAGGGCATAGTGACTACGTGTCACAGAATTCAAGGAAGTCAATGTCTCAGGATCTTCACAGAGTAAATCTACAATCTTCAAGATGATTCTGATTATCCGGAGTAGGCTAGAACAGTGGCAGCTGGTGTTGATTTTCTGGAGGGCGCAAACAAACTTAAAAATTCTGAAAAAACAAATTGCAGCCTTACTGTGCCCATCAAATGCAGTCAGTGTGCCCATCAAATGCTGCCACTGTGCCCCATCAAATGCAGCCACTGTTACCCCCACCCGCCGTCTGACCGCCACTTACCCCATCTTGGTGGCGGGTCAGGCAGCAGTGAGCTGTGTCCACCCTGTGTCTCTTCTTGCTTCCTGCTAGGCGTCCAATAGCAGCGCCTGTCCTTTCAGCCAATCAGGTGATGGGTATTAGACACGAACTTCCCGATTGCTTTTCGGACATTGAACCGCCTTTCAGCCAAATATTCATATAGGTGGCAATTTTGCATTGAAGTCAATGAAATGCAATTTTGCATTGAAGTCAATAGGGAGTATTTTTGCATTGAAGTGAATGGGACGCAATTTTGCACTGCAGTCAATAGGGGGCATTTTTGCATTGAAGTCAAAAGACGTGATTTTGCATTGAAGTCAATAGGGAGCATTTTTGCATTGAAGTCAGTGAGATGCGATCTTGCATTGAGGTCAGTGGGACGCGATCTTGCATTGAGGTCAGTGGGACGCGATCTTGCATTGAGGTCAGTGGGACGCGATCTTGCATTGAGGTCAGTGGGACGCGATCTTGCATTGAGGTCAGTGGGACGCGATCTTGCATTGAGGTCAGTGGGACGCGATCTTGCATTGAGGTCAGTGGGACGCGATCTTGCATTGAGGTCAGTGGGACGCGATCTTGCATTGAGGTCAGTGGGACGCGATCTTGCATTGAGGTCAGTGAGACGCGATCTTGCATTGAGGTCAGTGAGACGCGATCTTGCATTGAGGTCAGTGAGACGCGATCTTGCATTGAGGTCAGTGAGACGCGATCTTGCATTGAGGTCAGTGAGACGCGATCTTGCATTGAGGTCAGTGAGACAACATTTTGCATTGAAGTCACTGGTATGTGATTTTGCATTGAAGTAAATAGGGGGCATTTTTGCATTGCAGTCAATGGTACGCGGTTTTGCATTGCAGTCAATGGGATGCGATTTTGCATTGCAGACAATGGGATGCGATTTTGCATTGCAGTCAATGGGACGCGATTTTGCATTGCAGTCAACGGGACGCGATTTTGCATTGCAGTCAACGGGACGCGATTTTGCATTGCAGTCAATGGGACGCGATTTTGCATTGCAGTCAATGGGACGCGATTTTGCATTGCAGTCAATAGGGGGCCTTTTTGCATTAAAGTCATTGGGACCAATTTTGCATTGCAGTCAACGTGTGTGCAAAAAATAAAAAATAAAAAAAAAACAGTTCTGTAAGCAAAAGGGTTAAATCTACCAAACTGAAGTAATACGAGGAACTACCTAGACTATCCAATCGCTCTGTTTGCAATCAAGCAGGCCCTTGCACTACAAACTTGATATAGCAGATCGTAGAATCAGATTGTAATGTGTGTGTAGCCTAAAGCTCAACCGTTACATTCTCCGTAATGGTGGCCTCACACATCGATAGATAATCAATTTTGTGTTCCAATCAATGTCTCCCTATGAGAAAACTCAATCTAATTTTGTAAACCCATTCGAAGAGGCGGGTTTCAATCGATAGATTAAAGATACGATCCTAAGTATTTAATCGCATCTCTCTCTCATATGCAATCTAAGAACTAGATCTATTTCAGTGTAACCGATAGTTTTCTCCCTGATCGATCAAATCTGATCTATTAGTGTGTCTTGCTCGATCACAAAAGGGAAGAAATTACTATTTGATTGTTTATAAATTCAACACATGGGCATCCACCATTAGATTTACGAAAAACCTACCCTAAAGGAGATTGTACAATCAGATTGTAATTTGAGAGGTCAACTCTAAGCCACTAGAGGTCTCCACCCTTGAGGCTTAAATCCCGAAATGCAGATCCTGTATGGAGCTCTCCAACCTTAACAAGCAGGTAGAGCTGCCATTTAAAGGAGGAGCACCTAAAATGTATACAAGGAGCCCAGAATAACAGCCTGTCCCTGCCTGGACCCCTCCAACGATTCTCATCTTCTCTGGAAGTGGATACGACCACCAGATGCTCCATTGCATTGCTACAACATACCTTCCTCTTCTACATGCTTGGCTGCTGCTTATGACACCACAATGGACAGGGAAGTGCAGGGGTGGATGGGAAGTGTAGTCTTTTGCCAATGACCACTAGAGGGCAAAGGAGCTCACAATCAATGAGCCATCCAGTAGCCATTTTGTTGTAGACCATATAGTTAGGGTTTCATCCTGATCCACAAGAAAATGGTTCCTGAATTGAAGACGAAAGTAACTGAGCTCTGTTGCGACATTAAACATCACCATCTTTGTTAAGGGCAAAATGCCCTTTAATACCAAGCACAGGTAACTGTTCTTTTAGAGCAGGGGTCTTCAAACTATGGCCCTCCAGTTGTTCAGAAACTACAATTCCCATCATGCCTAGTCATGTCTGTGAATGTCAGAGTTTTACAATGCCTCATGGGATGCGTAGTTCCGCAACAGCTGGAGGGCCATAGTTTGAGGATCCCTGCTTTAGAGTCTTAGCTTTTGAACATTCATTGATATGCTGTGTGCATGGTGAAGGCAAGCGATAGGTGGAGTCTTCTGGGCAAAGTCATTTTTGTACACAGCGGGTGAGCGGATCCAGGTGCTCAAGTGTGGAGATTTCATCAATAGATTCTACAAGAGCTGGTTTGTGTTATTATTTATTTATTCTTCATACGTAGAAACAGAGGAAAAATATATTTATACAGTATAAAAAACATTTTTTTATTTATATAAAACATAAAACTTATTTTTCTAAAAATCCTTGGAAATCAGCTTTAGAACTTTAGACATGTCTTTTTCTAAGGTGCGAATGGAAGCTTTGAGCCTTCTAATTTCATCCATGCAGATGGCTATTCTCTCTAGAGCGATATTTTTGGTGGAAAGACTTTGTGTGACCTCCCGGCTGAGTTGGTTCGCACGTTCTTGTTCTGAAGAAATAAAAGTCTCTGTGTCAGCAAAACCTGGAGAAGAATTGAGGGGAGACTGGAACATGAGGTTGAAGGACAGAAGAAGAGCATGATGAGCAAAAGGAGAAGATAAGGAGCAGCAAAGGAAGACTAGGTGCAGAAGGAAAAGACTAAAATGAATATAAGGAGAAGATGAAGAGGAGGAGGAAGAAGCAGAAAGAAAAGACAAAAATCAGAAGGAAAAGGCAAGAAACAGATTGAAAAGACAAAAAAAAGGAAGGATAAGATGAGAAGCGGAAGGAAAAGACAAGGAGCAGAAGGAAAAGACAAAGAGCAAAAGGAAATGGTAAAGAGAAGGATGAAGCAGAGGGAAAAGATGAGAAGCAGAAGGAAAAGACAAAAATCAGAAGGAAAAGGCAAGAAACACATTGAAAAGACAAAAAAAGGAAAGACAAGGATGAAGCACAGGGAAAAGATGAGAAGCAGAAGGAAAAGACCAGGAACAGAAGAAAAAGGAAAAGAGCAGAAGGAAAAGACAAAGAGAAGATGACGATGAGAAGACAAAGTAAAGAAGGAAGCAGAAGGAAAAGATGAGGAACAGAAGGAAGAGAGGAGAAGCAGAAGGACGAGAAGCAGAAGGAAAAAGACGAGAAGCAGAAGGAAAAAGACGAGAAGCAGAAGGAAAAAGACGAGAAGCAGAAGGAAAAAGACGAGAAGCAGAAGGAAAAAGGCGAAGAGCAAAAAGGGAAAGACAAAGAGCAAAAAGGGAAAGACAAAGAGCAAAAAGGGAAAGACAAAGAGCAAAAAGGGAAAGACAAAGAGCAAAAAGGGAAAGACAAAGAGCAAAAAGGGAAAGACGAAGAGCAAAAAGGGAAAGGCGAAGAGCAAAAAGGGAAAGGCTAAGAGCAAAAAGGGAAAGGCTAAGAGCAAAAAGGGAAAGGCGAAGAGCAAAAAGGGAAAGACGAAGAGCAAAAAGCAGAAAGAAAAGGCGAAAAGCAAAAAAAAAAAAAAAAAAAAAGGAGTAGAAGGAAAAGATGAGGAGCAGACGGAAAAGGCGAAGAGCAGAATACAGCAGAAGGAAAGGAGGGGAAGCAGAAGGAAAGTAAGTGTAGCCATGCTTTGCAAGAATAAGCATTACAGTTGTTATGGTTACCAGTGAGTTTGGCTCCCTCTAGCGTCTTTTCTATTTTATGCTATTAGGACTTTTAGTTTGGGGTCTGTAAAGCCACGTCACAAAGCATTGTGGGGGATGTAGTTGATGAGGATGTGACTTGTGCTTAAACTCAGTCTGGGGACTACTAAACCCAAAATGCCAAGCCGCAGACCCACAAGGCAAAAGTTACTGCACTGCATGCTGGGAGCAGAAATAAAATGGACAGCTTGGCCATCTTTCAGCCTCCTGGGACTCCATTCAATGCCTGCCTGCAGTGAGGTCTGCGTTTGTGACCGGGGGACTGCGGCCTGTAAGGCACGGAGCTGAATCGATTGGCCTCTGAGGAGTTCCTGAGCACAGCCAGCTGGACCAGTGTGTGGACGGACCTGAGGATCCAAGATTGCTGGAAGTTTCCTGTGTTCCAGCTATCAGCCATTTGAAGGAGCGGTGCGGTGTGACGGCACCAGCGTTGGATCAGACTGAGATCTCAGGAAAGGAGTTCGGAAGGAATCGTACAGCACCTGGGCCTGTTGTGGTGAGCGGGCACTTGCCCAGATCAATAGAATACACTGTTTGCTGGTGAGACTTGTAGTTCCACAGAGGTGGTTCTGCTTATTCATAGGCTGTGCACAGTGGAACTCTGGGGTTTATTACAACCCATGTTGTAGAGATGGTACTACATTACCCGCATAGCTCACAAGGAAAAAGTTACAGGGGTGTTTGTTCATCACCACCAAAGGAATAGTTCCCAGTACACTCATCATTCTAAAGTCTGTTTCTTTATGTTCCTCTCATGTGGATTACAAATAACTGCAGTTCAAATCAAAGGGCTAGCTGAAGAATAAGTGAAGATAAAGAACTCTTGCCACCCTCCACAAAACATCAGGGTGTCACTATACGTTATGGACATTAAATTACAGTCTAGGGGGAGCCCTAGAGTGTAGGATTCAATGTTATATTGCATTATCCTCTTTATGTGAATGTAATGTTTTTCTTGGGATTTGTTGTGTGCATTGAGGCCGTAGTGGGAAGGTGCTTAATATACGCATTTTAGAATATTGAACATTTGTCCCACTGCGCACCTGTCTGCATATACCCTTCCTGACAATCATTGAATTCTTGTTTCACGTACACATTGACCATTTTCTATTGTTATTCTCTATATCTGAGTTACCACAGTGTTTATTGTGCTAAACAGTTTTAGTAAATTTCCTAAGTGGTTAATTGACAATCTGTATGAGACTCCATCTATTACTACAGCTGGTGAAGTGACGGGTTCCAAGGTTACGGTAAATATACTGCATAGTGAATCATCACTGTAATATCTTGTTCAGGAATATTGCGTGTGTGGCTCTCATTGATAACACTACAAACTTCCCAGAAAATGGAACCTGAGGTGCCAGAGGTGACGGAGGACCTGCAGAGTTGGGGTAGCCAGTGGGGTTTAGAGCCAATCAGCAGCCCCTATGGTGGTACCGCTACATAAGACTTTCATGACATTTTTGACTAAATATTGTAATGTCCCTATGTGGACAATGACATCACCTGGGAGTACCTGCCCTTTTGTGTAAATGGCCAGAGCTGTCATTCAGCACGAGGGAAGCAGCAACATGGATTGCAACCCCCCCACTACGTGGCCTGGCTTAGGGAGGGGGAAGGGCATACGCTCACCCCGTCCCACTTTCATGTAATGAATTTTAAGCAAGACACCACTTTTTTCTTGTTTTTGTAAATGGTGTTCCTCTTTAAAATCTATACTACACCTATTGGCCTGGGGGATTTTTTTTTTTTTAATCACCGCCCCTTTGTTTACATTCCACTGTCAGATATAAATTCTCTGCTGACAGCTAAATGGTACTGGGAGTTGGCAGGGCCACCCATATTTCGAATTTTTGAAGTTCAAGCTGTGGGTAGCCGGCATTAGTGTTGTGGTTATAGGGAGTGTTGGGCTGGGATGAGTCATGTTTGTTAGAAAAAAAAGGAAGGATAGGTTGAGGAGCAAAAAGAAGGAAGGGGAATGGGAGAGGATGTAAAGAGAAAGAAAGAGAGGACAAAGATCAGAAAAAAGAATAGAGGCAGAAATAGAAAAAGAAGAAAAAGGAAAGAAGCAGCAAAAGCAGATGGAAGACATGCGGAGAAGCAGAAATTTTAACCAACTACACAGAAGGTCAAAGAAAAAAGAAAGAGAAAAAGAAATGAAGAGCAGCAACATATGGCAAGAAAAAGAAGTACAAATGAGGATCAGTTGAAAAAATAAAAATATATAATATTATATATATATATATATATATATATATATATATATATATATATATATATATATATATATAGAGCATAAGAGAAAGAAGCATAATAAAATGTAAAAAAAATAAGCAGGAAAGAAAAAAAAAAAGGAGTAGAAGCACAGGATGAAGCGCAGAGGCAGTGGGAGTGAATTGGAAGTAAAGAATGAGGAGCGCAAAAGGATGAGGAAGAGAAAGAAGATAAGGAGAAAAGGGTCAAGGAGCAACAAAAAGAGGAGTTAGATGATTAGATAAAGAATATGAGGAGCAGAAGGCGAAGATGATGCAGAAAAAAAAAAATAATAATAAAAAAAAAAAAAAAAAAAAAGAAGAAGGACGCAGAGAATGCAAAAACAATTGTGAGCAGAAAAGAAACAGAAGAGGAACAAGTGAAAATCTCAGAGAGGATAAGAATGAAGAGCTGAAATGAGGAGCAGTGGAAGACCAGGAGCAGAAGGCGCAGTAGAATCAGTTTAAGAAGAACAGGATGAGAGTATGAGGAGCAGGAGGAGTGAAGGAAGAGCAGAAGGAAAGTACGAGGAGCAGTAGGAGAAGACCAGGAGCAGAAAGAGCAGTAGAATCGGTTTGAGAAGAAGAACAGGAGGAGAGTATGAGGAGCAGGACGAGTGAAGGAAGAGCAGAAGGAAAGTACGAGGAGCAATAGAAGAGGACAAGGAGCAGAAAGAGCTATAGAATCAGTTTGAGAAGAACAGAAGGAGAGTATGAGGAGCAGGAGGAGTGGAGGAAGAGCAGATGGAAAGTATGTGGTGCAGTAGAAGAGGAGAAGGAGGAGAAAGAGCAGTAGAATCAGTTTGAGAAGAACAGAAGGATGAGGAGCAGGTGGAAAGTACTTGGAGCAGTAGAAGAGGAGAAGGAACAGAAAGAGCAGTAGAATCAATTTCAGAGAAGAAAAGGCGGAGAGTATGAGCAGCAGGAGGTGTGGAGGAAGAGAAGGAAAGTAGAAGGAGCAGTAGGAAAAGACCAAGAGCAAGAAAGAGCAGTGGAATCAGTTTGAGAAGAAGAAAAGGAGGAGTGGAGGAAGAGCAGAAGGAAAGTACAAGGAGCACTAGGAGAAGACAAGGAGCAGAAAGAGCAGCTGGATCAATTTGAGAAGAAAAGGAGGAGAATTTGAGAAGCAGGAGGAGTGGATGAAAAGCAGATGGAAGGTACAAAGAGCAGAAAGAGGGGACAAGAAGCAAAAGGAAATGAGGAGCAGAAGGAAATGATAGGGACAAGAAAAAAAGAGAGGCTAGAAAAGTAGTAAGGAAGGAAATAAGTTCTCTCTACCTTCATTTTGTTGACTTTTGTTGGACTCTACGCTTGCATCAGGCTCTTGTTTGATTTGTACCTTTCTGCAGTTCCTGCGTATCCCTGCAAGGAAACCCATCTTTGTAAAACAACTATGGACAAAAAAAACGGTCACATGACACACAAGCACATGGACATGATGCCGAGGCAGACAGACATCTTACATTTACGCTCAATCAGCCTTCTAATGCTCTCCAGCTGCGACGATTTTTTGTTCTTTAAGTCTGACCACCTTTTCCTCAATTGCATCTTGGTCCTCGTTACCCCGCACTTCCTCTGCAGCGTGGCCACAGCCAACTGCAGAATGTGGTCTTTGCGAAGGTTGGCTTTGGGGTACTTGGCATGCTTGCAGTCATAGTCTTTTGCGTCCAAAATCTTAACCATGAAAATCATCTCTCGAAGGGACATTGGCATGGCTCTGCGTTTGCTCTCACAGGTCATCCTGAGAAATCTACCGACGCGAAGAGGCATAAGAAAACAAAGAAATTGGACAAAAGTCCTCTGCGCCTTCTATATCGTCTCCTACACTAGAAGAATAGTACAGGAAGGACTTGTTTCATATATTACTTTAACTCTACAGTCAAATTTTATGACTCCTTTTAGTAAACAGAAGGCAGGAGGACATTTTTTAAGATCGTCTTTAATATCTCAATCGAAATTTGTGGATCCGGGTGGTGCCAGCAGAACCATCCGTGTCTCGAATTGTGCCCGATTTCTGTGAGCCAGAAGATATTTGGGCAGCTTTAGTGTTGGGGTTACAGGGATGGTCAGCATTAAAGTTATAGGGTCAGTGTTGGGGTTACATCATGGATTAGTGTAAAGATTTTATATTTATTATTTTGTAATATGAACAGCCTCTGTGGTAAAACATTCGCAACCTTAGTCCTTTAGTGTGAATGTTACGTGTGACCATTGGTGTTGGGTACACAGGTGTGTTGGAATATCAAGGAAGGTTAGTGTTAGGATTATAGACATTATCCGTACTAGGACTAAAAGAGGGTTAGCATTGGATTCAGTGCTGGAACTACAGGGATGGTCAGTGTTAGACCCCATACACACTATCAGATTTTCTGCAGATTTTTGTCTTTGAATTTACCAAAACCATATAATATGAGGTCAAACCTTAAGCGTTTCAATTTGTATGCAATCAGGCAGGCCATGGTTTTGGTAACTCTGAAGACAAAATTCTGCAGAAAATCTAATAGTGTACATGGGGTCTTTGGTTTAAAGGGAGCGTTAGCATTGGGGTCAGTGTAAGGATTGAGTGGAGGGCTAGCATTAGACTTTGTGTTAGGATTGAATACAGGGTTAGGATTAGACTCTAGTGGAGTGTTAGCATTAGATTCAGTTCTGGGTAAGGATGAGCCGAACACCCACCTGTTTAGTTCGCACCAGAACCTGCGAACAGACCTAAACTTCGTGTGAACTTTAGAACCCTATTAAAGTCTATGGGACTCGAACGTTTAAAATCTAAAGTGCTAATTTTAAAGGCTAATATACAAGTTACTGTCCTAAAAAGTGTTTGGGGACCCGGGTCCTGCCACAGGGGACATGGATCAATGCAAAAAAAAAGTTTTAAAAACTGCAGTTTTTTCAGGAGCAGTGATTTTAATAATGAATAAAGTGAAACAATAAAAGTGTAATATTCCTTTAAATTTTGTACCTGGGGGGTGTCTATAGTATGCCTGTGAAGGGGCGCATGTTTCCCGTGCTTAGAACTGTCACTGCACAAAGTGTCATTTCGCAAGGAAAAAAAGTATTTTAAAATCACTTTCCATTGTCGGCTCCTGTAATACAGAGAACACTCAATGAGTGTTCTCTGTATTAGCTGACAATTCATTCATTGATAAAAAAATTAAAAATAAAAAAGCGTGGGGGTTCCCCTAAATTAAATTACCAGGCCCTTCAGGTCTGGTATGGAACCCTGCATCAAATTTTAAGAAAAAATTGACGTGGGGATCCCCCTAAAAATCCATACCAGACCCTTTATCCGAGCACGCAACCTGGCAGGCCGCAGGAAAAGAGGGGGGGATGAGAGAGCACCCCTCCCTCCTGAACCGTACCAAGTCACATGCCCTCAACATTGGGAGGATGCTTTGGGGGTCTGTGACACCTCAAAGCACCATGTCCCCATGTTGATGGGGAGAAGGGCCTCATCCCCACAACCCTGGCTGGTGGTTGTGGGGGTCTGCGGACGGGGGCTTATCAGAATCTGGAAGCCCCCTTTAACAAGGGGACCCCCAGATCCCAGCCCCCCCCCTGTTTGAAATGGTAAGGGGGTACAAAAGTACCCCTACCATTTCACAAAGAAAGTGTAAAAAATGGTTAAATAAGACAAACACACTTTTGAAAAATTCCTTTATTAAAAATAAAAATAAAAGATTCCAGCGGTGGTAATCCACTCTTGCTATCCAGCGACGGATGATCATCTCTCTGGGGTCCAGCGATGGCTGATCTGATCCAGCGACGGGTGATTTTCAGTCCAGCGCAGTCCATCCATGCATCCATCTTCTGTCTCCACTGAGGAGACACTGCGGGGAGCCCAGAGCCTTACGTTTCTTATATTAGGAGGGCGGGGCCACCCATCACCTGACCCCGCCCCCTCTGACGCTAGGGGGGCCGGGGTTCCCCTTAATATCCATACCAGACCTGAAGGGCCTGGTGATTGAATTTAGGAGAACCCCACGCTTTTTTTTTTTTTTTTTTTTTATCATCAATGAATGAATTGTCGGCTCCCGTAATACAGAGAACACTCATTGAGTGTTCTGTATTATGCCGCGAGTGATTTTAAAAGACTTTTTCCTGCAGAAATGACACTTTGTGCAGGGACAGTTCTAAGCATGGGAAACATGCGCCCCTTCACAGGCATACTATAGACACCCCACAGGTACGAAATTTAAAGGAATATTACACTTTTATTGTTTCACTTTAATCATTATTAAAATCACTGCTCCTGAAAAAACGGCCGTTTTTAAAACTTTTTTTTGCATTGATCCATGTCCCCTGGGGCAGGGGAAAAACACTTTTTAGGACAGTAACTTGCATATTACCCTTTAAAATGAGCACTTTAGATTTCTCCCATAGACTTGTACAGGGTGTTCCGGCTTTTCGAATTTGCCACGAACAGCCCAAATCGTTCACTGTTCGCTGAACAGGCGAACAGGCAATGTTCGAGTCGAACATGAGTTTGACTCAAACTCGAAGCTCATCCCTAGTTCTGGGATTACAGGTTTAGCCTTCGGGCTAGCGTTAGGATTGAATGGAGGACTAGCATTAGTTTTAGTGCTAGAATTAAAGGAGTGATAGCATTAGATTCAGTGTTAGGATAACAGGAAGGGTCAGTATTTGGTTTAAAGGAGTGCAGTGTTAGGATTGAATGTAGGGTTAACATTAGCAGACATGTTCGGTTCACGTACGGGTCATTTTATTCCAAAAGTTAAATGTGAATGAATTTTTCATTATTCGGAGATTCGGATCTATCTGAACGAAAAACAAATTTAAACAAATCCGAAATAACGAAACGAAATTTTGAACAAAATTCAAATTAGAAGAGTTTTCAAATTCACATTTCTAAAGAGAATAAAATAAAATATAAAATAATACAATAGAAAAGAATATCAAATAATAGAATATAAAATAATAGAATAGAAAATAAAAGAATAGAATAAAATAAAATAAAACAGAACAGAATCTAAAATAAAATAATAGAAATAAAATAGAAATGAAAAGGGATAGAATTGAAATAAAAACAACAGAATAAAATAGAATATAAAAATAAAGGAATAGAATAAAAAAATAGAATAGAATAAAATAGAAACAATATAGCCATCTTCTGAAATTATAATTTCAAATAAAGTAAATTTGAATATAATAGAATAGAAAAAAGGGCATAGAATAGAAAAGAACAGAATAGAAAAAAACAATCGAAAGAATAGAAAGAATATTCTAATTTCAAATAGAATACATTCATAGTCAAAAAAGAATAGCAAAGAATAGAATAGAATACAAAAGAATATAATAGAATCGCATAGAAAATAAAGAATAACCATTTTCCAAAATTTTGATAGAATAAATTTGAATAGAAAATAAAATAATAGAACAGAATAGAATAAAAAAACAGAAAGCATAACAATATAACCATTTTCTGAAATTTGAACAGATTACATTTAATTTTGAACAGAAAAGAATACAATACAATTGAAAAGTCAAGAATAGAGCAGAAAATAGAAGAATAGAATAGAAAAAACAATAGAATAAAATGGAATATAAATAATATATTCATCTTCCAAAATTTGAATTTCGACGAGAATACATTTGATTTAGAATTAGATTCAAATTTGAATACAATTCGAATTAAATTTGAATCGATTTGAATTTTCTGAATTTGGTCGAATTGAGTTCAATTTGACCAAATTCAGAAAATTCTAATCGATTTGAACTCAAATAAAATAAACAAATTTAATTAATTTAACTAAACAAGTTATATAAAAACTGAATCAAAACTGAACAAATTCATTCGTTCTGCACATGTCTAGGGTCAGTGCTAGGATTGAATAGAGGTCTAGCATTAGACTTAGTTCTAGGATTAAATGAGTGTTAGCATTAGATTCAGTGTTAGGCTCCATTCACATTAATGCGTTTTTTCATGCTTTTTGCAGAAACGCATTTCATCTTTTTTTTAACATGGGCTCCTATGGTACACGTTCACATCAATGTATTTTTGTGCCTCTCCATTTTTGGAAAGGGTCGGGGACTTTTTTTTCTGCAAAATGCAGAGTTTTGCATGTAATAGACTTCAATGGACCCACATCCAAAACGCAAGTACTCTGTTTGTACTGCGATTGTACCGCAATTTGCAAGGGATTTTTTTTTACTTTACATTCTCTGTATATAGCTGGTTGCTAAGGAGCGGGCCGGGAAGCCGGCCGCTGTGTCCTTAACAACCGATGAGTCACCAGCTATCAGCCGACTTCCCTGTTGACAGCTGAATGTGAAAAATTCACGGAAAAAACGGTGTGGGGTCTCCCCCCAAAAGCCATACCAGATCTTTATCTGAGCATGCAGCACCGCCCCCCCCCCCCCCCCCCCCACAAACCATACCAGGCTGCATGCCCTCAACATGGGAAGAAGAAGATGGAGGAAAAAGAGGACATTTTTAAAGCGGTCTATTGTCTTTTGTCACACTACACTACTTTTTTGGGGAGTGGGTAGTGGTATTACAATGTACCCCATACTGATTCATATAGGGGGGAGCTGGGATCTCTGGGGGGGCATTGTTAAAGGGGGCTTCCGGATTCTGATAAGCTCCCCACTCACAGACCCTCACAACCACCGGCCAAGGTTGTGGGGAAGAGACCCTTGCCCCCATCAACATGGCGACAAGGTGCTTTGGGGTAGCCCAAAGCACCACATCCCCCCCTCAATGTTAAGGGTATGTGGTTTGGTATGGTTCATGAGGGGGGGCACTCACTTTGGTTTAAAGGAGGGTTAGCATTAGGGCAATGTTAGGACTGACTATATGGTTAGCATTAGGTCAGTCATAGGATTACAAGAAGGGTCAGTGTTGGAGTTATAAGAAAGGTTAATATTGGGGGAAAGGGAAGCTAAGTGTTGGGGGGGGACAGGGAAGCTAAGTGTTGGGGGGGGACAGGGAAGGTTGGTGTCCGGGGGGACAGGGAAGGTTGGTGTCCGGGGGGACAGGGAAGGTTGGTGTCCGGGGGGACAGAGAAGGTTGGTGTCCAGGGGGGGACAGGGAAGGTTGGTGTCCGGGGGGGACAGGGAAGGTTGGTGTCCGGGGGGGACAGGGAAGATTGGTGTCCGGGGGGGACAGGGAAGATTGGTGTCCAGGGGGGGACAGGGAAGGTTGGTGTCCAGGGGGGGACAGGGAAGGTTGGTGTCGGGGGGGACAGGGAAGGTTGGTGTCGGGGGGGACAGGGAAGGTTGGTGTCCGGGGGGGACAGGGAAGGTTGGTGTCGGGGGGGACAGGGAAGGTTGGTGTCGGGGGGGGGACAGGGAAGGTTGGTGTGGGGGGGACAGGGAGGGTTGGTGTTGGGGGGGACAGGAAAGGTAAGTGTTGGGGGACAAGGAAGGTTAGTGTTGGGGGACAGGGAAGAATAGTGTTAAGGCACAGGGAAGGTAAGTGTTGGGGTTAAAAGAAATTTTAATATTGGGGCAGGGAAGGTAAATGTTGGTGGGGGGACAGGGAAGGTAAGCTTACCAAGCGTTCCCATGCAATAAAAGGATGCTCGCTGTCTATAGAGCGCTCCCTGCAGGCTGTTTGTGAAAGTGCTGAACAGCGCCCAAATTTACACTGAAATTTTTTTTATCACCAGAACACACTGTGTGCATGTAACATGAGGCTTTGTGAGCTGCGGACACAAGGGACCGCTGCTTTCCAGCTCCTCCTAAATCTGAAGCCGACACATGAAGTCTGCGTGTCAAGTGGACTTTTCTCTGCACAGATTTCCTGCATTACTCCCCACCCCCAATAACAATGACCACATCTCATATCACCTACCCCTTTTTATGCAGAGGACCACAGAGGGATGAGAGAGCTGTACACCGACCTTCAGACAAACACGAGAGATCACATTGCATCCCAGAGAAAAAAGTAAAATATGGAATCCAGAGTTTGTGCAGAAAAAGCATTTACTCACAGCTCCCTCTAGTGGTGCCCCTATAGAGCTACAACTTACTTCAAGGACCCCTGGAGAGTCTGGAGCCCCCTAGAGGACACATTTATAACACTGGAACAGAGGAAGCGAGTCTTCTTTATAGGCCTTGAGGTACGACAAGCAGGGGGCACATGTGGGCAAGAATTTACATTTCTTCACCTGTCCCTGGGCTATATTAAAAAAAAATGTGTGAGTGATGTCATGTGACTTTCCCAGAATCTTCCTCACCTCTGCCGTCTGGTCTGTTGCGATGAAAGGATGCGGACATATCTAGCAGCCATGTTGACTGAGGGCACGGGAATTCCTTCACAATAATATTATAGAAATAATATAATATATAATACTGTGCTACAAAAATAATAACATCGATAAATGAGAATAAAATGTGAAAAATAATAATAATGCAAAAAATAATAATGTATTTACAGCACCAGTGAATGCTCAAACAAGTGTAAAAAAAGGTAAAAAAAAAATGTGTTAAATATAATTTGTAACTATTGTGTTATAACAAGATTATGACTAATATTATCATTATTAATATTATTATTTTATTATTCTTCTTATTGTTGATGTTATTATTTTTATTATGTATTTAGTATTGTTGTTTTTGTTGTTGTTATGTTATTTTTATTATTAATAATATTATTTCTGCTTTGTTATTATTATTTTTGTTATTTTTATGATTTTTTTTGTTGTTTTTTTATTATTGTTATTATTTTGACTCTTTTTGTTGTGCTATTAATATTAATATTATAAATATTATTGTTGTTTTTGTTAATATTGTTATTTGTATACATTTTTTAATGTTATTAATTTATTATAGTTTTTTTGTTGTTGTATTTATAATAATACTATTGTTATATTTTTTTAAATTATTGTTATTATTCTATTTATGAAGTATTATTACTATTATTGTTATTTTTATTGTTATTTATTTTTAATTTTGCTATTATTATTTTTAAGATTTTTTTTTCATTATGACTATTGTTATGTTTTTATTACTATTAATGTTGTTATTGTTTTTATTTATTTATTTTATTTATTATTATTATTATTGTTATGTTATTTTTATTATTAATAATATTATTGTTGCTTTGTTATAATTATTTTTATTATTTTTCTTGTTTTTTTTATTATTATTGTTATTATTTTGACTCTACTTTTATTATTGTTGTTATTATTATTTGAATCGTTATTATTGTTGTTTTTGTTGTTGTTCTGCTATTAATATTACTATTATAAATACGATTGTTGTTTTTGTTAATATTGTTTAATATTATTATCATTTGTATACTTTTTTATTGTTATTATTGTTATTATTTTGTTATTATAGTTGTTTTTTGTGTAATAATAATAATACCATTGTTATTAATTTTTTAAAGTATTGTTATTCCATTTATGAAGTATTATTCCTATTATTATTTTTATTATTATTGTTATTTTTTTTTAAATGTTGCTATTATTATTTTTAAGATTTTTTTTTTTCACTATGACTATTGTTATGTTTTCATTACTATTAATGTTGTCATTGTTTTTATTTTTTGTATTTATTGTTGTTATTATCATTGTTGTTTTGTTATTTTTATTATTAATAATAATATTGTTGCTTTTTTTTGTTATTTTTATGATTTTTTTTTATTATTATTGTTATTATTTTGACTGATTAATGCTGTTATTGTTTTTATTTTATTTATTGTCATTATTATTGTTGTTGATGTTTTTGCTTTATGTGACTTGCTACTGGTGAAACATTCTAGCCTATAAAATGAATGGGCTGTTTTTGCTTTATGTGACTTGCTATTGGTGAAGCTTTCTAGCCTATAAAATGAATGGGCTCTGCTATCCAGCATTGCGCTGCCCACAGTTCCCACACAGAGTCAACAGACCTCTGCCCAAAGTCAACATGGCCGAAACTCGCCGTACGTCCGGTGACGTCCCCTCCATTGTCTCGTACGAGCCGCCGCTCGGAGCGCGCATGCGCGCAGGCAGCCGAGCCATTACGCGCTGGGGTCAGTGTGTGTGAGCGGAAGCGGGAAACCGCGAGAGTGGCGGCACCGAGTGGGCACCGGGTGGACACGGTCAGGTGTGTTTTATTTGGTTGGCGAGGGTCGCGGAGGGGCCTCGGGTGGGTTCCCTGAGGTCACAGAAGCGGCCGCCGTGCCCGGCGGGTCGTCCCGCGTATTGGAATGAGGCAGCTGCCGGTTGGAGCTTTGGCCAGCAGGTGGCGCTGTCTGCTGTGCCTCCATAGGCTTCTATTGTCCTCCGAATGTGGCTGCAGTGCTGGCTTTGAGCAGCAGGTGGCGGTGTGTCCATCTCCGCCATGTGATAGACCTGAGTGCCCCAGACTTCCATTGTACATTGAATTGTGGTCTTCCCATTTCCTCTGGGTGGGTCCAGCCTCTCCCCTCCCCCCTCCTCCTCCTGCCCCTCCTTCTCCTATGTACTAAAGAAATAATAATAAATAAAAAGCATTGGGGCTTTCATGCCATCCTCTACTCCCCACATGGATTTCTTCCTGCATGCTAGTGGGCGGGGGGCCTGAGACCTGGATGGAGAGTATCGCCTTCATTCTGCAAGCCTTTTTGCATGGGAACTTTGACAGCTACTAAGGATGGGGCCTCCAATTCCCTTCTGTCATGTTTCCAGAGCGCTCTATGCCTCCAGTGTCACCCGCATAGCCTGGGAGGCTTTAAAAATGGGGGGGAGGGGGGGGGCGGCACACACCGAAATTTATTTTTTGGTGATGACCTGCGGCAAAATCGTGCCGGTGGTTGTAAATGCAGTTGAGTCTGTCGATCACACCAGGAAAGCTGACAGCCAATCGTAGGTGGGGGAGGAGCCCCCCGTCCCGCATGTATACAAGGGGCGTGTATGTCTGCAGCATGGGAAATGAGTCCACCTCCTGTGATTGGCTGTTGGGTTTGACAGTGCCTATCTACCTCTTAGACATCCTACTTTCCTTAGAGGCACACAGGGCCCCCCCGTCCTTTCCTCAGAGGCACACAGGGGCCCCCCCGTCCTTTCCTCAGAGGCACACAGGGGCCCCCCCCGTCCTTTCCTCAGAGGCACACAGGGGCCCCCCCGTCCTTTCCTTAGAGGCACACAGGGGCCCCCCCGTCCTTTCCGTAGAGGCACACAGGGCCCCCCCGTCCTTTCCTCAGAGGCACACAGGGGCCCCCCCGTCCTTTCCTTAGAGCCACACAGGGGCCCCCTGTCCTTTCCTTAGAGGCACACAGGGCCCCCCCGTCCTTTCTGTAGAGGCACACAGGGCCCCCCCGTCCTTTCCTTAGAGCCACACAGGGGCCCCCCGTCCTTTCCTCAGAGGCACACAGGGGCCCCCCGTCCTTTCCTCAGAGGCACACAGGGGCCCCCCATGCTTTCCTTAGAGGCACACAGAGCCCCCGTCCTTTGACTAGAGCCACACAGTCCTTTCCTTTTTAGCATTAGTCAGTTGTGTCTTTATGCGTCATTGTGCGTTCTCTTTGAATGTGTTTCCAGTGGGTGTTTTAAAATGAGGATTTGGAGTGGACTACGTTAACAGCCAATGACCAAGGATGCTTGATAATTGTCACCAACGCAACCGGCCAGTAGAGCTGCACGATTAATTGTTAAAAAATCGCGATCTCTATTCAATCCTCCTCCCCCCCAAGATCCTAATCCAGCATTTCCGCGATTCATGTAAACCGTGCAGAGCAGATCCCGACTGACAGCTGTCAAAAAAAACAAAAAAAAACAGCCGGCAATGTTTATCAACAACATTACTCAGCCCTGAAAGAGAGAGAAAAAGAAACATTGGGGGTTATTTACGAAAGGCAAATCCACTTTGCACTACAAGTGCAATTGAAAGTGCAGTCGCTGTAGATCTGAGGGGGGCATGGAAAGAAAAATGTGGAAAATTGAAAAACAGCATTTTAGCTTTTACAGGATTGGATGATAAAATCAGCAGAGCTTCCTCTCGTTTCAGAGCTTCCCCTCAGATCGACAGCGAGTGCACTTATAGTGCAGAGTTGATTTGCCTTTATTAAATAAACCCCATTGCATCCTTCTGTTCTTTTAGGCTGGGTTCACACCTAATACCGATGTGGCTCCCAGCAGGGGTCCTGTGCATCCTGGTTCACCGTTTCAGGTCCGATTTCAGCCCAAATTTTTGTCTGAATTCGGACCTGAAATTGACCAAAAGACGCACAGGAGTCCTGTGCAAATTTGCATCGGAGCCGCAGTTGAGATGTGTGAGCTCCGTAGAGAGCCGGTCAAAATCGCCTGCTATTGCCCCGCATCCAATTCACAATCATGTGAACCCAGCCTTAGAGATCAAAGGGATGAACTTCAGTCTGTAAATGAGGTCAGTTTAACCACTTAAAACGGTTGTATACCCCGCTTGGTGATTTTTACCTACAGGTAAGTCTATAATAAGGCTTACCTGTTGGTAAATAGAATATCTCCTAACCCTGCACAGTCTAGGGCAGTGATGGAGAACCTTGGCCCCCCCCAGATGTTTTGGAACTTAATTTCCCATGATTCTCATGTTCTCTGCAGTGTAGTTGAGCATCATGGGAAATGTAGTTCCAAAACATCTGGGGTGCCAAGGTTCGCCATCACTGGTTTAGGAGATATTGACCTTGCATGCAGTCGCTGACGTTAGCCGCGCATGCACTCTGCAGGTCCGGCGTATCCTGCCAGAACGGGGGGGCTCCCGCGTGCAGGCACGGGAGTGACGTCATCGTGGCTCCGGCCACTCAGCACCGGAGCCAGCTATAACAGCTTCAACTCTTCTGGGAAGGCCGTCCACAAGGTTTAGGAGTGTGTCTATGGGAATGTTTTGACCATTCTTCCAGAAGAACATTTGTGAGGTCGGGCAGTGATGTTGGATGAGAAGACCTGGCTCGCAGTCTCCGCTCTAATTCATCCCAAAGGCGTTCAGTTTGAGGTCAGGACTCGTGACGCAGTCATGTTGGAACAGGAAGGGGCCGTCCCCAAACTGTTCCCACAAAATTGGAAGCGTGAAATTATGCAAAATGTCTTGATATGCCGACACCTTAAAGGGATTGTAAAGTGAATTTTTTTTTTTTTTTTAAATAACAAACATGTTATACTTACCTCCACTGTGCAGCTCGTTTTGCACAGAGTGGCCCCAAACCTGCTCTTCTGGGGTCCTTTGGCGGCTGTCTCTGCTTCCTCCTGCAGGTGCTTCTCATGTTCATGTGAGCTCCCTCACATGGTGAGAAGCATCTGCGGGCGCGCTTCCGTGATACAGCCGGCGGCTATAGCCGCTCGCTGTATCACACGGCCCGTCCCCCTGGCGCTCCGCGTCAGTGGATGTGATTGACAGCAGCGCGAGCCAATGGCTGCACTGCTTTCCATCCATCCACTCCAGCCAATCAGCGGCCAGGCTGAACGGTGGAAAGGGCGTCGGGGGACGAGCGCGGGACTTTCGAGGGGTCAGGTAAGTAAAACGGGGGGGGGGGGGGCTGGGGGCGCCGGGACTGTCAGATGTTTTTTCACCTTAATGCATAGAATGCATTAAGGTGAAAAAACATTTACCTTTACAACCCCTTTAAGACTTTCCTTCACTGGAACTAAGGGGCCGAACCCAACTCCTGAAAAACAACCCCCACACCATAATCCCCCCTCCACCAAATGATTTGGACCAGTGCACAAAGCAAGGTCCATAAAGACATGGATGAGCGAGTTTGGGGTGGAGGAGACTGTGAGCCAGGCCTTCTCGTCCAACATCAGTGTCTGACCTCACAAATGCTCTTCTGGAAGAATGGTCACACATTCCCATAGACACACTCCTAAACCTTGTGGACGGCCTTCCCAGAAGAGTTGAAGCTGTTATAGCTGCAAAGAGTGGGCCAACTCAATATTGAACCCTACAGACTAAGACTGGGATGCCATTAAAGTGGTTGTAAACCCTTACAGACCACTTTGACCTACAGGTAAGTCTAGATTAAGGTTTACCTGTAGGTCCAAGAAATATCTCCTAAACCTATACGGTTTAGGAGATATTTGCAAAAAGACAGGCACCGCTGTCTACGGTGCATGCGCACTGAGCATGCCGCTGCTAATGGCGTTAGTGGCGGCTCCCGTTGCGCGGGAGTGATGTCATCGCTGCTCCATCCACTCACAGCGCCGGAGCAGTGATACCTGGAAGAGGGGACAGCGGTGACATCGCTGGCTCCTGTGTCAGGTAAGTGACACATAATGGGCTAGTATGCGATGCATAGTAGTCCATTATGCTTTACCTTTGCAGGGAGACAAAGAGGAAGTAACACCCACCAGGTCTTGTCCCGCCTCCAAGCCAGTGGCAGGAGACGTAGCAGAATGAGGAGCTCAGCTTCCTGCTATCTTCTCCTATCAGCATGCTCCTTGTTAGCGCATGAGCACTATAACACAACTGACTGCCTTCTTGTGCTGATTCTCCCTCTCCCAGTCTCAGTTCTGCTGCACATTGATTACAGGTCAAACACATTACATATCCTGTTGATGCAAAGCTGCATTCATTTGTGTCTGTTATCTCTGTTGGGATTTGGTTTTAAGATGCTCTATATCATGAATATGGAAATAGTGGACCTCCAGCTGTCCCATGAGGCATAGCTACACTCTGACTGCCACAAGCATGATACCCAGAAGCATGATGTGACTTTTAGTTTTGCAACAGCTGGCGGTCCACTAATTGCATATCCCTGCACTATATTATCAAAAGTATTGGGACGCCTGCCTTTACACGCACATGAACTTTAATGGCATCCCAATCTTAGTCTGTAGGGTTCAATATTGAGTTGGCCCACCCTTTGCAGCTATAACAGCTTCAACTCTTCTGGGAAGGCCGTCCACAAGGTTTAGGAGATGTGTCTATGGGAATGTTTGACCATTCTTCCAGAAGCACATATCTGAAGTCAGGCACTGATGTTGGATGAGAAGGCCTGGCTCACATTCTCCACTCTAATTCATCCCACAGGTGTTCTATCGGGTTGAGGTCAGGACTCATGACGCAGTCATATTGTTACAGGAAGGGGACATTCCCAAACTGTTCCCACAAAGTTGGGAGCATGAAATTGTCCAAAACCTCTTGGTATGCTGACGCCTGAAAAGTTCCCTTCACTGGAACTAGGGGGGGGTCAAGCCCAACCCCTGAAAAACAACCCCCCACACCATAATCCCCCCTCCACCAAATGATTTGGACCAGTGCACAAAGCAAGGGTCCATAAAGACATGGATGAGCGAGTTTGGGGTGGAGGAACTTGACTGGCCTGGCCTTAACCAAATAGAACACCTTTGGGATGAATTAGAGCAGAGACTGAGCCAGGCCTTCTTGTCCAACATCAGTGTCTGACCTTACAAATGCGCTTCTGGAAGAATGGTCAAACATTCCCATAGACACATCTCCTAAACCTTGTGGACGGCCTTCCCAGAAGAGTTGAAGCTGTTATAGCTGCAAAGGGCGGAGCCAACTCAATATTGAACCCTACGGACTAAGACTGGGATGCCATTAAAGATCATGTGCATGTAAAGGCAGGCGTCCCAATACTTTTGGTAATATAGGGTATATAGAGCCTCCTCAGTGTGTCTTGGGGAATTTACTATTTCTCTCGGTGTTGGCCATGGTGCCCCCATTAGATTTTTTATGAAGTCCCTCCTTGCAATGCTTGGCTCTTACTGGGACTGTTGAGGAACTTCCCTGAGACACATTGATAGGCCCGTGCGGAGTATACATGATTACTGAAGATCACATTTGTCTTATCTGATTGGCAGGTCGTCCTTTTTTATCGTCTATCAACGGGACCCTTCTTCTTGAATGACATTGTGACCAGTCTCCGGCATGAGTCAAGAAGGCACTCTTTCAGCATCCCTCGACAACAGCAGACAGAACGGCGAGCATGCCCAGACTCACCCAGCCTACCGTGCGATCGTTGGCCTACGGGAAGAGACGGTTATTATTCAGCCTCGATCACCAGTGAGCACCGCCCTCGAGGAAGAGACTGTTACTGACCAGCCCCCCTCCCCTGAAATCGCCACCCTAGAGGAGCAGACTGTCATCATCCATCCTGAATCCCCCGAAAGCAGTGACTCGGAGGAAGAGACTCTCATTGTTAACCCAGATTCCCCCGACAGCGCTGATCCCGTTGAAGCTGAGGGAGATGATCACCCGGAATCACCCGCCAGCACTGGCCCGGATAAAGAGAACGTTGATGTGAACTCAAAATCTCCCACCGGCAGCGCTCCAAACGAAGCGGCGGGTGATGCTGACGATCACTTGGAATCGCCCGCGAGCGCCGTCCTCGAAGAGGGGACCGTTATCATAAATCCAGAATCCCCTCCCAGCTCTGGCCCCGAGGAAGAGACCTCTGAAGTTAGCTCCAAACCCCAGGACCTCCCCATCAACCTCTCCGTAAGAGCGAGCAGAAGCCGTACCAATGCTGAGAACGGCGGGAAGTCGGCCAGCGAAGCCACGTTGCATGTCTGCTCCGAATGCAAAAAATGCTTCACCTCCCGCGCCGGGCTCCTCATTCACCGGAAGATCCACAAGGAGAAGTTCCTGATGATCTGCTCGGAGTGTGGCAAGTGCTTCCGCGGCAAGGCCAAGTTTATTGAGCACCAGCAACTTCACTCGGGCGAGAAAGCCTTCAAGTGCTCCGACTGCAGCAAGTCGTTCACCAAGAAGTCGTACTTGGTTGCCCACCAACGGACGCACTCCAATGAAAAGACCTACGCCTGCCCCCAATGCGGAAAGACCTTTGGCAGCGCCACCTCCCTCAGCCACCACAAGCGGAGCCACAAAGAACAGTTTCTCTGCAGCGACTGCGGGAAACGGTTCCCAAGTAGCCAGCGGCTTCTTGCTCACCAGAAGACCCACCTGGGAGTAAAGCCGTTTGGGTGCCAGGAGTGTGGAAAGCGATTTAGCAGCAAGCAGTACCTCTACATCCACCAGCGGATGCATGCGGTGGAGACTCCGTTTTGCTGTTCGGAGTGTGGCGTCAGCTTCCCCACGGGAGAGACCTTGGCAGCGCATCAGAAGGAGCACAGCGAGGAGAAGCAGTATTTTTGCGACGAGTGCGGAAAGGGCTTCACCACCAAACAGTACTACATTGTCCACCAAAGGAACCACACCGGCGAGAAGCCTTTCTCCTGCACCGAGTGCGGCAAATGCTTCATTAGCAACAAGAACCTCAAATCGCACAAGCGAGTCCACACGGGTGAGAAGCCCTACTCCTGCTCAGACTGCGGCAAAAGCTTTAGCAGCTACCGGAACCTCACCAAACACCAGCGGATCCACACTGGGGAGAAGCCATATTCCTGCCCGCAGTGCGGCAAGTGCTTCATTAGTAACCACAACCGCGTCCGACACCAGAAAATTCACACGGGCGAAAAGCCCTTCCTGTGTGCGGTGTGCGGGAAGTGTTTCAACCAGAGGTCCAACCTGATTACGCATCAGAAGGTCCACGCGAAGGAGCAGCTGTATTGACTTGACACTGGGGCTATGAGATTTCTTACACAGGTTCAGTCAAACCCCAGGGAACAATGACCCAAAGACAAAAAAAATGGCAGCTGTCATCCAAGTGTGTGTGATTTTGTTTTAACCGATTGTTGGTGGGGGCTTGTGGCTACCTGGATCCTTAAAGCTCTTGTTAGAGCTTAGATCGGACTCATACATTTTCTGTCAGCTCATCCTTTTCTTTTGATGGGTAACTTATTGTATAATTTAAAGGGGATTTCTGAGAAAACAACCCTCTGCTAAACTATCCGACCCCTTGTTTTCATGCAGTTAATTTTCTAAGTCCCGCTAAAGTTTGCCCCACCAAGAAAACGCAATATTTTATTTATGCCCATCCAGCAGCACAGTCTTCGGTCCTTGACTTGGCAACCTACTGTGCCTTTGAAGAGTAATATCTTTCATGATCATAACACAACACTTGGGAAAGTCACCCCCCCCCCCCCCCTTAAAAGTTCTCCCATTTATCAGACCTCAAAAAAAGGTCATCCTGAGCTTTGAGTGGTAGTTAAATGGCTGGATAGAGTAATAAGACGGTGCTCCAGATTAAAGTACAGCGGGAGGTCTAATTTTAGGACTTTTTTTCTTTTTCCAGTGGATGCACGGGTTCCTTGTTTCCCTTTTAAGCTGTCCACCCTTCACCTTGAAGTTACTACCCTCTGGCATAGTCCAAATTATTCATCAGAGGGTTTTTGGTTGAGGAAATCCCCTTTTAAATACTTCATAGGCTGCTTTATGCTGTTGAAGAGGCTCATCTCGAAGCATGACATTTAATGTACAGTTAACACCCCTTTGTCCATTCACCCCTATACTTTTCCCAGCTGTATCCTGTTTTCCCAGAATTCTCTTGTAGGATATTCTTGGTCCTGATGTCAGAGGAGACCTCAAGTAATCTTCAGACGAGGCTTTTGTCACGTGATTGACTGCCACGGCATGCGGCTGTGTGGGGTTAGCTCTGCGTGTCATTGAATATGTTGTAGAACCCAATGGATCAGTCCGCATAAGGTTGATGGTTCAGTTAGTAGTGGGTAGGTTCTGGCATTTCTGATGCAGTTATGGGTAGATGACCTTGAGCTGAACCGGTCACCACTTGGTTCTTGTTCTTGGCTGTGCCCACTGCTGATTATACTAACTGCTTCTGCAGTGCTGAGAGTTCTGAACAAACAATAAGAGGAGAGGACACAAACAACTATTGCATTACTTTCAATAATTTATTAAGATAAAATGTTCTCACAAACCCATTGTGAATGGCAGCGTATTATAAATACCAATGAACCAAATGCAAGCCCATCAGTAGAACTCCTTAGGTCCAAGTAGATGATGACACCAGCGGCCGTGTTTCACGGGGCACACCCCCTTCATAGCAGGACTCAATTTATCTCATAACTGTGCAAACAATAAGAACAGGGGGCTTAAACACCTATTGTATTACTTGCAGCAATTTATTGAGTTCTGCTCTGAAGAAAGGGGCCGTGCCCCCTGAAACACATCAGCTGATGTTTTATCTTATCAATTAATGCTATATAACATCAGTAGTATATTCACAAACCTATTGTGAATGACAGCATAGTAGAAATACCCAGGAACCAAAAGCAAGCTTATCGGTAGAACTCCTCAGGTTCGAGTGGATGATGACACCAGCTGACGTGTTTCAGGAGGCACACCCCCTTCTTCAGAGCAGAACTCAGTTTACCTCTCAATAAACTGCTGGAGGTAATGCAAAAGGTATTTACGCCCTCTGTTCTTATTGTTTGTACAATTACGAATTCTGCTCTGAAGAAGGGCGTGTGCCCCCTGAAATATGTCAGCTGGCGTAATCATCCACTTCAACCTTGAGGAGTTATACTGATGGACTGCTTTTGGTTCTCGGTAATTTATACTACGCTGTCATTCACAATGGGTTTGTGAGTATATTGTTTAACTTTAATCTCATCAATGAATGATATTTATGAATGATATGACATCAGCTGATGTTTCAGGGGGCACGCCTACCCCAACCCCCCCCCCCCCAGAGCAGAACTAAATTTATCTTTCAATAAATTGCTGGAGGTAATGCAATAGATGTTTGCGCCCTCTGTTCTTATTGTTTGTACACTTATGAGATTCCCCGATCTTTAGAGGGCTGCAACGCCTAGAACATCCAGTCTGGGTTGCACAGTGCCATGGTCAACCTCTCTGAGAGTTCTTATTGCTACTGTGTCAAGTTTCCATTTTCTTTAAGCTGAGAGTTCTGATCCTGTGTTCCCAGCTCTGACTACCTACCTGCCTTTGGCTCAGTATCTATTTCACTCTGGAAAAGTGTGAGAAGGAGTGTGATGGCATCACGTACGTTGGCCCTTCCCGCTACATGTTTCGTCACATATGACGTCTTGCAGGGAGTGTCCATTAATCCCTGGGCTCCCGAAACCATTGGTGCTCCAGAAACATTGGTTTTTGGTGGAACAAACCTTTTTAAACTTTATTAATGATTGATTAATAAATTATGAATAAGTAAATTATGAATAAAATGGTGGTCACTCTACAGCAATCAGAACCAAGCTTCTCCTTTCCTTCTTTTTTTTTTTTGGCAAGGTGGCCCAAAGCTCTCCCGTGAAAAGTACAACACTGCCTTCTTAAAACGAAATGTATACATATCACAGTACAGAAAAGTGTCTGTGCATGGGGGGGGGGGATGTTTCCTTTAAAGATGGTTGTCGGAGCAGCATAAATGGTCAACTGTGCATCCAGATTTGCTGGCCTTAGAAGAGATAGAGTATAGAGGCTCATTGGCTCTCATTAGTGAGAGACCTGGACAACTGTGACTTCTTGGAGAAACCAGATAATGTGACCAATCCGGTAATGGATGGGGAGCCGTCACTTTCCTTTTTTCCTCGTGTTTTACATAATTACATTTTATGCTGTGGAATAAGCAAAGGGCAAAAAAAATTTAAAAAATGACAATGTTAAAATAAAATCTTTATTGCCTGTACAGGCAGTGAGAGATAGGACTTTTATACAACTGCTGTGCAGCCTGCAATATACAAGCCGCCATCTTGGGCTAGGTGGAGGCGGAAAACTGACAGCTGGCAACGTTCTGTGAAGTTATCTCCCCCCCCCCACCATATATCTAATCATCTCCTGAGACAAAGTGTTGATCCATGATTTTAATTTTTTTTCATGATACACATTTTGTTATGTTGATCTGCACACTCTCCCTCTTAGATATATGGTCTCTGTTTTAACTTGAAGGTTTCCACCAATCTCTGGCACAGGTCCTGATATTACCTGCTTTAGTCTATCATTTTATTAGCGTTTTGTTTTTTTAATGAAAACTGTGCGCACAGTCACTTTGTGGCAGCCGGAAGGGGCAGAGACTGAAAGGACGCATCACTTTCAGTGACTCCTTAACCACTTATAGACCACGCCAATTTTTTAAACTTGTTATTTACAAGTTAAAATAATTTTTTTTGCTAGACAATTACTTGGAACCTCCAAACATTTCTCATATATGTGTGTGTGTGTGTGTATATATATATATATATATATATATACACCGTTATATCAAATATTTTTTTCCAGACACCCTAGAAAAAATAAAGGGTCTGGAGGATATTTGTTATGAGGAAAGTTTATGAGCACTGAAGTTATTCTCTCTGGAGAAGAGACGCTTGAGAGGGGATATGATTTCAATATACAAATACCGTACTGGTGACCCCACAATAGGGATAAAACTTTTTCACAAAAGGGAGTTTAACAAGACTCGTGGCCACTCATTAAAATTAGAAGAAAAGAGGTTTAACCTTAAACTACGTAGAGGGCTCTTTACTTTAAGAGCGGCAAGGATGTGGAATTCCCTTCCACGGGCGGTGGTCTCAGTGGGGGGGCATTAATAGTTTCAAGAAACTATTAGATGAGCACCTGAACGATCGTAACATACAGGGATATACAATGTAATACTGACATATAATCACACACATAGGTTGGACTTAATGGTGGTCGTTGCAATACTTTGTCACACTGTATTTGCGCAGCGATCTTACAAACGCAATTTTTTTTGGGGGAAAAAAATTAAACGTTTTAATAAGAAAACAGTAAAGTTAGCCCAATTTCTTTTATATTGTGAAAGATAACGTTACGCCGAGTAAATTGATACCCAACATCTCCTGCTTCAAAATTGAGCCGGCTCTTGGAATGGCGACAAACTTTGACCCATAAAAATCCTTTGTAATGGAAAAAAAAGCATGACAGGACCTCTTGTGAGGTCCGGGGTCGGAAAGACCTCAGATCTCACATTTACACTTAAATGCAATAAAATAAAAGTCTACATTTTTTTTTTTATACATATATATATATATAAATAAAAAAAAATTCCTTTTAAGGTAGTGGGCGGACATGACGTTTGACGTTGTTTCCGTCTTCCAAAGTCATTGAGTTGAGTGGGGGCCATCATTCCCTTACTCGACACAGTGTCTCTGAGGGAAAGGATCGTATCGTCTCCACCGGCTCCGGTAAGCAGCGGAGATGACCGGAAAGTGGAAGGTAGGGGGTGGGCACCTTTCCCGCCACTGATAAAAGTGATCTTGTGTTGAGACTTTTCAGAAAATACCAGGGTTATGGCAGCTATCTGCTGCCATAACAATGGTATTCAACGTCAAAATAACGACAGCTGGTGGTCCAGAAGTGGTTAAGGGGAACTCAAGTGAGAGTCGGAAAGTAAAAGGGCACCTGAAGTCAAATATCTGTTGCCCTGTCAGTTCCTGACCTTGTACGGTCTTCAAGCTCCTGAGTGTGCATAACAGCAGACAACAGAGTCCTATATGAGCTAGAAAAGGTGAGACAGGGCTGCAACCTCCACTTTGATCCAAAGCTCCAGATACCGGGAGTGATTTCCGATAACCTCCAACAGTAAACATGCCATAGAAAAAGTCAGCATGAGATAGAAAACAAAAGTCTATAGACTTGCCTCCAGAGGCTGCTGTGAGCTGCACCATGCTTAATCTGTGGTTACCAGTTGGTTTGTGTGTTGGTCATCGGCCTCCGTTGCAAGATCACCCAGGGGCACTCGTAGGGTTTCTAACTTCAGTTTTGAAACCCTAGGAAGTTATGGATTTGCTACATCATTATTACATAATGGTCAGTACCACCTGGGACAGATGAAAGGGGAGTATTCAGAGAACACCCGCATGCATACACTTAAACCCAAGTTTTTTTTTTTTTTTTCTTCATATCATGGACCCAAGTTTTGATGTTCTAGATTGCTAGGACGGTACTGACTGATCAAGAAGTTATCTCTGTGAAATAAACAAATGCCAATGTGCTTGATTTGAAAAAAACTAGGAAAATGTTTTTGCTCAATTAAATTGTAAGAAAACTACTATTTGTGATCTCCTGTGTTTTGAGTTTTTCTTTCCGGTCATTTGGTTCATTCTTGACAGATTGTTTTTTTTTTTTGACCGTCCTACATTACAGGATCTAACGCCTGGTACACACAATCAGAAAACCGGATGAAAAATACCACTTTTGAAGCAATTGTACAATAACTTGATCGTTCGTACACAGCTTTTCGGGAGCTGATCACCACAGTTCACCCAAAAGTATCTAAGAGACAAACACAATTTTCTTTTCTCGTACGATACCGGATGGTATGATTTTCATTTATTCAGCACAGTATTCATCTGAAAAAAAAATTAGAAGACCACGAAAGAATACAATAGAACACATTACATCACTTCTGAAGTTGTATTCTGTCGTACGAGAATTTTGGTAAGGTTCGTTTCTTCATTTTCGATAGACCAGCATTCAAAAAAATAAAATGGATGATCATTGGTCCGATATTCTCATCGTGTATACGAGGCTTTAGTCTTGTACCATGCATGGGTTTGGTAGCTACCACCAGGTGCCTGGACACTGGCAAACAAAGCTGTAAGGAGAGCCCGAGCATAACCCCTACCACTCCCTGCAAGCCTCATTTTTTTTTTTTTTTGGTGGCCTCAGGTGGAAGGACAACTTATAACGAAACAAATCGCCTCATGCACATTAATGTGATATTGTGGTACCAGTTCCTCATGCAAATCTGCTTTTCAGCACGGGCCAGAGACACACCACTCCTTGCCGCCCTCAGGCCTGGGGAACCCCCAGTAACACACTACGAAAACACAAACAAAAGAGGGTGTACCAGCCTGATGCATTATCCCCATGCACCATTTATTGAAAAAAATCAGTTTGGAATCTGAGAGGTAAGTTGATCGCTTTCCTCCTGCTGCCCTTTGTAGGCTGGCCTTTGTAGACAGAACGCCTGCTTATCCCTACTTTCCCCTCACGCATCAACGCTATCTGCATTTAGGATACCTGGACAACCTTCTCAGAAAAAAAAACACAGACGGAAAGGGAGAAGCACTTCCGAGAATAGACGCCTGTCATAAAAAGCCTACCTGTTAGTCCTTGTACACATGGTCGGACATTGCGACGGAAAATGTCCGATCGGACCATGTTGTCAGATAATCCGACCATGTGTGGGCTTCATCAGACTGTTTCCGTCGGAAATATCCGACCGACAAAGTTTTAGAGCTGGGCTATAAAATTTTCCGACAACATGATCCGATCGGACAAAGTCCGATCGTTTGTAGAGAATTCCGATCGGACAAAGTGCCACGCATGCTCATATCAAATTCCTAGATCAAAGCTATTGGCTACTGGCCTGAACGTAGCCCCGTCGTAACAAAATACCGCCATCACGTTACGAACGATCGGATTTTCCGACCGTGTGTATGCAACACAAGTTTCGGACAAAATCCGACGGATTTTGTTGTCGGAATGTCCGACCGTGTGTACAAGGGCTTAGTGTTTTTTTTTTTAAACAAGGGTTTAGTTCCAGCTATTTCAAGGAAAAAAAAATCACACCTTAGTCTTAATGACCTTGAGTTAAAAGCTCAACTCCAGCCAAATTTTCTTTTTTCTTGTCCATTGAGGGGCTCAAGAAGTCTTAAATCTTTGGGTTATACAGTTGCCTGCAGGAGGATTTGACACTGGCAAACAAAATAAACCTGTAGGCCAGCTCAGGATCACCCTTCCTACTATAACCATGCCTTAGTTACAGTCCCTTGAAATTTTCCACATTTTGTCATGTTACAACCAAAAACGTAAATGTATTTTATGTGATAGACCAAAGGAAAGTGGCACATAATTAAGAAGTTGAAGGGAAATGGTAAATGGTTTTCAACAGTCAAGGAGTCAATACTTTGTAGAACCTTCTTTCACTGCAATTACAGCTTCAAATCTTTTGGGGGGATGTCTCTATCAGCTTTGCACATGTAGAGAGTGACATTTTTGCCCATTCTTTGCAAAATAGCTCAAGCTCTGTCAGACTGGATAGAGAGCTTCTGTGAACAGCAATTTTCAAGTCTTGCCACAGATTCTCAATTGGATTTAGGTCTGGACTGTGACTGGGCCATTTTAACACATGACTATGCTTGGATCTAAACCATACCATTGTAGATCTGGCTGTATGTTTAGGGTCGTTGTCCTGCTGGAAGATGAAGTTCTGCCCCGGTCTCAAGTCTTTTGCAGACTCTAATGCCGTGTACACACGACCGGACTTTTCGACGGACTTGGTCCGGCAGACAATCCGACGGACTTTGCAGCTGCGGACCGCCGGACTTTCAAACGAATGGACTTGGCCACACACGATCACTCCAAAGTCAGACGGATTTGAACGTGATGACGTAGAATAAGGAAGATCATAGCCAATAGCTGCCCTAGCGTCGGTTTTAGACCGTCGGACTAGCACACAGACGACCGGATTTTTCGACCGGACTCGAGTCCGTCGGAAAGATTTGAAGCAAGTTTTATTTCTAGGTCCGCCGGACTTTTGGCAAGGAAAAGTCCACTGCAGCCCACACATGATATGGCAATCGTATTGTGTTCTGGTGAAGAATAAACAGCGATGGTGGAACCTTCAGACAATTTTGCCATCTTGGATAAACCTAATAGAAAGATGGATTTGCAATTTAACCAAAACAAAGCACGAATCAGCTGCTTACAATACAATCAATTACTGTGAAATAAGTTTTCACTTACCAGGTGATGTGAGGGGTGGCCAGTTGTGTCCTTCTATACACTCCCACTCCTCCATGGAGAAATAGACAGTGACATCCTGACACCTTATAGTAGGGTCGGGGAACCTATGGCTCGCAAGCCAGATGTGGTTCTTTTGATGGCTACATCTGGCGATCCACGGATTGAGCCCATAGGAAAGGCCGCGGCCATCTTGGTACACCCGGCGGCGGCCTAGGTGAGCGGTGCACTGACGTCATCATCACCACCTGCCTCATCTGCTCCTGGATCTGCCTGCTGGTGGTAAGCAAGCAGAGTCAGACATAAGGAGAAGTGCATATTACAGTGGGGGAGATGACATAGATATTACAGGGGGGAGATGTGGATATTACAGTGGGGGAGATGTCGTGGATATTACAGTGGAAGGAGATGAGATGGATATTACAGTGGGGGAGACGTTGTGGATATTACAGTGGGGGGAGATGACATGGATATTACAGTGGGGGGAGATGTGGACATTACAGTGGGGGAGACGTTGTGGATATTACAGTGGGGGGAGATGTTGATATTACAGTGGGGGAGATGACGTGGATATTACAGTGGGGGGAGATGTGGACATTACAGTGGGGGAGATGACGTGGATATTACAGTGGGGGGAGATGTTGATATTACAGTGGAGGTAGATGTGGACATTACAGTGGGGGAGATGATGTGGATATTACAGTGGGGGAGATGACGTAGATATTACAGTGGGGGGAGATGTGGACATTACAGTGGGGGAGATGACGTAGATATTACAGTGGGGGGAGATGTGGACATTACAGTGGGGGAGACGTGGATATAACAGTGGGGGAGATGACGTGGATATTAAAGTGGGGGGAGATGTGGATATTACAGTGAGGGAGATGACGTGGATATTACAGTGGGGGGAGATGTGGACATTACAGTGGTGGGAGATGTGGATATTACAGTGGGGGAGATGTGGACATTACAGTGGGGGAGACGTGGATATAACAGTGGGGGAGACGTGGATATTACAGTGGGGGAGATGACGTGGATATTACAGTGGGGGGAGATGTGGATATTACAGTGGGGGAGATGACGTGGATATTACAGTGGGGGGAGATGTGGACATTACAGTGGTGGGAGATGTGGACATTACAGTGGTGGAGACGTGGATATAACAGTGGGGGAGATGACGTGGATATTACAGTGGGGGGAGATGTGGATATTACAGTGGGGGAGATGACGTGGATATTACAGTGGGGGGAGATGTGGACATTACAGTGGTGGGAGATGTGGATATTACAGTGGGGGAGATGTGGACATTACAGTGGGGGAGACGTGGATATAACAGTGGGGGAGACGTGGATATTACAGTGGGGGAGATGACGTGGATATTACAGTGGGGGGAGATGTGGACATTACAGTGGGGGAGACAACATGGATATTACAGTGGGGGAGATGATGTGGATATTACAGTGGGGGAAATGACGTGGATATTACAGTGGGGGAGGCGACATGGATATTACAGTGGGGGAGATGTGGATATTACAGTGGGGGGAGATGTGGACATTACAGTGGGGGAGATGACGTGGATATTACAGTGGGGGGAGATGTGGACATTACAGTGGGGGAGACGTGTATATAACAGTGGGGGAGATGACGTGGATATTAAAGTGGGGGGAGATGTGGATATTACAGTGAGGGAGATGACGTGGATATTACAGTGGGGGGAGATGTGGACATTACAGTGGTGGGAGATGTGGATATTACAGTGGGGGAGATGTGGACATTACAGTGGGGGAGACGTGGATATAACAGTGGGGGAGACGTGGATATTACAGTGGGGGAGATGACGTGGATATTACAGTGGGGGGAGATGTGGATATTACAGTGGGGGAGATGACGTGGATATTACAGTGGGGGGAGATGTGGACATTACAGTGGTGGGAGATGTGGATATTACAGTGGGGGAGATGTGGACATTACAGTGGTGGAGACGTGGATATAACAGTGGGGGAGATGACGTGGATATTACAGTGGGGGGAGATGATGTGGATATTACAGTGGGGGAGATGACGTGGATATTACAGTGGGGGGAGATGTGGACATTACAGTGGTGGGAGATGTGGACATTACAGTGGGGGAGACGTGGATATAACAGTGGGGGAGATGTGGATATTACAGTGGGGGAGATGACGTGGATATTACAGTGGGGGGAGATGTGGACATTACAGTGGGGGAGACAACATGGATATTACGGTGGGGGAGATGATGTGGATATTACAGTGGGGGAAATGACGTGGATATTACAGTGGGGGAGGCGACATGGATATTACAGTGGGGGAGACGTTGTGGATATTACAGTGGGGGGAGATGTGGACATTACAGTGGGGGAGATGACGTGGATATTACAGTGGGGGGAGATGTGGACATTACAGTGGGGGAGACGTGGATATAACAGTGGGGGAGATGACGTGGATATTAAAGTGGGGGGAGATGTGGATATTACAGTGAGGGAGATGACGTGGATATTACAGTGGGGGGAGATGTGGACATTACAGTGGTGGGAGATGTGGACATTACAGTGGGGGAGACGTGGATATAACAGTGGGGGAGACGTGGATATTACAGTGGGGGAGATGACGTGGATATTACAGTGGGGGGAGATGTGGATATTACAGTGGGGGAGATGACGTGGATATTACAGTGGGGGGAGATGTGGACATTACAGTGGTGGGAGATGTGGATATTACAGTGGGGGAGATGTGGATATAACAGTGGGGGAGATGACGTGGATATTACAGTGGGGGGAGATGTGGACATTACAGTGGTGGGAGATGTGGATATTACAGTGGTGGAGACGTGGATATAACAGTGGGGGAGATGACGTGGATATTACAGTGGGGGGAGATGTGGATATTACAGTGGGGGGAGATGTGGACATTACAGTGGTGGGAGATGTGGATATTACAGTGGGGGAGATGTGGACATTACAGTGGGGGAGACGTGGATATAACAGTGGGGGAGATGTGGATATTACAGTGAGGGAGATGACGTGGATATTACAGTGGGGGGAGATGTGGACATTACAGTGGTGGGAGATGTGGATATTACAGTGGGGGAGATGTGGACATTACAGTGGGGGAGACGTGGATATAACAGTGGGGGAGACGTGGATATTACAGTGGGGGAGATGACGTGGATATTACAGTGGGGGGAGATGTGGATATTACAGTGGGGGAGATGACGTGGATATTACAGTGGGGGGAGATGTGGACATTACAGTGGTGGGAGATGTGGACATTACAGTGGTGGAGACGTGGATATAACAGTGGGGGAGATGACGTGGATATTACAGTGGGGGGAGATGTGGATATTACAGTGGGGGAGATGACGTGGATATTACAGTGGGGGGAGATGTGGACATTACAGTGGTGGGAGATGTGGATATTACAGTGGGGGAGATGTGGACATTACAGTGGGGGAGACGTGGATATAACAGTGGGGGAGACGTGGATATTACAGTGGGGGAGATGACGTGGATATTACAGTGGGGGGAGATGTGGACATTACAGTGGGGGAGACAACATGGATATTACAGTGGGGGAGATGATGTGGATATTACAGTGGGGGAAATGACGTGGATATTACAGTGGGGGAGGCGACATGGATATTACAGTGGGGGAGATGTGGATATTACAGTGGGGGGAGATGTGGACATTACAGTGGGGGAGATGACGTGGATATTACAGTGGGGGGAGATGTGGACATTACAGTGGGGGAGACGTGTATATAACAGTGGGGGAGATGACGTGGATATTAAAGTGGGGGGAGATGTGGATATTACAGTGAGGGAGATGACGTGGATATTACAGTGGGGGGAGATGTGGACATTACAGTGGTGGGAGATGTGGATATTACAGTGGGGGAGATGTGGACATTACAGTGGGGGAGACGTGGATATAACAGTGGGGGAGACGTGGATATTACAGTGGGGGAGATGACGTGGATATTACAGTGGGGGGAGATGTGGATATTACAGTGGGGGAGATGACGTGGATATTACAGTGGGGGGAGATGTGGACATTACAGTGGTGGGAGATGTGGATATTACAGTGGGGGAGATGTGGACATTACAGTGGTGGAGACGTGGATATAACAGTGGGGGAGATGACGTGGATATTACAGTGGGGGGAGATGATGTGGATATTACAGTGGGGGAGATGACGTGGATATTACAGTGGGGGGAGATGTGGACATTACAGTGGTGGGAGATGTGGACATTACAGTGGGGGAGACGTGGATATAACAGTGGGGGAGATGTGGATATTACAGTGGGGGAGATGACGTGGATATTACAGTGGGGGGAGATGTGGACATTACAGTGGGGGAGACAACATGGATATTACGGTGGGGGAGATGATGTGGATATTACAGTGGGGGAAATGACGTGGATATTACAGTGGGGGAGGCGACATGGATATTACAGTGGGGGAGACGTTGTGGATATTACAGTGGGGGAGATGTGGATATTACAGTGGGGGGAGATGTGGACATTACAGTGGGGGAGATGACGTGGATATTACAGTGGGGGGAGATGTGGACATTACAGTGGGGGAGACGTGGATATAACAGTGGGGGAGATGACGTGGATATTAAAGTGGGGGGAGATGTGGATATTACAGTGAGGGAGATGACGTGGATATTACAGTGGGGGGAGATGTGGACATTACAGTGGTGGGAGATGTGGACATTACAGTGGGGGAGACGTGGATATAACAGTGGGGGAGACGTGGATATTACAGTGGGGGAGATGACGTGGATATTACAGTGGGGGGAGATGTGGATATTACAGTGGGGGAGATGACGTGGATATTACAGTGGGGGGAGATGTGGACATTACAGTGGTGGGAGATGTGGATATTACAGTGGGGGAGATGTGGATATAACAGTGGGGGAGATGACGTGGATATTACAGTGGGGGGAGATGTGGACATTACAGTGGTGGGAGATGTGGATATTACAGTGGTGGAGACGTGGATATAACAGTGGGGGAGATGACGTGGATATTACAGTGGGGGGAGATGTGGATATTACAGTGGGGGGAGATGTGGACATTACAGTGGTGGGAGATGTGGATATTACAGTGGGGGAGATGTGGACATTACAGTGGGGGAGACGTGGATATAACAGTGGGGGAGATGTGGATATTACAGTGGGGGAGATGACGTGGATATTACAGTGGGGGGAGATGTGGACATTACAGTGGGGGGAGATGTGGACATTACAGTGGGGGAGACAACATGGATATTACGGTGGGGGAGATGATGTGGATATTACAGTGGGGGAAATGACGTGGATATTACAGTGGGGGAGGCGACATGGATATTACAGTGGGGGAGACATTGTGGATATTACAGTGGGGGAGATGTGGATATTACAGTGGGGGGAGATGTGGACATTACAGTGGGGGAGATGACGTGGATATTACAGTGGGGGGGAGATGTGGATATTACAGTGGGGGAGATGACGTGGATATTACAGTGGGGGGAGATGTGGACATTACAGTGGGGGAGATGACGTGGATATTACAGTGGGGGAGATGACATGGATATTACAGTGGGGGAGATGACGTGGATATTACAGTGGGGGGAGATGTGGACATTACAGTGGGGGGAGATGTGGATATTACAGTGGGGGGGAGACGTGGATATTTGATCACCCCTGCGGTTTTTATTTTTTGCGATACAAACAAAAATAGAGCGACAATTTTGAAAAAAACTCATTATTTTTAACTTTTTGTTATAATAAATATCCCCCAAAAATATATAAAAAAACATTGGGGGGCTGGGCTTTCTTTTAGTGAACACTGATCTCTGCTCCAATCACATGGAGCAGAGATCAGCGTCACTTGTTGCTAGGCAGAACGGGAAGATGCTGTTTACAACGGCATCTCCCAGTTCAGCCGCCCCGTGAGATGATCGCGGGTATGCCCGCGACAATTGAGTCCACGGGACCCGCGACCGGACTCAAGGGGGTCCCGACCAGCACGATGGCAGGGCGGCAAATTTAAAGGGACGTACAGGTATGCCCATTTGCCTGCCCGTGCCATTCTGCCAACGTACATCAGCGTGCGCCAGTCGGGAAGTGGTTAAACCAGTTCAACTACGTAACGTCATTATTCTCTTGTTCATAAAAGGGAAAACCATGCATTTTAAAGCACATTTGAAGAGCGTATTATACTTATACCTCATCAGTGCCTATCAATGCAGCCTCACCAGTGGCCATCAATGTAGCCTTATCAGTGCCCATCAGTGCAGCCTCATCGGTACTCATAAATGCAGCAGTGCCAATCAATGCAGCCTCACCAGTGTCCATCAATGCAGCCTCACCAGTGCCCATAAATGCAGCCTGTTCAGTGCCCATCAGCTCAGTCTGTTCCGTGCCCATCAATGCAGCTTGCTCTGTGCCCATCAATGCAGCCTGTTCAGTGCCCATCAGCACAGCCTGTTTAGTGCCTATCAATGCAGCTTGCTCTGTGTCCATCAATGCAGCCTGTTCAGTGCCCATCAGCACAGCCTGTTTAGTGCCTATAAATGCAGCTTGCTCTGTGCCCATCAATGCAGCCTGTTCAGTGCCCATCAGCACACCCTGTTTAGTGCCTATCAATGCAGCTTGCTCTGTGCCCATCAATGCAGCCTGTTCAGTGCCCATCAGCACAGCCTGTTTAGTGCCTATTAATGCAGCTTGTTCAGTGCCCATCAGCACAGCCTGTTCAGTGCCCATCAATGCAGCCTGTTTAGTGCCCATTAATGCAGCCTGTTCAGTGCCCATCAATGCAGCCTATTCAGTGCCCAGCCTGTTCAGTGACATCAATGCAGCCTGTCCAGTGCCCATCCTGTTTAGTACCCATCAATGCAGCCTCACCAGTGGCCATCAATGCAGCCTCACCAGTGCCCATAAATGCAGCCTGTTCAGTGCCCATCAACTCAGCCTGTTCAGTGCCCATCAGCTCAGTCTGTTCAGTGCCCATCAATGCAGTCTGTTCAGTGCCCATCAGCACAGCCTGTTTAGTGCCTATCAATGCAGCTTGCTCTGTGCCCATCAATGCAGCCTGTTCAGTGCCCATCAGCACAGCCTGTTCAGTGCCCATCAGCTCAGTCTGTTCCGTGCCCATCAATGCAGCTTGCTCTGTGCCCATCAATGCAGCCTGTTCAGTGCCCATCAGCACAGCCTGTTTAGTGCCTATCAATGCAGCTTGCTCTGTGTCCATCAATGCAGCCTGTTCAGTGCCCATCAGCACAGCCTGTTTAGTGCCTATAAATGCAGCTTGCTCTGTGCCCATCAATGCAGCCTGTTCAGTGCCCATCAGCACACCCTGTTTAGTGCCTATCAATGCAGCTTGCTCTGTGCCCATCAATGCAGCCTGTTCAGTGCCCATCAGCACAGCCTGTTTAGTGCCTATTAATGCAGCTTGTTCAGTGCCCATCAGCACAGCCTGTTCAGTGCCCATCAATGCAGCCTGTTTAGTGCCCATTAATGCAGCCTGTTCAGTGCCCATCAATGCAGCCTATTCAGTGCCCAGCCTGTTCAGTGACATCAATGCAGCCTGTCCAGTGCCCATCCTGTTTAGTACCCATCAATTCAGCCTCACCAGTGGCCATCAATGCAGCCTCACCAGTGCCCATAAATGCAGCCTGTTCAGTGCCCATCAACTCAGCCTGTTCAGTGCCCATCAGCTCAGTCTGTTCAGTGCCCATCAATGCAGCCTGTTCAGTGCCCATCAGCACAGCCTGTTTAGTGCCTATCAATGCAGCTTGCTCTGTGCCCATCAATGCAGCCTGTTCAGTGCCCATCAGCACAGCCTGTTTAGTGCCTATCAATGCAGCTTGCTCTCTGCCCATCAATGCAGCCTGTTCAGTGCCCATCAGCACAGCCTGTTTAGTGCCTATCAATGCAGCTTGCTCTGTGCCCATCAATGCAGCCTGTTCAGTGCCCATCAGCACAGCCTGTTTAGTGCCCATCAATGCAGCCTGTTTAGTGCCCATTAATGCAGCCTGTTCAGTGCCCATCAATGCAGCCTATTCAGTGCCCAGCCTGTTCAGTGACATCAATGCAGCCTGTTTAGTGCCCATCCTGTTTAGTAGCCATCAATGCAGCCTGTTCAGTGCCCATCAATGCAGCCTGTTCAGTGCCCATCAGTGTGGCCTGTTTAGTGCCCATCAATGCAGCCTTGTCAGTGTCCATCAATGCAGCCTCACCAGTGCCCCTCCTCACCTCTCCGTTCAGGTCTGTGTTTTATTAATAGAGATAAGAGTGATGTCATGTGACCTCCCAGAATCCTCCTCACCTCTCCGTTCAGGTCTGTGTTTTATTAATAGAGATAAGAGTGATGTCATGTGACCTCCCAGAATCCTCCTCACCTCTCCGGTCAACAGGTAGATGATCTCCAGGGTGAGGCGTTATATCCTCTCCGTCATCTTGCCCACCTTTACAGAAATGGCGAAGGAAGGGACTCTCTGGGGGAAGACACAATGCAGAAGAACGTAGAAATCTGAAGACGGAATGAAATTACGCAATCAGCCAGAGATGGGAAATCGCATTTCTCTGTGTAGATATTCTGGGATGTATCATACTTCCAACTCCCAATCAGAACTTCCTGTTGGTTCCCTGTGAATCCAAGGAAAACGTTATAAACATAATTATTCCTCTCTTATATATATATATATATATATATATTGTAATTAATTTTTTTAATTATGTTCAGAACAGGATATAGCTATCTATATACATATCTAAGTAGATAGATAGATAGATATGGATGAATAGATATGGACATACAGAAGATATTTGTTATTTAATCATGAAATTCTTATGTGAAGGATGATCAGAGCTTTTCATTGGTCAGCCCCTGTGTGCTTCCCCCAATCCCCACCCCTTCTCCTCACCAGCTCTTTCCCGCTTTTGCACAGAACCCCCTAAATTCCCCAAACCACGCCCACTCCCCCACGCCGCTTCCGGCGTTTGCGTTCCACCAGCTCTCCCCACCGCTGCACAATGCACAGTCTCCGTGGAACGCACAGAGCGAAAGTGGGCGGGAGGATCCCGGAAGTGGGTTATTTCCGGATCTGCGAAGAAGGGGTAAGAGTTGTGTGAAAGTGTCTGAGGGGTCAGCATGCTGAGGGAGGAAGAGACCAGGAGGGGGAGGGAGGGAGGGGGGAATACCCGAGGAGATATATCCTATATATATTATATGATGGGTGGGGGTAATAATATACTTATATAAGTGTTTATACAATACAATGATAGAACTTATTTCCTCCATAGACATGTACTGTAGTTGTGGTGTTGTGTTCTCTGGGCATATATAGGATATCATTACACATACATGATGTTTATACCAATAAATGTGGATAATGATGATCTGTATGGGGGGATGGGAGGGGGGAATGTCCTCATCATACTAGAAGGGTAACTAAACCTTCCTACATACTGTGAGATTATCAGATGAACGATCGTATGTTTTATTTTTATTTTATTTTTTTTGCATGCTGGTCTCATATTAAAAAAAAAAAAAAAGATTCTGAAAATTTTCGTTCAACAGAATTAAAATTCGGAAGTGATGTATTTGTATTGTATTTTCAGACGATTACAAGGAAAATCGTTGGATCTGGAATCCTACGAGAAACCTTTTGTTTTTGTGTTTGACCCTTCCGATCATTTTGGATGAACTGTTGTGATCGGCCCTGGAAAGCTGTGTACTAACCATCTGATTATCATATGATCGCAGATTTTTTATTTTTTGTACAATTATCTAATCGTGTGTGCGGGCCATGAGCGCCAATGTATACAGAATGTATATACCTCTATCAGTGGCGGCTGGCGCTCAGTATTTTGGATGTGGTGGCAAACTAACAACACCCCGCCACCCCCACGCGGGAGACGGTCAGGAAGGCGGCGATCCCTCCCCAAACAGGGGACGGTCAGGAAGGCAGCGATCCCTCCCCCCCCCCCCCCCCCCAAGCGGAAGATGGTCAGGAAGGCAGCGATCCCCGCAAGTGGGAGCTGGTCAGGAAGGCAGCGATTTTCCCCCCCCAAGCGGGAGATGGTCAGGAAGGCAGAAATCTCCCCCACCCCTGCAGGAGACAGTCAGGAAGGCGGCGATCCCTCCCAGAGCAGGAGGCGGTCAGGAAGGCAGCGATTTCTACTCCCCCTAAGCGGGAGACAGTCAGGAAGGTAGCGCCCCCCCCTCCAAGTGGGAGGCGGTCAGGAAGGCAGCGATCCCTCCCCAAGCGAGAGACAGTCAGGAAGGCAGCAATCCCCCCGCCCCCAAGCGGGAGATGGTCAGGAAGGCAGCGATCCCCCCCCAAGCGGGAGATGGTCAGGAAGGCAGCGATCCCCCCCAAGCGGGAGATGGTCAGGAAGGCAGCGATCCCCCCCAAGGGGGAGATGGTCAGGAAGGCAGCAATCCCCCCGCCCCCAAGCGGGAGATGGTCAGGAAGGCAGCGATCCCCCCCAAGCGGGAGATGGTCAGGAAGGCAGCGATCCCCCCAAGCGGGAGATGGTCAGGAAGGCAGCGATCCCCCCCAAGGGGGAGATGGTCAGGAAGGCAGCAATCTCCCCCCCAAGTGGGAGACGGTCAGGGAGGCAGCGACCCCCCCAGCAGGAGACAGTTAGGAAGGCAGCAATCCCTCCCCAAGCAGGAGACGGTCAGGAAGGCAGTGCCCCCGTCCAAGCGGGAGATGGTCAGGAAGGCGGCAATCTCCCCCCCCCCCAAGTGGGAGACAGGAAGGCGGCAATCCCTCCCCAAGCGGGAGATGGTCAGGAAGGTGGCGATTCCCCCCCCCAAGCGGGAGACGTCAGAAAGGCAGTGATCCCTCCCCAAGCGGGAGAAGGTCAGGAACGCGGCGATCCCTCCCCAAGCGGGACACAGTCAGGAAGGCGGCAATCCCCCCAAGAGGGAGACAGGAAGGGGGGCGATCCCCCCCAAGAGGGAGACGGTCAGGAAGGCGGCGATCCCCCCCCCAAGCGGGAGACAGTCAGGAAAGGGGCGACCCCCCCAAGCGGGAGACGGTCAGGAAGGCAACAACCCCCCCCCAAGAGGGAGACAGTCAGGAAGGGGGTGATCCCTCAAGCGGGAGACGGTCAGGAAGGCAGCAATCCCCCCCAAACGGGAGGCGGTCAGGAAGGCAGCGATCCCCCCCAAGCGGGAGACGGTCAGGTAGGCGGCGATCCCTCCCCAAGCGGGAGACAGACAGTATAGGCAATCTGCAGAAAGAGTACTCACTGTCCACATATGACACCGTCACAGCTCATCCAGTCGGTCCTCCATATGCCGGCATCTCACCCGGATGTTGAGTTCTGTGCTTCGCATTGCATGGATCCCGTTTGCTTCTCCTCCCGGCCGAACAGAAATTTAATTCTAAGACTCCCTGGTCAGTCAGGTCTCAGGACCCGCTTCCTGATTGGCCGGGAGGAGAATCAGGAAGATCATGGTGAATGTTAGTTTGCTATTGTCACACAACTGGGTGGGCGCATTGCTCTGCTCCCCAGGCCCACCCTTTTTTAAAGCCAATTAGAGCCGCCGGCTGTAATCATGTGCTTTAAAAAAAAAAAAAAACATTGGATCCATGGGTCTGGCGCCCTCCATGTAGATTGGGGGGGGGGGGGCGCACCTGTATGGACAGGTTGATTTCTATCGATTTATCTCACAAATTCTGTATGGTAACAAAAAACACAGATGTGTATCTACAGGTCTGACTGGTTATTATTTATAATCCCATCATCTCTGTCCTCTCTATCTGTCCTTCTATCCCCAACCTCCTTTCTTGCTCCATACTTTCCTCTCTCCCTATATACCCCCCACCATCCTCTGTTGTTTCTGTCTGTGTTCCCTTTCTGTCTAACCCCCACCCCCCCATCTCCCCTTTCTCTCTCCTCTTTCACGCAATCTCTTTTCCACTCCGCCACTCTGTTCTGTCTACCCCTATGCTCTCTCTGGCTCGGTTCACACTAGTGCGATGCCAGACATTGCATGTAATTCACACCGCATTGCTGTGCAGATCACATGCGATGTCTGTGCGATGCAAATTCAACCATACAAGCTTTATTTTTTCCCTCATCTCTCTATCCTCTGTCTATCTCTGTCCCCCCATCACTTAGACATTAATGTGTTGAGTTATTTTGAGGGGACAGCAAATTTACACTGTTATACAATCTGTTATACAAGCTGTACACTCACTACTTTACATTGTAGACAAGTGTCATTTCTTCAGTGTTGTCACATGAAAAGATAGAATAAAATATTTACAAAAATATGAGGGGTGTACTCACTTTTGTGAGATATTGTATATACTGTATATCCCCCCCTCACTCTGCACTCTCCTTTCTCTCTATTTCCCATTCTGCCTGTGTTCCCGCTCGCATCCCCCTTCGATGTATCCCTCTCCTCTCTCTAGTAACCCCCCTCTCCATAACTCTGCTTCTCTATCCTGACTCTCCCTCTACCGTCTATCATTCCACTCCCTGTTGCTCTTCCCCTCTTTCTCTACAACCTCCGTCCGCTCTCTCTCCCCAATCCCCCCCCCCAATCCTATCTCTGTATCCCCACTATCTGTCTATCCCAAATCTCTCTGTGCTATCTCTCTATCCCCTCCCCCCGGCCTCTCTCACCGGCCTGACTTTCTGTGTATCCCCCCCCTTTCCTTTCTTTCTATCCCCTCACCCCCATTTCTCTGTCATCTCTCCACGCCTCTCTCTCTCTCTCTCTCTCTCTCTTTATCCTCCCTCTCTCTGTCTCACTACCCCACCCCTTGATCACATCCTCTCTGTCTCTCTACCCTCTTCCTCCAATCACTCTTCCCCACCCTCTATACCCCCCCCCCCCATCTCATTCTTTCACATTTCTTTCTCATATGTACAGACATGACCCCCAAAGATTTCTAGTGAGCAGTGAGTAGTACTGCTACCAAGGAGGTGTTAGAGTATTGTATGAACTGTACTCACCATAGTTATTCCCATTCCAACGCAATCCAATCTTCAAATCTCCTTCCATTGTCTTATAATTGTTCTTCTCCTCCACCAGGATTTCTCTACAAGGGATGTACTAAAGATGGACAGGGACAGAAGTATGATGACCAAAAGGATACTGGACCTCACCATGGAGATCATCTACTTGCTAACTGGAGAGGTGAGGAGGATTCTGGGAGGTCACATGACATCACTCTTATCTCTATTAATAAAACATAGACCTGACCGGAGAGGTGAGGAGGCTTCTGGGAGGTCACATGACATCACTCTTATCTCTATTAATAAAACACTGACCTGACCGGAGAGGTGAGGAGGATTCTGAGGCCGCGTACACACGCGGGGACTGTTCGCCCAACTTTGTCCGTCAAACAGTTTCGGCAAACAGTCCGCTCAAAATTAGCATGGACGGACATGGCCACACACGACGAACGAACAGTTTGCTGAAACCGTGCGCGATGACGTGAACGGCACGTACGACGGGACGAAAAATACGACGTCCTATACACTGCATTATAACTTTCGGCGTGTAAATCCTTTCTGAGCATGCGCGGAACTTAGTTTGACGAACAAGCCTACACACGAGGGGACTGTTCGCTGAAACAAAGTTTCAGCGGACAGTTTTTCGGAATTTCCGAAAAACCTTGTTCAGCGGACTGTTCACTGAAACTGTCCGCTGAAAGCCCACACACGAGCGGACTGTTTGCCGAAACACTGTTCAGCGGACAAAGTTGGGCGAACAGTCCCCGCGTGTGTACGCGGCCTGAGAGATCACATGACATCACTCTTATCTCTATTAATAAAACACAGACCTGACCGGAGAGGTGAGGAGGCTTCTGGGAGGTCACATGACATCACTCTTATCTCTATTAATAAAACACTGACCTGACCGGAGAGGTGAGGAGGATTCTGAGAGATCACATGACATCACTCTTATCTCTATTAATAAAACACTGACCTGACCGGAGAGGTGAGGAGGATTCTGAGAGATCACATGACATCACTCTTATCTCTATTAATAAAACACAGACCTGACCGGAGAGGTGAGGAGGATTCTGGGAGGTCACAGGACATCACACTTATCTCTATTAATAATACCCAGACCTGACCGGAGAGGTGAGGAGGATTCTGGGAGGTCACAGGACATCACTCTTATCTCTATTAATAATACCCAGACCTCACCGGAGCGGTGAGGAAGATTCCGTAGGTCACTATTAGTTATTTGCACCTTTCTTCTCCTCCTATCTAGAAATATGCAGCAGTGAAGATGACATTTATTGAGGGTCTTTTACAAGGAATATATCCACCTGTCCTAGAAGGGTGCAGCAGTAGCCGGAGCCCCATCTTGCAGCATGCACCCCACTCTCTAGAACCTGAGAGGAACAATGATGAGAAGATTATAGAAGTCGCACAGAACATCATTGATCTGCTGACAGGAGAGGTGAGCGGTGGTGGGAATTCTGGGACATTATCCAGTAACAGACAAGGGATGTGTCTGGATGGTGACTGTATCATTGTGTGTGTCAGGTTCCTATAAGGTGTCAGGATGTCACTGTCTATTTCTCCATGGAGGAGTGGGAGTATATAGAAGAACACAAGGATCTCTACAAGGACATCATTCTGGAGGACTGGCCGCCCCTCACATCACCGGGTAAGAGGAGACTTTATTGTAAAGGAGAGAGCAGTACGGAGGCTCCACCTAGATCCCCCATCATCTGATAAACACATAGAAACAATGTATTCAGTCAGTGTGTGTGTTTCCTACAGATGGATCCAGTAATAGAGAATCCCAGGATTCCATGCAGGAAGACCACACCATCCCTCAGCATTACCAGGTAAAAAGAACTTAGAGTCTCACCAAAGTGAAATTAGTTATTTTTTGCTTCCTTTTTTTTTCATTTTCTTATTTGTTTCCATTTTACGTTTAGGGTGAAGATTTGAATGATGGCACAGTGCCGTATGTAGAAGAGACATCTTCAATGGCTGATGACCGATGTCTGCAGGAGGATATTCCTCCAGAGATCAGCAGAGGTGAGTAGTTAACAAAAAGGGATTTTACCTTCTTGTTTTTTACAGTTATGATATACATTCCGCAGCCACTTTATTAGGTACATCTTGCTACTACTAGGTTGGACCCCCTTATTCTTTGTGGCATAGATCAAACAAGGTGTTGGAAACATTCCTCAGAGATTTTGGTCTATATTGACATGATAACATTACACAGTTGCTGCAGAATTGTCAGGTGCACATCCATGATGCCAATCTCCCCTTCCACCACATCCCAAAGGTTCTCTATTGGATGAGATGTGGTGAGTGTGGAGGACATTGGAGTGCAGTGACCTCATTGTCCGGTGGTGAGATGATTGGAGCTTTGTGACACGGTGCATTATCCTGCTGGAAGGAGCCATCAGAATATGAGGATACTGTAGTCATAAAGGGATGAACAGGGTCAGCAACAATACTCAGGTAGGCCGAGGCATTTAAACGATGCTCAATTGGTACTAAGGGGCCCAAAGCGTGCCAAGAAAATATCCCCCACACCATTACACCTGCAGCCTGAAACTTTGATACAAGCAGGATGGATCCATGCTTTCCTGTTGTTTACACCAAATTCTGACCCCACCATCTGAATGTCGCAGCTGAAATCGAGACTCATCAGACCAGGCAATGTTTATCCAATCTTCTATTGTCCAATTTTGGTGATCCTGTGCGAATTGTAGCCTCAGTTTCCTGTTCTTAGCTGACAGGAATGGCATCCGGTGTGGTCTTATGCTACTGTAACCCATCTGCTTCAAGGTTCAATGTGTTGTGCATTCAGAGATGATATTCTGCATATCTTGGTTGTAACAAGTAGTTATTTGAGTTACTGTTGCCTTTCTATCATCTTGAACCAGTCAACCCATTCTCTTCTAACCTCTGACTTAAACAAGGCATTTTCCTCCACACAACTGCTGCTCACTGGATATATTCTCTTTTTTGATCATTCTCTGGAAACCCGAGAGATGGTTGTGTGTGAAAATCCCAGTAGATCAGCAGTTTTTGAAATACTCAGGCCAGCTCGTCTGGCACCAACAACCTTGCCACTTCCCCTTTCTTCCCCATTCTGATGCTCACTTTAAACTTCAGCAAGTTGTCTTTGTCACGTTTAGATGCCTAAATGCATTCAGTTGCTGCCATGTGATTGGCTGATTAGCAATTTGTGTTATCAAGCAATTGAACAGGTGCACCTAATAAAGTGGCCGGTGAGTGTATGTTGTAATGAACTTTTCCCTACAATAAGTAAAACATGTTTAAAAAAAAAGAAATAAGGGCAAGTAAACATGGAAAGATTTAAATTTTGCATTTTGCCGCAGATGGACACCACACCAGGAGAAGCTCAGAGGAACGGCCCACCTGTAGTCTGAACAAGGATGATGTTGTAAAAGATTCTCAAGGAGAAAACCTTGTTACCCCCAATATCCATCCACGACCTCACGGTGCAGATACATCTACAGATCCCTCTTATTCCAAGAATTCTTTTACCAAAGAGACACATTCGGTTATGCCAATCGTCCATTTTGGACTCCGGAATGTGGATAGGTCACTCAATCCATCCAATTCTGAGGAACCCTCTCCCATGGAGTTGGATACTGTTAGCTCAAATATCCATTCAGCACTTAGCAGATCACCAGATCTCTCTTCCCCCAATGAACCTCCTGATAAAATGCACACTGCCCCAGATATCAATCCTGAACTTCGGGGATCTCTCCACCCCACTAATCCCAAAGAATCTTCTCTTGATGTATCCTGTACTCTCTCCCCAAATACCCATCTCAGGCAGCAAAATACAGAAGAGTCACTGGATCTCACTAATCCCGAGGATTCCATTCAAGATAAAACTCATATTGTTACCTCAACTATCAATCTGGGTCTTCTCAATACGGATCGGCCACCAGAGTCTAAAGAATCCTCTCGCTTTAAGTCTCATACAAGTACCTCAAATATTCATTTAGAACTTAACAGATCACCAGATCCCTCTCATCCTGAAAGATCTTCTGCTCAGTCGAAGACTGATGTAAATATTAATTCAGGACTTGATAGTTCAGACAGATCTGTAGATGCCTCTAAGCCTAAGGAATTTTCTTCTATAAATGCCTATATTTTAACTCCAAAGATCCATTCAGCCTGTGAAAGTTCTTTTGATGGATCTCCTGCCTTTTCCTTAAGTACCCCTCCAGGAGTTCCTAGTGTGGATAGATCAGCAGATCCCTCTAAACTCAGAGAATCTTTTGCGGATAAATCACATTCTGTTACCCTACATATGTATCCAGAACCTTGCAATGTACATAGATCACCCCTTCCCCTAAATCCTGAGGCATGCCATCCCATTCAGTCACAAACTGCTACTGCAGATATGTATTCAGAATGCCACAGATCACTGGATCCCTCTTGTGTTGGTGAATCGTCTACTACTTCAAATACTATTCATGATGTCTATTCAGGACCTCACAATGTGGACAGATCCCTAGATCCTGACAAATCTTCTGCTACATCACATACTATTCCGAATGGCAATTCAGGACCTCACAATACAGACAGATCGCTAGATACTGACGAATCTTCTGCTACATCACTTACTATTTCGTATGTCAATCCAGGACCTCACAGCATGGATAGATCACAAGATCCTTGTTATCCTCAGGAATCTTCAGCTACATCACCTACTATTCCAAATGTCAATTCAGGAGTTCACATTGCTAATAATCCATCTGATCCTGTTCATTCCTGGGTATCTTTTCTCATGAAGTTGCATACCAGTGGATCAAATATGCATTCATCTCTTACCCCATCACTGAATCCCTCTGACCCTGATGACTCTTGTGATAAGCAACTTCCTGTCCAAAATATGAATCCAGAATTTCATACTTCATCCAGATCACCATATTTTACTAATCTTGGAGAATTCTACCCTGATAAATCCAGTGCTGGCACTCTAAACCTCCAACCAGATCATTGTAGTGTAGATAGAATACCAGACCTTACTTATCCTGGAAAACCCCAGACTGTCACCCTAGATGTTCATCAGGAAATACCCAGTGTGGATAGAACACCACATTCTCCAGAATCCTCTCTCACAAAATCTCATGTCATAATCCAGTCAAAATCAAACAACTCTCTGGATCCCTCGTATTCTGTTGAATCTCCTACTTCATCACAGACTCCTGCAAATATCCATTCAGGTTTTCACAAGGCAAATAGATCAACAGATTACCTTGATCTTGGAGTCTCTTCTCCCCTAAAGTCACATACCGTTAGCTCGAATACCCAGGCAATGATTAATAGATCACTGGATCCTTCTTACCCTGTTGAACCCTCTGAAATATTGCATACTGTTCTAAATATCAATGCAGGACTTCACAGTACAAGCAGATTACTGCATTCCTCGAATCCCAATGAATCTTCTCCTGATATATCCCATACTGTCACTCAAAATATCCATTCAGTCCAACACTATGCAGATATAGCACTGGATCGTACAAATCCTGAGGAATCCTCTGAAAAACCACATCCTGACACCTCAGATATCCATCACAGTGTGAGTAGAACACTGGATCCTGAGGTGTCCTGCCCTATGACTTCACATAATATCACCTCAAATACATATTCAGAGTTTAATTCTCCAGATCCATCTGACAAATCCTCCCTTGGATCACATACTGCTCCTAATATCCATTCAGGCCTACAGACCACAGATAGTTCAAAGGATCCCCCTATTGATTATTTGTTATCCAATAAATTACTTATTACCTTGAATGTCCATCCAGAACTTTACCTTATGGATAAATCATCCATTCCTTCTTCTCCCGAAGAATACTCTTCCATTAAGTCACTAATTATTAGCCCAAATATCCGTTCATTACGTGGGAGATCACCGGATCCCTCTTCTGGTGAACCTTCTGATGAATTGCATACTGCTCCAAATATCAGTCTTAGACTTCAGAGTCCGGACAGATCACTGCATTCTTATTCCGAGGAATCTTCTGTTGATATAACCCATGCTGTCATCCCAAATATCCATTCGGGACATCACAGTGTGGATACAATCCTGGAACCTGAGGTATCTGATCACATGAAATCACACACTGTTACCCCAAATTTACATTCACTTAACAGATCACCGGATTCATGTTATCCAGATGAATCTACTGATAAGTCACATTCCTCCCTAAATAACTATGCAGGACATCGCAGTCAGAACAAATCTCCAGAACCCTACATAGCTGAGCTATCTCCTCCCAATGTATCACTTAATGTTGACCTGAATGTCCTTCCTGAACATGACATTGCAAAGAGATCACCCAATCACTCTCGTCCTACGGATTTCTGTTCCATGAAGTCATCCATTGTTTCCCCCACTATCTGTTCATTTAACAGATCACCGGATTCCTATCATCCTGATGAATCCTCTGCTAAATCACATGCTTCTCCAAATATATATGCAGGACATCACAGTGAAAACAGATCACCAGATGCCTCCATAGCTGAGCAATCTTCTCAGAGTTTATCACTCAGTGTTGACCTAAATGTCTATCCAGAACATCACAATGGAAATAAATCACCAGAGCCATCCATATCCGAACAATCTCCTCCCAATATATCACTCAGTGTTGACTCGAATGTCCATCCAGAACGTCCCAGTGTGAATAGATCACCCAACCACTCTCATCCTACGGAATTATTTTCCATGAAGTCACACTCTGTTTCTCCCAATATCTGTTCACTTAACAGATCACTGGATTCCTATTATCCTGATGAATCTTCTGCTAAATCAAATGTATCTCCAAATATCCATGTAGGACATCACAGTGAAAACAGATCACCAGATCCCTCCGTGACTCTGCAATCTCCACCGAGTGTATCAATGAGTGTTGACCCAAATGTCTATCCAGAACATCACAATGTGAACAGATCACCAGATCCCTCCATAGCTCAGAAATCTTCTCCCAATGTATCACTTAATGTTGACTCAAATGTCCTTCCAGAACATCAAAGTGTGGATAGAACACCCAGCCGCTTTCATCCTAAGGATTTCATTCCCATGGAGTCACATACTTTCATGCCAAATGTAGGATCAGAATTCCAGAGTGCTGACCGATCACCAGATCCCTCTAAACTTGACGAATATTCTATTGATGCATCAAATATTCATCCTGAAGTATCTTTTCATGCAATGTCACAATCGGTTACTCAAGATGCTCATCTAGAACATCACAATGTGGATAGCCCACCCAGTCACTTTAACCCAAAAGAACCTGGCTCCATGGAATTACCTCCTATTACAACAAATATTCTTCAAGAAATGTGCAATGCTCACCCATGTCTGGATTCCTCTGGCCTTCACACAATGTCACAATCTGTTACTCAAGATGCTTCTCTAGAACGTCACAATGTGGATAGCCCACCCAGTCCCTCTAACCCAAAAGAACCTGGCTCCATGGAGTTACCTCCTATTACAACAACATGTCTGGATTCCTCTGGCCTTCACACAATGTCACAATCAATTACACAAGATTCTCCTCTAGAACGTCACAGTGTGGATAGCCCACCCAGTCCCTCTAACCCAAAAGAACCTGGCTCCATGGAGTTACCTCCTATTACAACAAATATTCTTCAAGAACTGTGCAATGCTCACCCATGTATGGAATCCTCTGGCCTCCACACAATGTCACAATCAGTTACTCAAGATGCTCCTCTAGAATGTCACAATGTGGATAGCTCACTCAGCCCCTCCAACCCAAAAGAATCGAGATCCTCGGATTCACCTCCTATTACAACAGATATTCTTCAAGAACTATGCAATGCTCACCGATGTCTCGATTCCTCTGGCCTTCATGAGTCTTTTCAAGCTCTCGCCCAAAATATCTACTATGAACCTCTTAGTGCTCATAATTTAGCTGATTCCTGTGGTCCTGAGGAACTTGCACCCAATGATTCTCTTGCTATCACGCCAACTAACAATCCAGAAATTTGCAGCTTGGATAATACACCTAAATCCTCTGAGGAATATTCTTTGGAGAAGTCATATTATGTTCTCCCAAACATCCATTTAGAACCACACAAGGCTGATCAATCCCCAGACACCTCAAATATTCAGGAAACCTCTTTTGAGCAGACATATACGGTTACCCCAAATAATGGCTTGGCACCTCATCAAACACTGGAGGCCTCTAATTCTGAGGAGCATTCTCAAAATAAGTCACGTGCCCCTACCATAAATCCCTCTAACCCAAAGCAGTCTCTTCCTGACCAATCGGGTTGTGCGACTGGAAATACAGATCAAAATGGTCTCAGAGAAATTTCATGTCCAGTATGTGGCAGATGTTTTAGACGCCAGACAATATTTCTGAAACATTGGGGAAGTTACTGTGGGAAAATCTTTAAAGAAAAGCCTCGCCCTAAGAAACCTAGTAAGAAAAAATCAGGCAAAAAGTCATCCCCACCTGCTAAACAGGGAGGATTGTTTAAAAAGAAAGGAGTTGTTCTCAAAGAACCAAATACTCAGCAGTCCAAGGGGCCTTATCCATGTCCTGAATGTGGGAAATTCTACTCCCAGAAGTCAAATCTCCTCCAGCATCGGAGAATTCATACCGGCTTGAAGCCCTTTTCCTGTCTACATTGCGGGAAATGTTTCACCAAGAAAATAAGTCTTGTGACTCACATCAGAATTCATTCCGGAGAAAAGCCATTCAAGTGCAAACAGTGCGGGAAATGTTTTGGCCAGCAGGGTCACCTCGATCGTCACCGCAAAATGCACACTGGGGAGAAGCCCTATCCATGTACTGAATGCGATAAATCCTTCCTTCAGAAATGTGATCTGGTTAAACACCGGAGGATTCACACGGGACAGAGACCTTATGCGTGTTCTGAGTGTGGGAAGTCATTCACGGAGACGTCAGGCCTTAAAAGACATCGAAGACGTCACCAGTGAGAAACATCGACTACCATGTCCTCCTTCAAGAGACCAAATCTGATCCATCACAGGAAAAGCGGGAAGCCTAATCAGAAGACCATATCCATGTCCTAAATTTGATAAGTTCATGCTTCGGAAATGCTATCTGGTTAAACACCAGAGGATTCACACAGGACAGAGACCTTATTTGTACTCTAAGAGTGGGAAGTCATTAACGGAGACCTTAGGCCTTAAAAGACATCGATGACTTCATAGGAGATATCAGCTACTGTGATCTTCTCCAAAAGATCAAAGACTTCACCGGGGAGAGAAATTGACTACTGTGATCTCCTCCAAGAGACCAAATCTAATCCATCACAACATTCGCACAAGAGAAGCGGAAAGCCTAATCATTGAAGACCATACTCATGTCCTTAATTTGATAAATCATTCCTGTAGAAATGCTATCTGGTTAAACACCAGAGGATTCATACAGGACAGAGACCTTATCTAAATTCATTCACAGAGACATCAGGCCTTAAAAGACATTGAAGACTTTACTGGTGAGAGATATCGACTACTGTGATCTCCTTCAAGAGACCATATCTGATCAATCACAACATTCATATGAGAGCAGGAAGCCTAATCGTTGAAGACCAATAAGTGTCCAATGTGGAGGACATTTAGAGAAGATATTAGACTTTAGTAGGCATTAAAGGAATAAAGATAAGATGAAGACATCTCCAAATTCACCAATGGATGTTCCAGCCAAAGGTGGATGGGAACATCTCAGCACTTCCCAAACTTCCAGGAGGTTTATGAAACAGGTGCCTTAGCCAATGTCATTTTTTAACTTTTCTAATTTATATTTCAGTTTTGTTCTGAGAATGTTTTTTTTGTTGTTTTTAAATAGTTGGAGTTGGTTTTGATTAAATAAGACAAAAGCTCCAATACCCATTTTGCCTCTTTGATAGACAATGCTGTGAAAATGCTTTAGAACGTACATGCACAGGTTCCATATGGATCCATTGGCTGTGCTGTTGCTTAACCACTTCAATATCGGGCACCTTCCTGCCCAGGCCAATTTTCAGTTTTTAGCTCTGTCACACTTTGAAGGACAATTGCACGGTCATGCAACACTGTACCTAAATGAAATTTTTATAATTTTAATGAAACAGCTCTCTTTTAGTGGTATTTAACCACTTAAGGACCAGCCACCGCAGTTATACTGGGGCAGGTTCGCTCCCCTGGGCAAATTGCCATAACTGTACATCGGCCGCTTTAAGAGCTCTAGGGGGAGTGTGCACGTGCCTGCAGCCTGACGCTGGAGCCGATGTGTGTGGCAGCAGACGCAATGCGTGTGGCCAGCAGGCACGATGCCCACCAGCCACCCGCGATCACTCCTAACAGAGACAGAAAGGAGATCTGTCAATGTAAATAGACAGATCTCCGTTCTGTTAGGGGAAGAAAAACAGATCTGCTGCTCCAACTAATTAGGAGCAGCGATCAGTCTCCTCCCCCAGGGAGTCCCATCCCCCCACAGTTAGAAATACTCTCTAGGTAACACACTTCACCCCTTGATTGCCCCCTAGCGTTAACCCCTTCCCTGTCAATTACATTTATACAGTAATCAGCGGCTATTTTTAGCTCTTATTGCTGTATAAATGTCAATGGTCCCAAAAAAGTGTCCGATCTGTTTGCTGCAATGTCGCAGCCCCGCTAAAAAAACCACTAATCACCGTCATTACTAGTAATAAAAAAAAAAGAAAATTATAAAAATGCCATAAATCTATCCCCTATTTTGTAGATGCGATAACTTTTGCGCAAACCAATCAATATACGCTTATTGCGATTTTTTTTACCAAAAATGTATAGAATGTTATGTATTACAGCAAAAAGTAAAAAATATTGTTTTCTTCCCCAAAATTGGCCCTTTTTTGGTTTATAGCACAGACAATAAAAACCTCAGAGGTGATCAAATACCACCAAAAGACATCTCTATTTGTGAGAAAAAAAGGACATCAATTTTATTTGGGTACAACGTCGCAGTGCCATATCGCAAAATGGCTTGGTCATTAAGGGGGCAAATTGTTTCGGTCCTTAAGTGGTTAATCACCACTGTTTATTTTTATTTTTTGCTAAACAAACTAAAGAAGACTAGAAAAGATGTGTTTCTTAGTTTCTGTTATAAAATTTTGCAAAAAATTAATTTTTATTTTTTCACTGATGTGCACTGACAAGGCTGAATTAATGGGCACTGATGAGGCTGCACTGATAGGGAGGCACTGATAAGCTGCACTGATGGAACTGCACATATAATCAGGTCACAGATGAACAGTGCCTTGATTATCAGTGTAAAGAATGTACTCACTGTGCCCTGTCAGCCTTGCTGGTTATCGCCTTTCCTTTCCTCTCGTAGAGACAGCGTGTGAGGAAAGGACTGCCGATAACTGGCAAGTTTGTTTACATGTGACCAGCTGTGATTAAACACAGCTGATCACATGGTAAAGGGCCGCTGTGATTGGCCCTTTACCATGATCTGTGACCAGCTGTGTCCAAAGCATACAGCGGTCACAGAGCGCTCCTCAGAGGGCGTGGTTCTGGGAGGACGTCCATGGATGCCCTCCCAGAACTGGAGAGCCGCACTGTAGCCGTCTTTCAGCTATAGCGCGGGACCTGCACATATGTCCTAAGAACTAGGCTTTCCCAATTAATTGTGACACAGAGGTAACAGCCTTAAAGCCCATAGGTTCAAGTAAGGGGCTCAGGAATGCGGTATAATGCCATGATAGACTTGTTTGTAAATTGCTTTATTATTGATAATAAATAACATGCAATAATATATTTGTAAATTGAATAAGAATATGACTATATTTTTCTATTAAAGTGTTGATTACATTCTTCTATTAAAGTGTCAAATAAAACCAGAGTTTGCTATAAACAATTGTCTCATTGGTAATTTATGTAGCGCTACTTCCACAGGAGATGTTTGGTTGATTGGGTTCTCTGTTCTTTTCCTTGATTTTGTGAATAACCTCAGCCCCACTTACACACCTGGTTGAATGAAAACTGCTGCAAGCACTTATAAGAACTGAAGTATAGATATCTGTATGTCAGGACCTAGGCTTGAACCTGGGACTTCTTCCATGTCTGGCGTTGACTCATCTCACTGAGCTATCTGGAATACTGGACAGCTCTCTGCCTGATCTATTGGACAATCCTATCTGATCCATTGGATAACCCTGCATTGTGTCTTAATTGCTGTTGAACCTTGAACTCCTTGCTCCTCCCATGAACTTCCTTTATAAACCTTGTCTCAGCACTTCCTCTTTGCCAGGTTCTTGTCTTCCCTGCTGCCGTCTGTATTTTGCTGCCACTCGTGATCAACCCTTGGCTTGTTCCTTGACTACTCGACTACCTGATCCCAACCTGCAACTACTCATTACCAACCTTTTGGCTTGTTTACTGACCATTCTGTTGTTTGATCCTTATCTGCTCATCCGCTTCTGGACCCCAGCTTGCTCACACCCTTGTGGGGCAAACCTGATACCGCAACCTTGTACTAGCATGCAGCTAAATCCATCTCCACCATCAGGAGCTCTGGTGAACACCGGTTAGTACATAGACTCCGCACCTCATGTGTCATCTGCCAGGGTGACTGCCTGTGTACCTATCCTGCTGGTCGGTGGTAGTCCTGCAACTGCTATAGCAACTGGTCTTCAAACCTGATGCCTGATTGTGACAGAATAACCTGGCCTAAAACATGGAGGCCGCTATAGCAAATGGCAGCAAATTGCAGAGCTGCATGAGTTTGGTGTCATCTACCAAGAAAAATTTGCTGGAAAGTGTGGTGAAAGGGCAACACAAAGAGATCCGTGCTCTGCAAAAACAGTTGCTGGACCTACATTCTTGAGATGATGCTAATGCACATATGCCTCGCCCACCCAAGTTAAATGGAGATCACTGACATTACAGAGGTTTTCTTAACCAGTGTTGCATATATTTCCAAATATGGCCCATGTTGGTTATCAACCTTCTGACTGGGGAAGCGCTAGCCTGGGCTTTCCCTTATATAGAACAAGACAGTACCACGCTAAATAATTTCCAGACTTTTGAGGCTGCGATGAATCAGGTTTTTGATAATCCCAACCGCTGTGCTACTGCTGAAGCAAAGTTGCATAGTTTACGACAGGGTAAACGTTCTGTTGCTGAGTACACAGCTGAATTCAGACGTTGGATCACAGATACCACTTGGGACTCAGCAGCGCAAAAAAGTCAGTACTGCCAATGGCTTTCTGAACAGGTAAAATATGAGCTTGCCAGAGTGGAGACTCCTAATGATCTTGAGGCCTTCATCCAACTATGTATCCAAATTGATCAAACACTTACAGAAAGGTGGAAGTAGAAACTGGGAATGTTTGGAAGTAATGGTGGCATGCGTTTCTCTGCTAGTCAATTTATTCAGAAGGATCCAAGAGTTTCTCCAGATTCTGACACAGCTGAACCTATGCAGGTTGATGCAATGAAGAAATCCATTTCTACTCAGGAGAAAGAAGACGTTCAGAAAACCTGTGTTTATATTGTGGGGACTCTGGGCATTACGCAGTTAACTGTTCTAACAAGGTTAGAGGAACAATTGCAGCGACTGATGTGATCATGCCTGAACAAATAAACTCTACCCAGTCGATCTCCCCATTGATTTATGATGAGAATAAAGTCAATTCTGTAATATCTCATTTTAAACTCATCTCTGATGGTATTGAAATTCCTTGCTCTGCTTTGCTGGACTCTGGGTCTGGAGAGAGCTTTATGGACATTTGCCCACAGTAATAATATCCAAACAAGAAATAAGTCTGCTCCTATTGATATGGAGACGGCCGATGGTTCACCCTGAACTTCAGGACCTGTTACCCATGAAACAGTCCCTTTGGTACTGCAATTTGAGGCTAACCATCGTGAGACCATCAGTTTTCAGCTGATTACATCACCCAAATTTCCTGTCATCCTGGACATTCCTTGGTTTTCCACCCATAATCCCTCCATCAACTATGAAACATGGATTATAAACTTTACATCCCCCCATTGCGAGGAATTCCGTAGAGACCTTTGTCAAACAAGTTCTTTGCCGGTTAAGGAATCACAGGTGGATGTTGTTACTACGCAGTCATATGACAACCTGCCTCCGCAATATCATGAGTTCTAGGATGTCTGTGATAAGCAGAATGCCGATCAGTTACCTCCTCATCACCCATATGATTGTCCCATTGAACTGCTTCCAGGGACTGAAATATACCTTTTGGTCGCCTTTTCAATCTTTCAGAACCTGAATTAAAGGTTCTCAGGGAATGGATTCATGAGAATTTAGAGAAGGGCTTCATTATACCCTCAACACCTCCTGCAGGGGCAGCCCTGTTCTTCATTTGAAAGAAAGATTTCACCTTGCGTCCATGCATTGACTACCGGGACCTTAATAAAATCACTATTAAAAACCGCTATCCAATTCCTTTCATCTCTGAAATGTTGGAAAAACTCCGCTCTGCTAAAGTCTTCACAAAACTAGACTTATGGGGGGCATATAACCACATCCGCATGCATCAAGGAGACAAATGGAAAACCGCCTTTAGAACCAGATATGATCATTTTGAGTCCCAGGTTATGCCTTTTGGCCTCTGCAACGCCCCTGCCACTTTCCAACACTTCATCAGCGATGCTTTTTGAGACCCATTAGACCAGTTTGTGATTGCTTATCTGGATGATATTCTCATCTTTTCTAATAACCTGGAGGAACATCGCAAACATGTTTGCACTGTCTTTGAAAGGCTAAGAAAGAACCAACTTTATATTAAATTGGAGAAATGCGAGTTTGAACAAACCCAGATGCAGTTCTTGGGATATATTATTTCTCCTAAAGGAGTAAGCATGGATCCTGAGAAGATCAAAGCAGTGGTGGATTGGCCTGCCCCTAGGAATGTTAGAGATACAATGATTTGTTGGTTTTGCCAACTTCTACAGTAAATTCATAAGAAACTTCTCTAAAGTGATAGCACCAATTACATGGCTGACAAAGAAAGGGATGCCCTTTGTGTGGTCAGCTGAGGCACAGACTGCTTTTATTAAACTAAAGACTCCTTTCACTTCTGCACCAATATTGGTACATCCCGATCCTGATGTTCCTTTTATAGTGGAAGTGGATGCCTCAGACTCTGATGTGGGAGCCATCCTTTCTCAGTGAAAATTAGAAAAGATGCAGCTTCATCCTTCTGCGTATTTCTCTCGCTTAATGTCATCAGCCGAAAGAAATTATGACATTGGGAATAAGGAGTTACTGGCAATTAAGGAAGCCTTTTCTGAATGGAGGCATCTGCTGGAATCGGCTAAGAATCCAGTAACTTTTCTCACTGATCATAAAAATCTAGAATTCATTAGTTCTGCCAAGAGGATGTCTTCTAGACACGCACGTTGGTCACTGTTCTTATCCAGGTTTAATTTTATCATCTTGTATCGACCTGGGTCAAGGAATGGTAAGGCCGATGCATTATCAAGGATGTTGACTGAACCATGCCAGGAAGACAACCCTGAATGTACTACCCTGCCTCAAAAGAACTTCATAGGGGCCACGGGTTTCAAGACAATCTTGAGTCTCCTAAACGAGGAGTATGAAAATTACCCTCTTTTCAATCATCCGCCTATGGTTATTAATATTGTGTACAAGAATGGCTTTTGGACTCATGCACATAGTCTCTATGTACCCGAATCTTCTTGGATTGAAGCCTTCAGGTTGGTTCATGACTCAAAACTTGCTGGGCATTTGGAATTTCCAAAACAGAAGAGCTCTTGTCACTTTCCTTTTGGTAGCCCAGCTATAAGAAAGATGTCAAACACTATGTGGCCTCATGCCTGACCTGTGCATGCAGTAAGACTCCCAGAGCTTCTTCTTTGGGGTTGCTCCAGCTACTCCCTGTTCCATCAAGACCATTGGGCTCAATTTCTATGGACTTTGTGGTAGATTTACCTCCCTCAAAGGAAATGACAGCTATCTTGGTCGTTGTTGACATCTCACTAAGATGGCTCATTCTATACCTGTTAAGGGGGTACCTTCAGCTGAACAAACTGCTGAGTTAATGGTTCAAGAAGTAGTTAAACTACATGGAATTCCTGACGATGTGGTGTCTGACAGAGGAGTACAGTTTACTTCAAAATTTTGGAAACACTTTTGCTCAGCCTTAGGTGTAACAGTTAATTTGTCTTCTGCTTTTCATCCCAAGTCTAATGGTCAGACCGAGAGGACCAATCAAAGCTTGGAGCAGTACCTTCAATGTTTTGTCAGTTATCTTCAGGATGACTAGGTGGATTATCTTTCTACAGCAGAGTTTGCATATAACAATTCTAAACACAGCTCCACTTCTCAAAGTAATTTTTATTCAAACAACGGCTATCATTCAGTTTTTATTCCTGATCTCCCTATCTCAACTCCAATTCCTTCTGTTACCAACAGATTAACTACTCTGCCGGAGATTCAAGAGAAATTGATCGAAACTTTGAGGGAGGCCCAGGAATGTTACAAGAAGGCTGCTGATAGACATCGCAGATCACTCCCTACCTTTAATGTGGGTGACAAAGTTTTGGTTATCAACCAAAAATTTGAAGGTCCATGTTCTGCCTGCAAAGCTGGGCCAGAAGTTTGTAGGACCAGTTAAGATTTCTGCTCAAATCAATCCGGTTACCTTTAACTTAAAACTTCCTGATAGTATGAAAATTTATCCTGTTTTTCACATATCACTACTCAAACCATTTAATGAAAATCCCTTTTCTGGAAGAATTATTCCACCTCCTCCACCTGTTGAGGTACAGCGTAAAGTAGAATTGGAAATTCTTGATTCCAGGATCTTTAGAAAGAAGCTACAATATCTGGTCCAATGGGTAGGATATGGGCCACAAAAAAATTCTTGGGTGCCTGAGGAGAATGTTCATGCCCTTAGATTAACAAGAGAATTCCACCAGAGGTTTCCTCACAAACCCAGCCATAGGCCGTCCTGAAACGAGGGGAGTACTGTCAGGATCTGGGTTTGAACCTGGCACCTCTTCAGTGTCTGGCGATGACTCATACCACGGAGCTATCTGGGATGCTGGACAGTGCCCTGCTGGATCAATTGAACAATCTTATCTGATCCATTGCATAACTCTGCCTTGTGTCTCGATTGCTGTTGAACCTTGAACTCCTTGCTCCTCCCATGAACTTCCTATATAAGCCTTGTCTCAGCACTTCCTCTTTGCCAGGTTATTGTGCCTTCCCAGCCAGTGCGTTGCTCTTGTCTTCCCTGCTGCCATCTGTATTTTGCTACCACTTTTGATCGACCCTTGGCTTGTTCCTTGACTACTCGACTGCCTGATCCTAACCTGCAACTACTCGTTACTGACTTTTTGGCTTGTTTACTGACCACTCTGTTGTTTGATCCTTATCTGCTCATCCGCTTCTGGACCCTGGCTTGCTCACACCCTTGTGGGGCAAACCTGAGGACCGCAACCTGGTACTAGCATGCAGCTAAATCCATCTCCATCAGGAGCTCTGGTAAACACTGGTTCGTACTAAAAACCCGCACCTCAGGTGAGCCTGTGTCATCTGCCAGGGTGACTGCCTGTGTACCTATCCTGCTGGTCAATGGTAGTCCTGCAACTGCTATAGCAACTGGTCTTCAAGCCGGACGCCTGATTGTGACACTTTAACTCAACTGTAAATCCTATGTACCAGGAAATAGACACCTGACTGTTTAGTGGTAAATTAACTCAATGTATTGATATGGGTTTGAATAAATGGTGTGCCATAAAATTCTGTACCACTAGACTGGAATTAACTAATGAATCATCAAAGTCAGCAATAAACAGTACATAGAAGCAATAACTGCAGTGTAGATAGATCTTAATATAAGCAATAGGCAAAGGTCTCTGTGGAGCAGCTATAGGGAAGGCAGTCCTTGGTCCTATCTCTTCAGATGGCTAGCGTTGGGGGGCCAGTTTTCCCAGTGGTGCACATGAGTACATTCAAACCTGCAGGCAGTAGTAACTACAAGATAGCTGTTTAGTCATTTTCTAAAGGGCTTAGTCTGTCCAACAGCAGATGGTAAATGACCGAAGCAGCAGCTCACGGTCCAGTCACACACAGCGATAAGTCCTTCCTGATCCCGCTCAGGCTGCCAATATGCAGCAACAATGGTGTACTCTGGACATCAATGTGCACTCTCTGATCTCCTACTTCAGCAATAGAGCATTTTTCTCCTTACAGCCTGTCACGTACCTGGTTGGAGAGCCCAAACGTGCAGGGAGCGGCGCCTCGTAAGCCTCCGGCTCGAGAGCCCCTGGAGGTGGAAACAGGGATTCAGGAGTCCGGAGGACACAAGTGCCAGGCCGGGTAGCAGCAACGGAGATACCACCAGCTGGTGCAGGAGGCCAGGCAGAGGATGAAGGGTAGCAGATAGCAGGCACAGCGGGAACAGGTAGCTGACTGGAACGGCAGGTGCAACCAGCGCTGGAAGCCGGACAGGAACTGCAGAAACAGCTGGCACAGGTAGTCAGGCAGGAACCACAGGAGAAGTTGGTGCTGAAGTTCAGGTGGGTAGGCAGGCGTGGTCAGAGGTGAGCCGGGTCGGCAACTATCGGGCAGCAGAGGTACAGAGCAGAAGGCAGAAGCGAGGTCAATCAGGCAAAGGGTCGAAGGCAGGCGGCAAACAAGCAAGGTCAAGGAACAGGCCGGGTACAGTATCAGGAACACACAGGAACTGGCAGCAGAAGTCACAGGAACGCTGTAGACAGGACAGCACTGGGGAACAGAAGCTGATTCCTTAAATAGCTTGTTGGGCGCCAAGAACGGTCGCACGGTACGTTTGCGTACCCCCGCGGGTAACCGTGCTCCCGTTCGTGAGCCCGCGTACCCGCGTACGCCCGTTCGGCTCGTCGCGCACCCGCGTGCGCCCGCTCGTGTCAACGCGCACCCGCGTGCGCCTGTTAGGGACTACATGCACTCGCGTGCGTTCGTTAGCGCCAACCCGCGTCCGAGGGCACCGACGATCCTCTTGTACAGGAAACCTGCGGGTAAGTCTCCTATGTACGGTCGGGATGGTGGAACGATCGTGACATTGCCCCCCCCCAAGGGGCAACCTCCGGATGCCCAACCGTGTCATCTTATCCGGATGAGACCTCTTAAAAGCAAGGATCAGCCTCTTCGCATGCAGGTTGGACTCTGGTTCCCATGAATTTTCCTCAGGGCCATATCCCTTCCACTTAACCAGGAACTGGGTCTGATTCTGTCTTCTCCTGCAATCCAGAATGGACTCGACCTCATATTCTAATTCTCCATCAATCATCACAGGTTCCGGGGGGTTGGCACTCCGATCGGCAAAGGGGTCCGGGACCGCAGGTTTAAGTAACAAGGCGTGAAAGACCGGGTGGATCCAAAACGACTCCGGGAGTTTTAGTTCAAAAGCCACATCATTCAGTTTCCTTACGATAGGGAATAGACCCACAAACTTCGGGCCCAGCTTCCTAGATGGGCAAGCTAATTTCAGATTCAGCGTGGACAACCAGACCTGGTCCCCGACCTGGAGGTCGAGCTCCCCTCTTCTCTTCCTATCAAAGACCTCTTTATTGTGTTCCTGAGTCTTAGCCAGAGTTTCTTGAAGGATCTTATTGTTGCTCTCGAAAAAATTAAGGTCTTCCTGTACCGCCGGCACTGAGCATTCAGGGAGATTACCGGGTAGAAAAAGCGGGTGGAAGCCAAAGTTTGCAAAAAACGGGGACTGTTTGGTGGCAGAATGGATGGAATTGTTGTATGCAAACTCTGCTAATGGCAAGAGCGATGCCCAGTCGTCCTGGGAGAAGGAAGAGAAGCAACGCAGATATTGCTCTAGCGTTTGGTTGGTCCTCTCGGTCTGGCCGTTGGTTTGAGGGTGATAGGCCGAAGAAAGGTGAAGCTCAATTTTCAGGGCCCCACAGAGAGCTTTCCAAAACCTGGACGTAAACTGTACCCCCCTATCAGAGGTAATGTCAGCAGGGATACCGTGGAGCCTTATCACTTCTCTAATAAAGATCTTAGCCATCTCCGTGGCTGAAGGGGTCCCCTTCATAGGCAAAAAGTAGGCCATCTTAGTAAACCTATCTACCACCACAAAGATTGTGGAGAAGTCTTCAGAGGGAGGCAGTTCCACGATGAAGTCCATGGATATCATCTTCCAAGGTCTATCCGGGATGGGCAACGGTCTCAGCAAGCCCCAAACCTTTGATTTGCTACCTTTATTCCTGATACATGTGGTACATGCCTCCACGTATTCCCTGCAGTGCTTCTTCATTTTCTGGCCACCAAAACGTGCGTTGGAGCAAGTCCGTGGTTTTGAACACCCCAAAGTGACCGGCCAGTGGGTGGTCATGGCAGGAGCTGAGAACTGCGGCACGTATTTCTTGGGGAACGTAGATCCTGTCCTGATGCCAAAGAAGACCGTCTCTTGAGGTTAAAGAAATGTCAGGTGGGAGAGCCGGATCGCTGGAGGCCTGCTTAATTTGGGAAAGTATGCTCTCCTGAAGCAGGAGAACGTTTCCTGGGGGAAGAATGGTATCAGGAGTAGGGAGCTCCACTGATTCATTGTACATTCGAGAGAGAGCATCGGGTTTAACATTCTTTGATCCCGGCCTGTACGTGATGTGGAACACAAATCTAGAAAAGAAGAGTGCCCACCGGGCCTGTCTTGGTTTCAGTCTCTTGGCCGATTTAAGATACTCTAGGTTTTTGTGATCAGTATAGACCAGGATCGGGTGGGAAGCACCTTCGAGGAGGTAGCGCCCTTCTTCCAGCGCCGCCTTGATTGCCAGCAGTTCTCGGTCACCGACGTCGTAGTTCCGCTCCGCTTCCGAAAGCTTGCGGGAGAAGAAGGCAACCGGATGCAAAAGTGACTTAGGCCCCTGTCTCTGGGAGAGCACTGCCCCAACGGCCACTTCCGAGGCATCCACCTCCAGGATATAAGGCAGCGTAGCATCGGGGTGTCTTAGGATTGAGGCAGATACGAACAGGTCCTTTAGGGTCTTGAAGGCCTCTTGTGCCTTGGAAGTCCATTGAAATCTTTGACCCTGTTTGGTCAGCTCGGTGATGGGGGAAATGATGGAGGAAAATCCTCTGATGAATTTCCTGTAAAAATTAGCAAATCCTACAAACCGTTGGACCCCTTTTCTGTCAGAGGGAGTGGGCCAGTCTAGGATAGCTGAGATTTTCTGGGGATCCATCTCTATTCCTCTTACTGAAATGATTAGCCCAAGGAATTGAATACTTAGCTGTTCGAAAACGCACTTTTCTGGTTTGGCGTACAGACCATGAAGGCGGAGTCGAGCCAAGACACTTTTCACATGTTCCCGATGTTCGGCTAAAGAGGAAGAAAAGATTAAAATATCATCGAGGTATACAATCACAAACAGGTCTAGGTAATCTCTGAAAACATCATTTACAAAATGTTGGAACGTAGCAGGAGCATTACAGAGTCCAAAGGGCATAACTAAATATTCGTAGTGCCCGAAGCGAGTACGAAAGGCGGTCTTCCATTCATCGCCTTCACGAATGCGGACGAGGTTGTAGGCACCCCGTAGGTCTAGTTTGGAGAATACCTCGGCCGACCCCAGTCTCTGAAATAGTTCGGGCACTAACGGTAGGGGGTAACGGTTCTTAATTGTGACTTTGTTGAGTGCTCGGTAGTCCACACATGGCCGTAGGGAGTGGTCCTTCTTCTGGACGAAGAAAATCCCTGCGCCTGCCGGGGAAGTGGATGGCCGGATAAAACCCTTCTTCAGATTATCGTCCAGGTAGGTTTTCAGGGTTCCCAGCTCGGTCTCGGATAAGGGGAAGATCCTTCCGAAGGGGATCTCTGCCCCCGGGAGCAATTCGATAGGGCAATCATATGGTCTGTGGGGAGGTAAAGTCTCAGCGCCCTTTTTGATAAACACATCCACAAATTGGTGATAAGGCTCGGGCACAGCCTGTCGGATTTCGGTGTCCGTTTCTAAGCAAAACAGTGAGGAAGGGTCCGCATTGACGACTGGGAGGCAGTGCTGACGACAATAGGCAGACGGAAACTCTATTCCTCCAGTGAACCAATTTATCAGAGGGTTGTGGGCCTTCAACCAGGGCATGCCGAGGATAACGGGAAAAAGTGGAGACTTAATAATGTCCAGACACAGGAGCTCCTGGTGGGTTCCGGCGATGATGGCATGAAGGGGAGACGTCTCCTGGGTCACAGGTCCGGACTTTAGGGTGGAACCATCGGCCAAGTAGATTGAAAGTCCCTTTACCCTAGGCCGAAGGGGAATGTTGTTCTTTAAGGCAAAGAACAAGTCCATAAAGCCGCTGCAGGCCCCAGAATCAATAATTGCGTTGATGCTGATAGTCTTTCCTGAGAACTGTAAAAGAAGAGGCACAGCCAGATGAGAGGTGGTACTGGTACTAGGCAAGGTAGAAGGAGAAGCAGGAGGTATAAGAAGGCACTTACGCGATTTGGCAGGGCAAGTGCGAACATAATGTCCCGGTTCTCCGCAGTAGAGACAAAGGTTACCGGCTCTTCGGCGTTGGCGCTCTTCAGGCGTCAGAGATGGGCGAAGTAGACCCAGTTGCATTGGCTCTGACGAATCCGGAGAAGATGGAACAGGAACAGGAGGGACCGGGGGGTTGGAACTAGGAACCCGTGGCAACATCCAGACAGGGCGAGAGGTAGAAGAAGAACGCTCTAGACGACGTTCTCTTAGGCGCCTATCGATCTGGACTGAGAGATCGATGAGCGCTTCAAGGGTTTCAGGGATTCCCACGCGAGCCAGTTCATCTTTTAATGATTCCGAGAGTCCCATGCGGAACTGGTAGCGGAGGGCTGAGTTATTCCACTCCGTGTCGGCGCTCCAGCGTCTAAACTCAGACACATAGGTGGCGGCTAGGTGGCGGCAAAGCTCATCCATTGGCGAGGCTCCCTGCGAGGGCTCGGACATGGCTGTCCTGTACTGTCACGTACCTGGTTGGAGAGCCCAAACGTGCAGGGAGCGGCGCCTCGTAAGCCTCCGGCTCGAGAGCCCCTGGAGGTGGAAACAGGGATTCAGGAGTCCGGAGGACACAAGTGCCAGGCCGGGTAGCAGCAACGGAGATACCACCAGCTGGTGCAGGAGGCCAGGCAGAGGATGAAGGGTAGCAGATAGCAGGCACAGCGGGAACAGGTAGCTGACTGGAACGGCAGGTGCAACCAGCGCTGGAAGCCGGACAGGAACTGCAGAAACAGCTGGCACAGGTAGTCAGGCAGGAACCACAGGAGAAGTTGGTGCTGAAGTTCAGGTGGGTAGGCAGGCGTGGTCAGAGGTGAGCCGGGTCTGCAACTATCGGGCAGCAGAGGTACAGAGCAGAAGGCAGAAGCGAGGTCAATCAGGCAAAGGGTCGAAGGCAGGCGGCAAACAAGCAAGGTCAAGGAACAGGCCGGGTACAGTATCAGGAACACACAGGAACTGGCAGCAGAAGTCACAGGAACGCTGTAGACAGGACAGCACTGGGGAACAGAAGCTGATTCCTTAAATAGCTTGTTGGGCGCCAAGAACGGTCGCACGGTACGTTTGCGTACCCCCGCGGGTAACCGTGCTCCCGTTCGTGACCCCGCGTACGCCCGTTCGGCTCGTCGCGCACCCGCTCGTGTCAACGCGCACCCGCGTGAGCCTGTTAGGGACTACATGCACTCGCGTGCGTTCGTTAGCGCCAACCCGCGTCCGAGGGCACCGACGATCCTCTTGTACAGGAAACCTGCGGGTAAGTCTCCTATGTACGGTCGGGATGGTGGAACGATCGTGACACAGCCTGTAAAAATGCTTCTGTTTCCCCTCCTCTCCGCAATCTCTCTCTCTGGGAAATGTAGTTCAAAACTCTTAACACAGTAGAACCTCTCCTCTGGACTACAGTTCCCACAGTGTGGTGCTGCTTGACTGACTCAGTCTATTGAACTCCATAGTTGCAAACATTTAAAAAAAATATTTAGGGACACTTTTTTTCCCCCAGAAAGACGATGTAGGCAGAGCAGTATGTTAATTAGGGGCGTAACCATACATTTTGTGGGCGTGGTTTACTTTAAAATGTGTTGTGGTTTAAATTACGCAAAATTTTGGGCGTGGCTAAAAGGGTGTGTGGTTAGAGTCTGAGATGACTTACATAATGGAGAATGTGGTAATGTTAAATAGGCGATGTTGGTAGTCTGTAGGGCAGAATACAAAGGTCAGTAGGGTGTAGAGCAGTGTACAGAGGTCTGTAGTATGTGGACGCCAGCGGGGCAGAGGGAAAGGTGGGTCATGAAGACACAAAAGTCAGGAACGCACATCGCGTCATCGGCACACAAATCCCCTGGGGATCAGTTTGTGGCGAATAGCAGATCCATGTCTCTTCAGTTTCTGCAGAGTGGACACAGACAGAGCCCACTCTGCTCTATGGCTGGCCATAAATAAACAGACTCTGTCTGTCTGTTTACACCTAGCTACCCTCTGATTCGATACACCTGAACAGAAGAGGACAGATCCCCTGCCACTTTTTTTTTCCAGTGGACATGATCAGACCTGGAGGTAGGCAGGTGTAAATGGACAGTCTGTGACCCAAAATTGGGAGGAAGAGTAACCCATTACTGGATCTTGGGATAACCCATGGTTGATACAAGGGGTGACCTGTGTTTGGAACAAGGATGACCCATAAGTGGAGTTAGGAATGACCTATCGTTTGAACAAGGAGTGACCCATGATTAATGCCCCGTTAGTGGAAAGAGGGGTGACCCCTGGTTGGAGCAATAAGTAACCTATGTTTAAAACAAGGTGGGACTTGTGTTTGAAATGAGGGGTGAGGGACAATTCATTAGTGGAACAAGGGGTGACCCATGAATGGAATGAGGAGTTACTGATTGACTTGAGGGATGAGACATTTGTGAAATGAGGAGTAACAAATGATTGGAAAGAGGAGTGACAAGTGATTGGGACAAGGGGTGACCCATGTTTGGATTAGACTATAACCTATGATGGGTTGGAATAGAGGATAACCTATGATGGGTTGGAATAGAGGATAACCTATGATGGGTTGGAATAGAGGATAACCTATGATGGGTTGCTATGGACAACAACTATACTCTGAATGGTGGTCAGTCTGTTGTAGAGTAGGTACATGTCCTATACAGCCACTACATCACAAATTGTGGAGTTGGGTATCATTGGCCACCACACCGGTATCTTACCGCCTTCCCCTGTTGCTCTCCTTTTGTCTCTGCGGCCTGAGCCTCACGTGCACCAATGACGGAGGGCCGGCCGAACCCCCACCCCGATACCTGCCCAATCAATCTGCAAGGCTCCGACTCTCGCTCGATGTTCTCATTTGGAGGCTCTGAGTGATTCCCAGAGAGGGCCGCCTCATTAGCTGCTGAAGGAGGAGCTATTGACCAATCCACAAACACAGGCAGGAGGTGGAGGAGGTAGGGGAGAGATCTCTGGGAGTGTCTGTGATTACCCAGCGCCGCAATCATGTTTTGCCATACAGTGAACCGATAACTCTCAGCTGTCCGTGACAGAGCTTGATTTTCGGGAAGAGACTGGGACATCAGTCTGATTTCCGTGAATGCCCCGAACAATTTGGGACTGTTGGCAACTATGGAACTCTCCCTGCTTAGCAACTCCCTTCTCTAGCTGGAAACAGTCAATAATCAGCTCAGCACTGCAAAGAGCTATAGAGAGCAGCTGCAGACAGTTACCTAGTTAATAAAGTTGAAAAAAAGACACAAGTCCATCTAGTTCAACCATATAAATAAATAAAAATAAAATCCTACAATCCCATATACCCAATCCTATACCCGATCCAGAGGAAGGCAAAAAAAAACAGCAAAGCAAGATCCAATTTGCTACAGCAGGGAAAAAAAATCCTTCCTGATGCCCGAGAGGCAATCGGATTTTTCCTGGATCAACTTTACCTATAAATGTTAGTACCCAGTTATATTTTATACATTTAGGAAAGAATCCAGGCCTTTCTTAAAGCAATCTACTGATCTGGCCAGAACCACCTCTCGAGGGAGTCTATTCCACATTTGCACAGCTCTTACTGTAAAGAAGCCTCTCTGTATTTGGAGCTGAAATCTCTTTTTCTCTAGGCATGAAAAGAGTGCCCCTTGTCCTCTGTGTTGACCATAAAGTGAATAACTCAACACCAATTTCACTTTATGGACCTCTTATATATTTGTACATGTTGATCATATCCCCCCTTAATCTCCTCTTCTCACAAGAGAATAAATTCAGTTCCTCTAATCTTTCCTCATAGCCGAGTTCTTCCATGCCTCTTATCAGTTTGGTTGTGTTTCACTTACTCTCTATTCTTAGCCAAGCACCTGGCTACATTTATTAAAATCATGGTGACTTTTCCAGGGGCAAAACTTCAAATTCTAAAGACAGAGAATACTTGGTGTAGCACCTGCCTAGAGTAGTGTAGGTTGTTAGGTAAATGTAGTTTAGCTCCTCAGTAATCAATAGAGCAAGGGTTGGTTGTTAAGGCCTGCTCAGTGTCTCACAGGCTGCTGCTCTGATTACTTCCCCTTTTATTCTAGAGAATTATATAATTATAGGATAGGTAGTCTGAATATTTATGGAACTCCAGCCAATCCCTAGAAAGGTGTGCCCAGAAAGTGGTAGGAAAGTTCATAAATAGTCTGGGGCAGGGGAAGCAGAGTTCCTGGGATCTCTGAAGGGATTTCTGAAGGTGTCATCTAGAAGTTCCAGCTAAGGCTTCAGCTGCCATGGAGTTTGTTTATGTCTGGAGAAGCTCACTGGAGAGTACCAGGAGGAAGTTGGGGGGGAAAGTTGTCCAGCTGTCCTATGATGGTGTGAGTTTGTGTCTCCCTCACTGGAGAATGCCTGGTGGCAACCAATGATCCTGTGGCTGTGTGAGTAAATGACCCAGTACTCTTGCAGGGTTCTAATGAGGAAAGTGGCAGGGTCTGGATCCCTTTAGACATAATTTCCTTTTGGGAATATCTCACCAAAAATGACATTTTTGGTGAAGGGGGTGCCCGAAATCGCACTTTTACCTTAGTGCAGACTTCTGGGAAAATCAGTCAGCCAATCACACAAGCAGGAAATTAAATTTCCTGGGGCGTTCTTTACACCATCTGTATACAGAACGTCTCCAGATTGCCATATTGCATTGAATTTTACAGAAAATTACAACAGCTGCAGATTTGTAAGGAACTGTAATATTTAATAACATTCAATTACTAATATGACTTGTTTAGCAATTGTTATAATATTTTTATTTTTTTCCCACAAAAGTGGAGTTACCCTTTAAGGAGACCATGGCCTATCTGTGAACTATAAAGGGATTGAAAAAATGCCCTAAACCATGATCAAGTTTTAACCTGACCCCCTTTGTATTGTAACCATGCCCACTGTCAATATGATTTTTTTCCCACCACTTTTTTCAGAAAGCTACCAAGAAGCAGAATATATGGAGAGGTATATAAATGGCATGAAACTGTATGGCAAGATCTGCGGTCCAACTGTTGTCCAACCAGCCTGGAAAGGAACTGTGGTGTGACACTAGAAGAGTCAGCCTATCTACTCTACGCTTTAGTCCCTCCCTAGTAGTGTAGAAAGTCTCTTCTGGTTTAGGATTTAGCATCAAGGACAGGGCATGTGGCTGAAATGTTCTCTTTACACTGCCTCCTTCTGGGGTTTCAAAGTCATAAACCAGGGGCAGGAAGTGCATACAAAATATATTTACAGGCATTTACAAATTCAGACAGTAGAGGGCAGCAGACACAAGCAAAAAACAAAATGTCCATTTCAGGTTTCAGAGGATGGTGGGGGGGTTTGCCAGGGGGGAAAACTTTAAGCTAACCTGTGATCTCCCTAGTGAGGGCAAATCAACAGCTTTGCTTTAACCACTTAAGGACCGCCGCATGCCAATATATGTCATCACAATAGCATGTACAGGCACAAGCACGTACATGTACGTGCTTGCCTTCCAGCGGGTGGGGGGGTCCGATCGGACCCCCCTCCCGCTGGATGCAGCGGTCCGTTTCGCTTCAGGAGCGATCCGGGATGAGGGGATGGCCGTTGGTTTCTGGCCATTCCCTCTCGATCGCTCCTGGCGAATGAGAAGCTTCCTCCCACTGTGTATAGTAAACACAGGCAGGGAGGAAGTGATGTCATTCTCCTCGGGGTGGTCTTTTGACCGGACTACGAGGAGAAGTGAAAGTAAGTGTGCACCAACAATACACTAACATGTAGGCACACACAGGCATACAAACCCCCTCGATCACCCCCCCCGATCCCCCCGCCCCCCCTCCCCCCCAGTCACAGTGTCACTGATTGCAGTGATCATTTATTTACTGATCACTGCATTCAGTGCCAGTTGTGACAGTAAAAACCGTCAGGGCAGTTAGCGTTAGGTCCAGGATAGCCCCCTACCACCCCCCAATAAAGGTTTAACCCCCTGATTGCCCCTAGAGTTAACCCTTTCACCCCCTTTTGCCAGTGTCACTAAGCGATCGTTTTTCTGATCGCTGCATTAGTGTCGCTAGGAAGCTAGTTATTTTTTTAGGTTCGCCGCCAGGTTTTTATAGCACTAGGCACCTGCGTTTTGCCCCTCCGCCCAGCCCACCCAAGTGCAGTATCGATCTATCACTGTCACTTACAAAACACTAAACACATAACTGCAGCGATCGCAGTCAGGCCTGATCCCTGCGATCGCTAACAGTTTTTTTTGGTAGCGTTTTATATTTAAATCCAGAAGGCGGTGCTTGGTTTTCGGGGTCCCGTACGTGGCTAGGCTCCCAAAAAGTCTCCCACATGTGGTATCCCCGTACTCGGGAGAAGCAGCAGAATTTATTTTGGGGTGTAATTTGACTTATGCCCATAGCATGTGTGAGCAATATATCATTTAGTGACAACTTTGTGCAAAAATTTTTTTTTAATATTCCTGCAACTTGTGGCAAAATATAAAATATTTCATGGACTCAACATGCCTCTCAGTAAATAGCTTGGGGTGTCTACTTTCCAAAATGGGGTCATTTGGGGGGGTTTTGTGCTATTTTGGCATTTTATGGCCTTCGAAACTGTGATAGGTAGTGAGAAGTAAAATCAAAAATTTGCACCCTTAGAAACCCTGAAGTCCCACATATGTGGTATCTTCGTACTCAGGAGAAGCAGCAGAATATATTTTGGGGTGCAATTCCACATATAACTATGGCATGTGTGAGCAATATATCATTTAGTGACAACTTTTTGTAAACTTTTTTTTTTTGTGTGTCATTATTCAATCACTTGGGACAAAAAAAAATATTCAATGGGCTCAACATGCCCCTCAGCAATTTCCTTGGGGTGTCTACTTTCCAAAATGGGGTCATTTGGGGGGGGGGGGGTTGTGTTATTTTGGCATTTTATGGCCTTCGAAACTGTGATAGGTAGGGAGGAGTGAAATGAAAAATTTGCACCCTTAGAAATCCTGAAGGCAGTGATCGGTTTTCGGGGTGCCGTACGTGGCTAGACTCCCAAAAAGTCCCACATATGTGGTATCCCCGTACTCAGGAGAAGCAGCAGAATATATTTTGGGGTGCAATTCCACATAAAACTATGGCATGAGTGAGCAATATATCATTTAGTGACAACTTATTGTAAACTTTTCTTTTTTTTTGTGTCATTATTCAATCACTTGGGACAAAAAAAATATTCAATGGGCTCAACATGCCCCTCAGCAATTTCCTTGGGGTGTCTACTTTCCAAAATGGGGTCATTTGGGGGGGGGTTTTGTGTTATTTTGGCATTTTATGGCCTTCGAAACTGTGACAGGTAGTGAGGAGTGAAATCAAAAATTTGCACCCTTAGAAACCCTGAAGTCCCGCATATGTGGTATCTTCGTACTCAGGAGAAGCAGCAGAATATATTTTGGGGTGCAATTCCACATATAACTATGGCATGTGTGAGCAATATATCATTTAGTGACAACTTTTTGTAAACTTTTTTTGTGTCATTATTCAATCACTTGGGACAAAAAAAAATATTCAATGGGCTCAACATGCCCCTCAGCAATTTCCTTGGGGTGTCTACTTTCCAAAATGGGGTCATTTGGGGGGGGGGGGGTTTGTGTTATTTTGGCATTTTATGGCCTTCGAAACTGTGATAGGTAGTGAGGAGTGAAATGAAAAATTTGCACCCTTAGAAA